>NC_138348.1:108945567-111855567 GCF_046562875.1 Panthera onca
ACTTAAAATCAAAGTGATATTTCTGATTTTGTAATCTTAAGGCACTGTCCAAAATGTTTCTCAATGAGCTCTGCTTTTGCACTTTCTTTTTTTTTTAATGTTTATTTATTTTTGATGGAGAGAGTGACAGAGCATGAGTGGGGGAGAGACAGAGAGAGAGGGAGACACAGAATCTGAAACAGGCTCCAGGCTCCAAGCTGTCAGCACAGAGTCCGATGCGGGGCTCGAACTCACAGACTGCGAGATCATGACTTGAGCTGAAGTCGGATGCTCAACTGACTGAGCCACCCAGGCGCCCCTGCTTTTGCACTTTCTTGATGATAACCCTTAACTTTATCTAGTCAGGCAGCATTTGTGACCAAGAAGCTAGGTTGAAGTCAACCACACTGACTTAGTCATGATGATAACGTTATCCTGTTACAATTGAGAAAAATGACTTCTTGGTAAACTGAGGTATAAATCTGAAGCTATTCGAGAAGGAATATATTTAGAAGAGTGGGAAACCCACAAGTACCGTTACCTTCCATTGCTCGTATTCATTTTATCAGTGGCTGTCCGCGTGTATTCCTTCCTGTCTGCTATTCCCAGAGCCTCCGGCACTGTCTGACTTCTCGGGAAGGCTCAGTAAGTGTTGGTTCAGTGAATGAATGAAAGGTACAAGTCTGGTTGGACTTACAGTTTTCATTACACCAGAAATGAAATTATATACAATATAGGGGAGCCTGCTCTTGTAAGCTGCTGAGGCTCCAACCTGTGTATTTGAATGTACTTTGAGCAGCTGTCTTTGAGCCTGAAAATATGTATGTTTCTTGACATTCATGAGGAAATGTGACCCGAGACATTCATTCTAGGTATTAAAACATAGGATAGTCTCAGAATTTAAAAAGTCATTAATATTATTAGTACATACTTCCTTAATAAAGCACCTTATTTATTTATTTATTTATTATTATTTTAAAATTAATCTTTGTGAGAGAGAGAGAGAGAGAGAGAGAGACTGCATGAGTGGGGGAGGGGCAGAGAGAGGGGGAGACACGGAATCTGAAGCAGGCTCTAGGCTCTGAGCTGTCAGCACAGAGCCCAATGCGGGGTTCAAGAACTCATGGACCTTGAGATCATGACTTGAGCCAAAGTCAGATGATAACCGACTGAGCCACCCAGGGCCCCTAAAGTGCATTTTTGAAATAGTAGCTTAGGCTCTCTTGTAGATACTTTTATAAACTGCTTTTCATTTTTTATAACATCATCGGTTACTGTTCATTTCTGTCATCAGCACTAGCTGTTGTCTTTATTTTCAGAGTTAAATTTTGTAAGCAAAACTTGAGACCTTCAAGAGATTTATTGCCTTTATAATAGTACCAATAAGAGGTGAGACAGTATGCACCCAGAGCTCAGCCTGACTCATCCATTGTAGGGACTTTCTTGGTTGCTTTAAATAGTCTGGATTGCAAATATAAGAATAACTCCAGGAACCTATTTATAATTAGAAGAATTGGAGATATGTTTATATAAACCTCTTCTGCACGTTTCTGGTTTGGTTTGGTTTTGTGTTTTAACTGTTGACTACGCCAATAAAGGAAAGAACAGAGGGGATATTAACATCGACAGGTTCCTCCCGTGAGCTGAGTGCTGTGCTGTGTGTTCTCACACAATGTGGGAGACTGGCATTACTCCCTCCATTTTACAAATGGGAAACCGAATGCTCAGTCAGGCTATGACAGGCTCATGGTTACATGGTGTCAGGACAAGTATTGGAGCCTCATCTCCAGCTGCACAGTCTGTACTCTGTGGCATTCTGCTAAGAGAGATTTAGAAAATTAAAAAAAAAAAAAATTTATGTGGAGGGGGGAGGGGGCGGAGAGACAGAGGGAGAGAGGGAATCCCAACCAGGCTCCGTGCCTTCAGTGCAGAGCCCAACGTGGGACTCAGTCCCACGAACCATGAGATCATGACCTGAGCCCAAATCAAAAGAGTCAGTCATTTAACGACTGAGCTACCCAGGTGCCCTGAAATCATGTCTGTTTTGTTGTCCACTTACTTGGCACGTGATAGAAGCTTATTAATGGTTTGTTGAATGGTGAGGAGCAAACCTGTGAATTCACCCTCAATTTCTTACATGGAAAGCAGAGTATACACAATGCCGTGTTGTGTAATCTTGAAGGAAATGCGACAACATCAAAGTGGGTGGGCCTTCACCCAGAGTAATGTACCTTGAGGATACAAGGATCTCTCTTTGTATCTAGACTCTGGGATGCGAGTTTTTGTCCACTCTTTGTTCCATATAATAATAATGATAGCATTTGCATAGCCCTGCTGTGGTTAGTGAAATATTTAGTTTACATCATTTTGTTTGATTCTCATATGAACCT
Source organism: Panthera onca (assembly GCF_046562875.1). Lineage (NCBI taxonomy): Eukaryota > Metazoa > Chordata > Mammalia > Carnivora > Felidae > Panthera > Panthera onca. The sequence goes on from NC_138348.1 coordinate 108,947,937, forward strand.
TGAGAAGTAGGCATTTTTATGATGAGGAAACAGAAGCTCTGAGATACCGTATGGCTTTCCTAGGTTCTTCGCCTAGTTACTGCTGGAGCCACACTTCAGCTCGCGAGTTCCGAGTGCTGTTTTCACTGTACTGGACTGACTTTGACTCTTCCCTGGCTCTCTCAACTGTGTACTGCCCGTCTGATCTCCCTGTAATTGCTTGTTTTCTTAGTAGTTTTAAAAATGTTGTATTTTCTAAGTAATAAAAATAATGTAGCTGCAGTTCCGAAGATGGAAGGAAAGGTGTTTACCTATAATCTTAACACCCTAATAAACCAGTTTGTTGTGAGAAAGATCGTTCCAGTGTTTTCCTGTAATGTTTATATCGTCATGAGTATGTGTACAGCTCAATAACTCATTTGTATTGCTTCATATTTTCATTTTGCTGTGTGGCCTTACATGGTTCCCGGACTTTATGATGCTCTTTGAGTTTACTTGATGGTTCCTCATGTTCAGTGTGAAGTTGTTATAAGTAACACAGTAATGAGAATCTACCCTGAGAAACACTGTGACAAGAAGGAAGAACGCGGCTTTTTGGAGTGAGACACCCAGGTTTAAATCTCTGCTCCGCCGCTTAACTATCTTACTTGAGCCAAACTACCTACGCGCTTTGAGAGGAGGTTTCCTCATCTGCAGTGTAGTAACAGTACCTGACTCAGGGTGTATCTTCGCGGTGGGTACATTAGCACAGAGAATCTGCTGAAAGATTTGGCGGGTGCCCCAGTAAAAGGCCCCCCCCTTTTTTTAAATCCTGTTTAGCTTTTTCCATATGTTGGATTATTTCTTTTTTGGGGATGAATTTTTAGAAGAACAATTATTGGGTCAAAAGTTGTGAACATTTTTATCTTCCTTGAAAAGCAGTGTGCCAAACTGCTTTTGAAAATGGGTGGAGTCCATTTGTAACCTCACTAGCACTTTTGAGAGCAAGTTTTGTTACTGCCGTCACCATGGTGTACTGTGGTTTTAAAATATTTTTGATACCTTCGAGGGAGAAAAATGAGATCTTGTTTTCTAGTTTGCCCCTTTGATTACTAGTTTGAATACTTTTTCTTTTTTTTTACCAGCCCTTCCAGAATTGCAGGTTTAACGTTTTGTTGGAGATTTTAAAAATTATAAACAAGTTCAGGCACTAGGTGGCTCGGTTGGTTAAGTGTCTGACTGGATCTCAGCTCACATCTTGATTTCAGGGTCGTGGGTTCAAGACTTGTGTTAGGGCGCCGCTCTGGGCGTGGAGACTACTTAAAAAAAAAAAGTGAAAAAAAATTTTTTTTAAGTATAGAGGAATATAAGAACACATTTTAAGCCCAACCTGTATGTGTTTTTATGTCATTGATCTCCATCTGCCATACAGCATTAACAGAGCTTTACGTGAGTCTTTTAATGAATGCTAGTATTTATAATTAGGCCATTTTCTGTCATATTGTTGACATTATGCAACATCATTAAGGAGAATTTCAAGTACTGGGTACTATCCTTGGTATAAAAACTTAAGGAAATTTAAAAAGAGAAAAGTGAAAAAGATAGTGATGACTTGACTGTAGTATATGAAAGACTCAGGCCAGTTAAGTGCAGGATGAAAGTACTGAGCCAGGCACGAATCACGTATACGCTACACCTGATGCTTTGTGACTGAGACTGTCCCATCCCTCACACCGCCACACAGGGGCACTTTGTACAGGTAACGGTAGCAGCCTGGCAACGGGAAGAGGGACATTTCCTCTTGTTTTATTTGGCTGCTCTTCTCCGTGTTCTGCTTTATCTGTGGTTCTTGGGTAATAACTTTCTTTCCATGTTGAGCTCTATCTCCTGGTATTTGTTCTGTAGTAAAGTTGCACTTTTTTCCTGTCGACTTTCAGCTAGATTTATAGCAATCTGTCAGGGTCGGACATACTTGAAACTAATGATTCCGTGAACTGAATTTTATTATCAAAACAGTGGCAAACTCTAGAATGTAATATGCATATTACTTCAGTGGTGTTGTCATCTTGATGTTGTCACTGCTAGCTCAGTGGTATAGAATATGGGTGAAAATAAATACAAGGAATAATAAAGCACTTAACATATCTTACATAGTTAAAGACCGCAATCAGGGGCACCTGGGTGGCTCAGTCGGTTGAGCGGCCGACTTCGGCTCAGGTCACGATCTCGCGGTCCGTGAGTTCGAGCCCCGCGTCGGGCTCTGGGCTGATGGCTCAGAGCCTGGAGCCTGCTTCCGATTCTGTGTCTCCCGCTCTCTCTGACCCTCCCCCGTTCATACTCTGTCTCTCTCTGTCTCAAAAATAAATAAACGTTAAAAAAAAATTAAAAAAAAAAAAAAAAGACCGCAATCATTTGGGAATTGGGCCCCTGTTATTAATGGGCCCTTGGTACTTTTTCATATTTTTTTAAATTCATTTTGAGAGAGAGATAGGCAGAGAGAGAGAAAGAGCGAGTGAGTACAGGTTGGGGGGCAGAGAGAGAGGGAGAGAGAGAATCCCATGCAGGCTCCACACTGTCAGCACAGAGCCTGATGTGGGGCTAGAACCCACGAACCACGTGATCGTGACCTGAGCCCAAACTAAGAGTCAGTTGCTCTACTTACAGAGCCACGCAGGCACCCTGGGACTTTTTTGTCTTAAAATATATCAAAGGGAAATTGCTATATTTTACCTCTAGTGTGGTACCTTTTATTATGCTTCAAAAATAAATGCAGCTCTGGGATAGAATATAGAAGCTGTTTAATACCAGTTAGAAATTGAGCAAATTCATATTAAATATGAGTAGCCTGGCAGTGTCCATTAACTTAATAAGAGTTGTTTTGAGGGGCACCTGGGTGGCTCAGTCGGTTAAGCATGCAACTTCAGCTCAGGTCATGATCTCGCGGTCCATGAGTTTGAGCCCCACATCTGGCTCTGTGCTGACAGCTCAGAGTCTGGAGCCTGCTTCGGATTCTGTGTCTCCCTCTCTCTCTGGCCGGGCTCTGTGCTGACAGCTCAGAGTCTGGAGGCTGCTTCGGATTCTGTGTCTCCCTCTCTCTCTGGCCGGGCTCTGTGCTGACAGCTCAGAGTCTGGAGCCTGCTTCGGATTCTGTGTCTCCCTCTCTGTCTGGCCGGGGTCTGTGCTGACAGCTCAGAGTCTGGAGCCTGCTTCGGATTCTGTGTCTCCCTCTCTCTCTGGCCGGGCTCTGTGCTGACAGCTCAGAGTCTGGAGCCTGCTTCGGATTCTGTGTCTCCCTCTCTGTCTGGCCGGGCTCTGTGCTGACAGCTCAGAGTCTGGAGCCTGCTTTGGATTCTGTGTCTCCCTCTCTCTCTGGCCGGGCTCTGTGCTGACAGCTCAGATTCTGGAGCCTGCTTCCGATTCTGTGTCTCCCTCTCTCTCTGGCCCTCCGCCCGTTCATGCTCTGTCTCTCTCTGTCTCAAAAATAAATAAGAAAAAACGTTAAAAAAAAAAAAAACCCTTAAAAAAAAGAGTTGTTTTGACATGAGGACTCATGCTCCTTATTCTCACATAGACCAAGGGAACCCTAACAATCAGTGCTCACTGCATCAGAAATTCAGATGAGTAAACACAAGGTCGAGGTGGCCACTGCTATCTGATGAAACCTGCTTTCACATTTCTTTTTCTCTTTTGTAGAGAGTGAGTAAAGAACTGTCTGGGGATAATTATTAATTAGTGGTTTAACCTTTCTGATGCCCTGCCCACCTTCCCTGTCCTCCCTCATTTCACGTGTGCACACTGCGTACATGCTCTCTCCCTCCCCTCCACACGCACACACGCACACACATGTGTGCACACACATGGTGCCCTCAGAATCAAACAGCAAAACTGAACACAACAGTAACAACCAAAGTAGAGAGGAGAGAGGCTGCCGAGGTGCCCAGATGCTTCCCGCAGAAGCAGACACAGGCAGAAAGGCACGTGAGGTCCCCGCCCAGGGACATGAAGGGAGGCTGCGAGCTGCCTTCATGCTGCCTTTCCCTAGGGGCGGTTCGCTTAGACTGCAAGGTGTAATTAGATAGCACTTGACAGATTTTGAGTTCAGCACTTCATTCCTGATTTATATGGGTTAGGTGTTTAGCAGAACAAGACTCAATAGCTTTAAAAAATGAAATAAGTTATTTTACTTTTTTGTTGTTTTGGGGTTTTATTTTCAGATTGTACAGTAATATGTACTGAAAAGTAAAAAGAAGCAGGCACAAATCCCAGCCACCTTCTTGCTATCTGGGCCAGCACAGTATCGTTGGTGTAGTGATGAGGGACATCTGTAGGTCCCCACAAAGGACCGAATGTCTGTGTTTACAGAATAGTTTCGTTTTTATACGTGCGATCTCACATAAGGATCCAGGTGGGTGATCGATTAGAGGGCAGTTAGGCCTTTCCATTTCCACTGCTGCCATCTTTATACTAGTTGTTTTCTTTCCGTTCGCTACTTTGAGCTCAGTCTGGTACCTGGTGAGATCATAAAAGCTGCCCTCTACACGACGGAATCTGACTTTGTGCCGGCTGTAAGAACTGGTAAACCCTGGCTTTACCCCGCTTCACGGTGCATACGAGGTCTGCGCCCTCACTTTATGGTAATGAAGAAGCCCAGTGCTCTTAATTTCCCATGACGTTTAAACAAGGGGTTGTGAGATTCGCTGCTTCTGCCTGTTACAGATCGGTTGTGATCGGAGCCAGAGCCTCGTGGACATCTGTCGAGAGCGGCACTTCCAGGCCTTCGTCTGCGACGCGCTGGCCGTGCCCATCCGCGGTGGGGCCTGTGATGCCTGCGTCTCCATTGCTGTTATTCACCATTTTGCAACGGCGGTGAGTGCTGTCTCTCTCTCTCTCTCTCTCCAAGACCTTGTGGCTATGGTGGCAGGAAATGCTCATGGATTTCACCCACGTGGGCCCTATTTTAGCTTTTCTTTTCTTTCCCTTCTCTTTCCTCTTATGTGGTTTGCCCCCTTTGCTGAGAAAGCACGTGGAAGGAGGTGAGGTGCCCCGCTGCGGTGGGCCTCTGCCCTCTGCCCACCGCCCACCACCCGCCCTGAGCCTTCCTCATCGTTGTGTCCTCGAATCCGGGGCCACGGCGCTCCGGCTGTCAGGGGCTGGAGGCGCTCATCGGCCCTGCGCCTCCCCAGCAGTCTCTCCTTGGCCTCTGAGCCTCTTCTCTGTCCGTGTCCCACCGGCCTTTCCCGGCCCTTCTCCGCAGCCCTGACGTTTGCGTCCTCTACTTCCCATTCTGCTTTTCTTCTCTTCTCAAAATTCTGGTATTTAGCTGCTGGTGGTACGTTACTCATGCTTTTAGTTAGACACACAGGTCCCTAATTTTAAAATGAGTGAATTTAGGGGCGCTGGGGTGGGTCAGTTGGTTCAGTGTCTGACTCTTGATTTCGGCTCAGGTCGTGATCTCATGGTTCGTGGGATCGACCTCCACATCTTCCTGTCTCTCTGCCCGTCTCCCGCTTGCACTGTTCCCCCCCCCCCCCAAAATAAATAAATAAACTTTAAAAAAATAAGTGAATTTAATATTTTATATTTTTCTTAAAAGAAAACAGAATCTTATTTTTCCTGTGTGTGGGTGGTTTCTCCCTTAATCTCAGCGATAATTTTATAAATCTCCCTGTGCTGGCATTACCAGCAGTCCCCACACACCTTGTGACTGAACTGAACGCAGGACAAAACCAAGTGGCAAACCCTCTATGCCTCTATTTTATTAACACAAATAAAAATGTCCTTTTCCTTATTTCTTCAACACTTTTTCCCCTCAGAAGATTTCCCGTCTCTTTTTTTTCTTTCTTGTTTTTTATTTTATTTTATATTTATATTTTGGTAGATTTTCTGAGCTGTTCGTCGTAATGAAAAGCAGTGCTATCGCCAGTCCAACTTCCTGTTTCCTCTCTATCTCCTCTTGGCTGATAAATGGCAATGTGTGTTTTTACCGTAGGAGCGCAGAGTAGCCGCTCTCCAAGAACTCGTTCGACTCCTGAGACCTGGCGGGAAGGCGCTCGTTTATGTCTGGGCAATGGAACAAGAATATAATAAGACGAAATCCAAGTATCTTAGAGAAAACAGAATGAGCCAGGGGAAGGAGGAGGAGGTCAGCAGCGATACGCCAGGCCCAGAGTTGCTTGTGGAGCAAGTGCCTGACACAGGCCATAAGGAGCCAGCCTGTCGAATGCCCTCCATCAGTGACTTCCAGGAGGGAGGGCGGAATTCAAGGAAAGTTACTAATTCCAAGCTCCCCGTTCACACTAATAGGACTTCTTTTCATTCTCAAGACGTACTGGTTCCCTGGCACCTTAAGGGCAACCCTGGGAAAGACAAACCTGCTGAGCCGTTTGGTCCGGGAGGATCCCACGACCCAAGTCCTGTGTTTCATCGTTTCTACCACGTGTTCCGTGAGGGGGAGCTGGAAGCCGCCTGCCAGACTCTGAGTAACGTCCGCGTCCTGCGAAGCTACTACGATCAGGGGAACTGGTGTGTGATTCTTGAGAAGGTCTGACGTCTCTGAACATACACACCGGAAAGAAAGGCTCAGCTTTATTTTTTAAAGGACTCTAAATTTACTGTCTTTTTAAAGAGAAAATGTGTGGAAAAGAATCAAAGAAAGGAGAACGCCTGAGAGAAAATTGGAAGTAGAGATTAGTTAGGACACATTTGGGCTACTAGTATGGCCATTTTATCCATAAATGTGGGAACGGTTCTCTTAAATAGGGAGGCATAGGGATGGATTTTAAAAGTGACTGAAGTAGTTTGTGAAGTTTTTGAGGTCCCAGGGTAAGAATGCAGCATTCTGAAGACAAAGTTTTGGTATTAAGGTTACTCAGCGAACTAAATCATGTAGAATCTTAGTGATGCAATCATACAACATTTTAATAAACAAGTATTTCTGGACAGTAGAGAATTGTCTGAAGACTTTGACTCTTAGCTCTGTAAAGTCACAGACGATAACCTCTCCCCCCTCACCGTCCTAACGCAGGCTTGACACGTAGTAGGCGCTCAGTAGAATTTCAGCCCATCAGATCGTTCATCCCACAAATACTTACAGAACCCCTACTATGTATTTAAGTACTGTGAGTGGAGCTGTGAACAAGAGTGAAAGCTCCTGCCCTCCTGGAACTTCCGTTGTGGAAGAAGGACAGCCGGTATGCAAATGAAATTGATCCAATGTGCCAGGTAGTGAGAAGTGAAACAGGACTTGGAGGTTTTCCCCGGGAACAAAGGATCATTTCCAAAGGGCTGCGGTAACCACGAATCCTGACTGTAGTTGGTTACCGAGAATTAGTTGGTATTCCTGATGTATTGACCAGGTGTTAAAGGCAACCCCAGGGGGCTCTTATAACTCCTTTGTTTAAGTAGCAAAAGTTAGAATGGTCGGTCAGACTTAATTATGGCCTTACAGCCACAGCTGTGTTGTCACTACCGGGTGTCTCCAGTTCCTTCATGGTTTGTACCAGTCTGGGCAAGGTCAGCAGTTTTTGCCTCCAAATACTTCACACTCAGTCAACTTACCACTCAGGTCAAGTTTCCAGGAAGAACAAAGGTAGAAAGTCAACCGTAGCTCAAATGATCTCGCAAAAGGAAAGTACTTTTTAAAACATGCATTGCTTTTATAGCAGTTATGCTTAAGACTACTTCAAGAAAAATTGCTTCCTGTGAACGATAACGCCCAGACAATTGTGTCTGTTGTTATTGTTGAGATGTTTATTTTCCAGCGTCAAGCTTTCTGAAACTGGCCTTGATGAGACGACAATTATTTTTGTCATGGAATCTTCACTGCAAGATTATAACTGTTCCCTCCAGATGAATGTATAAGGTTCATGATATGAAAAGACAAATTATGGGGCTAAAAAAAAAGCAGTTTTATTCTGACAGAAATTCTAGAACTTCACACTGCAATGTGAAGCTCAGCTCCTGCTAATAACTTTTAAAATCTAGACGAAATGGGCGATTTTCAAGGAGGATGCAAATACATGAACTCAAGAAGAGGCAGAAAATGGAAGGTGTTGAAAAAGCCGCATAGGAATTCAGAACTTGTCTCTTGATTCAGACTGGAAATTGAATTCTCGATCTGCCATTAGTTTTAGCTGGAGACTCTGGACAAACTCCCTCCCTTGTCTGTGCTCCAGTTTTCTCAGCTGTAGTGCTGGAGGAGTTGTTCTGCAATTAGCTGGGATAACAGCTCTCAGAGCAGTGCAAGAATAGAGTGTGTGTGCGTGAAACATGTTTATTATCATTAGTCCTAGAGAAAGCCCTCAAGAATTTCAGGAATTGAATGACATCAAATCTAATTTGTTAATTGTGTATTAAAAACCTATGGTTTTACTGATTTTTTTTGTCTTTTTGCTTGTTCTTATTAGTTGCAACAGATACATCACAATTTCGTGCTATGATTGTGGATTTCTCTATTTTTCCTTCCAGATCTATCAATAATTATAAGGCAGAACTGGCAGGAAAATCCCAATGTCCATCAGCAGTAGAGTAAGTGAATCGAATGTTACTACCTAAGCAGTGGAAGTGAATAAATCGTCTTCACAAGGTACACTGTGAATAGATCTCAGGACCATAATGCTGAGTAACAAACCCCACAAAGTAAGACCATACAATTCCTTCAGAGTGCAGGTGTCTCTGAGACTCCCTTCGCTTCTGACACTGACTGCAAGTTCAGGGGCTCCCAAGAGTATCCTCAGGTTTGGTCATTTGCTAGAAGGATTCACAGGACTCACTGAAACTGTCATACTCGTGACCATTGTTTATTACAGCAAAAGGCTACAGATTAAAATCAGCCAAGGGAAGAGGTGCAGGAGAGTTACACGAATGGAACTGTCTGTTGCCACCTCCCGGTGAAATCTGGATGGAGCTGACTTCTCCCAGCAGCGGGTAGGATAATACACATGGAGTGTTGCCAACCACGGAGGCTCACATGAGGCTTGGGTTCAGATTTTTAACTGAGGGCTTAACTACACGCACATGGTTGACCACCCATATGGCTGACCTTTCATCTCTAGCTCGTCTGGAGGCCCCCCCAGGTAAACAGATCCTTTTCAGGCAGGATATTGCAAAGGCTTAGAGATTAACTCCCAGGAGCCTAAGACAAAGGCCAGACCTCTTCTTGGATAAGGTCAACTCTACTACATAGTTTTTTTTAAGTGAGAGTTTATAAACAAGCAATATTATACTTTTACAAGACTGGATAATAGTGAACTTTTGAAAGGAAGGAATGAGTTCAAGGCCTTCTGGGGTGCTCACAGTTTATTTCTCGGGGTGGTACGTACATGGGCGCTTGCTTTGTGTTAATTCACTAACATTGAGTGTGTGATAAAGCACTTAGGATTTGTTACCTTTATATGTAATATAAACTTCAAAATTTAAAACAGTTTGTAAAAGAAAGTTCTAAACATGCAGTGAAATGTTTTAAATATTAAAAAAAATTCAGTGTTTTTTTTTTTTAATTTTGAGGGAGAGAAACAGAGTACAAGTGGGGGAAGGGCAGAGAAAGGGAGACACGGAATCCAAAGCAGGCTCCAGGCTCTGAGCTGTCAGCACAGAGCCCAATGTGAGGCTTGAACACATGAACTGTGAGATCATGACCTGAGCTGAAGTCAGATGCTTAACTGACTGAGCCACCCAGGTGCCCCAAACCAAACTTTTTTTAATGAAATAATCTCTACACTCACCATGGAGCTTGAACTCATTACCCTGAGATCAAGAGTTGCATGCTCTACTGACTGAGCCAGCCAGGCACCCCCTGTCAATTATTTTTTAACTTTAAAGATTGTGCTTTTTGTGTTCTGTTTAAGAAATTTTTGCCTAAACCAAATCACTAAGATTTTCTTTTATGTTGTCATCTAGAAGTTTTATAGCTTTACCCCTTACATTTAGGTCCGTGATCCATTTCAAATTAAGTTTTGTGTACATGTTGTGAGGGTTGGCTTACCTTTCTGCATGCTGCTATCCAGTCGTTCCAATATCATTTTGAAAAGATTATTCTTTTCCGCAAGTGAATTGCTTGACACCTTTGTGGAAAACCAATTGGCCATACATATGTGGATCTATTTCTTCATAGTTTTTTTTTTAATCTGTGTGTCTCTTTTATGCCAATACTGTTTTGGCTACTGTAGCTTAATAGTAAGTTTTGGAATAAGGTTTCCAACTTTGTTCTTCTATGCACTTAATAACAGCTTCAAAATACACAAAGCAAAAACTGATGTAAGTATAGAAACATAGACAAATGTATAATTATAGAGGGAAATTTCAATAATTGATAGAACAAGTACCTAGAAAGTCAGTAAGGGTAGTATTAACCTCAATCTTATTGGCATTTTAGAACGGCCCAGCCAACAACAGCAGAATACACAAGAACATTTACTAAGACCATCTTCTAGGCCATAAAACAAGCCTCAGGAATTTAAAAGTATTAAAGTCATACAAAATATCCTGTCTGGACACAGCGGAAATAACCCATAGATTCAGCAAGAATTCAAAAGGGAAAACAAAGTATTTTGAACTGAATGAAAATAAAAGCACAGCCTATCAAAATTTGTGCACAAAAACAAAAGTATACCAGGCTTGACATTGCTGTCCTTAGAAAGACCTGCTTAGAAGGTTAGCCCTTAGCTGGTGTCCGTGAATTTGGATTTCAGGGCGTGGGATTCCCACTGCCCTAACTGATAAGAGTAGCTCCCTGTGCCTAACATGTTTCTACAAACGCTATGGTTTATGCCGAACGCCTGCTTCCCTTTTGGGAGTCTGGAGTTGGGCTGCGTGCCAGCAGAGAGTGCCTACGTGACCAGCTCTCAATAAACATGGGCGCTAAGTCAGTAGCTTCCCTGGTTGGCAGCATTTCATGCTGGAGGGATTAGGCATGTCCTACGTGACTGTACTGGGAGAAGACTCTTGGAATCTTATGCCTGGTTTCCCCTGGACTTCGTCCCGTGTGCCTCTCCCTTTGCTGACTGAGCTGTGTTTTGCTATGATAAATCTTAGCCCTGAGAACAGTCATATGCTCAGTCCTGTGAATCCTCCTAGAGAATCACCAAACCTGGGAACCGACTTGGGGACTCCCAGCACATTGCTCAGAGTAGTACTGAGGGGGAGGCGTACAGCACTAATTGCCTATGTTAGAAAAGAAGAAAGGTCTCAAGTACAAGCACCTCAGCTTTCTTCTTAAGAAACTAGGAAAAGAGGAGCGAATGCAGTGCACAGTATGCAGATGAAGTGATAACGATCAGAGCAGGAATCAGACACACAGAATAACAGTAGAGAAAAGCAGTGAAACCAAAAGCATGTTCTTGGAGACTAATAACATTGATAAACCTCTAGCCCGTCTGAGTTGACCAGGGAGATAATTCTGTGAATTTTATAATTGGAAAATTCAATTAATAAAAAAAATTAAAATTCTCATGTACTCACTTTTTAAGCCTAATGGTTGAAAAGGGTTTATTATTGTATTCATAATGCTTATTTTTCCAAAAATATTTACAGTAGGATTACTTCAAATTCCAATTAATTTAATTATGCAGTTTTTCTACGATCTGTTGAGAGAAATAAGACACTGTTTGTATATGAAAGAAGCATGATCTTAGCCAGTTCCTAAATATGTTTGGAAATTGTGTTTGAGAATTTGAGATTCCAGGTAGAGCAAGTAAGCCATGTTGACTGACTATAAGGATAAAAATTCTTTTTTTTATTAAAAAAAATTTTTTTAATGTTTATTTTTGAGAGTGAGAGAGAGACAGAGCACAAGTGAGGGAGGGGCAGAGAGAGAGGGACACACAGAATCCGAAGCAGGCTCCAGGCTCTGAGCTGTCAGCACAGAGCCAGATGTGGGGCTCAAACCCATGAACCTTGAGAGCAGGACCTGAGCCGAAGGTGGACGCTTAACTGACTGAGCCACCCAGGAGCCGCAAGGATAAAAATTCTTAAAACATATTACTTATTCTTTTTGCCACTTTGAGTATTTCTCTATTCCTTGACATTTAAAAAAAATTAAGAGAAATTCTTTCATTGTAATATTCCCTTCATTGCTTTTCTGCTTTCAAATAGCAAATGTGTGCTGTTGGCCACATAAGGAGTTTACTAAGTGAGTCACTTGTTCTTGCCAATAGCCTCAAGTCAGCCTCCTGAATGTTTTCCACTCACAGTGGGCAGAGAATGTATTACTTCTCTCTACGCCTCGCATTCCCGGCTTCTTCTCGGTTCCTAGCTTCGTCTGGTTATTTTGTCTTCACTTGAAGTGGAAGAGGAACATTCAAGGTACAGTCTTGTTGGCATTCTCCTGAAGAACCTTCTTTAGTAAAAGTCTTGATCTTGCCATAAAAGAATTCCCATATAGGGAGAGAGTGCATACACTAAGATTTGCAATTCGCTTTTGCGGTCATGACCCTATAGTTTTGAAGAGTTATCATTCTTTAGTTAATGAGAGGAAGAATCTCAAGTTTTAATAGAGGGCGTTGGGGGATCAGGATATACTGCGACTCACAATTCTTCCCTCTGCTGTTTGATTTGTTTTTGAATTAAAGTGTCTGGGGGCTGCACGTAGGGTTAGAAATATTAGCTCCCCACGTGTGGCTTCAAAACCCTATTTATGGTATGGAAGATAACCTAAGTGCCTCTGTTAGAAAAGAAGAAATAATAACCGGTTTAAATCAGCACTGGATAAGATAAGACCCAAGTATAAGAAATAAGAATAGGGCTCTGATGTGATAGGAATCATAGTTTCTATAGCTGGCTCTTTGAAAATTAGGTGTGCATAGCAGAGTGTGGTGGAGACTATGGCTGCTTTACTTTTCAGCATCTGCCTTGCTAAATACTCTTCCCTAGTGTCCTTCTGACCTGAGGCAAATTGGTTTAGTGGTTCTAGAATGAATAAAATGTTTTTAAGCCAGACGTGGATTTGAAACTGAACTCCACTACTTACCAGCCATAAGACCCTGGGGAAACATGTGTCTGCAAAGAGGGAGCAATAATACCCACCTGCAGGCTGTTGGGTGGATTATGTGAGATTGCGTGTAAAATACTCACGGCACTTACTACACACTAGACAGTCAGTAAATGCCAGGTCATTCCTTCCCCATCTTCCGCTTCATCGCATCCCTGAGAGCAAACAATCTGGTCTTTACCTTCCCTAACCTGTGTGTTTATGTGTATGTGTGTGGTCAATTTGACATAGGCATTAATGAGTTCAGGGCTCATTTATCGATCGCTTACTATGTGCCAGGCACTATTTTAAATAATGGATACATCAGTGAACATGAAAGGATCCTGTGCCCACGGAGCTTACAGTCTAGTTGGAGGGAGTAGTATCACGGCCTGTGGTGGAGCGGACGATAAACATAGTAAGTCAACCGTGTATTATGTTGTTTTCCTCCATCGAGAAAAGAAGCAGAGCAGAGAAGGAGGTTAATGGTGGGAGGGCACATGAGTTCCAGCTTCTAAAAGGGCGGTCAGGACAGTTGTCTCTGAGAAGATGACGTCTGAGTGAAGACTTGTAAAGGGGGAGTACTTTGTAAAGTACTTTGTAAAGTACTGCGTACTTCTCTGGGGAAGAACATTCCAGAGAGAAGGAGAGACCAATGCAAAGGCCTGAGACGAAGGAGCGCCGGGAGGCCGGTGTGGCTGGGGGACTGCGTGAGAGCTGGTGGAGGTGAGTGAGGTCCGAGAGTTGCTGGAGAGGTGAGGCTTACCAAGCGGGACGTGCCAGAACGTCTCCGGATTTTGCTCTCAGACGGTGAGCTGTTTGGAGTGGCTTTGGGTGGACCAGCCACACGTTCTCAGCTCCATTTTAAGAGAGATGCTCCGGCCGCTGGGTGGAGATTAGACAAGAGGATGCAGGTGGGTGCGGGGAGACAGGATGGAGGGCTGTGGCCATAATCCAGATGGGAGATGACAGCTGGCGTGCCACAGCGTGGTGGCAGTGGAGGTGGGGGCAAAAATAACAGGCTGGTGATTGTGTGATTTGGAGGTAGAGGCATCAGTGTTTCTGACGGGTTCGATGTGGGGTGTGGAGAGTAGGAAGCGTCAGCGATGCCCCCATCCCCGTGAGAGGGCAGCCACTGCACAGCGATTCCGATCTGTCCCGTGGGCCCTGTCATTCAGAGGCAGTTTCTGCTTGTCCTATTCTTCCCCTCCTCGGTCGTGGGCACAGATTCATCATGGCACTGCCCCCAGCATGTCGTCCTGGTAACATCTGCAGATAAACCCAGCAGGTACTTCAGGCTCCCGAGAAGCTCGATGTCCAGTCAGTGTGTGAATACAGAAATAGAAGGCAGCACAAGGATTGTGATCATAAACTCCTTTAGGGACCATTAGATCAAGGTAAACACACACACCCAGGGATTCCAAAGTAGTGTAAGCAATAGAAAGGCAGGTGATGGAGGGCACTTTATTTTTAGTAAGTTGCTAAGGAGAAAATGCTTCCCTAAGAAGAGCCAGGCATGCAGGACCATAACCTTCCAATGCCCTTTGCAGAAGCAAGGGGAATAAACAGTGATGGAAAGAGGGAGTTAAGAGCTTTGTTGCTGCCTTGCTTCTGTTGCACCTCTGTCAACAGGTTCCCTAAAACCCTGAAAAGCAAATGTGAAAGAAGAACAACAATAGATACTCTCTCATGTGCAAAGTCTCATTTTCTCCCCTCTTGCAGAAGAAGCCAGTGGAGTTGGTTATTGATTAATGAGAAATGGCGAATAAGCCTATCATGCAATTTTAAAGAATGTCCATTCTGGCTTTTGTAGTTTCCAGCAAGGAAAAGAGGGCAGTTAAGGAAATAAAAGCTTTTAAAATACATTCTAAAGGTTCAGCATAAAGGGCTAAGAGAGGTCTATGTAGAGTTCAGGAAGGAATTCTTAACCTGTGGTCCATGACTAAGCTTCAGAGTGTTTGTGAGTGACCCACAATTGTGTACATAACTGTGGGCAGGTGCATGTACACATCTTCTTAGGAGAGGGTCTATTTTTTTTTTCTAAAAAAAGTTAAAACTCACAAGCTATAGACTCTAGGCAGTGACCCCCTCCCTCCACCTTGCTTATGCTCATGAGATTTTAAAGACAGCCCAAAGTCCAAGCACCAGAGGCACTGATAGATTCGGATATAAAGGTGCCCCCAAGGTGTGTGTGTGTGTGTGTGTGTGTGTGTGTGTGTGTGTGTGTGTGTAGGCGGTAGTATGTCTATAAGATTATTACTTATTACTTGAATCAGTCCTTGATCCAACCCTTTTGAATACATATTTAGGTCCTATGCGAAGAAAAGACTGTAAGCAAAAATGAAGAGAGTACATGGTATGTTCTTTAATTTGTGATTGACCTTGGGGCAGGAATAGGAGGGACATGATAAGTACTAACCAGGATAGTGGGTATTTTCCTACAGAAAACTCCCATTTTTGCTCCTGGACGATAAAACAAGCCAGACTAGTACATTTCCTTGTTAAATAGAGCGATTGAACCAATAGTAATGGAACCCTCCCACTTTCAGACAGACCCGTGGCAACATTAGCCAATTATAGAAAAAGACAAAACTGGGGCACCTGGGTGGCTCAAGCTGGTTGAGTGTCTGACTCTTGATTTCAGCTCAGGTCCTGATCTCACGGGTTCATAAGATCATGCCCCGCGTCAGGCTCTGTGCTGTTGAGAATCTAATTGGGATTCTGTCTCTCTCTCCCTCTCTCTCCGCCCCTCCCCTACTCCACTTGCATTCTCTCCATCTCTCAAAATAAATATTTTTTTTAAAAAGAAAGAAAACAAAAACTATTCCCCTACAGATTATCAGTGGCTACTGGGCTGTACAATCATAAGACTGGTGGTGTAGGATTGTCTCTGATCTGTTGCACTATCACTGTGGCCAGGGGAATGAGGTGCTGATTGGCTCAGGCCTGGGTTGTGTGCAATTCTCTACACCCATCACTGTAGCCGGAGGAATGGGCTACCTTGATTGGCTTAAGGAGTCAGGACCCTCCTGTGTATCTTTGGGTAGCACCAGTACTACACAAACTATGGGGTTGGGAATGGGGAGAAGGTTTCCCGAAGGGAATTTGGCCTGTACTAACCTGAATGACCATAGTTGCTGGGCTGCACATAACAAGGATTTTACTGTTACCCCTCCGGAAAAGGGTGCAGGTGAACCTACATCATATAAGGTTTTGTAGCCTTGGCACCATGAGGCTTTCTGGCGGGGCAGAAATGGTATCGCAGCATCTTCTGGCCAGGACCATCATACCCGTGGGACGATAGCAATGTCTCCCAATGACAGGCAGAGCAAGAGGGACTGTCCAAGCAGCAGCCAGAGAGACCTCAGAACCATGTGGAGCAACGATGGCGTCAGGAAGAGTGTTGGTGGCTGGGGACCTCCGAGGAGATCTCAAATTTGTGAGGAGTCCCGAGGATCCTTGAAGAGCTCTGTACTCACTCTTCTCTGAAATTACAGTGAGAGCTGCCAACAAACTAGGACCCCCAAAGCAATGGGGGCAAGGGGATTCTTGGGAGGCAGGGGCTCAGTGGCTGCCCTTGACCGCCAAAGCAAGGTGGGCACGGTTACCATGAAGGACAGCAGAGTGGAAGCAGCAGTCAGTAGAGTCTGGCTGCAGGAGACCAGGTGCTGGCTGGTTGACTATTCTGTCCCTATAAGACAATTGGATGAGAATCTACTAAATTTTTACTTGAACAGTAGAAGCAGAAAAGTTCCAGTTGAAGTCTAACTTGAATCACCAAAACAAAGAGTCACAGCTGTTCAGTCAGTTCCCAGGCATGAGCCAGTTTACAGACCAGAGCTCCTTGAATTTAAAAAAAAAAAAAATTTTTTTTTAACGTTTATTTATTTTTGAGACAGAGAGAGACAAAGCATGAACGGGGGAGGGTCAGAGAGAGGGAGACACAGAATCTGAAACAGGCTCCAGGCTCCGAGCTGTCAGCACAGAGCTCGATGCGGGGCTCGAACTCACAGACTGTGAGATCATGACCTGAGCCGAAGTCGGTTGCCCAACCGACTGAGCCACCCAGGCGCCCCAGAACTCCTTGAATTAAGAGGAAGCCAGCTCCCCTTGAGGAAGGATGCTGGTCCCCTGCTAAAAATTTATATTGTGAACCTTTCTCTCAGCCTTCCTCAAAGGGACACGCTGGCCTTGACCGGGCGACTGCGCACTGGGAAAGAGAAAATAATCAGACCTTGTGGGGATCACTGGACATGACGCTATAGCTCTGGGAGACCCAAGATGGCACGTGGTCCAGCAGGAAGAACAGGGGCTCACGGAGGTCAGGTGATCAATGGAGTTTTAGCTCAGGTCCATGTCACAGTGAGCCCAGAGGGCCCCCGAACCCAACTTGCAGTTACTTCCCTGGTTCCAGAATGAATAACTGGAATATTCAGCTGCCACAATCCCTGTGTGGGTTCCCTGCCCTCTGGAGTGAGGGCTATGATTGTAGGAAAGGCCAAGTGGAAGCCACTAGAACTGCCTCCCTAAGGAAAATAATGAGCCCAAGGCAGCAGCACATTCCTGAAAGCACTGCGCAGATCAGTGTCACCATCGAGGGCTCGAGCCACATCCCCATTCCACTGGCCTTTCTTTGGCTGGTGCAGAAAACAGGCGGACCTTGACAAATGACGGGGGATGGTCATAAACGTGCCCAGGTCGTGACTGCAATGGCAGCTGCCAATTCAGACACGGTCTAAGTGCTCAGGCCACTGAACCTGTCCCCTGGTTGCTGGCGTGCAGCTGGGTCAACCACCAGAACACATTGCCAACGCTTTTTAGTTTTTCTTCGATTACTCTAGCTCAATACTGCATTGTTTGAATAATGAAAAGTACTTAGTGACTTAGTTCTTTTAGTAATGAGGAGCAAGCCATGTTTTGGATTCTCAATCTGCCCTTAAATAAAAAGCATAGCTCTTTCACACCAAGAACACCACACGGACTTGTGACTTCTTTAGCAGCAAAGTCACAGCTCCTTGAGGACTCCCAGAAGGCACGACCTCATAACTAGGTGTTCAAACATCTACCTACCCTGGCCTCTCCAGCCCTTTTATTTTGTTATTTTTAATTTTTTTTTAATGTTTATTTTTGAGAGAGAGACAGAGTGCGAGTGGGGGAGGGGCAGAGAGAGAGAGGGAGAGACAGAATCTGAAGCGGGCTCCAGACTCTGAGATGTTAGCACAGAGTCCAACGCGGGGCTCGAACTCACGAGCCGTGAAGTCATGGCCTGAGCTGAAGTCCGATGCTCAACCGACTGAGCCACCCAGACGTCCCTCTCCGGCCCTTTTAAACTACTCCACACCCTGGACTCCATTCCACACACTGCCTGAACCTCCAGATTCAGTACTGTGAGCGATTCTGTCTCGTGCTGTTCAGTCATTTCTTGCATTTTAGGTCGCCAAGTTCCACTGATTCCTACTCCCGAATGTTTCATGCACTGATTTCTCCCCTGCCCTATGCCTCACCTCTCTTTGATTTTCTACACTGCTGCCAAAGTGAATTTTATAACATCTGAAGATGTTTGTCCTTAACTCCATCGTGACTTTTACTTCCCAGCGATGAAATTCAACCACTGTGAATGTCGGACGTGGCTCTTCATCGAACAGCGCTCTGCTAGGTGTGCCCCTCACTTCTCTCTGCTCCCCACCTCCACCGAGGGCCCCATTCATACCAAGCCACTTGGTCGTTTCCATGCATGCTTCACACTTTCCCTGTGTTGTTTACTGATTCTTTCTCTTCCTGCTCCCGAGATGTTCTTTTCTGTTATTTTCAGACGCTCAAATCTTATCCATTATTTAAGACCTACTTTGAGTGCTGTCTCCTCTGTAAAGCTTTTTCCTATTCCCCTACCCCAGTTGGGAATAATATCTTTTTCTTCCAATCTCCAAAGCATTTTACCTGAGATGCTCCTGTTTATTCTTTTGTACCTTATTATATTCATTTGTATATATGAATTACCATCTTTATTTTAGAATGTAGGGAATAAGAACATAGTAGGGAATCGGTAATTCTTTGTTGAAAGAAATGTCATAATTAAAGGTATTAGAGCTAGAGGTGTCTGGGGGGCCCAGTCGATTAAGCATCAGACTTCAGCTAAGGTCATGATCTCGTGGTTCATGGGTTTGTTTGAGCCCTGCGTTGGGCTCTGTGCTGACAGCTCAGAGCCTGCTTCAGATTCTGTGTCTCCCTCTCTCTCTGCCCCTCCCCAACTCGTGTTCTGTCTCTCTTAAAAATAAACATTAAAATTTTTTTTTAAGTAATAAAGATATTGAAGCTAAATTTTGGAAGGAAATATTAATAAATCTGATACCTATTATACTTGTTTTTTATTAAAATTTTTAAATGTTTAAAGAGTCGGACATTTAACTGACTGAGCCACCCAGGTGCCCTGAAACCTGTTATACTTGTATAAAGTTTAATTATCTCTCAAGAAGCTCACAGGTGTGGAAAAACAATCTGGTTTGAAGTATAGTAATGGGATAAGAGCTATATCATGCTATTGGGTTGATAAATTGTTACTTTTTTTTTGTTACTTCATTCTCAACTTTATTTCACTTCCTTGTGATATGAAGATATGTGTAATCAAATCTATTCTCTTCTTGTCCTATGTACACTGTCACGCTTAATACTTGTATCATTCATTGGTTTGTTTGTAATGCAACAAATAATTACTGAATGCTTGCTGTGTGCCAGGTCCTGTGGTGGTCCTGGGTACTACACTGGGAATGAAACACACCTGCCCTTGCCTTCCTAAAGTTTAAAGTATTGAGAAAAGACAAACAACAAACAAGTTAAGATGCAAGTCATTACATAAATTATAAATCCTGTAAGTGCTCTAAAGAAATAAATCTGATTTGGGGAGCCTGGGTGGCTCAGTCAGTTAAGCATCTGACTCTTGATTACAGTTCAGGTCATGATCTCCCAGTTTGTGACATGGAGCCCCAAGTCGGACTCAGTGCTGACAGTGCAGAGCCTGCTTGGGATTCTCTCTCCCTCTCTGTGCCCCTCCCCAACTTGCCTTCGTGCATGCTCTCTCTCTCTCTCAAAACAAATAAAAAACATTTAAAAGAATCTTTAAAAAAAATAAAAAAGAAGTAAATTGGATTTACTGATAGAGAATAAAAGCAGGAGAGCTCCTGCAGAATGATGAGATTACCAAAAAAGTAAATGCATTTTTAATTTGAAAACTTAAATAAGGGACACCTGGCATGAGACTTTTGATCTTGGGGTCATGAGTTCGAGCTGCACTTTGGGTGCAGAGATTACTAAAAAAAATAAACTTAAAAAAAGAAAAAACAAGAAATCTTAAGTAATATAGTCACATGGTTCAGAAAAATTTAAATACAAAAAAGGTGTTTGGTTGCTTCGCTACCAAGTACCTTTTCACTGATAACCTTTTTGTTATTTTAAAATTTGGTGGGGGGCGCCTGGGTGGCTCAGTCAGTTAAGCGACCATCTTCAGCTCAGGTCATGATCTTGTGGTTCACAGGTTTGAGCCCCACATCGGGCTCTGTGCTGACAGCTCAGAGCCTGGAGCCTGCTGTATATTCTGTGTCTCCCTCTTACATTGCCCCTCCCCCACTGACACTCTCTCTCTCTCTCTCTCTCTCTCTCTCTCTCTCTCTCAAAAATAAATAAAAACATTGAAAAAATAAATAAAAATTTCGACACTGTAAGTGTATTACCTGTTCAACACCTTGTCATCTATATGCCCAGTTTCTGACATCTTCCTGTTGTAGATTGTGGTTGCAAATGGCTCCCCATAATGCCTGCCTTCTGGTGTTCATGCCCTTGTATGATCTATCCATTTTCTGTGTGGACTAGACCTTGTGGCTTGCTTCTGAATACAGCAAATGTGATGGGATGTCACTTCCATGATTAGGCTACAGACAGTGACCTCTGTCCTGCTAGCTGACTCTCTATTTCCTTCTTGGCTAGCATGCTTGGATGATAGCAGGTGCCGTGGGGGAGAGGCCTTGTGGCAACGAACTGAGGGCAAGCTTCGGCCATCAGTCAGTGAGGAACTTGGTCCAACAACCTTTGAGGAACGGATGCTGCCAACAGCCACTAAATGAGGTTGGAAGTACGTTCTTCCCCAGTTGCAGCTTCCGATGAGTCTGCAGATCTGGCGGCCTCATGAGAGACAGTGGGGCCGAGGACCAGCTGAGCTATGCCCAGATTCCCAACACACAGAAACCGAGATTGTAAATGTATATTGTTGTAAGCCTCTACGTTTGGGGATAATTTGTTACGCAGCAATATAACCAATACACTTATTATTAGCTATTGTAAAAGCACGTGTCTACCTCACACATTTGTATATTTTTCAATAATATATCTATAGGAACAGCTCCAAAGTGCGGGATCACTGGCTCAGAGAGGATGTGCATGTGTAAATTTGTTTGCAATTTCCAATTACCCATCACATAATCCATAC
Organism: Panthera onca; assembly: GCF_046562875.1. Classification (NCBI taxonomy): domain Eukaryota; kingdom Metazoa; phylum Chordata; class Mammalia; order Carnivora; family Felidae; genus Panthera; species Panthera onca. The sequence goes on from NC_138348.1 coordinate 108,969,335, forward strand.
TGATTTGTAATCCCATCAGCAGTAAGCGAGGATAACTCCCCATCTGAATTTGTTATTAAAATGTTGGATAGATGGAAAATCATAGCTCATGGCGTTTAATTTGCATTTCTCTTGTGAGTGAGGTTAAGTATGTTTTCTTGTATTAAGTCATCTATATTTCTTTTTCCATGAATTGTCTCTTCATGTCTTTTGGCCATTTTTCTCTTGACTTAAGTTTTTCTCTGTTGATTTTTAGGGATTAGGCCTTTGTGAGATGAGTTGAAAATATTTCTTTCCAGGTTTTTATTTGTCTTTGTAGTTTTCTTATGGTATTGGTAGCCAATCATGGGGCTTTGGTGTCGATCTTTTCTTTCATGGTTCTGGATTTTGAATCAAACTTAGAAAGATCTTTCTTATCTGAAGATATTAAGGAATGGTCTGTGTCTTCCATTCCCACCCCACACTTAGATTTTAGTAATCTTGGCTTTATTTTTTATGCTTAAATATTTGATCCATTTGGAGTTTATCTTATTGCATACTGTACCATAAGGGTCAAATTGATTAATTTCTGCCACATGGCTACTCAGTTGACCCAGTACCATTTATTAAATAGTCTGTATTTGCTCAGTGGTTTGAGATGTCACATTTACCACATATTAATCTTCTGTATGTAGCTGGATGTATTTATGTGCTTTCTAATTTGTTTCATTATTTCTTAATCTACTCATGTACTAGTTCCATAAAGTTTTAATTGTTGAAGATTTATTGTATCTGGCGAGTCTAGTCACCTCTCCCTCTCCACCAATTGTGCTTCTTCAGAGTTTCTGAAGAAGTTTCCGGTATGTCAGAGTTTCTGGTGTGTGCGTGCGTGTGTGTGTGTGTGTGTGTGTGTGTGTGTACTTTTGAATCATCTTAATTTTAAAAACTTGGGGGTGCCTGGGTGGCTCAGTCAGCTGAGCATCCAACTCTTGATTTCAGCTCAGGTCATGATCCCAGGGTCATGGGATCAAGCCCCCCAGTGGGGTCCCCTACTCAGCATGGAGCCTGCTTAAGATTCTCTCTCTCCCTCTCCCCCTCCCCCACTCATACACTCTCCCTCCCCCTCTCTCTCTTTCAAATAAAATCTTAATAAAATACTAAAAAACTTGTTGGTCTTTTTGCTTAATAGTTTTAACCCCTCATTTATAATTGTTATGACTCTAGTTTCTTTTCTCATCTAGTTGTGTTACTCAGTATCTCCAGTAAAATTTTATTTTATTTATTTTTAATGTTTTTATTTATTTTTGAGACAGAGAGAGACAGAGCGTGAGCAGGGGAGGGGCAAAGAGGGAGGGAGACACAGAATCTGAAGCAGGTTCCAGGCTCTGAGCTGTCTGCACAGAGCCCGATGCAGGGGTTGAACTCACAGACCATGAGATCATGACCTGAGCCAAAGTCGGATGCCTAACTGACAGAGCCACCCAGGCACCCCTCCAGTAAAATTTTAAATAATAGTGGACATAGTGCTTATCTTTGTCTTATTCTTTTTAAACATTTTTAAATGTTTATTTATTTTTGAGAGTGAGAGAGACAGAGCAAGAGTGGGGGAGGGGCAGAGAGAGAGAGGGAGACACAGAATCCTTAGCAGGCTCCAGGGTCTGAGCTTTCAGCACAGAGCCTGACACGGGGCTCGAACCCATGAACCGTGATATCATGACCTGAGCTGAAGTCGGAGGCTTAACCACCTGAGCCACGCAGGTGCCCCGTCTTTGTCTTATTCTTAACACGAGTGGAAAGGATTCTTGTGATTTCCTTTAAGCATGTTACTTGTATTGAGGCTGAAATGGCTGAAATTTTATTCTAGTATCAAGTCTATTCCTATTTTATTGACTTTTATTTAAACAAGAATGTTGTTAACTTTTTAAAGTGCTACTTTAACACCCCAAGACATGGATGTGATTATTTTTCCTTATATCTATAACCTGATAAGTTGTGTTGATAGATGTTTTAATGTTGGAGCATTGAAAACTGTTCAGGTGAACCTCATTTGGTCATGTGTGTTTTATTTTAGTAGGCTAATACTTTATTCCAGATCTTTGCATTGCTATTCATGAAGAAAAATTGTTTGTAGCTTTCTTTGGAGTCTTTGTCAGGTTTTAGTGTCAATGGTATATTCTTTTCATAAAACTAGTATGGAAGTTTTCTCTCCACCTGCCCATTTCCCTCCACCTCCCTCCTCAAGCTCTGAGATGGTTGAATAGCATTGGGATGATCTCCTTGAAGTCTGGGTACAACTCTTATGAAGCGGTCTGGGCCTTTCTGTTTTGTTTTGTTTTGTTTTGTTTTGTTGAGTAGGGATAGTCTTTAGCAAGTTTTCTATTTCTTCTATGGAAATGTAATTAGATTTTTATGCTTCCTCTGAGGTCAGATGTTGTATCTTAGAATATTCTCTCTCTTCCTCAGGTTTTCATAATTGTTTACACAAGGTTGAACAAAGTGGTCTTTTATGATTCTTTTAACTTTCTTTTCCTGTGGTTACGTTTTCTTCTCATTTCTTATTCTGTGTTTCTGTACTTTGTCCCATTATCACTTGATTCGGTTAGTAGTTTGTCCAACTTTCTCTTTAAAGAATTAGCTATTGGTGGGGCACCTGGGTGGTTCATTTGGTTGAGGGTCTGACTTCGGCTCGGGTCATGATCTAGCAGTCCGTGAGTTCGAGCCCCACGTCGGGCTCTGTGCTGACAGCTCAGAGCCTGGAGCCTGCTTCAGATTCTCTGTCTCCCTCACTATCTGCCCCTCCCCCGCTCTTGCTCTATCTCTCTCTCTGTGTCAAGACTAAACATTAAAAAAATTAAAAGAATTAGCTATTGGGGGGCGCTGGGTGGCTCAGTGGGTTAAGCGTCCGACTTCGGCTCAGGTCATGATCTCACGGTTCATGGGTTCGAGCCATGTGTCAGGCCCTGTGCTGACAGCTCAGAGCCAGGAGCCTGCTTGGGATTCTGGATCTCCCTCTTTCTGCCCCTCTGCTGCTCACACTCTCTCTCTCTCTAAAGAATTAGCTATTGGATTTATTCCTTAATACTGTTTTTCTATTTTATAACTCACTGACATCTTTCTGCTTTCCTTTTTGAGACACATGCTTAATTCATTTATTTTCATTTTCCTTTTGTATTGGTTTCCCTTGTCCTCTAAGCTCTTCTTTAGATTCTGATAACGTCATGTTTCCATCATGGTTGATTTTAAGAAATCTGGCAACTTCCATTTGTCAAAGCGTTAATTACAAAAAAATACCTTTAAATTTCCCAGGCACAGTGGAAACATTTATTTTCTGCTTTTATAATAAATTTTTACAAAAGTTCCCTTACTTTTCTCCTTTTACTGCATTTATGATCATAGAATGTTGTCTGTGCTGTTTTTACTTTTTAATAATTTACTGAGGCTTGGTTTGTGGCCTAACATACAGTTAGTTTTTGTGAATGTTGCAGCATCTGAAAAGAAGGCATTTATTTTAGGGATATAAGGTTAGATCTGTATCAGTCAGATCTGCCTTATTTATCACCTTATTTGAGAGCTCTCTTTCTTTACTTTCCAAATTTGAATAAAGGCAGCCCCAGTGTCTTTACACCAAGGTTACTAAGAAGTTCAGTATTGTTATGGCCTATTTAAGGGTTACTCTCTGTATAAGTTGGGGTCCAGCAAACAGCACAGATGACATACTCTAATTAGGTAATAAGGGAAAGTTTACTGAAGGGGCTGGTGACAAAAGTGTGGGCAAGGTTAAGGGAAATCATCGGAGAGAAGTACCCCATAGCTGGCAACAGCTGGGAGCCATAACACTCTCCAGGCATGAAGTAGCAAGACCAGAGGGAGGGGATAGTTTCTGGAACCAGGAGAGTGTGGCCGTGGGAGAGGGCTGCTTGACAGCAGCAGTGGCCTTTGATAGAAGAACACAGACTATTTAATCTACAGCCAAGCAGGTAGGGAGTCAGGGGAATAAATACCCCTACTTCTTTCTTTTCCTGTCTGCAGTCTTCTGCCTGTGTCCCTCACTGGCTGAACTGAAGAGGAAACCAGAAAGCAAAGGAGCCCAGTGATACAGTCCATGAAGGGCAGCTTCCTGGGGCACGGGGAGAAAGATGTGGATTGGATTTTGCCATGTCTGACCTACAACTAGCTCCCTTTTGGCTTGAAATCAGAAAGTTAATTAGTTTCCCACTACCCTTTCCAAAGCACTAGAAGGCCTCAATATTGTTTTGAGAGTGGGAAAAATTCTTTTCAGAGAGCAAGACACAGCACTGGGTAATTTGCCAATACCCTGTAGGCTTATCCTCGGTATTATTGTTATTACTGGCCAGATACTCCTGACCTTCATCAGAAACCAGAGGACTGGGAAGGGCAAAAGACAGAATTTCTTTGAGCTCTAAAATCAAGTGGTGCTCAAGAGAATAGAGAGCCTTCTTTTAAAATTCAGTTTAAACTAGACACAAGGGCTCATCGGATACAGTGTTCTGTCCTTTCTCTACATGACTCTGCATAGGCGAGGGAAGATTCCCTGAAGGAATGAAAGATCTATTGCTTCCAGTTAGAGAATAACCTTGATAAAAGTCCTGCTGGAGAAATGAATAGACCCAAGTAATCTTGGACGACACAAAGTTCGCACAGGTAAGTCAGGATATTGTTGACATATTTGACCTGCAGAAGAAGTTTCATGCCAAAAGGCCAAGTGTCAGTTTTTATTCTTGGTGATACATTTTCTTCAGAATGCCAAGGTTGTTGTAAAATGGTCTCATTTAAAATACTGGAAACATTTTCCACAGAAGCAGGTGGTTCTGTTTCAAATCTAGGCAGAGTTTTTTGGTTTGTTTTTTGTTTTTTGTTTTCCAGGAAGCCATAAAACATTACCCTGGTCAACTGAGCAGAATGTCAGTGAAGAGTCTCTCATGAGGGAAATTTGGTTTGAAAGCTCCAAGCCAAATAAACTCCTCCATGTGACTTCTGTGCTTCCCCAAGGACAAATATAAAGCCAGTGCACCTGTCATAATTCAGGGGGAGGAGGTTTGCAGTGGCCGCCAAGCAGTCATCTGGTCAACCCACTGCTGGTCTGGAAGACTGACAGCTGTGGTTTTGAGAAACAACTTTCACAATTACAAAGAAAACACTGTTGGGCAAAAGGGCTGTGATCTCAACTGGCCAAAAAGTGTTTTCCCCTCAATTAATTCTTAATTATTGTAGAATTATCATTTTACATGGGTAATATGGCCCTTTGGAAGTTTTCCTACCATCGCCATATGGTGTGTATTCACCTAGAGCAGTTTTCCTCAAAATGTGGCTCCTTAACACCTGCCTAAGAATTACCTGGTTGTGCCCAAGGAGATCTGTGCAGGTAGGCAAGCTAGAATCGCTGAGGCTGGGACTCAGGTGTGTGCGTTTTAACAGGCTCCTGGAGTGATGTTTGTGCACGGCAAGGGATTTGATTCCGTTCCTGTTTTAAATATTTCTGACCAGATCATGATGCTCAGAAGACCCAGGCTCAGCGTGCTACTTTGTCATTTACCAGCTGTGTGAGCTTGGGGAAAAAACCGTGCTCTTTGAACTAGAGTTTCTTCATCTATAACTTGGGGGAGATAAAACCTCCATTACATGGTAAACTGAAAAGATTAGGAAAGATTTGCAGAAGAACTTTGTGTACTGCCAGACCTTAAATCAGTGATAATTGATTAGTTATCACGATGAGAGATTGTGTAGGTGGAGCAGATTGGTGTAAGAATTTGGAGAAAGTCTGAGATAACCTCGGGCTAGGGGAACCCTGACAGAGATTCATGGAGGGGTGGGTTTTAGGGGCACAACAAAGAACGGGTAGGATTTCCACAGCCGTAAAGGGGCTAATTAATCACAAAGAGGTGAAAGCAGAAATGTCCACGCTGTCATTTTCAGAGTCTGGTTTGACTAGACCAGGGCTTCTCTATCTCCCTGTACGCTAGCATCACTTGGGCAGCCTTTAAAAATACAGAGGTCTGATGGGGCGCCTGGGTGGCTCAGCTGGTTAAGCATCTCACTTCCGCTCAGGTCATGATCTCATTGCTTTTGAGTTCAAGCCCCGCAATGGGCTCTGGGCTGACAGCTCAGAGCCTGGAACCTGCTTCGGATTCTGTGTCTCCCTCTCTCTCTGCCCTTCTCCCACTTGCACTCTGTCTCTCTCTCTCTCTCTCTCTCTCAAAAATAAATAATCATTAAAAATTTTTTTTTTTTTTTTTTTTTTTTTTAAATACAGAGGTCTGAGCTACCCCAGGCCAGCTAGAGAAGAACCTCTGAGGACTGGGCGTAGGCATGCTCAGGCGCTTGTAGGTGGAGAAGTGCTATTTTACACAGTGTTGTCTGTGTGGAGGGAGGGGCACCGGTGGTGAGGCTGGAGAGAGAGGTTGGGATAAGGATACAGTGGGCTTCAAATGCTCGTTAAGGAAAGTGGAGCTTATATATAATAGGAACTGAGTCCTAATCGTTTTCCAAACAAAAATTCAGGAAGAGGTATCCTGTGGTGGTGTTTGGATCAGACTGGGGTGGGAGGGGGCCAGAGTAGGGTGCAGGGGTTTGGCCGCAGCAGACTGGTCCCTGAATGATGTGAAAGAAAGACAAATAAGCCTGTCTTGACAAAAGGTGAGATCAGAAAAATGAATTTCTTCTTTAAGGAAGATGTGCAGCTTCAAGGCCCTGTGGTGCTTGTTGGCTAGATGGGAGGTTAAAGGAAAGGTGTCGACGCCAGTGTATTTTTGGTTCCTTTTTTCACTATAATAATTGATCTGTAACCGCCTAACTCAGAAAGAAAAGAAGCTTCCAGCACTTAGAAACCTCGTGATTCACTGCTTTTGTTTTTCCTCCCTCCCTTCCAACAGATTAAAGACCTTGCGTCTCTCGGGCCTTTTAAATGTTTCCAACGCTTCTTACACACTGTTCAGATAATTCTAGTTCAGGAAACAGTTGTAGGTGTGAATATTAAAGGTGACTTAAAAAATGTATTATTTATTAAAAGATATAAAAACGTACTCTTTCTTTAAGAGGCCAGCATTCATAGCTCATGAGTTTCATCTCTCTTGTTGGTGTTCAGTGTACAACTACCACAGTGGCTGTCAAAGGTGATTTGAAAAGTTTTCCTGAATCTTAAACAGTGCAGAAGAGTTTTGTTTGCCTAATTGTCTTTGACAGTCACGTGATAAGGAAATGTAGCAGTTGGGTAGCAATGGGAGGAATCCCCTAAAAGAAGATACAGCAACTGCCTTGATGGGCGGGAGCAAGGGCAAAAGAAAATTGCCCTTGTGGGAGTCCTGGAGAGACGTCCTGAAAGAGAAGCCGGCTCTTGGGAAAGATAAATCCAGCGTCACTGACTCGACAGTCTGAGATGCCTGCCTCCCTCCCTCCCACCACCTCCTCCTCCTCCTTTGGACAGGTGGAGAAGATGACCCCAAAGATTACAATGCCATTGCCCTCCTGTTTCTGGGAATGCAAATGTGTGCAGCCACTCTGGAAAACAGTGGAGGTGTCTCAAAAGAGTTAAAAATAGAACCACCCTATGATCCAAGAATTGCAATACTGGGTATTTACCCAAAGAACACAGGAACACTAATTCAGAGGGACAGATGCGCCCTGGTGTTTATAGCAACATTATCTACAAAAGCCAAATCATGGAAGCAATGCAAGTGTCCATCAACTGATGTATGGATAAGGAAGATGTTGGAGATATATATATATATATATATATATATATATATATATATATATATACATACACACACACATATATAATGGAATATTACTCAGCCATAAAAAAGAATGCAATCTTGCCATGTGCAACCACAGGGATGGAGCTGGAGAGTATTATGCTAAGTGAAATACGTCAACAAGAGAAAGACAAATGCGTTTTATGTAGGTCAAGCTTTTGCTTATGAGGTAACATCCATGGGTCATAAACATATGTAGGCCTTTGGCGGCTGTTGATCTCCTACAGTTTACTGAATGACAGAAAGAAATTACAAATCGTCACCCCCTGGTCCCGATCACCATGAGTCACACTGTCATTATTCTCCAATGCTGAGTGCTGTGGAAGCAGGGAGAGGACTTTTCAATAGTTCTCTGGCACAGACAATGGCTTAACCATTTCTTTCTTCTGGAGTCGCGTTGTCCAATATGGTAGCCACTAACTACACATGGTTAACATTAATTAAAATGAAATAAAACTTAAAATTCAGTTCCTCACTTGGACTGGTCACATTTCAAGTGCTCAGTAGCCACCTGTGGCTAGTGGTGGCTACTATACATTTGAGAGTGAAGATATAGAACATTTATATCATCACCGAAAGTCCTGCTGGACAGCACTGGTCAAGGAAATTTCAACCTTCGGTGAAAATCTACAGTAGAGCTGGATGTCACGATCCCAGGAGTACTTCTTTGGAAGTCCGTCTTGAAGGATGAAAATATTTTAAAAGGCATCCTTACCCTACCCCGTGCCGTGTTGTATATCCCCCTGCCCTGTCCCACCCCTGCTTTGGTAAATGCTATCTTCTGCAGAGACGCTTCTTCATGAAAGTGCTTGGGTATTGACTACAATCTGAATGCTGGTCTGCAGCACAGCCACCCCATGCAGTGAGGGCATTTGGAAGGGAACATGTGTGATACCCTAGCACATCGGATGCAGAATCCCTCAATAGTGGGTTCAGTTATTCTTATTAAATGCGTTGCATTTATTTTGTGAAGATACACTGGCACCATGAATTGGGCGGGTTTGGGGGGGCCTATAGGAAATCGTTCTGTAAGAAATTAGGTAAAAGGAAAACAATGCAGACCTTGGGACTTCCCTTCAAGAAGGTGAGTCATGATGAAAAGGAAGCTAGAGCTGGAGGAAAGGAGGAGAAGCTATAGAGAGGTGGAGCTCGAGCTCCTACACCAGGGCCTCCTAGCGTGTGACTCTTGTGTTTCTCCTGGCGTCCTGTCCTTGGACAGTCGACTCTTTAGATTATGAACTCACTGGGGAATGACCGTGTTCACTTTATGAGATGTCTTGCACCTGTTCACTGACGGTGCTCAGTTAATATAAACCAGTACAACATGGGGAATTATAAAAGTTTCTGCAGTTACAAAGCAACGAGACTTGCTGCCTTTCAGACAGGGCCATCTGCATGACGTGACGGATGGGCTGGTGATCATCACTGTCTGGGTTTTGGCCTCAGGCTTGCAGATCCTGAGACTCAATTTTGACCAGAAGGCCAGGGTTGATGAGGAGGAGCAGACTGAGTCTCAGTACCCAAGGTCATAAGAGGCTGATCAAGTCCCTTCTTGTTCCTGTCTAATGGAAGACTTTTCTTTCTAGAACCTAAACTTCAACCAAAAACATTTGTTATATGTTCTTACTTGTATTTCCAGACACTCCCTTGTCAGAATTGACGTTCCTAGGAGGTAGAGTTAGTCTTAAAATGATGCTTGTGGAATCCCTAGAATAACATGGACACGGTAGCTCCTAGGTGTGTGCCTCGTGATGGCCTGGGAATCACAGCACAGATAATGTTACAGCCATGATAAGAATTGACAAAACGTTGACAGGTCACTTCACTCTGGTGATTGGCATGTCAAAGTGTTATCTGCTTTTTCCTCTTGAACAATAGCTGATATGTGTTCTTAGCTTTTTCTTCTTCTAGGTTCCCAAAGACTCTTCCCTTTCTATCGTGTGGTTTTCCTCAGATGTAGTTCCCTTCTGTTTTTTTTTTTAAGTTTATTTATTTATTTTGAGAGAGACAGTGATAGCTTGAGTGGGGCAGTGGCGGTGGGGGGGGGGGGGGTGTGGTGGGGTAGAGAGAGAGAATCCCGAGCAGGTTTCGCACTGTCAGTGCAGAGCCCAACGCAGGGCTCGAACCCATGAACCATGAGATCATGACCTGAGCTGGATGCTCAAGTCATGAGCAAACCAAGAGTTGGATGCTCAACCAACTGAGCCATCCAGGTGCCCTCAGTTCACCTCTGCTGAAGCAGGGGCATTTATATAAAACATAATCTGCATTGACCTACTGTTGTACATAATGCAGATTGAAGTAAAATGGAGGTAGAACTGGATAAAGAAGATGTGGTACACACACACACGCACACACACACACTGGAATATTACTTGGGCATCAAAAAGAATTAAATCTTGCCATTTCCAATGACATGGGTGGTGCTAGATGGAATGTATTAGTGCTAAGTGAAATAAGTCAGTGGGAGAAAGACAATACCATACGATTTCACTCATGTGGAATTTAAAAATAAAACAGATTAACATAGGAGAAGGGAACGAAAAATAAAATAAGATAAAAAAACACAGGGAGGCAAACCATAAGAGACTCTTAACTATAGAGAACAAACTGGGAGTTGGTGGAGGGGAGGTGGGTGGAGGATGGGCTAAATGAATGATCAGCCTTAAGGAGGGCACTTGTTGGGATGAGCACTGGGTGTTATATGTAAGTGATGAATCACTCAATTCTACTTCTGAATCCAATACCATACTATATTTTACCTAACTTCAATTTAAATAAAATCTTGGAAGAAAAAAAAGATTAAAGAACCTAGCTTTAAAAAGTATTGTATGGGAGCGTCCGACTTTGGCTCAGGTCCTGATCTTACGGTTCGTGAGTTCGAGCCCTGTGTAGGGGTCTGGGCTGTGCCCAGAACCTGGAACTTGCTTCAGATTCTGTGTCTCCCCCTCTCTCTGCCCCTCCCCTACTCATGTTCTCTCTCTCTCGCTCTCTGTCTCTCTCTGTCTCAAAAATAAGTAAACATTAAAAAAAATTCAAAAGTAGTGTATAGGAAATAAAAGCAGATAAACAAATGTGGATATCAAGAAAACAAAAATATAAATATATCTCCACGACCTACCCCAAGTTTCCGTTTAGCACTCAAATCATCGCCATCTTTTGTCCAAGATTAAAAAAATCTCAATCACTTCAAGAAATGTTTCCTCTTCTTTGATGTTCTGTTCAAGTTATACTTAACATCACTGCCCTTTCTACTGTGAAAGGTGGTAGAAAATAGGGAATAATACTGCTGTTGAAATCAGATTGTCTTGGGTTCTTATGCAGCATAACCTCTCTGCATTGCCCACCTGTGAAATGAGGACAGTGATGGTACCTTCCTCACAGGGTCGTGGCAAGGACTCACAGAGCTAATACACATAAATTGCTTAGCACAATTCTTGGCGATACACTTAGCAAGTGGGAGCTTTTCCTCTCTCCTTCCCCCTCCTCTTTTTCTCTTTCTTTTTTTCCCCTGCCCTCTATCAACGTCTTGACTACCTATTTTATTATAAAATTATTTTCAGTGTGAGGTAAACAAGCATAGTGCTTGAACATGTCAACATCGCAACAGGTCGTCGCTGATAAATGTGTTCTCTTTTTTCTGCCTGTGTTATTCCATGAGTATTCCATTGGCATAACTGTCCACATATTCAATGCCTCGTTCTAAATTACACCCCACCTGTGCCCCTGATTCCACCATATGCTCTTGTTATGTGATGTCTCAAGTGCTCATAACGGACTCTTCACAGATGTATGGGATTTTCCTATAGTAAGCATCTCGTCTAAATATCTAAGCCAAGTCTGGCCTCTGCCACTGAAAAAAGCTTTTGTGATGTCTTCTCCTATGATTATAAGGCTCAGTGCTCAGGGAAAGCAGACTCATTTCAATAAAATTACAAACGCAAGATAACTAGCAAAGTACATCTGCCGTTGGGGAGAATAATGAAGCTCCAAAGCATATGCTATTTAGGACAGTGCTCTACAGAAATATGTCATTCCTCCCTTCTATTACTGTGGATAGTGAAGTGTTGATTGGTATTTAAAACACAATGAACTTTATGCATGGGAAATAGAAATTAATATTTTGTTATTCCCCGCCTTTGTTGCTTACAGGACTAAAAATCTGCTGACTGTAGGCTCAGCCAACCCAGGTCCTAAACTCATGAAAACCTCATGTGACAAAACAGTGAAAGTCCAAAGCCCGCTGACATGGGTGGGATCGGTATCCTGACCCCTAGTCACACAGTACACCAGTGTTTCCATCGAGTGGGGGCACAAGTGAATAGTAGCAGGAATTGGGAGAAACTGTAACAGAGGCAGAAGATATGGTGACCTCCATGGAGAAACAGCATTCTTAAATCACTAAGAATAAGGAACTATAACCAGTTCTGCTCTGCCTAGAGCAAGGGTCAATATCCAAGAGGGCTGGGCCAACGGGAAGACTGTGGGGAATCTTAGTGATCTGGTAGAGAGATCAGAATCATACAGGTCGGGGGATCCTTGCAAAATAGTGTGAGATAACAAAAACAGGGTCGAGCCCCAGGAAAGAGGCTGGCAGGTAAGGGAGATCCTAGAGACCCCTCCAGCTGAGCTGAGGTGTAGAACCAGGCTCCAGTCCTAGAATCCAGCTCCACTTTTCCCCCAGTAGGGGAAAACCAGAAACTGCAGACTAGTCATGCAGATAGACCACAGCGAGTGGGGGAATGAATGCAAAACATCCATTGTCCCGGATTCACCCCCAAGAGCACCAAGTGCTGGGTCAAAAAGTAACTACCTAATTCCCTAGTACATGAAGCACTCCCAGTATCCTGCTAATTTAGACTTTAGTTTTCCACTGGGTGGAAATGAACTTGTCAGGTCGCAGACCTCTGGGGTTCATGGTAGTCAGAACACATCAGACAGATGTGTTTGAATATTTTCAAAACGATTCTACTGAGACATCAGACAATAGTGAAAGAGTTCATTATGGTGACATCTCTCACCTTAAAAATCAATTATTAATTAAGAATCAATGAAGTAATGAAACACATCAGCATTTAACTAACGAGGGCCAGGTGAGGTGAAGTGATTTTGGACCACATGGTCTCTAAGTAGAAGCTAACGCTTTGTCTGGTGCCCAACCAGGCGAACAGTGATCTGCCAATTCTGGACAAGTACTGGCAGGGTGGACTCACTGAGAAATGGTTCTCTTAGTTTCCTGTATGACTCAAAAATGTGCATGCGATAAATCTAGCCAGCATCCATGCGGTAAAGATTAGAGAGAAAAGAATGGTTTAGTGTGGCGTCAGGTAATAGACAAGGATAGGATGAAGTCTGAAAAGATTATTGCTGACATGCTCTGAGCGCTTGCAGTTTTGACACATTGTTCTTTTTTTCTTTTTTAATGTTTACTTTGAGAGAGCCTGAGTGGGGGAGGTACAGAGAGAGAGAGGGAGACAGAAGATCTGAAGCGGGCTCAGTGCTGACAGCACAGAGCCTGACACAGGCAGGGCTCAAACTCACTACCCGTGGGATCATGACCTGAGCCAAAGTCGGACCTCAGCCAACCGAGCCACCCAGATGCCCCTTGTCATACTGTTCTAAGGTTTAACTTATCGTATGTTTCAACCCGTCTAATTCTCGCTGAAGTTCTGCGAGGTATATGTGACCGTTATTCCCATTTCACAGGTGATATAAACTGACCACAGCTCGTCATTGGCAGGGTTCGTATCTAACCCAGAAGACTGGCTTCGGAACCTGAGCATTTAACACCCAACTAATTCCTTTAAATTATTACAGTCATGGCTGGAGGACAGGGACTTTTAAATCTGTGTGATCGACTGCAGCATATTGCTAGAAGACTCATGCCCTTTCCTTCAACTCTATCTTCTTCTGAAGATAGGCAGGAGTGAGATCTTCACGGTAGAGTGGCCGTATGATATATCATCCAAACTGGGACACTTCCAAAAGTCAGAAGCTATTAGTAACTTCACCAGGAAAACTGGGACATATGGTCAGACTACTCACAAGGTAAGTTTCAACTTTCAAGACCTGCAGAGTATTGGAGAAGTTGTAGAAACCTGAATCTGACACACACAAATACATGTATATTACTGTTTACGGTTGTTTTCACTAGATGAGGTGCCTGTATTTCATGGGCAATTTGAAGGTTTTGAAGGATAATTTGGACTGTGCCTGCCTTACCCAAGGGTGGTAGAATTTAACCCCTACAAAGAAACCACCCCTTATAGTTAGGTGAAGGATTTTTCAAACAAGTTCTCTTATCTAGCAGGTTAGCCAACTTGTAGAAAGATGTCTTTGAGAGACTCTGTATGAACTGATAGCTTTTGATTTTCCTGCAAGAATTAATACAAATTCCAAATAAATGAGGTTTGCAAAGAGTTTTTTTTTTTAAACTGAAATAGATTAATACACTTTTTGAAAATATAAATTCATCCCTTCCCTGAATTTGTTGACCTTCCCTGTCACACTTTGCTAGATGCTGGAGAGACAGCAGGAAACAAATTGGCAAAAAGAAAAATAAATCTCAAACAAAACCTCCCAAAACAAGTGGAGACAGTTACAGGTGGAGACAAGAGCTATGTTGGAAATAAAATAGAGGGTGTGATGGAGTAACCGGGGAGCAGTGTCAGGACAGGGGAATTCGAGTGTGGTCAGGGAAGGCTTCCTCGAGGAAGGGACATTGGATCTGAGATATCAATGACAAAAAGTTGCCAGTTACATGAGTCCCCGGAAGAGGCAACAGCAGGTGCAAAAGCCTGAACTCGTGCGCAGGGGTGGGAGGTGCAGAGGGAGAGAAGGGATAGGGGCACCGCAGCTCCCACGCCCTGCGCATCTCCGTCTGTCACTCAGAGACCAGATTTCCATCTCTGTCGTCCCTTGAGCACTGGCGTTGTTTAGTGCGGATCGGGACCCAATAATGTCTGCATTGGGCAGGCGGCAGGCCTCACCTTTAGGTGAACCAGCCCAGCTAAGCACACTGCTGGACCTCCTGTGCAAAGACCTATTTCTTGGAGATGTAAAGAAGACAAAGAAGGAGGCCCCAGGCGGGAGATAATCTCATAACTGAGGCATGTTTCCTCAAGGCGATGGCAACTCCTTTCACATCCAGGCTTGAGAAGACCTTCCACTTCTGTAGATTTTTCAAGAAGCCCAGGAGTAGAATCAAGCATCTGTGTGCTATTCAAAGAGGCAGCATTTTCCCAAAGTGGCTACATTAGAAAAAAGGATCATTCTAATTGGCTCCTAGCTACTTTGTTACCTTTGTGTCCGCAGTTCACCTCCCTCCCCCTGCCAAGGTGTCATTTCTCTTGTGCTTCTGTACATTTCATTACATTGTGCTCTCTGCCCTGAAGTCGCCCTCTCCCCCCATGCCCTGTCCTCTGTTCTTAAAGGTGTGTCAAGATTCAGTTTAGGATTATTGCCTATGGGAAGCCTTTTCAGAAACCTCAACGCTGACCTCAGATCATCCCTCTCCCGTCCCCACCACCTACAGTCATGATCACCTAGGGGTTCCTCCAGCAGAGCAACCACATGCCTTGAAATTCTCCTGACAGAAACAACAAGAAAATACATGTGTATTTACGGTAGGCATTGTTGTGGGCACTGAAAAAAGAGTAGACTAAAATCTCTGCTCTAATAGAATTTATTTTTGATGGGGGAAAACAGGCCATAAGTGGATGAATAAATTCCTATAATTGGATACTATGCTGCTGTGAAAAAGAATCAGGAAGAGATATGTAGCTTGCTATATGGCCTCTAGGATGTATAACTTGTCTAGTAAAATTCTGGACTTGGTGGGTTGGATCACTTCTGTGTAATGTCACTGAACCTGTTTCTCTAGCTCCCGTGTTTTCAATAAACTAGTTAGATCTAGAAGTTGGATTGAATTCACGGGTTTGTTTGTTTGTTGGCAAAAATGCCTTGTCAGCAATGTGCTTCCTAGCGGGGAGGGACATAGCGGGAGAATTTATATCAATATTCCTTACAGTGGAAAATATATCATTGCAGTTTTGTATAATAGCAAAACATATTTGGAAAGAGAAGGAAACATTGGTAAGCAAGGAAACTTGCAGTATAAAATTAATCCATATTGGTGATAATGAAGTTTATAAATGCTGAGAAAGAAGTTTTTGAAGCCAAAGAGGTATAATATAAGGGAAACACAAAAACATCCTACAAATAACTTGTTAAGATTTAGAAAACTCAAGCCTGTGTATGGAGGTGTGTTTAGAGATGATAGGGAAAGGATGTCCAGAAGGCATTTTGATTTCGATGGAAATGAGAGGGTTGGGCTAATAGATGATCCAGATGAGGATGTACAAATAGATATTATTTTTACATAATTATGAAGATATAAATGTTTAATTATATCATGTGAGAGCAGTGAGATAACTGTTAAGAGAGCTAGAATACATACCAAGGATTATCAAATCAATGAGGGAAACCTTGCCCAAGACAGTGAAAGTAATTAACAGGTGAAAAAAGAAACAATAAAATAAATAGAACAAAATAAAATTTAAGAGAAACATAAAACAAGGAAGGCCAATATCTGGTTTATCAGTCATTACACCAAATTTGAGTGAACTGATTTCTCCCAAAAGACAGGGTTTAAAAAAAATCAACATCCAGTTACATATAGAATAAAAGAAATATGTCTATAAAACATGGCCTGCCCACCCCCCAAGTGTTGAAAAAATAAAGATATAGGCAAGGAAGCTATACCAGGAAAGTACACAGAAACAAAGCTAGCAGTGGTAATACTAATATCCATTCAAGGTGAGGAACATTAAATATGCTTTAAACAGAGCAATTAAATAGAGTAATTAGAGACATTATGTGGTTTTTTTTCAAGATTTTATTTAAATTCAAGTTAACGTATAGTGTTGTATCGGTTTCAGGAGTAGAATTTAGTGATTCTTCACTTACATACAACACCCAGTGCCCATCCCAACAGGTGCCCTTCTTAATGCCCATCCCCTATCCAGCCCATCCCCCACCCTCCTCCCTCCATTAACCGTCAGTTTGTTCTCTATCATTGAGTCTCTTGTGGTTTGTTTCCCTCACTGTTTTTATATATTTTATTTCCCCTTCCCTTCCCTTATGTTCATTTGTTTTGTTTCTTAAGTTCCACTTATGAGTGAAATCATATGGTATTTGCCTTCTCTGACTTATTTTGCTTAGCATAATATACTCTAGCTCCATCCACATCATTGCACATGGGAAGATTTCATTCCTTTTGATGGCTGATGTTCCATTGTGCATATATATCATATCCTCTTTATCCATTCATCAGTTGATAGACATGTGGGCTCTTGAGGCACTATCAACAAGAGACATTATGTGTTAATAAAAGGTACAACCCAACAAGAGAGCATAAACTGAAAAAAAAATGATTGTGGAATCTCAGCAGAGGTGTCATAGTTTTTGAATCCCTTGAAATCTCCGAACACGAATATAGACAACAACTAGGAAAGCAACACTTCAACCCAAATAGGCAAGAAAATATCCCAACAATGGAGAATTTGAGTGGGTTAGGCCAAATCATCTACAACTTCAAGAGCTACGAGGAAGCGCAGGTGTATGGGAGCAAAGGGAGGAGGGATAGAGGGCACTTCTGGGTGTCCCAAGAACCATGACCCGGAGATCAGCAACAAGTGCTCACTTCAACATGAGGGCATCCAACGCCGAGTGAAGGAATAGTTTAACCTAGGAAGGGCTTTACATACTCCCATCTGTAAGTGAGTAGACAGAGGCTGAAGTAAGAGCTGAGCTGAGGTGGCCTGGGTGCTCAAGGCTCTCAGAAACACCCAGAAAACAGAGAGCCAAGATGTAGGAGAAGCTTCTGATAATAGAACACACTGATCAGGGCAAGAACTCTTCTGGTAAAGGAGACAGAAGGGTCAGATAAGACTGTAAGAGGTGCCAGAGAATGGAAATATAAAAACCTGAGGGAAAGCTGGTGAAGATGTAGAAACTACATTTTTCATGTCATGGAAACAGTGATAAAAGGCCGTGAAATTAGTAATCCTGGCCCCACACATCCTCCTTCTAAAATTCCTAGATAACCCATCTCCCAGATAAGATATTGTAAAGGGGAAAAAATAGAATGATGGGACTATCCTATTCACAGAGAATGATATATTGGAGAAATAGAGCTATACAACAGAAGAAAATAGTAATTCGTTGTTTTAAACAAAGCTGTAGGAAATTAAAGAAAAACAGAAGCTATAAAAAGAATGCTCAGAAAAATTTGGAGAAAATCAGAAATCAAAGAAAACATTTCAGAAAGAGGTACCTGGAAAGTATAAGGAAAGCAGAGGAAGAAGAAAAGTGAAAAAAAATCAAACAGAAATGAAGGGAATAAAAGTTTTTGGAAGTGATAGTTATAGATGAGAGTCAAGGAAGAGTCAAAAGGAATCCAAAGAGAAAAGTCAAAGCAATGGCACAAAACAAACAAGAGTCCAAGGACCTATGGAGAGGGGAGAAGCCTGACTTAAGTTTGGTCAAGTCAGCTTAGCGGGTAGATTGTGCAGATTGGTGAGGGGGAACAAACAGTCCAGCTAATCATTTATTATTTTTTAAAAAGAGAATTTGGAGAGAAGTTGCAGTCTTATTTGTAAATAAGGATGTCACGAGCAAGTCTCATCTAAATCACATGGGAAGGATGGTTCTTTACAGCAAGCCATTTCCTGGCACACAAATGGGTAGGTGGATTCCTACTCCTGACCTCTAAAACGACAGCTGTGTCCAGGAGCACAGGGCTCAGGTAAACCTCCAAATGGTCAAAGTGAAGATCTGGGCATTAGATACGATCATCAACATTGGGGGATTGCTGTTTCTAGGTCCTCTTAATGGACAGAGCTGGGGAGACAGGTGATATAGATACACAGAAATGTTTGTATTTCTTTTTTTTTTTAAATTTTTTTTTTTCAACGTTTTTTATTTATTTTTGGGACAGAGAGAGACATAGCATGAACGGGGGAAGGGCAGAGAGAGAGGGAGACACAGAATCAGAAACAGGCTCCAGGCTCTGAGCCATCAGCCCAGAGCCTGACGCGGGGCTCGAACTCATGGACCGTGAGATCGTGACCTGGCTGAAGTCGGACGCTTAACCGACTGCGCCACCCAGGCGCCCCAGAAATGTTTGTATTTCTATATTTACCTATAAATACTAACAACACGAATGCTTACAGATACCTCCAAATCCAATTCAACACCACAGTGTCCATTAGAGTTTGCTTCATTTCCATACACAGTAAAACCTTGGTTTGTGAGCCTAACTCGTTCTGGAAACATGCTTGTAATCCAAAGCTCTTGTATATTAAAGCGAATTTCCCCATAAGAAATAATGAAAACTCAGATGATTTGTTCCACAACCCAAAAATATCCATATAAAAATGATTACAATATTGTAATATAATACAAAAAATAAAGAAAATGGAAAATATAAAGAAAAATAAACAAATTAATCTGAACTTGCCTTTGAAAACCTCATGGCTGGTGTGAGGGAGACAAGAGTGTAGGACGACTTTCACTATCACCAACGGAATCACTGCTGTCTATTGGCTCAATGGAATCTTTTTCTTTTAGTGCAACTTTAACAAGGAATCAATAACCTAGAATGAAGCAATGCATTCCTAAGCTTACTCTTGTATGGAAAAACAAAGGACTGTCCATAGGTGCTTTTCTTTTTACTTAAAAATTTTTTCTTTAAAATGGTTATTTATTTTTGAGAGAGAGAGAGAGAGAGACAGAGCATGAGTGAGGGAGGGGCAGAGAGAGGGAGACACAGAATCTGAAGCAGGCTCCAGGCTCTGAGCTGTCAGCACAGAGTTCAACGTGGGGCTGGAACTCACGAACTGTGAGATCATGACATGACCTGAGCCCAAGTCGGACGCTTAGTTGACTGAGCCACCCAGGCACCCCCATAGGTGCTTTGAAGTGACAAAAAATACAATAGTGCCCGTGTGGACACCTTCCAACGTTCTGGAAAAAAATCACTGATTTCTGACAAACACTGTGGCCTGAGACCGAGCAATTGAGCATGGGAGATGATTGCCCATTCCTGCAGAGAGAGAGAGAGAGACAGTGAGAGAGTGAGAGAGAGAGAGAGAGAGAGAGAAAACCATTGGCTCAGTTGTGATCATGTGACATTTGGCATCACATACTATTCGTATTCCAAGACACTGCTAGTTTGTCACGTTAAAATTGATGAGCAGTGTTTGCTCATCTTGCAGAACACATTACTCACAATCCAAGGTTTTAATGTATTTTTAAAATTTGAGACAGAGAGAGTGTGAGTGGGGGAGAGGGGCAAAGGGAGAGAGAGAATCCAAAGCAGGTTTCACGCTCAACCCGGGGCCCCACCCAGGGCTCGATCTCACAACCCTGGTACCATGACCTGAGCTGAAATCAAGAACCGGTGGCTCAACTGACTGAGCCACCCAGGCACCCCTTCATTTCCATATTTGAAACTCCATTCGACAAGAGGGATAAAGCTAGTATATTAACGTCTTTGTGCAAGTATCCAAGATATAATGAGTATTTGTTGCCATCATGTTTCCCTTCCTGGCATGGAGGCCCTCTTCACCCCACTCGAGCCCTGACATCCTGTGCTAGGTATCCCACTCAGGTTCCAACAGTGTTAAGTAGGCCACCCTCCAACTCAGATGTACTCCCTCCTCACCTGCTTGGTTCCTGACACCCCGGTCTCAGCCGTCCCTCTGCCACAGCAGCACCCTTCTCAACCCTCTTGTGCTGGGAGCATTCCTTCCCATTGCCCCCTAAGTATACACACCTTGCTTAGCCCACCCAATGAATGACTTCCGGGCTGACATGTACGGGAAGGGAGTGAAAAGGAGAGGAATTGGAAAAGAAAGATGACCTAATAAACCCGATGCGAATCTGATTTCCTTTCTCTTAAAACGGAATCAATCTTCCTTCATTCTATTTGTTCTATAACACACACGAATTCCATTTTATTATCATTATTTTAGTTTATTTTATAGGTGAAATTGTTGCTTTTATTTAATGGAATATATGAACAATGAACAGGTGAACACGATTTAAAAACTATATAAACATATTCACTTAGGTCATAGAAGAAAACCTATTTTTTGTCCTCAGCAACCTTTTAGAGACTAATCTCCATGTGTTTGATTACTGATGCTACACTTATTTATATTTACAAAAAACAAAACAAAACAAAAACGCAATTGAATCGATCTTTCTGCCTGTATTCTCCAGATACTGTTTTCCCTTTAAAATCCCAATAGTTTTCCTATAATAGGTCTCATTGCTCGCTGTTTTGGGTTGATTTTCCCAAGTACACAGCACGTACTTTTAGTAAGTAGGTTTATGGCTTTTTTATTAAAAAGTTTTCTTGAATTGTAGCAAAGCACCGAAACTGCACAGCAACTGGTCTTTCCTGCCCCCTTTCAGGCCATCCCTCCTGCACAGGGAAATTCTTTGCCCACAAGGGCACTTTGGTGGGAAATTTCGAGATGTAGGGACTTCTATGGGCTTTTAACTCGTAGATTTTAAGAGGAAATCGAGGAGAATGCCGTCGGTGTCGTGCGAAGCGCGTAACAAACGCAGTGTGACATTTCTCCTGCTCGAGGAGATTCCAATTTGCGAAGGGAGCACAGGTCCTAACTTCATTCTGCAAAGTTGCCCCTGAAACCTGACAGCCGCGTCAGCACCTGAGCCTTAACTGACGCTCACACGCGCGCATGCTCCGTTGGTGTAGCAGCGCCCCTCCTTTTCCGCCAGGAGGAAGTCCCGTTTGTTTATTAAATTACGACAGTCGTAAACTGAGATTTCTGTGCCGGCTTCCTAGTTTTACGACGACAGCAACAATGGCGGCCACCAGTGGCAGGTTTGAAAGTGAGAGAAGTATTGAAGAACGTAAAGAACAGACCAGGATGGCCAGGGCCGAGGTGTTGCGCCAGGTATCTCCGTTTTGGGGGTTTTGGAGTCATTTAGAATTGGGAGTGGACGGTTCCTGGGAACTAGGCCTCTGGCTGTCTTCCTAACCCCCTCTCTTCTTTCGCCACCTCAATGTCTCACCTAATCTGGGTGAGGGTCTCCCTTTGGGATGCGCAAAAAGTCTTGGTTATCTCCCGCCTCGGAGATGCGTTGGCAGTCTCTAGTTGCGCATTCTCTTTTTAGGAAGACCTGTTTCTTTCCTGAGTTTACTTACTTTTGAATTTCTCCATTCTTGATATTTCCATCACTTGGCTACCAGGGGCAGCGCCCTTTTGGGGTACTCTGCCACTAATGACGGCTCTCCCAGCGCGTTTCACAGCCTTGGTCCTCGCCCCTCCTGTATCTGAAATAAAAATACCCGTTTTCAGAAATACATGTGAGGCACATTGCAACACTGTTTCACGCTCTTGTCTTACTATTGATATCAGTTGGAGGGTTATTGTAAATCCTTACTGATCAATGCAAAGATTGACAGGAGAGATTCGAAAAAGGTTAAGACACATTGTATTTCTAAGGTTGAGATGCATAGAGGTAACCTGTAAAGAATGGAGGAAGTAAACTGTATTATCTGACAAGATGTAAGAATGAAGGGGAAAAGTTGTGACTGGAGAGCAGCATGGGGTACAAGTGGGCGTTTTTGTTTTTGCTTAAGATGGAATACTTTTAAATGAATACCGATGAGAAAGAGCTGGTAGAGGGGAAAGGCATAATGACTATAGCCAGATGTCAAGGGGAAGAGTAGGCGATTAGTGTTGGACAGGTGAATGGTTGGTATTGTTCTCTGATTTCAGCATACTGTAACATACATGTATAATAAGTATTCTTCATCCTTGCTCTTTTGGTATCTCGGGCAGTTTTTGGAGGGAGTAGGATTTGTAAGCTAGGATAAATTTTATAGTAAAGGGGACTCTGGATGACTCAGTCGGTTAAGCGTCTGACTCTTGATTTTGGCTCAGGTCGTGATCTCACGGGTTCGTGAATTTGAGCCCCATGTCGGGCTCTGTGCTGGCAGTGTGGAGCCTGTTTGTGATTCTCTTTCCCTCTCTGTCTGTCTCTCCCCTGCTCATGCTCTCTTGCTCTCTCTCTCTCAAAATACATAAATAAACTTAAAAAAACTTTTTTGTAGTAGAGATACCCGTAGAGTTTGAGAAGGACAAAACCAGCTTTGGAATTTGGAGAGAGAATGAAAAGGCAAAAGCAACCTCCTAGGAAGAACTTATTTTACTTGACTAATTGTTGAAAGATGAATACACATTAGTAACACGATCATCTGTTTTTAGAAAGATGATTCTTCCTGAAGCATTTGAGGGCATGGGTAGAAGAATATGACATTGCAGATTGAAGGCATTGCCATTCTCCTAACAGTCACTGAAGTCCCAGGCAGTAGCAGTGGGATGGTGAAAGAAAAAGAGATTCAAGTCCTATTTAAGACAGGGAGCTTGGGCAGAGGGGGCGGTCTACTATAGATCCCAACATTCTGTCCCTGATTCATTAGAGACTGGTGATGTGATTAGTAATGTGGAAGGAGAGGGTTTAAAAAAAAAAAAAAATATATATATATATATATTTTTTAAATCTTTTTTATATATATATAAAATATAAAAGATATATATATAAAAAGTATATATACTTTTTTATAAAAAGTATATATACTTTTTTATAAAAAGTATATATATAAAAAGAATATATATATATTTATGTATATATAAATATATAAAAAGATTTAAAATCTTTTATATATACATATATATATATTTATGTATATATATGTATATATTTTGCCCCTATACTTTGGTAGAAGCAAATTCCTGTCAGGGACAGACGGTGATTTATGAGACTTTATATAAAAGTGGAAAATGACTTTGTTTTACTTTTTTTTGCGAAAAATAATTGGATCATTTGTTAATTTTTCTTTTTTCATTGTTTTAGGCTAAAGCAAATTTTGAAAAGGAAGAGAGGCGTAAAGAACTTAAACGACTTCGGGGTGAGGATACATGGATGCTACCTGATGTGAATGAGCGAATTGAACAGTTCTCACAGGTGAATACTAACAGGTTTACTTGATGTAACAAATCTGTCTTTTTTTTTTTGCTCTTATTCAAGTTAATATTGGAAAAGCAACTTTATTTTTTTTTATTTTTTATTTTTCAATATATGAAGTTTATTGTCAAATTGGTTTCCATACCACACCCAGTGCTCATCCCAAAAGGTGTCCTCCTCGATACCCATCACCCACCCTCCCCTCCCTCCCACCCCCCATCAACCCTCAGTTTGTTCTCAGTTTTTAACAGTCTCTTATGCTTTGGCCCCCTCCCTCTCTAACCACTTGTTTTCTTCCCCTCCCCCATGGTCTTCTGTTAAGTTTCTCAGGATCCACATAAGAGTGAAAACATACAGAATCTGTCCTTCTCTGTATTTCTGATTTCACTTAGCATAACACTCTCCAGTTCCATCCATGTTGCTACAAAGGGCCATATTTCATTCTTTCTCATTGCCACGTAGTATTCCATTGTGTATATAAACCACAATTTCTTTATCCATTCATCAGTTGATGGGCATTTAGGCTCTTTCCATAATTTGGCTATTGTTGAGAGTGCTGCTATAAACATTGGGGTACAAGTGCCCCTATGCATCAGGACTCCTGTATCCCTTGGGTAAATTCCTAGCAGTGCTATTGCTGGGTCATAGGGTAGGTCTATTTTTAATTTTCTGAGGAACCTCCACACTGTTTTCCAGAGTGGCTGCACCAGTTTGCATTCCCACCAACAGTGCAAGAGGGTTCCTGTTTCTCCACATCCTCTCCAGCATCTATAGTCTCCTGATTTGTTCATTTTGGCCACTCTGACTGGCGTGAGGTGATATCTGAGTGTGGTTTTGATTTGTATTTCCCTGATAAGGAGCGACGTTGAGCATCTTTTCATGTGCCTGTTGGCCATCCGGATGTCTTCTTTAGAGAAGTGTCTATGCATGTTTTCTGCCCATTTCTTCACTGGATTATTTGTTTTTTGGGTGTTGAGTTAGATAAGTTCTTCATAGATTTTGGTTACTAACCCTTTATCTGATATGTGTTGGCAAATACCTTCTCCCATTCCATTGGTTGCCTTTTAGTTTTGTTGGTTGTTTCCTTTGCTGTGCAGAAGCTTTTTATCTTCATGAGGTCCCAGTAATTCATTTTTGCTTTTAATTCCCTTGCCTTTGGGGATGTGTCAAGTAAGAGATTGCTACGGCTGAGGTCAGAGAGGTCTTTTCCTGCTTTCTCCTCTAGGGTTTTGATGGTTTCCTGTCTCACATTCAGGTCCTTTATCCATTTTGAGTTTATTTTTGTGAATGGTGTGAGAAAGTGGTCTAGTTTCAACCTTCTGCATGTTGCTGTCCAATTCTCCCAGCACCATTCATTAAAGAGACTGTCTTTTTTCCATTGGATGTTCTTTCCTGCTTTGTCAAAGATGAGTTGGCCATACGTTTGTGGGTCTAGTTCTGGGGTTTCTATTCTATTCCATTGGTCTATGTGTCTGTTTTTGTGCCAATACCATGCTGTCTTGATGATGACAGCTTTGTAGTAGAGGCTAAAGTCTGGGATTGTGATGCCTCCTGCTTTGGTCTTCTTCTTCAAAATTACTTTGGCTATTCAGGGCCTTTTGTGGTTCCATATGAATTTTAGGATTGTGGAAAAGCAACTTTATATACAGTTTTCACAAGTTACAGAATGAGTATTAGATAGTTGGCATTACTGACTGGTTTTATCTCCCTGGCAGAAATAATATATTTTAATATTTTTGGACATTATAACAGACAGATTTTGTTACTTGAGTTGATGGGTAGGAAGCTTAGCAAATTTCTGGCCCACTTATATCAAGCTTGTGGATCTAAAAAATTATACCCTTTAATATTTTTTTAAAATTTATTTAAGTTTATTTATTTTGAGAGAAAGATAGTGGGAGAGAGAGAAAACGTGTGAGCAGGAGAGGGCAGAGGGAGAGGCACAGAGAGAATCCCAAGCAGGCTCCATGCTTTCAGTGCAAAACCTGACATGGGGCTCAAACTCATGAGCTGTGAGATCATGACTAGAGCGGAAGTCAGATGCTTAGCTGACTGAGTCACCCAGGTGCTCCTACATTTTATATGGCCTAATAATCTTCTATAAATTCTTACAGGGCCATAGAATAAAATATACACACACACACACACACACACACACACACACACACACACACACACACACAGTTTGTGTATAAATGTATTTATTTGATTATATCTGTCAGATGACTCTACAAATAAATTAAAACTAAAACATCCCCCATATTTTCCTGATAAGGTATCTCAGCTCTGTGACTTATTTGTGGGGCATATATAATAGATGCCCACATCTAAATCTCAGAGGATTTTATTTCAATGTATTTGTTGTCTCATTTCATGAAAATATGGTTTTTAGAATACAGATTTGTTTTTCCTCAAAATACTTGTTTTATTTTTTTTAATTAATTTTTCCCCATGATCCATTTGCTCAAATTACTTCTGATGCTTTTATTTATTTATATATTTATTTATTTAATGAATATAATTTATTGTCAAATTGGCTAACATACAACACCCAGTGCTTATCCCAACAGGTGCCCTCCTCAATGCCCATCACCCACTTTCCCCGCTCCCCGACCCCCTTTACCCCTCAGTTTGTTCTCTGTATTTAAGAGTCTCTTGTGGTTTGCCTCTCTCCCTATTTGTAATGATTTTTCCCCCTTTTCTTCCCCCCATGGTCTTCTGTTCAATTTCTCAAGATCCACATATGAGTGAAAACATATGATATCTGTCCTTCTCTGACTGACTTGTTTCACTCAGCATAATACCTTCCAGTTCAATCCACTTTGCTGCAAATAGTATGATTTCATTCTTTCTTATTGCCAAATAGTATTCCATTGAATATATAAACCACATTTTCTTTATCCATTTGTCAGTTGATGGACATTTAGGCTCTTTCCATAATTTAGCTACTGTTGAAAGTGCTGCTATAAACATTGGGGTACAAGTGCCCCTATGCATCAGCACTCCTGTATCCCTTGGGGAAATTCCTAGCAGTGCTACTGCTGGGTCGTAGGGTAGTTCTATTTTTAATTTTTTGAGGAACCTCCACACTGTTTTCCAGAGTGGCTGCACCAGTTTGCATTCCCACCAACAGTGCAAGGGGGTTCCTGTTTCTCCACATCCTCTCCAGCACCTGTTGTTTCCTGAGTTGTTCCTCTTAGCCACTCTGACCGGTGTGAGGCTTTGATTTGTATTTCTCCCCTTGGAGAGAAAGTCTCCCCTTGGTGGTGGTGGGGAGAAAAATAGTGACACCCAGTCTCTCCTCCTGTGACTGAGTGTCCCAAACCACTCTGTTCCAGCCGTCCTCACTGTGCTGCGGATGCAAACAAGGCGGTTTGTCCTGCTCCACCGACTCCCATGCCTGGGGCTTGGCTGGGACTCAAACTTCCGCTCCGTGCGCCTGGGTACTGGGGAAGCACCGCTCCACGCCGCCAGATATGTGGTCCCCGACTGGCGGGCACAACAGGCTTCGTCCTCTCCTGCAGCACTCCAGGGAGGGGATTGCTTTCTCCTACTGCAGACTGCATCCCTGACCTAGCCACTGAGCCTGGGGCTGGCTCTCTCCTTCCCAGTCACATGATCTGGACACCTGACCCCAGTCCGGAGCAAGCCCCACAGTTAGAGATTGGCTCTTTCTCCATCCTGGTTTGAGGTTTTTCTCTTGTCCAGATAAAGTCCTATGCTTCCCCAGCTGCACTTTCTCTTCCCTTTGTCTCTCTGCAGAAGGGGATCCCTCCCCTCCTTTCCTTTTATCTCTCCCAGTTCAGAATCACGTACTTACGGCCCGTCAGGGTGTCCCTGTGGGTCCCTGGAAGCGACTGTCTCTTTTCCTCCCGGACTCTCAGAATTCACAGTCCTTTAGCTTCAACGCTGCTTTGTTTGATAGACGAGGGAACTTGGGATCCCCCTACTTCTCCGCCGTGTTGGCCCCTCCTCTACTGGGTGATTTTTCAAAATGCTTGTTTTAAAGTAAGATAAAACTAAATTCCTTTCTCACCTCTTTAAAATGATTATTTACAGGAACACTCTGTGAAGAAAAAGAAGAAAAAAGACAAGCACTCAAAAAAAGTAAAGAAAGAGAAGAAAAAAAAGAGTAAGAAACAGAAGTATGAAAAAAGCAAGGAGTCAACTGATAGTTCATCGGTAAGTATGTATTAAAGCCAGCCAAAGTAGCTGCTTGAGAAAATTGTATTTGAAGGAATGATGTTTAGGAACTTAAAATATATGAGAACTTAAAAAACATGACTAGTTAGGGTATGAAAACGCCTGGGAAACTTCGACTTGGAGATGTCCAGGAAATACTGGAAACATGAATCTTAGGTTACAGAGAAAGGTAGGAGGATGGAGTTAGAAATTGGGAGTCATTGCTCTGTGAAGCCATGAGAATAGATGAATTGTCCAGGGACACTGAAGAAAAAGGGGGGCACAACACTGAAGAGCCAGGCAGGAGTAAAGGCTGTTCAGTAGAAGTAGCTGGAAATTGGAAGGAGCTGCAGGGAAAGAGCAGTTGTGTACACATAAGAGAAAAGAGTTTTAAGACATTTGTGAGTCTGCTACTCTTGTTTGTTTTTTTTAGTAGAAATTAACAATTCTTTAAAATAGGACATGGTAGTATATTTATCTTCATGGTCAATAGGATGTGGCCCCACTGTGTCTCTAGCCAGTTCTGGGATGAGAGGACTCACAGAGGAAGGGAAAGCCTCTCATGAGTATTTTCAGGAAGAAAGAGGTACATGGTGCTTAAAGAGCTATGGGCTATAGATGTTGAGGGATAGTTTGGTTTTCTAGGTCTGATCTTCAGAGGGTTGTATGTGCAGGTGAATCACCAAATTCTCAAGTGTAGCCCTCTTGCCGTTTCAGAAACTGAGCATGTGGCGGTACCCCTGAGATGATAAATGGCTCGTGGAAGCCTGTCTTATGTGAGAATGCAGTTTATTGATTCACAGTGGATACTTTATCCACAGCTGGATACTTTGGTCAGGTAGCCAGCATATTTTGTAGTGGTAGGAATATTTAGGTTTTACAGAAAAAAAATTTGTTAAATATAATTCAGGACGAAGTGAGTTGGAAAGTCTTAGAGCAGAAAGAAGGTAGAAACGGTGTTTCCACAGCTCTGTGTTGAGTTGCTGGTCCTGTTGAGAAACTGAACGAAGTGAGTGATCCTCTTTGTGAAAAGAAGTTTGTATTTAAAGTTGTTTATTTCAGTGGGATTTATGAAACTCCCTGGGGTTTAGGCAGAGATCACAGGTTCGGCATCCCTGTCCCATGGGGATGGATCTGGCAGGCGGAGTAAACATTTAATAATTTGACTCAGGGTGCTTGCTTCATTTTAGAGGCACACTGCCTGTTATTTCTCTTTGTTCTTCCCTAGAAATACAGTTGTCCCTTGAACAGCATGGGCTTGAACTTTGTGCATCCGCTTACAAGCAGATGTGTTTTAGATAAATATAGTACAGTACTCTATTTTTTCTTCCTTATGATTTCCTTTTCTCTAACTTACTTTATTGTACGAATAGGTGCATAATTCATATAACATACAAAATACATGTTTGCTGATTATGTTATCGGTAAGTCTTCAAGTGCACCCATAGGCTATTGGTAGTTACATTTTTGGGGAGTCAAAGTTGTATGTGGATTTTCGACTATGTGGGGAATCAGCACCCATAATCCCTTCGTCATTCAATGGTCAGCTCAGTAGATAAGTCTTTTTGTTGCAACATACAATGTGTACACTTTTACATGTATAATAAGTTGTATAACTATACCTCGGAGAGAGTTGTTTGAGTGAAAGGTCAGTGAAAGCACAGAGAGTTCCAAACAAGATGAACACAAAATGGTGTCTACACCATGGCACCAAATAATTAAAGTGTCAAAGGTTAAAGATAAAAAGAGAATCTTAAAAACATCAAGAGAGAAACAAAAAGTTACCTACCAGGGTAAAACCTATAAGGCTATCTATCAGCTGATTTTTCCTCAGAAACTTTGCAGGCCAGGAGGGAGTGGCATGACATAGTCAAAGTGCTGAAAGGAAAATGCCTACAACCAACAACATTCTCCCTGGCAAGGTTTTCATTCAGATTTGAAGGAGAGATGAAGAGTTTCCTAGACAAACAAAAGATAGAGGAGTTTATCACTACTAAACCAGCCTTACCAGAAATGTTAAGGGGACTTCTTTTTTTTTTAATGTTTATTTATTTTTGAGAGAGAGAGAGTGAGAGAGAGAATGAGTGGGGAAGAGGCAGAGAGACAGAGACACAGAATCCAAAGCAGGCTCCAGGCTCTGAGCTATCAGCACAGAGCCCAATGTGGGACTTCAACTCACAAACCGTGAGATCATGACCTGAGCTGGAGTCAGCAGCCCAACCGACTGAGCCACCCAGGTGCCCCAAGGGGACTTCTTTAAGTGGAAAAGAAATGGCCATACTTAGACATAAGATTAATATGAATAAAAAGATGTAAAATAGGACAACACGTACATAAAATGTGGGGAAGGGAGTAAAAAGGGAAGAGAAGGAGAAAAAGATTTTTTTTTAAGAAAATGTTTGAACTTAGATGACCATCAAATTAATATAGACAGCTGTTTACTTAGGATGTTATATATGAACCTCATGCTAACCACAAACCTGAAACCTATGATAGACTCAAAAAGTGAAGAGAAAGAAAGCCAAACAAAAGACTGTAAATAATCATTTGATCACAAAGAAAGAGCAAGAGAAGAAAGGAAAGAACTATGAAAACAATAGAAAACAAATTTTAAAAATGGCCATAAGTACATATCCATCAATAATTACTTTATTTTTTTTATTTTTATTTATTTATTTATTTATTTATTTATTTATTTAAAAAAAAATTTTTTTTAACGTTTATTTATTTTTGAGACAGAGAGAGACAGAGCATGAATTGGGGAGGGTCAGAGAGAGGGAGACACAGAATCGAAACAGGCTCCGGGCTCTGAGCTGCCAGCACAGGGGCCCGATGCGGGGCTCGAACTCACGGACCGCGAGATCGTGACCTGAGCCGAAGTCGGCGCTCAACCGACTGAGCCA
Source organism: Panthera onca (assembly GCF_046562875.1). Lineage (NCBI taxonomy): Eukaryota > Metazoa > Chordata > Mammalia > Carnivora > Felidae > Panthera > Panthera onca. The sequence continues at coordinate 109,000,218 of NC_138348.1, forward strand.
CCCAGGCGCCCCCGTCAATAATTACTTTAAAAGTAAATGGCCTAAATGCTCCAATCAAAAGACAGAGTGGTGAAGTGGATAAAATACCAAGAGCCATCTGCAAGAGACTCACCTCAGACCTAAAGATTCACCATGCAAATGGAAGTGGAAAGTAGACTGGGGTAGAAATATTTATATCCGATAAAATAGACATTAAAACAAAGACTACAACAGAGACAAGGGGATTGCATAGTGATTATCCAGTGATTCCACTATTGGGTATTTACCCAGGGAAAATGAAAACACTAACTTGAAAAGATACATGTACCACTATGTTTACTGCAGCATTATTAACAACAGCTAAGATTTGGAAGCAGCCCAAGTGTCCATCAGCAGATGAATGGATAAGGAAGATGTGGTACACACACACACACACACACACACACACACACACACACACAGGAATATTACACAGCCTTAAAAAAGGATGAGATTGTGCCATTTGAGACAACATGGAAGGACCTGGAGGGTATTACAGTAAGTGAAATAAGTCCGACTGAGAGAGACAAATACCATATGGTTCTATCATAAATGGAACCTGAAAAAGATGAATCAATACACAAAAAGAATAAGAACTGTAAATATGGAGACCAAACTGATAGTTGCCAGAGGGGATGGGTGTAGGGGGGTTGGGTAAAATGGGTGACTAGAAGAGGGAGGTACAGGCCTCCAGTTAAGGAATGAGTAAGTCACGGGAATCAAAAGCAGAGCATAAGGAATACAGGCAGTGATGTAAAAGCAATGTAACGGGGCAGATGGTAGCTACATTGTGGTAAGCACAGCATAGTGTATAAACTTGTCAAATCACTAAGTTGCACATCTGAGACTAATGTAACATGGTAGGTCAACTGTACTCAAAAAAGAAAGAGAAAAAAACCCTCATGTGTAGGCTAACAATAAGTATCCTTTGAATCTTGGACTTTGGAAAAAAACAATTACTCTGACTTATTTTTGGGCCCAGCCTCTGATCTATCTTGATGAAAATTCCATGTGTATTTGAAACAAGTGTGAATTCAGCTGTTGGTAGGTGTAGTATTCTATAAATGCCAGTTTGGGAAAGTTGATTAATAGTGTTAAGTATTTCATATTTTTATTGATTTTTGATTTTTCTCTTCTGTCAGTTATTTTTTTAAAAAAAATTTTTTTAAAGTTTATTTATTTTTGAGATAGAGTGAGACAGAGCATGAACGGGGGAGGGTCAGAGAGAGGGAGACACAGAATCTGAAACAGGCTCCAGGCTCTGAGCTGTCAGCACAGAGCCTGACGCGGGGCTCGAACTCACGGACTGCGAGATCGTGACCTGAGCCGAAGTCGGACGCTTAACCGACTGAGCCACCCAGGCGCCCCTCTTCTGTCAGTTATTGAGAGAGCAGTATTAAAATCTCTAACTGTAGTAGATTTTTGTCTACTTCTCCTTCAGTTTTGTCAGTTTTTGTCTTATGTATTTTGAAGTTTACTAAGTATGTACACATTTCAGATTGTTATATCTTTCAGATGAACTGGCCATTATATTTTTGTGAAATGTTTCTTTTTATCTCTAGTAATACTTTTGTTGTAGGTAACTTTGTTTCATGTTAATAAACTTCAGTTTTGTTGTTTTTTCATTTTTTATTCCTTTATTTTTAATTTCTTTTGTTTTTATTGAAAGTATTCTTGTAGACAGTGTATATTTGGGTCTTGCTTTTTTATCTAACCTATCAATTTCTTCCTTTTTAATTAGAGGCTTTTCTGCACTATCTAATATAGTAGCCATATGTGGTTTTTAAAATTTTAATTAAAATTCATTAAAGTAATATTAAATTGAAAATTCATTTCTTCATTCTCATTTGCCAAATATTTTTTGTAAAATTTTTTTAATGTTTATTTATTTCTGAGAAAGAGAGAGAGAATGCGAGCAGGGGAGGGACAGGGAGAGAGGGAGACACAGAATCCGAAGCAGGCTCCAGGCTCTGAACTATCAGCACAGAGCCCGAGGTGGGGCTTGAACTCATGAACTGTGAGATCATGACCTGAGCCGAAGTCCGACGCTTAACCAACTGAGCCACCCAGGTGTTCTGCCAAATATTTTAAGTATTTAGTTATCACTTATGGCTAGGTTATGCCCACTGTATTGGGCAGTGTAGTATAGAAAAATTCTATTGGATAACAGTGGTTTAGATCATTTACGTTTAATGTAATTATAGATCTTTCTTGACTTACAGTTGGGTTATGTCCCAACAAACCCACTGTAAATTAAAAATATCGTAAGTCAAAAATGCACTCTATACACCTAACCTACTGATTGTTACGGTTAAGTCTAGCCCACCTTAAATGTGCTCACAGCGCTTAACATTAGCCAATAGTTAGGCAAAATCATCTAACACAAATTCTGTTTCCTTAGCTCAGTAAGATTGTCATATTCAGCTTGAGTCAACCCTTTCTTGTGCCTTGGTCTGGAAAGTGCTTTGAGGCAAAAAGCTGTGGAGATAGTAATGGTAACATTCACCTCATTTGTTTCCCTTTTCAGGGATCACGGCCTGGTATTACCGAGATTCAGTGTTCCGAATAGAGCTTCAAACATTTTCCATTATTATTTCTATTTCTGTGTATTTCTATTTTGATGCCATTTATTTTGTCACGGCCAGAGGCAGAAGTCCTTAAGTTCCTTTGATTTTTACTGGTAGCACTTTGCTGTCTGGGTTCCATCTTAGAGATTTTGGCTGATAGGATCAGGGGTATGGTTATTATAAAGGCTGCATATGAGAACAAGAGTTCTGGGAGCTCTGTTAGGTCAAGCACATTAAGCTTGATGGTGTAGGAGTTCTTCAAGGTAAAATGGAGGATTGAAAAACTGAAATCCGCAGAAGGACTGAGGTCATAGCATATTGGGGAGAGGGAAATAGCAGCCATGCTGAAGTAGTGAGCTGACTGTGCAATGGTGAAAGTGAGAAACAAAGTTAACAGACAGGGAATGAAGGCAGGCGCTTTGTACACAATGGTGCAGGTATCACCGTTCTGTAAACAAATAACAAGAATACTAAGTGTATCATTGATGCTTCTTTCCTTCAGTGCCTGGTATTTAATGCTTGAATGCTGCCTGCCGATTAATGTTTCTGATTAGGGCTATTGGAAGGGTAGGAAAAGAGGATTTAGTTAATTTTAGGTACACCTTTATTGCATGCCAACTCTGTCAGACACTGGTATAGACACACGGAATGTAAAAATAGTTTTTTTTTCAGGCCTTTGGAGAACTCATTTTGTAGCTAGATAAATAGATACATAATTTCAATATGCAGTCTCCTGATGCCAAGACAGAACAATGTATTAAGGGAAAGAGGATTTCATCTGCAGACTTGTTGGGGAGATAATATTTGAGTTGAGACCTGAATAATGACTAAGAATTAGCCAGGCACAGAAGGTTATTGGCATTTCATGCACAAGGAATTGTGAGAGCAAAGGCCTGGAAGTGAGATAACATGGTGTATGTGTGTATGTGTATATGTAAGTAAATAGAACTACGAACAATATGATAGCACTAGGTTACAAAACAAGGGGGGAGTGGATGGTGATGAAAATGGAAGAGTTGATAGGGCCTGTAAACCAAGAGCTCTGGCGCTATTCAGTAGGAAGTGTGTCCTCTAATTAGGTTCATTTGCATTTACCAGAAAATCTCAGAGTAGCCATAGGTTAAACAAGATAGTTAACTTTTCTCTCTCATGAAAGAATCAGGTAGGCAGTCTGGGACTCGTGTGGTCTTCCGAGACTAAGGCTTCTTCTGTTTTGCCCGTCCCTCATCTTTATAGCATTACCTCTTCATCTAGGTAACAAGAAAGGGGACCCTCTCTTTCATAATTTGTCTTCCAGAAAGTCCCACATAATACCTTCATTTCAGTGTCATTGGACACTTGACCGTAGGGCTTTGCTTTCCAGCAAGGGAGGCACGGTAGGTCTCCCAATGAGATTGACTTCTGTTGGTAAGAAAGAAGAGGAGCTTTGTCACAGGGAGCCATAGAAGGGGTCATATGTGCCCTTTCTGTTTCTCCAGATGTGTCTAGGGTGGAGATTGGAGAAGGAAGGACCGGCGTCCAGGTTATTGCAGTTGTCTGGGTGTGAGATAAGATCTGACCTAGGATGCTTCAAGGATGGACAGGAGAGGTGTGTATTAGTCGGGGCTTTTGGTTCCAGGCAATAGAGATAAAACAAATTGGCTTATCCAGAAAAAGGGGGGGACACTTTATGTTATTTTTTTTTAATTTTTAAAAATATTTATTTGTTTTTGAGAGAGAGAGCGAGCGGGGCAGGGGCAGAGAGAGAGGGACACACAGAATCTGAAGCAGGCTCCAGGCTCTGAGCTGCCAGCACAGAGCCTGATGCAGGGGCTTGAACTCACAGACCCCAAGATCATGACCCGAGCCGAAGTTGGACGCTTAACCAACTGAGCCACTCAGGTGCCCCAGGGGGGCAATTTGTTATTAGAGTACAAAAGTCTCGTAGTACCTGTAGGTGTGGGAATGAAGCTGGCCTTCAGGAATGGCTGGAACTAGAGTTGTAATGCTTTTATGAGTTGTCTTGCCATCTTCCATTTTTGTTTTCCTCCGAGTTCACTTTTTTCTTGGTAACAGATCAGTTTTTTGCTGAATTCTATCCTCATGGCAAAAAAGGCTTCTGCCAATGCATTTCCAGTTCTCTTTAGTTTAGAGCAGCCCCATTTCGTTTTGATTTCAAATTCCTGGAGAGTAACTCAGATTGATATCAATTGGGTCAGAATCCTACCTTTGAACCAATCAGTTATGGCCAGGGGTGGAAGTGGGGTCCCATGGTAGGCATGTGGTGTTCACTGGATGATGTATTTGAGAAAATATTTTGGAAATGAAAATAGTAGGTTTTGATGGGAGGGGCAAAGTTGATCCTAAGATTGTTGACTTGGTTAAGTGGGTGGTTGGTGGTACCAGGTGATTCAGTTCAGCAATTCAGGAGGAGGAACAGGTTTTGTGGAAGAAGACGATGGGTGTATGTTTTGTGTTTATTGAGTTCAGCATGGTATCCAAATATGGTAGGTAGTTGGTTAAATCACCGACACTTTGGGTAGACCAATTTGAAAGATATCAGCACAATTGATGGTAGTTCAAGGCATGAGAGTGGATTTAATGGCCAAAGGGGAATGTTTAGAGATTAAAAAATTAGTGTGCCAAGAAAGGAACCCCACACAGCATTGATATTTAGGGGCTGAGCAAAGGAGGAAAAATGCATAAGGGAAATGGAGAAGAAAGCAAGAATGGAAGCAGAACTGGGAAAGGTCCTGGAAATCAAGGAAGATGAGTTATCGAGAGTTGTATTCAGAAACGTTCTGCTGCATTGGACAAAGTGGCAGCCGGTGGTGACCTTTGAAGAAATTTCAGCAGATTAGTGAGAACCTTACCCATATCGTAGAGTTTTGTGGGGATGTGAAGGCAGTGGCTACAGACTACTCTTTGAAAATTTTGGCTTAGAGTAAAAGTTGGAAGATAAATTGCTGCCAGGGGGAGACATAAGGCCAACAGAGGTTCCTCTTCTTCGCTCATTTACACACACATACCCACACACATGCAAACACACATGCACGCACACACGCACATACACACACACACACACACACACACACACACACACACACACATACACACATACACACAGGATGGAAAATGCTTGAGCATATTTCTAGGCCAATAGAGTGCTTCTTGTAGACCAGGCTACAAGAGAAGGAGATAATTGATGATGCATTGTCCTGGAGGAACAGGAATGGTTGGGACCAAGATCTTTGGAGGAGCACCTGCCTTGAATAGGAAGAATTAACAGGAGGAAAGGAGATGCACAAGTGTACATAATTTTGTTGGGGGTTGGGTAGGAAGTTAAGGTGGCATCATTTTGGTTGGTCAAGGAGGAGGAGAGATCCACTAGCTGAGTATGTGGTGAATGGGGTTTGATAGAAAACTTGAGGAAGATGTTGAAGAATATAATAAGCATCACCTCTCTGCTAAGGTGTTAAACTATGTCCTTGGGGATACGAGCTAGGTGAGAGCAGAAGCGGTTTTTGTCTTCCTAGAACTTTCTGCCCAGTGGGAGAGTGAGACATCAATCAGATAGTTACACAAGTAAATGTAAGAGTGATACATCTTCAAAGGGGAGTGAGCCAGGGGAATGAAAGGGAGAACTGACCAGGGGCCAGTAAGAGGAATACTGGTTGTGAATGAGAGTCTAGCTCAACTGAAGTTGTAGGTCATGATATGGAGTGGCCACCGGTTGCAGCTGTGGTTAAGCAGCTGGTGGCTCTGATCACTGACTCGCAGGTGATTGGTTAGCAGCTAGTAGGGTGCAGAAAATCTGTGGTTTTAGAGGAGGGCCTTCGAGGGGCGCCAGGCTGGCTTAGCCGCTGGAGTGCGTGACTCTTGATCTCGGGGTTGTAAGTTCGATCCTCACACTGAGTGCAGAGATTACTTAAAAATATAAATCTTAAAAGGAAGGCCTAAATGTCCATCAACTGATGAATGGATAAGTAAGTTGTGGTTTATATATACAATGGAATACTACTTGGCAATGAGAAAGAATGAAATCTGGCCATTTGCAGCAACGTGGATGGAACTGGAGGGTATTAAGCTGAGTGAAGTAAGTCAGGCAGAGAAAGACAGATACCATATGTTTTCACTCATATGTGGATCTTGAGAAATTGAACAGAAGACCACAGGGGAAGAGAAGGGGGAGAAATAGTTGCAAACAGAGAGGGAGGGAGGCAAATCATAAGACTCTTACATACAGAGAACAAACTGAGGGTTGTTGGGGGTGGGGGAGAGGGGAAAGTGGGTGATGGGCATTGAGGAAGGCACCTGTAGGGATGAGCACTGGGTGTTGTATGGAAACCAATTTGACAATAAATTATATATATTTTTTTATTTAAAAAAATTTTTTTTTCCTAACATGTATTTATTTTTGAGAAAGAGAGAGACAGAGTGTGAACGGGGGAGGGGCAGAGTGAGAGGGAGACACAGAATCCAAAGCAGGCTCCAGGCTCCCAGCTGTCAGCACAGAGCCCGACGCGGGGCTCGAACTCACAAACTGCGAGATCATGACCTGAGCTGAAGTCAGACACTTAACTGACTGAGCCACCCAGGCATCCCTATTTTATTTTATTTTTTTTTAAAGGAAGGCCTTTAACAGAATCCTGTGGAAAGCTAATGTAAACATTTTTTTTTTTTTTTTAGCTTGATGTTAGCAAATTGGCACCCGAGGGATGTGCTTTCAGATTATAAACTTCCTTTCAGTGAGTAACAGCAAGTGGTAGGAACCAGGCTGCTAAATTGATCTTTTTAAAAAGTTTTTATTTAAACTTCAGTTAGTTAACATCCAGTGTTCTGTTAGTTTCAGGTGTACAATATAGTGATTCAACACTTCCATACAGCACCCTGTGCTCATTACGACAAGTGCACTCCTTTCTAAGTTGGTTTGACAATGTAAATATGACTAGACCAGAAATATGTTCATAGTGGTTATCTTAAAAAGTTTTAACTATATATGTCAGTAAGTAGCTCTAATGTTTCTGTAAGTCCAAATCAAGGTCTGAATGAATGAATGAATGAAGTCTGCTTTGTATTGGGAAACAGCTGGCACTTGAGATGCCAGAGACAAATATGTTTTCTCTGAGTAGATTATACCTTTTACCAGACATATGTTTGTTCTCTGGTTAGGTGATTATCAAGAACTTTGTGTAGATAGGGGTGCACCTGGGTGGCTCAGTCAGTTGAGCATCTGACTTCGGCTCAGGTCATGATATCGCGGTCTGTGAGTTTGAGCCCCGCATCGGGCTCTGTGCTGACAGCTCAGAGCCTGGAGCCTGCTTCAGATTCTGTGTCCCCCTCTCTCTCTGCCTCTCCCCTGTTCATGCTCTGTCTCTCTCTCAAAAATAAATAAACATTAAAAAAAAAAAAAAAGAACTTTGTGGAATGAAAAAATATTGTTCTCATTCAGGAGACCCACCTTTGCTTCCCTTGGCCTCCAGGTTTCTCTGTGGGACATTAGCAAGTGTTGTGTGCTAGGTGATTTCTAGGGTCTTTCCAAACTTCCATTGTACAGCTCCAAAGAGATTTTAGAGCCAGACACATCTAGGTTTCTATTCTGGTTCTCCTGCTTGGATACCGTGGAACTTGGGCAAGTTACCTAATTTGGGGAAGCTTTTTCTTATTTGTAAAACCAAATAGTATTTTATGTAGGGTTGTTTTAAGGAGTCAGCTTGAGAACATATGTGAACGTACTTATTACAGTACTTAACATAGAAGGAGTTGATTGATGTATTTGTGGAAAACAAAATCCAGAACTTGGCATAATGCTGAGCACATAGGGGATGTTGGCTAAATACTTCCTAGCTGATTTAATAATCTGGTATTTAAACACATTAACAAAGTGCCTTACCAGTCTGGCTGTTCACTGCGATCTCTGCATTTTTAAACCCAGGGAAATCCAAAAACTCGAAACTTAGAGGCAGAGTCATTTACTTGGGTGTGGTTTCCCTTGTTGTAGTTAAACAAAGATGTCGATATCACTTAATGTTGGTAGGAACCGCAGCTCTGTGTTGAAGTGAGTTCTCTGCTGTCACTTCTGATCTTTTGGTTTTGCTTTCCCCTGGCAGGAAAACAGTCTTGGTGTTTCATGGGCTTGTCCCAAAAGAGTGGGTTTACAGGTTCTTTGTTCAGATTTTCAGTGTAGCTTTTTCAAGGGGAAGTATACTCTAAGAATTTTCTCTAGGAAACTGAAGAATTTACCATTTAACAACAGCACAGAATTTTTACGTGGAAGTGTGCACGTTTGAGAACTTCTCTTCTATGCCGCCTGTTCCTAGAGCTCTGAAGACGAGTGGGTTGAGGCTGTCCCGCCCCAGGCTCCTGGCAGGGAGAAGGCCTGGAAAGCGAAAGGTGAAAATACGGAAAGGGAAGGCAACCAAGTTGTCCAGGTAAGTCACCCGATTTTAAAGAAAGAAGTATGGACTTCTAAAAATAGATGGATGCTAAAATGACAGATGGATCAAATTGCTTCGGGAGAAAAATGAGACTGTGAAAACAGTATACTTTTACAAATAATTCTGGCAGTGGTACTGTTTGCTTAGTCTTTAGACTTCCATTCTTCTTCTGTGAGAAAGTGAGTACTTCCCTCTGTTTGAGTCCCACAGAGGGTTTCCTGCTTCCAGTTGTTGCTAGAAAAGCGGCCCTTTGCCCTCCTGCCCTGGCAGCTCTGTGCTGTTACCTGTATGTGACCTTTCTCCACTGAGTAGTTTCCCTTTGCCACACCATGTCATCATTTCTCTCAGCAGTATTTAGAGTTGGGTAGTTCACAAATTTGGGGCCCTAGTTCACCCGCCTACGTGCGAATGCATCGAGCCACAGCGAAGAGGGGTGGAAAGAGCTGGTGTTTGAATACCTGTTGTGTGTCGGGCACTGGACTGCGCTCCTTAAATCTTGTTTACTCCTTGAAACAGTCCTAAAAGGTAAGAATTTATTCCACTTTACAGGAGAGAGATTAAGGCATACAGAGACTAAAAAACTTGTTTTAAGTTAGGCGAATGTAGGATATGATCCAGGTTTCAGTGCCCCCAGAATCCCTGCTGTTATTACCAAGTGTTTATTTTCACTTCTAATCAATTTAGATTGAAGTGACTTTTTTTTTTTTTTTTTTTTTTTTATAAACAGAGAGATGAGTGGATGACTGTTGATTTTATGTCTGTTAAAACTGTGTCATCATCGTCGCTCAAAGCTGCAAAGGAAACTGTCAGGAAAATAGAGCGAGAGAAAACCCAAGCGCTAGAACAGGTAAGAGAATATTTCAAATGCTGTAACTTGTAGTTGACCTTTACTAACCAGCGAGACATTTAGGTAAATGCAGTTTTGCTTGTGAAGTATTATTTTCTCTGCTGTGGTAGTTAATAATATTAGTGGGAACAGCTATGAAGTGTGATAGAAGTTCTAGTGAAATGAATCTTCTGTAGGAAGTCAGCTGAATGCTATGCTAGATTTATAAATCCCAGGCATGTATCGTTGCCTGAGTATTGAGTTTGGTTCACAGCATGGATTTGTAATGGTTTCACTGCTGCCTGTGTGGTCTGAGAATCTTCAAGGTGAGAATTTCTTTTAAAGCTCTCTTGTGTTGGTAGTGCCTTGAAGTGCTTGGCAGTGGTGAACCCTGGGGCTTTCTGGAGGACCGCAGTGTCGCTGTGGGCACCACGGGTTTTCCAGAAACAAGCTCATAATGTGGAATCACAAAATACATGAAAATACAAGGCTGGTCCATGAATGAGAGGCTTCTGAGGTAATGAGCAGTAGAATCAGACACATGAAGCCTTTATCTGTTGGGATATTTAATAGCGGTATACAGTACCAGTAGATGTGGAAAATGTAAGAAGGAAAAGATTATTATGAAGGCAGATATGAGAAAGAGCCAACAAGAACTTGTAGAAATGAAAAACACTACCGTTGGAATTAGAAACTCAGTAGATGAGTTATCAACAGATTGAATACAGCTGAAGAGAGAATTAGTGAACAAGAAGATCATCCTTAAGAATTTACCTTGAACACATCATAGAGAGACAAATAAACAAAAAATGTGAGAGTGATGGTGAGAGTCCTGTGATCGGTGTTGTTTTCTCCCTCGTCCCACTGTCCAGTCTAATTTTAATTCTGAAAGTGTGGGTGTGGCACGTGGTCATGGCTTATTAGCTAGGCAGCTCTCCACACGGAACATTGAAGTCCATGGAGTTTTGGAGCATCTTGGCTGAGCTCTGTAAAATATCTTTGTCTTTGAGACCTGAAGGAGTTGGAGTCATGGTATCAAAAGAGGAAAGGGGAAGTGCACGTAGCAGTAGGGAGGTAACCTGTGGACAGTGGAGCCTGCAAAGTCTGGAAGCCGATAATACCCATTGTCATTACAGGCTTGCTTCTGAAATCGTCCTCTGCTGTTTGCGGGCACGAACGTTTTGGCATGTTGGGGCAACCGTGGCTTGTGGTCTTCTGTTTTGTTCATATCCTATTCTGGCCTATTCTCCATATCAGACAACAGAACATAGTAAACCCTTGACTATCTTTACAGAGTGAAATAGTGATCAGGTATTCTTAGAAATTCTGTCCCATAAAGCTATCTTCATTTTCCTATGAAATGGTAATAGTTTTTTCTTGCTTATCTCCCCCCCTTTTCAGGTTTGTCTTCAGGATTTCTCACTAACATAATCTTTTCTTACAAATTCTTCTATAAACTTCTCTGATTCAATTAAGTCTGCATCTGTTGTTGTGCCCACATCTTGTCCTGTGTCTCTGTACCGTGTTTTTCATTCCTGCTGCTCCTGCTTGAGTTGAGTTGTCACTTATGTCTGTCTACATACCTATGTATGCCACTTATGTATGTCTGACTTGGCCTCTCGTTCCTCATTTACCTCCTCTCTCCTGGAGCTGAGTTAATGCGTGTGACGAACTGAGGACAGCCTCTGGGACTAAGAGCCATTCGTGGTTAGATGTTATTATGGTTCCGGCCCTGATTTACTCTTGCGTGGGCAGTTTCAGTGCCCTCTTCATTTTTCACTCCGCATCCTACAATGATGTCAGGTCAAGTGTTTGACAGGACAGCTCTGGTCATGGTGTTACTCTGTGTAGAAGTCTTCAGTGATGCGAGTTGAGGGGAATGTCTTCACCATTTCTCATGTTTCTTTTTGGGTGGAAGAAGCTCCACTAGTGGTTATCTCACGTCACCCTGTTTCCTCATTCTGTCCTTGAGGCTCTGCAGTAAATATTCTTCTGGAGAATTTGGAAAGAATATACCTGGCATACTTGGCTTAGCCCAGCCTTGCCTGCTTATGGAACAGGCTGCCTGCAGGGACCATGTGGGGAATTGGTTGCGGTGGGGTTGGTTCGGTGCTGATTGTACCTGGGAAAGTGCCTCATTGTGAGGTTCAGTTACAGGCCCGTTTGGTTTTTACTGAAAGAAAAATTCTCTTCCGATTTAGCCTTCACCAGCAATAAAGGTAATTTTTGTCATTTACCTCCTTATGTTTTTATTGCATTTCTTAACTTGTTCAGAGGCTGGACTGAAAAAATAAGGTGCTGTATTTATTCTTCTCCCCTAAAGACCCTGTCCCTCAAAAGCTGCTGTAAATAGAGTTCAGACACATTGGATTGGACTCTTTCTCTTAGGTAATTTGTACCTCAACTAGGCTAGTTTAACCACTGTCCCTCATATTTCTTTGCAAATTCCTATCTCTGTATTTTTATTCATTTGGTTCTTTCTTTCCTTCTTTCCTCCTTCCTTCCTTCCTTCCTTCCTTCCTTCCTTCCTCCTGCCCTCCCTCCCTTCCTTCTTTCCTTCCTTTGTTTGTTTGTTTCTTTCTAAGTTTATTTATTTTTGAGAGAGAGAGAGGGAGAGAGAATCCCAAGCAGGCTCTGCACTGTCAGCTCAGAGCCTGATGTGGGAGTTGATCTCACGAACTATGAGATCATACCTGAGGCAAGATCAAGAGTCAGATGCATAACCGACCAAGCTACACAGGCACCCCTCATCTGGTTCTTTCTAAGTGAATTAGAAAGTCTATAAGTCTGCATCTTGTTTATTCTTCAAGGCCTAACTTGATATGTACTATGAAATTTTTCCTGTTTCCCTTAACTGAAATAAATCTCTTCTGTCTTTATGTTTCCATAGCACTTTGTTCCTTTACTTTATAGTACTTGTAGATTTCTGTAAAGTACTGTGATTTAGTAGTTTTCTCTGATTTCCCTTATGAGATTATATACTTCTTGAGAAACTGTGTTGTTTATATCTTCCTTAGCAGCTAGAAGAGAACTCCGTGTGTAGTGCCTTTTTTTTTTTTTTTGATATATTTGAAAGTATAGAAGATTTATTATTCCTTTCCCTGTGAACTTAGCTTTCTGCTCTGTAAATCCTTGGATTTAGTTCGGACGTTTAAAACCTGTAGTAGTTTCTGATTTTTGTTTAGGTAACAATTCAGACTGTTGGGAGCACAAGTAGATCATCTAGACTATTGAGTGACAACAGCCAGTTTTCAAACATCTGCACATCCGTCTGAGTGTGCTGTTCTCTGCACATGATTATATTCTTAACATGTGATAAACATTTGGTTTATTTTGAGGAAAAAAAAGGCCCTTGTGTTAGAATCAGATGTTGACTCTAGTAATGAGAGTGTGGATAACATGAAGACAGTGGGAAGGAGTCTAAAATGATGGTCCTGAACGGAAGCTTCAGTGTGCAGCATGTTGATTTTATGTCTTTTCTTGTTTTTGAGGATGTCATTTCTTTGGTGTTCCAGCCTGGTGTTCTTCAAAAGTGGGTCATGTAATTGACGTATTGCAGTCAGCACTTAAAATATAAAATGTCAGCAGTTTTACATGTAATAAATATACATTTTGTTTCCTACAACCTTTGTTTTGGACACACACACACACACACACACACACACAGACTGTGTATAAACACACACATACAATCTCTCTTTGGGTGAAGGTCACAAAAAAGTGAAAACAAATGCTCAAGGCTGTGTCTTTGTCCTCTGGGCCGCCTCTGCCTGCACTGTGCTATACGCTGTAGACCTGTGGCATCTATTTGTAGACCTCGTCTGTAGAGCATTGTACAGACAGATACCCACTTTTCAGCCTTCTTTTGCCAGCAGGAGGTGTCCCACCCCAGTCCTGAGCTTTGTGTGCTGAAGCTGGCTCCGTCCCCATCTCACTGCAGCACTCGTAGTGTTTATTATCTTACACAAACTGAGGAAGCGCTGTTGCTTTCTGCCTGCACATAGAGCCCAGTAAGGCCTGGGTTTCCACTTTGCATTACCTTTCTGGTCCATGGAGGTGTTTATCTTGTCTTGAACTGAAGTATGTTTTATATTTTATGTTTCTTTTCTGTTTGTCCTGAGCAGGGAGGTTGTGATGAGTGAATAGAACCTTTATAGGCCATTTTGACTTGAAGGCCTGAGTGTGTTTTAGCGATTGATTCATATTTTGGTTCATTCCTTCTAATCACCGTGCAGTCTTTCGTCATCTAACTGTGCCATTCTGTAGCTGTCCGTTTCTTGTGGTTATCTGTGGACATTGGCATTGGTTGCTGTTTTTCAGTGTTACACACAGTGCTAGACGAAGGTCCTTGTGTGGACTTCTCCTTGGTGCACACCTAGAAGAGTTGTTGCCAGGTTATAAGGTACTCACCTGTCTTGTGTAGATAGTCGCTTACGCTGCCCTGACAGTGTGCGTTTCTTTACCGTCCTGAGCATCTGTATTGTCAGACTTGTAAATTTTCGTCATGCTAATTAATAGTGAGAGATGGCATTTCATTGTTTTTTCTTTTTAATATTTATTTGTTTTGAGAGAGAAAGAGAGAGTGTGACTGGAGGAGGGACAGAGAGAACAAGAGAGAGAATCCCAAGTAGGCTCTGAGCTGTCAGCACAGAGCTCGATGTGGGGCTCAAACCCACAAACTGTTGAGATCATGACCTGAGCCGAAGTTGGATGCTTGACCTACTGAGCCACCCAGGTGCCTCCCTTGTTTTTTTTTTTTTTTTTTAAGTTTATTTTTATTTATTTTGAGAGAGAGATAGAGAGCAAGCGGGGGAGGGGCAGAGAGAGCAGGAGACAAAATATCCTAAGCAGGCTTCATGCTGTCAGGCTTTTGTATTCTTTTGAGACTTTGATGTGGATCTTTGAGTGTCTGCACAAGACCACTGGAAGAAACACCTTGATTTTAGATGCTTTGAGATTTTGTAGTAGTCTAACAAGGGAGGTGACAGAATCTTTTTTTTTTTTTTTTTTTTTTTTTAATGTTCATTTATTTTTGAGACAGAGAGAAACAGAGCATGAGTTGGGGTAGGGGCCGAGTGAGAGGGAGACACAGAATCAGAAGCAGGCTCCAGGCTCTGAGCTGTCAGCACAGAGCCCGTTGCTGGGCTCGAACCCACCAACCGTGAGACCATGACCTGAGCTGAAGTCAGACGCCCAACCAACGGAGCCACCCAGGCGCCCCCAGAATCTTTTTTTAATTTTTATTATTTTTTTGGTACAAACTACTCTAAGAAGTCAAATTCTTATGTTTTTGCCTAGCCTTCCACATTAACCTTGAACTTAAATTTTGTACTTTGAAGATTCTCTACTTTTTTTATCAACTCATGAATGTATTTTAAAAGCTTTAAAAAAGTTTTATTCACCATTTTTTGTTTTCAATAATATGGTTGGCTCATTTACTAGAAACTGACATTGAACTCTCTTCATTCTTCTCCATCTAGTTGCTATTATTAATTCTAATAATTGTTGTTAGTCCTGGGAAACATTTTCTGGCCTCCTCAGGTCAAGTCAGGTACCCCTTGTATGTGGTTCTATAGCACCCTTTACCTTCATAGCACTTCCTGTATTGGAATTGCTTAATTGTCTCTCTCCTTTCTCTAGACGGTCCTTTCTTTGATGGAAAGGACTCTGGCTTCTTCATTGCAACCCCAGGGCTGGCCACTGTGCTTGGGACGCGGAAGGCACTTGGTTTGCGACAGGGCTACTGTCGTCTCTTTGCTGATTATTACCACAGTTGTCTGACTGGATTCCTGCCTCTGATCGTGCTTTCCTGTACTCTTTCCTCTACTCTGAACCCAGTTTGCTCTTTGTGTAATTCAAAGCCAATCACTTCCATGATTCACCACCACCCTGCTATGAGAGCCCAGTAGCAGTTTCAACTGGCTCATGTGGCCCTTGTCCCTGATTATTCTACAACCTAATGTCTTATCACTACTCACTTATGCTTCTAGGTTTTAGACAGTCTCAATTCTTTTAAGTTCCTTGGAAGTGTTACGTTTTCTGTTTCCTCTAGGGTTTTATAAATCTGCTACTCCTCGCTGGAGTATCTCTATGCCTTCTTCCCCCACAAAAGAGGATTTGGCTAATCCCTGCTCCTCTTTAGGTCTCAGACTGCATGTACTACTTCCTCTAGGAAGTCTTTGATTTGTCAGTGTGAGACGGGTTTAAGTAATGTGTGGCTATAGCACTATGCACCTCATCCTCAAAACACTTGTCAGTTACTTGTTAATTGTCTCCATTCCTCACTATCGCCTAATCTAGCAAGGGACGAGTTAGGCAGATTATTATATCTTCTGCATCTACCACGGTTTTGATTCATAGTAGGCGTTCATTGGAAGCATTGGACGAATGTTAATTTAGGCATTATTTTTGCAAGTTGCAGAAGAGTGTGTCTTAGGAGTGTTTTAATTATTTGTCCAGGTTTACAATTGTTAACTGAGTCTCATATATTATTGATTAATGTATTTTATGGCGGCTTTTTAAAAAAATTATGACCTCTGAAAACGTTTTGTTCTAGTCCAGACTGCTGGAAAGAGAACTGAATCCATACTGGAAAGATGGTGGTACAGGTCTTCCCCCAGAAGACTGTAACGTGTCATCAGTTACTAAAGGTATCTCTACATTTTGGTTGTAGCCACACAGGCGTTTCTTGTAACTTGGTATTCCTATGGGAATGACCAGAGTTTGTTGGTAGATTCGGAAGATGTGATTATTTAAATATCGCGTGTTTCTGTGTAGTGAGGTGGTTTTAAGTCTGTAATTATCTGTGCTTATTTCTGTATTTGAAAAACAACTGTAAGTTTACTGATCATCTGATGTGGAATCCGGTGGTTTCATATTATGAGCCTCTATGGATTATTATTGAAGGTTCAGATTACATAGGACAAAGTAAATAAAATGTGTGCGGTCTTTTGAGGCCTTGTTTAAATTTAGTACCTGGAAAGATTGATTATGTTAATTATATATGTTGGGGAGGAAATTGATTAAATCTATATTTTTATACTTGATAATGTTTTCATATTTCAGTGTCTGTTTTGAATGGATTAATACAAAGTATGATTTTGTGAGGATATAATAATGCTTTGGGTTGTTACATCCCGTAACAAAATATAAAAAAGCGGTATGTCTGAACTTTTATGAAAATAACGTATAAATATTAAAGATGTGATTTCATATGTTCTTTAGAAATTCCTACTTTGCCAGCATTCATAAAACTTGTTATTTACCTTGGATAGTGCTGTTATTTTCCAACAGATGGAGACAAAATATTTAAGTGTCACATAATCACACTTGATACCATAATTTTAAAAGTATTTTTATGCCAATTAAGTGTTCATTGACACCTCCATGAAAAGTTCATTCAAATACAATTAACCCAGTGTACAGATAGTGGCATTGTAAGTTAGGGTGTTATCTTTTCATCTTAGTGGTTTACCAGAATACGTTCCTGCTTTTTGTTATATCTTTTATTTTTATTGTGGCCATTCATAAAAATTCTTCTTATACTTTATGTAGAGATGTCCCTAGAGCCCCCTTCCAGTTTCATTTGTATTTTTTTCTTTAGCAGTTTTGCTGAAGTTATTAGTAATTGTAGCATTTTCTTTATTGCCTTTCAGCACTGGTAGAAATGTCTCTGCTGGGTTATATCATAGGAAGTGTAGTCACACAGGAATCTCTTTGAGATACTTTTTTTTTTTTTTTAGACACTTAAAAGCGAAAGCGTAGGGCAGTAAGTTAGCTTCCTGAACCATTACTGTGTTGGGCTAATTTTACGATCCAGGCTTTTACCAGCACTCTTGTCAGAGGGCAGTCAATAAATTCATCTCTGGGGAAAACTTAGAATTGACAGACTTAATCTTTGGGTTTTTTGCAGTCAATAGGTTCTTAACTTCTTGAGTGTGGGAGACTCAAAGTTCTACCTTACGTGGTATCTTTCAGTTGAAACAGCATAATCAAAGACGCTAGGAGAAAAACGACCTAATATGAAGCTTTTGGAAAGCCTTTTTCTTTCCTCTTCATATATGCTTTCACTGCTCCCCTTTCCTGTATTATTTAGAAGGAAGAAAAATGACAGAAAGCTTCTCTCTGTCAGACATTCAGATCCCAGAGTTGAAATTAAATTAAAAACTTTTTTTAATGTGTATTTATTTTTGAGAGAGAGAGAGAAAGCGCGCAAGCAGGGGAGGAGCAGAGAGAGAGGGAGACACAGAATCCGAAGCAGGTTCCAGGCTCAGAGTTGTCAGCACAGAGCCCATTGCGGGGCTGGAACTCGAAAGCAATGAGATCATGACCCGAGCGGAAGTGAGATGCTTAACCTCCTGAGACACCAAGGCACCCTTGAGTTAAAATTAAGTTTTAAATGATCTGCGGGTTTTACCACATATGCAGATAGTGTAGTCATTCTGTTTAGACCAGTGGTAAGGCTGAAATGGTTAGGCACCGAAAAGTGTTGTAACTTTAATATTAGGGAGTTGTGTTTGTTGGTCACATAGTGTTAGAGTTAAGGACTCAGATTTTGGCGTTAGGCTACTTGAGATTGGAATTTTGGCATTTCCACTTACTGCTTTGTGATTTGGGGAATGTTTCTTGACTTCTCTGAGTCCAGTTTACTCATTTTTAAAAAAGTTTTTATTTAAATTCACTTGCCTAACATAGAGTAATACTAGTTTCAGGTGTACAATATAGTGATTCGACACTTGGGCACATCACCCGGTGCTCATCACTGCAAGTGCACCCTTAATCCCCGTCACCTGTTTCCCCCATCCCCCGCCCCACTCACCTCCCCTCTGGTGACCATCATTGTGTTCTCTGTAGTCAAGAGTTACAGCCCTAGTTTTTAATCCCTGTTTTACAGTAAGAGTTTAAGTAAATTCCTCAAGTTCATGGCTAGTAAGTATACAAACCACAGTTTGAATCCAAATAGTTTGGCTCCAGAGCCCGCTCACTTCCCAGCATGCTGTTCTGTGCCTCTCAAAGCTGCAGACAGAAGTGTACTTTCATCCTCTATTTGGTCATACATCTATGCCTGAATTTTTTTCTAGAGTAAGCATGTATTTTGTATTTGGAAAAAAAGAAAAAAAACTATTTGAAACCAGCCAGTTTAACTTGGTGTCAAGTTCATGCATTTAATTTTCTGCCAAATTGGCAAATCCTGAAGTTAAGAAAAATAGCCGCATAAGGACGTACCCGCACACAATAAAAACCCTAGGCTGATTCGATATGGTATTAAGTCATCAGGTCCCATTCTTTAGGGGTAGAAAGTAAGAGTTTTTGTGGTGGTGTTAGTTGCCAAGGCTTCACCCTTGCGTATGGAACCAGATTTTGCATCTCAAAAGTATAAAGCTAATCAGAATTTTCTTGCTCGAAATATTTTTAAAGGGGATTGTCCTTTAAGTAGTATAAGATGGAAAGAATTAAAAAAAGTATGTCATCTTTACCTGAACCAAGTCTGCCTTTCTCTGCACGACCACTTGGCTGTGCTATCTCTTGATTCTGCTCTTGCCTGCTCTTCGGTGATCTGCTTGCTACCCCTGTAGCCCATACTCCCCAAGACGACCATAAGCATGTCCTACAGAAGTAAAACCAATCCTGTCATAGGCCTCCTCCTGTAACATTCTTCAAGGGCTTCCCATTGTTCTTGGGGTAAGAACAAACACCCTTCTGGAGGCCAGTGATTCCTTGCACCCTCTGCTTTTTGGCCACTGGTGCAGTTCCTGCAGCCTTCATTGAAGGGCCTCAGGGCCTTTGCACAGGTTTCCCCTCCATTACCTAAAGAGCCCCTACTCCTCTTTCACATCACTGCTGCGACATCCTCTGCGAGGCTGTTCCTGACCCCCGGACCAGGACTGTTCCCTGCTGTGTGTGCTAGCTCTGTGTCCCCTTCAAGACCCTTTCTATTATGGTAGCAATTTTACATGGACTCATGTGGTTATTTAAATGTCCATCTGTAATGAGATTATGAGCTCTGTGCTGATAGGGTGGCTGTTTTGCTTACCTTTTATCCCCAGTGGCTAATACAATACCTTTCCCAAATGAATAATGTGACAGGCCGCTGAGCCAAAGTGCTATGGGAAACAAAATATGAAAAACAGCATCTTGGTGAATGTTTGACGTTTTATCATTCCTTCCATTATTACCCAGTTAAGCTCAGTTTGGAAATGAAAATAGAAAGGAAATGGTATATTATCCAGTTAACTTATTGAATATTACCTACAGAATATGTATGTACCTGTATTTTATGTAAGAAAAAAAAGGTTTCTCAGTCTTTACATAATACCCATTCTGTGTAGGAATAATAGTAGTCAATGTTAAATACAACTCTATTTTTTAAAAACAGTGCATCTTTATATCAGAACATTCACGGGACATCACCTCTTAATCAACCTAAATTTGCAGTAAAAGTTGTTTTCAGAAATAAGTATTTGTGAAATTGACAAGCTCCAGTAAATTCTTAAGGCAAATAACTATAAAACCTGGACAGAAGGCTCCTTAGTTTCACATCGTCTAGAAATAGCTTCACAAATCATTTGGAAAATCCACCTAGGGGTAATCATAAAAATCCACCTAGGGGAATCAAATTTCCCATTCATTTTTGAAGCCAGTCTTGCTTGAGAATTGATCAGACAGCACCTGTTGCTGAAGATAGCAATAAGGCCTGACCCTGATACTTAAGCTTTGATTCTGGATCAGTTTTCTGGCTTGGGCTGGTCAGGAGTCACTTCCTTCAGAATCTTCATCAGTGAACTGAGGCAAGTATGCACTCACGTTATCTTCTCTTACAGCTCTGCATCCTTTTCTGGTCGAGAGAGGTTGTCAATACCCAGCTGAGATGCATTTACTGTGGCTTTTGTTTTTAAGAGGTAGCACGCTGTTTTGCCACTGGAAAGGCAGAAGTGACCTCTCAAGGCATCCAGGGCAGCGTGGGTAGAATACAAATGGAAACCAGTGGGAATCCCACAGGAAGTCCAGAATCAGAGGTTGTCGGTGCTGCCTTTGAGCGGACCTTCAAGGCCAGCTAGCAAGGGGGCTTCCCATACCACCGTATTTGTGAGTCTAGAGAAGCGCCCAGCCCCGCCCACTGCGGCAGGTCTCGGGCAAGGTGCCCAGGGCACCCTCATGGGAGCGCAGTGTGGCGCCAGGTGCACTGGAACAGGTGTGCCTCTCAGTGCGGGGCCAACCAGCTAGGACTGCTCAGCACCTGCATGTCCTACTCCTTGGACCCGCACAGGAAGTTTATCACTTGCCTTGTTGGTGCCATCACCCCGGGAACATGGTGGCGGGTCTTAGGTGGGTGCTGTGAGGATCCAGGGAGGAGATCTTCCAGCAAAATATCTGGGATACAGTAAAATAATGATGACAGTGGCAAATACTTGCCCTTATGATGAAATGTTTTGGGAAAATGAAGTTTTCAACGGTTTGTTTTGGTAGTGATTGAGGTGCCATGTTTTCAAAAATCAGTTCATTAGTTTTGATCTTTTCCCCTTAGAAAAAATTAAGTGGACAAGTAAGTAACCTGTTTTCAGCGTTCATACAAAATTATTTTTAACCATATTTTAGCAGTGGGAATATTTGTACAGTTTTAAAGTACCCGCGGCACATTTACACGTGAGCTCATTTTCGTAACAACCGCGTGAAGGTAGCAGAGTAGGTGTTATTGTCCTGAATGTTACAGCGCAGGACAGTAAGGCTCAGAGTGGCCGGGTCATTCCTCTAGTCAGAGGGGTGGTCCTGGGACCAGGTCTTCTGATTGCTGGCCCACGTTGAGTTGCTCTGGATTCTTCACTACAGGACTGGATGTGTTACCATGGAGTTAGTAGACATTCTTGCTTACAAACTGTTCTCATGTATTTTTGTTCTTTCCAGGATGTTTTCCCCTCTTTTTTTTTGACTTTTAGAATCTTCTGAGTTGGAAGAAATTTCATAGGCAGTTTAAATCAAAACTGCCCTGTAATACAGATGAAGAAGCAACGATTCAGTCAGTGACTTGGTTAAGATCTTACAACTAGTTTATAGGAACACTGAGGTTAATATCTTGGTCTCCTGATATTTTGTTTGTTGCTGTTTTTATATTTGTCTTATGAGAAATGTGGGGAATGGAGCTTGGATTCATTTGGTTGTGTTTTGCGTATACCAAATAACCTTTAATTATGATGGAAGCATATACTTTTAGTCTCTTACATTTTGACCTCAGATATAGGTGTATATATGTTGTATACCGTGAGTTTATTATAATTATTTGATATATCTTTATCTCTGCATAAAGGATAGCGACTATGTTTTATTTATTTTTTACTTCCTACTGTGTTTAACACATTTTCATATTTATAGTAAATATTCATTTATTTTTTACTTCCTACTGTGTTTAACACATTTTCATATTTATAGTAAATATTCATTAAATATTTGTTAGAATGAATTTCATGATAGATGGTGCTGCAAATTGGTATTTTTTATTTGTTTTTAAAATATTTGGTGATTTTTACTGTTAAAAATATTTCATTATTGTCATCTCTAATTATAAGATTAATAAGACTATTGAAATAGAACATACAATCAACTAAAGATGTAATATTATTGAATAATTTTTTTAATGTTTATATATTTTTGAAGGAGAGAGAGAGAGAGAGAGAGACAGAGTGTGAATAGGGGAGGGGCAGAAAGAAAGGGAGACACAGGATCTGAAGCAGGCTCTAGGCTCCGAGCTGTCAGCACAGAGCCCGATGTGGGGCTCAATCTCACGAACCGTGAGATCATGACCTGAGCTGAAGTTGGACGCCACCCAGGCGCCCCTAAAGATGATATTATTGTATAAATATTTCTAAAATTGTGAGTCTTACTCATACCTGAATTCATTGAAAGGTTTATTCTTTTTAGAGAAAAAGATTTTTTTAACGTTTATTAACGTTATTGAGAGAGAGAGAGAGACAGAGCATGAGCATGGGAGGGGCCGAGAGACCGGGAGACATAGAATCCGAAGCAGGCTCCATGGTCTGAGCTGTCAGCACAGAGCCGGACGCGGGGCTCGAACTCACAAACTGCGAGATCATGACCAGAGCCAAAGCCGGATGCCTAACTGACTGACCCACCCAGGCGCCCTGAAAAGTTTTTTTTCTTGTTTGAGTTTCTTGGTAAATGTTAACACAGAGGAATAAAAGTCTTCCTTTTTCTCTGAGCTTTTTTTCTCTGAACTGTGTTAATATACTGGTGATTGTTAAGGAAATCTTGTCTTCACTCTGCCCGTCAGCATTTTTTCAGTTTCGTAGATAATTCTTTGAAATAAACTTAATTGTGTAACTGGGATGTTAATATAGGTATTATTGATAATGGGTTTCTCTTATCCTCGTGTAAATTGAGGATTTAGACTAACTTCCTTGAGTAATTGCATTGTTAATTTCGAACTCATACATTGTATAAAATAAAAAAGGAGTAAGAGCAAAATAAACTTGAAAGAAAAGTGAATCATTGAGTTAACTGGACATCTAGGTTTCGAAGTACAAAGTATTTTAGATCTGTAAAGAGAGACTTCTTTTCTTAGAAGAGATTGCTTAACAAAGATAGATTTTTGAGATATGAGTGAGACTACAGTCAGAGGATTGAAAAGTCTTTTTTTTCCCTTTAAACTTTTTAGTAAAGTCTAACACATACAGAAAAGTACGCAAATCGTTAAGTGTACAGTCTGACCATTACTCCAAGTGAAAATACCCGTGTAATCAGCACACCTTTTGAGAAACAGAACATCTTTAGCATCCCACAAGCTGCCTTGTGGCGCTTCTGGTCCCTGTGCTCCTGTCAGAATAGCCACTGCTTTGGTTTCTAGCACCAAAGTCCATTTTCCCTGGAATCCCATAGTAAGTACCGTGTTCCCTTTGGTTTCCTGCTTCCTGTGTTCCCATTTTCAGAATCACCCTTGTTATGCACTGTTGTAGTCATTGATTTCCATTGCTGTGTATTTTAGGAATATGTCACAATTTATGCTGTTTACCCATGTTACTAATGGTGGACATTTGGGTTGTTTTCTAAGCTGGGATTACCGCAGACTTTTCCACTATTTATGATTTTTACACATGTCTTTTGGGTTTTGTGTGTGTTTATGTTGATTGTAGAACTGGGATGATCTAAAGCCATCCTATTTTTGGACAAGAAAAATCAGGAACAGAATTTTGACTTAAGTGATTCGATTTCTTTATGCACATAAAAGTGTGATGTGTGTAGAAGGAAATACAAGCAGCTTAATAAAGTTTGTTGAAGGCATTCAGATTTTCATAGCTGGCAGTCATGACTATAATGGAATAATTTGTTTTGATTTGCCTTTCAGTATTCTCTTCTGTAATTTCCTCATTTGTTCTTTGTTTTGTTTCTGAGGTAACTTTCTCCTCTTCTGTGTGTGTGCTTTCATCCTTTATTTCTGGGCATGCCCTCCCTGCTTTTATCTTTGTTTGTGGACATCCAGCTCCTTGTTTTAAGCCTGATCTTTAAATTTTACGTGACCTTCCATTTAGAAATAATCCATCTCTCATTGTTGTATAATTCTTTACCTTTGTGTAATTTTTACTACATATTATCTTTATTGTTACTGTTTATATCCTTTTATCTTTATACTTTTAGATTGCACTTTTTTTGAGGATAGTTTAATTTTTGCCTTCCTCGGTCCCTAAAATACATACCTTGCATATATAGGTACATAAATAATATGTTGAATTTTAAATGCACTTATGGTTCTTTTATGTTCAAGGAAGAATAACTTATACTTTAAGAAATTATTAGAGAAGCAATATTAATTCTGTTATAACTACATGAAAAGTATAACTGACATTTAGTATTGGAATTTAGTTTCAGTGGTAGAAGATGGTGGATTGAGCTGGCTGAGGAAGTCTTACCAGAGAATGAAGGAACAAGCTGAGAAACAGAACAGACGTTTTGAAGACATTGTGGCTGAAAGATATGGGGTAAGTACTGGCATTAAGGAGATATGTATTATATTCAAAGTTATATGAGAAATAATGTCTGTAACTTTGTCAGTGTTTTGTGCCATGAAGCTCTTTTGAATTAAATGGGTATTAAATCTCAACTCTGTCTACTGCTGAAGCCATTTTCTGCCTTTTTTTAATTGTGTAAACTTCTGTAGCATATTTTTATTGATATGATGAACATAAAACTTAAGTGTGTGTGTTTAATCTAAAAATAACATTTTCTCATTGTGAGAAAATTTAAATAATGCAGGAAATCCCCCAATATGCCTCTTGAGATAAGCGCTGTTGAAATTTTGGTGTATTTCAGAGTTTTTCTTTATTCCAGAGATTTTATTTTCCAGAGTTTTAAAATACAAGTTTTTTTTTGTTCTTGTTTTTTGTTTTTTTGCTTTCTTTTTATTTATTTTTTATTATTTATTTATTTATTTATTTTAACATTTATTTTTGAGACAGGGAGAGACAGAGCATGAACGGGGGAGGGTCAGAGAGAGGGAGACACAGAATCTGAAGCAGGCTCCAGGCTCTGAGCTGTCAGCACAGAGCCCGATGCGGGGCTAGAACTCACGGACCGCGAGATCATGACCTGAGCCGAAGTCGGCCGCTTAACTGACTGAGCCACCCAGGCGCCCCTGCTTTCTTTTTAAAGAGAGAGTGTGTGTGCACACATGATATTTTAGAACCAGCTCCCCCATTTACCAAGTGTGGATAATCTTTCTATTTCAGTTGTTAGTAATGCCCTTTTCTTTTTTAATTTCTAGCAAAAGCAGATGTAGAAAGTAGTAAGATTTCAAAAATATGGGCAAGTAAAAAAAAAGTGAGAGAAAAATCATATTTATTCTGGAGATTTAAAAAAAATGTTTTATTTATTTTTGAGAGAAAACATGAGCGGGGAGGGGGCTGAGAAGGGGACAGAGGATCCTAGCATCTGAAGCAGGCTCCATGCTGACAGCAGCAATCCCAGTGTGGGGCTTGAACTTACCTTTCAGATCACCACCTGAGCCAAAGTCAGCCGCTTAACCCACTGAGCCAGGCAGTGGCTGGGAGGTTTTTTTTTTTTTTTTAATGTTTGTTTATTTTTGAGATAGTGCCAATGGGGGAGAGGCAAAGAGAGAAGGGGACAGATCTTCCAAAGGAGGCTCTGCCCTGACAAACTGGAGATCAAAACCTGAGCCAAAGTCCGAGGCTTAACCAGCTGAGCCACCCGGGTACCCCCAAATCATCTTTTTTTTAAAAAAAAGAATGGTTGTGAGGATAGAGGAAGATGGCGGTGTAGGAGGACGCTGGTCTCACCGTGTCCTGCGGATCACTTAGATTCCACCCACATCTGCCTAAATAACCCAGAAAACCGCCAGAAGACTAGCAGAATGGACTCTCCGGAGCCAAGCGTAGACGAGAGGCCCACGGAAGAGGGTAGGAAGGGCGGAGAGGCGGTGCGCGCTCCACGGACTGGCGGGAGGGAGCCGGGGCGGTGGAGGGGCAGCCCGCCCTGCAAGGCAGAGCCCCTGAATTCTGACTTGCAAAAGCAGAGGGGCTGGACGGAGTGTGTTCTGACAGCCAGCGGGACTTAACATCTGGAATGTTATAAGTCAACAGCTCTGCTCAGAGAGCGGGAGGGCTGGAGGACAACCAAAGGGAGAGTTGTTGAGCCCTGGAAGACAGAGCTCAGCTCTGCGGGGAACAAAGGCACTCGGAAGCGCCATCTCCCTTGTCCATCCCCCAGCAGAAATCCCAAAGGGAACCAGTTCCCGTCACCGAACTTGCTTGCACCGCGCAAACACCCAAGGCTGTGCTTCTGTGGATCCATCCCTCCGACGGGTCTGCCTGCCTGCCTCCCAGTGCTGCAGGGCCCCTCCCACAGCGGACCACTGATGGCAAAGCGAGCTAAGCCTGCCCCTCCCGCCCCTGTGCACCTTGCGGATCCATCCCAGCTAATATGCCCTTGGCCAGGTCCCATCCAAGAAGCACCACAAGCCTGGTAGTGTGCAAGCAGTCCAGACAGGGGCCACCCCACTCCACAGCGAGTACTGCCCCTGGGAAAGGGGAAGATAAGGTACACACCAGTCTGTGGCCCCAGCGGAGAGCTGGAGTCAGACATCGGGTCTGACTGTGGCCCCACCCACCAGCACAAGTTACTGAAGACAGCACAGGGGAAGTGCCCTACAGTTTGGAGCCACCGCAGGAACTACCCAAAATGATAAAATGGAAGAAATCTTCTCAAAAGAAACCCCAGGAAGTAGCGACAGCTAACAAATTGATGAAAACTGGTTTAAGCAATATAACGGAACAAGAATTTAGAATAATAGTCATAGAATTAATCGCTGGGCTTGAAAAAAGCATAGAGGACAGCAGAGAATCTATTGCTACAGAGATCAAGGGACTAAGAAATAGTTATGAGGAGCTAAAAAATGGTATAAATGAGGGGCAAAATAAAAAGGAGGTGGCCATAGCATGGATTGAAGAGGCAGAGGAGAGAATAGGTGAATTAGAAGATAAAATTATGGAAAAAGAGGAAGCTGAGAAAAAGATAAAAAAATCCAGGAGTATGAGGGGAGAATTTGAGAACTAAGTGATGCAATGAAATGCAATAATATCCGTATAATAGGGATTCCAGAGGGGGAAGAGAGAGAGAAAGGGGCTGAAGGTGTATTTGAACAAATCAAAGCTGAGAACTTCCCTGATCTGGGGAAGGAAAAAGGCATTGAAATCCAAGAGGCACAGAGAACTCTGTTCAGACATAACTTCAATCGATCTTCTGCACGACATATCATAGTGAAACTGGCAAAATACAAGGATAAAGAGAGAATTCTGAAAGCACTAAGGATAAACAGGCCCTGACTTACAAAGGTAGACACATAAGGGTAGTAGCAGACCTATCTACTGAAACTTGGCAGGCCAGAAAGGAATGGCAGGAAATCTTCACTGTGATGAACAGAAAAAAATATGGAGCCAAGAATCCTTTACCCAGCAAGTCTGTCATTCAGAATAGAAGGAGAGATAAAGATTTTCCCAAACAAAAACTGATGGAATTCATCACCACTAAACCAGCCCTACAAGAGATCCTAAGGGGGATTCTGTAAGTGAAATGTTGCAAGGACCACAAAGTACCAGAAACATCACTACAAGCATGAAACCTACAGACATCACAACGACTCTAAACCCATATAATAACACTGAATGTAAATGGACTAAATGCTCCAACCAAAAGACATAGGGTATCAGAATGTATGAAAAAAAAACCAAGATCCATCTATTTGCTGTCTACAAGAGACTCATTTTAGATCTGAGGACACCTTCAGATTGAAAGTGAGGGGATGGAGAACTATCTACCATGCTACTGGAACTCAAAAGAAAGCTGGAGTAGCCATACTTGTATCAGACAAACTAGACTTTAAATGAAAGGTTGTAACAAGAGATGAAGAAGGGCATTATATAATAATTACAAGGTCTATCCATCAGGAAAAGCTAACAATTATAAATGTCTATGTGCCGAATATGGGAGCCCCCAAACATATAAAACAATTCATCACAAATGTAAGCAACCTTATTGATAAAAATGTGGTAATTGCAGGGGACTTTTGTACTCCATGGACGGCAATGGATAGATCATCTAGACACAGGATCAATAAAGAAACAAGAGCCCTGAATGATACACTGGATCAGATGAACTTGACAGATGCATTTAGAACTCTGCATCCCAAAGCAACAGAATATACTTTCTTCTCGAGTGCACATGGAACCTTCTCCAAGATAGATCACATATTGGGTCACAAAACAGCCCTTCATAAGTATACAAGAATTGAGATCATCCCATGCACACTTTCAGACCACAGTGCTGTGAAGCTTAAAATCAACCACAGGAAAAAGTCTGGAAAACCTCCAAAAGCCTGGAGGTTAAAGAACACCCTACTAAAGAATGAATGGGTGAACCAGGCAATTAGAGAAGAAATTTAAAAATATGTGGAAACAACTGAAAATGAAAATACAGCCATCCAAACGCTTTGGGATGCAGCGAAGGTAGTCCTGAGAGGAAAATACATTGCAATCCAGGCCTATCTTAAGAAACAAGAAAAATCCCAAATACAAAATCTAACAGTACAACTAAGGGAAATAGAAGCAGAACAGCAAAGACACCCCAAACCCAGCAGAAGAAGAGAAATAAAGAGCAGAGCAGAAATAAACAATATAGAATCTAAAAGAACTGTAGAGCAGGTCAATGAAACCAAGAGTTGGTTTTTTGAAAAAAATAAACGAAATTGATAAACCTCTAGCCAGGCTTCTCAAAAAGGAAAGGGAGATGACCCAAATAGATAAAATCATGAATGAAAATGGAATTATTACAACCAACCCCTCAGAAATACAAGCAATTATCAGGGAATACTATGAAAAATTATATGCCAACAAACTGGACAACCTGGAAGAAATGGGCAAATTCCTAAGCACCCACACACTTCCAAAACTCAAACAGGAAGAAATAGAAAGCTTGAACAGACCCATAACCAGTGAAGAAATTGAACCATTTATCAAAAATCTCCCAACAAATAAGATTCCAGGACCAGATGGCATCCCTGGGGAATTCTACCAGAGAGAAAGCAGAGATAATACCTATCCTTCTTAAGCTGTTCCAAAAATATAAAGGAAGGAAAACTTCCAGACTCATTCTATGAAGCCAGCATTACTTTGATTCCCAAACCAGACAGAGACCCAGCAAAAAAAGAGAATTACAGGCCAATATCCCTGATGAATATGGGTGCAAAAATTCTCAATAAGATACTAGCAAATCGAATTCAACAGCATATAAAAAGAATTGTTCACCATGATCAAGTGGGATTCATTCCTGGCCTGCAGGGCTGGTTCAACATTCGCAAATCAATCAATGTGATACATCACATTAATAAAAGAAAAGAAAAGAACCATATGATCCTGTCAATCAATGCAGAAAAAGCATTTGACAAAATTCAGCATCCTTTCTTAATAAAAAACCTTCGCAAAAGTCGGATTAGAAGGAACATACTTAAACATCATAAAAGCCATTTATGAAAAGCTCACAGCTAATATCATCCTCAATGGGGAAAAACTGAGAGCTTTCTCCCTGAGATCAGGAACATGACAGGGATGTCCACTCTCACTGCTGTTGTTTAACATGGTGTTGGAAGTGCTAGCATCAGCAATCAGACAACAAAAGGAAATCAAAGGCATCAAAATTGGCAAAGATGAAGTTAAGCTTTCACTTTTTGCAGATGACATGATATTATACCTGGAAAACCGATAGACTCCACCAGAAGTCTGCTAGAACTGATACATGAATTCAGCAAAGTCGCAGGATACAAAATCAATGCACAGAAATCAGTTGCATTCTTATACGCTAATAATGAAGCAACAGAAAGACAAATAAAGAAACTGATCCCATTCACAATTGCACCAAGAAGCATAAAATAGCTAGGAATAAACCTAACCAAAGACATAAAAGATCTGTATGCTGAAAACTATAGGAAGCTTATGAAGGAAATTGAAGAAGATATAAAGAAATGGAAAAACATTCTGTGCTCATGGATTGGAAGAATAATATTGTTAAGATGTCAACACTACTCAAAGAAATCTACACATTCAATGCAATCCCAATCAAAATTTCACCAGCATTCTTCTCGAAGCTAGAACAAGCAATCCGAAAATTTGTATGGAGCCACAAAAGACCCCGAATAGCCAAAGTAATATTGAAGAAGACCAAAGTGGGAGGCATCACAATCCCAGACTTTAGCCTCTACTACAAAGCTGTAATCATCAAGACAGCATGGTATTGGCACAAAAACAGACACATAGACCAATGGAATAGAATACAGACCCCAGAATTGGACCCACAAAAGTGTGGCCAACTGATCTTTGACAAAGCAGGAAAGAATATCCAATGGAAAAAAGACAGTCTCTTTAACAAATGGTGCTGGGAGAACTGGGCAGCAACATGTAGAAGAATGAAACTAGAGCACTTTCTTAGACCATTCACCAAAATAAACTAAAAATGGATGAAGGACCTGAATGTGAGACAGGAAACCATCAAAATCCTAGAGGAGAAAGCAGGAAAAAGCCTCTTTGACCTCACCTGCAGCAATTTCTTACAAGACACATCTCCAAAAGCAAGGGAATTAAAAGCAAAAATGAACTATCGGGACCTCATGAAGATAAAAAGCTTCTGCACTGCAAAGGAAACAATCAACAACACTAAAAGGCAACCTATGGAATGGGAAAAGATACTTGCAAATGACATATTGGACAAAGTGCTAGTATGCAAAGTCTATTAAGAACTCACCAAACTCCACGCCTGAAAAACAAATAATCCAGTGAAGAAATGGGTAGAAGACATGAATAGACACTTCTTTAAAGAAGACATCCAGATGGTCAACAGGCACATGAAAAGATGCTCAACGTCCCTCCTCATCAGGGAAATACAAATCAAAACCACACTCAGATATCACCTCACGGCAGTCAGAGTGGCTAAAATGAACAAATCAGGAGATTATAGATGCTGGCGAGGGTGTGGAGAAATGGGAACCTTCTTACACTGTTGGTGGGAATGCAAACTGGTGCAGCCGCTCTGGGAAACAGTGTGGAGGTTCCTCAAAAAATTAAAAATAGATCTCCCCTGTGACCCAGCAGTAGCACTGCTAGGAATTTACCCAAGGGATACAGGAGTCCTGATGCATAGGGGCATTTGGACCCCAATGTTTATAGCAGCACTCTCACCAATAGCCAAATTATGGAAAGAGCCTAAATGTCCATCAACTGATGAATGGATAAAGAAATTGTGGTTTATATACACAATGGAATACCATGTGGCAATGAGAAAGAATGAAATATGGCCTTTTGTAGCAGCGAGGTTGGAACTGGAGAGTGTTATGCTAAGTGGAATAAGCCATACAGAGAAAGACAGATACCATATGTTTTCACTTTTATGTGGATCCTGAGAAACTTAAGAGAAGACCATGGGGAAGGGGAAGGGGAAAAAAAGTTGAGAGGGAGGGAGGCAAACTGTAAGAGACTCTTAAAAACTGAGAATAAACTGAGGGTTGATGGGGGTGGGAGGAAGGGGAGAATGGGTGATGGGCACTGAGGAGGACACCTGTTGGGATGAGCACTGGGTGTTGTATGGAAACCAATTTGACAATACATTTCATATTAAAAAAAACATTGCTTGTTAAATTTTGATGCATTCATTTTTATAGATTTCTTTCCTGTTTTTTATATACTTTTAAAATAGTTTTATAAGAGTAGGCTCATGGAATACATTCTGGGTCTTTTTATGTACTAATAGAGGCATAGTTGGATGTCAGTAAATACACATTTTAATGACCTTAATATTTTAATATATATTTGTATGGATTTGCCATGTATTTATTTACTTAATGATGGAGTGACATTTTTATTTTATTTTCCCCTGTTAAATAATATTGTACTCATCATCTTTGTTTAATGCATTTTGTAAACTCACCAGGTTACTTTCTTAAGATGAATTACTAAAAACAAAATTGTTATTTGAAGGATAGGGATACTTAAAGTGAGTTGTATATTAACAAATATCTCTACAAAAAGGATCAAATTATATTTTCATTACAGTGACTCTTATCACATGATTTTGTTAGTCTTCATAGTGTGCTACTGTGCTAAGCAGATTTTTTTTTTTTTTTTGCTTTTATTTTTGCTTACTAATGCACTGGAATGTTTTTTCATATTTTTTTGGTCATTTGTATTTTTTTTTTTTTAATGTTTATTTATTTTGAGAGAGAGGGTGCATGAGAGTACGTATAGAACTAGGGAAGGGACAGAGTGAGAGGGAGAGGGGATCCCACATTGCAGAGTGTGATGTGGGGCTCAAACTCATGACTGTGAGCTCATGACCTGGGCTGAAATTAAGAGCTAGATGCTCAAGTGACTCAGCCCCCCGGGCGTGTTGGCCATTTTTATTTTTAAGTGAATCGATTGTTGATGACATTTACCCATTTTCCCTTTGGGATATTGATTGCTTTAAGGTCTTTTAATCTGTTGTAAATTTTTCTCTCAGTTTCATGTTTAGTTTTTACTTTGTTTATATTTGCTATGGGTAGGTTTTGAACATTTTTACCTAACAAAATCCATCAGGTTTTTCTTTCATCACTTAATATTCTTGCTATAATTCAATGAAAGGCTTTTGTCACCCAAAAAATCATAAAAATGTATGTCTGTATTTACTTTGAGTACTTGCTCAGTACTTTTTATGGGTATCTTTCATCTTTTTGGAATATATATCTATATATGTATATATATAGATATATATTTGTGTATATTGTAAAGTAGGTTTCTAACTTTATGTCTTCAGATAGTCATTTATAATATATTGAATAAGTTTTCCCACTACTTTGATATGACACATTTATTATATATTAGTTTGTCTTTTATAAAATGAGTCTATTTTACTGTCAAATCTATTCTGTTGATTTTTCTGCTGTTTCCTGGAATTAGTATCCTACTCTTATAATTATTGTTGTTTTCAGTAACTCATGCAGATAGTAAATGATTAGTGAACACCTACTGTGTGGTAAGGTCACTCTTTTTTTATTAGTTATTAAAAAATTAGCTCTTCATTCTTACACATTTTTCAGTTGTTGTTAAATGTAAAAAAATTGTTAAAAAATGTAGAAATTGTTTTGTCAAGTTCAAGCTCAACTGAAACATTTTCCCAAAATTTATCATAAGCTTACATATCTTTTTGGAATTTTGATTTGAATTTAACTAAATTTAACTAAATTTAACTAAATCAGGGATGATTAATATCTTTATAATGTTGAATCATCCTAAAATATTGGACATTTATTCAAATTTTCATTTATATTCTTCAGTAAATTTCTCTGTGTAATTACTATGCATGTGTCCTTAAGGTTTAAAAATCTTTTTTTCTATTTTATATTGAATCTTTTTTCCTTTGTGGGTTCAGACTTGCTGTTGGTGCTAGAAGGCCATTATTCTAAACTCGCGTCATTAAATCTAATTTTTTAAATTGGGTCATCTGGAAAGATAGTTATCTACAAATGATTTCTTTGCTTTATCCCCTCACTATTAATGATGTTTGATCTTTTTTGTCTTCTCAAAATAGAATTTCAGAACTTTGATAGAAGCCCTGGAAGCTAGTTCTCTTGTTTTTCCATGTAAATGCTAGCTTCTTGCATTTAAGATGAAGATCATCATCTTTAAAAAGTATCCTTGCATTCAGAGTTTAGTAGATAGTAGAGGTGTTCTTTTGTTTCCTTTTTTAAAATTATAAATGGGTATCTTAATTTTTATGAAATAACTGTTGTGATGTCCTTTGAGATGATAGGATTTTTTTTCTTTCAGTTGATAATGAGATGAATTGTGTTAATACATTTCCTAATGTTAGACTGCTCTTGCATTCTTTGACTCCTATTTGATCATGGCATTTCCTTTAATATGCTACTAAATTAAATTTGTTAATATCTTATTTTGAACTTATATCTTCACTTACATATGTAATGGCCTTGAGTTTTCTTCGTATGTTATTTTTATTAAATTTTGATAGGGTTATTATAAGTTTACTATTTGAATTGTGAAGTTTGTTATAATTTATGAATGCTTTAGAACAGTAAAAACATTGGCTTTGTAGTCAAATATTCCTTAATTTCAATATACGTTTTCTTCCTCTTTTGGTGTGTGGCCTTAGCTTCCTTTTCTCCCCGTTATAAAAACACCTCTATTAAATAGCAACCTCGTAGGATTCTTGTGAGCATTAATAATAATTTGGGTCCTTTTCATGTGCCAAACACTGTTGAAGTGCTTCATGTATAATTAATTAATTTAATACCACAACAGTACTATTATTCTTATTTTGCAAATGAGGAAACTGAGGCAGACAGAGGCTAAATAACTTAACCAAGATTAGATGGTTAATCAGTAGATTTGAACCCCTAGGTATTGTCTCCTAAAACTCATTTAAGTGGTGTAAAATAGGTAATATAATGAGAATTGGATAAATTGTGGTAATTGGTGTTTTTTTTATCATTACCATACTTTATTGACTCTAAGAAGCCACTAATGGTAGATACACCGTTATTTCATGTATCAATAAGAAAGTAAAAAGCTGCCTTTAAGGCAATGTTTTCATTATGAAACTGCCCTCCCTCCTGCCCCAACCCCCTCCGCTGCCATCATTTCTGTTCTGTTCATATTATTACTTGATTTAAGAAACATGTCAAATCTATAATTTTAAATAATTAAAAAAATGAAACATTAGGGATTATCTCTGCCTAGGCTAAGATAATAATTTTGCCATATTTTGATCCCCCATCTCACCTCTCAGACTTGGTTAAAATAATTTGAAAAAAAAATTTTAAGTTTTAAATTTCAGTTTGTTAACATATTGTGTAATATTAGTTTCAGGTGTACAATGTAGTGATTTAGCACTTCCAGACATCACTCTGCGCTCATCACAGCAAGTGCTGTCCTTAATCCCCATCACCTGTTTCCCCATCACCCCACCTACCTCCCCTCTGGTACCCATCAGTGTGTTCAGTATAGTTGAGAGTCTGGTTCTTGGTCTGCCTCATTTTCTCTCTCTCTCTCTCTCTCTCTCTCTCTCTCTTTTTTTTTTTTTTTTTTTGCCCCGTTTGCTTGTTTGTTTTGTTTCTTAAATTCCACATATGAGTGAAATCATATAGTGTTTCTTTCTCTGACTTTTTTCGCTTAGCATAATATTCTCTAGCTCCATCCATGTTGTTGCAAATTGCAAGATTTCTTTCTTTTTTATGGCTGAGTAATACTCCATTGTGTGTATACCACATCTTCTTCCTCCATTCATCAGTCAACGGATACTTGGGCTGTTTTCATAATTTGGCTATTATAGATAATGATGCAATACATATCAGGGTGCGTGTATCCCTTTGAATCTGTATTTTTGTATTCTTTGGGTAAATTCCTAGTGTTGTGATTGCTGGATCGTAGGGTAGTTCTATTTTTAACTTTTTAAGGAACCTTTGTTTTCCACAGTGTCTGCACCAATTTGTATTCCTACTAACATTGCAAGAGAGTTTCCCTTCCTCTGTCTTCTCACCAATACCTGTTGTTTCTTGTGTTGTTGATTTTTGCCATTCTGATAATAATGTAATATCTCATTGTAGCTTTGATTTGCTTTTCCCTGATGATCAGTGATGTTGAGCATCTTTTCGTGTACCTGTTGGCCATCTGGATGTCTTCTTTGGAATGATGTCTGTTCAGGTCTTCTGCCCATTTTTTAATTGGATTATTCATTTTTTAGGTGTTGAGTTTTTTTTTTTTTTTTAAATTTAAAGTTTATTTGTTTATTTTGCGAGAGAGAGAGAATGAGCAGGGGAGGGGTAGAGAGAGGGCCGGGGGTGGGGGGGACAGAGGATCAGAAGTGGGCTCTGTGCTGACAGCAGAGAGCCCAATGTGAGGCTTGAACTCATGCATTGTAAGATCACGACCTGAGCTGAAGTTGGATGCTTAACCAACTAAACCACCCAGGTGCCTTGAGTTTTATAAGTTTTTTTTATATATTTTGGATACTACTCTTTTATCTGATATGTCATTTGCAAGTAATTTCTCCCATTCTGTAAGCTGCCTTTTAGTTTTGTTGATTGTTTTCTTTGCTGTGCAGAAGCTTTTTATTTTGATGTAGTCCCAATAGTTCATTTTTGCTTTTATTTCCCTTGCCTCAGGAGACATATCTAGTAAGAAATTAATGGGCCAATGTCAAAGAAGTTCCTGTCTGTCTTCTCTTCTAGGATTTTTATGGTTTCATGTGTCACATGTAGGTTTATTCCATTTTGAGTTTGTCTTT
This sequence comes from Panthera onca, assembly GCF_046562875.1. Lineage (NCBI taxonomy): Eukaryota > Metazoa > Chordata > Mammalia > Carnivora > Felidae > Panthera > Panthera onca. The sequence continues at coordinate 109,036,886 of NC_138348.1, forward strand.
TTGTGTATACTGTAAGAAAGTGGTCCAGGATCAACCTTTTGCTTATAGCTGACCAGTTTTCCCAACACCATTTGTTGAAGAAGAGACTATCTTTTTTGCATTGGATATTTTTCTCTGCTTTGATTGAAGATTAATTGACCATATAGTTGTGGGTTCATTTCTGGGTTTTCTATCCTGTTCTAGTGATCTATGTGTCTATTTTTGTGCCAGTACCATACTGGTTTGATCACTGTAGCTTTGTCATATAACTTGAAGTCCAGAATTATGATGCCTACAGCTTTGCTTTTGTTTTTCAGGATTGCTTTGCCTATTTTGGATCTTTTGTGATTCCATACAAATTTTACAATTGTTTGTTCTAGCACTGTGAAAAATGCTGTTGGTGTTTTGATAGGGATTGAACTAAATGTGTAGATCGCTTGGAGGTAGAGACATTTTAAAACTGTTCTTCCAATCCATGGGCATGGAATGTCTCTCCATTTTTTTGTGTCATCTTTCCATTTCTTTCATCAGTGCTTTTCATAGTACAGGTCTTTCATATCTTTGGTTAGGTTTATTCCTAGGCATCTTATTGTTTTTGGTATAGTTGTGAGTGGGATTGATTACTTAATATCTCTTACTGCTGCTTTATTATTGATGTATAGAAATGCAACAGATTTCTTTATGTTCATTTTGTGTCCTGCAGCTTTGCTGAATTTGTGTTTCAGTTCTAGCAATTTTTTGGTGGGTTTTCAATATATAGTTTCTTGTCATGTGCAAGTAGCAAAAGTTTGACTTTTTCCTTGCCAATTTGGATGCCTTTTCTTTTTGTTGTCTAATTCCTGAGGCTAGGACTTCAGGTACTATGTTAAATAACAGTGGTGAGAGTGGACATTCCTGTCTTGTTCCTGACCATAGAGGAAAAATTCTCAGTTTTACCATTGAGGATGATATTAGCTGTGGTTTTTTCATAGATGGCCTTTATTATGATGAGGTATGTTCCCTGTAAATGTACTTTGTTGAGGGTTTTTATCATGAATGGATGTTGTACTTTGTTAGATGCTTTTTTGAATCTGTTGGAATGATCATACGGTTCTTTTCCTCTCTCTTACTGATATTATCACATTGATTGATTTGCAAATATTGAACCACCCTTGCAGTCCAGGAATAAATCCCATTTGGTCGTGGTGAATGATTCTGTTAATGTACTATTGGAAGTGGTTTGCTGGTATTTTTTTTTTTTTTTTTAATTTACATCCAAGTTAGGTAGCATATAGTGCAACAATGATTTCAGTAGTAGATTCCTTAATGCCCCTTACCCATTTAACCCATCACTCCTCCCACAACTCCTCCAGCAACCCTCTGTTTGTTCTCTATATTTAAGAGTCTCCTATGTTTTGTCCCCCTCCCTGTTTTTATATTATTTTTGCTTCCCTTAGGTTCATCTGTTTTGTATCTAAAATTCCTCATATGAGTGAAGTCTTATGATATTTGTCTTTCTCTGACTAATTTTGCTTGGCGTAATAACCTCTAGTTCCATTGACATAGTTGCAAATGACATTTCATTCTTTTTGACTGCCAAGTAATACTCCATTGTATATGTATACATCTTCTTCTCCATTCATCTGTTGATGGACATTTAGGCTGTTTCCATACTTGGGCTGTTGTCGATAGTGCTGCTATAAACATTGGGATGCATGTGCCCCTTCAAAACAGCACACCTGTATCCCTTGGATAAATAAATACCTAGGAGTGTAATTGCTGGGTTGTAGGGTAGTTCTATTTTTAATTTTTTGAGGAACCTCCATACTGTTTTTCAGAGTGGCTGCACCAGTTTGCATTCCCACCAGCAGTGCAAAAGACATCCTTTTTTTCCACATCCTCACCACATCTGTTGTTGCCTGAGTTGTTAACATTAGCCATTCTGACAAGGTGATGTGGTATCTCATTGTAGTTTTGATTTATATTTCCCTGATGATGAATGATGTTGAGCATTTTTTCATGTGTCGGTTGGCCATCTGGATGTCTCTTTGGAGAAGTGTCTATTCATGTCTTTTGCCCATTTCTTCACTGGATTCTTTGTTTTTTGGTTGTTGAGTTTGATAAGTTCTTTATAGATTTTGGATACTAACCCTTTATCTGATGTGTCGTTGGCAAATATCTTCTCCCATTCTATTGGTTTCCTTTTGTTTTGCTGATTAGTTCCTTTGCTGTGCAGAAAGTTTTTATTTTGATGAGGTCCCAATAGTTCATTTTTGCTTTCAATTCCCTTGCCTCTGGAGACGTGTTGAGTAAGAAGTTGCTGTGACTGAGGTCAAAGAGGTTTTTTCCTGCTTTCTCCTCGAGGATTTTGATGGCTTCCTATCTTCCATTTAGGTCTTTCATTCATTTTGAGTTTATTTTTGTGTATGGTGTTAGAAAGTGGTCCAGGTTCATTCTTCTGCATGTCACTGTCCAGTTTTCCCAGCACCACTTGCTGAAGAGACTGTCTTTATTCCATTGGATACTCTTCCCTGCTTTGTCAAAGAGTAGTTGGCCATACATTTGTGGGTCCATTTCTGGGTTCTCTATCCTGTTCCATTGATCTGAGTGTCTGTTCTTGTGCCAGTACCATACTGTCTTGATGATTACTGCTTTGTAATACAGCTCAAAGTCCGTGATTGTGATGCCTCCAGCTTTGGTTTTCTTTTTCAGGATTGCTTTGGCTATTTGGGGTCTTTTCTGGTTTCATGCAAATTTTGGGATTGTTTGTTCTAGCTCTGTGAAGAATGCTAGTGTTGTTTTGATAGGGATTGTTGGTTTGCTAGTATTGTATTGGGAATTTTTGCATCTGTGTTCATCAGGGATATTGGCCTGTAGTTCTCTTATTTGGTGTTGCCTTTATCTGGATTTGGTATCATGGTAATGTTGGCCTCATAGAATGAATTTGAAAGTTTTCCTTCCATTTTTTTTTTTTTTTTAATTTTTAAACGTTTATTTCTGAGACAGAGAGAGAGACACAGCATGAATGGGGGAGGGGCAGAGAGAGAGGGAGACACAGAATCTGAAACAGGCTCCAGGCTCTGAGCTGTCAGCACAGAGCCCGATGCGGCGCTTGAACTCATGGACCGCGAGATCATGACCTGAGCCGAAGTTGGCCGCTTAACTGACTGAGCCACCCAGGCACTCCTGGATAAGCCCTTCATATGTGGAAATTAGCTCGGGAAATTTTCTTATATTATTCTTATTACTGATATTATTGTTATATTGTTAATACTTTGTTCTATTTTTGCTCTTTCCTTCTGGAAGTACCCATATATGCATATTAGATTTTCTAGAGTTAATTGTCCTTGTCTTTTTTCCTTATAACTTACATTTATTTACCATCTTTTCTTAAGTAGACAGAATTCCCAGACTAGTGTGGAGTTCACTAATTTGGATGTTTTCTTTTCTTTTGTTCACTATATATATATACGCATATTTTTGGACACGTAGTTTTCATTTACAAGTTTGTCTTGTTCTTGGACTGTTCTTTTTTCATGAGAATCTGTTTTGTTTTAGTAATGTTGTGACCTCTTGAATCTCACTGACAGTAGGAATTAATTTTTCATAAATGATATCTTTGCTGTTTTCTGTATTACATTTTGTTTTAGTGCTGGGCAGTTGGTCTAAGTGGCCCCACATTTGAGTTCTTATATTTTTTTCATTGTTTGGTAATTTTTTGTTGACTAATCATATTTTTTTTAAGCATTTATCTTAGGATGATATATTAGTTTGCTAGGGCTGCCATAACAAAGTTCTACAGACCAGGTGGTTTAAACAACAGAAATTTATTTTCTCACATTCAGGAAAATTGAAGTCCAAGATTAAGGTGTTACAATGTTTGGTTTCTTCTGGAGCATCTCTTTTTGGCTTATAAATGGCTGCCTTCTCTATGTCCTCACATGGTATTTTTTCTTTGTGTACTTATCTACTGTATCTTTTTGTATTTCCATATTTCTTCTTATAAGAACATCCATCAGGTTGAATTAGGGCCCAGCTGAACTTCAAGCACCTGTCTCTAGATGCTGTCATGTTCTGAGGTACCAGAGGTTAGGGCTTCAGCATGAGTTGGGAGAGGGCACACTTAAGCCCTTATCAGGTAGAATGATTGTATGGGTTCTTTCTTCTCTCCTTTATTGGTTTTTTCTTCATTGTGCCATATGATGGTGTATCACGGCACAATGCCAAATGGGAGTACGAGTCATTGAACCTTTCTTAATTTCAGATATCTTGTTTACTTTCTCTCCTTTGTAGTCAATGGAAATATTTCAGTCGAAATTAGAAGAAGCTGAAAAAACTGCATCCACAAAAGAAGAGTGTAAACGAGAACGGTGGAGGAGACCAACATGTTCAGATACAGCACAAAGTAGTCAAGAAAGTAGAAAATCAGACTTGGTAAAAGATAATAAAAGTTCAAGGGATAGATATAGTTCAACAAGTATTACAAACAGTGTCAATAAAGAAAAGTCTAGCGGTGATGAAAAAGATAATAGGTCGGGGTCTTCAGAAATATATAGAAGACAATCCAATCTGAGCCAAAATCGAGAGTTTTCTTCTCTTGGAAATTTGAAACCTAAATTTTTAAGACCCTCTGATGATGAAGAACTGTCATTTCATAGCAGGGGCAGAAATTTTGACCCATCTAGTTCATCTTCAGTACCGGTCACTCAGGATTCTGTGCATCGTGGTTTTCGAAAACCCACAGAAAACAGTGAAGAAAGTTCATCGTCATGGAGCCAATCTGGTAGGAGAGAAGGAGACAGGAAACATTCAAATCAACGGTCAGTGGACACCCGTGGCAGTGTCGGCGGTGGGCACATTTCTGAAGACACAAGAGAAAAATCATGGGACGAAAGCTTGAGAGGTGATTCTGTGAAGAAAGAGCATGTGCAGGACGCAAAGTCTTCCGCTGCTGGGTATTCTGTCATTTGTTTATTAAGCTGTTAAATGTTAAATTTCAGAAGATTCAAAGAAATTGAGCCGTATTTTTAAGAAATCAGTTATTAATGAGATGTGAGTTATAATCTGTTTCTTAAATTTTGTGGAAGAGATAAGATTTGCCCATTTAACAAATCAGTAGTTTTGTTTTATGAGTTGCATTTATTTCATTTCACGGTTTCATTTAATAAATGGAAGAACTCAGTGGCTATATTAGCTCAAAATCTGTTGCTTTTTTGCACATTAAAATATTAAATGAGTTAATAATCTTTTGAAATGGATATGCCACAGGAGGTATTTTGGTAGATTGTGCTCTTGCTGCCATAATTGCTTTCAAAGGAAACCACTTAATTGTAAAGCGTAATCATGATTGTAAATATGGCATGCCTATCTGGAGGTAGCCCACATATGAAGTGAAAAAGATACACAAAAGATCCTATGGAGGAAAGCATGAATTAATGGACTGTTTTGCAGACAAAGAAATAATCCACTTTGAACAGTTGACTGGTTTTAAAGATAATGTTAGAGTTTTAAAAGGGTGCCTGGGTGGCTTAGTTGGCTAAGCATACAAATCTTGACTTCTGCTTAGGTCATAATCCTAGGGTCATGAGATTAAGCCCCACGTTGGCCTCTGTGCTGAGTGTGGAGCCTGCTTAAGATTCTCTCCCTCCTTCCCTCCCTCCCTACCTCCCTCTCTCCCTCCCTCCCTCTCTCTCCCTCTCTCCCCCTCCCTTTCTCCCTCTCTCCCTCTCTCCCTTCCTCCCTCCTCCCTCCCACCCTGCCCATCCCCTGCCTGCATGTGTGCACCCATGCTTTCTCTCAAAAGAAAAAAAAGGGAAATATAGGTAGGTTAGTGGTTGTACCTGTAGTAATTAGGCATAACACTCACTGGTGTTACTATTCTGCACCTCTTGTACTTATATACAGAGCTGAGTCAGTAGAACAGGAAACCCAGGTTGAGTGGGATCAAACCTAGGAAAAATTGACTTAGCTATAGAGTTGGTTGTATTGGAAATAGCCATAAGTAGGGAAAAAAGTGTCCAAAGAATAATGAGTAGCTTAGAATGATCATTAAAATATGTTTTAAAATACCACCAAATGAATAGGACCCTCAAGGAAGAGGTTTTAGGAAATAATAGAAATCACTGGTGGCAGTAGTAGGTATAAACGTTGTGGTTTGGGGTCATGAGTATGGCAAATCATTTTTCTTAATCCCATCTGAAGCTGTGGATTATAAAGCACCATGTGCAGCTTTCAGTGGGAGGAAGCTGGCAAAACCTGGACTGAGTGATGGGGGCCCCAGTCAGATGGGCTCTGGTTCAAGGCAGGGTTTTGTTCCCAGGAAACCAAAGGAGAAATCTGGTTGTACTGACTGGATAAACAGGACAGGGATTAGAGAATGTCTTATGCTATCTACCTATATAATTGTCCAGGCTTTGCTCCACCTACTCTGGAAGGTAACTGTTTCTAGTCCCCAGCTGCTGGCACTAGGAGACTCTTACTTTTTTTTTTTTTTTCAGTATATGAAGTTTATTGTCAAACTGGTTTCCATACAACACCCAGTGCTCATCCCAAAAGATGCCCTCCTCAATACCCATCACCCACCCTCCCCTCCCTCCCACCCCCCATCAACCCTCAGTTTGTTCTCAGTTTTTTAAGAGCCTCTTATGCTTTGGCTCTCTTCCACTCTAACCTCTTTTTTTTTTTTCTTCCCCTCCCCCATGGGTTTCTGTTAAGTTTCTCAGGATCCACATAAGAGTGAAACTATATGGTATCTGTCTTTCTCTGTATGGCTTATTTCACTTAGCATCACACTCTCCAGTTCCATCCATGTTGCTACAAAGGGCCATATTTCATTCTTTCTCATTGCCACGTAGTACTCCATTGTGTATATAAACCACAATTTTTTTATCCATTCATCAGTTGATGGACATTTAGGCTCTTTCCATAATTTGGCTATTGTTGAGAGTGCTGCTATAAACATTGGGGTACAAGTGCCCCGATGCATCAGTACTCCTGTATCCCTGGGGTAAATTCCTAGCAGTGCTATTGCTGGGTCATACGGTAGGTCTATTTTTAATTTTCTGAGGAACCTCCACACTGTTTTCCAGAGTGGCTACACCAATTTGCGTTCCCACCAACAGTGCAAGAGGGTTCCCGTTTCTCCACATCCTCGCCAGCATCTATAGTCTCTTGATTTGTTCATTTTGGCCACTCTGACTGGTGTGAGGTGATATCTGAGTGTGGTTTTGATTTGTATTTCCCTGATGAGGAGCGACGTTGAACATCTTTTCATGTGCCTGTTGGCCATCCGGATGTCTTCTTTAGAGAAGTGTCTATTCATGTTTTCTGCCCATTTCTTCACTGGGTTATTTGTTTTTCGGGTGTGGAGTTTGGTGAGCTCTTTATAGATTTTGGATACTAGCCCTTTGTCCGATATGTCATTTGCAAATATCTTTTCCCATTCTGTTGGTTGCCTTTTAGTTTTGTTGGTTGTTTCCTTTGCTGTGCAGAAGCTTTTTATCTTCATAAGGTCCCAGTAATTCATTTTTGCTTTTAATTCCCTTGCCTTTGGGGATGTGTCGAGTAAGAGATTGCTACGGCTGAGGTCAGAGAGGTCTTCTCCTGCTTTCTCCTCTAGGGTTTTGATGGTTTCCTGTCTCACATTCAGGTCCTTTATCCATTTTGAGTTTATTTTGTGAATGGTGTGAGAAAGTGGTCTAGTTTCAACCTTCTGCATGTTGCTGTCCAGTTCTCCCAGCACCATTTGTTAAAGAGACTGTCTTTTTTCCATTGGATGTTCTTTCCTGCTTTGTCAGAGATTAGTTGGCCATACGTTTGTGGGTCTAGTTCTTGGGTTTCTATTCTATTCCGTTGGTCTATGTGTCTGTTTTTGTGCCAATACCATGCTGTCTTGATGATGACAGCTTTGTAGTAGAGGCTAAAGTCTGGGATCGTGATGCCTCCTGCTTTGGTCGTCTTCTTCAAAATTACTTTGGCTATTCGGGGCCTTTTGCGGTTCTATATGAATTTTAGGATTGCTTGTTCTAGTTTTGAGAAGAATGCTGGTGAAATTTTGATTGGGATTGCATTGAATGTGTAGATAGCTTTGGGTAGTATTGACATTTTGACAATATTTATTCTTCCAATCCATGAGCACGGAATGTTTTTCCATGTCTTTATTCTTCTTCAATTTCTTTCATAAGCTTTCTATAGTTTTCAGCATACAGATCTTTTATGTCTTTGGTTAGATTTATTGCTAGGTATTTTATGCTTCTTGGTGCAATTGTGAATGGGATCAGTTTCTTTATTTGTCTTTCTGTTGCTTCATTATTAGTGTATAAGAATGCAACTGATTTCTATACATTGATTTTGTATCCTGCAACTTTGCTGAATTCATGTATCAGTTCTAGCAGACTTCTGGTGGAGTCTATCAGATTTTCCATGTATAATATCATGTCATCTGCAAAAAGTGAAAGCTTAACTTCATCTTTGCCAATTTTGATGCCTTTGATTTCCTTTTGTTGTCTGATTGCTGATGCTAGAACTTCCAACACTATGTTAAACAACAGCAGTGAGAGTGGATATCCCTGTCGTGTTCCTGATCTCAGGGAGAAAGCTCTCAGTTTTTCCCCATTGAGGATAATGTTAGCTGTGGGCTTTTCATAAATGGCTTTTATGATGTGTAAGTATGTTCCTTCTATCCTGACTTTCTCGAGGTTTTTTATTAAGAAATGTTGCTGAATTTTGTCAAAGGCCTTTTCTACATCGATTGACAGGATCTTATGGTTCTTATCTTTTCTTTTATTAATGTGATGTATCACATTGATTGATTTGCGAATGTTGAACCAGCCCTGCAGGCCAGGAATGAATCCCACTTGATCATGGTGAACAATTCTTTTTATATGCTGTTGAATTCGATTTGCTAGTATCTTATTGAGAATTTTTGCATCCATATTCATCAGGGATATTGGCCTGTAGTTCTCTTTTTTTACTGGGTCTCTGTCTGGTTTAGGAATCAAAGTAATACTGGCTTCATAAAATGAGAGGAGACTCTTACTTTTATCCTCAGGGTTGGCTTAACATTGGGCAGTCTGTAGGTCTTGACTTCTGTGACTTCAGCTACGTGGGAAATAGCCTTACACTCAGTATTTCATCTGGTTCTCTAATTGCTTTATATTTGTAGGTCATATTTAAATTGTACATTTCCGATAGATATACTGTAATATAGGTACTCACTAAAAGCTGTATTTTTTTGGTCTGAAGGCAATACACGTGCACACACACACACACGTGTACATGTGTATATTTTAAATGTTTATTTTTTCTGAGAGAGCAAGTGAGCACACACGAGCGGCAGGGGTTGGGGGTGGGGCAGAGAGAGGGAGAGAGAATCCCAAGCAGGCTGTCAGCACAGAGCCTGACGAGGTGCTCAAACTCACGAACTGTGAGAACATGACCTGATCCAAAGTGAAGAGTCGGATGCTTAACCAACTGAGCCACCCAGGCACCCCATGAAGGCAGTATTTTTGTTAGCTCTGTCATTTTGGTGTTGCAGATGGTTTGAAGCTTTCCATGAATTCCATGATTGACTGGAGAAGGAAAGAACAATTTAGAAATCATCTACATATATGTGAAAGAAAAGATTCCTGAGCCCGTGTGGGTTGTGTAAAGTCAGAGACCAGGAAGCATGTTGAGGAATGTCTGTTTCCAGGGACTGAAGAGGTCCACTGAAGCATTGTGGGAATCTGTTAGTTTGAACATTATCCTGGGTATATGCTGAATTCTTTATAAAATGCTAGAATTCTAGGGAGCTTTAGAATGAATAAGTTTTATTTTATTTTTTTTAACGTTTATTCATTTTTGAGAGACAGAGAGAGACAGAGCATGATTGGGGAAGGGGCAGGGAGAGAGGGAGACACAGAATCTGAAGCAGGCTACAGGCTCTGAGCCATCAGCACAGATCCCGATGCGGGGCTTGAACCCATGAACTGCGAGATCATGACCTGAGCCGAAGTCGGACGTTCAGCTGACTAAGCCACCCAACCGCCCCTAGAATGAATAAGTTTTAGAAGTAGGGGGAAAAATCATAGAAATAATAGTACAAGTAGGAGAAATAATCGTCTGTGCTGTATTTTCCACATGCAGAAACTGAGGCGTTGAGGGTGTAGCTCACACAGTGGTGTGTTGAGAGAGTTGCCAGGTTGAGCAAATAAAAAATAGTAAGTGCCTTGCAGTATGTGGACAGACTGACCCCGCAAAATTTTTGTTTACCTGAAATTCAAATTTGACTGGGTGTCATGTTTTTTATCTGGCAATTGTATGTAACACTTAGCCATTTTCTGGGTTTGTGACCGTTTTGGTAGAGATAATATTATATAAAAAACTTAATTACCTATCTAAGTTACATAGCTTCACAATGTATATACCATTCTGAACTTTGATGTCTTTTTTTTCCCCAATCAGTATATCTTAAAGATGTTTTCCCATCATCCTGTATGTATGTACTTTTTAAAGGCTCTTTAATATTCTATTAAAACTGAGGTATAAGCTAGTAGTTCTCCTGGGTCGCCTCTTGGTGGATTTTAGGTGATTTCTAGTTTGTCGCCCTTACAAAAGTGCAGCAGTAATAGCGATGTGTATCTTTGCACATTGGTTAAATATAGCTGTAAAATAAATTCCAAGCAGTTGGATTATATTTCTAAATCTTGTTATATTAGCCAGTTTACTCTCTTACCAGCCAAATATTAGGATGACTTTTCTCTTCCTTACCATCAGTATTATTGAACTTTTTAGCCTTGAACTTTTGTCATTTGCATCATTGAGAAACAGAATCTTTGCTTGATTTGCATTTCTTTAAATCTGAGTGAAGTTTGGCGTATCGTTATAAATGTTAGTGTTTGTTTTATTTTTGTTAGCTAGTCATCTGTTTTGGCTACTCCTTGAGTTCTCTGTAAAGACTCTTTATAGTTTTCACGTAATATATAGTGTTTACATCACTTGTAGATTTCCTTTTTCTTCTTGTTTCATTTTCCTTTTTCATCCTTACTTTTCATTCATTCTTGCTGTGATCACATTTCTCATTCTTTTCCTTTGTCCTCTTCAGGCCTTCCATTTTTCTCAAGTAGGCGAAAAGCATCCTCTAGAAGGAAGGTGTCCATATGCTCAAGAACTTTAAGCTTATTATTCCTAGAAATAAAATGCGTTTGTGGATAATTTTGTTCTGTTGGAAAATATATCAGCTGTGTATTTTCTGGATTCTGAAACCTAGAATATTATGCCATATGAACAAAAACTAGTGTGCTGTCCTTAATTTAGATTTTATAAAGTTAGTATCAGGAACTAACCCATTTTATATACTGTCTTAGCCTTTGGGTATAATTCTTGGCAGAGTTTGCTGTGGGAGCTCAGAAGGACAAGAGAAGGATGACAGGTTCTGAAGGTTTTGAGTATAGTCATGAGATCCTTGGACAGGGAGAAAATTGGCGAACAAGCGTTGAGAGTAATTAAGGGCAGGAGATCTATGAACACTGCCAGCAGGCAAAGAATAATTGCAGTGCGCTCAGGGTTTCTGAAATGTCATTGGGGTGGAGGCTTTTTAATTACTTCTTCCTCAAAAGTTTTTAGGCAGAGTTGGGTGTGTGTGTGCTGCACAGAGAATACATTTTAATGGGAAAAGGGGATTTGTTTTTTAGAAATTAATTATGAAGAAGACTTCTGAAATGTAGCAGTAATCCTGGAAAATGAGAAATGCTTGTACTTTTTCCTTCGTACAGGATGATTGCAGATGTCATGGCGAGGTTTCTTTCAGGGCATTTGCTCATTATTGTCAATGTTAAGAGAAAGTAAGGGAGAGTCTGTTCCTTGCATTTGCTGCCAAGGGGTGTCTTTGCTGTGGCGTTAACCAGATGAAATCATGTGTCCTGTATTCACTGTGTGCCCAGCAACTCATTTTAGTCTTTATTTGATACCTATTATTCTATGAAGTGAAGTGTATGTTAATATTGAAAATATTAGTATCAGAGAGGCTCAGAATTTTTGTTATATCATCTAATTTATCCTTATCTACTTTTTGTCTCCTAATAAACAATTTCTGTTAGAAAATACCCCCCCCCCCCAAAAAAAAAAAAGATGTACGAGTATGAATTTTATGACAGTGAAGGTTGTTGCTTTTAAAGCTTTCTTGGGATTTCAGTTATCTTCTTGAAACTTGGGAGCTTTGGTTGGAGTTTAGCATACCTTCATTGTCCTCTCTCTCTTTTTTAATGTTTATTTTGAGAGAGGGAGAGTGACAGGGAGAATGAGAGGGAGAGAAAGAGAATCCCAAGCAGGCTTCATGCTCAGCATAGAGCCCCACACAGGGCTTAATCTCACGACTGTGACCTGAGCTGAAATCAAGAGTCAGATGCTTAACCACCTGAGTCACCCAGGTGCCCCTTCACTGTCCTCTCTTGATTGAATCTTCAACTTTGCATACTAAGAAGTGGTGGGAAGAGTCAAGTAAAATGACAAAGATATGCCTTTGGATAGAAATAATAGAGGTCTTTGGCAGTTTAATAAAAAATACTGTCATTGTAGGGGTGCCTGGGTAGCTCAGTTGGTTAAGCGTCAGACTTTAGCTCAGGTCATGATCTCATGGCTCTTGAGTTTGAAACCTGCATTGGGCTCTGCGCTGACAGCTCAGAGCCTGGAGCCTGGAGACTGCTTCGGATTCTGTGTCTCTCTCTCCCTCTGCCCCTCCGCTGCTTGCGTTCTGTCTGTCTGTCTCTCTCAAAGATAAATAAAGATTAAAAAAATAAAAAAAATCATTGTGAAAGAGGATTTATCAGCCAGATTTCATAGACTAAGTTATGATTGTGGGTCATGAGGTGGTAGAGATGGAAAGTGTACATAGGAAACATGGGTTAAGTAAAGTGCCTCCTTTCTCTTTCCCTTTTTTTTCTTTTAAGTTGCAGACACTTGAATATGTTTATATATTAAGGGAGAAGTATCAATTTTAGAAGAGTGATGATAGATGGCATAATTTATGGGCAAAATCCCAAGGGTACTGTGGATAAATGTAGGATCTGATATACTCAGACAAGTGGAAGGATTGGTCTTGGACGGGGGTGTTGAAGAAGAGGAGAGTGTGGCTGTAATTTGCGAGTGACAGGAGAAAATTACAGAAATTCTTGACAACTCAGGTCAGTGTTTTTCAACATAGGATCCCCACAATATTGGTGTTCCTTTTTAGTCTTTGTATGCACCATAGTGAGTTTGGTGGCTTCAGAAGAGAAAAAGTGACAGAACAATTTAATTCACACACAGCTCACAAAGTTGAAATGTCCTCTCATTGTTATGACTTAACTGCTATTAACTTTTTTTTTTTAATATGAAATTTGTTGTCAAATTGGTTTCCATACAACACCCAGTGCTCATCCCAACAGGTGCCCTCCTCAGTGCCCATCACCCACCCTCCCCTCCCTCCCACCTCCCATCAACCCTCAGTTTATTCTGTTTTTAAGAGTCTCTTATGGTTTGCCTCCCTCCGTCTCTTTTTTTTTTCCTTCCCCTCCCCTGTGGTCTTCTGTAAAGTTTCTCAGGATCCACATATGAGTGAGAACATATGGTATCTTTCTCTGCCTGACTTACTTCCCTTAGCATAATACCCTGCAGTTCCATCCACATTGCTACAAAGGGCCCTATTTCATTCTTTCTCATTGCCACGTAGTGTTCCATTGTGTATATAAACCACGATTTCTTTATCCATTCATCAGTTGATGGACATTTAGGCTCTTTCCATAATTTGGCTATTGTTGATAGTACTGCTATAAACATTGGGGTACAAGTGCCCTTATACGTCAGCACCCCTGTATCCCTTGGATAAATTCCTAGCAGTGCTATTGCTGGGTTGTAGGGTAGATCTATTTTTTGAGGAATCTCCACACTGTTTCCCAGAGCGGCTGCACCAGTTTGCATTCCCACCAACAATGCAAGAGGGTTCCCGTTTCTCCACATCCTCGCCAGCATCTATAGTCTCCTGATTTGTTCATTTTAGCCACTCTGACTGGCATGAGGTGATAATTAGCTTTTTATTTTGACCAAAATGTTGATGAACAGTTAAAATTACTGGTCCGTGTGCATGTCATATTTTCTTTAAGTGATCTTTGGAAGTTGAAAGTTTGAGAAACAAACTCTCTTTTATTCAGATTTGAAAAAAAAAGAAAAAGTATCTGTTCTGGTATGACCAGGAATGCAGTGATGAGGGGAGGAGATTTTTGTACCAGACATGTCCCTTGGAACTTCAGTTAGATGGCTTTGACAGATTCTTTCTGCTGTGCATCTTACATTTACTGAATTCAGCACCTCCTTCTTAGGTCTAGTGCTATAAAAACAGTTATGACACAGTTTCTGCTTTCAAGGAGCTCACGGTATCAAAGAGCCAGTTATATAGGCATGTGAAGAAATATGTACATAGATGCCGCAATACTGACAGTTAGTTGCAGGTCTAAATATAGATCCTTATGATTACAATTCCTGTGTACAACAAGGGATGATTAACTCCTCTGAGATATCACTGGGGGAACAGAATCCAGGAAAGATAGGGTCTTGAGGGATGAACTCATTAGGTAAGTGGGAAGGGGTAATCGACATGGAGATAACTTGGAGACAAGTCAGCGTGGTCTAGTTGAGCATTTGAGAGTAGAATTTTGGAGTGTCAGATACAGTAACTCCCTGAGGAGAGGGCATATTTCTTTTTATGGTCTTTGTGTCTCTGAATCCTGGTAGAGCGCATAGCACAAATTCACCTCTCAATAACTTGTGGAATGTAGTTGAATGGGAGGAAAATGGATAGGCAGTTATAGCGAATATGCCTCACGTGCCTTGTAAACAGCTCCAGAAGTCATGCTCCCGAGTTGGACAGTATTCTCTAGTGATTGGTAACAAGTATCTCCAGGATTTGAAATAGATCAGATTTGTATTTTATTTATTTATTAAAAATGTTTTCACATTTATTTATTTTTGAGAGACAGAGCGTGAACAGGGAAGGGGCAGAGGGAGGGGGAGACACAGAATCCGAAGCAGGCTCCAGGCTCTGAGCTGTCAGCACAGAGCCTGACGCGGGGTTCGAACCCATGAACTGTTAAGATCATGACCTGAGCCGAAGTTGGATGCTTAACCGACTGAGCCACCCAGGTGCCCCCAGATTTGTATTTTAGAAAGATTCCAACATACTGTGTAGGCCAGTCTGCGAAATGGAACAGATTTGAGGATAAAATATTGGCGAGGAAGCTCTAGTTGAGAGACAAGAAGTCATGAACCAAAGGAGTGAATGCAGAGGAAAGGGGGAGCTTGAGTTGGCTTCTGTGGCTCAGTGATGAGGCATCTATTTCTGTGGCCCCTTGGAAGGATTTGCTTACTTACTGTGTACCATTTCTGGACATTCTTTTAAACAATTTTCCTTAAGTTTATTTGTTTAAGTCATCTCTATACCCTATGCGGGGCTCGAACCCATGACCCTGAAATCAAGAATTGCATTCCTCTCCAACTGAGCCAGCCAGGCACCCCTCTTTCCTTTCTTGAAAAGATTTCACTGTTGGATTTTGAGCGTGGTGAATGGAAGACTGGTTGGAACATTCCTCTTTGACTCAGTAATTGGCTCTCAGTGGCAAAAGTTACCATTATTGAGCATCAGGCTATGTGTTGTGTTTAGAATTTTATTTTATTACTGAATTTATTATAGTTTTATACATTGTCACATTTGATTCTGATAATGTGAGGGTAGGTATTGATCATCTTTTTGGTTTTATAGCCTGAGAGAGGTTAAGATACTTGCCCAGTCTCATAGAGTTTGTAAAAGGACAGAGTCTGGATTTGAACCCATGTCAGTCTGACTCCAGAACTCCTTTTCTTGTAATACTAACAGGGATTTCTCATTTCTACAATGATGAAGCAACAGTAGGATTAGCATTCTCTATTTATTTATTTATTAAAAAAATTTTTTTTAATGTTTATTTTTGAGGGAGGGAGGGAGACAGAGACAGACAGACAGAGTGTGAGTGGGGGAGGGGCAGAGAGAGAGGGAGACACAGAATCTGAGCTTTCAGCACAGAGCCCGACGCGGGGCTTGAACCCACAAACTGAGATCATGACCTGAGCCACAGTCAGATGCTTAACCGACTGAGCCACCCAGGTGCCCCTGCATTGACATTTTAAAGAAACAGCTTCTAGTGCTTCATGAAAAGGTTGCATTTAGAACTCTTAGAATTTGAATCTGTTCTTAGGTGTTTATACCTTTATTTTTATCCCTATTTGTAGGCATGAATCTGTTGACATATTGACCCTTGAAATTAAAGTAAATTACATTTATAATAAAAATGATGTGTACCTCAGAATTGAATTTGGAAAAAGTTACTGAAAAATATTTTCCATACAAAACAGTCCAACTAACTGACAAGCAATCCCTCCATGTCTAGCAGCACGTAAATGGTAGTGATGTTCTGCTCACGTGAATGCAGTGTCCCTACTGCTCTTCCTAATTGGTTTTTAAAATGTAGACTGAAGGAATTTGAGAGGAACAAAAACATTTTCCTTTCTAATGGTGCATTACCTAATATTTCTAATGGTGCTAAAATATTTTAGGTTTCTTAGTCTGAGCGCCATGGTGTTTTTTCTTTCTGTGAGAAGAAATGGTTCTTCCAGAATTTCTGCAGATATTAATGTCTTTTTTTAAAAAAATTCACATGCTGTCTCCTGAAAGATTTGCTTTTTTTTTTTTTCCAAAAGGGAATTTGCTATTTAGAAGTAATTGCTTGTTAGGTCAAGTTTTGATTTGAAGATCTGTTTATATATTTTGCTGTTACCCCACTCAGAATGTATGTTGAAAATGCAAGTTGATTTCAGTAGAGTCTGATGAAATGTGCTAATTCAGGAAAACTAGAAATATCATAGATACATCCTTGATATGTGAGATTCTGACAGGGTTTTTAGCTTGAAAGTTTTTAAAATCACTCCTCTTTGAGGGTTTTGAAAAACAACTATTGAAGTATAATTGACATGTAATAAACTGCACATAGAAATGTACAATCTGGTAAGTTTAGAAGTATGTATGTTCTCACAAAACCATCATCCCCCAGGGTTTTCTGGTACCCTTTTATAATTCTCTCCCACCTCTCCCCACACCCTTACAAACCCCCTAGATTTCACTCATCTGCTTTCTTTAATTATAGACTAGTTTGCATTTTCTGGAGTTTTATGTAAGTGGGATCATATGTTATATACTCTTTTTTTGTCTGGCTTTCACTGTGCATAATTATTTTGAGCTTTATCCATGTTGTTGCAGTAATTCATTCCTTTTTATTGATGGGTGGGTAGTTTTCCATTGGTAGATAAAACAATTTTTCCATTCACCTGTTGGTGAACATATAGAATGTTTCCAGTTTTTAGCTATTGTACATAATGCTTCTTGGAATATTCATGTACAGAACTTTGTGTGGATGTATGCTTCCTTTTCTCTTGGGTAAATACCTAGGAGAGGGATGGCTAGATCATGTGGTAATTATATCTTTAAATTTTAAGAAACTACCAAATGGTTTACCCATTGATTGTATCATTTTACATAGATTTGAGATCATTGATTTGAGATCTTTCTTTTCTAATATAAGCATTTAGAGCTATAACTTCTCCCTAAGTAATGCTTTACTAGCATTCTATAAATTCTGATTTGTTATGTATATGTATGTATGTGTGTGTGTATATGTATATGTATATGTATATACATATACACATGTTTATTTTTGAGAGACAGAGCATGAGTGGGGAAAGGGGCAGAGAGAGAGAGGGAGGGAGACACAGAATCCAAAGCAGGCTTCAGGCTCCGAGTTGTCAGCACAGAGTCCAATATGGGGCTCTAGCTCATAAACCATTAGATCATGACCTGAGGTGAAGTCGGGCATTTAACCAACTGAGCCACCCAGACGCCCTGTTATATTTTTATTCGGTTTGCAGTACTTTTTAATTTCTCTTTGATTTTGTTATTGACCATGGGTTACTCCCAGATATGCTATTTAGTTTCCACATAGTTGAGGATTTCTCAGAGATTTTTGTTAACGATTTCTAATTTAATTTCATTGGGGTTAGAGAACACAGTTTGTATGACTTAAATCCCTTTAAATTTATTGCGACTTGCTTTGTGGCTCAGAATATGGCCTATCTTGGTAAATGTTGGCATGCACAAGAAAGAATGTGTATTCTCTTACGTGGTAGGGTATTCTTTGAATTTCCATTAGGTCGTGGTAGTGATAGTGTTATTCAAGTCTTCCATATTCTTGAAGAATATATTAAGTACTGGGAGTGGGGTCTTAAAATCTGCAACTGTAATTGTAAAATTAGTCTCTTTCTCTTTGCAATTCTGTCAGTTTTTGCTTTGTGTATTTTGAAGCTCTCTTACATTAGGGATTCTTTTGTACTCTTGATGGATTGACCTCTTTTTCATATGAAGTGAAACAGCTTTCTTTGTCCCTGGTAATATTTATTGCTCTGTAATCTAATTTGTTTGATAGTAAAGAAGTCACTTTACCTTTCTTTTGACTAGTGTAAAACATGATATATCTCCCGCTCCCCCCTTTTATATTTGACGTGTTTGTCTTTATGGTATGTTTTCTGTCATTGAGTTTTGCTCTTTTATCTGACAATTTTGCCTTTTAACTCACATGTTTAGACCATTTATATATGTGATATAAAGGTTTAAGTCTAATTTTGCTCTTTGTTTTCTACTTGTCCTATGTGTTCTTTGTTCCCTTTTTCCTCTTTATGTGACTTATTTTAATTAAAAAAATTTTTTTAATGTTTATTTTTGAGAGAGAGAGACAGAGACAGAGACAGAGACAGAGCCTGAATGGGGGAGGGGCAGAAAGAGAGGGAAACAGAATCCTTAGCAGGCTCCAGGCTCTGAGCTGTCAGCACAGAGCCCAGCAGGGGGCTTGAACTCACAAACTGCAAGATCATGACATGAGCTGAAGTCAGCAGCTTAACTGACTGAGCCACCCAGATGCCCCTTTATGTGTTTTATTTTAGATTACATATTTTTATGATTTTGTTTCATTTCTCTTGTTATAATTTTTTTGGTATTTTGTGGGGTTTTTTGTTTGTTTTTAGATTTGATAGTATACATTTTTAACTTCTCCAACTTCATTATGCCATTCCTGTATGGCATAAGAACTTTACAATAGTTTATTTACATTTATCCCCTCCAGTCTTTTCTGTTATTGTCATACATTTTACTTATCTTTGTCATAAACCTCTCATATATTGTTATTATTTTTGTTTAAATAATTATTTTACAGAGACTTATGTAATAAGAGAAAGTATTCTTCATTTACCCTTGTAGGGCATCATTCTTTGAGTTAATCCATACTACAGTCTGGTATAATTTTCCTTCTGCCTGAAGGCTTTTCTTTAACATTCTTTCAACTCTCTGTCTGAAAGAGTTTTCATTTCAATTTGTTTTTGAAAGATACCTTCACTTGGTATAGAATTTTTGGTTGATAATTTAAAGTACTTTGGAAATGTTGCTGCTCTTTTCTTACTTGGATTGTTTTTGATGAGAAATCTGCTGTCACTTTTTTCTGTGTGCCTAAGTGTGTCTCTCTTTTATCCCCCCTGTGGCTGCTTTAACATTGTTCTCTTTATCACAAGTTTTGGGCAATTTGATTATGATGTCCCTGGGAATAGGGTTTTTTTTTAATGTAGTGTTTTTTTTTTTTTTTTTTTTTTTTTTTCTGCTTGGGATTCCCTGAAATTTTTAGTTCTCTAAGCAGCTTTTCAGGTGTTTGGAAAATTTGGCCTTTGTTTCTTCTGTCTCCCATTTCTTTTGGGAACTCCAATGGCCTAAGTAGTCAGGTTTAAGGTTATCCCATAGTTCTCTGATGCTCTTTTTATTTTTTAAAATTCTTTTTTTTCTGTATGTTTCATTTTGCATAGTTTTTAATGTTTATTTATTATATTAAAAAAATTTTTTAATGTTTATTTATTTTTGAGAGAAACAGATACAGAATGCAAGTGGGTTAGGGGCAGAGCGAGAGGGAGACACAGAATCCGAAGCAGGCTCCAGGCTCTGAGCTGTCAGCACAGAGCCCGATGCGGGGCTCGAACTCACGAGCTGTGAGATCGTGACCTGAGCCGAAATTGGACACTTAACTGACTGAGCCACCCAGGCACCCCTGTTTGTTTATTTTTGATAGAGACAGAGAATCCCAAGCAGGCTCTGCGCTGACAGCGCAGGGACATGGGTCCCGAACTCAGCAACTGTGAGATCGTGACCTGAGTCGAGATCAAGAGTTGCCCAACTGACTGAGCCACCTAGGCCCCCCTAGTTTCTAATATTTTAAGTTCACTACTTTTTCCTTGGCAGTTTCATCTCCTGTGAATCCTATCTAGTGTTTTTTTTTTTGTTTTTTTTTTTTAATCTGAGACACCAGTGTTCAACTGTAGAAATTCAGTTCTGATCTATTTTATGTCTTACTTGTTTGTAACTTTTCAAACATATGGAATGCAGTTACAATAATAACTTTTAATGTTCTTATCTGCTTTTTCTTACATCTGAGTCAGTTCTGGGTTTATTTTGATTGATAGCTATTTCTCCTAATTGTAGGTCTTATTTTTCTACATCTTGGCACGTCTGCTATCTTTGGTTACTAGATGCTATGAATTTTACTATGTTGAGCATGGGATATTTTTGCATTCCTGTAACTAATTCTTGATGTTTGCCCTGGGGGAACATGGTTAAGTTGATTGGAAACTCTTTGCTCCTGTAGACTTTTGCTTTTAACATTGGTTCATTGAGCGTAGATCAACATTTAGCCTAGAGCTTATTATTTCCCAGTAATGACGCGAGACCTTTAATGCTGTCCCCAGTGCTTTCTGAGTTGAAGCTTTCCTCGTCTGGCTAGCGAGATCAGGCACTTTTCCCAGAAATGCTGGATGTCGCTCCTCTTCTCTTTGGGATGGGACTTTCTCCGGCCATGGGCAGTTTCTTGCTAAATGCTCAAGGGGAACTCTTTAGTTTTGTGCGCTTCTCTCACTGTGCAGCTTTCTTCTGTCTGGCTGTCTTTAAGTTTTGGAATCTTAGCTGTGTCTCCTTCACTGAGGAGTCAGTCCTTCAGGGCCGGCCTGCATCCCTTCCCCGTACCGCAGTGATCTTTCTTAGCGAAGTAAGCTGGGACAACTTTTTATGTGCCAGGAATCTAACCTTGGCTGGAAATTTCTCTGGTCTTCAGTGAGTCTAGGTTTGGCCCATGACCTTAGTCATAAACTAGTATTTGTTGTCTTATTCAGTAATTTCGCATTTATGTTGCAAAAAGAACACATGCTCATTGTTTTTATTCTTTGACTGCAGTTAAGCATGCCATTTCCTGTTTAGTTTCTTAGACTATCAGTAATTTATCACACCCAGCTGTGTAGAACTATGGCCTGATTGTAGTGTTTTAATTTTCTCGTTTGTTTCCTTTTTAGAATGAGTATGGGAATATTAGATAGTAAAGAATAGTTCACATAGTATTTATCTCATTCTTACTGGGACTTTGGTCAGTTATTATAACTGCCTGATTATGGTATTGTGACAAAGAGCCTTAAACTGGTGATTTTTGGTGGAATATTGAACCTTTGTTTTTTGTTTTGTTTATATTTTAAGGTTTTAGAATCATGATCTCTTGATGCTGAATATTTTGTTGAGGTCAATTAAAATCACATTTGAGTCTTGATGTTGTTAGTTGCAGTGTCCCTCTGTTTCATATGCTCTTAATCTGTCCTGTTCAAACAGAGGCGGTCTTGAAGATGATTCCATCCACATTTTGAGTGTTGATGAGAAGAACAAACTGGGAGCCAAGATTATCAAGGCAGAGATGATGGGAAATATGGTATGTCTTCTGTGGTGTTTCTGGGAGAATAGGAGTTAATTGTTTAACTTCTTACCAGTAATTTTGGAAGTTTCTTCACAATGTTGGCTGTAGCCAACTGCTGCTTATTGATTCTTTAACAAAATTCTTGAACATTCCTAAATCCTGTACTGCCCACTTCTAAATAAATTGTCTACTTTTTCTGTCAGATCTCTGAAGTCTGAGATCCCAGGGTATGACATGTTTTTTAAAATTTCTACTTTGCAATTCTAGCATAGCATATTTGAGGGAAATAAAGATGTCATTGTCTTCCCTTGTTTTGTCACATATTATTGAGAGCATGTATTGCTTTCTTAAATTCCTTTACTTAGGTACCTAACAAATGAGCTCCCAAAAAAAGATAGTTGTTTCATGTAGGCATATTTTAATGTAGTACGTTTGTGCCTGGTAAGTGTTTGATGCATTGTATAGATTAGCTCATTTAATTTCCATAATAATGTTATGCTGTAAGACTGATTGACCTGAGAACTGAATAGAAAATATGGATGATTTGGTGCGAGCTACACCTATCTCTATTTATTATTGCTGTATTTTAGTATCACATTTCTGATATACTAATACATGTGACATCATACATGACAGAATAGCAAATCCAGACAGCTTTGCATGGTGTGACAGAATAGATTTCCTCCTGGTCATATGTATGTACTGATCTCAAATCCAAATATAAGTGATCCCTAAGTAGGCTTCCGTTTTGTTGTACTGCCAGTATGACCCTGTTTGGTAGCATAAAAGTTGCCAAACAAGATGCTTCTATTTTTATTAGTTTGTGTGTCTGTTAAAAGGCGTATCTTGCACATGCCGCACTTTCTCATTGAATCTGGTCCTTGGTAACACTGAACTGCAGCTCAGCCCTGAAGTTTGGTAAGAGAGACAACCCGCCAGGAAATAATAGCAGGAAAATAAAGTTTGAGTTTTGAAAGCACAAAGGAATTAGTTCACACTAGTGAAAGAGAGGTCACCAAGTTAGGAGGTTAATTTATGTTGAAAGAATTGTTCCTTTGGTCACGGAGCCACTGCAGTGGAGAACACTGTTCTTTGCCTGTTCATATGCTCCTCTTTGTTTATTTCTTTACATGTCACTTGTTTTCTATACATTTCTATAAACTTCCTAGAGTAAAAATGAGATACGTTCAGAGTTCTTATTAAAATTACTTAACATTAAAGAAGGTAATATGTTAAATCTTATTATGGCTTTCTTGTTACAGTAATTGAAATTTTGAGTACTGGATGGTGATAATATCCGAGGAATTATAAAAATGTCATTCTTGAGGTTGTTTTCCCCATATCCCTGTCTCTCCCCTAGAATATATGCCCTTGTAATTGTTTACTCTCAAATCATAAACGAATGCTCCGGGCATTTGAGACATATGTAACTGAGATGAATTCATTAAAAAGCAGTCCCCTGAATTGAGGTTTACTGCTGCAGGAGTGTTCACTCTGCTCTTTTCCCTCCTGCATATACATTTGAAGTATTCTTCACTGAGGAATTAAGCTATATATGACACTCATTGTTCTTGTCTTTCCCTCTGAAGGAATTAGCGGAACAACTTAAAGCTCAACTTGCAAAGGCAAATAAATTCAAAGAAACTGTAACACAGACGTCATCCAAAAACCCTGGGGTGGAGGTGAGTTAATGGAAGTTTGTTTGTATACTACTACTACTGGGCAGTGCTGATATTTTAATGCAGGGTGTTTCTATATCTGTGTTACTGTGTTTATACGTGCGATTGCTTGTTTGTTTACTTCTTTTAAAAATGGATTTTCATATGTATTGTCTTATGCGCCACCAGTGCGTCCCAGGGGAAAAGAGAGAGACCCGGTTTTATTTTGGACTGTGCCATTTACTGACTGTTTGACTTCATAGAAATCACACTGTCCTTAAATTCTTCTCTTAAAGAGTGAGAGACTTAAATTTGGTGTGTTTCACATAAAACAAATTATTTTGTTCCAGGCTTCCTTCCTCCATCTATTAGTGAGCAAAACAGATAGAAGCGGCTGCCTGCATGGAGTTTCATTTGGGTAGGGAGGAACAGTAAACAACAAAAGTAATAAATAGTGTAGCATGTTACAGACTGATACATCCTATGGCAGGCTAGAGGGGATCTTGAGTGCCCAGTGCTGGTGGCTTTGGGTGCACAGGCTAGTTATTATTGAAAAAGTGACCTTGATGCAGAGGCTTGCCGTGGAACAGCAGATCTGTGTATCTGAGTGAAGAGCACTTTGGGCATGAGGAGTGGAGGATGTAAGGTTCCAAAGATGGGAACATGTCTTATGTGTGGGAGGAACAGCATGGGGCCCAGTGTCGCCAGAGTGGAATGAATGAATGGAAGGGAGGCGGGTGGAATATCCAGGTTAGAGAGGCTGTGGGAGGCTAGACCATGTGAGGCTTGAAAGTCAGGGTCAGGGAGTGGGTTTTTATTCTGGGTGAGATGGCGTTGGAGGGTTTTCTGTAGAAGATATATTTTGACGAGACTGTCCTGGCTTCCTTGCTAAGGGTGCATTGAAGGATCATAAGGGCAGAAGCTAAGGAGATGGTTAGAAGTGGTTAGGTTTTTATATGCATAAATATTTCCTGTGTGTTTTATGAAAGGAGAGCAGACAGGACTTTTTTGATGGTTTGGATGGGTTGGGGGATGTAGGAGATACGGAGGGGAGGCAAAGTCACTTCAAAGTTTTTAGGCTAAGCAGCTGGAAGAATACAGCAGCCATTCTTGGGAGTGTATTTGGGGGCGGAGGGTTCAAGTTCTTTTGTAGATATGTGGCGTTTGGGTATCTTTTAGATTTGGGGCTGGAGGAGATGTCAGGTAGGGAGGGGGATGTTGGGAATTTAGGGAAGCCTGAGCTGGAGGTGGAAACTGGGGAGCTCTTAACATAGAGACAGTATTTAAATCCTGATGCTGCTTGAAATCAGCCTAGGAGTAAAGGTAGATAGAAAAAGTTAAAGGGCTGAATTGGGTGTATTACAGTGTTGAGAGGATTATAATTAGGTTTATAAGTGATTTTAAAGAACTGTTCTCAAAGATTAACTTATGTCATTTTAATGTCAGTGTGTGAGATGAGAATGTACAAAGTCAAGTTCCATAGAATTGTCTTCAAGCTAACATTATTGATGATTTAGATAATAGTATATAGAGAGAGTATGTTTGTGAAATTGGCTGTTTTTACTACTATGTGCCAGCTCATGTTTTAAAAGATATTTTTTAATATTTATTTATTTATTTTTGAGAAAGAGAGAACTTGCCAGGGAGGGGCAGAGAGAGAGGGAGAGAGAAATCCCAAGCAGACTCCACACCGTCAGCGCAGAGCCCGATGCGGGACTGGAACTCATGAACCATGAGGTCATGACCTGAGCTGAAACCAAGAGTCAGACACTTAACCAACGAAGCCACCCAGGTGCCCCGCTAGCTCATGTTTTAAAAAAGTGGTTAAGTTAGAATTCCTTACACAGATTAGGGAGGTTGACCTCTCACGTGGTTTCTTTGTGCCAACCATATTATGTACTGATCTTCCCACGGTGTGGCCTTCCACAGAATAGCCCCATTTTCCAGCCTCACCTCCAAGGCGCTCTCATCCATAACATGCGTGTCTCTTTGACATTTACATGTGCTCTTAATTATCCATGCCAGATACTACCCTCTTGAGTGGTGTCCACTTTTCACTTTGTCTTTACCTCTTCTTGAAGTGTTTTTTCTCAGCCTCTCAAAAAGTTGTAACCTATTCTTGTTTTGAAACTTTAAAGACCCTTAAAGTATTCTCTGTGGAATCTATCTTTTGAAATGGTATATATTTGTATTCTTGTCATCACCCTGTAATCCACGCGTTTCTTTCCTGACACTTGTCACTTTATATGAAAGGGTTCTAACTCTGTGGCTGGACTTCCGGGGATTCTTGAAATTGAAAGCAATTCAACTGAAAAAATTGAAGCAGATCTTGTTTGGAATAACGTTTTTTCCTGCTGTTTTAAGCATATCATACAGTGACTGACAGACTATATCTCATCCCTTGAGCACACACTTTATAATATTACTGATGTCCATGATTTTTAGCTCCTCCTAGCTTTTGAGCAGTGGCCCTCATAAGCCAGTGGAATAGGATTCAAAGTTGTATTCAGAGTTGTACACAAAGTTGTATTTCCACTTCTAAACTCTTTTGAATCCCAAGCTATATGAATAGCCTTGAAGCTTCATATAGAAAGATTTTTATTCCAAGGATTCTTTGAACACAGAGAAAAAGGTTCATCTTCTCTGCAGAGATGATGGACTTGTGATTTTGTTCAAGCTTTACCCGGCGTACGTGTGGAACAGACTTTTGCCCATAGCTCTGCAGGGATCCGCTGCTGCCAGTAGTCAGTGGATTCTCTCAGGGCCAGGGCCTTGACTTCTCTGCCCTGTTTCAGAGTAGTTTTGTTAGGAATGACAGTAGAATGCAAAGTTGTTTACTACCTCACAGGAATTTCCTGACTGTTTAGAGGAAAATCCTGAAACGCTTCTGATAAAAATTTTGCTTTTTGAGAGAAAAGGAAATTCCATTCATAGAACAGTTGAACAGGGAAGAAAACTTTTCTTTTCTTTTTTCTTTTCTCTTCTTTTGTTTTTTCTTTCTTTTCTCTTTCCTTCCTTTCTTTACTTTCTTTCTCTTTCTTTCTCTTTCTCTTTCTCTTTCTCTTTCTCTTTCTCTTTTTCTTTCTTAAGGATAGGGAGAGAATAAACACAGCATGCATGAGCAAGAGAGGGGCAGAGAGAGGGAGAGAGAGAGAATCCCAAGCAGGATCCAAGATCTGTGCTGTCAGCACAAAGCCCGATGTAGGGCTCAATCTCACGAACTCTGAGATCATGACCTGAACTGAAATCAAGAGTTGGATGTTCAAATGACTGAGTCACCCAGGAGCCCCAGGAGGAAAGCTTTCATTGCATGGTTTGTTTGTTAGAAATGTTTGGCTGTGTGAACAAGGTGAATATCTTGATTCAACAATGTATGAATATTATTTTGCCTTTAGTGAAAAACCATCAGCACTTGTAATTATTAGTTTGCTTATTTCTCTTCCCTGTTAGAGGGTGAACTATTCATTATTTAGGACAAGGACTGTTTCATTTCATATCTAGTGCCTTGGGTAGTACATGGTTGTAGACAGCCAAGAAGTGCTTGAAATATTTGTTGTATGAATGTCTTTGATTTATTTTATCACTTAGAGTTTTCTGTTGTAAATCTTGAAAATGATCCATGAACTTCAAAATTCTCTGGTCTGGCCTTCCTCTGAGTATAGCTTCCTTAGTGAGACAATAACCCAGCTGCACAGTATCTCCATGTAACTTATGCTTTACACTAAGTGATGGATTTTGGAAGACCACCAGTTCTCTATCAGGACAGATTGAATGCTAATTTTTTAATATAATAGATCCTAATCTGCCTTTCTAGAACTTCTACCTGTTAATAATCCTTTAGTGGAATCACATCGTGGACACATTTAATCTAAGGGAATTCAGCTTTCCAGGTTTTTTGTTTTTTTTTTTTACACAGTAGTTCACGAAATTCAGCTCCCCATTTATGACACATAATGAAATCGTCATTGTGTGATGGTGCAGTGACTTTACAGTTTTATAGTTTGTTTACACAACTGGCAAAAAAGAGAAATACATTGTAATAGTCCCTGGGCAGCTGTGTGGGGAGGGTTTCATAGACATTCTCTTGAAAGAAATTGAGGAATTAATGGAAGGCCTAAGAGGGCCGTAGAGAAACATTAAGTAATAAATAATTGAAGAAACCAATAAATTCATCTGTGGCATTTTGTACATAAAGTCAGGCACGTGACTGGTGATTTAAAATATTTCCAAGAGTAGTTTGGCCATAGTTGGCCTTAACACTGTCTTTTGACTCTGATTCTTTAGTATGTTGTGAGTCTGCTATTATTACAACTGCTGGGATTCCTAGAATATGTGTGTGTGTGTGTGTGTGTGTGTGTGTGTGTGTGTGTGTGTGTGTGTACACACCTAGACTGTGTTTCTGTGTATTGGCATCCCAGTCTTTGCACCTGATCCTCATAGGCATAGTTAAAAAAATTAATTACAGGATTAAAATAACTATTTTGCCTTTCTTTCTTTCTTTCTTTCTTTCTTTCTTTCTTTCTTTCTTTGTAAGAGCGAGTACTTTAGTTGATTTTTTTCAGATTTTGACATGTAACAGATGACAAAACATAGGGAATATTTTAATAGCAGTGTTAAACAAGTGTGATTGAAAATATCTGCATAAAACTTCATTCCCAAAACATGGCATCCACCCTTGTTCCAAATACCCATGGAATATTTACAAAAATTAATTTTACTTAGGCAAAATGTTGATAAAGCCCCAAAGTAGAAGGTTTATAACTAAGCTTTCATTTTCTAACCACAATGCAATAAAGTTGGGATTTAACAACTATGTATTTCTTCCTTAAATAAAAATTTCAAAACCTGATTTTAAACTTCTGGGTTTTTCCATTTCTTTATGTCTTCTTCAATTTCCTTCATAAGCTTTCTATAATTTTCAGCATACTTTTACATCTTTGGTTAGGTTTATTCCTAGGTATTTTATGCTTCTTGGTGCAGTTGTGAATGGGATC
The DNA here is from genome assembly GCF_046562875.1 of Panthera onca. NCBI lineage: Eukaryota > Metazoa > Chordata > Mammalia > Carnivora > Felidae > Panthera > Panthera onca. Next base: position 109,065,353 of record NC_138348.1, read on the forward strand.
AGTTTCTTTATTTGTCTTTCTGTTGCTTCATTATTAGTGTATAAGAATGCACCTGATTTCTGTACATTAATTTTGTATCCTACAACTTTGCTGAATTCATGTATCAGTTCTAACAGACTTTTGGTGGAGTCTGTCGGGTTTTCCATGTATAATATCATGTCATCTGCAAAAAGTGAAAGCTTGACTTCATCTTTGCCAATTTTGATGCCTTTGATTTCCTTTTGTTGTCTGATTGCTGATGCTGGCACTTCCAACACCATGTTAAACAACAGTGGTGAGAATGGACATCCCTGTCGTGTTCCTGATCTCAGGGAGAAAGCTTTCAGTTTTTCCCCAATGAGGATGATAATTAGCTGTGGAATTTTCATAAATGGCTTTTATGATGTGTAAGTATGTTCCTTCTATCCTGACTTTCTCGAGGGTTTTTATTAAGAAAGGATGCTGTATTTTGTCACATGCTTTTTCTGCATCGATTGACAGGATCATATGGTTCTTATCTTTTATTAATGTGATGTATCACATTGATTGATTTGGGAATGTTGAACCAGCCCTGCATTTCAGGAATGAATCCCACTTGATCATGGTGAATAATTCTTTTTATATGCTGTTGAATTCGATTTGCTAGTATCTTTTTCAGAATTTTTGCATCCATATTCATCAGGAATATTGGCCTGTAGTTCTCTTTTTTTACTGGGTCTCTGTCTGGTTTAGGAATCAAAGTAATTCTGGCTTCATAGAATGAGTCTGGAAGTTTTCCTTCCCTTTCTATTGTTTGGAATAGCTTGAGAAAGATAGGTATTATCTCTGCTTTAAATGTATGGTAGAATTCCCCTGGGAAGCCATCTGGTCCTGGACTCTTATTTGTTGGGAGATTTTTGATAACTGATTCAATTTCTTCACTGGTTATGGATCTGTTCAAGCTTTCTATTTCTTCCTGTTTGAGTTTTGGAAGTGTGTGGGTGTTTAGGAAAATTCCTAACCATTTCTTCCAGGTTGTCCAGTTTGTTGGCATATAATTTTTCATAGTATTCCCTGATAATTGCTTGTATTTCTGAGGGATTGGTTGTGACAATTCCATTTTCATTCATGATTTTATCTATTTGGGTCATCTCCCTTTTCTTTTTGAGAAGTCTGGCTAGAGGTTTATCAATTTTGTTTATTTTTTCAAAAAACCAACTCTTGGTTTCATTGACCTGCTCTACAGCTCTTTTAGAGTCTATATTGTTTACTTCTGCTCTGATCTTTATTATTTTTCTTCTTCTGCTGGGTTTGGGGTGTCTTTGCTGTTCTGCTTCTATTTTCTTTAGGTGTGCTGTTAGATTTTGTATTTGGGATTTTTCTTGTTTCTTTAGGCCTGAACTGCAGTGTATTTTCCTCTCAGGACTACCTTCACTGCATCCCAAAGCATTTGGATTGTTGTATTTTCATTTTCGTTTGTTTCCATATATTTTTTAATTTCTTCTCTAATTGCCTGGTTCACCCATTCATTCTTTAGTAGGGTGTTCTTTAACCTCCATGCTTTTGGAGGTTTTCCAGACTTTTTCCTGTGGTTGATTTCAAGCTTCATTGCATTGTGGTCTGAAAGTATGCATGGTATGATCTTAATTCTTTTATACTTATGAAGGGCTGTTTTGTGACCTCGTATGTGATCTATCTTGGAGAAGGTTCCATGTGCACTTGAGAAGAAAGTATATTCTGTTGCTTTGGGATGCAGAGTTCTGAATATATCTGTCAAGTCCATCTGATCAAGTGTATCATTCAGGGCTCTTGTTTCTTTATTGATCCTGTGTCTAGATGATCTATCCATTGTTGTCAGTGGAGTATTAAAGTCCCCTGCAATTGCCACATTCTTATCAATAAGGTTGCTTACGTTTGTGAGTAACTGTTTTATATATTTGGTGGCTCCTGTATTCGGTGCATAGACATTTAAAATTGTTAGCTCTTCCTGATGGATAGACCCTGTGATTATTATATAATGCCCTTCTTCATCTCTTGTTAAAGCCTTTCATTTAAAGTCTAGTTTGTCTGATATAAGTATGGCTACTCCAGCTTTCTTTTGAGTTCCAGTAGCATGATAGATAGTTCTCCATCCCCTCACTTTCAATCTCAAGGTATCCTCAGGTCTAAAATGAGTCTCTTGTAGACAGCAAATAGATGGGTCTTGTTTTTTTATCCACTCTGACACCCTATGTCTTTTGGTTGGAGCATTTAGTCCATTTACATTCAGTGTTATTACGGAAAGATATGGGTTTAGAATCATTGTGATGTCTGTAGGCTTCATGTCTGTAGTGATGTCTCTGGTACTTTGTCTCACAGGATCCCCCTTAGGATCTCTTGTAGGGCTGGTTTAGTGGTGATGAATTCCTTCAGTTTTTGTTTGTTTGGGAAGACCTTTACCTCTCCTTCTATTCTAAATGACAGACATGCTGGATAAAGGATTCTCGTCTGCCTATTTTTTCCCTGTTGAAAACATTCCATGCTCATGGATTGGAAGAATAAATATTGTCAAAATGTCAATACTACCCAAAGCTATCTACACATTCAATGCAATCCCAATCAAAATTGCACCAGCATTCTTCTCGAAGCTAGAGCAACCATTCCTAAAATTTGTATGGAACCACAAAAGGCCCCGAATAGCCAAAGTAATTTTGAAGAAGACTAAAGCAGGAGGCATCACAATCCCAGACTTTAGCCTCTACCACAAAGTTGTAATCATCAAGACATCATGGTATTGGCACAAAAATAGACACATAGACCGATGGCATAGAACAGAAACCCCAGAACTAGACCCACAAAAGTATGGCCAACTAATCTTTGACAAAGCAGGAAAGAATATCCATTGGAAAAAAGACAGTCTCTTTAACAAATGGTGCTGGGAGAACTGAATAGAAACATGCAGAAAGGGGCGCCTGGGTGGCTCAGTCGGTTAAGCGTCCGACTTCGCTCAGGTCATGATCTCACGGTCCGTGAGTTCGAGCCCCACATCGGGCTCTGTGCTGACAGCTCAGAGCCTGGAACCTGCTTCAGATTCTGTGTCTCCCTCTCTGTCTGACCCTCCCCCGTTCATGCTCTGTCTCTCTCTGTCTCAAAAATAAATAAACATTAAAAAAAAAAATTAAAAAAAAAAAAAGAAACATGCAGAAGGATGAAACTAGACCACTTTCTTAGGCCATTCACAAAAACAAACCCAAAATGGATGAAGGACCTGAATGTGAGACAGGAAACCATCAAAACCCTAGAGGAGAAAGTAGGAAAATACCTCTCTGACCTCAGCCGCAGCAATTTCTTACTTGACACATCCCCATAGGCAAGGGAATTAAAAGCAAAAATGAACTATTGGGACCTCATGAAGATAAAAAGCTTCTGCATGGCAAAGGAAACAATCAACAACACTAAAAGGCAACCAACGGAATGGGAAAAGATATCTGCAAATGACATATCAGACAAAGGGCTAGTATCCAAAATCTATAAAGAGCTCACTAAACTCCACACTGAAAAACAAATAATCCAGTGAAGAAATGGGCAGTAAACATGAATAGACACTTCTCTAAAGAAGACATCCAGATGGCCAACAGGCACATGAAAAGATGCTCAACATCACTCCTCATCAGGGAAATACAAATCAAAACCACACTCAGATATCACCTCACGCCAGTCAGCGTGGCTAAAATGAACAAATCAGGAGACTATAGATGCTGGAGAGGATGTGGAGAAACGGGAACCCTCTTGCACTGTTGGTGGGAATGCAAACTGGTGCAGCTGCTCTGTAAAACAGTGTGGAGGTTCCTCAAAAAATTAAAAATAGACCTACCCTATGACCCAGCAGTAGCACTGCTAGGAATTTACCCAAGGGATACAGGAGTGCTGATGCATAGGGGCACTTGTACCCCAATGTGTATAGCAGCAATCTCAATAATAGCTAAATTATGGAAAGAGCCTAAATGCCCATCAACTGACGAATGGATAAAGAAGTTATGGTTTATATACACAATGGAATACTACCTGGCAATGAGAAAGAATGAAATATGGCCTTTTGTAGCAATGTGGATAGAACTGGAGAGTGTTATGCTAAATGAAATAAGTCATACAGAGAAGGACAGATTCCATATGTTTTCACTCTTATGTGGATCCTGAGAAACTTAACAGAAGACCATGGGGAGGGGAAGGAAAAAAAATGGTTAGAGAGGGAGGGAGCCAAGCCATAAGAGACTCTTAAAAACTGAGAACAAACTGAGGGTTGATGGGGGGTGGGAGGGAGGGGAGGGTGGGTGATGGGTATTGAAAAGGGCACCTGTTGGGATGAGCGCTGGGTGTTATATGGAAACCAATTTGACAATAAATTTCATATTGAAAAACAAAACAAAACAAAACAAAACTTCTGGGTTATAGAAAAACTAAAAATTGAGTATATACTTTTTTTATTTTTAAATTTTATTTATTTATTTATTTATTTATTTATTTATTTATTTATTTTTTAATTTACATGCAAGTTAGTTAGCATATAGTGCAATAATGATTTGAGGAGTAGAATCCAGCACACCCTATGTATAACACCCAATGCTCATCACAAGTGTCCTCCTTAATGCCCCTTACCCATTTAGCCCATCCCCCCACCTACAACCCCTCTAGCAGCCCTTAGTTTGTTGTCTGTCTTTAAGTCTCTCATGTTTTGTCCCCTTCCTTGTTTTTATATTATTTTTGCTTCCCTTCCCTTATGTTCATCTTTTGTATCTTAAATTCAATGTATAAGTGAAGTCATATGATATTTGTCTTTCTCTACTTTCGCTTAGCGTAATACACTCAAGTTCCATCCTGGTAGTTCCAAAGGCTGCCTTTCATTTTTAAGCAGTGAACTTTGACCTTTATTCAACAAATATCTTTCACTGCCTTCTTTGTAGAAGTCACATGTGTTCTCAGTTTTCTGAATCAAATATTTTAAATCTAAAGTAAACACTGCGGCCTTGCATTTATTCCACGACTTACCATGTTACATTACCATGGATATACTTTCCTTGGTAGTTTAGCCTTTCCTGCCACAGAACAGGAGCACGGAGAGGTCATCTCCCTTTGGTCACTTGGCTGGTTTCCTCCCTAGCCAAGCAAAGCAGGGCAGTGGCTGTACCTCTTTTGTACACACTCCTACCTCTTTTTTTACCCTCCGTAAACTATCTGTCATTTCTGTGCTCTACATTTAGAAATATCATCCGTGCGTTACTAGAGAGCGTCTTTCTTTAAATAAACTATTACTAAAGAGCAAACATTTTAAGCTAAATTAAAGCCAGACAATTTCATAGATGATACATACATACAAACACGTTTTATAGTAACATAGAATCTTGTATCTATTCACTCTTCTTACATCTTGCATCAACTTCCTCTTGAAATAGTGTCAGCATTATTTGCTAAATATTTCCTAAATCTGCTGTTTGCTTTTCTTATCACTGCATCAGCTCTTTATGGCCACCAGCCCTTTATCATCATCCTGTGGACCTCTGAGTACTTTTCTCTCCGTTCTCACTGTCTTTGCACAGAGTTTTTCCTTTGCTTAGAATGTCATTCCTCTTTCCCTGTGTTCCCGTAGTTACCTCCTATTCATCCTTTACATCTTAACTCAGATACCACATTTTCCTTTGGAAAGCCTTCTCTGTGGAAAGAAATCTTATAAATAAGATCAGTTATACAAATATAGTATTACAGCTTTGATGTAAAGGAGAAGTATAGAAATATGGGTATACTGAAGAGGGCCCAGTGCAGTCTGGGCATCCAGAGAATGTTTTGAGGCTGTAGCCATTATTTTTGGATCTTATCATTAGTTTTGTAACTTTGCCAAAGGAAAAGCTATTTTCTTTATGACTGTGCTCTGTAAGACTTACTACTAAGTCACAGAAATAATCTTCACCATGGCTGTTAAGTATTATCCTAGCTGGGAGTGATGACCCATAGGCTTCAGTTACTGATTAGGAAATACCCGCTTGAATGACTTGTCGGCCATATTTGTTAACAAGCGCCATCCAGGTAGGTGTTTTGTTTTGTTTAATTGTTTTGTGCAGAGTATTCTCCCAAATGTAGTAACTTAGAGTAACTTGTAATTATTTTGGATAGTGGTGATCATATATATATCAGATTGAATTTTGGTATCAAGAATTCTTTTGAAGACTCTTATATTTTGAACCAAGACCCTCCAGAAGTTACCGAAGCCATACCTAGTTAGTTGGTTTTCTTGGAGAAGGAGGAATGACCAAGGAACAAGCTCTCCCCTGCACCAGTTCTCCTCTGTTCCCTCAAACGCTCAGTAGTCTGCTGTCGTCAGCGTTTCATTGTTTTTGTGTGTTTTGTTTTGTTTCTGTTGTGTAATTAAATTTAAGGGAAAAATGAAATGCTACTCCATATGGGCAATAGTGAGTCCTAAGACTTCTGTGTTCTCTTGAAGGGCTTGATTCTAATACATTGTTTTCGAGATTTCGGTGGGGGCGTGGTGATGGAAAGATGATGTCACATACTTATATTGTAGATTTGTAATTTAAGGGTACAATTTTAAGTTAAATCAACCCCAAAGTAAATTTTATCCTTATATGTACTTAAAAATAACTCTATATTCTACTCTTGTAGTATGCATAACAAGTTATAAGAAAGTCAAATTTAATGTGGAAAGCCAAAAATAAAGGTTTTGTTTTAACAATCAAACCATTTTATTGAAGGGCTTCAGGGAAGGCCAAACAACTGGTAGGATGAGATCCAATGTCCTTGGCCCAGCTGTGATCTCCCCTGCTTTATAGTCCCTGAAAACAAAGTGCACTTTTCAATCTTGTAGTGCATAATAAGTGCGCACGTACCATACTCAGATTCTGAGTACAATAATTATAGTAGACGGTTGCTAATAAAGATTTATGTGGAAGAGAAAATAAAATGAGTTGAGTGGAACTAAACACTAAAAAACAAAAAAAACCTTACTTCAGAGGTTTTTCACAGGCAAAAAAACGAGAAAATAAAAATCATAGAAAAATCATAGAAAAAGTTTATGGTATTTGTTATGTTCCTCTCTGCCCAGAAATACCCAGTGTTTCATCCATGTGAGACTCTCCGAATTAAGTCTAAATACTAAGTGATAAAATATTTTGTTTTAGAAGTCTCTGTCACCTGAGCATTATAGGATATGTGTAATAAAGAATTATTACGTTAAGAAAACCACTTTGCTTCTAATTCCATTAATAATATTTTTTATTTAGGTTCTGTTTCTAAATTTATTTAATTAAATTTCAAGATGGAAGTTTATTTTTCACGACAGCAATATTGATTGATGTGTATAGTATTATAACTGCTGCCATTATTAATAGTAATAGAGGATATTTTTTGAGGACATCCTGTGTGTCAGGACTTGTTTTGATTGTTTTATTTATAGAAACTTATTTGATTCTCATTAAAATCCTATGAAGTCATTTATCTTCATTTTCTTTGGATAAATTAAGTGCAGGATGATCTGAGTCTCATTTAAGTTTTTATTTGGTGGCAAGAAATGAGGTTAGGTGTGTGTGCAATTTATAATTATTTAAAGTAAATAATAATTACTTAAAATAATTGCTTTGATGTAAATTAATGAACTGGTATTTGAAATATAAAAAAAAAAAATCTGATGTTGAAACTGATGTCATATGTGCCGGTTATGCAAACTCTAAACATGGAAATTTAAGTTGCCTAGAAATGCTCACACAGTTAAATAGAAAATTTCTCTATATTTTGTATATGTGCTTTAAAAAGTAAAGTATATTTTCAGGATGCATGGGTGCCTCAGTCAGTTGAACGTCTGACATTTGATTTCAGCTCAGGTCATGATCCCAGAGTTGTGAGATGGAGCCCCACATCGGGCTCCACACTTAGTGTGAGCCTGCTTAAGATTCATTCTCTCTCTCTCTCTCTCTCTCTCTCTGTTTCCCCGTCTGTCCGTCTACCCTGCTCATACTCCTTTCCATCTAAAATAAAAAACTAGAAAAAAAGAAAAAATAAAGTATATTTTTCTTTATTTTTTTATTGTTAGGTGACTTCTAAGTAAAAGTATAATATGTATTCTTTGTAGAAACATGGAAAATGCAAAAAAAAACTTAAAAGAAAATAAAAATCACACCAAATCCTACCACTTAGTGATTATACACTGATAAATACTTTAAAGTAGTTCTCTCTAGATTTCTTTCCTTCCTTTGTAATGACATGTTAAATATTTTTGTACAATTGGCAAGCAATGCAAAAAACACACAAAAATCTACATTTAAAAAATATTCAATGTTTCCCTTAAGTCTCTATCCATTATAACTGTGTAAACACATGCATAATTTACATAATTGTAATCTTTTTTGGTCTTTTTAAAAAAATTCATTCTGTCAACATTTCTCCATGCTGTACAGTATTTATTATTAAATTAAATTGTAATTAATCAGCATATTTAGTGTCCCTAAAATACAATTTCTAAATTTTATTTTAGAAAAGGAGACTGAAGAAATTCAGAATGACCTATTTCTCTCTGCAAATTTGCCTGCAAAAAAAAAAAAATCGTTTTTCTCTTAGCAGTTACTCAAAATTTTTGCCATTCTCCCCGAATTCCTGGTTTATTCTTAGGAGTCACTTTGCTGCGTACCTGACTACAAGGTTGAATGTCTTCAGTGTCTGTCTGTTGTCCTTGTCCCCAGAAAACCAGTTTTTCTGTATCTCTCATCTGGCAGTGGGGACAGTGTTGTCATTGCCTTTGGGGTAGGTTCCTTCCCAGTGCTCATGGTCTCCTTTCTGTTCCGCCTCTGGAACAGTTCCCACCTTGTCTTGTATGGGATCTTCAGTATCCCTCTGTTGGCCCCTTTCTCGTTATTGGCAGATGCCCTTCATTCGCTGGGCCTGTGACACGAACAGCTTCCTTTTTTCTTGGCGACTTCACTGTCCTCCTCCCGCAAACCAGCAGGGAAGGGAGGTCCAGGCATAGGAGCATGGGTGAGGGTGCCGATGTGAGAGCAAGGTGGTATGATCTGAAGACAGTGTGTTGTTCTGAACGGCCTCACAGTGAGCTAGGAGCGAGGGAGGGCGAAGAAGAGGTTGGGTCATAAACATGGATCAAATCCCTGTTCTCGCCCTGGCTGTATCTCTTCACTTTGTGGTCCCAGTTTTCATCTTTCTGTGGATGATCTGTCACTGGAGCTCTGCACTCTGGGCTGAGCTCTAGACTCGCGTTTTCAGTTGTCTGCCTGACTTGTAAGGATGTACCATGACTTCAGAACCTATAAAACCATCCCCTTTACGGATGGAATTTTCCTTCTCTTAATTGCATGCTCATCCTGCTGTTCTTCTGAGTTTAAGCCACGAAGTCCTTAATTCCTTCTTCTGGCAGCACATTCAGATTTCACCAAGGAATAGCGTTTTACCCCACCTTCCCTCCTGTGCACACCTCACCCTTTTCATTTCTCCTGTCCCTGCCGTAGTTCACTGCACCATAGTCTCTTGCTTCGAGTACGTCAGTAGCATCCCAACTGATCTTCTTGCCATGATTCCTTTGCTTATCACAGTGTCCTTTCGATTGCCACCAGGCTTCATCTCAATGCAGTTGTGGTACAGTTGAAAGAGCCCTGGGTTTGGGGAGTTAGAACCTCAGGTCATGTTTGACCTTCTTTACTCCTTTAGCCAAGTTAGTTATCTTGAGACAAGGGCATTTGAAATACTTTTGAGAACTTCAAAATGTAATATAGGTACAAAATTTCTCTAAAACATGAATATGCCTTTACTTAGAAATCTTTAAGCAATACTGGATCTCTGCGCTTTGTTGTGGTTGTTTCCTTTACTTCTTAACCCTTTGCCATTTCACCTTTGTTTCCAAAGACTCAGTTCATTTGTACCCAAGAACACATCTGTTTCTCCATCCCGTGTGATCGGGTACCACTTGATTTATACTTTATCTTACTTAATAGTCTAGTGGAGATTTCTATCAACTCCCTGTTTCATCTTTCTCCCCCTCTCCCTGACATTTAATTTATGAATTCCTTAACAGCTGGAACCATATCTTGTTCATCATATTAGACACATTCACACATTCATGCTGTTGGATCACATCATGATAAAAGTTATTCTGAGTGGTAGGAATTCATTGATCAGATGGAATGGAATGAAATAGAATATTAAAAAAAATGAAAAGTCTGCAATGTTTTTGATTTACTTTTTATGCCACTTATTGCTGTTTCTTTTCAGATTGCCCAAAATTTTATCCAAAAGCTGGATAGTATCATAAAATATATTAAGCCAGTAGTCAAAATTTGGCTTGGTTGTTGAGTCCTTAATAAGGTACATAGGCATTCTCAGGAAGTGTGCAGATTTTCATTTGGGGGAAAGAAATTTTTTGTAATCACAAAACCTATCATTTTTTCAGTTAAAGGAGCATTGCCAACTTACCTTTTCTTTGAAAAAGTGTGTTTACTAAAGTGTTAGCGTTTACTAAAATGCCATTTTTTAAAAACACTTCTTTTTTAAAAATATTTACTTGTTATTGAGAGAGAGAGTGGGAGAGAGGCAGAGAGAGAAGGGGACAGAGGATCTGAAGCAGGTTCTGTGCTGACATCAGAGATTCCGATGCGGGGCTTGAACTCACGAACCGTGAGATCATGAGGTGAGCTGAAGTTGGGTGCCCAACTGACTGAGCTATCTGGGTGCTCCTAAAATGTCCTTTTTACTGACTCATTTTATTAGAGAAATGGAATATTAGAAATAGCACATGATAGAACTAGTAAAGGAATGGAAATGGGATTTTAAAGCCAAAGATTTATTTTGGATCCAGAACTTCATCATTTATTTTACATGGTCCTTAGTATCCTTCCTTATAAAATATGGCTCAGTGATAGCCGTGTTACAAGGTTCTTGAAATCACATGAGCTCTATTTTAGAACTTTATAAAATTATATGAATATTAATTTCTTTTTTAAACAATTTTTTTAATGTTTATTTTTGAAAGAGTGAAAGAGTATGAGTGGGGGGAGGGATAGAGAGGGAGAAACAGAATCCGAAGCAGGCTCAGGCTCCAAGCTGTCAGCACAGAGTCGGACATGGGGCTGAGCTGAAGTCAGACACTTAACTGACTGAGTCACCCAGGTGCCCCTATAAATATTAATTTCTCTCTGGAAAAGTTGTCTTGGCTTTTTTTTTTTTTAAGTTTATTTATTTTGAGAGAGAGTGTGTGAGCAGGGGAGAGGCAGAGAGAGAGGGAGAGAGAAAATCCCGAGCAGGCTCTCAGCTGACAGCACAGAGCCCGACATGGGGCTCAGTGTCATGAAGCATGACATCATGACCCGAGCCAAAATCAGATGTTGGACACTTAACTGACTGAGTCACCCAGGCGCCCCATCTTGGTTTGTTTTTAATGAGGAAAAATATAAGGCAGTGTTTAGATTTTTTTGCTATTGTTGATATACTAAATCACATATATTATCCTTAAATTTATCTATTTCATAAGTGTCAGAATAAAGATTTTTTTTTTTCTTACATCTGAAAGAACTCTGTCATTTTAGTGTGGAAAGATTCCAGAATGTCAGTCAACGTTAAAAAAAATTTCTCAATCTCCTTTCCTCCTCTCATCCCTCCCCAGCCCGGCAAATGCTGAAAGGAACCTGGTTAAAAATACAGCGTAAAGTCATGTGTTTTCTCCTAGCTGGCTTCACATGTAAGGCTTACAAAGAAGCAACGATGAAAGAAGGAAAGGAGACTGAAGAACGGAATTGGCTTTCGTACCCGCCGGCACCAGATATCACGCTGGCTGTACAAAATATGCGCCTAACAAAGTTAAAATCACTAGTGGTTAAATGTGTCCCAGATAACCCACTGTTGAAATCGTGAACTGTAGTCTAAAGTATTACTTACAGTTTTTTAGTAATGATCCCTCACGTTAATATTTGATTTTCTCCAGCTTGTGCGTGGTTAGTGTCCCTCCCACCAGCAGCTTCGTGGCGAAGAGGTTAGGCACCTCTTTACTGTACCCATTTGACGGGAAAGCAAACCGGGATAAAAACGTGCCTTTGGTCTGATGCTACAGCGTGCTCTAGAAGAGTTCCAGGATTAACGGGGTGGCTTGGGGAGCCGGGGGGACGCGCTCGTGGAGCACGTTTCGCTCTGTGTGGGGTCCCCCCCGGGTCTTCCGAAGTTCGGCGTCGAGGCGCCGCCTCCCGGCGGCCCCTGCGGCGCCACGTGTGAGATCCCGGAGCGGCATTTCCGAGCTCTGACCGCGCGTGCGTCGTGCTTTGAGGCCTGCGCTCCGTGCGAGAGGGTAGCGATCGCAGACAAAATACGCAAAGAGAAAATTGGGCGACGTGTAAGGCGCTTAGAAGTAGAGACAGCCCTCTGTGGATGAGAAGCTGCACAGAAATCCGCGACTGTGAGGAGCTGGGGCTTGCAGGGATCCGACTCCCCAAACAGGCAGCGCGGCCGAGAGCTGAGCGCATCCGAGAGGCTGAGCCCTGAAGTTCTCCTTCCGGCCTCTCCCTGCCTCATCCCTGTCTGAGGCCTCCTGACGAAGGAGGCTGAAAAGGCCTTGAGTACTTGGACGTCAGCTCGCGGGAGACTGTGAAGGCGAGAGGTGTTCTCGGTGGGAGAAACCCACGCGGCCTCGCGGCCCTTGCTTGGACTCTGTGAACCGTGCCCAGTATCGCAGGGCGTGAGGTCATCGTAAGAGCCGGGGGGCGCGAGGTCATCGTAAGAGCCGGGAACCCCCGTGCATGGGGCGCACGCTGTCAGAGCTACCGATTACTGAGGGGTGAGAGGAGGCAGAGAGGCAGGAGGGACGAAAACGCACCTCCCACTGAAGCCCCGGGCGCTAGCGTCCCAGAAAACGTTAGTTTTCCCTCAGACAGACGATAGAAAAGAATTGGGATGTAAACACTCGTTGCCAGTAAATTTCGGAAGTGCCGTCTTAAAAGGACTCTAAGTATGGGTAGTAGCCTCACTTACAAGTACAGAATAACATTCTGAAGAGTAGGTGAAACAGTAGTAAGTCAAACAATAGTAGATGAATGTGGAGAAGAAATAATGTCCTAGGAATTTTAGAGATGAGAAGGGGTAAATCCTAGGAAGGCCTCAGTCAGATAAAGAAAGGACTGGATAAATGAAAGTGAGCTAAAGAGTATAGCTAATATTTATTGATCACACACTTTATTCCTAGGCGTTGTTTTATTTTTTTATTTTCATGTTTTAAATATAATTCATTGTCAAATTGGTTTCCATACAACACCCAGTGCTCATCCCAACAAGCGCCCTCCTCGATGCCCATCACCCATTTTCCCTCTCCCCCACCCCCCATCAACCCTCAGGTTGTTCTCAGTCCTTAAGAGTTTCTTATGGTTTGCCTCCTTTCCTCTCTGTAACTTTTTTCCCCCTTCCCCTCCCCCATGGTCTGTTAAGTTTCTTAAGATCCACATATGCGTGAAAACATATGGTATCTGTCTTTCTCTGCCTTATTTCGCTTAGCATAATACCCTCCAGTTCCATCCACGTTGCTGCAAATGGCCAGATTTCATTCTTTCTCATTGCCAAGTAGTATTCCATTATATATATAAACCACATCTTCTTTATCCATTCATCAGTTGATGGACATTTAGGCTCTTTTCCATAATTTGCCTATTGTTGAAAATGCTGATGTAAACATTGGGGTACATGTGCCCCTATGCATCAGCACTCTCGTATCCCTTGGGTAAATTCTCCTAGGCATTGTTTTAAATACTTTGCATGTTTGATCCTGTAAATACCTTGTTATTTTATTTTACAAATGAGGAAAGTGAGGTAATTAAGTATACTTGGAAGGTTCTCTAATGAGGCAGGATTGGCGCGTGGGCTCCTGACCCTGGGATCCACGCCGGCATGCTCTCCTGGTGGGCTCTGGCCAGGAACTCATTGCAGAAAAGATAAGAGAAAACGTATCAAAGGTATTAAAACGTATCAAATGAAATTACTGAAATAGCAAACCAAAAGTAAGTAGAGGTTATCAAAAAACCAAGAAAGAAATTAATAGATAAGCCTTTAGGAAGGCTGATCAAGGGGGAAAAATAGAACACACAAAGAGTATTCAGAATTGAGAGAGAATTGAGAATTACTGAAAGGTGGACAAAACTGAGGCTGCTTGGAGTCTGTCTGGTACCATTATGCGCTTAGCAAAACGTGCTTCCCTTGAGCCTGTGCAGTCATGTGAATATCTCTGTACCAATTGAAAAATAGCCTTGAGCCAGGATACGCATGTCGGTGAATGTAAAACGGCTTGATGTTCAGTCCTCCCATTGCTGTGGTTGGGAGCTTGTATGTACTGAGTAACCGGCTCTCTATGGACATAATTAGAGATAGAATAGGGATTGTTTAGAAAGCATGAAAATACCATGAACTGTAATTACTGCTTATTTATTGAAATGTTAAAAGATAGAAAATGGAAACAGGTGTTGTAGGGCCTTCAGTGATGACAAACTTGCCGAATACCAACTGGTGGGAAAATCTGATGTAGTGAAAGGTTTCCTTTATTTACAAGATGCCACAAAAGGATTTTAAGCAAACATTTAGAATTTTTAAATACCAGCTTTGAAGCAAGGCCCTGAATGCTTTTTCCTTTTCTTTTCTTTTTAATCAGCATGTTACATGCAAATAGTGCTCAAAGGCTGATGTGAAAGAATGACGGTGCCTCGAGCCCTTTTCAGACCTTATCCTGGTCCTAAGATCCCAGTTTTAGTTCTTGGCTCTTTCTTCTGGCCTGGTTGTTTCATGTATTTTTCCATATTGTCTAGCTTCTTAACTGTGGCGGGTTATATCTGGTTTTCCTTGTGGCCCTTCTGGCCAGAAATGGACCTTAAGCATATGTTAACAAAATGAAACGTACCAGGTCCCTTTCTTTCTGTCTGTGATATTATCAAGCAGTTGCAAGTTTTTATCTTGCTGTTCTCAGGTAAAGTAATCATTAAATGATTTTGAATTAGTTTTATCCCTTGAAGAACAATAGAGATCAAAGGTTAGCAGTCTTTTTCTCTACAGACCAGATAGTAAATGTTTTAGGCCTTATGGTCTATCCAGTCTCTGTCACAGCAACTCAATTATATAGCTCTTAAGCTGTCGTGGAATGAAAGCAGCTACAGACAGTATATAAATGGGTGAACACGGCTCTGTTCCAGTAAAACATTATGGGAACTAAAATGAGAATTGTATGTAATTTTTATTTGTCATGAAATATATTCTTTTGATTTTCCCTCAACAATTTAATAGTGTAAAAACCATCCTTAGTTGGTGGGCCAAACAAAAACAAGCAGCTTGCTGGATTTGGCCCACAGGCCTTAGTTTGTTGGCACTGGTGTGATTCTTAAATAAGCGCCGTGTTCTGTATTATTGTAGTAGCCAATGTGGAATTGCTTGTATTTCTGTCGTGGGAACCCAAAGTGGGGAAACCTGGTGTCCCTTGGCATGCCCGAGGAACAGAGAGTAGAAAAGCGTGGAGAAGAAGACTGTAGATGGGGCAGTGGGTTAGCTCTGGGGGTAGAATTCATCTGTCCGAGGCATTTAGTAAGTACACATTGTTTTTGCCACTGTACCAGGTACTGTAGACAACAGGTAGTGTATAGCTTGGTCTTTGGCCTGGAAAAGTGGCAAAGACCGATAATTGTAAATAAATAGACAGATAGTGACTGAAAAGATTATGGTCTGGCAATACAAGTATGCCCAAACTTATGCCTACAGTTATCAACTGGATGGTAAATTTATAAAAATTATGAGGAACTAGAGAAGAAGTGTATTTCAGGAAGCCCATAGTATTTGAATTTGAAGGGCCTTATGTGTTGTGTTAAGGTGCTTGGCCTTTATCCCACTGTCTAGGACAGTGTTTCTCTGTGCTGTAGGATCAGATTTTTTTTTTTAAATTTTCCAGCCCATTATGAACTAATAGTTTTATAAAATACAATAAAAATTATAGAAAAATGAAATAAAGATATTATAAAATATACGTCCAAATTTTAGGTTAGATTGAGCCAACGTAAAATTACTCTTTAAGATTGCTGGAAAAATTTATAAGCACCCAGGTTTTGTACTTAACTCCTCACAGGCTGATAACAAATATATCGTGGCTGACAATTCTCACACTGTCACTGGTCTGTGGGCCAACTTTGAGTGGTACTGATCTCTCCTAGCTAATATGGGGTCTCTGCAATTTTTCAGCAAACAATGACATAGGTATTTTTGTGTTTGGCATAATGAATTTTTTGTCAGCACAAGTGGTAGTTAGGTTTCTGGGTGGAAGGATGGAAACCAAGGAACCTTGGAGTCATCAATGCTTGAAATGTAGCTCAAAGTGGAGGAGAAAGTGAAATTGACTCTTTTGATTCTCATTAATTCACATACAGGATAATTCTTGCAGTAGCCTATAAACTTCTTGTAGGCAGGTACTGTATTTCTTTTAGTAACTACATAAGGCATGCACTTTTCAGAATATTTAATGAATGAATGAATGAGTCAGAGAGGTGAGGCAGAACCAGGAAAGAGTAGAGTATGTATAAAACTAGAATAAGAAGAGTTTCAGGCTGAGAATATAATGAACAGAATCAAATACTTTCAAATAAACGAGGGTGATAATTGATAAGTATTTATTAGATTTAGTAATTTGGAAGTCCTTAGGGAGATCACTTTAGTGACATGATAAACTTAGATAAAAAATGTGTTTCCCATTTCTGTTATCCAGTAAGAGAATGAATAGAGATACCCTGTATTTAAAAAAAATTTTTTTTTTAACATTTATTTATTTTGTGTGTGTGTGTGTGTGTGTGTGTGTGTGTGTGTTTTATTTTTGAGACAGAGACAGAGCATGAGCAGGGGAGGGGAAGAGAGAGAGGGAGACACAGAATCTGAAGCAGGCTCCAGGCTCTGAGCTGTCATCGCAGAGCCCGACGCGGGGCTTGAACTCACAGACCGTGGGATCATGACCTGAGCCGAAGTCGGATGCTCAACCGACTGAGCCACCCAGGCGCCCCTAACATTTATTTATTTTTGAGAGACAGAAACAGAGAATGAGCAGGGGAGGGGCAGAGAAAGCCCCTGAAGCAGGCTCCAGGCTCTGAGCTGTCAGCACAGAGCCCAGCGTGGGGCTCGAACCGACGAATCGTGAGATCATGACCTGAGCCAAAGTCAGACAGACACTTCACCAACTGAGCCACCCATGCGCCCCTCCCTTTTTTTTTTTTTAATTTTTTTTTTAAGGTAGAGATACCCTTTAAATATGACACATCATTAGGGTGCGTGGGTGGCTTCGTCAGTTGAGCATCCGACTTTGGCTCAGGTCATGATCTGATGGTTTGTGAGTTTGAGCCCCCCGTGGGGCTCTCTGCTGTTAATGCAGAGCCCACTTGGGATCCTCTATCCCCTCTCTCTGCCCCTCCGCCACTTGTGTGTGCGCATGTGCTCACTTTCTCTCCCTCTCTCTCTCTCTCACTCTCTCTAAAAAATAAATAAAAATATTTAAAATATGACACATTATTAACTAATGCTAATTATTTGAAGAAGAAAAGTGATAACTTTAATTAGTATTGTATGTGAATGTAAGATCAGTATTGTATTTTTTTCTTCCATCTTAAAAAGGGAACTAAGTCTCTAAATGGAGTTGAAATTGATTTTTAATAATTTGTTCTGAGTTGAGCAAAAAATTGAAATGTGAATAATTTGGTTGGTCTTGTTTCAAATTGATCTTTAATAAAGCAGTTATCTAATATTTTTTATGTGATTCTTTGTTAGAACCTTTCCAGTAACATTCTATGTTCATCATAGAATAAAGTTTAATCTTAATCTGTACTGTACCAGGCAAGTATTTGGCCAGTAGTTTGTAGGAAAAAGATTATGGATTGAAAGTATGTGGGATATAAATTCTGAAGAGTCAGGGAACCGAAAAACATTTGAGGGCTGTTAATGGAAAGAATAGAAGTTGTCTGGAGCATCATTATAGCAGCTAATGTAGCAGTTTGTTGTGTCCTTTAGTTGCTTTATGTCTTATAAACAAGTTTTAGTAGCATCTTTAAATTGAAGAAACACGCATTAAACATGATATCTCTTGCCTAAATTATGGGCACTCCCATCCAGTGCATGTGTGAATATTGGTACTTGGTCATCTTTAATATTGTCTAGATGGAAACGTTATTTGAATTTTCCCTCTGTGATTGCTTTTCAAAAAAAATAAAATAAAATGGACTTTGGATATTTTCCCCCCCTTTTCTCTGAAAAGATCATGATCATTTTACATCACGGTGGGTAATGAAATTCCAGGCAACTTAAGATAAACTGTAATTTTTATGCTGTTTTTTATTATGAAATATAAATATTCAGTACTCTTCACAAGAATTTCAAAAGTTCTCTCTACATCTTTCCATAGAATGAAGACCAAGAAGTGGTCCTGGTCAGAACAGATCGGTCTGGAGGAGTGTGGCCTGTGAGCACAGCAGGAAAACCTCTGGAATCTACAGGAGGAAGAAGGAAGAGGCAGATGGTGTGTTTATCATATGTCATTTTTAATTTGGAATTCCTTTCCCCTCCTTGGCTTTGTTTGCATCAGACTACTTCAGAATATTTTCTAAAGTGTAGGTTTATACTACAAGCATTAGAAGGTAGTAAGTTATAGTATTACTTTTATTCTCAGGTATATCCCTTTGCATTTTACAAAATGGAATCTAATTCAACTATGGGTTTCAAATGCGAACATGGAGTGTTTAAAGCAATTTTAATTTTGTGTACATTGTTTTTGCCTTTGTTTCTAGCTTCCTTTTACATATTTACCGTAGCTCTTAGGGAAAATTTTGCATTAGCTAATTTGAGCCCTGGTGATGGGGTGTCGATATACAATAATGTCTTAAATATGTGGTTGCTGTGATCCGTTATAAGCCTTATTTTCTTTTCCATCTTCCAGCTCTACCAATTAGTTTTTAGCACTACCCTGAGGCTCTAGAGATGGTAAAAAGAGTGTATTCAGTTTTCCCAAGTTAGATTTTTTGTTTTAAATTTGGAAGATCATACAAACGGTAATTGGGTCCACAGAAGATTTGTTTGTTCATAATTTTTCTGTCATATGTTTACTATTTGTCTATTGAGTGCCTGTGCTGCTGGAGAGAGTAGTTGGTTCAGCAAATAGAGCGGGATAGATCCCTCCTCTAATGAAATAGGAAGAATTAAGGGTTTGGAGCAGAGATGGGGCAGGAGAATAGTAAAGGTTTGAATTCTGTGGAATGACGGAACTGGCTAGGGAGCCATAGATGCATTATCCGATGGCATCAAGGGCTCTGTTTGAGTTGCCTGCGGCCAAGCACTTGCAGGTACAGGGTAAAGAGGGCAGACACATTCATGTGGGACCGAGGTTTGCCTTTTGAGTGTAATGACAGGATAGGAGGGCCAGAAATTAAGGATCTGGAACCAAGGAGTGATTGAAGCCACGCAATGTGAGATTTAAGCTAGTGATTTCAGGAATCGGAATGTTGGGAAAAGTACTGGGAATGTGCTTCCAAAGGTCTCAAAGAGGTTGAAGAGCAGGTTTTGTTTGGCTAAGGGAGTGTGATGATAAGAGACATATGGGAGATGTGACTTAGGAGAAAATATATGACACTTCTCTTTGCTACAGGTAGGTATGGAACCCACTGATAGAAAGACCCAGGACTGACTTAGATGAGAATCAGAGTATCAGCCTTGTCCCTGGCAGAGCTGTGTGAAATGAGTTTGCTCATACTTGCCCTCTGTTTTCGGTGTGCTCACTTTATCTCCAGATGGCTGTGCGCTTCCCTCCACAGCAGTCAGGAGTTACTCCAAGGACAAGAACAGAGGGGAAGGAAGAAGGTTAAAGCAATTCTGCCTTTTCCCCCAAACCCGGAAGTCAGATAATGCCATCCCTGGGGAAGAAGAGAGTAATGGGGCAGAAAGAGGAAGTGGTATTTGAATGGAAATTCTTCCAAACCGGAAACACATAGAAAAGGGATAAGCTGGAAGGAAAGCTTGTGATACGTCGTGGTGTGTTGTACATTTAATATGAGATTTACAGGTAATTAAAAATACTTCAGAGACCCAGACCCATGTTTTCACTAAATAATGTTCATTTTCTCATAGGCTTCAACTCACGAAGAAAAAGAAAGGGTTAGATACTTTCACGATGATGATAATCTCAGCCTAAGTGATTTAGTCAAGAACGAAAAGATGGGAACAGCAGAAAATCAGAACAAACTTTTTATGAGAATGGCATCTAAGGTAAGATATATTCCTAGAATATCTTTCAGTTTTTAGAAGCTGATTACTCCCATCTAGCAATGATGTATTTTTCACAGAGGTCTGTTCTTTCTGATCTTGATTTATTTGAATAAGTCAAACCCTTTGTAAGATGTTAGGAACATGCATTTGGAATTGATTGGGAAGTATATATTTGAGATTGATTTTGTTTTTATTTTTTATCTTTATTTATTTCTTTGAAGTTTATTTATTTTGAGAGACAGAGAGAGAAAAAGAGAGAGAGGGTACGTGCACAAGCAGAGGGGCAGAGAGAGAAAGAGAGAGAGAATCCCAAGCAGGCTCCATGCTGCCAGTGCAGAGCACGATGTGGGGCTTGAACTCTTGGAAATCAAGAGTAGATTGCTTAACCAACTGAGCCTTAGCCACCCAGGCACCCCTATTTCGTTTTTAAATATAAGCTCTGGTTTAGTTTTTTTATGTATGCTATGAAAATGTTAATTGTGTATTTGATCTACCAGTTAAGGGAAAGTCTTGGGCCAGAGTTTAATGTTAGCAACATGCTGCTAGTTAGGTGACCAGTATGTTTTGTCTTAATGTTCCTCCAGTTCTTCATAATGTTTACCACAAGGAATATATTTGAAGTAAGGTATTACGGATTATAGAGGAGGCATTTTAGAATAATCTTAAGTCTGTTTATATGAAAACTTGTATTTGAAAACATTTTTTTAATGTTTATTTTTGACAGAGAGAGAACAGAGTGCAAGCAGGGGTGGGGTAGGAGAGAGAGAGAGAGAAAGAGCGAAGGAGACACCGAATCCGAAGCAGGCTCCAGTCTCCAAGCTGTCAGCACAGAGCCTGACACAGGGCTTGAACTCACGAGCTGTGAGATCATGACCTGAGTTGAGGTCGGATGCTTAACCGACTGAGCCACCTAGGTGCCCCTGAACACTTGTGTTTATATTTCATATTTAAATGAAAATGTATATTAATACATCATTATGGTTAGTAGGATTAATATTTGTTGCAGATAGCATTCTTTGTTGCAGTCCCTTCCAAACTTGCCCACTAACATTTTTGATACAAGAGATATTTAAGCTCAGCTGTCTAACAGGGTTTGACTCCCCTGGAGCATCAGCTTGCTGTCTCTTTGCAGATGCAGTTTTCCTGGAAAACAGCTGTCTGCATTTGTTTACATATTGTCGAAGATTGTTTTCACTCCATAACAGCCAAGTTGAGTGAGATGAATCGAGTTGAGTGAGTTGAATCGTTGTGACAGAGACCTTATAGCCCACAAAGTTGAAATATTTGAAATACTTTGCCCATGCCTTTGTGATACCATTGGTTACTTTTTGGTGGTGGGCGTTTGGACCAGGTATCTGAGGTACGGGAGGAAGACTCTCCTGCCTGGTGAAAAACTTAATGGAAACTAGAATAAAGATAACTAGAGGTATCTGTGTATATATATGTGTGTTGGGAGGAGTGACACAAACTTGGGTTTAAATAGAAATGGTCATTCTTCCCATCACTAAGAATTGTAAATTTAGCCCTTAGGATCATTTCATTTCTCTTCATCTGGAGGGAAAGACTAGAAATCAATCCCCTAGGGTCTGGAATTTCATTTTTATGAAAGTTTTCTTCTCAGAAATGGGGCAGACCACTTTATATGGAACTCTGAATTAAATACACTTTTAGTAATCTGAGCGTAGTACGTTCAGGTGTATACACAAGATTAAAAAAAAAAAACCTTGTTAAAAATTGTAATAGTCATTTGTTCACTTGTTCATTGAACAGCTGAGGGGTGCACAGTAGTCCCTATGCTGGTGCTGTGAGTAGGGATCCGATGAGTTCCTCCTCTCCAGAGGCTTATGTTTCTAGTGGATGAGACAGAAAATGAACAAATAGATGGTATAAAATACTATATAACATAAGTAATATTACACAAAATAGAAAATATTTTTGTAGGAAATAAAGCATAATCGGAGGTGATAGGCTGGTGTTTTCAGTAGAGTTGAAGGCAGGCCTCTCCCTGGAGGTGGTGTTTCTGCAGCCTGCGAACAGAGTCGGGGGGTGGGGTCCACATGAATATCTGGGGGGAGGCTATTCGTGCAGAAGAAACAGCACATGCAAAGGGTCCACAGCAGAGGCAAGCTTGAAGCATGTGTGACCTGACCAGGGGCACAGGGAGGTGGGACAGGGGAGCAGAAGAGGCGGGGGACACAGCAGGTCTTACAGGCTGTGGTGTGGGAGCGCACGCTTTCGTTGTTAAGTGATGGGACGCCATTGTGAAGCTTCGTAGTAGGACAGTGTCATGATTTGGCTTATGTTTTGTAGTTGCCCCACAATTCTTGTGTGTTCTGTTCTGTTTTTTTCATTTGTGGAAGTTTCTCTTGTCATCTTCCAGCTCCGAGGTTCTTTCCTCCACTGTGTCTGGTCTGCTTATAAACCCATCATTTCTTCATTTCCGTTGTAGTGTTTTTAGGCTCTAGGATTTCTTTCTGGTTCTTAGAGTTTCCACTTCTCAGCTTACATTACCTGTCTGTTCTTGGTGAGCCTACGCTCCTGGACTGTGAGCCTCACCCGTACTTGTCAGTTTGTTTTCCCTGCTGAGTTGGGAAGGGATGGCTGGGGGGGCTGGAGTCAGGTGCTCCCTTTACTTCAGGTGGGTTAGGCCATGATAAAGCCCCAGCAGGTGCAGCTCTGGTAACATTGTTCCACCTGAGAGCTGGGCTTAAGATGAACAGAATGTTCTGGTGTATTTCACAGTGGTGCTCCTCTCCCTGCCTGCTGCTGGAAGCGAGAGAGCACCTGGAGGTAAAACTCACACAACTGTGGGGACTTTATCCATGACTGGGTCCCCCTGGAGTTTTTAACTCTCAGACTTGTCCATTTTGTCCACACTGAGCCTCCAGCAATTTGTCAGCTAAAGCTTAGCTTTTCCTGGCCTGGCGGTGGTTCCCATGGAGCCCCTGCTCTGTGCACACAGATAGATTGTGATTCCCCGTACCCCCCTGACTGGCTCCCTGACTTTGGGGTAGAGTCGCTTTCCTGAGAGGCTAAGGAGAGGTGTTGATTTTTCAGCTTCTTCAGCTTTATACTTGTTTTTGGGGCAGAGTGGCAGCTTCTCAGCTCTTTAAATGCCAGGCTGGAAACTGCTGTTTTATTTTTGAAAGGATTTTTCTGGCAGCTCTTTCAAGAAGATGATGTAGGGAGGCAGGAGTGGAAATAGGGAGATCACTTTAGGAGGGTCTCGCATTAACTCAGATAGAGCCTGGGATTAGAGTGTAAACTGGTGAGAAGTGTTAGGCCTTGGGGCAGTGCTGATGCTATTTACTGAAATAGAAAACCCTGCAGGGGTCACATATCGCTGGAGGTAGGAGATGGGGAATACTCTCACACATACGTGATATACGAAATGCCCATGAGACATTCACATGGTGCCGTGGGCTCATTGCCATGGAGCTCTGGGTCTGTGTTGGCTCTCACAGACGCTTGGGTGCTCTGAACATTGAAATGTGTGTAGAGCCATGGGACCCAGGGAATTATTAAAGTGGCTCTGAAGACTGAGCTCTGGAGCACTGTGTGGAAGGGGACGAGGAGGGTTCCACAACTGATGCTGAGAAGGGGCAGCCACTGAGGCACAAGGAAGACAGGCCGTGGTGGTTGAGAAGCAGGAGAAGATAGGAAGGAGCCTGTGAATAACTGTCAGTTGCTTCTGAGAGGTTGAGTCAGATCTTTGAAGCCGGGGAAGTGACCGTTAGGTTTGGCATCGTGGGGGCTTCTGGAGACTCAGAGGGAAGGCGGAGTGTCCATGTGCGGAGGCAGATGGGCTTGTAAATATGGTAGAAGAAGGAACGCCCCCCCCCCCCCCCCCCCCCCCGCCCTTACCGTTCCCCTTAGTTTAGTGAACACTAAGGTTTTCAGCTGGGAGTCATGGTGAAGAAGGGGACATCAGAGGGTTGAGAAGAAAGAGCGGAATGGTTTTTGAGAGAAGCTGTGTGAAGTAAAGCAGGATGGCCAAGCAGGACTGAAGGTCCATCTGAGGTTTACAGTTATAAATTTAACAGTGAACATGGCAGGGCGTTCGTGTGCTTTTTTTCTATCATGTTTGGATGGAGACTTAGTTTTACTGAGTCATGATATAGTCATCATGACTTGTTTTGTATTTTTCAGATTTTACCACCATTGTATCTTGCTTTAAGGGTGCAGATAGTAGACCATGTTTATGTTTTTTTTTTTCTCTGTTTGTATATTATAAGATCTTTTAGTAATATTTGTATTGGATAGGGTTGTTTTTAGTATTCACTGAGTTGACAATGATCATGATCCCTGAACATCTAAAATCTTTGACTTTTTGAAAATTCGAGTTTAGTAAGCTAGAACGTTATAATAGGTACTGTAAAAATTCACAAATGGGATGTCACCA
Source organism: Panthera onca (assembly GCF_046562875.1). Classification (NCBI taxonomy): domain Eukaryota; kingdom Metazoa; phylum Chordata; class Mammalia; order Carnivora; family Felidae; genus Panthera; species Panthera onca. The sequence goes on from NC_138348.1 coordinate 109,089,990, forward strand.
AATGGCAGAGTAATGGCCATCACCTCCATCCCCTCGCAGAGATCAGCCATCAGGTGGCTAACGTGACCAAGGAGAGAGCTCTAGAGTCTGCATAAAACCTTCAGCAACACAGTGGGACAGAAACACAGGAGAATGACTGCACAAGATGGGAAAGAGGACAGCTTCACTTTTGCTTGGACTGTCCTGTCCCCATGCTGGCGTTGCTCAGCACCGAGAGGGAACGCCCCAGCTAGGAAGAGTTCCTGTGGCAGGGAAAAGAGCAGGGTGAGTGACCAGCTTCCCTAGTGTTTCGTGGCACCACGTGAAGTTCCCACTTCAGTTTCCGCCCACCCAGGGGCTGAGAGCAGAGACAGAGAGACAGCTAGGAACAGGGGAGAAAAGTAGGGGCCCCCAGGAGCAGCCACACTGCGGGTGACTATGGTTCCCAGGGGTCTGTCCTGCAGACAAACCAACAGCATTTGCCCCTGGAGAGAACAGTGAGTGCTGCCGCGTGCCCTGGTGTGTAGCTCTTGCAACAGCCCTTGCAGCCTCTGTGGCCCCCCCGGAGATTCTGCCGAGGATCACGTGGTTGTTGATGGCGTGGACCCCGGTGACTTGAGCCAGTGAACCACTGCCCTCCCCAGGCTTGTTGCCACCATATGCCTCATACTTGGCACCCTACACCTTTAGACCTGAGGTCACCACATGCTCCAGCATGCCCCTGCATGCAGATAGACATTTTCCCTTACTGCAGTCCATAAAGTCTGGAAGAGAGGACTGCTTTTTCAAATGCACAGACATCTACACAACGTTGTAGGGATTGCAAATAATTAGAGAAACATGACTCCAACAGTAAATATCTAATTACCATCACCCCCCCAAAAAGAAGAGAACAGGCATTACCTGATGAAGAATGCAAAATAATCGTTTTAAAGATGCTCAGAGAGCTGTGAGGACATTGATAAGCAGTGTAATGATATCAGGAAAACAATACAAGAACAAAATAGGGAGTTCAACAAAGAAACAGAACACAAAAATAAACCAGACATTTGTAGTGGAAGAATACACTGAGTGAACTGTAGAAAATTCAGTAAAGAGCTTCTCTTGCAGACCAGACCAAACAGAAAAAACAATCAGCTCACAGAGAATTTGTTTGAAATCATCCCATCAGAGGAGCATCAAGAAAAAGGATGAAAAGGAAAGGAAGAAGGCATATGGGTCTTAAGGAACACCATAACAAATAATCTGCATCCCTGGAGTCCCAAAGGAGAAGAGAGGGAGAAAGGGATAGAAAGCTTACATAAAGAAATACTGGTTGAGTACCTCCCAAAGCTGGGGAGAGATTTGCACTTTTAAGTTCATGAAGCTAATAAGCCACCCCAAAATTTCAATCCAAAGTGATCTTCTCCAAGACACTATTTAAAACTTAAATTGAAGAAAAAAAGAATTTTAAAAGCAATAAGAGAAAGAAAAATTCTCTCCAACAAGGAACCCCTTTAAGTCGTACAGTGGATTTCCCAGCAGAGTCCTTTCAGGTCAGGAGAGAAGGGTTTGGTACAAACGCTGAAAGAAAGAAACTGCCAACCAAGAATATTTCACCCAGCAAAGCTGTCCTTCAGAAAGGGCAAGATAAAGACTTGAGCTTGTCACCATTAGGCCTGCCTTCTAGGGAAGGCTGCTAATTAGCGACATGAAAACATAGGAAAATGTACAACACCCTAGTAAAGGTAAGAATCTAGTCAGATACAGAAGGGTGTTAACCACTTAACTCTAGCCTAAAAGTCGAAGGACAAAAGTGTTAAAAATAGTGATAGCTACAATAATTCGTCAGTAGGTACACAATATAAAAAGTAAAGTGTGGCATCAAAAACATGAAATGTGGGTGTTGTGGGAAATAAAAGGGTAGAGTTTTTCTGTGAGATAGAAATTGTTAGCAGTTTAAAATGACTTCTGTCTCTAAGATGTTTCAGGTCAGCCTTAGGTAACCATAAACCAAAGCCTGCAGTGGAAAAGATGAAGGGAACCAGTGTGTCCCCCTGTGGCCAATCATCCATTCACAGAGGAGGACAGCAAGAACGGAAGAAAAAAAGGAACTGCCAAACAGCCAGACCCATTCACGAGATGATGATACAAGCTCTCACCTGTGAACAATTACTGGGAGTGTAATGGCTTAAATGTTCCACCAAGAAGGAGAGAGTGGGTGAATGGATAAAGAACCAGACCCAACTATCTCCTTTCTGTAAGAGACCCACTTCAGCTTTAACAACACAGATAGGTTCAAAGTGAAGGCATGGGAAAGAATAGTCCATGCAAACGGGAACTAAAAGAAGCAGGGGTAGCTCTACTTCTACAGACAAAATGGGCTTGAGGTCAAAAATTGTAACTGGACACGAATAAGGTCATTATAAAATGATAAAGGAGTCAACTCATCAGAAGGAGATAATAATTGTAAATACATAAACACCCAACATCAGAGCCCCTAAATATGTCAGGGAAATAATAACAGATCTAAGAGTGCTAGATAGCACTACGGTAATACTAGAGGACTTCATTCAGTACCTCCTTTCATCAGTGAACAGATCATCCAGCCAAAAAAAAGCAAGAAGGAGACATTGAACTTGAATGACACTTTAGACCAAATGGACCTAAGAGACATATACGGAACATTTCATCCAACAACAACAGAGTATGTATTCTTCTCAAGCACACATGGAACACTGTCCAGGATGGAACATAGATTGTTATATCACAAAGTTAATCTTAAGAAATTGAAAAATATAGAAATGATGGCAAGTACCTTTTGAGACCACAGTGGCATGAAACTAGAAATCAGTAATGAGGAAACCTAGAAAATTCACAAATATGTGAAAATGAAATAACACACTCCTGAACAACGAATGGGCCAAACGGAAATCAAAAGGGAAATTAAAAAAAATATGGAAACAAATGACAGTCTAAACAGAATATACCAAAACTGATGGGATGCAGCCAAAACAGTGCCGAGAAGGGGGTTCATAGTCCTAAACCATCTATAGTTACAAAAAGTAAAGATCAGAAATAACAACTTACCTCTTATACCTCAAGAACTAAAAGGAGAAGAAGGAGATAGCAAAGACCAGAGCAGAAATAAATGAGCTGGGGAATAGAAATACAATACAAAAGAGCAAGGAAACTAACTTTTTTTTTTTTTTAAGATAAATAAAATTGACCAACAATTAGCTAGACTTAGCAAGAAAAAAGAGAGAGGACTCAAATAAGTAAAATTACAAATGGAGGCACCTGAGTGGCTCAGTCGGTTAAGTGTCTGACTTCAGCTCAGGTCATGATCTCGTGTTTGTGGTTCGAGCCCTGCGTTCGGCTCTGTGCTGGCAGCTTAGAGCCTGGAGCCTGCTTCAGATTCTGTGTCTCATTCTCCTTCTGCCCCTCCCCTGCTCGCACTCTGTCTCTCTCTGTCTCTCAAAAAATAAAATAAAATGTTAAAAAAATTTTTTTAAATTACAAATGAAAGAGGAGACCTTTCAGCTGATGCCACAGAAATATAAAAGATCATAAATCAGATACTGTTATGAACAATTACATGCCGACAATCTGGACAACCTAGATGAAATGGATAAATTCCTAGAAATAAGCAACCTACCATGTCTGAATCGTGAGGAAATAGAAAATCTGAACAGATCAATAAAAAGTAAGGAGATGAATTCATTTATCAAAAACCTCCTTTTAAAAACCCAAGGCCAGAAAGAAAAGGAACAAGTGGGCGCCTAGGTGGCCCAGACGGTTAAGCTTCCAACTCTAGGTTTCAGCTCAGGTCATGATCTCAAGGTTCGTGAGTTCAAGCCCCGCATCAGACTCTGCACTGACAGTACAGAGTCTGACTGTGGTTCTCTCTCTCCCCCTCTCTCTGCCCCTCCTCTCCTCTCTCTGTCTCTCAAAATAAATAAACTTGAAAAAAAACCAGAAAAAGAAAAGGAACAAGTAAAATTGTCTGTTATTTGCAGATGACATATTATATATAGAAAACCATAAAGATTCTACCAAAAATGTGTTACAGCTAATCAACAAATTCAATAAAGTTTTAGGATCTAAAATCTATATATAAAATCAGTTGCATTTCTATACAGTAATAATTAACTATCAGAAAAAGTATATTACAAAATTCAACACTGTTTTATGATAAAAACTCTCAAGAAATCGAGTATAGAAGGAACATACTTCAACATAATTAAGTTCATATACGAGAAACCCACAGCTAACTTCATACTTAACACTGAAAAGTTGGCAGTTTTCCCTCTACAATCAGGATAACACAAGAGGGTTCACTCTCAGCATTCCTATTTGACATAGCAGTGGCAATTCCAGCCGGAACGGGTAGGTCAGAAAAGGAAAGAAATGGCATTCAGATAGGAAAGGAAGAATTAAAGTGTTCTCCATTGAAGATGTGATCACGTATTAAAAAGAAAAATGCTAAGGACTCCACCAAAAAACTGTTAAAACTAATCAACAGTTCAGTAAAATTTCAGGATACAAAATCAGCATGTAAAAACCAGTTGCATTTGTATAAATTAGCAATGAACTATCTGAAAAAGAAACAGTTTTCATTTACAGGAGCACGAAGAGCAGTGAAATACTTGGGAATAGATTTAACCAAGGAGGTAAAAGATCTGTACACTAAAAGCTATAAGACACTGATGGAAGAAATTGAGGACAAATAAATAGATACCCCAGGTGCATGGATTACAATGGTTAATGTTAAATTTTCCATACTGTCCAAAACCATCTATAGGTTTAGTGTAGTCTCTAGCAAAAGTCCATCACCATTTTTCACAAAAATTGTAAAAGCAGTCCTAAAATTTGTATGAAATCACAGAAGACCCCAAGTAGCCAAAGCAATTTTGAGAGTACAAAGTTGGAGACATCATACTTCCTGATTTCAAACTATAGTACAAAGCTATAATAGTCAAAACAATCTGGCACTGACATAAAAAGAAACACAGACCAATGAACAGAATTGAGAGCCTAGAAATAAACCCTCACATAATATGGTCAACTTTATTTGGCAAGAGAGCCAAGAAAACTTGATGGGGAAAGAATAATCTCTTCAAAAAATAGTGCTAAGAAAACTGGATATCCACATGCAAAAGAATGAAATTGGACATCTGTTTTGCTCTTTTCACAAAAATTAACTTGAAATAGATTAAGGACTTAAATGTTAAGACTTAAACCATAAAATTCCCAGAAGAAAACATAGGGAACAAGCTTCATGATGTAGGTCTTGGCAGTGATGTTTTTTTGTTTTTTGTTTTTTGTTTTGATAAGACAAACCAAAAGCACAAGCAACAACAAAAAAATTAGCAAGTGGGACTACATCAAACTAAAAAGCTTCTGTAGAGCAGAACAAAGGCAGCCTATAGAATAGGAGATAATATTTGCAAACCATCGCTCTGATAAAGGATTACTATCCAGAATATGTATAAAGAGCTCATACAACTTAATAGCCAAATAACAAACAGTTCAATTTAAAATGGACAGAGGACTTGAATAGACAAAATTTTTCTAAAGACGACATTTAAATGTCTAAGAAGTACACAGAAAGATGCTCAACATCAGTAGTCATCAGGGAAAAGCAAATCAAAACCACAGTGAGATATCACCATACACCTGTCAGAATGGCTTTATTGAAAGGAGAAGAGATAATGTTGGTGAGGATATGGCAAAAAAGGAACCCCTGTGCACTGCTGATGGGAATGCAAACTGGCGCAGCCGCTGTGGAAAACAGTATGGAGGTTCCTAAAAAAAATAAAAATAGAACTATCCTATGGCCCAGTAATTCCGCTTCTGGGTATTTATCCAAAGAAGATGAAATCACTGTCTGGAAGACATTTGCAACCTTCACATTCACTGCAGCATCATTCACCATAGCCAAGACGTGCAAACAACCTAAGGGTACGTTGATGGATGAATGGATAAAGAAGATGTGATGTGTATGTATTTGTGTGTGTGTGTGTGTGTGTGTGTGTGTGTGTGTGTGTGTGTGTGTATTTCAGTAAAGCTGGGAAAAAATTATCAATGGTATTTGCCTTAAAAATTCCATTCCTGGTCTACACACACACACACACACACACACACACACACACATACACACACACTGGAATATTAGTCAGCCATGAAAAATCCCTAAGGCATTACTGCCATTTGTGATGTTGAATGGACCTTGAAGGCATTATTCTAAGTGAAATAAATCAGCCAGAGACACATAGTGTATGATCTCATGTGTAAGTGGGCTCTAAAAACATCAAACTCATAGAAGCAGAGTAGAGTGGTGATTGCCAGGGGCTGAGGGGTAGGGGAAGAAGAGGAGAGGTTGAACAAAAGGTACTACGTTTCAGTTATAAGATGAATAAGTTCTGGAGATCTAATGTCCAGCATGGTGACTATAGTTAATAGTGTTGTTTGTACACGTGAAAGCTGTCGTGACAGTAGTGCTTTAACGACCTCACTGCGGCAATAACAACGGTAGTGACGCGAGATGTGCAGTATTAACTAACCGTATTGTCATAAACATTGTGCAATATGTACGTATCAGATCATCACATTGTACACCTTAAACTTACACAGTATGTGTGAATTGTATCTCAGTAGAGCTGGGAAAGAATTTTATCAATTGTATTTCCCTTGAAAATTCCATTCCTGGTCTGCATTAGCTACAATGGAAATTTTTTACTTCCAAAATAATGTCCCAATTTTATAAAATGACAAATTTAGGATTTAATAGACATACAAAATCATCCTTATTAAATGGATTTATAAGTCTTCCCAGGGTGGACAGTTGGCATTCAATAATAAATGTTTCTTTCCTACCTTCTGTTCATTTTTTACATTTTTCATAAACAAATACTGTTTTTATTATATGATTTAGATATTACCAAATAGTCTTTGGTAGAAATCAGCCAGAACTGATAACAATAAGTAAACTTACAAGCCAGATGCATTTTTGAGTGTGCAACTGATAAACTTAAAACCCAGGTTTTTTAAAAAAAATCAGTTATGTATTGTTGAATTTGTAGTGGTGTTAAGATTGTGACATGGGCGTTTTTCTCTGAGCAGATTGTCTTCTGTGTATTACTTGATGGAGGTGTTAATTTCGTTCTAGCGGCTGAGGAGATACCATCCCACCCATCTCCCTCTTGCCTGAAGTCCTTTTAGCTTTTTCCTGTTTTTTTTTTTCTTTTTTCTTTTTGGCTCAAGATTGATTTGTATATGATAGCAGAAGGAAGAGGTTGGCTTTTCATAGGAAAGGATAAGCTTTTTTTTTTTTTTTTTTTTTCATGTTTATTTTTGAGAGAGAGAGGAGTGAGAGACAGAGCATGGACAGGGGAGGGGCAGGGACAGAGGGAGACAGAATTTGAAGCAGGCTCTAGGCTCTGAGCTGTCAGCCCAGAGCCTGACATGGAGCTCGAATCTACAAACCCTGAGATTACGTCCTTAGCCTAAGTTGGATGCTTAACCTATTAAAGCCACCTAGGCGCCCTGAAAAGGATACGCTTTTTAAGAAATACACAAGGTAATGCTAGACCCTATCTATATGCAGTAGAGCTAATGGAATGACAAGTTACTGTAAAAATACTGGTTTGGGGGTGCTGAGCCTGGGTGGCTCAGTTGGTTGAGTGTCCAACTTCGGCTCAGGTCATGACCTCATGGTTTGTGAGTTCGAGCCCCGCATCGGGCTCTGTGCTGACAGCCCAGAGCCTGGAGCCTGCTTCCGATTCTGTGTCTCCTCTGTCTGCCCCTCCCACACTTGTGCTCTGTCTCTCAAAAATAAATAAATGTAAAAAAAAAAATGCTAATTTGGCACTGTGATTTTTTTTCTTTTTTGAAATTACTTAAAAAAATTTTTTTTATTCTTATGTTAGATAACATACAGTGTAATCTTGGCTTCAGGAGTAGAATCCAGTGATTCATCACTTACATATAACACCCAGTGCTCATCCCGACAAGTGTCATCCTCAATGCTCATCACCCATTTCCCTCCCCCACCCACCCAACACCGTTTTTTGTTAATTGTGTCTGATAATTAACCCTAGCATAGTAACAATTTGTGTGTATAATACTTAAAATCAGCTCTGCTAAAAACCTGTAGTACTAAAACCTTACTAAAAAAAAGTATTTGAGGGCACCTGGGTGGCTCAGTCAGTTAAGCATCTGACTCTTGATTTTGTAGTTCGTGGGATCGAGCCCCATGTCGGGCTCTATGCTGTCACTGTGGAGCCTGCTTGGGATTCTCTCTCTCTGCCTCTCTCCTTGCTGGCACTCTCTCTCTCAAAATAAAGAAACATTTAAAAAATATCAAAAAAACCCCAAAGTATTTGGGTGTTAACCATTTTTATCAATACCATGCTTAATCTCTTTACTCTTAAAAGACCTTGAATTCACAGCTGTTATTACATTTTTAGAACCAGTCATATGATTGCCTTATTGTCTAGATATGTTAAGTATTTTCATCAAGAGACACAAAAGCTCATCTGTATTTTTTCCTTTATTAGTTGAAAGGCACTAGTCTAGATAGAGATTGGAAAAGTTTTTCTTACAGGACCAGATAGTAAATATTTTCAGCTTTCCGGTGCAGCCACCAGAGGTGGCTGAACGTGGTACGGTAAGTGAGCGGCAGTGAGCGATATGGGGGTATTCCAACAAACCTTCACTTACTTACACATGTGGTGGTCTGATTTGGCTTGTGGGCCATGGTTTGTCAGTCACTGGTCTGGGAGTCTAAATGATAAGTTATTTCCATGGGAAATGTCTTTGAATTTGGGTACTTTCCTTACTCAGTAGTTACCCTGAAAATGGATCTTAAAAGGCCCTGGGAGAGGTAACCAGTCAGGAATAGTTGGTATTAGATCAAGATCCTGTTTATCCATTTTATCCATTTATTCCGTCAACAAATACTAATTGATCGCACTGGTTGTGTGAGGTGTTCTTTTGAGGATTCACTGGTACATTAGGAAGACATGGCCTTTGCCTTTAGGGAGCTTACAGGCTGGAGAAGTGAATTCAGTAATTATAGATGTGCAAATTACTGTGAAAGACAAGTGGAAAGTCTTTTGAGAGAAACACCAGGGGGTCCTAACGTAAATTGGGAAGTCAGAAACTATTTCGGGTTGGACAGCAGTTTTGATGCTGCTTCTGGTCAGTATTCAGTCCTACCCTATTGTATATTTTTTACTGTCCATCCTTTTGTTTTCCTTTCTTTTTTTTTTTTTTTGGCAATTCTGAAATTCAGATTATGTTTACTTTCTTTTATATTTTAGCATTAAATCTCTAATAGTATTTCTTTCTTATAACCAGGTTAAGAAAGGAATTTCATGCCAAATACAAATTTGATTATATTTTTGTGTTTGGATAGGGCATTTATGATTTTTTTAATGATTTCTGTATTTTTTAGTTTTCCTGAATATTTACTACATAATTCATGAAAAAAAAGGGAACAATCAGAAATCCTGAAAAAGAGGGGTATGTGCGTCTCTTACCGTACATACATATGTGTCTTAGAGTATGGCTGGTACTACGTTCATTACGATGTGGTAGGAGACCGTAGGTACCTAGTAACTTCCTTTATTGGAAGTTTCTTTCTCTAGAATCCTAGAACTGAAGCCTATTTGACTCTGGGGAGAGATTTTGCGAATCTTGCTTACCCTTTTCACCTGTTACTGAAGAGGAACCGGGGACACTAAGAGAATCACATGGCCAGCTCCAGGCTGAGTGATGTGTCTGAGTCCCCACAGCCAGTGAGGGGCAGAGCTGGCATCGCAAGCCTCAGCCCCGACTCACAGTGCAGCTTTTCCCTGGAAGGTTACGGCCTTTCATGTGACTCGGATTAATGGGTAGTTGTTGGTTGTTGCTTAAGTTTAGTTGTCTTTGTACAGTTTCCATGTGTCATGTATTGGTGTCTGTGAATAAGTGGTGTGTGCTTTGCTCTTTCTTAAAATACATCCTATCGACTCCAACTTTCTTTAAATATAAACTTTTCCATTTAAAATCTACGACGTCAGTGTTTCCTTGGCAACATAAACTTAAGGCGCATCTTCATGAGATCTCTGTACGTCTTTGCTCATTAATTTTGTTAGCACCGTGGGCAGTAATTTTATCCTTTTTGTACTCACGGTGCATTAAAAATGGACTGGAGGGGAGAGAAGATGGAAGGTACATGAGAAGAATAAGATCGGAGAGAAAGACTCAAAAAGTAATTAGGGTTTTACCTTAATATGGTAAGAAAACAAGGTGATTTTATGGTCTAATAAAAGATGCCTGCATTTCTGTTGATAAGTTCATTTTTTTCTGAATTTGTGACACTCAAGGCTTGATAATTTTTTGATGGAGTAGTCTTGAAAATGTGAAGTACATATTTCCATAAGAGATGGTAGAACTTGGAATCCTTTTTTAAAAAAATTCCAGCAAACTGTATTAGTAAGGGTAAGTCTTGAGAGGTTGGGGGGCTCAGCTTTGTTAATGGAGCGATCAGAAGGTGAGGAGAATCAAGACTGCCACCTCCTGGCAGGTCCCCCGGCTGTGTGGGTGCTCAGGACAGCCACTCCCGTCCTCGTAGACATTTGCTCACCTGGGCGAAATTAGCCTGGGAAAAGGCTAATCCATGCATGTGAAATTATGCATATTGTCCTGTGATGTCCTCTACGGAAAGTTTGGAATTTGGGCATCATAAGATGATAGAAGTGATATTTTGCTTTGGTATGTAACTGAATAAAGTCTGATGTAGTTTGTTCATTTTTCCAGAAGATGTAGGTTTGAATTCAGTCCAAGCTGCTAACGAAATAGTTTTGTTTTGTTTTGTTTTCTGAGCATCACTTAGGGGTGAGAACACCAGAAAAGTAATTTATCTAGCTTTCTTTAGTTCAAGTCCCATTTCTTTTTTTAATACTAAGATATGCATGAAACTTAACCATTTTCAAGTGTACAATTTCAGTGACCTTAAGTACATTCACAATGTTGTACACCCATCTCTACCCTCTGTTTCCAGAATGTGTTCTGTCATCTCAAGCGGAATCCCTGTACCCATGAAACAGTAACTCCCTTTCCCACCCCTGTATCTCCATCAACCCTGGAAACCTCTCTTCTACTTTTGTCTCTATGAATGGGCCTATTCTAGGTACCCCGTATAAGTGGAATCATATACCATTTGTCCTTTTGTGTCTGGCTTACTTCACTCAGCACAATGTTGTAGCAGGAGTCAGAATTCCATTATATGTATATACTACTTAAAAATAAAAGGAATCTGTTCACCTGTTGATGTGTATCTGGGTTGTTTCCACCTTTTGGCTATTGTGAGTAGTGCTGCTGTGAGCATTGGTGCACAAGTATCTTTCTGAGTCCCTGCTTTCAATGCTACTGTGTTTTTATCTGGGTGTGGAATTGCTAGGCTGAATGCTAATTCTGTGTTTGATTTTCTTTTTTTTTTTTTTAATTTATTTTGATTGCTTTCTTTTTGTATTTATTTTGCTTTATTATGTATTTATTTTGAGAGAGAGAGAGAGAGAGAGAGAGAGAGAGAGAAAGTGCAGAGAGAGGGAGAGAGAGAATCTCATGAACCAGAGATCATGACCTGAGTCAGACAGTCAACCAAATGTACCCCCCACGCACCCCTGTGTGTCTTTTCAGGAACCACCAAACTTATGTCCATGGCAGGTGTTCCATTTCACGTTCCCACCAGTCATGCGCAAGGGCACCAGTCTCCCTACATTCTCACTAATTCTTACTGTTTGTGTTTTGTTGTTGTTGTTGATTTGTCTTTCAGTAGCAGGCGTCCCATTTACTGACCATGGTGAGATTTTATGAGAACTGTAGGCATTCCTGCCAGATTTTGACCTATTATGTTGAAATTGTTGGCCACTGGGTATGCTGGTTCAGTACTTTACCCTTTTTTTCTTCCTAAGGAAAAATAAGGTCTAAAATTGTATGAAATTTTATTTCATTAGCTAATTACTCTTTTTTCCAATGAAACTGAGGGCTTGGAATTTGAAGGATCATTTCAAAACTTTGATTTTGATCAAAATTTTGATTACAAGTTTGTCATAAAACTTGAAAGGCTTTTTCAAGTCTAAGAATTAGGCACAGTCTGTTTTTCTTGTTGATAATCTCTGTGTCATAATGCAATACTAATTAGACAGATTTGTTGCAAACCATTGTTTCTACATAATGATGCTAAAAAAAGCTTGTAGTTTTCAGTTTTCATGGAGTCTTTCTGAGTATCTGATTTTTTATAAGATGGCATCTTTTTTGTCTTTTTTAGTTCAGGCTTTATTTTTTTTTTTTCCTCCTACTAAAACACCAAAATGGTGAAGCAAATTAGTGTTCATGGTTAGAAAACATTTAACATTTTCATACACTTAGTATTTAGGCTGTGAATTCACTAACATCTTCCATTGGCAGGCTTGAATTTGGAAACTATTTGCTTGATTAAACAGAATCTAAGTAATAATTCCATTTAACTTCCAATTCATGTGGACAGTAGTTACCATTAATGAATCCAGAAGAACTTCCCAGGCTACAGTAATGTGATCATAATCTCTCTGGACCAGGGTTTCTCAGCCTTGGCACTGTGGATGTTTTGGGTTGGCTAACTGTTGTGGGAGGGCTCTTTGTCTATTATGGGATATTTCACAGCCTTCCTGTCCTCTACTCAGTAGATGCCAGTAACATCCACATCCACCTTGTGTTTTGAACAACTAAAAATGTCTCCAGATGTTGTCAAATGTCTCCCAGTGAGAAAGTTGCCCCCGTTGAGAACGCTGCTCTGGGACAGTGTGGGAGAGAATAACAAAAACTACTATTTTGTGAGGATCTGCTCCATGTTAGGCTCTTTGCATACATTGATGCTTAGAATTATCTGGCAGCATTGGTATTGTTAACTCCTTATGGTAAACCTATGTTCAGAGATACTCTGTGGTTTTCTTATGTTCACATATCCCTTTCCTGGACTCAGTTCATTTTAATTTTTTCCTTTATCAGTATGTAGTATTACTAGCTAGCCTGGGTCAGAGAGCTGGGAGTCCTCAGCAATCCCTTTCCTTCCCTCCCTTTCCACATCAGATCTGTTGCCAGTCCTGCTCTCCCCTCAGTCCAGTCAGTCTGCTTCCCTTCAGTCTGGTAGATCTGTGAAAATAGGCTTGTAACCGGTTTGCTGGCATTTCTTTTTATCTTCCTTCATTTCTTTTTTAATTCTCCCTCATTGAAACCAGAGTAATTGGTTTTTCTTTTTCTCAAATGTTTCTCTGACCCTCTGGCCTCTATGTGAAAATGTTTCCTATGGTATTTGGTTGCTGTCAGATTCTTTAACAGGACCTAACAAGACCTTGACTGGTGTGGTCTCTTAGGTTTCCTGTCTTGTCTCAAATCTTGCTCTGTTTGGCTTTGCCTCCTCTGTGTCAGCCATGCTGACTTTGCTTCGGTTCCTCCTGGGTGCTGTGCTTTCTCCTGACATGGACTCTTTACACGTGCGGTTTTTGTTCTGTCTAGTTGACTTCCTGTTCGTACGTGTCTCACCTTTCTCATTCTTTCAGGGAAGCCTTTTTTACCTCTGTGATTGTGTCATCCCCTCTGTTAGGGCCTCAGATTGCCATCACAACTGTAACTCGACTTTTTTTATTGAACATCCCTGTAGTTAATGCCTGTCTTTCCCATATCATTCCATGTTATTGGAATCATGTCTGCTTCTGCTCACCATTGTGTCTTCACTATCTTTTCTACATTTTAGTACACGATAGCATCTGATAAATATTTATTGTGTAGAATAACATACCTCGAGGCTTGAAATTGAGTGCAGAAGTCTCATTTTTACCACTATCCTACATTGCATAGAAAATTCATATATTTTCTGTTGTTTTCATCAATGACTATTGTTTTGATTTTGCAACAATATTATGTTAAAAACAAGCATGTCTCTTATAATTGTTGTCCTTTTTATCATCAACCTTCTCCACTTTGTTCCAGTACAGACCACATTCGAAAAAATTTCATAGTGGGCCTAACATTGATCTGCAGAGAACTGTCGCTTAGGTTTTATCAGAGGAGACGTGTGGTCACTCAGATAGTCAGATCCTGAGACAGGTTTCCTGGATGTGTGGGTAATTTGTAGTGTGCAGGATCCAGAATTAAATATATAAGTTTTTAAATTTCAGAAATAGTGATTTTTTTTTTTGGAAGTTCAGATGCTTAAAAAAATAGCATGATGAGAATATATTAACTATTAAGTTGGCTGAATAAAATTATCAGGGTTTTAATGGCACCTTCAAAAAAACATTTGTCTGTAATTTGAATATCAAATACTTAGAATTACACATAAGCCACTGCTACAGTGGAGAATAATCTTGAGTTCTGCCTGTAATTCCTACCATTGTTCTTCTTCCAACAAAGACTTTAGGGAGGGATCAGGAAGTTTTTACTTCCTGGCATAGTATGCATGACCTAAGAAAGCTGTAGATGGAAACATTGGAAAAGTAAACTTATAATTAGGCAATATCGATATTGTAAAATAAACAAACAAACAAACAAACAAACAAACCTTGTTGAAGAATCTTCTGAAAGGTGTTTTACAGACCAAAATGAAACAGAGCACCGTTCCTGTGCTTCTCAGTAGTTTAATAATAAATTACCTGTGTAGCAAAAGAAGAACGGCAAGGAGTAACTAAAATGTTCCCTGATCTTTTAGAGATTTTAGACATGGAAATAGTCTAATGAAAAATGTTGCCAGTTTTCTGTCAAAGCTAACATTAAAGTTTATTTACTTGGATAGTAAATAAAAGGATGTGGAATTAAAAACTGTCCTGGATTTTGGTCACTGATAGGTCAAATCTCTAGTGCTTCTTATGGCATCAGTAATATCCACACTTTAATTTTCAGTGTTTAAGATGAGGTTTTCTTAATTCTGTGATTCAGCGTGATTTCTTCTCTTTCCTGATGGCATGATAACTTGTATGTATGTGTATTTTCTTCCTTGAAGAAAACAATCGCTTATGAAAGAATGACTCATTTTTGTCTCACAAAAGCTTTTATCTCTAATAAGTTAGTTTTAATCCTCAGATGTTTCGTGAGGGGCAAAGATGAGTCAGAAAACAACATAAGGACTTAAATCATCTGGGAGTGAATGATTTGTTATTTTATTTCATAAGATTTTAATATGGTTTTAATGGAATTCTGTTGGGTTTTCTTGTCCTGTTTTTTTTTTTTTTTAACAGGTTTTGTTAGATAAATTATGATCTATTCAGCATATCTATTTAGCTGCTGACTTTCTAGTGTCGGAGAGAGCAATTTTTAGAAATAGAGTTTGTCAGCTGAGTTGCTATAGCGGGATGTATTTCATTTGAGATTTTTCTCTCAACTGAAACTTAAACTTAATGGTTATGTAATCATCAGGAGGCAGCGTATCAAGAGTGTTAACTCTATTGTGTATGTACTTAGGTGGTGGTTATGTGAATAACTGAAACATGAGTATATTTCTCATCATTTCATAAAGCTAATACTTGAAATTAGTGTTCTTTTCAATAAGCTAGGTGATAGTAATATTGGTTCTTTATGAACTCTGAGGGTTTTAATTGTCAAAGAGGTAGATAATATGGTCCTTCACATAGTTCGAAAGGATGGGGTGAAGGCCAAAACCACAGTTCATTTATTTCGTCTTAATACGTCATTTGTTTTGTCTTTGCCAATGGGCTTTAGTTTCACTTTGAAAAACACTTCCTTGTTAGTCTTGGTTTTGAGTGATCTGAAATTAATTTTGAAAATGTATGGAATCAGTTTCCTTATTTTCTTCTTGTAACAAATTATTGTGACTACTTTAGCATCATAATAATGCCTTGTTTGAATGGCAATTAGTGGTAGAAGAAACAGGATTCAGAAAGTTTCTTCTAGCCAGGATGTCATTGTGTACCAGAGAATATAAAACAAACCTATGAATCCCTTTTTCTATGATTTGTCATGGTTTTAAAAGTCATTTTGTGTACCATCTCTTGATGCTAATCATGTTTATAGATCGTAAGCTAGCTTTTTAATGTTTACTCTAAATTTAACAGCTATTTATTGATTCCCTACAGGTTTCCCTCGAGCCCTACTTTTTTATATTACAAATAATGCTAATGTACTTGGTTATCCAGTTTTAGACCAGAAGTATAATAATAAAAGCAAACTGGAAGTGAGGAAACAGACAACCAACCACAAGAAAAAATGCTTGTAGCAGTGAGAATTGACAGCTGGCTTAGTATAGAGAGCAAAGAATGAGATGGAAAAATGGGGAGAAAGAATAAAAAATCATGGACCTCTTTGTCGATGTAGCTAGCATAGAAGCTACCAGCCCTCGAGAGGGTCATTCCTCAGTTATGATACATTATATTACTTATCCCAGTAATTATTCTATATTATCAGGAAAAGATTAAATTAAGTTCCATATATTACGTTTTATTTGTTTTCCATAATAACATTCTTTTTTTAAATATGAAATTCATTGTCAACGTATATTATGTTTTACATGGAAGGAAAGTTGATAATACTATTTGGGAAATTTCCTTTCAAAATGACTGCAATGAGAAATGTTTTTTATACTTAAATGGAAAACCCTTACCTACTTGGAAATTTCCTGTTCAGAAACGCTGACTCTAGCAGTTTATAATAATGGTTGTATTCTAAACATCAGTCATAATATGATTATCACTCACATTATTGTCAACTACCAGTCACTCTCTAATAAAACCCTGACTTCTTTCTTTTCCTCCCTTGACAACTCATTCAGGAGGCTTAGCTTCCTGAGGGAAGGTGATCAGTATTTGAAAGGAATGATTAAAATAGAAGAAGCTGTGACATGCTTAAAACACACTTTCTGGTTTGGAAGAGTTGTTGGCGAGGGGAAGAAAGACTAATGGTGCAGGAGAAGAGGAAGTCCTGAGTGCCATCTGTAAGCTCCCTGCAGGGTGTGTCGTACCCAGAGAGTATGAAGTGGGGTCGGGGCCCAGCGAGTAGACGACGGGGCTGTTCCCACAGAGGCACAGGTGCCCTTCAGTGCGGCAGGGGGGAAGGAGGAGGAGCCAGCGTTTGCTGGGGGTCAGTAGGTCCACTGGTGGGAAGATGAGGAAGTTCTTGTCTGGCTTTTCTTTGAGGTCTTCTACCGAGAGCGAGAGGAAGATTCGTGGAGCATCCAGGGCTCGACGGTGATCGAGCCACTGTGCACAATGGGAGGTTTTCAGAATGGTGTTGAAGAGCCAGTTCCGCTTGTGAGTTTATAGTGAAACCGATTGCAAAATTTAATGACTTTTCTATAACACAGCAACCAGGGCATACGACCAGAGCAGGAAGGTGGTTGATCACATTCAGATTAGACCAGACTAAAATAATACTATTGGATTTAGTCATTAGAGATAATGGACTAGAGCTGAAAAGGAGTGGTTTTATTTTATTATTAATTTTCAATCACATATTATGCAGTTGACATTTGAAATATCTGAATTCTGTATACTGTTATATACCTATTTTTGTACAGTGGTTAATGATATTTAAAAAATAATATTATTCTTGGAACATTCTTGAAAAAATGTACAAGCAGAGCCTCTGAACAAAAGCAGCTTGTTACTGCTATTTATAGAAGGTTAAATCTGTACCAGTCACTTTTCAGTCAGAGAAACAGAACTAATAAAAGACAGAGACACAGGCTTCTTACAGGGATTTGAACTTGTACAGTTGTGGGAGCTAGGTAAGCAGTCCACTTCAGGCTCTTGCGTTTGTGTCTTTGTGTCTTTGAGCCCAGAGGCAGGCACTTGGGAAGGAAAAAGGAACGTAAAGAGACTGAGACCAAGAATAAGCTGGAACCCACAAGCATGAGCCGGGGCTCTCAAGGGTGGGCAGGAAACACACGTCCGCTCTTGTTGCCTCTGGCCTTGGTAGTGTGGATACGCTGTAGACTAGGCCAGGAGCTACATACACATGTCTGGCCCAGAGCTCAGAGAAGCTGAAGGGAAGGGAGGCAGTGGGGGAGCAGGTGCAGACCCAGCGGCTGCCTCATACAGGAGGCGAACCAGCAGATAAGTTGACAGTGTATACTGGACAATGGCTGGACTTCGTTTCTGTTTTCCACGTCTCCTGTGAGAATTTCTCCCATTGCCCACCTTGACCAGGAACACACAGGAAAGGGAATTCTGGAAAATGTCTCTCAGGGTAGTCAAATTGACGGTAACCACAACCCATGGCTTTTTACTTCGGCATGTCTCCTTAAGCTGTATTTAATCTCCAAACAAAGAAAGTTAACAAAATCGTGCTTCTGTCTAACATGACACAACTGTCCCACATACAACCAAAAATATGCTAACTCTTTCCCCACAATAGAACACAAAGCTACTTCTGGATTTTTAAAATTAAAAAAAAAAAATTTTTTCTTTTTAGTTTTTGTTTATTTTTGAAAGACAGAGTATAAGCGGGGGAGGGGCAGAGAGAGAGGGAGACACAGAATCCAAAGCAGGCTCCAGGCTCTCAGCTGACAGCTCAGAGCCCGACACAGGGCTTGAACTCACAAACCGAGAGATCATGACCTGAGCCGAAGTCGGACGCTTAACCGACTGAGCCACCCAGGCACCCCTGGATTTTTAAAAATTTTTACGTGTTTAAATTTTTAAAAATGTTTTTAGAGAGAGACAGAGCATGACAGAGAGAGAGGAAGAGAGAATCTTAAGCAGGCTCCATGCTCAGTGTGGAGCCCAGCGTTGGGCTGGGTCCCACAACCCTGGGATCATGACCTGAGCTGAAATCAAGAGTTGGATGCCCAACTGACCGAGCCACCCAGGCGCCCCACAAAGCTACTTTTAATATACTTATGTTAGATGGTAAAGAGATGAGAGAGGGAAGAGAAGAAAACATTTGGTTAATATTTAAATGTAGATTCACACATATTTGTATCAAAGTAGTGAAGAGATACTGTAATTATTATAGTATTAACTTTTGAAACTGGTTATGTGGTTTTAGCTAGTGTGTATAACCACGTTCCTCCACTACCCGTTCCATATTCCTTTTGCCCTCAAGGTTCCTTGCCTGGCGGGGTGGACCCAAGTGTTCATTCTGAAGGTCTGAGCCATTTACTAGTGGCCTTAATTTGAGTCGTAGTTTATCCGTGACTTGAATCATAGGCCATGAGAATACTAAGAGGTGCCCTAAGAGATCTCCTACATTCAAGATACACGTCACCTTGCCTCTGTGAGGTAGTCCCCGACCCATTTCGCCCTTGGTCAGGATCAGTCACTCTAGGCAGGATGGTAACTGCCTTCTTTGCCTTCTGGTTTAGTGGAATGAGGGGTCAGAGCAGCCCCGTGGCAGTGTCACCTTCAGGTGCAGGGAGTCACTGTTGTGTCCCTTGGTAGAAGTGTTCCTCCCTTTGGAACTGACACCTGTATACCAGTAGGGCCTTACGTCAGAGGCATGGGAGCATACATTTTGCTGGTGTATCATAAGGGGTAATGATAAGATGGGTCACTCCTGTTTTTTCCCCTAGTTCCCCAGACCTGTGAATCCTGGCAGTGAGAGAGAGCCCATCATCGTTTGGCTGTGGGTTTAGAGCACATACTGCATTCTGGAGGACGTTGCCCTAGCCCCCTAGGGGCCATCTAGCCAGCATTTCTCGTTAAACCTTGAAAAGGCCAGTTTACTGTTCAGTCAGCTAGCTACCTCGGTATGATGGGAATGTGGTGATCATCGTTGCATAATGAATGCAGTGGGCGTGGACCCATTGCCACAGTGCATTTGCTAGGAGATTAGTTACTTGGTCACAGGAATGCGTGTGATACCATGGTGACATGAGTGCAGAGATAGTATATTTGGCAAAAGTATTGCATGTGAATCCATCCATATCCAGAGTAAGCGTCTCTTCCAGCAAGTACAGGGTCCTTCCCCTTCCATGACAGAAGCAGTCCAGTGTGCCAAACCTGTCATCAGGTAACTGGTGCCGTATCAGGGCACAGTGTGATCTCTCTTGTTCGTGGATTGGGTCTTCAGCAGTGGCTGTAGCCGGATCAGCTCTGATAAGTGGAAGGTCATGTTGCTGAGCCCACTCCCAGCTTCCGTCCCAGCCTGGTCACCCCATTCATAACCTCATTTGGACAGAGGTCGGAGTGGCTGGTGACATAAATGTTTTCACAAAGGCTGGAAATGGCTTTGTACTCTATATCAGTTTGGAGAGATCTGTCCACGTATTTCTTCCCCAGACCTTGTTACTAGTTCTCTGATTATGTTACGTCCAGGTCCCTGAGCATCCAACCAGACCATCAGCCCTAGTTGACAGGTTAGTTCAGACTTGTGGCTCTGCCCATCCCTCCTTCTGGGCCGCACGAACCAGATGCTCAGAGTTCTTCTCACTGGGAGGACTTCCTTGCCCCACTGTCCCCACTGCCCTCAGGGCCGTCTCGGTGTGGAGCTGCTGTGCTGCCACTGTCCACTGTTGGGTGGTGCCTGTGTCTTGTGCAGAACCATATGTTTACTTGAAAAGTGTTCATTTGTAACCTATATTTAGGGGCACCTTGGTGGCTCAGTCAGTTAAGTGTCTGACTTCGGCTCAGGTCGTGATCTCACGGCTCGTAGGTTCGAGCCCCACTTCAGGCTCTGTGCTGACAGCTCAGAGCCTGGAACCTGCTTGGGATTCTATGTCTCCCTCTCTCGCTGCCCCTTCCCCACTCATGCTGTCTCTCTCTCTCTCTCTCTCAAAAATAAGTAAACATTAAAAAAATTTATGATCTGTATTTAAATTTTGTAATTTTTTTTTTTTTTTTTTTTTTTTTGAGATCCAGAATCTGACCAGTGTTTGTACATTGCATTTGGTTATTATGTCTTCACGGTGTTAGACTCCCCAAGACACCAGCTGCAAGTTCAGGGATCCCCAGGGCTACCCTTCGGTTTGATATTTCACTGCAAGAAGTCACGGAATTCACTAAAAGCTGTTACACTTGCTGAAAGAATACAGATATAAAGTCAGTCAAGGGAAGAGGTGTATGGAGCTGCGTCTAGGAGGTTCCAAGCCTGAAGCTTCCATTTGTCCCGTCCCAGTGAGTTGTGGACAGTGCGAACTTCTCCCAACAATGATGTGTGAAATGTGGCCAGAGTATTATCAACTAGGGAAGTGCACCCAAGTGTTAGCATGCAGGGTTTTTATTGGGGTTTGGTCATGTAGACATGGTTTGTTGCTTGTGAGGATGACCTTAGTTTCCAGCCACTCCTGAGGTAGAGTTGATGATGTGTGGCCCAAAGCCCCCACCATACATCACACTGTTAGTGTAGACTGTCTGGTGTGACCAAAAGCCCCCAGGTAAACAAAGCCGCTCTTACCAGAAGGGACATTCCAGGAGTTTAAAGATAACTTCCAGGGGCACAAAGGCCAGACCGCTCTTTGGTTAAGGTGGCTTTTTTATTTAAAAGCTTTATTGAGATATTCATATACCATATAATTCACCCATTTAAACTGTACAATTCAGTGGTTTTTAGCATATTTACAGACATGTAGTCCCTCGAGACTGTCAGTTTTAGGACATTTCTATCACCTTAAGAAGGAATCGTGTAACTTTTAGCTGTCACCCCCTAACCCTTTTGGCCCCCCCTTGCATCCCCACCCTCAAGGGCCACAGATCTGTTTTCTGTGTCTGTAAATTTCCTTTCTCTGGATATTTCATGTTGATAGTGATTTTGTGACTGGCTTCTTTCACTTAGCATGATGTTTTTACAATTCACGTTGTAGCAGGTGTCAGTACTGAATTTCTTTTTTGTAGCCTAATAATACTCTGTCGTACAGATTTTACACATGTTGTTGATGTCTTCATCAGTTGATGGGCATTCACATTGTGTCCATCTTTTGGCTGTTATGAATAATGCTGCTGTAGAGATTCAGGTTCCAGATTCATTCCACCTGGAAGTGGAATTACTGGGCTGTGTGGTAATCCATATGTTTAGTTGCATATTTATTAGTTTGTATTTAATTGTTTGAGGAACTACCAGAATGTTTTCCAAAGAAACTATACCATTTCACATTCCCACCAACACTGCGTGAGGGTTCTGGTTTCTCCACATTCTTGACAACACTTGTTATTATCTGACTCTGTTTTAAAAAATTTTTCTTAATGTTTGAGAGAGAGAGAGAGAGAGAGAGAGAATGAATGAATGAATGAATGGGGGAGGGGCAGAGAGAGAGGGAGATACAGAATCCCAAGCAGTCTCCAGGTTTTGAGCTGTCAGCACGGGGCCCTGAGCCCAAGTCGGACGCTTAACCAAATGAGCCACCCAGGCTCCCTTCTGACTCTGATTCTAGCCATCCTAGTGAGCCTCAAGTGGTAACTTCATTGTCAGTTTGCTTTTTGCATTTCCCTGTGCTAATTGGGCATTTGGGTAGCTTCCTTGGAGAAGTGTCTGCTCAGAACCTTTACCTAGTTTTAAATTGGGTTGCTTGTTTTTTTGTTTTGTTTTTTGTTGTTGTTGAGCTCTAGGAGTTATTTATATATTTTGGATATATGATTTGCAAAGACTTCCATTCTGTGGGCGGCCTTTCCTTCTGCTGACAGTGTCCTTGGTGCACAAAAGTTTTTCGTTTTGATGAAGTCCATCTTATCTATTTTTTCTTTGTTGCTGTGACTTGTCATCATAACTGAGAAATCATTACCAAATTTAATGTTAGGAAGCTTTTCCTCTATGATTTCTTCCAAGAGTTTAAAAATTTTAATTCTTAGGTTTAGGTCTATGATCTGTTTTCAGTTCATTTTTATATATGGTGTAAATTAAAGGTCCAAATTTTCTTTTTTTTTTTTTGGCATGTAAACATCCAGTTTTCCCAACACCATTTGTTTAAGAGACTGTCATTTCCCTGTTCAGTGATCTTGGCATCCTTGTTGTGAGTATTTTCAGCATACTTGAGAGGGCTTATTTCTGATCTGTCTGTTCTATTCTGTTAGTCTGTTTGTCCATCTTTATGATAATATTACATTGTTTTGGTTACTGTAGCTTTGCAGTAAATTTTAAAATCAGGAAGTATGAGGGACACCTGGGTGGCTCAGTTGGTTGAGCATCCGACCTCAGCTCAGGTCATGATCTCGCAGTTCATGAGTTGGAGCCCCGCATCGGGCTCTGTGTTGACAGCTCAGAGCCTGGAACCTGCTTTGGATTCTGTGTCCCTCTCTCTCTGCCCTTCTCCAGCTCATGCTCTATTCTCTCTGTCTCTCAAAAATGAATAAATGTTAATTTTTTTTTTTTTAATCAGGAAGTGTGAGACCTCTACCTTTGTTCATTTTCAAGATTATTTTGTCTGTAGTCCCTTGAGACCCATCGTATGTGAATTTTAAGCTAGATTTTTCTCTTCCTGCAAAAAACATTATTGAGATTTTGATAAGCGTTGTGTTGAATCTCTAAATCACTTGGGTAATCTTCCCCCTCCTTTCTTTTATCTTATGTTTTTTAATGTTGTAACTGTTTTACCATACTTTTCTCATTTATTTGGAAGAGGTTCTCAGAGTTGTAAAATTTATGATGTATGAACTTGAGCTCGAATCATCCCATCCGCTTTCTTTAGGACTTTTTAAATGATGAAGAGTTTTATTTTCATACCTTCTTTTCTTTCTTCACCTCCTTTCTTCCGACAAGGTTTTTGCTTTTTTTCCTTCTTAGACTCAATTCTCCACTCTGTGTTAACATTCTGTCCATTAAAACATTTTTTTTGTTGTCAAATAGGAAGATGGTGGGCTGAAGATCACAGGAGATGTGTACATGATTAATAAGTTGAAAACATTTTGGGTCAAATCCCACAGAGAAGATAATGGGAAAAATTCAAATAATTAGAGGGTGTAGGAGGAGAGGATTGTAGTTGTGTTGAAGCA
Organism: Panthera onca; assembly: GCF_046562875.1. Taxonomy (NCBI): domain Eukaryota; kingdom Metazoa; phylum Chordata; class Mammalia; order Carnivora; family Felidae; genus Panthera; species Panthera onca. Next base: position 109,113,848 of record NC_138348.1, read on the forward strand.
TCAGTTTTATATTGTGTTAAAGAATTATGCAGATTTAACAGACAAGACTGTCTTCTATTTAATTCAATACTGTGAATCAATCAGAGAAGTTTGGCAACGTCCACGAAACATAGATTTAAAGTATAGAAGCACTATCTTCTGTATACAAAAGATTTGATTTGAATTGAATAAATTCCCTGATCACTCATGAACTGGTTTTTAATAACAGTGTTTTTATAACAGTGTACATGTGAAGGGACAGTTGCATGTGGAGGTATGTATTCTGCTTCATTAATATACTTTAGAAAAGATCGATACCTGTTAGATGTCTGTGTTGTCTCTGATAAGTACCTTAAGTCATTTGGGTGTATTTATTCTAGATGACGTTTAAGATTTCTTCGAATTCTCTGTTCTGCTTCATAGACTATATTTAAAATACACCCTTTCTGTCTTTTAAAGGTGGATTTCTTTTCTTTTTTTTTTTTTTTTTAATGTTTTATTTATTTTTGAGACAGAGACAGAGCTTGAGCAAGGGAGGGGCAGAGAGAGAGAGGGAGACACAGAACCCGAAGCAGGCTCCAGGCTCTGAACTGTCAGCACAGATCCTAACGCGGGGCTCGAACTCATAAACTGCGAGATCATGACCTGAGCTGAAGTCAGACACTTAACTGACTGAGCCACCCAGGTGCCCCTAAAGGTGGATTTCTTAAGTGAGAGGGGCTCCCTGAATGTCATATACTCTTCGTTTTTATAGTCAGATAGGCCTGCATTGGATTCCTGCTCCTGTCTCTTAATAGCTGTGTGATTTTGATTATTTAGTCTCTCCTAAGCTTTTTTTTTTTTTTTCAACGTTTTTTTTTTGTTTTTTATTTATTTTTGGGACAGAGAGAGACAGAGCATGAACGGGGGAGGGGCAGAGAGAGAGGGAGATACAGAATCGGAAACAGGCTCCAGGCTCCGAGCCATCAGCCCAGAGCCTGACGCGGGGCTCGAACTCACGGACCGCGAGATCGTGACCTGGCTGAAGTTGGACGCTTAACCGACTGCACCACCCAGGCGCCCCAGCTTTTTTTTTTTTTTAATGTTTATTTATTTTTGAGAGAGAGAGCACAAATGGGGGAGTGGCAGAGAGAGAAGGGGACAAAGGACCCAAAACTGGCTCCGTGCTGACAGCAGTGAGCCCAGTATGGGGCTCAAACTCATGAAGCACGAGACCATGACCTGAGCCCAAGCCGGATGCTCCACCGACTGAGCCACGCAGGCACCTTAAGCTTTGTATTGTAATCTAACAAGTGACAGTGACAATTCATTCCTACGTTGTAGGGATATTTGGATGAGAGAGTACTTAAGGTCTCTATTAGTACCTAGCACATAGTTGGTCACTATTACGAAAATAATTAGGGACTAGTTCTGATATTTTTAAGTGTTATATGTTACGGTCGAGATAAAGGTCTGAAGTTAAAATAATAATTTGTAAGTCAGGGCAGTTCACATAAATAGACAAAGTTGACACAATAGATAGGTATAAACAAGGATCAATAATGGAGAAAAAGTAGAAGATAAAAAATAAATTCTAGTATAGAAAAGGAAACTATTGTGCTCAGACAGATACCTTATTACTAATAATTAGTACCTGGTTTCTGATTTTTACCTAGTTCTATCAATAATGACATCTTAGAAATCTTCTTCTGTTTACATTCTGTTCTCTTTTATATCCTTTTTTTAAATTTCTTAAGGTGGATGTTGACATCATTAATTCTCATGAGGCCTTTCTTCTTTTTTCTTTCTTTTTTTTGTCTTCTGATATAGGTGTTTGGTGCTGTAATGATCACTTTAAGTACTGCTTTAGCACCATCCCACAAATTCTCTTTTTTTTTTAATGGCAGTTCAAAATACTTTCTGATTTTTCCTTCCTTCCTTCCTTCCTTCCTTCCTCCCTTCCTTCCTTCCTTCCTTCTTCCTTCCTTTAATACATGTGTTATTTGGAACTGGGCTATTTAATTTCCAAGTACTTGGCAATTTTCCAAATGTATTTCTGCTGGGATTTCTAATTTAATTCCATTGTGTTCAGGGCACATACTTTACGTTACCTGAATCCTTTTAAATTTATTAGGAATTGTGCTATAACTAAGAATGCCCTCTATCTTGGTAAATGTTCTTTGTGCACTTGAGAAGAATGTTTATTTTGCAGATGTTAGATAGAATTTCTGTCAATGTCAGGTCAGAGTTTTGGATAGTTTGTTCAAGTCTTGTGTGCCTGTTGATTTTCTCCTTGTTCCATCAGTTATTGGGAGAATGTGTTTAATTCTCTGACTACAGTTGTGGACGTGTAGTTTTCTGCAGTTCTGTCAAGTTTTGGCTTCATGTATTTCGAAACTCTGTAATTAGGTGCATAAATTTTGCTATTGTTATGTCCTCTTGGTGGTATGACCCCTTTATCCTTATGAAATGATCTTTTGTGTCCTTCATTTCTTTGCTTTGAATTCTACTTTCTCTGACATAAATGCAGCCATTCTAGCTGTCTTCAAATCTTTTTAACTGTCTGATAAGATCCAAGCATCCTGCTATTGCTTTGTATTTGATGATGAAAAAGAAAAAGAGTTCACTTTTGGTACTTAGTAGACTAAATAGAACTTTGAACTTAGCCTAATGAGAGAAAAACAGAAGTTAGTGAGCAATTATGGTACAGTATGGTCATGAAACAGATAGGAGTGCAGTACTAGAGGGTCTTGGGAGATCCAGGGATGTTCTTTTGTGGAGGTGACCGCTAAATCTAAGCCTCGGGTTGGAAAATGAGTAGCGAATGGCTAAACTGAAGGCAGAAATTGGTCAGAGAGCAGTATGTGCAAAGCCTGAAGGTAACAGTACTTTTGGGTTGAAAACAGGAAGACCAGAGCATAAAGTTCAAGTAAGGGTGTGATCAGATGTGACTGGAAAGGTCATCAATGCCAGATTATGAAGAAAATTGTAATAATAATGGGGGCCCACATTTGTGAGTCCTTATTGTGAGAGGGTTAAGCAAGATAACCCTGTTAGGTAGATAGTATTGTTACAACCATTGTGAAATGAGGAAATAAAGCGGGCGGAGAGCACAGAGAGATTAAGTAACTTGCCCAAGGCTCTACAGACAGGAGACAGAATTTTGCCAGGGTCATTCTATCTGTGTCTATGATGTAGTAGGCAAACCAGAGTTTGAACTTGATCCTGTTCACAATGTGGAGTTCTCTGAGGATTTTAAGCAGGGACATAAAATAAAGTAAGTAAAATTTGTGTTTTAAAAGCATCCCCCTGGCTACAGTTTATGTTGGGGGAGGTGGGAAGAAGCTGCCTGGAGAGAACAGTTGAAAAATGTTTATGTTCTCTATGGAGCGTATGCTAATTTTAAAATGAAAGTAGTTCTTAACCTCTCTGTGGTTCAGTTTCCTGATCCGGTAAATGGAAATGATGATGGTCTCATTCTCACAGGAGCATAAAACAAATTGCATAAAATTGTACATGGTAAATACTCAGTCAACTTCAGCTGTGATGATGATGATGATGATTGATTGATTGACTTGAAAATCAAGCTTAAATGTTTAATCACGTTTTTCTTCTTCTTTTTTTAAATTTAAAAGTTGTACCATGGAACTTACAGATATGTCTTTGGTAGCTGCAATACAATAAAACGTTAACCACCTCCCTTCTCCCCACTACTGTTATTTTGGTTTTTCAGTTTATGGGAAAAACAGATGGAGACTATTATACCCTAGATGACATGTTTGTCTCCAAAGCAGCTGAGAGAGAACGTTTTGGTGCAGAGGAAGAGAACCAGAGGAAAAAAGCCATTGCTGAGCATCAGAGTCTCGCTGCCCGAATGGAAAAATGTCCCTACTGTTTTGACAGCTCTCAGTTTCCCAAGCACCTTATTGTTGCAATAGGTGTTAAGGTAAGAAATACCACACTCATGGCCCCTAGGAAGTGACGTAGTGCTGTGTCCAGATTTGCCTCTTTCTTCAGACCCTTACAGGATTCTAACATGTCTGGTCTTCTCTTACTCTGTGTTGCAAATAGTTTTCTTTTCTGACTTCCTGTGATTCTTAGACTCTTCCCTAGAGCAGCATAAAAATTTAGGTGACTTGAAGCTCACATTTTGTATGATTCTCCTCTTTAGAGGAGCAGCACTGGGCCTGAACTTGGGAGCCCAACCGCCTGAACCCAGGTTCTGGCCCTGGCATTGGCCAGCCGTGGGACCTCATTTTCATGGTTGGCACTTGATTCTTAGTATTCAAGTCACTTCAGAAATACTCCGTCTAAAGCAGTTGCTGCTTCTTCCCTTACTTTCTCATAGAACCTATTTGTTTCTTCTTAGAATATCTGATAATTTGAAAATTTTTACCTTATTTTACTTGTGTATTAAGTCCCTCTTCTGATAGGCTGTAAGTTCTGTGAGCACCTAGATAACTCTCACTCATCGTTGTGCACCAAGCATGAATTCCATTGTTGACCAAACATATATCCCATTGTATATCAAGAGTGTGTGTTCCTAGTCACTTATTTTCATAAATATTAATGATTGCTTAATTACTGATAATTGTCACTTATTTCAATAAATATGCAGTGAGTTAATTCTTGTATTGATTAATTATTGTGTACCCGACATACACCAGACCGTAATTAGTTTCTAGAGAAAAGTAGACTCAGAATCAGAAGTACTTGTGGAGCTTGTATCCTAGTAAAATAAGGCAGAAAATAAAGTAATAATTGCCCTGACTGAAGAAAGTGTTGTCAGAAAGCAAATAGAGCAAGGGAATGGGACAAAATGATGGGAGAGTATTTTTTGAGAAGGTGATCTAGAAGGCCCCCTGTAAGGAGGTATTTTAGGGAAGGTACGAAAGATGGAAGGAGCAAGCAACATGAGGATGTGAATGACTGATAATTCAGGAAGGAGCATCGGCAGGTGAAGAGCCGTGAGGAGGAAAGAGCTGGTTCGTGGAGCAGAATGTGGCCCAGGGCAGAGGGAGTGAGAAAAGGAGAGGAGAGGAATGAATGAGTGCCATGCTAGTTCAGGAACTCATAGTTCAGGGACTGTGCATATATGTGTTTATTTGCTAGTTTTTTGTTTCTTGTGTATGTCCCGCCCCTCTCCACACACACCTGTGTGTCCATAGAACTGGTGTGGGCTTTTCCATTCCGACTCTAGCCTTTAGTATCTTTAGGTTGTTGTTAAGACAGTCAGCTTATCAGTTCACATTAGGGTTTCTTTAACTTTATTTCTTCACTCTTCTTTTTTCCCCCTTCCAAACTATCAAAGAGGTAAATGTAAAAGTTCCATTTAAAATTTATTCAATTAAAAAAAATAAAATTTATTCAATTAAAAAAAACCCACCATAACCAATTACTTGTATCAATTTTTCTTAATTCTTTTCCAGACTTTTATAAACATCTACATTTTTCTAGTTATGACATTATAAATATTTCATTCCTCTTCAGTCCGATCCCTACCTTTTAAACACGTAAGAGCAAATTAAACAAAGTAAATTTTTCCTGCTGTGCTTTAGAAGTTTGGAGAATTTTCATTGGGGTTTTTTGTTTTCCCCAGTGCACTGGAGACAGGCTGGGCCCAGGGGGGGCACAGACCTTCTGTTCACCTCCTGCCTTGTAGGCTGCTTCCCCAAGGAGACGTTTCTCAGTTCACTCGTGAAAGTGAACTGCTGGCCTGTGAACAGACACTTTCTGGTTCTTATCTTCCACCCTTACTATTTGTCATACACGTCTTTCCCTGTTCTTGTCGGTGGTCCTCTTCCGCTGTCAGGTAATCCACCCTTCCCCACTAGTCTTTCCTCATGGTATTAAATTCTTTTTGCCTTTCACTTCCTGAGAGTTGGCTGACCTGTTTCTTCCCTTTGGGACTCAGTCTTTTCATTCTAGTTTAACTTAAAAAACCACTGGAGTCTCTCCTTTCTGCATCTATGCGTTATATGCTCTAAAAACTACCATCTACCTCCAGCCTTTCGGCTGTGACTATGTTAATACAGAAATATTTGAAATATTGATTAGAAGGAACCTTATCTGTCATCTGACTACCTATCCCATCCACTGTAGCTAACAGGCCATTTAATTAATCTGAATAAACAAGAAGAAATTACTCCTTTCAGTTATTACCTAAGTTAATCTTAGATGGTTTTGAGTTTCTAAGGAATTACTTTGCCATTTAGTGGAAATGATAAATCACATTCCACAGCAATTCAGTAATTCTCACTCAGCTTGAATTTCTAATATTTAAAGTGAATGTTTTAAATCCAAATGTATTAATGAAACTATATTAATACTCATTAGAATCACAGAGTTAAATAACTTCTGATTGTCAGCTTTTCGTGCTTTCTTCCTCCTTTTTTTAAAAATAAAAGTTATCTGTCTCCCTCGTCTTAACACTGTGCTTTACTTTTTTTAAAAATAGACTTTGTTTCTTTTTTAGAACAGTTTTAGATTTACAGAAAAATTAAGAAGACAGTTCCATATACGCTGTATCCAGTGTCTTCTCTTACTAACACCTGACATTAGTAAGCAAATTCACAAGTTGTAAATTTGTTACAATTAATGAATCAGTACTGATGTTATTTTTAAAAATATTTTGAATATGGTTATGATCTTACTATAAACTTAGGTAAATTTCCATATCCATTCCTTCTTTGTCCTCTCTCAGCAGAGTTTTAAAAAGTTTGCATTATTTTGTGAAATAATATTGTCTGCCATACAAAATACTTCTATCTAAAACCTAACAAAAAATAGTAGAAAATAAGAGTGAGCCCCTTTGCAGAATATTTTTAATGTTCCTCATGAGCACTCTTTGCTCACTATATATAGGCTAATTGACTTTTTTTCTTTTTTAAGACAGTTGTATATAGTGGAAAAATAGCACCAGTTTGTAGGTAACACATGTATTTAAACAGATGGAATTTAAGCAGAGCAGTAAAACTATACAGAGAACATTTCCTTTCTCTCTTACTTGGGTTAATTCTCTTTGCTTAGGCAGTACGATAAGGAAAACCTGATTGATAGGCACCAGTTAGGCTTCTCTTTCATTACCAAGCCGTATATCTTTTCATTCTTGCCCAAAATTGTGTTGTTTCAAGGGCTTTGAAAGCATATAGCTTTCTCAGATCAAGGATAAAGTGTGTCATTCATTTTGCCCTTGGGTACGTTCAATCTCTGAAATACATAGAACAGTTAAAATTGAGACTTGTGCTGTAAATTTCCATTTTATTAGAATCTGCCTTCATGGCTTTTAAAAGTATTTTGGAAATATCAGCTATCTTTAAAAATATTAAAATAAAATATATTGCTTGTAAACAAGTGTGCTTTATTAGGTGTCAGCCATGTTTCCCATGGCTCATTGGTCGCAACTGAGAATAAATACAATAACATTTCCCTTTGCAACTTTTTCCCCATAGGTTTATTTATGTTTACCCAACGTCCGATCTCTTACCGAGGGACACTGCCTGATAGTCCCTTTGCAACACCACAGGGCTTCCACCTTACTGGATGAAGACATCTGGGAGGAAATTCAGGTCAGCATGGTCATTTCATCATTGTAATGCACAGGAGCAGTTTTTACAAAATAATTGCCAGTGGGTTTCTTTATTACCTTTGTCCAGTTTACTTTCTGAACTTACACATTTGTATACATTTCCCTAGTTGTGTACATCTCTAGATCACGTTTTCACCACTCACTCCCTTTTTAGTTTATTTCCCTTATGTGCTCCCTGTTTTGAAGGGTTTTTTAAAAAAATTTTTTTACTGAGATATAACTGATGTATAGCCTTACTAGTTTCAGGTGTACATCTGAAAGCTTTTGTGTACTAAACAAACCGTGACAAAGTAATAAGTATTTTTACTTAAAAAATCAGTGTAAGATTTCTAATCTCTACTTTTGTGGAGCAGGAGATAGCCATTCTTGACAAAGTAAGGTAATAAAAGAGATTTTCAGACAATAAAAAATAAATTTTGGAAGTCAGAGGTTCATATTCAGCATTTGCCATATTTTCCTGTAATGGAATTGGTCTCTGCTGCTGTGATTTTGCTATCAGCCTTTACTTTTATACTTTTCCCTTTATTACCTGGCCCAACTTTTAGATTCAGGGTTTTTCTTCCCTCCCCTCCCCTCCCTTTCCCTCCCTTCCCCTCCCCTTCTTTTTGTGGCCGATTCTGCAAGAAACTGGAAGGCACGACATGGGTGAAATTGCTGCTGAATTATTTCAAGACCTCATAATGACCAAAAAAGAAAAAAAATAAAACTCTTCATTTTTCTAATACTTGACAGTTGAATAGGGGTTACAGGGACCCCTAGTTAGAAAAAGTGAAAATTGTAAGACTGTAAAAGACACTATGTACTGGTCTTTGCATCATGTTGCTAAAGATGCCCAAAGAGGAGATATTTTGACCACACGTTGTGAAATTCAGTCTCTTACTCCTTGTAATCTTTACGTTTATGCTGTGAAAGTAAAGGGCAGACTGTTACCATATATCTGTGGCCAGGCATGGGTAAGAATGTGGACAAATACACTTGATGTGGGAAAAAAATTTTTTCTAGTAGTGGATGCCAGTGCAGTAAATAATTTAAAGTGGAAGTATGCAAATTTGGTTTTCAGAATTATTTTGAGACTTTTCTGGAATGTCTTTTTAAAAATTTATGCATGCAAAACTGATTTAACTTAGAGCAAAATACAGTGCCAAAAAGATTTTAAGTAATACAGGAATCTAGTCTGTGTGTTTTATATTTCTGTAAGAAATTAAGCCACTTGATAGAAAACATTGAGGTGGATAAAGAAGAAATGTATTCATTCAGTAGATACTGAGGACATGAATGTCGATAATCCCGGTGTCCTGAGAAATGCAGAGATAAAATCATTAATTCTGCCCGTAGGTATGGGGTATTTTCGTACAGGTTATATTGCACTTCAGTGGATTTGGGAGCCGTATGCACTATGGAAAATTGAATGAGGGAGGAAAGCCAAGTTATCTTACGCAGAGAATAGCATTATGGCTTTTTGTGTGATAAGAGAATTAGTTGTTACAAGTTGTAAATTAGTATAAGACAGTGAGCAAATAAAGTATTTGAATTCTAGCTTATTTAAAGAAATGTAGCTTTGGGGATTTTTGTTCTTAACTTCAAATATATCCAGAAGTTCAAGTTGGGGCACCTGGCTGGCTCAGTCAGAAGAGCATGCGACTCTTGATCTTGGGGTTTGAGTTTGAGCCCCATGTTGGGTATAGAGATTACTTAAAAATAAAAAATCTTAAAAAAAAAAACTTCAAGTTAATCACGCCCTGGTAAATATCTTTATGGTTATTCCCCCCTTCTAGAGAATATTTAACAAAGATTATTTGACTTAGGAAAAAATAATGTTTGGAAATGCAGGAGCCACTTTTTCTAAGTGATGTTTATCCCCATCCTCTAGTAACATTTAAATTTAATTTTGGATCTTATATTTAATAGAAAATGCAAACCTAAGTTTCAGCACAGCATATGGGAATAATCACAGATTTTGAATGAATAGGAGCCAGGTTTTTTAGTTTCATTAATTATATAGTGAAGCTTGGTCCCCTTTAAAGTTATTCTTACCAGTTTGACAGATAGGTTTGAGCTTATGTTATCGTCAGACACCGTGGATCCATTATTTAAATATCCCAAATTAGCGGTGTGGTGGTGGGGTCATTGCCTACAGTGGGCTTTGCTGCTGAGCGGTGTGATGGGGCCATTTCCCTGGGAAAGCTCCAGTATTGCACCCTCAGGTCTTTTTCTGGGGGCGATCAGACTCTCCAGAGACAATTCTTCCCATCTCTCACCTGGTGCATCTGAGACGGTTTGCTCCTGTTCTGGCAGAGGAGTGGGGGAAGAAGGCTGGGGCAGTAGAATTTATTTATTTATTTTTTAATATATGAAATTTATTGTCAAATTGGTTTCCATACAACACCCAGTGCTCATCCCAACAGGTGCCCTCCTCAATACCCATCACCCACCCTCCCCTCCCTCCCACCCCCCATCAACCCTCAGTTTGTTCTCAGTTTTTAACAGTCTCTTATGCTTTGGCTCTCTCCCACTCTAACCTCTTTTTTTTTTTCTTTTTTCCTTCCCCTCCCCCATGGGTTTCTGTTAAGTTTCTCAGGATCCACATAAGAGTGAAACCATATGGTATCTGTCTGTTTCTGTAAGGCTTATTTCACTTAGCATCACACTCTCCAGTTCCATCCACGTTGCTACAAAAGGCCATATCGTATTCTTTCTCATTGCCACGTAGTATTCCATTGTGTATATAAACCACAGTTTCTTTATCCATTCATCAGTTGATGGACATTTAGGCTCTTTCCATAATTTGGCTATTGTTGAGAGTGCTGCTATAAACATTGGGGTACAAGTGCCCCTATGCATCAGTACTCCTGTATCCCTTGGGTAAATTCCTAGCAGTGCTATTTCTGGGTCGTAGGGTAGGTCTATTTTTAATTTTCTGAGGAACCTCCACACTGCTTTCCAGAGCGGCTGCACCAGTTTGCATTCCCACCAACAGTGCAAGGGGGTTCCCGTTTCTCCACATCCTCTCCAGCATCTGTAGTCTCCTGATTTGTTCATTTTGGCCACTCTGACTGGCGTGAGGTGATATCTGAGTGTGGTTTTGATTTGTATTTCCCTGATGAGGAGTGACGTTGAACTTCTTTTCATGTGCCTGTTGGCCATCCGGATGTCTTCTTTAGAGAAGTGTCTACTCTGGGGCAGCAGAATTTAAACACTATGTAACATTTCCTGTAATGCCCCCGTTTTCAGACTCCAGCTGTGTCAGGTTTTGCCAGCCCAGCAAACTTACTGTTGACCTTCTACAGAGAATAATGCGACAGCGTTCTGATGTGTTGAGGGTATCGGCGTGTTAATTCCTTTTTTCAAAAGACTTCCATCTATGCCATTTGCTTTTTGCTACACCTTCACTCTCCTTCTGTAACCGCTTGGTGCTTACCAGTTCTTGAGCCTTGTGAGGGTTCTTTCTGTAGTGCAGGATGGCTGTCTTCTCTGCTACCCCTGCTGATCCCCTCCCGCCACACCTGCCAGGGATGAGCCAGCTTGCTGATGTTTAAGTCAGTTATTATGGAGCGATCTGATTTCCAGTGAGGCTTCTCTTGTTCTCTTTGTTCCAGTAATTTGGGCTGTTTTAAAAATTACTTTAATGTCATTTCTGAGTGGCTACTCCATGGAGGGCACAGAGTTAAATATATGTATTCTATCTCATAACATTTATCTCTGGATAACTTTACCTTTGGACATGTTCTATTTAGAAAATCTGAATAAATTATAGTATTAATATTATATGATCAACCTTACATAGCTTTGATATTTCCAAGTATAATACTTTAATTTTCATTTCAAAAAGTTTTACTTATATACACCTGAATTGTTATAATGTGACTTGATACAAATTAAGAATTGCAACACTCTAGTATAGCTTACTTAAATATATTGTAAGGAATTTTAGTCTAGATATGTTAACTAAAATGAGGAATGGCATGTAGGTGAGTAGTCATAGTTTACAAATGTGGAAAATAGTGATTACCCAAAGGGTAGTGTTTTTTCTACTAGAAAAATGGGAATGTTATATAATCCCCATAATATGGGGATCTATATCTCTGTGAAGCATAAAATAGTTTTGGTATGTTATAATAATGAACTAAAACACTTTCTTCAGTGTTTGGTTGTCGTATAACTTAAAGAATGAATATTATTTAAATACGTATAGTGTATGTGTTATACTGAGCTTCGGGAAGATCCTTCTTTAGTGGAGCGGGTAACCTCAAATTCTTTCATTAAACTCGTGTTTTTCAAGTACAGTTTTTTTATGCAGAGAGAAGTACTTGAGTGTTTGTGTGTGCCCTGCTTGTATGATGTTTATATTATCATAGTGAACTATTCTTGCATCACTACTAATTTAGTACCTTTAAGTTTGCATTTGTAATTCATGACTCTGGAGTCTGTCTTCCTCACTGTCATCCACATAGTATCTAGAACAAGCATCGAAACAGTTAAACCAGGAAAGGGCTGTGGATCAACAGGAAAGCAAGGAAGTTTGTGAGACAATGTTACATTGTCGGTGCTGCTGCTGCTTTATATCCATTTTCTCCTTTCTTCAAAGAAAGTTAGTTTTCAAATAGTAGTTCTACTCCAGCAATGGTTTTCCTTTTTCTAGCCCGTAAGATTATGTTACCACTGCACTAGGTAATGAAATAAATAACAGTTCATCGAAAATATTCATAATAAATAAAAATTCACAAACGGTAGCAGTTAACAACATAGAGACAGTCTAAAAAACTATCTTATAAAACCAGCTTTGTGTATTTTTCCCATTTTGTTTTCTAAGTGTTTTGTGCAAGTGTGTTTGTTTTCTAAGTGTTTACTAGGCCTGCGAAGGTAACTTTTGGGAAAAACAACAGGGTAGAGGCGGGAATGGATGAACGGTTGTCACTTCCTGGCTCGTGAGCCATGTCAGTCTTAGCACCGATGTCTGTGAATCGTCCATCGAATTGTGGTCCCTGCTGTTGCAAACAGAACCGAACTCACAGTGCTCAAGACAGGAAAAGTTAATCTCTTATGTCACGGTCCAGTGTGGGTTGGGCAGTTCCCAAGGCAGATCGCCCCCAGACATTTAATTGGGTATCCAGGCTCCTTCCATCATCAGGCTCTCCTGTGGTGGGGTCCTCTTTCAGGACCTTGGATGGAAGAAAATGAATACAAGAAAGCACACTGCCCCTTCACTGTTTCAAGGGACACATAAGTCACTTGTCACAAGTGACACCTATCATTTCTAGATACATTCCATTGCCCAGAATTAAATATGTCCCCACCTAAGTCCCAGAGAGGCTGGGAAATCTAGTCTTCTTGTTTGCCCAGGAAGAGGAAAATGAAACAGTTTAGTGAACATGGCTTTTCTTGGGAAGGTTTGTTGTCTGCAGAAATCAGATTGGGGCCATGGCAACTATAAAATTTGAATGACCACTTTCACCATGTAGATACCTATACTAGTATTTTATATTTTATGATTTTTTACCATAATTTAACCTCAATTGTGTGTGCACTGTTAATTTGGTTTTATGAAGTGTAGTACAAGATTCAGAGGATATTTAAAGGGGAAGCAATCCTATATAGTCATCTCTAATGATTTAGCTAACAAGTCACCTGACAATGAGATTATTAGACTATTAGCCAAGACTTTGACAACAAATTGAGTCTTTAAAAGAGGCTTTGCTGAACTTCTCTACAGCTCTGGTCAGAAATGAAAAGCAAATCCTGTGTCTGTTGCTTACTAGGTATCTTTGTAGTTTATCTCAATGTATAATTATTTGATTTCCTTTTTTCCTACTTGTTCTTGTTTTATGAAATGAGTACAAAACGGAAGCGTGACAAGTCATTACTGACAAGTGATCATCGGAGGCCTGGTGGAGTCCCAGGACCCCCACCCCCCAGGCAGCAGCAATAAGTAGCTTCTCCCCTTTTGGGGTGTCCGTGGAGGCTGAGTGGGAAAGCTGAACAGCTGTCTGCACGTGGCAGTTGCTAGGCAGTGTCTGAGCCACAACCTGGCTGAATCTCCAGGGAGTTAGGCTGAGCTAAAGCCAGGAACCTCAAAAGGTGATGTGATTCCACCTGTACGACATGCTTGAAACGGTAGGATTAAAGAAACGGAGTACACAGTGGCGGTTTTGCCCATGTGATGAGAGGGAGTGTGGCTGGGAGTGTTGGGATTGCTCTGTGCCTTCACCGTGTCCCTGTTAATATCCTGGTTGTGATGCTGTACTGTGGTTTTGTAAGATGCTACCGTCGGGGGAAACTGGGGTAGAGGTGTATGGGATCTCTCCATTTTCTACATGTGATCTATAGTCCTAATTGAACAATTTAATTAAGATATTTGAAAGTTATAAATTAGCTGACAAATCTCGATAAAAAAATGTTTCAAAAATAAATTTAATAAGGTGGGAGGGGGGCGTGCCTGGGTGGCTCAGTCAGTTAAGTGTCTGAATCTTGGTTTCGGCTCACATCACGATGTCACAGTTCATGAGATCGAGCCCCGTGTTGGCCTCTGTGCTAACAGTGGGGAGCCTGCTTGTGATTCTCTCTCTGCCTCTCTCCCTCTTGTGCACTCTCTGTCTCTCTCTCAAAAATAAATAAACTTTAAAAAAAAAAAATCTTTCTTCCTCCTACTTAGACAAATATACTAACACTTAATAAAGATAGAATAAATATATGACACTCTACAAGGCCAAGTTTGAATTTCGAATTCTTAGACACCTTGGTGGTGTGGGGAGAGTCAGCTTCTGGCTACAGCCTTCAGCCTGGTCCCCTTTCTTCTAAGCCCTGACATCATCCTGTACCACAGGGGATGTCCTGTGCATACCTGTGAGCGTCTGGACGGCGTGTCTGTGCTCCAGGACTCAGGGTATGAAATAATAAATATGTAAATAAGTAGAAAAGAATAAAAAGTAGGGATTTTATAATAACGCTGAGTTCTTTGGGAAAAGAAAACACTCTTACTGTTCCACCGTAGTATATTTGACTTTGATACACTCGGTGGGACATGATTGTACGTGAAAATAGGGGATGCTTGAGTATACAAGGTCCAAGTGCAGGGTCAGCAGACGTGTGTGGGAGCCAGTGGATGAAGATGCTGTGAGCCTAGGGAGATACTGGGAAGTGGGTTCCACACCCACCTTCCAGGAGGTACCTTCTGTGTTTTGTGGTTATTTTCCTCTGATTTTACTCCTTGAGTTTGATTTTATCTCTTCCTTGTCTTACTGTAGTCTTTTGGAACATTTCCAATATATGCACAAAACTCAGCAGAGTAAGTTTCAGTTTAAAAAGAAAAGTTGGTTAGGGGCGCCTGGGTGGCTCAGTCGCTTGGGCTGACTGACTTCGGATCAGGTCATGATTTCACGGTTCGTGAGTTCGAGCCCCGCATCGGGCTCTGTGCTGACAGCTCAGAGCCTGGAGCCTGCATCTGATTCTGTCTCCCTCTCTCTGCACCTCCCCTGCTCGTGCTCTGTCTCTCTCTGACTCTCAAAAAATAAATAAATGTTAATAAAAAAAAAAAAAGAAAAGTTGCTTAAATATGTGAAATGGTATAGTAGATTTAGAAAGTAAAGTAATGGTAAGGTAACAGTACGGAATCTAAACATTGTTGACCATTTATTTTTTATTTTAAAGGGATTTAGTGTACCTTTTATTGTTTTCCATATTTTGTCTGTAAGTGTTTTAGTTACCTCATCATTTTATTTTCTTCAGATGTTTAGGAAATCATTAGTAAAGATGTTTGAAGATAAAGGGTTGGACTGCATCTTTTTAGAAACTAACATGAGCATGAAGAAGCAGTACCATATGGTTTACGAGTGCATTCCTCTCCCGAAGGAAGTGGGCGACATGGCTCCCATCTACTTTAAGGTATTCTGGATACTTTTGCATGCATCCTGTTTCACAACAGTGCTGTTTTATGAATACGGTTATCTTTTTTCTTGTATTTTTTGTCCTTATATACTAATATCAAACTTTATATAAAGAAATGCAGTAAAGCACACAAAAAAATTCTTTGTAAATTTCTGTAGAGAGAAATTTGGGATTTTGACCTTTAAAAAGCATGCTTATTTGAGAGTGCCTGGGTGGCTCAGTTGGTTAGGTGTCCAACTTCAGCTCAGGTTGTGGTCGCACAGCTTGTGAGTTTGAGTCCCGCATCAGGCGCTATGCAGACAGCTTGGAGCCTGGAGCCTGCTTTGGATTCTCTGTTTCCCTCTCTCTTTCCCCCTCCCCTGCTCACACTCTGTCTCTCTCTCTCAAAAATAAATAAACATTGAAAAAAAAAAGCATGCTTATTTGTAAGTATGAATATACTGTTGAATGGCAGTTTATGCTTTCTATTTTAATTTGTCAGTTCTAAAATGAAAAATCAGGGTTTTACCTTGAAGTCCTTTGCGGTCAAAATTATAGTCGTAATTCTAGAAAACTCACTGAAATTCACAAGAGCTGGAGAGAGTTACATATAAATAGTCCATGTTACAATTGCTGAGACAAGTTACTGTTCTTTTAGTATTTAATACCTCATGATGCTATTTGTAAGAAGAAACTAGTATCTAACCTTGACATACGTTTTTGGACATAATTACTAGAGTTTTTAATCAATTAAGTGTCATAATATTCAGGCAGCTTTTACAAGATAGCATGGTTTTGAGGCTGACCTGAATACATTATAATTTGTAGGCTAATATAAATGCATGTGTAGAAACGTATATGAAATAGTAACATGTAAAGTGAAAAATGGAGGCAGTGTTTTATGAAGTGATGCACGGAGACTTTCCCGTGCAACATTTAGACGATACAGGATGGGAGAGTTTATTCGTGGACTGGACATCCCAGTACAAAGGATGGTGAGACTTGTTGAGGTTAATGAGGTGGTGAAAATACGCCTTCTCTCTACAGATTTCTAAAAACAATTTGATTATTTGATTTTAAGAAATATACTAGTAAAGTAGGAGAAAGAGCCAACTTGCCAGTTGTGTGTTAAGCAAAATCAGTTGGGAAAGAGATTATTATACTTTTCTTCATTTTTTTTTTCTTTCTTTTTTTTGTATCTCCCCAGTAGAGTCTTAGGTGATTGTGACCACAGGCATTGAGGTAATAGGACATGTAAGCAGCCACTGTTGCTTATGTTGGGTGACAGAAATGTCATCACTTAGAACGGTGTGCCACTTTTCTACCCTAAACCTTTTATTTGATTTGCCTTCAGTTTTATACTGAATGTGCTACGTCATAGTATCAGCCCCAGTGCCCCATATGCCTTTTAAATATGGACCAGCAGTGTATCTGATGCTTTTAAACTGTGCTTATTTGAATGCTAATTTTATGTTTAAAATTTGCTTCATTAATGATGACAACTGTACAAAAATGAGAGTACTTGATACTCATCATCCTGGTTTTTCTATTAAATATTTCTTTACCACATATACTAGTTCTGTTGCTTAGGCTCAGAGGTCTTACAATGCCGCATCTATGCATTTTTCCCCTTCATTTTTACTTCTTTGTTATAGGGCCAAATAGTTCAAGTACTTGGTTGTCAGAAATTACTCTTTTGCGAAAAGGGCAGTAAAACTAAACAAATTTATTTGAGTAGGTTTCTATGAATGGGATAAGGAAGTTGTGAACTTTTATGTTCACAAACTTTCGTTTAAATTAAATTGCTTAGGCTTATTAAGGATTGTATTTGTGGTGTAAAGTTGGGCTGAAGTTAGTACAAGAATTAAGAATGAGTAAAGAATATTTCCTTTTTCCTAAAGATAGGACTTTAAAGAAAATTAAGGTCCAATTTTAAATAACGAATTAAAGCCTTAACCCATTTTAAATAATGAACCACCTACCATGTATACTCTATCTGTGATTAATTCACTGTGTTACTTTATTTTTAAACAGTCTCTTTGTGTTTGCTTATAAACTATTTTTTCATTAATAAATGGCTATTTCTTAGAAAGCCATAATGGAATCTGATGAAGAATGGTCTATGAACAAGAAATTGATCGATCTCTCTTCGAAAGACATCAGAAAGTCTGTAAGTATCTTTTTCTTGCCCTTGGTATAAGAAATGATCCTGATGTTTAGGGATCATTAATTGTCACATCTTACTTAAGAAAGAGACCATTTGGGGCGCCTGGTTGGCTCAGTCGTTTAAGCATCTGACTTCGGCTCAGATCATGATCTCACGGCCTGTGAGTTCGAGCCCCGTGTCGGGCTCTGTGCTGACAGCTCAGAGCCTGAAGCCTCTTTAGAGTCTGTGTCTTTCTGTCTCTCTCTTTGCCCCTCCCCTGCTCACACTGTGTCTCTCAAAAATAAATAAACATCAAAAAAAAAAAAATTAAAAAAAAAAAAAAAGAAAGAAAGAGACCATTTGGCTGAGTGACCCAAGGTGAAGTAAGTAATTCTATGAATAAGAAATTCTTTTCATTCTACTTGGTCTAGCAAATGCTCTTTTGTTCAGATGCTTATGTGAATATTTATTCCTGACCTTCTGGCCTTGTGCCTTCCTCACCTTCTGGAGCTGTGCCTTCCTCACCTTCTGGCGCTGTGCCATTGTGGTGCCTACAGTTGGCTGTGACCGCATCAGACTCTGCTGTAGGAGCTCCTGTAATGGGCTTCTCAGCCTCTGTGGAAGTAAGGAGAGGGGCCCTCTCGTTACTCAAATTATAATGAGGATAACATTTTCCTAGAGGCTCTATTTGATTTTGGAGTTCTTCCCCCCCACCCCATATAAAGATTACCTGTTACAATCTTTAAAACAGTGGCTAAGTTAGATTATGCGTTCATTTTTCTTTAGGGGAGTTTCCCAACCGAGCTTCACAGCTTAGTCGATCCACAGACTCACTCTTAGACACGTTACACAAGTTGAGTACTGTCACAAGGACCTCTCTCTTTTCTAGACGTCTAAATGAACTGGAATAGAGATATACTAGAACTGTGGATTCCTTTTTGGTTTTCTGTTCAAAACACACTTTACTGTACAGCCGTTCAGTGAGTGAGAGCTGTTTACCAGGCACTCTTCTATGTGCATTGCACGTGCTGGAACAGAACAGGGATGTGGACTCTGGGGGCGGGGCAGGCACTTCAGCCTGTGTGCTAGGTCATCCCTCTGCCCTCGTGTGTAAATAACGTTATGCGAGTGCAGCTACACCAGTTTGTTAGGTGCTGCTTTTGGAAGCTTTCGTGCAGCAAGGGCAGAGTGGAGAGTTGCAGCAGAGACTATGTAATCTTCAAAGCCCAGAACATTTTATTTAAATTCAGACTTTTATGTTTTCTTAAGTTTGCTGACCCTTGTTCTAATAGATGACACTAGGCTATTTTCTTCCGTATATTCTTTTCGGAAAGCCAGACTCCTGATACAGGTGACTGGTAAGGTATCTCATTGTATTTATTATGTCCTACTCAAGAGATTGAAATTTCATTGCCTTACTGAAGATAGGTTTAATACAAAGGTAAAACATTGTCTATAGTCTTCTTTTCTCCCCTTGCTGGCGAATTCGACCAGACAGTATATTAACTCCCCCCTTAACAAATGTCCTTTTCATTTCTGTCTTCTCTGAGCCTATAGTAAAACGTATCTAGGGGGCAGCTGAGGGGTTCATTCAGTTGAGTGTCTGACTCTTGGTTTTGCCTCAGGTCATGTTTCCAAGGTCATGGGATCAAGCCATGTGTTGGGCTCTGCACTGAATGTGGAGCCTGTTTGGAATTCTCTCTCTCTCTCTCTCTCTCTCTCTCTCTCTCTCTCTGCTTCTTTCTCTCTGCCCCTCTCCCCTGCTTACATGCTCCCTCTGTCTCTAAAAAAGAAAAAAAGGATACCTAGCATACACACATCTATTATGCCTGAGTTTTTCACTTCTCATAATCTCCATTGCCATTAAATATTCTTTTTTTTTCTTTTTTTTTTCTACATTTCTTTATTTTTTGAGAGACATAGACAGAGCACAAGTTGGGGAGGGGCAGAGAGTGAAGGAGACACAGAATCCGAAGCAGGTTCCAGGCTCCGAGCTGTTAGCACAGAGCCCGATGCGGGGCCCGAACTCACAAACCGTGAGATCGTGACCTGAGCCGAAGTCAGACGCTTAACCGACTGAGCAACCCAGGTGCCCTGCCATTAAATATTCTTTTATAACATGATTTTAATGGCATTTGAAAGTATTTCTAAGTAGAAGTTTTTAAAGATACGTATTATTCTCTATTTGCTATCCTGCGTATGCAGTTTTCTTCCTGGTGAACCATCTAGTACCAATTTTAAGTTTGTTTTTTAAAACGTGTTCAGTACTTGAGTCAAATGCCTAGGGAATTTTAATATTTTAACTAATATGGAAAATCTGAAACAGATACAGACCTTTGTAGGAACAGTAGTTGTATATTCTACTTGGAAGCATTGCCCAGATCCCAAGAGTTGCCTTTCTAAGTCATCACATAGTATCTGAGAGTCACAGCAGACAGGGAGTGGGCCAGATGATATCTCTGGTCCCTTTTGGCTTTAGGATTCGATAATTATGTGGATGGAATTGTGAAGAGAACTTGAGTATTAGGAATAATTCTAAAGGAGGTCACTTTTTAGGTTAATAAGCTTTTCAGTGGCTTTTTAAAAATGATAAAAGTGTTTCTGAGCACAAAGTGAACAATCTTGACTTATTTTAATGTTATTTCTATTCTGGAAGAACCTCATTATACTTATTTTTAAAACTCTGTGTCCTTGGTAGTTTCATAAAGTGTTTTACCTGCTTTGTGGGGTGGGGTGATTTTTTTATTCAAGTAAATTCTTGGCTTCTGGTAATTTATTCTGATTCTTTGTTGATTTATGTTTTTCTGCTGTGAGTATGAGCTTCTCTTTTTGTGCCCCCTTGCTCCCTTTCTGGGCCCTGATTTCTCTGTAGTTGTGTGAAGTTCGTGGCAATACACAGGGAAACACATCTCTCTGTGTGCTCAGTGCAGAGTACTTGTGTGTTATCAACTAACTTGTCAACAACACTGCTCGGTTTTCACAAGACTGTGACATTGAGATTTCATGTGAATTCTTTCTCAACTTCTAATGTGATGATTGTAAGTTTAATTTTGTGATAGCTATAATTAAAAAACATCTAGCACATTTAGGGATTTTTAAGACTGAGGAAAGTCCATGTCAAGGAAAATTTGGGTTCACCCAGAGACCTTCAAGCTCAAGGACAATTAGAGCAAGTCAGGAGTAATACCTGGAAATATTGAAAGGGGCAGATTCAAATATTACTGTTTTGTTGTTGTTGTTGATGTTGTTGTTGTTGTTTACCATCAATAAAATGTTTTGCCATAGTTCTGTCAGTGTCTTTCAAGAGCGATACCAGAGGTCGTTCCCTCTGTCTGGCCGAGGCAGGAAAAGCAGAGTGGTAAGTGTGCACGCGCTTTGATACTAGAGCCTTCATGGCGCCTGCTGACGAGCCACCGTCCTGATGAGACAGCCGGTTGTCCCCAGGAGCCACAGGGAGAGGACAGACAAGCTCGTGGCAGCCCGCGCTCCTTGCAGAGCAGTGGTGTGTTTACTGTGCCGTCTCGGCACTTACGTCCTGAGTTGTTGAGTCAGTCACTTGGCATGGATGTTCGTTTCCTACCAGCGACGGAAGGACACAGATTTATTTTGCAGTCCTGGAGGTCACAAATACGAAATCTGCTGCACTGGACTCAGATCAAGGTCTTAGCAGGTGTGCGTTCCTTCTGGACGCTCTAGGGAAGAATCTGTTCCCTTCCCTTTTCTAGAAGACTCTCGGGATTCCTTCCTTCATCTTCAGTTCCAGCGGTGTGGGATCTTCCAGTTTTTCTCTGATGCTGACTCTCCTGACTCTTACTTATAAGTATCCTTGTGATTGTATTGGGCCCACGAGGATAACCCAGGATATCTCCTCATTTGAATATCCATAAACTAATTGCATGTGTGAAGTCCCTCTGCCGTATAAGGTAGTATATTCATGGCAAATAGAGGATTAGCATATATTTCAAGGGCCATTTTCCTGCCAGGTACAATATGTTACAGACAAAGGGCATGGCCCCCATCCTTACAGATTGCTTCCTCAAGTTCCCTCTCCCTTGAAGTGCTGTCTGGTAGTCAGCGTAGTTCCGTAACTTTGTTTTGGCCATTCCCATTCATGCCTCACGTACAACGCTCTGCGTCACCTACCAAAAATATTCTTAGGGAGTCCTCTATCCTTTTTGCTTTGACCACCATGTTTGCACAAAGCCCTGTTGTTTGGAAACCAGGAAAGGCAGTAATGTTTGAATGACCTTCTCTGTGTGAGGCATCGGGCTTACCCTGGGTGCGCAACTTCTAGTTCATCCTCGCAGCAAACCTCTCAGTTCTTCATATTTCTCAGGAGACCCCGAGGTGGTAAATGACTGGCAGAAGGTTCAGAGCTTTGATTAGAGGCCTTCTCAGTCTCTTGACTTTATTTTTTCCTGACTGTCTAGGTCGTGTACTTGTTTATCCTATTCTGAAAATGTGAAAGTAAGAAAAATAAATAAAGCCACAAAACAGTAACCTGTTTTCCCTGCATTTGATGTTATATACTATTATATAGTGTGTGTGTGTATATATATATATATAATATACACATATTATATATATATATTTGATGTTATATTCTACTATTTGATGTTATATACTATTTTATAAACTGATTTTTTTACAACATTAACTACTTATAGTGAAATAGACACGTGGGATTCAGGGCCAGAATGAGCATGTGCGTGCGTGTGCGTTTGTGCGTTTGCATGTGTGTGTGTGTGTGTGTCTGTGTGTGTGTGTGTGTGTGTCTGTGTGTGTGTAGAAAGGAGAGGAAAAGATCATAGTTAGTCCTGGAGATACTTTGAAATGAGGTTGGTTAACTAAATATTGTTATACCCACCTCACCAGTTAAGAAAAAATTATGATTGGGTTTAATTTATTTTTGATAAATAAATGGTAATAAAAATATTATGAGCAAAGCTCTAAGTATATGGTTAGGCCTCTCTTCCTGTTCTGTTTTGTGAGGGAAATATAGGAATGATACCCTTATTCTCTGTGTAGTTTAAAGAAAATTATTCTACTGTTATCTATATAAAAACACTACCTTTTCTTGCTGTTTTCCTCAAAGACAGGAAAAGAATTGGTTTTGATTATAGCTAAAGAGCTATCTGGCTGAAAGGCTACCAGATGAAATGTTTGACTCTGAAAGTTACGTCACTACGTATTCTTGAATTGGAAATTTATCATATGCTCTTGTTGTGAAGGGTTGCCTAACTTCCCTCATATCCTAGAGCAGGAGAAGGGATTGCACAGAACTTGCCGATTCCAGGCTGTACTCATGTGTGATTTATCTGTTTATTTAGGTACCCAGGGGCTTACCTTACTTCTCTGTAGATTTTGGCCTCCAAGGAGGGTTTGCCCACGTCATTGAAGATCAACATAAATTCCCTCATTACTTTGGGAAGGTAAGCTCACAAGTTTAATAAAATTCCAGAGTGTTGTAGCAGTTTGGTAATAACACTTTTCTTTCAAAGGGAAATCAAAACTTGGGGCACAATATAGAGTGAAGTTGGTGAGTGCTCTTCTACCCAGTTTTAGAGAGAGAACCTCAAAGCTGCCAATAAAAATACCTCAGACTGTTGCTAACAGTCAGGAATGTCCCTTTGGAACCCACCATTTTGTGACACCGTCGAGAGTGAGGGTAGCCGTTTTCCTGTGGAGGCAGCCGGCCTCGTGCCACAAGGGTGACACTCTAGACACCCACAGTGAGTTTGCTCGAGGTGACTCCGCTTTGTGGAGGCTGTCCTTCCTTTCATCTCACCGATGGGGGAGCCGGGCTGCAGACAGGTTATGTGACCCGGTCACGTGCTTCTAAGGGACAGAACTGGTCCATGCACCTCTCATTCCTGGTTGAACCTGAGAACGGATGACCTCACGTCTGCACTTACGACGAAGCACCATGTGGTCCGAGAAGAGTATATGACTGAGTCATTTCACATGGTTTCTGGGCACATGTCTGCGTGACGATCGTAGATCGCCATTCGTTTCACTGCTGGGGGTGCAGCCACAAAGTAGGGTCCACTGTGTATCTGGGAAGTAGGTGAGGTAGTGTCAGGCGCTAGAACGAAACTAACGTGGCCGCTGCAACAGTCAAAAGAAGTCTGGGCAGTAGTAGTTCTAGAAGTGGCCTTTGAATCGAGTCTGGCTCAGGCTTTCCTGCTCATACTGTCCTCTGACTAGAGGAGCCCTCGCGAACTCTGCCCTGGGGCCCCTGTCTCCCTCCTCACTCTCATCTCCCCTGTATGGACGTCCTCTACAGCAAGTAGGCTCGCGTCAGGAGGAATCTCGACCCCAGAGGTTCAGATTCAGAACTGTTTATTCTGTTGCCTTTAAAATGTTAGAGGCCCCAAGTCACATGCATTTTTGAACTGTTGAGATATAGTACAGAAACGTGTTTGAGAAATTTTCAAAATGTTTTTTCACAGAGTTAATTAGAAAGAAATTTGTTTTCATTGCTCTGAAAACCCCTGTTGTTTTAATCAATAGAACTCTATAACTGAAGACTCTCAGACTCTGGATTCCTTCCTTCCTTCCTTCCTTCCTTCCTTCCTTCCTTCCTTCCTTCCAGCCTGATTTTTTTGAAAACAAAGTAAAATACCCATTTTTTTTAATTTTGTAAATTTAATTGGGAGATTGCAGTCCTGAACAAATATGTTTATATGATACTGTTTAAAAAGAAAGCTTCCTCAGTTAGCATGGCATCGCTGATCCGTTTCCCCCCAGATTTGCCTCTCAAGAAGCTGCCTGTGAGCCCAAGAACTCCCTTCAGCCTGCTGCCTAAGCTGAGTGTTCAGAGAGCAGGAGGGGGATGGTCTCTTTCCATTCACAGCTGCTTCTGTTACCAAGACTCAGTGGTACCTGTATGGTACCCATAAGACAAAACTTGGTATTTTACAGAGACAGTGTTAGGCCAGTTCATAAACTAGGCTTGCTTAAACTACATTGCTTACTTGGGCTGATGCCAAGAAAATTCTCGCATTAAATCTAAATTTAGTCTTGATGTTTTCTAAAATTACTCTCTTTGTTGGGCCCTTTATTTCTGTTTCTCAGTGAAGGAGCTTACACTAAGCCTTTTCTGATATATCCAATAACTAGAATCTTCTTTTTTCTTGAGTCTCCATGTAGTCTGCAATGGCATTTACCTTATTCTGCTCTTTAAGACAGTTCTTTGTGTAGTTGGTCATCCTTCTGGTCCTACCACAGGCCCACATTCTGTTAGTTCTCTGAAGACAGGTAGATGTATGTTAGTTATCTTTGTATCCCCAACGACATTTGGTACTTGCTTGTACACAGTATGTCCCCTTGGTAAAAATGTTAAGAGCGTGTCCAGGATCTCCCCACACAGTCCTGTGGAAGTAGACTGAACATGCAGAGTTTGACCCTCAGCCCAGTGTTGTCCTGTGTTGCCATACTGCCCTCCCGTAAGCATTGCACGTTTCCCCCGTATCCTTGTGTATGTGGATACTCACAGGCATAAGTTGCATTACTTTCTGTAGCTAACAGCACAGGAAGAGAATCATGAGGGAAGTAATCTAGGATAATGAAAGCAGTCAAATCAAAATCCATTTCTTACAGGAGTTTGGAATGTGACTCTTAAAAGAAGGTGGTTTATAATTTTTAATTCTTTGTTTATTTGGATTATTAGTATTAAAATATGATTCTAGGGATGCCTGGGTGGCTCAGTCGGTTGAGTGTCCGACTTCGCTCAGGTCATGATCTCAAGGTCTGTGAGTTCGAGCCCCACGTCGGGCTCTGTGCTGACAGCTCAGAGCCTGGAGCCTGCTTCGGATTCTGTGTCTCCCTCCCTCTCTGCCCCTCCCCTGCTCATGCTCTGTCTCTCTTTCTCTGTCAAAAATAAATAAAACATTAAAAATAAAATAAAATAAAATAAAATATTCTATTTCCTGAATAAAGATCTCCAGCTAATAGTAGAAGAAAATGGCTTATAAATATAAGGGGTAGTAGAGAGAATGTTGGCCTGAGATTCAACTGCAGTCCGACACCAGAGTTAATAACTGTTGCATGTTGGCTAACTTTTTCTCCATACTGGTTACCAGAACAGCTCATGAGGACCAAATTAATTAAATGTCACGCTCCCTTCCTCCCCTTTGCACCCTCTCTGGTAGATGTGCTAACAAGCAACAAAACGGACAAAGAACATGACAAGAGACAAAACTAGCACTGCTAGAATTCTAGGGCTTGCATAGTTAGAACTAACTGAAAACAAGATTTTTTTCCCCAAGTTTTCATTTAAAGTCCAGCTTGTTAACATACACGTGCAATAATAGTTTTAGGTGTAGAGTTTAGTGATTGACCATTTACATACAGCACCCTGTGCTCATCACAGCAAGTGCCCTCCTTAATCCCCATCACCTGTTTCTCCCATCCCTCGCCTACCTCTCCGCTGTAACCATCAGTGTGATCTCTGTAGTTAAGAATCTGTTTCTTGGTTTGCCTCTCTTTTTTTCCCCCCCATGCTCATTTGTTTTGTTTCTTAAATCCCACATATGAATGAAATTGTAGCCATTTGTCTTTCTCTGCCTGACTTACTTCACTTAGCATTATACTCTCTAGCTCTATCTACATCGTTGCAAATGGCAAGATTTCATTCTTTTTGATGGCCAGCTAATATTCACATGTTCTTTATCCATTCATCAGCCAGTGGACACTTGGGGTCTTTCCATAATTGGCTATTGTAGATAGCGCTGCCGTAAACATTGGGATACATGTACCCTTCGAATCTGTATTTTTGTATCCTTTGGGTAAATACCTAGTAGTGTAATTGTTGGGTCATAGGGTAGTTCTGTTTTTAACTTTTTGAGGAACCTCCATACTGGAAAGTAAGATTTTTTAACTTGAAACTAATATGTGTGTAGAATTTGAGTATCATCTTGGAGAACTACTGACTTTTATACCTAGTATAAATATAAATAGAAATAGTTTCATTCTGTTTTCAGCATTTATACATATATGTGTCTGTATTTCTCTCATTCTTTAAAAGGAAATCATTGGTGGGATGTTGGATATAGAACCCAGGCTGTGGAGGAAAGGGATCCGGGAAAGCTTTGAGGATCAGAGGAAGAAGGCACTGCAGTTCGCTCAGTGGTGGAAACCATTCGACTTCACCAAAAGTAAAAAATGTTGAGTCAAGCCTTTCAGTTTTTAAATGTCTTCTTCAGATTCCTTTCAGTTTTATTTCTATTCTGTCTCAACAACTGACCCTCAGGCCACAGGGAGAGAAAGTCCTGCTCTGGGTCTCGGATGCCTGTGCATCACCGGATTGTTTCCTTTCCTACCTTGTCCTGCGCCCTTCCCTGTTGTCATTGGGGAGCAGGACCGGATACGGGGTGACCCTGCGTTCCCGCTCTGTCCCTGCGTCTTTGTGTTCCGACCAGTACAGTTAAGATGTGGAAGGACTTTCCTGAAGGACTGCTGAGGAGGGACAGCAGATCACCGGTTCAGAGGGAGGTGGGGCTGCTTCAAGGTGGTGAACACTGTTGACCAGCTTCTCTTGAATATTTTAAACTGAGTTGGCATATTCAGTAATAATTGCAACTTCTCTTTGTAGCCTTTTATAGAAGAGCTCTTCATTTTCTACCAGTAGCAGATATATCACTGCTATTCTTTTTATTAAAGGAAGAAGAATGTTCGAGAATAATAAATTAAATAAAGCATCACATGTTCATGATTTGTTGGTTTCTATTTCTGGATTAAAAAAAATTTTTTTATGTTTGTTTTTGAGAGAGAGAGAGAGACAGAGCCTGAGCGGAGGAGGGACATAGAGAGAGGGAGACACAGAATCCAAAGCAGGCTCCAGGCTCTGAGGTGTCAGCACAGAGCCCGACGCGGGGCTCGAACTCACGAACTGGGAGATCATGACCTGAGCTGAAGTCGGATGCTCAACCGACTGAGCCACCCAGGCGCCCCTTAATTCTGGATTTTTAGATAGTGTCTTTGAATTTGCGGGATGTTGAAGGTAATTGTTCCAGATGACACAATTTACAGCTGTTTGGGTTTTGAAAGTTGAAAAATTTAGCCAAATTGTCATTTTGGGTTTGTAGTATTACAAAATCTTAAGTAATTAGAGTATTCTGAATGTCTAGAGCACGTTCCGTGGCTCGGCACTTGATCGAAGCTTCATTTTTCTTTGTTCTTACACTTGGTATCAAGGGGTTTTGAAACCATATATTTAAAAAATATGACCATGGGGTAAGAGTGCTCCTATTTTTTTAATATGGGAGATGTTTTTGGTGTAACCCCTTCTCAAAGATCCTTGACATTTTGTCATGAAATGTTGAATACGTAGAATCAGTGTGATGCATACTCTGGAGAAACTCCTAACTCTACACAGTTATTTTTTAATATCGGCGTCTCATTATTTCTTTAGTATGGCACAAAATGTTTATATTCTACCTGTAGTTTTTAAATTTCGCATATGAATTGAAGTTTAGTGGTTTCATTTTCTCAGTATTTGCAAATTGAATTTAAGTATAATTATCAGATACTTGATAGTATCTGATTTTTTTTTTAACTGCTATTTTCAAACTCGTTAAGCTATATTGCAGAGACACAGAGGAATCTATGACATTTATGTAATCAGTGAGGTAACAGTTCGTGGGGAATTTTGGTTTTGTGCTAGTAGAGTGCAAAAATAAAAAGTACTTCCCCTGCTTTAAATTATTTTACAGTCTGGCGGACAAGGAGACGTGCGTCAATGATATAGCACAGTGTAAGTTCTAACGCGAGGTATGTGTCAGGTGTATCCGAGCGCCATGCTGAAGGACTCTTCACACCTCCTCTGTCCGTCTGGGAGGGTGACTTTGCTGCTTGTTTTACCGAGATTGTAGAACCGCAGAGACGAGATTTTCCACCGCACCTCCCAGTAGTCCTCCATGTGCACCCATGGGCTCTGCGTGCCCTCTTGCTAACTACAGATAAATTATTTTGTTGTTCTTCTCTGGGGCTCATCCACGCCATTATGTCCTGGATCTCACCCCCCTCACCTACTCAGTTGGCCCTACTCTCTCCCTATTACTAGGATTTTCCTCTCCTGGTAAGAGTGAGTTCCTATTAGCATATGAAAACATCTTGTAACAGTCCACCACAGACCCCCCCCCCCCCCAATCACATCCCCTGTAGCCATTTTCCTTCTCTGCTTGACAGCAAAGCTCGTTTAAATAATATTTGTGTCCTCTCCTTCCCTCCTCCTCCTGTTCTCAGTATGCTTAAACGCCCCCCCCCACCCCCTTATACTAAAACTGCTTGTGTCAAGGTCCTCCGTGAACCTGCCACATCGGTAAATCACGTAATTACTGCCCATGTTCCTCTTGCTCGCCTGTCGGCGTCACTGACAGACTCGAGACACTTTCTCTGCTTCCAGAGTGCAGTTTCTTAGTTCTCCTCCTTCACTGCTGGCTCCGTCCTCCCAGCCTCCTTTGCTGGTTCCTCTCCAGCCGGTCACGTGTTGAAATGCCCATCCTCACTTCTTATCTGTTCTCTGTTACATGCTGTCTCTCAAGGTGATGTCATACTTAAAATGGTCCTATGGACCACCTTTAGGTTGGCTCATTTATTCAACAAATATTTGAGTGTTTTCCTTGTGCGGGTTACTGTTCTGAGTGCAGGGAATACACTATGAATAAAACAAAAATGCCTCCTTTGAGGAGTTCATATTGTATCAAGGAAGACAAACGTAGTAAATAAATTATCCAGAAAATGTCAGAGGTGGTAAGTGCTATGGAAAAAGGAAAAGTAGAACAGGACAAGGAAGACGCCTCTCAAATTTATGCCTTCATCCTGGACCTCTTCAGCGAACTCCGGAAACAAATACCAAGGTGACATCTCTCCTGTATCTCATCTGTGAGATGGGCATCCCACCTGAACTGATTTCCTTCTCGTTCCAGGTATTTATAACAACCATTTCATTACACCATGTGGTTGTATAGATGAGGACTTTGGTTAGGGCTCAGCTGGATGATTTGCCTCTGTTTCCTGATGTCTGGGGCCTCAGCTGGAGTGACTCAAGCGTCTGGAGATGACTGGGGCCACACGTGTAGGGCCTCCGTTCTTCACATGGGCCATGTGTGCATGGAGCTGGAATAGTCGAAATAGTCTTTCACTCACATGTCTGGTGCCTGGGACAGCTTGGGGACAGACTGATGACACTCTCTTCTCGTATGGCAGTTTCAGTGTAGTTGGGCTTTACCATATGACTTCTGACTTCTGTTCCAAAAGATGCTTCCGAGAGAGAAGAGGTGGAAGGTGCCACTCTCTTAGTTAGGGCCTGGGACCGGAAATCAGCACCGCATCATTTTGCTGTGTTTTGTCTGTCAAAGTTGTCGCAGAACCCACCGACATTCCAAAAGAGTGGTCATAACTCTCTTGCTGAGAGTAGTGTCAAATCATTGGTGGCCCCCCTTCATCCACCACAGTCTGCCCTCCGGCCACCAATTTATACTCTCCCACATTAAAAATACGTTCAAGTCCTCCCAAGGAAGCCTTATCCCAGGAATGCACTAGGCCTGGGCTCGAGATTCAGGATCCCATCTACCCAGGCTCAGATACACGAGGCCCTTCAGATGCTTCAATCTGAAGATGCTTGAGTTTAAGAGACAAATTATCTGCAACCCAAACACACAATAGTGAGAAAAGCACACAATAACTTCAGTATAGGCACCTTCACTGAAAAAGATGGAAAATTTGAGACACGTTGCCATCACTGTTGACTAGTTCTAACATCAGGTCGAGTGTATGTTGCCAGTTTCTTGATTAGGACTGCAGTCCTGCTTCTTGGAGGTGATTCTGTGGGGCTTTGTGCTCTGCCCTGCATACTCTTAGTTCATCCCTGAATCAGCCTTTTTTTCCCCCCATAAATAGCCGAAGACTCATGTTTCCACCTGAGACCAACGAGCCACGTTATCTCCCAGCCTCAAACGACCAAAGAATTGACAACATACATGTAGTGATGGTTTTTAAGACATGGGTATCAAGCAAGAAAGTATAATGATCTCTAAGTGACAAGTAAAATAAGCTTTGTGATGGCCCTGCCCTCTTGCTCTGAGACTGTCCTCATCTCATGGTGCCAGGTGTGGGACCCCAGTCAGAGCTTATAGAACAGGCTGAGTTAAGGACATAGACTTAGGAATCTTGGGGGCCCAGAGCCACAGGGCGGGTTAGGAGGGAATTACGTGCAGGTGCGGAGGCTACCTGGGGTCTCGCAAAGGTTGACCTACCCGAGAGGTTAGAGGTCACACTTCCCACTAGCTTGAATGGAGGGTGTCAAGACTGGGAAGTGCGAGTACCCACAATGGTGGTGAGTAGTGTGGAGTGATGAAATCTCAAGACTTAGCCCTCATCTAACCTTGACAAACAAATCTTACATGCAAGAGGCAGAAGGATCAAGCTGTTTCCAAGTAACTTCACTGTGTCCCAGAACAAAGCTCGACAACACGTAGGAATAAAACTATATCCAGTAGTCACAACATAAAAAGTGTCTGGAGTACCAAAAAGCACAAGATGGTAACTACATGGGTAAATATATAAGATTTTTCTTATTTATGACGTTTATTTAAAAGATACTTTATTGTTCAAGCAAGAACAATTAGTATGAGGTTTATAACATATGTAAAAACTAAATGACGATAATATAATGAAGGTGGGATGGGGACAAATGGAAGTATACTATTATAAGGTCGCCATACTCTGCTTGAAGTGGGGTGGTAGGACTTGAGCACAGACTGTGATAAAGATGGAGAATTCTGGGGCACCTGGGTGGCTCAGTAGGCTCAGGTCTCACCGCTCGTCAGTTCAAGCCCCGCATCTGGCTCTGTGCTGACAGCTCAGAACCTGGAGCCTACTTTGGATTCTGTGTCTTCCTCTCTCTCTGCCCAACCCCGCTTGTGTGCACGCTCTCTCTCTCTCTCAAAAATAAATGTTAAAAACAATTTTAAGATGTAGAATTCTGAGCTGTAAAGCAGGCCTTACGATTAAAAAAAAGCAAATAGAGATTTATAGCACTAATCCAATAAAGAAGATAAAGTGGAGCATGAAATAATACTCAATCTAAATGAAGGCAGAAAGAGGAAACACTACAGGTGGTACAGATAGAAAATGAGCAGCAAGATGATGGATTTAAGCCAAAACATTCTATCAGTAATACTCATTTTTTATAGCTGCTTGGCAGTTGAAAGCAGCACACATTTATTATTTCTCGGCTTCTGTGGGCCTGGAGTTCAGGTACAGCTTGACTCATCCCGTCGCTGAGCTGGGAAAAGACCCATTTCCCCACCCACGTGGTTCCTGGCACCGCTCACCTCCTTGCTGGCGGCCCCGTGTCCCTTCCCACATGAGCTTCCCCAACACAGCCCCTTGCTTCCCTCACCACCGGCGAGGACGAGGGAGATGGTGACAAGGTGACCACTGACATCTTACACGACACAGTAACGTCATCACACAAGATTGCATACACCCCTTGCCTTAGGGTATCATTGGAAGCACATCACAGGTCCTGCCCGTACGCAGGGGTAGGATCACACCAGGACGTGAGCCCCAAGCAGGATCGGAACACCCTGGAGGCCCCCGAAGAATGTGCCACTTCACATCTGAAGAGACTTAAACTGAATTCGTACATTTCTCCCATCTTCTTCTTCTTTGTCTTGCATTTTACTAATGTGTCTATCATAATCGCAGAATGCATTCTTTTGCTTTAAACACCCACTTCTAAAGTATTTTTAATGAGAAAAAGAGCTTTTTATATTTGTTCAAATATTTGCTGTTTTTTGTACTCTGCATGCCTTTGAGTTGATTCACATTCGCATTTAGTGTCCCCTGAGTCAATGTGCATGTAAAGTCAGTTTGAGGTTTTTTTCAGGCTTGCCTTTTCTGTTTCCTGAGGTTTCTGAATTGTTGATCGATTCTGTAGTGATTTTTGTTTTCTTTCCCCCCCTTGCTTGCTCATGTTTTTATATCCAAGTGATCTCCCTAGTTCTATTTATTTATTTATTTTTTTTAACATTTATTTATTTTTGAGACAGAGAGAGACACAGTGTGAACAGGGGAGGGGCAGAGAGAGAGGGAGACACAGAATCTGAAATAGGCTCCAGGCTCTGAGCTGTCAGCACAGAGCCTGACGCGGGGCTCGAACTCACAGACCGTGAGATCATGACCTGAGCCGAAGTCGGACGCTTAACCGACTGAGCCACCCAGGCGCCCCTATTTTTTTTTTTAAATCATCTTGTATTTGAGCTCTGGACATGAGATTTTCATCAGGCTTCTCAAGACGCAGTTTATAGAAATGTCTTTCTTTTGTGGTTGATCTTTCTTCTAAGTGGGTTCTTTTTAGTTTGCGTGTTTTGTTTGAACTCATTTATACATTTATTCTTTTACTATTGTTTTGCCAGGGTGTGTATACAGAGTTGCCACAGTGTTTCTTCAGCTCATGCTTGGAGGTCTGTGCTTCATGATGATGGTTACAATGTTATTTGGTACATAAATATTCATCAGCGTAATTTATTTTTTATTGTGAATTGTGGCTTTCAGCATTAAACAGGGAGCAGCCCTAGGCTCCTGAATCACCTCTTGTAGGAATATTGCCAACCCATTAGTAACACCTGGTTTGGATTTTATAAGAGCAATGAATAGACTCTACCTTTTAGAGTCATTAGAAATTTTAAATTTTTGTTGAAGCAGCCTGAGCTACTATAGAAATTGGCACTTTGAAAATTGGGAGCTTCTAAACAAAAGCCTTTAAGATACGTGGCATTGGTTCAAGTGCAGCCTTCTATTTTTAGCACCCAGGTTCCTGGTGTGTGGATAGTCCTTATAATATGAAAGTAAGTGTAGGGAACTCTGGTTCTGATGTGTTTGTATTCTCTGAACATGAATTGTTACTCATAAGGTGTGTAGAGATCACATGATGTCAGTTCGTCCATTTATTTGGTGTCACTCTCTTGAATAATCAGTTCCGACTTGTCCACTGGGTTGCCAGTTGTGACAGCTACTTAGTGCTCATTAAAGGAACTCGGTAAAATAAATATTATCATTAAGATGTCAGCCGTGAAAACAATTTTTTACGTGTTAATATAGTGTTAGGTTTTAAAAGGGAACACTAAGCAGTGTGTGAAAAACCATTTAAATGGGTGTCAAAAGGGAGAACTTTCTGCAAATGGAATTATGAGTGTCCTTTTAAGAACCTTTAAAGACATAGACACATGATGTAAAGACAGAAATGAAAAATTCGAGTCCCATCACCTCAGTGTTAGCCAGATAACGCTTAAGTCTTTAGGCTGCTGCTCTAGATGATGTAGGATTTTGCTGGAACGTGTTTTGGTTTACAGATAGTTAAAAAGGAATCTTACTCATTTTTTCAAACAGTAGAAACGTAAGTTTTTGTTTTGTGAATCCCTCTGGAATTACTAGTGATTCTTTGTTAATGTTTGTTTCATTAAAAAATTTTTTTAATGTTTATTTTTGAGGGGGGCGGGCAGAGAGAGAGGAAGACACAGAAACCGAAGCAGGCTCCAGGCTCTGAGCTGTCAGCACAGAACCCTACATGGGGCTTGAACTCAGGAACTGTGAGATCATGACCCAAGCTGAAATTGGATGCTTAACCGACTGGGCCACCCAGGCACCTCTGTGTTTTTATTGTGCTCTCATAAGTTGTGCTATTTTTCCTGGAAATGAAAAAGATATACAAAAGGGAAGACTATGAAATTAGTCATTACTGAAATGTCATCTCGGTGATTAATTTAGTTAAACAATAATTCCTGGAGCACCTACTGATGATAAAAAGCATTTGCTCTTCAAGGAAACTTTAGATTCCTTCCTGGATATCATAACACAAGTCAATAGCAAATGTAAGTAGTATACTACTTAAGTCAGCTAATTAATTTTACCCATTTTTTACCCTCACATTTTCCTCAGGAATTAATTAATTAATTAATTTATTTATTTATTTACATCCAAATTAGTTAGCATATAGTGCAACAGTGATTTCAGGAGTAGGTTCCTTAATGCCTCTTACCCATTTAGCGCATCCCCCCTCCAGTAACCTTCTGTTTGTTCTCCATATTTAACAGTCT
This sequence comes from Panthera onca, assembly GCF_046562875.1. Lineage (NCBI taxonomy): Eukaryota > Metazoa > Chordata > Mammalia > Carnivora > Felidae > Panthera > Panthera onca. Next base: position 109,148,505 of record NC_138348.1, read on the forward strand.
CTTGTGTTTTGTCCCCCTCCCTGTTTTTATATTATTTTTGTTTCCTTTACCTTATGTTCATCTGTTTTCTCTCTTAAAGTCCTCATATGAGTGAAGTCATAGGATTTTTGTCTTTCTCTAATTTCACTTAGCATAATACCCTTCAGTTCCATCCACGTGGTTGCAAATGGCAAGATTTCATTCTTTTTGATTGCCGAGTAATACTCCATTGTATCTATATATCACATCTTCTTTATCCATTCTTCCATCGATGGACATTTGGGCTCTTTCCATACTTTCCCTATTGTCGATAGTGCTGCTATAAACATGGGGGTGCATGTGTCCCTTCAAAACAGCACACCTGTATCCCGTGGATAAATGCCTAGTAGTGCAATTGCTGGGTCATAGGGTAGTTCTGTTTTTAATTTTTTGAGGAACCTCCATACTGTTTTCCAGAGTGGCTGCACCAGCTTGCATTGCCACCAACAATGCAAAAGAGATCCTCTTTCTCCGCATCCTTGCCAGCATCTGTTGTTGCCTGAGTTGTTAATGTTAGCCATTCTGACAGGTGTCAGATGGTATCTCATTGCGGTTTTGATTTATATTTCCCTGATGATGAGTGATGTGGAGCGTTTTTTCATGTGTCAGTTGGCCATCTGGATGTCTTCTTTGGAGAAGTGTCTATTCATGTCTTTTGCCCATTTCTTCACGGGATTATTTGTTTTTTGGGTGTTGAGTTTGCTATGTTCTTTATAAATTTTGGATACTAACCCTTTATCTGATATGTCGTTTGCAAATATCTTCTCCCATTCTGTCGGTTGCCTTTTAGTTTTGCTGATTGTTTCCTTCACTGTGCAGAAGCTTTTTATTTTGATGAGGTCCCAGTAGTTCATTTTTGCTTTTGTTTCCCTTGCCTCTGGAGATGTGTTGAGTAAGAAGTTGCTGTGGCCAAGTCAGTAATCTTCTTAGATGAGTGACAGTTCAAAAGTACCTTGGGGATGATGGTAGTGACAGTGAGTTTTTGAACCTCACTAAATGCTATAAATAGCAAAGCAACTAAAATGCAAAACTGAAGACCCACAGAAACCATCTTCAAAACAGAGTATTCCCATAGCCCCTAATTATAGTATGCTTGTAGGGACAGACTGCCAACATTCATAGCCTCTGAGCAATATCAGCATCTGCACAAGAGGGAGTGGAGGGAAAACACATGGCCTTTTAATGTCCCCAGGTACAAAAGAACCCTCCAATTGCCAAAAAGTGCTTACTGTAAAGCCTGACAACTTAGTCTGAAAAGAGCAGCCGAAATTGGAAACAATCCCAGTTGGGTTGAGTCTGATGGCATCTGATGGCCGTGAAGTTAAAAGAAATAAAGAGCTACTCTGGCATGTTCACTGCCTCTGAAAGTAGAGGCCGACTGTCTTCATTCAAAACAGTAAGTGACAGGAGATAATCTCAGTTAAATCCCATGCGAAGTTTTCATGAAATAAATGTGAGAGATTAGGAACCAAACAGTATTCCTATAGACAGAGCTCACAGATAGATATGTCTTCAAACTGATGAAAACCATAACTCTGTAGTTCAAAATGAGCTTAAAAATTTAAGAAAATGATATAATTTATGAAGAACAAACAGCATATATTAGGACTGTAAAAAAAACCTCAGAGATGAAGTGAGGAAAGGAAGATTTTACATGATTATTTATTTACTTTAAGAGAGAGAGCATGAGCAGGGGAGGGGCAGAGAGAGAGGGGGAGTGAGAATCCCATGCAGGCTCCATGCTGTCAGTGCAGAGCCTGATGCAGGGCTTGAACTCATGAACCATGAGATTGGGACTTGAGCCGAAATCAAGTGTCGGACACTCAACGGACTGAACCACCCAGGTGCCCCAAAAGGAAGATTTCAAATGAGAGTTTCCAACACTCAGGAAGGATTTAGGATTCAGAAATGAAGACAAACTAGGAAAAAAATATATATAACAGATAACTTAATAGAAAAGTAAGCTGTAAAGAGGAAAGCTTTTTTTTTTTTTTTTTTTTTTTTTTTAATAAAAGAAGATGTAAAAGGTTGAAGAGAATGTGATGGATACAGAAGATAGGCTGGACTTGAACACAAATACAGTAAAAAACTTTGAAGAAGGAAATCAAGGCAGTGAACAGAACAGGAAGAAGGAGGCCCAGATAATGTCTCGAGATTTTACTAAGCCTTTAAATGCCCAACGATCCTAATGCCTCTTAAGCTCTTTCAGTGCGCAGAAGGAGAACTTCCAAACCAGTTTCATGAAGCAAGTATACTCTGATCCCTAAACTTGAGAAAGGTCGCACCAAGATAGAAAACTCGCAATATCATCTGTCATTTATTAATATTGATGCAGAAATTATACACTGATATTAGTAAACATGGAGGGCGTCCAAGATGGTGGTGTAGGAGAATCGTGAACTCACCTTCTCCCACACACCACAGCTACATATGGATTATTTCTCTTTGGAAAAGATCTTGAAACTGGCTGAACTGCTCCACAACAAATAAAATGACCTCATTGAGACTTATAGGACAGGCAGAAGCACAGGCTGGCAACCACCCCCCCCCCCCCCCCGCCTCCCCTGCCCACCCCAGCTCACGGACATGAAATTGGGAGGGATCTCACCAGACAGGTGCTTCTCCTGGAGGAGTGAGGGTCTGGCAATCTGACCTCTGGGACCTGCAGGGGGAAGATGAGCCCCTTGAAAGTCTGGCCTGGAAAACTGTGGGGGTCCCAGATTTCTATAAGAAGCTAAGATTCCCCTCTTGGAGTATTTGCATGCAGTCCTGTTTGCCCCCAGGGCCAGTGAGCAAAGAGTGCGTTGGAAAGTGCCTAGACTATATGTGAGGGAGATTGATTTGCTGACCTGGGGGTATTGGCTGGAGGGGCAGGGGCCAGTTCAGACTCTCCCCCCAAAACAGAGGTGTGTGCAGATGCTGTTGCTGCACTGTCCGTGCAGCCTGCTAAGCACGGGTGGATGAGCTTGGACACGGCACCTTCGTACCACGTTGCTGGGATGGAACAGGGTAAACATTCCTAGCAGTTGCTCAGGCCAGAGAGTGCAGGTGATGGCAGTGTTTTCCCATTTCCTGGCTGCAGGGGGCAAGTACGAGTGGTCATGGAGTTCTCTCACTTCCTGGTGAAAGGCTGCAAGTGTGGGCAGTTCCCATACTCCACTACCCACTGGCCAGAGCTGGTGAGCATGAACGGTCACAGCATCCTTCTACTCTCAGTCTAAAGCTGTGTGCAGACGCTGGCAAAGCACTCTCCCCCTGTGTTTCTGAAGCCCGTAGGCACAGGCATTCAAGACATTTCATATTACTTTTCCGAGATCAGCAAGCATGCGCTGCCCCCTGCATTCTCCAGCTGCCTTGACAGCAAGGAAAGACAGGTGTCGGCAGGCCACTTCCCCCAGGGCACGGCAAAGACAGACTGAAACAATCCCAGTCTTCCTGTGAAAGAGGCCTATTAGCCTGGAGCTTCAGCTTGAGGGACAGGTTTCAGGTTTCCCACACATCTAGAGCCTAAGTAGAGGGACAGAGTCCTTGTGTACCCCTTTGGCCTCACTACATGTTAGTAAGACTTCCCAGAAAGGGGATTATACACTCATGTGGAGCTCCAATTTTTGCAACTTCACTCAGAGGACACCTTTAGATCTCCAGTCTGGAGGCCACAGGGATCATGATTTTGGCCCCACAGGATTGTATATATATTCATACTTCAAAAACTGCTACCTGAGCATCTGCCTTCCAGTCAGCCTGAAACTAGATGGGAAATGGGATTCTTCCCCTTGGATCACTGACAGGTCTTGGCACACTCTCAACAATGGGGGTATATCAAGAATATATCAAGCAGTTTAGATAGTCACAAAAGTTGGGAAACAACGAAGAGCTAGAGGAAGGTTGAATGAGAAAGATTATCACTTATGCAAGACCAGCTTTCAAGGCTGAGAGAGATAGCTGTCTTCATGCACAGAAACACAAGAGAGTTGGCCAAAACGGAGAAACAAATATGTTTCAAATGAAATAACAAGAAACAAGAAAACCTCAGAAAAAGACCACAATGACACAGAGATCAGTAATCTACCTGATAAAGAATTAAAAGTAATGGTCATAAAGATGCTCCCCAAACTCAGGAGAAAAAAAGATGAACACAGATCTTCGAGAAAAAAACATCATAAAGTACTGAACAAAAGTCAAAGAGCTGAAGAATACAGTAACTGAACTGAAAAGTACACTGAGGGGTTCAACAGCAGACTGGATGAAATAGAAGAATGGATCGGTGAACTTGAATATAAAACAATGAACTCTCAGACATAGCACCTGAAGGAAAAAGAATTAAAAAAAAAAAAAAGATAAGGGACTTCTGGTATGACATCAAGCAGAATTACATTTTCAATTAGGGGGTCCCAGAAGGAGACAAAAGAGAGAAAGAGGCAGAAAACTTATTTGAAGAATTAATGGCTGAAATTTTTCTCAACCTAGGGAAGGAAAGAGACATTCAGGTCCAGGAAGCCCAGAGTTCCAAATAAGAACCTAAAGAGAGCCACACCAAGACCATTAGGATTAAAAGATCAAAAGTTAAAGGTAGAGAATCTTAAAAGCAGCAAAACATATCATTACATACAAGGGAAACCCCATAAGGATATCAGCAGATTTCTCAGAAGTTTGCAGGCCAGAAGGGAGTGGCATGACATATTCAAAGTGCTGAAAGGAAGAACTTTCAACTAAGAATACTTGACCTACCAAGGTTATCATTCAGATTTCAGGAGAGATAGAGTTTTCCAGACAAGCAAAAGGTGAAGGAGTTCATCACTACTCAACTGGCCTTGTAAGAAATATTAAAGGGACTTCTTTAAACTTTGGAAAGAAATGGCATTAATTAACAAAGCATATGAAAGTAAAATCTCACTGGAAAAGGTAAATATATAGTAAGGATAGTGGATTAATCACTTATAAAGCTACTAAGAAGGTTAAAAGATAAAAGTAGTAAAATTAACTAAAACTACAGTAATAAGGGATACATGAAATAAAAACAGTATAAAAAGTGACATTGAAAACATTAAATGGTAGAAATAAAAATGTAGGTGTATAATGTGTTCAAATTTAGGTTGTTATCAATTTAAAAAGACGATTATATACATAGGATGATATATATGAATCTTAATGGTAACCACAAAACAAAAACTTACATACACAAAAGAAAATGAGTAAAGAATCTAAGAATAACACTAAAGAAAGTCATCAAAACACAAAGGGATAGAGAAAGAGAAAGCAGGAACAGAGAGGAACTACAAAAACAGCCAGAAAAAAATATGAACAAAATGGTAGTAAGTATATACCTATCAATGATTACTTTATTATTTTTTTATCAATGATTACTTTAAATGTAAATAGACTAAATTCTCCAAATAATAGATACAGAGTGGCTGAATGAAAAAGAAAAAAACAAAACAAAACAAAAAAAAGATCTGTATACTGACTACAAGAGAATTACTCCAGAAATACGGACATGCACAGATTGGAAGTGGAGGGATGGAAAAAGATATTCCATGCAATTGGCAATGAAAAGAAAGCTGGGTAGCTTTAATCATATCAGACAAAACAGACTATAAAAAAAAAACTGTAATAAAAGACACAGAGGAACTACCTAATAATAAAGAGGTAAATCTAGCAAGAGGATACAACATTTATAAATATATATCCACCCAGAATAAGAGCACCAAAATATATAAAGCAAGTATTAACAGACCTAAAGGGAGAAACTGGCAGCAATACAATAATAGTAGGGAGTTTTAACACCCTATTTACATTAATGGATAGATCATCCAGGCAGAAAATTAATAAGAAAATACTGGCCTTAACACAGTAGACCAGATGGATTTATTATATACATACAGAACATTCCATCCCAAAGCAGTAGAATGCACAGTCTTCTCAAGTGCACATAGAATATTCTCTAAGATTGATCACATGTTAGACCACAAAACAAATCGCAATAAATTCAAGAAGTTTGAAACTATATCAAGCATCTTTTCTGATCACAATGGTATGACACTAGAAATCAGTTACAAGAAGAAAACTGGAAAACTACAAATAGGAGGAGGTTAAACAATATGTTACCAAAAACTACTAAGTCCTGGAAGAAATCAAAGGAGAAATAAAAAAAATACATAGAGACAAGTGAAAAAAGAAATATGAGAAATCAATGGGATGTAGCAAAAGTGATTCTAAGGGGGAAGTTAATAGCAACACAGGCCTACTTCAAGAAACAAGAGAAATCTCAAACAATTTAACATTACACTTAAAGAATTAGAAAAAGGACAAATCCCAAAGTTAGAGGGAAATAATAAAGATCAGAATGGAAATATATGAAATAAAGACTAAAAGGACAACAGAAAAGATCAATGAAACTAAGAGCTGGTTCTCTGAAAAGATAAACAAAATCAACCAACCTTTAGCTGGACTCACCAAGAAAAAAAGAGGGCACAAATATATAAGGTCAGAAATTAAAGAGAAGTTACAATTGATAACCACAGAAATACAAAGGATCAGGACAGACTGTCATAAACAATTATATGCCAATAATATTGAAAAACCTTGAAAAAATGGATAAATTCCTAGAAATTTACAGTCTTTCAAGACTGAAATATGATGAAATAGACAATCTGAGTAGGTGAATTACTAGTAAGGAGATTGAATCATTAATTAAAACTTCCCAACAAATATCTAGGACCAGATGGCTTCACTGGTGAATTCCAGCAAACATTCAAAGATTTGTATTTATTCTTCCCAAACTATTCCCAAAAATTGAAGGGGAGGGAATGCATCCAAACTCATTTTATCAGGCCAGTATTACCCTGATACCAAAACCAGAAAAAGATGGGGGCAGGGGGGAGCCAAGAGAAAAGAATAGAAAAGGAAAAGGAAGAAAATTACGGATCAGTATCTCTGATGAAGATATACACAGCAATCATCAACAAAATATTAGCAAACTAAATTCAATGATACATTAAAAATATTACACCATGATCAGGTGGGATTTATTCCAGCCAGGGATGCCAGGATGGTTCAACATACAATCAATCAATGTGATGACCATATTAGCTGAATGAAAAATAAAAATCATATGAGCATCTCAATAGATGCAGAAAAAGCATTTGACAAAATTCAACATCTATTTGTGATTAAAAAAAAAATCAACAAAGTGCATACATGGGGAAAATACCTTAACATAATAAAGGCCATATATGACAGACCTACAGCTGGAAGCTTTTTCTAAGATTAGAAATAAAACAAGGATGCTTACTATTCCCACTTATGTTCAACATGGTATTGGAAGTCCTACCTACAGCAATTAGTCAAGAGAAAGGCATACAAATTGGAAAGGGAGAAGTAAAACTTGCTATTTGCAGGTGACAAGATACCATTTATAAAAGAAATTGTTGGAACTAATAAATGAATTCAGTAAAGTTTCAGGTTATAAAATTAATATACAGAAATGTTTTTTCTATACAGTAATAACAAACAATCAGAAAGAAGTAAAAAAAAAAATCCCATTTACAATTGCATCAAAAACAGTAAAATACCTAGGGTAACTTTAACCAAAAAGGTAAAAGATCTAAACATTGAAAACTATAAAACATTGATCAAAGAAGTTGAAGAAGACACAAAAAATAGATCTTCATGCTCATGGATTGGAAAAAATTAATATTGTTAAAATGTCCATACAATCCAAAGCAATCTAGAGATTCAACGCAATTGTTATCAGAATTCCAATGGCATTTTCTTTATAGAACTAGAACAAATAATTCTAAAATTCTTATGGAACTACAAAAGGCCTAAAATAGCCAAAAACATCTTGATAAAGAAGAAAAAAGTCAGAGGTATCATTTTGCCTGATTTCAAAGTTACCCTACAAAGCTATAGCAATCCAAACAATATGGTATGTATATAAACAGACACAGAGATGCATGGTACAAAATAGAGATCCCAGAAATAAACCTATGCATATATGGCCAATTAATTTGTGAGAAAGGAGGCAAGAATATAAAAAGGGGGAAAGGACAGTGTCTCCAATAAGTGGTGTTGGGAAAACTGTACAGCTGTTTGCAAAAGAATGAAACTGGACCACTATCTTATACACAGAAATAACTCAAAATGGATTAAAGACTTGAATATAAGACCTGAAACTGTAAAACTCCTAAAAGAAAACATAGGCCATAAGCTCCTTTACATTGGTTTTAGCAATATATACATATATTTTTGGATCTGACTCCAGATGCAAGAGAAACAAAAGTGAAAATAAGCAAATGGCACAACATCAAACCAAAAAGCTTCTGCACATTGAGGGAACCCCATCAACAAAATGAAAAGGCAACCTGGTGAATAGGAGAAGGTATTTGCAAATTATGTATCTAATAAGGGGTTATTATCCAAAATATATAAAGAACTTCTATAACTCAATACCAAATAAACAAAAACCCAAATAATCCTATTAAAATGGGCAGGGGAACTGAATAGACATTTTTCTAAAGAAGACATACATATGGCCAGCAGACATATAAAAAGATTGTCAACATCACTAATCATCAGGGAAATGCAAAAAAAAAAAAAAAAATGACAGAGATATCACCTTATGCCTGTCAGATTGCCTATTATTAGAAAGAAAGAAAGAAAGAAGAAAGAAAGAAAGAAAGAAAGAAAGAAAGAAGAAAAGAAAAGGAAAAGGGAGAAAAGCAGGTGTTGATGAAGATGTGGAGAAAAAGGAACCCTCACGCACTGTTGGTGAGAATGTAAATTGGTGCAACCACTATAAAAAATAGTACGGAGGCTCCTCAAAATATTAAAAATAGAGCTACCATATGATCGAGCAATTCTTCTGGTTATCTACCCAAAGAAAATGAGAACATGAATTGAAAAAGACACGTGCACTCCTGTGTTCTTTGCAGCATTATTTACCATAGCTAAGATGTGGAATCCACCTTGCCCATCAATGGATGGATGAATGGGCAAAGATGTGGTATATATACATATATAGTGGAATACTGATTATCATAAAAAGGAATGAATTTTTACCATTTGCTACAATATGAATGGACCTTCAGAGGCTTCATTCACTTTTTGCTTTATTCACATTGACATTCGGTGTTAATAAGCTTCTTTGCCATCATCACACACAGGAAGTTGTAATGATGTTGACCCCAACCCCATGATTTCCAGAATACTATTTGAGGAATTTTGGCCTGATGTTAGTTCCAGGTAACTAATATCCACCACAGGTTCAGATTGAGAAATTTGATGCTTCTTCTAATCTGCCAAAAACCCCATTTGACTTGCTAATAATACTATAGAGTGTATTCAAATAAGTCAGCAAACATTACAAAATGTATAAATTTAATGTAGAAAAAACTGAGTGACTTAAAAATGCAAAAAACCTAAAATATTATTTGCTACGAGTGTAAATAAAAACAAATAATAGGGGAGAGGATGAAAGTTTATATCCAACAGAATTTTCTCTGCATGGTGTACATGCACTCTCTATGAAGTTAGACTCCAGTGTTAATGATTTGGCCAAAGCTTTCTGCTTTTGGTAGTGGCAGACTAGGAAATGCGAGCCAGCTTTCACACACAGAAGCTGAAGTATCTAGAAAAATGTAAGGCAAACCAAATCCACCTGCTTGAAGGTACAGAAAAGAGTTCACAATGTAGTAGAGTCTAGGAGAGATCAGTATCCAGAGAAATCCAACATTTCCTATCACTTTGCCACTGGGGTTAATTACTGATTCCAGAAGCCAACCTGCATTACATGTGCAGCGTTTTATTTGTTGAGGCAATCCCAAGGATTTACCCAGTTGCAAGTGCAAGAGAAGTAGACTTCACCTTTTGCTAGGGGAAGGGCAGGGTATTAAAAGAGCATACAGAATGAAAATATTATTACATTCATTTCTGGAAAATACAGTCTGTTATAGAAGGTCAATGGAGTTAAAGTGTCCAGAGTCTACAGAGTGTTCAGAGGGACACCTGGGTGGCTCAGTCAGATTTCGGCTCCAGTCATGATCTCACGAACCCATGAGACCCATGTCCATGCTCAGCATGGAGGCTGCTTAAGATTCTCTCTCTCTTTCTCTTTCTCTCTGTATGCCCCTCCCCGACTTGCTCTCTTTCTCGAAAAAAAAAAAAAAAAAATTGAAAAGCAGTAGTACCCATTAACACTGGACTTTGAAAACTCAGGGCTGCATAATGTAATCATTAAGGTGACCAGTGGAAGAACCATCGAAGAAGTGTGTATCACTATGCAGCTAATAGACAGGGATGTGTAGTAACAGAAGACAAAAAAAGACAAAGCAAATATAGAACACATGGTTGAAGAAAAAAAAAAAAACCCTATGGTAAAATGGCAGTTTTAAATCTATACCATCAAGAAAGATTGTCAATCTGTATTTTAAAAGTCAACCACCAAATCTGACCAATTTTCTGTGAAATCTGGCACTGAGAAAGGTCATGGTTTGTGTTTTGCAATCTGGTCTCCTTCCATTTCTCACGGTTGGTTAATTCAATAAGGGTCGAGTCAAATTAGAGAATATTTACTGAGTGCTATAAACAACAGACCATGTTGAGCAGAGTGGATGTGTGAAGAAGAGTAAAATGGGCTCTTTATCCTCAAGGAGATTAAAGTTTTAAGATGTTAAATTATGGGGCGCCTGGGTGGCTCAGTCAGTTGAGCGTCTGACATCGGCTCAGGTCATGATCTCGCGGTCCGTGAGGTTGGGCTCTGTGTGGACAGCTCAGAGCCTGGAGCCTGCTTTGGATTCTGGGTCTCCCTTTCTCTCTGACCCTCCCCCACTTAAGCTCTGTTTCTCTCTCTCTCTGTCAAAAATAAATAAACATTAAAAAAATAAAAATAAAAGATGTTAAATTATGAAAGGCTTGATCACATTAACATCTAAAAAAAAGATTTTTTATTTTTAAGTAATCTCTGCACCCACTGTGAGCTCAAACTCACAATCCCGCCATCAAGAGGCTCATGCTCTACCCACTGAACCAGCTAGGTGCCCCTCATGTTAAAATTTTTAATTATATTTTAGAACTAAAGAACTTGCATGTCGTGTCCAAAGGATCTCAAAGGAATGAGAGAGAGTTAGTTCAGGATGAGACAATTTTAGAAAAGTATGGACTTTACTGAGTCAGTGGATAATATTTAGTGGGTTGGTAGGATACGATGTCCTGGTTGGATAGAATAGTGTAGGGAAAGTACAAATGGAAAATACAAAGGCATGTTTGGAGGTTAGCAAGTAAACCAAGTGTGTTTACAGAAGTCATCTAAGGAACTCTCAGGAGATGAGAATACCCTGAAAGATTTGGGACAAATTTTGGAAATCTCTGGGTGCTTGGGTGGCTCAGTCGGTTAAGCATCCGACTTCGGCTCAGGTCATGATCTCGCGGTCTGTGAGTTCGAGCCCCGCGTCGGGCTCTGTGCTGACAGCTCAGAGCCTGGAACCTGTTTCAGATTCTGTGTCTCCCTCTCTCTCTGACCCTCCCCCATTCATGCTCTGTCTCTATCTCAAAAATAAATAAACGTTAAAAAAAAATTTTTTTTTAAAATTTCGGAAATCTCGTGAGTCTAAGTAATTATGGCCTTCTCCTATCAGTATTGTGGCATTAGTGCAGATGTTAAGAAAGAAGATAACCTACTTGAAGTAGTGTTTTAAGAAATTAACCTGGAAGGGAGTAAGTAAATTCAGGTAGATCATTTACAAGGTCTAGCACTCATCTTGTTACAATAAAATAAGGGCTGGGACTTTTGGTCGCACATTTCAGGGGCATATCAATGTAGAGTTGAAGGAACAGTGTTACTAAAGTAACAACAAGGAAAAGAGTTCTAGGACTCTTTCAGAGATACTTCTCTATGCAACTTTGGTACATGCACCATTTTCTTTTCTGTCAGCTTCTATGGTCCCATGGTAACCATAAAGAGTAGTAGTTAAATGAAATTAAATCCCTAACACTCTTTCCTTCCTTTTATCTCTGTATTTTTATATCATTAGAATGGATCACTGGATCAATGGGTATAGTACTTGAGAGAGAATCCATGAATTAATGCCCTCAACACAATGGTAGAGAGTCAGCTTTTGGACAGAAAAGGTCATTCCTTGCCTGAGTTAGACATACTCAGAAACTCTTGGTCCCTTAAACATCTTGATAAAAATTGATGAAACTTTGGAGTCTTGCAGCAGTAATTTTCAAATATCACAGTCTCTACTAGTAAAAAGTACATTTATTTCTTGATGATTTATCCGTATCTCTGGGCTCCAGAATGATCATCTGGAATATAGAAATCTTTGTGAAATATGTAGTCATGGAATTTATTGAATAGTTAATACTTTTCATCAATCTTACCTTTCAAATTGGTAGTCTCCATTAAGAAACATTTTAATGATAAACAGTAAAATATGCCAACCTTCCTATTAGTTATCTTTTTTGCATGTACCTCTGAATGTTAAAGTGTTGATCATTATTTACACAGCAATATTTCATTGTAGTTACTATCGTATAGTTCAGCTCAATGTCAGACTGCCCACTGGATGCACGGTACAAGTCAGTAAATGAATATCATTATATGTATTTTTGGTTTTTAAATGGAAGTATTGTAGCAGCAAGGAAAATGCAACCCACTTCAATTTATTTACTTGTTTTTTTTTTTTTTAACTAATACAGGAAGTTGTATATGGAGCATTGTAAAGAAAAAGATTTTGGAGTAGTGTGGTCGTGTGTTAATAATTGTGTGGCCTTATGCACATTATTTAAATGCTCTGTTGTACTTACTCTGAGACAGGCATTGTGCGAGACTCTGGGAATGGAACACAAAAAGGGTAGAATCTGGCTCTAAGCTGATTGGAGTTTCATGAAAGTGGAGGTGGGACGAGAAAAACATCACAAAATTGTTGAAATGAAATGAGTTTATGTATACTCAGTGCACAGATAAGTGCCGGGTAACAGAGACAAGGTTGTAAATACTGGTTTTCCCTTTCCAGATGTTCCCTATTTGTCTTCTTTACAGAAGACCTGATACCATACAGTGACATTTTATCATAATACCAAACTGCATTGGTGACTGGAGTTTGGCTGAGCATGGTCTTATTTGGGTCAAGGTGAGAGTTTGAACTGTTCTCTATCCATGCAGTCTTCTTAATATGCAACTTGGGTTTCACAGCAGAAAACAGTTTTTCATATTCTAATAAAATTTCCTGTGCTTACTTGAATTTAACAAATTAACCATCTCTCTCTTTTTAAAATATAACTCAAGGGAATGAGGAACAAGGCGTTGTTGAGATGTATTATTAGCTGGCATAATTTTTTAGAATTTCTGTACAATGACACAGTGTTGGTAATACTCAGAGGATCTTACTTTTCTAGTAAGTAGGAAATAAACTGCTCATTTTTAGACCTTACTTAAATATTCTAAGGTATTATGGTCTGTTAAGATTCATCTTTCAATTTTTTTTAAATCTTTATTTATTTTTGAGTTAAAGACAGAGTGTGAGCAGGGGGAGGAGCAGAGAGAGAAGGAGACACAGAATCTGAAGCAGGCTCCAGGCCATGAGCTGTCAGCACAGAGCCATACACGGGGCTCGAACTCACGAACCGTGAGATCATGACCTGAGCAGAAGTCGGACGCTCAACTGACTGAGCCACCCAGACACCCCAAGATTCATCTTTAAATACTCTAAATGAGAACCAAATGGACCAAATCAGCACATCACTGATCAAGGAATTCAGTGCCCACAGAAGCATATGATATTATATAAAAAGACAAAGACTATTTTTTTCCCAAGGGGGTTTACTATAATTTAATCTTATGAATTCTTTGAATTCAAAGAGCTATCTCTAATAAAACATATTCTCTGAAGAGATTTTACATGGTGGTAATGACATTCTGCTCTTCCAGATACTTACTTATCTGGGAGTTGGACCTGACATATGCCTGGGCCCAAAAGGAGCTGGACAGACATATAGAAATACAAAGTACTTGAAAATGCAGTTTGTGGTAAAGAATAGAGTTCATTCAATTGGAGCACAAGAAAGCATGAAATAACTGAAAGTGCATGTTTAACTTTTCTCTACCATATCTACTTAAATACCTTCCTTTTTGAACAAATATTTCACTCTTTAAATGGATGCTAATTGAACACAATTATATGGAATATTGTTGAAGTCACTTATTAGCAACATCTTAAGGGCTGAGTTTCTGGAATCTAAAATGGCAAGCAAAAAGTAGTGAATGGTGGGATTGCCTGCATTTTTGTGCTGAGCATTTGGTTTCCCTCTCCAGACAAGTATTTCTAGGAGTTAATTTTTTAAAAATTCACTTTATATGCATACACAAACGAGTAATATTTCATTGGAAAACTCTGGTGGGTATGTCTTTAACCTAACCAAATGATCAAAGTTAGCATTTCCACCATGATGGGATAAAATGGCTTTCTTTTCCCCCAGTGGGATGCACTGAGAAGTTCACAACATGACCTCTGTCATATTCCAACAAAAGGATGTTTAGCTTGAATCTTCTCATCAGGAAACAGTCCAGATTTTGAGGCATACTGTAAAAGAAGTGGTTGGTACTCTTACATTGTCAATGACACAAAGGGTCTGGTGAGCTGATTAGGCTAGAGGAGAATAAAGAAATTTGCCAACTAAATGCAAATATGTGTGCTTCATGATTAATACCTGGAGAAGAACAAGAAAAGAAGAAGAAAACCACCACAAAGGAACAGTTGACCTAATTTGATTTTGGAACAATTGGCAAAGTTTGAATGGGGACTGTATCTTGGATACTAGTTCTTTCTTCACGTTAAATTTCCTGAGTGTAATCATTGTGTTGTATTGTGTAGGTGAATATCTTTGTTCTTTGGAGATGCCCACTCAAGTGTTTAGGGATGAAAGGTCAGAGTCTGCAAGCAGCTCTCAAATGGTTGGGTGGGAAATATGTCTATAAAGAGATAAAGCAAACAAGGCAAAATGCTAAAACCAGTGAATCTAGGGGAATAGCAAACAGGGATTTCATGTATTATTCTTGCAATTCTCTTAAATGTGTGAAAATTTTCAAAATAAAAATTTGCACCTGCAAAAAAAATGGATATACAAATTGGAGAGAAAATTAGGTTGGATGAATAATATAGAGTGAGTCCAGTTGTGACCAATCATATCAGACCCAATTCTTATTTTCATAATAAATATTTTTAACACCATCTTTACTATCTGGATGAAATCCATAGATTATATAACCTAATATAAAATTTTAAACATCAATGGAATGACCTACTGTAATAGAACAAAAGATTGTGTTCTTCATTGGCTTAATTTTTGGGCACAATTACAGTGTTGTCCTCCTAGATTTCCAGATTTTCCCCTAGGGGGTGGTACTGCCCCTGGTTGTAACACCTGGGTTAATTATTTGCTAGTGTAGCAGGGATATTATCCTGAGACATCACTGTGATTAAAACATGACTGTGTGTGTTTGCTGAATGGGTAAGAAGGCCCAGGAGACATCAATCTGTATTCCATTAATTTGCCTGAAGGTTTTGAGTTTTGGGGCTCCATTGGAAAGAGAATTAGTGGATCTCTGAGTTACAGGTGAAGTATGAAAAGTCCTATAAGGTGTCTGTTTTCTCACTCGGTTCCCATAGATTTTGTTTAAGCCCTATGGAGGAATAAGGTTCTAGGCAAAAGCTAAAGAAGCTGTGTTTTTTTTAGGGTTTCGGAGGAAGATGTAGACAGTGTATATTTGTGTGTTGATATGTTGACAACACAGCTGAATGCAATTTATTTTGTTTCTCTTGGTTCTTTAAAATTTATACAGAGGAGGAAGTTTTTCCCATACCCCTGGATGAAACCTGAACTGGTTCATTGCTCTCTTGATTAGTATTTGGTAACTAATAGTTAAGGTTAGTTAACTCTTAGTTGCCCTGATTCCATAGTTTAAAATGTTCAATCCAATATGTTAGAAAACTCTTCATTGCAAGATATAGACTCCCTGTTCTCCAGTTAGGGCCTGTAGTGGGTAGGCACCTACCCTCTCTGAAAGAGGGAATAGTTGACTTCTCCTTGATCTCCCCGCCCCCGCCCTCCCTTCACTAGCTACTCTTACTACTGATTCCTCCTGATGGAGTTGGAATTTGCAGTGGGAAAGGGTAACGCAGGCTGGAGAGTTTCAGTAAATAGGTCTTAAGGTGACTTTGGTCTCTCTGAGTCTGGCAGATGTAGAACATTGACTGTCCTATGCCTGCATTGTTGGCATTTCAGAGGTTCTCCTGCTGGGCTGTCCTGGTTGTGAGGTGTGTCATGAACTCTTTTCTTTCATTGTCACTTGTCTATGAGCCCGAGTGTTCTGGCAGGCTTCCTACTAGCTCTCTGTCCCATTGGGGCCCACATTTGGTTCATGGATAACATTCCTGAATTCATTGACTCATAAAAGTGAGGAGGGAAGGGCAACACAACTGTGCTTACCTTCCTCCTATAATTGAAGTGTCCAGCTGGTCACATTGCAATGGACAAGAACCCATTAGGTTTCTCAGGCAGGTGTCACACTCTAGTCCATTGTTTGTTCTCATCTTTGGAAAATACCTGCCAAGTTTTCCAGGTGATCCCACTGAAAGTCTTCTCTGCAGACTAGATGAAGGAAATAGAGTTGCCCTTTCCCCCCTCTGCTTTGGGGAATTGGTGGTTCTCACAATACTCTGTTGCTCTACTTTCACAAATCTTCTCTGACTAGTCGATACCTGTTGTAACACATGACTTTGGAATTTTATATCTTTTTTATCGTAGAGTCTCCATGGAAACTCCCAGCTGAACATTCCATTCTTCTTGGGGTCCCAGGTAACAGTGCAGGGGGGCAAGCAGGCTAGATGTTGGAGAGTCAAGTCTGAATTTGACTTTGGATTCCACCACTCGTTTTGTGATCTTGGCCAAGTTACTTAACCTATTAGTAAAATAAAGGTAACATATGCTAATTGGAAGTAAGTGAGATACTCTGTGTAAATCATTTAGGCTGGGGCAAAGCGAGTGCTCAGTAACTTGTGTAGTTATTACCAGCATCCTTTCCATTTATGTGTAGAACAAAGTGCTGCTCTAATGCCTTCAGAGTCAGCAGATTTGAGGACATCAGAAGATATTTACTTGAAATGAACATCAGCATTCCAATGGGAGGCATCCAACACTGTAGCAACAATGAGGCACCTTCTGTGGCCTCATGGGTAGCAGACATTAACAGGATCTGGAGTAGGAGAGGTGATAAACTGGACTCTATCTATGAGATTCCCCTAGAGACTCCTAGATGTGACCTGGTGAGACTTAGCAGGAACAGAAGTCCTCCATGACCTTTCTGTGGGAAATCCCAGTGAAATCTGTGTTGAGACTGATAAAGTGAGCCCATCAGCCAAATAACTCGAAGTGAAGAGCAGAGCTTTCTTAAGGCATAAGATTGTATTTTCTTTTGTTAAGAGAGAAATACTGAAATGGTAAAAATGTGTTCAGCTGCAAGTAGAAGGATACCTAACTACCAGTGAATTATGAAATAAAAACTTTTAATTATCTCATATAACAAGATATCTTGGGCAGGCAACTGCTGTGTTGGTTAGCTGATTCCAAATTGTTATGGCAAGTGTCTCTACACTCTCTGCAGTTCTTTTAGACTTCCATCCTGGTCACAAAATGTGACCAGGTTTTTTGTTTGTTTGTTTGTTTGTTTTTGCCTTTCTAGGCATCAGGTCTATGTTGAAAGCAGGAATAAATGGGAAAAGTTGGTATCAGTCACATCTCTTCTTTCATCAAGAACGCTAACATTTTATAGAGTCACCCTGTACCCCCTAAAACCCCTGCTTGCATCTCATTCACCAGGATGGCATCACAAAGCCACCGCCATGAACCACAGGGGAGATTGAGAAAGCCTCTTGGAACAGATGTCATGTTAAGCAACCAACAGAATCTCCCACAAATACCATCACCTTCCTTTGAGTGTGAGCATCATTCTAGATATTTCCAAAGATCAAGAGCACAGAAAATTTGGACAGGTTTCAGATATTTTGCAAGAACTTTAGATAAATATAGACAGAAACTTTGAGAAGAAAATAGACATGGAGCTACAATTTAGAAATTCCAGAAGAAGAGGCTGAGGTGGGTGAAGGGTAAATTAAATGGCACATATTCTCTGAAATGAAGACAGATTATGAGAGCAAAAGACCTCCCCAAGTATGAGGTAGAATTAACAAATATATTAGCCCATAGTTGATATTTTTGAATTTCAAGTTTTAACTAAAAATGTCTAAAATCATCCAGGCAAAGGAAGTGTATTACCAACAAGGAAGAAGGATAATATTCTCCACAGTATTAAAGGTTAGAAAACTGAAACAGCTACAGACTTCTGAGGAGAAATTGATTCAATAATTCTAAGTTCAAAGGCTTCACAAACCTTTTCCATACATGCAAGCCTTTTAAGTAGTTCACTTCCATACTTTCATTACAGATATGACCTCAAAAGTGTTTTCAGGTTGAGAAATAAATGCACAAAAAAAGACAATGAGGGGTGCCAGGTGGCTCCGTCACTAGAGCATGCAACTCTTGATCTTGGGGTCGTGGGTGTGAACCCCACATTGGGTATAGACATTACTTAAAAAATAGACAATGATAAGGGTTAATATGCAAAATATTATAAAGCAATGAAATTGTGAAAGTTAGAGATTATGTTTAAGTAAACTTTTGAATTTTTGTTTTGAAACTTATGACATTAATTAAATATTTTTCTATTTGAAAATACCGCATGTTATATAATATAAATTAATATTTACCTGATTAACATCTGAATTATTTGAAATAAAAAATATGGAGTAGGAGAATGGAAAACTTAAAATGTTAATCTTTCACCAATAAGTAGATAAATAATTGAAGAAAATTATTGATGTGGGTGTTCACAGACTTTGTCCTTTCCCCCAATCCACACAGGAAAATATTATCTTGCTTGCTGCATTTCCACTTGCCCTTTAACTGCCAAATTACCTCCTGTATTTTGATGATGTACAATGAGGACACTGGCAGGGGAGGATGGGTCCAGTGAATCTGAAGTAAGCGGGTAGAGTGAGGGAGATGGAGACATCAGAAGTTCCTCAGGATGGGGTGGATGAGTTGAAGTTTCTCCCTGCTTTAGGGCTGAATTGGTGAATGAAGAGCTCAGGAGTGTGTGGACAACTAGACAACTGGCCAGATGAAGAAAGGATTGTAAGATGTATTCATGGGGGTTGTGTATCAGAACCTCCTCATGTCCTTTGACAGATGCAAGCAGAGGATGCAGTCTCCTTTTTAAGAGCATCGAATCTCAGAACACTGTTACCATTCTGATCAACTGTGCTTTGGGATACTTCCCAGAGCATGAAACACAAAGGTTGTAGCCCTAGCAGGGCTACTCTTGGGGGGCTTGTCCAACAGTGTGAACTGAGAGTACTCAGCTGAAACTTAGTATGACGTCATTGCTTTGTCACCTGAGTCAAGAGCACATTTTTATACCCAGCCCAAGAGCACCCTATTACCATGGCTAACAGACTTTATGATGATAGTGGAGAGGAGGGCAGCTTTGATGGCAGCAGGGATAGCAACAAACACATCCTGGTGGGTAGGCTGAAATCCAGGTTGTGAATGATATTCTACTTTGGGTGGATGTACCAGCTGCAGAACTAAACTTATACATGAGTTCACTAAATTGAGAAAGTCTAAAGGAATCCTTTAAGAAACAGTGCAATGAAAATTATGTTTTATCCCAATATCCATGGATATCCAATTTCTCAAGGAGGTAGACCTCTGTGGCTCCTCAGAGGAAGCCAAAGCCAGATGTGAATAACTCCAACCTTAGTTGACCAGATCCTCATGCCAGAACTAGATCCCATGGGGACATGGTGGTGGCCATATAGACTGAATTTAGAAGCACTGGTAGGTTATTTGCCAGAAATGAAACGTGATACATCAAAGACTGAAGAAAAGGACTTTGCATTATGGTTAGAAAAATTTCAAGGGTGGACAGAATCAGCCTCAGAAGGGTATCTCCACTGTGAGATTTCTTATGGGCATAAAGAGCTGAGCTTTATATACAGGTCAGCCTCATAGAGGATGACCATTGAGTGACATTTGTGAAACTCCTTGTGCTCCAGAGACTGGAACACATGGACCATCACTTCATCAGGGTTACAGATGCTGTTTTGTTTGGGATATTGGTATGAATTTGTTTGGGATATTGGTATGTTCAAAGATTATCTAAATATTAAGATAATTGTGAGACAAAAATCCTTGAGGAGTCTCTCCTACCAGCTCCATCAGAACATTCCCAGGGTAAACTTTGACTTGGGTTCAGTTAAGCTCTATGAAAATGATACCCACTGGGATTTCACGAGAAGAAACCAGAGAATGAATCCAAGAACTATAAGTGCCAAGAAGGTAGAACCCAAATAAGAAAAAGACTTCATGTGGAGTTAAGCAGTAGGATGTTCCAGATCTGTGGGATCTGGTCAGCTTTGCATGTTGACACTATGTGATGATCACCACATGAAAGGGGGTGGAAAACAAATGAAATATTTTTGAGATGAATAATGCTTAAAATGTTATGTGATGTCAGTGATAATTTGCATTGATGCTTCCTCCTAGTTAATCTATATTGACAGAAATTGTACTATGAAATCCTAAAAATAGAATTTCAAAGTGAAATTCTAAAAAACTCTAAAAAATGGGTGCAGCCACCTGTTTTGTGTAGTGCTTACACACTCGAGCTTTGATTCGCTATAAAACTTGGGACAGTAAATCTCTCTGAGCTTCCGTTTCCTCCTTTGTGAGCTGGAGATAATAATATCTACCTTACATATGGTGGTTAGCACACACACATCTCTGTCAACACACACACACGTATAGATGGATACACATATACATATAATGCATCTCACGTAATAAAGTGCTTAGGGAATGCTATTCTAATATAATGGTATTATTGTTGTAAGTATTGCATATTTGTAGACATAGCAGCACTGAAGACATTGGTCATACACTAAAGGAGATTTTACAAATAACAAATATCTCTTCTGAAAAAAAAACAAGATTGGGGAATGGCATAGTTTTAGGGAAGATGAAGAGTGTGTGAGTATCAGGTGCAGATATGGATGAGTGATGATTTTGACCAGTAGGAGATTTAACAAGGTAAACTTGGACAAGATGGCCCTGGAACGGGACCTTGGAGGCAGGTGCCCTCTGCTGGAGAGGAATAACAAATGCCAGCCTGTGGGGAGGAGAAGGAAACTGAGGAAAGAGGATCCTATTTGGGCAAGAAGCATCCAAGTAGACAATAGAGATAGATTAGATGGCGACTTGAGCACAGCCCTGTGGAACTCAGTGAGGCTCCCAGTCAGGTGGCCCTCCCCTCCCAGCCCCCACCACCTCTGGTCCTGACTTTGGGCTCCCCCAAATTTTGGCTGACTTCCAGGTGGAATCTCACAGGAATCCCATATGTATTTTTTCCCTAAATCTAGCCTCTGTTTTTTAGTCTATGGGGGTATTGTTCAGTTTCTAGGGGGGTTAACTCAACTTAGAGTATTTCCACATGGTTGTGTATTATCTTGTTATACACACATACCACACGTGTGTGTGTAGATGTAGGACATGTGTGAACATGCACATATATATTACCCTGTCATTTCTGGTGTTTGGTGAAAGACATAAAGAGTGTAGTATGTGTCCAGTTCACATCTTGAAACTGAGAGTCCTTTAATGAAGGCCTGTTATGCTGTGGTCATGACAGAAGCAAAACATGGGGCACAGGGGACAAGAATAAAGCAGGGAACAAGAAGTAGGTGCCTCAAAGTGTGTAACTGGAAAGTTAACGCTTGCAGTAAAGAGGTGGTTTTGTTCTTAATAAAGTGGCATTTTATAGTTGTAAAGAATCATAAGACACTAAGTTCTATACTAGAGCCTTCCACTTGCCATAGAACTCTGGGTACAAGTTTGTATTTTCATTTAGTGATTTTGCTTTTTAGAAGGAGAGAGATAGGACCCAACAAATCCATTTCCCCAAGAGGCTAAAGTTAAGAGGAAAAGCTTTTCCAAGGACGCAGCCTGAATTCTGTTATGAAATCTCAGCAGAGTGAGCTGTTTCGCCGAGGACTCCAATTTAATCATTACCTCATTTGTCTCATGCTGAGTCTTTTGCTTCCACCTTTCTTCATTAGAAAAAGCAATCAATCTCTTAATTTTGTGGAGTTTTTAAATAGTTCCATCTAGATCCATATCAAACGAACACAGGGAATCATACACATGATGCAAGAAGAGATAGTCAAAAGTAAAAACCCCTCGAAAGTATGAATTAAACCAATCTAACCTTAGGCTTTCCAGACAAGGTGACTCGATCTCTACAAAGGCTTTTATTCTTCTCTTTCTCCTCACTTCTCAGATGGTTTTCTCACCCCAGATAATAGGAGGTCCTATAAATTTCTAACCCTCATTGCTATTAAGATTTATTAACATGACTATGTGACAAAGGAATATCCCAACACCACTGGTTTGAATGTCTGTGCTCTAGGTACATGAATACTAACGTGGCTGATGAAAGTGCTAAACCTTGCAGTGGTGTTTGGCTTCGAAAACTAGGTTTGGGCCCAGCTCTCCTGAAACAGAAGCGTGATCATCATCATATCATGAGCATTTCGTGAGCTCATGCTCAACGTTGTCGTGCATTGTTTCCCTTCATTTTAACAGTGACTCAAAATTAGGTAGATGCTCTGAATGCCCTTATATGAGGCCTTATTCTGCAGATGAAGGAACTGAGGCTTGGAAAGAGAAGCAATTCAAGGCACACCAGGGCTAGCACCGCCCAACTCCAGGGGGCACCATCACACCACAGCCGTAGAGCTGACCATTGCAGACTTTGCACAGTTCCACACAGTCGTGTGCTTCACAGCAGTGGTCCTGTTGGTAATGTGCAGGGTGACGGTAAGTGCTTAAACATTTTCCAGCAGGCTTCAAAGCTATCATTTAGAAGAAGTACTGTACTCCAAGGGTAAATGCTGGAATGAGTTCCTTTAATAAGTTCTCTTTGGGCTTATTTGGGACAAACCTGACGTATGCTTAATTCTCTATTGTTAATGGATGAAGTCTAGAAAATCTCACATTTTTGTTTTTTGTAACAGCTCCAAATGCTAGGATTTTTAATTTATACATTTCATTTCAGCATATCTGGTGTAAGACCACTGAACCTTCTTTTTTAATTTAAAATTATTTATGTATGTATGTATTTATAATATAACTTATTGTCAAGTTAGCTAATATACAATGAATGTATACAGTGTGCTCTTGTTTCAGGGGTAGATTCCCATGATTTATCGCTTACATGCAACACCCAGTGCTCCTCCCAACAAGTGCCCTCCTCATTGCCCATCACCCATTTTTCCCTCTCCCATGCCCCGCCTCCCCCATCAACCCTCAGTTTGTTCTCTATACTTAAGAGTCTCTTATGGGTTTGCCTCTGTCTCTGTTTGAAACTATATTTTCCCCTTCCCTTCCCCCATGGTCTTCTGTTAAGTTTCTCTGCTTCCACATATATGTGAAAACATGGAATCTGTCTTTCTCTGACTGACTTATTTCACTCAGCATAATACCCTTCAGTTCTATCCATGTTGTTGGAAATGGCAGGATTTAATTCTTTCTCATTGTCAAGTAGTATTCCATTGAATATATAAACCACATCTTTATCCACTCATCTGTTGATGGACATTTGGGCTCTTTCCATAATTTGGCTATTGTTGAAAGTGCTGCTATAAACATTGGGGTACACGTGCCCCTATGCATCAGCACTTCTATAGCCTTTGGATAAATTCCTAGTAGTGCTATTGCTGGGTCATAGGGTAGTTCTATTTATAATTTTTTTGAAGAACCTCTATAGTTTTCCAGAGTGGCTGCACCAGTTTGCATTCCCACCAACAGTGCAAGAGTGTTCCCGTTTCTTCACATCCTCACCAACATCTGTTGTTTCCTGAGTTGTTTATTTTAGCCACTCTGACCGGTGTGAGGTGGTATCTTAGTGTGGTTTTGATTTGTATTTCCCTGATGAGGAGGGATTTTGAGCATATTTTCATGTGTCGGTTGGCCATCTGGATGTCTTCTTTGGAAAAGTGTCTATTCATGTCTTCTGCCCATTTCTTCACTGGATTATTTGTTTTTCTGGTGTTGAGTTTGGTAAGTTCTTTATAGATTTTGGATAATAACCTTTTACCTGATATGTCATTTGCAAATATCTTTTCCCATTCTGTCAGCTACCTTTTAGTTTTGCTGATTGTTTGCTTCACTGTGCAGAAGACTTTTGTTTTGATGAGGTCCCAATAGTTCATTTTTGCTTTTGTTTCCCTTGCCTCCAGAGACATGTCAAGTAAGAAGTTGCTGTGGCTGAGGTCAAAGAGGTTGTTGCCTCTTTTCTTCTCTAGGGTGTTGATGGTTTCCTGTCTCACGTTTAAGGATCGTTGAATCTTGAATTGACTGGAAGCATGCAGCGAGTATGTTCTTGTAATTTATTCCATTACATGTCCCAGTTAACCATCTAAATCTTTGTGGGTTTTTTTTTTTTGACTTTCACATTAAGCAAAATAGTCTACACGTTGCTGGTACAGCATTCATTATCTTTCAAAGCTAAGAATAGGCAATAAAGAGACTGGCATTTTAATTAGATACTTACCTTCACATACCTTCCAGCAACAGCCTAGCAAAACTGAATAATAGATGACTGTTTGGTCTGACTTCAGACATCCTCATCCTTCAATTGCATCATGACAGACCACACAGGAGTGCAGGATAAGAACAATTTTGTTCATTTTTTTCTTAAACCATACCTTGCTCTTCTTTCCTTATAGTTATTCCAATTCACTCTGGTTTTCTGTTCTTCGAGCAGTGCAGTGATGCTTGTTGGCAGAGCACCTGCTATCTTTATACGTAATCATTTTCTGAAACGCTGATGTTAGAAAATGAGATAATGGCATTCCAATTAGCCCAGCCTGTCCCTTTTTCTTCTTTGTCTCCCACACCTACAGGTGGGTGTTCAGGGCACTGGGTTTGGGCTGCCCTCCTAGAAAACTGGGACCAGATGGCGCTAACCTCTCTTGGAGCGTGGATCTGAATAGAGGAATTCACAGGCTGCCACCTTGAGCCAACCGCTGTCAAACCTGGGCAGACTGTCAAATTGGATTGTCAGTTTAAGAAGGCTAAGTCAAGAGGGAGAATCTAGGTGGGAGACAATAGTGGAAAAGCCAGCAAAACCAGGGCAACAGGTAATTGCTAGAGAATTTGAAGTAAATGGGGCGGGGCAGATTCAGGAACTACTGAACCCTTGCTGTGACAGGGTTATAATTACAATGATAGACAAGATGTGGTGCTCTGTCCTCAGAAAAGCTCAGATAATAAGACAGCTACAATACGGGGTGACAGATGTTAGAACAGAGGTGTGCACAAGGTATTGCGAAGGAAATTAAACTACCTAAGGTGAAAGGGAACGGGAGGACAGCCAGGGACCATGTAACAAGGAAGAAAATATGGCAACTGAGCTTGAAGGATCAGTGGTATTTAAATAAGCAGAAAATAAGAGAGAACATTCTAGAAAGGGACATCCTACTGCAAATCAACAACTTTGTTCTACAGCCAGTGGAAGGGGAAGAGATCTCCAAATGGCTATAACCCAATGGAGATACAAGAAATGATACTGGTGAGGTGGGAAGAAGCCAGGATGTACAGGGACATTTGGTTATATACTCACAAGTTGTTCTATACTCACAATTCAGGTGGGTAACAGGAATCACTAAAGATTTCAAGGTGGGGTAGAGAGATGATCAGATTTGTGTAGAAAAGCCACTTTGGCACCCATGTGGAGGATGCCTCAGAAGGACCTGACATGAGAGAAGGGAGATTAGGGGCAGGGGCACCTGGGTGGCTCAATTGGTTAAGCACCTGACCCTTGGTTTCAGCTCATGTCATGATCTCACAGTTTTGTGGGACTGAGCACCCCCGTTGGGCTCTGCCCTGACAGTGTGGAGCTTACTTGGGATTCTCTCTCTCTCTCCCTCTGTCCCTTCTCCATTCGTGCTCATGTGCGCTCTCTCTCTCTCTCTCTCTCTCAAAATAAGTAAATAAACATAAAAAATATTTAAAAAAAGAGAAGGGGGATTAATTTATAGGCACTTGTAATACAGTCTATTCGAGAGATGAAAAGGACCTGGACCAAGAAAGTAGGTAAAAGATATATCTGAGAAATACTGTGGAAATAGAAACTTGAAAACAGATCATAGATGGGTACCAGATTTTAGATGGTTGGAGGGAACACAGGAGGAGAAACAATTTGAAAAGGGGAGATAAACCAAATGAATTTGGTTTTAGGTTTTCTGAATTTTGAGAGCTCTAGGACATTCGGGAGGGTAGTTCCAAAAGCAGAATGGACTTTAGGAGAGTGGTAATCCTGGAGATAAACCACCTGGGTTTACATGAGATCAATTTATATGATATAACATGAAATCAATTTACATGAGAGATGAGATATGCATTATATATATATATATATATATATGTATATATATATACATATATATATATGAGGTATATATATATATGTGTGTGTATATATATATATATATATATATATATATATATATATATATGAGGTATAAATATCTGAGATAAATTTAAATGAGATAAATCACCGGGATTTACATGACACATGGAGTGTTACCAACTCATGGATAGTAGTTGAATCCATAGCCTGGATGAGCTTAACCAAATTGATGTGGAATCAATTCTGGATATGTAATGTACAGCATGATGACTGTAGTTAGGTATTGCATATTTGAAAGTTGCTAAGAGAGTAGTTTTTTTTTTGTTTTTTTTTTGTTTTTTGTTTTTTTTTTGCTAAGAGAGTAGATCTTAAACGTTCTCATCACAAGGGAAAAAAAACTTGTAGCTATATGAGACGATAGATGTTAACTAGGGGTAATCATTTCACAATATGTACCTATATCAAATCATTACGTTGTACCCCTTAAACTTACATAATATTATATGACAATTACATCTCAATGAAACTGGAAAAAAAATGAAAAAAAAAAAGCAACTAAACAAATAAAGCCCAAGGACAAAGCCATGGGGAGCCCGAGTTAAAGGGGACAATGGGAAGGATATTGTCGTGAAAAGTGCATTGCCACGGAAGTGGTAAAACAGTGGCATTCAGTATTGCCCAAAGTACTTGAGGGTAAGTGACAGTTTGTAGAGCATTGTTATATTCAACAACAGTGATGTCAGAGCCTTCCAGTGGAGGGTCAATTTTGGGTTGGGGAGTGAATGAGAGGAAAAGAAATCAAGACTGTGACTATTCCATTTTTCTAGAAGCTTGACTTTAAAGGGAAAGAGAAAAAAGACTTAGCACAGCTGGATGAGACAGGAGGGTCATGTGTTATCTTTATATAACAGATAGCAGAATGGAAGCTCTGAGAAGTTGTGATTTGCCCAGGGTCAACCCCTGGTCAGTAGTGGAGCCAAAATGCAATCTGATTCTGAATTCAGATTTTCTCCTACTTGTCCACCTGAGTAATTGCAGGATCATCCATTGTAGTGGATATGGTCATAATCAGTGTAAATGAGACCATGGTATATGTCATCTGGAAGAGGGTGGGGTAGGAAAAGGGAAGAATTATTTCCCCTGTTTGTCCGAATTGGTGAGATGTAGACAGGAAAACTTCATTTTAAGCCTCATTTGGCCTGTTTTCTTGGCTGGCTGTGGTTGTTCTGCCAGCCAACTCCTGCTTTCCTCTTTAGCTGTAGCCCTGACAGCCTTGTGCTCCTACTGTGATTTCAATTCATAACCTGACCAAGGATGATAAAAAGTAAATTGCATTCCCAAGTATATCCATAGTACAGGCCAATTACTTAGCTGCCCGAAATACTTTGTCATTTGGACGACATGCATTAAATAGAATCTTTCTTCCTTGATTGAAGAAATGCAAATTGTTTAGTGTTTTCTTTAGGGATTAAAGCACCTGTCCTTGTGGTGATGCCCAGTCTGTTGGAGTCGGAGCAGCCATCTGCAGTAACGAGGATTATGTAACATCCCTTGCTTTCACGTAAAGATAAGCCTCCAATGCAGACTTGAGGAAACCAGATTCTATTCTGAAGTCAGATACTGTGAACTTGAGTCATCATCTCTTGGCCCTCCTCACCAAGAACCTAGAATCTTAGAATCAGAATTAGATGCAGTGCCGGGGCACCTGGGTGGCTCAGTTGGTTAAGCATCTGACTCTTGATTTTGACTCAAGTCACGGTCCCAGTGTCGTGAGATTGAACCCTGTGTGGGGCTCGTGCTGAGCATGGAGCCTGCTTAGGATTCTCTCTCTCTCTCTCTCTCTCTCTCTCTCTCTCACTCTCACTCTCTCTGCCCCTCGGCCCTGCTTTTGCATGCTTACTCTCTAAAATAAAAATGAAAAACAAAATTAGATGCAGTGCTTTGTGATACTTGGAGTCCAAGTTCACATGGAAGATGGTATCCACATTAGAAAGGTTTAAGACGATAGAGTGCATTCACATACCTTGTGAATGAGCCTGGCCTGAGAATGGACTTTTGTCATAATTACTCAAACCCAAATATCTATTCCTTTTTTTTTTTTTTAGAGAGAGAGAGAGAGAGAGAGAGAGAGCACATGTGCATGCATGAAGTGGGGGAAGGGCAGAGAGAGAGAGGGAGAGGGAGAGGGAGAATCCCAAGCAGGCTCCATGATGTCAGTTCAGAGCCTGATGCAGGGCTTGATCACACGACCCTGGGATCATGACCTGAGCTGAAATCAAGAATCAGTCATTCAACCAAGTGAGCTACCCAGATGCCCCCCAAATATCTATTCCTAAGTAGATTTACCTCCTCCTGTAAGAAGTAGCAAGTTAAAAAATGATATTTCTTGAAATAGATGCTAAAGCTTCTTAAGAGTGGGAATCCTGTCTTATGCTTGTTTCATAATAATAATAATATGGTTATGTGTAATAATTGCTATATCCCATAGATTAATGAATATTATGGGCCAGTACTTATTGTTCAGCTTATAGTCATGCCCAGTAAATAACTGTTGACTGATTTCACCTCATTCTAAGTTCCTTAGTAAATTAACTGCAGTTTGTAAGTTGAACTAATGCCCCTTCCAACAGTACTAGGAGCTTCAAAGAAAGCTGCCTTTAGGGTTTGTTGGCTGAAGAGCTCTTCCTAATAGAATATGATGCATCCAGGAAGAAACAACAAAAATATGACAGTTTCCCTTCAACATTTTCCTTTTGTTTTTTTGCCTGTTGGATTTACTATCTAGTTATATCTGATCACAGTGGGAGGCATAGGTGCAAATAAAGTAGATACGTGTGTGCTTTGTTTATTTTATACTCAGTTATTAAATGGCTTTATGAAATAAGAACTTAGCAATGGAAATATTGTCTTTTCTCTTTCTACATCCTGAAGTTCAGTCCTAGGCTGTCTTTCCCCATCACTTTGCATCTCTGCATATTAGGAGGAAATGGATCTGAGATTAAAAAGCCCTAAGTGAAGTCCATGAGAAGTTGTAATATTTTATGAGAGCATACATTTTCTGGGGCCAGGAACCCTTCTTCCATTCTCTGTTTTGTGAAAAATAAGCCCATCTACAGTGTCATGGCCAACCTTCCAGGCTGACCAAGGCTCCGGCCAAGCAAAGAGCAAATAGAACTTGAGATCAGATGGCTACAAAGCAAACACCAAGTCCAAGAGGAACCTGCTAGCTGCTCACGGAGTGAAAGCACCTCAGAATTCTTTCTAACTTCACACCTGCATTACAGCTATACCTAAAACCTTCATAAGCTGCACATCCAGACACGGAGTACTAACTGACCAAACATACAGATCTCTTTGGGTAACACAGCTTGAATTTGGATCTCCATTCATTGCTAGGGAAATGTAGGAAAGGTCCATCTTTGAAACAGTGGAAAATTTTGCCATCTGTGAAAGTGAGGGATACTGCTATTTTATTTTTTATTTTTTTCAATATATATATTTTTTTTTCAGGAATAGGATTTAGTGATTCATCACTTACATATAACACCCTGTGCTCTTCCCAACAAGTGCCCTCCTTAATCCCCCTCACCTTTCTAGCCCATCTCTCCACCCAACACCCACCAGCAACCCACAGTGTGTTCTCTGTATTTAAGAGTCTCTTATGGTTTGCCTTCCTCTGTAAGAAACTATTTTTTTCTCCTTCCCTTCCCCAATGATCTTATGTTAAGTTTCTCAAATTCCACATATGAGTGAAAACATATGATATTGTCTTTCTCTGACTGACTTATTTCATTTAGCATAATAACTCTTGTTCCATTCAGGTTGTTGCAAATGGCAAGACTTCATTCTTTTTTTGTCACTGAGTAGTATTCCACTGTGTGTGTGTATATATATACACACACACACACCACATCTTCTTTACCCTTTCATCAGCTGATGGACATTTGGGCTCTTTTTCTTTCCATACTTGGCTATAGTTAATAGTCCTGCTGTAAACGTTGGGATGCATGTGCCCCTTAGAATCAGCATTTTTGTATCCTTTGGATAAATGTCTAGTAGTGCAATTGCTGAGTCATAGGGTAGTTCTATTTTTAATTTTTTGAGGAATCTCCATACTGTTTTCCAGAGTGGCTGCACCAGCTTGCATTTCCAACAGTACAAAAGAGTTCTCCTTTCTCTGCATTCATGCCAACATGTGTTGTTGCCTGAGTTGTTAATGTGAGCCATTCTGACAGGTATGAGGTGATATCTTTTTGTGGGTTTGATTTGCATTTCCCTGATGATGAGTGATGTTGAGCATTTTTTCATGTGTGTTTCAGCCATCTGGAAGTCTTCTTTAGAAAATTATTCATGTCTTCTGCCCATTTCTTCACTGGATTATTTGTTTTTTGGGGTTTTGAGTTTGATAAGTTCTTTATAGATTTTGGATACTAGCCCTTTATCTGATATGTCATTTGCAAATATCTTCTCTCATTCAGTCAGTTGCCCTTTAGTTTTGCTGATTATTTCCTTTCCTGTGCAAAAGCTTTTTATCTTGATGAGGTCCCAATAGTTCATTTTTGCTTTTGTTTCCTTTGCCTCCAGAGACATGTCAAGTAAGAAGTTGCTGAGGTTGAGGTCAAAAAAGTTGTTGCCTGTTTTCTCCTCTAGGATTTTGATGGCTTCCTATCTTACATTTAGGTCTTTCATCCATTTTGAGGTTTTTTTTGTGTGTATGGTGTAAGAAAGTGGTCCAGGTTCATTCTTCTGCATGTCGCTGTCCAGTTTTCCCAACACCATTTGCTGAAGAGACTTGTTTTCCATTGGATATTCTTTCCTGCCTTGTCAAAGATTAGTTGGCCATTCATTTTTGGGTTCATTTCTGGGTTCTCTATTCTGTTCCATTGATCTTTGTGTCTGTTTTTGTCCCAGCACCATACTGTCTTGATGATTACAGCTTTGTAATACACCATAAAGTCCAGGATTGTGATGCCTCCAGATTTGGTTTTCTTTTTCAGGATTGCTTTGGGTATTCATGGTCTTTTCTGGTTCCATACAAATGTTAGGGCTGTTTATTCTAGCTCTGTGCAGAATGCTGGTGTTATTTTGATAGGGATTGAGGGTAATGCTATTTTAATGAACAAATCCAAAGATGATATTCGAATCTTAGTTTGGTCAGTAGGGCACAGAGCCCAGCACTGTACCTGACATATAACAAGTGCTCAAAAAAATACTTGTCAGTTGAATAAAGAGTGAATGTCTGGGGCGCCTGGGTGGCTCCGTCGGTTAAGCATCCGACTTCGGCTCAGGTCATGATCTCGCGGTTCGTGGGTTCGAGCCCCGCGTCGGGCTCTGTGCTGACAGCTCAGAGCCTGGAGCCTGCTTCGGATTCTGTGTCTCCCTCTCTCTCTGACCCTCCCCTGTTCATGCTCTGTCTCTCTCTGTCTCAAAAATAAATAAACGTTAAAAAAAAAAAAATTAAAGAGTGAATGTCTTGTTCACTGTCTTTTCCATCCCTCATATCACCACCTGAACCCCCATACCAGGTTTTTAACTTGGGATGAAAGGATTGCATTTGAGCCTCATCTTCATGGCTATTGTTACACTTTATACAAATTTAGTTTTGAGGGGGGTTCTACCTAGCCAAAAAGTATCGAAGGGGAAGGCATTGGGTCTCCTTTCCCCCAGTCTCTATAATTTGTTTGGAAATAAGTTCAAGTTGGTTACTTACCCGTAGCAAAGATAGGAAGGAATTTTTGATAGTAAGGCACATTTCTGGCTTTATTTTCTCTCCATTTTATAAGAACAATTATGCATATTTAAAGGACTTCTGGACATCTGGTAGCTAAAGAAGGTCAAACGAAACACAGAAGATGATTTTTCATCCCTGAAGTGAGGGGTCAAGTCTCTTTTCCAAATATAATAGGCTGTTAAATGGGACATATGGCTACTGCCTCTAAATTTTAGCTAAAGCTTCAAAACTATGGATGATAGGGGAGATGTAAACCAACTTTCTAATATTCTTAACATTTGCAGTCTTTCTGGAATCATTGAAAAAGTTATATATATATTTCATACAAATCGTTACATTAGGATGTCTTATCATGTGTGTTGTCTCGGGATTTCAAAGCCAGAAATAAAAAGGTCTACATATAGTAATAATCTAAATACAGAAAACTGCCAAAGTGGGCAGCAGCCATTTATCCATATAGCTTACTGAAAAAATTCAGGGAATTGGTCTGACATTGCCTCTCTGTTCCTTCAACTGCCTTTTCCCCTCTCCGAGTCCTCATACTTGATATAAGGAGAGATGTGCCAGTGGGGAGGGTGCCTTTGGGAAGCGTGATGCAGTGTGTCTAAGAATACTGTGCTTTTCTCCCCAAGACCTTGTGTGTAGAGAGGCAACTGTGGGCATCATCTGTCCCTGTTGTGAAGGGAGAAAGGTCTTGGTAGAACCACTTGTAAAGACGAGGGATGGGGTGGGAAGGAAGGGAGACTGATGTGCTCTTCTACTGGGTATTTGCCTGTCCTCCCCTAGTTGGGCCTGCTAACTTGCATCTGTGTTAGCACAGCATGTGGGCAAGAGAGAGTCGAAAAGGGTGTCACCCTGGAACTGCCGGACAGAGATGGGCTCAAAGCTGCTCCTGTACCTGGAGGTGTGGAAGATGGATCCCATGTGGATGGAAGGCACCCAAGAGATGGCCACATCACACAAATGACTGCTGACGCCTGGAGTTGCTGCTGGGGAGAAAGAGGACCCCTCACTGGACAGGGCAGGTTGGATGGACCACCCGCCCACAGCCCACATTCTCTGTCCTAGAAAAGTGGTCCTGGATACCCATGGAAAGAGCTGAGAACTCACAGTCAGGGAAGATGTCAGTCCCTCCCTCTTCCTCTTTCCCACCCTGACTGAGAAGGGGGAGTGTAAGGAAGCATGTGAGGGGCAGGTGTACCCCCTCCTGCACAACAAGCTGCTAGAACCCCAGGGGAAGCTGGAATTAGAGCTGGGGAGGGTACAGGAAGGGGGAAGCTCTTTGAATCATGTGGGAAATTGAAGTTCAAGAGTGAAATGTCTCAGCTAAGACATTTTGGGAAGTCAAAAGTGACTGAAATGTTATGAGACCTCGTCGGGAGGAAGGATGGGTTTGACAGAGTATATCATTGGGCGGCCACTGTGAGGAAAAATGGTTCCACCTTTTAATCTCAATAATTGAGACCCCTCCATAAACTGGTTGCACCATCTGACGTTCCATCTCGATGAACTCTCAGGTGGCCCATCCTTGTGTCACGCCTTCAACATGCTGAATGCCATTTCTTTGTTATCTTTGGTTTTGGAGCTGTTTTGTACCTCCAGAGTATACATTTATGGGAGACAAGGACTTTGCTAGTTTTGCATTCCCCCACCCCCACCTCTGGTATCTGATATATGTACTTGAGACATGAACTCAGCTTCAGATTCACCATGATGTCCTTTCCAACTATTTGGGGACAAAATAAGGAAGGAAATGACAATTTGAATCTAAAATTAATAAAGTGTCATAAATGAATGAGATTTTCCATCTGTGGAAATCTTTTCGGAAGGAAATGATTTTGGCTGAGGGTTTCTGATAAGATTAGAGAGTTCTTAGCTCCCAGCCAGGGACCTCAGGGGCTCCTCCTTCCCCCAAAAGAAGGCATAGATTTAGAATGTAACTAATGAAAGAGAGGCAGTCATCTTGGAAATAGTGACATGTCTATCTTGAAGGTATGTTGTAACAACAGAAGTCTTTGGTGGCTGTTAAAGAGCATTGAAAAAGCAAGTGTTTGGGAAGAATTTGTGATTGCTAATCTGTCATTGTCAGAGGCACAGACACCAGACACTGTGTCTGGCAGATGTGTATTTTCTAGTCATGTTAAAGCTGAACTACCTTGTGGACTCGGACTCAGGGAAGCATCCAGAACACCACCCAGGTTTCTTTGTTTGGGGTGGAATCCTTCCCACAAATCTTCTGGTGACAAGTCAGTCTCCCAGGTAACGTGACAGCTGGAGGTGAGTGGATGGGGGCGGAGGAAGAGCTGTGCCCTCGAGAGCAGACATGAGTATGCCAATCACCACTTTCCATCTAAATTGAGTCTGCCCTCATGGTGATGTTGTGTGAATTTGGATAGCAAGGATCAGTTTCTGGAACATGCGTGGTCCTCAGGAGGACAAACACAGTGATCAGAGTTTGCTGCACTTGGAAGCAGATCTCAATCTCTTGATCATCCCCCTCTGGGAGTAGGCATCAGGTGCCCCATTTCCCTCCTCTCCACCCCTCATGTTTGTGGTGTAGGAGGGTGATGGGGTAGCGGGGAGGGGTGGGGTGGGAGGGAGTAGCAGCCCACAGATGGAGTCTTGTCCTGACAACACATGTGGCTGCTGGGGAGAGGAGGCATACGGGGGGGGGGGGGGGTAGAAGGAAAGTGAAGGGTGTCAGGAAATATGGACACAGTATTTTAAGTAGAAGGATGTGTGGAGCTAAGGTTTCTGATGTTGCTTGAATGATAGTACATTCCTTCTAAGGAAGGACGTCTAAGTATGGACATCATCTGCAAAGAAGTCCAGACCAGAGACAATATTGTGACACAGATGCCAGACTCACAAATAAGCATCTAAGGCAGCGCAATCCCAAAAATCTCTTAAATTTTCTTTAAGAAGCTTGGATGCCTTCATTCCATTGGGCCCTCATAGCAATAAGGAAAACGTTCTTGGCTTTATAGTTACATTTCATCTACTTAAAAAGCCTGGGGAGAAATGTAAAAAGAAGGAAAGAAAACACATTTGGCTCCATCACAGCCACTCTGCTTTTAAGCAGATGCACATTCAATTGCAGACTTTGTTTTTTCCCCCAATTAGTCTCCAAATGAGTAACTCATAATTTCCATTTGCATGGTTCATTTTGTCTCCCAGTGAAGTAAATGATTATTTCTTGGTTCAGAGAAAGTCTTTTCAAGGACACCAGAGACCAATAGCATTCTCATCCATTAAAAAATGAAAAAAAGTTTTGCTTACAGTAGTAAAACCAAGTCTTTTAGGCTGCCTTTCTGTCCCTAGCAGCCCTGGGGTGTATGGATAGGTCAGTCATGTGCCTCTCAGGAAACCATTTGGGGTGGCCAAGGGCTTCCCCTCTCTGGTTATGTATGGCCTATGGGCTGTCAGCTCAGCCCACAGCCCTGAGAGGTGATCTGGTATGTTGCGTTCTGCTCAAACAGAAAGGCGCTGGGCCAGTTGTGCCTTTTGTTCAGGGGAAGTGTGGTAAATGCAGTCTTCCCCCCATACCCATTCATTGCAGGCTTTTACTGGCTTAAAACCATCAATGGATTCCATTGCCATGGAATGGCATGGAATGACCATGACCATGGCCATGACGATCAACAAGAAGTTCTTTATCTTTTCCTAGGTCTGCCTAAGTCTGACCCATGCCTGTTTTCCTGATTGTGTCCTGAACCTTCTCCCTCCCTTATTGCTCCATCCATACTGTGTTTTTAATTCCTTAAAATGCCGCTGGGACATGGTCTGCTTGGAACTTTCTGCACCCGTTTTGCTTCTAGTATCAATGAAATAAACTTACAATTTAAAATGAGGGCAAGTGTCTTGAAGTAAGAGTAGATAGAGCTAGGAGAGAAAATAAGGGAGGAGGGAATCTAATTTGGATTGGAGAGGGGCAGGAAGGAGCACTCAGAAAAGGCTTCTAAGCTGATGAATGAAGGATGAGGACCTCACATTTGTTTAATAACTGATTCTCCTACGAGACAGAACTCTGCGAGGGCAAGAGCCATCCTCAGTTGGTTTCCTGCATTACCTGTAGTGCACAGAACCATACTGGTCTGGCGGACACTTAGTGTATGTATTCGCAGATTGCCTAAGTGAATATTCAGAACACCCTATGAGGTTAGGCTGTTGTTCCCATTTCCCAGTGAAAAACACAGGGCTGAGAATGACAAGGCTACTTGCCCAAGGTCACCAGGACTTGCCTCTAGGACATGACACGGCCAAGATTAGAAGCCAAGTGCAAGTCCAAGGCTCTGACCTACTACCTCGGTGGCATCCTACAGGAAAGCAATACGTGAATTTGTGCTTTGGGTCAAAGAGGTTACAAGAGCACACTGACCTCCAGTCAAACGGCACGCTCTCCTGATCACATCCTGAACTTTCCCACTCTTGTCTCTTTGGCCCTTTCTGTTCTACCTGGAAACTTTCCCCTCTTTCTGTGTCTATCCAAATCTCACTGTGCAGAGGCCACCTCAGATATACCTTCTAAACTCTGTTTGCACTTTTGCTGCAATGCTACCATCTACTTTGTGTGAGGATTATTTATATCTCTCTCCTGTCGGGTAATTCCCTCCTTGAGAGATGAGATCGTATCCTATTTGTATTTGTAAACCTTGAAGCACTTAGCACAATGCCTTGCATATAGTTTGTGCTTTTTTAAAAAAAATTTTAAGTTTATATTTTTTGAGAGAGAGAGAGAAAGAAAGAAAGAAAGAAAGACAGGAAGAAGAACAAGCAGGGAAGAGACAGAGAGAGAGGAAGAGAGAGGGAATCCAAAGCAGGCTCCACACTGTTAGCACAGAGCCTGATGCAGGGCTCGAACCCACAAACCATGAGATCATGACCTGGACTGAAACCAATAATCAGACGTTTAACTGACTGAGCCACCCAGGTGCCCCTAGTTTATGCTCTTTAAAAATTATAAACCTTGATTCCAAAGCCTCAAGTTGTGCTACTTTCCATAGATGCGTTTCTAGGACAGTATGCATAATGGTGTCTCTCTTACTCACTGATGAATGTGGTCTAGAAAACCCTGCTTGACTTCCAGACTTGTCTCTCTGCTGACCAGGAAAGTCATTTAATCTCTCTATGCTTTTTCTTTCTTTCTTTCTCTCTCTCTTCCTTCCTTCCTTCCTTCCTTCCTTCCTTCCTTCCTTCCTCCCTCCTGCCCTCCCTCTCTTTCTCTTTCTTTCTCTTCCTTCTTTTCTTTCTTTCTTTCTTTCTTTCTTTCTTTCTTTCTTTCTTTCTCTTTCTTTCTTTCTTTCTTTCTTTCTTGTTTAAACTTGGAAAATGTAAGATAACATATGTAAATATAAGTGTAAAGCTGTTATAAAGTTTGACAACTGCCTCTTGAGGGTCTTGGAGGTGCTGTTTGGTCAAAGATGTTGATAGACCAACTTCATGTTTTGATTGGCTTCCTTAACATTGTTTTCCTTGTTCTCACTTTTCAGCATTTAAGTGAATGCATGGCTAATGGTGTGTCAGATTAGTAAGTACGAGAGAAATAATAAAAATAATAATAGCAATAATAATAATCATAATCATAATAATAAAGTATTCCGTTCTAACACTATGTATAATAATCTTATACCAAATTGTCTCATGATCCAATTGTTCCATTCTTGGTCATTAGGCTATAAACCAAGAAGCCAGACTAGATGGAGCTAGACCACCCATTTCTCAAGTTTGTCCGTTGACAGAAAGCCCAACACACACACACACACACACACACACACACACATCAGCATCATCAGGAATGGTCAGTGTGAATTCCTAGTGACCTACTGCTCAGGAAGCTTAGGGCTCTGCCATCGTGGCCATCAAGTATTTCCTGTGGCTTGCCTTCCTCAATGGAACTCTCTGTCTCAGGGATGTCCAGGCTCTGGGCCAGAAATAGGCTTTTCTTTGCCTTTTCAAAAAGCAGTCTCCCTTAACTGGCCCTACATGGTGCCTGGCTGAAAAATATCTCGACTATAGTCACATCATCACTCTGGAGGTGACTATAAACATCATTAACCCTAGAAAGGCAATGTGCATGATACATAGCCCTGTGGGGAACAGTCTGACCAATTCTATTAGTGCAAGAGAAATACAGCTTTGCAGATTACTGTCATTTATTTTATAGGCCTTTGTTACACTTGTCATTCAGAGAAGAAAGAAATCCCTAGTGAAACTTCCATAATATTGAATCGGAATGACTCATATTCTTGCCTAACTATTGTTAAGCTTTTTGGTAGAATTCTGTCTGGTCCTAATTGAAGTTTATAGAACTTTTGCCTTCAAATGCAATAAACCTGTCATCACTAGGGAAGCACTTTGCACCTGGGGATAGGTAGAATTCTGTCTGGTCCTAATTGAAGTTTAAGGAACTTTTGCCTTCAAATGCAATAAACCTGTCACCACTAGGGAAGCACTTTGCACCTGGGGATACAGTGTGACATTGTCGTGTGTGTAGGGTTGATATTCTGAAGAAGAGGCTGCGACCAGGAGTCATGCTGATATCAGCTCCAGCAAGCCCACGTGCCACCCACCATTCTGTCGAGGGGAGCCCTGGCCTGTGGCACAGTGAGCATGGGCCCTGGGCAGGGAGGGAAGCAAGGCAAGGCTGACCTCACAGAACTTCCTGCCCCCACACCTAGAGGTACCAGCAAGCTGCTGGGAGTTCACATGCAGTGTGAACTTTCCCCTGTGCCCACCCCCCATGCTCTATCACACATGGGGTTGGATACCCCAAGGAATATTTCATTAGGGGAGTTTGGAAAACTGTACCCTTCAAAGCTGATAAATGGTAACGATAAATCTTATTTCAAAAGTAATACATACTCCTTATAGGACATTTATTTGATAAACAAAATGAACAAAAAAAATTAAAGTTATCCAGTTATTCTACCACCCACAGAAAACGCTTTTCGGCATATCTTTGAGGGCTCTTCTCTGTGCACATTCACATGATTCCTTTCCAAACCTGAGGCGGATACTATCCATATGGTTTTGGCACCTGCTGTTTCACATGATACAGCATGAACACATTTCCTATCACGTTGAATCATCACAAATTGTAATGCACGCAAGAGTATTCCGTTTTAGGAATGTGCAACTATCTTGGAAACATTCCTTTATTAAGCAGTTAGATTGTGTTAAATTTCCATGTTAAGTAATGGAAATAATTACTTAAAACCTTTTTCCAATTGGAAAAGTAGATAGTAACATTTTAAAAATTTGAGTCTATTTAAAACCATTGGGTTATATAGATTGTCATGTCTTTGTAGCCACTTAAAAGTTTCTTATGGGGTGCCTGGGTGGCTGAGTCAGTTAAGCATCTGACTTCAGCTCAGGTCATGATCTCATGGTTTGTGGGTTCAGGCCCCAAGTCGGGTCTGCCTTGACAGCGTGGAGCCTACTTGGGATTCTCTTTCTCCCTCTCTCTGTCCCTCCATTGCTTACCCTCTCCCTCTCTCTCTCAGAATAAATAAACATTTTTTAAAAAGTTTCTTTTGTGATTTCCCTATTTACTGCATTTATATTGATGTGTTTATTTGATTTAATTGATTTGTAGAGATTCATGCTCTAATAAGGATATACGTATTACACACACACACACACACACACACACACACACACACACTATACCTGTATGTCACATCTGTTATAAATATTGAAATTTATACTACTTGTTTAAAATTTTACTTTGGGAGATTAAAAAACTATTGAAAATTTAAAAATTAGTTAAAACTCTCAATTCTTTTTCCAGCTTTGAGATATAATTGAAAAAATTGTAAGATATTTCTTGTATTGCTTTTTTCCTTTTGTGAAATACTTAGAAAGCTTTCTTTAATCAAGATTGTCTTGAAAATATTCACCTATACTTTTTATTTTTAGTTCTGTTAAAGTTTGCTTTTTTGTTTTTTTTACATTTACTTATATCTGGAATTTATTTTGATACACGCGTGGTAGGGTATTTACTGCCTTTTGCTGCATTACTTCATAGATGTCCCAACACTGTTAATTGCATAATTCATAATTCTCCACCGTATTCAAAATTGTCCCATTATTATATATTACATTTTTTTTTAATTAAAAAATGTTTATTGATTTATTTTGAGGGAGAGAGAGCGTGTGAGCGGAGGTGGGGGCAGAGAGGGAGGGAAAAAGACAATCCTAAGCAGGCTCCACGGGGCTGTATCTCATCGTCTCACATGGGATCATGGCCTGAGCTGAGATCAAAAGTTAGACATTTAACTGACTGGGCCAGCGAGGCCCCTCTTATATTACATTTTTATATACATGTTCTATTTTACTGAACCGTCTGTGGAGCTGGTAGCTGAGAGCGATCACACACTGAAGAGAGAAAACAATAAGCACAGGTCAGTTAATTAATTGCCAATTTAAGGCACCACAGGAAAGCTGGAGACCTCTGGGACGGCTTTTAAATATTTCCCTGCAGCCGAGGCCAACACAGCTAACGTCCAGGCCCAAGACCTAATTGCAAAACGGGCAGAAGTTCATAGAAGGCTGAACCTGCCTTCTAAAATCGTTCACACCCAACTCAGGGCTCAGGGAAGGAGACCCCGGGGAATGTGGTTGGGGACTTCCAGGTAGATGCACCTGAGACCCGGAAACGGCCAGATGCCTGCAGAAGTGGTCTCCTGCCTCCCGAGGAAGATGGCAGCTTCCCTCACCCCACGTGACCAGCGCTCAGCCAGAGCCCGGTCACGTTCCTCAGGGTCTGCCGCCACCTTCCTTCTTGGCTGCCCGGCCCGGCCTGGGGGTGCGTTGTCAGCACCGGCTGCCCCGGCCCTGCTGGTTTTCACCGAAGGGTCTGGTGGAGCCTGTACTTCAAGCCGGCCGGAAGTGGGCTAGCTTGCCCGGGAGAGGGGAGTGCTGTCAAGCTGGATAAGAGAGAGCTGGGTAAAATGGGGGAGTCCTTTGTTACTAGCAGTTGATGCCCCCACGTGGAGAGACAGGGCCCTATGCTGCTGTGATGGCTTTTAGACAAGCTGGAGAAAGTGATGGCTTGTACACAACAAGCGAGTCATTTTCATTGTAGAAAACTTAGAAAAAAAAGTATTAAAAAAAAGTCCCCCTAAATCACTCTTTGTCCTTTGCTCTGAAGATAAGTGCTATTAATGTTCTGATATATTCCATCCCATACCTTTTTCTCTGTGCACATGTGAACACTCACACATCAAAAACCCACTATAAATATTGAGATGACACTGTATAGAAAGTGTTTTTAATCCTGTTTTTTAATTTTTATTTATTGTTTTAATTTTTAATGTTTATTTTTGAGAGAGAGAACACGAGCTGGGGAGGAGCAGAGAGAGAGGGAGACACAGAATCTGAAGCAGCCTCCAGGCTCTGAGCTGTCACAACGGAGCCAGACACAGAGCTTGAACCCAGGAACTGTGAGATCATGACCTGAGCCAAAGCTACGAAGTCGAAGCTTAATGGACTAAGCTACCCAGGTGCCCCAATCCTGTTTGTTTTTTTTTTTTTTAAAGAAATTAACATTACATTGTAAGTATATTCCCCCAAACACTAATACTCCTGGAGAATGATGCTTTTAATTTTAGCAAAGTATTCCATTATGTGATGTTAGGTTCACCGTGGTTGACTGCCCAACACTTGGTTCAATGAGTTGCAGTTAGAAAGCTTGGGGACTTGACTCCAGCACCAATAATTGGTTCCTGGGTGGGAAGCAGGATGCAATTTGGGCCAGTGAGGTGCAAGGAGAGGTGTATAGGTGGGTTCTGGGTGGGTGGGAAGGGGCAGTATTCCTCTGGCAGCTGACTTACG
Organism: Panthera onca; assembly: GCF_046562875.1. Taxonomy (NCBI): domain Eukaryota; kingdom Metazoa; phylum Chordata; class Mammalia; order Carnivora; family Felidae; genus Panthera; species Panthera onca. Next base: position 109,190,675 of record NC_138348.1, read on the forward strand.
ATGTGAGAGGAATCAGAATAAGGAAACAATCTGACATATGGAAATGGGCCAAACCAGGAGAAATACCAGAAATCAAGTCAGAGCCCCAAATAAGGTGTCTAAAGCCCACCCTACTTTTGGGCTTCCAGTTATGTGAGTCAGTAAAACTCATTGTTGGAGCTAATTTGAGTTATTTTCAGCTGAAAGCATTTAGAGAATACGTATGGAGTCCAGAGTTGGCCTTCAGACTTGCTGACTCAGTTCTGATTTTCGAACACAGCAAACCTAGATCTGGTAAGTAGAGCTTCATACTAAAGCTCAGACTTAGGAATCAGAAGTGCATGGGTTTGACTCCTTACTCGGCTACTGACATCTGATCTGGGGCAAGTTATTTGTAGCCTCTGAGTTTCATCATCTGTAAAACAAAAATAGCTATTTCACAGAATCTTCATCTAATGAAACTAATTATTGTTATCAAAGGAAGGTGGAGAGAAGATAAACTCTATCCCTAGCTATAAAAATAGCCTGCAGAGGGGCGCCTGGGTGTCTCAGTTGGTTGGGTGTCCGGCTTCAGCTCAGGTCATGATCTCATGGTTTGTGAGTTCCAGCCCTGCGTCAGGCACTGTGCTGACAGCTCAGAGCCTGGAGCCTGTTTCAGATTCTGTGTCTCCCTCTCTCTCTGCTCCTCCCCTGCTCATGCTCTGTCTCTCTCTGTCTCTCAAAAATAAATAAACATTCAAAAAAATTTTAAAAAACCAGCCTGCAGACTGCCCTGCCAGTGTGGAACCTTCTTGGGATACTCTCTCTCCCTCTATCTCTCTGCCCCTCCCCCACATGCTCTGTCTCTCTTAAAAGAAATAAATAAACTTAAAAAAAATAGCCAGCAAAGGGTCTGTATGGTCTTAGAGTCAGTCTTTTATATTTTATATTTTTATTTTTTATTAAAATTTTTTAAAAATGTATATTTTTGAGAGAGAGAGAGAGAGCGAGCACAAGCAGGTAGGGGCAGAGAGAGAGGGAGACACAGAATCCGAAGCAGGCTCCAGGCTCTGAGCTGTCAGCACAGAGCCCATCGTGGGGCGTGAGCTCATGAACCATGAGATCATGCCCTGGGCCCAAGTCGATGCTCAACCAACTGAACCACTCAGGTGCCCCTTGGTATCAATATTTGTAAATGGGACATTTTTTCTATAAAAGTAGTAATTTCTTATTTAAAAATTCTGGAAAGTATTGAAAAAGGAAAAATTACTCATAATCCCACTTTGCTGAGCAACCAGCATAGCAATCAGCCTCCCTGTTAAGCGGTGCCCATAAAGTAGACAACCAGAGTTGTTTGTCTAACTCTGCGTTACTTCTACAATATTAGCCAAGGCACTCCACCTCTCCGTGCCCTGGGGAATGCCGACTTCCACAGGAGGAAACAAAGAGCTTCCTACCTAATTGTGGAGGGCAGGCATCTAGCAATTTCCCATGTCTACAGGCCTAGAGAGATTTTTTCCCCCTAGAGTGTTTTATGTATACCAGTCCAGGAGAATAGAATCCCGTTTATACAATTAGAACCAATTCATAGGTGTCCGAAGGGAACATAGGCAGGGGCTCACTGCATTAATTTTCAGGCAGGCAGATGAAGTGATCTCTCTCTGTCTTTTTTTCCCTTTGGCTTATTGGTTTGCCAGAAAAATGCAAGCAGTGTCTCCTATTTAATTCTGTGGGAACAATCTGATGCAGGAGGACACACATCCTGACCCTGAATTGTCTGCCTCTGAATGAGAATCCTCGGTGGTTTCAAAAGGCAATTCAATTTGAGGTTGTTCCAGATTTTTAAAGCATAGAAACCAACAAGTACAGACACATATGGAAGAGGCATTCTGGGCATGAATTACCACTTACATGAAAGAGATGAAGAGACCAGTTATCTGCCCAGGGATCACAATTCCAGTGAATGGATGGGCACCTTTTCCAGAGCAAAGACCTACTTAATCTCCCAAACATGTTAAATTGAGTACAGAACCAGCCTGAATAGCCTGAGTGGCTGTATACCGGAACATTCTCCAAATTAGATATTGCCTTGCCTACCTAGATGGCCTTCTCTTGTACCAATCTCACTTCCTCTTAATCTTACTGGATAGAATTTAACAACCCTCCTCCACACACCCTGTTAACTTTTGTTCTTCCCACATGCTAGTGTTACTACTCTGCCCTAGAATGTTCTTCTTTCCCATCTTTGCCTTGTCAAATCCTCCCTAATCTTTGAGCTTCATCTTCTGTGTGACAAACACAGTGGGGGCGGCTGTCTCAAGCCCTTCAGACAAGGTTGGATCTTCTGTTTTATATTCCTAGAGCTTCCTGAACTTCCTGTTTGGGAGCATGGTTACACATTTCATCACCTGCCTCAGTGGGAGACTGTCTTTTTTAAAAATATATACACTTGAGGGAAGGGCTATTGAACCCAGAAAGAGCCTTTTTAAAATTTAAAGCAGAAATGATTGAATTGATGTTGAAGTGTAAGATTTGGTTTTCTGCCGTTAGTGAAAGTGGGATCTTGGAAACTAAGCAAAGTCCAACGATTAAAAAAAAAAAAGTAAGTTCTATTCTTGCAAATGGCAGCCCTTCATTCCATAAAAGTCATACTCTGAAAAAATGTTCTCTTTACAACCTGCATGTTTACACATGTTTGTTGTTGGGTATCCAGCAAATGGGTTTTGGTCTTGTGGTTTGTTGTGTTTTTCCTGCAGGTGCTGAGAGAGGACTTTGTGACACTAAATGAGAGAACTAGGTCAGGCTGCTTGTTCAGAGTGAATGCCAAGATTAAGTCAGAATTCGGCTTTTCCTTATCCTGAGGCTTTGGAAGGAGAGACAGAAGACACCTTTTTTTATGGGATTTAGAAACATGATGTACGAATTCTTTCCCCAGATATCTGTTGTATTTATCAGTTTTAAGAAAACCTATTACACGAAGAAGAAGGAGAAGGACAAGGAGAAGAAGAAGTCAGACTCTAAGAGAAACAGAAGAAGACAGAGGATTCACAATTTGAATTAGCAGATAATTCTTGGCAGTACAAAAGCAGTTCTTTTCTTTCCTGAAGTTCTCATTTATGGATCATTAGCCACTTGGCAAGAAAGATTGGGAGAAGACAAACTAGCAGCTAAAGCACTAAGGACGAATAGCCATTGGAAGATCAATCATAAATGAAAGAGAGCCTCTTGGTAATTGCCATTCGCTGGGAAAATGTAATTCGATTTACAAAGTTATCGATTTAAATTCATCTTCTGGAGAGTGGCAGGAGGGTGACCTTTCAGTAATACCATATATTTCTTGCTTTGAAATTTCATCCAAAAATGTAGGAAAATCTCTCTACTATGGTAGTCTAGGGATCTGGCAGCATCTCCCCAGCTGGCCATGTAACCATCACTTGGTCAGTATCACCCTGGAGATGGAGATATGGAGTTCTACAAGGGTCATATTTGTTATAACTAAGGTTCTTTTCCCCCCTCCGTTAGAATTGCAGCAATATTTCTGCAGCCTGGAGCTTGTCCCTGTCTTGGGTTTCAGCCGTGTCTTCACGGGTATGGTTCCCAGGTCTTACACTGGTTTCTCTGTGCCCATGTGAGGTGCAGGCTTATGCCACAGTGGAGTTCTGAGGACCCAATGAAGCAGCATGCATCACTCACTCTCTCCTCCATCTCCTCCTTCATACTCTCCCTCCCCACAAAGGTGCCTCCACTAAGCAGAAGGCACTTGTCTCTCTGCACGGGGAGATACAACCTCTCCTTCAGGGGGAGCTCAGTCAGAGACCTCAGTGTATTTTGGAAGTCAGAGGAAGGAGCCTGAAGAAGAGGGAGACTGAAGGGAGAAGAAAGGAGGCTATTAGTGGAAAAAGTCTTGAAGGAGGTGATGGAGTGGGGAGAGGAAAGGGAGGGGACAGAAGTGTCTAGAACACAGATGAATGTGTTACCTTTAAATAGGAGAAGGGGTGAATTTTCCTTTTAGATGAGGTGGCCAGTTACAGAGGGTAGATGTTGGTCTAGGCATTTTGACATGGTGATTGACACAGTGATTTTTTACAAAGCTGGAAGACATTTTGAGAAATCTCCAAGGACCCAAACTCATTCCTGCTGAGTATCACCACCTGTCTGTGTGGGGAGCATAGGGCCCTGCACCTGCCACCATTACTCCACGGGCATTACCGGTCCCACTGACAGACGAAGGCAGTGGCACTTGGAGACTCTGCTATGTCCCAGCTATTGTACAGGTGAACCTCAAGAAAATAAAATGATTTCGGCTCCTTGTTCTAGAGGTAACCTTTAGGTTTATATGGTCTCACTTGTGGGGGGACCATATGGGGTCTCATATGTGGGGGGTTAAGAGTTTTGACGAAATTTTAAAGGGCCTTTGGAATCTCATTTGGCAAAATGTACCCAGTGAAATGTGACTCTTTTCAGTCCTAATTATTCTGACTCAATGAAACTTGTCTGCACAAGTTTGAAGAGGAAACTACAGTGCTTCATGACATGGCTTCTCAGGTATGCTGTGCTTGTGGGCACGTGGCTTTGCCCTGGAGAGCCCTAGAGAGGCCCACAGTTTTCAGGCCGGAAGTAGAAGTGGGTAGTGCTAGATTTGCAAATCCAGCCATGTAATGGATGTTGTGATTCTATCTGAGACATGACAAACTGTGCTTAGATATTTTTCCCTCTGGAAAAAAACTGAATCTACTGAATCAGGAGAGCATGCAAATGCATAGGGATCCAAAAATCTAAACCATAGTATTTGTCAAAGGCAAAATCTGATGGCATTGAAGTCTATTTTGGGGGTGTCTCAATTTGCCTTTCTTGTGTTCCCTTTTTCCTTGCTGGACACCCGCCCCCTACTTCACATCTAGCATCATTTTTTTTTTTTTTGAGAGACAAAAAAGAGAGCATGAGCGAGGGAGGGGCAGAGAGAGAGGGAGACACAGAATCTGAAACAGGCTGTCAGTACAGAGCCCGACGTGGGGCTTGAATTCATGAACCGTGAGATCATAACCTGAGCTGAGGTTGGACACCCAACGGACTGAGCCACCCAGGCGCCCCACATCTAGCATCCTTATACTGACACTTTCTGCTCCCTCATCTAATGTTTGCCTTCATAGGCACCATGACTGCAATAATCATATATTTTAGACAAAAATTACACCGCATGGTTTAACAAGAAATTTGCAAATGTATGCGAAAGCCATAAAATTATAATTAATTATAACTATAGTTGTAATAATATATAAATTCTGACTCAAAATGACCTCCCTTCCCATCACCTCCCTCCAACCAGTGGCATTCTTCTTCTTCAGTCCACTACTCTCACCTAAAATTGCTTTGGTGAAATAATAGACTTTCAAGTGATGTTGGCTGAAATATACCGATTGTGGATATTAATGATTTGTGTGTGTGTGTGTGTGTGTGTGTGTGCGCGCAGGACATCTTTCTTCTTTTGAGAATCTCACTTTCTTCCTGTTAGTGACTCACATCTGTACTCCCCACAGTCACAGGAAATGGATGAGAGTCTATATTTTCTAATGACCCCACCTCCCTGGCAACAGTGATTGGTTCAGGGATAAAATCTAATCTGAACTGGCCAGGATCCTTCGCTAGGAAGTTTTGTTTTTTAAACTACCAGGGAGGTAATAGTCTCTTCCCTGTCTGATTTTTGAGGGTCAAAAGATAGAAGGCAATAACGAGTAGTGTCCCAGTCTTCAGTGGTAGAGACTTCATTCACAATAAACAGCCAACACATTTGAGAGAGTCCTACAGACGTCAAGCCTCTGCTTCATTTTGTCTTGGCCCTACCTCTGCCTTGCTGTTCCTGCAATTCGCTCTTATTACTCAAGAAATGTCTACTCCTCCTTGTCCTTTTCCTCCTCTGTTTTCCTCTTAAATATTAGGAGGAGCTCTGGGGTGCCTGGGTGGCTCGGTCAGTGAAGCGTCCGACTTCCGCTCCGGTCATGATCTCGCAGTCGGTGGGTTGGAGCCCCCGCATCAGCCTCTGTGCTGACAGCTCAGAGCCTGGAGCCTGTTTCACATTCTGTGTCTCCCTCTTTCTCTCTCCTCCCCCGCTCAGGCTCTGTCTCTCTCTTCTCAATAAATAAATAAATAAACGTTAAACAAAATATTAGGAGGACCTCTATTACCATTCCATAATGAACTAACTCAACCGAGGAAATCTTTACTTTTCTTTTTTTTTTTTTTTTTTTTTTTTTTAATTTATTTTTGGGACAGAGAGAGACATAGCATGAACGGGGGAGGGGCAGAGAGAGAGGGAGACACAGAATCGGAAACAGGCTCCAGGCTCCGAGCCATCAGCCCAGAGCCTGACGCGGGGCTCGAACTCACGGACCGCGAGATCGTGACCTGGCTGAAGTCGGACGCTTAACCGACTGCGCCACCCAGGCGCCCCAAAATCTTTACTTTTCAAGAGGACATGGTCACTAGCATTTATAAGGTTCGTCTGGTGGTGGTTCAGGCAGTGTGACAAGTAGAAGGGAAGGGGTTTGGAGCAGAGGGTCTACTTCCAACACACCACTGCTGGTCTGTGCCTCTCACCAAAAATGCTACTTCTGCCATAGATGTTTTGGGGGCCTTAGAGGTATATGAGCTGGACAGTGATGTCCAGCCACCTCCTGAGTGCTCTGAAACAACCTAGAAAGAGAGAAGGTAAGCCTGCCCTGCGCAGTGCTTCTCCCGTTCTGCCCTGTGATCTGAGCTCTCTAACAGCTATGTCTGTGCTTTGATGGGGCTGACTCCATGTGACGGGCGCCTGGGAACAGTCTGCGCTGTCATAGAGGATGTGACTGTGGGCCAGCGATGCCGGGGATTTCCTGGGAACCATATGGCTTTTCAGCTGAGCAGAGTAATTTTTTTTTTCTGTTTCTAAAAGGAACCTCAGCTTGCCGGTTGTCCAGAAAATTCTCAAGCTTGGGGCCAAGGTTTCTGGGAACCACAAAATCCCTTTTTGCCCCTGAGTCTTTGAAGTTCTCAGCTTTGGCCCTGGAGTGGATGGGAGACAGTTTACTGGTAAGCAGATTCTCTTGGAACCATGTTTAAAATTGTGAAGAGAGTTGGTGAATATGTTCTTTGATCTTCCTGCCTGAGAGCCTGTTGAGTGTGGCTGGCTTTGAAATATCCTCTGGAGTCTATGTTGACAACACATGGAAGGATATCTGCCTTTGTTCATGATGGGGACGAGCCTCACGGAGCATAACAAAAAGTCTCCCCAAAGTCCTTGTCAAGCTGTCTAAGAGTGGTCATGGCTGTGGTTATGTTCTCTAGGAGCAGTATAGTGTGCAGTTAAAGCTCTCTGTGGGGGTGAAGTGTTAGCGTCCCAGTATTTAGCATGCGTTCCTAAAAGAATAGTAATGGCAATGTACCTTTCATTGAGTACCTGTTATGTGCTAGGTCCTCTTCTACCCATGTTACATGTATGATGCCACTTAATTCTGACAAGAAATCCATCAAGTAAGCACCCTTATCACCTCCATTTTATTGACGGAGAAAATGAAGCACAAAGAATTGAAATAAATGCCCATGGTTACTATGGTAGCTTGTCTCCAAAGTTGAGCCTTCTAATGAACCACGTGCCATGATATCTTGAATCTCTCTTGGCCACCATGACTCACCTTTGACCAAGAAATATGGCACGAGTGATGTTACATGAACTCCAGGGATAGTTCATAAGTAGCCTTACAGATTCTACCTAGTTTTTGGGGAACACTTGGTCTTGGGATCTCCCTTTTGGAAACACAAAAGCTAATAATAAATTTTATTGTTTAAATTTATTCTTATATTTAATTTATTTATTTAAAAATATTTATTTTGAGAGAGAGAGAGCTCAAGCGGGGAAGGGGCAGAGAGAGAGGGAGAGAGAATCCCAAGCAGGCTCCACACTGTCAGCACAGAGCCTGATGCAGAACTCAAACTCATGAACCGTGAGATTGTGACCTGAGCTGAAACCAAGAGCCAGACACTTAACTCACTGATCCACCCAGACACCTCTATTTTTTTAATTTTTTAAGTTTATTTATTTACTTTGAGAGTGAGAGAGAGACAGAATATGAACGAAAGGAGCCGAGAGAGAGAGAGAGGGAGAGAGAGAATCCCAAGCAGACTTCGTGCTGTCAGTGCAGAGTCCAACACAGGGCTTGAACTCATGAACCGCGAAATCATGACCTGAGCCGAAATCAAGAGTTGGACACTTAACCAACTGAGTCACCCAGGTGACTCTAAATTATTTTTTTAAAACATGAAATTTTAGGGTCGTTTAGTATACAACAATAGACAACCAGAACACTTACAGAGCAGGTAAATGGCAGGGCTGGGATTGAAACCCAGGGAGCTTGGCTTTAGACCCCTTGCTCTCAACCGGCAACCGGTAATCAACAATGAGCCTCCAGGGCTTTTTATTGTTACTGTCCCGATGAGGATTTTCACAAATGCATTGTCCTCAAACAGGCAGGCATGCAAATCTGTAAGTGCACAGGGTAGATTTGTAGAGAAAACACAATATATATATATATATATATATATATATATATATATATATATATATCAAACTCAGGTGGACCTGGGTTTGAACCTCAGCTTCACCACCTCCTAGTTCATGATCCTGGACAAGTTACCACCAGTTGGGGTCTGATGGTGGCGAAGTTTGGGTTCTCAAGTCAGTGCATACAATCAGTTACGTCTGAAAGCTCTTCACATTCTGTTAGTACAAACTCAAGTGTCCTGGTGGCCACCTACTCCTTTTGGTCAACTATTTTCTTTTTCCGATACTGTTTGACATCTGAACCAAAGGTTCATTGAATGAGCTGTCTGGAGCCATGGGCACGATTAAAAGTAAATACTTGGTTTTATAACTTGACTGAATGTACATGTAGTTGAAGTCACTTAAGTTAAATGTGTTAGGAAGAGCCTCCATCTACCTTTTCTGTGCATCCGTTTCCTTATATAACGTGGGAGTTAAATTAACTGCACAGGGATCATGTGGTATTAAGTGAGACGTTGTAAGAAGAGTGTCCGACGCTTGCTTAATTCAGGGTAGAGGATTACTTGGATGCTCCTACGACCTGGCAGACTGCCCCATCGCCTACTAGGCTCCTGTGGGGAGAAAAATAGATCGGTGATACCAAAACAAATTTTTAAAGGACTGAAGAAATCAATTTACTTCACTAAACCTTAAACCAAACTTCGTCTTTTGTACCCCAGAGATTGAAATGTTTGTGTTTGCAGTATTTCCCACTGTACAGCGGACAAATCAAGAACATGGTATGGTCATCACCTAAGCCAAGACCACACTTGTACACTAATCATGTAGGAGTTAGTGTGTCTCCTGAGAGTCCGATTGTAACAAACATGGTGACGTTTTTCAACTTTCTACTCAATGCTTCCGTAATTAACCTGAAGGAAACTGTGATGGGAATCCCTGCAAATTCTCATGTGCAAACAAGCAGTGGAAAGAGAAGACAGGAGAAGTATAGATAGCTAGGGTCCCATTTCACAATTGCTGTATCTCTGTTCTTTGTTTTTATTTTTATTTTTTTTAACGTTTATTTATTTTTGAGACAGAGAGAGACAGAGCATGAACGGAGGAGGGTCAGAGAGAGGGAGACACAGAATCCGAAACAGGCTCCAGGCTCCAAGCTGTCAGCACAGAGCCCGACGCGGGGCTCGAACTCACGGACTGCGAGATCGTGACCTGAGCTGAGGTTGGCCGCTCAACCGACTGAGCCACCCAGGCACCCCTGCTGTATCTCTGTTCTACAGAGAACTTGATTGCTAGAATCCATCGGGACTATCTGTTGCTGTATAGTAAATCACCCCGTACTCTCATAACTTAAAACAACAATCAAGCATTACCACTCATGGCTTCTGTGGCTCAGGAGTTCAGATAAAGCGCAATGAGGATGACAGACCTCTGCTTCACATGTGTGAGGGCTTGGCTGGAACACTTGTAGGCTGGGGACGAGAATCATCTGCAGTCTCAAGCACTCATATGTCTGACAGTACATGCTGGCTTTCAACTGGGGTCCTAGCTAGAGCTGAAAGCTTCATCAGCTGGAACACCCAAACATGGCTTGTGCTTCCTCAAAACATGGTGCCTGGGTCCCAAGGGCAAGCATCGGAGAAAGAGAGGGAAACAGAGACAGACAGATGGAAGTCATCATGCCTTTTCATGACCTAACCTTAGAAGCCAAGTAGCATCCCTTTTGCCATGTTTGATTGATTAAGATCAAACCCAAATTTAAGGAGGAGGAAAAGAGGGGTAGGGATAGGTCCTACTTACCAAAGAAAAGGTGTCAGTGTCACTGTGTAAGAAAAGTATCTGGGGGGCACCTGGGTGGCTCGGTCAGTTAGGCGTCTGACTTCGGCTCAGGTCATGATCTCATGGTTCGTGAGTTTGAGCCCCGCCATCGGGCTCTGTGCTGACACCTCAGAACCTGGAGCCTGCTTCAGATTCTGTGTCTCCCTCTCTCTCTGCCCCTTCCCTGTGCACGTGCGTGTGCGCTCTCTCTCTCTGCCCCACGCCTGCTTGAGCTCTGTCTTCCTCTTTCTCTCAAAAATGAATAAACATTTAAAAAATTTTAAAAAAAGACGAGTATTTGGAATGGGATGTGTGTGTGTGTGTGTATGTGTGTGCACGCATATGTGTATGTATATACAGTCTTCTTTGACAAATACCATCTCTCTCCCCCCCCCCCCCCCCACCAAGTCTGAAGTAAGTTTTTTGCTAGGTCCCACAGAAGTACCCTCAAGCCTTATCTGCTTCCAGGGTCTGTCCCATAACACCAGCCTGGATGGTTGAACAGTTGGGGCCACAGCAGCTCAAATGATGGGAGGGGCCAGGTCTCTCAAATCCTGAGCTTTGGCAACAAGCGGAATGTATGAAAGACTGTGTGAACTGAGGGAAGAAAGCACCCAGGATTCAGTACACCAAAAGACAGCATTTCAGTGGCCAAGAGACATTTTTATCTTCAAAACCAGGGCAGACCTGGAAGATGTCTTTCTAGATCTCTCACAACACTCCCTTTTTCATTTGATCTCCGGCTGGTTAAGGGCCAGAGAGAATGCCCAACTGGATCACAACACAGGAGAGGCTCCAATTTTGGCCTATCTAAGAGGATAGGAACGAGTCAGAGGAACTCACATACAACAAAGTCAAACATGTGATAGATTGGACACTTTGCTTCATTTTTATTTTCTGTTAGCCGTGCATGTGCAGAGTGTCCCACACTTTCTAACCACCTGTGCACGAAAACATTTTTAGTTTTGCTGTTAAACTCTTGTTTGAAATTCCCATTTTTAAAAATCCAGTGAAATTTTCTACGAGGTAGGGAAAAGTTGGGGTTGTGAGCTGGACAGAGAGGAGTTTGAATCCTGACTCTGCTCTACATTATCTGCTTGATTTGGGGTAAGCTCTTAAAACTCTCAGGAAGATCAAGAAGAACATGCAAACAAAATACGGATGGTGCCATAAGTCAGGCACAAAGTTGGAAGCCAGCTGAATGTCACAGAAGTCTCAAGGAAGATGCCAAGAATTATGCTGTGCAGAAGCTGTTGGCATTTGCCCTCCTTGCACTGATGAAGTCATCTCCAGAAAGTCGTCGGTAAATGAAGTGTGCCACAACCGGGGAGGGGCTGAAGGTGGTGTGGGGGGATCCCTCTGGCGGTGGGGGGGTGTTGAATTATGACTCCCTTGCCGGGGTGTCACCACGGATGGCTGAAAGGAGAAAAATGTTGAGACTGACTGAGAACTTCCTGGGCATTGAGCAGGTCCACTGTGCTGCCTGGGGCTGAGCCAGTGTGAATACACCTCGTGTCTCATTGTCCCAGTTGCCTTGCCTCCTGAAGCTCTTGGCACCACTAAGAAAGGGTGTCTTATCTGAAAGATGGGGGGGGGGGCTCTGTATCAATTGGCTGGAACTTTGAGTGGTTTCTAGCAGCCTGACCTTGACTGTGCACTGTCCTTGCTGCTGCTGGAGAGGGCATTTCTTGAGGTGGTGGGATGTTGGGAAGTCAACTGTTCTTGGTAACGATGACAATGTGATCACATGAAGAGATTCTTTTTTTTTAATTTTTTTTATGAGAGAGAGAGAGAGAGAGAGAGAGAGAGAGAGAATCTTAAGCAGGGTCCATGCTCATCACGGAGACTGACATGGGGCTTGATCTCACAACCCTGGGATCATGACCTGAGCCAAAATCAGAGTCAGACGCTCAACTTACAGAGCCACCCAGGCACCCCCATCTTGAACTTCATAGTTTCTGAGTAGGATGCATGTCTCTTTATTTTCCTAAGCTAAACTTATTATTCCTGCTAGCCATTCGTTTCTTCGTGCGCTTGTGGTGCTGAGAAAAATTATCCAAAAGTTGGAAATGAGAAAGAAAAAAAATATGAGCACTTAACATTCACAAGACATTCTGGCGTTTGCAAGCTAGGCCATGTTACTCTCCAATTAGGTGTAAACAACCTGACAGAATTTCAACTTCAGACAAGGTCTCTCATAGGTAAATGAGACCGAGTTTACTCTGATAAAATGAGACAAAACAGGACCACTTTTTTTTTCTTTTGAAGCACAAACACAAGGTCACTGTGCCATTCGCAAAAGAGCAAATCTCTCTCTTTTTTTTTTTTTTTTGATAAAATGAGTGCCTGCTGTTCTTTTACCGATCATAGCTCTATCCTTGTTCTAGTTTCCCTCCCTGTAGATAAGATTTACTGAGACCCCTGATCACAGAATTGCCCCTGCCCAGCAGATGCTCAACCCAAACCCAAATCCCATAAAGGGTTCTTTCTCATGCCCAATTACTGAGGCACTGCACGGTTGTCCGTGGTGTCCACGGTGAGCATTCTCTCTAGCTGCAACGAGAAATGAACGCCGTTCAACCGTAGATGTGTTCTTGGTGGACTTTGGCCGAAGGGCGTTGATAGAACTGAGGCACAAAGGTGATTCTGTGAGGTTTTAATACCACACAAAGAGCATTGTCTAGTGGGTCTTAAAATGCCCTTTGGCTCTTCAGCAGCACAAACTCTGTACAATTCATCAAACAGTTCTGCAAACTACTAAGATACACATGTTAATTTTACATAACTTCCCCTCCCCCGCTGTGCTGTAGAAAAGATAGTGCTGAAGGTTCCAATTACATTGTGCTGAAGGATGTTAACTGGTTTTGTGGCTGACATGGCTTGTTGGTTCCAGTGTTCTTTTTTCTTCCCACCCCCCCCCCCCCACTTATGATAAAAAAAATCTTAGTTTTTCAAATTCCCTTGGAATCAACTTTGTTACTGTTTTGGTACAGGCATTAATGCTCACTCTCTGTATGAAAATGATGTTTCTAACGTTTTGAGACTTCTATTTTGCCAGTTTGGACCATAAGGTGGAATGTTGAAATATGAGATGTCTTGGGGGAAAACATCTGAAATGTTTCTTGTGCCTCACCTGTCAACACAGGCTTGTGAGGTGGGGAGCGGAGGGGGCCTTGAGGGTGGTAGTGAGACAGAGGAGTTGACTTTTGATGAATTTAAGCACTCCCTGATCCGATTTAGCAACCCTAGGGCTACATCCCCACTGTGCCCAGCCCGTGGGTCCTGACTCCAGCACAGTGATTGGATGTCTTATAGGCTGCCACTAAATCACGCTTAGACTTTTCTTCTGCGCTCTGAATAATGTAGGAACTCATCAAATATGAATCCACATTTACACATCTGGGACATCGTGCTGAGGTTTTAAAAAATGATTATAGAAATGATGTGACTCACGGTGATTCTTGACCAAAAGCAATAAAATCTCAGATGAGTCGATAATGGAGACAATTTGGAGCTTTATTCCCCAAGGACAGGGTACAGTCCTGGTGTCTTACTGTGTAGAACAGGAGCGAATCCAAACGCACCATGGTTTCCCTGCAGAAAATAAGTGAGACACACACACACACACACACACACACATGCACAGCAGAAGTATAAAACATCCAAGTGCATCCTGAGAAGGTTCACTTAAGAAATGGTTTAGATCTTGTTGTTGTGAAATGAGCAGTTTCTTATCCAGATTAACAACAGATAAATGCCGTGTAGATTGGATTCATCTGAATGAGTGGCCCCCTTACTTTCCTGTGAATAATGACTCTGTCTAAAGCAGATCTTCTTATCATCCTGGAATTTCGGAGCTGTGTCTCTCATCCGGGAACCTTTATGGTACCGAGGACAAGAGCCCAGAAGCTTTAGGCCCTGAGTCTATGAAAAACAAGTTGAAGTTCTTTGTTTTGTGTGTGAGATCTTTTTTTCTTTTTTTCTCTTGTCTGAGTGGGACTGAAACAGATGATCTCATTATAAACCAGGCTGTAGCCATTCTGTATCTTGTATAATTTGCCCGGGTCCTGGAGATAACACAGGCCAGCTGCAGATTGCCGTGAGACACATTGTTATTTGCCTTTTCATTGATTTAACACATGTTTTTTGGACCTCACTATGTGTTAGGCTCTGGGCTAGGTAATGGGAAACGTCGGTAACTGAGACTAGCCATTTACCACCCTCTTGGAGATTATGGGGAAATAATGAAGTGGTCCAGGGCACCGACCCAACTCTAGGGACCAATTACCTGGGTTCTTATACCAATTTCATCCCCTCCTGTTGTATGATCTGTGCAAATCAGTTAGTCTCTGTGTTGTATTTTTTTTTAATTTATTTATTAGCTATTTTGAGACAGCACGAACAAGGGAGGCGCAGAGAGACAGAGAGAGAATCCGAAGCAGGCTCCATGCTGTCAGGACAGAGCCTGATGTGAAACTCGAACTCGTGAACCATGAGATCATGACCTGAGCTGAAATCAAGAGTCAGATGCTTAACCGACTGAGCCACCCAGGCACCCTAGTCTCTGTGTGTTTCAGACCATTTGGGTCAGTATAACAGAACACCACAGACTGGGTGACTTATAAACATCAGAAAGAAATTTCTTTGTCACAGTTCTGGTGGCTGGGAAGTCTAAGATCAAGGCCCCAGCAGATGTGGCACCTGGTGAGGACAGTCCAGCTGGTTCATAGGTGGCTGCAATCTCTCTGTGTGGCCAAATGGTGGAAAGGACATCAGAGCTCACTGGGTCTCTTGTATAGGGCATTAATCCCTCTTTTATATGTCTTTTAAATATCTTTTGTAATCTTTTAAATGTTTATTTATTTTTGAGAAAGAGAGAGAGAGAGAGAGAGAGAGAGACAGAGCATGAGCAGGGGAGAGGCAGAGAGAGAGGGAGACACAGAATCCGAAGCAGGTTCCAGGCTCCGAGGTGTCAGCACAGAGCTGGACGTGGAGTTTAGACCCACAAACAGTGAGGTCATGACCTGAGCCGAAGCAGGATGCTCACCCTACTGTGCCACCCAGGTGCCCCTTTTTTGTAATCTTTACATGGACTCCACTCTCATGGTTTCATCATCCCAAAGTCCCTCTCCCTGGTACCATCGCACTGGGAGCTAGGATTTCACCGTATGAATTTGGGGTGACATGGCATTCAGTCCACAACAGCGTATATGAAGGGAGTGATTTGGTGAATTGACCAGAAAGGGGCGGGCGGTGACTGTAATAGCATAAAACAAGGACTTAGACTTGAGATAGGCCTTCAGAAAGGCTTTTTATAGAAGGCGACGGCAAGGCTGTGTGGTCTGTGGTAACCGTGTGATATCCAGGCCAAGTGGTGGTAAAGAGAGTGGAAGTGAGGCTGTTGGAGTCTGCTAGTTGTCTCTCTGTCCGTCTTCCCTTTCTTTTACAGCCACGGAAGTGTAGGGTTTTAGCGAAGCACACGCTACCCGAGGCAGAAAATGCGGTTCTTAACGTCTCTTACAGTCAGATGCCTCCTGTCACCACTTTCTGGTCGATGACTTGTAAGCGCCAGCAATGGGAGCCTCTTCCAGGAAGTCCTCCTAAAGGAAAGGGACATGCGCTTCTCACCCTCACGTTTCTTGCCTCCTCAGTGCAATGCAGTTGTGATGACTGGAGCTGCAGCAACCCTTTTAGACCTTAGAGGAAACTGAGGCATGGAGGCTGTACAGAGCAGAACAAGAAGCCCTCCCACCTCATTACTGTTTCCGCAGCAGCTCTCCATGGCGACTTGAATATGTGAGCAGGAAATCAACTGTCACGTGTAAGTCATTGTCGCTGGCGACAGACTCAATTCTAACTAGATGACAGGTAGAAAAGAAAGGCCGTTACAACACCTGAAGGTGAGCGGGAGCGTGGTGCCTTCTCAGAACCAGAAATATTTGAGAATGGCTGAAGCGTAGGGCAGCACTGAATGCACACGGAGGAAGGGGTGTGGATGGGGAAGGCCTTGTCGGCCTGGATGAGGACAATGGCAGGTACTGTCTTATTCTGAGAATACAAGGTACTGTTGAAGGGGTGCAAGTGGAGAACTGACCTGACCACGATTATCATCAGGAAGAAAGAGGGGTGCCTGGGTGGCTCAGTCAGTTAAGTGCCAGACTCCTGAATTTGGCTCAGGTCGTGCTCTCACGGTTCGTGGGTTCGAGCCCTGCGTCGGGCACTGTGCTGACAGCTCAGAGCCTGGAGCCTGCTTCAGATTCTGTGTCTCCCTTTCTCTCTGCCCCTCCCTCACTCTCTTTCTCTTTCAAAATAAATAAATAAACTTAAAAAAAAAAAGGAAGAATGGTTTGGCGGTACTGTGCTGAAGGGATGCCACCCAGGACTCCTGGAGGGCAGTCAGAGCTGGCACAGAAGCTGTGGGGACCTGCCTTGCTGGCTTGAGGGACAGAACATGGCGGCAGAGGAAGAGAGTGCCACCATGAACAGGGATCACTGGCCTTTATTCAGTCCCTGTCGCCTCGTCTCCACGTCTCTCCACCTCAAATAAGACTTCATTCATGGATCTGTGGATGTTTCCATTGCCCTTTGTTATGGACCCTCCTTCCCATCTCTTTACAATTAGAGGGAGGTATTTATGGACTTGAGGAGAATTTCTGTCATCCACCCTCCCCCCCGCCCCCTCTTCCTCTGCCAGGTACCCAGCTGTACACAATTTAACTCCTACACAATAGCCTGTTCATTACTGTATTCGTTAATTTAACAGTATAATTAGCTTAGAGCCTTGTTCAGTTATTCCAAGCTGGATCCTTACAAAATGGTTGTTTATTTATAACCCCCCTGACACGGGGCTCGAACCCACAAACTGTGAGATCTTGACCTGAGCTAAAGCCAGACGTTTAGCAAGACCAAGCCACCCGGGTGCCCCCAAGGTGGATTTTTAAGAATGACAACTAAAATTTGTGCCGTGTACCCCTTGCTTGTTTGTTCATTTGTTTGTTTGACAAATAGCTGTGGTTATAACTAGTTTTATTAAAAGCACTTTAAGCAGAGCCAAATGAGAGGCAGGTGAAGGAGGCAACTGGCTCCTTTTAGAAGGGATTAATTTGTTAATTTATAATTTATCAGGGGTAATAATTTATTTACTTATAAGCGATTTATAGGTCCATTTACGGGGGTTACTAAAATATTACTACAAGTATAGGAGATAGAGCACAGTAGAAATGTTTAGTCAGAACTTTCCTCAGGTGTGTGTGGTATGCTGTTGGCATTAATTCTTTGTCAAGCTCACTTGGTTGAGGTGGAATAAGCTTCCCCATGTGCTGGCTTGTGATGGTTAGTTTTATATGTCAGGTGGACTGGGCCCGTGGGGTGCCCAGAAGTTTGCTCAAGCGTTGTTCTGTGGGTTTCCGTGAGGGTGTTTGGGGATGAAATTAACATTTAAAACAATAGACTGACTACTGGTTTGCACTCTGGCCCCTGTCCCTGGAGGGAGAGAGACCAGAGGAAGAGGCAGACGCTCCAGGTTGCTGGGAAGGGGGTTTAAGGAGCAAGGAACTGGCCTATGAGGCTTGGCTTGGGTGGTCACAGATGACTAGATCTCTGCACCTGACCACCAGAATCTTAACAAGCCTCTATATAAACAGGTGGTCTTAGCAACACCTCGCTCTCTCAAGGTGATTCCTTACAAATGATGCCAGCTGTGGGAACGGTGGGCGGAAAGTACATTCCAGGAACGGGAGCAGGTGAGGAGGCTCCCCTTGCCCAGTCCTGTTCAGGCTCAACCAGAGGTGGTGCCCCTCAACCACCTTCTCCAACGTGGACGGAAGCAGACTGCTCTCTCCCAATCGGCTGAAGGCCCAAACAGAGCGGGAAGACCTTTCCTGTGCAACATAGAATTCTTTCCAGCCTTGATCACTGGCCTTTTTGCCTGAACTGAAACATGGGCTCTTCCTGGATCTCCAGCCTGCTGGCCTTCCAACGGGAACCAAACCTTTGGTTCTTCTGGTTCTCGGGCCTTTGGACTCGGACTGGAACTAACCCATAAGCCCGCCTGGGTCTCTGGCTTGCTGACTCACCTGCAGATTTGGGACCTCATTGCCTCCATAGGTACGTAGGTCCATCCCTAACTCTGTCTCTTTCTCTGTATGCACATACATATACGTATGTCTCCCTGGAGAACCCTGACAGGTAAAATACTCAACTGGCCAGAGATGATGCACAAAGTGTCTTCTAAGGATGAGAGGCAGGAGCTTTGTTTTGTTGAATAGACCATGTAAACTGGGGCCGGACCCGGAATGTCTGGTATAATAGAGGGAAGACTGGGCTTCTTTCTCTACTGGTATCCGTTCGGATGCTTTAAAAGAAAGTGAGAGAAAGCCTTTCTCAAACGATTTCAAGGAATGATGAAATCCTGTCACAGCCCCAGGTCCTCAGGTGGGGTGGGCTTTGCGGTTGGCTGATTTAGTTAGCAAGACAGCTGTGGCATCGAGAACCCGGGGTGTTTTCTGCTCCTCAGTCCAGCATCCGCAGAGCTGGTGCTGTTGCAAGCACAGTTCCCGTCATAGTAATAATGTGGCCCCGCTATTAACTACATGCTGCCTATGTCAGAGAGCAAGAGGGGGGGGGGGGACGAGATGGGGGGAGGACAAAGAAAGCTATAGGGATGGACGGAGTCACTTTTGGGGCCAAGTTAGATCCCGAGCCTAACTCTGGACTCCTAGCTGACACTGGAGAGATGCCCTGAGCTGACTCTCTGTGGCTCAGTTCCTGGGGTTGGCAGGGTTGGCACAGACCAGTCGTTCTCATTGAAAGGACACTGTTCACCTCGGGGGAATTTGGAAACGTGTGGGGAAATCTTTTGGTTGCCATAATGATTGGGATGCACATTGGCATTTAGTAGGAAAATGGCAAAAGATGACAAAAATTCTCTAAGTCCAGGATGATTTCTCACGGTGAAAATTGTTTCATATTCCAAGCTATTTTAAATGCCGTGAAACACTAAGTCCACTCTAAATATAACTCTTGGTAGTATTTTTAGTACATATGATGAGCAATTTTTAGCAAAATTACTTGAAATATGAAAAAACAGGTTTTTATGGAGAGAGAAGTTCAATGACGTACAGAACAGCTGAGATGGAGGGGCTTGTGGCAGACAAGTAGTTTCACTGAGAATAACTGAACAAGGTAAAATGAAGGGAAAACAGTGTGTTTGAAGGCAGTGGAGAGTTGCTGAGGAAGTCGGAATTTGAGGACTTGATCCCAGAAATAAAGTGGGCAGATGTCCTTTATGTTACTTCTCCCCTCAGACCATTTCCTGATTCTTGGCTTGGGGGCGACAGGCTGGGGATCTGGACAGAAATTGAAGCCCCCTTTCACTGCTTGTGAAAAAAGGATTTCTGGATTTCCATTACAACCTTAGCTAGTGGGACTTGGGCCTGTCATTTTCTTTCTTCGGTGACCAGTGGCACCTAAGAGCAGCCTACCAACTCCATGCTGCTTAAAACGACCATATATATGACCTGCTGGAGAGGTTGCACAGGGCGGTGTGTGTCCTTGAACCTGTATCCCATCTCAGTTTGCCACGGATGACAGCCTTCGTAATTGTGATCCTGCAGCATTGTAGACATCATCAAAAGCCCAGCGTGGAGTTTGCGTTGTAATGTGGCCTTGGGTGATCCAGTTCCTGAGGCTCTTCTTAGGAATACTTCTACTACTAAGCGTTTCAGATTTGGTTCCCAACAGTGGGTCTTACTAAGCCATCCATGTTGTGAGCAGCTAGAGCTTTATCTCATGGAGAGACTGTGGAAAAAGAACACAGCACATATGTTAGTATTATGTCACCAAAGGGGAAGGAGCTGGGGTATTTCTGCATCAACTCCTAAGAGTTGTTTGTGGGGAGATACTTCTCTGGGTGGTAATTTCCTCTTCCTTCCAGACTGCCATGCACATATAGGCAGAGCAGCCTGCTGCAGTTCCTCTCATGCAGAGAGGAGAGGACGAAGCTAGTTAGAAGTTGGCCAGACAACAGTGACATGGCACAGACAATGTCTGCAACACCTGTGGAAGCCATAGTGGTCACTTAGGCTCTGACTTTAAGATTTGGGTTGGGGGGGCGCCTGGGTGGCTCAGTCGGTTAAGTGTCCGACTTCAGCTCAGGTCATGATCTCACGGTCCGTGAGTTCGAGCCCCGCGTCAGGCTCTGTGCTGACCGCTCAGAGCCTGGAGCCTGTTTCGGATTCTGTGTCTCCTTCTCTCTCTGACCTTCTCCCATTCATGCTCTGTCTCTCTCTGTCTCAAAAATAAATAAACGTTAAAAGATTTAGCGGGGGGGGGGGGAGAAAAATATGAGTCAGAGTATTCTATCCAAGTTTGTGGGAGTGAGTAATGGGTTTAAAGTGGAATAAAGATACTTCCACACCTTCTTCTCTTAGGAAAACAAAAACAAAAACACAAAATTTAAGTCAAATCAAGGAAGACAAGAAATGGAGGCATCTGAACCAGCATATGAGGATGAGAGGCAGATGGAGAAAGGGTAAGGAAGGCAGGGAGGAAGTCAAGCTTAGGGGTGGAGAGGACACTGATAAGACTAAGCCAACATGCTCAGGTGGTCCCCAGAAAGCCTTGTAATTGGATGCTCCAGGTGCCAAAAATATGTTAGGCTAACAGTAGAGAATGAGTTAGGAGTGGCTATTGGAAAGTTTGTAGAGAGTGAGTGTCCTCACTTGGCATAGTGACTGTCTTTTCTCTCCCCTCTGCTTAGCTGAGCTTCTGGGACACCAGCTGAGCAGGAACAAGGCATCAGATGTAAAATTGAGGGCTTATATTAAAGTTCAAAACCAGAAAGATAAGGCTCCAGACTATGTCTCCAGGCAGCTCTGGAACATGAAAGACCAAGTCCAAAATAATAGTAAAAAAGCCAAGAATAGAAGAAGTGATAGGCTATAATTAATAGCTTCAGAGAGATGAGACTTTTTAAAATTCAGTACTCCTAAGTAAGTTTTAGGATGCTATGAGATAATAAAAAAAAACCAGGAAAGAACTCTTAAAAATAAAAAGTAACATTTAAAACTTGAACAGATTTCCCAGAGCTGAGACTTAAAAAAAAAATCAGAGAATAAACAATAAGGGAGAAGAGTAAAGGAAATTTGAAAAACAATTCCATATTGGAGTCACAGAAAGGAAAAATGGGGTAACAGGGATGGGACTACCAAAACATGAGAAGTTTCCCAGAACATGGAATAAGAGTCACATTTTCTAACACAGCTGGCGGATGAGCTGAGCTCTAGAATCAACACGAAAGGCTCCAGAAGACAAGCCAGAGGGAAGAAGGGAGTTCATCTAGTCATATTACAATTTCTGTAAAACTGAAAGATAGGAATTTGTTGATGGAAAATACCTGTTGAGTACCCAGCAAAATGAATGAAAAGGTGTCACCCCAGGGCATAGAATCATGCCCTTTTACAACATAGAGATTAAAAGGAGATTCCAGAAACTTGGAGAGAGAAGAAAGGAAGGAACACATATACAGGACCAGGAATCAGAATGACATTGCTCAAAACAGAGTCTGAATGTCAGAAGACAGTGGAATAGGTTTTCAACAATGTGAAGGAACATGATTTCCAGCACAGAATTCTTAACCAAGCAAAATGATCAGTCTAGTCCACAGCAGAATAAAAAGATTTCAGGCACGCATGATTTCATAAATACGTCTGCCAAGAGCTCTATTTAAAGATCCCGGAAGAGGTCCTCTCTTCAATGGAAGGCTAATGCAAGAAAGAGGAAGACAATGGACCCCAAAAACAGAATCCATCACGGGAGAGAGGCCGGGAGGGGTCCAAGTGGACACAGGGCTTGGGGGGCACCCAATCCAGACTAGATTGGGAAAAAGGAGGACTCCAGGAAGAATGTCTCTGGGAGAGCAATGGACTTAGTAGATTATCTGACAGGTTTGAGTAAGAGGAAATTTGTATTAACCAGCCTTTTACTGAGCTTTCAGAGGAGGTGGAAAAAAAATTAAGAAATGAAGAAAATTAAATTAATCACAAAATGGGGTAATTATTAACTCCAGGAGCAAAAAAAAAAAAAAAAAAGTTCAGAAACAACGATAATCCTAGTTGCTACTTGGCTCAGCATAAACAATTAAAAAGTTTTTTTTCAATGTTTATCTTTGAGAGAGGGAGAGAGAGAGCATGAGCAGGGGAGGGGCAGAGACAGAGGGAGACACAGAATCCGAAACAGGCTCCAGGCTCTGAGCTGTCAGCACAGAGCCTGACATGGGGCCCAAACCCATGAACTGCAAGATCATGACTGAGCTGAAGTCAGATGCTTCACCGACGGAGCCACCCAGGTGTCCCTCAGCACAAACAATTTTAACATAGTCAAATAGTGACTAAAATTTGTGACTCAAAAATATTGAATACATAGTAAGAGAACTTTAGTTTTCTAAGGGCAACACAGTAGACACTATAAGTCAAGAGATAATAGTACACATATGTTAGTTAGCAATATGGTGATAACGTAGTTCACCTGCAGTATTGATATGCTAGGCTGAGAAAGCAGATGATGTGTTCAGGGTGTGCAAACTTGGCCAGCGAAGGCATGGAGACCAGAGTGATCCCTGCTCATTTGGAAGATGTATGGAGACCAAGCTGCTAAGAGGGAGGAGAGCAGCTGGAAGGGCTGGGAGAGGCTAGGCGGTACAGTCAGGTGCGTGGAGTAAAGGCAAAGGCAACTCTCAGTCCTGGCCTGCTGAAAGTGGACAGGAGGCGAGAACACGCTTGAACTGCTGGAAAGTCTTCCCGAGTCTGATGCACCCCTATTCCCACGATTACTGTTAACAGTGATGTTAGACCATGATTGCTTCAACATGGTGGCAGTTCAAGGTGGCAGTTCATGGTGGCTGGAATGTGACCTGCTCGAGACTGCGCACCCGTTTTCAGGGGAGTTTTGTTCCCGGAAACACCAGCAATCACACTGAAACACCGCTTGCCTTGAGATGGGAACTGTAATGAGGCTTCAGCATAATCTGAGCTGATTTAGCATCTTCTAAAGTATCTCAAACAAGAAAGGGTAGCTGAGGCTTGGTGTAGAAGAAACCTTGCTTGACATGTTTATGTTAGAGGTTTTGAAGGCATTTTTTTCCAGGGCACACCTTCCTTTTACATCTTTAGGAAAAGATTTGGAAGGGAAGGCACATGTAAAGACAGGAAATGGAAGGGAGTGACTTGTCACTTCCCAGCCTTTGGTCATTTATCTGCTCTTATGGGGTTGTGTGGCCACATTCCGTGTCGTCCTCTCCCGCTTTATGAAACAGTAGAATCTTCTCTTGAAGATTGTACCCCCTTGAAATGAGCATGTGCGAGGCAAGAATTGTTTGGATCCCGAGTTTGCTAAGGAGTATGTAAATACTTAAGGGAAAGTGGTTTCTAATATGGCAGGCCTTGATTCTGTGACTAGTAGACAAAGAACCAATAACAGGAAATCAATGATATTTTCTTGCCATACCAAAAAAATTTTTTTCTTCCATAAACGGAGGCAAACTCTATCATCAAATCTATGCTTCTTTCTTTATTTCTAGTAATCTTGCAGCAGAAAGAGCTGTCCTGGGTAGTTCTGCCTGGCACATAGTGAGCCCTCACAACATGGTAATTTTATTCTTACAGCTTTGTCAGATTCTAGCCCTGGCTGTTTCCCTGGGGTAGATGAGGGATCACAGAACGCCTCTTAAGTTCTTTAGACATGAGACTGTTCATCTATAAATGAGGATGTTAGATAAAAATTGTTCTTTTAAATTTATTTATTTATTATTTATTTATTTAGAGAGTGGGGAGGGTAGTGGAAGAGGGGGGGAGAGGGAGAGGGAGAGGAAGGGGGGGAGAGGGGGAGGGGGGAGGGGGAAAGGGAGAGAGAGAGACAATCTTAAGTAGGCTCCATGCTCAGCGAGGGACCCCATTCCATGACTATGAGATGTTGACCTGAGCCAAAATCAACAGTCAGATACTCATCCGACAGCTACCCAGATGCCCCAGGTAAAAATTGTTCTTAAGATTCCTTCAGCACTAAAGTTTTGTGATTTAATAATGTTAAGATGCAGAGACTCTGATTTCCGTGGCAAAGATTTTCCGAAGATTATGTCTAATGGCATGAACTTTAACTTCTAGGTATGATAAATATATTGCTTTTTTATGACCGGTAAGTAGGGAAACAGAGTTATGAATTGGAGGTAACTGGCCTTAGTGACAAAATATTCAGTGCTGCACTGATCTGTAATTACTGCCGATCCTGGAGCAGAGTCCAGCTCCCTCCTCCAAACCCTGCCCATAAGTCCATGGATTGAAAAGACAGGCCTCTTCTCCCTTGACAGCAATTTACTTTGACACTAGTGAATGAAATCACCTTTTATTAAAATTTTGGTTTTAAGTTTCAAAGTATATATTTGACCCTGTGAATCCAGATACCTAGTCTAATGATATTTTCCCTTTAATAAACATTAGTTAGGCATCTGCTATGCTCTGGGTGTCTCTCTGAATTTCCAGAAGAGACTGAGTGTTCTCTATCATTATCTTCACAGGACCTACAAATACAGAGGATGCACGATAGGCAAAACATAGGGAAATCGAACATCCTTTTGAAGAATGTCTAAAGATATTTTCTCAATTCATATTCATGGTAATCCCCATAACTCATAGGGTCTCTGATTTATAAAAGCAAAGAGCCAATTTAAAAAAAATCGGGTTGGGGCGCCTGGGTAGCTCAGTCGGTTAAGCGTCCGACTTCGGCTCAGGTCACGATCTCGCCGTCCGTGAGTTTGAGCCCCGCGTCAGGCTCTGTGCTGACAGCTCAGAGCCTGGAGCCTGTTCCGGATTCTGTCTCCCTCTCTCTCTGACCGTCCCCCGTTCATGCTCTGTCTCTGTCTCAAAAATAAATAAACATTAAAAAAATTTTTTAAAAAAAATCGGGTATTCACTTGAGAATTTTAAATATGGCATTTCACTCAGTAATGCCAATTGGCATTTGATGAACCCTTTCTTTATATCACCTCCCGCACTTTGTCTTTTTATCTTCAACACAGGTACTGTTCCCATTTCTGCTTTACAAATTCGGGAACCAACATATGTAACCAAAATGTATAAATGTTAAGTATTTTGTCCAAGACCACACTAGTTAGGGGTGGACTTAGAACTTGAAGCTGGATCTTTTTTTTTTTTTTTATAAAAAATTTTTTAATGTTTATTTATTCTTGAGACAGAGACAGAGCATGTACAGGGGCAGGAGCAGAGAGGGAGGGAGACACAGAATCTGAAACAGGCTCCAGGCTCTGAGCTGTCAGCAGCTGTCTGAAGCTGGGGTCCTGTCCCCAAATTTCTGCTGGTCGCAGTCCCACACAGCTCAGTAGGCATCACGTGGAACTGTTGAGGCTATTGGTTCTCTGGTTTCCTAGCATTTGGATGTTCACCCTCAGAGCACAATGGCCTGCAAAGAGTGACAGCTCTTATAAGTGCCACCAGAAACACCTGTATATACAACGATACGTCTCATTGTCAGCCATGCCATCAATTAACCAACAAATGTTGGCTAGGTTCTCAGACACTGCTCATTACTTTTCACTGCCTGTCCTGAGCTTTGAGAATCAGCAACAACCCAGCTACAATATTGTGGTCCCCTTTACTTTGTGTGGTAATCAGGTCTGGCTAAAAGATGGAACTTTAGCCATCTAAATGGAACTTACTCACATGCGAAACATTAGATGTTCAGGCACTGTTCTTTTGTTGTATCCAGATGGTATCTAGTTTGAAAACATGCAGTCAATAAGAATTAATGTCAGTGCTAAAATTTTGTATAGTTTTTTTTATGGCATGTAAAATAGATTATAAAATCATTACAAGTCCCCTCTGAAGTGGGGATTATCTCCAATTTTGTAGAGATGGAACAAAGATTCCGAGGAGTTACATCATTAATTAATTATTTATTTAGGAACATGCAGAGTAGCATAGTTTCAGGATCACAGGATTTGGAATCACACCAAACTTTTCATTCAATTTCTGGCCCGTTTATTAGCCATGTGATGCTGGCCAAGTTTTCTAGCCCTACTAAACTTCAGCTTTCTTATGTGTGTTTTGGGGCTACTCAAAATATACACTCATAGGGACGCAGTGAGAAATTAAATATGGCAATTCATGTAAAATATGAAACACAGTATTTGGAGCATAGCTGTTGCTCCATAAAAGTGGTGGCCGATGTTGTCATATTAATATGACTGCTTTTTCATCTATGTTCTGGGCACTGTGATAGGTGCTGGAGACAGAACTGTAAAAGATAGTCTGGCGTACTTGCATAAATATTTACAACTAGTAGGTAGAAGAGACTGCACACATTTTCTGCTTCTTAATCCTTAAACCAATTTAGTTTTAATTTTTTTAAACATTTATTCATTTTTGAAAGGCGGAGAGAGACCGAACGCGAATGGGGAAGGGGCAGAGAGAGAGGGAGACACAGAAACAGAAGCAGGCTCCAGGCTCCCAGCTATCAGCACAGAGTCTGATGCGGGGCTTGAACTCACGGACCACAAGATCAGGACCTGATCCGAAGTCGGCCACTCAGCCGACTGAGCCACCCATGCGGCCCTAAACCAATTTAGTTTTAAGTGCATTAATGCCTTTGGGGTGAAGAAAAGTTAAAAAGTCTGAGAAATGCAAATAAAAGCTAGTTAGGAAAATGCCGATATCTCATGAGTTGTTCAAAGTGGAGATGTTATCCCTGGGTTCTGGGCAGAAGCCCTTTTCCTGGAAGTGAAGGCCATTCTGATTTGCAGTGTGTGAACCTCGGTGCAGTGGCCAGCTAATTCTTTTCTAATATGGCCCTCACAGATATAGCGTTTTCTCAGCAGATGTTGAAATCCAGATTGAAAAAAATTTTCAACGATGGATTGCAAAAACTATCATCTCAAATAAGATACCATGTTGCAGACGGTCTTGTTTAACAGGCTTATGGAGTAGTTATGGTTTCCATAGAAACAAGTCTAAATCCTTCCTTTAATACAATCCTGGAGGTCTCAGCAGACCTGCAAAATATGCCATGAACTGTCAAAGCCCTGCTTCTGCTGACACATGGGAGCGGCATTGTTGGTTCGCCAACGCTGTCCCTGCATGGCACGATGCACTGGAAATTTCAGTTAAGATTCTGATTTTTACAAAGGAAACACATCTTCCTCAAATGTTCTACTTTTTCACTGCAGTGTTCAACAGGACAATAAGACAAAGACTTAAATCCGGACCTCTCTCATATACTGTGCTTGCAGTTTCTAATAGAAGAGCTCTCACGTGCACCTGCTGTTTCCTCATAGTTGACTTGTCATCTCATAGTAATTACACTTTTTCCTCAGCCTACAAGCTAGGTCATGTCACTCAGTTTTGATCTGCTGGAAAGAGACAGCAGTCTCTTGGGAATTTTAACCATCACGCTCCCAGAAAGTGCTTGGACTCAATTCATTTATAATTCTTTCATTGTCAAGAAGGGTAAAGATATTGATTGATCCACACCATAGGGAAGCTCTGAAACAGAGAAGTAACTTCAAAGGTTGCAAAAAAAAAATATTTCATGCTTCAGCATTCTGTTTTTAGACCAGGTTGGAAGGGATGATCCATTGGAAGTGGTAGATGACTACGGACAAGCAATAATAAATTCTCAGTGATGTGATTATAGTGTGAGACCAGCTCTTACGGTAACCAAAGTGGACATAGAAGGCAGGTAGAGAGGTAATCAGCTAGAGAAAGCAGAAATGTTAACAATATGTAATTACAGTATAACTTTCAAAAGTTTATTTGTGTAATAGCCACTTCTGGAGTAGGCCAATGACCTATTTGTGAATATTGTTTCCCTTTTATTACTATTTTTTTCTCTTTACATTTGACCATTTGGCTGTTGGCCATCAGATGAATGTTACTCCCTTTTTTGCTGTTTATAAAGGAAACACATATGTATTGCCAAAAGATGTAGTGAAATCCAGTAAATTACAAAGAAGAAAGCAAAAGCCAAATGTAATCTGATTAGTAAAAGGCTGTTACCACTTTGGTGGGCATTTTCTCAGAACTTGTTCATATATATTCATAGAAATACATAAACATTTTAAAGACAAAAATAAGTACCATATTGTTTTGCAGTCATTTCTCATTTAGTATAAATGGGTTTTTAAATTTTTAAAAAAATTTTTGTAAAAAAATTTTTAATTTTTGTTATGAAAAAGAGAGAGAGAAACAGAGAGAGAATGAGTGGGGGAGAGGCAGAGAGAGAGGGAGACACAGAATCTGAAGCAGGCTCCAGGCTCTGAGCTGTCAGCACAGAGCCTGATACGGGGCTCAAACTCATGAACTGTGAGATCATGACCTGAGCCGAAGTTGGATGCTTAACTGACTGAGTCGCCCAGGAGCCCATTTATTTGGGTTTCTATATCAATAAATTGGGGCCTATATGTTTTGATGGATAAAAACATTCCATTCACGCAGTCACTCACTTAACAAGTAATTATTGAGTCCCTGGGTAGTCTGAAACACTGTGATAGACAAGAATAAGGATCTCTAACTTATTTAACCATTCTCTTACCAGTGGCTAATCAGATTGTTCTGCCATCTTTAAATGGACTTTTGTTCTTGTCTGGAACACTTGATAACTGGCAGAGGGATTGGGAAGAGGGTAACTTTCTTTTGGAAAGCTCTCCCAATATTAGGGTTTGGGGCAAAACCTCTAGAAGAGCCTTTGCTACCTCTCAGAATATTCAAATAAAATCCTGTCTCTCTCTATCCATTACAACAATAATAACAACAGCAGGCACTTAATGAGTGCAGTATAAATTCATTCTGTTGATAGCTTTTAGTCCTCACAACAACCCTATGAAGTAAGTAAAATTAACTGGTTGTTATGATTATGATTCCTACTTTAATAGCTGAAGGAAGAGAGGAGCAGTAAATGCCTAAAATAACAAAGTAAATAAATAGAGGGATGGGGATTTGAGCCTGATGGCCTGACTCCAGAACCTTTACTCTAAGCTCCTCTTATTCATACTGAACTCCAAGCATGTACAGTGCTATAGTAATACACTACATAACTGTGTTATTGAAGCATTGTCTGTGTCATAATTCTTTGTCATGTCTGACTCCTAAATATGAGTGTGAGCTTCTTGACGGTCGAGGTCATGTCTTTAATTTTTTTTTTTAATAATTTAACTTTATTTTTTATTTTTAAAATTTACATCCAAATTAGTATATAGTGAAGCAATGATTTCAGGAGTAGATTCCTTAATGCCCCTTACCCATTTAGCCCATCCCCCCTCCCACAACTCCTCAAGCAACCCTCGGTTTGTTCTCCATATTTAGGAGTCTCTTTTGTTTTGTCCCTCTCCCTGTTTTTATATTATTTTTGTTTCCCTTCCCTTATGTTCATCTGTGTTGTCTCTTAAAGTCCTTATATGAGTGATGTCATATGATTTTTGCCTTTCTCTGACTGACTAATTTCACTTAGCATAATACCCTCCAGTTCCATCCACGTAGTTGAAAATGGCAAGATTTCATTCTTTTTGATTGCCGAGTAATACTCCATTGTGTGTGTGTGTGTGTGTGTGTGTGTGTGTGTGTATACACACACACACACACACACTTTGGCTATTGTTGATACTGCTGCTATAAACATTGGGGTACATGTGTCCCTTTGAAACAGCACACCTGTTTCCCATGGATAAATACCTAGTAGTGCAATTGCTGGGTCGTGGAGTAGTTCTATTTTTAGTTTTTTGAGAAACCTCCATACTGTTTTCCAGAGTGGCTGCATCAGCTTGCATTCCCACCAACAATGCAAAAGAGATCCTCTTTCTCCGCATCCTCGCCAACATCTGTTGTTGCCTGAGTTGTTAATGTTAGCCATTCTGACAGGTGTGAGGTGGCATCTCATTGTGGTTTTGATTTATATTTCCCTGATGATGAATGATGTTGAGCATTTTTTCATGTGTCAGTTGGTCATCTCGATGTCTTCTTTGGAGAAGTGTCTATTCATGTCTTTTGCCCATTTCTTCACTGGATTATTTCTTTTTTTGGGTGTTGAGTTTGATAAGTTCTTTGTAGATTTTGGATACTAACCCTTTATCTGATATGTCATTTGCAAATATCTTCTCCCATTCTGTAGGTTGCCTTTTAGTTTTGCGGATTGTTTTCTTCACTGTGCAGAAGCTTTTTATTTTGATGAGGTCCCAGTAGTTCATTTTTGCTTTTGTTTCCCTTGCCTCCAGAGATGTATTGAGAAATTGCTGTGGGCAAGATCAAAGAGGTTTTTACCTGCTTTCTCCTCGAGGATTTTGATGGCTTCCTGTCTTACATTGAGGTCTTTCATCCACTTTGAGTTTATTTTTGTGTATTGTGTAAGAAAGTGGTCCAGGTTCATTCTTCCGCATGTCACTGTCCAGTTTTCCCAGCACCACTTGCTGAAAAGACTGTCTTTCTTCCATTGGATATTCTTTCTTGCTTTGTCAAAGATTAGTTGCCCATACGTTTGTGGGTCCATTTCTGGGTTCTGTATTCTGTTCCATTGATCTGAGTGTCTGTTCTTGTGCCAGTACCATACTGTCTTGATGATTACAGCTTTGTAGTATAGCTTGAAGTCTGGGATTGTGATGCCTCCTGCTTTGGTTTTCTTTTTCAAGATTGCTTTGGCTATTCGGGGTCTTTTCTGGTTCCATACAAATTTTAAGATTATTTGTTCTAGCTCTGTGAAGAATGCTGGTGTTACTTTGATAGGGATTGCATTAAATGTGTAGATTGCTTTGGGTAGTATCGACATTTTAACAATATTTGTTCTTCCTATCCAGAAGCACGGAATCTTTCCATTTCTTTGTGTCTTCTTCAGTTTCTTTCATAAGCTTTCTATAGTTTTCAGTGTATAGATTTTTCACCTCTTTGGTTAGATTTATTCCTAGGTATTTTATGGTTTTTGGTGCAATTGTAAATGGGTTCGATTCCTTGATTTCTCTGTCGCTTCATTGTTGGTGTATAGGAATGCAACCGATTTCTGTGCATTGATTTTATACCCTGCAACTTTGCTGAATTCATGAATCAGTTCTAGCAGTTTTTTGGTGGAATCTTTTGGGTTTTCATAAAGAGTATCATGTCATCTGTGAAGAGTGAAAGTTTGACTTCCTCCTGGCCAATTTGGACGCCTTTTATCTTTTTGTGTTCTCTGATTGCTGAGGCTAAGATTTCCAATACTATGAACTTCTTGATTATGATATGATGCCCTTCTGCATCTCTTGATACAGTCTTTATTTTAAAGTCTAGCTTGTCTGATACAAGTATGGCTACTCTGGCTTTCTTTTTTTGACCATTAGCATGACAGATGGTTCTCCATCCCCTTACTTTGAATCTGTAGGTGTCTTTAGGTCTAAAGTGGGTCTCTTATAAACAGATGGGTCTTGTTTTCTTATCCATTCTGTTACCCTATGCCTTTTGATTGGAGCATTGAGTCCATTGACGTTTAGAGTGAGTACTGAAAGATATGGATTTATTGCCATTATGATGCTTGTAGAGTTCGAGTTTGTGGTGGTGGTCTCTGGTCCTTTCTAATCTTTTGTTGCTAATTTTTTTTTCATGTTTTCTCCCCACAGAGAGCCCCCTTAAAATTTCTTGCAGGGCTGGTTTAGTGGTCACAAACTCCTTTAAGTTTTGTTTGTCTGGGAAACTTTTTATCTCTCCTTCTATTGTGAGTGACATCCTTGCTGGATAAAGAATTCTTGGCTGCATATTTTTCTGATTCAGCACACTGAATATATCCCACCACTCCTTTCTGGCCTGCCAAGTTTCTGTGGATAGGTCTGCTGCAAACCTGATCTGTCTTCCCTTGTAGGTTAGGGACTTTTTTTTCCCTTGCTGCTTTCACGATTCTCTCCTTGTCTGAGTATTTTGTGAATTTGACTATGATAAGCTTTGTTGATGGTCAGTTTTTGTCGAATCTAATGGGGGTCCTCTGTACTTCCTGGATTTTGATGTCTGTGTCTTTGCCCAGGTTAGTAAAGTTTTCTGCTATGATTTGCTCACATAACCTTTCTACCCCTATTCTCTCTCTTCCTCCTCTGGGACCCCTATGATTCTGATGTTGTTCCTTTTTAATGAGTCACTGATTTCTCTAGTTCTTAAATCGTGCTCTTTTGCTTTTATCTCCCTCTTTTATTTTGCTTCTTTATTCTCTATAATGTTTGTCCTCTGTATCGCTGATTCTCTGTTCTGCCTCGTCCATCCTTGCCACTGCTGCATCCATCCGTGATTGCAGCTCAGTTATAGCATTTTTAATTTCATTATGGCTATTTTTTACTTCTTTTACCTCTGCAGAAAGGGATTCTAATCTATTTTTGACTCCAGCTAGTATTCTTTTTATCGTGATTTTAAATTCTCGTTCAGACATCTTGCTTGTGTCTGTGTTGATTAAGTCTCTGGCTGTCGTTTCTTCGTGCTCTTTCTTTTGGGGGTGAATTCCTTCGTTTTGTCATTTTAAAGGGAGAAAAGGAATTAATGAGGTAGAAAAATTGAAATTAGGGGCGCCTGGGTGGCGCAGTCGGTTAAGCGTCCGACTTCAGCCAGGTCACGATCTCACGGTCCGTGAGTTCGAGCCCCGTGTCAGGCTCTGGGCTGATGGCTCAGAGCCTGGAGCCTGTTTCCGATTCTGTGTCTCCCTCTCTCTCTGTCCCTCCCCCGTTCATGCTCTGTCTCTCTCTGTCCCACAAATAAATAAAAACACGTTGAAAAAAATTTAAAAAAAAAAGAAAAATTGAAATTAAAAATTAAAATTAAAAAATATTAAAATTAAAAATTAAACACACATACACACACACACACACAAATCGAATAGATGATGCTAGATCCTAGGTGTTTTGGTCTGAGTGTAGAAAGTGGTTTGACAGATTAGAGAAACAAACAAAAGGAAAGGGTGGGAGAGAAAAAAAAAGGAAATCGTTTGAGAATTTGAAAAAATGAATACACTAAAGTAGACTAAAATATACAAAAGTAGAGAATATAGTAGAAAAAATTATAGAAAAATATTTTTAATAAAAATTAAAAAGAAATATGAATTTTTCATTTTCTGTATTTAAGAAAAGAAGTGAAAAAGATAAAAAAGATAAAAAGATAAAAAAGAAAAAAGAAAAGACAAAAAAAAGAAATTGCTTGAAAATTTGAAAAAGTGAATACACTGTAGTAGACTGAAATAAAATAATGGGAGTAATATAGAATTTGAAAAAGTTTACATAAAAGCAAAAAAATATAGTAATAAAAATTAAATAATATTTTTAAAAGAAATTGAAAGTAAAAATGAAGTTTTTCTCTTTCTGCATTCAAGAAAAAAGAAATGAAAAAGAGAAAAAAGAAAAAGGAAAAAAAGGAAATTGAAAATTTGAAAAGGTGAGTACAGTGAAGTAGACTAAAATAAAATGATGGAAGTAAAGTAGAACTTGAAAAAATTTACACAAAAGTAAAAAATATAGTAATAAAAATTAAAGAGGTATTTTTAATAAAAATTGAGAATAAAAATGAGTTTTTTTCTCTTTCTGTATTTAAGAAAAAGAAAATTGTAAAAGAGAGAAAGGAGAAAGACAGAAAAAAAAATTGAATATAGATGAACCTGCTAACAGATTGAAGTAGGAATGAAATTGCTTCATTTTCCCCTAGAAGTCAGTCTGTGTAGCTCTTTATAGTCCATAAATTAAGCCGGCAGTGAGGTTTGTGTTCTTGAAGAGGGAAGTTGGCCCAGTTGGGCGGGGCTCGGTGTAACAGCTCCGCTCTCCACTAGATGGCGCTGCTAGCCTACTGGGGTGGATTGTTGCGGTGCTCGTCGGTGCACGTGCGCATGTGCGGGAGTGGTGAAAAATGGCGCTACCTACCCACCCAGTGTGTTTTCCCAGATCAGCAATTGGGCACCCGTCGTCGTCTTCAGCTCTCGTTCACTCTCCGTGACCAGGCCCTAGGCAGTACCTCTTTCAAGTTTTGTCTCAGATGCAGCTGTTTTCTCCAGCCCCTTACTTCTGAAGGCCTGCGGCCTTGACCCGTTCCGCCCCTCTGCAGGAGAGTCTCACGGAGCGATGGCCAAATGAGCAATGGCCGAATATCGGCTGTACCCAGGAACTCCCACTGGACCCTGCTGTTGCCGGTGCCCCGAGACTGCGGCCAGGTGCCAGCCCACCCCCCCAAAAAAATCGCGAGACAGTGTAGCCTCAGCATTTCAGGGACCATGGAAAATCGCAACACACATCTGGCACCAGGCTTCACCCTCAACAACCTTGCCCCAGCACCAGCAAATGTGGCTGCCTTCTGGGGTCTGGTGGGACCACGTGGCTTCAACAGTCTCTACCAAATGTCCTTCCAGCAGTGGAACCGCTTTTCCCCGTGTGGCCCGAGAACCTCCCGGACCCCAACCTGTTCCTGGGGCTTCGCCCTTCGCACCAGAGCACGGCCAGGTATCGAGCTGCGGAGTTGCAGCCTTTGTGCTCCCCTTGTTCATAGTCTTAATGGAATTTAAACCCTCTCCTTTTTCCCTTTTTAGTTTAGTCCCTGCGGCTGTTTCCAATTTTCCGCTTTCTCTCCAGCTGCTTTTGGGGAGTGGTGATTTTCCTGTTTTCTCCCCCTCTCCCCAGTCTCAGTCCTCTCTCTGCCAGAAAAAGTGGTTTCCTACCTTTCA
The DNA here is from genome assembly GCF_046562875.1 of Panthera onca. Lineage (NCBI taxonomy): Eukaryota > Metazoa > Chordata > Mammalia > Carnivora > Felidae > Panthera > Panthera onca. Next base: position 109,225,680 of record NC_138348.1, read on the forward strand.
GGGCTTCTCGCTCCCCAAGTTCAGCTCTCTGCACCACATACCTGCTCTATTCTGTGGTTCAGGTTGTGCAGATTGTTGTGTTAATCCTCCAATCAGTTTTCTAGGTGTGCAGGATGGTCTAGTGTTGGTCTGGCTGTATTTCATGGATGCGAGACACACAAAAAGCTTCCATGCTGTTCTCCCATCTTGGCTCCTCCCACCCATGTCTTTAATTTTTATGTAACTGGAAGAGTGACTGGTTTGTAAGGGGTACTGAGTAAATTCTGAAGAAGGAAAGAATGAACAAATGAATGAATGCTATCCTGTAAATGTAACATAACTCAAAAGAAGGTAAGGTTCTGTTGGTGAATAGGTGTTCAGAAAACATAACAAAAATGTCAACTTCTTACAAAAGCAATCTTTGCATGTATAGGAAGCATATCTAGTCCAGGATCATATGTGTCCTTACCAGCATCAGACTCAGATTTCTACTGTGGTCTCTGAAACTTGAAAGAAAGTCTAGATGTAATATCATCCAGTCACCGGCACGTTATGTGGCTGTCCATTATCTAGATGTTTGATGAAAGGCCTGTATTAGGAAATACTCAATGTTTCATGTCCTCACAACCCTGGTTTTACTGGGGGAAGTTTTACTTTTCATCCTGAGATTTTCATGCACTATTAACACTTTTTAAAACTTGTTCAGGGCTAATGGATGAAATCAACTTAGAAGTGACAGCAAAAGCACCAACTTGTGGGGGATGTTGAGTGTCTTTCCTTGTGAAATGGAGCCTCTTCCCAAGGATGGCAGAGTTAACCTCTCAGTTTCGAAAATGGTTATGGGCAGGCCAGCAAGATCAGTGGCTCTTTACAGAGCCTGGAAGGGCCTTCAGAAAATTCTTGGGAGGATTTGATGGTCACATCTGCTGCTGGCATTGCAGAGATCTGACCCAGGGAAGCTAGACAGCTTGCATCACATTGGGGGTTTGTACAACAGAGATCTGTCCCACGTCCCATTTGATTTTTAAATATTAAAAAGGTATTATTTTAGTATAAAATACTTCCTTTGATATATGTGCAGGTGGTATACATAGACAGACTCTCTTTGAATTTTTTTTTTTTTTTTTTTTTTTTTTGGTCTAGAGACTTAAGGGACTTTAGAGAGTATTTGTTTTTTGTTTTTGTTTTTTTTAAATTTTTTTAATGTTTATTTATTTTTGAGACAGAGAGAGACAGAACATGAACAGGGGAGGGGCAGAGAGAGAGGGAGACACAGAATCTGAAACAGGCTCCAGGCTCTGAGCGGTCAGCACAGAGCCCGACGCGGGGCTCGAACTCACGGACCGTGAGATCATGACCTGAGCCGAAGTCGGACGCTTAACCGACCAAGCCACCCAGGCTCCCCGAGAGTATTTGTTTTAAAAGGGGAGCATCAGGTCTCCAAGAACCACACCACTCACCTCCAGAGGAAAAGCTTTCCGAATCATTGTAGTATTTCATTTTTCTCAGAACTCAGTTTTTTAGAAATTGAATTCACTGTGAAGTGTAGTAGGGCAAGATGTTTTGTAAATATGCAGAGAGGCTTCTTGAGTTAATGCTTGAGACTAGAGTCTACGATACGTTAAGTCTCCACTTCCCCAAGTCCACCATGTCTGATGTGTTCTCTCCTCTATCCCCAGTGAACGTGACAGCATCTGGGGTAGGGAGGATTTTTCTAAATGCAATTGGAAGGAAGTGGACTGTGCAGCCTAGAAGCTTCCTTGCTTCATGTCTGATGTGCTCAGATCTTTTCTTGAGAAAGATAAATCCGGCAGCAGGATTTTCAGATAAGAAAAATCACACCTCCCAGACTGGGTCACTCACTCTAGAGGCAAGTAAAAATAAGTAACATTTGTCACATTTCCTTATACTTACAGATCCTTCTTTTTCCCTCTGATTATGCTTCCTTGATTCTCCAGGCTCTTTTCATCTCCTCTGAAATTTCAGAGGAGAGGAATCTGCTGCACACGGGGATTATAGGGGTCACACAGTTGAACAGGTGATTGTCTAGAACAGCCCCCAGTCTTGGCTTATCTTACTTTCTCAACCTGCCCTAGACAGCAAATATAATCTTGTTTCTTTGCTTTCTGGGCTAACTCCTCTTTGGAGCCTGACTCCTTGGTGCTATGTGAAAATAAAATTTTATAGCTAGTGACTTCAGGACCTTAACTGTTATCCTATTAGGATGTTTTGGAAGCCACTCCCCTTGAGAAGAAGTCAGCCTAAGCTTCACCTTACATCACCTCTGTCCTTTTTTGTTCCCCAAAAGCTATGTCCTATGTTTTCTGTGGAGGAAACTGGGTGGATAACGAATGGATTCTAATTTACTCCTCATTATGTAATAGTTTTCAATAAGCCTGGTATACTTCAGAGCACTGTAATAGGAAAGCTGGGCAAACATGGCTCGCATCAATGATTAAAATCCTAAGCTACACTTCTCTGTCCACAGGGACAGATTCCTCACTGATCTCATGATGTTTGGTCTCCTCTTCGGTCCTGTTTACAGGAAGGTAGACTTTATTTATGAATACGTTTAACACATGTGTTCCTGTGAATTTTTGTGGTGGCATTTGTTTTGTTTCTGCAAAAGCAAAACCAAACCAAGATCACACCATGTAGGTGAGAACATTTCGACCATAAGCAGAAGGTCAGAGAGTAGAGGGGGCAGAGGGCTCCCCAGGTGGGTTGGGAATCCCGTGTTAAGTGAAACCAATGTCCCTAATGACCTTTTCTGTCACATTACAAAATACCTCGAGGCCTCTCAGTATGTTAAGGTTTTAAACCTAGGTGGTTGAGCCCGCGTTAAGCGACCATATGGTTCTACCTCCTGATTTACCATTGGGTCAAAAATTACCTCAGAGGGATGAGAAAAGGTCCACAGGTGAGTGCTGCTGGGAGGACAGGTGGGGTCATCAGGGAACTACCTGAGGCCCTGACTCTGAGATGGGAGGCAGGAGTACTTGGAAGGCCCCAGGACTAGATGAACAAAGGAGTCATGAAGGGCGCAGGGGTAAACTTTTCCTGTGTGCATGTGCTGGAAATGGCCTGTCCTATAGTCACTGCAGCCTTCCGGGACATGCACCGGATGCTTGGTGCTCTCGGCCCTCCTGGTTGGTCAGCTCTAGGATGCAGGGTGGTGTGGGCACTGCTGTCCTCCCTACTCTGCGTCCCACATGCTGGAGCCTCGGTCCAGGCCTGCCTAGCAGCTCCCTGGTTGTGTGTGCCTCAGTGTCACCATCCTCCCTGCCATCCTGCCATCCCCTAACATGAGTTCTTTTTTTAATTTTTAATTTTGTATTTATTTTTAGTTTTTTATTTTTAGAGAGAGAGCATGAGTGGCGAGAGGGGCAGAGAGAGAGAGAGAGAGAGAGAGAGAGAGAATATCTCAGGCAGGCTCCATGCTCAGCTTGAAGCCCTACGTGGGGCTGGATCCCACCAACCTGGGATCATGACCTGAGTCAAAATCAAGAGTAGAGGCTCACCCAATGGAGCCAGCCACCCAGGTGCCCCCATGCATTCTTGTGTCAGAGCCAGAGACACACTCTTTTTATGATCACTGCACGGAGCTCTGTACATATTACATAAGCCTGATTTTGCATCAACTTGTCTCAAATATTCTCAGATCATTTTACCCTAAGTGACTTATTCTTGCAAAAAATACCAAGTTTGAAGCTCAGATATTAAAAATAAAGCTGTCTTCCTTAAGAAATGCAGCTTAGAAATCTCCAAAATTTACTTTGGGAGGACAGTTTCCTGGTGGACCTGCCCAGCCCTCTGTCCTAATTCCACTTCCCTGAGTGGTTCCTTCTCCTGTCGGGCACCAGCTCACCAGATGAGTTTGGATATCCCTGGTACATAATAAACTTAAGATTCAGAGAATCTTTTGACAGTTGATGAGCAAAAAGATGAGAATCCATAAGAGTTCTAATTCCAGATCTCGCCTAAAAGTTTTTGTCCACCTTTTGGAAAATCAGTTATTCTCTGAGTCACTAGAAATGGAGGCTAACAGTGCTTCCTCTTTCACCCTAAGGGATTTCTCAGAGGACAAGACCAGAGGTGTCTATTTAAGTGCCTGTTTATGGGTGAGTTGCCCAATGCCCAGGATGGGGAGCTGCAATTTCCCACCTGGGTTGGGTTGAGGCAGAATGGGAAAACACTAGGTTATACTTGGTTTGGGAAGTCTCTGCTCTGTGCAGCCATCTATTTGTATGCTCTTGGACTCTCTTTGCTTTTCGCTTTCCCATTGATTTGGGAGAGGATACCAACTTGCCTTGCTTCATTAGGCCAAGAGGAAATAATTTTTCTACTCATGCCTCCAAGTCAGTTCTTGGCCACATTCTAGGAAATTGTGGGGATTCATTAACAAATTCTTTTCTTCTTTAAAAAAAATGTTTTTAATGTTTATTTTTGAAGGAGAGAGAGAGAGAGACAGAGCATGAGCAGGGGAGGGGCAGAGAGAGAGAGAGGGAGACACAGAATCCAAAGCAGGCTCCAGGCTCTGAGCTGTCAGCACAGAGCCCGATGTGGGGCTCGAACTCAAGAACCGAGAGATCATGACCTGAGCCGAAGTCAGACACTTGACTGAGCCACCTAGTTGCCCTAACAAAACTCTTTTCTTGTGAGTTAAAGCAGTTCTCTTTCCATTCTCCCTCCACCTTCACCTCCCCCCCTCCTCCCCATTGTCTTATTCCTTTTCCTGGGTGTGGGTTAGAATCATAGTCTACACACTTTGGATAATCTCTTGTTTGCAAAATGTAATGGACCCCTTGTAATGCAAGAGCAAAATGGGAATATTCTGTGGGAGGTGGGAAAGGGTGTTTTTTTTTACCACTTTCTACCATACTGAAAAATAGTATGCACATAACTTAAGAGCCCCTCTGTGGACGAACTTACCCCTCTTCTTCTGGAGGCAGATAAGGTAGCACATTTCATTTTGCTTTCTACAAGCGTCCCAGTGGGACTAGAGGGCTCTAATTATTAGTTAGCAAAGTGATTCTATAGGGCTCTATTGGAAGCATCTTCTCTTGTGTCATCAGCTTTTAAATTGCTTCTCTTCTGTTACCAGTTTTAAATTGTGTCTTTTCTGTTATCAGTTTTTAATAATCTAGTGAGGGGGCAGGCAGAAATTTATCCAGTGTCAAATTTTGTTATACATTGCAGAAATGTTAACGTTCTGTCCTTTTGATGTGGTGGGTGCATTCTACACAAAACAAGAGTCAACAAGGTAACTTCGGTGGGGCATGCTTATCAAAATAGAACAGAAAATCAAAGAATGGTGAGAAACACTCCAACTGGCCTTGTCCCATATTCATGAAGAATGCTGGCATTGTCCCAACTTTGTCTGGGTATCATTTTTTTTTTTTTTTATTTGTAAGACATGGTATGGAAAGTAACCTGTCACACGCACATGCACACACACACACGCACACACACACAGAGGGAGAGGGAGAGGGAGAGGGAGAGGGAGGGAGGGAGGGAGGGAGGGAGAGAGAGAGAGAGAGAGAGAGAGAGAGAGAGAGAGAGAGAAATGGGAAAATCAAGAAAAATCATGTTCAACAAAACAACGTATCACATGGGCTTCAGTTTACCTGGCTTCAGGTTGGCAGAGTCTATCGGCTCTCCTTCTGCCATCTGTTACTGTTGTTTCTGGTGACGTTACCCAGCCAACATTAGCCAGGGAGGCTGGGCAGATACTACATCGTGTGAGGGCAGAGCAAATTGGCACAGCCACGTGGGCTGAGTGAGGTGCAGCTCATTCTTAAATATTTCTTCTTCTTTTGATTTATTTGTTAATCTTTACTTATTTTTGAGAGAGAGAAAAAGAGAGAGAGGGAGAGAGACACAGACAGGGAAGCAGAGAATCCAAAGCAGGCTCCAGGCTCTGAGCTGCCAGCACAGAGCCCAATGGGGGGCTCCAACCCACAAACCGTGAGTTCATGACCTGAGCCGAAGTCAGATGCTTAGTGGACTGAGTCACCCAGATGCCCCTAGGTGCAGCTCATTCTTGAAGGGCTCTTGCTTCCTGATCCAGGCTCCTCAGTGTTCTGTGGGAGGCAAGACTTTGCTTTTAATGTTTGGCTTCATCCAGAGCTACTCTCTTTTGTGTGTGCGTTTTATACATTGAGATCCTATAAAATATTTGGTTTGAAGGAAAGGTTTCTGCTCTCAAAACACACATGTCTCCCACTGCTATAGGAAGGAATGTCTAATTTAAAAATAGCATGTAAGTTAATTTGTTTTCTGAAAAGCAACACACTTAAATTCTGGAAGGGAACTCATTATTTCAAGATAACCTCTTTATTCTTCTGAGAAGCAGAGTAGTTTTGTAAGCTTAATGATAATTGCTTTTTTTTCCCCATGAAAATCCAGATCTTTCTTTATATGTTAAATTTGCCTAAAGGAGGGTATGTCTTTAAAGGTACAACAGAGAAATTATGTATGTCTCCAACCCTCTTTCCTTTCCCAGGTCTTCATGTTTGTCTACAACTCTAGCCTTTGCTTATGTTCCTCTGATTTTCTGAAATGCTGGTGGACCTCCTCTGTCTTTTCACACCCACCTTTCTTCAGGGGCCAGCCAGAAATCAACTTCTTTAATGAGTATCTCCCACTGACAGTCATCTTTTTGCCTGTCCTTTTTAAATTTGGTTAAACAGTGGATAGTGTGTATGTGAGCTTAAGCCCTTGTTTGTGGCTTCTAGTATACTGTGCTGTTATATATTACTCAACATCTCCACCCACACAGGGAGGAGAATGAAATCGTCCTCAGAGAGGAAGGAATGAGTCATCAGGGAGTGCCTCCTCAGCTCTAGGCTTCGTGTTTGAGGCCTACCCATGCACGGACTCTCTGCTGGGTACTTTTGTGAACCCTGGGGTTAGAACCTGAGCTTGAAGACTGGCTCTTTGGTGTGGTAGCTCTGTGGCTCTGGACACACTTTTTTGTGTTTTAGTTATTATTTTATCTGTAAATTGGAGCTAATTATAACCTATTTGGTTGTTGTAAGGATTAAGTTAGATTCTAGATGTCTAAGACTTAGAGTACTTGGCATACTGTAAGCCTTCAAAGTATGTTAAATATTTTTGTTTTTTAAAGTTTGCTTATTTATTTATTGAGAGAAAGAGAGAGAGAATGCACAGGAGGGGTGAGAGAGAGTGGAGACAGAGAATCCCAAGCAGGCTCCATGCCATCAGTGCGGAGCCTGATGTGGGGCTCGATCCCACAACTGTGAGATCATGACCTGAGCTGAAATCAAGAGTCGGTCGCCCAACTGAGCCACTGATGCACCCCTGTTAAATATTTTTATTAGCCCAATGAGACATCCTATGAGGTAGACATTCTCTCCGTCTTGAGGTGAAAAGCCTGAGGCTGACAGGTTGAAGAAATTGCCTAAATTTATATTCATCCCTGACAGGATAGACATTGGTAAACATACGTCTCTTAACCCAGAGCTCTGGCTAAGAAGATGCTAATGACATCGTTTCCTTCATGTTTGTATAGAATGAACTATGCCCTGTTACTTCTCCACGTTCCTCTTGCACTGCCTATAGCAGCCAGCTTAGTGGCAGCATATTGGTAAAGGTCAGTAAATACTTGGCAATTAGATGAAGTCGTGAATGTGAAAGCATCTGGCAAAGTGCTTAAAACTTTTTCTTTCAGACACTGTTAAATACCCTTGCTGGGAAAGGCCCACACAAGCATAATAAACTCGCAGTGCCTGGCACGCTCCTTCCAGTTACGAATAGTACAGTGGGAAAACTGAGGAATTTTCAGAGTGAGATCAGAGGGAAGGAATGTTGAATTATAAGGGATCTAGGTAACTGAGTGGTTTTCAAGTATTTTTTAGTCATGGAACCTTGATTTTGGATTACATTAAATCTTTCCCATAAATCCAATCAATAACAAAATAAGTCAAGGTGAAGTTCTTTTTTTTTTTTTTTCCTTTGAGAGAGAGACAGAACATGAGTAGGGGAGGCACAGACAGAGAGGGAGCCACAGAATCAGAAGCAGGCTCCAGGATCTGAGCTGTCAGCACAGAGCCTGATGCAGGGCTCAAACTCACTTATCGTCAGATCATGACTTGAGCCAAAGCCAGACGCTCAACCAACTGAGCCACCTAGCTATCCCCAAGTTGAAGGCCTTCTGATTGGAGCTGAAAGGAGGGACCACATCATTGCTGGGTTTGGTCACCCCCCCTCCTCCTTTGAGGTACCGCCTCTGAGTCATGGGGGGGTTTCAGGACTCAATCTTCTGTTTTGTGTTTTACTGTGCAGTCAACAGGGCTGAATGAGGTGAAATTACTGGCCCAAGGCAGGAAGTAGTACAAGCCCAAGAACTTGTTTTTTTTCATCTTGTCATTATGCCTCAAGGAGTCATGTGGTCACCTCTTGGACTTTTCCTTGACTAGATTTCTGTGACTGTTCCTCACAGTCGGCATAACAGAGAACGAAAGTTCCCTGTCTCCTAACCCCAGTAAGAGAACAGAAAGGCCACCTCTACCCACACCTGTCAGAAACAAAGTGCCTCAAACCGTTTGCAGGCACTAAATTACCAACGCCGAAGTTTTCAAAGGAGACCATGTGCTTCAAAGCCTTTCATTTGAATGACTATGCGTATAAAAAATAATAAAATGGATATCTGAATTTTTTCTTTTTAAATAATATAACGCATTTCAAGGATTTGAAGCATAAGCTGGTAGGAATGATAGGGAAGGTGGCTGAGACATCTCAAGTTTTAGTGGTCCACATCTGAGCATTGTACTTCATTCACATTAATCACCTGTTTTTGATGTCACAGTTGTAAGAGATTCAAGGATATACAGTAACTTTAAGGGAAAATACAATATAGAAACACCTTAAGATACTTCAGGGCTCCAGACCACCACACTAAAGCAGAGATTGCAATAAAGCCAGTCAAATGAATCTTTCGTGCACATAAAAGTTACGTTTACTGTAAGTTTACCCTAAGTTACTTAATAGACTATGTTGTAGTCTATTAGGTGGCAATAGCATTATGTCTAAAAAAACAATATCCATGCCTTAATTTAAGAATACTTTATTGCTAAAAAATTCTAACCAGCACTTGAGCTTTGAGTGAGTGGCAGGCAATCTTCTTGCTGATGGAGGTCCTGCCTCAGTGTAGATGGCTGCTGACTGATCAGAGTGGCAGTGGCTCAAGGCTGGGGTGGCTGAGACAGTTTCTCAAAATAAGACAATAAAGCTTGCTACATGGATTGATTCCCTTTCAGGAGTGATTGCTCTAAAGCACGCAGTGCTGTTTGATAGCATTTTGCCCTCCGTAGATCTTCTTTCGAAACTGGAGTCAATCCTCTCAAATCCTGCTGCCGACTTATCAGCTAAATTTGTCATGTTCCCAACCCTCTTTTGTCATCTACAAAGAGCCTAGCATTGGGGACTTAAAGATGAATAGAATCATGGTCCCTGCCCTGAAAGAGCCCAGTCTCCGATAGTACTTGTGTCAGTCTCCAAATTTTACACCCTGGAGATGAAGTGGAAATGCATGATTTGAGCCGACACTAGGGTGCAGGCTTTGGAGAGAGAACGTGTGTGGGCTTGCACAGTGTTGTTGGGGGACACAGTGGAAATGTATGTGAGAAGAAGATGGGGTCTTTGATTGGGGGACTGTGCTCATCCCTTATTGATTTCATGACTTTGGACAACAGGCCTAGCTTCCCTGGGCATCACTTTCCTGGCCTGTAAAACTGGACTAATACGAATACCATTTTTATAAGTTACTGTGGAGACTAGTCCGATTATAAATAGGAAAGTGCTGTGTGAACTATTTTAATCCAGACACCAGTTGGGACTTTTTCAACCTTGCTCTTCAGCAGCCCTTCTAAGTGCCCCTTGTGGCTGCAGCACTGACCCACACGTGTGATGAAATGGAAGGAAATGTCTTGGTGACTTCCTCCCCAAAGAATTTACCAGCACTGGCATTTCATGTGGTCATGGAGACGGGTCAAAATAATACTCTCATAAACATCTGGCCATTTTATTGTGTTTCATCTGCGTGTCCTGGGTTTCTTCTAGGAGCTCCAACTCCTTTGCCTTCGATGACACAAAATAACTTTCTTCATTTTGGGAGGTATTGGTGCCAAGCCAACATGAAATTCCCCTCCCAAACACTTTCAGTGAGTTTTTCCAACAAGGCGTCTTTCTTCCTCAGATGAATGCAGCTCAGACCCTATAAAGTATTGAAACACATTTTAGTTCTTAAGGTGTTACAATTTTTATTGTGGCAGAAACACATATCATAAAATTTACCATCTTTACCATTTTTAAGGGTATAGTTTAGCAGTATTGAGTATATTACTGTGAAACAGATCTGCATAACTTTTCATCTTGTAGTGAAGCTCTGTACCCATTAAGCTACAACTCTTTCTTTCATCTTTCTCTATCACAGTTATTGAAAAACATTTCAAGGGCACTGGGGATGGTTTTGTCGGTTAAGTGTCCAGCTCTTGATCTCGGCTCAGGTCATGATCTCACAGTCGGTGAGACAGAGCCCCATGTCAGGCACTGTGCTGATAGCACAGAGCCTTCTTGGGATCCTTTCTCCCTCTCTCTCTGCCCCTCCCCTGCTCACACTCTCTTTCTCAAGATAAATAAACTTAAAAAAAAATTGAGTGCAAGAGCAACACTTGGAATTTCTTCTTAAATAAAAATGATGTGACCAGGCAGGTATGTTAAGTGAGTTTGAGGACGATGTGAAAAGTTGTGAGGTAATAATTTGGATGAATGAATGAGTACGTAATGAATGACACATTTGATTCTTTCGTTTGGATCAGTGCTGTCCCAAGAAGAAATGTAATATCAGGTCAAATGTATTCATTAACACAAGTAATCCGAATGCATAAATTAAACCAGAACCAAATTTCCATGTTACATCCAACTTATAAGTGAATTATGGCGGAATTTCTAGTTGCACATTAATCTTTTCTTTAGAGGCAGGTGACCTCTTACAGAAATCAAATGATCTTAGGAATTTTGGATGACAGTTCTCTTACTTGCAAGACATATACATTTACTCCAGAGTCTCTTAATTACAAAAAGAGAACTTGAGCATCTTGTGAGGTTTCTTCCATGAAATAGCTAAGATGCCCTCTGGCAGCTATACTTTACATGGTCCATAGGCTTATGATCTCTGAAGGAGAGAAATTTCTTCTCAGCCTGTATCAGTGTTCAATAGAGGATCATCATTGTCTAGCTTGAGCCATGAGCCTACGCCCTGGGCCAATCATTATTTCCAGAAGGATGGGGTACTTAGGTTAGACAGCCTGGGTCTTGACTGAAGGGACAGTCTTCAATTATGGTGGTGGGCACAGGATAATGGATATTCCTGTCAGGGAGGACTAGGCAGTTCCTTAAACGACAGGGGATGAATAAAAGAGGGAAAAGGTAATAATGCATAGGCAGGAATGGCAGATGTAAGATTTTGTAAAATTTAAAAACCTTTCAATCATTTGAAGGGTTGTAGAGGATGCAGCGGTGGCCCAAATCCTTGGAAATTCCACTCAAGTGCCCAATACGCTCATGCATTCCCTACTTTGCTATGTATGTGGAAGTCACACGGCTCTGTTTGACTGAATTTTTTCTATCACGTGATAAGTTTTGAAAGATCATTATTGTAAAGGATGATGATGATCATTACTATTAATTATAAATAGGAGTTTTGTATTTCAAGCACAGTATCTCTGTCAATGTTTCTTTCCTTTGGGAAGCTCTGGTTCCATGGTGTCCATCAAAGGAGATTTTAGTATCTAAAACTATCTCCTGAGTCATCTGCATTTATGAGGGAGATATTAGAGGTTTGGAAAGGAGAATACCTTTGGTTTGTGGCTCTAGCCACAACCCAAAAATCTTTATACAGTATCCCCTAAGACCTCCCAAACAGGTCCAGTGTGATTCTGAGGTTCAGTAATTGTTACTCCTCCCATCTGTCCTAAACCTGGCAGCTTGGACACCGGGAGCTTTAGCAGGTGTATTAAATTAGCCCCAAATAGGTTTTTGCCTCTCTGCTTGTTGATTGTACTTTATACTGTCAGGTCTGGGGGTGCCTGGGTGGCTCAGTCGGTTAAGCGTCTGACTTCAGCTCAGGTCACGATCTCACGGTCCGTGAGTTCGAGCCCCATGTCGGGCTCTGGGCCGATGGCTCAGAGCCTGGAGCCTGCTTCCGATTCTATGTCTCCCTCTCTCTCTGCCCCTCCCCCGTTCATGCTCTGTCTCTCTCTGTCTCAAAAATAAATAAATGTTTAAAAAAATTTTTTTTATACTGTCAGGCCTGATTCTGAAAACTAAATTCAGCCCTGCAGTTCTCTCTGTTCCAGAGTGCCCATTAGAAATTCAAGATTAGTTACCTGAGGGACCAATTAATTCAGTTTGGAGCTCCAAGCCGCTCAGGCCGTTTGCATGCAGTTTCATCTAAAGCGAAGTGGTTTTCAGCTGCTTCTTGCTGCCTGGAAACAGACCTGGAAAAGTTAAGCTCTGGTAGGAAGCGTGGCAGGATAAGGGGTATATTCATTGGCTATAATCGGGCACAAGCGCAAAGATACATGAACGTGGATTTTCACTAAAACATTGTTTTTAAAAGTCAAAGATTGGAAACAATTTAACAGTTGGAATTTCCAATGGTAGAGGATTGGCTCAGTAAATTACAATAGTGCTGTGTTCCCCCAACAAAACCGTTAAAAAGTGAAAAATTAAAAATAAGGAAGTAGATGTGTGTTTAAATATATATCAGCTTAAAATATTATTTTTTCTTTTTCTTTTTTAAATATAATTTATTGTCAATTTAGTTAACATATAGTGTATACAGTCTGTCCTTGGCTTTGGGAGTAGTTTCCAGTGATGCATCTCTGACATACAACACCCACTGATCATCCCAACAAGTGCCCTCCTCAATGCCCATCACCTGTTTTCCTGCCCCTGCACTCCCTCATCAACCCTCAGTTTGTTCTCTGTATTCCAGAGTCTTGTATGATTTCTCTCCCTCTCTGTTTGAAACTATTTTGTCCCCTTCCCTTCCCCCATGGTCTTCTATTAAGTTTCTCAAGTTCCACATATGAGTGAAAACATGATATTTGTCTTTCTCTGACTGACTTATTTCACTTAGCATAATACCCTCCAGTTCCATACCGCTTTGTTGCAAATGGCAATATTTCATTTTTTCTCATTGCCGAGTAGTACTCCATTGTATATATAAACCACATCTTCTTTATCCATTCATCGATTGATGGACATTTGGGCTTCTTCCATACTTTGGCTATTGTAAATAGTGTTGCCTTAAACATTGGGGTACATGTGTTCCTATGAATCAGCACTCCTCTATCCTTTGGATAAATTCCAAGTAGTGCTATTGCTGGGTTGTAGGGTAGTTCTATTTTTAATTTTTTGAGGAGGCTTCACACTGTTTTCCATGTGATTGAGTTATTGATCATCAATAACATAGATAAGGTGATATGTATAATACAACTTCATTTTTATGCAAATGGTTTATTTGTATAAATAGCGTAGAGGTAAGAGGTGATGATATATGGTCAGGTATGCAGGAATGCCAAGTTTCTGCCATGCTGATTGTGTATCTTTCTCAGGTCTTACCAACCAAGCAAGTGCTATTCAAGGAGCAACAGGAGATGGTATTGTTTCCTAATACCTGGATAAGCATTTAGTCCACCTGGGAACTCTGAGTTAAAAGATCAGTAGAAGCACAAGGAGAAAATACTTAAATCCAGAGATCTTTAAGTGAGGTTTTCTGAATGAAAGATGGCTAATTTAGCTATTTAGTTATAGATAGGACACACACACTAACCCCTTGCATTCCTTGCTGCTATCATCACAAGTCATAGAAAGAGGTGAGCCAAAGGAGAGAGCTTGTGATCTTTAAGGTGTAATAGCTTGGTCCGCTGGTTAAATCTGGCATAATAGCCATCCTGAACTTTGGCCAATAAAATGACGAACTAGGAGATGTTTGAGTGGAGATGTATTTGGAGTTAATAAGATGGGCAGAAGATGTATTTTTACCACAACATGCGTGTACAGAAGAAAGACTGGAACCTTTCATATAAAAGGCCATAGCGCTTTTGTTCTGGGTAGGAGGACTGGAAACGATTGTGACTTTTATAAGTTAATGATTGTACTTCCTGGGTTACATGGATTCTTTCTGTGCAGCAAGCACACATAGAACTTTGGCTTTATTGTCATTTTAAGTAAACACTCTACCCCCACCTCGGCCAAACATTCATGTTCTAATTACCAAGGCATTTTGCCTCTAATCATCTGGAGGCATTTTAAAGAAATGGGCTCCTTTCTTTTTCACTGTTAGGTTGCTCAGTGGGTGGCCCATGTTTCACACCAGGCATGGGTGAATTCTCATGAGCTCCAACAGAACCTCTACTAAATGCCCATCACATTGGCTGCCCTGGATATGCCTGAGCTGTACGCACATTCAAGGAGATTAGAACTTGACTAGAAGCTTCAGAGGAAGGCACTGGGGGAAAGAAAAGCAATAATAATGATGATAATAAAAGTTAACACCGCACTAGGGATTGCTTTGTCCCAAGGTTTGTTAAAAGCCTTAGTTAACCCATTTGGTCCCCACAACTCCTTTAATTAGAAATTATTATAATTCTCATTTTACAGATAAAACCCCAAGGGGCCAAATGATTTGCCAAAGCTCACTCAGCTAATGGCTGGCAGAGCTGGGATCCAACCCCAGGCAGTCAGCTACCGTGTCCAGATGTCTGCCACTCTGCAGTATGTTGGTGGTGGCAGGTGGGGAGTCTTACTCTTTCGTGAACTCCTGGTGTTCTTCAGGCTAGCCACAATCCCCTCATCTCAGCTGGGGGGGCTTCCAAATTTTATTCATGATGTCTCAAGCATTGTTAAACTGAGTTGTGTTTTCATTTGTTTGTTTTTTAAAGCACTCTCTTCCTTCTTCTAGCCTGTGAGATTCTTGAAGATAGGGTCATGTCTTAGCATTGTCTCCCTGGCAATTACTTTATTGTCTGACTCCTAGAATATGTTCAATCGACATTAGTGAATATTTGGTTATCCTGGTATCGTGGGCACACAAACTCTACAAAGCGCAAAGTTCCACTGCATATATACCCAAGGGATAGGTTAGTTTCTTCCAGTGATGTGACTGTATAGGTAAAGTGTCCTCTTCAGGAACTGTCTCACTGAGTTGCTCATATGCATGGTCCTGGGCTTAGTTACGTGGAGAAGTAATTACATGAAACCTCTACTTTCTAAGAATTTATAGTCTAGGGAGCCAGGTATGAAATTGCCATCATATGTTGTCTATAAAGCCAAAAGCACTTTTGTTCTGGGTTGAATATCATGTTTGGAATTTTGTGGGCTAGAGAAGGAAATAAGGGAACATAGCCCCAGTGTTAAAAAGAAATTATGATGATGATGATTTTTAAATGTTTATTTGAGAGAGAATGGGGGAGAGGCAGAGAGAGACGGAGAGAGGGAATCTCAAGCAGTCTCTATGCTGTCAGTGCAGAGCCCGATCAGGGCTTGATCCCACAAACCATGAGATCATGGCCTGAGCCAAAATGAAGAGTCAGATGCTTAACTGACTGAGGCTCAGATGCCCCAAGAAATTATGATTATTAAGTAAAAAACCCCCATATAGCTGTTGCTTTGCTGTTTTCCTTGTAATTTACTAAATTACACAAAAATGATTTTGTGATTTATGTGGTAACAACAGTAATGATTATAGTTAGTATTTCTTGTCAATGATTTTATTAATTTAGCTTATTTATATTTAAGTGTATAACATATCTTGCCTTACTTAGTCCTTACAGTAACTCTCTGAGGCAGATACTATTATTATCCCCCATGTTATAGATGTGACTTTAGAGTTTTCCAAAGTACACAATTCATTTATTTTAATGACTTTAATTGACAAAATAATAGGATCATATTTCAGAATTTTGTAAAAGAAAATATGGGATAAGTAACTCATTGTATTCCAAATCTATCACAGTAACATATTATTACCAAGTGCATTACTCAGTTTTTCTTTCTACATTTAAACAGTGTGACATTGTTTCTAAGCACTAAGAAGTTCAGAAGGGGACATTTCTTGGAGGAAATGTCTTCAAGTTCGTCCCTGAAAGATTTTTATTTTATTTTTTATTTTTTTGAAAGATTTTTTTTTAAAGGCAAGTTTAATGTTTCTTTTTTTAAAAAAGCTTATTTAAAATACATTTGATTTTCAACTTTTAAAAAGTCTGTTGTTGTACACTCCTTTGTTCCTTCCTCATTGCTGACTACAGATGGGCAAAGGATTCTGTGCAAGGGGACTTATTTCTGCATAGGCTATTACATTTATTATTTCCCAAGGTTGTCTTCCATCACTGAGAATCAGGACATCACTCCCACAAATATGGGTTTTATCATGAATCTTCCCTAATACTCTTATTACATACCTAAACATAAAGGCAAAGCAGGTAGAGAATTTGTATTTAGTGACTGTCAGGAGGAGAGGTAGAAAAAAAGAAACATTGAAACACACACTAGTTCTATTACAAGTGATCATTGGGAATTCTAAGGCAATATGGTGCTGTCTTAGCCACATTTTCCTTTAAAATATTTTTGAAGATGTACAAATTTTTCATTGCTTTGGAAATCAATGGTAAGAGTGTAATATAGGTTAGCATTCAAGGTCAGTGTCTATGAAATGAAAAACTGATTGGGTTTGACTGAGAAATACTTCCTTACATTATGCATGCTGACTCTTCACCTGAGAAGGTTTTGTCTCATTTTGTGTGTCTTCCTCTAGCTCAGGTACAGAAGGGGTATACTAATCAGGCAATTTATCCCCATGCTACATAGGAAGTATTTTACCATTGTCCCAGAATTTTCCCTCCCTCTGTAACCCAAACAAGTAAATTATCTCATTCTACGTCTGCAGCTTCCAGGACACACGAGGGGAGAGGAAGATGTACATTAATCTTTGCATCCTGGGACATGTATTTAATTAGCTAACATGGAGAGTCTAATAGCAAAGGAGAATATTTTAGAGCCACAAGGGATGAATGCTTGGCATATCCCATAAATTGGATTAGGGGTATACTTACTATGTTCCTAACTGTAGATTTGAAATAAACCATCTAATGTTCCAAATGCCCAACAAAGAGACACTTGAAGACTCACAATTTACCATGTTTTTTGGCAACACTAGATTTTAACAAATCTCAGTTCAGTCAATCATAAATATTTTAAAAAGGCAAGAAAAAAAGCAAAATAATTTGGTTAATGAACTATTCTATAGCACCAAAAAAGAAATGATGTTAACCTGAAGGTTCAATGCAGGGTAGACCTCTAAAAATATTTATGATGAGGAATAGAAGAATATTTAGATAATCTATTTAGTGTTCTCAATGAAATATTTGAATGTATGACCTTTACGAAGTATGAGTAACTAACAGTAAAGAGACAATGATCTGAGAGAAAGGACAATTTGAAATGGAAGGTAGTAGTTATGAGGATAAGAATGCAAGGAATGTAGAAAGAAAATATAAAGAGATAGAAAACAAAACAGCAAAAGTTGATAAATGGAGAGTTTAAAAATTGTAAGTGTTTCAAAATAAGATCAAGACATATAGATCACAAAAATTAATACACACTAAAAATAGAGGTAGGATTTTTAGTTTTCTCTAAAGAGATTAACTGTTTCATATGTAATATTAATGGTAATACATCTATAATGAGGCATGATAGAAGTATTTTTCAATTTCAAGAGTAATGGGGAAAAACTCATGACCATTAAGGGGAAAAATAAAATCTAACTTTTTGCAAAAAGATCACGAAGTGGGCTTACTTCATACTTTTAAAATATTACCATCTTTTAATATTGCCATTAAAAAAGGGGGCAACATAAACAGAAAGTACCCAGTAGAACTGCCTTTTGTGATCATACATTAAGGCAACGGGTAGATTTTCAATTCAGTCAGAGCTTTAGAATATGCCAGTTATGTAAGCTGCATGAAGAATAATTACTCAAAGGCATTCTTTGATTGAAAGATTCTTTTGATTATGAGATGAATTATTCAAACCCAGAAATTGAAAAAAATGGAAAAATAATTAGATGAGTTTTGAAACAGTATAAATATAGAGGTTGGAATAAAAACATTTTAAATAGAATAACAATCCAAATGTTTAAAATTTCTTGAATACTCATAGAAATAAGCAATATTATAATACTAATCTGAAACATGAACACCTTATTATAGGAATTTTTGGTTCTAGTCACAAATGAATTATCTAGTATTGGACTTAATATCCTGTAGTAAACAACTATAAAGTGGGAAACACATATGAAACAACATTTTCAAGCATCAAAGAGTGGACAACATGGGGTCACAATCTTTGAGATAATAGAAGCATATGAGGTGAGATCTACATCCACTCAGGCTTTCTTTCAGGGGGCATTTTCCAAAATGCAGCAGTGATGGAGCCCAAGCATAGAATATTAACCTCACTGGGCAGGAAAAAAAAAAGGAGTTTGAGGTTGCTAAAGCAGTTGATTTCAAATGGCAGAGTTCCAGAGAAGAAGATGCAAATAATATTTAGAAATTTGTATAGGGATTCCTTTTGGGTTCTTGACAAATTCTACTAGGACAAGACTCTTCAGGTATAGCAGAGAACAGAGGTTGGGATAGAAGAGAGATCATACAGTACTGAAGAGATAGTGGTGTTCTGACACAGCCAGAGTAGGCAGATCTTAGTGTACATCCTGATCACATTTAAGACTTCAGGGGCACCTGGGTGGCTCGGTCGGTTAGGCGTCCGACTTCAGCTCAGGTCACAATCTCGCGGTCCGTGAGTTCAAGCCCCGCATCAGGCTCTGGGCTGATGGCTCAGAGCCTGGAGCCTGCTTCCGATTCTGTGCCTCCCTCTCTCTGCCCCTCCCCCGTTCATGCTCTGTCTCTCTCTGTCTCAAAAATAAATAAACATTAAAAAAAAAAAATTAAAAAAAAAAAGACTTCAGAAAGGTCCTGCTTTAAGAATAGGTATCACATTCTAAGAGTAAGTGTTATTTTAGTTTTGAACTTACATTTAGACGTCCAAGACATCTTAGACATCCAAGTTTAAAACTAAAATATACCAAACCTTTAAAAAAAACCCTAAAATTAAATATCTGTAGGATCAAAGTGATCCCCCAGTTACTTGTTGTCCACCAGACAAGATACAGCCTTCACTCAAGGAAGATAACATAATCCAGAGTCTCTTATTTACAATGCCCATCATACAATAAAAAATCACTAGAGATGCAAAGGGAAGGAAACCGTGGCCCGTAACCAAGAGAAAAATCAGTCAATGAAAGAATATCCAGAGATGACCACAATGTGGAAATTTGCAAAGATTTTAAAATTACCATTGTAGAAACATTATCTAAATGTAATTTAGAACAGATAATAGATAAATATAGTTGAACTGATGTGGCATTTTAGTAGACAGATGGAAACTCTACAAAGAAGCAAACGAAAATTTTAGAACTAAAAAACATTGCAATATCCAAAATAAGCATAAAACACAAAACAGAGGATCTAGGGCCTGTGGCACAACACAAATGGTTTAATATATGTGTATTTGGAATCCTATGAGGAGAGAAGAGATATAATGTGGTAGAGTAAATGAATACAATTTTTCTACAATTGATAAAAGATATCAACCCCAAAATGCATATCCTGAGCAAAATAACTACAAAGAGGGCCACACTCATCATGTTCTAGATAAACTACTGAAAACCAAAGATAAAGTGAAATTCTGAAAGCAGCCAGAGAAAAGGGATGCAAGGTGTTTAATAAGACAACTGACTTCTAATTAAAAACAAAAAAGATAGAAGGATAGAATGTGATCTTGAAAATCCTAAGAAAAAATAATATCACCAGAAATTCTACATGATGTAAACATGTCCCTTAAAAATAAAGATAAAATTAAAAAATTTTCAGATAAACAGAAAAACTGGGACAATTCGCTGCTATCAGAGACAAACCACAGGAAATAGAGAAAGAAGTTCTTTAGGCTGAAGAGAAATGATTCCAGATGAAAGCAGAGCACAACAAGTGGTAAATATCTTCATTAAAAAGTCCATTAAAATATTAGAGATTAGTAGGGTGTCTGGGTGGCTCAGTTGGTTGAGTGCTGAACTCTTGACTTTGGCTCAGGTCATGATCCCAGGGCTGTGGGAATGAGCCTTGTATGAGGCTCTGAATTGAGCATGGATCTGGATTAGGATTTTTTTCTCTCTCTCCCTTTGCCCTCTCCCCTGCTCACACATGCCCTCTCTCTCTCAAAACAAAAGATTTTTGGCTGTTTAAAATAGAAATAATAAAAATGTATGGTAGGGACGCTTGGGTGGTTCAGTGGGTTGGGCATCTGACTCTGATTTCGGCTCAGGTCATGATCTCACAGTTCATGGGATTGAGCCACAGGTTGGGCTCTATGTTGTCAGTGGAGCTGCTTGGGATTCTCTGTCCCTCTTTCTGTGCCCATCCCCTGTTTATACTCTCTCTCTCTCTCTCTCTCTCTCTCTGCCTGTCTCTCTTAAAATAAATAAAATTTAAAAAACGTATGGTAGAGTTTATGCTGTACTTAGACGTAAAATCTGTATGACAAAAGTGACATAGAGGACAAGGAAAATTAAAAGGAATTTTACTGTTAAACGTTTTTACATTTTATGTAAAGTGGAAGGACATTAATTCAGTGTAAACCATGCACTTTAATTTCCCCTATTGTTTGATTTCTGCCCTTTCTTTTGATTACTTCTTCTTTCTTTGTATTTAATTTGCTGTTTTTCCTAACTTCTTGAAGTAAATCTCCTATCACATTGTGATTGTGAGAGATTAAAAATTCGCATTACAATCTTTAGAGCAATTACCAAAGAAAACACAAAGAGGTAAAAGACTAACAAAAAAGTTAAAGTAGGATACTAAAAGTATTAATTAACCTACCTATATCAGTAATCACATGGAATGTAAATGGATTAACACTCCATATAAAAGACAGATATCGTCAGACTATATATTTTTTAAAAATCCAATTATTTTTTGTTTGCAAGAATTGTCATCTTAAATAAAAGGACACAGATAAGGTGAACATGAAAAAATGGAAAAAAATGAAAAAACATATACCATACAAATATTAATCTTAAGAACGATAATGTGGCTTTATTAATTTCAGACAAAATAGATTTCAAGACAAAAAGTATTACCAGATAAAAAGACAAATTTTTTGTAATGGTAATATATTAAATTTCATCTAAAAGATACAAAATTTTAGACATCTGATTTTAAAATGTAGCTTCAAAATGCACGAAGAGAAAAATGACAGAACTGAAAGAAGATATAAACAAAAATAATTGGAGATTTTAAAACTCCTCTGTCAGTAATTATTTGAACAAGCAGACAAAGAAGTCTTTTTTTTTTTAATTTCTTTTTACATTTTATTTATTTTTGAGAGAGAGAGAGAGAGAGAGAGAGAGAAGAGACAGAGCACAAGTAGGGGAGAGGCAGAGAAACAGGGAGACACAGAATCTGAAGCCGGCTCCAGGCTCTGAGCTGTCAGCACAGAGCCCGATGTGGGGCTTAAACTCACAAACTGTGAGATCATGACCTGAGCTGAAGTTGGACTCTTAAGCGATTGAGCCACCCAGGCACCCCCAAAGAAGAGTCTTGAGAACATAAATTTAAAGACTATAAACTAGCTTGATATAATTAACAATTATAGATAACTATACACCAAATAACCATACATTATATGTTCTTTTTAAGTGCACATAGATTATTCACCAAAATATGGTCCATATGATGGGGCATAAATAGATTTTAACAAATATCAAAGGATGGAATTTGTACTGCATATGGCCACAGACAACAGTGGAATTTTCTAGAAATCCATATATTAAAAGGTAACAAGAAAATCTCCAAATACTTGGAAATTTAACAGCATACATCTAAATAACCCATGGAAATTAACAAATATTTTTACTGTAAACATAATGTATATACAACATTTCCAAATTTGTGGGATGTAGGTAAATTACTGCTTTATTTTATTGCTTTTATTTATTGCTTTAAATTTACATATTAGAAGGAAAAGAAAGACTTAAAATCAGTGATAGGAGATTTACTTCAAGAAGTTAGGAAAAATAGGGGCGCCTGGCTGGCTCAGTCGGTTGAACATATGACTTCAGCTCAGGTCATGATCTCACACTCCATGAGTTGGAGCCCCGCATCAGCTCTGTGCTGACAGCTCAGAACCTGGAGTCTGCTTCAGATTCTGTGTCTCCCCCTCTCTCTGCCCCTCCCCTGCTCATTCTTTGTCTCTCTCTGTCTCAAAAATAAATAAAAACATTAAAAAAAATTAAAAATAAAAAAAAGAAGTTAGGAAAAATAGCAAATTAAATACAAAGAAAGAAGAGGGAATCAAAAGAAAGGGCAGAAATCAAACAATAGGGGAAATTAACAAAGCCCACAATTTCACCTTTGAAAAGATTTATAAAATTGAAAGAAATAAAACATACAAATCAGTAATGAAAATGAGAACATCCTTATAAATTTTACAGCCCTATAAACAAACTTTAAACCAATAATTTTAACACCTTAGGAAATTCCTTAAAAGACCTAATTTTCCCAAACAGACACAACCAGTATAAAATATGAACACTTGTAGATTTGTTAAGGAAATTGAATTTCTGATTGAAAACCTTCTCTAATCCCAGATTACTTTACCGGTGAATTCTCCCAAAGACTTAAGATATAATATCAATCATATAAAAATTTTCAGAGAAAAGAAAATGAATGCTTTCTAATTCATTTTATAGGACCAACACAATATTGTTTCAATAATCTGACAGATACCAAATTACAGAACCAGCATCTTTATGAAGCTGCTTTATAGATGTAAAAACACTTATAAAAATTTATATGTATATGTATGTACTTTTATATTGTTCTCATTATTTATTGTAGTTGTGTTCTGTTAAGTCACTAGACGCTTTGACTTCGCCAAAATTCTGTCATTGTTCCCAGAGGACATACAGGACATACATTCCTGTGAGTCTCTGGTCACAATATTTTCATCAACCAATAAATATATAACTTACTCTTTAAAAAATATATACGGTAGGGGCGCCTGGGTGGCTCAGTCGGTTGAGTGTCCGACTTCAGTTCAGGTCATGGTCTCGGGGTCTGTGAGTTTGAGGCCCACATTGGGCTCTGCGCTGACAGCTCAGAGCCTGGAGCCTGCTTTGGATTCTGTGTCTCCCTCCCTCTGCCCCTCCCTAGCTCATGCTCTGTCTCTCTCTGTCAAAAAATAAATAAAACATTTAAAATAAAAAAATATATATATGGTTGATATATATGTATATATATATGTATATTTATATATATGCATATATCATATATCATATATGTATCATTAACATTGACCTAGAGCCAACAGCATTATAATTCATGCCTGAATGAAGCAAACGTATTTTCTCCATAAGGGACATTGCAGCCTCTTGTGCTTTGGAACGCTTGACAGCACTTCATCACTTTGGATGGTGCCATTTTAAACAGAAAAATTCCTGGGTCACCTCGGTGACTGCATTTGGGTTGGGTCATGATATTGTGGTTTGTGAATCTGAACCCCACCTCAGCCTCTGTGCTGACATCTCAGAGCCTGGAGCCTGCTTCACATTCTGTGTCTCCCTCTCTCTGCCCCTCCCCTGCTTGTGCTTGCTCTCTCTCTCTCTTTCAAAAATAAATAAACATTCAAAAAAACCTTTTAGCACCTGTACCCCAATGTTTATAGCGGCACTCTCAACAATAGCCAAATTATGGAAAGAGCCTAAATGTCCATCAACTGATGAATGGATAAAGAAATTGTGGTTTATATACACAATGGAATACTACGTGGCAATGAGAAAAAATGAAATATGGCCTTTTGTAGCAACATGGATGGAACTGGAGAGTGTGATGCTAAGTGAAATAAGCCATACAGAGAAAGACAGATACCATATGGTTTCACTCTTATGTGGATCCTGAGAAACATAACAGAAACCCATGGGGGAGGGGAAGGAAAAAAAAAAAAAAGAGGTTAGAGTGGGAGAGAGCCAAAGCATAAGAGACTGTTAAAAACTGAGAACAAACTGAGGGTTGATGGGGGGTGGGAGGGAGGGGAGGGTGGGTGATGGGTATTGAGGAGGGCACCTTTTGGGATGAGCACTGGGTGTTGTATGGAAACCAATTTGACAGTAAATTTCATATATTAAAAAAAAAAAAAAATTAAAAAAAAAATTAAAAAAAAAAAAAAAAACCTTTTAAATAGTGAAATCCCTGAAAAAAGTACAAAAATGCCAAAAAAAGTGACACAAAATAGACCATAAAAGGGATGCTTTTTCACAGTTTGAGACTGAAACAGGAGGACACAGAATCTCTTTGTTTGGCCTCAGCTGGGAATGTGTCTCTTGGCACCTTCAAATCAATTTTTTTCCTGCCCTGCACATGTCTGCTAATGACAATGAGGACACTGTGAGCATGGCTTTGGGGGTTATAAATAAATTTCAGTGAGTAGGTACATTCAGAATCCATGAATAATGAAGATCAGTTCTATCATCTACCTATCCTTTTTTTTCTTGGCAAATCTCATCAGGAGATTAAAGGTCCTTTTACAAACATGTAGAATGAAGTTCAAAAACAAAATTAGGGATAAGCTCTAAGAAAGGTAAAATATTGGAATTATATTACTTTGCAGTGATACTTTTCATAATCTTGAAGGAACTGATCATTTTCTGGTAAAATATAAAACACTGAAATTGACTCAGAAGTCGAATAGCTGAATAACCATGAAATACATTGAAAGTGTTTCCAAAGGCTTACACCCCTAAAGTTTTTTAAGCAAGATGACTTTGTCTCTTTCTGTGTCAAAAAGTTTTCATTAAATTTAATAATAGTTTCTGATTTTCAAAATAAACTCTTGGAAATTGGGCATATATATTTCTGTGGAACGAGATCATGAACTTAAAGTCAATAATATGTTTGGTCATGAAATATTACAGGCATTGCTGTGTAGGTGAGAAGCAAACAAAGAATGCTGATTGTTACAACACATGCTAAGAATATCTTTGAATTTCTAGTCAATCTAAGATGACCTGAAACAGACTATGCATATACATATATGGAAAGAGAAGACAGAATTATTAGAATTTCCAGATAATATTTGTACATCTTATTTGGAAATCCAAGAGAATCAACCTAGAAATTATTAAACTAAAAAAGTTTTTTTTCCCCCCCGGCCCCAAACTAAAAAAGTGTTTTGAGGTAGTTATGTATAAAATAAGTATTAAGAAATCCTTCAATTTTCTTATACCAGAAAAAAATTATGTTAACATGTAAAAATGATGCCACAAAAATGGAATAATATAAGAAAATTAGGTATGATGTAAATGAAGAAAAACATGAGATTTTATTGAGTGGCACACAAAAAATCCAAATTGAGTTGGAAGACTGAATATTTTAGCTGTCGGTTTAATCCAAAGTAATCTAAGGGTTTGATGCAATTGGATCTCTTTTTTAACTTTCTAAATTTTCTGAAGTTAATTTTGAAGAATAAATAAATAAGAATACCTAAGATAATAATGAAATTAGTACTGACAGCATACACCAGAATGAAAATTGATGAGTAGCTGAGATGCAATTCCTCATGTTGACTAGATGCATAGAACTTCTGCTAAAGCAGCCTCACAAGTCAGTGGGGAAAGGAGAAATTATTCAAGAAGTGGTGCTGGGCAGTTAATACTGATTTTCACCTCATACTGCATTTCATAACTTGAGGTTTAGAAAGAGCCA
The DNA here is from genome assembly GCF_046562875.1 of Panthera onca. NCBI lineage: Eukaryota > Metazoa > Chordata > Mammalia > Carnivora > Felidae > Panthera > Panthera onca. The sequence continues at coordinate 109,251,560 of NC_138348.1, forward strand.
ATTTTACAAATTAAAAAATAATAGGAGACCAGAATACAGAAAGACTACTTATAATTTAATGATGTAGCAATAAGAAGACGACCTGATTGTTTTTCAAAAATGGCAGGATATTTGAATAAACCCTTCATTATGAAGACATATGAATGGAAAATGAGCAAAGGAAGAGATGCTCAACCACATTAATTATCTGCAAAATGCAAATTTAAATGATAGGGAGAGAACTCTACCTACACACTAATGCGTACTCAGTGGAAAGATCAGAAGACTGGTCTGAGAACAGCATAAAATCAGTGGGGTTTTACAGGTTGCATTTGTGAGTATGTTCAAGAAGGTAGTAGTTAGGTTAGTACATGCTGAGTCTGGTCCCACAAAGCAGGGTTTGGCAAACCTTGGGCCAAAGGACAAATCTATTTCACAGCCTAATTTTGAGTGGCCTGCAGATCAAGAATTTTTATTTATTACAATTTTAAAGGATTGCAAAAAAAATATTACACATACATAAAAAATACCTTGTCAGAGATCACATGTGGCCCACATTGCAGAAAATCTGCAATATTTATTACCTAGTCTTAAAAAAAAAGTATATATTCCTACTTGAAACACTTGAAACTAACTAAAGCAATCTACACTAAGATCCCTGGCCAAGAGGAACTTGTACAAAGTAGAATCTAAATTGAGCAGAAGAACAATAGGAACTAAAGCAAAAGATGGTTTTAGATAAGACTCAAACAGGAGAACATAGCAGGTCTTTGGAAAATGTTAACTGCATATGCATTTTTCAACACTTTGGGGACAACATGAGCAGAGAGATCTGGAACCAAGCATCCAGGAAAGTCATTCTGGACTGCTCTCTCATATTAAAAGTGGAAGAAATTTAAATTAAATGTGAGACCAGAAGAGCAGTGTATTCATTACTATTTAAAGCCATAAAGTTGTTACCAGAAAAAAGTGAGAAACAGAATAAAATTCTTAGAGACAATGCTCATAGAAATAAAGGAAAAATTTTCACCTAATGTTTCAAAGTAAGCTTAAAGGAATTAAGAGATCACGGGAAACTACAAAAGAAAACGATGCAAACTACATTAGAATACAAGAATACAAAAGAAAACAATAAAGCTATAAACTAAAAATAACTCCAAAATGAAGGCTAATCTAGAAGGAACAAAAAGTAAACATACACAATGCATTATGTCTAAACAGCAATGTAAGTTTAAAAAAAAGGAAAATTTCTGGGGTGCCTCGGTGGCTCAGTTGGTTAAGCGTCTGACTTTGGCTCGGGTCATGATCTCATACTTGGTGATTTCAAGCCCTGCATTTGGCTCTGTGCTGACAGCATGGAGCCTGCTTAGGATGCTGTCTCCCTTTCTCTCTGCCCCTCCCCTGCTTGCTCTCTCTCTCCCTCTCAAAATAAATAAAAAATAAACTAAAAAAATTTTTTAAAAAAAGTAAAAGAAAAAATTTTAAATGAATTAGAAATGAAGAAAGAGATTATATGTATTTGAGAGAAAGTAACAGGTAGAGAAGACAAAGATGATCCACAGCTAGAATCCAAACCCTGAAAAATCAGCCAAAGGAATGAAGCAGAAAAAAAAAAGTGTATGTGTGATCATAATAATCCAAGAGAAATTTTCTGAAATAGATTTTTTAAAAAAATTTTTTAACGTTTATTTATTTTTGAGACAGAGAGAGACAGAGCACAAGTGGGAGAGAGGCAGAGAGAGAGGGAGACACAGAATCCAAAGCAGGCTCCAGGGTCTGAGCCATCCCAGAGCCTGACGCGGGGCTCGAACTCATGGACCGTGAGATCATGACCTGAGTCGAAGTCGGACACTTAACTGACTGAGCCACCCAGGTGCCCCTGAAATAGATTTTTAAAAATTAACAAAAGAAAGAAAAGATAAAGCTTTGTTCTTAGTCAAAACTTAGAAATAGGACAAAAAATTACAGAATCAAGAGTATCTTATGAAAATCTGAAAACAGAGAAATTGATAATTTTCTAAAATATACATATACAGTCTTACAAAATTGACTCTTCCTAGAGGCAGAAAGTGAAATAGGCTATTTATGCTATAGAGTAAAAGATCTAGTGTGAAGTGTCCACACACACAAAAATATCAGACCAGATATTTTTATAGGGAAATTAACAAATTTTCTTGCTTTTCATGACCCTGACAGTTTTGAGGAGTCTTGGTCAGATATTTTGTAGATGCGCCTCTACTAGAACTTCTCTCATGTTTTTCCTCATGATTAGAATAGAATTATGGGTTTGGGGGAAGAAGATCACAGAGATAAAGTGCCATTTTCATCACTTCACATCTAGGATTTATGGCATAATTTAATTTACTGCTGCCTATGTTAAAAACTTTTTTTTTAACGTTTATTATTTTTGAGAGAGAGAGACAGAGAGCAAACAGGGAAGGGGCAGAGAGAGAGGGAGACAGAATTGGAACCAGGCTCCAGGCTCTGAGCTGTCAGCACAGAGCCAGATGTGGGGCTTGAACCCACAGACCATGAGATTGTGACCTGAGCTGTAGTGGGCTGCCCAACCGACTGAGCCACCCAGGTACCCCTACTGCTGCCTATGTTGACCTTGACCATTACTTGCCTAAAGTAGTGCTTCTCAGGTTTCTTCACTATGAAGTTACTCTTTCTGCCCATTTCTACAGAATATTCTTTGGAAGGAAATGGCTACACACAGCCCACGCTTAAGGAGTTGGGAATTATGCTCCATTTTTTTAAAAAGCAGAGTATCAACGTAAATTATTTGGAATTCTTCTGTATGAGAGATTTGTCTCTTTCCCCCAATTGATCTACTTTTAATATCAATATAGATGCATAGATATTTTATACTTCAGGTTATAATCTAATACTATATTTTGTTGCTCAAATTGTTCTAGGTTTGGCCATTAGGAGCTCTTTCAGTTATGTCCCTTTGACATACTTACTACCATAAATGGTAATTAAAATTTTTTAAATTACATTTGGCACTATAAGTTGCTCCAGTCTCATCTTGTATATTTTCTGCTCTAATGTCGTTCTGGAATCAGCCATTTTCCAAGGAACCCTGGTTACTTTTATTGGGCAATAGTATTAGAAGCCAAGATGTGAGCACCAACTGCACTCACTGTTACTGAGGTATTCCTCTTTTAGGCTCTCTCAGCTGACCTAACAAGGAATTAGACACGTGTATACTAACACATGTATGTACACATATCTATAAATATTTTCATTTATTTATTAGATGCTTATTTTGAGTGACAGCACACACGAGTGGGGGAGGGGCAGAGGGAGAGGAAGAGAGGGAATCCCAAGCAGGCTCTGTGATGTCAGTGCAGAGCTTGACACGGGGCTCCATCTCATGAATCATGAGATCATGACCTGAGCTGAAATCAAGAGTTGGACGTTTAACTGACTGAGCCACCCAAGCGCCCCGGTAATATTTTTTGATGTGACTATTTGTATATATATTAAGAAAAATAAGAGTTTATTCTGCCATTTCCAACTCTAATCCATTACTCCAGCCTCCTCTCCCTGCTGTCTGTAAATTCCTAATTCAACAGTGGGAAGCCTACTCCCATCATCTGCCCTCCATTTACTCAATTTCGGTATATCTTAGAACAGTATCACAATTGTTAAGCCACATCATCGTGGAGAATAACCTCATCAGGTAGAATACAGTTCCTGTGAGCAATTACTTTTGACTTTTGTCTTTAGAATCCACTGAATTCCAAAGTTACTTAGGTCATCATCATTTCCCCATCCAGTGAGGTGGATTTATACATTTGTTACACAGTTAGGTTCTCTTGTCGCTGTCTGCATTCCTTTCTAGGATCCTCTGACTTCCTAAATGATTTTCAAAAGTTTGCATACCTTAACATTGAAGCTCTTTATGCTCTAAAGTTTTATGGGTTTGACAAATGCAAAATGTCACATATCTCCCATTTACTGATCATTGGTAGGTAAGAAGGGAAGAATACTACATGTCACCTCTGAACAGACAGTTTTACATTAAAAAAATTTTTTTAATGCTTATTTATTTTTGAGAGAGAGACAAAGTGCAAACAGGAGAGGGGCAGAGAGAGAGGGAGACACAGAATCTGAAGCAGGCTCCAGACTGAGCTGTCAGCACAGAGCCGGACGCGGGGCTCAAACCCATGAACCGTGAGATCATGACCAGAGCCGAAGTCGGACACTCAACTGACTGAGCCACCCAGGCGCCCCCGAACAGACAGTTTTATTTTTTCTTCCTAATCTGTATGTAGGAAACATTGAGGTTAAAAGTATTTTTCCAGAAATGGCAGGAAGCATCTTTGTCGTACTTATCAATTGCGGTTTTCTTTGGTTTTATCATATGCTATTCCCTTCCCTTTTCTGTGTCCCAAAAGTTTCAAAGAGAGGATTTTTGTTTTTCAGCATAAAGTGGATTTTGTTACAAAAGAAGTCCATTTGGAACAATAAAACTCTCTTTTCAGATCCACTATTTAAGAAGGGGAAAACCCCCTCAAATCCCATCCTCTTAGTTCAGCCTCATATGGTTGAATAATGGACATAATGCAATCCTGTGGTGAAATTTGGGATTTCCAGGTGAGAAATTGGCTAGTGTCACGATTAATATGCCACAGGAAAAGGTCACAGTCACCATAAACAGGGTCTTTGTCTTTTACGAATCCAAGGATCAGTGAGTACATGATTCTGAGTTTGTAAAGGGTGTTCTATTTCAGATGTTTTGCCCTACAGAAGAGCAAAGAAGAAAACTTCCTACCCAGGCAGAGCTTGGGTTTGTCAGGTGTGATTTATGGCTATTTATTTTAGTTGCTATATGAGTAATCATTTTTTTCCCTTGACAGTCTATTCTACTATTTAGTTTTGCCAAGTTTTTAATAATGAAAAGAACTAGATTTGAAAATTGAAATGCCTCCAGCAGTATATGTGAATGTGCCTGGAAAGATATAAAGGAAAGGAAGGGAGTTCTCTGAAGGAGGTGGCTGTGTCTGTTTTGACTTTGTATTTCCCTTGAGGCATAAGTGCTGAAAAAATGCCATTCGATAAGTGAAAGAGTACATCACCTGGTGTCATTTTTACAGAATGGTACTGGGAATGGAGATGCACCAATCCATACCCATCACAATTATTTGATAATTCAGAAATGGGATCATTGGAGGTCTCACAACTTTTCTACCCCTATAATAGCTCTTCTCTCTGCAAACTCAGGGTTCTTTGGTTGTAGGTGGCAAAAACATGTTCGTTGTAGGCAAAAAAGTAGATTAGTTACTGCTGTGGACTGAATGTTTGTGTACCCCCCAAATTTATATGTCGAAGCCATAAAACTCAGTGGGACTGTATGTAGAGATAGAGCTTTTGTAAAAGTAATTAACTCATAAGGGTAGGGCTCCGATCTGATAGGATGAGTGTCCTTATAAGAAGAGGAAGAAAGGGCAGATCTCACCCTCTCTCTGCATGCAAGGAGGAAAGACCATGTGAACATACAGTGAGCAGACAGCTCTCTGTTCCAAACTAGGAAGAGATATCTCACCAGAAACCAGACTGGCCTATAGCTTCATCTTAAACCTCCAGCCTCTAGAGCTATGGAAAATAAATTTCTGTTGTTTTCAAGCCTCTCAGTCTATGGAATTATGTTATAGCAGCCCCAAGCAGATGAATACAGCCACTCATCTGATAGAATAGATAATGGCATAACTCACAGGCTTAAAGGAAGAGATGTCTAGGAAGGAAGGAAGGAAGGAAGGAAGGAAGGAAGTCAGTCTAGCCTCAGGGAAAGCCACCAACACTTGCTCACTCATGCTCTCCCTCTTTTGTGTGTGCTTTTGTCTGCTTGACTGATTTGAAAGACTTTTCCTGTTGAAAGGCTCTTCACATGCAGAAAAAAACCACTCACACTCAGATTTACACTCTCGTAGTGCAGCAACCTAAACGGGACGTTCTGTTTTTCATGTCTGAAAATCAGCTCTGGAGAAGGACTCTGATTGGCCGGCCCTGTTTATAACACAGGCTCACACCTTAGGATAAATCTCTCTTATTGGGAAGATAATTAGTTATCATTGACAAGGTCGCATGCCCATTACTGTCACCGTGAAGAAGGGAAGAGCCAGGTGCCACCCCATAAAAACCACGCTTAATGGGTTAATGGTGATTCTTTAAAGGAGAGGATGCATTAATATAAAGGACACATGCTCATTCCATAGAGGCTGGGCATATCTATGATTTGGGGAAATTGAAGCATCTCAAAATTAATGCTCAGGGATTCAGAATCAAGCCATATTTTGACTCGTATAGCTCTGATGGTACTAAAATGGTGTTTCTCATTTTCAGAAATTAGGCTTCTTTCTAGTTCCTGAGACCAAGCTGTTGCCAAGTACTTGGGTTCTGAGTATTTTAACACTGTTCTGTCCCCGTTTCCATAGGCTACACCATGATATAATCTCTAGTATTTCTAGTTCCTCTTGACCTGAAATTAGTCAGGAAGTAGATCATTCTATGGTTGGATCTACTCCTTTGAGATCAATTTTCTCCCTTTTCGATTCCCAAACATTATTTGCTTCTGGATTTTATATTGCCATGCTATGTCTACAGTGTGCTTATTATAAAAACCCATTTTCCTCATGTTAGACTCTGTGAGGTTGGTTGATATCCTGGAGTAATACTTACTACCTATATCTGACCAGGCTGGAGGAGGACTCTGGAAGTAGTCCAGTGGCAGTCCTCCTGCTCTTCTTACAGACCACTGTCAGTGGGTGCAGACTTCAGTTTCCTCCCCTATGATAACTTTACCTGAGAGAGAAGGCATACCATGTACAGCTTTTACATTATATATACCATAACTTTTGATATTCACATTTTATGTAGTTTCCTCTGGTATTAATTCTGGGCTTTGGCCAATGGGACACGAGCAAACATGACACAAGCAGAGGTTTGAAAATCACTTGCATACTGGGGTGTTGTACTCTTAGAATGTTCAATCTTGGATTCCTGAGGCACTAAGTAAAGATGTCTGGCTGCACTATTGGAGAGACCATGTGGAGAGAGGGAAAGAGGGAGAGAGGCAGAGAAAGGGAAAGAGTAAGAGAAAGAGAAAGAAATGCTAGGAACAGCTCCAATGGTTCCATCCATCCTAACTAAGGTACCATACAGGTGAAAGAAGTTATCTTGGATAATCCAGCCCCACTAGAAGAAATGCCAAGTAAAGCTTACCTAGACTGCGAAATTGTGAGAAATAATGGAGCATTATTATTTTAAGCCACCAAGTCTTGCCAATGGTTTGTCATCCATAATAGATAATGAAACACGCTACTTTTTGTCAAATTTGGAGGTGCCATCAATGTTTTGTCCTTGCACAGCCTTGCTTCCAGTCCAGAAGTCAATGTGAGTGCTCAGTTATCAGGAGATGTTCCTGCCCCATTTCTGGTTCAGTAAGAAGGTAGCATGTCAATCTATCAAGAACCTTCACTCAGCAGTGGAGCTGGGAAAATCCCAGTCTGTTTTCTGTCCAGTGGTGGCGATGTGTGTGCATGATGTTTTGTAAGCTGAGAGGTATTGGCTTTTACATCTTTAGTTCTTTCATATGGTGGCTGAGAGAATTTAATGCAACAATGTATATACAGCATCAGGCTAAGACTTGATAATCCATCCATAGTGCCTGTCATGCTTATCAATCTTACTTCTTTCTTCTCAGGTTTCATAGACTGTTGAATTTTCTCTGTGGCCTCCAGAATGCAGATACTTGACAAGGGGTTTGCAGTTGTAATGAGGCTCCATCTCTGTCTAACTTACTGGAATTTCAGTCTTCTGTGTCTCACTTTGAGTGCACAATATTTCTAGAAGGATTTGTCAAGGAAACTATTTTCTTTCCACCTAATTTCTCTCCACACTTCTGAAACCACACTCCCAGTATGTTCTCATGGATGCACTCTTCCCTTAGGCTTCCACTGCCTGTTCAGTAATCAAAGTGAATCCCTGATTCCCATGTCTGGACTTCATCTTTTATTAGCCAACAAATCATTACCATGTGGTTTTGGCTATTTTCCCAGCTTTACTTGTTTAGCTAGGGCTGTGACAGTCAGCCATATGACAAGTTACCCATGGAAATTGATTATGTCATTCAATGGCCTAACTCTCATTTAAAATATAATTTTTGACAGATCCATCCATAGCTCTGAAATATGTTGTGGAAAGATAATTGGCTAATGCCCATGTAATAGCTATCTCTTCTTTGGGGATTAGGCATTGAGAATATTTGAAAGAAATGAGCTGGCTAATGCACAGTATTATTAAACTTTTCTCCAAAGGTTATACTAGTTGAATACGCAATCTCAAGTAGTATTTAATTAAAAGTTAGAATTTCTAGTTCATGGTTTTTGGAGCAGCAGAATTTTTAATTAAACTTATCTTTGCACTGGTATATCTTATTTTTTTTTTTAAAGTTTACTTATTTTGATAAAGAGATATGGTGGGGGCAGGGAAGAGAGTGAGTGCATGCAAGCAGGGAAGGGGCAGAGAGGGAAACTCAAGCAGGCTCTGTACTGTCAGCATGGAGCCTTAAGTGGGGCTCAATGTGGGGCTTGAACCCATGAACTGTGAGTTCATGACCTGAGCCGAAATCAAGAGCTGGTTACTCAATTCACCCAAGGGCCCCTGCACTTGTATAACTCAGGGGATATTAACCAACAATACAATTTTTAAAAAAACCTGATTTTTCAATCAAGACACTAACATTGTGCCTTTAAATAGGTCATTTAACTTCTTTGAGCTTCAGTCTTATCACTTAGAAAAGAATAGGTTACATATACCCATACATTTGGATAAAATCCTAAAAAATCAAAACTTAAAAAGAAAGCCTTGATACTTTTATAACCATCATATTTGTCTGCTGAGGGTTCTATAACAAAATACCATAGACTGGGTTGGTTAAACAACAGAAATTAATTTTCTCAAAATTCTGGAGGTTGGGAAGTCCATGTTAAAAGTGCTGGACAGTTTGGTTCCCAGGAAGAATCCTTCCTGGCTTGCAGATAGCTGCTTTCCCACTGTATTTTCACATGGCACAAAAAAAAGAGGTAGCTGTCTAGCAGCTCTTACAAGAACACATCCTTTAGCATGAGAGTTCCATCCTTATGACGTCATTTAACCCTGATTACTTTCTTACTCCAAATACAAGCACACTGGTGGCTAGGTCTTTTCAACATATACATTTGGAGCAGATATAATTCACTTCATAGCAATTATTAAATAAATCACTAGGACCTTTTCATTAAGAAAACAGAAGGAAAATATGGTTTCTGTGAAACTTTAAATGAAAAGATCATTAAAAAATTTTTTTTAATGTTTATTTTTGACAGAGAGAGAGAGATAGAGCATGAGCAGGGGGAGGGGCAGAGAAAGAGGGAGACACAGAATCCAAAGCAGGCTCCAGGCTCAGAGCTGTCAGTACAGAGCCCAATGCAGGGCTCGAACTCCTGGACCACGAGATCATGCCCTGAGTTGAAGTCGGACGCTCAACCTACCAAGGTGCCCCTAAATGAAAAGATCATTTAAAACTTACAGGAACTCTTTCAGAGTCTAGATAAGGAGTGAATATTTCCCAAATCATTTTATGCAGCTAAATAGAACCTTGATTGCAAAACCAAGTGAGGACAACCTGAGCAAAAAAATTACCTGCAAATCTCCCTTGTGAATATAAATGTATAAATTGTAAAAGAAAATTATTAGCAAACCAAATCCAACAGTATATGATCATAAACAAGTTTAGTCTAATACTGAAATCCAAGAATAGTTTACTATCAGAAAATCTACAAGTGTTATTTATCTCATTAACAGATGAAAGGAGAAAGATAATATATAATCACCTGAAAAGATGCAGATAACTTATTTTTAAAAAATCAGCATTCTTTCATGAGAAATACTTTTAGTGAAATATGACTATAAACAAACTTTCTTAACTTAATACAATATATCTGGCAAAATTCAGTGCAAATATTCTTCATGAAAAATTGTTGGAAATATTTATTTTAAAACTAGGAATAAGACACAAATGCCCATATCATCTTTTCTGGAGGGCCTACCTAGAATAACAAAATCCATTGGACAAACTACCTGAGAATTGGAACTAACAAACCTGTCAATACACAGAGTTGCTCTGATTGAATACATAGAAAATGCAAAAGAATCTATAGTGAAATTATTAAAAGCAATACAGGTGTTGATCTAAAAGTAGAATCTGAGAAAGGAACTAGGATGCTTGGCTTTTATTTGAGAGGTTAGCTCAGAGAAGTAGCAGTGAGGTGGCTGGAAGAATGGGACAGGGAGTAAGAAAAGCCAATCCATGATGTGTTATTGAGTTAGTTACTGCTATGGGCATCTGCAATTTAGTACCACTGGTGACTTTGTGAAGGTCTGTGTAGATAGAATGTGGCTTAGAACTGTCCCTTCAAACATGGGACACTGGGGAAGAGGCACCAAAGCATATGCTTGAGGTAGGACACTGACAGTATGTACATCAAATGCCCACCAGTGTTGTGCTAAAATTGGAAGTAGGGTGACAAAATGTGGTGCAGGGCATCTGAGCATCTGCTGCAGTGATTGGATATAAGAACACTATAAAAATAAAATGAATTTCTATATACCAGAAATAAACAGAAAACATAATTTAAAAAATGTGTTAGACATGTATGGAGAAAGTTATAAAAATTATACACTTCCTTGGAAGTCATTATATATGGCTAAATAAGTGGAAAGATTTACCATTTTCATGGAAAATAAGTCAGTGTATTGTAAAGTTATAAATTCTCCCCAAATTTATTCCTAGAAGTGAAATCCAATCAATATCATCTTTGAGTTTTTCTAAAAATACTTCATATGGATTTTTCTTGTCTTCCCAAGAATAATGAATGACAAGGAATTTATATCAAAGCAACGTGATAAGGTGGAAAGAACATGCACTTTGGAGTAAAGCTAAACATTATTTTTAATGCTGTTTTGAGAAAATACTTAACCTCAGAGAAATCATTTCTTTAATTTTATGCAAGAAGGGTAATGCCTAAACTCAAAGAATTATGAGGACTAAATGAAAAGGAACCAACAACAATTAAGTGAGAATGTAAAGAAAGTGCCTGGCACATAGTAGGTATTCAGGAAGTGTTCATTCTCTTCTTTTCTCCTTGAAGACAGCCTTCCACTTTTATTTATTTATTTTTAAAATTAAATTTATTTTTTAAATTTACATCCAAGTTAGTTAGCATATAGTGCAACAATAATTTCAGGGGTAGATTCCTTAATGACCCTTACCCATTTAGCCCGTTTCCCCCCCCCTCCCCCACAACACTTCCAGGAACCCTCTGTTTGTTCTCCATATTTAAGAGTCTCTTATGTTTTGTCCCCCTCCCTGTTTTTGTATTATTTATGTTTCCTTTCCCTTATTTTCATCTGTTTTGTATCTTAAAGTTCTCATATGTGTGAAGTCATGTGATACTTGTCTTTCTCTGACTGATTTCACTTAGCATAATACATTCTACTTCCATCCACGTAGTTGCAAATGGCAAGATTTCATTCTTTTTGGTTGCCGAGTAATACTCCATTGTATATATATACCACATCTTATTTATGCATTCATCCATTGATGGACATTTGGGCTCTTTCCATACTTTGGCTATTGTTGATAGTGCTGCTATAAACATTGTGGTGTAAGTGTCCCTTCGAAAGAGCACATCTGTATCCCTTGGATAAATAACTAGTAGTGCAATTGCTGGGTCATAAGGTAGTTCTATTTTCAGTTTTTTGAGGAACCTACATGCTGTTTTCCAGAGTGGCCGCACCAGTTTGCATTCCCAACAGCAGTGCAGAAGAGATCCTCTTTCTCCGCATCCTCGTCAACATCCGTTGTTGCCTGAGTTGTTAATCTGAGTTGTTAATGTTAGCCATTCTGACAGGTGTGAAGTGGTATCTCATTGTGGTTTTGATGTGTATTTCCTGGATGGTGAGTGATGTTGAGCAGTTTTTCATGTGTCAGTTGGCCATCTGGATGTCTTCTTTGGAGAAGTGTCTATTCATGTCTTTTGCCCATTTCTTCACTGGATTATTTGTCTTTTGGTTGTTGAGTTTGATAAGTTCTTTATACATTTTGGATACTAACCCTTTATCTGATGTGTCATTTGCAAATATCCTCTCCCATTCCTATGGTTGCCTTTTAGTTTTGCTGATTGTTTCCTTGACATGCAACAGCTTTTTATTTTGATGAAGTTCTAATAGTTGATTTTTGCTTTTGTTTCCCTGGCCTCCGGGGACATGTTGAGTAAGAATTTGCTGAGGCCAAGGTCAGAGAGGGTTTTGCCTGCTTTCTCCTTGAGGATTTTGATGGCTTCCTAGCTTACATTTAGGTCTTTCATCCATTTTGAGTGTCTTTTTGTGTATGGTGTGAGAAAGTGGTCCAGGCTCATTCTTCTGCATGTTGCTATCCATTTTCCCAGCACCACTTGCTGAAGAGACTGTCTTTAATCCATTGGAAATTCTTTCCTGCTTTGTCAAAGATTAGTTGGCCATATGTCTGTGGGTCCATTTCTGGGTTCTCTATTCTGGTCCATTGATCTGAGTATATGTTCTTGTGCCAGTACCATATTGTCTTGATGATTACAGCTTTGTAATACAGCTTGAAGTCCGTGATTGTGATGCCTCCTGCTTTGGTTTTCTTTTTCAAGATTGCTTTGGCTATTCAGGGTCTTTTCTGGTTGCATACACATTGTAGGATTGTTTGTTGTAGCTCTGTGAAGAATGCTTGTGTTATTTTGATAGGGATTGCATTGAATATGTAGATTGCTTTGGGTACTCTTGACATTTTAACAATATTTGTTCTTCCTATCTAGGAGCATGGAATCTTTTTCATTTTTTGGTGTCTTCTTCAATTTCTTTCATAAGCTTTCCATAGTGTTCAGTGCAAAGATTTTTCACCTCTTTGGTTAGATTTATTCCTAGGTATTTTATGGTTTTGGTGCAATTGTAAATGGAATTAATTGATTCCTTGATTTCTCTTTCTGTTGCTTCATTGTTGGTGAATAGGAAAGCAACAGATTTCTGTGCATTGATTTTATATCCACTTTGCTGAATTCATGGATCAGTTCTAGCAGTTTTTTGGTGGAATCTTTTGGGTTTTCCATTTAGAGTTTCATGCCATCTGCAAAGAGTAAAAATTTGACTTCCTCCTGGCCAACTTGGATGCCTTTTATTTCTTTGTGTTGTCTGATTGCAGAGGCTAAGACTTCCAATACTATGTTGAATAACAGTGGCAAGAGTGGTCATCCCTGTCTTCATCCTGACCTTAGTGGGAAAGCTCTCAGTTTATCCCCATTGAGGATGATATTAGCGTTGGGTCTTTCATATATGGCTTTTATTTTCTCAAGGTATAATCCTTGTATCCCTACCTTCTTGAGGGTTTTTATCAAGAAAGGATGCTGTATTTTGTCAAATGCTTTCTCTGCATTTATTGAGAGGATCATGTGGTTCTTGTCCTTTCTTTTATTGATGTGATGAACCATGTCGATTGTTTTGTGGATATTGAACCAGCCCTGCATCCCAGGTATAAATCCCACTTGGTGGTGGTGAATAATTTTTTTAATGTATTGTTGGATGTGGTTGGCTCATACCTTGTTGAGGATTTTTGCATCCATGTTCATCAGGGAAATTGGTCTATAGTTCTCTTTTTTAGTGGGGTCTCTGTCTGGTTTTGGAATCAAGGTAATTCTGGCCTCATAGAAAGAGTTTGGAAGTTTTCCTTCCATTTCTATTTTTTGGAACAGCTTCAAGAGAGTAGGTGTTAACTCTTCCTTAAATGTTTGGTAGAATTCCCTTGGAAATCCATCTGGCCCTGGACTCTTTTTTGGGGGGGAGATTTTTGATTACTAATTGAATTTCTTTACTGGTTATGAGTCTGTTCAAATTTTCTATTTCTTTCTGTTTTCAGTTTTGGTAGCGTATATGTTTCTAGGAATTTGTCCATTTCTTGCAGATTACCCATTTCATTGGCATATAATTGCTCATAGTATTCTCTTATTATTGTTTTTATTTCTGCTGTGTTGGTTGTGATCTGTCCTCTTTCATTCTTGATTTTATTTATTTGGGTCCTTTCCTTTTTCTTTTTGATCAAACTGGCTAGTGGTTTATCAAGTGTGTTGATTCTTTTAAAGAACCAGCTTCTGGTTTCTTTGATCTATTGTCCTTTTTTTTTTCTCTTGGTTTCAATAGCATTGCTTTCTGCTCTAATCTTTATTATTTCCTGTCTTCTGCTGGTTTTGGGTTTTATTTGCTGTTCTTTTTCCAGCTCTTTAAGGTTTAAGGTTAGGTTGTGTATCTGAGACCTTTCTTCCTTCTTTAGGAAGGCCTGGAGTGCTATATACTTTCCTCTTATGACTGCCTTTCCTGCATCCCAGGGGTTTTGGATTGTGGTGTTATCATTTTCATTGGCTTCCATGTCCTTTTTAATGTCTTTAATTTCTTGGTTACCCCATTCATTCTTTAGTAGAATTTTCTTTAGTCTACAAATATCTGTTACCTTTCCAAATTTTTTCTTGTGGTTGACTTCAAGTTTCATAGCATTGTGGTCTGAAAATACGCACAGTATGATCTTGATCTTTTTGTAACTGTCGAGGGCTGATTTGTGTCTCAGTATGTGATCTGTTCTCGAGAATGTTCCATGTGCAGTGGGGAAGAATGTATATTCCGCTGCTTTAGGATGAAATATTCTGAATATCTGTTAAGTCCATCTGGTCTGGTGTGTCATTCAAAGCCACTGTTTCCTTGTTTATTTTCTGTTTAGATGATCTTTGCATTGTTTAAATCGGGAGTTGAAATTCCCTACTATTATGGTATTACTATCGATGAGTTTCTTGATGTTTGTGATTAATTGATTTATATATTTGGGTGCTGTCACATTTGGTGCACAAATGTTTACAACTGTTAGGTCTTCCTGGTGGATAGACCCCTTAATTATGATATAACGCCCTTCTTCATCTCTTGTTACAGTCTTTATTTTAAAGTCTAGATTGTCTGATATAAGTATGGCTACTCTGGCTCTCTTTTGTTGACCATTAGCATGATAGATGGTTCTTCATCCCCTTACTTTCAATCTGAAGGTGTCTTTAGGTCTAAAGTGGGTCTCTTGTAAGCAGAATATAGATGGATCTTGTTTTCTTATCCATTCTGTTACCTTATGTCTTTTGATTGGAGTGTTTAGTCCATTGATGTTTAGAGTGAGTACTGAAAGATATGAATTTATTGCCATTATGTGTCTTGTAGAGTTGGAGTTTCTGGTGTGTTCTCTGGCCCTTTCTAATCTTTGTTGCTTTTGGTATTTTTTTTCCCCTTCTTTTCTCCCCTCAGAGAGACCCCCTTAATATTTCTTTCAGGGCTGGTTCAGTGGTCATGAACTCCTTTAATTTTTGTTTGGGAAACTTAATCTCTCCTATTTTCTAAAATTTTTTTTTTAACGTTTATTTATTTTTGAGACAGAGAGAGACAGAGCATGAACGGGGGAGGGTCAGAGAGAGAGGGAGACACAGAATCTGAAACAGGCTCCAGGCTCTGAGCAGTCAGCACAGAGCCCGATGCGGGGCTCGAACTCACATACCGCGAGATCGTGACCTGAGCCGAAGTCGGATGCTTAACTGACTGAGCCACCCAGGTGCCCCCTCCCCTATTTTCAATGACAGCCTTGCTGGATAAAGAATTGGCTGCATATTTTTCCAACTCAGCACATTGAATATATCCTGTGACTCCTTTCTGGCCTGCCAAGTTTCTGTGGATAGGTCTGCTGCAAACCTGATCTGTCTTCCTTTGTAGGTTAAGGACTTTTTTTTCCCTTGCTGTTTTCATGATTGCTTCCTTGCCTGAATACATGGAATATCATAGTCAAATTCACAAAGTACTTGAATCTAATGGGAATCCTCTGTGCTTCCTGGATTTTGATGTCTCTTTCTCCAGGTTAGGAAAGCTTTCCTCTATGATTTGCTCACATAACCCTTCTACCGCTTTTTCTCTCTCTTCATCTTCTGGGACCCCTATGATTCTGATGTTGTTCCTTTTTAATGAGTTACTGATTTCTCTAATTCTTAAATCATGCTCTTTTGCCTTAGTCTCTGTCTTTTTTTCTGCTTCTTTTTTCTCCATAAGTTCGTCCTCTGTATTGCTAAGTCTCTTCTCTGCCTCATCCATTCAAGATTGCAGCTCAGTTATAGCTTTTTTTTAATTTCATCCTGCCTAGCTTTTACTTCTTTTATCTCTGCAGAAAGGGATTCTAATCTATTTTGGACTCCAGCTAGTATTCTTATTATCACAATTCTAAATTTTGGTTCAGACATCTTGTTTGTATCTTTGTTGATTAAGCCCCTGGCTGTCATTTTTTCTGCTCTTTATTTTGGAGTGAATTCCTTTGTTTCATCATTTTGAAGCAAGAAAAGGAATTAATAAGGTAAAAAAATTAAAATTAAAAAATTAAGAATAACACACACACACACACACACACACACACACACACACACACAAACACACACACACACACAAATCAAATAAATGATGCCAGATCCTAGGTGTGTTTTGATCTGGGTGTTGAAAGGAGCTTGATAGGTTAGAGAAAAAAGGGGGGGGGGGACAAAAGGAAAACGTTTGAAAATTTGAAAACAATGAATACATTTACATAGAATGAAATGATTGAGGTAACATAGAATTTGAAAAATTTAGAAAAAAGTAAAAACTATAGTAGAAAAAAATTAAAGAATATTTTTAATAATCGACAATAAAAATATATTTTTCTTTTATTCAAGGAAAGGAAAATAAATGAAAAAGAAACAAAAAGCAAATTGAACAGATGGAGCAGTGAACAGACTGAAATACAATTGAAATTACATCATCTTCCCCTAGAAGTCAAACTATGAAGCACTTTATAGTCTGTAAGCTAAGCAGGTGTAGAGACTTGTGTTGTTCCTGAAGAGCGAGGTTGGCATAGTTGGGCAGAGCTTAGTGTAACAGCTCTGTTCTCCACTAGATAGTGCTGCTTAGCTTACTGGGGTAAATCATTATGGCACTTGTAGGTGTGTATGCGCATGTGCGGGAGGGGTGAAAATGGCGTCACACAGCTACCCAGTCTTTAGTATCAGAATTCTGTTCTCCCCAGTCAGCAATTGCCCACCTATCCTTGGTCTCTGACTTCGATCCACTCCTACTTTTACACTATCTGTGACCAAGCCATCAGGTTGCCAGGAAGCACCTCCCTCCTGAGTTTTATCTGAGATGTGGCTGTGTTTCCCAACCCCTCACTTCTGAGGAGCTGTGGCTTTGACCTGTTCTGGGTCACCAAGCAATGGCTGGGTGCCAGTTGTGCCCAGGAACATTCACGGGATCATGCTGCTGCCGATGCCCAGATACTGTGGCTGGGTACCAACCTGCCCCAGAAAAAGTTCACATGATTGTGTAGCAGCAATGTTTCAGGGATTATGGAAAATCACAACACACATCTGGCACAAGGCTTCACCCTTAATGACCTTGTTCCAGCACCAGTGAATGTGGTTGTTTTCTGGGGTCCACTGGGGACTTTGCCTGTGGCGGGGGGGGGGGGGTGCACACAGCCTGTACCCGATGTCCTCCCAGCAGTGGAACTGCCTCTTCCTGTGTAGTCCGAAGACACCCAGACTTCACTCTACTCCTGGGGATTTGCCCTTTCCACCAGAGCACTGCCAGGTATTGAGCTGCAGAGTTGCAGACTCTGTGCTCCCCCTGTTTATAGAGTCTTAATGGAATTTAAACCTTCTCCTTTATCCCTTTTCAGTCCCTGTAGCTATTTCCACTTTTCCACTTTCTCCCCAGCTACTTTTGGTGGGTTGCTTTTCCTGTACTTTCACCCTGTCTCCATCCTCTCTGTACAAGCAAAAACAGCTCCCTGCCCTCCATGGTTTCTCTCTCTCCCAGTTCACCTCTCTGTGCCATGTACCTGCTGAGTTCTCTGGTTCAGGTTGTGCAGATTGTTTTGTTAATCCTCAAATCAGTTTTCTAGGTGTGCAGAATTGTTTAGTGTTGATCTGGCTGTATTTCATGGATGCGAGACACACAAAAAAACTTACATGCAGTTCTGCCATCTTGGATGCTCTGATAGGTTTCCAGTTTTAAAGATTTTAGTATTTCCATTCTGTGATCTTTGAACTCACAAAAGAAGAATATAATGTTATCAGCTGTTAAACTTTTTGGAGAATAGAGAAATACACATCAAGTGAAAAGTATTAGTTTGAAATGTCAGTATTCCTTTGACAAATGAACCTCTTTTTCTTATTTTACTACCACCTAAATCACTGTTGTTCCTCACTTTCTTTATGATGTTTTTTTAGACATTCTTGATTTTAAAGTAACCAATTCCAGCAATATTTTTTTAATTTTTTAATGCTTATTTATTTTTGAGAAAGAGAGAGAGAGACAGAGTGTGATTGTGGGGAGGGGGGTGGAGAGAGAGGGAGAATCTGAAGCAGACTCTCCAGAGTCTGAGCTTTCAGCACAGAGCCCGACATGGGGCTCGAACCCACAAGCCATGAGATCATGACCTGAGCTGAAGTCAGATGCTTAATTGACTGAGCCACCCAGTCACCACCTAGCATTTTTTTTCTTATGCTTAGTGCCTTTTTGTTTCTTATTCAATAAATATATTAATTATTATAGCTTTATAACAAATTTTGATGTGTAGGAGAACAAGTCTCCTGTATTATTCTTCTCAAACACTCTTGGGCCTTGGCTCTTTCCTGCTAATTTTGTAATCAGTTTATGAAATTGCTCAACTAACTATGTTTGGATTTTGATTGATATTACACTATTCTCTAGATTAAGTTGAATTTACATTTTTTAGAATATTGAGCTTTTCTGTGAATACAGAACATATCTAATTTATTCAGTCTTATTTAACTTTTTTTTTCACTTTTATTTTTTTAAAAGTTGAGTGTTTAGTTCGTGGGTGTGAATTTGGGATTATGCTTCATAACTTAAATATATGCATTATGTATCCAACATAACATAATCTTTTTAAAAATGTGGAAATATGCTTTAAGTGGAATATAGCTATTCAAAGTGATGGTACAATTACTGATATGAAAAGATCCAGCACCTTAATAAGTGAGTCATGCCTTTTTCATAATAGCATATGTTTAGGTAAATGCCATTCATTTAAATGCATGTGAAAGTATGAGTGTAGAATAAAGAGAGATATTTGAAAATCTACTAAAAATGCAGAATTGAGTGCAAGAGTCAGATAGAGGAGCACTTCTAGGATGGTGGAATAAGAACCCTTGAAAATCCCCTCCTCTTTGTAGAAAAGCAACAAGAACACTGACAAAAAATGTCAAAATTAAAATGTTCAGAACTCTGGAAGCTACAGGATTGCAACATTTTAGGAGCATCTGTTCAAGAAAGTCAGCTGGATCATGGTAAGAACATTGAGCTCTTTGGTGTCTTAAGTTGCTATCATCTCTTGCTATTTTTTTAGATCTGTAGTAACCTTGAACACTGACACTTTGGCAACCACAGTGGCTGTAATAACCAGCAAACTAGTGGCTATTGGGGGGCCTGGTATGGTTTTGAAGCTCTCTAAAATCCCACAACCCAGACATGTGACATTATTTGACCCGTTTGATAGCTCACTAAAGATTTCCATTCCCAGGCTTGTCTTTATTTGACTTCAGAACTCACTCTGTGTCAATAGCCCTATCCCTGGAGAATTTGTCAAAAATAATTGTTTAACCCTGCTGAGTGTAGTAAGGGTGAAAAAAGGCAGACTATACCACTTAAAAGGAAAAAGCTGGGAATGAGATGTCTGCATGGAGCTTTGAAAAGCTCCAACATATCCTGGGAATTTAGAAGGCCACATGCATGTACACGGATGTGCACATGCCTAGGAAAGGCCTGAAAAGTCTCTAAAGTCTCCGTGACCTTGAGGCTGTTGCAAGAAGGACCTGAGGCCTAAGGAAGAGTTGTAAACAGCCTGCCAGAGCATTGAAGGTGTTCCCCAATACCGACACAGAGCCTCTCAGCAAAGACTGAGACACTTACTGGTTCAAAGAATTTACAAAAATCTCTGTCCAGTCTTTAGCTGATCATTAAGTTGATCAATCAGAGACTTTAGGGGCCATATAGAACAAAGAATACAGACTTAACAGTATTAATTCATAGAAGTAACTAAACAACAACATCAACAAACCTTGGGAAGGGAGGATCAGATTTTTATTAAGTTAAGGAAGTATATCATTTAAACAAGTTTTTAATGAAAATTAAGAGACATTCATAGAAATAAGCATGACCTATAAACAGAAAAAAATGTAGTCACTAGATGCTACCCCTAGAAAAACCAAACATGCTCACTACATAAAAAATTTAAATAAGTTATTTTAAATATGTTCAAAGAGCCAAAGGGACAAATGATAATGAGGTCTTGCCAAATAGTGAATATCAATAAAGGGAGAGAAAGTATCAAAAAGAACCAAATAGAAATTCTGCAGTTGAAAAGTACAATAAATGAAATGTTAAATTCACTGCAGGGGTTCCATAGCATACTGAATAGGAAGAAGAATGAAGCAGAGAACTTGAAGATAGATAGGTAGAGATTATGTAGTCTGAGCAACAGAAAGTACAAAAGAATGAAGAAAAATGAACAGACCTTCAGAGGTGTGTGTGTGACACCACCATATGCATAATGGAAGCCCCCAAAAGAGAGAAGAGAGAGAATGGAAAAGAAAGAATTTTTGAAGAAACAATGATTAAAAACTGTCAAGCTTCTGAAATCCAAAAAACAGAGAAGCCTGAAAGCATTAGGAGAAGAGTGATTCATCACGTATGAAGGATTATCAATAATATTATCAACTGATTTTTTCTCCTCAGAAACCATGGACACCAGAAAGCAGTGTAATGACATATTTAAGTCCTCAGAGAAAAAAGACTGTTAACCAAGATTTCAATATCCAGCAACACTGTGATTCAAAAATGAAGGATAAATTAAAGCCTTTCCAGATAAACAAAAGCTGAATTTGTTGCTAGCAGATCTTTCCTACAACAAATACTAAAGAGTGTACATCAGACGGAAACAAAAGCATAATAGATTGTATTATGAAATTAATAAGAATTAACAAGAGTTGTAAATTAACAAGAATATATAAAGAATACTAGTAAAGATAACTATGTAGATAAATATAAAAGACAGTGTAAGTGTATTTGTAATTCCTTTTTTTCTCCTATTGGATTTTAAAAAGAACTGCATAAAGCAGTAATTATAATATTGTGTTGATGGGCTTATAACGCATAAAGATGTAGTTTGTGTGGCAATAACAGCACAAAGGAAGTGAGGTAAAAGCTCTATTGCAGCAAAGCTTTTGTATACTATGGAAATGAAGTTGCGCTTATCTAATAGAAGCTTTTAAGTTGAGAACTTAATTTTAGCACTCCAGGTTACCCACTAATATCACTCAAAAAATCATAAAAGAAACAAGAGAATTGAAATGGTATACAAGAAAAATATCTGTTAAACAAAGTAGAAACAGTGATGGTGGAAAAAAAGACAGACTTACAGGAAACAAATAGTAAAATGACAGAAATGTATCTTGCCTCATCAATAAGTATATTAAATGTAAGTGGACTAAACACTCCAGTCAAAAGTCACAGGTTGGCAGAAATGAATAAAAATATAATCCAGCTGTCATCTCTGTATAAGAGGCACACTTTGGGCATTAGTATCAAATAGATTGAAAATAAGAGCATAAGAAAAGATAGCATGCAAACAGTTCCTCAAAGGTAGTTGAAGGGCCTATACTAATACCAGCAAAATAAATTTTAACAACAGAAAAATGCGACTAGGGAAAATAAGTTTGCCTTATTGCCCTTTATAAGAGGGAAAGTCCATACTAAAATCATTGGAGTGCAGGAAAATCAGTGCTTAAATGAATTTATAGGTTTGAATGTAAATTTATAGCTAAAAATTAATAAATGAGTCAGCAATGTGGCAGGGTACAATATCAGCATAGAGAAATCAACCGTATTTCTATACACCAGCAATGAATAATTCAAAACAAAATTAAGAAAAGCAATGAAGATATAAGAAAATGAAGGCTATTCCATTTACAATAGAATAAAAAAGAATGAAATCCTTAGGAATAAATTTAACAAAAGAAGTATAAGATTTAAGAATATATTTTTTCTTTTTTCTTTTTTTGTAACTGTATGAGATGATGGATGGTAACTAAACTTACTATGGTCATCATTTCACAATACATGTAAGTCGAATGATTACACTGTACACCTTATCCCTGTACAGTGCTGTATGTTCATTATATTTCAATAAAATTAGAAAAAAGCAATCTAACACAAATACATTGTAAACCGGAAGTATTGTTATAAGAAGTATTGGTGAGAACATGGAGAAATTGCAATCTTCATACATTGAAAAATCGTTTGTAGTTCCTCAAAAAGTTAAATATATGATTACCATATTATCTAGCAATCCCACTTCTAAGTATATATCCAAGAGCATTGAAACATATATTCATACAAACTTGTACACAAATGTTCATACCTGGGTTATAACACTAAACATACGGCAACAATTCCTATGAATGGAGGAACACAATGTTTTATATTCATACAATGGAATATTATTCAGCTGTAAAAACAAAGTACTGATACCACGTGGATAAGCCTTGAAGGCATTAGGGTCAGTGAAAAAAAAGCCAGTCATAAATGCATATTATATTGTATAACATTGGTTAGTCCCCATTTATATGAAATGTCCAGAATATGCAAATTCTTAGAGACATAAGGTACATTAGTTGTTTCCATGGGCTGGAGAGAGAGGAACACAAGGAATGGCTGAGAGGTATAGGGTTTCTTCTGGGGTTGGTTAAATTTTCTTGAATTAGATAGTGGTGATGGTTGCACGACTCTGTGGATGTACTAAAAACCACTGACTTGTACATATGAAAAAGTTGAATTTTGTGTTACATAAATTTTGTCTTAATAAATTTGTGATTAAAAAAAACAATGCATTCCAAGGTCCTTTTCAGTTCTGATACTTTCTTTTAAGGCACACAACTGAATCATAACAAGTAGCTATAGCAAACCTAAAAAATCACAGACTCATCCCTGAAAGGACTGTTTTTCCTTAGTGCCGTACCCACAGAGAATTCTTTGCAGATATTTCACCTGTACATAACCTGTTTGAAAGTGGCTCAAAGGGAAGTCCCCCACTGCTAAACCAGGCCAAGGGAGTGACTGCACTTGGTGATCTGTCTCATTACAAGGTCCCAGGATTGGAAAATCACCTTCTCTGCCTGGTAGAAGTGAGAGTGTTGCCTCGTCTTAAAAAATGTACAGATTCCATATCCCTCATTATGCTGAAGTTCACCTCTGCTCAACTGGGCAGTTTCCTGTGGTTGCATCTGGCAGCTCAGGATTCTAGGCTGCCTGGTCTACTGAACAGGGGACAGTTCTTACAGGAAAGCATCAGAAACTTAAATGATACAATATGAAAATGTACAGTCCTTTAAAACAGCAATTTATTATATTAAAATTTATTATTTTAATTATATTTAATTATATATAATATATATCATATATAGTGGTTATATATTATATATAATATATGATATATGTTACATATATATGATAAATTTAATTATATTAAAAATTATGTGGGGGTACCTGGATGTCTCAGTCGGTTAAGCATCGGACTCTTGATTTTTTTTTTTTTTTTTTTTTTTTTTTTTAATATATGAAATTTCCTGTCAAATTGGTTTCCATACAACACCCAGTGCTCATCCCAAAAGGTGCCCTCCTCAATACCCATCACCCACCCTGCCCTCCCTCCCACCCTGCCCTCCCTCCCACCCCGCCCTCCCTCCCACCCCCCATCAACCCTCAGTTTGTTATCAGTTTTTAACAGTCTCTTATGCTTTGGCTCTCTCCCACTCTAGCCTCTTTTTTTTTTTTTTTCTCCTTCCCCTCCCCCATGGGTTTCTGTTATGTTTCTCAGGATCCACATAAGAGTGAAACCATATGGTATCTGTCTTTCTCTGTATGGCTTATTTCACTTAGCATCACACTCTCCAGTTCCATCCATGTTGCTACAAAAGGCCATATTTCATTTTTTCTCATTGCCACGTAGTATTCCATTGTGTATATAAACCACAATTTCTTTATCCATTCATCAGTTGATGGACATTTAGGCTCTTTCCATAATTTGGCTATTGTTGACAGTGCCGCTATAAACATTGGGGTACAGGTGCCCCTATGCATCAGTACTCCTGTATCCCTTGGGTAAATTCCTAGCAGTGCTATTGCTGGGTCATAGGGTAGGTCTATTTTTAATTTTCTGAGGAACCTCCACACTGCTTTCCAGAGCGGCTGCACCAATTTGCATTCCCACCAACAGTGCAAGAGGGTTCCCGTTTCTCCACATCCTCTCCAGCATCTATAGTCTCCTGATTTCTTCATTTTGGCCACTCTGACTGGCGTGAGGTGATATCTGAGTGTGGTTTTGATTTGTATTTCCCTGATAAGGAGCGACGTTGAACATCTTTTCATGTGCCTGTTGGCCATCCGGATGTCTTCTTTAGAGAAGTGTCTATTCATGTTTTCTGCCCATTTCTTCACTGGGTTATTTGTTTTTCGGGTGTGGAGTTTGATGAGCTCTTTATAGATTTTGGATACTAGCCCTTTGTCCGTTGTGTCATTTGCAAATATCTTTTCCCATTCCGTTGGTTGCCTTTTAGTTTTGTTGGTTGTTTCCTTTGCTGTGCAGAAGCTTTTTATCTTCATAAGGTCCCAGTAATTCACTTTTGCTTTTAACTCCCTTGCCTTTGGGGATGTGACGAGTAAGAGATTGCTACGGCTGAGGTCAGAGAGGTCTTTTCCTGCTTTCTCCTCTAAGGTTTTGATGGTTTCCTGTCTCACATTCAGGTCCTTTATCCATTTTGAGTTAATTTTTGTGAATGGTGTGAGAAAGTGGTCTAGTTTCAACCTTCTGCATGTTGCTGTCCAGTTCTCCCAGCACCATTTGTTAAAGAGACTGTCTTTTTTCCATTGGATGTTCTTTCCTGCTTTGTCAAAGATGAGTTGGCCATACGTTTGTGGGTCTAGTTCTGGGGTTTCTATTCTATTCCATTGGTCTATGTGTCTGTTTTTATGCCAATACCATGCTGACTTGATAATGACAGCTTTGTAGTAGAGGCTAAAGTCTGGGATTGTGATGCCTCCTGCTTTGGTCTTCTTCTTCAAAATTACTTTGGCTATTCGGGGCCTTTTGTGGTTCCATATGAATTTTAGGATTGCTTGTTCTAGTTTCGAGAAGAATGCTGGTGCAATTTTGATTGGGATTGCATTGAATGTGTAGATAGCTTTGGGTAGTATTGACATTTTGACAATATTTATTCTTCCGATCCATGAGCAGGGAATGTCTTTCCATTTCTTTATATCTTCTTCAATTACCTGCATAAGCTTTCTATAGTTTTCAGCATACAGATCTTTTACATCTTTGGTTAGATTTATTCCTAGGTATTTTATGCTTCTTGGTGCAATTGTGAATGGGATCAGTTTCTTCATTTGTCTTTCTGTTGCTTCATTGTTAGTGTATAAGAATGCAACTGATTTCTGCACATTGATTTTGTATCCTGCAACTTTGCTGAATTCATGGATCAGTTCTAGCAGACTTTTGGTGGAGTCTATCGGATTTTCCATGTATAATATCATGTCATCTGCAAAGAGCGAAAGCTTGACTTCATCTTTGCCAATTTTGATGCCTTTGATTTCCTTTTGTTGTCTGATTGCTGATGCTAGAACTTCCAGCACTATGTTAAACAAGAGCGGTGACAGTGGGCATCCCTGTCGTGTTCCTGATCTCAGGGAAAAAGCTCTCAGTGTTTCCCCGTTGAGGATGATGTTAGCTGTGGGCTTTTCATAAATGGCCTTTATGATCTTTAAGTATGTTCCTTCTATCCCGACTTTCTCAAGGGTTTTTATTAAGAAAGGGTGCTGGATTTTGTCAAAGGCCTTTTCTGCATCGATTGACAGGATCATATGGTTCTTCTCTTTTTTTTTGTTAATGTGATGTATCACGTTGATCGATTTGCGAATGTTGAACCAGCCCTGCATCCCAGGAATGAATCCCACTTGATCATGGTGAATAATTCTTTTTATATGCTGTTGAATTCGATTTGCTAGTATCTTATTAAGAATTTTTGCATCCATATTCATCAGGGATATTGGCCTGTAGTTCTCTTTTTTTACTGGGTCTCTGTCTGGTTTAGGAATCAAAGTAATACTGGCTTCATAGAATGAGTCTGGAAGTTTTCCTTCCCTTTCTATTTCTTGGAATAGCTTGAGAAGGATAGGTATTATCTCTGCTTTAAACGTCTGGTAGAACTCCCCTGGGAAGCCATCTGGTCCTGGACTCTTATTTGTTGGGAGATTTTTGATAACCGATTCAATTTCTTCGCTGGTTATGGGTCTGTTCAAGCTTTCTATTTCCTCCTGATTGAGTTTTGGAAGCGTGTGGGTGTTTAGGAATTTGTCCATTTCTTCCAGGTTGTCCAATTTGCTGGCATATAATTTTTCATAGTATTCCCTGATAATTGTTTGTATCTCTGAGGGATTGGTTGTAATCATTCCATTTTCATTCATGATTTTATCTATTTGGGTCATCTCCCTTTTCTTTTTGAGAAGCCTGGCTAGAGGTTTGTCAATTTTGTTTATTTTTTCAAAAAACCAACTCTTGGTTTCGTTGATCTGCTCTACAGTTTTTTTAGATTCTATATTGTTTATTTCTGCTCTGATCTTTATTATTTCTCTTCTTCTGCTGGGTTTAGGCTGCCTTTGCTGTTCTGCTTCTATTTCCTTTAGGTGTGCTGTTAGATTTTGTATTTGGGATTTTTCTTGTTTCTTGAGATAGGCCTGGATTGTAATGTATTTTCCTCTCAGGACTGCCTTCGCTGCATCCCAAAGCGTTTGGATTGTTGTATTTTCATTTTCGTTTGTTTCCATGTATATTTTAATTTCTTCTCTAATTGCCTGGTTGACCCACTCATTCGTTAGTGGGGTGTTCTTTAACCTCCATGCTTTTGGAGGTTTTCCAGACTTTTTCCTGTGGTTGATTTCAAGCTTCATAGCATTGTGGTCTGAAAGTATGCATGGTATAATTTCAATTCTTGTAAACTTATGAAGGGCTGTTTTGTGACCCAGTATATGATCTATCTTGGAGAATGTTCCATGTGCACTCGAGAAGAAAGTATATTCTGTTGCTTTGGGATGCAGAGTTCTAAATATATCTGTCAAGTCCATCTGATCCAATGTATCATTCAGGGCCCTTGTTTCTTTATTGACTGTGTGTCTAGATGATCTATCCATTTCTGTAAGTGGGGTGTTAAAGTCCCCTGCAATGACCACATTCTTATCAATAAGGTTGCTTATGTTTATGAGTAATTGTTTTATATATCTGGGGGCTCGGGTATTTGGCGCATAGACATTTATAATAGTTAGCTCTTCCTGGTGGATAGACCCTGTGATTATTATATAATGCCCTTCTTCATCTCTTGTTACAGCCTTTAATTTAAAGTCTAGTTTGTCTGATATAAGTATGGCTACTCCAGCTTTCTTTTGGCTTCCAGGAGCATGATAAATAGTTCTCCATCCCCTCACTCTCAATCTAAAGGTGTCCTCAGATCTAAAATGAGTCTCTTGTAGACAGCAAATAGATGGGTCTTGCTTTTTTATCCATTCTGATACCCTATGTCTTTTAGTTGGCGCATTTAATCCATTTACATTCAGTGTTATTATAGAAAGATACGGGTTTAGAGTCATTGTGATGTCTGTATGTTTTATGCTTGTAGTGATGTCTCTGGTACTTTGTCTCACAGGATCCCCCTTAGGATCTCTTGTAGGGCTGGTTTCGTGGTGACAAATTCCTTCAGTTTTTGTTTGTTTGGGAAGACCTTTATCTCTCCTTCTATTCTAAATGACAGACTTGCTGGATAAAGGATTCTCGGCTGCATATTTTTTCTGTTTAGCACACTGTAGATATCGTGCCAAGCCTTTCTGGCCTGCCAAGTTTCAAAGGAGAGATCAGTCACGAGTCTTATAGGTCTCCCTTTATATGTGAGGGCACGTTTATCCCTTGCTGCTTTCAGAATTTTCTCTTTATCCTTGTATTTTGCCAGTTTCACTATGATATGTCGTGCAGAAGATCGATTCAAGTTACGTCTGAAGGGAGTTCTCTGTGCCTCTTGGATTTCAATGCCTTTTTCCTTCCCCAGTTCAGGGAAGTTCTCAGCTATAATTTGTTCAAGTACCCCTTCAGCACCTTTCCCTCTCTCTTCCTCCTCTGGGATACCAATTATGCGTATATTATTTTTTTTTAGTGTATCACTTAGTTCTCTAATTTTCCCCTCATACTCCTGGATTTTTTTATCTCTCTTTCTTTCAGCTTCCTCTTTCTCCATAACTTTATCTTCTAGTTCAC
Source organism: Panthera onca (assembly GCF_046562875.1). Lineage (NCBI taxonomy): Eukaryota > Metazoa > Chordata > Mammalia > Carnivora > Felidae > Panthera > Panthera onca. The sequence continues at coordinate 109,280,079 of NC_138348.1, forward strand.
CTATTCTCTCCTCTGCCTCTTCAAGCCGAGCCATCGTGGATTCCATTTTGTTTTGCATTTCATTTAAAGCGTTTTTCAACTCCTCGTGACTGTTCCTTAGTCCCTCGATCTTTGTGGCAAGAGATTCTCTGCTGTCCTGTATACTGTTTTCAAGCCCAGCGATTAATTTTATGACTATTATTCTAAATTCACTTTCTGTTATATTATTTAAATCCTTTTTGATCAGTTCATTAGCTGTTGTTATTTCCTGGAGATTCTTCTGAGGGGAATTCTTCCGTTTGGTCATTTTGGAGAGTCCCTTGCGTGGTGAGGACCTGCAGTGCACTTCCCCTGTGCTGTGGTGTATAACTGGAGTTAGTGGGCGGGGCCACAGTCCGACCCGATGTCTGCCCCCAGCCCACCGCTGGGGCCACAGTCAGACTGGTGTGTGCCTTCTCTTCCCCTCTCCTAGGGGCGGGATTCACTGTGGGGTGGCGTGTCCCGTCTGGGCTACTTGCACACTGCCAGGCTTGTGTTGCTGGGGATCTGGCGTATTAGCTGGGGTGGGTAGGCAAGGTGCATGGGGGGTGGAGGGGCAGGCTTAGCTCGCTTCTCCTTAGGTGATCCACTTCAGGAGGAGCCCTGTGGCAGCGGGAGGGAGTCAGATCCGCTGCCGGAGGTTTGGCTCCGCAGAAGCACAGAGTTGGGTGTTTGCGCGGAGCGAGCAAGTTCCCTGGCAGGAACTGGTTCCCTTTGGGATTTTGGCTGGGGGATGGGCGGGGGAGATGGCGCTGGCGCCTTTGTTCCCCGCCAAGCTGAGCTCTGCCGTCCGGGGGCTCAGCAGCTCTCCCTCCCTTTGTCCTCCAGCCTTCCCGCTTTCCGAGCAGAGCTGTTCACTTATGACCTCCCAGACGCTAAGTCGCGCTTGCTGTCGGAACACAGTCTGTCCACCCCTCCGCTTTTGCCAGCCAGACTCGGGGGCTCCGCTTGGCCGGCGAGCCGCCCCTCCGCCCCGGCTCCCTCCCGCCGGTCCGTGGAGCGCGCACCGCCTCGCCGCCCTTCCTACCCTCTTCCGTGGGCCTCTCGTCTGCGTTTGACTCCGGAGACTCCCTTCTGCTAATCCTCTGGCGGTTTTCTGGGTTCTTTAGGCAGGTGTAGGTGGAATCTAAGTGATCGGCAGGACGCGCTGTGAGCCCCGCGTCCTCCTACGCCGCCATCTTCCGGAACCTCCGGACTCTTGATTTTGGCTCAAGTCATGATCTCATAGTTCGTAGGTTTGAGCCCCGCATTGGGCTCTGTGCTGATAGTGTAGAGCCAGCTTGGGATTCTGTCCCTCTCTGCCCTTCCACTGCTCACCTTTCCTCTGTCTCTCAAAATTAATAAATAAACATTAAAAAATTTATTATGTTGAAAATTATATGTGTACTTAAAAAAATGTTGATTCATTTTCTGGGGGGTGGGGTGGGGGGGTGGAAGTGCAGAGAGAGAAGGAAGCACAGATTCTGAAGCAGGCTCCACGCTCTGAGTTGTCAGCACAGAGCCTGAGGCAGGACTTGAACTGATCAACCGTGATATCATGACCTGAGCCGAGGTCCAACGCTCAGGGGTCCACCCAGGGGCCCCAGTATGTCTACTTTTAAGAATATTCAACAAGAACAGAAGAAGAGTCTTCCTTTGTCACCAAACCCACATATCACTCCCAAGAGGTAACCACAGTGAAGGAGCTAGTATGTTATTCTGCCAGTCATCTGCGTATTTGCCCTCAGATCCTGTCTCTCCTCTGTTCTGTGTTACCAAGAACTCACTTCCCATCCTCTGCTTTATCCTCAGGTTTCCAGGAAGGTTCAGTTGATGGAATACACTGGTGGGAGACTGAATGGTACCGTGGCATTTCTAAGGCAAGTGTATCTCATCTGTGACCCCGTGTCCCTCTCCGGGGCCCATCATGGTTCATGCTTCTCTTGCGTGGCTCCAGCACCTGGGATTTGGTGACACTGCCTCCCTGTGTTCTTCCAGCCGAGGGATCTTAGTGACTTCCTGATTTTGCTAAATCCTGTGGACGCCTCAGTTTTTTCTTCGTCTGTTCCACAGCTGTGTTAAATTCTTCTTTTTGAAATATCTAGGGTAGTGTGTTCTCTGTCTTGACACTGACTGATAAGCAATGTTCTTCCAGAAATTTTCTATGATTATATATTCATATACATAAATATTCTTTTTTATGTAAGTGAGATTTTAATATTTATATGTTGCCTTTCTATTTTATGATATAGCCGGAGATCTTTCCTATTAGCCTGTGTAGATTGACAGCTGTATGTTAAATAGCTGCATATTATTCCATCCTAGGGACGTACCACGGTGTATTTGTTAACCAGTGTTCTATTGGTGGAACTTGAAGTTGCCTCCAGTTTTATGTATTAATAACACTGACACATAGATAAGTCTTTGTATATATGGGAACTTTTGGAAAGTTGAGAGAAATTGCCAGATTGGTTTTTGAAGAGATTATTCAAATTTCTACTCCAAGCCAATGTATATAAGTACTCGTTTCCTCATATTCTTATTCATTCCGTGTATTATCAAACCTTCAATTCTTTCCAATGTGATAGAGGCAGAAAAGGCAATATCTCATTGTTTTAAGGGCAGTTTTCAAATAATGGACATGATTAAGAGGACCAGTGTCCTTCTGTAGAGAAGTCCCGGGACATGACCTGGAAATCAGAGATTGAACAAAGGAAGAGACTGTCATAGCCAGCATAAAAATGGGAAGCCAGACCTAGGGCCTGTGCAGAGGATAGAGATAATCTTTCTTCAGTCCGGGTCTAGAGCAAACTGATTCTCGGGACAAATGCCTGTCTTATGGATGGGTGAGGTAGGGTGCGTGCTGGTGTGTTGGCATGCTTCTGTTGTATGGGATTTAATGTTTATTACCTAGAACACAACGAAGAGCCTTCATCTGACACCTCACACTGACCTGCACAGCCAAAGCCCACCCTAGACCTTCTTCTTGAAGATTTTCTGTGGAGTCAGCCTTAAGTAGCTTAGACTTCCAGAAGAATCAACTGCTGAAGATTAACTCCTAGAACAACATCCCCTAAGTAAGACTGTGGTTTTTAGGGACCCAATCAGTGGGGTTTTTCTTTATGGGATTGAGAGCCCCATACTGAAGGCTCAATGAAGGAGTTACTGTCTCAAAGGAGAGTCGGTGCCAGGAAAGGAGACCTAGACTTGGACTGGACTTGTGGCCCAAGAGTTCCAGGTTGTGCCTGGTAATGAAGTGGGCAGTGGAGGGTGGATGTAGGGGTAGAAGAGCTTGGAATGCAGGGAAGAAGCTTCCAGAAGGACAATCCGGAAGTAGTTGTTGGGGAAAGAATCTACTTGAGGGAGGCTGATCTATGCCACCCCAACATAGCCTTTTTCACTGGTGGTGCCCCCACAGGTAGATTGGCCAGAGGAGGGAGACAACAATCAAGTAAAGATGGAAGGGTAATTTTCTGAAGTTTACAGTTGCCCAGTTCATAGATTTACCCTTGCTCCTGCCACAGGACTCTTTTAGTGTTTCTCCATTTTACGTTTTTTTTTTTTTGTTTTTTGTTTTGTTTTTTTTAACGTCTTAGCACAGAGTCCATTCTTTGCCTTATGCGTGCTCCTCCAGTTAGCTTAAATGGGGGGGGGGGTGGGGAGGAAGGGGGAAGAGACTGGAAAAAAGAAGAGGTGTGGGTGGTAGGGAAAGAGGAAGGAGAGGAAGAGGAGGTGGAGGAACTAATGCCCCCATGGGTCTCTTACTTAAGGTTAACCCCTATCTAATTATTTTTCAATCTACTTCCCTGCCAGTCCAAGTCATGTAGATGGGGTCCCTTTTATTCCTCAGCTACTGTCCATCTTAAGCTGTCTCTGATTTTGGGCAAAACTCTCTTTCCTGGGTGTTAAAAGTGGAATTGCTTCTTTGTTGTCTACATAGATAAAACTGTTCCTGAATATCTAAAATCTATGCATTTGGAGAGAAACTGCTACTTTCCCAAGCACTCTCTCCCCCTTACGGAATTAACTAACTATGAAAACTGCCCAGCTTTTCAAGAGGTGCCCACTGGTCTTGGACTGTCCATTGACCTTGGAGTTTTGGAAGCCGGAGGTAAACAGCCCCCCTCATCACCTTTACTCTACAAGGATCTTCCAGGAGGGAAGCATTCATAGCTTGCTAAATGGAACAGGCTAAAACTGGAAAGGAAATAAATGGTATTTTCCTGCTTCTAGGAGCATATTACAAAAATAGAAGCTGAAAGTAAAAAAAAAAAAATAAGAAAAAGAAGAAGAAGAACAAGAATTCTCAGCTGTACTGTGATGCACAGAATTGAAATTCCCTTAAGAATTTTGGTTTAGGAAAAGCATTCCTGCAACTTTTCACAACATTCTGAGTGTGGGATATTAAGATCCTTAATAAATATCATTGTTAATTTAGGAAAGCTGAGTCAACAAATGTGACTATCACTCATGATTTCCTCCTCCTTGCCATCTTGTAAGAGGAATTTTTAGCGAGGCCCCCTGAAAATGGGGGCAATTGCCTTGGTCTCTGCTAGATATTGCCTGACTGGATAGCATGCCATTTCAAATATTTTGCATACACGCCTACAAGTTATTCACAAATAAAATCATTCAAACAAGCCAACCTATGACCCCTGCTATTGCTAGGAGAAAACACAGCTGCTGTGGGAAGCACATGAATTTCCATCTATGCCATTTTCATGGGTGCAAGAAATAGCGAATTTCCCTGCTGGAGCTGGGACCAGTCAGACACGAGGAAGTTTGACTGTCAGGGATTCAGAGGTAATAGGATGGCTGAGAAGCAGGGACATGCTCCTTATGCCAGGGGACTGTGTGCAGCTGGAGTTAACACACATCAGATGAGATGTCACACTTTTGGGAGCACTGGAGAGGCATTTAACTCAGGCCAGATCTCTGCTGTGTGAGCTCCCTTTCCCCAGTTGGCATGCTGTGTGTAAGAGCTGAATTTATAAAACACCACAGTGAAGCTGGCAGGCTGACAGCCAGTGGGAATTGGAAAGAGAATAGGTGAGATTGTCTGTGTTATTGGGACCTGGTGGACGTGAGTTTGGCTTCATCTTCCCATTGCATTAAGGTAATGTGTTAGGACAGAAGTACTCAGGACTTTGATTACTCAGTGTTGCCTGTATGCAGAGAGGGTCCTGTGGCTGGCTCTGAGCAAAACATAGACTACAAAGATGCTAAAAGGCTAGATATCCCTGGATACCATGTTTTAACAGTGGGCTTTCAAAGGTACTCTTTATAGGTTTGCTGCCCAGCCTGGAAAGTGACACATAGTGGAGATTTCAGGAAAGAAAATACAGGATACTATATTCACGCAGAGAGAGATAATTGACCAGGCCCCCAGTTTTGTTGTTCTTGTGGCCTCCATTGCTCTCTGTAGGGTAATCCTTTATCACTTGCTTTACTATCACAATAACCATTAAACTTGTTCCTGTCTCAGGTTTTTCCACGCTCCCTGCTTATTCCACGCTCCCTGCTGCATGTGGCACACACAGTGCTCTGTGCTGGGGATACATATAGAGATGCATTCTCTTTCCTTAAGGGTTTATGGTGTGTGGGGAAACAACCAGGCAAGAGACCTATTAAGTGCAATTCTAGAAGAGTTGCCAAAGACAAAGAACAAAGTTCTGGGAGAGTGTCAAGCATTTTTTTTTTTTTCTTTCTGGAAAGCCCCTTAAGGTTATTAACTGTTGATTTTTAAATAAAGAAAGGTAGTTCCTTTCTCCTCAAATAGCCAGTTACGGTCTTTCGGTAGGAAAAGTGGGGTTTATGGTCACCCATAGACAGTGGTAAATAAAAATAGTCCTCTCTAATTTATAAAGTGGAAGCAAGGCATTCAAGTTCATGTATCAAAAAAGAAATCATAAAGGTACAAGCATATATCACTCACGATAAGCAAATACATTTCCAGAGCTTAATAGAGGAATTCTAACTTAAAATTTCTATTAAACCTTTCTACTTAGACTGATATCAAGTCAACTCTTGCCTTAGACTCATGGTTCCCTTAAACTTAACACATATCTACTAACTATGTACGAGGTGCAAATTTCCATGCCAGGCACCAGCAGCAAATGGAAGAGAGAGGGAGAACAGGCCAGGAGGACCCGTGGCTGCTTAGCTGTGGCCAGGAAACCAGAGCTTCAGTTTTGATGTTGGCCAGTTCTCATTCTAGCCTTTCTATTAGGATCTGATGAATCCTTTAAATGCATTTTTCATCAGACACCCAGATAACCAGAAGACATATGGTGCTAACGTTTCACTGGCATTTATGAACAGAAGCAGCTGGTAAGCAGATTGGAAAAATTTTAAAAAAGGAACAAGTGAGCCTAAGGGGATCAAAATTGTTATCAATCAGCCCTGAGTTCTTCAGCATTCATGTGTGTCTTTAGCCAGAAGGGGTTGAAAGAGTACACAGAACTGGCTTTGCTTTGAAGAGTCTGGTTGGGAATGTGTCACCTGTGACGGGAACAGACGTGATCCTCTTTGGGCCCATGGGCCTCCATCATGACAAGAGATATGAACAGATCCTGTTTCCAGAGGCATAGAGCTGTCCAGGCGGCTCCAGGGAAGATGGAGGGAGGTTCACTGGCTGTGTAGGTCCTGGGACAGGGTGGTGGAGGCTGGTAGGGATTTCTCAGACTGCCCTTGTGTTGCTTTCTTAGTTCTCATTTGTAAATTAAAACCACAATGTCTAAATTTTGGAATAAGCCCAATCAACCAGCCATAATGAATCACATTCTCCTTAAGAGTTTGTTTTTTCTCAACCAACTAACTTCAAATTATTAGACTCCATTTCTATACCTTATTTTCCTCCCATTTTAGGGAAAATTTTCAAAGACTTATGGGACCATCGCTGCTTTATTTGAATCCCATATTATGATAAACATATTGTTTATTGAATGTTGAGCATGTACTAAGGGTTGCGCTGGGTGTTTGGCATTCACTGTCCGATCTGAGTCTTGGAAAGAACATAAGGCCCTTCCAGAGATAAGGAAAGTAAGACTCAGAGGAGGTAAACAATCTGCCTGAAGATTTGCCAAGCCAATAGGTAGCAGAACCAGGATTTTAATCCCCATTTCTCTCTCTCCAAAGCCATTCTCTGACTCTTGCCATTCAGTATTAGAGAAGTCATAATTGCTGGGGTCTTTCCATGACCCCAATGTGATGGTCCACAAAGATAGTGTATTCCAATGCTGAAAAGGAAGAGGATGAATTGTATAAAGGGTTACATAACCCTCAAAGGATTCAGTATGAGCTTTGACCTGAATTTTGTGTCTTTGGCAGTGGGGAGTCAGGGTAACGCTGGCTTAGGGCTCCTGAAAGTTTGGCTGCCGGGAACAAGGGCACAGACACCAAGGCTAGCTTGGAGTACATTCTTTGACTTGAGTTCTGCAGCGAAATGAGGAAACTTACTGCGAAAGCTCCATGTCCTCCATGCTCTGGAAAATGTTTCATTCTCCTCAAAGCTAGATTTTAAACATGAGGTGAGTGGTCCCAAAGAGGAAGATACAGCAATCATTCTTTAGAAAGGAATGAAGATTTCAACATCCACTGACAAAAATGTGCTTCATTAAGTAGCTGAGATAAATACAACTGTCAGCTGATTTCCTTATAAATTGTTCAAGACGGCGCTGCCATCTTGGTGCTCTTCATCTAAAGGTCCAGACGAGCAACACTGCTTCATTTCCCAGTATTTCCTAGGAGGAGAGGAGATTAACAGGAGTGATGCCCATCGGAAGCAGGGGAAAGAGTCCCACTCTCCCAAGCCCTGTCTTTAAAAGTGCAGGTTTAGACCTATAGTCTCTACATTTCCTGCTACTTGACTTTGAGAACAAGTCACCCTGCTGACAACGTCTGACACACTTTGTCCATTCATGCAAGCGATCACAGGGCTTTTTTCTTGCTGAGGGTCCAGTTTCCCGTGATGACTCACGTCTCATCCCTTTATATTTCCATGTCTCTAAATGCTTCCAAGCGCACTATCTCATTAATTCCTCACATTTGCTCCACAGGGTAGATGTTATTATCCTCAGATGTTGAAACTAAGGCTCAAGGTCATAGAGCTTGTAAGAGGCAGAGCTGGAATGCAAACTCAGGACTGTCTGTCCCCAAAGCCTGGGCATCTTAACCATTATGCTACGCTTGTCTTTTACAGATATGGGAATTAGGGCTTGGAAAGATGTGGCAGCCTGCTTAGGGCAGAACCAGTAAGAAGACACACAATCAATTCTTGTTTTTTGTTATAACTCTCTGCCTTAAAAAAGAAGGTGATTTATTTATTTATTTATTTATTTATTTATTCCTTTCAAAAATAACCTTATTTTTTAATAGAAGTTCTAGATATACAGAACAATTATGAAGATGATACAGAGAATTCCTGAATACCTGTTGCCCAGTTTCCCCATTATTAACATTTTACGAGTATGGCACATTTGTTACCACTGATGAACAAATATTGGTGCGTTAGCATTAACTAATGTCTGTATTTTATTCAGGTTTCCTTAGTTTTTACCTAATGTCCTTTTTTCCATTTCAGGATCTCACCAAGATACCATATTACCTTCACTTACCATGACTCTGTAGGCTCCTCTTGGCTGTGATGGTTTCCTAGACTTTCCTTGGTTTTGATGACCTTGACAATTTTGAGGAATGCTGGTCAGGTGTGTTGTAGGATGTCTTTCTGTTTGGATTTGTCTGATGTTTTTCTCAGACTAGTCTGTTGTGGATTTTTGGAAGGAAGGCCACCAAAATAAAGTGCCATTTTCATCACATCATATCAGGGATAGATACTTTCAATATAAATTATTGCTGTGGATATTGATTTTTATCACCTGGCTGAGGTGGTTTATGTCAGTTTTCTCCATTGTAAAGTAATTCTTTTTCCCCCCTTATTGTACTCTTTGGAAAGAAGTCATTGCACAGCCCATGTTTAAAGGGGTGAGGGGTTAAGTTCCATTTCTTTGAAGGTGGAATATCTACAAAAATAATTTGAAATTTTTCTGTGCAGGGGATTTGTCCCCCCCCCCCCATTTATTTATTTAATCAATCAATCACTTATTTATATCAGTATAGATCTATGGATATGCATTTATTTTTGACATTAAAGTTTATCTAGTCTACTGCAACAATAAGAAAGTAATTTAGGACAGCCCCTATTGCTCTAGTTAAGTAGTAAAAGTTTCTGTTTATTCTAAAGAGGTAGTGGTGTATCTGGAGGCATAGTCTATCTGTAGGCTGTTTATTGACTCTTGAAATGTTGGTGCTGGAAAGTATCATTGGTATCCTTTATTTACTGATTAGGAAATGTCCTATAACTACTATGACACCAATGGCCCAGTTTATTTCTCACCCTAGTCGATCTGTACCCATTCCACCCCCACCCCCACCCCCTGGGCCAGATACCAAGGGAGACTAGTAGCTTCTCTGTGACTCAGAGAGCTGTGTCCATTCCTAACCTCAGTTAAGACAGAGCAGTTTACACCTCACAGCACCTACCCCAATGAGAGTGCTGTCAATTTTGCAACATACGGAGGACAAGCAAGCCAACATCTTTCCTTTTCAAGCACAGAGGAAAGAACTAGGTAATCTTTGATGTCTTGAATCTCCTTGAGGAGTGAGAAGGATATGGTATTTTTGTTTTCCCTTAAGTACTTATTGGGTTTTGTAGAGCCCATTTTGGTAAGAGGAGCCAGATATACCTGGGCAGTAAACTTTAGTGTGTTTTGTGCAGATCTTCAAATTGAAATGATAAAACCTTGGAATTTGCACCAGCCCAGCATGGGAGAAACCAATTAGTAAACCTTGGTAGCAGGAGTGAACTATTATCCACCTACCCATGATGTCCATATTAATCATCTCTGCCACATACTGTCAAGAACAAAGGTCTCCTCAGCATGCCCTGATACTTACCAGCACAGGGTGGAATGGAACACTTCCCTTCTCTGTCTCCCAAGGCTTTAGCAGAGAAAAGTAGTTAGAAACAGGCTGCCTCTCCTTTGGACAGTCTCCATATGTATGTAATTCTTACAAGAGTAGTCTTGGCTTTCAAGCATCATCATTTGGGTAAGCTCACCCTGCTGACCTGGAGCTTCCCTAGGATGTCAGAGATTCCAACCATATTTCCTTTCTTGCCTGGTGTGCTCCACGAGTGAAATTGTTTTGTATCTTTATTTAAATGATATGCTCTCCCTTTCTGGGACACAAAAAGTACAGTCTGGTCCAGTGATGCAGGCAGTCCTGTAGAGGCAGAAAGCTGGCAAATAATACTTGGTCTCTTGGTGAAAGGCTGACCTTCAAAGAATGACCTGGGGCTACCTCAGTCAACCTGCCCACGGGGAACGGATGGCAGTGTAGACTGACATATAAAGAAAAGAGATTTGAGTTGCAATTCTGCTCTATCCCTTATCAGCCAAATGACCTTGGGCAGTACTTAACCTCTGAGAACTTCTGTTTTGAAATACCTGCTTTGTGTGATTTCTATGTGGATTAAATGAGACAAGGTATATCAAGGACCTGAAGCATAGTAGGGAACCATATATGATACTTGTCATTCTCATCATCAAATTGTTGATGCTATATTCTCTATGATTATAATTCCAAGATTCTGAAGTCTCCATGCATATTCCAACTCCTCTCACTTTGGGCTTGGCTTTAATAAGAAATTTCACAAAGGAAAATGTCTCTTTTGACGTATCACTACAGCATCATTTTGAATTATTTTCCATGGTAGGCTAATTTGTTCAGACACGTTCTCTCCCTCTCCCTTTCCTGATTTTATGTTCAGCAATGAACATCTATAAGATCACTGGCCCTGGGTATGATGTATTCACAGCTCAAATAAAGAAATGGGTATTGGTACCAGGGAGTGAAACCAGGACTGTGACTTCACAACTTGGAGCACAGCTAAATGATCATTGCAGGTATTGGCTTGTGCTGGCAGAATGCCTCTTAGCCACCAGAAGGTTCACTTACTTTCACACCTTGGTGTGCTTCCTTTTCCTCCGTCTCCCCATGAACAAAACAAACTCACATGTTCTTACTGATGTATCATTTCTATTGGACAGAGGTCAAAACCGTTTGAAGGTCTTACCTGATACATACATACAACCACAGACTCTCAAGGCTAGTCAAGAGCTCACTAGTACTTCAGTCCTAACCGGCCCTATAATAATTTGGGGATCACATGTGGCCGGCCTGGTATGTTTCTACCGTTCTGCTGGGTTAGGCTACATGCCATACAAATGTTTTTGACTTTCATCTAACACATTTCTTACCAGCCTCTTCTTTATTTCTGGCTAGGGGCCTTCACGTCATGAAATCTTTTCTTTGACCTCCAAACTTTTCAAGCGAGTAGACACTCTGCTTGTTCACTCCTATGCCATCCACACACTGCCTCTTGTCTGCACCATGATTCTGAAGTTGCTCACTGCAGGGCCACATTCTTAGTTGTCTCCTGGTGCCCCAGCAAATTCCCTCCCCCAAGCCCATCTTGCTTCCTGGTGTATGTGAAACTCTGCATCATCCTTCTCTTCCTGCAATGGCTTGCCCGACTTCTAATATTTTCTACTACTTGGCTTCCTCTGCTACTTGTCAGATTGTTCCTCTGTCTTCTAGGCTGATGTTTCCTTCTTTGCCCACATTAGAAATGTAGGCATTCCCCAAAGACCTGTTCTTACCTGTGTTATTTCATCTTCCTGCCCACCCCTTTTCTCAATCATCTTGTCCACTACCACGGCCTCAAATACACCTTCTCGCCAATGGCTCTCAAATCTTAATCTACATCTTAACTCTCTCCCAATCTCCTGTTCTCTCTGTTCACTTGCTTGTTGTTTTCACCTGTGGATCTTTGGGTACCTCAAAAGCAACATATCTAATCTGAATTTATCATCCATAGGTTTTTTTTTTTAGTTTTATTTTAATTTTTTTATTAATTATTTTAATGTTTGTTTATTTTTTAGAGAGAGAGAGTGTGTGTGCGAGTGGGGAAGGGTCAGAGAGAGGCAGAGACACAGAATCCGAAGCAGGCTCCAGGCTCTGAGCTGTCAGCACAGGGCCCGACATGGGGCTCAAACTCAGGAACTGTGAGATCATGACCTAAGCCGAAGTCAGATGCTTAACCAACTGAGCCACCCAGGTGCCCCAGTTTTATTTTAATTAAAAAAAATTTTAATTCCAGTGTATTTAATATACAGTGTTATATTTACTTCAGCTGTACAATATAGTGATTCAACAATTCCATCATAGGTTTTTGAGTTGGGTTTTCCTGATCCCTAGGGTTCATGAAAATGCCTTACATGCTAACTGGAGTTAGGGCTAGTGGTCATGAGAATGAGGGCCCCAGTTCTCCGGTTCAACTAACTGGAGCACTTTTTGTTCTTCTGTTTGATATGTGGGACCTCCAAGTGTGATTTCATTTTTCTCAAGAGTTATGACGTTGAAAAAGTGTTTGGAAACCACTAAGTTACCCTGAGCTAGTTAGTATCCTGAGCTAGTTCCTTCTACTCGTGACTTATTAATTTCCATTGTTGTTACTAGGACCTACAAACATGTCTACAGGAGCCAGGTACAAAATGTAAATGAGTGAAATTCCCTGAGTCGAAGACAAAAGAGAGTAGTGGCAATTGTGATGTTCTGAAGATAACATAACCATAACTAAAATCCTTCTAAGCAAAAAGTTAACTCAGAGTAGGAGCCACAAAATCCTTATCTGTAAGTGACACTTTCCCAGGGGTTATACATTACTAGTATCCTAGTTACCCAGGCTGGACATCTTGGAGGAGTTTCTGTCCTTCCCTCCCCCTGCCCCCTACCCCCTACCCCCTACCCCCATCATTAATTTTCTTCCTGTCATTTCATTCGTGACCAAATGTAAGGCTTCTTCTGTCTCAGTAGTTTCCTCTTCTGTCTGTTTTCATCTTATTCTTATTGATCTTGTTTTAGATTCCTTACCAGATTATTCATGGACTATTTCTTTGCTCCTCCCTCTGAGCTCTTCTGCATCGTCTGTTCAAAATGTGTCCACATTGTCTATAGTGAGAAGCCAAATACCTCAGCTTAGTTTTTGAGGCCATTTACCTTTCTGCCTTATCTTTGCCTTTCCACAGAAGCTAGTTATAATCACCCTCTGATATTTTCTAATTTCTGTATCTTCTGTCTTTTACTATAGTTATTTATATGTATGTTTCATTCATCCTGCTAGATTGTGAACTTCTACTATTTTATTTAATGTAGGCATGCGTTCTTTAGTAACTATCATGTCAAACAGGTACTGTTTTAGGTGCTTTGGACATAGTCTTTATCGTCAAAGACATCAAAGATGAGGCATGAAGACAGTCATGCAAACAAATAATTAAAATATGAAATAATTAAGGCATGTAGTAAAGATCTGTCCAAAATGGTATGGGAATGCAGAAAGGGGACTAGTTAATTCTGAAGGAGTTGTAGGTTAAGTGAAGGATCCTGGAACGTGACACACATGCAGGACTTAGAACGAGGTCTCCTTGGTGTAGGAGATACCAGGATGGAGAAAAGACCAGGAAAAATAACTGTCGACATTCCACATGGCTGAAACAGAATCTTGGAAGTAATGTAATATAAGGAAATGTGGGAGGTGTTAGTGCTGTTTGCCTGGAGAACATTTGAAGAGAAAATGGACTCTTCCCTAGGAAATAATAAGGACTAATATGTGGAGTTTATAGAAAGAAATTTTGGATTCAATGTGATAAAGGTCTTTTCTGTAATTAAAGGCCCTGACCTTGGGCATGGGTTGGTCCCGTAGTATACTCTGTGTCAGGTGGAGGCTGAATGAGCATCAGAAACTATAGAAGGATGGATTACAAAATGGAAAGTTTGACTACAGTATACTTTTAAAATGTGTTTTAAGGGTGTTTTTGTATCAGCCAGTGTGACTATTTTGGCCAAACTGATTACAGCATTATCAGATGAATTAAATGTATTGGTTCTGTCTACACTGCTTAGCACAGGAAAGGCTCTCTATAAATGTGGAATCAAATCCAAGTGGATGAATAAACTATCTGTGATCAATAGACTGGCTTCTAAATAGGAGCTTTGTAGAATATTTTCAGTGACTGTGCTTTCAAAAACTTTCTGCAGGCCATTGGGAAATGGGCACTTTTTTCCTCTGCTTGTGGAAATAGCAATTAGCACCACCTTTCTGCAGGGTAATTTGGCTTTACATATAAAGAGCTTCAGCACATTCCTATCTTTTGACCTAATACTTCTGTGTGAAGTAGCTCCCACTAAGGCAATTAGTATAGATTGTCAAAGTTTTACCTATAAAAATGCTCATCACAGAAGTACCAATAATAGGAAAAATTGGAAATAATTAAATGTGCATCACTGTGTAATTGGATAAATCATGCTACATCTGTACAATGAAATATTATTCACCCACTGAAAATAACATTATAAAAGAACACTTAACAAGGACAACACCTTCACAACCATTTGTTAACTTTTTAAAAATTTATTTATTTATTTATTTATTTATTTATTTATTTATTTATTTTAGAGAGAAAGAGAGAGCAGGGGAGAGGGACAGAGAGAGAAGGAATCCCAGGCAGGCTTCATGCTCAGTGTGGAGCCCACCATGGGGCTTGATCCCACAACCTTAGTATCATGACCTGAGCCAAATTCAAGAGTTGGATGCTCAACCAAGTGAGCCAACCAGTTTCCCCCTTTTTGTTAACTTTAAAAAGCAAATTTCCTAAGTACTATAATTCTACTTTTATCTTCCATATACATTGATTGCTCAGTTGTGTGGTTATGGAAGATTTTAATTTTTTCTGCTTACTTATTTGTAGTAAACATTTTTCTACAATGAAAATATACTTGTGTAATAATTTAAAAGGGTATTTTTTTTTGAGAGGGAGACAGAGCATGAGCAGGGGAGGGGCAGAGAGAGAGGGAGAGAGAGAATCCCAAGCAGGCTCCATGTCCAGTGTGGAGCCTGACACGGGACTGAATTTCATGACCATGAGATCATGACCTGAGCTGAAATCAAGAGTCTGAGGCTTAACTGACTGAACCACCCAGGTGCTCCTAAAAGGGTATTTAAAAAAAGCCCCCAAACCTGTGTACATGGCTGTCCTTGCTCCCTTGGAGTTAAAACCATCACACCTACAATATGGAAGCCACAGGGGTGTAAAACCCAGAAACCAGGCCAAGCTGGAGGGGCAGAGAGGTCCTCAAGTTGGGTTCAGTGTCTCTGGCCAGGAGGATGGATACCCCCTCTCTTGAGCATCAAAGGCTGTCTTCCTCCTCTGCATTGTACTGACCCCAAATTCAAATGAGGAATTGTCCTTTGTTTCAACTTTTCCCCCTACAAGACTTACCTCATTTGCACTTCCTAAAGCCTTTCTGTGCCTTCCCTCTTCTACTCTTCTTGCAAGTCCTGGTTGTCTCACTGTGTCTAGTGCTAGGCAGTAACTTAATGAACAGATAATTAAAGAAGGCACTCCCATGGGATAAATGTGAAGAATAACCCATTTGCTCTCTTGGGGGTCAGGACCTGAGCTTCTATAGCTTTTCCTACTGAAGTGAGCCTTCTGGCCTCAGACCTCTGTACCTGCTGTCTCATGGATGTAGGAAGGGACAAGAGTGCCACACAGGAACAAGTGCAAAGTGCATGGTGTGAGAAGCTGAATTGGGCCTCCATCTTCCTCCATGAGAAGGTGACAAGCACATAGAGGCCTGCCGGGACAAGCTAAGGTGGCTTCATTCTTTTCCTGGTGGCTGAGATTTGGACAATGTTACTTCCCTGCCCTGAGTTTATGTGATTTCCTGGTGATTATGTTCTTTTCTCCGTTACTGGAAACAAAGGTCACAGTCAATATAAATCACTTTATTTTAACTTTAACACTACATTCAGGGAGGAACTTCAGTTTTGGGATCACATGTTTGTTGGTTTATTTATTTATTTAAAATATGAACCACATAATGGGCCATGGTGGCATGCTAGGGCAGCAGCAGCAAAGAGCCTCAGAGCTTATAGGCAAGATGCTGTGTAGCAACTGTTCCGACATTTATTCAACAAAAATCTACACAGGCACTTGTGGGCCATGGGAAGACAACGAAGATGGAGTCATCATTTCTTCCCATAAGTAGAGGAAAGAGGCTTCTCTAGATGATTCAAGATTATTACAGTCTGTGTGAAATGCAGGGGTAGGGGAATGCACGCAGCTTGCAGGAGTGTGGGGTGCTGGTGGAGGAGGAAGGGTAGGGTTTGGGGACGAGGGAAGGCCTGAGCTGATTGTACAGGATGAAAGGAAATAGGCAAACCCAGAGGAACATGGGAGATGTTCCAGACAGAACGCCACATGAACAAAGGAACAAGGTGTGAAAATGCGTAATGTGTTCAGGGATTAGAATGTGACATGATGAAGTCTTTGGGAAGGACGTGAGGCTGCAGACCTGAGCATAACCAGGTATTAGAGGACCTTGTGTGCTTTTTGTTGTGCATCTGGACTTATTTTGTAGGCAGTGGGGAACCATTACTGAGTTTTAAGCAAGGAAGCGCTATAATTGTATTTGAGCTTGAAAAAGTTCATTTGGTTGAAATGGTGTTCAGTGGAAGGAGAGGGGATTAAGGGGCCACTTAGGAAATAGTTGTTATAGCTCAGGGCGGGATGGAAAAGAAAAGCTTTAATGAAGGCAAAGGTGGCTAGTAGTTTGGAGAAATATTGAGGAGATAAAACTAACAGGATTTGGGAATTAATTGGATATGTATGCATGATAGCACAAAATTGGGAATCAAAGAAACAACCTGCATTTCAGGTGACCATTGCTGTGTGGAGTGACAGTCACATGCTTCTGTGGGCTCCATTTTACAATGGGCAGTTATTCCAGTCACAGTCTGTCTGGGTGTCCGTCTGTTTGGCTTGATATTAGGATAGAAGGGTTGAAGGCATGTTCTTCTTGAAAGAATATGAGGCAAACATTTTTCATCTGAATTTTGTCTTTCTTTCTTTTTTTAAATGAAGGTTGGGGGAAAATAAAAAGGAAGAAAAAGAATCCCTAATTTTTTATGAAAAGAGATACATTAAAGAGGTTTTTTTTTTTTTTTTTTTTTTTTTTTTTTTTTTTTTTTGGATAGATTATAGTCTCCTTGGTATCAAAGTATTAGGGATTAATGGTCCAGATCAGCTTTAATTTTGGATGTGAAGAATTAAATGTTGGCAAGCAAAATATCTGTTACCAAAGGAGCAATTTGAATGCCTAAATAGGTAAAACCCAAGGTAGTTAATCAGACTAAGTACTGCTGGGGACGGCTTTCCTTCAGAGTATTGCCAGGAAGGATGATTAAGGATTTAGAAAAATTAATTTTGCATCCAGGGGAAGGTGAAAGACACCCAATGATTCATCCAGTGGCTGTTAAGGACGATCTGGCATCTGAGCTATAAAACAAAATGCTGTCTTTGTGTGAATTATGTTTCCCTAGTGCTTCCCTGGTGGACACTGCTATGCCCAGGGCTTACCTTTCCGTCCACGTGTTCTTTCAGTGTCAGGGTGGAGGGGATGTAGGGGGAAGGATTACAGATAAATGAGAAAGGGTTGGGGACGCTGTACTTATTGTAGGGATCTCTTTGGAGGGTAATACCCTTTTTTTCCTTAATGGTGCTTTACATCATCATGAGATCATGCTCCTAATATCTTCATTCTTCTTTTTCCTTTCTCTTCTTACCTCTCTCCTCTATATCGTCTACTTCAACCTCTTTCCCCTCTTTTTCCATAAACTCAAATACTGTCTTATAAACATTGAACAGTACAAAAACCAATTTATTGTACAATTATACAAAGTAAAGGGGGCACAATCTGGCAGTTTTGGGCTCAAGATCCCTGTGTACTTAGCTATGCACCTTTCAGCAAGGTAATTTTTTCTCTTAAATTCAGGGAGTTCTGACAATATTTTTTTGCTACTAAACCCAAATGTCTGCGTGGTTATGCTTGTTATATGTTAACTTTACAAAGATATTGAAAAGTACCCTAGGGAGTAAGCTCACATTGATAACTTCTGACTGTAAAAGTAGAATGTTTGCTGTTTCAAATTCTCACGATTTCGGGGTAATTTCTCTAAACAAATGCCATTAGAAAATGATACTAATATGTCAACAGGACAATAGGTCTTTGAGTTCAGAAAAACTGCAACACCACGACAGTGTCAGTGTTTAGTTCACAAACATATTTCCGATGCCTCTGAATGCCAATTAGTGTGATGTAGGAATTGGTGACGCGTATGAGGGGTGTAAATGTCAACATCATTAATTACCTCTAGCTGTTAATTACCCAGTAGATGCATTACTAGAAAAACTCAGAATGTCCTAAATCTGTTAAATGGATGTTAAATAAGCTTTCATGTCCCCATGGTGATTTAGCAGTGGAACTGCCAGTGAAAAGACACACTGGTTCAAAGGAACAGAAATTTTATTATTTTTTTCTCTATGGATCCAATTAGTCATTTTGTTATTTTGGTTGACTAATATCCATTTCCCTTACCTAAAAGCATCCTAATTTACTTTTAGAAAATAACCTCATTTTCATTGGATATAATTTGATTGTAATGTTAAACTTGTGCCTTGACCTTTCTAGCCAGAAAACTAGGCATTTGACATTTAAGTCTGTGATCTATTTTGAATTAATTACTGTGAAGGAGGGAAGAATGTTTGCATGCAGATGTCCAGTTGTTCCTGCACCATTTGTTGAAAAGACTATCTTTTCTCCATTGTATTGCCTTTAGCTTTTGTCAAAGATTAGCTGACTGTATTTATGTGGGTCTACTTCTGAGCTCTCTGTTCTGCTCCATTGATTTATTCATCTATTCTTTCACCAGTATCACACTGTCTTGATTACTGTAGCTTTAAGGTAAGTCTTTTTAAAAAACTTATTTATTTATTTTGAGAGTGAGCATGAGCGGGGGAGGGGCAGAGAGAGAGGGAGTGAGAGAATCCCAAGCAGGGTCTGCACATCAGTGGCACAGCCCGATGTGGGGGCTCGATCTCATGAACCATGACGTCATGCCTAGAGCCAAAATCAAGTCATACGTTTAACTGACTGAGCCACCCAGGCAACCCTATAGTAAGTCTTAAGGTTGGGCAGTGTCAGTCGTCCACCTTTTTTCTTCTCCTTCACTACTGTGTTTGCTACTCTGGGTCTTTTGTCACCCCCACCCAAAGCCCCTCAAGTCTTAACCCGTCAGAGCAACAACTTTTACTACATTTTATTACATTGATTCTCAGTTCTCCTGGTTTAAGCCACCATCATTTCTTGTCTGGATTATTGCCGTATGTCCTTACTGGGTTCTTCACTTCTGCCATTGCTTCTGTGAAATTGATCCAGAACACAGCATCCAGAACGTTTTCTTAAAAATGTTAAATCAGATCACACCTCAAAATTCTCCACTGGTTTCCCATCTCATTCTCTAAAAAAATTGAATTCGTATAACTCTCCTCTTACTACAATATTTGGCTCCTGTTACCACTGTGACCCCCTCTCCTCTTACTCTCCCCCTTACCTTCTCTACTACAGTCCTACTGGTCTCTTTGTTGTTCTGTAGCATTCTGTGAACACTTGTGTGCTCAAATGTATTGGTCAAGGAGGAAGAACAGTCAGCCTCCAGTATTGACTATACTGCACTAGCTTGCATCTCTGGTCATTGCCTCATCTTCAGAGAGGCTGTCCTTGACCATCCTGTAAAAATTAACCCATGTCCCAATCGCCCTTTTCCCCATTAATTTACTTTGCTTTTTTCTTCATTGCATTTACTACTATCTGCTATTATCTCATGTAATTCTGTTTTCTCTCTCCACTGCCAGAAAAGTAAGCTTTGTAGTGGCAGGTTCTTTCTTTCTTTCTTTCTTTCTTTCTTTCTTTCTTTCTTTCTTTCTTTCTTTCTTTCTTTTTTGTTTCTTTGTTTCTTTCTCCCTCTCTTCCTCTCTTCCTCTATTTCTTTCCCCTCCTTCTCTACCTTCGCCTTCCTCCCTCTCTTTCTTTCCTCCTCCTTCTTCTTATTCTCCTCCTTTTCCTCCTCCTCCTCCCCCTCCTCCCCTCCCTCCCTTCCTCCTTCTCCTCCACTTCCTCCTCCTCCTTCTTCTTCTCTATCCCTTCCTCCCTCCTTGTATTACAAGCATCTAGAATAATAGGTGGCACACAAAAGGCACTCAGTAAACATTTGCTGCATGAATACCTACACATTATGTGATTGAATTCCACAATCATTTACCTACAATTACATATCTGCTGATATATTTAGTCTTTTGCCATTAACGTCCTTGTTCATTTATCTTGGCGCAAAAATGCAAACCTGGTGTTAGGGACAATTCTTAAGGAATATGTGCTTTGGAAATTGTAAAAGATATTACCAAATTTTCTTCAAAGAGGTTGCAATGATTACATCCCCCTAATAATACATGAAAATTTTCAGTTTTCCATACCTTAAACTACATAGAATGATCTTTACAATCGATAGGTAAAAAATTATTTTAGTTTATACTTCTTTTTTATATTAAATATAATTTATTGTCAGATTGGTTTCCATACAACACCCAGTGCTCATCCCAGCAGGTGCCCTCCTCAATGACCATCACCCACTTTCCCCTCTCCCCCACACCCCATCAACCCTCAATTTGTTCTCAGTATTTAAGTCTCTTATAATTTGCCTCCCTCCCTCTCTGTAACTTCCCTCCCCTTCTCCTCCCCTATGGTTCTCTGTTAAGTTTCTCAGGATCCGCATATGAGTGAAAACTTATGGTAATTGCCTTTCTCTGCCTGACAAATGGATAAACAAGATGTGGTTTATATATAATGGAATACTACTTTTCAATGAGAAAGAATGAAATCTGGCCATTTGTAGTTTATACTTCTTTAATTACAGATGAGGTTGGAGACATCTTCATGTCCATATGTTCTTAAGTCATTTTGAGTTATTTTTTCTGTGTGGGGTTGTTGGCATTTCTCTTTATTCATCAAAGGTTTTTGAGAGTGTTATGTTCTAGACACTTTTTGAAGTGCTAAAAGTATAGCAGAGAACAAAATAGACCAAAAATTTGCCCTCACAAAGCTTGCAGTCTAGCAGGGAGAAGCAGATATATAAGTAAATATATATACCAGGTGAACAAAAAGGAGGAAAGAAAGACAGGAGGTACTGGGAGTAGGGTATGTTTGTGATTTTAAACAAGAATAATCAGGGAAGGCCTTACTGAAAAGGCATTTGAACACAGGCTTAAAGAAGGTGAGAGCACAATCAATAAGGTATTTTGAGAGACAGAACACCAGACAGGGAGGGCAAATACAGAGGTGACATATGCTGGTCAAGTTCAAGACCAGCAATTAGACCAATGTGGCTCAAGCAGAGTGAGTAAGGGAAGTAGGAGATATGGAAGCCATATTGTTTAGGGACTCAAACCATTTTCTTTTTATTCTGAAAAAAGATATGAAAACCATTTGAATGAGAAGCCTTTGGAGACTTGTGAGAAGAACAAATTGACACAGTTTTAACTGGATCACATTAGCTGCTGTTTGAGAATAGTTTGAAAGGAAGCAAGGGCAGAGAGAGAGAAACACTAGCTGGGGGGATGTTGCAATCATCCAGGTGAGCTATGATGGTGACAGGACATGGATGCCACCATGCAGGTAATGAGAAATGCTCAGATGCCAGCTGTATGTTGGAAGTAGAGCCAACAGGGTTTGGTAACACATTTGATATGGAATTTGAAAGTTATTTCTATAATAATAAAATCAAGTCTTTGTCAAATGTGTTGGCTATTTTTATAGTATGTTGTTATATATTTCTTATTTTTCACCACTAACACATTTCAAATTTTTATGTGGTCTATTTGATTCATTTCTTCCTTTGTGATTTTGGGTTGTGTGTGCTGTCTGTAAAAGCTACCCTCTTTTTCAAATCACATAAAATATCCACTCTATTTATTCCATCTGGGATTTATTATAGTGTTGGGAGTTAATACTGTATTTTTAATCCCTCCTTAAATGGTCATTGTAACCATCCACTGAACAATCATATATTTACCCAATTAGATGTGATTGCCTACCACCTTACACCTGTAAGAATGGCTAACATTAACAACTCAGGCAACAACAAATGTTGGCGAGGATGCGGAGAAAGAGGATCTCTTTTGCATTGTTTGTGGGAATGCAAGCTGGTGCACCCACTCTGGAAAACAGTATGGAGGTTCCTCAAAAAGCTAAACATAGAACTACCCTATGACCCAGCAATCGCACTATTACGTATATATTCAAGGGATATGGGTGTGCTGTTTTGAAGGGACACATGCACCCCCATGTTTATAGTAGTACTATCAACAATAGCCAAAGTATGGAAAGAGCCCAAATGTTTACCAATGGATGAATGGATAAAGAAGATGTGGTGTACATATACAATGGAGTATTACTCAGCAATCAAAAAGAGTGAAATCTTGCCATTTGCAACTACGTGGATGGAACTGGAGGGTATTGTGCTAAGCAAAATTAGTCAGAGAAAGACAAATATCATATGACTTCACTCATATGAGGACTTTAAGAGACAAAACAGGTGAACATAATGGAAGGGAAACAAAAGTAATATAAAAAAAGGGAGGGGGACAAAGCATAAGAGACTCATAAATATGGAGAACAAACAAAGGGTTACTGGAGGGGGTGTGGGAGGGGGGATGGGCTAAATGGGTAAGAGGCATTAAGGAATCTACTCCTGAAATCATTGTTGCACTATATGATAACTAATTTGGATGTAAATTTAAAAAATTAAATTATAAAATAAAAAAGAAAGAAATGTAAGAGAAGGGCACCTTGGTGGCTCAGTTTGTTGAGCATCTGACTTTGGCTCAGGTCATGATCTCACAGTTAATGAGTTTGAGTCCTGTGTCAGGCTCTGTGCTGACAGCTCAGAGACTGGAGCCTGCTCTAGATTCTGTGTCTCCCTCTCTCTCTGCCCCTCCACAGTTTGCTCTCTCTCTCTCACAAAAATAAATAAACATTAAAAAAAAAATAAATGTAATAGAAAAATAATTATAAAGATAAAAGTAAATTGAAGCCATAAAAAGGAGAATAGATATAGTTAGGTCCAGCACATGGTGAACAATATTATAAAATAGATGAAAATGAAATTTAAAATTATTTAATATAATAAATAAAGAATACATATATAAGCCAGCAAATGCCTAGTGGGTGTTCCTGAAGACAAGAATAGAATAAATGGAACACAACGTAAAATATTCAAGGATACAATAGCAGGAAACTTTTCTGAAATAAATGAAACTTGAATCTGCTGATTGAAAGGACATACCATGGCTAATGTATGAGGGAGCAAATTAAACAGAAAAGTATATAGCAAGATATTTCTGAGTTAAGAAAATTATTGGACTTCAACTTTAAAATTTAATATTTAGGGGACTTCTTGGCAACATATAAGCAAGAAGATGGTGAAAGAATATCTTTAAAATCATCTGTTAAAATAATCCAACCTTTTACTTTTTAAAGTATAAATGCAATAATATTCCAGGAGAAATGTTGTGATGAGGTATTCTTTTAAAAAAATTATTCATTTATGAAATCCAGCCATCCAAAAGATGGATGGAGAAACAAATGTAAAGGGATTGATGGGAACACCTATGTCTGCCCAAGATAGAAGAGGCTGGATTTATTCTCCCTTTTCAGGGAAAAAACCCAAAAGGAAAAATATATGAAACAGTTTTCATGTCACTAGACATCAAGTAATAAAGGGCAGTAATCCCTTAGAAAAAAAGAAACAAATAAAACCTACAATTGTCCTAGTGTAATGCCTAAAAGGTCCAGGTTACTATGCACGGATAGAGAAGACAGATGGAGCCAGAAGATGTAGTATGTTGAGGAGATGGGACTGAGAGTACAGGAGATTAAAACAACTGGCGTGCGCAAGACAAAGAATGAAAGGAGAAATTGTTGGAGAGAGAGAGAGCGCCCCAGACAACTGCACTAGATCCGTCTCTAATATTCAACAGAATGCTGATAGAGCATTCACGTAATGAAACTACCTGAAGCCCAGGAAAATTATCCAACATATTACAGAACAGTGCCTGATTCTCACATGGGAACCAGAATAGTGCCATTTTATAGCAAGATTGGAAGAAAAAAAAACCCTCGTACTCACAAGATAATATTAGGTAAAATCCTCAGGGAGGTCTTGCCTCGATAGTAGGGAATAATTAATTCTAGCTTGAGTACAACCCCAGACCTACAAAACACATCATTCAAAAAAGATACAGAAGAATCACACTGTTTCCAAGTAAATTAACTGCATCATGGGACAAAGATGAGAATATTTATGAGAATTAAAACATCTATCAACCAACAAAATAAAATTCACGTGTTTTACTTCTAAGTGAATATTACCAGGCATGCAAAAAAGCAGAAAAGCATGATCCATAATGAGAAAAATTAATCAAAACTCACTAGGCACTGTCACAGTTATTAAAATTAGCAGACAAGGACATTAAATCTTAATTATCATACATTAAGATATGATAATATATTACCCTTGCTTCCACCATAAGAAAGTAGAAAAAGAAGAGTAAATTAAAGCCAAAGTAAGAAGAAAATAATATAGGTAAAATAATGAATGAAATATAAAGTAGAAAAACTATATGAGAAATCAACAAAACCATAGTTGATTCTTTGAGAAGATCAGTAAAATTGGAAACTTTTGCCATACTGTTAGGAAAAAAAAGACAAACTACCAATATCAAGAATGAGAAAGATGACATCACTATAGACTCTACAGAAATTAAAAGGATATGGGAATGCAGTGCTTAAGCATTTAAAAACTTTGATGAAATGAGAAAATTCTTTGAAAGGCAAAACTCACTTAAGGATAAATATACAACATGAATAGCCCTATATCTAGTAATTATATTTGTAATTAAAAGCTTCCCCACAAAGAAAACTCCAGGCCCAGATGATTTCACTGGTAACTACACCAAACACTTAAAGAATATCAATTTTCATAAACTCTTTCAGAAAGTTGAAAAAAAAGAGGAAACTTTTCATTCATTGAGTCAAACATTTGCCTGATATCAAAACTAAACACATTACCAAAAACAAAGAAAAAACTCCAGACCAATAGGCCTTATGAATATAACTGCATTTTTAAAAATTTTAGCAAATCTCATTATAACAACAGACATTGGCAGGAATGAGGAGAAAGGGGAACTTTCTTTTGCACTGCTGGTGGGAATGCAAACTGGTTCAGCCAGTCTGGAAAACAGTATGGAGGTCCTTCAAACCTCCAACCTATGACCCAGCAATTACACTACTAAGTAGTTATCCAAAGGCCACAAAAATGCTGATTTGAAAAGTCACATGCACACGAGTGTATATAGCAGCACTATCAACAATAGCCAAATTTTGGAAAGAAGCCAAATGTCCAACAACTGACAAATAGATAAGATGTGGTATATACATACAATGGAATATTACTTGGTGATCAAAAAGAATGAAATATTGCCATTTGCAACAAAGTGAATGAAACTAAAATGTATTATGCTAAGCAAAATAAGTAAGGCAGAGGAAGATTAATATATGATCTCACTCATATGTGGAATTAAAAAAAACCAAAACAGATGAAAAGACGGGAAGGGAAGGAAAAATCAAGATAAAAACAGAGAGGGAGGCAAACCATAAGATCCTCTTAAATACAGAGAACAAACTGAGGGCTGCTGAAGGGGTGTTGGGTGGGGGAATGGACTAAATGGGTGATGGACATTCAAGAGGACACTTGTTAGGATGAGCACTAGGCGTTGTACGTAAGTGATGAATCACTGGATTCTACTCCTGAAGCCATTATTACACTATATGCTAACTAATTTGAATTTACATAAAATTTTTTTTAAAGATTAAATCAAAAAAAGAAAAGTATAAACAAAATAAATAAGCTACAGAATTAATAAGTGAATTTAGTGAAGTTTCAGGATAGAAGATAAATATACGACCATGTAACGTATTTCTATATACTAGCAATAAAAAATCAGAAATTGAAATTAAGTAAATAAGCCCACTTAAGCATCCAAAATGCAAATCCTTATGAATAAATCTCCCAAAGACATGTAAAACTTATATACTGAAAACATGTACATAAATGAATCTCAAATAATTATATGTTGAATGATGGGAAATAGACACGACTATCTACTGAATGGTTTAATTTATTTAAAATTCTAGAAAATGCACAGTCATTTATAGTGCCAGGAAGCAGATGAGTAGTCGACTGCAGATGCTGGGGTGGGGGATGTGGGGGCAGGCCAAAAAAAGAAGAATTTATAAAAAGTCTTGAGGAAATTTTAGGAGTAATGAATATATTAACTTGACTGTGGCTATGGTTTCAGGTATATATCATATGTCAAAACTTATCAAATTATATGCTTTAAATAGATGGACTTTATTGAAATAACGTACCTCTATAAATTGGAGAAAAGAAGAGATATGCTGGGTATGTGGCTTTTAAAGTTTGTAAAACATATTTTAGATAATTTTATAAACAGCTAAAATATAATATTGATAACTCATTACTATATGTATAGTTGGTCACTTCAGATGCAAGAGAATTCATTGCAAATATTTTATTTTCCTCTCTCCTCTTTTTGCCTTAGATTAAGCCCTGTTTGACATGCCTATAAAAATTCAGAGTAACTTCTGGTCGTTGAGATAAGTTTTATAATTAGTGATCTCCGCTGCAGCTGTTTATGACAATCTGAATTAAATAGAAGAACTTCTGACAATTTCCAAATCTAAAGCCAACACAAATTCTCATTTTTTCCAAAATACGACAGCCCAAGATCACATATATGTCATAATGAAAATGAGAAAAACTGAACTATTAAAGGGATAACACTGTCAAGACTGGGTCCCCAGAAAATCCAATATTTTCTGTCCATAAGAAATACATTTGCAGCAAAGTCATTTAGAAAGTTTTTAAGTTTTTAAAAAGTGGGCCGAATATTACTAGGAAAACACACACACACACACTAGCACACAAGCAAACTGGATATTAATACAGGATTAGTTAGATGTTAGAATCACACAGGGTTAAAAAATGAATAAAGAAGGGCAATTGATAAAGCATAAATTTTTATAAATTTTGTTGCATCAAATAGCATAGTATCATTTCAAAATGGCAACCAAAACAACTATAACAAAAAGTAGAATAATATTAAGGTAATTTTCATCCACCTCTCTCAGCTCATAAAAAATTAACCCTATGACCCAGCAACCTATGACCCATAGGGTTAAAAAATTAACCCTATGACCCAGCAGTAGCACTGATAGGAATTTACCCAAGGGATTCAGGAGTACTGATGCATAGGGGCACTTGTACCCCAATGTTTATAGCAGCACTCTCAACAATAGCCAAATTATGGAAAGAGCCTAAATGTCCATCAACTGATGAATGGATAAAGAAATTGTGGTTTATATACACAATGGAGTACTACATGGCAATGAGAAAGAATGAAATAAGGCCCTTTGTAGCAACGTGGATGGAACTGGAGAGTGTGATGCTAGGTGAAATAAGCCATACAGAGAAAGACAGATAGCATATGTTTTCACTCTTATGTGGATTCTGAGAAACTTAACAGAAACCCATGGAGGAGGGGAAGGAAAAAAAAAAAAAAGAGGTTAGAGTGGGAGAGAGCCAAAGCATAAGAGACTCTTAAAAACTGAGAACAAATTGAGGGTTGATGGGGGGTGGGAGGGAGGGGTGGGTAGGTGATGGGTATTGAAGAGGGCATCTTTTGGGATGAGCACTGTGTGTTGTATGGAAACCAATTTGGCAATAAATTTCATATATTAAAAAAATAAAAAAATTAAGTGCATAATACAAATAAGTAACAATATAGAGAAGACTTTCTCTGACTATGTTCCAAGGATCACTTGCAGCAAACTCTGCCAGGAATCTTATAAAATAGAGTATATTCCAAGACCCTACTCCAGCATACAGCCTTAGACTAATATATTGATGTATAAATATACACTAAACAGAATATACAATTTGTAATCAAATGACCACAGAGTATTTACAAAAATTAACCAGAAAGTGCCATGAAATAAGAAATATATATATATAGAAACAATAAGAACACACTTCTTTCAAGAATTAAAAAAATAGAAAAGCTAGAAATTAATGTTTTTGAAAGAGAAATTACATCTTGACTAGTTGAAAATTTAAAACTCTCTCTCAAACAATGTGAGCCAAAGAGAAATATCTAAATATTGCAGAAAGTTGACAAAGTAAAATGATAACAGTGTACACATCAGAACCTATGGAATACAATTTAAAAGAGTTTGAGGGGCGCCTGGGTGGCGCAGTCGGTTAAGCGTCCGACTTCAGCCAGGTCACGATCTCGCGGTCCGTGAGTTCGAGCCCCGCGTCAGGCTCTGGGCTGATGGCTCGGAGCCTGGAGCCTGTTTCTGATTCTGTGTCTCCCTCTCTCTCTGCCCCTCCCCCGTTCATGCTCTGTCTCTCTCTGTCCCAAAAATAAATAAAAAACGTTGAAAAAAAAAAAAAAAGAGTTTGAGAGATATTCACATCCCAAAATGCTTAATTACTGAGCAAGATAGAAAAATGATAAATAAATATGTAGTTCCCCTCAAAAATTAGAAGTGTAACAAAAAAATATAGTCAATGAAAAGAGAAGTAATTAATACGAATAGTTAATGGATTGAACATGAATCCTATACATAACACATAATAAACACTAGATCTGTTTCTTAAAAGTAATAAAATAAATACTGAATATATTAATAAATAAAAATGAAGATAAATCAAAAACAAAAGGTTACATATAATTCCATTTATAAGAAATTTATAGAGAAGGCAAAACTATAGAAACAGCACATCAATTATTCCCTGAAACTGGAGGTGGGCACAGGAATTGATGGCAAATGGGCATGAGGGAACTTTGTGGGGTCATGACTGCACAAAGTATAAATCTATTAAAAATCAAACTGTATACTTACAATGAATAAATTTTATGTTTAATGTTACAGTTATGCTTTAATAAAACTGCTAAAAAGTATGTTGATAAAATATCTCACTTACTGTAGCAATTGAAAAATGGAATACCTAAAAACATGAAGGTAGTATTTTTTGAGGGAAATTAACTAAGACTTAGATGAATAAAGAGATATGACTTGTTCTTGGAAAAACAAAGGATGTAAAATATGCCTGAATTTATCTACACATTTAACTCAATCTCAACAAAAATATAAAACTGTAATTAGACAATCCCATTATTTTTTTATTTGGAAAAATGTCATTTTTTAAAAATTTATTTTCTTTTAAAAAATTTTTTCTTTTTTTAAAAAATTTACATCCAAATTAGTTAGCATATAGTGCAACAATGATTTCAGGAGTAGATTCCTTAATGCCCCTTACACATTTAGCCCATCCCCCCTCCCACACGCCATCCAGTAACCCTCTGTTTTTTTCTCCATATTTTTGAGTCTCTTATGTTCTGTCCCTCTTCCTGTTTTTATATTATTTTTGTTTCCCTTCCCTTATGTTCATCTGTTTTGTCTCTTAAAGTCCTCATATGAGTGAAGTCATATGATATTTGTCTTTCTCTGACTAATTTTGCTTAGCATAATACCCTCAGTTCCATCCACGTAGTTGCAAATGGCAAGATTTCATTCTTTTTGATTGCTGAGTAATACTCCATTGTATATATACACCACATCTTCTTTATCCATTCATCCATCGATGGACATTTGGGCTCTTTCCATACTTTGGCTATTGTTGATAGTGCTGCTATAAACATTGGGGGTGTATGTGTCCGAAAGAGCACACCCATATCCCTTGGATAAATACCTAGCAGTGCAGTTGCTGGGTCATAGGGTAGTTCTATTTTTAGTGTTTTGAGGAACCTCCATACTGTTTTCCAGAGTGGGTGCACCAGCTTGCATTCCCACCAACAATGCACAAGAGATCCTCTTTCTCTGCATCCTCGACAACTTCTGTTGTCGTTTGCAAATATCTTCTCCCATTCTGTCAGTTGCATTTAATTTTGCTGATTGTTTATTTCGCTGTGCAGAAGTCTTTTATTTTGATGAGGTCCCAATAGTTCATTTTTGCTTTTGTTTCCCTTGCTTCTGGAGACGTGTTGACTAAGAAATTGCTGCGGCCAAGATCGTAGAGGTTTTGTCTGCTTTCTCCTCAAGGATTTTGGTGACTTCCCATCTTACATTTAGATCTTTCATCCATTTTGACTTTATTTTTGTGTATGGTGTAAGAAAGTGGTCCAGGTTCATTCTTCTGCATGTCGCTGTTCAGTTTTCCCAGCACCACTTGCTGAAGAGACTGTCTTTATTCCATGGAATATTCCTTCCTGCTTTGTCAAAGATTAGTTGGTCATACGTGTGCGCATCCATTTGTGGGTTCTCTATTCTGTTCCATTGATCTGAGTGTCTGTTCTTGTGCCAGTACCATACTGTCTTGATGATTACAGCTTTGTAATACAGCTTGAAGTCCGTGATTGTGATGCCTCCTGCTTTGGTTTTCTTTTTCAAGATCGCTTTGGCTATTCAGGGTCTTTTCTAGTTCCATACAAATTTTAGGATTGTTCTATCTCTGTGAAGAATGCTGGTGTTACTTTGATAGGAATTGCATTGAATATGTAGATTACTTTGGGTAGTATCAACATTTTAACAATATTTGTTCTTCCTATCCAGGAGCATGGAATCTTTTTCCATTTTTTTATGTCTTCTTCAATTTCTTTCATAAACTTTCTATAGATTTCAGTGTATAGATTTTCCACCTCTTTGGTTAGATTTATTCCTAGGTATTTTATGGGTTTTGGTGCAATTGTAAATGGAATTGATTCCTTGATTTCTCTTTCTGTTGTTTCATTGTTGGTGAATAGGAATGCAACAGATTTCTGTGCATTGATTTTATCTCCTGCCACTTTGCTGAATTCATGGATCAGTTCTAGCAGTTTTTTGGTGGAATCTTTTGGGTTTTCCATATAGAGTTTCATACCATCTGCGAAGAGTGAAAGTTTGATCTCCTTCTGGCTGATTTGGATGCCTTTTATTTCTTTGTGTTGTCTGATTGCAGAGGCTAAGACTTCCAATACTATGTTTAATAACAGTGACAAGAGTGGACGTCCTGTCTTGTTCCTGACCTTAGGGGGACAGCTCTCAGTTTTTCTCCGTTGAGGACGATTTTAGTGTCTAGTCATTCATATATGGCTTTTATGATCTTGAGGTGTGATCCTTCTATCCCTACCTTCTTGGGGTTTTTATCAAGAAAGGATGCTGTATTTTGTCAAACGCTTTCTCTGCATCTATTGAGAGGATCATATGGTTCTTGGCCTTTATTTTATTGATGTGATGAATCATATTAATTGTTTTGTGGATATTGAACCAGCCCTGCATCCCAGGTATAAATCCCACTTGGTGGTAGTGAATAATTTAAAAACAATTTTTTTAAATGTTTATTTATTTTTGACAGAGAGAGAGAGAGAGACAGAGCATGAGTGGGGGAAAGGCAGAGAAAGAGAGGGAGACACAGAATCTGCAGCAGGTTCCAGGCTCTGAGCTGTCAGCACACAGCCCAACGCAGGGCTCAAACCCACAGACTGCGAGATCATGACCTGAGCTGAAGTCAGATACTCAACCACCTGAGCCACCCAGGCGCCCCGGTAGTGAATAATTTTTTTAATGTATTGTTGGATCCGGTTGGCTAATATCTTGTTGAGGATTTTTGCATCCATGTTCCTCAGGGAAATTGGGCAATAGTTCTCCCTTTTAGTGGGGTCTCTGTCTGGTTTTGGAATCAAGGTAATTCTGGCCTCATAGAGTTTGGAGGTTTTCCTTCTATTTCTATTTTTTTGGGACAGCTTCAAGAGAATAGGTGTTGGGGCGCCTGGATGGCGCAGTCGGTTAAGCGTCCGACTTCAGCCAGGTCACGATCTCGCGGTCCGTGAGTTTGAGCCCCGCGTCAGGCTCTGGGCTGATGGCTCGGAGCCTGGAGCCTGTTTCCGATTCTGTGTCTCCCTCTCTCTCTGCCCCTCCCCCGTTCATGCTCTGTCTCTCTCTATCCCAAAAATAAATAAAAAATGTTGAAAAAAAAATTAAAAAAAAAAAAAAAAAAAAAAAGAGAATAGGTGTTAACTCTTCATTAAATGTTTGATAGAATTCCCCTGGAAAGCCATCTGGCCCTGGACTCTTTTTTTTGGGGGGGGGGAGATTTTTGATTACTAATTCAATTTATTTACTGGTTATGGGTCTGTTCAAATTTTCTTTATCTTCCCGTTTCAATTTTGGTATTGTATGTTTGTAGGAATTTGTCCATTTCTTCCAGGTTCCCCATTTTGTTGGTGTATAATTGCTCATAATACTCTCTTATTATTGTTTTTATTTCTGCTGTGTTGGTTGTGATCTCTCCTCTTCATTCTTGATTTTATTTACTTGGATCCTTTCCTTTTTCTTTTTGATCAAACTGGCTAGTGTTTTATCAATTTTGTTAATTCTTTCAAAGAACCAGCTTCTGGTTTCATTGATCTGCTCTACTTTTTTTTTTTTTTTTGGTTGATAACATTAATGTCTGCTCTAATCTTTATTATTTCCTATCTTCTTCTGGTTTTGGGTTTTATTTGCTGTTCTTTTTCCAGCTCTTTAATTAAGGACTAAAGTGTGTCTGAGACCTTTCTTCCTTCTTTAGGAAGCACTCCAGCTATATATTTTCCTCTTATGACCGCCTTTGTTTTGTCCCAGAGGTTTTGGGTTGTGGTGTTATCATTTTCACTGGCTTCCCTATACTTTTTAATTTCCTGTTTAATTTCTTGGTTATCCCATTCATTCTTTAGTTGAATTCTCTTTGGTCTCCAAGTATTTGTTACCTTTCCATATTTTTTATTGTGGTTGATTTGGAGTTTCATAGCATTGTGGTCTGAAAATATGCATGGTACAATCTCGGTCTTTTTGTACTTGCTGAGGGCTGATTTGTGTCCCAGTATGTGGTCTATTCTGGAGAACATTACATGTACACTGGAGGAGAATGTATATTCTGCTGCTTTAGGATGAAATGTTCTGAATATATCTGTTAAGTCCATCTGGTCCAGTGTGTCATTCAAAGCCATTGTTTCCTTGTTGATTTTTTGATTAGATGATCTGTCCATTGCAGTGAGTGGGGTGTTGAAGTCTCCTACTATGATGGTATTACTATCAATGAGTTTCTTGATGTTTGTGATTAATTGATTTATATATTTGGGTGCTCTCACATTGGCACATAAATGTTTACAATTGTTAGGTCTTCTTGGTCTATAGACCCCTTGATTATGATATAATGCCCTTCTGCATCTCTTGATACAGTCTTTATTTTAAAGTCTAGATTGTCTGATATAAGTATGGCTACTCTGGCTTTCTTTTGTTGGCCATTAGCATGATAGATGGTTCTCCATCCCCTTATTTTCAATCTGTAGGTGTCTTTAGGTCTAAAGTGGGTCTCTTGTAAACAGAATATAGATGGATCTTGTTTTCTTATCCATTCTGTTACCTTATGTCTTTTGATTGGAGCATTGAGTCCATTGACATTTAGAGTGAGTACTGAAAGATATGAATTTATTGCCATTATGTTTCTTGTAGAGTTGGAGTTTCTGGTTTGTTCTCTGGTCCTTTCTAATCTTTGTTGCTTTTGGTATTTATTCACTCACTCACTCATTCATTCATTCATTCATTCATTCATCTTTTCTCCCCTCAGAGAGTCCCCCTTAAAATTTCTTGCAGGGCTGGCTTAGTGGTCACAAACTCCTTTAATTTTTGTTTGTCTGGGAAACTTTTTATTTCTTCTTCTATTTTGAATGACAGCCTTGCTGGATAAAGAATTCTTGGATGCATATTTTTTTCCAACTCAGAACATTGAATATATCCTGCCACTCCTTTCTGGCCTGCCAAGTTTCTGTGGATAGGTCTGCTGCAAACCTGATCTGTCTTCCCTTGTAGGTTAAGGACTTTTTTTTCCCTTTCTGCTTTTATGATTCTCTCCTTTCCTGAGAATTTTGTGAATTTGACCAAGATATGCCTTGTTGATGGTCAGTTTTTTAAATATAATTGGAGTCCTCTGTGCTTCCTGGATTTTGATGTCTGTCTTTTCCCAGGTTAGTAAAGTTTTCTGCTATGATTTGCTCACATAACACTTCTACCTCTATTTCTCTCTCTTCCTCTTCTGGGACCCCTATGATTCTGCTGTTGTTCCTTTTTAATGCATCACTGATTTCTCTAATTTTTAAATTGTTCTCTTTTGCCTTAGCCTCCCTCTTTTTTTCTGCTTCATTGTTTTCCATAAGTTTGTCCTCTATATTGCTGATTCTCTGTTCTGCCTCATCCATCCTTGCCACCATGGCATCCATTCGAGATTACAGCTCAGTTATAGCATTTTTTATTTCATCCTGACAAGCTTTTACTTCTTTTGTCTCCACAGAAAGGGATTCTAATCTATTTTTGACTCCAGATAATATTCTTATTATTGTGATTCTAAATTCTCGTTCAGACACGTTGCTTGTATCTGTGTTGGTTATGTTCCTGGCTGTCGTTTCTTCTGCTCTTTTCGGGTGAATTCCTTCATTTTGTCATTTTGAAGGGAGAAAAGGAATTAATGAAGGAGAAAAAAATAAATTAAAAAAAATTAAAGTTAAAAAATTAAAACGAACACACACACACAAATTGAGTAAATGATGCTAGATACTAGGTATCTTTTGGTCTGGGTGTTGAAAGTGGCTTGATAGAGAAAAAAGGGGGGAAAAAGAAAAAAAAAGAAAATCGTTTGAAAATTTGAAAAACATGAATACACTGAAGTAGACTAAAATGAAATGATGGAAGTAAAATAGAATTTGAAAAAATTTGCATAAAAGTAGAAAATATAGTGTAAGAAAAATTAAAGAAAAATATTTTTAATAAAAATTGAAAATAAAAATGAATTTTTTTCTCTTTCTGTATTCAAGAAAAAGAAAAGAAACAAAAAAGAGAAACAAAAAAAAGAAAAAAAAGAAAATTGAATAGTTGGACCAGCTAACAGACTGAAATAAGACTGAAATTACTTTGATTTCCCTTAGAAGTCAAACTATGAATTACTTTGTATTCCATAAACTAAGCAGGTGGTGAGACTTGGGTTCTTGAAGAGTGAGGTTGGCCCAGTTGGGCAGGACTTAGTGTAATGGCTCCATTCTCCAATAGATGGAGCTCCTAGCCTACTAGGGTGGATTGTTGTGGCGCATGTAGGTGTGCATGCGCGGGAGCGGTGAAAATGGTGGCACCCAGCTACCTGGTCTCTAGTATCAGACCTCTGTTCTCCCCGATCAACAATCGTGCACCCATCCTTTGTCTTGGCTTCTGTCTACTCCTCACTTCCACACTGTCCATAACCAAGCCCCAGGTAGTACCTCTCTCCTGAGTTTTTTCTCAGATGTGGCTGCCTTCCCCTGCCCCCCACTTCTGAGGGACTGTGGCTTTGACCTGCTCCGCCCCTCTGCAGAGGGTCTCACAGAGCAATGGTGGGGTGCTGGCTGCACCCAGGAAGATTCGTGGGATGGTGCTGCTGCCGATGCCCAGAGACTGTGGCCAGGTGCCAGCCCGCCCCAGAAAAGGTTCACAAGACAGTGTAGCAGCAGCACCTCAGGGATTATGGAAAATCACAACACATATCTGGCACCAGGCTTTACCCACAATGACCTTATTCCAGCACCAACGAATGTGGCCATTCTCTGGGGTCTGCTGGGCCCAGGTGGCCTCACAGCCTCTTCCAAATGTGCTTCCAGCAGTGGAACCGCTTCTCCCCATGTGTCCCGAGAACCTCCTGGACCCCACTCTGCTCTTGGGGATTTGCTTTTCCCACCAGAGCACATCCAGGTGTCCAGCTGTGGAGTTTCAGACTCTGCACTCCCCTTGTTTACCATCTGAATGGAATCTAAACCCTCTCCTTTCTCCTTTCTCCCTTTTTAGTCCAGTCACTGTGGCTGTTTCCAATTTTCCACTTTCTCTCCAGCTGCTTTTATGGAGGGGTGCTTTTCCTGTATTCTCCTCCCCGTCCCTGTCTCCATCTTCACTCTGCGTGCAAAAGTGGTTCCTTGCCCTCTGCAGCTTCTCTCCCCAAGTTCACCTCTCCACGCCGTGTACCTGCTGAATTCTATGGTTCAGGTTGTGCAGATTGTTGTGTTAATCCTCAGATCAGTTTTCTAGGTGTGCAGGATGGTTTACTATTGGTCTGGCTGTATTTCATGGATGTGAGACACAAAAAATTTCCATGCTGTTCTGCCATCTTGGCTTCTCCCCTCTTACATTTCTTATTTGAGTTTATAGCATCTCACTTTGAATCTACTTTGATAGATTATTATCTCTCCTTTGAAATCTTTTTTTCAGAAAGATAGTATTTTAATTCATGGGAGATGGTTATGCAAAGTTTTTCTATCTTTTTAATACTTTTAACTTTTGCTTATTTTTATCTCTTTGCTTTTATTTTCTTATATATTTCTTATACTATATATGTTAAAATATGTATTATTTCTTTTTCCATGTTTCAGACATCAATGATCTTTAAACAGGGGCCACTTTTTCTATGCCTGATATTTAAAGAAAAACAATGTAAGGGAAAGATTAAAGGAAAAATCTAGAGCAGAAAGCAACTTTAATTATTAGGTGCATTGGTGTTGAGGTCTCTCAGTTACATCTCTGCTCTGACTGACCAGATCTGCCTGGCTAATAGCAAAACTATGCATCTTATCAGCCCTTGATGTATCAGACAATTGGGCACTGCCTTCTCTATACATTGCAGGACTGATTGCCACTCACTCCTCTTCAACTCTGTCTCACTAACAGTATATTTCTTTGAAAGAAGGCAAGTCTGAATGAATCTTCTTTGTGCCTTGTATCTTCTACTGCATGGCTCAGGAACCTTCCATCTTCATAGGCTCCTAGATCTTGCTACTTCAAGCAGTGGATCATTGGTTCATTACATTATTTTTGCCACCCACTTTGGATGGATTTGGGGCACTAACAGAGTTGTACAGAGACATTTCCATTCTCAGCATCTTTCCTGGACTTATCTGAAATTATACTGCATGTAGAATATATACCACTCTTCATAGATTGTGACTTGGAGCTGTACCTTTTTTCTAGTTATAACAGAGATGGATCAGTGTTTTTTTGTTTGTTTTTTGGGGGTTTTATTTTTCTTTCTTTCTTTCTTTCTTTCTTTCTTTCTTTCTTTCTTTCTTTTTTCTTTGCTTCTCATTCTTTTTACTACTTTTGGTTTTACAAAGAACACTGTAAAAAGACAAAGACCAGAAAATAAAACCTTTATTAGTTAACTATAAGATGTTGAAACCATCTTTCTCTCTTCCTATCTGTGTCAGTGTATGTTTGAGAGATAGGAGGGCTAAGACATAGGGAAAAGACTTTGTTACGAAGAATTTTTCAGGAATCTGTGTTCTACCTGGATGGACTTTGTCTGTGTGGATCCCTGCAAAGATCACCAAACATTACATCTTGTCAAACAGCTTGTCTCTAAGCCAGCTGAGATAAAAAGGACTACAAATTCCCAAGGAAGATAGACTTACAAAGTTAGAACTGACCAGTTTCCAGGAGCCCTCCTTAGTGCAGCTATAATGCAGCAGTGTTCATTGTCCATTTAGCATAGATCACTTCGGGCTCTCATTCTTTAAGTCTTGGTATGGACCTGGTACACATTTGCTTTACAGCACTCCACCTGAGCACCAGCAATTATTTTATATACAGTGCGAAGAAACTGAAGTTCAGAGAGTTTAAGTGACATATTCAAAGACATTAATCAGACATTTCAGAGGTAAGATCAAAACCCACCTTTTCAGACCCCAGGTGCTTTTATTTTATTTTAAAAATCATCATCTCTAGTAACTGTCCTAGGAGGATTTTATTATTTCTGCAGGAACTGCATCAGAGAATACGAGTCACTTGTCTTGGGCCATAGAGATGATAATGGGAGAGCTGATCTGGGACTCAGATCTTCTGACCTACATCCAGGGTACTTTCTACTGCAAAAGTCTGCAGTCTGATTATGCTGATTAATCAATGTTTTCTTCCTCTCTCAGTATAGCAGCTCCAAGCCCACTTCCCTGGCTATATCACTATATTTTAAAGTCTTGTGTATGCTATATGCAACCCTCTAAGAATTTCTTGAATAAGTCAAGATGGAGTAGTTCAGTTTTTTTCTCTATTATGTCCCCAGGCTCTGGAATACTGTGCCTGCTGCCAGTGAGTATTTAAAACTTTTTCCTTTTTGCTCATACTAAGGCAGTTTCAGACTTTGAATGAAGTCAATGGGGGAAATCCGTGCTTATTTATAAATGCTTTATTGATACTGCTCTAAAAAGCCATCAAGGAGTAGAGATTTGGAAAGTTCCCACTGTAACCAGGATGTGTTAATTATCCAGCTGTGAGATACTGAGTTAGAGGCTCCGGAAGCTAATAGTCTTGTGTTGTAAAGATTGCAGTGCTGAGTTTAATTTTCTGAACTTGTTTCAATTTTCGCCCTACCTTGAGAAAGACTGGGTACTACTGGGATGGTAAAATATCCATGAATTATTGGGAGTACTATGCTATATCCTGTAGGTAGGGAGATTATTTCCTTGAGATCTTTCGAAGGTATCTTTGAAAGATGTCCACCTGCATTTGGAGATATTAAAAAGATGTTTCATTAATAAAGAAATAATATTTCATGAAAGTCAGCTGATTTTAGGTCAGTAGATGGGACAGATGTCAAACTGTACTAGAGAATATAGGGATGAGCGGTTTAAATAACCATCTTCAAAAATTTTTTAATGTTTTATTTATTCTTAGAGAGAGAGAGAAAGAGAGAGAGAGAGCATGAGTGAGGGAGGGGCAGAGTGAGAGATGGACACAGAATCTGAAGCAGACTCCAGGCTCTGAGCTGTCAGCACAGAGCCTGACCTGGGTCTCGAACCCACGAACCATGAGATCATGACCTGAGCTGAAGTTGGACGCTCAACCAACTGAGTCACCCAGGCACCCTTTAAATAACCATCTTAAAGCAAATTCTACCATATTTAGTTAGATAAATCTTGAATCATTCTATCTAAAGCATCTTCATTTGTTATTTTTACATGTGAGTTGATTTCAGCCTTAAAGGAAGTGTTATTGTTTTTTAATTTCACTTAGAGTTATATGATTGCAATGTCATTTGGGAAGAATATTATCTTTTTGCTTTTAAAAAAGGAGCACATATGTGGATGGTAACTAGTGAGTTTAAAATCTGTAACACATGAATGGTGGATGCAATTTGGCTAAATGTGCTCTTTCTATTCCTGTCTAAACAAGACTCATTTTCAAGAGGGTATACACTAATGGCAAGCCAAAACATTAAGATTCATATCAGATTTTGTGTTTTTGTTTTGTCAAAGCACGAGTGCCTCATTTAAGTGTGTTTCTGGCCCTTATAGTATTCTAGATTTGTCATGCAGCCTTTCTGGTAACTTCTAGTCTAGTAATGTTTAAAGGGCTTTAGATATCTCTGTAAAACTGAGCACATATAAATGATAAATCAATTGCCTGTGAATGGTGTTTGCCACAGTGTCTGATATCTGATTGTGTCTGTTTTTTTTTCTCATTTTGGTTTTCAAACTGGACAATGCATGGAATTACAATTGTTTGCCGTGTCACAATCCCCTTTTGAAAAAGTAACCCTAGGTAGTTGCTTGCTAAGAAATTGTTAGGCTTTGGGGCAAAAGATCCTGTTCTCTTGGCCATAACACATTTATTGGAGGATCTGTGCCTTAATCAAAGTAAACATCTGAGTGATTCCTAGCCTGAGGTCTGCAAAGGGATTTCAGGGACATTTGTGCAAATATATTTGAAAAGGTCTATAGTTTTAATGCATTTTTGAAGGCAGAATTTCCTAAAATGTAGCTAATGTACAACTCAGAATCCTTGTAAGACTATAGAGTACTTAACAGGCCCTTGGCAATTTTAGAAAAAAGTTCACACAAATACATTATACATGTGAAATGTAAGTTTGATCATATTTGCAGAGAAATACATTATTCTTTATTTTAATCATTATGTCCTTGGAGACACTGAATGATTTAGGACTGCATTCATCAGTCTTTTAAAATATTCATTAATCAAGTTGAAGTTTAAAATGGTTAACCTATTTTTACATCATTTGTATGCTTTTGTTGTACCTGATGAATTTACCTTTTTGCTGCTATATTATATGAATTGCATTACATAAGCAATTCACAAAAGATAAACCTGTATCTCAAATTGACAGTAGTTTAAATATTACAACTTTAAAGAATATTCCAAATATACGAAGTGAACAAGGCTCCACTGCCAATATGGAGTGTGAAGGTTTATGAGCTTGAATAACAGAATATAGTGTGATAACTTTCTTAAGGATTAGAAAAAGAAAAGAGTACAAATAATGAATTGTCTGAAAGCAGCTGGCCCTGCACCTATCTTACAAAATTTTGAAAAACATCGCATGAACCCTGAGAGGTTTTCATGTCATTTTCAAAGAAAGCACAGTGACCTCTCCAGTAAAATCAAATTTTTCCAAAATAAGAATAACATAATGCTTCCAGTATGAAATTGATACATTTTGATATTAAAGGCAGAGAAGAAGCCAAAACAAAACAATAGATCATAAATGAAGTTATACTCTGCATTCCTTGAAAAAGGATACATGTTTTGGTATGGCCAAGGAAGTTATAAAACAAGCTGCAAATGTAAGTGAAATAATTTTCCCCACACAGTAGAATGAAGCCATATCCCATTTTATGGGATCATCAAGTAACTCCAGGTTTTGAAAAGTAAATTGGAAAAAACTCTCAGCACACCTTCCTTGGAAGTTGAAGTATAGATTTGTTTTTATTCACTGTCTCAAGAATCCAATAAAGGTAGAAAAAACTCACCCTTAGGAAAAACTTTCTAGCTCATGGAAGACACAGGTATAAGTTTATATTTAATTACACAGAATGCAAATATACCAAATTGAGAAACAACACAGAACTACTGAGAAGCTTTCCTCATTTGGTGAAGGTGGAGTAATCAGGACAAGATTTAGGCTGAAACTTCTGAAAATAGACAAAATATCAGAATCAAGGGTTTTCAAGACACTGGGCATCAGGCAGTTAAGAATGTTGATCTTTAGATATGAGAAATAAATTAAGTGAGCCCTATGATTGCCCTAGCTTATTGGCCGGACAAGGCTTAGGGAAGGGAGCCTCCTCCCTAAGTTGAGAGACAGATGTGGTAGTTTGGAGAGGCTAAGACAGCTAGAGTTTACAGGACTGAATAACATAGAGAAGAAAACTGCACAGAGACAAGGCTTCAGAAATCAGCAGAGACACTCTTTCAAATATGCAGTACAGTAATGATCAGTACATGAATTTGAGGAAATTACTCAAAGTGTGGGGAAGAAATACGCCAAATGAGAGGAGGGAATTACCTAGAAAGTCACATATGACTGGGAATATTGCCAACAGAGTGAAAAACTTAGTAACTAATGATGTCAGTAGTGGGAAAAATTAACTCTAGATTAAATGTTGCTTTGTCCCCATGTAACAAAGCTTAAAAGTCACATCTAAAAGGATAAGTTTTTAAATCACTTAATTATGTTCCAGAATGAAGCTCAAACATATTTATAGGAATAAAAAAGTATTAGCACCCAACAAGGTATAAAGCACAAGGTCTAGCATCCAAGTGAAATTACCAAACATGCAAAGACATAGGAAAATGCAACCCTTAATGAGAAAAATCAATCAATGAAAATGAAACTAGAAATGACACATAATGGTAAATTTAGTAGAAGGGACATTAAAAGGATCATTATGATCATATTTTATATGTTCAAAAAGCTGGAGGAAAGACTCAGCAAATCAAACTTCAAATGATAAAATTATGATTTCTGAGATAAAAAATACACTGTATAGGATTACTAGAAGATTAAATAATAAAGCACAAAATACATATTAATAAACTTGAAGACATAGCAATAGAAAATACCCATAATGAAACACAGAGAAAAAAATACTTAAAAATGAAAAAGCATTAGTGACCTGTAAGACAAATTTAAGGAGCTAAATATACAAATAATTAGAGTCCCCTAAGAAGAGGATAGAGAGGGGGAACTTAAAAAATATTTGAAGAAAAAGTAGCTAAAATATATCCAAATTCATTGAAAATTACAAGCATGTAAATCCAAAAGTTCAAAGAACCTTAAATACAAGAAAGATGAAGGAAACTATACCAAGTCATTTATTAATCAAATTGCTTAAAACCAGTAATAAAATCTCAAAATCACTTAGAAAATATATTCCTTATGTTCAGAAAAACAAAGGTATAGATGACAGATTTCTCACTAGAAACAATAGAAGAAAAAATAGAGGTGCAACATCTTTAAAGTATTGAAAGAAAAAAAATATCAGTCTAGAATTACTTTACCATCAAAAATATTCTTCAAATAGAAGAATATTGGAGGTGTCTGGGTGGCTCAGTTAGTTAAGCGTCAGAGTCTCAGTTTCACCTCAGGTCATGATCTTGTGGTTTTGTGAGTTTGAGCCCCGTGTCGGTCTCTGTGCTGAAGGTACAGATCCTGCTTGGGATTCTCTCTCTTCTCCCTCTATCTCTGCTCCTCCCCTGCTCATGCTGTCTCTGTCTCTCTCTAAATAAATAAATAAACTTAAAAAAAAAAAAGAATATTGGGATACCAATTTTGACTAATCACAGGCTTAACTTGCTGAATGTTCGGTAAAACCAAATGGGCAAAATATATTAGCAGAGTTTTCCTTGTTTGTGTATGTGAGAGATTCCCTAGGGAGCCTACATGTGACAAAAATTTTGGATCAAAACAATTTCTTCACATGACTTCTGGAGAGGTGACCATTATAGTTTGCCTCATTCATTCATTTGAGCATTATAATTACAAACCTGTAGTATATCATGGAATTAATTTGGACCAAACTGTAGAGAAATTTATAGTATTTCTTTTTTTTAATTAAAAAAAAGTTTCATTATTTGTTTTTGAGAGAGTGAGAGAGCACAGGAGAGGGGCAGAGAGAGAGGGAGACACAAAATCCAAAGCAAGCTTCAGGCTCTGAGCATC
Source organism: Panthera onca (assembly GCF_046562875.1). Lineage (NCBI taxonomy): Eukaryota > Metazoa > Chordata > Mammalia > Carnivora > Felidae > Panthera > Panthera onca. The sequence continues at coordinate 109,323,271 of NC_138348.1, forward strand.
AACACATAGCCTGACACAGGGCTCGAACTCACAAACTGTGAGATCATGACCTGAGCTGAAGTGGGACACTTGACCAACTGAGCCACCCAGTCCCCCTGTTGTATTTCTAAAGCAAGAGGTCTCTTTAAGGGCCAGCCTGACACCACCATTCATTAATTATACATATGACAAACTGAAGGTAATTCATCAAGCTCATAAATCAAACGCAAATAAACTTGTGTTGAATTTGGAAACTGGCAGACCCCTGGTAAAAGAAGGTAGCATTCTGGAAGCTGCTAGAATCAGCAATGAAACTGAAATTGCATCCTTCCATGAAGAGGATTATGAGAACTACAAAGCTAATCCCATTTCATCCTAGTGAAAACCTCATGGGGCTTCCTTTTTTGTGTGCCTGTATTAAATTCTTTTATTCCACTAGTGAGGTTTTTGAAATTAACAAACTTAAAAATTTTTTTAAAAGTCTTGTTTTGGAAAATTACATTTTCTTCATGCATACACAAGTTGCAATGATTCTTAACACAGAGACCTGCAGTGCAAGACGTGTTAAGAGAAGTCCTTCACGTAGATGTAAATTATATCATATAGAAACCTTGATCTACACACAGAAAGAGAAAACAACAGAAACTAACTACACGGGTAAATATAAGAACTTTTCTTTTTTACTTTAAACAATTTTCTTGAAAATATAATTAACTCTTTAAAAATTTTTTTTTGACATTTATTTATTTTTGAGAGACAGAGAGAGACAGAGCATGAGCAGGGGAGGGGCAGAGAGAAAGGGAGACACAGAATCTGAAGCAGGCTCCAGGCTCTGAGCTGTCAGCACAGAGCCCAACACGGGGCTTGAACCCACGAACTGTGAGATCAAGACCTGAGCCAAAGTCAGACACTTAACCGACTGAGCCACCCAGGCACCCCTAAAAAATATAATTAACTCTTAAATAAAAAGTGATAATGTGTTGGAATTATAAAATTCATAAATAAAATGTATGAAAGAAAAGCATAAAACCTTGTGGAAGAGAATTAGAACTTCTCCTTTAAATAAATTTTGTAAAAAATTCTGTAATTTTCTTATAAAAGAACTGATAAAGTATCATCTAAAAGCAAACTGTGATAAATTTTTAAAGAGTATTATATATACCCTAAAGTAACAACTAAAATAGCATAACAAAAATTTGTAGCTGTTAAACCAAAAAGGAGATAAAATGAAATAATAAAAAAAATGCTCATTTAGTCTCAAGGAAGAAAAAGAGGAAAAGGCAATCAAAGGACAGATGGAGTATATAGAACAAAACTAACAAGATGGTCTGTTTAAACCCAAAGGTAGGCCCCAGCAGTGGGCTGGGGGCAGACATCGGGTCGGACTGCGGCCCCGCCCACTAACTCCAGTTATACACCACAGCACAGGGGAAGTGCCCTGCAGGTCCTCACCACGCCAGGGACTCTCCAAAATGACCAAACGGAAGAATTCCCCTCAGAAGAATCTCCAGGAAATAACAACAGCTAATGAACTGATCAAAAAGGATTTAAATAATATAACAGAAAGTGAATTTAGAATAATAGTCATAAAATTAATCGCTGGGCTTGAAAACAGTATACAGGACAGCAGAGAATCTCTTGCCACAAAGATCGAGGGACTAAGGAACAGTCACGAGGAGTTGAAAAACGCTTTAAACGAATTGCAAAACAAAATGGAATCCACGATGGCTCGGCTTGAAGAGGCAGAGGAGAGAATAGGTGAACTAGAAGATAAAGTTATGGAGAAAGAGGAAGCTGAAAGAAAGAGAGATAAAAAAATCCAGGAGTATGAGGGGAAAATTAGAGAACTAAGTGATACACTAAAAAAAAATAATATACGCATAATTGGTATCCCAGAGGAGGAAGAGAGAGGGAAGGGTGCTGAAGGGGTACTTGAACAAATTATAGCTGAGAACTTCCCTGAACTGGGGAAGGAAAAAGGCATTGAAATCCAAGAGGCACAGAGAACTCCCTTCAGACGTAACTTGAATCGATCTTCTGCACGACATATCATAGTGAAACTGGCAAAATACAAGGATAAAGAGAAAAATTCTGAACGCGGCAAGGGATAAACGTGCCCTCACATATAAAGGGAGACCTATAAGACTCGTGACTGATCTCTCCTTTGAAACTTGGCAGGCCAGAAAGGCTTGGCACGATATCTACAGTGTGCTAAACAGAAAAAATATGCAGCCGAGAATCCTTTATCCAGCAAGTCTGTCATTTAGAATAGAAGGAGAGATAAAGGTCTTCCCAAACAAACAAAAACTGAAGGAATTTGTCACCACGAAACCAGCCCTACAAGAGATCCTAAGGGGGATCCTGTGAGACAAAGTACCAGAGACATCACTACAAGCATAAAACATACAGACATCACAATGACTCTAAACCCATATCTTTCTATAATAACACTGAATGTAAATGGATTAAATGCGCCAACTAAAAGACATAGGGTATCAGAATGGATAAAAAAACAAGACCCATCTATTTGCTGTCTACAAGAGACTCATTTTAGATCTGAGGACACCTTTAGATTGAGAGTGAGGGGATGGAGAACTATTTATCATGCTCCTGGAAGCCAAAAGAAAGCTGGAGTAGCCATACTTATATCAGACAAACTAGACTTTAAATTAAAGGCTGTAACAAGAGATGAAGAAGGGCATTATATAATAATCACAGGGTCTATCCACCAGGAAGAGCTAACTATTATAAATGTCTATGCGCCAAATACCCGAGCCCCCAGATACATAAAACAATTACTCATAAACATAAGCAACCTTATTGATAAGAATGTGGTCATTGCAGGGGACTTTAACACCCCACTTACAGAAATGGATAGATCATCTAGACACACGGTCAATAAAGAAACAAGGGCCCTGAATGATACATTGGATCAGATGGACTTGACAGATATATTTAGAACTCTGCATCCCAAAGCAACAGAATATACTTTCTTCTCGAGTGCACATGGAACATTCTCCAAGATAGATCATATACTGGGTCACAAAACAGCCCTTCATAAGTTTACAAGAATTGAAATTATACCATGCATACTTTCAGACCACAATGCTATGAAGCTTGAAATCAACCACAGGAAAAAGTCTGGAAAACCTCCAAAAGCATGGAGGTTAAAGAACACCCTACTAACGAATGAGTGGGTCAACCAGGCAATTAGAGAAGAAATTAAAATATACATGGAAACAAACGAAAATGAAAATACAACAATCCAAACGCTTTGGGATGCAGCGAAGGCAGTCCTGAGAGGAAAATACATTGCAATCCAGGCCTATCTCAAGAAACAAGAAAAATCCCAAATACAAAATCTAACAGCACACCTAAAGGAAATAGAAGCAGAACAGCAAAGGCAGCCTAAACCCAGCAGAAGAAGAGAAATAATAAAGATCAGAGCAGAAATAAACAATATAGAATCTAAAAAAACTGTAGAGCAGATCAACGAAACCAAGAGTTGGTTTTTTGAAAAAATAAACAAAATTGACAAACCTCTAGCCAGGCTTCTCAAAAAGAAAAGGGAGATGACCCAAATAGATAAAATCATGAATGAAAATGGAATGATTACAACCAATCCCTCAGAGATACAAACAATTATCAGGGAATACTATGAAAAATTATATGCCAGCAAATTGGACAACCTGGAAGAAATGGACAAATTCCTAAACACCCACACGCTTCCAAAACTCAATCAGGAGGAAATAGAAAGCTTGAACAGACCCATAACCAGCGAAGAAATTGAATCGGTTATCAAAAATCTCCCAACAAATAAGAGTCCAGGACCAGATGGCTTCCCAGGGGAGTTCTACCAGACATTTAAAGCAGAGATAATACCTATCCTTCTCAAGCTATTCCAAGAAATAGAAAGGGAAGGAAAACTTCCAGACTCATTCTATGAAGCCAGTATTACTTTGATTCCTAAACCAGACAGAGACCCAGTAAAAAAAGAGAACTACAGGCCAATATCCCTGATGAATATGGATGCAAAAATTCTTAATAAGATACTAGCTAATCGAATTCAACAGCATATAAAAAGAATTATTCACCATGATCAAGTGGGATTCATTCCTGGGATGCAGGGCTGGTTCAACATTCGCAAATCAATCAACGTGATACATCACATTAACAAAAAAAAAGAGAAGAACCATATGATCCTGTCAATCGATGCAGAAAAGGCCTTTGACAAAATCCAGCACCCTTTCTTAATAAAAACCCTTGAGAAAGTCGGGATAGAAGGAACATACTTAAAGATCATAAAGGCCATTTATGAAAAGCCCACAGCTAACATCATCCTCAACGGGGAAAAACTGAGAGCTTTTTCCCTGAGATCAGGAACACGACAGGGATGCCCACTGTCACCGCTGCTGTTTAATATAGTGCTGGAAGTTCTAGCATCAGCAATCAGACAACAAAAGGAAATCAAAGGCATCAAAATTGGCAAAGATGAAGTCAAGCTTTCGCTTTTTGCAGATGACATGATATTATACATGGAAAATCCGATAGACTCCACCAAAAGTCTGCTAGAACTGATCCATGAATTCAGCAAAGTTGCAGGATACAAAATCAATGTGCAGAAATCAGTTGCATTCTTATACACTAACAATGAAGCAACAGAAAGACAAATGAAGAAACTGATCCCATTCACAATTGCACCAACTAGCATAAAATACCTAGGAATAAATCTAACCAAAGATGTAAAAGATCTGTATGCTGAAAACTATAGAAAGCTTATGCAGGTAATTGAAGAAGATATAAAGAAATGGAAAGACATTCCCTGCTCATGGATTGGAAGAATAAATATTGTCAAAATGTCAATACTACCCAAAGCTATCTACACATTCAATGCAATCCCAATCAAAATTGCACCAGCATTCTTCTCGAAACTAGAACAAGCAATCCTAAAATTCATATGGAACCACAAAAGGCCCCGAATAGCCAAAGTAATTTTGAAGAAGAAGACCAAAGCAGGAGGCATCACAATCCCAGACTTTAGCCTCTACTACAAAGCTGTCATCATCAAGACAGCATGGTATTGGCATAAAAACAGACACATAGACCAATGGAATAGAATAGAAACCCCAGAACTAGACCCACAAACGTATGGCCAACTCATCTTTGACAACGCAGGAAAGAACATCCAATGGAAAAAAGACAGTCTCTTTAACAAATGGTGCTGGGAGAACTGGACAGCAACATGCAGAAGGTTGAAACTAGACCACTTTCTCACACCATTCACAAAAATAAAATCAAAATGGATAAAGGACCTGAATGTGAGACAGGAAACCATCAAAACCTTAGAGGAGAAAGCAGGAAAAGACCTCTCTGACCTCAGCCGTAGCAATCTCTTACTCGGCACATCCCCAAAGGCAAGGGAATTAAAAGCAAAAGTGAATTACTGGGACCTTATGAAGATAAAAAGCTTCTGCACAGCAAAGGAAACAACCAACAAAACTAAAAGGCAACCAACGGAATGGGAAAAGATATTTGCAAATGACACATCGGACAAAGGGCTAGTATCCAAAATCTATAAAGAGCTCATCAAACTCCACACCCGAAAAACAAATAACCCAGTGAAGAAATGGGCAGAAAACATGAATAGACACTTCTCTAAAGAAGATATCCGGATGGCCAACAGGCACATGAAAAGATGTTCAACGTCGCTCCTTATCAGGGAAATACAAATCAAAACCACACTCAGATACCACCTCACGCCAGTCAGAGTGGCCAAAATGAAGAAATCAGGAGACTATAGATGCTGGAGAGGATGTGGAGAAACAGGAACCCTCTTGCACTGTTGTTGGGAATGCAAATTGGTGCAGCCACTCTGGAAAGCAGTGTGGATGTTCCTCAGAAAATTAAAAATAGACCTACCCTATGACCCAGCAATAGCACTGCTAGGAATTTACCCAAGGGATACAGGAGTACTGATGCATAGGGGCACCTGTACCCCAATGTTTATAGCGGCACTCTCAACAATAGCCAAATTATGGAAAGAGCCTAAATGTCCATCAACTGATGAATGGATAAAGAAATTGTGGTTTATATACACAATGGAATACTACGTGGCAATGAGAAAAAATGAAATATGGCCTTTTGTAGCAACATGGATGGAACTGGAGAGTGTGATGCTAAGTGAAATAAGCCATACAGAGAAAGACAGATACCATATGGTTTCACTCTTATGTGGATCCTGAGAAACATAACAGAAACCCATGGGGGAGGGGAAGGGAAAAAAAAAAAAAAAAAGAGGTTAGAGTGGGAGAGAACCAAAGCATTAGAGACTGCTAAAAACTGAGAACAAACTGAGGGTTGATGGGGGGTGGGAGGGAGGGCAGGGTGGGAGGGAGGGCAGGGTGGGTGATGGGTATTGAGGAGGGCACCTTTTGGGATGAGCACTGGGTGTTGTATGGAAACCAATTTGACAGTAAATTTCATATATTAAAAAATAAAAAAAAAAAAATAAACCCAAAGGTATTTAAAAAATCACATTAAATATAAGTGGTCTAAACAGCCTAATCAAAAAGTACAGATTGCCAAATTAAAATTTGTTTAATGTTTATTTATTTTTGAGAGAGCGAGCAGGGGAGGGGCAGAGAGAGAGAGAGAGAGAACAGAATTCCAAGCAGGCTCTGTGTCTTTTGCACAGAGCTGGATGTGGGGCTTGAACCCACAAACCATGAGATCATGACCTGAGACGAAACCAAGAGTTGGATGCTTAACCAACTGAGCCACCCAGGCGTCCCCAGGTTGTCAAATTAGATTAAAAGAAAAGCAGTATATTATTATATGCTGCCTACAAGAAACTTGCAAGAAACTTTAAAGACACAGCTAGGTTAAAAATGAAAGGATGGCTATAATATATATGCCATAATAACTTCAAGCAAAAGCAAGCTGGGGTGGTTATTTTCATTTTAGACAAATTAGATTTCAGAGCAAAGAATATAACCAGGGATAAAGAGGATAATTTCATAATGTTACAAAGGATAAATTTATCAAGAGGAAATAAGATTTCTAAGCATTTGTGTACCTAATAACAGAGTTCTAAAATAAAGCAAAACTGATAGAAAATATTTGGCAAATCCCAATTATTGAATATTTTAATACCGTATCTCAATAACTAATGAAACCAGTAGACAGAAAATAAGTAAGTATATAAAGACTTGAACAGTAGTGTTGACCAACTTGATCTGTGTCATTTATAAAATTTCCCACCAAACAACAGGTGCTTTTTAAGTGAATAAGTAAAAGTAAGCACTTATTAAGATAGACCACATTTTTGGCCATCAAAAAAATCTGAATACATTTTAAAGGAGTCAAGTCAAACTACATAATTTTCTCTGAACAAAATTAAATTTTAAGTAAGTAGCCAATAACAAAGATATCAGGAAAAACCACAATATTTAAAAACTAAAAAAAAATCAGATTAAAAATCTAAAAAAAAAAAAACAAACAAAAACCAGAGCTCATGGGTGTAAAGAGCAGAATGAGGCGGCTGCCTGAGGTGGAGAGTGGAGGATGGGCAAAATGGGTGTGAGGGTTTCAAAAGGTACAAATTTCCAATTGCAAAATGTATAAATCATGGGGATCTATAGTGTGGTGACTATAGTTAAGGATACTGTATTGCATATTTGAAAGTAGCTAGGAGAACGGATGTTGAAAGTTCTCATGAAAAAAATTTGTAATTATGTATGGTGATGGATATTAATGGGAGTTACTATGGTGGTCATTTTGCAGCATATACAAATATCAGTATGTTGTACACCTGAACTAATATGACATTATGTCAGTTATACCTCAATTAAAAAATTAACATACTTATAATCCAAGATTTAAGGAAACATTAAAAAATTGAAAATGTGTTGAACTACATGGAAATTAACTTATCAAAATATGTGGGATGTGGCTAAAATAGTAGTTCAGAAGATAATAAAATTGTGAAATAAAATCTCTAGCCAAAATAGTCAGGAAACAGAAAACACACAAGTTATTATGATGAGAAATGAGATAGGTGACATAATTACAGATTCTACAAATATTAAAGATATTAAGGGAATATATAATAAACTTAATGACAATGAATATGAAAAATTGAGCATATTCCTGAAAACACAAACTTTCACAGCTCACAAAAGGAAAAAAAAAACATAAAACCAGAATAGCTCTCTTTATATTGATTAAATTAAATTTTGGTTAAAATCTTCAGTTAACCTTTCTGTAGATATCCAGTTTCCACTCAGACATGTACTGAGCATGGAAGTTACCATTCCCATTCTCAGAAAAAGCTGGACAAATGGAAAATTAACAACTTGTCTTGCACCTTGTAGCAAGGTAAAATCTCAGGGCAAACTGCTGCCTTTAAATATGGAGAGACGGCACACAAAAAACAAATAACCCAGTGAAGAAATGGGCAGAAAACATGCATAGACACTTCTCTAAAGAAGACATCCGGATGGCCAACAGGCACATGAAAAGATGCTCAACGTCGTTCCTCATCAGGGAAATACAAATCAAAACCACACTCAGATATCACCTCATGCCAGTCAGAGTGGCCAAAATGAACAAATCAGGAGACTATAGATGCTGGCGAGGATGTGGAGAAACGGGAACCCTCTTGCACTGTTGGTGGGAATGCAAATTGGTGCAGCCGCTCTGGAAAGCAGTGTGGAGGTTCCTCAGAAAATTAAAAATAGACCTACCCTATGACCCAGCAATAGCACTGCTAGGAATTTACCCCAGGGATACAGGAGTCCTGATGCATAGGGGCACTTGTACCCCAATGTTTATAGCAGCACTCTCAACAATAGCCAAATTATGGAAAGAGCCTAAATGTTCATCAACTGATGAATGGATAAAGAAACTGTGGTTTATATACACAATGGAATACTACGTGGCAATGAGAAAGAATGAAATATGGCCTTTTGTAGCAACGTGGATGGAACTGGAGAGTGTTATGCTAAGTGAAATAAGCCATACAGAGAAAGACAGATACCATATGTTTTCACTCTTATGTGGATCCTGAGAAATTTAACAGAAACCCATGGGGGAGGGGAAGGAAAAAAAAAAGAGGTTAGAGTGGAAGAGAGCCAAAGCATAAGAGACTGTTAAAAACTGAGAACAAACTGAGGGTTGATGGGGGGTGGGAGGGAGGGGAGGGTGGGTGATGGGTATTGAGGAGGGCACCTTTTGGGATGAGCACTAGGTGTTGTATGGAAACCAATTTGACAATAAATTTCATATATTGAAAAATAAAATAAAATAAAATAAAATAAAATAAAATAATAAATGTGGAGAGACGGACATGTCCAGAGAGATACAGAAATCAAAATCTGCTTACCCAGAGAAGAACCACTAGAGCCTTCAACTCTGATAGAAACACTTGCATGGTAGTTTTGATGGGTTGCTGAGACTGTGTGACTTGAGTAAGAGGAAGAAATTCTTGGGGTCACAGCAGTAGGGGTTCTCCATGCTTATAGTTAGTCCTTTGGGAAATGGAAATTAGAACCACAATAGGATACATGATACAGTTATTAGGCTTTCTATAATTAAAATGAATTGATGAATATGTGGGTAAATTGGAACCATTATACACTGTTAGCAAGGATATATAATTGTACAACCACTTGGAAAACAGGTTGGAAATTAAAAAAAAATGTAGATATATGCCTTCTATATTACCTCAACACTTCATTCCTAATATTTTGTTCAATGTAAGAATCAAATCAACAAAGAGTACATAATTTATTATTCCATTTGTACAAGGATCTAGAAAATGCAAACTAATCTATCGTGGTGGAGACCGCTCAGTGGTTACGTGGGGAGGAGGAGGTGGGATGGGGTGTGGGTCAGGAGAAATGGATTACAAATGGCACCAGAAACTCTTTTAGGTGATGAATATGTTAACAATTTTGATTACAGTAATAATTTCATGAGTGCCTAAATATGTCAAAATTTATCATATTGTATACTTTATTCATGTAGATTTTATTTTTATGTCAATTATACTTATATGTCAATTATAAGTATATGTCAATTATACTTGTTAAAAATTGCTAATCTAGGACTAGTGAGACCTTTGGGGCTTTTGCAGTAGAAATGCAGAACTTTAGCGTGGCTGCTTTTCTACAATCCAGAATACTTGTCCAGGAAAAAACAGCCCTACAAGCACAGCTCACAATAACAAAACAATTATAAACCAGTCTGTATGTTGTATGGAAGTGTTGACTCGCTAATATTACGCTGTATGTTAACTAACTAGAATGTAAATTAAAAAAAAAGAGTGACTATATTAAGTAGTAAATTAGATATAATTAAACAGAGAATTAAGGTAAAAATGACACTAAAAGAAGTCATTTAGAGAACAGAATAAAGTGACTGAAAGTATTAAAGAGTGATTGAGAGACATGGAAAGCATTTTGGAATAAATACAAGAGAGATAATATAGAATGAAGAAATGGGTAAGAATGTTCCAGAAAGCAAGAATTCATTAGATAAAGAAAAATAAATAGAAACCTGGGAACATAGTGAACTTGCATTACCTTAAGGAACAAGATACTATTTAAAAAGCTACCAGAGGGGCACCTGGGTGGCTCAGTTGGTTGAGTGTCCAACTTCGCCTCAGGTCGTGATCTTACGGTTTGTGATTTCAAGCTCCAAATTGGGCTCTGGGCTGACAGCGTGGAGCCTGCTTTGGATCCTCGGTCCCCCTCTCTCTCTGCCCCTCTCCTGCTTGTGCTCTCTCAAAAGAAAATAACATTAAAAAAATAAAATAAAGGGGCACCTCAGTGGCTCAGTTGGTTGTGTCCAACTTCGGCTCAGGTCATGATCTTGTGGTTTGTGGGTTTGAGTCCCGTGTCAGGCTCTGTCGCTCTCTCTTTCAAAAATAAATAAACATTAAAAAATAAGTAAAAAGCCACCAGAAAAAAGACAAGTCATCTGAAAGGAGTACCAGTTAGACTGACAGTAGTTGTTATCAGAAACAAGAGTGGCATAATGGAATTAGGCATAATTAGGCATATTTAGGGCATAGTAGAGTAATATATTGAAGATGCTGAGCATAAAATAACTATCAACTGTGGACTCTGTATATGTCTATACTACTTTCAAGAATAATAGTGAAAAAAGACCAAAACTGAGAGCTTACTAATCACAGATTAATCATCACTGAAAAATCCATTAAAAGTTTACCTCAGGGGCGCCTGGGTATCTCAGTTGGTTAAGCGTCTGACTTCGGCTCAGGTCATGATCTCATGTTTCATGGGTTCGAGCCCCTCATCGGGCTCTGTGCTGACAGCTCAGAGCCTGGAGGCTGCTTTGGACCCTGTGTCTCCCTCTCTCTGCCCCTCCCCTACTCACACTCAGTCTCTCTCTCTCTCTCTCTGTCTCTCTCTCTCAAAAATAAACATAAAAAAAAAAAGTTTACCTCAGGATGAAGAAAATTGAATCAAGAAAGGAATACAAAAGTTTCCAGGTGAGTAAAGAAATTAATCAAAATATAGTTAAGACTAAATTAACACTGTGGAAAACAATCTTTAATACCGATTAATTAGAGAATTTTAAACAAGGTAGAGATAAAATTCTGGACAAATATAACATGGAATTTGTGGAGCAGCAAAGCAAGAATTTCAATGTCAGAAAAATTTATTTTATTTGCCTAATTTAACCACATGAAAGAAGAAAAATTATGACTGTTTCAGTGGATACAGGCATTTTATTTTTTATTTGTAAAAATATTTTTTAATGCTTATTTTTGAGAGTGTGTGCAGAAAGTCTGAGCAAGGGTGGGGCAGAGAGAGAGAAGGAGACACAGAATCTGAAGCAGGTTCCAGGTTCTGAGCTTTCAGCACAGAGCCTGACATGGGGCTCGAACTCACGGACTGTGAGATCATAACCTGAGCCTAAGTCAGACACTTAACCGACCGAGACACCCAGACACCCCATCATCATTTAAAAACTCAAATTAATATCTTCTGGAATCCACAGTTTCTGAGTCCATATTCCATCTTAAGAGACAAAATTATCTGGAAAAGAAAGACACTACGCACTCCCTGCTATTGCCGGTATTATTTGGAGTTTATATTTTTAATTTTGTAGAAGCAAAAACTAAGAAAAGAAACTTCCTGGATAAGAAATAACCCATGGTCCAAGCTCTCAGTGGTCTGTATAAAAACATATTATCTCACCTTTTACTGAAACAAACTAATATTAGTATCATAATATATAAAAAGTTATGCTTTCATTATTTAAATGTATTATGATTCTCATACATTTTTTTTTTACCTAAAGTTGTTATTGGAGGCATATATACAAATGTCCATCTAATGACCCAAAGATATTACAATTTTGAGAAACATTCTTTAGGTTTCTTGTGGCCCATGAGAGAGTAAGATCCACTCAACTGAAGATTGTGTTAAAGGTCTACAGGGTGTCTTGGTGGAAGAATTGTCCTCAGTAGGCTGTGCCATCATGGATGAAGACATTCTTACCCACTACGACTCTGTCCTTGGGGAAGGTGAAGTCCACACAGAGGAAAGGCAATAGGCAGTGTTAGATGCAGGGATAGGTGGCGGTAGAAGTGAGCACACACAGAGAAAAAGATAAAACTCTGACACAGAGCAGAAACACCAGGATATGGAGTAACCGCTTGTTCCTGACAAATGACACGTTCACTAGGGCAGAGCTCTGTAGGCTCACCAGAGTGATCTAGGTGTTCTGAGGGATATTGAATGATGTTCTCTTCCCACTGTCCCGTCCCCTGCAGTCGAGAGCACGAGTGCTGGAATGGCTTCTTGTCTTACGGTTGTGACTTTGTTAAATTAACATCTGTAGAGTAGAGCCCCAGTGTATCTCATGGATTTAACAAAGGGCCACAGGGGAATTAAAATAGAGAAGTTTATTACTCCCAAGTCCTGGAGGAGGTACAGGGTGTGCCTGGAGGGATCACATGGGGAGGTCAAGGCAGCACGCAGGCAGTGAGAGCCCAGCAGGATCTGGAGTATGTGCCTTTATGACAGTCCAAGAGTGAGGGGCTTTTGGGTTCCCTGGCTGAGGCCAGAGTGGCCAATACAAACCAAAAAGTGCTGGCTTTTGGTGAGCTTCTCAGGGGTCTTCTCTTTGGGGCACACCAAGGGAAGGCCCTAGGAGACAGGGAGAATGCTTTTTTTGGGGGCCTCAGGGGATGTCACTTCAGGAGATCACATTTGCTCGTGACTCTGTGGGCATGCTCTGGGGGCAGGGAGCACGAGCTCTGGGGAGCTCGTGACTCTGTGGGCATGCTCTGGGGGGGGGGTGTCAGTTCTGCTGGCCCCCCTTGCCCACACAGAATGGAGGCCCAGGCAGCAACAGGTACGGAGTCTTTTAGCTAAATTCTCAACATTCGATTCACCGTTTAACATCTCAGTATTCCCATTACTTGAGAGTGGCTGCTCCTTGCAATTAAATAAAGCCTATTTGATACAGAATAACTCTGACGATTAAAGTAGCTCTCTTAAAATCATCATCTTGTGATGAAGCATGCCATATTTGCAAACTTCATTTTCTTCCCATTTTTTCATTCCTCATTAATAATGTTCAGAATTTCACTTTTATCCAGTAAAATCACTTGTCATTCTCGTGAGCTAAGGAAGCGCTGAATTTATCTAAAATTAAAGATTCGAGTTTAAACAAACAGCTGAGGAACCTGAATCCAAAGGAGATTTTGTACAGAACAATGCTATGAATTAGCCTGTGTCGGATTAACCGCATTCCTGTGTAAAATGGCCCAGGGCAGAAGGTGGATAGACTTAAAACATCATGAGCTAATAAGACGTTGCCATTTATAACAATAAATATATTATGTCTAGTTTGCTATGGAAGGAGTTTTAGAGCAAGGTGCTGTTATCAGACCTGGTCTTTGATCAGAATGTGAAAGCTGAAAGCAATTATTAAAAGCTACATACTTGCATCCTTTCCCTTCGTGAACTCAGCTTGGAGATAACTCACAGACACATTACAATGTAAACAATATATGAAAGGTGCCATTCCAGAGTAATGTGAGTTTCAGAGGAGAAATATTTTCTTTTTCCCAGTATGATTTCCAGAAATACTGGAAGCACAACAAAGCGACCCAAGACACTTTGAGGCTCTTCGCAGATCGGGCTGTTTTGGGAAGAAGTAAAATGCTGTCTTCTCACGGAAGCCACAAGTCAAACATTTCTGACATATATTCATATCATCACTTCCTGGCCTTCCCATCACAGAAAAACACTTACGGAAACCCCCACCCTAGACAAGAAGAAGATCGGAGATAGATGTATCAGTGCACAGGAACAACTCTGGACAACATGGAGCACTTTGTTAGAGGGGTCTCATTTCACAGGAAATATAGAGAGTGAAACCATCAAGCAAAACTTGGGTTTACCAAAGACATGGGAGACGATGTTGTAGGTTCATACGAATTTAAGACACATCTTTGGGAGGGGGAGAAGGGAACTTACATCTCTTGGCTACTTGCTATATATCAGGTGCTTTCTGTATCCTATCACATTTAACATCCAGGTTCCCTGTTTTCCATATGATGACAGGTGACGGTTTTGGCCTAGCTGCCCTAAGGAGATTTGGTCTTTACAAAGCATGAAAGACTTGCTAGTAATCACGAATGATTATGCTCATAACCGTTTACATGCTCATCTCCCGGGCTACATTGTTTAGCTCTTTTACAGTCAGAGCCATGATGTGTTTTCACTGTGGTATTCAATAATTTTGCAAGTTGTCTGATACAAAGCATTCATTTAGTAAATGTATGCTGAAAGACTGAACATACAGGAAAGCGGACTGCCTCAGGTGGTGATGATGTATATTATCAACCTGTCGAATTATCCGTACGGGGATTCCTCCTGCAGTAGAATAAATGGGTCTACTATTAGAGAAAGCCAGATCACTCCACCAACCTAGGAGATGGTTATTATTATCCACCTTTTGTAGATGAGGAAACCCACCTGCAGAAGGGGAAAGACATTTTCCCAAGGTAACTCAATCACTAGTAAGCGATTGAACTAGGATTCAATTCTCAGATCTGACACCAAAGCCTTCCCACACTCCCCTTCCGTACTAAATTCCCAGGGAGCCTTCCATTGTATTCTTTGGCTTCTTGAAATTTGAACTCCTAAGGCCTCTCAAGGAACCATTTTCCAGATTGGGGGTAGGGTGTGGGGGCACAGGCAGTGAGTGCTGTTTCTGTTGTGTGTAAGGATAAACACCACCCAGATCTTTGGGAACTTTACTGTCCTCTGGGAACAAAACACCTCTCTGAGTTACTTCGTTAATATCAGCCTTTGATCCAGATACAAGTTCTTTTTGGCATTCTCTGCAGTTCTCATTTGCCAGAACAGAATACTCCAGAAATTGCACTTTGGGATTCAGAATTTGTTTTTCGAATTGTGTTGTTTTGCCATTGTCTTCAGCTCCTGAGTCCCAGCGTAATGCTGGCTCTTCTCTGCCCCTAAGAGGCAGGTCACTGAAGGCCAGCATTTCCGAGTTGCATTCTTCTCCACAACTGACTTCAAGCACAGGGTTCCTCTCATCCATCGCTGTCATGTCAGGAGTGTGAGAAGAAAAATGGAGAATTATTCTCGTGGTTCCCACAATTCCAGCTTCTTCCCTTTATTTCCCAGTCATGCCAGAGCTACTTCCTGTATTTGCTTACTTCCAGGTTATCTTTGGTCACTTTCTGCCTTTCCACTTCTTCAGTGCCTAACTGATCATTCTCTACATTAAATTCTCTCCGTTTATGTAACTGGTGTGGGTTTTGTCTCATGACTGAATACTGACTCACACAAGGATTCAGCAGTGGCAGATTATGGACCTCCTTCTTTTTCATCTAGAGGAGAGCTATCACAGTTACTCAGAAACTTTGTGACCCTGCGTTTTATTTTTTCATGTGTTCAGGACAGACCGACCGATGTGTGTCAGGGGTCTACTCTGGGATCAGTCAACTTTGGTAAATAGGAAAGAATCATGTAGTTAAAACATGTTTCACTGGGGGCAGTGCCTGGATGGCTCAGTTGGTTAAGCATCTAATGCTTGGTTTCAGCTCAGGTCATGATCTCACAGTTCATTAATTTGAGACCCACATTGGGCTCTGATGCTGATGGTGAAGAGCCTGCTTGGTGTTTTTTCTCTCCCTCTCTCTGCCCCTCCCCTCCTCATGTGTGCTCCCTCTCCCCACAAAATAAATAAATCTGTCCTCTCTCTTTCAAAATAAATAAATTTAAAAAAAATGTTTCACTAGGACCAGAGAAAGAGGAACTAAACAAAGGGCATCCACTATATAATTATCATTTTGGGTTATTTAACAGTCCTAAGGGACTCAGAGTCCTTCTAAATCACAAAAGGAAGACAATGGTATTTTCTGCTGACTTAATATTACTTCTGTTACACCATGTTCTATTTTTTTAATTGATAATATATGTAACAACATAGTCATTGACAGGAAGAAATTGTAGAGAAAGAAAGAGGAGGATGGGAGGAGGAAGGGAGAGAGAGGGAACATGAACAATTTAGTTAAGAGAAACTTGGTTTTTGTTTTAATCTGTGTATTTTCAGGACACAAAGAAACCATGAGTAACTCATGGATTTTACTCACAAACAATTATCTCTGCAGTGTTCACACTCAGAAATGTAGTCATACTGCTACCTAGTGAGTTCTTTGAAGGGAAAATTTACAGGAAGTCTTGGAATGCATTAGTCCAAAGTCATAGAACTTGAAAGCTGGAAAGAATCTTATGATTTAGGTCAATTCCTTCATTTCAAAAATAGAAAAACTGTTATTTGAAAAAGTTAGCTGGCTTAAGGCCATCCAATTTGCTGGTGGGGATGAAAGATGACATAGAATCTCATCAAAGTAAGCTGAACATTTGATAAATATTTGTTTTGCCTTGTGCTGTATCTATTTAAAAACATTAATGATATTTCAAAAACATAAATGCAGAGAGAATAGCCTACTGAACACTTTTGTGCCTATCACCCACCTTCAATAATACATGCTCATTATAATTAATAAATAGCCCTTTATTCATTCTTGAGTGAGTTTTGGTAGTTGGTATATTTCAAGGAATTTGTCCTTTTTCCCTCTTATTCTTTGACTAGATGGAAGAGCCATAGTGATGTATCTCTCATTCCTGGTATTGGTAATGTGTGAATTCTCTCTCTCTCTCTCTCACTATATTGATCTCACTAGAGATTTATCTGTTTTTATTGATCTTTTCAAAGTATGAGTCCTCCAACTTTGTTCTTCTTTTTCAATATTGTTTGGCTATCCTGGGTCCCATGCATTTCCATCTAAATTTTAGGATAAGCATTTTTGTTTTATGCCAGCTGGGAAGCTGATTTCTTTATGTTGATTTTGTATCCTGCAGCTTTACTAAATTTGTTTTTGGTAGAGCCTTTAGGATTTTGTATATGTGAGATCATATCATCTGCAAATAAAGACGGTTTTACTTCTAGCTTTCTGATCTGGATGTCTTATATGTCTTTTTCTTTCCTGATTGCTCTGGCTGGGACTTCTGTGTCAAACAGGAGTGGTGAGAGTGGACACCCTTGTTTTGTTTCTGATCTTAGAGGAAAACCTCTGCGTCTTTCACCACTGAGTATGTTAGCTGTGAGCTTGTCATATGTGCTCTTTGTTATGCTGAGATATGTTCTTTCTACACACAATTTGTTGAGAGTCTTTTTTATCATGAAAGGGTGTTGTATTTTGTCAAATTCTTTTTCTGCATTCATTGAGTTGATCATATGGTTTTTATCTTTTCTTCTATTAATGTGGTGAATCACATTTTATTGATTTATGTATGTTAAACATTCTTGCATCCCAGTGATAAATCATGCTTGATCATGGTGATGACCCTCTTAATGTGATGTTGAATTCAGTTTGCTAATATTTCGTTGCGAATTTTTGCATCTGTGGTTATCAGAGACATTGGCCTGTACTTTTCTTTTCCAGCTGTGTCCTTATCTGGCTTTGTTATTTGAGTAATGATGGCCTCAAAAAAGGGTTTGTGAGTATTCTCCCCTCTTAAAGTTTTTGGAAGAGTTGGAGAAGGATTGGTGCTAATTCTTTATTTTCTCTTAAATGCTTATTTATTTATTTTGAGAGAGAAAGATAGAGTGTGAGCCAGGAGGGGCAGAGAGAGAGGGAGACAGAGAACCCCCAACAGATTCTGTGCTTTCAACACAGAGCTTAGCGTGGGACCTCAACCCATGAACCATGAGATCATGACCTGAGCCAAGATCAAGAGTCTGACGCTTAATCGACTGAGCCACCCAGGTACCCAGTGGTAACTCTTTAAATGTTAGGAACAAAAGTTTTAAACAGTGGGAAGAAACTTAGGGTACTAATTAGAGTCACTCTTACAATAGGGCCTATGCTCCTGACTGACCTTGGACCTTGCAGAGGCAGTGTGAGCAAGAGAGCTGGCCACAAGGTGAAAGGGGATAGGGGAGCCAAAGGGAGTCGGTGCAAAGGGATTTTGTGGGTGTCTGTTCACTAACCTGTCATATCTGTGTAACTGCCTGCTCCATATTATCACAATTTCTCCTTTTTTCTTAAATCTGATTCCTCCAACCCTTTATTTTTACCACTGTGTCCAAGTACTTTCCAATTTTCTCTTCCATATGTACTCTCCACTCTGTCTTTGCCCCAGAATGCTGACCCATGCTGACCCATAGCAATAGGCTTCCTGTTCCTCAAACATCAAGCTGGACTTGGCTGATGGAGAATCGCAGGAGTTGGGGTGGTGGTGAAGTCAGGGTATTTATTCCCCTGGTTCCCTCTCTTCAGGGTCACCTTGGGCTTGTTGCTTCCTCCTTGAATGATGAAAGGCCATAGTGACTTCCACGTGAAACTCTCCTCACAGTTCTGTTTCCAGGTTCTAGCTACGTCTCCATCCCTCACCATCATCATTCTCATGACTTTCCTGATACCTGCTCAAACCTTTGTACATGATCTGTTTTTTTAAACCCTCCTCAGATTCTTCCATGTGAGCGTGCCGTTTCCTGCTGGGACCCTGGCTAATCACTTTGCTCACCATATTCCTATCTTCCTCATTCTATTAGCCGTTCTTTATTTGAAGGAAACAGAGGTTGAATGCCTTTTCCTTACAACAGCATATGTTTTAGTTAGGTTTTTTGTTGTTGTTGTCGGCTTGTTTTTAGGTTTCAAGGAGTTGAGACACACTCATGCTCCCTTAAATAACGAGTTTATTATGAAGACATCAACAGAAATAAATAAAATAGTAATTTCTATCATGAAATTAGACTTTAAGAAGAGCTGATATTGCACAAAACTAGATCTCAAGGCAACTAGCAGGCAGTCCAGTTTCTTTTAAGTCAAAATCCTGACAGAGCATAAGGGAGTTCTATACATATTTTTCTAGGTTCTCTCTTGATCTTAACTCTCTTTTGTAGGTCCAGGGTTCATACTCATACCCTTTGGAACCAATAAATTCAAGGCCATACGCTTAGTGGCTAGGTGTTCTGGATCTAGCATCTGGTGTCCCTGACTTGAGTTTTGACTTTACTAACTGGCTGTGTGCCTTGGGGCAAGCTGCTTCATATTTTCTTAGGCTCAGTTAGGCCACGTGTAAAATGGGAATAATGACCAATCTTTATTTGATTCTTGGGACAATTCAATCCGAAGAAAGATGGCCTGGGTAAAGAATAAGTACGCACTGAATGTAAGGGCCTGCTACTATCATTTTCATCAGCGGCAAAATTGTTTTGCCAACAACTTACGGGAAAAATCACTGAACCTCTAGGTGAGCTATCAGTTCAAGGCAATAGATAAACCTCTGGTGCTTGCGTGTTGTTATCAAAGGAGTTGTGTGGATAAGGACTGTGTACAAAGTTGCTGAAATGGCATAACCAGGGTCAAGATCTACTATTGTTAGGATGCCTTGGGAGACTTGTTACAGCATCAGCTGAACAGTGAGCACTGGTTAACCTTGTGTCTCAGTGCTAGCTGGGGCTCATTAACTCCTCCCTAGAGTTGGATTGGAATAGTCTTTCAGTTCTAGGGAGCAGATGTTCTCATTCATCTCTCATGGCAGGGATTCTAGGTTCTCTCCTTTAGTGTGATAGCAGCCTCTCACTTTGCTATATTCTGGATGTCGTAGGTTAGCCCCTGGGCCTTCCATTCTGAATGTCTCATGATTGGACTCTCTCAGACAAATACGTGATCACTACAGGTGGTTATGATCCTCTCTGCTGGGAAACATTTTCTTGTTAACTTATCTCATGGGCCCAGAGATGCCTGTGGACTGGCTGCCTTTGGGTCTGGGGTCCATTCTTTATTAAATCAGCTAATTCATAATTTGTGGTGTAATGTGACAGTAGCATGGTGACTTGTGTGAAAGTAGTTAAGAAGGAGCCCTTAGACAGGAGTCCCTGAGAAGGAGCTTTGCGCATAATAGGTCTTTCAGAGATTCGGCCCACCTAGTAAAGAATTAAATTCTACCACCCAGATGAATTTTATGTCATGTAAATTATACCCACATAAAGCTGTTTGATGGGAGTGGAGCAGAAAAGACAGATGATGCTGAGTAGAGTGTGTGCAATGATGGTTCAGGGCATCATCAACACCAAATATTTGTTGACATGTACTATGTGTCAAATACCATACTAGCTGTTGAATGTAAAATTTAAATAGATATATTCCCTGCTTTTGTTGAAATAATACTTGGGTATTATACTAGGGTATTAATATTTCACTTCAAGGTAGAAGTACAGTGTAGATGGCACTGTGGTATAGATTTTGTTTCTCAGGGCATAGACAAAAAGCCTTATTTCTGTATCTTGTCTGTTAAGTACAAAAATATTTATGGAGTGACACAGAGTGCCTCATGGAAAATTATGTTTCTGATCAGGCAAACTTTTTATCTGAGCCATCACTTCAGATATTGAGTAGAATTATAATTTTGGTAACTCAATATCTAACTGACAATATGAAACTAACCGTACATATTTTTTCATTTCCTGGAGACATCAAAAAATAGTTCTTACCCTCATGACAATGGAAATAATTTTAAAGCTGCTATTGTCATAAGTATATAACATAATTATTTTCATGGTCTTAAAGCAATCTGTCTAGCCTACGATTCTCCATGTCTCCTTCCTACCTCCCCTCCCCTCCCCTCCCTTTCTCTCTCCTTCCCTCCCTACTTTCCTTTCCTCCCTCCTTCCTTCCCTTCCTTTAGATCTGAGTAGGAAATGGTTGGAGAATATATAAGAAATGGCTGTTTGGTTTTCCTAAAGGAGAATTTCCAGCTCCCACTGTCAAGCAAAGATAGTCATTATCTCTTTTTCCTTATACAGGTGTACATAATTGATACTTTACCATATTTACACATTGCTTAACAGTGATTCACTTATCTGCTTAGCAAACATGTTTTTAGTATTTTGTGTCAGGCTGTGGTCTTGCTACTGGATATAAAAATGCAAACTATTGTCTTTTACAAAAAGAAATGACTGGGGTGCCTGGGTGGCTCAGTCGTGAAGCCTCTGGCTTTGTCTTAGGTCATAATCTTGTGGTTCAAGACTTTGAGCCCTGAGTCGGGCTCTGTGCTGGCAGCTCAGATCCTGGAGCCTGCTTCAGATTCTGTGTGTCCCTCTCTCTCTGCCCCTCCCCCTTTCGTGCTCTGTCTCTTTCAAAACAAAAACAAAAACAAAAACAAAAACAAAAACAAAAACAAAAAGACATGACTATCCATTGAGTGGCAGACAGCATCCTGAAAATGGTCTTCCCTTTAAATGTTCTCAATACCTATGTGTCACAGTGTTTCAAGACAGGGAAATAAAAATTTAATTCACAAAAATCAGTCACTCTTTCACAAAGAGTGTTCACTGTCCTAGGAAACTTATCACCCTGCTTGAGTTTATGACATACCAGACTCAGCTGGTTCCTCACTATGGTACTAATTTAGATCCAGAAACTCAGGACAAAAAGTATCAGAGTTAAATTTTGATAGGTTATGTCAAATTGTCCCCCAATACTATTATAGTAATTTGTATTCTTCCTTACAATGCACACTTCTCATAAACTTGCCAATCCTGGATATTATCAGTTTTGTGTGACATTTTAAGCTAAGCTCACTGTGCACAACAGATGAAGGCTGTGAGCTGTGACTGAAATGAAATCCCGGTTGGGGAGGGCCACCGCCCTGTCTAGTCAGCTTCCCGTCTCCCTGTCCTGGGGGTCCTCAGTGGCATCTCTCAGGAATCGCAGAACTCCATTAAACGTGGTTTGAAAATCATGGTTTATGAGTTTGTCTTCATGGCTCTATTTGGTTGGTATTTGGCTTTCAAATTAACAGTGTGTTTCTTTTGTTGGTAATCTTTGAGTTGTAGTAGTATTTAAATATTATTTCTAGTTCTCCAGACACAAAATAAAAAGTCATTGTGTGCCTGTTCATTGTTTGAAAAAACTACTAACCAAGATCTCAGTAGGATGCCAATATAAAGAGCTTTATTATCATCAGTGTTCAAGTGGTACCCTCATTACAAGATAAGCTGTGTATGTCACATTAACTCTTTCAGGTCACAAGAGAAATGTTTAGCAAACTCCAAGGGTAGCAGCTCTAAATTTAATGCATTAGTGTATTCCATTGTGGCCTGAAAGACTTTTCAAAGGATTGAATTAAAGTCTTTGGAAGTATTCAGGCTTAGGTTGGAAGGCTTATGATACCAGGACAGTCCATGGAATGCATAGGGTTTTAACTGCACTGCATTAGTTTGGTGAAGAGTGGGATTTGGGAAGACATGCTGGTGAGAGTGATTCTTTTGGATCATGTTCCCCACTTCATTTTTCTGTGAAGGCATGCTCTGAAACTGCATTAAGCATGCATTGGCTATAAACATGGTTTGAAGCACCAGGATGTATTTACTGGATGGGGACTGTCCTAAAAGGGGGTGGGTTTCCAGTTCTTCCATACTTGGAAGAAAAATAGAGGAGAGAGCCATGTTGTCCTGCCAATTCAGGAACTCAACAAAGTGGCTCCCGTCACAGAGGAGTCAGCTAGACTTGTTTTCAG
The DNA here is from genome assembly GCF_046562875.1 of Panthera onca. NCBI lineage: Eukaryota > Metazoa > Chordata > Mammalia > Carnivora > Felidae > Panthera > Panthera onca. The sequence continues at coordinate 109,346,355 of NC_138348.1, forward strand.
CAATTGTGTCAGTGACTACATGGGAGGTAGCCCCCAGTGACCCCTGCTGCTGGGCCTTTACACCACTGTGTCATTTCCGCTCAGGGACCGCGGGCTGGACTGAGGGACTTAGTTCTAATGAACAGAGTATGGCAGATTGTGAGCTGTCTTCTGTGAGATGAGGTTGTAAAAAGACTGCACTTCTACCTTGGGTACTCTCTCTCTTTTTCTCCCTCTTAGATTGTTTGTTCTAGGGAATGGCCCTCGTGGTGAAAGACAGCCTTTTCAATAATTAGGTGAATGGGATTGGAAGTGGACTCCCTCAGTCATTTTCCCATCAAGCGTTCAGATCATATCACAGCCTCAGTTTACTGTTTGAGAGGCCCTCAGACAGAGGGACCCCAGCTAAGCTCTCCCTGGATTTCCCAACCCAAAGAAATTGCTTTGTTGTTGCTATTTTAAGCTTTTATATTTTTGTGTTCGTTTTTACATGGCAATAAACAAATGGATTGTTTAAAAAATACAAATCCATTGTACAACATCTTGAACAGGGTAAAAGTAAAGAAAGGTCTGTGCTAAGTGGTCCTCTGTTAGTAAAACTTCAGGTACCTTCTCTTTGATGATAACTCATCGAACAGAGAGGCAATTCACTTGGTCAATGGCATTGTTAGCCCACATTTCAGTACAGCCACCATGACTGCTAACTTTACACATGTTTAACTGACATTGTCCTAAGTCATATTTAAGACCAGGGTCCCAGGAGGTCACCTAGAGATTTACAACTTCCTCTGGTTTAGAGTTTAGACGTTGGTAGCACCGTACTAGGGATGTCCTACACACTAGACTATTTCACCTTCACAGGAACAGTGTGAAAGAAGTATCCTCACCATTATTTTAAAGATGAGGCCAATTCAGAGATGTCAATAGGCCGATCAAGGAATCATAGGTAGAAAACACTGCAGAGAGATTTGGGATTCGGGGCCGCCTGGTTCCAAAGCCAGAGCCCTTTCCACTTTCTTATTCCTCCTTCACACGCCGGTTTAAAGCCTAAGGTGAGAAGGACAAACATGGAAAAGGTTATTACAGATGTGGAGGACCTTGAAGAGGTGTGCAGATTTGAGCTGACGTGTTGTGCTGGAACCCAAGAGGCCTGTGGGAGGGAAGCGTGCACTTCAAGAGAGACAGGATGGAGCACTGGGAATTCATGGGTCCTGTTAAGAAAGGAAGTCAACCGAATCCATTGCTCATGTGCTCTGACACAGCTCGGCTAAGATAAAATGAACTGCCACCTGTTCTCAGGTGGCCTCTTACTATTCCTAATTTATTGTCCCCAAGGAGGGGCCCTGTGAAGCAGAAAGTTGTCACAAATCTAAAAATACAGCATTTTTATGGAAAACATTCATTTACACTAAATGCACTTACGTACAGGGTGTAGCCCATTCTAGTTTGTTCCATTTTGTTAGCCAAAATTATCAGTGACAGTTCTTGTAATTATTTTCCTTTTTTTTCCCCCCAGTTACAATCTTTATGAAATTGGATTTAAATAATTACATCCTTCTGGGATTTCTTTTTTAAAACGCGTTGTGTGTAAGGCTAAATTTGGGATGCTTCATTTAACATTGCTGAAGGAAAGAACAGATACTAAAATATTTTGAGCTGGAGCTTTACATAGACAAAGAGAAACTTCAAATACTGATTACTAATGACATTTGTATTTTGCACACCAAAACGCAGGAGCAGTTGCAAATATATTTGACAAGTTTCAAACTGTGGCAGTAACTGCCTTGTAGAATTTTTAAAATTTGAAGCTGATTTTGGGGGGTGGGTGGGTGGGTAGTAAGAGTCCCAGCAGGTGAATCCCAGTCTGACAGTCTTGATGGCAGTTGGATGTGTCTGATTTGATATCATGGATATTTCATGATCTTAAAAACAGCCTTCAGCTTCCATCTTGTGCTGTCACTAAGAGGTGCCCGCAGATGCTCACACTATCATTCCATCCAGACCCTTCCCCTACCTCTGCCCATGGCATCACTGTAGATAGCCTGTCTTCGACGTTCACCCCAGTCTCAGGGCATGACTCCCATCTCCCCAGGAGGAGGGAGGGCTCCTTTTTACATGTAGTACTTCCTATTTAAAAAACCCCAAAACTATAATTGCTTATTTCTTAGGGTCACGTTAAAATGTAAAAATGTGGCTGTGTCACATTGGCTTGCGAGAACATCGTGTATCTGCAGCTGCTAAGAAAAGGCTCTCATGTGTCAGTACAGGGTGCACAGGCAGCACCGAGAAAGCCAAATGGTTTCCCAGGGAGAGTGAGTCATTGATTGTCACCTCTCCCCCCACCTTCCCTCACTCCCTCCTCCATACCCCACATCACCACGTGAGGTTGGTGTAGGAGTCGTGCTGGTCCCTTGTGGAGGCTTGGGGTGAAAACAGAGAGAGTCTGGAAGGGGCTAACATTTGTTGAATATGGACTGTATGCAGGTGCACATGCTAGTTGCTATTTGAGTCCCGCTTAATCCTTGCAAGACCCCACCTGTTCCATTGGCATTGACCTCATTTGGAAAGATTAAAAATGGAGGGAGAAAGACTAAATAATTTTGTGATTATTGTGTGAGACTGGCTTAAACTTGGGTTCATCCAACTCATGCTTATCGTCTCAGAATTTGTGAAGGGATATGGCTGTCCCCTGGAAATGTTTGGGCATCCTTGATTTCCAGGAATCATTCTCTTACAGGCTACCTTTTTCTTTTTTAAAGTTTTTATTTATTTATTTTGAAAGAGAGAGAAATCACAAGCAGGGGAGGGGCAGAGAAAGAAGAAGCAGAAAGGATCCCAAGCAAGCTCCCCACCATCAGCACGGAGCCGGATGTGGAGCTCAAACCCACAAATCATGAGATCATTATCTGAGGTGAGGTCAGACGCTTAACCAACTGAGCCACCCTTGTAGCCACCCAAAGGCTCCCCTTGTAGGCTACCTTATATTCTGTGTGTGTGTGTGTGTGTGTGTGTGTGTGTGTGTGTGTGTGTTTGGATGCACATGCATGTGTAATAGGTTTGATAAATAGAGCTCCGGTGTATTGTAGGAGGCTGAGTTCTTTAATATGATCATGTCAGATATGTACTGATTTGTAATCTATTCTGGTTGAACAGTAGAAAATAAAATCGATGCTCATTAACTTAGTTATCACAACTTACAGGGTAATTGGCACTGTATTTAACTGTGGTTTCTGATTCCTGACTTGAGAAAGTCCTGCTCTAAGTCAGGAATGTTTCCTTGAGGACTGTTTGCATGGTATTATTTTTCAGTCAAGGCAGTAAAGGGGTAGTGATTATAATGGAGGAGAATTATAGTTTGAGGTAGATCATATAGATTAGTTGGCTGAACTAAATTTGAAGGCCAACCCCAAAGAAACACTAGAACTCTTGTCACTGTTGCTCATGTACAGCAAGAACGTGAAACAACAGCCCGAAGGGAGGAGAGGAGGAGATCAGGAAACAACTTCTGAAAACAAATTCTAATAGTTGTTTATTTTGAGCAGTCTCTTCTTTTCTGACAGATCTTTAAGCTTTTCAGTATTAATAGTCATTCATGCAGTTTTCAAAATGTGTCCTTAATAGGGCAAACATATTTCTAAGTTTTTTAGGATTCTCCTGGTTATACTTGTGAGTGTGGAAAAATTTTTAGGCTCCCCCCTTCTTTCTCACAAGCGTCCCTGCTTGAGTGATCAGTTCCATGGTTACTCTGCGGAACACCCACCATATGGTAGGATCTGGAGAGAGACACAGAAGCAAACAAAACAAACATGGTTCCCTATTTTCAAGGAGCTAATGTTCTAGTGGAAGGGCCATCCCACACCTCAAAAAAAAAAAAAAAAAAAAAAAAGAGTCACAGAAAAGGTAAGCAAAAATTTACAGAGTAATGTGAAGGAATCAAACCAGGACCTGAGATGATAATTGCAAACAAGAGACCATCCTTAGAGAAACTAGAAAAAGAACTTCTGAAGAGGTATCATTTAGGCCAAGACCTAAGAGATGAGGAGTTAGCCATACAAAGTCAGGGGCAGAATATCTCTGGCAGATGCAAAGGCCCTGAGGCTTTGTACTATGGCATATTTGAGAAATTGAAAGAATGCAGTGAGGTTGTTGTTTAATATCAGAGAAGAGTAGTAGACAAGGCTCAGATCATGAGCCTCACGAACTGTGATATCATGACCTGAGCTGAAGTTGGACGCTTAACTGACTGAGCTACCCAGGTGCCCCAAAAGTTTTGTTTTTATACATTTAAATATATAGGCATATATGTTTCTCTCTCTTACTCTGATGCTCTTGTCCTTTCCTCAAGGATAGTCGCTATTAAAATGTCTTGTGTTTCCTTCAAAATTTTATTCAAATACCTGAATATTTGTATGTATAAAAAACAAAGGGATCATGTTTACATGATGTTCTGTACTTATCTTTTCACTGAATAATATATCGACACCTCGAAAACCTCATTCTTATAAAAAGCTACATAATATTCTGGCTTATGAATTCATGATCTTTTTTTTTCACCAATTACCTATCAATAGATATTTTTGTAGCTTTCCTTTCATTTTTGTTTTGTCATAGCAAACAATACTTCCCGCAGAATCTTTGATCATAAATCTTGGAGCTCTTTTTCAAGCTTAATTATTAAGTAACATTACTATGTGCTTTTCAACTTTTGAAAGATAGTGCTGAATTGTCCTTCCAGAATGATTTCACCAATTTAAAACCGCTCCCTTCAAATATATGAGTGTGCCTGTTTTCCTACACCTTCCTGAACACTGGATAATATTAAGTTTTTAAACAATTTTTTTTCACGTTTATCTATTTATTTTGAGACACAGAGAGAGTGCAAGCAGGGAGGGGCAGAGAGAGAGGAAGAGAGAGAATCCAAAGTAGGCTCCACACTGTCAGTGCAGAGCTTGACACAGGGCTTAAACTACAAACTGTAAGATCATGATCTGAGCTGAAATCAAGAGTCAAATGCTCACCCGACTGAGCCACCCAACACCCCTATCATTAAATATTTTTATTTTAAGTTTTGCCTACTTGGTAAGTAGGAAATGGTATCTCCATGTCTTTTGAAATGACATTTTTTGAATCATGAATAGAATTGAGTTTTTCTTATGTCTATAAGTTTTTCATGTTTGTGTCTTTTCATACATTTTAATCACCTTTATCCTGGGTCCTTCTTTTCATTATGGATTTATTTGAGTTCCTTGTGAAATAATTACTTTGTAATTGAGGAAAGGATGCCTGGTGATACTGTAACAAATATATTTTCCTAGCTTGATATTTTGCGATCCAGAGTTTTGATTTTTAAGTAGTCAAATTTGTCAAGTTGTTCTTCATGGTGCCTAGATTTAAACCATGTTTAAAAGAATTTTTCCAGTTCCAGATCATAAATATATTACAGATAAACTCAACTGTATTTTCATCTGCAACTATCATTTTGAATAGTTTCAAGCAAGCTGGTGATATGTTTTGATTTGTATTTTAGTTATAATAATTAATTAATTAATTTTTAAAGTTTATTTACTTTGAGAGAGAGAGAGAGAGAGAGAGAGCGAGCAGGGGAGGGACAGAGAGAGAGAGAGAGAGAGAGAGAGAATCCCAAGCACTGACAGTGCAGAGCCTGATATGGGGCTTGAACTCATGAACTGTGAGATCATGACCTGAGCTGAAATCAAGAGTTGGACACTCAACCAACTGACCCACCCAGGCGCCCCTTGATTTGTATCTTAAAAGCTCATTTTTGGTGCTGTGTGGTGTGTGGACTGGAGGAGAGCAGGGGTGGGTATGGAGACATGAGCTGGGTGGCCGATGGGTGGAAGGAGATTGTGAAGGCTGGCTTAATGGGGTAGTGGGAGAGCTCTAGGGAAGAGGAACAGCAAGATAATTTTGGAGATCATGTTGATAGGACTTAATTATGTACTGGATATGTGCGCTGCTGGATAAGGAAGAATCTGGACCAGCTTCTAGGGTTTTCGACTTCTGAAGTTGGGTGGATGTCATATTACTCACTGAAATGAAGATAGTTGGTGTTGGTATAAGGGGTGTTTTGGGAGACCAAAGTCTCATTCTAGTTTCGGAATGTAAAGTTTGACATCTCTGAGCGACGTCTGGCTAGCTGTAGCTTTTCACTGTTAGGTGGGTAACTGATCCATTGGGAGCTGAGAGGTAAGGTGTTTTTCAGATGGTGTTTCAGTCACTAAGATTTAGCAGGGATGAATCAGAGAAGCTCTGACTCAGGTCAGGATAAAGGACAAAGAGCCAACAAAGGAGTCTGGGAAGGGGTGGCTGGAAAGAGAGGGGAAAATCCTGGAAGGAATGATATTGCTGAAGCCAAGAGAGGGGTTCTGTGAGGTAGGGAGAAGTCAAGTCTACAAACTGCTAGTGAGAGCGGGCACACGAGGACTGGATTTGGCCCACGGGCATCACTGGCCATCTTCAGGGAAACTCCCAGCAGGATTTGGGGCAGAAGCTTGATTGGATGGATTAAATTGGATGGTGAGTATATACTGATTGTATGTCCATCGTCCAGCCTTCCCCGTGTCATCACAGCACTTCTTGCTCTTCATGTATAGGAATAACCTTCTGATGAGGACCATCCATGTCACGTCTTTATTAGGGCCCTGTTCCCTGTTGTGTTCTTATTCTTGTTCTCAGATTATCGTAACTACCTGTGCATCTCCTATTACACTTGCTTCTCCTGCCTCTTCAACTCCTCAATTCCTCCCACTGCGCCCTCTGGAAATCACAGTGTGTTGTTTCCAGAAGTCTCTGTATCTTAGTCATTTCTCTGAACACCCCTCTTTGCTTGCTGCTCTCACTGACATCTGGCCTCTCCAAGGGTCCTGCTTTCCCTACAGCGATCCCCAGTGGTAGTTGCTTTTGCTCTCATTGCCTTACCAACCTGGAGATGGGAGGGAGCCCTGTTTGCCCTCCACTTTTGTTTGCAGACCATGCTCACTCTTCCCCTTCTTCAGAAGTCCATCTTGGAGTCTCACAACATTGGATTATTTTACCCACCACCACTCACGGTTCCTTTGCTCTTCCTTCTCCTGAAGCATTTCCCTTACATTTCCCATCATTTTGGCTCCTGCCTAACTGGAACTGTCTCATATGGCTCATCATAATTCTTGTTTTTTTCTTCAATATTTTTTAAATAATCATTCCCTGCACCCTCATTCCTTGAAGTTATCTTCTCCAAGGCTCTGGCCTCTGTACTGAGCAGCTTGTTTTTCAGGCGCATGACCTGGAGCTTGTGAACAGTGGTAGCTGCAACCCCTCCCTCATTTTTCTTTCTGCTTCACTGCTGTTAGTACTCCAAGCCCAGCAATTTGTTAGTCCCACTAAGATCACCAATCTATTGCTTGATTTTTACCTCCTTTTCAGGTGAACCCCCCCACCTTTTTTCTTTTTTTTGAGAGAGAGAGAGAGAGAGAGAGAGAGAGAGAGAGAGAGAGAGAATATCATAAGAAGACTCCATGCTCAGTGTGGAGCCTGAGATGGGGCTCAATCTCATGACCCTAGGATTATGACCTGAGCCAAAATCAAGAGTCAGATGCTCAACCAGCTCAACCACCCACATGCTCTGATCTTTACCCCCTTGAGGTCCTCTTTCCCCCCTCTTTGCCCAGCTTATGCTTTATGGTCAGTTGTTATAATCACTCCCTTGTGTGCTCGTTGACTCTCAACACTCTTGTTAAACTCACATCCACCAACCCCAAGCATTCCCTTAGTGCTGCTCCACACTCTTTCCCCTCTATACTTCCACCTTCATACTCTTTAGACAATTATTTCAGACCTTTTCTCTACTTAAACATCCAACGTCATCTTCCCCAAACTACCCTAAGCTTATGAAATTTCCTACTTCCCTGCAAAATGAAAGCACTCAGACAGGATCTTACCCTAACTACCATTCCCACATTTATCCCCCTCCCTAAACCTGCATCCACGTTTTCTGTTCTCTGCCTTGTTACCATCCATGACCTAGTCATAGTCTTATTCAAAATCAGTCTTGCCATTTGCTGACTACTGTCCTCCCCTCTCACCTACTCAGACATACTACTCCAGCAACTCCCCTTCTCTCCTACATGATGAACTTTCCCCTGCACCAGAACATTCTCATCAGCATGCAAACATATTGCTATTTCTTCTTTCATAAGAGAACTGGAAAGGAAACAGAACAGAACACTTCTCCAGACTTACTTATTTACATCTGCTTCCTAGGAACTCCTCATGATATTTGCTTGCACTCACAATTTCTGCTCTTTGTTTGTTTGTTTCTTTTTAATGTTTGTTTGTTTGTTTATTTATTTATTTATTTATTTATTTATTTATTTATTAAATTTATTGTCAAATTGGTTTCTATACAACACCCAGTGTTTATCCCAACAGGTGCCCTCCTCTATACCCATCACCCACTTTCCCCTCCCCCCCCACCCCCCATCAACCCTCAGTTTATTCTCAGTTTTTAAGAATCTCTTATGATTTGGCTTCCCCCCTTTCTAAGTTTTTTTCCCTCTCCCCCATGGTCTTCTGTTAAGTTTCTCAGGATCCACATAAGAGTGAAAACATATGGTATCTGTCTTTGTATGATTTATTTCACTTAGCATAACACTCTCCAGTTCCATCCACATTGCTGCAAATGGCCATATTTCATTCTTTCTCATTGCCAAGTAGTATTCCATTGTATATATAAACCACAACTTCTTTATCCATTCATCAGTTGATGGACATTTAGGCTCTTTCCATAATTTGGCTATTGTTGAAAGTGCTGCTCTAAACATTGGGGTACAAGTGCCCCCTATGCATCAGCGCTCCTGTATCCCTTGGGTAAATTCCTAGCAGTGCTACTGCTGGGTCATAGCGTAGCTCTATTTTTAATTTTTTGAGGAACCTCCACACTGTTTCCAGAGTGGCTACACCAGTTTGCATTCCCACCAACAGTGCAAGAGGGTTCCTGTTTCTCCACATCCTCTCCAGCATCTATAGTCTCCTGATTTGTTCATTTTAACCACTCTGACTGGCATGAGGTGGTATCTGAGTGTGGTTTTGATTTGTATTTCCCTGATGAGGAGTGACGTTGGCCATCTGGATGTCTTTGTTAGAGAAGTGTGTATTCATGTCCTCTGCCCATTTCTTCACTGGATTATTTGTTTTTCGGGTGTGGAGTTTGGTGAGCTCTTTATAGATTTTGGATACTAGCCCTTTGTCTGATATGTCATTTGCAAATATCTTTTCCCATTCCGTTGGCTGCCTTTTAGTTTTGTTTATTGTTTCCTTTGCAGTACAGAAGCTTTTTATCTTCCTGAGATCCCAATAGTTCATTGTTGCTTTTAATTCCCTTGCCTTTGGAGATGTGTCAAGTAAGAGATTGCTGCGGCTGAGGTCAGAGAGGTTTTTTTCCTGATTTCTCCTCTAGGGTTTTGATGGTTTCTTGTCTCACATTCAGGTCCTTTATCCATTTTGAGTTTATTTTTGTGAATGGTATAAGAAAGTGGTCTAGTTTCATCCTTCTTCCTGTTGCTGTCCAGTTCTCCCAGCACCATTTGTTAAAGAGACTGTCCTTTTTCCATTGGATATTCTTTCCTGCTTTGTCAAAGATTAGTTGGCCATACTTTTGTAAGTCCAATTCTGGAGTTTCTCTTCGATTACATTGGTCTATGTGTCTGTTTTTGTGCCACTACTATGCTGTCTTGATGATTACAGTTTTGTAGTAGAGGCTAAAGTCTGGGATTATGATGCTTCTTGCTTTGGTCTTCTTCAATATTACTTTGGCTATTCGGGGTCTTTTGTGGTTCCATATAAATTTTAGGATTGCTTGTTCTATCTTCAAGAAGAATGCTGGTGCAATTTTGATTGGAATTGCATTGAATGTGTAGATAGCTTTGGGTAGTATTGACTTTTGAAGGAAAGAGAGACAGAGTGTGAGCAGGGGAGGGGCAGAGGGAGGGAGACAGAATCCAAAGCAGGCTCCAGGCTCTGAGCTGTCAGCACAGAGCCCAACGTGGGGCTCAAACCCATGAACTGTGAGATCATGACCTGAGTTGAAGTCAGATGCTTAACCAACAGAACCACTCAGACACCCAAATTTCCACTGTTTCCAGTTATTCTCTTTGTCTGTTAAGCCAATTGCAATTATTCTTTCACCTTCACTACTTTGCTTCAGTTACTCTTGTCAGTGTCACCAACAACCTTCATGTTGATGATTTCAGTGGCCCATTCTCAGTCCTCATTTTATCTGAATTTTTATCAGCACTTGGAATTGTTCACTCTGTTCTGTGTGCAAAGCACACACCTTGTTTGGCCTCTAGCACAATGCAGTGTCCTGGTTTTCTTTCTACCTTGAAAGTCACTCCTTTTTTTTTTTTTTAATGTTTGTTTATTTTTGAGAGAGAGACAGAATGCAAGCAGAGGAGGGGCAGAGAGAGAGGGAGCCACAGAATCCTTAGCAGACTCCAATCTCTGAGCTGTCAGCACAGAGCCGGACCCAGGGCTTGGGCTCACGAACCTTGAGATCATGACCTGAGCCAAAGTTGTATGTTTAACCTACTGAGCCACCCAGGTGCCCCTCAAGTCACTCCTTTATAGTGTTTGTGGAATCGTCCTTTCCTTCTTCACCTCTTAATATTGGACTCTGTCTTGGTTCATGTCCTCTTTATTTTCCTGCGTGCAATGACTCCTTTGGTGACCACTTCATGACAGTGATTTACAACTGCGTACCTCCAGCCTAGGCTCCTCCCAAACTCCAGATGAATGTATCCAACTACCTTAGAGACCTCCAATTCAGCGTGATCCTAAACCAAGCTGTCGTCCCGAAACTGCTCCACCTTAAACATTTCCCTTTTCAACTGGTGGCCACAATATTTTTTCATGCAGCTACTCAAGCCAGATGGAGTTATTCATGATTCTTTTCTTCCTCTTAACCCCCATATCCAATCTCTCAGATAATCTTTTTGATTCTACCTTCAAAATACATTTGAGATTAGACTGTATCTCCCTATTCCTAGTGCTGTTACCTTTGTGTTTCTGCAGATTATTGAAATATCCTTCTAACAGATCTGTTTCCATTCATCCCAATCCCCTCCCCCAGTCCATCCTTAAAACAGAACCCCGAGTAACCCTTCCCAACATTAGTCAGATTGTCACTCCTCTGTGAAAAAGCATACATTGAGCCGTTCTGTCCCTATTTTACCCAGATATAATTCATAATGTCTTCCAAGACCCTACATGATCTGTACACCCAACTACCCCTCTACCTTTTTGTTGCCCTTTCCTTACTGCGTGGCACTGAGCTCACACTAACTTAAATGGTTTCTTTGATGTTCCTTGAACTTCCAGACATGGCTAAATCTCTCACCTCCTTCACTTTTTTGTTTGAATGTCAATAAAGCCTACCCCAACCACTCTATTAAAATGAAAACCCCCTCATCTTACTATCCCTCTCATCCTACTCTATATTTTCTCCCCCCATTACACTTAAGACTCTAACATGCCATGGATAGTTAGTTTTCTCTTTATTTTAACTATTGTTTATTTTCTCTTCCCGTTAGAATATAAGCTCCAAAAAGATTGTAGATCTTTACTGGATCTCAAGCACATAAATGGTGCCTAGAGCATTCTCAATACTCAGTAAATATTTTTGAATGATTGAATAACATGTTTGGGTGAACAAATAAATAGTTCCAAAGTTACTAGTCACTTGGCAGAGTGAGTGTCCCATCCTTTCAGGCAGGTACTCTGTAGGCTGACCTCTTTCTTATTCAGCCAGTTTCACTTTCTTTCAAAGCCTATATGAGACAGAGTAGATGTTGCATGTACAAAGGCAAAGGAAATTGGCTCAGACACTTATTACTCTCTAAGACATGACCAAATGGGCCTACTTATCATTCATAAAATCTCTAAAATCTATTAGGCTCTCTAGGGCCTGTTTACTGAAATCAATACGACAAACCACATTATTAAAGAATTATGATGGCAAAATTGAGTGCTTGAGTGCTTTTGGTATACAGCCAAAGATATAGGCAAGCGAAGCCAAAAGCATACTCACTGTCTGCCTTTAATCTTTATGATTGGTTAAGTGTGATTAGGAAATGTGAGTTCTTCCTAAAACATTTTGTTAACTAGGAAGGGAGAAAAATGCATGGTGTCCGACACTGTGAGTCTGTGACTGAACTGCCCCAAATGGTTCTGGAAGGTTATGTAGACTAGATGATACTCTTTTCTACTTACCTTTCAAGGGGTAATGATGATGATAGTGACAAGGAAAGTGACAACTATATTAATAGCTATGAAGGAATAATTCAGTTCTTCTTTTTAGTTAGGTATCTAGATACAGTGGAATATTTAACTACTTCTCACTGCCAAGAAAGACTGTTTTCTTTCCACACTGTCCTTCTAGATTAGACAGTGATTTGTTATTATAAAAACAAATTTGGCCACATTTTAGAAATGGACAACTTTTCCAAATTAATTCCTAAGATTCTAATCCCTCTAGTTCGAACAACGTGGGTGGGTGTGTATTTCTGTGTGTGATGGAGGATGTGGCATATGGGTGGGTGGTATCCGTTGATTGTCGAATACACTTGCTATCATCCTTTTTCCAAAATACCTGATGATCCACTAATTAATATTTATGAATTCATATGCTCCTCTGTGGGTAAATTTTTGGTAGTTTTTCACAGTATATTGCCCTTACTGAGATATTCACCTAGCTGGAGGGCTGAAAGGCTGTGTGTGTGTGTGTGTGTGTGTGTGTGTGTGTGTGTGTGTGTGTGTGTGTGTGTGTATTCATGTGTGTGTGCAGGTGTGTGGGGGAAAAGATGTTGAAGCTCATGTTTGGGACTTAGAACATCTCAGGGAGAAGAAATCTGGATGAAGCCCTATAAATAGGTCTTTAAAATCACCCTAAGATTAGCTGGTGGTATTGGGAGGGGGTGCCAGTGATGGAAGGTTCTAGAGTTTTGGATGTGGGAAAGGAAGAAAGAAAAGATGTTTAATAAATATGTGTTGAATAGTTTGTGTATCAATAAAAGAATGAGTGATTGGATGTTCTCTGAGTCCAGAAGGTGATAATAAAAATTATCTGACACATTTCACAGGCTGTTTGTGGGTGTTTCAGAGATCACTGGTGATCAAAGAGTCTCTTTTGGGGAGTGAACAGAGCATTTTCAAAAAAGTAGTTTTGCCTCTTTTCTTCACCCTCAAGTCTAACAGAAACCATTTTGCTTGTTCTTATGGCTCTTCCCTGAAGAGAATTTCTCTTTGATAAAATTTTCAAACTTTTCCTTCTTCCTGACTTGTGAATCAGAAAGATCAGATGGCCAAGACCTAGTCGTTTTAAGTTGACCTTCCTTGCAGGCAGCAGAGAGGAAAGAAGATGACTTTAAAGCACCCCCCTCTCTAGGTTTTAAAAAGTTGTTCCTTGTCTTTACCAAAGGTGACTTGGTGCTTTGAGGCTCCTTATAGAACCAATTTAGTGTTTTTTCCTTTCTTGATGTGGAAATTTTAAAACGTTGCTTCTAGTTAATGTTTATGTTGGTATTGTGGGTTTTCTCTTTCTTGTTCTCTCACGTATGTGTGCTGTCTCTCTCTCAAACTGAGAACCAAATATACTTGCTACCATCTCTTTTCTAAAATACCTCATAATCCACTAATTAATATTTAAGAATTCACATATGTATGTGTGTGTAAATATAGACATAGATTAGATATAGATATAGATATGGATACATTTTTTTAACCTCTGCTGTTCCACTGGGATAGGGAATGGGGATAAATTCTTAAGGTTTGTTCCTGAAGAAAGCAAAGACCAGGGCTTACTCAGTTTGTTGCTTTGAACAACTTCCAAAGCTGAGGTTTATCTTAGAATATTCATGAGCTTGTGTCTGGTTATGACACTTCATTTGAGATATTTTGAGGGTCTTGCTATGGGTAAAATGAAATGGAAGCCTGGAACTTGAATAGAACTCCATCAAATCCTGACAAATCTACCATGGTTCTTTTTCAGGGCTCTTGATGCATCCAGAACCTTACTGACCCCAGAACTGGGGCATTCTATTTCCATCTTAGTTACCAATACCACTGCTTCTTCAATAAGGCAGATTTCAGTTTACATTTGAGGATGTTTCAATCTGTTTTACAAAGCATCTTGACGGGAGGGTGTATTAGTCAGGGTTTTCCAGAGAAACAGAACCAGTAGAGTGTGCGTATATATTTTTACATATATAAGGAAATTTGTTTTAAAGAAGTAGCTCATGTAATTATGGAGGCTGACAAATTGCAAGATGCACATTTGGCAAGCTGGAGACTCAGGACAGCTGACGGTATAATTCTGGTCTGAAAGTGGGCAGGTTTGAGACACAGGAGGAGCAGATGTTACATTTCAAGTCTGAAGGCAGGAAAAAAAAGTGTCTAAGCTTGAAGTCAGTCAGACAAGAGGAATTGCCCTTTCTTTTCAGGAGAGGGTCCTGAAAAGTGCCTCTAACCTGGTGGCTTAAACAATAGAAGTGTGTTTGTATTGTCTCCCAGTTCTGGAGGCTGCTTTTTGTTCTATTCAGGCCTTCACCTGATTGGATGAGGCCCACCTACATTAGGAAAGGCAATCTGCATACTCAGTTCACCAAATTACATGTTAAACTCATCCAAAAACATCATTAGAGAAACATTCAGAATAATGTTTGACCAAATATCTGGGCTTTCAGCAGCCCCAATTTGGCACCCATACACCTGTCCTTAAACCATACTTAATCTCCAGGCACAGATAATAGCAAGGTCATAATTCTACAATACAACCATCCTGCATATGGATGAAATGTTATGGACTGAATCCACATGTTAAATCCCCATCTCCAGCATGGCTATATTTGAGAGTAGGGCTTCTAATGAAGTAATTAAGGTGAAATGAAGTCCTAAGGGTGGTGCCTTGATCTGATAGGATTAGTGTCCTTAGTAGAAGAGGCACTAGATTGCTCTCTTGAGCTCTGTCTCTCTGAGTGCACACACCAAGGAAAGGCTGTGTGAGCAGATAGCAAGAAGCCGGCCATCCACAGGCTAGGAAATGGCCCTCACTAGAAACCAAATGGGTGAGAACCTTGATCTTGGACTGTCAGCCTCTGGAGCTGTAACAAGTTCAATTTCTGTTGTTTAGGCTACCCGGTCTTTGGTATTTTGTTATGGCAGCCTGAGCACAGGAAGGCACAGGAAAACTTGTGGACAGAGTAAATCTCTTCTTCAGGCTTCTTGGTATCAGGGACTTTTTTTTTAAGACAACATTCACTGCTGGATTTATGACACGTTAGGAAATGACGGAAGTCATTACGACTCAGAGATGAGGAATCGAGAGATCTTTTCGAGAAGTGTTGTTGCTGCTGTACTTTGAACAAAATAGTAAGTTAGAAACATTTCTTGGATAAATGAGCGAATCATCTAAAATGAATATTGAACATTTATAAATAAAGTGATTCACATGAAAGCATTAAAAGTTACATTCTTATATATGTTTCTTACATTACTCTAAAGAAGGATACTGCAGAAACAACTTTAATTGTCTACCAGAAGAGGGGAGTTCCATAATTTATGGCTCATCTACTCAGTGGAATCTTATATGGTAATCAAATGTGATCATTGTGAATCCCACTTGGGAAAATGGTTATCATATGTGTTAATGAAAAATAGAAAATGCATTCTGCTATATTATACTTAAAATTATGCATGCATATGGACAAGACCGCTCTTTTGTTTGTTTTATAGTAATTCTGTATGACAATAATGTTTAAAAGGATGGATATTTATTTAATGACAGAAGTGCCCCAAAGCTGCCCATATCTGTCATGCTGTGCAGCCTTCCTCACATCTGCATGGGACAGAGATCCTCTGGCTTGGATGAGCCAGATGGCATGCAAACAGCAGAGAGAACTGAACTCGACATCCATTTGAGTCACACTAAATGTGTGTTTGATACATGTTTTTCTTTCTGGAAGCCATTTGCATTAAGTACTCTCCAAAGAGCACAGCTTTCCTTTTTCCCTCCACAGAGGGACAGGTTCTCTTGAGGGAAAAAGACTGAAGACTAAAATGGTTAAGGCATCCAGGTGGGAGAAAGCTTTGAAAAGTTGAAACTATATTTGGAATCACAATCCTTATTGTTTAAGGGACAGTTTTCAAATTTAGCATTAGATTTTTGCTTTTTACCAAATGGTTCCCCCCACATTACCCTTCTTCCTGACTCATACAGTTTCTTTTAAGGGGTTCTAAATGGCTCACCATGTTCTTTGAGTTTATAGACTGCAGTATTTAAAAGGGGCTGACGTATCTTTTACGGCCATTCAAGACCTTTCTCACATGCCTTGTTCTTAATGTTCATTTATTTTTGAGAGAGAGAGAGAGAAAGAGGGAGAGAATGAATGAATGAGTGGGGGAGGGGCAGAGAGAGAGGGAGACTCAGAATCGGAAGCAAGCTCCAGGCTCAGCCCTCTCAGCACAGAGCGCAATGCAGGGCTGGAACTCACGAACTGTGAGATCAAGACCTGACGCTCAGCCACAGCTACCCAGGCGCCTCTTGTCACATGCCTTCTGTGACTTTCTCAACCAGGAGGTGAGTTGTCTCCTGACACTGGCTTCAGGCCACTGTTGCCACAGGGATCTTTGGGATAAAGCTGAGGGAGGTGTGCTTGTCTGACTGGACGTGGAGCTTGGGTTGGAGGGTTAGAGAGGACACAACTCTACATGAATTCAGCTTGTGAATGTGCCAAGAAGTACACTTTGATCTTATGGTATTTATTTATTTATTTATTTATTTATTTATTTATTTATTTATTTTACTAATTATTATTTTTTTTAATATATGAAATTTATTGTCAAATTGGTTTCCATACAACACCCAGTGCTCATCCCAAAAGGTGCCCTCCTCAATACCCATCACCCACCCTCCCCTCCCTCCCACCCCCCATCAACCCTCAGTTTGTTCTCAGCTTTTCACAGTCTCTTATGCTTTGGTTCTCTCCCACTCTAACCTCTTTTTTTTTTTTTTCTTCCCCTCCCCCATGGGTTTCTGTTACGTTTCTCAGGATCCACATAAGAGTGAAACCATATGGTATCTGTCTTTCTCTGTATGGCTTATTTCACTTAGCATCACACTCTCCAGTTCCATCCACGTTACTACAAAAGGCCATATTTCATTCTTTCTCATTGCCACGTAGTATTCCATTGTGTATATAAACCACAATTTCTTTTTTTTTTTAATTTATTTATTTTTTTACAACACCCAGTGCTCATCCCAAAAGGTGCCCTCCTCAATACCCATCACCCACCCTGCCCTCCCTCCCACCCCCCATCAACCCTCAGTTTGTTCTCAGTTTTTAACAGTCTCTTATGCTTTGGCTCTCTCCCACTCTAACCTCTTTTTTTTTTTTTTTTTCCTTCCCCACCCCCATGGGTTTCTGTTACGTTTCTCAGGATCCACATAAGAGTGAAACCATATGGTATCTATCTTTGTATGGCTTATTTCACTTAGCATCACACTCTCCAGTTCCATCCACGTTGCTACAAAAGGCCATATTTAATTTTTTCTCATTGCCACGTAGTATTCCATTGTGTATATAAACCACAATTTCTTTATCCATTCATCAGTTGATGGACATTTAGGCTCTTTCCATAATTTGGCTATTGTGGAGAGTGCTGCTATAAACATTGGGGTACAAGTGCCCCTATGCATCAGTACTCCTGTATCCCTTGGGTAAATTCCTAGCAGTGCTATTGCTGGGTCATAGGGTAGGTCTATTTTTAATTTTCTGAGGAACCTCCACACTGCTTTCCAGAGCGGCTGCACCAATTTGCATTCCCACCAACAGTGCAAGAGGGTTCCCGTTTCTCCACATCCTCGCCAGCATCTATAGTCTCCTGATTTCTTCATTTTGGCCACTCTGACTGGCGTGAGGTGATATCTGAGTGTGGTTTTGATTTGTATTTCCCTGATAAGGAGCGACATTGAACATCTTTTCATGTGCCTGTTGGCCATCCGGATGTCTTTAGAGAAGTGTCTATCCATGTTTTCTGCCCATTTCTTCACTGGGTTATTTGTTTTTCAGGTGTGGAGTTTGGTGAGCTCTTTATAGATTTTGGATACTAGTCCTTTGTCTGATATGTCATTTGCAAATATCTTTTCCCATTCCATTGGTTGCCTTTTAGTTTTGTTGGTTGTTTCCTTTGCTGTGCAGAAGCTTTTTATCTTCATAAGGTCCCAGTAATTCACTTTTGCTTTTAATTCCCTTGCCTTTGGGGATGTGTCGAGTAAGAGATTGCTACGGCTGAAGTCAGGGAGGTCTTTTCCTGCTTTCTCCTCTAGGGTTTTGATGGTGTCTTGTCTCACATTCAGGTCCTTTATCCATTTTGAGTTTATTTTTGTGAATGGTGTGAGAAAGTGGTCTAGTTTCAACCTTCTGCATGTTGCTGTCCAGTTCTCCCAGCACCATTTGTTAAAGAGACTGTCTTTTTTCCATCGGATGTTCTTTCCTGCGTTGTCAAAGATGAGTTGGCCATACGTTTGTGGGTCTAGTTCTGGGGTTTCTATTCTATTCCATTGGTCTATGTGTCTGTTTTTGTGCCAATACCATGCTGTCTTGATGATGACAGCTTTGTAGTAGAGGCTAAAGTCTGGGATTGTGATGCCTCCTGCTTTGGTCTTCTTCTTCAAAATTACTTTGGCTATTCGGGGCCTTTTGTGGTTCCATATGAATTTTAGGATTGCTTGTTCTAGTTTCGAGAAGAATGCTGGTGCAATTTTGATTGGGATTGCATTGAATGTGCAGATAGCTTTGGGTAGTATTGACATTTTGACAATATTTATTCTTCCAATCCATGAGCAGGGAATGTCTTTCCATTTCTTTATATCTTCTTCAATTTCCTTCATAAGCTTTCTATAGTTTTCAGCATACAGATCTTTTACATCTTTGGTTAGATTTATTCCTAGGTATTTTATGCTAGTTGGTGCAATTGTGAATGGGATCAGTTTCTTCATTTGTCTTTCTGTTGCTTCATTGTTAGTGTATAAGAATGCAACTGATTTCTGCACATTGATTTTGTATCCTGCAACTTTGCTGAATTCATGTATCAGTTCTAGCAGACTTTCGGTGGAGTCTATCGGATTTTCCATGTATAATATCATGTCATCTGCAAAAAGTGAAAGCTTGACTTCATCTTTGCCAATTTTGATGCCTTTGATTTCCTTTTGTTGTCTGATTGCTGATGCTAGAACTTCCAGCACTATGTTAAACAACAGCGGTGAGAGTGGGCATCCCTGTCGTGTTCCTGATCTCAGGGAGAAAGCTCTCAGTGTTTCCCCGTTGAGGATGATGTTAGCTGTGGGCTTTTCATAAATGGCTTTTATGATCTTTAAGTATGTTCCTTCTATCCCGAATTTCTCAAGGGTTTTTATTAAGAAAGGGTGCTGGATATTGTCAAAGACCTTTTCTGCATTGATTGACAGGATCATATGGTTCTTCTCTTTTTTTTTGTTAATGTGATGTATCACGTTGATTGATTTGCGAATGTTGAACCAGCCCTGCATCCCAGGAATGAATCCCACTTGATCATGGTGAATAATTCTTTTTATATGCCATTGAATTCGATTTGCTAGTATCTTATTGAGAATTTTTGCATCCATATCCATCAGGGATATTGGCCTGTAGTTCTCTTTTTTTACTGGGTCTCTGTCTGGTTTAGGAATCAAAGTAATACTGGCTTCATAGAATGAGTCTGGAAGTTTTCCTTCCCTTTCTATTTCTTGGAATAGCTTGAGAAGGATAGGTATTATCTCTGCTTTAAACATCTGGTAGAACTCCCCTGGGAAGCCATCTGGTCCTGGACTCTTATTTGTTGGGAGATTTTTGATAACCAATTCCATTTCTTCGCTGGTTATGGGTCTGTTCAAGCTTTCTATTTCCTCCTGATTGAGTTTTGGAAGAGTGTGGGTGTTTAGGAATTTGTCCATTTCTTCCAGGTTGTCCAATTGGTTGGCATATAATTTTTCATAGTATTCCCTGATAATTGTTTGTATCTCTGAGGGATTGGTTGTAATCATTCCATTTTCATTCATGATTTTATCTATTTGGGTCATCTCCCTTTTCTTTTTGAGAAGCCTGGCTAGAGGTTTGTCAATTTTGTTTATTTTTTCAAAAACCCAACTCTTGGTTTCGTTGATCTGCTCTACAGTTTTTTTAGATTCTATATTGTTTATTTCTACTCTGATCTTTATTATTTCTCTTCTTCTGCTGGGTTTAGGCTGCCTTTGCTGTTCTGCTTCTATTTCCTTTAGGTGTGCTGTTAGATTTTGTATTTGGGATTTTTCTTGTTTCTTGAGATAGGCCTGGATTGCAATGTATTTTCCTCTCAGGACTGCCTTCGCTGCATCCCAAAGCATTTGGATTGTTGTATTTTCATTTTCGTTTGTTTCCATATATTTTTTAATTTCTTCTCTAATTGCCTGGTTGACCCACTCATTCGTTAGTAGGGTGTTCTTTAACCTCCACGCTTTTGGAGGTTTTCCAGACTTTTTCCTGTGTGGTTGATTTCAAGCTTCATAGCATTGTGGTCTGAAAGTATGCATGGTATAATTTCAATTCTTGTAAACTTATGAAGGGCTGTTTTGTGACCCAGTATATGATCTATCTTGGAGAATGTTCCATGTGCACTCGAGAAGAAAGTATATTCTGTTGCTTTGGGATGCAGAGTTCTAAATATATCTGTCAAGTCCATCTGATCCAATGTATCATTCAGGGCCCTTGTTTCTTTATTGACTGTGTGTCTAGATGATCTATCCATTTCTGTAAGTGGGGTGTTAAAGTCCCCTGCAATGACCACATTCTTATCAATAAGGTTGCTTATGTTTACGAGTAATTGTTTTATATATTTGGGTGCTCCGGTATTCGGCGCATAGACATTTATAATTGTTAGCTCTTCCTGATGGATAGACCCTGTAATTATTATATAATGCCCTTCTTCATCTCTTGTTACAGCCTTTAATTTAAAGTCTAGTTTGTCTGATATAAGTATGGCTACTCCAGCTTTCTTTTGGCTTCCAGGAGCATGATAAATAGTTCTCCATCCCCTCACTCTCAATCTAAAGGTGTCCTCAGATCTAAAATGAGTCTCTTGTAGACAGCAAATAGATGGGTCTTGTTTTTTTATCCATTCTGATACCCTATGTCTTTTGGTTGGCGCATTTAATCCATTTACATTCAGTGTTATTATAGAAAGATACGGGTTTAGAGTCATTGTGATGTCTGTATGTTTTATGCTTGTAGTGATGTCTCTGGTACTTTGTCTCACAGGATCCCCCTTAGGATCTCTTGTAGCCTGGTTTCGTGGTGACAAATTCCTTCAGTTTTTGTTTGTTTGCGAAGACCTTTATCTCTCCTTCTATTCTAAATGACAGACTTGCTGGATAAAGGATTCTCGGCTGCATATTTTTTCTGTTTAGCACACTGAAGATATGGTGCCAATCCTTTCTGGCCTGCCAAGTTTCAAAAGAGAGATCAGTCACGAGTCTTATAGGTCTCCCTTTATATGTGAGGGCACGTTTATCCCTTGCTGCTTTCAGAATTTTCTCTTTATCCTTGTATTTTGCCAGTTTCACTATGATATGTCGTGCAGAAGATCGATTCAAGTGACGTCTGAAGGGAGTTCTCTGTGCCTCTTGGATTTCAATGCCTTTTTCCTTCCCCAGTTCAGGGAAGTTCTCAGCTATAATTTCCTCAAGTACCCCTTCAGCACCTTTCCCTCTCTCTTCCTCCTCTGGGATACCAATTATGCGTGTATTATTTCTTTTTAGTGTATCACTTAGTTCTCTAATTTTCCCCTCATACTCCTGGATTTTTTTATCTCTCTTTCAGCTTCCTCTTTCTCCATAACTTTATCTTCTAGTTCACCTATTCTCTCCTCTGCCTCTTCAAGCCAAGCCGTCGTGGTTTCCATTTTGTTTTGCATTTCGTTTAAAGCGTTTTTCAGCTCCTCGTGACTGTTCCTTAGTCCCTTGATCTCTGTGGCAAGAGATTCTCTGCTGTCCTGTATACTGTTTTCAAGCCCAGCGATTAATTTTATGACTATTATTCTAAATTCACTTTCTGTTATATTATTTAAATCCTTTTTGATCAGTTCATTAGCTGTTGTTATTTCCTGGAGATTCTTCTGAGGAGATTTCTTCCGTTTGGTCATTTTGGATAGTCCCTGGAGTGGTGAGGACCTGCAGGGCCCTTCCCCTGTGCTGTGGTGTATAACTGGAGTTGGTGGGCGGGGCCGCAGTCCGACCCGATGTCTGCCCCCAGCCCACCGCTGGGGCCACAGTCAGACTGGTGTGTGCCTTCTCTTCCCCTCTCCTAGGGGCGGGATTCACTGTGGGGTGGTGTGGCCCATCTGGGCTACCTGCACACTTCCAGGCTTGTGTTGCTGGGGATCTGACGTATTAGCTGGGGTGGGTAGGCAAGGTGCACGGGGGCAGGAGGGGCAGGCTTAGCTCGCTTCTCCTTAGGTGATCCGCTTCAGGAGGGGCCCCGTGGCAGCGGGAGGGAGTCAGATCCGCTGCCGGAGGTTTGGCTCCGCAGAAGCACAGAGTTGGGTGTTTGCGCGGAGCGAGCAAGTTCCCTGGCAGGAACTGGTTCCCTTTGGGATTTTGGCTGGGGGATGGGCGGGGGAGATGGCGCTGGCGCCTTTGTTCCCCGCCAAGCTGAGCTCTGCTGTCCGGGGGCTCAGCCGCTCTCCCTCCCTTTGTCCTCCAGCCTTCCCGCTTTCCGCGCAGAGCTGTTAACTTATGACCTCCCAGACGCTAAGTCGCGCTTGCTGTGGGAACACAGTCCGTCCGGCCCCTCCGCTTTTGCCAGCCAGACTCGGGGGCTCTGCTTCGCCGGGGAGCCGCCCCTCTGCCCCGGCTCCCTCCCGCCAGTCCGTGGAGCACGCATGGCCTCACCGCCCTTCCTACCCTCTTCCTTGGGCCTCTCATCTGCGCTTGGCTCCGGAGACTCCCTTCTGCTAATCCTCTGGCAGTTTTCTGGGTTCTTTAGGCAGGTGTAGGTGGAATCTAAGTGATCAGCAGGACGCGCGGTGAGCCCAGCGTCCTCCTACGCCGCCATCTTCCCTCTCTCCTCGATCTTATGGTCTTTAATGTTTGTTTTATGTAACCAGAAAATATTCCGCATGCCTAAAAACGAAGCTGGAAAGTCCCTGAAGGAAAAGGTCAAGAATTTTTGGCCTCACTGCTCAGAATTTTCATAATTTCTATAAGATATTGGTCATCAAACCTATGAAGGTTTCTGACCTATTTTTTTTTTTTTTTTTTTGGCAAAATTTCCTCATCGGGAACATTCTCTTTCAGATATTCTGACTTTTCTCTATTGGACATTCATTCAGTTGATCATTCAGAGTTCAGTGAAGATCCCTTACTGACAGTTGCTAGGTACTAATCTAGGCCTGGAAAGAATAGATAAAAACCCCTCTTTGCAGAACATACATGTTTTCATGGATTACATAGATAATTTAATCCTCAGGAAAGACCTATTAAGTCATCATTATTATCTACATTTTAGAAAGAGGGAACCAAGGCTCTGAGAGATTAAGTACTCTGCAGCAAGGTCATGTAGTTGGAAGAACCAAGATTCAGTCCTCAGTCTGAGGAGGGGTCTTTTTTGCGCTTGGCCTGCACAGGAGTTTTCAGTGCCTGAAATGGTGAAGAGTTGTATGGATGGCCTTCCCGAGAGCAGCTAATACGAAGATCAATGAGCATCAATGCAACCAATGTCTAATAAAATTCTATTATGTTCCAGGCACTGCGCTAGAGCTGGGGATGCAGTGATGGGCATGACAAGACAGGACTAGATTGCAGGGGTGGGGAGGAATGTAAACAAGAAACAAAGGAACATGTGCATTTTATATAATGTGTTATAACATGTGACGTGATTTTAGGTAGTGATGAAGACTACAAAAAGTAAGTAAGGTACAGGGACATTCACTGATATGGCGGGAGGCGTTTTTATGTGGGCGCAAATAGAAGACCTCTTTAAAAAGGACCTATTTGGGCAGACACCTGGATGAAGTATGAAATCAGGCTATGAAATTGCAGGCGGTGGTATTTTGCGGAAGGATCCTCTAATAAACGTACTTTTCATCAGGAAACTCTGACCAGCTCCAACTAGATCCTTGCCAGATAACTGAGCCCTTTCCCAAAATGCTTCCTAGAATAATTTGGAGGTATCCAATCTCAAAAGCTTTTTCAGGGTTTAATAGAAGAAAACATGACCAATGGATTGAACAATAAACTTTCCTGAGAGGAAAGTTTGAAGACTTCTTTTCCTGCCACATCAAGATGCAGTTGACATCTATCATTGTACAAGTGTAAGGTGTACATTGGGATGATTTGACACACTTATATATTGCAAAATGCTTGCCCCCAGAGCATTAGCTAGCATCTCCATCACACCACATCATTACCATTTCTTTTTTGGGATAAGAACATTTAAGGTTTACCTCTTAGCAACTTTCAAGTATGTGACATGGTATTATTAACTATAACCACCAAGCTGTACAATAGATCCCCAGAACCTATTAATCTCGTAACTGGTAGTTTGTACCCTTTGGCCAATGTCTCCCCACTTCCCTCACCACCCACCCCCCCCCCCAGCTGCTGGTAACCACCATGCTACTCTGTCTCTATAGGTTTGGACTTTTTAGATTCCACATGGAAGTGATATCATACGGTATTTTTTTTCTCTGACTTCTTTCACTTGGCTTTCTCCTCAAGGTCCGCTTATGTTGTTGCAAATGGCAGGATTTCTTTGTTTCTCACAGCTTTCTCACACCACATCTTCTTTATCCATTCATGCATTGGTGGAAATTTAGATTATTTCCATAAATAGTGGGGAATAATGCTGCACAGGCTTTAAGTTTTTATTTCCTAATAAAAATGGGAGGAAGTTTCTGCAGGAGCATCTGTGGATAGGCATGGTAGCGAAGCCAGAATGGAATCTATCCCTTTGTGTGCTGTGCTTGGCCCAATGGTCAGATTCTATGGAGCAAGAGCTCTAAGCAGATGCTACAGAAGCTCTTTCAACAAAGGGATCAAAATGTGGGGATAAAAGCAGCGTTTCTGCCCAGACGGGTGGTATTGGTGCCTAGCTCTGGAGAATTTGGTGAACGCAAGTGTGAATACCCTTGGAGTGCTTTCCAGAGGTATTGCCAGACTGGGTTGGGGCAACCCGTGATGAAGACTATTGTTGATGTGCTTTCCTCTGGAGGCAGACAGGTGGATGAGACCTGGAAACAATTAAACCTAAGTCAGATACTTCCTCATTTCGACCTCAATTCTAACATGTGATACTTACTTATTAACAGCTGCTACAAGGGCTTTAGGGAGGGGCAAGTTCACACCGCCATATTAGATGTTCACACTGCCATATTAGATGTCCACATCAATTTTAAGAGATATCCTGATTTCAGAAACTTGAAAATGTGGAGGAAACACTGTTCCTGAGAGCCAAGCTGGTGAGCCATAGACCGTGTTATGTTATAACGTGGTCTACCAAATATAATGGCCTATTTCACTGCGCTAGGCTCCGTTCAGTCACTTTGCAGCAAAAGCTTTGGAGTCAAAGAAACCTGACTTTGTATCTTGGCTCTTCAACTGCTGTAAGTTACTTAAGGATTTAAGCTCCCTGCACCTCACTTTGTTTTCTGGTAAACTGAGGTAATGATTGATTGAGCATGATAAGGGATCATTCTTGTAAAGCACTTAGCATACTGAATGGCACACGTAAGGGGTCTATACTCTTGTGATTTATAATAAGAAATATATGTGGGGTCTTTGTTTCTGGCACAGAGCTCCTAAAACCTTTGGCATTTCCTAAGTAATGAGAGCCACAAAGGTGTCTTTTGTTAATTAGTTGACTTCTGGATCCCCTGTAAGGATGAGGCCAACTGCCAGGAAAACCAAGCTCGCAGGCGATTAGAGCATTGGGACTTTGAGCTTCATGCTCACCTCCCCGCCTTCAGAGAGGGGAGAGGCTGGAGGTCAAATCAGTTGCCAATGGCCAGTGACTTCATCAGCCAAACCTATGCAATGAAACCTCCATAAAAACCCACAAGGGATGGGTTCAGAGAGCTTCTGGGTTGATGCACTTGCAGAAATTTGCAAGGAAGTGGTGTTCCTGGAGGAAGTGGTCGCTCATCTCCCTTTCTCCATGACTTGCCCTAGGCATCTTTTATGTCTGACTGCCCCTCGGGTATATCCTTTTATAGTAAACTGGCGATCGAGTATGTAATAAAATGTTTCTCTGAGTTCTGGCAGCTGCTCTGGCAAATTAAGGGAACTGAAGGAGGGCGTCGTGAGAACCTCTTGTTTATAGCCAGTCTGCCAGGTAACAACCTAGACTTGCACCTGGCATCTGGTGGGGGCTTGCTGGAGTCCCCCAGTCTATAGCCAGGTGGTCAGATGCACAGGTGACAGCCTGGGCTTGTGACTGGTGTCTGAAGTCGTGGAGGGCAGTGCTGTAGGGGTGAACCCTCCCCTGTGGCTCCTGATTGCTCTCTGCAGGTGGATACTGTCAGAATTGAGTTGAATTCTCCTTGAACACCTTCTGGCGTCCCTGAACCATTTGTTGGTGTGGTGGGAACCTTGCCTCCCCTACTCCCAAACATTAGAATTGATTCCAGGTACCCAAAAGAGCCTCAAAAAATGGTGGTTATTGTTACTGTTTTGTTTTTGTATAGTAGAAAAGTAAAGTTTTACAGAATATCAAATCACAACTTAAAAGGAACATTAATGTTTGTAGAAAGATAGCCAGGCTGGGGAAGGACCTGTTAACCAAATGAGACAAATAATTATTGAGACAGTGGGAATGATTTGCTGTGAATTAAGCAGGAGGTGGATTGGTAAAGAAAAAAAGCCTAATTGTTAGCTGCAAAGGTGAAGAATTGTCATATATGTAAAATGGAGAACAGATCCGTGGTGTAAAAATCTAGGTGTTGAGAATATAAGCTCTCTTGTGCATTAATGGCTGGGAATTGTAAAAATGTACCAAACTTTCTGTGTTCTTACTCAGACCAGGCCCCGTTGGCTTAGGTCCGCTCACTGCTGCTTTTTCGGGCAGAACATACACAACTCCTATTTGCTCTTGCTTATTTTCAGCTTTGGTCTGTATGGCTTGGGGCAATAGTAAGGCCATCTGAGGTCAGTGCCTTGGACATTTGAAACTGTCATAAGGGCAGAATGATTAGCGCCTTGGTGGTTTCGCTGGCTTTTCTCAGTCTTTTGTGTTGGGCCTTTTATGTAGTGATGTTTTGGGAGGAGGTTGAGGGGGTCTCTGGAAGGCAACACTGAGTGGTGGCCAAAAGGCCGGCTGAGTTTTCATTCTTGTGTTCACCACAAATAGAAGCTGAGAAAATTCCCTCTATTCCCTCACACTCCAAGCTCCTTGTGTGTAGAAAGAAATGTCTAAAACACAGAGCTAGGGACTCCTATGAAAGAGCTGTTTTCAGGTAAGTCTTAGGAGTTCGCCTCGCGTTCCTACACGAGTAGCCGTGAAGGAGGACACCCTGGAGCTCGAGTGTGCATGTCCTGGTGCGAAGATTACTGGTGTCTCTCACGTGGCCTTCAGCGTAGTGTTACCACTCGTGATGGGGTGACGGCCCGTGAATACTGAATCTCACTCTTCAAATGCAAACCACGGGCCTGCACATGCTCTGTGGCAGAGCTCTGACTCAGTCTGCCTCTTTCATTAAGCCTGGCCCAAATGAGGCATTAATAAAGTGTTCTCTGTGAAACTGACCGAGAGTAGTTTCCAGATAGTTGTGTGTCCCCCTCGATCACATTAATGATCACGTTAATGACTACGTTCAGTCAGTAGGCTGGTGTGTAGGTATTGCATTCCTGTGTTGGGAACAGGTGCAGGTTTAAGGAGCTTGCAGAACAAAAACAAAGGCAAACACGAAAGCGAGAGAGAAGCATTACCAACCTCGAGCCGGGGGCCGGGAAGCTTCACTGTCAAATCCACGGCCCTGCTTCTGTGTTTTTGGCCAGGTGAGTTTCATTGCTATAGGCAAGTAGCTAGATCATTCTGTGGTGGGTGTTTGTTCCATTGCTGACCTGTCACGTTTGCGGGAGCGCAAGGACGCATAATGCGGATGAGGGGCTGAGGGTGATTTTGTATGTGCCAGATGGGAGCCTGTGATATGGTCTCCCCTGATGGTGGAAGCAACTGGCTTAGAATGTTCTTGAGCTGCAAAAGCATCTCCTCATTACTGTGTACAATTAATTACATGCCACCAGCTTATTGTTTGCTATAAATAGCCACACATTTGTCTTCATTTACATTTTAGAAGGCGTACTCTGCCCAACAAAGCATCACTTTTCACAGGAGCGTGTTGGAGAGATGTCTAAGGGAGATGTGGCAAACCCCTGGTGGGTCTCTGGTATTTTAAAAATAGTAATTCTAGAGGGGCTCCTGGGTGGTTCAGTGGGTTGAGTATCCGACTTCGGCTCAGGTCACGATCTCAGGGTTCGTGGGTTTGAGCCCCGTGTTGGTCTCTGTGCTGATAGCTCAGAGGCTGGAACTTGCTTCAGATTCTGTGTCTCCCTCCCTTTCCGCCCCTCCCCAACTCACAGTCTGTCTCTGTCTCTGTCTCTCTCAAAAATAAATAAAAACATAAAAAAAAAGCCCCAGTAACTTGATT
This sequence comes from Panthera onca, assembly GCF_046562875.1. Classification (NCBI taxonomy): domain Eukaryota; kingdom Metazoa; phylum Chordata; class Mammalia; order Carnivora; family Felidae; genus Panthera; species Panthera onca. The sequence continues at coordinate 109,375,080 of NC_138348.1, forward strand.
ATAAAGGATTTCTTTTATTTTAATCATTAGGAATTGTTTTTATTTCTTGTCTCCATCAAGCATACCATTTTCTGAGAAGTGTTGTCCATCAAACACTTTCTTCCCATTTTAATTAAAAACAGCAGCCATAATTCATAAGTTCTAATCAGGTAATAAAATTATAGCTAAGAAAGAAAAAAAGAGTGATGTTTTAGTTAGGCTTTTGTTGACTTTTTAGAGATAGTAAGTGCAATTCCCATTAATTATTCTTTAAAAAACAGTGACAAATAGTGAAATAGTGAAAGCTCTCCAGCTTTTATTAACGCCTTCCTGGGCATGGGGGTCCAGGCATCTTAGACCAGGCAACTCACAATTGCCAGTGTTCTAGCATTACATAGGTGTTATATTATGATTGATGGTCATTATACTTACAATTTATATTTTTATATAAGAATTTTCTTGTATTATCTTATTTAAGTAATCAGAGTAGTTCCCTCAGGTAAAATTCTTAAAAATTTGTTTGTTTATTTAGAGTTGCAAGCAGGGGAGGGGCAGAGAGAGAGGGAGGGGGGAGAATCCCAAGCAGGCTCCATGCTTTCAGCAGAGCCCAGTGTGGGGCTGGAACTCATAAACTGTGAGATCATGACCTGAGCAGAGACAAGAGTGGGACACTTAACTGACCAAGCCACCCAGGTGCTCCCTTCATGAACCCACAAACCCATGAACCCATGAACCATGAGATCCGGACCTGAGCAGAAGTTGGACGCTTAAGCGACTGAGCCACCCAGGCTCCCCAAAGAAAGGAATTAAAAACAGAGAAGAGAGATGCAGGAAAAGAAAGAATCAGAAGATGGATAAAGAGACAAGAGAGTGGACACAAGGGGCCAGGGGAAAGGAAGAGGGATGTTACTATATATTTAGGGAGGAGGGAACTGTGGCAGTGATAGGGAAATATCTGTTATAGGATGGCCCACAGGACTGATAGGGCAACTCCAGTCCCTGTCTGAAGACACCCTTGCGGGTTCTCCTTCCCACCTTAATTGCCACACGTACCAAATTACCACTAATCAGGAATGCTGAAGTAACAGACTATACACTGTCCCCTCTGCTTATGTTTGGGGTGCAGACCGGTGGAGAATGATCTCCTCTGATACCACCGGTGTAAAATAAACCTCCTGCCTTCCAAGATCTCCGAGTGCTGCTTGGTTCCTCTGCTGGGTGATCCAGACCAGTTTCCCTAACAAGAAGAATCACACCTACCAGCAAAATGGAAGTCAGTGGGCACACACACACACACACACACACACACACACACACAATTTCAAAAATGCCTAAAATGTATAAATAAAAATTCTCATTCATTTATTAAAACATGGAAAGCTTTACTTTTTATTGCTTTATTGAAATATGTCATGTACCTTACGATTCACTTAATACTGTTCAGCCCCAAAAGACCTTGTACCCATAAGCAGTCCGTCCCATTGCCCTCCCAACCCCAGTCTTAAGCAATACTAATCTACTTTCTCTCTGTCTAAATTTGCCTGTTTTGGACACTTTCTCTAAATGCATTCATACAATACCTGGTCTTCTGTGATGCACTTCTTTTTTTCCTTCCCACTTTACTGAGGTTATAATCGACAAGAGAAACTTTGTATATTTAAGGTAATGTTCTGACACACATATGCATTGTAAAATGATTACCACAATCAAGTTGATAAACATATCCATCACCTCACAGAGTTAAGGTTTTTTGTTTGTTTGTTTTGGCATGTATGGCAGGAAAACTTAAGATCAACTCTTGTAGAACATTGCAAATATATGATACAGTATTATTAACTATAGTTACCACACTGTTCATCAGATCTCCAGAACAACCCTTAGTCGATCGATTAATCTATGGAAGTGACTGTCCACTAGTATTATGAGGGATAAAATTTAGTGATGAGAAGTTTATGGGAATTATATCATCTAGTGGAAAAGAAGTGTTAGGAGCTGTACAACTTTGTGTTTATGATTTGTCTTGTTTTAAGAAATCCTACAAAGGAAAATGAAATGCATCAAGCTGGTAGAGTAAGAAGAATCTTTATATTCCAAAACTATTCTTTTTTCATCAAAGTATGTTTGGCGGGTATCTTCTGAAGTATAGATGCTTGGTACATTTACATGTGAACTGTGATCAGTCAGAAATAAGACATCTGGGAAGATGTGTGATTACATATGTCATTTCGTTCAATATGAAGTTATTACCCAAACTACAAAGTAATTGGGTGTATTTTAAGAACCTATTTTACCAGGGTTAAATGAAAGTATCTCTGCTTCTCCCAAGTTATGTCATTTACAGTTAGCTACATATGTTTCCTTTTAAAGTTAAGTGAAATGGTAATATATGAGATGGGTTCTCGGACTGTGTGGTATTATATCCTATCAGTGGTGCAGTAAATCAAGTCTGGGCAATATTACTTGAAGTATGTTCATAATTCACATTATATTCATGCTTGAATTTGCAGGCCACCTTGACACAGATCCAAATATAAATATTTTTGTAAATAACTGAAGTACCTAATTCAATCACATTCACTTAGATGGTCATGTATGAGTAATTCTCATTCTGATAATTATATATGAGTAATCATGATATTCAGAATCATAGTGTGGTTAACTATCTAAATTAGATAGAAAGAAGTATCTATTTTGGACTGTGTAGAACAAGTTTCATTTAGCACTGAAAGGTCAGGCTGAAGACATTTTTAAATGGCACTTCCAAAAACTGCTTTTATTGCCAAAAGACAGCAAGAAATGCATTTCTCCACGTAATTTCGAATGTAAAAAGGAAATCAAAGAAATAAATGTCAGTGTCATCTTTTATCTTTTAGCCGAATGTCACTGATCAGCATGAATCTTTGCCAAAGTGTCTTCATTAATAGCTTTGGAAACTGTCATTTACTCCAAAGTTATCATGGTTGTGGAGATGGCAGGACAAGGTGTTTGCGTTCTTTTTGAATGGTTTCACTTCCCCTGTGGGTTCCCAGAGATGCCTTTTCAGATTTCTGACTTTTATTTGGCTGAGGTAGAAAACAAAAAGTTACGTGAAGACTTGTTTTGAGAATGCCCTTCTGTGAAAACAGTTACACTGTGAGAAGTGGTTTGTTTAAGGAACCCACAGTAGTTCATAGACACCTGTGAATGTCTGTATTAAGTAGCTAAGGAGAAGGTACGTAGCTTCAGTCACTGGCCATGTCTGTCTTTCAGCCCAGTTTCTTTTGGCCAAGAAAGGTATTAGCAGTGCTAGGAATAGTATCATTTATGCCTACGGTTTCAAAAACACAATAGGACAGGGAGAGCCTTTAGCCACAGTTTGCTAGACTACCACAAGATGGGGCTAAATTATAAACAAGACAGCTAATTTTGGGATCTATGAGAGCAAGCAGTTACCTAGTTTTATTTTTGCTATTGTTGCTGCTGTTGGGAACGGGCATGAGTTTGTAGCAATATAACGCTTACAAATTTTAACTGGCATTTGAAATATTTTAAAACAATTCTGGAAGAAGTATTTCTTCTTCCTAAATGATCTTAATTTTAGTGGATGCGTATAATTTTTTCTTGCCAAATAGTGAGTTTGAGTTCTTGCCTTGAATTCTTGTACTGACTATGTATCTGCATGTGTAACATAAAGTGGTACTTCTAAAGAGATTTTTATAGCATTCCTTAACATACAATAACTCTTCCTAGCCTTCCTTTCTTTCCCCATTCCTTCTCCTTCTCTTTCCTTCTTCTCCCTTCCCATCCCTCCTCCTCCTCCTCCTCCTTCTTTTTCTGTCTCCTTTTCCATCTGTCTCCCATTTTTACCAGATGACTAATATGCTAAGGATGTTTTTTCATTTCCTATATCTCCTCCCACAACTGTGAATGAGAAGGCTAAGCTAGACATGCTTAGATAGAACTGAAGGGATTTTCTGGGTTGTATGTATCCGAAGGATTTGGGATCTGCTCTTATGTGTCAAATGTCGATGGAAATCAAATTGTATCAATAATCATTCATTAATCAACCACCCATCAAACACCAACTCTGAACTAGGTATTATCCTGTATATTAAATATCATTAGTTACTAAGTGTTAAGTGTGTATTACTTAATTATAGCTATTAAGTATACATTAAGTTAATAAGACAGACATGAATTCTTTATAATCAAGTTTTTGTACATGCACAGAAAAATTTTCAGTTTGATGGCTTCTGACAAATATATTTACCTATAGGAGTAACCTTCAAGTCCAGATATAAGACATTTTCATCACCCTAGAAAGTCCCCTCACATCCCTTCCATTGATTTCAAGGCAGTTCCCCCTGAGCACCCCCTACCTGCAGCACCCATTCTGATTTCTATCCCTATAGATTAATCTGGCTTCTTCTTGAACTTCATATAAATAGAATGCGATTTTTTATGTGTGACTTGTTTCACTCAGCATAGCATTTTTGAAGTTTATCCATGTTGTTGGGTGAATCAATAATGTGGTTTTTTTTTATTGTGAGTAATATTCTATCATATAAATGTACCACAAATTGCTTGTGCATTCTACTATTGATGGATGCTTCAGTTGCTTGTATTTGACTACCATGAATAAGGATGCTATGACCATTCTTGTGCACATTTTTTTGCAGACATATAGTTTCATTTCTTTTGGATATATACCTAAAAATGGAATGGCTGGGTTCTAGTATAGATGTATTTTTAACTCTACAAGGAATTGCCAAATAGTTTTCCAAGGTGTTTATACTATTTTATACTCCTGACAATAATAGAAGAAGTTTCAAGTTGCTCTACATCTTTAGCAACATGTAGTACAGCCAATGGTAATTTGAAGCATGCTAGGGGTGCAAAGTCGTATTTCATTGTGAAGATGTGTACCTGACTCAGTTGTCAACAATGCTACCATAGCCCTGGAGGGCATGGTGGGAAAACTTGGGAGATCGGGTGTGAAAAGAGGAATCTTGGAGAGAAGAAAAAAACCAAAGTGACATTGGGAAGAGATTTTGTGCTAAGAGCAGACAGGTGATCAGAGGCTTTCATTTTAGCCAGCTAAGTAAGAGAGGTAAGAGCCATTTAAAAGTGCAGGTGGGAGCCCATACCTCAGGTATGCAGTGCATTTAGCTCTGTGCAGCCCAACTGATAGTTGAAACTTTACAAACTGTCTACATGATAGTGGGATGTTGGAATTAGAACAGCCCAGAACCTATTCTTGGTCTTATTCTTATGGTACCATAACATACTGGTCATAGTCTGTTAGAGTAATTAAACCCGCTTGTAGAAGACACTTCATCCTGAAGAGTTTTCTAATATTAAATATACTATTCACACTTCACCCCTTTACAGAGACTCACTTGTGGATGGGACCTTCTGTTTTGAAATCATCTTTTATCATAGCTGGGAAGGGGGCTTTCTGTAGATCTTCTCATAGTAAGGTGAATATAATTTATACTTAAAGGAGAATATAGAATTTATTGCTACCATAGATCATCAAAACATCTCGGTGGACTTTTATTGGTCATAGATATGATAGAGCTAGTATATTTAGATCTTGGCATTAAAAAAATCGCTCATCACTGTACTTATATTTCACAATCTTAAATGTTAAATTCTGAGTTTTAAAATGTGCCAACCAACTTTATAAAAAATAAACATTTAATTTGGGATAATTTTAGATTTATAGGAAAGTTATGAGGATAACACAAGGGTCCCATACACCCTTCACCCATGTTTCCCTAATGTTAACAATGTACAAGGTGCATTTGTTAAAACTAAGAAATAATACTGATATATTACTGCTAATAAACATAAGATTTTATCTGGATTTTGCCAGTTTTTCTAATTTTTTTTTTAACGTTTATTTATTTTTGAGACAGAGAGAGACAGAGCATGAATGGGGGAGGGGCAGAGAGAGAGGGAGACACAGAATCGGAAGCAGGCTGCAGGCTCTGAGCCATCAGCCCAGAGCCCGACATGGGGCTCGAACTCACGGACTGCGAGATCGTGACCTGAGCTGAAATCGGACGCTTAACCGACTGCACCACCCAGGCGCCCCTGGATTTTGCCAGTTTTTCTACTAACGTCCTTTTTTTTTTTTTTTTTTTTTTTTTGGTTCCAGGACCCAATCCACAATATCACATTGTACTTAGTTGTCATGTATCCTTAGATACCCTAGATCGGTGACAATTTCTTAACCTTTTCTGGTTTTTCAGGATCTTGATAACTTTGATGAGTCCTGATCAAATATTTTGTAGAACATCCCTCAATTTGCTCGTCCGATGCTTTTCACATGATTAGACAGGAGTTATGGTTTTAGGTTACAAATACCACAGAGGTGGAGGGTCCTCATCATATCTTTTCAGAGATAGATGATATCAACATAACTTATCACTGGTGATATTGAGCTTGGTCACTCGGACAAGATGCTACCTGTCATATTTAACCACATGAAGTTACTGTTTCTCTCTTTTCATTCTCTGTTCTTTGGAAGTGGGTCATTAAACTCAGTCCACACTTAACATATGTGTACCTATAGTAGAGGTTGGGGGAGGATGGAGATTGTTTCATGTTTTGGAGCGAGGGAATATCTACTTATATTATTTGGAATTTTTCTGTAAAGAAGATGTATTTTCTATTTATTATCTATCTATCTATCTATCTATCTATCCATCCATCCATCCATCCATGGACTAATGGATATTCATAACTTTATAAACTTTGGGTTATAGTCTAATAATACATTTTTCTTCAAATTCATCTAGTGTTGACCACTGGTCTAATAATACATTTTTCTTCAAATTCATCTAGTGTTGACCACTAGAAGCTATTTTAGGTTGGCTCCAGTGTTCTTTTGCCATACATACCCACTATTTATTTATTTCCTTCCTTTTCAGTGTTTCTTTATTTTTTGGCACTGGAAGATGCTCTAGAGTTGTCTCGTTTTTTCCCTGTGCCAGCCCTAGAATTAGCCCTTTCTCCAAGGATCCCTAGCTCCTTTATTGGAAAATTGTGTATAGAACACCAAGATCAGAGCAGTGAGTGTGCTTATTGATACTGGGGTGTCATTACCTCCAGGCTCTCTCTGAGAACAGAGCTAGGAAATATGTGTACATACACTAAAATATGTATAAACACCTATCCATAATCAGTCTGTCTATCTATCTATCTATCTATCTATCTATCTATCTTTCTATCTCCATCGATCTATCAGTCTATCATCTATCTGTCCATCCATCTGACCATCCAAAACATGAGTTCATACTTGATGTTGCTGACTCTAATCAAGTACCACAGAGTTTAGCTTAGACTCTTCCCCTTGCTGTTTGTAATTTCTTTTTCTGATAGTAAGAAACCTAGATCCTATTTATCTATCATTTATTCACTTAATGTTTTCAATCCTAGTGGACATGTAAAATAATTTCAGAATGTTAACTGATACTCCTAGGAAACAAATTTACTAACTTGCATACTGTGTTTATGCACAGTTCTTTTTGTCTCTAGTCTTATTTTCAGTGAAAACACCATTTTACTGTCACTTAGGTAAACCCCTTTTACCCCTACTACCTTCAGTGAGGTTATTCATACATTTTGATTTTAAATAAATTCATTATGCCAGTCATATTTGTATCAAAATGCTTATTATTTTCTCTGTCTCTATTCTTTTGTTTAGTACTGTGTTATATAGTAGATATGTACCCTTTATATTTTCAAGAGATTTTAGTAGAATGGCTAGATATGAATTTGAGGACTGACTCACCTACTTAAAATTCTCTGTGAAATTTAAGTTGTAATATGGACTTTTTCTTCACAGAAGCAGAATGTTTCACAATGGCTTGGGAAATACCTTGGCTTGAATTACCATGGGAAATGCCAATGTTACGAAAGTCTTGAGATGGATGGGAAATATATACGCTGTGTCCAATCCTCCTGTAGTATTTCTTTCGATGGACATGGGTTCTATGGATTTGGCAAATCATTGACAGAGCATCGGACTAATTTTTCAAATGACTGAATTATATTTTGATGTTTACCTTTTCAAAATAGAATGTATTACTTTAAAACTTTTTGTTTTATTATTTATTTTGAGAGAGAGCGCGTGAGCAGGGGAGACAGACAGAGGGGAGCAGAGGATCTGAAGCCGGCTCTGCACTGACAGCACGGAATCCGATGTGGGGCTTGAACTCAGGAACTGTGAGATCATGACCTGAGCTGATGTCAGACGCTCAACTGACTGGGCCACCCCGGTGCCCCAGAATTTATTACTTTTAATTTCTCATTCTCCTTCAGTATTTTAATCTGAAAACTACCCCTACCACAAGTACTTCTTCCACGAATGTTTAGGCTATTCCTATATTATTTGCCATCTTTTATCTTTTTTTTTAATGCTTCCGTAATGGACTATTTTTTCTTTATCTAGTAAGTCCTCATATTTTCACCACTAAAAAAATCTCATAGAATAAAGCTATAACGGAAGCCTGACTTACATACTCCAAACTATTTTCCAGTTTCCACCAACTGCCAATCTAGCTGGTTAAACCAGATTATAGTTCCCCGATCTTCCTCTAGCATTGCCTGTTTTCCTCCTGTGGTGTTTACTAATGTTGAGGTCTTTGAGACATGCGTTTATTTCTTCCTCTCCTTTCATCATTAATTTTGGGTATCTGGGGGAGGAGGGTTGGTTCTTATTTCCTATCAGTTATTTTTTGTTGTTGTTGCTGGTTAATTTTTTTTTCTATGCATTTCTCTATACTGTAGGGCTTTGTTCTTGTTTTTTATTTTTTCTCTTTCTTCACAGATTCTTATCCTGCACATGTCCAGTCTCCTCTGCCATCCTGTGGTCTCTCACTGGATACCCAGGACCTTTGTTTGTTGAGTATCACTTGCCAGAGTAGTTGGGCGATATACATTTGTCCATATAAAAAAGTTATTAGTAGACCCCTCTGTCATGTTTGACTACATCACCCTCCATTCCTAAAATTCTTTGACTTGACATTCTCCTAATTCTTTCTGGTCCTTTTCTGATCGATTTTCCTCTTTCTCCTCTGAGAGTTGTTCTTAGAATTTGGTGTTGCTCAAATATTTTTGTTTCTATTTTCATGATAGTCTCTCTGTGTGTCGGTTTGCTATTGCTGATGTAATAAATTAACTACAAATTTAGTGCCTTAAAACAGCACAAATTCATTCTCTTGAAGTTCTGGAGGTCAGAAGTCCAAAATCAGTTTCGCTGGACTAAAGCCTAGGTATCATGAGGGCTTGTTCCTTCTGGGGGTTTTTAGGGGAATATATATTCTCTTGTCTCTTCCATCTTCCAGCCGCTACCTGTACTCTTCTGTATTCTTCAGCTTGCAGCCTCTTTGTCCATTTTCAAAGTATATCACTCAAATTTGTGTTCCTGTCATCACTTGGCTTTCTTTCCTAGCTCTGATTCCTCCTGCATTCTTACAAGGACCCCATGATTACATTGCATTTACCCAGATAATCTAGAATAATCTCCCCTGTCTCAAATTCCTTATCTTAATCACATCGGTAAATTATCTTTTGCCATTTAAAGTAACATAGTCATAAATTCCAGTGATTAGGCTATGGAGGTCCTTGATGAGGGCATTATTCAGCCTATCACACTTTTATCAGTCTCTCTTACTCTTTTTTTTTTAAGTTTTGTTTGTTTGTTTTTGTTTCTTTTCTTTTCTTTTCTTTTCTTTTCTTTTCTTTTCTTTTCTTTTCTTAGAGAAAAAGAGAGAAAGATGGAGAGAGAGGGGAAGAGAGAATTCCAAGCAGGCTGAATGCTGTCAGTGCAGAGCCTGACGCAGCGCTCAGTCTCACCAAGAGTTAGATCATGGCCTGAGCCAAAATCAAGAGACAAGGCTTAACCACCCAGGCACCCTAAGTCTCCTTTATTCTTATGGTTTTGATTAAAACCCAAATGCTAATAATTTCCGTTATCCACATGTCCTATCCAGTTCCCTTTCCTGCATTCAAGGTCCATACATCTCACTGCTTGCTAGACATTTTCATCTGAATCTATTTCAAATTCAATTATAAGAAAGAGACCTTATCATCTTCACCAGACCGTGTCCTTTTCCTGTGTTCTTTATATCAGTTGACAGTCTCCAAAACTGAAACATGGGGTCATTCTTAAATCTCAGCTCTCTCTCAGTTCCTGTATTAAATCAGCCACTGTGTCCTCCTAACTTAGATTCTCTACACTTGTCTAATCTTTCTCCTTTATCTTTATTTTCAATTATCATTTCCCTCATTTGCAAAATGGTGTGATAGTGTATAATTCTTGTAAGCACTATTATGCCAACTTTACAGATAAAGAAATTGAAGCATAGGGAGATGAGGGCCCGTGTATGGTTACCTAGTGAGGGAGTTGGGATTTAACTGTGATGTCCACTGTGAAACTCAGTTTAGACATCTTTATCTCCAAGAAGGTCTTTAGACCTTCTTTTTCTCCTAAGTTGTATTAGGTACCTCTTTGTAAATCCTGTGTGATCTCCATTATTAAACCTACCATTAAAAGATGTTTATCATAGGGCATCTGGGTGGCTCAGTCGGTTAAGTGTCTGTCTTCAGCTCAAGTCATGATCTCAGAGTTGGTGAGTTTGAGCCCCACGTCGGGCTCTGTGCTGACAGCTCAGAGCCTGGAGCCTGCTTTGGATTCTGTGTCTCCCTCTCTTTTTCTACCCCTCCCCTGCTCATTCTCTGTCTCTCTCTGTCTCTCAAAAATAAATACACATTAAAAAAAATGTTTATCAGTTTGTGTGTCTGTTTCTTCCAAGGGGATTTAAAAAAAAAACAAACTGTATTGCTGGGTCCTTGAATAAAAAGACTGTTTTATACTCCTTTTTGTTTACAACACCAAGTACAGTGCATGACACAAAGTATTACTCAATAAATGCTTGCAGATGAAGGAATGAATTAGCAAATATATGTTGGTTTTATTATTTTTTCTCAATAAAACCAGAAACATTCTTTGTGTTTTCTGCATGAAGCCATTATCTCTAAGTCTTTAAGTAATAATCATAATAGAGGTAATTACCATGCTGGAGAAAAGACAACTTAATTCTATCCTTGGTATGGATTCCTGTTTTTGTAAGGAATTGCTTTATACAAAATAATAAAAATAAAATAAATCATGAAATTAATGTTAAATAGAACAATGCTTTCATTACCCTTCAGAAAGCATTTTCTACTTTTTTCCTGGTTTAAGAAAGCTGCAAGTATAATGTAGAGCAAATGTAAAAAATCTTTATTCACATAATTTAAATTCCTCAGAACTAACTAATGGTGGAAATGAATTCTTTTTCTGTTTGTGTTGGTATCCATTCAAGCGTGAATGCATCTATAATTTGTTCTCAGTTATCAATTTACGTAACAGGAATATGTCTCTTTTGTAGCTTAGAAACTGGGTAGCAAATACCTTGGAAAAAAAGATTATTTTTCTTTGTGAAAAAAATGTATAGCTTTACCTCAGAACATTGGAACTCACCACAGTAGAATACCAGCGTGTCACTGATTGCTGTATGCCAGTGAATTTGAGTGACAGTCTGACTTTGCCAGTGCTGACGCTTACTTAATTCCCAAGTGTATGAAGACTATTATGATCTATTTTATAAATTGACACTTTTTTAGTGATTAATATTGAATTCCCTTTAAATCTGGCCAGATTGCACAGAAATTATGTCATTTGTATAATAAGAAAACTTTTTTTTTTTTTTTTGCTAATGGAAAACTACCAACAGAAAGCAAACAGCAAAGAGCAAAGGTGTTCATTTTCGAAATAGGACACCAAATAGAGCAGGAACAACTGAGGAAGAAATTCTGCTAAGATAACTGGAAATCAAGGACACTGAGAATCTATGACCTCATCAGTCTGGAAACAATTAATTTTATTATGGTTCATTACATAACCTCCTAAAGAAACAACCACCATATAAACTAAGACAAATGAAGGAGCAGTTGAGAGCTACAGATAGAGAACAAGTTGAACATTTTCCTTTAGTAGCTTTAATGCTATTTTGGTTTTGCAAATACTTTAGTTATCCTGTGAAAAGAACACTTTAGAAGCAATTAAGTATGATATTTGGATGGGACATTTGCATTTAAACTTTAATCAAATCTTTGAGGCACTTCTGAACAAAGTTACAAATGGTGGTTACTGCCTTATAAAATGGAGTGTTTATGGGAAATTTGGGAGATGACTCTTGTTTTCTTGTCAAAGTAGTGAACACTCTCAGTTTTGCTGTCTCTGAGTAAAGATCCCATTTGCTCATTAATGGGTGGCTCAGTCTCTTGAGCATCTGAATCTTGATTTCGGCTCAGGTCATGATCTCATGGTCATGGGATCCAGCCCCACATCAGGCTCTGTGCTGAATGTGGAGCCTGCTTGAGATTCTCTCTATCCTTCTCTCTCTGTCTCTTCCTCTCTCTCTCTCTCTCTCTCAAAAAGAAAAGTCTGGTAATTTCAGATACCTGTTTGCTCCTGTTTGGTCCATCTTCACTCCTGTTTGGCCAATATTTGTTGTAGAATTGTATATGTTGATCCCATGATCTCCTCTCCCCCAGTTATCCTATAGTCACCATGACAATGATCAGTATTCACACAGCCATCTTCCTATCTCTCTCTCCTCCTCCCTGCCTCTAGAATCTCCAGGTCCTGGCTGATGGTGCTTCCAAAGTATAATCTGCACTGGCTCACTAACTGACAAGAAATGCCTGAAAGCCAATCCTTTCAGTTTGTGTGGATGAACATTCACTTTCAGCTGAGATACCAAAGGGAGCAATCTCACAGTCTTTCTTTCACAGGAAAGGGAGCTGTATTAGATTGAATGTAAGGGTACAATGTATTTGGTATGAGTCAAGGTGAGATGATTTTCTTGACCAATGTGGTTTAGGATCCTTTTCACTGAGTCAACTGCATGACTGTCTTAGGACACCAAAGGAAGGATTTTTGTGTCTGTCTGTTAAGTACAAGACATACCACTGATCCTAACACACAAGTGGTAATTACTGGGTCTTTGGGCGGGGGGGTGTTCCATATTTTAAACAAGTGGTTTCTGTAGAAGGTAACTCTTCTTCCTACTGCTTTATTATGACCAATGTGCTTTGCAAATTGGTCATTTTAGACACTAAGAAAGCTGAAATGGAAAGGTGATGTCCTTTATGGATTTGGATTATATTCTTGGATAATATCATAGGCAGATAATACATAGCAAGTATGCCCCAAATTTGAATGAGATTAAAGAAAGTGGTTGTGTGTGTGTGTGTGTGTGTGTGTGTGTGTGCATGTGGAGGAGGGAACATCATGAAGAGGCAGCATACTGTAGTTTTAATCATATGCAGCCAATTTCTTGGACAACTGAGGCAGTTTTGCTGATTTATGTTCTTGGAAATAATGGGTTGTAGAGATGAACGGGTAGCTTTTTTTTCACATGTCTAATACAGTCTTAATGTCACCTGCCAGGTAAAACAATTAGAATAATTTTTTTTTTCAATGCTTGCCAGAACAATTGGGATAGTAAGGCCTATCCCAATCTGGTCTTTGTTTTCTTATTAAACTTCCCACAATCCCTCAGTATTTATTCTTTGACCCTGTTTGGATTGTGTGCACTGTATTTCTGAACACAAAATACCCTCTCTTCCATGTCCAATTTATTCATTTACATCTTTTCAAATATTACCCATTCTTCAAAGGCCCATTTGGGTCTCATTCCCTTCATATGGAAACAGAGTTTATCTTTCTTTATTTTCTAAAATATTGCAACTTATTTTCCATAGGACAGCTAATCTGGTATATTTTGTAGGGCCATTTAGGTATTGATATTATTTAAGTTTTCCTTATGCTTTTTAGAGTATAAATTCTCCAAAAGTGGAGACCATATTTTGTCTTTATAATGTCCACTGTTCTTGGCTTAATAATATACTTTTAAAATATGCATTAAGATGAATGGACATGGATGAATTAACTTCTCCATAATGGTCATGTGTAAGGGGATTAATGCAAGTCTATTCTTACTATCTGAGAAAACAACCAAATAATATTCTTTACAAATAATGAGCTAAACTTTTTTTCCTTTCCCAAGGGAGTCTTTCTTAGAAACAGTATTCTACTATAGAACTATGAAACGAGATTTTGCAGTGCTAAGAGCTCTACCTGTGATTAACTATGTGCCGTTGAACCATGGACAGGTCTTTCAATCTCTGAACGCCTTTGTTTCTCTATCAACAAATGCCATAAAGTTCTTTCTTTCCCCTGCGTGGCAGTAGATGTTATAGGGAATAATGAGCCCTACCTTTGCCTTTCCTGGCCTTATCAACAAAGAATACTTACCAAGATTTCAGGGTCGGTTTTTACAAGAAAAAACATAAAAAAATCTTTAACAAGTATTTCATAAGGTAATACTGTTCTGCTACACTATTGGCATACACAATCTTTGGTAAAAAAGATTATATGTATAAGAAATATTAAAAGCAAATATTTTATGCGTCTTTCCAAATTATTTAATTTCTTACTAGGCATTCAAAGCTTTAGTTGATAGACAATTAATGAGTTAAACTATGAAACATTTTTAAATCATAGAATAATGCACTGTTAATCATACTTAAGGTAATATTCTGTACACAAATTTATTACATTAGAAAATGGCATTAAAATGCATAACTTTCTTTTTTTTTAATATGAAATTTATTGTCAAATTGGTTTCCATACAACACCCAGTGCTCCTTCCAACAGGTGCCCTCCTCAGTGCCCATCACCCACTTTTCCCTCTCTTCCCCTCATCAATCCTCAGTTTATTCTCAATTTTTAAGAGTCTCTTATGGTTTGGCTCCCTCCCTCTCCAACTTTTTTTTTTCCTTCCCTTCCCCAAGGTCTTCTAAGTTTCTCAGGATCCACATAAGAGTGAATACATATGGTATCTGTCTTTCATAATTTTCATTTTACACTGGTAAGCTCTTAATGTCTATTTACTCAGAGTCTGTAATCAAGATAACGGGCAAGCTTTTTTGAGAACTTTGGAAGGGCTGAGCAACCACGGTCATAGTTCCCAAGTTGCAAAGCAACAGATTCCTGGGATGCTGTCATGAATGCACAGGGGTGCGGAGAGAGAGTTTAAAAGCCCAAGGGAAAAATGCCTATACTTAACATCTGTTAAAAACTGACCAGACTGTTAGCTTTAAGTAGTTTACGGTTTTAATATTGGATTGTGCTACATCATTTTGATCACTTCATACATTTGTGAGGCTGGGTTTTTGGGAAGTTGCTGTGATAAAAAAGTGAAAAGCACAGGAAAATCAGTGTGGAACAGGGTATGAGGGTGGCACCATTGTCTCCTCACTGGGTTTGAGAAGGTGTGCGGTGCTCAACCTCATTATTAGTTAGTTTAAAAATGAATTAAATAATTAAAATTACTTAAGAAATTTTTTTTTGTTCATGTTACACATGTTTTTAAGTGCTACCAGATTGTTAAGATGTGAATGCTTATTAAATTTTTTGGGTGCAGCTACCTTACAAATTGAATTGTTGCATATTTCTTTTGGTCTAGGGTGCTATTAAAATTACTTAGAAAAGCTAAAAACCAAGAAAATTTGGGACTTCTGTTCTTTGAGATCAAAGTGCAAAGGCTTTTGGATCGAGCAAGGATAGGTCCAGTTTACGTGTGTATAACCTGGACGGAGACAGAGTCACTTGTGGGGTCTTAGGACAGAGGACGTGTGCGTACACAGTTACATGGTTCTTGTTTGGCAACAAGGATTTCTCTGTATTTGGCCCTGATAAGACTTACTGTGAGTTAGAGAAATGGAACGTTTTCTAGTTCATGGTGGTGGTATGGATGCCCGTTGATTTTGGTCCACCAAAAAGAGGAATTAATGCAGTCACTCTAAGGCGAACTGTCGGGAATGAGTAAACATATGTTTTATTTGAAAGGTTTCAAATCTTTTGGTGGGGAAGTGTTTTAGAATTATTTTACCACTGTTTTTTATGCTTGAAGTGATCTGTTCATTGCTGAGGTCACTCATTGCAAAATCAACCTTGAAATGTTTTTCAGAAATGATAATGGCATGAGTATAAATTGTGATTTCTTAATTTCTTAAACAGTTTGTTCCTATTAATTATTTTAAGGGATCTAAGTACATTGCCATTTAACCATTGATAGTGATATTCTGCAACTATTTACTTTATATCTTGTGACAAGGGTACAACATTTCATTCTTAATGCTAATACTTTTAAGAATTCTGATATTTATATAAAAATTGGATTTTAAAAGAATAGAGTCTTTGTTTTAAGATACTGATTAAATAACAGATTGCATAATCATGACAAATTGGGCATATTTAAGTAAATGTCTGTTAACATTAACAAGGTTATATCAAGATACTCTTACTGATAATTCATACTTATTATTGCTAGCTGTCAAGCTTAATAAGTTGCAGACAGGAAGATATGATTCCTTTCTATAATATAATAAAGCAGACAGAGGAATTAGGTTATGAAAAGACAGGGAGACGGTGAACATCTAACCAAATACAATTGAGATGAAATTTTTTTTTTATCCATTTAATCCTGTGGACCATGTTCACGGCAGCTTTGTATAAGGAGAAGATCTTAGGCAGTTACAGAAAGGATTTGCTGAGGAATTGCATTCTCAGAAAGGATACAGTGGGGAGGAAGAATAGAAGATGGCCTTATGATGTGCAAGGAGAAATTTTTCTAGGCACAGGGTATGTCTGGAGTGAAAATGAGTAACTACTCAAGTAGAAACATTATAAAATACTGGGGATTGATCATAGCCTGGAGAGTTTAATCGAGAGGTGAGGGGTCTGATCCCAGGGAGGTTAAGCAAACTTGCTTGTGGCTAGTTATTAGCAGAGCAGCTTCTAGAACGTGGAGATGCTGCACCCATCAGTGGTTTTCCATGACACTTTGTGCCAGGGAATAATTCCAACATGTTAATTGTGTATGCAGTACTTATTTGTAATGCAATAAACCACTCACATTGTGATTTTAATGCATCAGATTTGTTTTTCTCTGTGTTTTTAGGACATTTGAGGACACTTACAAGAAGCAGTCAGGAAACGTGTTTCAGTAGAGAAAGCACAGGCTTAGGAGTCAGGGCTGGAATTATGACTAATATTTATCAGCTCCATGACCCTGGGGAAGACATTTAAAGTCTCTGTGCAAGAATTTTCATATCTGGGAGTACCTGGGTGGCTCAGTTGGTGAAGTGTCCAGTTTTTGGTTTCGGCTCAGGTCATGATCTCACGGTTCATGAGTTTGGCCCCCGCATTGGGCTTCACCCTGGCAGTGCGCAGCCTGCTTGGGATCTGTCTCTCTTCCCCCCTCCCTTGCTCATGTTCTCTCTCTCTCTCTCTCTCAAAATAAATAAACTAAAAAAAAAAAGAATTTTTATATATGTGAAAGTGGGATGATACGTCCTAGTGTGGCACTGAAAAAAATTACATGAAGCTAATGAAGAGATCCTGGTCCTTAACAGGTTCTCAACAAATGTTAATTCAACTTTGCTTATATAGATCTGGAAAGCAAAGGTTTGGAAATAATTTGGAAGGTAAAGGTATGGGTACAAGGTGGAAAGAGGTATTTAGGAAAATTTTTACAGGCTACAGTGGACCACAATAGAATCATTAGTGAGAAAATATTGCTCTTATTAGACCTATAAGGGCAATACTGTGGTCTACAAAAACATGTAGGCAAGGGCACACTAATCTTAAAATATAGTCTTCACTTAGTATCTGAAAAAGAATCCTAACTTAAGTAAAGTGTGCAGAGAGCTAATGATGCTGAAGACACAGAGGCTGGGAATTATAGGAGACGTTGACTTATAGGGTCTTTCCTTAGCAGAAGATAGGTTTCTGCAATGCATGATGGAGAATGCAAAACCACTTAGAGCCACGTAGGAAAGAGAGCGTAGTCTGCCAAAGGCACCAAAAGACACTGCTTTCTTTCCCTTTTCTTGCTTTCTTGGAAATGGTAGCATCAAAAAGTAGCCATCCCACTCATAACTCATGAGTATCTTTCTGGAACAAATTCTACTAAACGTTGCATTAATTTTATTTCTTGCCTTCTACCTCCCCCCACTGCACGCCCCCCTCCCCCACCTTTTCTTTTTTTGAGTATCGAGTGCTTTCTCCCTTAGGGATGGTTTCATAATGAAATGGAACCGTAGGATGATGGATTGCATTGTCTTCCATGCGTCTATATATGAACAAAGCAGATGGTTCTTCTCAATTTGATATTATCCTTAATATTTAGTTTTACTTGCAAAGTTATGCAAAACTATGAAGTATAATATCTCCACTCTTATTTGTTCACAAACTTGCAAGAAAGTATTTTTGCTCTCTTTTAAAAAGGAAAGTATGAGAAAGTGGGAGGTATAGACAGATCTCGTTCAGGGAGATCTGTACCTAGGGTTAAAACTACAGGGATTGAGCGTGTGTGTGTGTGTGTGTGTGTGTGTGTGTGTAATTTTCTAGGTTAGGGATCCAGAAATGCTTGCCCTAGTTAAGAATTCAGCAGCTACTATATTTCATTAGAGAACTTGCTTTAATGTTACATGTACAGTTCCTCTGAGGCACCAGATTTATGTAAAGACTGACTCCAGGGAGAGATTTCATCAGACTTCTGACAGTAGGCAAGAGATCTGCTCCAGGGAACACTTATGCAGATGTTACAGGTTTTCTTGCTGGAGACTTAGATGGATGAAAAGAAATTAAGAAAGAGTTTGAGGTTCAAAAAGCAAAGAATTTGGGGAGCAAGGACTGATTGTAGTTTTTATTTGAATTTGACAGACGTGAGTTTTTAAAAAATTAAAAAAAAATTTTTTTTAATGTTTATTAACTTTTGAGGGACAGAGAGAGACAGAGTGTGAACAGGGCAGGGGCAGAGAGAGAGGGAGACACAAGGTCCAAAGCAGGCTCCAGGCTCTAAGCCGTCAGCACAGAGCTGGATGCAGGGCTCAACTCATGAACCTGAGATAATGACCTGGCTGAAGTCAGGTGCTTAACTGACTGAGCCACTCAGGCGCCCCAGATGTGACTTTTTAAAACTACTTCTCTAGGAAGGATGAACATCAAATTAAATGGAAAATGTAAGTGAAAGGAGTTTATAAATGGCGATGCTGTATATGAAGCTAAGGCATACACAACAGTTTTATGTTTAAAGGGGGGAAGAGTCACTATCTTAATTAAGGTGGAGAATCTGCTTGCTTTTAAAAAATATTTTGGAGCATTCTTCCCTTTTTTAAATTGAGGTACAATTGATATATGACATATTAGTTTCAGGGGTACGAGCTAATAATTTGAGTTTTGTATGCATTACAAAGTGATCATCACAGTAACTCTAGTTACCATCCATCACCGCATTTGACCCCCTTCACCCATTTTACCCACTCCCCCCTACCTCCCCTTCTGATAACCTCCAATCTGTCCTCTGTATCTATGAGATTTGTTCTTTCCCTTTGTTTTGTTTTTTAGATTCCACATATAAGTGAAATGAAAGTATTTCTCTTTCTTTGTTGGACTTATTTCACTTAGCATAATATCCTCAAGGGCCATTCATGTTGTTGCAAATGGCAAGATTTCATTATTTTTTATGGCAGAGTAGTATTCAAGTATATATCTATAACTGTCTATAACTCTATCACATATTCTTTATTCACTCATCCTTTGGTGGACACTTGGGTAGCTCCCATATCTTGGCTACTGTAAATAACACTGCAGTGAACATAGGGGTGTATGTATCTTTTCATATTAGTATTTTTGTTTTCATTGGATAAATGTCCAGAAATGGATTAGCTGGACCATATGGTAATTCTACTTCTGGTTTTTTTGAGGAACCTCCATACTATTTTCCATAGTGGCTGCAACATTTTGTATTTCCACCAACAGTGTACAAGGGTCTCTTTCTCCAAATCCTCTCCAACACCTGTTGTTTCTTGTCTACTTTGATAATACCATGCTTAATAACAGGTATGAGGTGATAACTCACTATGGTTTTGATTTGCATTGCCATGATAATGAGTGATGTTGAGCACCTTTTCATGTGTTGGCCATCTGGACGTCTTCTTTGGGAAAATGTTTCTTTAGGTCCTCTGCCCATTTTTAATTGGATTGTTTTGTTTTGGCTATTAGATGCTAATCTCTTGGTAGATATATGATTTACAAATATTTTCTCCCATTTAGAAAGTTGCCTTTTCATTTTGTTGATGGTTTTCTTTGCTCTGAAAAAGGTTTTTAGTTTGATGTAGTCCCACTTGTTTGCTTTTGGTTTTGTTATCCTTGCTTATAGAGTTAGATCCAAAAATTCATTGGTAAGACCCATGTCAAGGAACTCACTGCCTATGTTTACTTTGAAAAGTTTTATGGTTTCAGGTCTTATATTCATGTCTAATCCGTTTAGGGTTAATTGTGGTGTATGGTGTAAGATAGCAATCTAGTTTCATTCTTTTGCATGTGGCTGTCCAGTTTTCCCAACACCATTCAAATGTCCATTCCACATTGTGTATTCTTGCTTCCTCCGTTGTAAATTAGTTGACCAGGAGAATCTGCTTTCTTAAGGAGTGTTTTCCAATGCTTGATCAATCTGAAACGAGTCCTTGGGTGCCCTCTCCAGCCTCATAAACAAACCAAGTATATTCCTGTATTTCCCTTTTCCATTGGGAAATGATGCTTTAAGGAGTTTATTGAAGCACGGTGTATCCAGCAGGGCTAGATTTGTGGGTATGAGTCTTTGAAAAAAAATCAGAGCACAAACTCTTCATTTTCAGTAGACTACTCTTTCCTAAAGTGTTTGGATTCCTTACACTAGGCCTAAGCCTTAAAAAATTTTTTTATGAGAATCGATTATGTTTCCTTTAAAAATGTTAATTCAACTATAGAACACAGCATTTTGAATCCTACTCCTGAACAGAAATACAAAGGAAACTGTTGAAAGTAGTGGAGATGATCTATTGTCTATATTTGGGCCTCCATTTGTTTATAGTTTAAAGATCAGTGGGAAAATCATGATGAAAGGCAGGGTAATTTATACAGAAAATCATAAGACCCCTTCATCTGGCTAGGTTCTATAAAGAGTCTTTGATTCAAATGGTTCACACAAAGCGGAAATGTTCCAGTGGTTCAAAGTTCTTTCTGGCAATAAACTTGCAGTGTAAACAGGAAGACTACTTAGGCCTCTTGTGAATTTTAGAAACAGAAGATACTTATTGCTTTGCACCCAGTCATTTTTACTTTGAAACATGAGTTGGAATGTTTAGTAAAAGTTCTGGTTTTAAGTTCAGTGCACAGGTATTTCCCTTAGCATAGAAATACGTGTGTGTGTGTGTGTGTGTGTGTGTGTGTGTGCACTCGCTCAAAGCAGTACTTGGTTAAAAGAATGAAGGGCGTATGCCATTTAGCATCCTTAATGGAAGCTATAAAATCCTGTGACTCTGAAGAACTGGCCAATTACTTCATTAGTACTAAAGAATTAAGAACTACAGCTTGTGCTGTGATGGATACCGCACAGCAAGATTAGTAAACAGTTTCTCCCAAGTTGGAATAATGTACTTTTCAAAGGCACCATCCGTTGTATTTCATGGGAAAAACAAGGACTAGAGAAGCTTTTTAGCAAAACTGATGACTATTCTTTATGATAGAAGGTATAATTTGTGTCTCATTTCCAGTGGAAACAAATACATATAAGATTAAATGAGGTAATGGGAAAATCAACAGTAGATGCACCACACGATCAAATGAAAAATAGCAACAATAATAATTATATGTAATAATTACTATAATAATAATAATCATTATTGTTTTATTTATTTTTTACAGGTTTTTATTTATATATATTTTGAGAGAGAGAGCATGAATGGGCCGGAGGGGCAGAGAAAGAGAGAGAGCGAGAAAGAGAAAGAATCTCAAGCAGGCTCCTAGCTGTCAGTGGAGAGCCCAATGCAGGGCTTTATCTCACGATCTCACCAACCTTGAGATCATGACCTGAGCAGAAATCAAGAGTCAGAAGCTTAACCAACTGAGCCACCCAGGCCCATATTATTATTTTAAAAGCAAGACCTGAATTTCCTGTACTAGGATAACCTATGCAGTTAGGAACTTATTCAGCAGGTTCAGAAAGAGTACATATATTTTTGAAAGCGAGCATGTGAGAGTACACACTTTTTATAACTTTAACGTCTACTTAAAATCTGAGAAGAAGGGATGTCCTGAATTAATTGAGTGGATTTTCCCAAAATATAAAAGGAGACCTCGAATAGCATTTATACTTATTTGGGTCCTCATAAACAACTGGGAAGATTTAGAGTTAAAATCAAATTGGGGTTGGACATATAGCAAAGGTTTTTTTGTCGTGTGTGTGTGTGTGTGTGTGTGTGCGCGCGCGCCTGTGTGTGTGTTTCAATACACAAACAGCCCACAAATTCATCTGCCTTCACCTTGGAAGGGCCAGTCCTTTAAACAAAAACACCACCAAAAGCACTTTGGCATGTGCACCCTTGAGGAGCTAAAGCTAGAGCCCCTGAACTTTTCTTTCCAGGCGAGTGGAGGTGGGGAGCGTGCTCACCTGCTCTGCCGCACGGGGAAGCACAGCCCGGGACCCCTCTTTTTGGTGACTCTCTTATTTGCCCTTTTTGTCCCCCATCTCTTCCCTAATGTCCGAACAAGTCCGACGCTTTTCAGGAGCTAACAAGCAGGCGCAATGGGGCCAGGCTCTGAGGGCGGCTGCTGGTTTGCCACGAGGCAAGCTTTGGAAGGAAACAGCTCCACCGCAAACTCGCGGCAAGAGATGTGCTCGCGCCCTGGCCGGTCTGCTCCTGGGCTTTGAAAGGCCTTTCTCTCCATCCTCCCTCAGCTTTCCGAGCAGCATGCCAAGTGCACAGAGATCGCGTGTGTAGCGCAAAGAGCAGGGAGACTGCGGGGCCTGGAATCACTCCCCGGTGTCCCCCGGCCGGGTCCTAGGTAGCGGAGTGTGCAGAAAACTGTCCCCCCCGGTCCGCGACGCCGGCGCGCGCGGCTGCAGGTCGCAGGCGGAGCTGTCCAGCACTCGTGCGGAGCCGGCGGGAGCCCGGAGCCCCGCGCGCCCCAGCCCCGCGGACGCGCAGCAACAGGGCTCTCGCCCGGCAGAACCTTGTCCTCGTTAGCTGCCTCCCGGCCCTGGGCCCGCTCCGAGCCCCCGCGGCCTCGACCGAGGCGAGCACTCCGCCCCGCGAGCTGCTCCGGAGGGCTGGGTGCCAGCACGTTGCCCCTTCCCTCCCCTTGGAAGCGTCTTCTCTGGAGCCGGCGGGCTGCGCCGACCGGCCTTTCCCCTTCGCCTCAGAACTTAAATAAACTCGGAGGAAGGCAGGGGAAGGACGGCTCTGGACCCCCCGCTCTTCCAGTTGGCGCCCCCAGGCTGCCCCGAGGTGGCTCCACAGGGACGTCTCCCACGCTCGGCCCCCCGCGCTGTCCGTCCGCTCCCGGGCTGGCCCCCCGCGGTCGAGGGCCGGGGGCGCTCGGGGGCTGTGTGGGCCCTGCGGTCCGATCCGGCCCGCCGTGCGCTCCTCCTCGGAGGAGGGGAGGGTGGGAGCGGGGAGGGCGCACAGAGGACGGCGACCAAGTGTCCTCGTTGCTCCTGAAACGTGGCGACGGGCGAGGCTGGGACTCGCAACGAGTATGATGGCGACACGTGATACCGGCGGAGGGAGCGCACGGGGGGGGGGGGGGCGGGGGGCTGATAAAGGGAGAAGGAGGGAGGCGGGCGGCGAGGGGCGGGCGGAGAGAGGGGAAGGGGGGAGCGATCGGCGCGCGGGCGGCAGAAGCTCAGCCTCCCGGACCGCTCGGGACCGCAGCGCCGCCGCCCCGCCGCCCGCGGCCGCACTCTCGCAGCCTCCCCGCGAGCGGGAGCGGGAGCGCGGCGCACCGCCAGGCGGCCGGGCGAGCGCAGAGGCGGCGCGGCGCGAGCAGCGGCGGAGGCGGCGGCGGCCCCCTAGCGCAGCCTGGCGTCGCCGCCGCGCCCGGGCCCCAAGTTCCCGCCATGAGCGGCCGCCCGCGCGGGCTCCGCGGCTCCGGGGACTCCCGCCCGGCCGGGCGCGCCCGTACAGCCCCGCGACCCCGACGCGCCTAACGCCGCCGCCCGCGGGTCCCGCCGCCGCCGCCGCCGCCCGCGGGTCCCGCCGCCGCCGCCGCCGCCACCGCGGCCGCCGCCCGCGTCCCCGCCGCCGCCGCCGCCGCCTCGGCCGCCGCAGGGCCGCCCGCAGCATGTCTCGGAGGAAGATCTCGTCCGAGTCCTTCAGCTCCCTGGGCTCCGACTACCTGGAGACCAGTCCCGAGGACGAGGGCGAGTGCCCCCTGTCCCGGCTCTGCTGGAACGGCAGCCGGAGCCCGCCCGGGCCGCCCGAGCCCCGCGCGGCCGCCGCCTTCGCCCCGGCCCCTGCCGCCGCCTCCTCCTCCTCCTCCTCCTCAGCCTCAGCCGCCGCCGCCGCCGCCGCCGCCACGGCCGGGGCCCGGAGGGCGCAGCGCCGGAGGCGGGTCAACCTGGACTCGCTGGGCGAGAGCATCAGCCGCCTGACGGCGCCCTCGGTGAGCCCGGGGGGGGGGTGGGGGGCGGAGGACCCGGGTGGGGAAAGTTGGCGCCGGGAGAGCGCGGGCGTGCGCGCCGAGCCCGGCCTCTGGGGGGCGAGCCGGCTGCGTCCCGGGGCCGCCCCCGACCCCTGCGCCCTGCCGGAGGGGGGCGTCAGCGCGCGCGGCGGCGGGGCGAGGCTTCACACATGGGGTGTCAGGGTTCTACGCGGGGGAGGGGGGGGTGTGGTGGCCCGGACGCTCCCCTCCTGGCAGTGCACTCCTGCTCGCTCTCGGTCACCCCGGCGCCCCCTTCACACCCACCTGTTCTGCTATCCCTAAACTTTCCCAGGCCCAGTGTCGTGCAGCTCCCCTTTCCCGGTCTTGCCTCACTGTTCCCCAGGATCCCAAAGGAGCCCCTGCCCCTTCCAGGAAACTCTTCCTCTCTTTTTTCCCACACTCTCTTGGGCTCCGCGTGACCTTTTCTGACATCTCTGAATTCCACAGGCTTTCTGCCTTCTGTGTTGCATCCCTTTTCTCAAGAATTTCAGGAACTGGCTGTCAGATACTTTTCTGAGTTGCCTTCTAATGATCTCTGTTTTTTTCCCCCACCCGCTGCCCCCCCCCCCCCCTTATTCCCTGAGCATTTACTGGCTCAACTTTCTTTTCTGGGGGAGCCTGGTGTCTGCTTTTCTAAACCTCCCTGGTGTTTCTTGCACACCTACCTCAACCTTCACTCCCTTTACCCTGGATTCTTCAGTGCTTTCTCCCTCATTTTGTCCTGGCTGCCTTGTATTGGACGCTTTATACTGATCTGTTGAATTACTAAATGCCTTCCTAGCCTTCTCTTAAACTTGTGTTCACCCGGGATGTCTGCATCAGCATTTCGGGGTGTGCTCCAGACTCCTCCACGTTCTAGACATTTTTTCCAGTGGCTTCTGCCTCATTCCTGTTCAGGCTGTTCAGCTACCCTTGACTTTTACCGACCGCAGGAATGCCAGACCTCTGTTCCAGTCTTTCTGTGACAGATGAGCTCTGTTTTGAAGGAATCCGCTCCAGTGCAGACGGAATCCTAAGGAGATTCTGTGTCAAATCTCCTGAGAAACCTTTTATTCTCATCCTGGTCTTGGGTGCAGGGGCTTCCACTCGGGACAGAACTTTAACCTTTGCACCCCTGGGTGCACCCCTGCACTCCTCTTCCTTTTCTCAAAGTTTGTGAAATGAATCTGAACAGCCATCTTATTTGACTATTCTGGAATCTCACTTTTGAAAGCACTCTTGCAAATGATGATAGGAGGCACCTGTGAAAGCGTGGGATCCGGAGGGACAGGGTATTAGTACCAGGCAGTCCTACAAATATCCCTGTGGCCCTGGCATTAGTGAAGAAGGACCTTTTCTGTCTCTGACAATGAAACTACTCTCAGTCCTCTTCCTTTCCTTGCGTATTTTCCCTTCAGCGTCCCTTTCTTCCTTCCACGTCTTCCATTGATAACATACAAAACAGATCTCAGAATGGGTTGGCAACTGTTTGCTATTCTTTACTGCAAATACTTCCCAAGACGCATCATCTTAGGAACTATGTGATGTTGCAAATTGTTGAACTTAGAAGCCTTTATAAAAGGAGGCCGGTAATCCTGCAGGTCTGTAGTTTTGTGTTAGTACCTAAAGCAACATTTGTGCAATGTAGTAATTGGTCAGTACAACAGATTCGTATCTGATACAGTGATTTTACTGAAGGAAATGACTAGTTTTGGGGAGTGTTTTTTTTTTCTTTTATCATTTTGGAGTTTTCTTTTTGCCTTTGCATCAGAATTTACAAATCTCTAAAAAGTCATGGCAATGCCTCCGGTAATGCCGATTTAACTGAAGGCTGTTCTCGACCTCTTAGGTGAGAGGTGCATAAAAATAAACTGAACTCAAGTATTTACTGCCAGAATAAGAGGGAAGGAAGGAATAGCTTCTGATTTTTACCTTTATAGGTCAAATTTGAATGACACTAGCTTTCTGATGGATAAAAAGCATGTGCCCAGATAATAGTTTTCAGGATAAGAAATTTGCAAATCATTGCAATGATCATATATAGGTAACAGCTCTGTCTGCTTCCCATGCTACAGTTATTTTCCATTTTGAAATTAGCCTATTAGCTACAATGCTGACAGCACACAGGTGAGTATGGTATAAATATTTGCAACATCGTAAGGCACGTAGGAGCAAATTTTCTTTGGCTAACCATATCACCTGTAGACTTGGTAACACAAAAACAACAGAAAGATTTTATTTCAAAGCAGTGACTTATTTCTGTGTTCTCCACCCTCCCCCCCCCCCTTTTTTTTGGCAGTCTAGAACTCTGCTTCAAGAAGTTTCTGTAGATTCATTTTCTTATGTTGTCAGCATTCTAAGTTTCTCTGAAAACACTTGGGGAAACAAATTATGTCTTCTGCATTCTCTTTCATTAGCACCAAGTGACTGTTTTTGAAAGAAGTAATTTAATAGAGAGTAGTTATAACCAAAGCATTCTTAGAGGGCAGTTTCCAGCTGTTTTGTGTTGGGAACCCTTTTTTGTATTCTGTCACAGCGTACCTTAGGAGAAGCTATCTTTGCTGTGGAAGTTTCTGCCTTCTTCGTGGCCTCGCCACGGAATGTTGTCTCAGCCACAGCGGATTGGCTCTTTATTCAGAATAACTTGCAAGTAGGAAATGAATTTAATAAGCCCAAGGATATGGCCAAGTGATTCAGCTAGCTGTTGGATCATTGGAATAGTCACACTCAGGTTTTTGACATTTTGATAGGCATTGTTAGATGCATTGATGTTGGCTGTAAATATTGTAATACTGGACACAGTTTTAATGATAAAAGTAAACTGAATTAGTGAAAGTGAAAAAATTCCAGAATTCATGAGGCCTGGTTCTCATTCACTGGACCTTGGACAACTAACTACTTATCTATCCCTGTGCATGTTACTTTAACCCTCTAGGAGCCCCCTTGTCTGTACGGTGTGACACTTAGGGTTCCCAGGATCCCTCCCTGTTCTTGCAACCTATGAAGACATATTTTCAAGCTTTTGATAAGCTCTTATAAAGGCATGTCAAAGGAAAGCAGGCATCTATAAGTTTTAAAACTTTGAAGAAAGTAGATTACTTTCTGAAGTAGGGACATTTATTCTGCGCAGTTATTTAAAAATATTTGAAATATTTGTGGATCTAGTGTGTGGTAAGTATTGTGCAAAGTACTGGCAATACATATTCCAAACAAAACATTCCCGGTCCTTGACCTCATGGAACTTCTTTAATTATAGTCTTTATTTTAAGGAAGCTGTGCTGAAGGAAAACATAAGAACTCCGATTGTCTTGGAGCTGTCTACGGGAAGTTGATTTACCATTCGCTGTGGATAATTTTGTTCATTGTGAATTTCTGGGGCACAGCCATAGCAATAAAAATAATCCTAAAGACCTGGCTGAAGATGCATAAATCACTTATCACATTATTGATTTTGAAATAATTTACTTGGGAACACATATGGAGAAACAGCTGGGGATTTTACATCAAGGGTGAATTTAGTAACTCATGTATTGCTTTTTTGTTCTTATAAATGAGAGTTGTTGAGAACCCTATCACTTAGAACCCTATCACTTACCGGGCTTGGGATTGCTAATGTCAGCCTGTCAGTGAAGATATTCCAAGGGACCAGTTTAAGGTCATGGCTTTGCTGGTTTTCTTGTCGGAGAACTGTTGGCTGTCACAGCATCGCAGGTGGCTCTCAAGGCCCCAGAAGCTTTGGAGAGCCGAATGGCAGGAAGAAAAGTAACTGGAAGGGTGGCAAATAAGGGGAGGAAAGCTACTGACAGAGAGTAGTCCAAGAAAATGAGAGAACAGCGAGGAAAGGAAATGGAAGGGAAGCCTACATTCAAGCAGCAAAAAAAACAAACAAACAAACAAAAAACAAAAAACAAAAACAAAAAACAAACAAACAAAAATTGCTTCATTATTAGTGGAAAGGAAATTGTATTGGTACATGTCTAGGAAAAAGTGGAAGAATATGAAAAAACATTTAGCCTTCCCTGATATTAAATAAAATGAGCTCTCTGCCCTGTGTAAACCCTTAAAAAAAAACAAAACAAAAAAAAAAAAAACCAGAAAAAAAACCCCTTAGAATGTGACAGTGGTACTAATATGGAAATAATGAAAAATGAGTATGGTATATTCATGAGAGAGGATACTTCATCAATTTATATATCTTATTGATGATTTCAAGATTTGGGGCTCAATTTGGCTGATAAGTTCAGAGCAACACATCCATTAAAATTAAAAAGTTAGACAAAAGGTATTCTAGTAGATCCATGTTTTTATATCTGTAGTAATTAGATGCTGGAATCTGAAATCAGAATTTGATGGGCATCTGTCGCATTTCCCTACCTCATCCCTAGTCATTGAGAAGCATCATGGCAGAGCTGAAGGAAGGCGGATTTGGAATTTGACAGCTGTGGGTTTGAGTAACTCCCTGCTGAGCCCCTTACTATGTGTGGGACCCTGGAAAGGTGACTCCTCCCTTCTCAGAGCCTTGGTTTCCTATTTTGTGAAATAGGAATAATAGCTACCTTGTGGATTTGTTGTGAAACAGGGCACTATTCTTTGTGACACTCCTGCAACACAGTAAAACATTAGCTTCAGACTGCGATCCATCAATTTCAACTGAATTCGAATGTCTCCAAATGATTGAAAATTTTTCTACATAAAAATTTTCTTTTTCTTTTACTTTTTTTTTTTTTTTTTTTTTTGCAATAATTACTTGCTAGTAACCTTACTGAAGGAGTTTATGGGTTAACTGATGTCATGTCCTCAGAAAAAAAGGTGATAAGAAGGAATTAATTTTGTTGGCCTTGCCCAGCCAACCCATTAAAAAAATTAAAACTGGAGTCCCTTTTTGGCTTCCTGGCTAGGACTGCTGTGTGCGCACGAGCATGTGTAATCATTGCAGATTCAAACATTTCCAGCAACTGCTGAATGCTATGTGGCATTATGAAAACCAGTCTTGTAAATTCTCTAAAAATACAAGGGTGTGTATATTTGGTAGAATGTGGGTATTTTCCAATAAGTCAGTTTTAGATTAGAAAGAAAATTAGAGAGGTGATAGAGAAATTGCTTATTTTTATTGCCTGAGAATTTCAAGCATTCCCCATCTGACCAATTCCCCATTCAAACGAATTTGTACGGCTGTTCAAGGGCTTAGGCTGTGATGTCCAGTAGTTACTCAGCTAGTGGCATTTATGTTTCACGTACAGTGCTCTATCCTTGTTTGGCTACTGGCTCAGTTGTTAAGTCTTTATTTTGAAGTTGATTTTTGACAATGAGAAATGCCATCAGTGATTCTTAGTTTATAGGCCGAGGTGATAAGTGATTATACATTCCATTTTAGTATGTGATTTATCTACCTCGAAATACTCTGGGAAATGTGGGGAGAGTACTTGAGTACTGTTATGTGTTTTCCATCTATATCATCATTGCTCTTTTATTTACCTTTTTTTTTTTTTTGGACTTGTTCCATCATGTAGAGCTGAAGGTAGAAATTGAAAGACACGTATTTCATTGCATATGGTAGTAAAATAAATGCATTGATTGTATCGAGGTATATACATCATTCACTGTGAGTTAGCAAGAAGACAGAATGATCCCTTTTGGAATTTCACACATATCTAGGAAGGAAAAAGGATCAGCTGATATTAGCAGGGAGAATATTTGCTAGGGTTGTCTGGTGACCAGGTTTCCCTTACTTGATGCATGAGCTAGTATTTAGCTCAAAATTTAAAGTTCCTCTTTTTAAATTCTGACTCTTACCTTGATACTCTTATGTTGGTCTCATATTTAGCACAGTACCTGGTACCTGATGGGTGATTCAGTAAAATACTCAGAATAAATGAGTGGATGTTCTTTGTTCAGTTGTCAAATTCCATTATTTCTTTTGTGTTTGAGGTTTCTTGTATTATGTGTGGTTCAAACAAAGTATTTATATTTTGTGTCCAGTCTGTGAGAGATACTTTCAAGTATGTGAACCTGTTTGAATTTTACTTACACCTGCCATTAAAAAAATTTTTTTAAGTTTATTTATTTGAGGGGGGGGGGTGGGGCAGAGACAATCCCAAGCAGACTCCACATTATCAGCACAGAGCCCAATGCGGGGCTTGAACCCACAAACCGTGAGATCATGACCCGAGCTGAAACCAAGAGTCAGACACTTAACTGACTGAGCCACCCAGGCACCCCCTACACCTGCCTTTTAAAGCAAAACTTCAGAATGCAGTCATGTTCAAAGAGAGCAGATGGAGTAGTTTCCTCCTCCTGGAAACTTAGCGAGTGGCCCATTTGTATTTTAAGAAGTTAGGTAAATGTGATGACTCTCCTCCAGTTTCCTTATATTTTCTTAGTTTTTTTTTTTTTTTTTATACAATTCCCTCCCAAATGAGAGAAATATGTTTGTCAGCAAGTGGGATCCTGCTGCCAGAAATGCACTCTTAAGAGCTGGAATGACATAATTCTGCTCTTCAAATATCACTTCAGGACGGGATCTGAAGACCTAGAATTATGTGCTGTAAACTCAGAGTATCTCATAAAATTGACAATTCCAGACTAGAGTGATTTAGGAAGTAGGGGAGCTGGAAATATCTCTGAAGCCTGGAGATCTGTTGAGCTGTGGTGGGGAATTGAGAAAGAGTGAACGTTCTTATAAATAGAACAGTGAAAAGTCACTATCAGTACAGGCTTTATCTAAGGCTTATTAAACAGGTCTTCCTTTAAGCTAGTGGTTTATCAGACCTCGTTGAACGTAAGAAATACCTGAAGAAAGTTGTGAAAATGCAGATTCTTGGGCCTCTTCCTCAGAAAGTCTAGTTTGTAGCCCTAGGGAGGGGCATGGGCTCTAACTTTTAAGTCACACTCCAGGTGATTGCTAGGCACACCGAAAGTGACTGAATTCCATACTGTCAGGATCGTGGATCCAGGCTCACTGAGCTCTGCAGACTGAATTTTTTGGACAGAATAGATCTGGAAGTAACTCCTTTGGGGTGAATACATGTCAAGCAATTACTGACCAACAGGGGACAGAATAAAGGCAGTGACGTGGAGCCATGTCTCATAAGGTATCCTTTGTGTTCAAAATAACCTGGTTGGTTGCATGGCAGAAGGTATCTGAGATTTCACTGTTTGTGGTTTCAATTATTTATGACCCTTTTCCCATTTTTGCTGAGGATGCCTTGTTAGCTTCCCGAAGTTTCTGTTCAATAGGTCACATGTCGTTGCCGTCAGTGTTCTGTGGCCTCTTTCCTCTGATTCAAGAAACAGCTATTCAAAAAACGTTGGGGAGAGTAGAGGAGAAGGGAGAAGGGTTGTTGTGAGGGTCCACTTGACATTGCATTCCGAGTTTGGTTTTCAGAGTGAGACTGACATGGCATTTCTCAAATGTTCCTTCTACTGGTTCCTTTTGGAGCAATGACTTGTTTGTATGCCAATACATTTTTTTTTAAGGTGAAGGGAGAAAGAAACATCTGGATGCCAGAAAAAAAATGATCTTCCTAGAAAAGAAGCAATAGGACATTCAGATAGCAGACATGTAGAACCAGCCTTCAAACCCTACCAAAACATGACAAGTACAATACTGGTTGCTAATATCTCCATCTGTAGCCAATTAGTCTTTCTCTTATTCCGTGGTTGAGCTGGGTAAGAGTCCAGTTGAACTGTCCAGATAAATGGTGATCCAACATTTAAAGAAATTTGCATTTGCAGAGAACTCTACAACCATTCTGTCATGAGAGGAGGCTGTCCCTGTGGAAATCCTGATGTTATCTTACTTGTAAGTCCTTGAAGTCACCTTTGCCTCCTTTTCCTTTCACCGTAGTTTGTTATGTGTGAGTCTGCTGTGCCTGGTGGAGGAAATAAAAATGTTCTAGAATATGCTTCCATTTCTTGTTGCTTTATGCCTATACTTCTTCATGCATAAACCCTCCAACTTAATATTGGGAGAGAATGGTTTTTTTAATTAGTATTGTGCACACACAACTAGAGACGGACCGACAGGCAAACATACACACACACACACACACACACCCATCCATCTTGTTTCCAGTCACTGCATTATTTTCCCTATGGACTACTAAGTTATCTTTCACATCTCTAGTATAGTACTTACTGTGTTGTGATGTGATTTTGGTTTATTCTGCCTCCTTAAGGCAGAGATCTATATATGTTCATGCCTAGTAGAAAGTCATTTACCTATTTATTTACTTATTTATTTATTTTAAAGTTTATTTATTTCTTTTGAGAGAGACAGAGACAGACAGTGAAAGTGGGGGAAGGGCAGAGAGAGAGGGAGACAGAGGATCCCAAGCAGTCTCTGTACTGCCAGCACAGAGCCCAACGTGGGGCTCAAACCCAGGAAACTGTGAGATCATGACCTGAGCCAACACCAAGAGTCAGATGCTTAACCGACTGAGCCACCCAGGTACCCCTAGAAAGTCTGATTTATATAGACCCTCAGTAAATGTTAGGAGAACAAATAAATGTTGAATAAATCCTTGTGTAGATTGTGGTGTATCTGGTAATGCTTTGTAGGCTCCCATTATTTTATGCTGCCATATTTCAGTTCTGCTTCATGAAGGGTTCTGTTTGTAGCTTTTGCTCAATCACAAATAGGAGTAAATATAGTTATAACATGTTTTACAGTGCTTTAAAATTTTCACGACACTCTGTATTGGGTATTTTATTGTAGCTTCACAATAATCTATAGATTTTATGTCAATTATCTTTAACTTTGCTTAGTATGATTATCGTAAATGCCTAGAGACACAGTAACGGGGGGGGGGGACATATGTATTCTCACTTAGAGGTGTTTGTGTTTTTTCTGCGAAAGGGATATGGTTCTCTATAAGTTATAGAGATGGTATCCCGCTCTGCTCTTTTATTCAGCGTTATCTCAATGTATACGAAATCCTGTGTTATCAAACATTCTACTAAACAAAATCTTCACAAACTAGCACATCCACAGTGACCATTATAGACATAATAATGGTGCTGGAGGGATAGAGTCTTCAGGAAAGTGGTAAAGTTAGAAATTACTGACTTAAGGAATGGAAAAGAAAACTGACCAGGAATAGGTAGATGTATTATTGGGTATTTTTTGAGGGCCCAGCTGAGGCTGAACGTAATGAATTTGTAGCCTAAACTGAGCAGGTGATTACAACTAGGAAAGACAGAAAGTTGTGAAGGTATATGCGTTGTATATTAAAAGGTCTATGTGTCAGTTGAGTTTGAGGTGTTTGAGAGCAATCCATTGAAGTAGAGGGTTTTGCCTTGGGAAATAATGAGAATGAATGTCACAGGGGGCAGACTGTAATATTCAAAGGCATTTCTAGTCATCCTCTATTGGACGCAGATCTGATGTTAAGCTTATTTAATTTATATCTCGGTCTTATTGTTTTCGCTATTGAAATCATTCTCTTAGAATAGCTGATTCCCCCAGGTGGCCTTCCCTCTCCACTACACCATCCCCAAACCAGAACTGGTAACTCATAATTCGTGATTGAAAAACTCAGTTCTATCTGCTTGATTAGTATTTACATGATGTTTTCAAAGTTAGAATTAATCCTTGAAAAATATGAGAATATTCAGTTACATCATTCAATGCACTATTTATGGTCCTTAGTTGTCACACAATGAGGTTTCCTTGGCTCAGACTTGATACACTGCTTCTTGAGTATGAGAAGTAATGTGTATGTGCAGTATGTGGAGTTTAGAGTAATGGTGGCTACCAACACATTTCCTCTTGTATTGGAGAGCACATTTCTTTCTTTCTTCCTTCCTCTCTCTCTCTTTCTCTTCCCTTCCTCCCTTCCTTCTTTCCTTCTTTCTTTCCCTTTCCATCCTCCCTTCCTCCCTCCCTTCCTTCCTTCCTTCCTTCCTTCCTTTTTCCCCAGCAGATATTTTCTTACCTGCAAAGTTAAGAAAATAGTTTTGGTGAACCAAACATTCTAAGTAAACTGTTACATATGCAATATCAATTTGTCAGTGGATGAAATTCAATAAAACACACTTGAGGGTTAAGCAATTTTCATTGTATTAATCAGTCTTTGATAATCCCAGAGACTGGCTATGGGTTTCAGTACCTCAGTGTCATCATTATGCGTCATAATTACCACTGTGCTATAGGTGTGTGGACATTCTCATAAGTGGAATATCTTAGATAATCAGATGCTTATGAACAGGACATTTCTTCTAAATGGAAACACTGAAGAACTCTAAGGTTCTTGTGGCCTCAGAGAGTTAATATGCGTTTACTTAGTTTCTCACACTCCAGCAGGAGGCAAGGGGAGGCAAGTTAGGAGTGGATTTTAAAAGAAGTTTTAATTTGGGGTGCCTGGGTGGCTCAGTTGGTTAAGCATCTGACTTTGGCTCAAGTCATGATCTCATGGTTCAGTTCATGAGTTGGAGCCATGTGTCAGGCTCTGTGTTGACAGCTTAGAGTCTGGAGCCTGCTTGGGATTCTGTCTCTCTTTCTCTCTCTCTGCCCCTCCCCCATTCATTCTCTCTCTTGCTGTCTCTCTCTCTCTCTCTCAAAAATAAATAAACATTAAAAAAATTAAAAGAAGTTTTAACTTTTACAGTCCTCTTTATAATTTGGCTAATGTGCATGTGTGTGCCTTGTTTTCTTGAAAAATGCCTGTGTGTGTATGTGTGTATGTTTGTGTGTTTGTGCAGAAGCTACAATTCAATACATGCTGCATTCTGATTTTTGTTGTTTTAATTTGACTTTGGGGAAATAACTCCTGTCTCTCTTTCCCCATCTCTGAGATCATATATGATAATACGAATCTCTTACTTAAGTGTAAATATGTAATGAAATGTGGATGGTGAATTGAAGACGTTATGTTTCACTATTATGGATTACTTCATTGTGCTGCTATGCTGATTTTTTGAGGACCACGGCATTGGTTCAGATTCTTTTGCTCCCTGCACTCTGGGAAGAGACCAGGCTGTGGGGTCAATCACTGACTCTGGCCATTATTTTGTGTGTTCTTGGCTAAGCCTCTTTGAGGCTCAGTTTCTTGTCTATAAAATGAAGGTGATGAGTGGATGGTTAGCTCCGTGGGTTCGAGCCTGGTGCTGATAAGATGAAGGTAATAATTTATAGGATTATGAAAATCAGAAGTGTAATGACAGCATAGTATTTTGAATCCGGTAAATAATCCGTGTTGCTGCCTCTATCCAACCCCTTCCTGACGGCCATTTTACCAATCGGCATATTGCTAATCACATCTCCTGATAACCTTCCTTCCCCTCCAGCCACAAGTTTTGGCAAAACCTGTAGGTGCTCCCCTTTGTTAGAGGGGTATCTTGTTCAGCCTTCTTGTGCTTTTTATGGGAAACATTTCCACCATTTTCTGGGCATGCAACCTTTCAGGGTTATGAACACTTCCAGAAGTTCTGTCCTAGAAATCTAAAAACCACATATGATTCTGGTCTCTTGTTCATTTGTGCATTCCCCTACCTCTCATTTTCATTCATTCATAGAGCATTTATTTAGCAAATGAGCATTCAGTGATTCATTCAGCACGCGCACCATGTGCCTGAAGCAACATGACTGAAGTAGGACATTCAGACAGAAATGGGATGTGGTCCTTTTGGATTTAAAAACCATAAAACCACCTTAAAAAAAATTACTGAGTAATGTACATGACAGCTGCTTCTACCCCTCCTTCTGTCTTTCCCCTTCGTCTTACCCCAACTTTTCTTTATTTGGCATGATACTGGTGATATAGGGACAAAAAAAGGGTTTGTATGCAAAAGACCATTTGAAACTGCAACAATAATGACGTGATAGTAATAACAATGGTGTTGATTTATCAAGCCCTCATCATGCCTCAGGCGTCGTGCTAAGTGCTGTGCACATTGTATTTAATGAGCTACTCCTAACAGTAATAGGGAGTGCTACCTTACCATGGTCTACATGACAGGGAAAGCCTACCTTTCTGACCTCGCCTCGTGAGGTCTAACCTACACTCACGGTTCTACAGTAGCTCCCTGAACATTCCAGGCAAGGACCATCTTGCCTCTGGACTTTGGTCCTAATCCCCAGGTCAGAAATGCCCCCTGGCTCCAGTTGTCCACGTGACTGACCCTTTCTTGGTTTTCATGTTCCAGCTCAATGACACCTTGTTGTGGAAAACCCACCTCTGTGTGAAGACAGAGTCTGGGGATAAACAGGATCAATAGCTTTATTGCTTTGGGGGACAAAAGAGGCTGCAGGAGGCCTAGGTCTTCAAACTGCAAGCCCACCGAGAGGAAGGAGCTGGGGGTTTTAGCGGGAGATACAGGACCTCATGGGTTTCGGGACAGGGAGTGTGTATGTGCTGCCTTTGTCGTGTTTTTAGGGTGGCGCTGGTTCCTGAAAGAAAGGGCTAAGGAAGGAGGAGGGAAGGTTTGCAGAAGAGACAGGAAAGGGGCTACTTAGTGTAACATCGAGCCTCGCTGAAGCATCGGGCAGCCATTTTGTTTTTGCTCAGCCTTCTGCTCTCAGGAGGTTTCAGCCTCAGCAGCAGGCAGCCCTTTGTCACCCAGCCCCTGTCACCTGGCTGTTTACTGCCATCACAGCCCTCACCATCACAAGTTACTCTTTATCTGCTTGTCTTCCTGTGTGTTCTCTGTCTTCCCTGCTGTACTTCCGGCTCCTCCAGGGCAGAGGCGTTGTCTGGGTGCACACGATGGTGTTCGCTGTGCCCAGAGCAGGCCTGGCTGGCACGTGGTGCTCGGTGCATCCTCACTGACTCGATGAGCAAGTGTCATTTTGGAAGAAGTCACAGCACTTGGGAAAGAAAGAGCAGAGTTCTAAACAACACCACCACCAACTTAGAGGGTGGAAGAAGGCAATTAACCTGTGTAAGGCATTTAAATGTTTCCCCATTTGTGTCTGTGACTTTTAAAAATAATCTTATCAGAGATTCAGAGAAGTTGAGCAACTTGCCTAGGATCACAATTCGTTACTGATAGAGAAGAGATTAGAATTTTGGTGTGTTTAGCTCCAAGCGCTGTATTCCTTCCACCCTGTGGTATATTTTGAGCCTCAGTGCGCATGGTGGACATTGTGATGGAGTGTCTAGATGCCCCTTTAGAAATGAAGGACTTATTCCCCTGGATGCTAGCCATGATGCGAATGCTCACCCTCCATTGTCAGTACCTTGGATGCATTGCCCAGACTGAAAAGAGCCGCCTTGTCCAAGGTCTTGCCCCCTTCCAGTAACTAGCGAGCATGAAGCTGTGAAGGCTTGATCTTCTTGCCCTCATTTAGCCAACTCTGAAGGGACATCTTCATGTAGGGTAAACTGAGGCCTCCCCTGAGACTGCATCACCCTCCATCTCCTCCTTTCCTCTTGTTCTGCCTCCTTCTGTGCTGTTCCATGGGTATTGATCCCAAGAATACCCCCTAATAAGCTTTGTACATGCTGATCTTCTCAGAGTGTGCTTCCCAGGGAGCCCAGCCTGTGCCTGCATTTGAAAACAGTGATAGACACAGGTAGTAATGGGGAGATGGCATGTGGGAGAAATATAATGATAACCTTGTTTGCACTTGGATTAAAAAATTTTTTTTAATGCTTATTTATTTTTGAGGGAAAGAGAGATAGAGAGAGAGAGAGAGAGCAAGCAGGCGAAGGGCAGAGATAAAGAGACACAGAATGTGAAGCAGGCTCCAGGTTCTGAGCTGTCAGCCAGAGCCGGATGTGGGCCTCGAATTCACGGACCATGAGATCATGACCCGAGCTGAAGTTAGACGCTCAACCAACTGAGCCACCCAGGTGCCCCCTTTTTTAAGAAAATTTTTAATGTTTATTTTTCAGAGAGAGAGAGAGAGAGAGAGAGAGAGAGAGAGAAAGAACGAGCAGGGGAAGGGCAGAGAGAAGGAGAAAATCCAAAGCAGTGGATGTTTTGAATTTAGGTGCAAATGGTTGGCTGAGCCATGTGCATTCTTTCAGGGCTTGGCATTGCTGGGTCACCAGCCTCAGCACAGTCAGTGCCTGTCACGTTGCAGGCAATGTACCCAATAAATAGACAGAGATTTGGGATTGGGTTTTGACAAGAGCTTGTGGACGTAGTAGCTAATATCTTGAAAACTGATGAGCTCTCTGAGTGAAAGAGAGAGAGACAAAAATCCTAAGAGAGCATTGAGACTAGCATACAAAGAGAAGCTGAAGAATGTAGGTGCTGGGGTGCTGTTTTGTTTGTCTGCCTGTGGGGGTGGGAGGTGGCTGGGAGCATCTGAGAGCAAGGGCTGCGGTGGTTGACATTTGTGAAATGACCATTTGTGAAATGACAGGAATTTAAGGGTGGTGCTCAGTGTGAATGAAGCGGCTGGGGGCCTTAGGAAAGTGATGTCAAACCTGCTTCGGAGATAGAAACCTATTTACAGAGGGAATGTGTGGTGAGTAAACAAAGGATATCATACGCATCAATTTATCACCCGAGACATTTGGCAATAAAAGTAAAAAGCGAGAAAGAGCTGACAGGGCCTGTGAGGCCAAATAAAAGTTTATTAAAGAAGTGGAGACTAGTGTTTGAAGGTAACAGTCAAAAAAAGTTGGAGATGGATGAGATAAATAGGCTTCAGAAAAAATGGGATTGATCTAGAGACAGTCATGAGTCCCTTGGCCAAGCATGAGGATATTTTCTCTCTGCCCAAGGGGAAAGTAACATGGTGTACTAGGGGTGTGATGCAAAGGCAGCTGGCAAAGTTTGGTTTTATTTACACCTGTTTTATTATGATCTCATCCTGATTTTATAACTCTGTGATCGGCCAATAATTTTGTATACCTAATGAGTGTTACGTTTAACTTGTGCTATTTGCGGTTCCCAAGATCTAGTTCAACTGTGGTAGCTGCACTGACCATGGGATATCAGTTGAGGCCAGAAATGTCACTAATGCATCCTTCAGAAATTTTATACTCAAATCAGGAAGTACATTTAAAATTTTTTTTTAATGTTTATTTTTAAGAGAGACAGAGAGAGAGAGCACACATGAGCAGGGGAAAGGCAGAGAGAGAGGGAGAGACAGAATCTGAAGCAGGCTCCAGGCTCTGAGCCGTCAGCACAGAGCTTGATGTGGGCCTCGAACTCACAAACTGCGAGATCATGATTTGAGCCAAAGTTGGATGCTTAACGGAATGAGCCACCAAGGTGCCCCAGGAAGTACATGTTTTCATTTGTATATTATACTGCATATAATTTTTGGATTGTTTTTATCACTGTGAACACTTCAGATTTTTTTTTTATCCTTCTAAAGATAGAATTTGGTAAGCCTAATAACATGTGGCAGGAACTATTTTTTTGATTTGTGCTTGTATGAGTGTGCTCTCTTTCAGTTTTAAAGGTAATTTGAGATATATATTTTATATATATAACCCCTGTTCTTACCCTTGCCATGTCTGATATGACTTTGTTTAGAGTTAGAGCTCTTTTTGACCCTGATGGAAAGGTCCCTAATGGAAGGAACTCTCCAGGGATTAGGGGCCAAGTGCATGGGACTGTACTTTGTTGTTATATTGAATGCGTTTCACACAGTTGAAAGGAGGTGTGTAAGGTCAGATAAGGCCAGTCAGGGCATACACAATCAAATATAGCTCATTGGCCCTCTCCTTTTCCTTTTCTAGATAAATTTTGCTCAATTTCAACAAGCAAGGATTTTTGTCTCTTTTATATACTGCCAAATCCCAGGTTTTCCAGGGTCTGGCACAAAGTAGCTGGTCAACAAATATTTGTCAAATGAATAAATTTAGAGTAAATATAAGAATATTTATTTTCACTATACCATACAAATGTTGTGAGAAAAAAATGAATTGATAAATACTAATGTACTTTAGGGTTAAAATTGGTAACAATAAACAAAACAAAATAAAACATAATATATAGATTTAAGAAATTATTTTGTCCTACTATTTTTATTCTTTCATAATATGTTTACTATATGCCCACTGTGCATGCTTGACTTTATTGTGTCATGAGCCAAAACACAAGATCTATGGAGAAGAAAATGGTGCTAATAAATATGCAGAGTTGAAAACCAAAGTGTTAAAAAAAAAAAAAAAAAAAAAAAAAAAGAAAACCAAAGTGTTGGGTTTTCCTTAAATACTCTTGTAATCTACTATACCACTCCATTTACATCATGTACAAGGAGGAAGAAATAAGTTTTTGGTATGTGATCAAACCATATTTAAAAAAAAAATTCAACTCCAGTTCATTAAACAGATACCTGTTGTTGGCTTTTTCTGTGCCAAAAATTGGCTATGTCATATTTACATGGGAAAAATTACAATCCCCCCTTTCTGACCCCATTTTTTCTTATGATTCTGTTGCAAACATTTCAGGATTAAAGCATGAAAAAGATTTTATCTTTCTTCCAACCTATTTCTTGTGTAAAGTCTTCCCGAGGGAAAGCAAAAACTCTTGGAAGAAAAACTCACATCACCCCAACAGCACATTTAAGGAGAATCTGCTGCTGCCCTGGTGAGAAGCCTGTCATCCTAATTCGTAACCTTATGGAGATCTCAACGAAAGAAAAAGTGTCTTGTTTAAAAATGCCTGTTGACCAGATTCTCCCAGTGCAGGGTCACTCTGTCTTCTTATTTCACATATTCATGTGTGATTGGTTTAATTTGTGTATAAGAGGTGTCTTGATTTTCTTTTTTATAAAAGTTTTTATTTACTTATTTTGAGAGAGAGAGAGAGAGCAAGCAGGGAAGGGACAGAGAGGGGGGAGAGAGAGAATCCCAAGCAGGCTCTGTGCTGTCAGTGCAGAGCCTGATGTGGGGCTCCATCACCCGAACTGTGAGATCATGACCTGAGCTGAAATCAAGAGTCAGACGCTTAACTGACTGAACAACCCAGGTGCCTGGAGATGTCTTCATTTTCAAAAGTTGTGTCAGGAAATATTTGATTTTTAACTTAAGGAATTTATTTCTTTATTTGTTTTTCACTGAGGAAAGGGTTCAGAGATTATTACAAACTGTGTTTTCATCATGGTATGTACATATATAAACATGAGTTTATTTTAATAGCATTTTTGATATTTACCTATTTATCGACGTATATGTCATTCATGTGTGTATGTATGCATGTATCTGTCTTTCTATCTACTGTTGATCATGCAGGGCAGAAAGAAAAGGACTCTGTCTTTGGATTCTGAATTAAAAAATGCCACTCAGTAGGAATCTGGAGTAGGTATAATTACTATCATTGTGTTTCTTTAATAATTTGCCACGAGTAGTGAAAATGTCTTTTATCTCCTTAACAAAAGAATCTGCCTCTAAAGGCGTTTATGACAAGGAGTGATAATGATGAAGTAACTGTGTTGTAATGGAAATGGAACAAAGATTGGGGGAAAGAGTAAATTGTAGCTCCTGACTATTGTGATTCCATCTGAAGCTTCAGACACATAGGAGGGAGTTTCTGGTGTGGATGCTGGAGAAGAGAGGTTTATTGTTTCCTCCTGATAATAGCGATCAATAAGCACTTTGTGGACCTGACAGTGTTTGCAAGCTAGAAAGTCTCCGTTTTTCCCCCTCTCTCCCTCTTGTGTAAACTTACTGCCATTATAAACACATTTCAAAGAAAACCAGTCTTTCCTTTTGTTCTGAATGAAATTCTTTCTCTAAGAGTTTGCTCGCAAAGTATGAACCCAGCCTTTGTGCTGAAGGAGAATGGTTGGCACCCTCAGCTCTCAAGGACCTAACTGTGTAAGTCTGGTATATGAGGCTGCTGCCTGCTGGTATTTGAAGCACTTGGTCAGTTCATTCCTTATTCAACTACATTCTCGGGATGGGGGTAGGGGGAAGTTGGAGGAAATCAAATACTAAGTTAAATTGTAAGTGTAAGTTTCCACCATTAGCCTTGCATTCTTGACTATTGAGAAAAATCTAGGTCTCAGATATCTAGTTAACACAGATATCCAATTATTTTGATTATAGCAGTGGGATAAATTGTCTTAATCAATAGCATTCATGATGACAGTAATGACAGAAATTACCAATTCCATCGGGTATATAATTGGAAAAAGCATTTTACTACAAGTCACTCCAAGACACATAATAATTTTTCAAAGAAAAATTGAGTAAGACACTTTCAAGTACGGGTCAATAAAAATGTTACCATTGTAGAACTATAACATACGAGGCTAAAAATGTGAATCTGAAAATAAGATCTGACCAATGGTTCTTGGCCATTAAATAAGGTATTCAGCTACTTTCTGTGATTTATAAATCAAATCAAGATACGCCTGCCTGGAAACATCTTAAAAACCTAAAATAACAAAGTTTATTATTTTGTTCTTCCAGAGTCACTAACAGGAATGAAAGCAAGGGTATATCATGTATGCTTTACGTTAAGAGTATCAAAGTTTCTGCCTTGATGTTAAACTCTCATATGCTATGACTTAAGGTTGAAAAAAAATTGTGAAGCAGGGGACAGTTACTTCTGGTTGTCCCTGTTCTCTCTCTCTCTCTCTTTTCTCTCTCTCACTCTCTTTCTCACTGCTGTCACTCTTTCTCTATTATCAAAACCTCATGCCGCAAAAATCTGCCATGAGTCTCTCCCATCAGACAAATTGGACTTACGTTAAATTCTTGGTTGAAAAGTACCTCTCTTGATTTTAAGAACCTTAAAGGAGTGGAAAGTAAGTTTTGGCCGGGGAGGACTGGGAATGGATGGCATGAAGATAGTTCTCTTGGTGCTCCTAAAATCCTGAAATCAAACTTGGTGTCGGTTCCCACAAAGCTCCGACATACATTGATGGCTATAGAAGTGGGTATATCTCGCTGCTTCTCAGGCCGCCTTCTAGAGCCCTCTGGAACTGCAGTAAACTATCTAATGTTCTTGGT
Source organism: Panthera onca (assembly GCF_046562875.1). Classification (NCBI taxonomy): domain Eukaryota; kingdom Metazoa; phylum Chordata; class Mammalia; order Carnivora; family Felidae; genus Panthera; species Panthera onca. Next base: position 109,418,535 of record NC_138348.1, read on the forward strand.
CTGTAGGAATCAACTATATATGTGTGTATATATAATATATGGGAGATATAATATGGGATAATATATATTCCTTGGTCTGTAGGTATCAAGTATATATATAAATATGTATATATATATGTGTATATATATATACACACACACGTATATGATGGGATATATATAACATAGGAAGTATAATACGGGATAATATGTAATATACAGGAGATTATATATAATATATATATACATCTATATAAAACTTTGATTATATGCTGTTATACTTATTAATTTTGTATCATAAACTATTATGTGTTTTTTAAAGAGCTGTTACTGCTACTTCAGGGTTCATTTGAAATAAAGCTCACAGGACTGATGTTGTCCTTATGTTTTATAATGCTCAGAGATTCTGGAGATTTGGCTACTGAAATGAATAAATTATGGGTTAATATGTATTGTGCCAATTATGGATGCCCTTGCACTGGGTTTGCCTTGGAAACTCCAGTTAAGAGCCCTTGTACGTGCAAGGAAATTAAATTGTTTTTAAAGCTGGAAAGCACTGGATGATATCCCATCAAGATCTTGTTCCCAAGCATCATTTCATTATAATTCTCTGTTGTTTGGTGTAAATGTGTACATGTGACTTGTGTGGATCCACATTTGAATGACATTTGTAAAGCTGGATGGCAGAGTAAGGTATTTAAAACTCATGTAGTATTCTAGGAAGGATGTGAAAAAATAATACTGCACCAGAAACATTTCTCCTCTTCTGTAGGCAGCTTTTCCCAGTATCCCTTTCTTACTCACATCCTTTTACCCCGCCCCTTTTCCCAGTTACTAATTTTCCATTAGGTAATGAGGCAAGCAAATGGCTAAGAATTACCACATAGTTAAAAGTTTGGTTCTAATGTGAGCAAGCTTCAATGGCTTTTGTTGGAATTCATCTAAAATGACCACAGCAATTCTTATTATCATGGCCATTTTAGGTGATAAATGGCTTATTTTGATTAGTTTTTAGTGTAAGCCGATTTGAAGAGGAGTTTGAAAAATCAAGGGCTTTTGCTGACTGTATTTTTTTTTTTTTTTAGCACTCAAGAACACAAAGCCTTAGTGACATTTTTTTTTTTTTTCCCTTCTTAATTTAACCCCCTTCAGGACTGTGAGGGAATGATGTGCTGACCCACACTTTCCATCCAGAAAAGCCACTAGCAGTGAGTGCCATCATTGGAGTTTACAAGGCATGTTTCGTGCAGGACATGTATGATGTAGGCAGGACCACGATTAGTATTAGTAAACTCCAGTTTAAGGAAGAGGAAACCAAAGCTCAGAGAAGAGCAGTAACTTGCCCAAAGTGAAGATGCCAGCAACCACCTGCATTTTAGTGTCCAGCCTCCTGTTTGTAGCCCTAGCTCTTGCCATCATGGTATGGACATCTGTCTACCCGGCCATGAATTGTTTCATCCTCCACATACCGTGTAGACTCCCTGTTTCGTCTCTCACATGTTTCCTAAGTGTGACTCGCTGAGGGATGGCTGGTCGCAATTTCCTGTTGGTTTTCCTGAACCTGACCATTCCTTGCCAGTTGCGCAGTTCCTGACTGTGCTTGGAGTCCCAAATCGACCGGTGTTAGAAACCACAAGGACTCTTTCTTCATCAGGGCTCTGCCTCCAGGCTGACCTAGTTTGCCTGTCCACTGTCATGTCTGTGCGCTCTGGGCTCCCATAGGCAAGGCAGCTCTGAACAGACTGACAAAAGCCATCATCACTGCCAGTAGTTTAGCTTCCGCCGCAGTCTGGGAAGAGCAATGATGTTACTTGTGGTTTGATTTCTGAATGCAAAAGAAGTCATGATTATCATAGAAATAGTTATGTAAGTGAGGGTTTATATTTCTCTTCATAGGTTGCGTATAATTGTGCATACCCAGACACACACAGATCTTGGTGTAATTAAATACTTTGTGGGAAAGAGTGGGGAAACAGTGTAATAATGGAGTGATCCCTAGAGTAAAAAAATGGGCTCACATAGAGTCGAATGAAAGAAAGTAAGGCTTTTCACGTCATGCAGGGTTAGCGTTCTCTTTGCCTGCATGTTTTTTCCAGAATGAAGTGTGATTATTCCGTGCCTCAGCCTAGGAACGTGATGCATCATAAACACTGATGACGTAGGCGCCATTATCTGCCTAGTAAGCACGCTTCTATCTGTCTGGATCATCAGATTGTAGTTAACACTAGACAGGACTATATTTAGGCCCTTGTTGAGTTTTATCTTCCAAGAGAGGTGGGAGCAGCAGAGCTGGGCAGGACCCTGGGTGGGATTTGGACGGTTGTCCATGTTTCAGCAACCGAGATTTTAAACTGCAGGGACCTGTTCTACTCAGTATCCTGAAGCCATCAGACCTTCAGCCTCTGACTGACTGAACAAAACACCTGTGTCACTCTCGTTGTGGCATCTGCATGACAATTTACTTATTGACAGTGAGCAGTAAGTGTGAAGTGAGGCTCATTACCTGAAGTCTGTGTGGTCAGCACATTTCTTACCTGTTCAGGCTACATGATGAGCAAAGTCATAATTAAAAGTTTGCTTTAGTGGCGTCTGGGTGGCTCAGTAGGTTAAACGTCGGACTTTGGCTCAGGCCGTGATCTCACGGTTTGTGGGTTCGAACTCCACGTTGCGCTCTGTGCTGACGGCTCAGAGCCTGGAGCCCGCTTCGAATTCTGTGTCTCCCTCTCTCTCTGCCCCTCCCCTTCTTGTGCTCTGTCTCTGTGTCTTTCTGTCTCTCAAAAATAAACATTAACAAAAAAAATTTTTTTAAAGTTTGCTTTAATCCACTTGGAGTCAAAGCAAAATGAAATTTCAAGCCGAATGATTCAATCTGGTTTAAGGAGCTATTGGGTTCGATCTTGCTAATGAGACCTGATGCTCCATGGCTGTTGATAAGAATCCATCTGGTTAAGGTGGTTGGGCACTTTTTTGTTTAGGAATAATCTTTCTCCATGTGACGGAGGGCAGTATACCCTGAACGGTGTTAGATGTAATGTTTCATAAACTGTTCCCCTTCCTTCTCTGCCCTGTGGGTTGCTCTCTGTTAACCTCACCTTCTATCCCCATGCCCTGTTTGCATCCTCTTGACCTTTGTTGTATCTGTTGCTCAGTGGCCCATTTTGCCTGGAGCTGTACTTTGGGCTGGATGATTGGAGATAAATCTCCGTCACCCATTTACAAATTATCTTTGAAGCTGATGCATTTGGAGTTGACAAAACATTTCCCCGTTTTGTGGGTTAATTTTGTAATTTAACTGTCAGGAAATCCTACTTCCCTCATCTCCAGGCTCCTGTTGGGAAAACCCCTTGCTGTGGCTCCCAAGTACTAGAAACAATAGAGAATTCTTTGGGAATGCCCAAGTGCAGGCTGCAAAGAAAAGTAAGGGGCTACAAATGATTTCCTGACACGAGGGCCGTTGCTCTCCAGTAGCATATTCAGGAGTTGAAATGATACCAATTAGCTTTGCAGCATCTAATTGGCATCTTTGGGCTGTGAGGCATGTCTGGCAACAGTCCTAGATGTTAGACATGGTCAGTTTAGTTCAATTTAACAATTTTTTGACTACCTCCTCATCAAGAGATTTTTTTTTATGGAATCATCATATAACACATATATGTATCATATTTTGTAGTTTAATTTCATTTTGACCTCGTAACAACCCTGAGAAGTAGCTATGCTAGAAATTTCTGTTTTATAAAAAAGGAAGCTGAAGTTCAGAAAAATAAAATGCTGTATTCAAAATCACACAATCTAGCCAAGAGTTAATTCCTTTCTTTTTATTATTTTATTTATATATTTATTAAATTTTTTTAATGGTTATTTTTGAGAAAGAGAGAGACAGAGTGTGAGTAAGGGAGGGAAGGCAGAGAGAGGGAGACACAGAATCTGAAGCAGGCTCCAGGCTCTGAGCTGTCAGTACAGAGCCCAACGTGGGGCTGGAACTCATAAGCCATGAGATCATGACTTGAGCCAAAGACGGATGCTTAACCGACTGAGCCACCCAGGTGCCTCAAGAGTTAATTCCTTTCAACTGTAACCTTTTCTGCCTTGAAGATTGAAGAATGTGTTTCAGTTTAGAAAAACAGATTAAAAGCTTGGCCGTTTGGAGGCAGTCACATGTAAAGGAGACACATATGTAGACTTAGACACTTAGTACCTACGTGACTTTGGGCATGTTTTTTAACTTGTCTGGGATTAGTTTTCACATTTATGAAGTAGCATAATACTTCTTCTAGGGTTTCTGTGAGGAGTAAATGAGTTGCTCCACATAACTACGGTGTTTAATCAGGAAAACTTAGCATTATTTCTCTTCGTAGACTGAGTCAGACTTGCACCATCTTGTGGGATGCTTTTTGGTTGGAGGGTTCAGGACTGGAGCCATATCCTCTAAAGGTTTGTAGTGCAGCGTGATCCATTGCCCCGAGAAGGTGTCTAGAACCAGTACCGTCCTGTCTCAACATTTTTATTCGGACAGCATTTTTATTCGGACAGCCAAGTTGGCCACGATGGTGCCCAGGGAAGCACGTTTCTCCTAAAGCTTCCCAATTAAGAAGTTAATGACCACACCAGAACTATTAAAATAACAATAACAACATTTATGAATTTGGGGAAACGATTTTACCACCTTGTTTTCAAAGCCATTAAAAATGAATAAAAGGAAATTAGGGATTTCAGTTAGATACATGGAAGGATATTTCAATACTCAACAGAGTGAAAGCAGCTTGTGGGAGAAAAATTGTAGGAGACCCAAGTCCTTGTCCTATTGGTGGCTCTTTCCCTCTGGGTAGCTGAGGCAAAGCACTTTGACCTCTCTGGATCTCAGTGTTTGCATCTGTACAACGTGGATAATTACATCGGAGACTCACAAGGTTGTTGTGAATGTCTAATGAGATGAAAAAAGAAAGTGATTGGTAAGCTGTGAAGTGTTTTACAAACTTAAAGTGGTGTTGTTATTCTCCAGAGTTTGTTGAAAACATCCAAAATTCTTGGATAACTTAAATGTATTCTTGCCGGAAGGAAGGATAGGACTAAATAAATCACCTCTTGGATCTCTTTCAGTTTAAGGAACGAGTGCTTCCAGCTTAAATTGGTATTGTTGATATTAGGTCTTGTATTAAATTGGAACTCAATGGGTATATTTGGAAGGGCATTAAAATAACAGAGGGAAATGCTTGGAAAGGAAACATACTTTGTATAGGAAGACTTGATTATACTGTTGATTAGGGGGTAAGTATATTCAGTTACAATCAATAATTACAATGATGGTAACCACTGTGCTTTGCTAATTAGAGCATATCTCTAATAAGGCCAAGGTGATCAGTTTGAATCCCTGTATGGGTCAATTAGCATCATGTCAGCCTCCACCCTAAGCTCTCATGGGGTCATTCAGGTGTGTACTTGTGTTCACAAGGAGAATAAAATGGAGATTGGATGAAATCATGCAGATCTTCAACCAGTACGGGGAGAAGAAGTCTACCTTCTAATGCATTCGTAGCTTTATTTTTTTTTTCTTTTAGCACACTTACCACTTTTGCTTTTTGTGATTAATTATCTGGACTACCACATTTTGTTTAGCAAATTACTGGTGTCTTTCACTTGAAATGGTACTGCCAAGCTTCCCAAGAGATGGTTGAATCTCCGGTCTGATCCAACCCTCTGTTTTCAAGTGCTTAACTTTGCAATGCTTTACTTCAAATGATCCTGAGAACTAGGAACTTCTTGCAAGTGTTTTTCAGATGGGAAAATGGAAGCATCTTTTTCCCCAAGGTTTCCTACTCCCAGGTGAAGAGATGTTGGCTAATTTTATAAAAAGGTCAGTAGCACAGCTGGGCTTGAAATACAGAGGTCCTGACTCAAAGTTCTATATTTAATTTGCCATCTATTTTCTCTCTCTCTCTTGCTCTCTCTCTCTCTCTCTTTTTTTTTTTTTTTTTGGTTTATATGTAGTAAGTTTAGTCAGAGGCTGGGAAAGTGAATATTTTGTCTTCATATTTAGCAAGATTGATGAATACTGCAATCACATATCTTTCAGAAGCAGTTAAGCTGGTTGTTGGAAGTGACTTACTGTTTTGACTTATTGTTTTGACTAGTTTTATTAATACCAATCATATCATTTGGTCCGTTGGCGTCTATAGGCTTAGCCGTAAAGATAGGGTATCTCACATTATGATTTTGGTCATGTTAAATGATAGAATTTGGCATATCATGTCCTAGTACATGAAATAATCTTGTGGAGAACATGGAGGTCCCTGTGGTGTGATTTAGAGGATGAGAAGTGGTCTCTGCCCCCAGTTTATCTCTCACTGATAAGCCTATTTACCACAATTCCACTGTTAGTGGTTCAGACCATATTTTATAATGTAGGGAAGCTCCTTTTTTATCTTCCTCTACCTTAGGACCAGGGATCAAGTTTTTGAGGAAATGGAGGTATGACTCCTTCTGAGCACCACCTGAGATAAGAGCACTAAAGGTATTTAAAATTTTGATGAGGAAAGGAAGTAGATTATGCAATGATGATTACTGGAGACCTGTTTAGGGAGTTTACATGATGATGGTAGCGATTGAGCCTATCAGAATGCAGCTGAAGATATTAGATGCCCAGGGTGTAAGGAAGGGGTGAGCCAGAGGAGGACAAAGAGTTGAGAGAGGAGGAGTGGAAACGTGTGTCCAAGGCAAGACTTTATTCCTGATTTCGCCTATGTCTTTCTTTGTCTATACAGGTTTGGTGTCAAGATTTTTAAATGTGTCCTCAAGAAGCAGACAATTTGAATCCATGTGATTCTTTAATTGTGTGTTGACGTTAAAAAAATTCTTTCTTACTGGAAACACTTTCTAAGGGGAGAGATGCTCTGTTTGCAAAAGAGGACTTGCAACATCTCTAACTTTGGTTCTTTTTCAGTCAAATGGTGACAATAACACCAGCCTGACTGTTTCCCTGGAGGCCCCTGTGACTGGTGGAAGATCCGCTGGCACGGCACGCGTTACAAAACGTGAACTGTAAAGTGTACAACCAGATCCAAAGTCTTAAGTGTAATGTGCAGTGTAGGTTGGAGGCTTTGTGCCTGGACTCTGGGCAGATTACCTACTCTTCAGTACGGGTTTTGCCTCTTTTTACCTGTGTGACATAGGGCAGCTTCAATTTTGTGCGTCTCCGTTCTCTTACCTGTAAAATAATAACACCCATGTCTACGTCATGCTGTTGATGTGACGAACAAGGGAGTTTGTGTGCAGGGAGCTTACAGCAGTGCCTCTCATAGAGGGAGTGTCTTACTAGCTGTTATGTTGTATGTATGTGTCCCAGCATTGCTGACATAAGTGCCCGGGACTGAGTTGTATGGAAATTTTAAACATCCTTTATTTATGCCTCAAGCAATATAGTTCTTTATTTATCTAAGAAATTCACATTAAGTATAAGTCATTAGTGATAGTTAATAAATGGAGCTGTGTTAAACTTGGCAGTTATGTATGAACACCTCTCAGAAGCTTACTTCTCTTGATATTTGAATAAAGAATGTGTTCTCATTAATGTGGACTTACTCAGTTAAGATAAGGTTTGTAGAGTGTTATTGGTCTTGATCATCATGTTTATACCTTAAACTACAGGTATGCAACCCATGACTGCACATTAGAAGCAACTGGATCTCCCAGACCATTTGAGTTGGAAAATTTGGAGGTGGAACTCAGGCATTGGTATTTTTAGAGTTCCCCAAGGTGATTTTATTTATTTTTTTTAACGTTTATTTATTTTTGAGACAGAGAGAGACAGAGCATGAACGGGGGAGGGTCAGAGAGAGGGAGACACAGAATCTGAAACAGGCTCCAGGCTCCGAGCTGTCAGCACAGAGTCCGACGTGGGGCTCGAACTCACGGATCGCGAGATCATGACCTGAGCCGAAGTCGGCCGCTTAACCGACTGAGCCACCCAGGCGCCCCCCCCAAGGTGATTTTAATGTACAGACAGAATAGAAAACCACTGGCCTAGAGAGTTAGTAATTAAATGTATATCTCTATCATTTAATTGCTGACATTGATATGTAATTTCCTCATATTTAAGTAAATAAAATGACATGGCTATTTACAGATATTTCTTTAAAGGAGGGCCTAGGGTTTCCATTAATTCTGTAGCCTATGGGTGTGTACCGTAAAGCAGAAATGAGAAGCTTGTTTTAAAATTATCAAGGTCACCTGGGCGGCTCAGGTGGTTAAGTGTCCTACCTCGGCTCAGGTCATGGTCTCACGGTTTGTGAGTTTGAGCCCCCTGTCAGACTCTGTGCTGACAGCTCAGAGCCTAGAGCCAGCTTTCTATTCTGCCTATGCCTCTCTCTGCCCCTCTGCCACTCATGCTCTGTCTCTGTCTCTGTCTCTCTCTCTCTCTCAAAAATAAATAAACATTAAAAAACAAAAATTAGCTATGAAGTTTTGTTTGTTTTTGGAAGGATGAAGTGCTGTCAATATTAGCAAACAATATAGAAATCCCAGAATGTTAAAGATGAGAGGGACCCTCAAGGCATCTTGTAGAAAGAGGGGTACACTTTGAAGCCAGTCTTGGCTTTTAGTGGCTTATTCACTTCCTACCTTTGTGATCTTGGGTTCTTTACTTAACCAATCTGAGCCTCAACTTCTTGATCTGTAAAATCGAGGTGAGCATGTGCTTTATATGATGACGAGTGTGTTTCATGGGCACACACACGCATGTCTTACTTCCCTGCCTCCTACCTGATCCCTAGATCCATCTGATGCAGATGTCCATGGCAGGGACTGCGTTGCAGCCTCTGCAGGGCCAGCTTCTGGGAACTGCTTCCTCCCACTCCTCGGGGACCACTTCTCTGGCTCTGTTGGGACTGTTTCATGGCTGGATGTTTGGATCCCATGACCTTAAGTGAGCATAACATTTAGTGTGCAGGGGTCAGTACTGCTGGCCAAGCAGAGTGAAGCTGTTCATGAGACAGGAGATGAAGGAGATCTTGTGGCCATGTGATGGCAGCCTTTGAGTGCCTTCTGTCTGCCCCAGACGATCCGTGTGCAGGACCCAGATGGCTGCCTTGTGTCTCCAACTATATGTTTTTAGCCATTGCTTCTTGGGGTTGAACAGGAACAATGAGAGGTCACTATCTCTATCTTAGCTTGGGGTAAGCAGAGAAGAATCATAGACCTCTTTGTTGTTGTTGTTGTTTTCATGATAGGAATACTGGATTTCATCTTTTTCCCCACCCTTGTCTCTCAGATCCTTCAGCATTTGGCTATAAAATGATTAGGCCACCTAGTTCTCCTGTTGCCCATTCTTTGCGTCCTAGGAAGGAGGTTCGTGGTTTCTTATTCCTTGTAAAGCTTAAGGCCTCAGGTCTTGATTCCAACTATGGGGCTTCAGTGTCCTTCCCACTTGTAAGCCTGCTTTCTAGGACTATCCTCAATCTTAATTTTCAGAATTCTGCTTGTATGACCATCTCTGGACTCATCTGAAGTTTTCATTGGAAATGAAACTGCCATTTTTCTGTTGTTTCCTTTGTCTACTGGAATCAGCACCCTCTTATGATTAACAGTAGTAGGAGCTGTATTGAATTTTTAGGTGGTAAGGATCTCCAAACATTACACTTGTGGGCTGGGCGGTCTGACTTAAATCCTGTGCTCCTCCACTAGATTATGAGACTCTTGAGGGTAGAAGCCATGTTTTATAGCTGAGTATCGTCATAACTATCATTATGTATCTACTGTGCACCAGAGACTTTGCTTTATTTCAATTAATCTCCATAAAAATAATGTACACATGAGGAATCTTAGAGAGCTTAAGTAAACTGCCCAAGGTCACGTGGCTTTTGAGTGGATTTTTGAACTCACTTTGATATTAAACCCTGTGTTCTAAAATCATGTTTCTAAATTCCTTCTGAAAGGAAGGAGCAGATACAGGTAAGAAGAATGGGATCTTGGCCTATAGAATGTTGGATGACCTCTTGAGTCGGGGTCAGGTATGGAGGTGTATTCTTAGAGGAGGAGAGAAGGTCTGCATATCTTCAAAGCCCCTGTTTTTCCCATTAATATACTGACCGGCATTGCTGATGTACGTGGACTAAGAATGGACCCTATGACTCTCAAGGCAGAAGTCACCCCCGTGGACGGCTTTGGCCCACACGTGGCTTTTTTATTCAGGTCAAGAGAGACCCCGAGATTACGTGAAGACATCTCTCACCGATAAGAGCCATTGGGTGAGCAATCAGGCAAACTCTGAAGAGGACTCTCTGAATCCATGGTGATGAGATGTTCTGTGCTGAAGTCAGCTTTGGCTTGCTGATGATGAGGAGATAGTCTGTAGTCACCTGCTGTGTTTGGAGTTTAGACCATCAGAATGTGCCTAGCAGCTCTGGTGAGCGACAGGAAGTATATAAATGCTTTCTGGCATTGGAGCTCTGTCGGATATTCCCAGAGAACGTTTCCCTTTTAATGTATTTGGAAACTATAAATTTAACTCCTGCTGGGGGAAAAAAAAGTAATGGTTTCACAAAAGAAAAAAAGCTCTTTAAAAGGCTTAACTCCTGTCACAAACATGTGCTTTTTAATAACTGGGAAATTCCTGGTGCAGGGAAAAAATGCCCTTTTGTACAAATGAGGTCATTCTGGTCTTAACTGGCCCTATGCACTCTAGTTCCTGCGTTCTGTTCCACGTTTTGTGACCAGAGGTTATTGGAAGGGTAATCCCTGTGTGCATAGTCACTGCTTTTAGGGCATGTTGCCAAAGAGAAAGTTATCTTAGCTCACAAGCTTCCAAGCCAGTGCAAGAGGCCCAGCTCCCAGGGGTACCCGGCCAATGACTGATAATGACTTGGTTTAGCTTGGCCGTGGGTTGAGTTTTTAAAGCACACTTTTCTTGTGCACTGGGATTTTTGTGTCTGCTGCTTCTTTAGATTTCTCAACAGCTCCATTGCTTCTCGATTCAGGAGTGATTTTTCTTGCTTGGGCACATTCTATCTACTGTGCTTTGATTCCGTCCCAAAGAGAAGAAACATCAGTGCCAGATTGAGGCTTCCTGTTCATCTTCTTCACCTGGTGTATATGAAAAACAGCTGTTGAAGGCATTTGCCCTGTACCCATTTCCTTGCACACTTGGAGGCTGATTCCTCCAAAAATTAATTTCTGATTTGGTTCTTACCCCAATTTCTTAATAAAATCTATGTTCAGGGAACTTTGTGGCTACCTGGGTCAGAAACTCCAAGCCCAGGCCCTGTTGCCTAAATAAGTCTAAGAAAAATTTGTTGACCTGGGAGTAAGAAACTATCTTCAGCTCTCCCAGAGAGGCAAGGATTATATGATTCGGCTGGGAACTACTTATGTGTTTGCTGCAGACCCCATTTTGTTGCCCAGAGCACCTGTGGCCCCTCTTGGAGGCCTCAGCATCCTTGCTTGAAATCTCTTGGGTCCTTGAGGAGGTGAGGCTTGATCTGGGCATGGCCCTTGTTTCTTGAGTCCGCCTCCCCTCCACTGCCCTCAAGGCCTCGGTTTGTTGTAGACAACCACAATAAATATTGAACCTAAGGGCTGGTGCAAAAGAATTGGAAAAAATATGGCTAGGAAATGCTATCACCCTTGAAACGCTGGGAAATTCGGGGTAATTGCTGAGTGCCTCATATTAGTTCCTCTGGAGAAAATACATGGCAAAATGCATAATGGGTTAATATTACAAAGTGAAAACTTGTAGGAGATAAATCAGAAGCCCCATATCTGCCTCTGATGCTCAGAAGGGGAAAGGCACTGATTTGCTGATAATATATTTTTATTTTTCTTCTTCTTCCCCAGCCTCAGACGATACAGCAGACTCTCCAGAGGACACTGCAGTATTATGAGCACCAAGTTATTGGGTAAGTAAAACAGACTTTGGTCATTATTTGGGGAAAATTAAAGATAATTACTCAAACACAGCTGTTGAGCATGCGCTTTCCTGCCACCCAAGTCAGTCTTTACCAGTGGCTGTGGGGCAGAGATTCCTTGGGACCCCTGGATTGACTTCCTTTGCTTTATTTTTGTTTAATCCTTTTAAATGAAATTCCCTTTTGGTATTGCCTTTCCTTTTCAACTTTTCTTCTTCTTGTGTTCTTTCCATCTTCTCCACCGAATCTCCTAATTGTGCCTTCATAATACAGTCAGGTTTAATGGTACCAACTGAGAGGCTTTAAATGGGATTTTAGAATCCTTTAGGAAAGTCGACTCAGAGTCATTACAAGCCTAATACAGTTCAAGGAGAGGTATTGCTTTAGTTAGTTTAGTTAGTTCCACGTTCCATATTTGTCTTTAATCTTTCTTTTCTTGACATCGTTGGGATATGGTGTAATGTAAGAAGACAAAATCAAGGAACAGGAACTCCAGCCCTCACCAGCACATAGAAGTTTAAAGTTACTTTAATCTGTTTTGTAAGGGAGGATGACGATGGTAACAGCTAATTGAAGATTAGATGCCGTGGGTAAATGAGATAATTTCAGTGGGAGTATTCTGTAAATAGAAAGCTCCAGATAAGTGTAAGGTATACTTACGACTGGCTATGGCAGAAAGCAATTGGAAATACAGAAGCCTCAATTCACTTTCTGATGCAGACTACCTTATAATGAAGAAGTTGAAGTCATTGACATGAGAGGCAGTGCATATTTGTAATTCACATAGTTAATTTCTCTGAGCTGCCATCATTTATTTGTGTAAGATTGTGAGCACTTTTGAGGAGCTAAGATTCAAATCCTAGTACCTTTTGAAAGGCCATCAAGCATCATTTAACATTTGGGGCCAGTAGTCATTGCCCTGGGGATCGAGACTATATTTGTGGCTAGTAGGCTACACTGTGATTATTTTTTTAAACCAAAACAGAAGAAAAGAAGATTTAGTGGAAACATAATCTCCGTACCTAGTACAATGCCATATACTTTAAGTGCTGGATAATTATGGTAATTGTCATTTCAGAGGGAATTGCTTTGAAACTTTGTCACATGAGTCCTCAAAACTGTGGTACTAGGAGAAGCATATTATTTAAACTCATGAGATGGCTTTTAGTTTGAGGCCATTAGTGACTTTAAATGGTTTACCCTAATGGAGGCAAATGATGTCAAATTAATCTCTCCCCACATATTCTAAAATAAAACTTAATCACTCTCATTGGATTTGCTGCTTCCAAAGTGTGGTATTTGGATCAAATTAGTCAATATACTTGGCACAGTTTCTTGTGTGTGGTGAGCACTACAACCTGTTTGCTCTTGTGTTTAGTGTCATTATTATTTTTAAAATTTTATTTTATTAAAATTTTTTTAAAGTTTGTTTGTTTTTGAGAGGGAGAGAGAGAGTGTGTGCGCGAGCGGGAAAGGGGCAGAGAGAGAGGGAGCATCCAAAGGAGGCTCCAGGCTCTGAGTTGTCAGCACAGATTCTGACACAGGGCTCAAACCCATGAACTGTGAGATCATGACCTGAGCCAAAGTTGGTCACCTAACCGACTGAGCCACCCAGGCGCCCATTTTATTTATTTATTTATTTATTTATTTATTTATTTATTTAATGAAATTTATTGTCAAATTGGTTTCTATACAACACCCAGTGCTCATCCCAACAGGTGCCCGGCTCAATGCCCATCACCCACTTTCCCCTCCCTTCCACCCCCCATCAACCCTCAGTTTATTCTCAGTTTCTAAGAGTCTCTTATGGTTTGGCTCCCTCTCTCCCTTTTTTTTTTCCTTCCCCTCCCCCATGGTCTTCTGCTAAGTTTCTCAGGATCCACATAAGAGTGAAAACATATGGTATCTTTCTCTGTATGACTTATTTCACTTAGCATCACACTCCAGTTCCATCCACGTTGCTACAAAAGGCCATATTTCATTCAAAACCACACTGAGATATCACCTCACGCCAGTCAGAGTGGCTAAAATGAACAAATCAGGAGACTATAGATGCTGGCGAGGATGTGGAGAAAGGGGAACCCCCTTGCACTGTTGGTGGGAATGCAAACTGGTGCAGCCGCTCTGGAAAACAGTGTGGAGGTTCCTCAAAAAATTAAAAATAGACCTACCCTATGACCCAGCAATAGCACTGCTAGGAATTTACACCAGGGATACAGGAGTGCTGATGCATAGGGGCACTTGTACCCCAATGTTTATAGCGGCACATTCAACAACGCCCAAATTATGGAAAGAGCCTAAATGTCCATCAAGTGATGAATGGACAAAGAAGGTGTGGTTTATATACACAATGGAATACTACTTGGCAATGAGTATTTTTAATATTTTAAACACAATACCAGTAACCAAAAAACAAATCATTTCCTGGAATTGCAAATACCCTCTCTTTTGAAATGAAATGGTAACTGATGAAAGGCTCATTTGTGAACTGAACTTATGTCCTCAGGGCAGATTGGAGCAGGAATCTTGTAACTGTGATCAGAGTAGTTACCTAGACTATGTTACCGTATTCAGGAGAAAATTCTTTTTTCCATTAGTAAGAGGGCGCGTTCTCTTTTATCTCAGCCATTGCCTCAACTCTCCTGCTCCCTCTTTCCTTGTAGACATAGCCTGTGGTGATTCTTGGCCTCCAAATAGTCTTTGGTAGTTCTGTTTCTTAGAGACAGTGTAAGGAAAACCGTGCATGTGACTCCGATAAAGAGGCATCCTGATGTCCAGCTGTCTCCAAAGAGACCCGTTAACACATTTTCACCTGAGTGGGGGCTGCCTTCTGAGGACTTGGAAGTACCAGTGCCCGCTGCCTTTATTCGTGGGCACGCGAACAGAGAGATGTTGGTGGCAGTATTGTGACATTGGCCTTTCTTGACTTTGTCTTCCCTCTTCCCTTGGCCCCAGTGTCCCCACCCATCTGTCTCTCTTTCTTCCTATTTCTCTGTAATAGTGAAAAAGGAGAGCATCTATTATGACTAACATTTGAATTCAGTATTCACACCTGCCTGTTGTACTTCTTTCAAAGACACAATTAAAGGCTTTTTATCTCTAACTGAAAAGGAGTGTGTTTCTTCCAGTTAAAGGGATTTCAGGCAATTGGTAAAAATTGCTGAGTATTAGTTTACATGTTTCCGGCAGAGGGTGAGGTTGGGAGAGCGATGGTTTTCCAAATCTCTGAAATAGGGCTTTGCCCAAGGTTTGTCTTGAAGTAATTCAGCTTTAAGGAGCCTTGAGTTGGGAGGATGAATCGGGATGAATGGTAAGGAGTATAAGCTAGCCCTCCTGGGGTTTCTTTTTTTCAAAATTGTAATTGCAGTGCAGTTAACATACAGTGTTATGTTAGCTTCAGGTGTAGAATATGGTTATTCTACATATATCACCCTGTGCTCATCACAAGTGCACCCTTCACCTGTTTCATTCATCCCCCACCCACCTCCCCTTGGGGGACCACCAGTGTGTCAGTGTATTCTCTGTAGTCAAGAGTCTGTTTCTTGGTTTGTCTCTCTTTTTTTTTCCTTTTGCTCATATGTTTTGTTTCTTAAATCCCACATATGAGTGGCATGATATGGTATCTGTCTTTCTCTGACTGATGTCACTTAGCATAACTTTCTAGCTCCATCCATGTCCAGAAGGGTCCCAGCCCTTCTGTTGTGAATTTCTTAAGTCCCCTCTAACCACAGGCCTCCCAGCCTCCCTTTCTTATCCTTTAAAACTGACCTTGGACCTGCTTTATTTATCAGAACTTCAGGACTGCCTGCTGGTCCTTGATGAATTCTTGCAAGTAGTTCACAGAAACTCTCTGAGGCTTTTTTAGTCTCCGAGATGGAGACATGAATGCAGGGAGCAGCTGTTGAAAGGCTCACACAGATGGAGGACGGAAGGGAGGAGCTCGCGAGCCTCTGTCAGGGAGACAGCCTCTCTGTGCCCCAGGAACTTCATCTTCAAAAATTTGTTCTAGTCCTCAGCTTGTCCATTCTCTGGTTCACACAGTTATTCACAGAGACCATTCGGGCTGGAAAAAGGAGGGTGAAAATGATTCATGCCGTGTGGAAAAGCCTCTGAATCCCCACTGTTGCCGTGGCGGCTTCTGGTCTGGACACTTAGTCTTGTGCCTCAACGTTGTGTCCACCACAGAAAGGTGACTAATCAGATTAGATTATGTCCCTTTCTCATTTCAGCCCAATGGTTCTCACTTGTTAAGGTGCATCAGAATCACCTGCGGGCTTGTTAAAACCCAGGGGGCTGGACCTCGCCTGCAGGACTCTGACCCCATGTCTCCCATGCACTCGTGGGGAGTTTCTAATGAGTTTCCAGATAATTCTGCTGACGCTGCTGGGCCAGCTATCACACTGTGAAATCCTTGCTTTACACCATTTAATGGCTTCCTGTGATAGAGTAAAATCTGAACTTTGCCTGTGATCTGGGCTCTGCTTACCTCTCTGATTCCATCTTCTTCCACTCCCCCTTGTCACTCCCCGCCCTCCCTGCCAGGCGTCTGTGGGCTTCTCAACTCCTGCTTAGCCTCAGGACCTTTGCACATACCATCCCACTTTCCTGAAATGGCCTGTCCCCAGATAGGTACATGGATTACTTTTTTTTTTTTTTTTAAATGTTCAGGTCTCTTTTTAAACATCATTATCTTCAGAAAAACATCCCATGGCCGCCCAATCTAGAGAAGCCCTCCATCCCCTCCTTACATCTCCAACCCAGATATTTTGTATTCTATTCCTCTCTGGTATTCCTTTTCATACAATTTATCATAGCTGATGTTATCTTGTTTATTTATCTAAATTACTTTTTTATATTTCTATGCCTTTATAATTGCTTGGTACATAGGAGGGACTAACATGTTTTTTTGGGGGCTTGGGGAAGTGTGAATAAATGAGAAAGTTGCTCCCTGGAGGTATATACATAGAAGTATGTGTCTAGTGGATAAAAGAGTAGATTATGCTTGGAAGGGGGCTTAAAATGAGGGGTAGAAATAATCTCCAGGTTCCATTACAATTGTAGTATCCAAGAGCCTTTCCTGCATATCATAAATTTTACTGATTTATTTGCTTAGTTTCTCCTTTATGTTTAATGTTCTACTACTGTGTGTCAGGCTGAGTTTGTGGTAAGTTTATTTTTAAATTTTTTTATATAAACTCTGCACAAGCACACTCACCTGTCCATACAGCACAGTCTTCTTCCCTCAATATGAGGAAAAGGGGCACTGAGTGCACATCTTTGTGTTAGTCTTTCTGTAACTCCAGCTTCTAGGGGCTGGACTCACTTCTTGGACAGTGTGGTGGAAGGAACAATCAGAACCAGAAGGGGTAAGTAGGGGACAGGCCGGGATCGCCGTCAGAATTGAAAGGCACCCCGGATTGAGGAAAGTCTGCTTTATGATGACTTTCTCCCTCTGATGTCATTGTTGCCTTTATGTTGTGTCCCTCCTGGTCTCTGAGCAGAGGGATGAGAAAATGCTTTGGGAGGAGACCTACCACATACCAGGTTTCCTAGATTTAAAGTCTGATTCTGCCTTTGAATGCTTTAGGGCACATTAGGTAACAAAAACGAGCCTCAGTTTTCTCATTTTTAAACTGGTAACAACATACTGACGTCCAGAGTGCCACTCCCAGA
Organism: Panthera onca; assembly: GCF_046562875.1. Taxonomy (NCBI): domain Eukaryota; kingdom Metazoa; phylum Chordata; class Mammalia; order Carnivora; family Felidae; genus Panthera; species Panthera onca. Next base: position 109,436,081 of record NC_138348.1, read on the forward strand.
CTGTCCTCACGTTTGTGCTTCATGACTCCCCCTGGTCTATAGCTCACCAAAGTGGATTACCACGATGGTGCAGACAGAGAGTTCTTTAAACCCATGATTGGAAAACACGCGTTGATCCATCTTCCTGAGACGGAATGTTCAATCGTTACATATTTTAAAAGCTGAAGCCTGAAGAAATGTATATTCAGAACACTGCCACTCATTTCGAGCCTTTTTTGCCAGAAGAAGCATCATTGTGCTAATATCGCGGGTGGGGCCACTGCCAAGCTCTTTTATTATTTGGGACAACTTTTCCTATAGTCATCTAAAATTAAATTCTCTCATTCCCTTTATCACTGCGGGCCTCATGTTTGTTTTGTATTGCCAACCTTTTTTCTTTTGACAGTCGAATAGGGATTAATAAACTAGAATAATTTCCATAGAATATTAGAAGTAGGTGAACCCTGGATATTCTGGGACACAAACCTTAATGTTATTACTTAGGCTGTCATGATTAGATTTTGTGGCTATCCGTCATTTTATCTAAAAAGTGATATAGCTTCCTTTTCATATATTTACAAAGAATATGTGAATGGATAAACACAATGTTAGATAAAAGCTATTATCTTTTCTCGTGGGTGGGTGGCCCAGTGTGTTAAGCAATCTACTCATGATTTCAGTTCAGGTCATGATCTCACAGTTCCTGAGTTCAAGCCCTGAGTTGGGCTCTGCACGGACAGTGTGGAGTCTGCTTGGATATCTCTGTCCTTCCCTCTCCTCACCTGTCCTGCTCACACACACACTCTCTCTCTCAAAATAAATAAACTTAAAAAATTAAAAAAAATAAAAAATAAAAGCTATTATCTATTAATTGATTACTCTTTTTGAGGCAATGTACTGGACACTTTACACCTCTTATTTTATGGGATATTGACCATCTGTTTCATAAGATTATTGCATAAAGCTCATTTTGTAGATAAGGAAACTGAAGCTGTGAGAAAAAAACATTTTGTCTAGGATCAGTCCAATTAAAGTGAGAGAGCCTGATTTTACAAACAATCCTGTATTTGTCTGTTTTTGATGACCATGTTCCCCATTCTACCTTTTACTGAGTGATTCCTGCATCCTGGAAACTGTAATGAGCATTTTGCCAAACTGGTTTGTTGGGATCTGATCTCAGGGGAGTGTGCCAGCCTGAGGCCATCTTATTTTTCCTCTCAGTTGCTTCAAACATGCAGGGATGGGTCCGCTGTGATATTGGGTGGATTGCCCTGATTTTCAAGAACTTCCAGGGAGTCTGTAGTCTACTCCAGATGAGTTCACATGTCAATCCCATATCCATTCTCCCCATTCCATCCCTGTCTGCCTGTGTCAGAATGCAAGTAGAGGGGTATCCTGGGGCATTTCACTCCTGTGGTCCAGGCCAACCCTTTCTACGTCCCTTTCTCTTATGTATCAGGCAGGAGTAAAATGGAAGATAGGGGCAGCCTTTTTAAATTCACTGATGACTGTGACAGTCCTGTCTTGGCTAGGAGACCCTCAGTAAGGTATTTCAGATGCCCCACTCTTGCCCCTGAGAAGTATACTTCATGGTCTTGCTGGTGGGATCTCTCTCCTGCTGGGAGCCTCTGGCTGGGGAAGGCAGTAAGAGGGGACAACCCAAGCGTTCTTCTCTTTCCTAGTATCTCCCCGACCCATGGGAAATGCCTAATTTTTGCCTTGCCAAATGGAGGTATGGTAGGCGGCTCCTATTTTGCCTCTCTTTCTTTTCCCTGTTAATAAGTCTTTTTGGAACCTTCTCCCTCCACTCAGGCACCAAGGGATGATCAGGAATTATACCACCTCAGCAGACGTTCACAGCGGAATGTGGTACCCAGCGCCCCATCTTGACCAGGGGCGGACCCCTCTCTCCCCAACTGGGGTTCTGCAGAAAACCTGTCCTTTCTCTTTTTCTTGTAGGGCAAGGGAAGAATAACAACAGTGTTCTCCTCCTAGGCCAGTTACTTTTTCTTCTGAGGATTTGCTTTCAATTTTTTTTTATTCCTTTGCTTCTGTGAGCTGGCGATGGCAGGGCCTCCAGTCATTTCTTAAGTTCTGAAGGGAATTGCTACTTTTGTAGAATGTGGGGGTATCAGGCCTCTAGTGTCTTCAGCTCTGGTGCCTTCGCTCTAATCTAGAGGCAACTGGAGAAGTTCCAGGCATCACCTGATTACACAGGCATTTTGTAATTCTGTCCTCACAAGAACTGTGGTGGGGGAGCGGATCTCCATTTTATGAGGGGGGTGAGTTAGACTCAAAGAGATGAGGTTACTTGCTCAAAGTCCCACAGATAGAAAATGGTAAGAGCATGATTCAAATTCTGTCAGACTCCCAAGTGGTTCGTTAGCTAATTTGTTATCCATGCACCACACTGCTCCTTCCTGGGCTGTGATAGAGGTTAGGGCGTGTTGACTTTTCACAAAGTACCAGTGCACCAAGTAAGTACCATTAATTATTTTTATTGCCGGGCATCTTCCTTACAGAAACAGATTACCAGCAGCTCTGAAGCACTCAGATAAGGAAACCACTAGCTGTACAAACTGATACATGTTCTGGTTCTCCTCATGTATTTTTTTTCCCCACACACAGCTGTCTTATTAATGATGGCCTCTGGTTCCTGATCCACACAGCTCATGCTGATGTTAATGGCGGGTTATGCCAGAAGTGGTGTCTGAAACCCTGAGTTATTTTAAAATGCAGTTATTTTTAAAAGCACAGAGTACGTGTGCTTGTGTGTGCATATATGAGTGCATTCGCAGATGGTTTAAAAATTTGCTCTGTATGCTAATTTTGTTTTCTTCTTAGTTACAGGGATGCAGAAAGGAATTTCCACAATATCTCTAACAGATGCTCCTATGCAGACCGTTCCAACAAAGAGGGTATTGAAGACGTCTCAGGAATCCTTCAATGCACTGCTAATATACTCGGTATATTAACTATATGTTTATAGGTTGAGAGAGAATGAGGGGAGAAGGGAAAGTCAAGTATAAATGTTTCATTTTCTACTGATGGGGGGTTTGGAGACTAAGGCAAATGAAGACTAGGACCTTGTCTTCAAGTGACTTAATTTCGACACTCCTGGAGATGTGTAAGTGCAAATTACGTGCACGCCGTTTCCTTGGAGGTAGAAAAACATAATAAGAATACTCACGTGCCAGGGAAACCCAGAATTTGTATGTTGGTATCAGCCTCCTGTAATCCATATTTCTCTGGTTCTTAACTTCGACTGAAGTTGGGGATCTTCCTGTCCAAGCCCACACTCTATTATTGGCATAACAGTATTTGTGAGAGGCCTTGGTTGGAGCTGGAGGGTGGCTCACATGTACCCATAGTGGACTCTACACTCAGAGGTGGTGGCAGGTCATCTACTGAGGTCTTTGTCCGTGTGTGTGTGTGTGTGTGTGTGTGTCCACCTTGAAGATGCCAGTAGTATGGCAGCAGGACTGTTTTTGAAGGAGGAGTGTTAGCACACTAAATCATGCTGCCTTCAGGCACCATAAATGAGCCGTGCTCTCTTACTATATGATGTTCTTGGTGTGTGAGAGCTACCTTGTATTACATGCACAGTAGCTATCAGAGCAGAAATACTTTTTTGCCGTAATGTCTTTTGTAGGTTTGTAGTAAAAGAAAAAATAGCTCTTTGAATTTTTTGGGAATTCTCCTTTTTCCTTACTACTCAGGGATCCATAGAGTGTTGGGGAGGGGTGGTAGGGAACAACAAATCTTAGTGACAGACTCCATATAGAACTCAGAATCTCCTCTCTCTCAGAATCAGATGGATGAAGACTGGGGCAAACTTGTTTGCCTGACTTTGTTTCCTGTTAGAGTAGGTGCTTTCTCTGGAGACATCTGAGTCCCTTCTACAGACAGATTCCAGGTGACCTCAAACCATGACTCTACCAGATTTTTCTAAACATATCTGACTCCCAGAGGTGGATCTGGCTTTTACACTCAAGCTGTGATGCCACCTGCCAATTGATAAGATTTTCATCCTAGGTAAACACAAATTATTAAGAACATGGACCTTTTTGTGAGGGGTGGTTTGTCTATTATGCATGTAAGAGAGTGATGGACAGTGAGAAGAACCCAAGGACTGACTGTCCTCAATCTTAGTACAGGTGCAGGGATGTCTTACTACCCCAGTAAACTTAATTATTGTGGAAGAGAAGGGATAAGAATAACTGGGAAGAGGGGCCAGTCATTACCCAAAACCAAACTTTTCTGATTTTTTATTTTCAAGAATTGTCCATCAGTTAAAAAAAAAAAGCCCAAATAAAGTTGGTGAACTTGGCCAAGTAAGGATAATTTGTTAAAGTGATCATGTTGTAACATCACCATTTCATAAAAAAGGGACATTTAAACTCTCCGCAAAATAGGAAAGTCTAATCTCCAATAAAAGATGGGCATTTAAATGGAATAAATTTAGCTGGATGACAAAAAAAGAAAAAATCCAACTCCATCAGTAACATTTATTTCTCTTGAGACCTTGTGATTTTCCAGGGGTGGCGTGAGATGATGCCCCACTAAGGGATGTATTAGAATCTTGGCAAGGGGCGTTTATGATTTTGAAAGCTGCTCTTACTCAGTTTCTAAAGATTTCACCGCCCCTCACATTGTCGTGTCATATGCTCCCCACCTTGCCCATCACGGAGTGAGAGCAGGGAGGAAATGTTGAGGATAAATCTAAGCAGGTGCTCAAGGCATGTCAACAGCCTTGAAGGTGGGTGTGCCCAAGTCCCATACACTTGAGGTCAGACAGTTTGACAGGGTAACCACCAGGGGGCACTGTTGGCCCAGCACAGCTCAGTTGCTCTCCTGGAGTTGCCTTGAGTTGCAGCTCAAGTAGGGCATGAAAAGGGCTGCAGGCAGGATGCTTGCTACCTGAGGATATCAATGACAGAGTGTTTTTAAGTGAGGTGTTTATGATTTAGAAGGTGACTGTACAACAGGGTTTGGATTTCATAAATAGCAAGTTTTCCTAGACACGAGATACTAGATTTTTTTTTCCCTCTTAGTAACAATGGGTTGTTCTTCAAATCTAAAAATCACAATCTTGTAAAATTTAAATGTCTGAAGAATAAAATGAAATGCCTGCCATCTGTCGACCAGATACTGGCGTGGATCCAACAGGTGATTATGTGTCTAAGACGTAGCTGTTCTCTTTTGGGTAATGTCTTTTCATAACTCTTGCTTGCAATACAGGCTATCCTAGGACGAAGGTAACAGCTTTACCTTTACTGGTCAGAGTCAGTGAGAGCTTTGTTTTCAACAGGTCATTGCACTATGACTGACCTAGGCTTGCTTAGATTTCCTCTTTTTAAATTACATTTAAATTCCACAGTGCAATCATTTTTTTAATATTAAATATAATTTATCATCAAATTGGTTTCCATACAACACCTAGTGCTCATCCCAACAGGTGCCCTCCTCAATGTCCATTACCCACTTTCCCCTCTCCCCCATCCCCCATCAACCCTCAGTTTGTTCTCAGTATTTAAGAGTCTCTTAGGGTTCATTTATGAGAATGTAAGAGTTGATCAACTCCTTGAACAGAAAAACACTGTATGAGAAAGGAAGTTATCTTCTGAGTGGGGGAGTTTAGCATGGGAGTGGAGAGTCTCAACCAGGTTCAGAGGAATTTTGATTGCTGGAATCCTCAAATCCTACCAGAGGGCGATTTTCCAACAGTATGATTTATGTTCATTGATTTTGGGGAGCATGGTTAGAATATGGGTGGATTGCGATGGAGAAACACCTACTTCTCTCACCTTCTTAACCAACAAGGACGTTGTGGTAGAGACGAGAAATGTGTTTGTTCGCTCATCTGTAGGTGACTTACACTTCGTCTTCTCAGGAAAGATTTAAATTCCTAGGTCAGAAAATAAGACTAGAGAAGCCAATTTTTCTCCTTTCAAAATAACCCTATCAACTAAGCATGTCTTCCTTTGGATGGTTTGATCATTTGCTGGTTTTTAGGTTGAAGTTTGAGTTGAGTGGTTGGCCTGCAGTAAAAAGAAGGACGTGAGGGGTCTGCAAGATCTTGCTGCAGAAAACCAGTTTGGCCTCTGCCATGCGTTCGTTTCGTCCCTGCTTTCCTAGGACTCCCTGGAAATGCGTGTGCATTAGAGAGTGGTTCACACCCCTACGAGTAATGGGACAGAACTGTTTCCAGATCAACATTCTCTCACTTATTTCTCTTCTCTTGGCTTAGAAACTGGTTGTTGCTGTCTTTTGTCTCATCTTACAAATTAGGAATATTAAGTACAGGCTGCTCATACTCATCCATCGCCTCATATTGGTGCTCCAGCAGTCCCTGTGCTAATTCAGGACAGCACCCCAAAGGGGCTTTTAAACTCTGAGAAAGGCTCTCCAAAGAAAGATAGTTGTGAACTATGCCCTCCCTGCTGGAGGCTTTTTGTGTTAAATTTACTGCTTTATTTGGAATATGTCTTTTGCTCACCGAAATGATCTAATTTTAGTTGTCTGAAAAATTATGGCTTTTCCAGCCGTAGTCAGCAAGGCCCATTTTTAGCTCCAATTAAGTAGTAAAATGTATTGATATTCTTAGGTGTGGCATTGAGTATTTTCTCGGAAATTGGAATGCTTGAACGGTACAAAGGAGCATCTGTGATAAAGCCCTGACTGAGTAGGGAGAGCTAAGGGAGAGGCAGTCTAAATGGCATAACTTCCTCACATAAGGCAATGTAAAATAAACGAGGGTTATGGCTGTTCCAGTTGTTTTTATCCTTTTGGATTTTCCTTATCAACCCAAGCAGAGTCTTGGACATTCAGGCTACCCTTAATGACAGAAGGACAGACACCCAGACTACTCTGTGTGCTCGATTGTTTCCTTACAACAAGGTAACCATCCGTGTTCAGAAGGGCATCCATGGTGTATCTGCCTAAATATGTAGGCTGACCAGTCTTTAATCAAGCCAGAGCAGCGCCTTCCCCACAGCTCCCTTTTAGCTTTGCAGATAGAAAAACAGTGTTAACGTGGCATTAAGTTTGGTCCCATACTTTGGTGTGGCTGTTGCAGCTCTGACCAGTTTTAGTTGTGTTGGGGGGACTGGGGATGTGTTGGTTGGAGAGCATCTGGTGCCCTGAGGTGGAGGTGATGGTGGTGTCAGAAAAAGTCCTCGCGCAGTAGGATAGAAATCAGAGATGGGTGCTCTAGGGAATTCACTTCCTAACGACCTGGAGCAAACTTGAGGTTGCTGTTTCAGTAAGCACCAGTTATTTACTGGGTGTTCACAAAGTAGAGTTTCATGCTGCTTTTGCTAAGTGCATTTCCTCTCAATATAATCACAAGGACATGAACAGTGAAAGAATATTCGTTTAAGTTGTCTCTCTTTTTATTTTATTTTATTTCATTTTTTTTAATTTTTTTTTTTTTTTTACATTTATTTCTTTTTGAGAGACAGAGACAGAGCGTGAGCAGGGGAGGGGCAGAGAGAGAGGGAGACACAGAATCAGAAGCAGGCTTCAGGCTCCGAGCTGTCAGCAAAGAGCCCAATGTGGGGCTCAAACCCACGAACCGTGAGATCATGACCTGAGCCAAAGTCAGACGCTTAACCGACTGAGCCACCCACGTGCCCCAAGTTGTCTCTCTTTTTAAAGGTTGTCTGTTAGAGTGGGGCTTTATTATCTTCAAAAAACTTAGCACATGTTAGGTCAGAATCAAAGTGAGGTCAGGGGGATATTTGTTGGGAAGGAGCTGATGAGGAGGATGAAGGAGATGGCCTTTGGGGCTTACACATTACAGCTTTTTCTTAGTCTTGGGGACTCAGAAATACTCTGAATGCAGAGCTCACTGTAAAGTGCTCCCCATTCCAGAATCATTAGCTGATAGGGACCCTTTTATTTTTTATAAGCAATAATTTGTTTGTATGTTAACTGTTAGGTTGGTTTTCTTGTGCCTCAGAATGTGCGTGTTAGCAGCCTTGCTAATTGACCATAAAACTGTGAAGGATTAGTTAGCCTTACTTAGGGTTAAGATTACTTTGGGGGTTTTCTTGGAATAACTCTTACACATTCTCCCATTCACTGAGCCATTCTTTGATTAACATATATGGAATCTTGGAGAACTCACTGGTGCAATAATCACTTAACATTTTTATTGATGAATTAAGATAGACAGTAATAGATAAATTCTAATATAGTTCTTGTTAATGTCACTTAGTAATGGATAATTTTTCTCTTTCATTAAGTAAATCATGTCAGTATTTAAAGAAATGGATTAGAAATAAGGTGGTTGGAGGAGACTTGATTTATTAATTGTTTTAATAATGGTATTCTGCTATACTAACGGTTTAGGGCAAAAATGAACCAGACTACTTGGGTTGAACATGCAGCTTACCTACTTAGTGGCTGTGTGAGCTGAAACGAGTTACCCAGCCTTTCTGTACTTTATAGTTCCCATTTTGTAAAATGATGGTAATATAACCACGTATCTCCTACAGTTGTTAGGAAGAGTAAATAAGTTAATTTATATAAAGTGCTTAAAGCAGCCTGATGCATGACAAGTGCTACACAAAAGTTTGCATCAGCCCTGGGAGACTCCATTGCTCACTCTTGCAGGTGAGGAAATGGATATTTTGAGATGTTAACTTGTTAGGTTCCTTTGTCAGGGATGAGAAGCCATAGAAGCAGGGTTTAAACCCAGGTCAGTCTGATTCGAACCGCAGGGCTTTCTTTCCAGGGCTTTGCGCGGTCTTCCAGAATCACGACCGAAATGGGCTTTATGTCACTTCTCTATCGCGAATTGCACAAGTCTCTCTGAATTGTGTGAATTGTACTTAGTTCACTGCTTTTCGATATGTGCTTGCACATGGCATGTATCCACAATGTTCCCCACTGGTGTTGAGGAGAGTGCAGTCTCTTTACAATGTGGACCCTTGTCAGTTTAGAAACAGTATTTGTCTAGATTTCAGGTGTTGACAGTGCGAAAGAAGGCTGATGCGTTTGTCCTCAAGACACAGACAAGGCCTCACAGTTAAACTGTAGTAAACGACATGCCAGTTCTGCTGGCTGCAAGATTTCAAGCCGATCTTGGTATTTTTAGTGGCTTAACTTAGTATGTTAGACATCACTGGTGGGGCACAAAGCCTCTAAAAGTTGTGTTTCTTGGGCCATTGGTTTTGTTTTAGTGGGTGCTGCCTATTAAAGTTTAGGAACATGGTCACAGTATCTCATTAAGAAAGTTGTTACATTATCTCATTTAATAACATGAATTAACACAATTTAAAAAAAAATTTAAAAAAAATTTAGCATTTATTTATTTTTGAGAGGCAGAAAGAGTACAAGCGGCGAAGGGCAGAGGGAGAGGGAGACACAGAATCTGAAGCAGGCTCCAGGCTCTGAGCTGTCAGCACAGAGCCTGACATGGAGCTCAAACTCACAAACTGTTTACTTTTCTTTTTTCTTTCTTTTTAAACACGGTTTTTAAAAATGTTTAGTTTTGAGAGGAAGAGACTGTGCACGCAGGGGAGGGGCAGAGAGAGAGGGAGGGACAGAGTCCCAAGCATACTCCTCACAGCACAGAGCTCGACGCAGGGCCCTATCATGACCTGGGCCAGAATCAAGAGTCGGACGCTTAACCGATGGAGCCACCCAGGCGACCCAAATTAATAACACAATTTAATTCCTAACAGAGATCTTGAATAGTGGGTCTATGTAAATTGGAAGGAACCTGTGTTTTTCACTTTCTGCTTGCATACTTTACATGCAGTGATGAGATGTGGCAGGTCGGTCTGAAAAGGAGGAAGACTGCTGAGGGTGGACACTGGCTCCTGCATGTAAAATAAACACTAATAACTGAATCTTCAATCATGCACATCACTTTTAGAAGATACAGGCGTATCCACAGAGATGGGGAGGCTTTCTCTCTTCCTGTAGATCATCTGTTTTATTTTAGGAACATTTTTTTTCTGTATCTTATAACTGGTCTTTTCCCATTGTTCTGCTGGATTTCTCCATACTTAGCTTCTCTTCCTTACTGGAAAAACCTGACTGTCATTTTTCTTCCCCCTTTTCTGGGGGGTCTTTGTTTTTCTCTATTACGTTGCCTCATTGTCATCACCAGCTTTCTGCCTGGCACTTCTTTGTATGGGAGGGCGACTTCTCACACCGTGGATTCCTCCAACTACTGTTCTCTGTCCTGAAATTTTCAGTAGGTAGGTCTTTGTTTTTCTTTTCTAACCTTTATATTTTTAAAAATTCTTAATTTCAGTATAGTTCGATATTTATAGAAGAGTTATCACATATTCCAAACTTCTCTCTTGTATTATTGATGTCTTGATATTCATATGGTACTTTGGTCCCAATGATATTCATACATTATTAGTGACTAAATTCCACACTTTATTCAGATATCCTTGACTTTTACCTGTTCGGTTCCGGACTTGCATGTAAGATACTGTATTACACTTAGTTGTTGTATCTCCTTAGACTCCTTCATCTGACCGTTTCTGAGATTTTCATTGTTTTTGACGACTTTAACAGGTTTGAAGAGTACTGGTCAGGTCTTGCAATTGTCTGCTGTGTACATGGACATATGCCCATCACTCTGTGTGTGTGTGTGTGTGTGTGTGTGTGTGTGTGTGTGTGTGTGTTGAACAGTTCCTCACTTGATAGCAGTACAAGATGCTCCAGGCTCATCGTGTGTATTTTCTGCCTCAGGCCTAGAATCAGCTGTTAATCCGAGGAGTCCTTTGATTGGAGAATGGTGTTAGAAACCCAAATCTGGGCACTTGGAGTACTTACTGCGGCTGGGATATTCTTCCTTTCAGGCCCCCTCAGCTGACAGAGCAGGAAAATACCTATGTGTGTACTAACTCCTGTATATATGCCTCTCTGTCAGTGTTTCTGTGTGCATCATCTCTGGATTATGCTAAATGTGAGTCCATAGTGATCCAACCGCATGGAATGTTTTAGCTTATTCCCCTTGCTTGTCTGTAACCTCTTACTGCAACAGCGGGAAACTTGGCTCTCCTTGGGCATCCCATCCACTTAATTGTTCACTTGCAGCTTACACGTACAGTTGTTTCAGTTGTTTCAGAATTGTTGACACACACTCTTGTGGGGAAAATGTTTTATCAACCAGAGTGTAGTGTTGTGCATTTTTGGGGTATGAAGTTATGTATGGAGTTTTAGACTCTACTCATTTCCCATGTTACTTAGGTCAGCACGTTAACCCCCTACCACCTCCAGTGAGGAGTTTTTCCTCCATTTATAATACAGTTCCATTATTTAATCACATTCTTAATTTTGTCCTGTGATTCTTGGATCTGTGTGTGTGTGTGTGTGTGTGTGTGTGTGCACGTGTGTGTATGTGTGTATTTTTAAATTGGCATGCATTAAAGTTCACATTTTGTGCTGGAAAATCGTATCAGTATTGATAAGTGCAGTGTCATGTATCTGCCATCCACCATTACAGTATCATACGGAATACTTTAACTGTTAGAAAAAAATCCCCTGCACTTCACCCATTCAGCCCTGCCCTCCTCCTTGCACCACATCCCTGGCAAATACTAATAAGTTTGTTTCTCTGTAGTTTTTGTCTGTTTTAGGGTGTCTTCTAAATGGAATCACACGAAATTTAACATTTTTACATTGTTTTTTTTTTTTGTTAACAGTATGCATTTAGGGTTAATAGATGTCTTTGTGTGCCTCGATAGTTCATTCCTCTTGATCTCTGAAGAGTATTTCATCATACATATAGACCACAGGTGGCATCTCTGTTCATCTCTTGAAGGACAGCTTGGTCGATTCTGTGTTTGGAAATTATGAATAAACCTGCTACAAACATTCAATCACAGGTTTTTGTGGAGACATAAGTTTTCAAACTAGTTAGGTAAATACCCAGGAGTGTGATTTCTGCCCTTTGTTTAGCTGTGTAAGAAACTACTAAGGTGTCTTCCGAAGTGGCTGTACCATTTGCTACACATCCTATACAGAAATTGGTATTGTTAGATTTTTAAAAAAATTTTATTCCTTCTAATTGATGTGCCTTTTCTCTTGAAGTTTTATTTTTATATTTTAAAAATACTTATTTATTTTGAGCAAGAGAGAGCACGAGCAGGGAAGGGGCAGAGAGAGAGGGAGAGTGAAATCCCAAGCAGGTTCTGCACTGTCAGCACAGAGCCTGATGCAGGGCTTGATCTCATGAACTCTGAGATCATGGCCTGAACTGAGATCAAGAGTCAGATGCCCAACTGACTGTCCCTCCCTTGAAGTTTTCATAAACAAAACCGCCCCTGCTGTCTTCTTACAATTTCAACATCAACAAAAGAGAAAAGAATTTTGCCTCCTGTTTTGTCATCCTTAGTGCTTTTTCAAGATTTTATGACTGAATGGAGAAACTGCTTGGAAATTCTCAATCATAGCAGAAATTGCCCATGGTACTAATGGGTAGACTCTTTATCTTTGCTTTGGTAAAAAAATAAGTCTCTAAAATGGAGCTAGCCAGCATTACACAGTGGGAAATGAAATGAAATTAGGAATTTGGGTGTAAATTCTAGGTGACATCACTTGTAATCCTGTTTGTTGGAGGTGTTCAAATTTGAAGATACCCACAAGCAGTCTTGATCAATGTCCTTATGCACCCCTAGCCCCCAGAGGGCGGTAATTTGAATTCCTTTCAACACCGTCAGGACCAGTGAGTCATTCACTTCACTAAACCTCCTATTACTCTGGTCATTCTTCTGAGCAGGTTTCTCAGTCCTCTTCAACAACCTCCCATCCCTCTTCTCAGGAGATGGTATCACTTCCACTTAATATCTGCAACATTCAAGAAAGGAAGAAAGAAAGAGGGAGGGGGGAAGAAGGAATGAAGGAAGGAAAGAAAGGAAGGAAAAAATAAAGAACGAAAGAATGAATGAACTGGAGGAAGGAAGATGGAAAGGAAGGAAGAAAAGAAGCTAGGTCTGACTTAGAACAGAAGAAATCACACAGATAGGCCAGGCTGCTTGCAGAGGTTCACACATGAGCTCGTGGGGATGGCGACGCTGAGGCTCACATGTGAGAGTCTCCAGATTTGTTTATTGACCCCTCAACTGCTCTATTGCAAAAGACTAATGGCTATTTTTGTTTTTTCTCTGAGTTAGAAGGAATTCTGATTCTTTCCTTACTATGTGAGAAAGAGGTGCTGAGCCTATATCATTTCATATGTCAGACTTGGATCTCATTTTTGTGAAGCGAGTTCATCATGATTTGGCACATTTCCTTTTTTAATGTAAATACTATTTTTTGAATCTTTTATTTTCATTTACTTATTTTTAATGTTTATTTTTGATAGAGAGCATGAGAGGGGGGAGGGGCAGAGAGAGAGGGGGACAGAGGATCTGAAGCAGACTCCATGCTGAGAACAGTAAGCCTGATGCTGGGCTTGAACTCAGGAGCTGTGAGATCATGACCTGAGCCCAAGTCAGATGCTCAACTGACTGAGCAACCCAGGTGCCCCTATTTTTTTGAGTCTTTTAAACTCAAATGGACACACTGCCTCTCCTTCTCTCTTCACTTTTTCCTTTTTATTTGATGACTTTTATTTGCAGATTCATCATTTCTACCTGTAGGTGTACTTTTTCTTTTTTATTTGGTACCTTGTTTTCTGTTTTCATTGCTCTTTGCTACAGAACTCTGACTTTGACTCAACTGTGCATTTTTATAACATGCAATTTAATTATCCTGAAAATTAATGAAAATTGACAAAGATTAGAGTTAAATTCAAGCATCCTAGGTTCTATGCTAGATGAGTTGTCATTCTTATTTGCCATGAGTTCAGATTTTCAGTCAGTTTTAAGTGTTTTTGACAGCATTTCTATCAGCTGTTTAAATTAATTTGGTGAGTAGAGTTTTATGAGTCACAATAAAAATGTTACTTAAATTAGGGCTTTTTATGTATGGCACATTCCTTTTATTATCTCACTGTTAGTCTATATTCAAAAAGCAAAATATTACTCTCTTGTTTTTCATGAGCCTTCTCAGCTAAAGATTCCCATATGCTCTATTTTCCATGTGGGGATCTAGGGAGGATTCTGTATCCTGGATGAATTCTCTAGATGCTTTAGAATCCTATCTCCCTATTTCTGTTACCCCTAATGATAGGTAGTGTGTGTGAGAGGAGATTCATTTCAGACATAGCATGACTGAACCCCAAATTCCAATTTTTTTCCCTATCATGTTTTTTACCCTAGATTTCCACCAACTCTGGTCTTAGCTTTGAAATAAGAAATGGTAATTTCTGGGGATGCCTGGGTGGCTCAGTCAATTGAACATCGACTTTGGCTCAGGTTGTGATCTCATGGTTCGGGAGTTCGAGTCCTGCCTCGGGCTTTCTGCTGTCAGCCCAGAGCCTGCTTGGGATTCTCCGTACCCCACCTCTACCTCTCCTCCTCTCTCTGCCCCTCCCCCACTCATGTGAGAATGCATTCTCTCTCGTTCTCACTCTCTCTCGCTCTCTCTCTCTCAAAAATAAATATTAAAAGAAATGGTAAATTTTCTGTGTGGAAAGAGAAGATGTAGACCTGGAAATACTAGCAGCCTGTGATACAAGTGAATTTTATTGTAGTCTTCATAGGCAGCTGGTACACTGTTTCCCACCAGTGTGCCGTCTGGATCTGGTTGGGTAGGTTGTTGGGAGAGACAGTGGTTGGAGACATGAAGGATCGGGCTTCACTTACCACACAGAAAATGGGAGTCAGAAGAACCACAGTGGTGAGTCCCCCATGAAAGAGGTGTATCCTGGATGGTATGGGTAGAACGGTATTTAAGGTAAGGGAAGTGTTGGTAAAAGATGCAAAAAGGAACCAGTGGAGCCCTGACAGGAGGCAGTTGAAGAAGAAACAGATGTGATTTTCAAACGCAAGGAAGCTGAGGTAATTCCTGACTCAGACACACTGGTCAAGTTGAATATTGTTCAGAGCCAGATGAGGGGAAAAAAGAGGAAAAGCCAACTCCAAAAATTTCTATTTTTATTTTAACATTAATGAATTAATGCTTTTGCCTTTGCTAGGGAGATGTGTTTTGCATTATTGATTTGAATGCTAATCCCACAAGTGATCATTTCTACTCCAGAGTCTAAAACAGTGGATTCTTCTAGTGATGGTTCAGTAGGATCATCTGGAGACATTAGCAAGAACAACAACAACAACAACAACAACAACAACAACAACAACAACAAAAGACAGACTAAAACCAAACTAAAAAACCAGCCTGCAGCCACCATATATTCTGTAAACTAGATACTCTGTAAACAACAGATCCTCTGATTCATCATGTCTAGGATAGGGACGAAGAATTTGTTTAAAAATCAGCTCCCAAGAGAGCCCTGGTGTGCAGGCATGTCTTGATACTTGCATTCCAAGGCTAACCCTGCTTTTGGCCAGGTGTGCTTAGGACACTTCATTGAATTCATAGGGAATTTGGTACCAAGTTACAATTCTGCTACCCGAAGTTCTAGAATCTGGGATTCTCTTTCTGTCTTCTTTTTGAGAGTGGGTTGCTGCCTTGGACAACTTTCAGTTCCTTTGACTTACTCTACTTCTGCCTATGACTTTCAACTCAGCTTTTGAACCCTAAGCAGGACCTGGGGCCCGGCTTCCCTTCTATGCCCTTTGCCTTCCAGATAAAGGTTTAATGCCTCTTGCTAGATGCTCTCTGCTATAGCCAGGCTTTCTCTTTTCTCTTTGCCAGGTATCTTTGATGCTGAGCACTGCTGACTTCGACTGCCCATATTCATCATACATTTATGATATCATGTTGCTTTTTTTCCCCGATTTTCTCTCATCCCTGCATAAATGGATATATGAGTTATGGGTCAGTTCTCCCTTTCTCTATCCTATGTCATTAACTTTGCAAAGACATATGGTAGGTGGTTCATCCAGCATCAGAAATTGTTGGTCATAGTTTTAGTAAAATGATAGCTTTATTAACATTTTTATCCCCCATAATATCAGGACTGGAATTCAAGTAATCACCAGAGGACAGTTAGCCTAGGGGGAAATTAAGTGGGCAGTAGAGTGAGTTTGCAGCTGCCATGGGAAAGAGAAGTTGATACTGGTCTGTGAGATTTCATTGAGCGGAGTGATTCATTGAGCGGAGCGGGGTCTTTACAAAGGCGAGACCAAGAGGGATTTCACCCTGAGGACATGCAGAGCACTGAAAAATGATCCTGATTCTTAAGAGTTATTGTGCTGACTAGTGCCCAGAAACATTTTGACTGAAAATACCCTTGGTTGCCTTCAATTTTCTTTTTTTTTTTTTTAATATTAAAAAAATTTTTTTTAACATTTATTCATTTTTGAGAGACAGAGAGACAGAGCATGAGTGGGGAAGGGGCAGAGAGAGAGGGAGACACAGAATCCAAAGCAGGCTCCAGGCTCTGAGCTGTCAGCACAGAGACTGATGCGGGGCTCGAACCCACAAACTGCGAGATCATGACCTGAGCCAAAGTCGGACTCTTAACTGACTAAGCCACCCAGGTGCCCCAGTTTTCTACTTTTCGTTCTGTTTCTCCACATTCTGTGTACTTCCTGCCACATCTGACCGCTGGTCACTTCTTTACTCATGTCTGGGGCTTCATACTCTTGTTCATTTATTTTTATGCTTTCATACCCTTTCTTTTTCACTATTCTGATTCTCAGTCCTACATATCAGTGAAAAGGAACAAGGAAAATCTGCATTTAAAAATTGGCTTCTCTTAATTTGTTATTACTTTTTGCTTGCATGCCACATGGAAACTTACTGTTTTAGATGGGGATTGATTCATCAGGAGACCCTAACTTGTTACAAATCTATAAAACTTCTTTAGTTTAAGGTTCTACATGATCATTGGGGTTTTAGTTGTATTAAATACAGGAAACGTTTATTAATCTAGTGATATGTGTATTATGTATGTGTGTGTATATATATATATATATATATATATATATATGTAATATTGTAGGCAGTGTCTTATAAAAGAATTTTCAAATACTTTGTTCTGTCAGTACAAATATTTAATGAATATCTACTTTCTTGAGGTACCATTCTAGGTGCTGGTGATGAGCAGGGAGATAAACAAATTGGGGAGACAGACAACAAAAAATCACAAATAACAAAAACAGTGACTTGAGAGTGATAGGTACTGAGAAGAAAAATAATACCATGGAACGTAAAAGCAGGTGGGAAGGGCTTAACTAATTAATTGTGTTAGTGATAATAGTTTTTAATTCTTTTAAACAATTCTAATGGAATTTCTACAGGACTATGGTGTTTCAATGGTATTTCTGGATTCACAGTTTCAAGAATGAACTTCCTTCTTCCCTTCCTTCTTCCTTTCCTCCTTTCCTTCTTTCCTTCCTTCCTTCCTTCCTTCCTTCCTTCCTTCCTTCCTTCCTTCTTATCATTTACCCTAATGTGAAGGCAGTTGATAAAAGTTCAGGTTTCTCTGCTCATGTCTCAGTAGCGATTGCTTCAAGAGAAAGGCAGTGATGCTGTGTCGGTATTTTGGACAAGAAAAGGTCCCAACTGGTATTCCCCATACCACAGACATTTGGTGAGTACTCTCAACCTATCAGGCCTCTGCTGGTTCTAGAGATTTGACAGTGACTCAGGCAAACATAATCTCTGCTGTCCTGGCATTGCCAGTTTTCAGAAGCTCATGGGAAAACCACATGACGTGAAGAATAGAACTTGTGTACTTAATGAGAAGAATGGAAGACAGCCATTTTAAGAGAAGTGGGAACACCATCCCCAAATAGGCTGAGAAATTTGGGATTCAAAATTCCTCTATGTGGTAATCGGGAGAACTGTGTTTTTTAAATTTTTTTTTTTTAACGTTTATTTATTTTTGAGACAGGGAGAGACAGAGCATGAACAGGGGAGGGTCAGAGAGAGGGAGACACAGAATATGAAGCAGGCTCCAGGCTCTGAGCTGTCAGCACAGAGCCCGACGCGGGGCTAGAACTCACGGACCGCAAGATCATGACCTGAGCCGAAGTCGGCCGCCTAACTGACTGAGCCACCCAGGCGCCCCTGGAGAACTGTGTTTTTAAAAAATCCTAAATCAAATGCATCCTTGGCTTTCTCCCTCTCATTCTCATGCTCTGTCTAATGCACACACACACCTATGTACATAAGTATATCTGTGGACGTGTATATAGACACACATCTATAAATTACATAGTGCTTTACTATTTATAAAAACTTGAATGTATATTATTTTGTACTCTGTTAAACGTTAACCTCTATGGTTAACTGTTGTCATTCCATTTTATGGATGAACTCATTAAAGCCCACATTGTGACTTACGCAAGATCACTTAGCTAATAAATGATTGAGGTTGGTTTGAATATAACTTTTCTAACTATAGGAAAAAAACATAGTTCTTTTTACCAGGTCACATTTTTTTGTGTCTGAAAATAGTAATTTTAACACATGTCCTATTTAAAAGAACCATCCCTGTTTCTTAAAAAAGAAAAGAAAAGAAAAGAAAAACCAACTTGGTGTGTGTGTGTGTGTGTGTGCATGTATTACCGTAAACTACTGTATGTGTGTGTACACACACACACACACACACACACACACACACACACTGTTTGTGTATATACTGTATCATGTACATATAATACTCCTTATTCATATATATACATACACACACACACACACACACACACACACACACACACACACACAACTTTGGCCAGTTCCTTGAACTAAAAGACATTTTACAAATAATTTTTGCTAATGACGATTCTGGCTATACAAGTATTCTTCTATGAAGATAGAAAAAAATAAGGATCTAGAGAGCAAGGGTTTTGAACTGATAAAGATGGGAGGAATCTGCTTATCCTTCTATTAAAGCACATTTCATGGTGTGCTTCCTGATTGTCTCCAGGTCTTTCTCTCCACCTTGACTGTGGGTACCTAGTGGTTAGGTGCTGTATTAATCCTTTGTAACCACACCAACAAGGCAGGGGGCCTGGAAGAGTAGGTGTCTGGGAAGTACTGTTGGAAGGACAAAGGCTGAGGAACTGTTTCAGAGGAAGGAAAGCTAAATACACTAGACAAATGCAGCGAATAATCCCGTATTGGATCCTGTGCTAGGAAAGAGCCATGAAGAACATTATTGGGCCATTAAATGAATTTGGAATATGGACTGTGGATTAGATAATATTGTCCAAAGTTAAATTTCCTCATCTTCAAAATTGTACTGTGGTTATGTAAGGGAACATCTTTGTTCTTAGGAAATATGCATTGAAGTATTTAGGGGTAAAGGAAAGGACCTGTGCCACTTAATTCTCAAATTGTGTGTGTGTGTGTGTGTGTGTGTGTGTGTGAGAGAGAGAGAGAGAGAGAGAGAGAGAGAGAGAATGAGAATAAGACAGATGAGATAAATTGTTAAAGAAAAAGGGAGTTTTGGTACTATTCTTGCAACTTTCCTCTAAGTTTGAGATTATATCAAAATGAAATATTTCTAAAAGCTGTTGAATAAAATTATAATTAAGATAGATAAGTCCAAAGGGACTTTTTATTTCTACTTGGTTGTAGCCCCAGTTAAAAAAAATCCAAACCCAAACTAAAACACCTGAATAAGAGCCTGTAGTCTGTTTTTATACTTAAGTGTGTTTTTTCCCCTAACCTCACTCATGAAAGCACCAAATTTTATACATGTAATCAGTGTCCAGAGTAGAGCCCATCTATGGGGTGCATTTCCTCATTCTGTGGTCTTGCTTATTGACCTAATGTAGCACTAAGGATCTTGTAGATGAAATTAGAATAGTGTCTGAACATAATCCTACTCTATTTTCCTAATACTGCAGGGAATTGGTCTCAGAACAGGTGATTCATGCCTCTACGTTCCAGATCATCTTATTGTTTTCCCTGTAGAAAAATATGCAGGAATGAGAGCATGTGTTTCCACACCATGAAAATGATAAAACTGCTGACTGCTTGTATTGCTTGTTAATCTCCTGATGCTCTCGTAAATGGCAGGTACACTCCACATACACCTTCCTTCTTGTAATCCCTTTACTCTTAGGGCAGTTTTGGACTTCCCAAATACGTTCATGGAATTCAGAAGCCTCATCAATCATTGACATAATCTCTCCTGTAGACTGTGATTTTTTTGATTGCTTCCCTGACATTTTAAATACCCAGGGTAAAAGATTTTTCACAGTCTGTCATCAGTCATTAGATACTATTGCAATGTACTATTAAAGTGTTTCTATGTTTGGGACGCCTGGGCGGCTCAGTCTGTTGAGCGTCCGACTTCGGCTCAGGTCATGATCTCACGGTCTGTGAGTTCGAGCCCTGCGTCGGGCTCTTTGCTGACAGCTCAGAGCCTGGAGCCTGCTTCAGATTCTGTGTCTGCCTCTCTCTCTTCCCCTCCCCTGCTCATGCTCTGTCTCTCTCTGTCTCAAAAATAAATAAAAACATTAAAAATAATAATAATAAAAAAAATAAAGTGTTTCTATGTTTAGTAGCAGTGCTTTCTGTCTCTGTCTATAGCAGTGTGTACAGTTAAACAGAATCTTCACCTTAAGCAGGACATCACGCTAAGTAGCTGTTCAGTATTTCAACTGAGCTAGTAGGAGTTCAAAGTGAACTATTTAGAGGTGATGAAAAACCCTTTGACTGAAACTATATATGGTTAAAATGACCTAGGCTCAGTCGTTGCAATTCCTAGTGGGTCAGAGCATCTGACACATGCTAGATATACTAATTTTCTTTCTTGTTGTACAGATGGAATACTTTTCAAGAACATATCCATTTTTTTAATGTTTATTTTTGAGAGAGAGAGACAGACAGACAGTATGAATGGGGGAGGGGCAGAGAGAGGGAGACAAAGAATTCGAAGCAGGCTCCAGGCTCTAAGCTGCCAGCACAGAGCCCAATGTGGTTCTCAAACTCAAGAACTGCGAGATCATGACCTGAGCCTAAGTCGGACACTTAACTGACTGAGCCACCCAGGCACCCAAAGAACCATATCCATTTTAAATGCATGTCTGTGTAATTCTTGAAAACCTTAATTGTTGTATAGAAATAACGGGATTTAAGTGAATTATACTCAAATTTCAAACTTGTTTAGGATCAGAAGCCAACATACAAGGCAGATAAATGTCATTTAATGTCTCCCTACGTATTTTTAACCACCCCCCTCCAATCTGACATCCAGACATGCATTTTCATGCTGTGACATACTTGACAATCTTGATCCTTAGGGGGCACAATTTTTAATTAAATGGTGGGCTGAATCTAGTTACTGATGGGAGGCAGAAATTTAAGTAACAGTGGTATATTCACAAACCGCTGTGGCTGCTTCTACTTTAGTACTCAAGAAAAATAGGGATTTGGGGGATAGAGTATATCTTAGTACTACTGTTACCACAAACAGGCTTGCCTGCCCTTGGTTTCATTCTTGTCTTATTTATCTACATATTTGGATCATTCTGATAAGTGAAACGGATGTTATAGTAAGCTTCACTGTTGGCTCAGTTCTACTGGCAGCAGAATTGTAGTTTATTGGTTCACTGTTTTAAAAGAAGATCGCCCATATTGTAAGGTTTGCACTTGGAACAAGGTTACCATGGTCACAAAGCTAAAAAAAAAATCTGTGTCTTTGCCTTCTAGGGCACCAGGCCAACCACTTCATTGTCACTGGGATAGAAAAAGCAAACTCTGTTGACCATTGACATGCTTCTGGAAGCTAGAAAGGAAATAGCAATATTCTGGCAAGTCCTGGGAATGGACTGAGGAGAGAAAAGCCATTTTTTTAAAATTTTGCTTTTAATTATGAATTTCTCTACCGCGCATTAAAGAAGTGCTTTGGAAAGCATGTGGCATCTTTTGTTGACTGAAAGTTCAAGATCTTACAGCTCTGTAACATCTTCTTCCTGTCAAGTACTAGATTTGGGTGACCTTTGGAAAATGCTTTTTTGTTTGCTTTCAAATATTAAGAAAGATTTCTCATAGAACCTTTGTTTTCTTTAGGAGTTAAGGAGTGGTAGGGCGGGGATAAATGTTTATATGAAAATGAAGAACTCTGAATCCAGACATTTTTGTTTTACATCTCCTTTGGGTCACGTGGCCCGTAAACTGACCTATTAAGCTGTCTATAAGAAGAAACTAAGCCTTTGGTGCTGTTTTCTTCCTCTTGCACCTTCTTTGTCCCATAGTTTTTCCTCCCTCCCCTCTGTAACAAGTAGAGTGTTTTCTTTGTCCTCCTCTGCTTGCTTGTGATGACCGTAGGGAGGGTCTGAGTGATAGGACACCAGTTGGATAGTAGGACGTGCTCACAAGGCACTGATGAAGTCAGCCTAATTTGAGAAATGACTCTTGTTTGGACATTTTAAGAGATAAGAACAGGAGATGATTCTTAGGTTAAGTCTCCAGGATCTGCCAGCGCATCTCAGAGGTAGACTGTGCTCAGCTTACTGTCTTCATTCCTCATCTGCCCCAAATTTAATGATTGGGGTTTTCACTAAAATCACCCAGTCTTTGGCATTCTTTTGCATTGATTTGTTGTATGTGTCCTATTGTGATAATGACAAAGTTGGCTTACTGGTTTTTGGCTGACAGAGTGCTTTTATTAGTGATTATTTTATTCTTCCTTAAATTTTCCTCATTGGTCCCTCTGCTAAGTTGTGCATAAATGAGGATCTAACACGTACCCATGTGGGCTCTCACTGTTACCACCACCACCACTTTTGCTTTGGAATGGGAATAATTTAAGAACTTAAAGCCACGGACTTATTAGTATCCAGTCCATATTTTCTGCATTATCTACATTTCTATATTAATGAGCCCCCTCATGTTTCAGTTAAAATTTAAAGCAACCTAAATATTCATTTATTCATTCACACATCTACTGAACAAATATATATTGTACACTGGGTACCTTGTGTAGGCTCTGATTTACTCAGCCAAGTATAATGGAATGCTATATAAATTCATTATAGAGCATTCTGTTCTCTCTTTCTCTTTGGGCTTCTGAAGCATCCTGTTCCGAGCCTTGGGTCAAAGACACTATAATGCAGAACATAATCTGCCCTGATTCCTTAGTATATCTTCCTATTAGACTTAGTTGTGCCATATTACAACCTATAAACCTTTAGTATCAGTAGATTGAAACCTTCCCATCCTCTTGGTAATGGCCCACACCTTAGATTTTTTTGAAGAAATAATTCAAAACAAGAAGAAGAATCTTTAAATAATGGCTCGATGGCGTTTATTGAATGCTCTTTATAATGACAAAATATTGGCAACAACCAACCGTCTTACTGTGAGGAAATGGTCAATTAAAATATGATCTGCTTCCGAGGACATTAAGCAGCTGTTGCAGTGAGAACAGTGTGGCAAGATGACACTGTGGTGTGGGAGAATGTTTATGATGTTGTGATAGCCTGATTTCCCCAGGAAACAGATGAAGATTTGTGCTCAGGAACCCTTAGGATCAGTGACACAACCAGGCAAACCCCTGTAGGTTTCAAGTCCTGAGAATAACGCTTTGTGGCTCGCAGCTCCACCCTCCAATCATCCCTTTTTCTGAAAGTTAGGTAGCACGTGTTTACAGCTTTGTAGTTTCACCAGACTACTTCCTTGTGAGTATGTGAAGAAAGGAGAGGCTCCAGCGTTCATGTGCTGTCACAGGAAAGGACTCTGCTTAGCTTTTCACAGTTACCCTCCATGGAGACCAGGAAGCCTCATCTTTGCATTGCAGTGCATGTCTTTGGATGCAGGCTGCCCTGGGGAGGGGACAGGACATTGGGCCAGGCAGCCTTATTTAGCTGAAGGCAATTCTAGAGCAAGACTCGGCTGAGCACCGACAGCCACAAATAACCCCAGCATCTGTTAGAGATAAATGATTACACACACACAAAAAATAGACAGAAACCAAGTGTTTTTGTGTCCATTGTGAATCCAGCTTTGTAAAATATGTGTATGGGTATGTACAGAAACTGGAAGGGGACACAGAAAAAAATGAGCACAGCTATGTCACAAAAGCGAAAGAAGTCATCAGGGCATAACTCTTTCCCCAAAGAAACCGTGAATCCAAACAGATCGCAGGTTCCTTTACAGTAACAGAGGAGCTCAGGTGTATATGGTCTCCTCTCCTGATTTAAAAATATGGCCATTTTTGTTAATTCTTGTGTGTCTCAGGCTTGCCTTTGCGTTCTATTCGTGGTATATGTCTGGATGTGGTGTGATGAATGTAGCTCAGTGTTCTGTCAGATTCCCATGGAAATAGTAACACACATCAACAATCTCTGCTCATCTTTTTCTAAGGTGGCCTCACCCATGATGCCGAAGACACAGTGGCTGTGCATTCAGTTCCTCTGGGTGCCATCAATACTGTTTTTCCATAGTCCTCAATTGATTTTCTACCTGGCCTAGCATCTTCTGTATGCATGACATAAAGGGAACGGAGTATGAAAACTGTGGATGGGTCAGAGCAAATAAATCAAATAGGACACTGGAAAACAGTTTGCAGTGTATACTCTAGTGAGGATGAATAAATACAGACATCTCTTTTCCCCAGTTAGAACACATATACACACAGGGCTGAAACCTGGCGTCAAAGCATCTCACATTAGCTCCTCTTACCTCAAATAGACCTCTTTTTCTGCCGCTTTCTTGTTCCCTTCCTCCTCATAACTTGTAATGTCCTTCCAAAACACACATGCCATGTATCTTTTTTCTCATGTACTCTTGCCTTTCACATCCATTTAAGATCATTCTTTTGAGCTGCCTTTAATGCATTTTGAATTAGTTCTTTGAAAATAAGATGAGAAGACAAAGGAGAGCCTGTGAGCTATTTTCAGGGACTTTAAAGGATTTTTGTGGGGAGAGAAGAGGGTATAATAGAACCAGTGAGCCAAAGTGATAGGAATAGATTGTTTCTCTGTGGAAGAAGGAAGGAACTATGTGATCACTAGAGATAGTATTGGGAGAGCATGCTTCAGGAGTTCCTCATCACGGGTGGTGTAGAAGTAGACGAAGGATGACTATTTATGAGGAATACTATATATTTTTAAGTTTATTTATTTATTTTGAGACAGAGCACAAGCTGGGGAGGAACAGAGAGAGAGAGAGAGAGAGAGAGAATCCCAAGCAGTCTCCACACTGTCAGTGCGGAGCCTGATGCAGGGCTCGAACCCACGAACCATGAGATCATGACTTGAGCTGAAATCAATAGTTGGACACGTAACTGACTGAATGACCTAGGTGCCCGAGGACTACTGTATTTTGACAGAGGTTAGACTGGCTAGTGCAGTTCCAGGGCATCTGATAACTTCGTGTCACTGATCTTGTGTGAAATAGTGTACCTACAAATGCTCTTTTAAATAAACATGCACATAGTCCCATGCTGTTGTCCTCCAGAAGGACTTAATTACTAGGATTGGTTCTTTGTAAATTCTGTAAAGGCTGCCATGTGCTAACTGTAATAGCCACATCGTGGACGTATGATGTACTAATTTCTGTCACACTTAAAATCTGATGCTATTGGATAAGGAAGCACATAGATTTAGTCTTTGGCTAATTTCTACCTAATTCATTTGGAAAGTGGTAAAAATTTTCAGATTCTCCTCAATTTTATTTCTTTACTGTAACACAATTTTCATTCCAAATCCTAATCGTTTCTGTACAAATTGGTCAGACACGTAGCTCCCAAGACTGGGTTGCAGCAGTTCAGGAGGGTGAATCACACAGCTGAACAATTGTAGAGGCGTAGCAATTAAAGAGGCATTAGCAGTGATTAATGGCTCCGAGTAAGCCCTCTGAGGATCTGTCCTTGTGGAAATGAGACTCTCCTGCCATCGCTACGGTGGCCTCCAATTTGAACAGGGCCAGCCATCATCAACAGAAGCCAGAGTCCATGCATATTTGCACTGTGATTCCCTCTCCAACCTTCTTAGCCACCAGGTGAAAGATTGGGAGAGGTACAGGCATGAGAAATGATGAGAGCAGGTCTCTGTGGGGAGATGCCAAAGCCTGTGAGCCATTGCCCTATTTACACAATGCAAAAATGCAGGTTTTGGGTACTGGGCTGAAGCAGGTGCTTGGCCAGCTCCTCTTTGTAATTAGATTGTGTGTGTTTGTGTGTGTTCTTTGAATCTGTACCACACTGCTGCTGGGCTTTTGGCTTAGTATCTTCCACAGCAGCGTGCCAGGGTGCTGGGGAAGGAAGGCTGGAAAGTGTGAGGAGCCCTTTGTCACCAGACAGGTGGCCCACAAGCATAGCACAGGCTCTGATAAGGCCACTTCATGATCCATGTGCTGCCCTGAGTCTGTCCATTTCTTAGTTCTCACCTGTCGCTATGTTTTGGTAAAGGAAGAAGAATTCATCAAATAAGCATTTACATCTATTAAACTGGTCATTTGGTAGAACTTTTCCATGCTTGTGTAAAAAGACTGCCATTAAGTATTGAAGGGTCTGAAAAACAGAAAGGGAAAAATTATATATCAACAACATAGTCCAGTATACCTACTATATATATTATACAATACATACATCCTATACATTAGACATGAACAGTTACACACAGCTGTATTTGTTAACATATTATTGATTCTTCTATCTGTTTACCCAGAAAATCCACTATGGGCAAGTCAGTGTGCCAGTGATTAGGGTTACAGCCATGGTCTTAGCTTCTCTAAAACTCAGTGTTTCTCTTCCAGGACCTTTACATAATGTTCTTTTGTTCTGGAATGGTTTTCTTTCTGTCTGTTCCTTCTTGGCTGCTTAGATGACTTGTATTTATCCTTCACTTTTTAAAGGATGCTTTCTTTGACCCAATAGATTATATTATGTCCCTGTTACATGCCCTCAAGTACTATGCCCTTGTCATTTTAACACTAACATCGTGTGTCTTCTTTTGGATTATTGTTGTATTACGTATTCAGTTAGTGGATTATTCATTCTTTCCTGTAGCTCAGTAAGAGTAAGAGCCATGTCTGTTCTGATCAGTAGAGTATTGCCAGTACTCAGCATGGAGACTCAACCAGAGCAGGTGTTCCTTCGTTTTCTTTAATTTCTATAAAGCAGTGAATACATGTTAAATAAGATGTAACTCTTGTCTTCAGAGAGGTCAAGTCTGGTGAGGGGGTGCACAAACCAGCAAGTATCATGGGATAAATTCTAGGGGGTAATCACAGTGTGCTTGAGAAGCCCAAAAGCAGAGGCAGCTCAGCCTGAGGGTCAAGGAAAGCGTTCCAGAGGAATTTTGGTGTGTGGATCTGCAAGGTGAGTCTAAGCAGATGACTAGCTAAGTGGGTTAGGAGAACAGAATTCCAGTAAAGAAAACAGAAGAAAACGGAAAGCGAGCATATGCAGGAGCCTGTACACGAGGGAGAGTTTGTTGAGCATGTTTGGGAAACTCCCAAGTGGTTCCTTCTGGCTTGTGCAGAGATGTGACACGGGGAAATTGGCAAAGGTGAGGATGGACCCAAAGGGAAAGCCGGGTCAAACTTTGCTGGGTTTGTATTTTATTCTAAAGGCAGTGGACAGTCATGGGGGGGGGAGCTTTAAGCAGAGAAATGATATGGAAGATTTGTGGTTTCGAAGAGTGCATAGAAAATGGATTGCAGAGAGACTGGAAAGCAGAAAAGTTGGTTAGGAAGCTGTTGAAATAATTCTAGACTATTAATCATGGCGGCCTAAACAAAGTGGTATTTAGGACAGAGAGACTGACAGACTATTGGGAGGTATAGCGTGCACATGGAGACAGACACATGCACACACCCACACGTGAACTTTTACGAAAATAAAATTGTACTATACACATTATTCTGACAGTTGTATTTATTTCATTAAAATTTATTTATTTATTTATTTATTTAAATTTAGATCTTATCTCTTACAAACTCAAATATGTCTTGATGTCTGTTTGTATGTTTGCCACTTTTGATTAAGAGATACATGTACTGTCCTAGATTTTCTTCTATAGTATTTATTGTTTTGTCTTTTACATTTTAAGCTTCTAAGTGATCTACAGTTTGATTTTGTGTGTGATCTGAGTTAGGATTTACTTTTGTTTTCCACATGGCTAGTGCCATTTATTAGGTAAACCATTCTTTCCCCCATTGAATTAAAATACTATTTTGTGCTGCATTAAAACTTGTCATATGCACAGTTTTACTTCTGAATTCTCTATTGTGACTCAGTGATCTCTCTGTTTGTCCCTATGGAAATAAGAAATTTAACTGTGGTCTTTTTCATTTATTCTAGTGTCTGTTTGCTCCCCAGTATTCCTATTCAAGCATTCTGCGCTATTCTAGATACTTATTCTTACATAGGAATTTTAAAATTACTATACTGGCAAGAAGCCAGCCTGGAAATGCATTAAACGTCTACATTAATTTTGGGGGAATATATAGTTTCATAATAGTATGTCTTTATATTCTAAAATACAGAATATTTTCCCATTCGTTAGGTTTTGTTTGCTGTGTTAAGATTTAATACTTTTCTTAATATAAGTTCTATGCCTTTCTCATGTAGTCATGTTGACTACAGTTTTTTATTTCTACTTAGAATATTTTCCCATTTCTACTTCTAGTTTTTTATTGCTAATACAGAGAAAAGCTATTGATTCTAAACTTATTTTATATTCAGCTACTTTAGCACAGTTTTAAAATACTAGTCTTTTTTTTTTTTTATAAAGTGTATGTTGTAAAGAAATCTAGTAAGCAAGAAAGAGCCTCCAATCAGAAGACTTTCTACGTCTTCTTCATTAGCAAAAAGATAATTTTACTCTTTTTTCCAGTGTGTATACTCATTATCTCCTAGCATGTGCTGGAAACTCCAACCTACCTTGAATAGCAAAGATGATGCCAAGCCCACTCATCTAATCTCTGACTTTAGTTGAAATGTGTTTAGTGTTTTATCCTTTGAACAAAAGTTTTACTTCCAGTTTTTGGAAAGCAGCATTTAATTATATTGGAGCAGTTTCTTTATATCCCAATTTTACTCAAAATTATTAAGACCATTAAATTTCAGACTCATCAGAAACTACTGATAGAATTTTACCGTTTTCTCATTTAATTTTATTCATGTAGATGATATTTTTTTGTTGATAGATTTTCTGCCATTGATCTATGTTTTTATTTCTGATATAAATACTATTTGGTCAGAATGTATTATTCTACAAATTTATAGATTCATTTTGCTACTATTCTAGTAAATATTCATAAGAGAAATTGGTTTTACTATACTATGTCAAGTTTTGGTATTACAGTTGTGTGGTCTTAATAAAAATAATTGAGTGATTTTAATATTTTTTTCTGTGGCCTGGAAATATTTAAATAACTGGAATTATTTATTTTAACGACTAGTCAGAACTCACATTGCCCATTTCTTGGTGAATTTTGATCATTTCTATTTTGCCATAAAATTATCTATTTAACATTACATTTACACATGCAATTGTATGTGGCAAACATTGCAATTTTTTTTGATTCCTCTATTTCTTCTTAATATGTGTCTATGTCTTCTTTCTCATTCCTAATTTAGTGTATTTTTCTTTTAGTTTCAGCTTTTACCTATTAAGTTTTTAAAACCTTGGAGCACCCGATTGGCTCAGTGGGTTAAGCGGTCAACTCTGGTCCAGGTCATGATCTCACGGTTCGTGAGTTCAAGTGCTGTGTTGGGTTCTGTGCTGACAGCTCAGAGCCTGGAGCTGCTTTGGATTCTGTGTCTCCTTCTCTCTCTGCCCCTCCCCTGCTCATGCTCTTTCTATCTCAAAAATAAACTTAAAAAAAAAAAAAAAACTCAACACAGTTTTCTTAATTTTACAGTTTTTATTTGCTTACTTTTTGCTGGAAACATTGATTACATTTTTGAGTACAGTTTTTGCTGTGCCTCAGGATTTGTATGAAGTAGTTTCTTTTCATTGCTTTCTACAAGTTATAATTCTAATTTTGATTGTCTCTTTAATTCAACAGAGTATTGCTCACCTTCTAAATAGATAGGACTTTGGGTTATCTTTTTGTTATTTACAAATATTTATTATTTTTATTACTATTATAAAATGTCATCTGCAAAATCTTTACTTAAATATATATTACGGGAATTTTCGACCAAGTATTTGAGGAATTTTTATAATTCTTCCTATGTATGCAAACACATATATGAAAGCACATGCATATATGTGTGTGTGTGTGTGTGTGTGTGTATGTGTGTGTATACTTATGCATATATGTGTTTGGACTTTGCTTGTGTTATTTTAATTTCATTTTTCCATTGACCTTACTTTTTGATCAGTTTTTATTTTTTATTGCTGATATGTATTTAATTAATCATTGACTTTGCTTTTTTAATCTTTGATCTTTTTGATTCTGAAAAAGGCACATTAAAGTTTCCCACTATAATTTTATTTTTATTAAGTACATTTATTGTTATGTTGTATATGTTATTTAATTTCTCTATGATTTTGCTTTTCTGTTAGATGCATATGATCCTGAGAGATCTATATTAAAGTTTCCCAGGAGAATTGTATAGGATTCCTTCATTCTTAATTTTTAAATATATGAGCTTTATTGAAATATAATTCACATACCTTATAATTTAAACGTACCCATTTAAAGTGTATTCTTCAGGGTTTTTAGTATACCCAAAGTTGTACAACCATCACTAAATCAATTTTAAAACATCACTACATAAAAAAAAAAAAATGTATCCATTAGCAATCAGTTCCTAATGGTTTTTACTTTGTGTATTTAACGGCAATGTTGATTGGTTTAAGTCTTCTTTATATTTTGTGGTTTTGTTATATAATGTCTCTCTTTATCCTGATTTACATTTTTAGCTTAAATTCTGCCTGGCTTGATATTAATCCTGCTCCTTGCTTATTTTTCTTGTAGTTTTCTGGAAGTCGTTGCCTACTGATTTATTTTTAAATCACTTTTTATAAGTGCCCCTCTTGTGGATGAAAAGAGAGTTCCTGCCATTTGACGGGAGGTTTTGCTTATACTTACAGAAATGCATAATTTACTTGATTTTCTTTCTTCTGTCCTGATTTCTGATTATTTTCCAACCTCTTTCCTTATCATTTTCTGTATTGATGAAGTTGAATCAACATATGTGCAGGGGTGTGTGGGTGGCTCAGTTGTTTGAGTGTCTGACTCGATTTTGGCTCAGGTCATGATCTCACAGTTAGTGAGTATGAGCCTCACGTGGGGCTCTGTGCTTACAGCTCAGAGCCTGCTTGGGATTCTGTCTCTCCCTCTTCCTCTCCCTCTCCATCTCCCTGCTTCTCCCCTGCTGGTGTGCATGCTTACTCTTTCTCTCTCTGCAAATAAACTTAAATATAAACATATGTTTTTACCTTCATAATTTGAAAGTTCTACTGTGCTTGCCCATAACTGATTACCTTCATTTGCTGTTACTCAAATTAGACCCACATTTGTCTCATGGTCTTAAAACAAATTATTACCTGTTTTCCTACTAAGACTGTATTTTATCTCTCCTCACCCTGATTCCATTGAGAAGAGACTTTTAGAATGCTGATAATGCCTTCGTTCCCAACCTCCCAACTCCTGGATTTTACTCCGATTGCTTAGCTCCAGATTATGGATAAAATACATCTTGGAGGAGTCAATAGTTTCTCTTTGCCCTTATTTCATGAATTTTTATTTAACACTTACTAATTTGCAGATAATCTGTCATTATCCTGTATCCCATTATCCCGTGTGTTAGTGTGTGTGTGTGTTTGTGTGCGTGCGCGTGTGCCCTTATTAAATCTGGCTGAGGGGCGCCTGGGTGGCTCAGTGGGTTAAGCGGCCGACTTCGGCTCAGGTCACGATCTCGCGGTCTGTGGGTTCGAGCCCCGCGTCGGGCTCTGGGCTGATGGCTCAGAGCCTGGAGCCTGCTTCCGATTCTGTGTCTCCCCCTCTCTCTGACCCTCCCCCGTTCATGCTCTGTCTCTCTCTGTCTCAAAAATAAATAAATGTTAAATAAATAAATAAATAAATCTGGCTGGAACTTGTGCCTTTCCGTCTAAAGATGCAGGATTTTCTACAGCTCAGGGGGAAATTCTATTTTGGGTTTATATTTCTTCCTCCATTGGTTTTTTCTTCTCATTCTAGATCACACTGTTTTTAGAGGTCGTACTTTTCATGAATTGTGCTATTAAATCTGTTTTATAGTCAACAGAGGAATCCAGACAAATATATATAATACAAGGGGATATCTGGTATTTTATAAGAAAGGCACACAGATAGGCTTTGCTGTTTGAAAGGGAAGAGAAACAACTGATAATATTGGAGTGTAATTTTATGATGCTCTTTTTTTAAAACTTAGATTAATCTCTTAACTTACATATTAAAAATTTCCAATCATACAACATTTGACACCCAGTTATCTCTATTTCATCATTTCCATAGGATGCGCTGCTTTTTAGGTGTAGTTTCTTGGTGAAAAATGTATCCCAGACTGTAAATGTAGCCCAGATTATAGAGTCTGGCTTCACCTCTATTATGCCATATTTCTCACTATTAAAATTTATATCCTATGCATATTTTAAAGTATATCTTAGCATATTCTCCAATTTAAAAACTTTAAACTTAACCATCACAAATGTCCCTGAAGCACTTAATTTGCCTTTGATAATACCTACTCCTTTGGATATTCAGTAATTAATCTTAAATATATTAGAGAGTTCCCTGTTGTTAGCAAATTCTTTGTTAGCTCAAAGGTGTTAAAACCCTATATATTTTTTTAAGAATCTGACTGTATGCTCTGTTTTCTTTAAGTGTATCATAAAATTTGAAACAATTAATTTTGGTTCACTTATATTTAAAAGTAAATATATGACATAGTTGTGTTCCTTTTGGAGAGGGGCAGAGGTGCCACAAATGCAGTAAAAGGAGAATGATTTGCTTCTAAAATAGTAGAAACTCATTGTTTAACTCTTCACAGATTAAGGCCAAGATTGATAAGGATCTTTCTTTTCACTATTATACCTATACTGTTACTTACTTAACTCCAGAATATCCGGAAACTACAGAGGTTTTATATCACCCCAACAGAGATTCAAATGAAACTGCATTGATAGATCAGATTGAAAACAGTTTTCTTTAAAATTACAATTCAGGCAATGGCATTTCTTTTTTTTTCTCATGAATATAATTTATTGTCAACTTGGCTTCCATACAGCACCAGTGTTCCTCCCAACAAGTGCCCTCCTCAATGCCTGTCACCCATTTCCCCCTCTCTCCTGCGCCCCATCCACCCTTAGTTTGTTCTCTGTATTTAATAGTCTCTTGTGGTTTGCCTCCCTCCCTCTCTGTATCTATTTTTTCCCCTTCCCTTCCCCCATGGTCTTCTGTTCAATTTCTCAAGATCCACATAAGAGTGAAAACCTGTGATATCTGTCATTCTCTGACTGATTTATTTCCCTCAGCATAATACCTTCCACTCCCAGTGGCATTTCTTTTGAGCCTTTCTCCTTTGTTATTATTTAGACATATGCGTATAGTATTTACCGGTAAGTCTCCCCTGGGAGGCTGAGACCAACTTCAGTCATTTCTTTATAGATTGGCAAGACACTAGAATAATATTTTTATTAAAGTGTCATCTGGGTTTCAAACTAGCTCACAAAGACCTTAGGGTCTTCCTGATAAAAGTATTGTTTCTGGACAAATACTATATGCTGTCACTTCTATGTGGAATCTAAAAAATGCCAAATTCACAGAATGGCGATTCCCAGGGTCTGGGAGGTGGGGGATTGGGGAGATGTTAGTCAAAGGGTACAAACTTCCAGTTAGAAGATGAATATGTTGTTGGGATCTATTGCACAGCTTTGTGAGCATTGTTAACAATGATGTATTATATGCTTGCATGTTCAGAGAGTAGATCTTAAATGTTCTCACTACCAAAAACAAACAAAAAAAGTAATTATGTGGCATAATGAAAGTGTTAGCTAACACTATGAGGGTAATCATTTTGCAATATATAAATGTATCAAAAGAACACTTTGTACACCTTAAAGTTATACAATATTATATGTCAGTTATAGTGGAGGAAGGAAAGCTGAAAAAATGGTTTCTCCAAGAGGATGATTATCTCCTTAAAATATTGGAATCTCTTTACGGTTTGGACTGGAGATATAGTTGTGCTTGAGGGACATTACTTAAAATTAAAAAAAAATTTTTTAATGTTTATTTTTGAGACAGAGAGAGACAGAGCATGAATGGGGGAGGGTCAGAGAGAGGGAGACACAGAATCTGAAACAGGCTCCAGGCTCTGAGCCATCAGCACAGAGCCCGACGCGGGGCTTGAACTCATGGACCACGAGATCATGACCTGAGCCGAAGTCGGCCGCTCAACCCACTGAGCCACCCAGGTGCCCCGAGGGACATTACTTAGATGCAAATTTGATGGAGCCTAAATAATTAAAAGATAATTATGGGGCATCTGCAGCTCACAGAAGTGAGTAGCTGGTAGGTATTCACCTCCTCAGTTGATATTTGGTCCACATAAGGATACATTTGCTGCTTTGGTGTTTTCCTGTGTTAGTGGAGACCCGTGCCCTTCCTGGGTGACAAGGATGGTCTCTGGATCTAAAAAAACACTAATTGTACTCTTTTATTGATACATCTTCCCCTAGAGGACCCAGGACCCCAAATGTACAATGCTGTGTATTTGGTGCTATCTCTCTCTAATTACTTGGTTCTCAATGAAGGTAATATTTCCTTTTCCAAGTATAGTGGTCATATTTGTTACAGTTTTATAAAGGAAGTAATTTTAGCTCTCCAATAATATTAATTCAGCTGAAAACTTTTTGTTTTACTTTACTTGTCACACACTCCTTAACCCCTTACACCCAGTAGTCTGCCCCACTCCTCCACTAAAATTGCTGTCAAAGGTCCCCAAAGTGCTGACCAATCCATTTTACAGTTTTCTGTCTTTCTTTTACTTGACTTCACTGTGACATTTGATAGCTGTTGACTGCTCCTTATAACTGCTTTCTGTTGACTTCAGTGATACATTAATTCATTGACCATCCAGCTAATACATATTAAGCATCTCCTAAATGACAGGCAAAATGCTAGGTATTGATTAAATAACAGTGGGCAAGACGTGCATTTCTTCCCTCGCACAGATGTTTTCCTCTGTGTTTATTTCACAAGATGTGGTATCAGACATACTTCACCTCGAGACCTACCTTTGCTACGTATAGTTGTGTGAACTTGGGCAAATGTCTTAACATTTTTCACCTGTAAAATGAAGACAATTAAAAATATCTACTTGATAAGAATTTTTTAAAGTGTAAAGTGATCTATGAAAATATTTGGCACATTGCTTAATATTCTTCTCACTGGGACCTCTCTAGTTCAGTCAATGTAGGCTTTTAAAGACATTATAGCATCTCTCTGGCTGGTGCCTTTGACTCTGGTCTTGGTGCTCAAAAGTCCAGGCTCGGTGTTGCCCATCAGTTAACAGCTCACCCCCTCATTCCTATTCCCCAGATGCTATCCACTTACCGTTTGCCCATCCCTGACCAGGCTGGGCTTTCCCACTTCTCTGGTTCATCACTGTATTCATTCTCTGTATTCCATTACTGTCCATCTGTCAGCGTGACTGTGCCTTCCTTGTTGGGTTTTTGAACACCCACTTTTATTCAAGTTCTTCTTCAGACACTATCAGAGGCATGGGGCTCAAACCCATGCCTCTAACAGAGGCAAACAGGAAAACCTGTGGAGGAGGGGGTCACACATTCTTTTCTCCATTGTCCATAAGTATTCCCGTTTGCCTCTGTCACAGCCTAATCACACTGTGACTTAATTATCCCTAGAGGCTCATATCAGAAAAGAATGTGTCTAGGTGTCTAGGTACCCTTAAATGTGGCATGACTGTGGTTTTAGATACTTTTTAAATTTTTACTTAATTTTTTATTTTTTATATGTTTATTTTTGAGAGAGGGAGAGAGAGGAAGGGAAGGAGGGGGAGGGCCAGCGAGAGAGGGAGACAGAGGATCTGAGGCAAGCTCCATGCTGACAGCAGAGAGCCCTAATGTGGGCCTTAAAGTCACAAACCGGGAGATTGTGACCTGAGCCGAAGTCGGACGCTTAACCACCTAAGCCACTCAGGTGGCCCAACAGTAATTTAAAATTTTAACTTGTTAATAAAAGCACATTTATTGTAAGTTTTGCCTCTAGAGGAACATATTCTTATAGACCCAAAGGTCAAGCTGTCATAGCATCTTCTGACATGAACACATGAGCATGGTCTGTATGTTTTATGTGATTTGCTGTAAGTAGGGGGTTTGCATCCTCGTAAGTGGGATATTGGAAGTGAGAACTGTACCACTTGTCTGAGCTGAACTACTTTCTCTGCGCTTTCTGAATTTTGAGATAAGGTTTAAAATGGAACTATTTGTAAAAGTTACAGTGATCTTTCCCTAGTTTTACATGTTTCCAACTTGAAGAACTTCTTTTATGATCCTGTAAAGTTTAATAATTGTGAAAACAAAAGTCTTTTTTTTTAATGTTTATTTAGAGAGAGACAGACAGATTGACATGGAGGGGAGGGGCAGAGAGAGACAGTGAGAATGAGAGAGAGAGAATCCTAAGCAGGCTCTGTGCTGCCATCACAGAGCCTGATGTGGGACTGGAGCCCACAAACCATAAGACCATGACCTGAACCAGAATCAGGAGTTGAACGCTTAACTGACTGCGCTACCCAGGTGCCCCCAAAATCTTAATTAGTTAATTGAGTACTGTGATTTTATAGAATTACCATGTATAGTATTTGGGTGTGATAGTAGAAATATTCTAGCTTTTCTTTGTTGGTACAAGTGACTCTAGTATCCGGGCAGGCCTCGGTGTCTTTATTTCAGAATTAACAGCCCTTGTACCCTCAGGTAGAGAAGTGCTTTGTAAGATAGCAGGGATTCCTAGCAGATAGAATGCTGTACTCACAGAGTAGTTTTTATTTTGTGCTCCTGGTGAATTTACTTGTTATTTTCTGGATGATTTTTTGGGATTCTGGCAATGAAAATAGAACATAAGCTTACTATATTATGTTTAATCTCTGTTCTTAATAACTCTGAGGGCTTTTTCAATGTTATAAAAAAAAAGCAAGTTAGAAGAAATTTTTTTTTTCTTTTTTGCGCATAAAGACTCTGAGTCCTTTTAAGATAGAACTCTTCAAACTATAGAAGCAATTCATGGGATGTTTTAGTGACTCATTGAATTTTGTTGTTCAGGGAGTATAATCAGCTTATAGGAATTTTTATTTATTTTGAATTTAGTTTTAATTAGAATGTTGTAATTGAAAAATTTGATAGCAACCAAGAAGGGATATACATTTGAAGGGATATACATTTAAATTGTATTAGGACTTTTTAGTTATGTATCGATGGTGATACAGAGATTTGGTGTAGGAAGACATTTTAGGGAACGAGTCTTCAGACTGTCAGTAATCAAACCAATGGTATATTTTTAGAAGCCAAGAGAAGGGAGATTTAGGAGAGTAAGATGATGATACAGTCAAATTAAAAGAAAAACAACAAACCAGGTTAACTAAGGTAGGGATGAAGCAGTATGTATTGCTTTAAGCAATTGGAAGAGTAGTTTCAGTGGAGCCATTGGGACAGGAGCCAAATTGCAGTGAGTGTCGTCCACCTTTTTTTCTTCCACGCTGGAGAACTGGACAGATAAATGCTATTATCATCAGTTGAGCTGGTCTTACTGCTCGTGATTGCAGCCTACGTTGAAGGGCAATCTTGTACCATGACCATGTAAGATGTGCGCTCATGTTTTTATCTTGATAGGTGACTTTGTCAGCTTGACTTGAATGTCAAACCTGTGAAAGTAAAATTAATATGAAATTCTTCTTAATAAAAGGACTCTTTTTCTCTTAGGTTTTCTACTTTTTTTTTCATTTCACGTTGATTTTCACATTCATTTCACTTTTTTTGTCCAACTGACTACTTCACTTGGCTGTCACAAAGTTTATACTCTCTAATACTCTCTCAAAAAATATTTGGTGTCTTTTGACTGTGTTTTTCAAATAGTAGTGTTGACTCTGCTTTATTCCCTGATTTCTGCATGGGGAGAACCCTTAGGGAATAATAAATGTAGGAATAGATAGCAAAGCGAGCCATAGACAGCCCAGATGGCTCTGCCTTGAATAGGACACTGGCAGAGTGACCTTCTGTTTTTTTCCCAGTCTGGCCTTATCTTCAGGACCTCCTTGCAAGATGGAGTAGACGAGGCAAGAAAATATGAATATATGAACTTAAAATGTGTTGATTTCAGCCAAAGTCAAAGGAGAAGCAACAGACTGACTCTGTATAGAAGTTTCCTTTAGTCTACACCCTCAATCATACATGGGTGTTGTATCCTTCCTCTATGGACCGTAAATTCCCTCCATATTTTCCCTCAGATCATCCTTAAGGATGGATCTAACTAGATCACATGTGACTGGTTCTAATTTCTACATAGTGCATTGCATTGTGTGTGTGTGTGTGTGTGTGTGTGTGTGTGTTTACCATTCCTTATACCTCCATTATTATAAGATAGAGTTCCTCTCGCCATGGCAGGTGGGAGTGAATGTGAACTGGGAAGACAAAGACTTTTAACTCTTTCTTTTGAGATTACAGACTCTTGGTTACTCTCAGTTTTGTGGGTGAAAGAATGCAAATCCATCCACCCTTCTGCCATTTTTAGTTTCTTGTTTTGTCCCTCTCTCCCTAGTGTCTCACTTCATTCCTTCTGTTCACACTAGATAATCCATTACCTTTCTCTGCTCAAGTACCATAAATTCCCTCTCTGGTTGACATTTCCCACTTAACAGAAGAATTTTGGTAAGTCAAATAGTAATAGTGGATGGGCACGACAGAGAAACAAGCTGATAGCTGCTTCTGAAAAGTTTCTTTACCAATGAGGGAAACCATTAAGAAAAAGATCTTGTTTGTGATAATTATAGCAAATGGAAAACAAACTGTTGCAGCTAAATTATCAGCATTTAGAAAGTTTGTGCTACAGGGGGTTGAGGTAAGGGGGGAGGCATGAACAGGCAGAGCACAGAGGATTTCTAGAGCAGCAAAACTAGTCTGTGTGATGCTGTAATGGTGGACACATATCCCTACACATTTGTCCAAGCCCAAAGACATACAACACCAAGAGTGAACCCTACTGTAAACTAACGACTGATGGTGTTGTGTCATTATAGTTCATTGATTGTAACAGATGCACCACTGTAGTGCATGACTGATTGTATGTGTGGGGTGGGGTGGGGTGGGGAGGTTGTGCGTTTGTGGAAAGAGGGTTCTATGGAAAATATCTATACTTTGTGCTCACTTTTGCTGTGAATCTCAAACTGCTCTAAAAAATAAAGTCTACTTAAAAACAAAAGCAACAAACATAAAGGAAGCTTATGCCCATCAACGTCTTAGAAGCCCCCAGAAGATGGATTGAAATTTTCTTTCTCTAATTCAAAATGAATTAATCTCTCTGGGAATCTGTGGGCCCAAGGGAAACACCTCTCCAGCTTCACTGCCTAGTTATCTCATTTGATGAGCATTCAAAAAAAAGCTATAAATTCGATTATTT
Source organism: Panthera onca (assembly GCF_046562875.1). Taxonomy (NCBI): domain Eukaryota; kingdom Metazoa; phylum Chordata; class Mammalia; order Carnivora; family Felidae; genus Panthera; species Panthera onca. Next base: position 109,475,636 of record NC_138348.1, read on the forward strand.
TATTGCACTTGACTAACATGTGCTTCCCATTTACCTCTAGGTTTGAAGTTCGAGGAACTTCAAGAAAGATTTGGTGAGGAGTTCTTTAATATATGCTTTGATGAGAATGAGAGAGTCCTTCGAGCCGTAGGTGGCACTTTGCAGGACTTTTTTAATGGCTTTGATGCTCTTTTGGAACACATCAGAACTTCCTTTGGGAAACAGGCCACGCTGGAGTCCCCATCGTTCCTGTGCAAGGAGCTCCCCGAGGGCGCCCTTCTGCTTCACTACTTCCGTCCTCACCACGTTGTGGGCTTCGCGATGCTGGGCATGATCAAGGCTGCAGGAAAGAAGATCTACCGGCTGGACGTCAGCGTGGAGCAGGTGGCCAATGAGAAACTGTGCTCCGATGCTTCGAACCCAGGCAACTGTAGCTGTCTTACCTTCCTCATCAAAGAATGTGACAATACTGATGCCGTGAAGAACCTTCCCCGGGGAGCCTCCCGAGTCCCTGCCGACCTCAGAATCAGCATCAGCACCTTCTGCAGGGCCTTCCCTTTCCACTTGATGTTCGACGCCCACATGTCCGTCCTGCAGCTGGGGGAAGGCCTGCGGAAGCAGCTGCGTTGCGACACCCACAAAGTGCTCAGGTTTGAGGACTGCTTCGAGATCGTTTCTCCAAAGGTCAGTGCCGCCTTTGAGAGGGTCCTGTTGCGACTGTCCACCCCGTTTGTGATCAGGACCAAGCCTGAGGCTTCCGGCACTGAAAATAAAGACAAGGTGAGTGGCCATGGGCTCGAGATGGGTGATGGGGACTGGAAGAGTGCATAATTATTTCTGTAAATTACATGCCGGCGGTACTTGTAATTATTTAGGCGAGAGAGCTTAAAGTGCCATTTAGAAAATTACTGGTCCCTGAATGTATGGAAAAGGATTTGGCCTTATTCCCAGCCATTTTGCATAGTGTCTGCCTCTTTCATTAATTTATTTCAGCATATAAAAAGAAGACACTTATTAATACCAGCCACAGTAATTACAAAAATGATAGGACTCACCAAGAACCTGATCCTGTAAACCCATGAATATTTCTACCAACTGAAGGCAAACAGGAGAGAAATGGAAAGGCGGATTCCAACAGTGTGGGGCCTGCTCACCTTCTCCTTAAATAACTATGGGTGGAAAGCTAGCTCCACTTTGAATATGCTCTGTTCTAAATGTCATAATTTAGGAACGTCTTGGTTGCATCCTATTTTTGTCTCAGTGTGCAGAATAATGGATTTTCTAAGAGTTGGAAATTAAGTGGCTACTTCAAGAGTGCTTTTCTCAATAGATTGTAGCATTGACACAGGGACTCGTTCCTTTAGAACAGGCTCACTGCTTGGAGAACAGCATCAACACTAGGAATTGTTATTAATTTCTTGGAATCCCTGTTTGGAAAATCTGGGTTATTAAGAAATGAAAAGATAAAAGAAGAATCTTAAATAGTTGACACAAATATGTGCCCTCGGGTAAAGCTTTTTTTTTTTTTTTTTTTTTTTTTTTTAGAGGAAGTCAACATTAAAATAGGAGTGTGAAGAAAAGTTAGTCATTATTGTTTTAAACACAAAAATAAATGATATAAATGATATTCTTCTGCAGTGGACCTTTGTGTGTATCAACTGCCAGTAGAGCTTTTTGGTATTTTGTGACAAGGAAAGTATGGGGCGCCTGGGTGGCTCAGTCAGTTAAGCATCTGACTTCGGTTCAGGTCATGATCTCGCAGTCCGTGGGTTCAAGACCTGCATTGGGCTCTGTGCTGACAGCTCAGAGTCTGAGCCTGCTTCAGATTCTGTGTCCCCCCTCACTCTTTGCCCTCCCCTGCTCATGCTCTGTCTCTCTCTCTCTCTCTCTCTCTCTCAAAAATAAATAAAATGTTAAAAAAATTAAAAAAAAAAGTGAACTTCTTCTAGGTGATTCAGCTTGTTCACAAGCATTTTAGGGAAAGCTGTTGACTTTTGGAAATGAACAGGCTCCTGTGGGCTAAAGGAAAGATGAGTTGTAGACACAATTAAAAACTCAGTGAATGAGTACTCACGTATTCTGACATGACTGCCATGATAAATAAATGAGAGACTAGCCCCCTGAAAGCAGAGCCAAAGACATTTTTGAGGATTTTCTGTAGCATTCGTTTTAGAACTGCTTTTTATAATTTTGAAATTCAATGGAAACATTTTAAGCAAAACACTTGGGAAATAGGGAACGATGCCCGTTTATTCAGGATAACTGGATCCCATGACTTAGGAAACTCATACAAGTGCTGTTTTCATCATTTAGATTCAGTGATTCGAAAGCTTCTAAGGATAAACTTGAAAATTCCAGCTTGGCATGCTTGGGTATTTTAGTCTGAATGAATTGTTATTATTTCTGTTTGATTACACATGGTGTTTTAAATAATATTTTTCACATATATATTATATGTATTTATATGTTCAGTGATTGCTACCCCTTCTTGAAGCTTGTTGCAAAAGAACGAAGTTGTTTAGTGTATGTTTTTGTCCGTATTTGTAGGTGATTTAAATTTGAAATTATTCTGTCCTTTTAATTTAGAGAATAATAAAACTGTTGGTTCTGTTTTACAGAAGTGAAGTGTTTGGCTAGAAGGGTGTGAGCAGTGTTGGCCTTTAAAATTGAAGTTTATATTTTTGAAAATGTGCCTGCAGTAGAATATGTTATTACCAATGTTAATTGCTTTATATATTTTGTAGATTGGAGAAAAATTAATTCAATCCATAGTTATTGCTACAGATTTTCCCCCTTTATTTCATCTGGCTTGTATTTATTTCATTTGTGTACCATGGTGAGGAATAGACATAATGAAATGACGACTCACAGGTCAAGGCCCCCTGCCAATTCCAGTAATAGGAAAATGTGCTCATTGAGAAGATGCCATTGTAACTTAAACATGGCAGTGACAGCTTAAAAATAAAGCAATAGGGCAGGATTTTTTCTTAGAATAGGACAGCAATCCTCTCATCCTTAGGCTTATAGTTCTGCTTATTCACCTGGGTTTGCCAGAAGGGGTCATTTGGGAAGTTCTTCTTGGCCCCAATTGGAACTGTGGTCAGTAACATTATGTCATGGAGTCTTAACCAGAGGAATAATGTTTTTGAATTACTATGTTTCCAAATCCCAAGTTTGTATTTTCTTAACACATGGAAAGAGGAAAGAAAACCAAGGTTAACAATTAGGATTCTCTTGATAAATTTGACCTTATTATTCATTATTTTCCCCATAATAGCTGTTCTTATCAATGAATAACTCCATGTTGTCTAAACTTTCTAATTTTTTATGGGGCTTTGATAAGAAAGTGCTAGTTTCATTTCTGTTTTACTTATTAAAATTTTTTTTAAATGTTTTATCTATTCTTGAGAGAGAGACCATGAGCCAGGGAGGGGCAGAGTGAGAGAGGGAGACACAGAATCGAAAGCAGGCCCCAGGCTCTGAGCTGTCAGCACAGAGCATGATGTGGGGCTTTAACTCACAAGCTGTGAGATCATGACCTGAGCCGAAGTCAGACGCTCAACCGACTGAGCCACCCAGGCACCCCAAGAAAGTGCTATTTTTCAATAATTTAGGATATTCCTTGGTCCAACGGTGAAGGCTTTCATGATGATTTAACTGTTTTGGCTGTGCACTAATACCTGCCATCCAAAAAACCAAAATAAAACGCCAGATACCCAAGAAATGAAAACCAAGAGCTGATTGTGTAGCTGAATGACAGTAAATCGTTTGCGGAATGAATTGTAATGCTTCTGCTAAACAAGATCTTTGTCATTTTGTGTTATCAGTCACTGGTTAACCATGTGATTAGAGGGAGAACATGCTTGTGAGCAGTTTGATAAATACTAATGGATCAGAAAGCCATCATCCTAGTTCCAGAGAACTTGCCTTGTGATTGTGTAGTAATAAGTGAATGAGACCAGAAGGGGGAATGTCACCGAGAGACATCATATGCAGTCATCAGTGGCAGGCTTCAATTCAGCAGACTTTAGAGGTCAGGAGGGACTCTTCCAGGTGGATTGACCCAGCTTTGAGTCCCTCTATTTGGCTCCCTCTGCATCTTCTAAGTGATCACCTATGCCTTACACAGTCTCCTCTCTCTCTTTTCTTCTCTGCCCATGTGGCATTTCTGTGTTTTTATCTTTCCTTAAAGCTCACCTTCTTTTCATCACGTTTCTTTATCAGATGTCAGGCATTAAATATGAATGAATTAGTTCATTATTTAAAAAAGAACAGATTCAGCATTGGGAATTAAGGGTGAATTATGAATCTCTTAATTTGTACTTGCATCTTTAGGTCATTCAAATCTAACTATTTGGAGAATTTGGAAGTTTGTCACATCAGTCTTTGGAGGCATTGTGGTGAGTTTAAGAGGAAATTTGTTGCGGTGCAATGTGCAGCTTGGGGCGTTACATCTAGTCCTATGAATCTAATGTATTGACATAGATTCCAAAGCCTCTTTGTATGGAGGGGCCATGTGTGTAAAGAGGGCTGTTAGAAACTGGACGATGGCCCATGGCTTCCTTCTCCACATTATAAGGTGATAGTGTGTGGGAAAGTGGAGGTAGCTTGGGCGAGAGGCGTCTCAGACCCGTGATTTTAGTAAATCCCTGTAATCTGAGCCTCAGGTTAATTCATCTGGAAATTAAGAAACCCAGATGAATAATTAGTATTTATACTCCTTATTAAGTCATCTTTAACATGTGTAAATTTATAGGAAGTCAGTGGGTCATGAAAGTTGCTATCATCCCTTTGATTCAATGAATTCAGGCAATTTCAAAGAGAAGCAGAGGGGAATCTGACTTTTCAACCATGAAGAGTCATCCTCTTATCAGGACCGACTTAAAGTAATTCTCTGACAGCTTAGGCTGCCTACCTCAAACACTTTTTTGTAAGGATTAAATGACAATCCATGTAAAATTTTTCTATCTTCAGCTTCAGTGTAAGCCATGATTATTATTTTTGCTCTACACACTTGTAACCTCCTTCCTATCTGTTCTCCTCCTCACTTATGGCCTTAGAAAAGAAGGTACTGGACATCAGTAGGTTTAATAGTTTTAAAGAAATATGAAACCTGCTGGTATAACATCTCCCTAAAATATGACTTGGGGATCTGCTTTTTTCTTTATAAACTGTTCTTGTTTTAAAATCGTGAGTCTCCTTTTCAGAGTCACTGAAGTTTGGAATCAAGTTTTTACTACCTGGGTCTACTAATACCTTTTATATACACATGTGATAGTGCTCTGCTGTGCCAATGGCTTCCAAGATAAAACCAACTGATTAGCTTAGGCACAACCTGAAATAACAGTGGATTTGAGAAACAATAAATAACATGAGTTCTTTTGATATTTTTTTCTTAGCAGCAACGCTTCAAAGAACTTTAATAATATTGTGGAAGGAGTCCAGGTTTTGAAATACATCATCCCACAACAGAGCAATGGCATTGTTACTCATTTTCACTTGTGTTCTCAGAGTTGGAACTGAGGAAAAGCATGAACAATAATAACACATTTCTTTTTCAATCCCTAGAAATATCCCCAGGTCTGTCTTATTCTCCCCCCGTCCCTACCCCAGGTCTGTCTTATTAATTAGAAGCCACAAAACAAATGCTAGGAAATAATTTTAAAAGAATACGGAATTAACCTCTGATTTTCTGTGGTCAGATCAGCTTCCAGACTCCTTTATTTTTCCCAGACATGTGCCCATTTTCTCCTGACACGATGATTGAAAAGTTGAAAATATATTTATTAATCTTACTATGCCATAATGACACCATTGAAAGACAAATTTCACCTGGCTGTCAAGAGTATATCATTTGACTTCAACTTCAGTTCAGTTTAGTGTGGGAAAATGTGAGTTTTTTTTTTCTCTCTTCAGACTGAAACAGTCTGCTAGAGAATTTCAAATATTGAACGATAATTTTAGTGATGGACAAAATGCCATTAGGGCTTTCTCTATAAATTAGCATTATAGAACATAGTCATAACTCAAGTCACAACTATCTGGAGTTTGCTTTGCTCTTGTAGTTATAAATGAGATGTCTAATTTTTGTGGGTTTTTTTGTTTTTGTTTTTGTTTGTTTGTCTTTTCTCTGGAACTGCTTCCTGACCATAAACTGCCTTTTAAAGTGTGTTGGACAAATTTGGATTCTGACACCAGTATTGCTGAGGCTCATTCCGGGTCTTTCAATCTTTAAATGCCTATAAAGTTAAAATGTCTGCATAGTGCCATGCTACCGTCCAGTTACCGTATTCTATAGAGAGGACAAGGTATTTGTTACTTGGTGAATTATATATTCATTATAGTGACCTCCATGCCTCAAGTGCCCATTTACCACGTTTTAATTTTTGTTAGCAGGAAAGATTGCACCTGAACTAACAAAAGGTGTCTCCTACCATAGATGAGATACCATTGACTGCTAGAGTGGTACCTTCTTGGAGGGGAGGGGGAATTGGCCCTTTGAGTTACAAATTGTTCAGAATCTTTCTTTAATTGATCCTTTTGTTTTAGCTGGTAGCTTTCAGTCTCAGTTAAATTAAAAGCTGAAGAGCTGTTTGGAATTCATTGCCCACCTCCTCTGTTTTAAAGATGCTCTTAATTCATATTAACATTTTTCATAAGTATACAGCATAGTAATTTTTAGTTAGTGTATGTGCAACTATCACAACAGTAGAATTTTAGAACACTTTATTGCCTCCCCCGGCCCCAAACAAAGTTTCCTGTGCCCATTTGTGATCAATCTTTGCTCCTACTCCTGATCCCAGGCAACCACTGGCCTACATACATCTATATAGATTTGTCGTTTCTTGACCTTTCTTAAAAACGTAATCATACAAATATGTAGTCTTTTTTGGTCAGCATAATGTTTTTGAGGTTTATCCATGTTGTTGCATGTATGGTAATTTGTTCATTTTTAGTACAGTGTTTCATTGCACATATATACTGTGTTTCTTGTTTTGTTTTGTTTTTTTTTTCCATTTACTAGTTGATAGACACTGGAAACAAAGTCTGATTTCAGACTTTGGCTGTCCTGAATAATGTTGCAATGAACATCTGCATATAAGTGATTGTGTTGGATATATTTCCAGTTCTCCTTGGTAGATTCCTAGCAGAGGAATTGCCGTGTCATATACTAAGTATATGTTTCACTTTTTAAAGAATTGCTGTGCTGTTGAACAAAGAGGCTATGCTATCTCACATTTGACCAACATATGAGGCTTCACGCTTCTTCACGTTCTCACCAACACTAGGTATTGGCATTCTTTTTGATCATGACCATCCTGGTGGATGTAAAGTAGTATCTTGGGTTTTAGTTCACATTTCCCCGATGACTGGTGATGTTAAGCATCTTCTCTTGTGCTTATTAGCCATTGGTATAATTTCTTTGGTTAAATGTCTAATCAAATGTTTTGCCCATATCGGTGTTGTTTGTCTTCCTATTGAATTTAAAAAAATATATACATTCTAGATACTGACTTCAAAAATTACTGTCTTTTGAAGCACAATGGTACTGTGATGGTACCATTATTTTCTTTTAGGAAGCTTGCTTTTAGTATGGTATCTCACAAATCTTTGTATAACTGAAGGCCACAGATTTTCTCCTTTGTTTTCTTCTAGATGTTTTATGGTTTTAAATCTTAATTTGTGATTCATTTTGAGGTGTATTTTGTGTATGCCATGTGGGCCCAAGTTTTTGTTTTTTGTTTTTTATTTGTTTGCAGGTAGATTTCCAGTTGTCTCTGCTCAGTTTTTGAGAAAACGATCTTTTCGCCATTGAATTGCCTTTGCAACTTTGTCAAAAATCAATTGACTGTACATTTTTTCTTGCCTTTCTGTTCTTTTTCATTTTTTTTTAAAGATACCTAACTGTATGGTGATAACACAGTGTCTTGATTACTGGATCAAAATAAGTTTTGCAATTGGGTAAGTCTTCCAAGTTTGTTCTTTTTCAAAGTTGTGTTGGCTATTCTTGGTCCTTTGTATTTCCACATAAAGTTTAGGATACCCTTGTCAATTTCCAAAATAGCTTCTAGTATTTTTATAGGGATTTTACTGAATCTGTAGGTTTATTTAGAAAGAAGAGCTGTCTTAAAATACTGAGCCTTCCATTCCATGAAGTTATCTCTCTCAGTTAATTTAGATCTTCTTTAACTTTTGTCAACATTTTGTTTGTTTCTTGATACAACAAAGACAATATTTTTAAATGGTATTTTTGTATAGAAATACAAATCATTTTTGTATATTGATCTTGAGTCCTATGGTCTTACTAAACTCATATTAGAATAGTTTACTATTACAGAATAGGAAAAATGCTATTTTGTGGGGGAGGGGGGTATTTAGGATTTTTTACATAGGAGGTCATGTAGTCTGAGAGTTAGGATAGTTATCCTTCTTTCTTTTTATTTTGTCTTTCTTTGTCTATCTCCCTCCCTGTATTTCTCCCTCCCTACTTCTTTCTCTCTCTCTCCCTACCTTTGCCCTGGTTAGAACCTTCAGTACAGTGTTGAATAGAAGTGGTGATAGTGGATATCCTTGCCTTTTTCTGAACTTAAAAAGTAAAGCATTCAGTCTTTTACCCTCCATGTGATGTTAGCTGTAGGGTATTTATGTTCTTAACACAGATGGAGGAAATTCCTTTCTATTCCTAGTTTGTTGAGACTTTGTATCATGAATAGGTGTTAGATTGTGTACCATCTATTTTCTTTTATCTATTGAGATGATCGTGTGGTTTTGCCTTTCTCTTAATATGAGATACTAATTATTTCCGGATGTTGAACTCAAAATCTTGAGATAAATCCCACTTGGTCATATTTATGTGTTATAAACCTTTTTATATGTTGCTAAATTTGGTTTGCTGATGTTTTGTTAAGGATTTTTGCATCTTTGTTCATGAGAGATATTGGTCTTTAGATTTTGTCATTTCTTTCTTTCTTTCTTTCTCTCTCTCTCTCTCTCTCTCTCTCTCTCTCTCTCTCTTTCTTTCTTTCTTTCTTTCTTTCTTTTGCAGTGTCTTTGGCCTCAGAGAATGAGTTGGGAAGTGTTTGCTATTATTCATTTTCTGAAAGACTTAGTGTAGGATAGTTAATATTTGTTTTTGAATGTTTCATAAATAGATACTGTTTGCATGGTATATCTTTTTTTTTTACCTTTTCACTTTCAACCTGTGTTTGCCTTTGAATCTGAAGGGTGTTTCTTACAGATAAAGTTGGCTTTCACTTTTTTATACACCCTGAATAATCTCTGCATTTTGACTGGATTGTAGTGTATTCACGTTTAATGTAATTGTTGACTTGTTTGGAATTACATCTACGGTTTTGTTTTCTATGTGTCTCATGTTTCTTTGTTCCCATGTTCCTCTTTCAAGAATTCTTTTGCATTAAATGAATATTTTTAGCATGATACTTTAATTCCTTATTTATTTTACAAATATATTTTAAAGTTATTTTATTAGTGGATGCTCTAGAGATTAGAATGCATAATTTAGCTTGTTATAAGCTCTTTCAAATTAATACTGCCCTGGTGTTGGTAGACAGTTCTGTTCTTACACAGTTCCATTCCTTCTCTCCCACCACCTTTTGTGATGCAGTTTACATGTTATAAACCTAGTTATATGTAATAATTGTGATTATTATGTATAGGATAATAATTACATATATTATTTGTAACTATATATTTTTTTAATTAATTAGGAAAAAAACATATATTCCAGTGTATTATATATTCTATTTCTTTTTAAAGTTTTAATTCAAATTCCATTTAACATACTGTATAATATTATATTTAAGTGTACAATATAGTGATTCAACATTTCCATGCATCACCGGATGCTCATCACAAGTGCCTTCCTTCATCCCCATCACCTATTTTACCCCTCCCCCCACCCAATTCCCCTGTGGTAAACATCAGTTTGTTCTCTATAGTTAAGAGTATGTTTTTGGTTTGTCTCTCTTTTTTCCCCCGAATGCTCACTTTTTTTTATTTCTTAAATTCCACATATGAGTGAAATCATGTGGTATTTGTTCTCCCTCTGACTGACTTATTTCACTACCATAATACACTCTGGCTTCATTCATGTTGTTGTGAATGGCAATATTTCATTCTTTTTTAGGGCTGAGTATTATTCCATTGTGTGTGTGTGTGTGTGTGTGTGTGTGTGTGTGTGTGTGTATGCACACCATATCTTCTTTATGCATTCATCAGTTGATGGACAGTTGGGCTCTCTCCATAGTTTGACCATTGTTGATAATGCTGCTATAAACAACATTGGGGCATCTGTTTAATTTCTTTCTTTCTTTCTTTCTTTCTTTCTTTCTTTCTTTCTTTCTAACAAATAAAGCTACATATTTTTTGGCTACTGAAGATTTTTAATCCTATTTTTTCAATCTGTTCCTGGAATCTTTTTATTAAGTTTTTTTTATTATGAAATAATTTATACTTTGTAAAAAATGTAGATCATGGGGTGCCTGGGTGGCTCAGTCGGTTAAGCATCTGACTTCGGCTCAGGTCATGATCTCGCGGTCTGTAAGTTCAAGCCCCGCGTCAGGCTCTGTGCTGACAGCTCAGAGCCCGGAGCCTGTTTCAGATTCTGTGTCTCCCTCTCTCTCTGACCCTCCCCCATTCATGCTGTCTCTCCCTGTCTCAAAAATAAATAAACGTTAAAAAAAAATGTAGATCATTAAAAAAGCTATTTTATTAGCACTTTGAAGTATTCACTGATAACATTTTGGTATACTTATTTTTACTTTTTCCTATAAATCTCTTTTTTTATATAGTTTTAGATAATTGGATCTAAAAATTGTTTCTCTGATAAAAGAGTAACATGTGCCAATTTAGTCTTTACAGTTTTTTTTTTTTTTTCAGATTATCATTAGTGTAGTTACTTTTTTGTGTGTCATTTTTTGTTTACTCAGTAACAGTCTAACATACTTTGGCACACCTACTAACTCTATCCCTGTTAGTTCTCATGTAATTGTCTTGTGTGATTGTTTATTTACTTTCCTATAAAAAATAGTTATGGAGAAATTTTGGCCCAGGAACTTCTGTTCTTTGCAAATATAAGTCTAGTCTTTATCAGTCAACACTATTTGCATATTTCAGTATCTCCTTCTCTTATACTTCATCCTTTTTATAAATAGCATTGGTTGAAATGACAGGTGTATCTCTGAGTATATATATATTTTTTGTGCCCATGTGGGAACCCAGCAATTCAGTTGAACCACAAGGCCAGTATGTACCTTTATGTATCCTTGTTTTTCTCTGAGCAGCAACTGAACTTGGTCAGCTGAATACTCCAAGATCATTAGACAAACACTGTTGACATGTCAATGTTGTTATGACTACCATAGTATGTGTCTCGTAAGAGAACACACATTAGTTGTCTAGGCAAGCTTCACCCTATATTCATCCAAAAAGGACCTCAGAGGCCACCATTTACTGTGTTAATTGTATGGTGGGAAGGCAGCTTAAGTGGTCCTGACTTCCTGAAGATCTCAGAGACATGAAAACACAATGTACTAGATTTTCTTTTCTCCTTTATTCATGTCACGTCTTTACTCTTCAAGATTCTGAGAGTTGTTATAATTGAGTTCCAGAACACTGATCACGACTTCTTGACTGTGGAAGCAACTTGTACATCATTCTTTAAACTATATCTTCTTTCTTTTTTCAAGTGGATTTTATGATAGCGCGTAATGATTCTGGTTCTGATAGAAACAGTTAGCTCTATATGTATCTTGGTTGGACATCCTCCTCCAGAAAGCACAGAAGGGATGTTGAGAGGCAGTATTTTGTGTGATTAAGAATGTCATCTTTGGACCAGAACTTCCCAAATTCCAACTCTGTCACTTACTTGCTGGATGATCTTGAGCAATTTAACTTTTAAAAACTTGTTTTTCTTGCCAACCTTATGGCCAGTGGGCCTTTCTTGTACCCTCCCATTTTCCCTGCACAACTATCACATTCTCCTGATGTCTACAAATATGTTTACTACTTCCATTTTACAAATAAACATATCTAACATTTCCTTGGTGGCTTCTCATATCTTTAATTCTTGATTTTGACTAAGCCCTGTTCCTTTTCTTAAATTTGAGTGTTACTCATTCTTAATGTGGTTTAATATTTAAATATGAAATATAATATTATATATATTCATTAATTCACGCAAAGCACTCAAAACAGTACCTGGGCTATTGAAAGATACTAAGTGCCTTGCATGAAAATATTCATAAGAAAGATGTGGAAACTTCCTTCAAGTATTTGAATAGTTATCAAATAGAAGAAAGATACTATTTATTCCACTTTATTTCAGAAAGCAAAACCAGGATCAAAGTGCAGATTATAATGGAGTAGATTTGGTTTTAGGATTAAGAGGAACTTTCCAATCATTAGATACATTTAAAATGGAGTGAGCTGCCGTTCAAGATAGTCAGCTATGCGATACTTGGGAATTCAAAAATATATTAAATGATAACCTCTTAGAAATATTTTATCAAAGATTCAGAGAGGGAATCCCAAAATCTTCAGAGGTAAATAATAGCACATTGTTTTTAAAATGCTATTTTAAGGGTGCCTGGGTGGCGCAGTCGGTTAAGCGTCTGACTTCAGCCAGGTCACGATCTCGCGGTCCGTGAGTTCGAGCCCCGCGTCAGGCTCTGGGCTGATGGCTCGGAGCCTGGAGCCTGTTTCCGATTCTGTGTCTCCCTCTCTCTCTGCCCCTCCCCCGTTCATGCTCTCTCTCTGTCCCAAAAATAAATAAAAAACGTTGAAAAAAAAATTTAAAATGCTATTTTATGGAATAAGAGCAGTACCTATGTTTTTCTTTTTGTCTGTCAGTAACACCAGCTGACATTTGTTGCTCTTACCATTTGACAGGTGGCACTGTGCTGTTTTTTTTTTTTCTTTAATTATTTTGAATACAGTTGACACATGGTATTATGTTAGTTACAGGTGCACAGCATGGTGACATGATGAGTTTGAACATGCCACCAGCTCACCACAGGTGCAGTTCCCATCTGACTGGAACACTGCTTCTCCCCATGTCCTCCACCCGTGTTGCCTACTCCCCTCCCCTCTGGGGACAGCTAGTTTGTTCTCAGGGTCTGCAGGCCTGTTTCTGCTTTATATTTGTTGATTTACGTGTTTTGTTTCTTTAGATTCCACATAAGAGTGGAATCGTACAGTATCTTTCTCAGTCTGACTTATTTCACTGAGCCAGAGTAGTTCATATCTGACAGACATTCTGTGCTTTTATGAGGATAAGCTTTGATACCATTTTATTTGCTTTCCTGAACTGATGAATTTGTGAAATAGACATTTCTGTAAAAGCTGTAATTTTAGTTATCAATTCTTCTTTTATTTTTTATTTTTTTTTTAAAGTTTATTTTGAGGGAGAGAGAGAGAGAGAAAATGTGTGAGTTGGGGAGGGGCAAAGAGAGAAAAATCCCAAGCAGGCTCTGCTGTCAGCGCGGAGCCTGATGAGGGGCTCAAACTCAGGAACCGTGAGATCGTAACCCCAGCCGAAATCAAGAGTCAGATGCTTAACCGACTAAGCCATCCACGCATGCCAACAATCCTTGTCTTTTATAATGTAGTCTACAATGTCCTTCAAATTTCACCTCACTAAAGTATCTTTGAAATGCCCCCTATATTTGGGCTCCAAGTTTAGCAGCCAGTTTCCACTCCTCAAAATGCAATGAAAATTGGATTTGTATGAGCTATTTTTTATTATGAATAGTAAAACATAGGAAAAGCTACCTTTACAACAGCTTACAGAAGTACTGTATAAGAAAGTATTTATTTATGCTTTTAAGTATCAAAATTGAACCTCTAAGAAATCCTGAAATAGTAAATAATTCATTAGGATATGAGTCTTTAGTAAGTTTTCTTGAGGCTTTTTAGTTATTAGAAAATAACAGTTTTCATTTTCTAGTGTATTGTTGGTTAAAGACTGATTTTTTTTTTATCAGGTTGATCTTTTTCTGTCATACATACAAAATATGACCCAGAGCCCTTGGTCATGTTTAATAGTGTTTCCCTATTTTGCAAGAGAATGAGTAGGGTTAACTGGATTGTGTTTTTCTGAAAAGAAAGTATGTTTGAATCACATGATTGTCTTGGTTTATTTTTGCTTTTCTTTTAAGACAGTGTGCATGTTTTCATAGAGGCTCAGAGGAGTTCAAATCTGATTTGAGTGCCAGGGACAAGCAGATAAAGAAAATTGATCTCCAAACTCTGTCCCTTTGAAGGAGAGATCTAGAACTGTATTTCTTGTCAGGACAGACTAATCTGTGATGTTTGTGACAGACTATGAGTCTCGAGTTCTCTCTTGTCCAGCAAGAGAGTGGATGCAGAATTGAATATGAGAGAGGCTAGTGTCTGGGAGGAGACGAGAGCCCCAAACAGGGGTTTCGTTTCTGTGTTTTTTGAGCTCACAAGATATTACCCACGAGGTGAACATGAGGAAAACAAGATCCTACACATGTGAACATGAAGAAAACAATCAGACAGTAATCATTAACTTGTGTGTGTAAGAAGCAAAGGGTCTGAGGGACAAGTGGAGTTTGTGATCAATGTACATTGGTGCCAGATGGAAAGTAATTTCCTGCAGGTGTTATAACAGGTTACTCGTGATCCCAGTACAATATCTCACTAGCTCATCTTGGGCATTTTCACCCCTTGGTGGCAGCTTTGCACCCTAAGCATTTTTTCCTAACCCATTTGTGTAAGTAGAACCTATTTCCCGACAGTTGTTGATGGTTAATATTGAGAATGCTTCTGGTAACATGTAGAATTCGTTAAAAGGATTGAGACTTTAAGTTTTATGTCTCAAAATTATGAGTGAATGAATGAAATAATTCTCTATGGACTGTTGAATGCTAGCTTCAGACATACTTCCCCTTTAGTAAAGATGTCATGGAATCTGTCACTCTCTACATGTATGGAGAATTTTACTATGATTCTAGTACCTTGCATTCCCATATTTTCTAATTTAGATGGTACTAGAAATGCAATAAATGTACCTTTAGTACAGAATTTCAGTAAACAAGAGTAAAAAAGAAACTTTTATAAGTATTTTACATTAAAAGGATTCTGTGCTATTCTGATGCATTTCCTAGGTAGGTTATACATTATTTTATTCTTAAAACTTATTTTAGTGTTTATTTATTTTTGAGAGAGAGAGAAACAGAGCCTGAGTGGCAAATGGGCAGAAAGAGAGAGGGAGATACAGAATCCAAAGCAGGTTCCAGGCTTTGAGCTGTCAGCACAGAACCCGATATGGGGCTCAAACTCACAAAATGTGAGATCATGACCTGAGCCAAAGTCAGATGCTTATCTGACTGAGCCACCCAGGTGCTCCATACATTATTTTATTCTTCAGGTCTTTCTGAGACTGGTTATAACAACTAATTTTCAGTGATTTAATTACCATTCAACTCTGGTCTGTAGTTTTTTCCATACTGTGAGTTTATTATTCTGTGAAATAATTTGCATGTTAGTTTATATATAATACTTACAATTTATATAAACTCAAAAGGACAAAGTTTTATGAAGTTAGAATCCTTATTTATTCCCTCCCAATTTACAGAATAGAAATAATATCTAATAAATTATTTACAGGTTCTGTTTTCAGTTTCTTTATAATCTTTTTGATTTTATGGGATTATGTATTTCATAGATTTTACATTGCAGTCTGTCAGTTTTTCCATTCATGAGTAGATACTTTTTTAAAAATTTTATTGTAGTTGGAACACTTAACATAAGATCAGCACTCTAACAAATTTTTAAGTGTACAATACAATATTGTTAACCACAGGGCAGATCTCTAGAACTTACTGCTCTTGTATTATTGAATCTTTATTCCCATGGCTATGCCTTTTTAAACTTGAACCTGTATTACTAAATTACAGAAGAGAATGAATAATTTTGTCTCCATATGCATAAAAGGATTCAATGTTCTGTTCCTGATAGGGATCATTGGGCACTATAAAAATGTGTTTGATTTTCTTAAAGAACATTATCCTGAAGACATTCCATATAGTTTGATATCTTTAGCTTTCCCCAGACATTTCTTTGAAGAGATCAGCAGTTTTGTAGTGTGACTTTGTAAGCGCTGCCAATATTCAATATATAGGACTCTTTCTCACCCCTATCATATAACAATTTAAAGTAATTTAATTAAAAAAAATGTGTCCTCAGAGTCTTCTCTAAGTCTAAATATAGAGTATATGTACATCTGCTTTGTTTCCCTTAACCACTAATTGGATAATTTCTAGGGGAAGAAATTATTAAGTGTGTCTGGTATGAAATGTTCTTTATAATTTGAACAAGGCTCTGATCTCATGTTTCCTGGAAGAAAATATTTCTCGTAAATTTCAAAACTGTTTTGTTATGTGTACAAGAATTTACTTCAGCGCTTTATTAATATTTTCCTGTTTTTGCCCTTAATAATTCTTGAGTCATAATACCTAAATTACATTTACTTTTACCTATCTTAGTATCAAAGGTGTGAGGATTTTGTGGGCTAACTTTTGGACATGTTCCCTTCACCCCATCTTTTATTTTAATTTTTAAAAAAATTTAAAAAAATTTTTAATGTTTGGTTTTGAGAGAGAGAGAGAGAGGCAGAGCATGAATGGGGGAGAGCAGAGAGAGAGAGGGAAACACAGAATCCAAACCAAGCTCCAGGCTCTGAGCTGTCAGCACAGAGCCCAATTCAGGGCTTGAACCCATGAACAGAATTGTAAGATCATGACCTGAGCTGAAGTTGGTTATTTAACCAACTCAACTACCCAGGCACACTTCCCTTCACTCTATCTTAATTGTAATTGCTTTTGCCAACATTTATGGTTTATTTAAAACTTTTCAGCTTATTTTATTTGAGATACTCCATTCCCCAATTTGATCTGTCTCCTTTTTCATTGTTTGAATTTAATGTTAGGGTTGGTTTTCTTGGTTTGGCATAGTTGGGTTGACTCTGACACTATTTTTACATATTGTAAGTTTGAGTATATTTTTCAAAAGCACACTTTACGATAGAGAAGAAGCTTTCTAGTGTTGATAGCACTAATGCCAAAAAAGTCAGTTATTAGACCAACCATTGATTTGATTGTGAACTATTATGTATCATATTGTAGATGTTTCTTTTTATTTTTAGTGTAAAATGCCAGAAATCATTCCAGCCATCCTGTTAAAAATTGGAGTAGACAATTATCTGATTACTTATTCCATGTATTTTCCCAACAGAATTAATCAAGACATTAAAAAAATTTATTTTTATTTAACTTAAAGTAGACCTAGAATTCCTGATATATTTACCCTTTCAGAACTAAGGATAATTTACAACAGGTTTCATATCACTTGGTATAGAATTGGTCCATGGTAGGAGAGGCAAGAAAGTAATCTAAAATTCTACCACTGATGATAAACATATAAAACAGGTTTTGTGTGGCAGTTATTGTGAAGGATTAATGAAGTTAATTGAAGTTTAAAACTAACATGAATTTCTTTAAAATTAGTGACTTCCAGTTTCTGGTCACAAATCTTAGTATATTGTAAAACAAAAGAGGATCTTTGGGACTAAACCTTTTGGAAACTTTCTCAGGATTTTAATGTACTTTGGGGAAAGAGCTTATAATAGCCCGATGGGTTACTAGCCTGATAGTTAGCCTGATAGTTTCTTACTACCCTTTCAAAGTCGATGATTATGATGGCAGTGATAATAGGGCATATTGAGTGATTATGATGAGGCCCTCTTCTAAATATTTCCTGTGTATGATCCTGTTTAGTTCCTATAACAACTCTGTGAGGTATAGGTATGTTACTAAGGACCACTTCATAGGTAAAGAAAGTGAAGTCCAAAGATGTGAAAACGTTTCTAAGGTTCTAGACCTAGTCCTTGCCAAAGTCAGTATTTGAACCCAAACAGTCTGGTTCCAGAGGCTTTCCTACAATATGCAGCTCGGAATGAACTTCATCATCATATTCTGCTGAAGGAATATCAAATAGCATATATTTTTTGAGCATTTATTGCAAAAGGGGTGTTACAGGTTCTCATAAGGTTCATATTCTCACAGATCAACTCACAGGGAAATAAGATAAATATTTGCAAAGGTCATAATGAGCACAAAAGATACCTAGAAGTTTTTCAATAACTTAACATCAGTCTGAACTTAGAATACCTTCTTTGAGAGGAGGTAACTTTGTTTTTAAGTATCACATTTAGGTAATTCTTTTGATTGTCCTAGGTGTATAACTGTAGATGATAACAAAGTAATTGTATTATCATTTTTACTTATCCTTTTATTAGCAAATTGTGCTAATTTAAGTTTCTTTCTCAACTGTTATAAAACACAGGAAAATCTAATACTGTCTTGATGGCTTTACAGGACATCCTTAAAGTCTTAAGTCTATCATCCACCTCCCTATTTTATTCGGTAGAATTCTGATATATTGCTACCCCCCATTTCATATTTTAGTAGTTGCTAAAGTTAAAATTAAAAAAAATGTTGCTTCCCAATGCATCTTTTTTGTCATACATTTTTTAGAAAGTTTCTAAAAGTTTGCATTTTCTGCCCATAGTTAATGTCCTCTTGACAATGGCATGTTTAGGCAAATGTGGCTTTGGGACCTCAAAAGTGCTAGCCTGGGACTACATCTGGGCCAGTCACATATGTATGACCAGGCATCATACCTTGTCCTTTCGCTTCACGCGTGAGTCAGGCATGTCGGCTTCCATTCGTGACTCCATCCCCAACCTTGGGCCCCTGTCTGGCATGTCACAAGCACTCAGGAAATGTTTGCTGAGCGAGTGATTGAACAATTTTGTAATTCACTGTGTTTTGTTAAGGCCAAAGTGCGAGGATACATGTGATGGCATTTTGTAAAGTACTGTTGGATTGGGAGGTACTTTTAGATAAAACCAATTCACTCCTTAGTTAGTGGTCATATTTAAACTGTCACTGTTAACATAAAATAATTTGATTACTTAGACAATACTTCTCTGATTTACTATGCCTGGCGTCACAATCTGCCTGGCATAAAATGAAAGGGGACAAAAAGAATTACAAGTAAAATCCTAAAGTAATTTTCTGATAAGGGTCCCCCATTTATGGATTATTAGTCCAGTTTTAATCATTGCTTAAACATAAATAATTCAAGCTTATTATATATTTCTCCTTCTTTGTCTAACATGTTTCTACAGTGCATATTCAGAATTTTGACCTTAAGTCCCTCGTCATTTTTCTTTGCCTTCTTTCCTTTCCATTACTGCCTGCAACTCTTCAGTCATGCTTCAGCACAAGACCATTCAGTGAACACTTAGTTCATTCAAGCCCGTGGAAGTGCATATTTGAATAAGACACATTTCCAGCCCTTAAGGACTTTTATCACTCATTACTCATATTACATATATTTTTTAATTGTTGTCCGTTTCTGTGTGTAGGCCCTCAGTCATTGATCGAGTGAATAAGCTCACAGAGAGTTTATCCTTTATTAGGAAGGCCCATGTAAAACCATTTCATGCATAAACCTCAATTCAAATTCTTCTTTCAGCTTATCAACCTGCAGTAAGAGGGCAGGTCTTTGTTATCACTATTTTATAGTTGAAGAAACAGAAGGGCAGATGATAGAAATGATGTACCACATGCTGTGCTAATCCCAGACTCATTTTCATGAGGAAAGTAACCTATGCAAAAGCTGATTGTTAACAGTGTGGAGAGTTTAGCACTTTTCAAATTTTTATGGAATAAATATGCTTTTGGAGATGCATTGATGGGCACCGATGACAAGATCCTAACTGGAAAAAGAAATGAACGTCTTTTTATTTTATTTATTTATTTAAAATAATTTTTTTAAAGTGTTTATTTATTTTTGACACAGGGAAAGAGAGACAGAGCATGAGCGGGGGAGGGGCAGAGAGAGAGGGAGACACAGAATCTGAAGCAGGCTCCAGGCTCTGAGCTGTCAGCACAGAGTCCGATGCGGGGCTTGAACTCACAGACCATGAGATCATGACCTGAGCTGAAGTCGGATGCTCAACTGACTGAGCCACCCAGGAGCCCCTTGAGTGTCTTTCTTAAATTCAGTAACTTGATTAATTCTTGATAATGTACTATATACTAATCAGTGGGTTGTGCTTGACATTAAGGACACAGTGATGAATAAGCCATCTGTTGTTAATGAGTTTCCACCCCTGGAGAAGGCAAGACCAAATTCAGTGTGGTAAATAGCCAATATATTGTGGTAATCCTTAAATGGAAGGGGTTGGTTTGTTCTTGGCTTGTCTCCTTGGTGACTGTTTATCAAGTTCTTACTATGAGCAAGGCCTTGGCCTAAATGGTTCCAACAGCCCTGTAAGGTCAAACCACTATTCCCATTTTACAGATAAGAAAATTAATTGTGTGAATATTACTTTGTAAGCTCATCAAAGACGGGATAACATGTAGAGGAATTGGAGGAGGCAATTGAGAATAGAAGGATGACATGATTATACTGGTCAAGAAAGACCCCTGGAAGTTACTGAAAGCATATTCTTAATAAAAGAGTGGCAGTTTTACACCAGAATTGTTCTAGTCTTTTAATGATCTTTGAAGCCACGTTTGGATTGCATTTTGTCTTGAGGATCACGTTTCTGGCACGAATCCCTGGGAATATGAGGAAAGGGCATCTTAGAATGTTCCAGTTGGCTGTAAATGTGGAAACATCTGAGGGATTTTTCTGGTCAGGTCCAGTAGGAACAGAAGTCATACTGCAAGTTCGAGTCTTGGAGCATTTCAGGATATGGGTAATTGAGTTCAGTGAACTTGGAAATAATGATGAGAAATCCATAAACAAGGTTTAAAAATAGGTGACTTCCATGCCCTGTCCCTGGCTTTTCCCATGGTGTCACATAATCACATTATGTGGCACATGGACTATGTAAGGCAGGGGATATCACAGTTGGCCTTATAACATGATACTTTACTGGCTTTAGGACATGTTACATGTATTGAATCGATTATAAAATATGAAAAGTAAAATAAAAACTGGCCTTATCATAGGATTCTGAATATAATGTACATTTCAGAAACGTAGAGGCTCCATTGTTTTTTATTACTAGAATGTCATTGTGTTTGGGAGTTAATGAAGCACTGAAGTGTCATTATTTGAGCGTAATTGCAATAAGGACAGTCTGAATAAGAGAACTCATTAAATGGATATATTTTTAATAAATAAATGGAATTTTCTTGTGCTCAACTTTATTTGGTATTGTGAAAGAAACCACCAGGTGAATGTTCTGCTAGTGAGAGGCATCTTGCAGGACTGTTGGAGTGGCTATAAAAGAGTCCTGTGTAATTATATTATACAAATGGCAAACAATTGGAAATATTTAAGCCATTAAACAGGGCTGAGTTCCTTTTAATAGATTAAAATTGCCCCAAAGTAGTAATCCTGCTTACACTTTTAATGAGATTTAATAAACTTACACTTCACCCACACTCAGTGATATATATCTTAAATTTTGAATTGGTGCTATGTGGTTTAATGACTTTTTCATTTTATTTTCCAGTGATAGAAATATAGCATTTACTCTGCATTTTTTCTATGCTAATTAATCCAGTTCCACTCTAATCCTGGGTAGATCTGTCTGTCTTGAGTTTCTCTTCTTGTCCTGGGTAAATATGGAAGAGCCTGACCTATTCTCAAGTTATCTGTTGAAAGATCATGAAAATAGGTATAACTCTAAGTCATTTTTTTGGAGGGGACTAATTAAGAATTGTTGATTTTTTTAAGCTTTTGCTCGTGTGATAAGAGTTTAAGATGTTGCATCCTCCAGTGTGCTCACCAATGGACAGGCTCTCATTTTGCCACTTGGTCCTTAAATGAATGCCATAGTCTAGATGTGATCTGACCTGGAAGGATTGGAAATATTTGAGGTGTAAATGAGGCTTCTTCCATTAATGCAGCTAATGCTTTTTCTTTCTCCCCGACCCCACCCTGTCCTAGGAAACGTGTGCTTTGGATTGGTAGTTACTTTTGATGCCCAGATCATTTTGTAGTAAACTGTTTTTAATAAGGTCTTTTGTCTGCCTTTGAATTTTGTTTTTGTATGAAGTTTTCACTGTTCAATCTCATCATCTTAAGTTTAGCTCATTGCTCTAGTTATTGGAATATTTTTGCAGACTGATTCTGTCATTAGTGTATTAGGAATTCCTTCTGGAAGGCTGCGTTTTAGCATATCTTTAAGAAGGGAAGGGAAATGGGGGAAGACACAATAGGGAAATCCTATCAAAAACCTGTCAAGTGATGGCATTATAAAGGTTGTAACAATAAATGTTGGTATTTTGTAGTGTTTACTTCCCACTTCCAACACAGTAAAAATCTCCATTCATATGTGCATGTGTTCTAAGATGTAATTACTAACAATAATGCATCATAATTACATGATACATCTATTCAGAATATATACAACATCATTGCTAAATATTTTTTCTTCCTACCAGGGTAACATACCTTCCCTACTTCAATTATTTATCAATATTTTTAAGTGAATTTAGTAAATGCATTTATGTGATTGTAACCATGATTGACAGTTGAAAGCTCTTTTCTATAATTATATTAGTGGTGGATTTCATAGTGCTTTTAGTTTTCTTCACAAAATGCTCATACATTGTCAGTATTAAGCAAGAGATCTACCTTTTTCTCTATAGTCTCTGCTTATATACTCTTGGATTATTATTATTATATATATATATAATATAATATATATAATAAAATAAAATAAAATAAAATATAATATAATATGTATATTATAATAAATATATATATTATTATTATTACTACTGTCTCCTGTAATTTAGTCCCTAGGGCTTTAATGTCTGTTTCCATGGTCTCTGAAGTTCAAGGAAAAGGTTTAAAAAAAGAAACTGCATTGGATTATGTTCCCCATCTTCCAGCCACATAGTGGTGAACACCTAGCTATTTTTCAGTATTCAGTAGTCCCCTCCTCTAAGAGGATATTCCTGACTCAGGTAAAACTAAACAACCACTCCATCTTTAAATCCCCATATTTTTTACAGAGTACCAATTTAATCATCACACTCTTAAGTATTCTTGTTATATAGCAGAGTATAAACTTTCTCACCTCTGTTTATGTATAAATTGTCCGGTGTCCCTTCACCGAGTGATGAGTTGTGCCATAGTCCTCTTTTTATGCCAGTACAAAGCCCAGTATCGGGTGCAGCATAAACACTCAATAAATGTCATGGAATGGGAAGACATGAGTGAATGAAATCTGCCTTTGGTCCTTCCCCTGGTCTCCAGTCTCTGTTCTAGAGCTCTGCTCACTTGGACTTACTCCTGGTCTACAAGTTTCCCATGTTTCACCCTGTTTTAATTCAATTTTACCTCATTTTCCAATAGGAGAAAAATTTATTCTTGCTTTTCCTTGATAAATGTGAATCAAACAGAATAAAGTAATTCTTGGGCTACTGTGTCTATTTTTTTGTTAAGAAAAGTGTTTTCTTTTTCTCTTGAAAAGTTTACATTTGCTTTAAAATGTTACTGGATCAATCAAGTTGGCTAAGAGATATTTGTGGACCTGTGTACACCAGGTGCCCCTGGATGGGTCATTTCTCTAGACCTGTTTCTTTCTAACAAGGATGGTTGGTTATGGAAAGTATTTTTTAATACTTAATAAAGGAATTTTTCACCTTTAAAATAACGTAAACCTCTTAAACTTTAAAAAATAAGCCTGCTGTACACTTCCTGTTTTCAGGAAGGTTTTTACAGTTTTCAGGAGAAAATAGAGACTTCACAGGAGTGAACAGAAGAGGAGGGAACAGAATAGCCAGCTGGCAGAATGCATGTGGTGAGAAACTGTGTGAGTGACTTTCTAAGGCACACTTTTGCCCAATAGGATGGACAGGCACTTGGCTGGGAGAAAGGATCCCCCAACACGTAGCACATTTTAGCAGATAGATGTAAAAGTGGTATTTGCACAAGTTCAGCAGTCTGTGGTGAACAAGTGCAACAAACAGGCAATTTTCAGGGAGCCATGAGGACTCAGCCTGAGGCACTATGGGAATGGTCACCAGAGGAGGTATATGAGTAACCAGTGAAAGTGTGAGCCTTCTCTTCTGCCCAGGACAATCAGCAGCTGTTTGTTTGAGTCAGCTTTGTAACAAGAGGTAGGTAAGTGGAAGGCTGTGGCATAAATAGAAAGGAAAGGGATGGAGGGAATGAAATCCCATTAAAGCACTGCCCCCTGCCAGGTCTTTAATTCACTCAATATGTACTAACTAAATCCTCTGGGTTAAGAAATGGTAGCTTTACAAAATGTGACTAATTTAATTCTTAAAACATTGGTATGAGGTTTGAAATTTTATTTCTCGGTGAACAAGGAAGTTGGAGGTCAAGAAACTAATGTCCTTTCCTTAGGCTTCTGAAGACAGTAAACTGTAGAATTAGGTGCTAGGGCCCTCCTGCTGAAGCCCTCACTCAAAATTGCAGAAGGATTTACAGGCACTAACACTTATAAGGAATCCTTCTTTAAACTCTAGATGAAGAGGTACTAACAACATGTGTGCTTCACTTTTGAGAGCCAGGAAGGCAGCCAAATATAGTCCTGGCTTGGAAGACTCAGAAGTGCTCATGTTCATCATAAGATCCAGCAATACCACCTGACTGCTGATAATTTCTAGTAATTCAAGGGAACCAAATGGTAGATTTGGAAAAAAGGACCCCCAATACATTGACAGATACTCTCATTCTTGTACCAGTGGAAGGTAAATCCCTAACAAAAGGAAAGGAAGTATGAGGAGAAAAGTCAGGCATGGCTGATGGTACTAAGCCCAGGATTAGGTGCTACACACTGTGACTGATGCTATCGGGGGTTGCTGTTGTAGGGAGGTGTAGAGTACAGATCACAGAGACTTCAAAGAATGTGTTTAGTAGTCCACTCAGTGACCTAACCAAGAGGTCTTTTAACTGAGATTTAAGGGGGCAATTATTATGAAGCTTAGACAAGTTTTGGAAAACCTGATGTCAGATAGCATAGAAAGAAAAAAATACCTTCCTATAACTGATGGGAAAAAGCAGCAGGGAAGAGGAGTCAAGGGCAATGATTATAGTTTCTGATATGTACACAGTGATACACATTTGATAGGTAATAATAAGTTGAAATAGGAAGTGAAATACATGACTAGCTTCACCGATATTAATAGCACTGTAACTCAGCTGAAAACCAAACTTTGTTTTATTTAGAAAATAGATCTAAGAGAAACAGATTAGCCAAGAGATAGATCTCTATGTAAACCAATTAGTGTATTAAAGGCATAATTAAAAAGAGATACATTGAAGGGGTTTGATGGGAGTGTACTCTACACAGAAGGTGGCCAGAAAATGTGACTGGGGATTTCCGAACAGAAATTGCTAAACTAACATCGAGGTAAGACACATGGAGACACCTCCATTTTGACGGTCCCTTGGCAACATGGCCGAAAGCAGAGCACATGGTGGCAACTGACTTGCTTTGGTGAAAATTCCATCTTTTAGAACATATGTAAGAAATTAGGGAAATGGATGGGTCATTTTTTTTTCATGTTTGTTTATTTTTGAGAGACAGAGCATGAGTGGGGGAGGGGAAGAGAGAATCTGAAGCAGGCTCCAGGCTCTGAGCCGTCAGCACAGAGCCCGACGAGGAGCTCGAACTCACAAACCATGAGATCGTGACCTGAGCCGAAGTCAATGCTTAACTGACTGAGCCATCCTGGTGCCCCTGGATGGGTCGTTTCTCTAGACTTGTTTCTTTCTAGCAAGGATGGTTGGTTATGGAAATGAGAGTAACCTGATCAGATCATCCTAGAGATTATAATAGCCAAGAAAAGGAACACTGGGTAGAGTAGAACAGTAGAAACCAGAAGTTCTAGAAAAGATGAGTGTTTTGTCATGAAGTAAGATTCTAAAATACTACTCACTGGAAGACAGTTGATCTCTTCCTCCGTCTGTCTTGTTTCACACACACAGATGCTTTCTCCCCACTGTTAGTATTCAAGAAGACTTTACTTAAAGGAAACACTAAATAGTAAATAAAAAGAAAGTGATCAAAAATTATTTGAAAAGTCCTTATACACACTTTATAGTAACTCAAGTTCAGTTGTTACTTTTTCCTGTATTTGTTCATAAATTATAGAGCACCTGTTGTGTGCCCGGCATACAAAAATTAAGATGGTCAACTTGTAAAAGTATTTGTTAATAAATTATGAATTACTTATAATCTATTCATTTTAGCTTCCCCAAACTATTGTTAATTTGGAATATAAAGAGTCAATCGAGTTTAAAAACATATATTAAAATTTAGGAAGTCTTAACAGTTACTAACATACTGTCTTTAAACTGAAGAATTATTTGAGAACTTTGAATTAATTTCATTAATTTGTGTAAGGATTTGCCCTTTGTCTAGAAGTGGGAGTCACTAGATTGATTTCATAAAATTCCCCTGAGCTTTAAAATACTTTGTATGATTTCATTGTTAAATTTGGACTAGATTAACCAAAATCTTGAGTGTGAGGGTTAGATTTTCTCTGAACACAATTAAATGCCACTAGATGTTTTTTTTTCTCTTTTTCTCTATGGTAATTTTTTAGTAAATGATATTTTATACAGACAGAATAATATAACATATATATAACATTAATGTAAGTTATCAAGAATAAAAATAACATAATAACCTGTGAATCCACTCCTTAATGTGACAATTAGAACATTTCTGATTTTCTACTGGACAACTTGCTGAATCTCTTTGCTGTACCGTCTGATCTCACCTTACTCTGCCTGTTAAGAGATAATCATCCTGCGTTCCATATTATCACTCCCGTGTCTTTGGTTTTGTTTTGTTTTTAATGGCCTTATAATAATGTGTGTGTGTGTGTGTGTTTGAAGTTTTTAAGCTTTAATTTTTGCTAAACAAATATTTTTTCCTGCATAATTAAAATGGATAATAAACAGGATTGATGTGACAGCTGCTGTCATTTATGATTTATGAAGTAGTCTAAGTTTAATATATAACTTTAAAAGCAATTTATATGTTTGACTAGGCTGTCAAATGAATATTTTGTCTTTTAAGCTTTAATTAAAGGAATACTTCTTGTGACCAGTGATAGGAAAGCTGATTTCAAAAACATAGTCACAGCTTAAAGTGTTGATCTTGGCATATTTTGATCATGTTCTTTATGTATCTTATGTCCCTGAGTGCCTTTATTCCCCTTTATGTATTTTTGCAATGAGAGTGGTATTAACCATGATAGATAAAAAATGCTGTGTATGTAGAAGCCCCTCTATTTCAAGTTAGGTTCCAGATTGCCTTTTTTTGTTGCTCATTTGATGAGTCCAGTGTGACTTAAGGGATTTCAGCTTGTAGGGTCAAATGTATTTCACACAAACAGGTGTGAGATTTAAAATGTATAGCTTTGTAATACAGCTCGAAGTCCAGAATTGTGATGCCTCCAGCTTTGGTTTTCTTTTTCAACATCACTTTGGCTACTTGGGGGCTTTTCTGGTTCCATACAGATTTTAGGATTGTTTGTTCTAGCTCTGTGAACAATGCTTATATTATTTTGATAGGGATTGCATTGAATATTTAAATAGCTTTGGATAGTATCGACATTTTAACAATATTTGTTCTTCTAATCCATGAGCATGTTTTTTTCCTTTCTTTGTGTCTTCTTCAGTTTCTTTCATAAGCTTTCTATATAGTTTTCAGCCTACAGATCTTTTACTTCTTTGATTAGGTTTATTCCTAGGTATTTTATGGTTTTTGGTGCAATTGTAAATGGGATCAATTCTTTGACTTCTCTTTCTGCTGCTTCATTATTGGTGTATAGAAATGCGACCAATTTCTGTATGTTAATTTTATATCCTGCGACTTTGCTGAATTCGCATATCACTTATAGCAGTTTTTTGGTAGAGTCTTTTGTTATCAAAACAGTATGTTACTAGCACAAAAACAGACACATAGATCAATGGAACAGAATAGAGAGCCTAGAAATATATGGCCAACTAATCTTTGACAAAGCAGGAGAGAGTATCCAATGGAGAAAAGACAGTCTTTTCAATAAACGGTGCTGGGAGAGTTGGACAGCAACATGAAGAAGAATGAAACTGGACCACTTTCTTACACCATACACAAAATTAGATTCAAAATGTATTAAAGACCTAAATATGAGACAGGAAAACATCAAAATTCTATGGGAGAAAACAGGCCGTAACTTCCTACTTGACATTTCTCTGGAGGCAAGGAAAATAAAAGCAAAAATGAACTATTGGGACCTCATCAAGATAAAAAGCTTCTGCACAGTGAAGGAACAATGAACAAAACTAAAAGGCATCCAACAGAATGGGAGAAGATATTTGTGGGTGACATATCAGATAAATGGTTTGTATCAAATATCTATAAAGAACTTCCCAGACTCAACACCCAAAAAACAAATAATCCAGTGAAGAAATGGGCAGAGACATGAATAGACACTTTTCCAAAGAAGACATCCACATGGCTAACAGACACATGAAAAGATGCTCAACATCACTCATCAGGGACATACAAATCAAAACCACAATGAGATACCACCTTGTACTTGTCATAATGGCTAAAATGAACATTTCAGGAAATAACAGATGTTGGTGAGGATGCAGAGAAAGAATGCTTTTGCACTGTTGGTGGGAATGTAGAGTGGTGCAGCCACTTTGGAAAATGGTATGGAGGCTCCTCAAAAAATTAAAAACAGAACTACCCTGTGACCTAGCAATTGCACTACTAGGTATTTATCCAAAGGGTACAAAAATGCTGATTCAAAGGGGCACATGCTCCCCAATGTTTATAGCAGCGCTATCAACAATAGCCAAATTATGGAAAGAGTCCAAATGTCCATTGACTGATGAATGGATAAAGATGTGACATGTGTGTACACACACACACACACACACACACACACACACACACACACAAACACAAACACTGGAATATTACTTGGCAATGAAAAAGAATGAAGTCTTGCCATTTGCAACAACGTGGATGGAACTAGAGTGTATTATGGTAAGCAAAATAAGTCAGGCACAGAAAGACAAGTATAATATGATCTCGCTCATATGTGGAGTTTAAGAAACAAAACAGATGAACATAGGGGAAGGGAAGGAAAAATAAGATAAAAACAGAGCAGGATGCAAACCATAAGAGACTCTTTAATACAGAGAACAAACTGAGAGTTGCTGCAGGGGAGATGGGTGGGGGATGGGCTAGATGGGTGATAGGCATTAAGGAAGGCACTTGCTGGGATGAGCACTGGGTGTGTATGTATTTGATGAATCACTGGGTTCTACTCCAGAAACCAATACTACACTGTATGTTAACTAACTTGAATTTAAATAAATAAATTTAAAAATAATAATAAAAGAAAAAATGTACAAATATTATGAAATCTTAAAATTAGGCATGATCTCTTTTTCACTTGGGTTACCTGGTTTATCTATATTGACATTGGGTTAAATCAAGAAGTCCCCTTTGTGGTCATATCCTGAAGTGACTTAGAAATTTTATAGTGGCTGCTGAATCTCCAGCAAGACCATCACCCTGTTTCCTTCATGTTCATGAACAAGCATTTAACTTACCCAAGATTAATATTAGGCCCCTCAGTATACAATGTTTTAGTCACATTACTAAAAGATTTTTCATGACAAATTGTTGATTACACAGACATGGCCCTTTCACATTTGTTGTGACTTCCTCTTAGTGGTTGCTTTAGATTTTGCAATATGTGATGACAACTAAACTTAAGTCCACTTTCAAATGATGTTATACTCCTACATGGTAGCATGGATATGTTACAGCAGAGAATGTTCCATTCCTTCCTCCCCATCCCTGTAGCACTGATGTCATTCATTGCACTTATACATGTGCTATAGTTAGACAGTGCACTGTTACTATCGTTGTTGTTGTTGTTGTTGTTGTTTTTTGAGAGCTAAACAGTGTGTGGAAGGGAGAGGGACAGAGAGGAGACAGAGGATCTGAAAGCAGGCTCCGCGCTGAGAGCAGAGAGCACAGTGCAGGGCTCGAACTCATGAACCATGAGATCATGACCTGAGCTGAAGTCGGAATGAGTCACCCAGGTGTACTACTATTATTGTTTGAATACAGTTTACTATTAGATCAATTAAGAAAAAGAGAAATTACTTTACCTTTATTTATTGTTTCTCCATTACTCTTACTTTCTTCATTTAGATCTAATTCTGATCTATGTTATTTTCCTCTTCCATGAAGAACTTCTTTTAACATTTCCCTGTAAGGCAGGCTTACTGGCAATGAATTCCCTCAGTTTTTGTTGATCTCACAGAGTCTTACTGTCTCCTTTACTTTGAAGAATTGCTGGACAGAGAATTCTAGGTTGATTTTTTTTTACTTGACACTAAATATTTCACCCTACTCCCTTTTTGTTTGCATTATTTGATCTAGTAAAAGTTCTTGATTTTCAGTTTGTTTAGCTTTTTTTCTTGTTGGAAGATGTGATGATAACTTCCAGACTCTTGACATTCTGTGCTGAAACTGGAAGTCCCTTTGTGACTTCCTCTTTGTCCTTCAAAATACTTCTTATTATTGGAAAAATCCAGACCTCATATAATAGTCTTGGTTTTCTCAGAGTTCCAGTTTTTAAAGTGCTATTATCTTTAATCTCCCTTGTATTTATTTCTCCTTTTATTAGCACTTTTAATATTGTTACTGTATTTGTACTTAATGGTCATGCCATGGCTGGTAATATTTTCAAAATATCTCAAAATCAAACACAGAAATGCCACACCAACTGAAGACTGTTTACTGTATGCTGGGCAATGAAACATGAGCCCAGCGTGTCTGTTGTCACCATTTGTTGATGGCACTGGAGTCGTTCTGCAACTAAATTTAATCTCTAAAAATTTTGAGTAGAGTCAGTTTCCCATTAATTATGTCAGTCATAGTGGAGCTGTGGATGGATATGTGCTGAGCATAGATATGAGGTGCTGTGATCTAGTAAGTTCCAGGTCATGTCTCTGGAAGCAAACCTGTATAGGTACTGATGCCCTGGAGGTAAGTTAAGAGCCCCTACTTTCTGCTTCCATAGCATTTGGCAGATACTTCGTGCTCTGTGTTTGCTGTTTTACCTGTCTGTCTCCTGCACTGATAGCTTTTTTGTTGATTTGTGTCAACAATTTGATAAACTCAAGTACTCTTCTAGCCTTTATCCAAATTATACACGATGGGCAGTAGTGAATCAGGTTTAGTACTCTTTCTACATTGTGGCTAAGGAATTTTTTGGCCATTGAGTATAGGTCATTTTCCCTTACAGGAAATCTTTTGGAAGTTTAATAATAATTTTGTGAGGGGCACTTGGGTGGCTCAGTCTGTTGTGTCTGACTCTTGATTTCACCTCAGGTCATGATCTCACAGTTTGTGAGTTTGAGTCCCACATCGGGCTCTGCGCTAACAGCGTGCAGCCTGTTTGGGATTCTCTCTCTCCCTTTCTCTGCCCCTCCCCTGCTCACATGTTCTTGCTCTCTCAAAATCAATAAATAAACTTAAAAAATACTCTAGTGGAATAAACTTCGGTATTTTATTTAAATAATTTTGAGACAAAACAAGTCATGCCTGTGGATTTATAGAGTACATTAGGTCTACACCTGTCTAGCCTCACATGGGTACTGGATTTGTATTTTGAAGAGCTGAATTTTGGTGTGTGTGTGTTTCATAGATGATACGAGTTGTACTGAAACATTTGCTTTTAGTTATGTTAATGTTAAAAAACTCTTCTAAGGCATAAGCAAGGCATCAGTTTATTTTTGTAATTGTGTGTAGAATGCTGTGTCTAAAGCCAAAACACGTCCCTGGGTTTGGCAAACATCTTCAGAGTGGGTTTGCCAAATGCATACAGATTGTGTCTATATGATGCAAAAATATTTGGTTATTATGAGAAACATAATGGTAGAAGTCAGTGTAAGGAAGCAGGCACACCTAAGTCTAGCTGATTGTAATTTTCACTGTTCAGCTGGTTGTTCTAATGCTGTGCAGACCTTACTTGCATCAAACAGGGAAACAACAGGCTTTATTAGTGGGCACAGTTAACAACTTTCTTTTTGCTTTTTCTCTTCATTGGTTGGTATTTGATCTGCATCATTTTAGTATCCCAGTGCTGTTAGGGCTTGGAGAAATCATTTAATCTATTCCTCTGACAGTATGTGCTGAGCTATTTCCCAAGCCTTCATTATGATTGAATATAGAGAATCACAGAGTTAAACCTCATCTTACTGCAGTGATCTCAAATCGAAGAGGAAAGTTTACCATGTGTAGGTAGAAAATACTCAAGAATAGAGATTTACATTGTTCCCTGTCCTTCATAGCTGTTGCAGAGAATATTCTTTTAAACACAAAGAATATCTGGGTTGGAGGTAAAGGCTTAAGTTTAAATGAAATTTTGGCCTTCCTTCCATCAATGTGTTTTCAAGATGGTGGGAAGATTCATGGACCAGTGAATACATCAAGTATTTTTTAAATATTATTTTTTGTGGAGGGCAGCATTATAGACTGTGATGAGAATTGTTTTTGAGAAAGTTTTATTTTAGTGTTTTTGAGATGGATTTGCATTGAAAGCTGGTTGTGAAAAAAGGTGGGAGTTGGTGTAGAATTTAGGTATGAATTAAGAACCTGTGAGTCAATGTGAATTATAGGGTATATAGAGAGTGTTCAGGTGATTTACACTATAAAACTTGTATTTTTATTTTTTCTAGCAGCTAGTTTGCTGGAGGAACAAAGAAATTAGAATAGGAAATTACTATAGAGTAAAAATTTCCTGTGATTTTGGATTTCTACTTAAACTAATTTTTAACAATAAAATAATCACTTCTTTTAAATATGGATTTAATAATTAGAGCAACTACTTCAGTGCATGTGATGAAGTGAAGTACCAGAAATATTAGAATATTTGGTTGCTTTGTCATCTAAAACATAACCTCAGTTACTATAGAGTAAAACTTAAAATTTTATTTTAGAAACCTCTGAATTCTCAAGCTAATTTTATGCACTTAATTATGCATTGCTTCTAACAGTTTGCTTTAAAATGAACATTTAAAAAATACTTTCAAAGCATAGTTCATGTTTGTGCAGATAAAAGTCTTCTTGATGGTAAGCAAAAATAATAAGTGCTGTGCACACAAGTTGATATTATTTTGTGAAACTCTTAGTCGTTATAGCCCTAGGGATTTTTCACATTACAATTTACATGCAAAACCAATGTTTGGGCATTTAAGGGATGATTATTAAATCTGAGGATTATCTAAATCCTGTGCTTTAACTTCTGCTTCTGTTTATCATTTCTTTGCTAATTGGAATCTTCTCTGAGGAAGAGGGAGAAAAAAATAGAACCTTAATACAAATTAGTCAATTTTATAACTGATGGTTAGTTTTTGGAGAAAGAGTTTAAACAGAGTGGTTAAAGTAGGATTCCACATAATCTGTCTTGCTTTCATTTTCCTGGATAGTAAAGAATTTGCTTTTACTTTGGGTTTAGTTTCTTAGTAGTTTTCAGTAGAAGTGGCCATTGTGAGATCTTGAAGTATTTTAAATGTATTTTTATCTTTAATAGTATATATATTGAGGTTCCCCCAGAAAAACATTTTTTTAAATTGTGCCATTTGTATTCGGTCAGCTAACTCCTTTCCTGAGTGTGCATTTTCCTTCTTCAAGTGCCTTTTCTACCTTTTATTCTTTCCCTTCCTTCATTCCTTCCTTTTTTCTTCCACTCTTCCTACTTTCCCATAACAAATACTTACCGAATGTTATCTGTATGTCAGGCATGTATGTCTGCATATGTCTTAATGGTGGACCTTCTGGAGGAAAATCTTTCCTTTTTTTTTTTTTTTCCTGGCAAATCAAGGGCACAATCAGTTACCTGTCTCTGGATATAAATAGCTGACTGGCTTCAGTGTGGGTAAAGTCCTCTTCCTTTCGAGATGTTGTATTGGTTAAGGAAAGCTATATTGCTGTAACAACTATCACCAGTATATAATAGCTCAAGAAGAGTTGAAGTCCATCTCAAATAAAGGTTCCTGGCAAATGTTCCAAATCAGAGACTGGGGATCTGTCCTTTATAGTCCCTGAGGGACCCAGGCTGATGCATGGCTTTTGGGTGTTTGCCATTTCAGCCCACGTAAGGGAGAAGAAAGCATGGAATATTGTGCCAGAGAGGTTTAGGGATCAGATCAAGGACAGTGTATATAAATTCTATTCATATTTTGTAGTCACATATTCACACTAAGTGAAAGAAAAACAGAAATGGAATCTAATTTTGAACCTAGAAATAAGTGAGGAATGGATTTTGATCTACAATTAATGGTCATGGATCACAGCCATGGGTGGCCACCTTGAGCCAGAACCAATCAGTAGCTTTCACAATGATACACTCTATAATAATTAGTTCTCAATTTAAAAACCATAAAAAAATAATTTCTGGCCTTTTTATTTCCTGTTTACAAAAACTGCTCCTGCACTTTGTAGGAAATTTTCTTTGGATATAAACTATTCAGAAGAATGCTAATTCTGTCCCTAGTCATATAGCTCAGAGAAGCTTATCATAATACTTTTGTATTTCCTTCTCAACTTTTATATACATTTATTTATTAAAAATTTTTTTTGAATGTTGTATTTATTTTTGAGACAGAGAGAGACAGAGCATGAGCAGGGGAGGAGCAGAGAGAGAGGGAGACACAGAATCCGAAGCAGGCTCCAGCCTCTGAGCTGTCAGCACAGAGCCCGACACGGGGCTCGAACTCACAAACTGTGAGGTCATGACGTGAGCCGAAGTCGGACACTTAACCGACTGAGCCACCCAGGCGCCCCATCAACTTTTATATACATTTAAAAATGTGATTGTCACACTCAGATATCACCTCACGCCAGTCAGAGTGGCCAAAATGAACGAATCAGGAGACTATAGATGCTGGCGAGGATGTGGAGAAACGGGAACCCTCTTGCACTGTTGGTGGGAATGCAAATTGGTGCAGCCATTCTGGAAAACAGTGTGGAGGTTCCTCAAAAAATTAAAAATAGACCTACCCTATGACCCAGCAATAGCACTGCTAGGAATTTACCCAAGGGATACAGGAGTACTGATGCATAGGGGCACTTGTACCCCAATGTTTATAGCAGCACTCTCAACAATTGCCAAATTATGGAAAGAGCCTAAATGTCCATCAACTGACGAATGGATAAAGAAATTGTGGTTTATATACACAATGGAATACTACGTGGCAATGAGAAAGAATGAGATATGGCCCTTTGTAGCAACATGGATGGAACTGGAGAGTGTTATGCTGAGTGAAATAAGCCATACAGAGAAAGACAGATACCATATGGTTTCCCTCTTATGTGGATCCTGAGAAACGTAACAGAAACCCATGGGGGAGGGGAAGGAAAAAAAAAAAGAGGTTAGAGTGGGAGAGAGCCAAAGCATAAGAGACTCTTAAAAACTGAGAAGAGGGGCGCCTGGGTGCCTTGGTTGGTTAAGCGTCTGACTTCGGCTCAGGTCATGATCTCACGGTCTGTGGGTTTGAGTCCCGCATCGGGCTCTGTGCTGACAGCTCAGAGCCTGGAGCCTGCTT
This sequence comes from Panthera onca, assembly GCF_046562875.1. Classification (NCBI taxonomy): domain Eukaryota; kingdom Metazoa; phylum Chordata; class Mammalia; order Carnivora; family Felidae; genus Panthera; species Panthera onca. The sequence continues at coordinate 109,511,303 of NC_138348.1, forward strand.
CGGATTCTGTGTCTCCCTCTCTCTCTGCCCCTCCCCTGTTCATGCTCTGTCTCTCTCTGTCTCAAAAATAAATAAACGTTAAAAAAAATTAAAAAAAAAATGAGAACAAACTGAGGGCTGATGGGGGGTGGGAGGGAGAGGAGGGTGGGTGATGGGTATTGAGGAGGGCACCTTTTGGGATGAGCACTGGGTGTTGTATGGAAACCAATTTGACAATAAACTTCATATATTGAAAAAAAATAAAAATGTGATTGAGATTATACTACATATGGTTTAGGCTTCATGTTTTTAATTGAAAATTAATATTTTGAATTTTTTCTCATGACAGTAAAAATACTTGAAAATGTTATTGGCTTTTTAGATGATTAGAAGAATGATCTATGATTTATTTAAGTATTATCTTATTGGTGGAGTTGAGGATATTTCTATTTTTTATTATAAATGTGTCTTTGGTGAATAACTTTTATAGATAAATCCGTGCCTGCATTTCTAATTATTACCATAGTATACTTGGTGACTCAAAGAGTAGGAATACAATTAAGGTCCTTAATTAATGTTAATTTTTTTAAGCAGTTTTTTTAAAGTTTATTTATTTGAGAGAGAGAGTATGGATGTGCACACCAGTGCAGGAGGGGAAGAGAGAAAGGGAGAGAGAGAGAATCCTAAGCGGGCTCTGTGCTGTCAGTGCAGAGCTGGCTGGATGTGGGATTCGAACACATGAACCACGAGATCATGACCTGAGCCAAGTCAAGAGTTGGATGCTCAACTGACTGAGCCACCGAGGCACCCCAATGCATGTTATTTTCAAAGAATTATAACAATTTAACTTCCCAAGAGCAATAATAAATGTGCCCACATGATGCATGCAATTACCCGGCTCAGTCAATTTGGCGTCCGACTTCACCTTAGATCATGATCTCGTGGTTTGTGAGTTCAAGCCCTGCATCGGGCTCTGTTCTGACAGCTCAGAGCCTGGAGCCTGCTTCCGATTCTGTGTCTCCCTCTCTCTCTGCCCCTCTCCCACACACACTGTGTCTCTTTCTCTCAAAAATAAATACTCAAAAAATTAAAAAAAAAAAAGATCAGTGGTGGACTGTATTAATGTCAATATTCAGTCTGTGATGTTATTTGAAAGTTTTGCCAGATGCTATCATTGGGGAAACTGGGTAAAACGCATAGGAGATCTCTAGTTTTTCTTACCACTACATGTTAATCTATAGTCATCTCAAAATAAAAGGCTTTATTAAAAACAATAATGCCTACAATTTATCATGAGGCTTTAGTACTTCCGATATAATAAAAGCTCTGTTGTTTGATGTCTGTAAGCTTTGCTGTAAATAGGAAATTGTGCCTTTCTTGCTCATTCCCTATTCTTTCTAGCTGGTAGTTAAACATTCAAAATACAGATGAGTTCTTTTATTGTTTCTTGCTCCTATATTCTTCTTTTACTTGTTAGCATTTTTCCCCCAATATAATTGCAATTCCAAAAAATATTCCTTCATTCTGTAGCCCTTTTGGTTGGACATATGATCATAAAGTTTTCACTGATGTGTATTTAGAGTAGCTCTGACTGTAGCCTGATTTTTAAGTTTGTGTTTTTATGTTCTTTAGATAGAGAGTAATTGCTAAGAGACTTCTTCAGTGGCACGGGTTGTCTTTGTGCATAAGGAACCAATTGTATCTACTTATATGCTCTCGGTCAATAAGTAATGCTGTTAAAGGAGTTCTTTCATTTTATCAAAATAGAATCTGATTTTGTTCACTTTTTTATTTTGAAAACTGCTCTGAACAGGAGAACTGAGTTAGTGATATTCCTCATATCCTCAGGTTATAACACTTTTCTGTTATCACTCTGTGCCAAGCCCTTTCTTTCATACTTGATTAATTTGCTTGTTTACATTCCTTCTTTATCACTGGCTCTCACTTCAAAACACCACATCCCACAGTCAGTTTTCTGTTTTAGGTATGAATGTTTTCTTGTAAAACCTGTAGCATTTTGTGTATGTTTCACATTTACAGAAATATTATTGTGCTGTATGACTTATATATGTTTAAATGATAAGAGTTAGGGGCGTCTGGGTGGCTCAGTCTGTTAAGCTTTCGACTTCGGCTCAGGTCATGATCTTGTGGTTCATGAGTTCGAGCCCTGCCTTGGGCTCTGTACTGACAGCTCAGAGCCTGGAGCCTGCTTCAGATTCTGTGTCTCCCTCTCTCTGCTCCTCCCCTGCTCTCTTTGTGTCTCTGTTTATCTCAAAAAATAAATAAACATTAAAAAAATAAATGATAGAATTATTTCTGGATGTCTATTTCCTATATATTTGAGTAAATTTGTTGAGTTCTTTAAAATATCTAGAATTTTGGTTAGGATTGTACTGTATTTTTAGATTAATTTGAGAAAAATTGAGTTTATCACTATATTTAGTACTTGCCTCATAAAGAAGGGTCTAAATGATAGAGAATACACTTGACAGCGTCTGTTTCTTTTTTAACAAGGGAACCCTAGTGTCATTTGCCTAATGTCTTTTTGATGATGCTTTTAGTATCCAAGCTTGAATTATTTTTGCTGCATTTTGGGTGCCTGTTGCTGTTCATGAACTAACACTTAGGTAATTATCATAACACTAACACATAGGTTTCTGTTAAAATGTTTGTAAATGTTCCCTTACTGTTTTTTTATATAAATTTTAATTATAGTAGTCTGTCAAAGGGATTTGAAACTCAATTTAAACTTTCTTGAAATTGTGTGGATGAACTTACTTGCGTAAAGATAAAACTTTACAATATTTTAAAGATAAAATTGCTCTGTCTTAACTATAGCTAGAACAAATGGATCTTGGCTTATCTGGACTTCTTTTTTGCTAATGATATGTAGTGGTCTCAATTCTCTAAGTGCTATGGACTGAATTATGTTTCCCCCAAATTCGTAAGTTGAAACCTGCCCTCCCATTCCCCAGTATCTGTGTTGTGGAGAGAGAGCCTTTAAGTAGGTGATGAATGAAGTCACAAGGGCAGAGTCCTGATCCTATATAATGGGGTCACCTGTAAGAACCCACACCAGTGCTCTCTCTGCCATGTGAGCACACAGCGAGAAGGCAGTTGTCTGCAAGCCGGAAAGAGAGCCCTCATCAGCCCTCACCAGCACCTGCCCATGCTGGTGTCCAGATCTGAGACTTCCAGTCTCCAGAACTGGAGAAAATAAATTTCTTTTGTTTAGGCCACCCAGTCTTTGGTATTTTGTCATGGCAGCCTGAGCTAACACTCTGCGTCTGACATCATAATGATTGCCATATTAATGAGTAATATTAAGAGTATTAAGAATATTAAGAGTAATGAGTCATGAGTAAAGAGTAATGAGTAATGAGTCACCTTTGATTAAAAATCATCTTATTATAGTCTATTTTTGTTCCAGCGTGTTTAGGCATTAAAGAAAATAAATGAAGCATTGATTCTATCTGTTCATGTCTGCTGACTCCTCATGAACTGTGTGAAATGGCAACGACATTTTCTAGCCATCTCAGGGCCTTATAACATGTTTAGGCTTTATGTGTCATTTCATGTCTTTTCTGATACTCTGGATCTGAAATGATCTTGCTGTCTAATTTACTTAGGTGACCAGAGACACGCTTAGTAACTTAGGCTTCTGAAATGCAAAATAATATTGCTTATGTATCTTTATTTTTTTCAGAGCAGGGTCATTTCAAGAGTCAGAACCACCAAGAAAATTGGATAATTGCACTGCTGTTTTTGATATCAGTTGATATTATACATACTTTTCTCCAAGGGAATATGTCATAACAATCTGACATTTTCTCATATCTACTTCTGAGGCCTCATTCTCATATTGCATGTATTAAATTGGTAGTAGGTTTTGGATTTAAATAAAACACGGACTTCGTCATAAGTGTGGTAAAGAAATTTTGTCTATTTTATTTTCACATCTTCGGTGCTTGAAATGTGTCAGGACAATGGGTGCATAGTTATTTGTTATACATAAAAAAAAACCCCTCCATATAAAATCTGATCCATGTGAGAATTTGCAGCATTCTGACTTTGAAGTGCTCCTCAAAGAATAATAGTTATGGAAACTTCTGAAAAGAGGTTTATGTAAACTTCTGAGTTACTGGGGTAGAGATGTTTACTCACAACATCTGACATATGATGATGACATATTCTAAACGTTTAATCAACAGAATGCAGTATTGAGGCAACATGACAGGAATTTAACATGGGAGATCAGGAAAGCAGATAAGGAAACTCCTTGTGAAGGACACTTTTATGATTGCTCACCTCTGTTCTGGATACCACACAGGAACAGTCCTCCGGAGCTGCGCTTTGCATTGTGGAAAGCTGCCGCGGCTTTTGCCCTGAGGACAGCACACAGGCAAGTAGGGAATAGTGTGTTTAGCTGGTTTGTTTGAGACTCTTAACATCAGTAACTCTGGCTTTGTCCAGCTGGCAAGTAAGTCTCATTGCTTCAAAAGAATCTTAGGGTTAAATAAACTATGATTAACTATGAGTGACTTCAGAGTTTTCTGTTTGGTGAAGACCATAATTCTGGTTACTGAAGTGTCCTTTATGTAGCCACTGTTTGTGGCTTAGGACCTGGATGGTAAAATGCTTCTTTTCCTGTAAGAAAATGTTCTACAATATCCATTTCATTTTTATGCTATTCTCTGAGAATTATGGGGTACTGTGTTGTGAGTATTCCTACAAGAAGGCTTACAAGCAATTAATAGACCATTTTACCCAAGGGTGACCATGCTATATAGTTTGAAGGTAAATTAGAAGACAGGTAATATTTCACAGAAACCCTTTTGTCTTTTTCTAGCATTTTCCCTGCCCTTGAGGATTTTGTTTCCTTTGCTACTTAGTTGATGACAGATTTCAGAATTTTTATTAAAAAAAAAATCTCTCATTCATTGCTTGGGGGAATGCAAAACGGTTTGGTCCTTTGGTTTCTTGCAAAACAGAATGCAATCTTATCATATGATTTATCCAGAAATCACACTCCTTGGTGTTTACTCAAAGGAGTTGAGAACTTAGGTCTACACAAAAGCTTGCACAGGGATGTTTATGGCAGCTTTATTCAGAGTTTCCCAAATTTGGAAGCAGCTCAGATGTCCTTCAGTAGGTGGATGGATAACTAAACTTTGGTGCATCCAGACAGTGGAGTATTTTTGAGCACTAAAAAGAAATGAGCTATCAAGCCATGACAAGGCATGGAGGAACCTTCAAGGTAGATTACTAAGTGAAAGGAGCCAATCTCAAAAGCCTACATATTGTATAATTCCAACTATAGGACGTTTTGAGAAAAGCAAAACTAGGGAGGTAGTAAAAAGAGCAGTGGTTGCCAGGGGTTTAGGGAGGGAGGAGGGAAGAAGAGGTGGAGCATGGAGGGTTATTAGGGCAGTGAAACTACTCTGTATGATACCATAATGATGGATACATGTCATTATGCATTTGTCAAAACCCATAGAACGGATAGCAGCAAGAGTGAATGGTAGTGTAAACTGACTGTGGGTGATTAGGATGGGTCACTGTAAGTTAGTTATAACAGATGCACCACTTTGGTGGGGGGTGTTAATAATGGGAGAGGCTATACATGTGTGAAGGCAAGGATATATGGAAAACCTCTGTACCTTCCACTTAATTTTGCTGTGAACCTAAAACTGCTCTTTAAAAAGTCTAAAAAAAATCATGGATCTACATTTGAGTGGTATCTAGCCATAGCAAATAGGTAACAAAGTCCTAAAACCTTTGCTCGCCTTTGGGTTGATTAGCTACAGATTCCATCAGGGCCTGAGGACTATGAATGTTCAAAATAGACCCTGACCAGAGATTCATGATTTTGTCTGAAGAGGAAGTTTGGTTCTGGTTAAGCTGAAATTGGTTGTGGGAAATTTATAGGAAACAAATACTTCTTTGGTGTGGTAAACTGAAATTTACCAGCCTTCAGGAGAAATGCTGTAAGATTACTAGTGGTCTTGCTTTTATGTTGTGATGCCATGTAATGCCATGATGGGCCATGTGAAGATGAAATGTAATAAGACAGTTCAGTAAAGGTCAAATATAGATTGAATCCAGATAGGGAAGCAGTGCCTTTGAACTGAAAAAATTGGATATGGCCAGACAACAGTGGAATGAAATTGAATCTGGCTGTAAAAAGCTTCAGAACTTGGTAATGAAATATTTTAAAAATAATTTCAATAGATGTAATAGTTGTTAAATATATTTATTCAAGACTCTCCTGTGTTTGGGACTTTGGTGCATCTATTTAATGTTCTACAGATTTGTTTTTTGTCTTTTGAAAGTTGACATTCAAAAGAATGAAAGTAGAGTTTGAGGACAGAGTACATCATTGCATATGTGTTTGAGGTTGGGTTAAACTTTTTATATCAGAACAGTCTGAGGGATACACCTTTGTAATCAAGATACGTGTGAGTGCTTTCATGACTCTAATGGAAAACTGGCACTGTTGGATGCGTGGTATAGTTTGGGGCCACTGCCTTGATTTGTGTTAAGGTGACAGCAGTTTTATCCATCATTGTTGCACTACCCATGAAAACGTCAACACAGTGAATAAGGCAAATCATGTCTTGGTATTAATTTGAAAACAGTTTTTACCTTGTGGATTCCCTGAAATTATTTCTAAAAATTCTGGAGGCCTGAGAACCACATTTTAAGTACAGAAGTTCTAGGTCTGGGATCTCCAAGGAGGAAAGAAGGCATACTGTTTATTTTTAGCTATGCCTTCTGTTTGATCCTGAAAGTACAACTCTCTTATTTTAAAAGTCCCTGAATTCCATAGCATCATGAATGTTTATCTTCTATAATGCTTTAAATTTCCAGTTTTCTCCTTTAGAAGAATTGTAATAGCTTTTGGAGAAATAATACTTGCACAGTGTTTTGATTAAGTGTAAGACTAAACAATTATTTTTTTGGTGATGAAAATAAGTTTCATATTTTTTTCCTAAAATGTATTGCATTTTGCATTTATATAGGCATCCCATGGGAGATTATAGACTAATTAGAAATATAGATTTAAAATTTTTTTTTATTTATTAAACATTTTTTTGATGTTTATTTTTGAAAGAGAGGACTGAGCATGAGCAAGAGAGGGGCAGAAAGAGAGGGAGACACAGAATCTGAGGCAGGCTCCAGGCCCTGAGCTGTCAGCACAGAGCTCAATGCGGGGCTCAAACCCACGAACTGTGAGATCTTGACTTGAGCTGAAGTCCAGTGCTTAACCATCGGAGTCACCCAGTTGCCCCTAGATTTTTTTTTTAAAGAAGCTTATCCTTAGAAATACCAAGATTCTTCTTCACATTTACTGTAGGTATTAGGTGTTTATTTGAGTACAAATATATTATTATTAGGGTTTTTTTTTTGGGCCATACAATTATGGCTAATGGATTCATAATTATGCTTGGTTTTTGTTTAAATAATGATAGTGGTTACCACATGCCATACACTGATTCACTACATGTATCATAGGTTCTTAATCAAGGACATAAAAATATATTTCAGGGGCTTCTGAATTATTAATCTGCAAAGTTTGGTATATGATAACTTTTTATAAGGTGAAGACCCTCCAATTTTTGAAAAGTTTTCTTAGAAATACGTACTCTTGGCTATTTGATATTGGAGGAAGTGACTACAAATACTTTACTTCAATTCTTTGGGGAAGAAAATATGATTTTTAACACAGAATAGATTAAACAACTGGTTGCTTGAATTTTCTCTCTGTAACTGTTGTTTGGCGTTATGTAGACAAAGTGCAAGTCCTTTAATTGTGTCTGAATTTACAATACATGAAATTCACCCACACTTTTTCTATTTATTGCTCCATGGAAACAGCATGCTTTGGGCTGCTACTAAATTTCCCACATGGAGGACATTTCCACTTTTATATTTAAAAATACATTCTTCTAGATTATATTGTTTCATTTAAACTATTTCTGGAGCAGTAAAGCTTAATTATCTTTTAAAAATGCATTTTGAATGACTCAGCTTTTCATTGTATGGATTGATTTCCTTGTCATAACATATTCCAGTATTTTTTGTTCTCGTGATATTTCTTGGTATCTTCTCCTTGCAAAAAAAGTTCTCATGTGGGTGTTGTAGACTGTGGGTCTGGAGTTCTCACTTGTCCAGCAAGAGAGCAGATGCAGGATTGAAATGTGAGAGAGGCTAATGTCCAGGAGGAGACAAGAGCTTCGAGTAAGAGTCCTTGCTCCATTTTTTATTAGGATCAGAAGACTTACAAACGTGATGGACAATCACAAAGAGACAATGAAACCATAAACATTAACTCATGGGCTTGGGGGACAGGGGGTTTTGAAGATATGAAGTGTTAGGGGTTCAGGTCAGTATAAAACAAAATCTGGCACCAGGCAGATGGTGTTTACAGCAGGTATGAGGTGCCTCCTCTCTTTACCTAAACTTGTCTAGGGGACAAGTAAGATAGAGCATGCTACCTCAGAGTCAAGAGGACACCTTTCTTTTTCTAATTAGCTCTGGGCAACTTCACCCTTCTGTGGTCTCTAGCCCTGTTTACCTATTTTGGTCCTTCCTTCCTGTGAAAGCAGCTTTCTGCTATTATACTGAGTAGGGGGTGCTTTTGCCCTGAATACCTAATCTTGTTTACCTAATCTTGGACGTTTTCATCCTGAGATTTCCTATTCCTATACCTTTGTCCTATACTGGGGGCCTTTTCCCTGTTTACCTAAACTTGGATGTGTACATCCTGTGGCTTTCTATTTCTTTATGCCTTGTTAACCCATCATTGCAAACTCAGGGAATTCCTAAACTTATTCCCCACAATGGGGGACTTCATTAAAAGAGTTTTCTGTGTACATATTCCATGATGTATTTTTGTTCAGGTGTAACTTACATACAGCAAAGCCCAAATTATAAATATGTGGCTTTTAAAAAAAATTTTTTTTAACGTTTATTTATTTTTGAGACAGAGAGAGACAGAGCATGAACGGGGGAGGGGCAGAGAGAGGGAGACACAGAATCTGAAACAGGCTCCAGGCTCTGAGCCATCAGCCCAGAGCCCGACGCGGAGCTCGAACTCACGGACCGCGAGATCGTGATCTGAGCTGAAGTCGGACGCCTAACCAACTGAGCCACCCAGGCGTCCCATAAATATGTGGCTTTATGTATTAATTTAATGGCCTGTTTTTGAGAGCAATTTTAGGCTCACAACAAAATCATGTGGAAGGTACAGGTATTTTCTACCCACCTTGTGCCCCTAAACCTACCTAGCCTTCTCTGTTAACTGCATCCCCATCAAAGTGGTATTTGTTATAAATGATGAACCTACATTGATACATCATAGTCATCAAAGTCCATGAGTTACATTACCATTCACTCTTGGTATTGTACATGCTATAGGTTTTGACAAATGTGTAATAACATATATCCCTGATTAGCACATCATATAGAGGAGTTTTGCTGCCCTAAAAATTGTCTGTGCTCTGCTTATTCATCTCTTCATTCCTCTGTATCCCCAGCATCCACTTATCTTTTAACAGTCTTCTTAGTTTTGCCTGCTATGGAATGTAATACAGCTGGAATTAGAAAATATGTAGCCTTTTCAGATTGGCTCCCTTCTCTCTGTAATATTCCTTTAAGGCTCCAGCATGGCTTGTCATGCCTTGATAGCTCATTTATTTTATAGCACTGAGTAATATTCCATTGTCTGGATGTACCAAAGTTTGTTTATCCATTCACCTACTGAAGGACATCTTGACTGCTTCTAAATTTGTCAGCTGTGAATAAAGCTGCTGTTTGTGTGCAAGCTTTTGTGTGGACGTAAGTTTTCAATTCATTTAAGTAAATACCAAGGGGTGTGATTGCTGGATCAATCATATGGTAAGATTATATTTAGTTTTGTAAAAGCCATCAAACTGTCTTCCAAAGAGACTATGCCATTTGCTTTCCCATCAGCAGTGAATGAGTTTTTGTTGTGCAACATCCTTGCCAGCATTTGCTGTTGTCAGTGTTCTGAACTTGGACTATGCTAATAGATATGTGGTATCTCAATGTAGTGGTAATTTGCAGTGCCCTCATGTTGTATGATGTGGGTCATCATTTCATATGCCTGTTTGCTATCTGTATATCTTCTTTGGTGAGATGTCCAGTAAGGTCTTGGCCTATTTTTAATCAGATTGTGTTCTTATTGTTAAGTTTTAAGTCATCTTTGCATATTTTGTATAACAGCCATTATCAGATACGTCTTTATAAGCATTTTCACTGAGACTTTACAGTGTCTTTTGTGGGTTAGAAATTTCTTATTTTAATGAAGTCTAGCTTATTCTTTCTTTGATGGATCATGCCTTTCATGTTGCATCTAAAGAGTTATCACCAAACACATGGTAATCTAGTCTCCTGTTAATCTTCTAAGAGTGGTACAGTTTTGCACTTTACATTTAGCTCAAATCCATTTTACTAATTTTTTAAAAAGGTGTAATATGTGTGTCTGTTCTAATTTATTTTTTGCATGTCCAATTGTTCCAACACTATTTGTTGGGAAGACATTCTTTTCACCATTGTATTTCCTTTGTTTGTCAAAGATCAGTTGACTGTATTTATGAAAGTGAGTTTCTGAGCTCTTACTATGTTTCATTGCTGTTTGTCAATTCTTTTTCTGATACCACACTGTCTCAATTACTGTGGCCTTATAGTAAGTCTTGAAAGTGGGGCTGTGTCCGTCCTCCAACTTTATTGTCTCTTACAATCCTGTATTGTCTGTTTTGAGTCTTTTGCTTCTCCATATAAACTTTAGAATTAATTTTTCAATATCCACAAAATAACTTGCTGGGATTTTGATTGGGAATGCACTGAATCTATAGATCAAATTGGGAAGAACTAACATGTTGACAACATTGGGTCTTCCTATCTATGAACATGGAATAGTAGCTCTCCATTTATTTCTTTGATTTCTTTCATCAGATATTTTTAGTTTTCTTCATACATCTCATATGTGTGTGTGTATATATATATGTATATACATATATATATATATATATATATATATATGTATATATATATATACATGTGTGTGTGTATATATATATTCTTAGATGTATACCTAATTATTTCATTTTTTTGATGATAGTATAAGTGGTATTGTGTTTTTAATTTCAAATTCCACTTGTTTGTTGCTGGTATACCAGAAGGTGATTGACTTGTGTATAAGCAGTATATCTTGCCACTTTGCTATCATTGTTTATTAGTTACAGGAGTATCCTTTTAATTCTTTGAGATTTTCTGCATGAAAAATCATGTCATTTGTGAACAAAGACAGTTTTATTTTTTCTTTTCCAATCAGTATAATTTTTATTTCCTTTCCCTTTCTTCCTTCATTAACTAAGACTTTCAGTATAATGTTGAAAAGAAGTGGTAAGGACATCCTTGCCTTGTTCTTGATCTTCATAGGAAAGCTTTGAATTTTCCACCATTGAGTATGATTTTTTTTTAACTTTTTGTTTGTCTGTTTGTTTGTTTTTAAGTAGACTCCATGCCCAATGTAGGGCTTGAACTCACAACCCTGAAATTGAGTTGTCTGCTCTACTCACTGAGCCAAGCAGGTACCCCTAATATGATGTTAACTGTATGATTTTTTAAGGTATTCTTTGTTAAGGAAGTTTCTCTCTTTTCTTAGTTTACTGAGAGTTTTTATTATGAATAGGTTTTTGATTCTGTCAGATGATTTTTCTGCATCTATTGATATGATCGTGTAATTTTTTCTTTTCAACCTGATGATGTGACAGATTACATTAATTGATTTTTGAATGTTGAACCTCCTCATGTACCAGGGACAAATCCCATTTGGTTGTGGTGCAAAATTCTTATTATACATTGTTATATGTGAGTTTTTAATATTTGTTCAGAATTCTTGCTCTGTATTTTTTAATATTCAGAATTCTTTGTTCATGAGAGATACTGGTTTGTGGTTTTATTGTAATATTTTTTATGGTTTTAATATTAGGTATTCGTGTACTGAAGCTTCATATAGTGACTTAGGAGTTCCCTTTTCTTCTATCTTCTGAAAGGCATTGTAGAGAACTTGTATAATTTCTAGTTTAAACATTTGGTGGATTCATCATTGAACCTTTCTGGGCCTGGTGGTTTCTATTTTGGAAGGTTGTTAATTATTTATTCAATTTGTTTAATAGATACAGCCCTCTTCAGATCATGTATTTCTTCTTATCTGAGTTGTGTCTTTCAAGGAATTAGTCCATTTCATTTAGATTATCAAATTTGTGGGCACAGTCTTTTGTAGTATTCCTGCATTATCTTTTTAATGTCCATGGAATCTGTAGTGATGTCCCCTTTTTCATTTTTAATATTAGTATTTTGTATCCTCTGTTTTTCTTAGCTTGGCTAGAGGCTTATCTATTTTGTTAATTTTCTCAAAGAACTAGCTTTTGGTTTTGTTAATTTTCTCTATTTCTTGTTTTCAATTTAATTATTACTATAAAAACATATCTCTTTTTTCTTTATTTTATTTTATTTTTTACAATTTACATCCAAGTTCATTAGCTTATAGTGCCACAGTGATTTCAGGAGTAAATTCCTTAATGCCTCTTACCCATTTAGCCCATCCCCCCTCTCACAACCCCTCCAGTAACCCTCTGTTCTCCATATTCAAGAGTCCCTTATGTTTTGTCCCCCTCCCTGTTTTTTTTTTAATTTTTTTAAATGTGAATTTATTTTTGAGACAGAGAGAGACAGAGCACGAACAGGGGAGGGTCTGAGAGAGAGGGAGACACAGAATCCGAAACAGGCTCCGGGCTCCGAGCTGTCAGCACAGAGCCCAATGCGGGGCTCGAACCCACGGACCGCGAGATCATGACCTGGGCTGAAGTCGGACACTCAACCGACTGAGCCACCCAGGCGCCTCTTCCTCCCTGTTTTTATATTATTTTTTCTTCCCTTCCCTTGTGTTCATCTGTTCTGTGTCTTAAAGTCCTCATATGAGTGAAGTCATATGATTTTTGTCTTTCTCTGATGACTAATTTCACTTAGTGTAATACCCTCTAGCTCCATCCACATAGTTGCAAATGGCAAGATTTCATTCTTTTTGATTGCCAAGTAATACTCTATTGTGTATGTGTATGTGTGTGTGTGTGTGTGTGTGTGTGTGTGTATACCACATCTTCTTTATCCATTCATCCATTGATGGACATTTGGGCTCTTTCCGTACTTTGGCTATTGTTGATAGTGCTGCTATAAACATGGGGGTGCACGTGCCCCTTCGAAACAGCATACCTTTATCCCTTGGATAAATACCTGGTAGTGCAATTGCTGGGTCATAGGGTAGTCCTATTTTTAGTTTTTTGAGGAACCTCCATGTAGTTTTCCAGAGTGGCTGCACCAGTTTGCATTCCTGCCAGCAATGCAAAAGAGATCCTCTTTCTCAGCACCAACATCTGTTGTTGCCTTTGGTGTTAATGTTAGCCATTCTGACAGGTGTGAGGTGGTATCTCCTTGTGGTTTTGATTTGTATTTCCCTGATGATGAGTGATGTGGAGCATTATTTCATGTGTCGGTTGGTCATCTGGATGTCTTCTTTGGAGAAGTGTCTATTCATGTCTTTTGCCCATTTCTTCACTGGATTATTTGTTTTTTTGGGTGTTGAGTTTGATAAGTTGTTTATAGGTGTTGGATACTAACTGTTTATTTGATGTGTCACTTGCAAATATCTTCTCCCATTTCGTCAGTTGCCTTTTAGCTTTGCTGATTGTTTCCTTTGCTGTGCTTTTTATTTTGATGAGGTCCCAGTAGTTCATTTTTGCTTTTGTTTCCCTTGCTTCTGGAGACATGTCGAGTAAGAAGCTGCTGTGGCCAAGGTCAAAGAGGTTTTTGCCTGCTTTCTCCTCAAGGGTTTTGATGGCTTCCTGTCTTATATTTAGATCTTTTATCCATTTTGAGTTTGTTTTTGTGTATGGTGTAAGAAAGTGGTCCGGGTTCATTTTTCTGCATGTTGCTGTCCAATTTTCCCAGCCCCACTTGCTAAAGAGACTGTCTTTATTCCATTGGATATTCTCTCCTGCTTTGTCAAAGATTAATTGGCCATATGTTTATGGGTCCATTTCTGGATTCTCTATTCTGTTCCATTGATCTGAGTGTCTGTTTTTGTGCCAGTACCATACTGTCTTGATGATTATAGCTTTGTAATACAGCTTGAAGTCCGTCTCATTTTTATTATTTCATTTCTTCTAGTTGCTCTGCATTTAATTTGCTCTTTTTTCCCTAGTTTTCTAATGTGGAAGCCAGAACTATTCGTTTTAGATCTTTTAGCTCTTTCTTTTTAATATATGCATTCAGTGTTATATGTTTTCCATGCGCTGCTTTCACTGTATCCCACTAATTTTTTGTGTTTTCATATTCATATAATTCAAAATATTTAAAAATTCCTCTATGGTTTTTTGTCTCATGTGTTATTTAGAAGTGTTTTTATTAAATATTACAACTATTTTGAGATTTCCTGTTTATCTTTCTATTATTGATTTCTAGTTTAATTATATTTGGTCTGAGAGCTGACATCAATGATTTCTGTTCTTTTAAATTTGTTAAAGTGTGTTTTGTGTCTTCAGAATGTGGTCTATGTTGGTGAATGTTCCATGTGAGCTTGAGAAGAATATGTATCCTGCTATTGGATGAAGTTGTATCTAGATGTCAGTATATCTAGTTGATGGATAGTGTTGTTAAGTTCAACTGTGTCCTGCTAATCCTGCCTGTGGATAAATCCATTTCTGAAAGAGGGATGTTGAAATTTCCAAGTATAATACTGGAGTCATGTCTTTTTCTTACCAATTCTATCAATTTTTGCTTCGTATATTTTGACACTCTGTTGTTAGGTGCATACACATTAAAGATTGTTATGCCTTTTTAGAGAATTGATCCATTTATACTGTAATAATGACCCTCTTTCTCTCTGACAGTTTTCCTGGATATGAAATCTCTTCTTTCTGAAGTTAATATAGCTACTCCTGCTTTCTTTTGATTTATGTTAATATTAAATATGTTTTCCACCCATTTATTTTTAATCTGTTTCTTTGTATTTAAAGTGGGTTTCTTGTAGACAACATATGTTTGAGTCTTATTTTTTTATCCAGTCTTTCAATCTCTGTTTAATTGGTGCATTTAAACTCTTGATATTCAAAATGATTATTAATATAGTTGGATTAATATTTATTATATCTGCTACTGTTTTTTATTTGTTGCCCTTGTTATTTGTCTCTGTTTTTCTTCCAGCCTTTTTCTCCCTTTTCTGGTTTTAATTATTTCATACGATTTCATTTTCTCTCCTTTCTTAGTATATTAGTTATTCAATTCTATTATTTTATTTTATTTATTTTAGTTTATTTTTTAGAGGTTGTTCTAAAGTTTGCAATATATTTTATAAGTCCAAATCCACTTTCATGTAACACTATATTATCGAAAAGGGTAATATGATCACCTTATAATATCAAAATATTTTTAATTTCTCCCTTTCATCCCTTGTATTATAGCTGTTGTTCATTTCACTTATATGTAAGCAAACATAATCAGACACATTGTTCTATTATTACTTTGAAAAAAACTGCTATCTGTTAGATCAGTTAAGAATCAGAAATTTAAATTTTTTATTTTGCCTCCATTTATTATCTCTAATGCTTTTCCTTTCTTTATGTAGATCTAAGTTTCTATACCATTTGCCTTCTCTCTAAAGAATTTCTTCTAACATTTCTTGCAAGGCGGGTCTACTGGCGACAAATTATTCCAATTTTTGTTTTTTAACCATTTCAGTCCACTTTCTTCTTTCTTGCTTTGTTTCTGAGAGAAGTCAGATCTAATTTTTCACTTTGCTCCTCTCTAAGTTAAGTCCCCTTCCCTTCCCACTCTGGCTACTTTCAGGAATTTTTCTTTATCTTTGTTTTTTTGTAGTTTGAATATGATCTGCATAGACATAGTTAATTTTTTAAATTATTATTATTGTTATTGTTATTTGACATTTATCCTGCTTAGTGTTCTTAGAGCTTCCTGGATCTGTGAGTGGCATAAATTCTGTCATTTTTTGTCATGTACATATATATGTGTGTGTGTGTGTGTGTGTGTGTGTGTGTGTACACACACACACACACACACACACACACACACACACATATATGTAATTGTTGTTCCTTTCTCTTTTTGTTTTCCTTCTGGTATTACCATTACTTGTATGTTACATCTTTTGTAGCTGTCCCTCAGTTCTTGGATAATCTTTTTTTTTTTTTTTGGCAGGTTTCCCCCCTCTTTCCTGTCCATTATTGGATGTTTCTATTGAGATATTTTCAAGTTCAGATTTTCTTTCGTCAGCTTTGTCTTGACCACTTATAAACCTGTCATAGGCATTCTTCATTTATATTACTGTGTTATTGATCTAGCATTTTTGTTTGCTTTTTCTTGGTGTTCCCATGTCTGCTTACATTGTCCATTTGGTCTTAGATGATACCTACTTTATCCGTTAGAGCCCTTGGTGTATTAATCAGAATTGCTTTAAATTCCTGGTTTGACAACTCCAAAATCCCTGCCATCTCTGAATCTGGTTCTGATACTTGTTTTGTATGCATAAATTGCGTTTTTTGCTCTTTAATATGCATTGTAATTGTTTTCCTGATAGCGAGACGTGATGTACTAAGTAAATAGGCCTTTAGCAAGGTGATGGTAAGGTGTAGGGGAGGGCGGCATTCTCTGTTCCTATGATCACCTCTCCATCTTTTCATGACCCTGTGTCTCTAGACAGTGAACTTCACAAGTCTCCATTTCTTTTTTTTTTGTCTGTTTTTATTTATTTTGAGAGAGGGAGCACGAGCGTGTGAGAGAAGGAGGGAAAGAGACAGAGAGAGAGAAGCCCAAGCTGGCTGTCTCCTGTGAGACCATGACCTAAGCCAAAACCAAGAGCTAGATGCTTAACCCACTCAGCCCCCAGGCACCCCTCTATTTCTGTATGCTCCCCTCCCACCTTAGGTGGAACAAGATGGTTCAGGTAACCTGGAGTTGGCTATTGTCCTTTCTCCACAGGGAAGGCGAGAGCTGTCTGGAGTTGAGTGTTTCTCTTCCTACAGATCAGTTAGGCTTTGATGAAACCTCTCTTGCTTAGGCTCAGGTAAAGTAATTTCTCCTGTGGGCAGACCTTGTTAAGAAAGGAATGTTCTGGTGTATTGAAAAATGGTTCTTCTTTCCTTTTCCTCACTGGAAGCACTAGGGAATGTTTCTCGGATACTCACCATAAGAACCTATTAGAGATTCAGGAGGTAAAATTCACAAATTGCCCCCTCCCACCCTTCCCCACAACTGGACTCCCCCATGGTATGTATGTATGTATGTATGCATGCATTTATTTATATTTTAAGTATAATTTATTGCCAAATTAGCTAATATACAGTGTATACAGTGTGCTCTTGGCTTTGGGAGTAGGTTCCCATGATTCATTGCTTACATACAACACCCAGTACTTTCCCCTATGGTTTTTAATCTTTCAGACTTTTACACACGAGACTCCAACAGTTCATCAATTACGGATCAGATTTTCCTACACCAATGTTGGTTCTTAGGGAGCTTTCCACTATGGTTTATTGTATTTCTCTGTTTTCACCTGTGTATTTCTCGAGTTTTGTGAGCAGAAATTTGCCCTGTGCACTTCTCTTATGTTTCTAAGAAGAGTTGAATTTTCAGTTTGTTCAGCTTTTTACTTTATGTCAGGGTAGAGTAACAACTTCTAGACAACTTATATGCTGGCCCAGAAACCATAAGTCACCACCATATATATTAAAAAAATTTTTTAATGTTTATTTTATTTTATTATTATTTTTTTAACGTTTATTTATTTTTGAGACAGAGAGAGACAGAGCATGAACGGGGGAGGGTCAGAGAGAGAGGGAGACACAGAATCTGAAACAGGCTCCAGGCTCCGAGCTGTCAGCACAGAGCCCGACGCGGGGCTCGAACTCACGGACCGCGAGATCATGACCTGAGCCGAGGTCGGACACCCAACCGACTGAGCCACCCAGGCGCCCCAATGTTTATTTTATTTTTGAGAGAGACAGAGCGAGAGAGTGAGCGTGAGTGGGGGAAAGGCATAGAGAGAGGGAGACATAAAATCCGAAGCAGACTCTAGGCTCTGAGCTGTCAGCACAGAGCCCAATGCGGGGCTTGAACTCATGAACCGTGAGATCATGATCTGTGCCAAAGTCGGACACTTAACCAACTGAGCCACCCAGGCACCCCACCACCATATATTTTTAAGTTAGGTATCTCATGTCGTAATTTACAGTTTTGTATTTCTACTTTTTTTTATTTTAGAGAGAGTGTGAATGGGGCGGAGGGGTATAGGGAGAGAGAGATAATGAGAGAGAGAGAGAGAGAGACAGAGAGACAGAGAGAGAGAGAGAGAGAGAGAGAATATCTTAAGCAGGCTCCAGGCTCAACATGGAGCTTAATGTGGGGCTTGATCTCAAAACCATGAGATCATGACCTGAACCCAAATCAGAAGTTGGACACTCAACTGACTAAGCCACCCAGAGGCCTCTGGTTTTGAATTTCAATATAGATGTTCTTTACATTTGGCTTGGAGCTTACAGCTATGATATGACATAAATAATAGACCAAAAAGAATTGGTTGGAATATTTCTTCCCCCAAATATTGAAGAAGTATTTTTTTCAAGCACCAAATACTTGGTCTTTTACTCTGTGAGAGTTTATATATTTTGTTTGAGTTTAGGCAAATGCCTTTAGCCAACATACTTTTTGATTCAGCATTTATGAATAAATAGATGGTGCTTTCCACTGTCAGATCCCTTTGTGGCTTTGTCTAGAATTGTGTCATTCATGTGATGCTAGCCCCGTGGGACTACAGAAAACTTTAGGAATGTTCTTTAAAGATTATTTATCAGGTTTTCACTTGTATACTTTAAATGTTGAAAAGAACAAATCATTTTAAAGGGACCCTTAAGTATTTTCCTTAATATTTTCTAGAGAAGAAGCATCTGATAAGTAAATACTGTTGGGAGTGCAAACCCATATCAATTAAATAAGAAAACATAATGATTCTGCCCTTATTTCAGTGTTTAGCTGGCAATCCTGAAAGCAAGAGATGATTGGAAATTTTTCATTATAGTCTGGCTAAGATGACGAATGCAAATACATTACCAGCCCAGAATATGAAAGATTTGAAAATGAGAGATTCATTGGTCCTGGGGAAATATCCCAAGATTTGTAGTTATTATTTACTTTGTCACCATGGACAAGTGTATGTGCCACCAGCAAACCAAGGGAAAATCCAACAAATAACTAAATAATTTTTAACCCACCAGTTTCACTAGCAATGCATGATATCTAGGAAATACCTAGGATGCCTAAGTGTCTGGGATATCGTAGGACAGAAATGCCTAGGAAAAAATTAATGAAAGATGTACAAGTTTTCTGCACTCAAAACTATAACATTTTTCTAAGAGAAATTAAGGAAGACTTATATGGTGAAATATGTTATATTCATGGGTTTGAAAGCTATTATGAAAATGTCATCCTCTACACATTGATCTACAGGTTCAGGGCATGTCAATCAAAATACAGCTACTTTTTTTTTTTTTTTGTAGAAGTAGATGATGCTAAATTTAGATGATGCTAAAATTTATATGAAAATGCAAAATGTTTAGAATATCTAAGATAGTTTTGAAGGAAAAGAAAAGTTGGAGAACATGCCAGATTCAAGACTTAATACGAAGTGGCAGTAATTATCACAGTGTGGTACTTGCACTATAATAGGTAAATAAATAAAAAGAACAGAATTGAGACTTCAGAAATAAGCCCAAACTTATATATGAGGAGCAGAAGAACTTTCAATGAAGTGGTGTTACAGTAACCGTATATTTTATATGGGAAAAAATGAATCCTCATATCCCTCTTGTATGTAAACAAAAATTAATCCAAGAGGGTCATAAGTGTAAATGTAAATGTGAACATTCTAAAAGTTCTCTAACAAACTACAAAATATTTTCATGATCTTAGGGAAGGTGGAGATTTCTTAAGGGCACAGTAAGCACTAACGATAATGGAAATCTATTTAAATAGGATTTCATCAAAGTTAAAAACATTTATCATCAAACGGCAGAAAGCAAAAAGGCCATCGATAGATTGGGAATGCATAGATATGACAAAGGACTTGTATCTTCAATATATAAAGAATTCATATAGCTCAATAATAGACAACTCAGAGAAAACATGAGCAAAAGTCTTGCTCAAACATTTTTATAAATTGAGAAAAAAAATATGGAAAAAGATACTTAAAATTGTTGTCTTCAGGGAAATGTAAACTAAAACCACAATAATATGCCATTATAGAATGAGTTATCATAGAAAGACCAACAATACTGAATGCTGGCAAGGATGGGGAGGTAATGCAACTCTACACACACAACAGGAGATGTAATTGGTTTAAGCACTTTGGAAAACTTTTTGGCATTGGCTGATAGTTCAACATATTTCTACCGTTTGACCTAACAATTTCATTACTGGGAATATACCCAAAGGAAATAAGTACAATGTGCATAAAAGTATTTGCATAGGAATATAGTGCAAGTAGCTTTCTTAATAACTAGTAGCTAGTAGTTTTCTTAATAATTGCCCAAACCTGGAAATGGCCCATATGTTCATTAATAGGTTGTAACATTATAATGTTGCCTTTCTGTAGTTTGTCCAACACTGCTATATGATGGAATTTCAGTGGTTTTTCTAGCCTTAAACTTAAAGAGTTATCTTGATCAGAAGCCTAATGTTCTTTAAATGGTGTTGTTTTACAATGTTTATGCAGTATAGAGGGCTTGGAGACTACAGTTACATGCGAGGTGCTGTTGCAGGTGACTTCACTAGATGAAATTTTGTGTACGATATGATGGCATAGCATACTATCTGAGTGGTGCTGTTCAGTGGTAAGCATAAAATATAGTGCTCAAGTGTGGGAGGTTAAGGTCATGAACCATCACCTATAGAGGAAATTAGAATCTGGAACTTTCTAGCATAGAGAAGCAGTGTAATGATCGCCATACACTCAGCCTTTTAGATGACTCCAGCTTTCAGTGGAAAGAGTGAAGGGGAGTCAGCCAAAGAGCAAGAACCAGCCTGCTGGAGTATCAGCAGAACGAGAAAGGGTTGTGTGACTGGTGTTGTCTTGGTATTTTTCTTATTAAGGAGTAAGATTGAGAAGCATAGTGAAGAATCACAGGATTTAGTGAGGATAGGTTACTGGCTATGCAGATACAAATGCATTTGAGACTAGCAAAATGTTTAGTGGAGGGTTGGGTTTTAATGGAATGATAGATAATAAATTAATAAATTTTGTCCTTAAAGACAGAAAAAAGAAAGAGTGGCAGATTTAATGGCAATGAACATCCATCCACTGACAATTTATTATTACTCAAACGGGACGGTTAAAATTAGAAAAGACAGCTTGGGGCAGGTGAGGTTGATTAATTAGGTGAGGATGTTAAAGTATATAATAGAAAGACTATTGGCATATAATTGGAGATGCATCCTTTTAGGAATGTGAGGGTCTGAGAGAGAGAGAGATGGAGACATTTATTTATATAAGATGTGATCTCAATTTGAAAATTTCTGCAGTCTCATATTTTTTGGTAACTTATGAGTAAAAAAATCCTCAGTAAGAATCCTCTGAAGGTGAGAAATTACATGATGCTAAAAATTAATATGCTTTGTCACGCTGAAGAAGCATTAGTTGTGACATGGTGTCTGTTTCTTTGAACACTTTTCGGTGAGTAATACAGAACCACATGTACAAAATGTCATTGACTGATACCAGGAAATAATGAAATTTTGTTGGGCAGCAAGAGGT
The DNA here is from genome assembly GCF_046562875.1 of Panthera onca. Classification (NCBI taxonomy): domain Eukaryota; kingdom Metazoa; phylum Chordata; class Mammalia; order Carnivora; family Felidae; genus Panthera; species Panthera onca. The sequence continues at coordinate 109,533,189 of NC_138348.1, forward strand.
AAAGCAGCCAAGACAGACAATAATTTTGCAGACATGTCAAGAGATTTTGAAATGAAAAAAAAAAAAATTAGCATGAGTAAAATAAAATCACATGTTTCATCTTTGCTTTAAAATTTCTTCACGTGTCAAAGGTCCTGTAATAAATTATGTCAGTGCTAGATTTTTCCTTGGTGCAAGAGCGAACTGTGAGACCATGGGCATAGATTTTGAAATGCTTGAGACTCGAGAGGTTGGAGCTTGCCATATGGACTGGATGTAGGCACATCTGAGATTAGAAAGCCAAGATTCTACACCTCTTCAAAAGTTGATAAGAATCTGTTACATGACCAATTAATTTATTTCCTGCCATCTGATTTTCTAACAGAATTGTCCTTCTTTGAGCTTTTTTCTGGGCCTTTTGAAATGTATGAGAGCTTATCCTAGAGAAAACAAAACAAAACAAAAAGATGCCAAAAACATGATTCCTAACCCTTTGTAAAATGTATAATGTGAGAGACAAGAGTAAAAGTACATTTTATCTGGGAAATATTGTTAAGTGCCTTTAAATTATCAAGAAGAATAAGGAATATAAAATGCAAAACAAGAAATATGGCAATGAAAAGACATTCATTCGTAGGACCCAGTTTTCATTTAATTTATGTGTATTATGTGTAGAAGAGATATAGTGCATTGCAAATAATTTCTTTTTAGCCGATGCACAATTTGAGAGTCCTTTTTTAAAATAAAGAGTACTGGATTAAAATATAACCTTATATGTTCTACCTTTGAAGAGAGCTTTTCTTGCGGTCTTCAATAGCAATTTTGTACTATCTATAGTTCATGCTACTCTTCCTGTCCTCAATAAATCTTAAAAGAATTGGTTGTTCTAAAGTAGGGAATGGGCCAAAGTAGGAGGATGCATCAAGATGCCAAATTGGAAAGGAAATCAATTGCTTTTCCAATGATCAAAAAGAATATAGCACCAAAGAAATGAACTTTTCTAACTGTTCTTATGGGACAAGCAAAAGATTCCTGTAACCATGGTATCCGGCAACCAGAAGTGATGGATTAGATATTTACTAAATCATTATCCTTATTGAGGCACAAACACCTGTTGGCTATAAAGGAAAAGTATAGCCCTTAAACAAAAGCAAAAGGCAAGGGAAATAAAAACAGTTGTATTACTCTCCCCACAGCATGCGGTGATGAATGTCCTGTTCAAGACTTGTGTACTAAAAATAGTTTGCTCATTCGGAATCTGCTCTAGGTCTCAGCATCTTTTAAAGACTTTTTTCGGACAACTTACCTTAGAACATAGTAGTTAGGTAAGGTGACTGTTCATTTTTTTTCCCTTCAAAGAGAGACCTTCTCAGGCAACTTAAAAAAATTTTTTTAATGTTTTATTTTATTTTTGAGAGACACAGAGAGAGTGAACAGGGGAGGGCTAGAGAGAGAGGGAAACAGAATACGAAGTATGCTCCAGGCTCTGAGCTGTCAGCACAGAGCCAGATGTGGGGCTCAAACCCACGACCTGTTAGATCATGACCTGAGCCAAAGTCAGATGCTTAATGGACTGAGCCATCCAGGAACCTTCATGCGACGTTTTTAGTGTTTTATCCAGAATCACTGTGGTAATAACCTTCAGAGGCTGATAAAGAACTTGGTAGGACCATGACCCTGTAGGGGAAAGATGAAAATGATACTATAAATTGTGGCAGTTGACAATCTTTAGAGGAATATTGGGAATATAAGGCTACTATTAATTCTGAGTTGGATGACTTAATTCTATGGCTTTTACTCAATGTAAAGATCTTTGGATAGTTTAGAAAGGCAAAATGACCTGCTTTAGTTTTGATGCCTGTCACTTAACCTAAAAATATTTCTGTCACCAGCTACCTTTTCTTATTCCAGTAACACGTAGCATTGTAAACAACTGATTAATTTGAACCAGGCATTACGATTAGGTAGGTGTGACACAACTCTGAGAGGAATGAGGGTGCTGGGGAACATGATTGAAATGGTTGGGATGAGGTTCAAGCTGGGCAGGAAAGGAGGTGAAGCATGTGGGGTTTAGTGACTGGAGAACAGCATGAAGTCAAGGGAGTGGATGCTTCAGTATATGTTCAGTGGCTAAAAGGATGAATAAGACAGCTTTCAGATTTTGAGATTTAAGATACCTTTGTGGATGATCCTGTCTAAATTGAGGTCATGTAAGTGGAGAAAGGAAGGTCATTGAAATAAGTGAAGTCAGTGAACTATGACAACAAGGGGATGGATGGGTCATCCAGATGAAGAGTAGAGCAGACTTGCAATAATTAATTAGTTAATCAGTTACTGAACATCTGTATGGGGCATTAAGCATGAAAGGAGTTGGAAAATGTACTATTTATAATTTCTATGACTGGGGGTAACAGATTAGAAAATTCATTACAATAGACTTGATGGTTACAATAGAGATAGATAGTACCTTTCTCTCAGTAGATACTTAAATATTTGTTGAAAGAATAAGCACATGCATGACGTCTTAAGGGAGCCCAAAGGAACTAGCCCAGCAAGGACAACAGGGGAATGACTATGCAGGAGAGTCATGGAAAGACATCTAGTGGAGATAAGCTTTGAATGAAATTTGAGGGATTATTTAGCCATCTCCCAGCTCGGTTTAGAGGCTAGGGATTCCAAACGTGGAAAATGCCTCTCTGTGCAAAAGCGGAGAGGACAGGTGAGGCTGCCTGCAGGAGAGGACTAGAGAGCTTCCTTGGGGAGGTCCTGGATGCCTGCTTTATATTATTGGACTTTATCTTGAAGGAATAAAGAGCCATTGGAGGATTTCACGATGGGATGTGGTAAAATCAGATTTGGAATTTGAGTTTCTAAGGACTCTTTTATTGGCTGTGTTGAGATTATATCGGAGAGATTAATGCTGTAGGCCTTTTGGGGCATTCCACATTTGAAGTGTCTGTTCTACTAGACAGTTGAATAGACATAGTCTTTTGCTTTTGTTTTACATTAAATTAAGTGTGCACAAATATATGTGTATGTATGTGTATAAATATTTGTTCTTGTGTTTATGCATAGCTGTGCCTATAAATAGACATAATGTAAGCACACACACTAACATATACAGCATGCAGATAGGATGCAGTGTGCCTGTGAATAGCTGAAGACCTAAAATACCAAAAAATTATTTCTGTTTCATGTGACAAATGTGTAGCCATCTAGAGTTGGTATTGGTGTATCAGGAATCCAGACAACTTTTATTTTTTGTTCCACTTCCCTCAGCATCTAGGCTCTTCTTCGTGGCCTAGTTGTCAGCGTCATATAAACATTCCAACTAATAGGAAGGAAGAAAGGATGGAAGAAACAGATAACCTTGGCTTAAAGAACCGTTTTACTCTAAGGGCATATTAAACATGATGTTTCAACTTACATCCCATTGACTAGGATTTAGCCTAACAGCCTCGCTTGACTGCGAGAGAGGCTGTAAAATCTTATCTGTTCTGGATGGCAATATGCCCGGTTTACAGTGATGGCTCCCCTATGAGGAAGTAGGGGGAGAAGGAATACAGATGAGAACTAGCAGACCCTGCCATTAAGTGCTTCATTTCTTCCTCCTCCACTAGTTCTCGCTAGACAAAATGTGAGTGTGTGGATATGAAGTTGACATGTTCTTAGAAGTCCTCCATTCGGAAAAACCTAAAATCACATATTTTATGGGCACTAATAACATTTTGCAAGTATAAGCATTTTTCAGAATGATCGTGTTTATGTCGTTGGCTTAGTATATACCACATATGATTGTAGTAAATTGCATTTGTTAAAGATTTTTCAACATTTTTACAAAGTACGTTCACACCTCATATAGTCTAGCTAGCATTTCTAAAGTAAATAGGACGATAGCACTATCCGCATTTTATTACTGGGGAAATGGAATTAACAGAGGGTAGTTATAGTTGATATTTTAGTTTGGATGAATGTCTGCTGGTAATGGCATGGCATTCTTGGCATTTGAGAACTTAGCAGTCAAGAAGTCTGTTTTTTCACTTACATTGAACAGTGGTATCTTGACCATAGTCAGAGCCTCGCATTTTCTCATGGGTGTGACTATTTCCTTTTCCCACCAGGACACGTCAATTGTTTGGTGTTGCTCATTAACACAAACATCTTTCATTTCCCTGCCAGTGCGACACACAAAATGGATCTACATGTTAATTGTTTTTTGATGTATTCACTGTACAAAATAACCAGAGAATTCAACTATGTTCATTTTACAGTATCCTGATAAGTGTGATCATGAGAGATGTAAAGTGAGGCAAACACTTTCAGTAGAAACTGGCTCCAATCCATGTGTTTTGAGCTGTTAGTAGGATATAGTTTATAATTTCTTGTCCAGTGGTCCTTCCAGTTAATGCAAAGTATGTATTTTTAACCGATTATCTGTAGGAGTAAACTTTGTGAGAATACCTCTTTCTTGAAAGTAGCAAAGGAGAAAGCAAACTATTGAGTCACTGACCGGCCCAGGAGTTGAGCCATGTTTTTTTAAAACACTCAATTTTTAGTTAAAAACCTAAGTGACATGGTTTAAATTTAAACTCTCACTTGGTAAGAAGCTGACAACTAATCAAGGGCTAAAACAAGACAATTTGGCATGAAACTCCCTCATTTGTTTTTAATAAGGTTCTATATTGTAGAAACTAGTAATACAGCTTTTTACTAACAGTACCGATCTCCAAGAACATTTTTCATTCCTCATCACACCTCTTTGTTTCATGACATCATCTATTATTAAATTCTGTCTACATCTTGAGACACTTTTTTCCTTTGGTTTCTGTTAACTTTGCCTTTTTTTGTTTTTCCTCCTTCCAAAGGCTTGCTTGCTCCTTCTTGGTTTACTTTGCAATCATCCTTGTCCACCCAGCCATTGGATGGGGCTTGTTCCAAGCTGTTCCTTCCCAACTCCCTTTTCTCTCTTCTCTTCCTTACCTCAGAGCGTTTGTACCTGGCCTGCTCTTTGCCTGAAATGTTCTTCTCCCCAGGATTCACCTGCTTAGTTCCAGTTACATTTTAGATCTAAATGTAACCAACACTTGTTCAGGGAAGACTTCCTTGAACTGACGAATAAAAATTCCCGTTATGGCTGTCGTAGCATCACTCAGCTCTTCCAGACGTAACAGAACGACATGTCCATGGAGACACAATCCGTGTTGTGTTGCTCACGACTTAACCCTCACGTCTGCAATCTTTCTTACACACTAGATGCACAATAAGGATTTGTTGGCGAATGAATGAGTACATCTTTTTGGGCATATTCTACCCATTATAAAAACATCCTTTGTGTACATTACACATGTGGAGATAAGAATATCCAGAAGTCTACTCACTTGTTGGCTGAGTTGAGATGGATATGTAGTCAAAAAATGAAAGGTGAACATTAAATGATCAGGTCCCAGGGTGAGACGTGTGCTTGTTCTAAGTGTTGTAGGGATTAAAACATTGTAGGCGCAGGACAGAATGAGTATAAATGGCTAGATAGTGTCATTGTAACCCCCCTCAATAAGGATTTGCGTTCTCCAAACAGCTTCCATATGTAATATCAAAGGCAAAAATCATTTTTCCTTATCCAAATGCAGGTTTATATACAAAGAGAAGACAACACAGATATTAGGCAGTCTGCCAGTTAGCTAAATGGTGACCCTCAGATACTGGGTGTTCACGTGTTTCTCTGATGAGAGTCTCAGGGTTTGAATGAGGGGCAATCATGGGTCAATTTTGTAGTTTGAGTTCAGAACGGATACAGTCTTAACATCACATCTCCAGTAAACACTTGAGACTGCCAAGCATATGGTCGTTTCCTCCTTGAGACAAATTTTATTCTTTTGGGGGTAAATTTCAATAGCAAAAATACATATTTTTGACAAGTGTAACTTTCTGTGAAATGATAGTGGGAAAATTGCAGATACTGTCAAATGAGAATCAACCTCCATGCTCAACCATAGGTCCAAGATGGTTTCTTCTGTAGATTAGATTTATGAAGTCCTAAAGGAGTACTTTGTGCTTGTTTTCACTAAATATTTTAAATCTTATAATACACATTTTGTCTTCACGCAGCCATTGGGAAACTTAGTAATTTAGTTATTGTTTAAACAATACTTTCTCTTCCTCCCCTCAAACCCCCACCTTGTTAAGCTGCTGGTTATAAATCACGACACTGTTGAATTCTTTTTTTGTTACTGTTACTGTTTATTTACTTTTGAGAGAGAGAGAGAGAGAGACAGAGAGACAGAGAGACAGAGAGACAGAGAGACAGATCATGAGTGGGGGAAGGGCAGAAAGAGGGGGAGACACAGAATCTGAGGCACCTTCCAGGCTCTGAGCTGTAAGCACAGAGCCCGATGCCAGGCTTGAACTCAGGAACCATGAGATCATGACCTGAGCTGAAGATCGATGCTTAACTGACTGAGCCACCCAGGCGCCCTGTGACCCTGTTAAATTGTTACAACAGTATTGTGGAAACTAGAGCCATTAGAGAAAAGTGAAATGCACAGTTGACAAATCATCTGAATAATTTGATTCATGTAAAATTCCATTTTGAACAAGGCAGTTCCTATCCTACTCACTGTGTCTTCTCTTTAGCATCTCCACAAATTATGTAATAATCTTTGGCCACTTGGATGATGGTGATGCATCTATGGACCTCCCAACTCCAGGTATTATGTACTGAAATGTAGTGTGAAGAGCTGAGCCAACTTTTGTTTTCTTTTGTCAAATAAATAAGGGAAATGAAGAAAGAGAGAGAGAGGGAGGAGGGAAAGGGAAAGAGAGAAAAGTGCTTGGCAGAAATTTCCAGCGGAGGGAAGTGACTCATCAAGCTTTGCCATTGACAGATCAAGGCAAAGTCTGGGATGTTATGAAGGAGCTTCCGACAGATGCTGTTCTCATATGTTGTGATGACATTTGTATCATTCCTCACTCATTTTCAGGTAGCTTATATAACAGTATATAGCAGATACACTCTTATTAGTGATTAACATTACAAAATATCATGAAACAAAATGTTCATGCAGAGAATATTTAAATGAATAAAATTGATCAGAAATTATTCTGGACAATTCTGTAGAATTGGTCGTGATAGTATTTATTTTAGAGCTTTCCATGTTTATTCCTGTGTTTTACTTATTATGAAGTACCATAGATTGCCTCTGAGGAGGAGAAGAGGAAGGTAGTCTGGGAGAGGGGTCCTAAGGGGCTTCATCCATATTGTCAACATTTTATTTCTTTAGATGGATGATGGGTAAATGGGTATATGTAGTCTTATCCCTTTTCATATATAATAAATTTTTAATAAGAATAAATACATTTTAAGGCAGACTTAATAGTCCCTAGTTTTGTGACTTTGAGCAAGCACATTGTATGATCATTCTGGATTGTATTGGGCTTTATGTAAAAATAATATAATAAACACGGTAATTTGTGAAGGCAAGTCAACTGAGATATGGCCATCTCTTAAGGATGACTCCCGTTTTCTAACCAAAAATTGTATCATTTGTAATTTATTCATCCTTTGAACCTTTAGGGAGTAGCTAATGTTTACATGCAGTTGATGCCTTAAGTAACTGTACTTTATATGTACATAGAGTTATTATTAGACTTCTAACATTTAAAGTGGAGGCGACTTGGGGTACCTGGGTGGCTTGGTTGAGCATCCAACTTTGGCTCAGGTCATGATCTCATGGTTCATGGGTTCAAGCCCCATGTCAGGCTCTGTGCTGACAGCTCAGAGCCTGAAGCCTGCTTCACATTCTGTGTCTCCTTCTCTCTTTGCCCCTTTCCCACTCACGCGCTCTGTCTCTCTCACTCAAGAGTAAACATAAAAAAAAATAAAATGGAGGTGACTTTTCTAGAATCAAGTGTAATTGAAAATGAAAGTTGTTTATTGTCTGAACACAGTCCAAACCACTGGATAATTGGATTAATTCTGGGAAAATAGAATCATAGAAGGTTGTCTGGAAGGGACCTCAGAGATGATCTAATTTCCCCCTCCAATTATAAGTGGGGAAATGATTACAGTCCACAGAAGCTTTAGTCACTTAGTTATTTAGTAGAAGGACTAGTATTAAAACTAAGATTTCAGGGCTTCCTTACTGTATTGATATTTCTCAAACTGTCATCTCCAAAATTGTTCATATGAATGTAAGTAACAAAGCTAACGAACAGCAACAATAAAACTAGGATTTTGTGGTAAAATATCTTTTTGCTATATTACATTCCTATATCCTCCCCCCCTTTGTGGGTTTATAGCACACTTTAGTGTAATAAAGGCTCTGAGAAGCTCTGCATTATTCTATAATTGTTTAATACACTCTTCCCCACAATTTTTCATAACCCAACCCCTATTGTAGGAAACAGTGCATTTTGAGGAAATTTGACATAAAATTAGTCAAATCACTTTTTGTTATGCCATCTAATCAAATGAAAGATCAGTTTTTAAAATTAGGATAACTGATACGAGGCATATGGATCCACCTTAACATACACAGACATTCTCCCAATAAAGAGGTCAGTGTTCCATAAGTGCTTGTAAGAGTTTTCATTCATGGCTTAGTGAAGAGAGAGAATAAGGTTCTCTCTAATGAAAACTGAATATGCTAATGAAGATAGTAGTAATTATGGCGTAAATATAGGTGTGAGGCTTTGGCAGTGGAAACAGACAGAAGAGAGAGGAGAGAGGAGAGGAATCAGGCCCGTTTCAGAGTGATAGGGTTCTTAGCCCTGTCCTTTGCTCACTGGGGTGATCCTCAAACCAAATAAAAATACCAGAAGGTGTCATGAGAAAGATGATTCGTCTGAGGGCAGTAGATAGGAAGAAAGGATGTCAAACATAGGCGTGCTAAAGATTCAGTAGGACAATATTCCTCAATGAGGTTATTTTTGAATCCCGCAAGAAAACTTCCATGTCTCCACTCCTAAAACTTTTCCTTCTTAACTCTGTAATTCTACTTCGCCTGCTCTGGGTTCTCATTTAGTCGTTTGCGTATATGCTTTATCCCTCCCCAGACACCATTCTAGAAGACAAGGACAGTAGATGTTCTTTTTAGTAAGTCCCACAGGTACCGGCACATTACTTTGTGTGCATCATACTTTCAGTGAATGTTGGCTGACTGAATACATTACAGGACCAACAAGTGTGTATGTTACATGCGGTGCACAACTACGGTTGAGTACGTGATGCATTAGCCCTGGGAATCTCTTCTGTCGATAGGTTTAGAGTTTATTCAAGACAACACACTAAACAAGAGCATTCTGTACTGAAAGCCTTGATATAGGACATGTCCATGTAAGAGAGAGGTCAGAGAAGGCTTCGTAAAGAATATAGTGTTGAAAATTATTATTTAGTAAAGGTGGTGTTGCTGGATACATTAAATTAATGTCTGACTGCTGTTGTAAGAAATGATCACAAACTCAAGTATCTTAAAATAGCACCAAGTTAATAGCTTGCAGTTCTAGAAGTCAGTCTTATGAGGCTAAAATTGAACTATCTGTGGGACTGCATTCCTTCTAGAGGCTCCAAGGAGAGAATCCATTCCTTGCCTTTTCCAGCTTCAAGGGACTGCTTGTATTCTTTGGCTTGTGGCCCTTTATTGTGTTTTTAATGCACATTATTGCAACCTTTGCTTCTGCCCTGGGACCCTCCTGACTCCTTCTTACAAGCACCCTGTGATTATATTGTCCCAACTCTTCATTTTAAGATCCTTTCCATTTTAAGATCTTTAAAATATGTGCACAGTCTCTTTGGTCACATAAGGTAACATAGTCACAGTTTCTGGGGATTAGGAAGTGGAAATCTTTGCGGAGACATTATTCTTCCTACCATATAGTAGGGAATCAACGTGAGCAAAGTTCTGGAGGTGGACGAAAGCATGGAGTGTAAAGATGAACAATAAAATGATCAGAACAAAATGTGGAGTACATGTTAAGCAGTGTGGCGAATCGCCTGACTAGTGGGCAGGTTACAAAGGGCTTCAAGATTGAGAACAGGAGATTTAGGTTTGAACCATTTCACATTTTTGGAAAATGGCTAGTGTTGTGAAAATAGTATTTGTAAGAGATTACTTAGGTAGGATTTGTAGAAGAACCTGGTGGAGAGGACGTTTGAAGCAGTGATTCTGGCAGATGCAGAAATGGATGTGTTTCCTTTCCTGGTTCTTTACATATGTGGACACTTAATACACATCTGTAGATTATTTGATCAAATTCTGTTTTTAAATGTTTATTTTTGAGAGAGAGAGCATGTGCATGAGGAAGGGAGAGGCAGAGGGAGAGGGGAACAGAGGATCGTAAGCAGGCTCTGTGCTAACAGCAGAGAACCTGATGCGGGGCTCAAACTCATGAATCACAAGATCATGGACCTAAACCAAAGCTGGACACTTACCCGACTGAACCTCTCAGGTGCCCCTATATGATCAAATTCTTGAATTCGAGTGGCAATTGTTAGACTTTCTATAAATCAGTGATTTAATCAGGTCTTACCTATGTTTGGAGTATAGTGATGGCTCTTTCTGGACCATGATGGTCTCTGAAGCCAGGCTCTAACTCAGTTGTGGGTCAGTGTTTTTCTCTTATTTTCTCACTGTCTTGTGTTTCCTCCCTTAACATTGGTATTTCAATGGCTGTTCTGAAGGGGCTCTTTTTCTCAGTTGGAGAAGTCTCCCTTATTCCTGTGGAAGTAACTTTATGTACAGAGTGATCAACTGGGGCGCCTGGGTGGCTCAGTCGGTTGAGCGGCCGACTTCGGCTCAGGTCATGATCTCGCGGTCCGTGAGTTCGAGCCCCGCGTCAGGCTCTGTGCTGACAGCTTGGAGCCTGGAGCCTGTTTCGGATTCTGTGTCTCCTTCTCTCTCTGACCCTCCCTCATTCGTGCTCTGTCTCTCTCTGTCCCAAAAATAAAAATAAAAAACTTAAAAAAAAAAAAAGAGTGATCAACTACTTCTCCTGATATTGCTATAAATTTTCATTAATTCTTAGCTTTGTAATATTGAATAATTCTTCGCAGATGGAAGGTACTTATATCAGACTGGGTATTTAAATACATCTTAACTGAAGTTTTTATTGCTTTTAACTGGAAAAGGTCAAGGGTTAGTTGGCTAAGAAGGATTAATCCTTCTAATTATAATAGAATATCTTCTGTGATTTTTTTTGTTTGTTTGTTTTGTTTTTGCGTTGTTACAAAGCCATGGAGCTCGAATTGTATTTAACCTGAGTGTGAAGAGCCACATGTGCTTTGGCACCAGGAGGGAAAGGACAACTTGTATAATAGATATTTATTGTTTTTGCTACCTAGTATGTATGGGTTCTTCTATCCTTTTCCTATTACAGTCCACGAGTCTTGCCCTTTCCCTAACCCCATTCTTGATTGCCAATTATATCAGGTTTATGAGTTCTACGGTTGGCTTTTAATGTAATTTGAGTCAGTGAGGGATAGACCTGAGACTTTGACTAGACTTACTGAGGATGAGGCACCCACTCTCTCTTCCGGGGTGGTTAAGCTGATAGGATCTAAGTCCGGGCTACTGAAAATTGCTATTAGAGACAGCATCCCTTGTAATAAAGGCAATGCAGAGGAGAGCAAAGCTAGTTTAAAAAAAAAATGAAAAGGGCCTTAGTCCTCATGATATTATTTGAGCACTCAATCCAACTATGACTGAAGCTGAAATTTTTCCTTGCATGTTTGGTGTGTAAACCAGCATATTTTCATTATTTAAGCTGATTTGAGTCCTATATCTCTGTTTCAATCGGAATTCCAGGCTAATACCATATACCTACAACACCCAGAATTTCACTGGGGATCCACGTTCTCTTTAAGGTCCTGCTGTGGAATGTTGACCACGGTCTTCAGAGTGTTTGCCCTGCCTGCTCGCTTAATACTCTCGGGGAGAGGGACCTGGACTTCCTCACTACCTCCTGATAATTTGCAGTCATAAAAGTCAAATTATCAATAGTAGTACCGATAAAAGTATTTTGGAAAATAGAATTTCATTGTCTCAGTGGGGCCCAGAACCTGGTTAATGAATATTCTTCTTGTGTTTTTCCCATGAACAGAATTAGAATAGGCACCTATATCTGTGTTCAGTTCAGTTAATTTAAATTTAATAACAGTCTAGCACAGTCGTGTGTAAAGGTGCTTAGATATTCCTTTTGTTTTTCTGTGTTATTATTAACCCTTTGTTTTTGAATCATCTGTGAGTTAAACATTCTTTCCCGTCAATCTTTGATAAAAATAGACTATTTCAAAGCAAGTATTATAGCATCCTGCAGCAGGGCACTATAGACTGCCTGTTAAGATTGATATTATGCAAAATAGGCAATATGCAATATTTTGGGGACTTGGCTAATCAGTTCTTTTTTTTTATTAACAATTTTTTTTAACATTTATTTATTTTTGAGAGACAGAGAGAGACGGAGCATGAGCAGGGGAGGGGCAGAGAGAGAGGGAGACAAAGAATCCGAAGCAGGCTCCAGGCTCTGAGCTGTCAGCACAGAGCCCGACGTGGGGTCGAACTCACAAACTGCGAGATCATGACCTGAGCTGAAGTTGGACGCTTAACCGACTGAGCCACCCAGGTGCCCCTTGGCTAATCAGTTCTGAATTCAGGAGAATATAAATAATGATTATGTTAAATGCTTTTTTAAATCAAAGTACACTACGTCTTTGACATTATCCAGATCAAGCAGTGTAATAACCTTAAAGCAAATGGAAATATTGTCAGTTTGGCACCCTTTTTTCTTAACGAACGTATGTTAAGTCTCAGAAATCTCCATTTCATTTTCCATGTGAATGTGACCTTATTTGGAAATTGGATCTTAGCAGTTGTAATCAAGATAAAATAAGTCATTAGAGTGAGCCCTAATCCAGTATAATCAGTGTCCTTATTATAAAAGGAGAAGAGACATACAGCCACACAGAAAGAATGCTACATGTCAGTGTCGGCGGAGATTTTGTGATGTGTCTACAATCATAGGAATGCCAAGGATTGCCGGTAATGTCAGAAACAAAGAGAAAGACATGGAACAGATCCCTCTCCCTCCCCCAAGCCTTTAGAGAGAGCATGGCTGTGTCAAAACCTTGACTGAGAGCTTCTTGCTTCTAGAGCTATGAGAGAAAAAATTTCTATGCTTTTAGGCCACTTAGTTCGGGATACTTTGTTATGGCAGCCCTTGAAAAGTAATACGTGTAGGCATGCGTGTAAGTGTCCAGAATTCACTTGTACCCCTTTTTGACATTAGGCCAATATATGCTCATCTTAATTCCTTTGGTGATGTTTTAATTCTCCAAAGATTAGTGAAGATGGATTAATGACATTTTCACGATATTTTAATCCTCCAGGATAAAGTTTCTCTGGGTGTGTACACATTTCAAGTACTTAGATCTTCATTGCTCCACTGTTTACTCATTTAAAACTATCTATGGATCACTAATTATGCATTTGGGAATCAGATAGGCACTGGAAATACAGATATATTCTTGGACTGGAAGAATTTATGGATAAATAAGGGTTTTATTTATCCATAACAGTTCAAATATCAGTACAATATGGAGCATTTGAGAGAGGATATGAATTTTCCCAGGAGAAAGCTTGGAGAATAGGCTTACCTGGGAAAGTTTACCATAGCTTTGAAATTGAGTTTGAATACAATATGATGTGTGGCAGTAGCCTAAGCCAAAAATAAATAAATAGGTAGATAAATACCTTTATTAATTAATTAAAAATAAACTAGAGGAATTGAAAGAGCATTAGATAGCTTGGAGGTAAGAGAGAGCAAGAAGCCTTCTGGGAATTTAGATAAGTAGATATGTTTGGAATGCAGGGTCAAAGTCAGGGAAGAGAGGTTGCTGGAGAATGTGTTCAGAAGTAGTTCATGGTAGATCTTGGATTTCTTCCTGAAGGTCCGACGCAGCCATTAAAATGACTGTCAGCCTCTCCAAACTTGAATACTAAGTCAAATCTTTCAAAGGAAACAAATGACAATGAAAAACCAAAACAACTTTTTGTTCATCTCCAGTTTTGTTGTAACTTCAGTTATGCATAAACATAAAAGTTTTGTGCATATAATTCATATCCAATGAAAATATACTTATAAACGGAATACCAAAACCCCATAAAACTCCTCTATTTCAAATTAGAAATATCGTTATGTGAAAAATAAATGATTTTCTGAAGCTAAACTGCACCTGCTATAATTTTTTTTAAAAATTTTGAATTAGTGTTTTTATGTGAGTAATGTTTCTTATCCTGTCCATGTGGCATTGGTAAAATCAGTATTCTCTTATGAACCTTTGGATGGAAATTTGGATGCAATCTCCCCTCTGAGATTTTCCGGTTTACCGAAAGTCAAGAGCATATTTAGCAATTTAATACAGTTTCATGAAAATCTATGACAGAAGTACCCTTCTTTTATATTAAAAGATTCATAATGGGACAAGAAGGAATAAAAGCTAACACTATCCAAGGCAGAGTCTTGATATTTTATAGGAGGGTGTAGAAAAACCTAATAATGCAACCAGCATCATAGCTTTTTTTTCCCAATTAAATGCTTTCAAGCCTGTAGTCAAACTAGTAGACAAGCATTATTAGCTCTATGGTAGGTTTATCACCATTTCCAGTGCCAGTTTTTTCCCTCTGAGCCACTGCGAAGCATTCACCATCACATCCTTTCTGAAACCTTTTGCTTCCTCTTAGCACAAATGTGATTTTTTTTCACCTATGATAGTAAAAAGTGTGCTTCTTAGAGCTAACAATAACACAAATTCAAGTACAAAAAAGCTTTAGAATTGCTTAATACTTACTGTTTTCTAAATCTTTTAATGTTTGTTTATTTTTGAGAGAGAGAGAGAGAGAGAGAGTATGTGAGTAGGGGAAGGGCAGAGGGAGAGGGAGACACAGAATCTGAAGCAGGCTCCAGGCTCTGAGCTCTCAGCACAGAGCCTGATGCGGGGCTCGAACTCAGAAGTGGTGAGATCATGACCTGAGCCAAAGTTGAATGCTTAACCAACTGAGCCACCTAGGAGCCCCAAAATTGTTTAGTAAATATTAATTATAACTTAAAATATGTTTATACTAAATGTATACTGTAACACGACATTATGAGTTTTGTTAAAGATATTGTTTGTCAGTTGATCCTGTTTGGAAAAATATTGTGTTGCAGCATTTTAAACAAGAGATTTTAAAGTAGCATTTTAAACTGGTCTTGCAGGTTTGTTATCAAGTTTGTTCTCTTCTTTACAGTTTGAAGATTATCCACGTGGATAAAGACAGTAAAATAGGAGCAAAACGGGAGTATTTTTTCTTTTAGCAATTATATATTCATTCACTTATATAGCAATTACTCAGGCATTCTGACAATTACTGACGTTCTAGTGTTGGGCTAAAAATACCAGTGGTGAGGTAAAAATTCCTGAAGTTTAAGTTTTTATAGGTAATGAGTCAATCACTTTTAAGGCTGAGCTTGACTATTATATTTGGAGAGCAGAATTAACATACTTATATAATAAGTTATATAAGTTTTCACTGTAAAGAAGTGCACTGTCCTATATAATAACTACTAGCCACATGGAGCTATTTAATTTTAAATTAATTAAAGTAAAGTAAACATTAAAATGCAGCTCCTCAGTTATACAAGCCACATTTCAAATGCTTAATAGCCACATGTGGGTAGTGGCTATTGTACTGGATAGAAGTGATATCATAGACTTGATAAAGCATTGTGAACTTATAACTGGAAAAAATGCTTACAATTCATTTTAGTTGATGCTAAAGATGAATTTTACTTGAAACTAAACCATGTTCTGTACTCATGGTATTCTAAAGTGCACTGTTTATACTCAGTGCTTTCTTTAATAATGGCTGTGGTTTAATAATGGCTTTAATAATGTCTGTGCTTTATTTTTTGAGACTCTGAAGAATATTATAGTTTTGATAACATAAATTGGATTTCAGATTTTTTTTGAGGTTTAGCTGTTTCAAATATACAATCTTTGCACATAGCCGTAGCTATCCAGATACCAAATCAGAAGGGATTCACATATAAAAGCATTTATGTTAGTGCAATTTTTTTGAACAGTATTAATATAATAAAATCATTACATCGTAGGAGCTGCAGTAGAAAACTCTGTTTTAGAAATTCTTCCTTAGCAAACCTCAGTGATCCAGACTTTGTAAATAACATAGGATGTTCTTGAGGCAATATTGGAACTGTGGAATTTAAAAAAAAATTCTTTTTAAAATGTAAAAGAAAATTTTGTTTCAACTCCCTTGGTCTGCTTGGAATCAGATACTTCTCAATGAACTTTATGACCCTTCATTAAATATTTATAATAAGTATAAAGATGTTCTAAAAGCCATCTGTCAATATTATGCTATGTTCACACAGAATTTCAAGGACTGTGTTTATGGTCATCACATTTATCTTGCAACATCAGTGTGTTCCTGAGGGACCTCTACTGATTCTCAAGCAGGCAGTATTTATGATCAAAACTGCATTGCTTGTAAGGTGACATGCGAGGTATAGTTTTCCTTAATTGTAAATCACTTACTGTGATTACTACAAATCACTTTACCTACTCAGTCTTGCCTTTTTCAAATACAGGCATGGCTTTGTAGCTACCAGTTTTTAGATGATGTCCCCTGGCCTGGATTTTGTCCAGTTTTATCCAGTGTTTTCATGGGCCTTGTGAAATAAGCAAATGTATATTTGTGACTCACCTAAAGGACAGAGAGGACTTCCAGGATTTCCTTTTTTTGTTTTGTTTTGTTTTGTTTTGTTTTGTTTTGTTTGTTTTTGAGAGAGAGAGTGCCAATGGGGAGAGGCAGAGAGAGAGAAGGGGACAGAGAATTCCAAGTGGGCTCTGCATTGGTAGTAGCAAGCCCAGTGCCGGAGTGGAACCCATGAACCCCAAGATCATGACATGAACTGAAGCCCGACGTCAACCGAGTGAGCCACGCAGGCACCCCAGGATTTCCTTTTAGTTTGCTCTGGGGATTTGTAACCAGACCGGGGAAAGGTTTCTATTGGGAGAGTGTGGCTAGGACAGGTGGTGAAGGACAATTCTTATATAGATTTGGGAATAAATTGGGAATTCATGTTATTCCATTTGATTCCATTTGCAGACAGGTTAATAAATCATCCTGTGCTCCAGCAGTGAGCTACCATTGAGGATAGGGAGTAAAAACATTTTAATCCTTCTCCATCACTCTCCTTTCTCTTGTGTTCTGAATGCTTTAAAAATTAGAAAAGGTATGATTTAGATGTGGTGGTTAAACCAATGCATTGATCTCTTAGTCTTTGATATAAAATCAGCTTGATTTATAGTGCTCTACGTTAAACATTCATTTGATCTAACTCTTTTGGATATTTTAACTTATTCTGATTCTATTTAACTTGAATTTTGCTTATAAAGTGTTACACCGGCCCTTAGCATTCACATTGGGACCTTGAATCGGGATTTAATTTGTTCCATTTTATGTTAAATGTGGTATAATATGCTGGTTAGGTATTTTGAATCTTGAGTAACACAGTACTAAACATTAGCCAATCTGAATAAATTTTACCTCTAGAGGATTGTGTACACACTGAGAAATTGAAATGACTTCTCAACTGATCTCTAGAAAGTGGTTATGTTTTTTTTGTTTGTTTTTTTTAATTTTTTAATGTTTTATTCTTGAGAGAGAGAGAGACAGACAGAGCACGAGTGGGGGAGGTGCAGAGTGAGAGAGGGACACAGAATCTGAAGCAGGCTCCAGGCTCTGAGCTGTCAGCACACAGCCCGACGCGGGACTTGAACCCACAAGCCCTGAGATCATGACCTGAGCCGAAGTTGGACGCTTTACCGACTGAGCCACCCAGGCGCCCCCCGAAAGTGATTCTGTTTTAGTGTGTTTTACATTTAGTGTGTTTTAGTGTGTGCTTTCTCTTCGTAACTGGGGGGACTCTATTGCTCGTAGTTGATGTTAGTGCCTGATATATGTGTCTGTCTCCCAGATCTTGTAGTGTCTTCACACACTTCACACTTACTACAGGGCGGTAACAAAGACGATTGAGGTTGTGACTGCAGACTAATGTAGATTGTTGGTTCTTTTATTTCCTCTATCACGTTTACTACATACCATCCTTTGGATGATGTCTCAAAAAGAAATCATACATTTTCATAGTAAACCAACTGTAGTGCACGTTGATAATTGCCTCCTTCTGAGAACAGATATCTTAGCTTTCTAAAGGAGTGAGCCCAGTTAGCGCTTTATTTTTAATTAATTAATTAACCAGTTCATTACTTTGGTGGGGGGGGGGGGACTCAAGTTATGTGTTGAAGTGCATAGGAAGTTTCAAGAAATATTGGTTAACATTTGAGTTTAAGGGAAGGCAGTATTTAGGGCTTGTGGAAATTTAGTGGACAGATAAGATCTAGGCTGTCTTTTAAAATAAATTTCCTGTATTGAAAAAGGTTTTACTACTATCAGCTAGTAGCAACATAATTGATTGCTGGAGGTTGTTACTGCAAGATAAGAGTCTTGTTATCTGCATTTCTGAAAAGGCTGTCTCCTGCTTCATTCCATGGTGAGCTGGGTAGCCACTCGAAGCAATTGGAGTGCACACTCCTGATGCTGTGCATTTTAATAGACTGGTTTGACTCTTCACCTTACGAACTGCAAAAACTAGGAGCTGCAAGGAGGCTCAGGTGTTAGCAAATGAAGAGAGCAGTGTCACTGTTATCACAGGCCAAATAAAAGCAAAGGTACAGATGTGCTAACTCAACATAGCAGGACCAACTTGCAGAATGACCTTGGAAATTGGTCATTTTTCAATGGCTCGTCCATATTCTCCTTCTTGCATCTGGCTGGGGTAGCAAATTTCATTCTTGGTCCAAACCGTTTTTAATTCACCAAGATTTGCCTTTAACAGTAACAGCGACTTTCCCATTCTTTGAAGCCATTCACTGGCAGGTATGCTTCCTTAGGGAATTTTCTGTAACTGAATTTTCTCTGATAGAATCACCCTTCCCTCCTCCCTCCCTCCCTCCCTTATCACATATATAGGACTCCATATAGGTGATATATCACATATATAGAACACAACGTGCCTGAATCACATATATAGAACACAACGTGCCTGACAGAACACAAACTGCTTGAGGAAACAGCCTCTTTGTCCTTCACCTGCACATTGACGATAGCACCTTACAAACAGTAAGGTGCTATCCTTCCTTCCTCCTTCTCTCTTTCTTCTGCCTCCCTCCCTCCCTATCTTTCTCTTTCATTTTAGAACTCAAAGTTGAATTAGAGGTAATCCAAGTCAACTTTTTTTTTTTTTAATTTTTTTTCAACGTTTTTTATTTATTTTTGGGACAGAGAGAGACAGAGCATGAACGGGGGAGGGGCAGAGAGAGAGGGAGACACAGAATCGGAAACAGGCTCCAGGCTCCGAGCCATCAGCCCAGAGCCTGACGCGGGGCTCGAACTCACGGAGCGCGAGATTGTGACCTGGCTGAAGTCGGATGCTTAACCGACTGCGCCACCCAGGCGCCCCCAAGTCAACTTTTTAAATTTGAGGCAACTAGGGTCCAGATCGCTTCAGCGGTGCCAGAGTTAGAACTAAATTTTTCTCATCTAGGCCTTTTTGTGCCACACATGTTCCCTTCTTATAATATACATGCTATAAAAGTATGAGCAAATGCTGTAAGTCTTAACACGTATATCCTGAGCACTTACTGTTTGTAAGGTGCTATCGTCAACGTGGAGGTTAAGGACACAGAGGCTGTTTCCTCAAGCAGTTTGTGTTCTGTCAGGTACGTTGTGTTCTATATATGTGATATATCACATATATCAGTCCCATATATGTGATAATCCCCCCCCCCCCTTTTTTTTAATCCTAGGTGAAAAGGATTTAATCTAGGGTCACCTCTTACTTTTTTCTGTTTTTGTCTCTTTAATTTCAAGCTTACCTGGAGGCCCAGGCAGAGAGAGTGGGCAGGCAGACTCAGGGGCCAGCCACATCCATCTCAGACCCTGGCCAGAGATGATTCACAAATGCTCCACAGTTGGAAAAATCACTCTTCCCTTTAGTTTGCAAAGTATAGCATTTTTCAAAAGAGGTATTCTTTAGGAGTCTAAAGAAAAGAGAGAAACTATAAAAGCATAGAAACAAAGAAGAGCTTACCTTGACCAAGTTCTTCATCCTCATATATCTGACCATCAAGGCAGAGATGTATTTAATGAGTTTACAGGGCCCCCTCCACACCTTCCTTCTCTAAAATCCAAACCCTCAGAAAGGAACCAGAGAACTTCTTTTTTTTTTTTTTCAAGTATGAAATTTATTGTCAGATTGGTTTCCATACAACACCCAGTGCTCATCCCAACAGGTGCCCTCCTCAATGCCCATCACCCACCCTCTCCTCCCGCCCACCCCCCATCAACCCTCAGTTTGTTCTCAGTTTTTAAGAGTCTCTTATGCTTTGGCTCAGGAACCAGAGAACTTCTTACCCCAGTTCCCTCCTCCTTCCAAATCATGCTCCAACAAAGGACTGGAACAGAATTTCCAACCGAAACAGTATAGAGCATTAACCTTCTAAGGGGGAAAGTAATGACGGTCCTTCTCTGGGTATTCCCTAGGATGCGAACAAGTCTTAGTCATTTCCTCGCTCTGTCAGTGATAACTGATTCGCCCAGTTTTCACAGTAGCGGCTGTTTCTGTGAAGAGTTGCAGGACATTCTGGAGCTGTCCAGAGGGGAGTGAGATGCTCCTGGCTGGGGTCAGGAGGTTGGCTGCGTGCTGACATCATCACCAGCTACCACTTCAGCTCCTTGCTTGCACCAGAAACGAATCTACTGTCTGCGTTTCCTCTATCTTACCGAATCCTCACAACACTTCTATACAAGTAGTGCTATTATTTCCATTTTGTAAACGAGAGTTAAGTGACTTCTCTGAGGTCAGTAGGTAATAGTTCTTTGATTCAGACCCATGTCTTCTCTGACCTCAAAGCCCACCCATACCTACTCTTTGCACTACTGGCCTTGCTTCTCTCGAAAAAGAGAGCATTCTAAATCTGTTGATGGGATGGGTGGAGCGTCTCATCTCTCTGCGTTGCTTGCTTAGTGCACTTGAGGACATCTGCGTACACTGTTACAACAGCTTGCTTCCTTTTAGGAGGAAGAAAGAGGCCAACTATGTAATTTCTCAATTTTGGCTTATTGTGCCTTTAAGCACACTTTTTCTACAGTGCTCAGTGAGGAGGAAATCCAAATAGCATACTTAACAATCGCTTTTAGGGGCGGCTGGGTGGCTCAGTCGGTTAAGTGTCCGACTTCGGCTCAGGTCGTGATCTCATGGTTCATGGGTTCAAGCCCCGTGTCGGGCTCTGTGCTGACAGTTCGGAGCCTGGAGCCGGCTTCGGATCCTGTGTCTCCCTCTCTCTCTGCCCCTCCCCCACTTGTGCTCTCTCTGTCTCTAAAATAAATAAACATTACAAAATTAAAAGAAAACAATTGCTTTTAGAGATTTTCCTCCTTTCACTGCCAGAGATTTATTGTACTGAAAATTTGGTATAAGAAAATGCTTTTCTGTACATACAAGTGGTGATGTTACTATATGCATATTATACTTCAATTTTTTAAAAGTAGAATAAAAGCTAATTTTAGATAATGACAAGCACTGTTAAGAGAACAGGGAAGTGAGATGGGGAAATGAGAGAACTTAAAAAAAATTACTTGGGAGGTTTCCCTATATTTGTTTTTGAGCATTTATTTTTTAAATGGCTTGTTGATTCAAGAAAAAATTTGCAATTATCAGATCTTCAGCTTGAGTATACAGAATATAAAAGGAAAGCCCAATTTTAAATGCTCTTCTTTCACACACATCTCTGCCTTCAGAATTAGCGATGTATAATCCCAAGAACATGCCTACAACTTGCTAATGATAGCTATAACAACAGTGCACAGATGATGTAGCCCACACTTGTATCTGAAGTTGGTGCTTCGGGGAGGGGAATTATCTCGGGACTGAAAATTGATGCAGTTGAGGAAACAAATGGCAAGTTAGCGGGTAAGCAACATGTCCTACCGACAAAAAGAAAACCCATCCACATCAATAAGGGGAAGAAAAGAAAATGAATTCATTACTCAGTGAACACAGCTGAGTATCCGCAGATAGGTAGCCTACCAGAACCAGGAAGTCAGGGTGACATTTCCTACAAATTACACAGCAAAGTAGGGGAAAATACAAAGACTTCTCTGATTCTCTCTGTTACATCTCAAGAGAGGCTCCCAGATTAACTCTGGAAGTAAATTGACTTTTCAAGGGGGATTGAGGTCCCAACCTTGGCAACATGTTTGCATTGTAAAACTAGAGGTTGGATTTATCTAATCCCTGGAGAGATCCATTTTTATTCCCTAGATTAGAGCAAGGACTCAAGTCTCCTTTAGTTTTCAAGGACAGCTTTTCAAGAGGGGGTGAGAAGGCAGCTGCCTCCTTTCCCTTAATAACCAAAGAAAATTCTTCATTTTCCTTCTCCTCCTTGTCTCATCTTCCCCCTCCCATTCTCCCTTCTCCTCCTCTTCTGTTTCTTCTCTTTCTCTTTACTCTCCTTCTTAAGTTTGTCTTTACAATATGAGGGATGAACCTTTTCTTTTCTGGCCTATGACCCATCCCTTGGACTAGAGTCCAACTGAAATGAGGGTTGGCACGGATATTTTTAATTTAAGCTCTTCATGATGGCATTATACATCCAGCGGCAGCTAGAAAATGCACCCTTTTAATATTTGTGGGTTAATTCAGCCATTGTAGCAGTCAGTGAAAGCATAGACATTAACACTTTATTATTTACTTAAAAATTTTTTTGATGTTTGCTTATTTTTGAGAGAGAGAGAGAGAGAGCGAGAGAGAATGAGTAGGGGAGAGGCAGAGAGACTGGGAGACACAGAATCCGAAGCAGGATCCAGGCTTGGAGCTGTCAGCACAGAGCCCGATGCGGGGCTCGAACTCACAAGCCGTGAGATCATGACCTGAGCTGAAGTCAGACACTCAACCACCTGAGCCACCCGGGTGCCCCTAGGCGTTAACACTTTAAATGGAGTTGCAGTGTCTGACAACCTCAAGTTTTCTGAATTTATCACAGTATGAGAAGGGGCAAGTAGCTCTGAGAAGTAAGATACAGGCCACATCTCTCACTTTATTGGAGCCCAGTTAGCTTTCAGTCTGTTTTGTCATCTGGTTACTTAACCTATAGCAAATTAGATATAATATGTTGCAACGCACCATGATAGGGGGAGCTGTTTCTAGTAACAGCAAGTGTGACTCTGGAAAGCCTATGTCAGGGGAGCTATCATGGAAATGACCTATAATCTGGAAGACAGGAATTCTGATGGTAGGAACATTAAAACATGAACATCATGTGGACATAATACATACAGTGTTAGGTAAGTACTAGATGCTTAATTCACATTTTCTTTTTTTCCCCCTCTGAAAACATTATTATATTACATTGCAGCACAAAAATCAGTGCTCATAATGTTGCCTTGAGTTTTGAGAGAAGTTTTATGATCAGGGTATGCTATACAAAGTAGCAGAGCAGCATCTGAGTATCTCATAAGCTCATTTTAACCTGAAATGTTATCATTGAAACATAGTTTAGTATTTGAAAATAAGAACTTCAGTAATTCATAAAATTCAGACATGCTGAACAGTAATAATAGCTTCTTTTATTGAAAGCTGTTTTGGGTACTTGGCATGTATTAACACATGCTATTTATCATATTTATTCTGAATCAGATGAAAGTCTTCTTTTCCCATCAGAGCTAGATTATATCACTCTCTACCTTGGATTATTATTAATGACTAATAGCTGATTTTTTTTATCACACTTTTTGCATAATAGAAGCTTAGTTAAATTTTATGGGTTTAATAATTAAAGCCACTGTAAAATTTCATTGGGCACTCTGTGTCCTTTCTTATAATTTATTTCTTAACAGGCCAGGGATAATATATGTATGAGATTTAGCAGAACAAATACATAAATTAGGCATGGATGGCTAGCTCAAGTTAAGTATGAGACAATATTTATTAGCCTCTGTTGGTTATAAATTATTACTTTTAGGGAAGTTTAAATATTCATACAAAAGAAAAATAAGCCTTTAAAAGAAGACTTAATTCAGATTTAAAGCTGTCAGTTCAGAACAACCTTGGTTCACAATTATGTGTCTGATGATCTAATTTTAGATGTTAGCACATTTACAATTACTGCAATCTTACTGTTCATTTTAATCTGAATTCGTTAATTTTGCATAATGTCACTAGTAGGTCAAATTATCATAACAATAATCTACATTCCCTAAAATCTATGACACAGGGAGCCAAAGGTAATTCTAACATTGACTGTTCAGATTCACAACCTATTTATGCTTCTATGTGGTCAGGGAAACCTCAACTATTGAGTGGCTGCTGTTTCAGTAGATTA
The DNA here is from genome assembly GCF_046562875.1 of Panthera onca. Classification (NCBI taxonomy): domain Eukaryota; kingdom Metazoa; phylum Chordata; class Mammalia; order Carnivora; family Felidae; genus Panthera; species Panthera onca. Next base: position 109,557,661 of record NC_138348.1, read on the forward strand.
TTTTTAAGTCAGCTGTTTGCAATTTAAATAGCAATTACCTACTCAGATGACATGGTAACTCACTAGGTTTCCAGGCTACTTTACAAAAGCCAATTATCTAAATTATCTAAATAAGCCTGGGACTATATTCAACTAAAATTTTGACTTCAAGAAGTAGGGGTGAGGAGGAGCATAATGCTTTTGTTTGGTATTTTTTTAGATTTTTGGACTAGATCAATATTTGATACCAGTGAAGCTTGTCTGAGGAATGGTTTTACCTTTCTGCATTTTGTCCTCATCTATCATATAAGTCCAAGTACTTCTTTTATTTATTTTTTTACATTTATTTATTTTTGAGAGAGAGAGACAGAGCACAAGTGGGGGAGGGGCAGAGAGAGAAGGAGCCAAGCTCTAGGCTCTGAGCTGTCAGCAAAGAACCCGACGCGGGGCTCGAACCCATGAACCGTGAGATCATGACCCGAGTTGAAGTCAGACGCTCAACCCACTGAGCCACCCAGGTCCCCCCGAGTCCTAGTGCTTCTGGTCTTCAGCCTTTAGGTGGCTAGTCATCATAGATGTTTGGAACTGTGATTCTGAGTTCAGTTAGACTTAGGTTTAAATTCTGGTTCTACCTCTTGGTGATGTGTCCTTCGACAAATTACTTACTCTCCCTTTGTCTGAGTTTTCTCACCTATAAAATGAAGATAATAATTGTACCTATTTCCCAGGGTTGTCAAGAGGATTCAGTGGAGGAACTCATTTGGAAATGTGCCTCGCACATGCTAAGTATGTGATAATTGTTACCATTATAGTGCCCTAAGTCCTTTACTATGGTATTCTGCCAAATCTTTTCAACTTTACAAATTGCTTCTCATTCTAAATGATCTTAATCTACCTTTTGTTTCCTGCCAAATAAAATTATTCATTCTTTCAGTATAATGGATAGAGTTCATGTAGATCTTAGAAGGAAAGCAATTTAATTATATTAATTTTTACTAAACTATGAGTCAGTAGGAGCTATAACCCTTCAAGAATTATTTGTGTTTTAAGAAGAGATTTCTTGTTTTCTTCAATATAATTAATTGTTGAAGATGGAGTCAAGGAGATAAATTGAAGTAAAGGCTGTAGACGGTATAGTGAAAAGGTACTTTTGTGGTATATTGCCCTTCAGGCTGCTTGGCATTGCTTAGAAGCTTATCAGAAATTTCGGTAATCAGAAAATTAAACCTTTTGTCATATTCATTTCTTTATTCCTTTTAAAGTATACATTCTTCAAAAACTGTGACTTCTTTGCCAGGTGCAATGAGACGTACCATGGAGGGAAGGGTTGGGAGAGTAGGATGTGAGAAACAGTGATGGCTGATTTTATGTAGTCACGTGTAAGTAGGGGACTGACTTTATTCTCAAGGTTAGAGAAATAAACATATTAATTCACTTAATTCTGGGTTTTGACGTACAGGTAGATTTGTAGCAGCTCCTTTGGGAATTCTCTAGGTAGGAAATAGTCCATTTTAGGAAAAAAAAATACCAATTATTTGGAGATTGACTTTGTTCCTTAACAGTGAAAAACATTATGGGGTCTTTACAGTTGGGTTTCAGTGAAAAAACAAATATCCAGGAAATAGTTGATTTTCTCATAAAGACCATTTTATTGATGAGTAGGGAACTTGGCATGACTCTGACTTCCACTTTTGGCAGGATAAGTTTTGAAGGAAAGCCTGGTAGGAACAAAAAGAAGCCAGGTAGTACATTGCCACAGGTTCTCAATTCAGTACAGTGGACATTGTGGTTGTCGTATTTGCCCCAGGGACACAGATGAAGGTGTCAGCCTTGCTTTTCAGATACTTAATGAAAATTTCAACTGTCTACAGATAGCATTATCCATAGTAGAGCCAAGAAATCCTAAGCAGAATAGGGTATAATAGAATGGCACCTTCTGGTTACAGAAAGCTTTTACATCTATCATTTCACTTAATTTTCAAAAATAATCCTTGAAAATAGATAGAATGGATAGTTTTATCTCTAAATTACAAACATGGAAAATAAGATTGCTCAAAGTTCTAGTTTTTCCGTAGCAGAATCAAGGAATAAAACACAGACCTTCTCTAGTCCCTGTGATTCTTTCTATTATATCATTTTTATATAAAGACAATGTAACAAAGCAATGCCTAGACTTCACTGGCAAATTCTACCAAACATTTAAAGAATTAATACCAATACTTACAAGCTCTTGTGAAAGAAGATGAGGGAAAACTGAAATATTTTATGAGGTCAGGATGATTATCTTGATAGGAAAACCAGACAAAGACATAACAATAAAAGTTCAGATTAATATCCCTTACGAATATAGATGCAAAATCATTAGCAAAATACTGGTAAACTGAACATGGCAACATATAAAAATGATTATACACCATGTCCAAGTAAAATTTATCCCAGGAATGTAGGGTTTAACATCTGAAAATCGATGTAATACACCCAGTTAATGGAATAAAAGGTGAAAACTTCATAATCATTTTTATAAATGCAGAGAAAGCATTTGACAACCCTACATCCTTTCCTGTTAGAGATATTCAGCAAGCTAACAATAGAAAGGCATCTTCCTCAACCTGGTAAAGGGAATCTTGCAAAAACCCACAGCTAATGTCATAACTAGGGTGAAAGAGTGCCTGACTTCCCCCTAATTTCAGGAATAACTCAAGCATATCTGCCCCTACTATTATTCAACACTGTTCAGGAAATTCTTACTAGGGCAATTATCTAAGAAAAAGATACAGTAGACACTCAAATTGGGAAAGAAAAAAGTAAAAGTATCTCTATTCTCAGATGATATGATCTCCTCTGTAGAAAAACCTCAAGGAATCCACACAAAGTTACAACTAACAAACCACTTTATCAAGGTTGCAAGATAGAAGATCACTGTATGAAATTACATACGTTATATATGAACATTATATATATACATTATACATATTATATATACATTATATATGAACATTTTATATATATGTACATTATATATACATTATATATGAACAATCCAAAAATGAAATAAAATAATTCCACTAATTACAGCATCAAAATAAATAATAAACTTAGGAAAAAGTATAACCAAACAAGTAAAAGACTTGCATATAGAAAACTATAAAGCATTATTGAAAGAAATGAAAGGCCTAAATAATGGAAAGGTGTCTGTGTTAATGGATTGCAAAACTTAATATCGTTAAGATGGCGATACTATGCAAAGTGGCTTACAAAATCAATGTCATCAGAATTCCCCCTGCTTTTTGGGAAGACAGTGACAAGCTCATGCTAAAATTCATGAAACACAAGGGACCTCAGGATCTAAAATGCTTTTGAAATGTGAAGGGTTCACATTTCTTTATTTAAAAACTTATTACAAAGCCATAGTAACCAAGACAGTATGGTTCTGGCATAAGAATGGGCATATAGACCCATGGAATAAAATAGAGCATCCAGAAACAACTCTTACATTTATGGTGGATTGATTTTTGACAAAGGTACCGAGATAATTCAATGGGGAAAGAATAGTCTTTTTTCAGTGATTAGTATGTGCATTGTAAAAGAATGAGTTTGAACCCCCACCTCACACCATATAAACAAATTAACTTGAAATGGATGTTAGATTGAAATGTTAAGAGCTAAGCCAATAAAATTCTTCAAGGAAACATGGTATATGATTACATTTGTGTCCAGAAATGTCCAGAACAGGCAAATCTATGGAGACAAGAAGTAAATTAGTAGTTGCCTAGGATGGAGGAGGGATGAGTACAAAGTTTTTTTAGGAGGTGATGAAATGAACTAAAATTGATTTGTGGTGATGATTGTACAACTCTGTGAAATCCACTATAAAATCTACTGGATTATACACTCTAAAGGGGTAAATTTTATAATACATGGATGGTATCTCAATAAAATAGGTAAAAATGAAGACAGTGGTGTCCCCTCATCTTCTATATCATGTACTTCAGCCTGTGATTTTTTCCCCTTAATTTTCTCCAATATTGTGCCTAGATGAGATCGATTACTACTTCTGCTTTTACTGAAATTTTCAGGTAGATTTGGCTACAACAGGTATTTCTCAAAAGAGAGTCTTATATGGAAGCTGCCTTTCCTTTGAAAAAATTTTAATGTTTATTTATTCTTGAGAGAGAGAGAGAGAGAGCAAGCAGGGGAGGGCCAGAGAGAGGGAGACGCAGAATCCAAAGCAGGCTCCGGGCTCTGAGCCATCAGCACAGAGCCGGATGCGGGGCTTGAACTCACGAACCGTGAGATCATGACCTGAGCCGAAGTCAGACGCTTAACCCTCGGAGCCAGCCAGGTGCCCCGAAGCTGCCTTTCCTTTGGAACATGATACAATTATTCTAAAAAATAGTTGAAGATATTTGATCAAAGATTTAATTTTGGAGCTGGGAGAAGGATGCTTTACGTTTTGTGGCACGTTTTTCTACTTCATTTCTTAAAATAAAGCCAATCAAACACATTTCCCCTAATAGCCATTTACTAACTTGCAAATACAATGACTAATTTCATGAACCACACTAATTGCTACCCTTTCTGCACTTCTGTGCCTCCCCCAACCCCAGAATTTGTCAGTTAGCATATGTGGGCTTGTATAGACTTAAATATGCATAGGTATATTTACTTATCTGTAATATTTATTTTGTATATATCCTATATTTTCAAATACATATTAAAATTTTAAGTCTGTAGAAGACAGAACTTAAAAAAAATTTTTTTTAATGTGTATTTATTTTTGAGACAGAAAGAGTGTGAACATGGGAGGGGCAGAGAGAGGGGGAGACACAGAAACTGAAGCAGGCTCCAGGCTCTGAGCTGTTAGCACAGAGCCCGATGCAGGGCTCAAACTCGTGAACCGCAAGATCATGACCTGAGCTGAAGTCAGACGCTCAACCAACTGAGCCACCCAGGAGCCCCTGTAAGAAGACAGAACTTTTTAAATTTCTCAGACACCTAACACGGATCTCTACAAATGAGCTAACCAGTAAGTGTTTCAGTTAGTTGTTAAGCCAGTCTCCACACCAGGGATGAGGTGTATTTATCCCTGTGAATGGCCCTTTTGATAATTCAGAAAATTATAGAATGGATAAAATTAAGGATGCTCTCTACCCTCTTACAAGGTTCATCATTTAGTAGCTAGATTTTTTTATCCTCAAAAAGGGTAACTCTTTGCAAAGTACGTTTGGCCTAGAAGACTTTGACTTCCTGGAATTCTAAATAAAGTTCAAAATATAAATTTTTCTTCCCATAAATATTTAAAAGTGAAAATCAAATGCAGACAATACTTCATGTTGTATACGTTCCTATACATAATGCAAGGTGTAATGTGGCAATAAGATGGAATTTTCGATAAATGACCAAACATTCCAACAAGCATCGTTTGTGGCAGGTTTTTGGCCGTCAGCACTCTTTTTTCACTAATGGCGATACTGTGAAAAAATTTTTTAGTTTTTCTCTTGTAATTTCTATGAAAGCCAGTGTGCAAGTTAAATGAGCATGCAATCTTAGTCCTTTTTAATCATATCTGGTTTGCAACCAAAATTCTATTACTCAAGTCAGTCAACTACTTTATTCTAGGCTTAGCTCAGAATCACGTTAGGGTGCTTCCAAAATTATATCTACTGTCAAAGTAGGGAGACATGCTACCAATAACAGTTTTTTAAAATGGATTTTGAGCTCCGTGCCACAACAAATGCTTCTCTTGATTCACTGCCAGGTACATGCTCAGCACTTAGTTAAATTAGTTAAATGTCACTTGAGTGACTGAGTGAGTATCATGTGTGTGTTACTTTGTACTACTTTGGAAAGAATAATACTCATTTAACAATATCTGTATATGTTTCTCAAAAATAAATTATTTCACATTCACCATATGCACATACTGATTCTGTGCTTGCTGTTTGAACCCTTGTTTTTTTCTGCTCATGAAATGGCTTTCCACCTGTTTATGCTGCCATATGTTCTATTGATTTATCTCCTTCTGCCTAATCATGAAAACAAAAGTATAAATAGTATAAATAATAACTAAAAAACTTGTTCTTATACCTTGTAGAGCTGATGCCTTCAGCTCGTTCTAAATGTCTGCAAAGTGAACATCATTGGGACCAAAGATTTGAATGCATTTGATTAGTTTAAGTAATTAGCATCTGGATCCTTCCCTATTTTATTGTGGTTTCCTGCACTCTTACCGCAGTGGCTGCTGTTGTGGTAATTAGGGCTGACCTTCACAGAGACAGAGTTAAAAGATACTGCTGAAAGTCTGTAATTTTCTAGAATCATTTATCATGTTCTTGCCCTCCCCATTTAATAAACTGGTGGCATTTCTCATTTTTAAAAAGTGTTTATTTCTTTTAGTGTCTTTCAAAACTTGTTATTTATTGTTTTGCCTATCTTTTCCTTTAGCCTCTTATTCCACGAAAAATAGACACATTTGCTGAAAAGGAAGAAAATAGAACGGATTTATGTGTCTTTCAAATTTTTCTAGGGCTCTTCTTCGACAGACTCAAATGTTTAATTAACAGTTCATTTTTCTTTTTGCCACTGAAATTTACGAGGGATGTCTGGAACGAAACATCACCTCTTCACCAGCCTGCATTGGTGGGACTCAGCTTAAAGGATCTGTCCTTCCTTTGGGTCCCAAGAGCTCTTTTGGTTTTTTAAACATTTTGCCTTATTACAGTTATATGAGTGCAGTTCTTAGTTGTCCTAAATAATTAAAAAATGACAATGACTATTGATTAAGCATTTCCTTAGAGCCAGAAACGTTGTATATAAGATCCTGTTTAATTCTTAATTTTTTAAAAATGTTTTTTTTAAATTTTTTAATGTTTATTTTTAAGAGAGAGAGACAGACAGAGAGACAGAGTACAAGTAGGGGAGGGGCAGAGAGAGAGGGAGACACAGAATCTGAAGCAGGTTCCAGGCTCTGAGCTGTTGGCACAGAGCCCGATGTGGGCTCTAACCCACGAACTGTGAGATCATGACCTGAGCTGAAGTCGGACACTTAACTGACTGAGCCACCCAGGTACCCCAAGATCCTGTTTAATTCTTACAACCGCCTTGTGTTAAAAGTATTATGGTCATCTTCATTTTATCTTACACATATGTATATGACTGTATGTGTATGTATAAACCTAGATATTGTATATAAAAATTGTGTACATATAAATATCATATATAAATATTTATATATTTTATACATTTAAATGTGCATTTAGAAGCATAAATTATATATAGATATGGCATTGTTGTTTTTATAAAAATGATTTCTGTCCATAATGAAAAGTCAAGCACATTATTCTGGGCAAGATAACCTTGGGTCACATTTTTTTCTCCCAAGGAATTTTTTTCTGGGCATCTGATCTTTCACAGGAATTTTTGAAACAAGCCTGGTTTTGACTTCTTGAAGGGATTTGCTTTTTTTTTTTTTCACTGCTTGAGTCCCTGAAGAACTTTGTTTTTAATCTTGAAGTTTAATAAGCTTTTCCCTTGATACACTGTATGCCACTTCTATCTGAAGATTGAATTCTCTCTTTATTTCACAGAAATGTCCTGTATTATATCTTTGAATAGTTTTACATTTCCTTTGTTTCATTCTCTATTTAAGGAAAATACAAAAATGATTAGACACTCAGTTGGTATTGGACAGTAGAAGGAGCGAAGAGTAGGAACAGGTGTAATGCAGAGACTTCAAGATGACTACTGCTGAAGAGGTCAAAATGTCCAGGCAGCCCACCCAAAACACGTCCCCTGAAAACCTCCTCAATGTGTATTAGTCATCAAAGAGTCTTATTAACAGTACAAATAGAGTACTGACTTCTTTAATGGTTTTTAAAATTTGTGGGGCACCTGGGTGGCTCAGTCGGTGAGTCTGACTCTCAATTTTGGCTCAGGTCATGATCTTAAGGTCATGAGATGCAGCTCAGCAGAGAGCCTGCTTAGGATTCTCCCTCTCTCTCTCTCTTTCTCTCTCTCTCTTCCTCCCTCCCTCCCTCTGCCTCTCCCCGACCCCCTAAATAAAATTAGTATTTTGTGGTCACTTAGTGTGAATTTATTATGTGCTAAATTTTGCAAAGACATTAATATTCTAATTCAAAATCTGAAACTTTTCCCACCAACTTTTTTGAAAGTTTTAAGCTTCCTAAAAAGTTGGAAACTAGAAAAATGAATTTTTGATATCCGGGCTTACTGATTGTTAAAACTTTACTGCGTTTTTTATGACTCATCGTGAGTATTGATTTCATAAAACCATGAATCCTTTGTGTCAGAGAAGCAATAATTTACATGTAGTTAGGGTTTCTCATGTAATTAGGATCATTTTTTCCACTCTCTGGTTGACATTATAGTGTTTAAAACGTTTGTTATATATGAAAATAATTCTTTTTACTTCTTTTCTTAAAAATATCTTCTAATCTTCTTAAATATAATTTTATTTCGCTTCTAGTTCCTTTTGAATCGTAGCTAATGGGTATATTAGTACTGTGACACTAAGAGTAAAATACAGGTTTTAAAACTAATATCATAGCCTATTGCACCCTTGAGAACAATATTTTCATTTTTTTTTATTTTTTTTTATTTTTTTTTATTTTTTAATATATGAAATTTACTGTCAAATTGGTTTCCATACAACACCCAGTGCTCATCCCAAAAGGTGCCCTCCTCAATACCCATCACCCACCCTGCCCTCCCTCCCACCCCCCATCAACCCTCAGTTTGTTCTCAGTTTTTAACAGTCTCTTATGCTTTGGCTCTCTCCCACTCTAACCTCTTTTTTTTTTTCTTCCCCTCCCCCATGGGTTTCTGTTATGTTTCTCAGGATCCACATAAGAGTGAAACCATATGGTATCTGTCTTTCTCTGTATGGCTTATTTCACTTAGCATCACACTCTCCAGTTCCATCCATGTTGCTACAAAAGGCCATATTTCATTTTTTCTCATTGCCACGTAGTATTCCATTGTGTATATAAACCACAATTTCTTTATCCATTCATCAGTTGATGGACATTTAGGCTCTTTCCATAATTTGGCTATTGTTGAGAGTGCCGCTATAAACATTGGGGTACAGGTGCCCCTATGCATCAGTACTCCTGTATCCCTTGGATAAATTCCTAGCAGTGCTATTGCTGGGTCATAGGGTAGGTCTATTTTTAATTTTCTGAGGAACCTCCACACTGCTTTCCAGAGCGGCTGCACCAATTTGCATTCCCACCAACAGTGCAAGAGGGTTCCCGTTTCTCCACATCCTCTCCAGCATCTATAGTCTCCTGATTTCTTCATTTTGGCCACTCTGACTGGCGTGAGGTGGTATCTGAGTGTGGTTTTGATTTGTATTTCCCTGATAAGGAGCGACGTTGAACATCTTTTCATGTGCCTGTTGGCCATCTGGATGTCTTCTTTAGAGAAGTGTCTATTCATGTTTTCTGCCCATTTCTTCACTGGGTTATTTGTTTTTCAGGTGTGGAGTTTGATGAGCTCTTTATAGATTTTGGATACTAGCCCTTTGTCCGATGTGTCATTTGCAAATATCTTTTCCCATTCCGTTGGTTGCCTTTTAGTTTTGTTGGTTGTTTCCTTTGCTGTGCAGAAGCTTTTTATCTTCATAAGGTCCCAGTAATTCACTTTTGCTTTTAATTCCCTTGCCTTTGGGGATGTGCCAAGTAAGAGATTGCTACGGCTGAGGTCAGAGAGGTCTTTTCCTGCTTTCTCCTCTAAGGTTTTGATGGTTTCCTGTCTCACATTCAGGTCCTTTATCCATTTTGAGTTTATTTTTGTGAATGGTGTGAGAAAGTGGTCTAGTTTCAACCTTCTGCATGTTGCTGTCCAGTTCTCCCAGCACCATTTGTTAAAGAGACTGTCTTTTTTCCATTGGATGTTCTTTCCTGCTTTGTCAAAGATGAGTTGGCCATACGTTTGTGGGTCTAGTTCTGGGGTTTCTATTCTATTCCATTGGTCTATGTGTCTGTTTTTATGCCAATACCATGCTGACTTGATGATGACAGCTTTGTAGTAGAGGCTAAAGTCTGGGATTGTGATGCCTCCTGCTTTGGTCTTCTTCTTCAAAATTACTTTGGCTATTCGGGGCCTTTTGTGGTTCCATATGAATTTTAGGATTGCTTGTTCTAGTTTCGAGAAGAATGCTGGTGCAATTTTGATTGGGATTGCATTGAATGTGTAGATAGCTTTGGGTAGTATTGACATTTTGACAATATTTATTCTTCCAATCCATGAGCAGGGAATGTCTTTCCATTTCTTTATATCTTCTTCAATTACCTGCATAAGCTTTCTATAGTTTTCAGCATACAGATCTTTTACATCTTTGGTTAGATTTATTCCTAGGTATTTTATGCTTCTTGGTGCAATTGTGAATGGGATCAGTTTCTTCATTTGTCTTTCTGTTGCTTCATTGTTAGTGTATAAGAATGCAACTGATTTCTGCACATTGATTTTGTATCCTGCAACTTTGCTGAATTCATGTATCAGAGAACAATATTTTCATATTATTTGGAGTGTTCTATGACATAGTTAATTTGCTGGAGTTTTGTTTTTGTTTGTTTTTACATGTAGAGTAGACCATTTTTTATATTTTTCCCATATGTCTGTTATGGGCTGACTTGGGCCTTCCCACCCATAATTCATATGTTGAAAACCTAACTTATAGGATCTCAGAATGAGACTATCTTTGTAAATAGGACTTTTTATTTGTTTTTAAAAAATTGTTATTTACTTATTTAAACTAAAACAAAAAAACATTCAGTCATTGCTTCTGCCTCCTTGTACACCCTGTCTCTTGTAAATACCTGTCTGTTCTCTGTATTTATGAGCTTGATGTTTTTGTTTTAAGAGCCCCACATATAAGAGAAATGAGGTGATATTTATCTTTTTCTGACTTTTCAGTTAGCATAATGCCTTTGAGGTCCATACATGTTATCACAAATGGCAAGGTTCTGTTCTTTATTAATGGTTGAGTCATATACATATACAACATTCATCTTATATACATACATATAATATATATATATTAATACATATTTTTGAGTGATTTCATTTTCTTCAGATAAATACTCAGAAGGGGAATTACTAGATTATATTTTAATTTTAATTCTATTTTAATTTTTTAAGGGAACTCCATATTGTTTTCCATAGTGTTTGTACCACTTTTTATTCCCACCAACAGTGCACAAGGGTTCCTTTTTCTCCACAACCTCACCAACACTTGTTATTTCTTGTCTTTTTGATAGTAGCCTTTCTAATAGATGTGAAGTGATAGCTCATTGTGGTTTTGATTTGCATTTCCCTGATGACTAGTGATGTTGAGCATCTTTTCATGTACTTGTTGGCCATCTGTATATCTTTGGGAAAATGTCTATTCAGATCCTCTGCCCATTTTCAAATCAGATTGTTTTTTGTTTTGTTTTGCTTTTAGGTTATATGAGTTCTTCATATATTTGGGATATTAACACCTGGTCAGATACATGATATGCAAATATTTTCTCGCATTCATTAGATTGCCTTAACATTTTATTGATGGTTTATTTTGTTCTGCACAATGTTTTTAGTTTGATGTAGCCCCACTTGTTTAATTTTGCTTTTGTTGATTTGGCTTTTGGTGTGAGATTCAAAACAGCATTGCTAAGACCGATGTCAAGGAGCATACCTCCTATGTTTTCTTCTAGGAGTTTTATGGTTTCGGGTCTTAAGTTCAAGTCTTTAATCTATTTTGAGTTAATTTTCCTGTGTTGCATAAGGTGATAGTCCAGTTTTATTCCTTTGAATGTGGCTGTACTGTTTTCCCAGCACCATTTTCAAAGAGACTATCCTTTCTCCCATTCTGTATTCTTGGCTCCTTTGTCATAAATTAATTGATCGTGTATGTGTGGATGTGTTTCTGGGCTCTGTATTTTCTGTTCGATTGATTTATGTGTCTGTTTTTATGCCGATACCCACTGTTTTAATTACTATAGTTTTTTAAAAGACATTTTAACATTTTATTTTGAAGGTCATTTTAAAAACAAAGTTAAAGACAATCAGAAAAAATTGCACAGACTGTACTCATTGAATAAGTAGGGTGCTTAAATGAAACTGAGGGAGATATGTTTTCTTCCTCAATTCTGGAAATGGGTTCTGTCATCCTGAAGGTTCTTATACTTACAAAAAGAAGGGACGGGAATCATGGCAATTAAAGCTGACTCATAAGTATGTAAATCTACAGGAGAAAACAATTTTTTCTGTTCTTCCTAATAAGTCAGTTTTGATCTTCAAACTGTGCATTGTTTCTGAAAAGATACGTTGCTAGAAATTCAGTGGAATTTGGCGATCTTTCTTCTCCAAGCACAGGAAGTCCCTGTGATGAAATGGGCACAGCTATCTCTCCAGGTTAGGCATGAGTTGGTAAAATCTGGCGATCCACTTTCTGTTTTGATGAGTTTTCTGTATTGATCTTCTCATTGTCTACTATCCTCTCAATATTGTCTGTGAGACTGTGCTCAAAGTGAGGGTTTTCTGCAACCTCCGTCTGTCCTTCTAGCATCTGCTCTGGCTCCCTTCAAGACACAATCCCCAGAAACTAGTCCTGGAAAAGAAGAAGAACCATGAGTTACCCAGGAGATTTCAACAGGAAGATTCCAGAATGGAGTCCAGCCCTTGCCACTGCCCCTGCCCCTCACCCCTACCTGGGTGCGGGAGCATCTGGAGCAGTAGAGGGGCATGGTGGGACGGTCCCAAGACTGGGTGCTTGCATCAGGTCCAGAAGCTCCGTGATAGTCCCAAGAACCTAGAAGAAGGGGGAAAGGGGAAAAGGGAGCTGATTACCTGCATCCAAGATGCTTGTTCTTAAGAGCCCTTTACCGGGCCACCAACTCTTAATTAGTATAGCTTTGTAATAGAGTTTGAAACCAGGGAGCATGATGCCTCTAGCTTTGTTCTTTTTCAAGACGGCTTTGGCTGTTTGCAGTCTTTTTTGGTTCCATACAATTTTAAAGATTGTTTGCTTTATTTCTGTGAAAAATGCCATTGGAATTTTGACAGAGATTGCCCTGAATTTGTGGATTACTTTGGGTGTATGGACATTTTAACAATATTAATTCTTCCAGTCCTTTTTTTTAAATTTTTTTTTTTTCAACTTTTTTTTTTTTTTTTTTTAATTTATTTTTTTTATTTATTTTTGGGACAGAGAGAGACAGAGCATGAACGGGGGAGGGGCAGAGAGAGAGGGAGACACAGAATCGGAAACAGGCTCCAGGCTCCGAGCCATCGGCCCAGAGCCTGACGCGGGGCTCGAACTCACGGACCGCGAGATCGTGACCTGGCTGAAGTCGGAGGCTTAACCGACTGCGCCACCCAGGCGCCCCAATGTTTTTTTTTTTTTAACGTTTATTTATTTTTGAGACAGAGAGAGCATGAACAGGGGAGGGGCAGAGAGAGAGGGAGACACAAAATCTGAAACAGGCTCCAGGCTCTGAACTGTCAGCACAGAGCCCGACGCGGGGCTCGAACTCACGGACCGCGAGATCGTGACCTGAGCCAAAGTTGGCCGCTTAACCGACTGAGCCACCCAGGCGCCCCAATTCTTCCAGTCCTTAAGCACAGAATATCTTTCCATTTGTGTCCTCTTCAATTTTTTTTTATTAATGTCTGGTAGTTTTTCATATCTAGGCCTTTGCTTTTCTTGGTTAAATTTATTCCTAGGTATTTTATTCTTTTTGGTTGCAGTTGTAAATGGGACTGTTTTCTTAACTTATCCTTCTGATAAAGTGTAAAGAGATAAAACAGATTTTTGTGCATTGATTCTGTATGCTGCAATTTGAACTTGTTTATTCTGCCAGTTTTTGGATGGAATTTTTAGGGATTTGTGTAATATCATGTCATCTGTGAATAATGAGTTTTATTTCTTTAGTTGTTGAAATTCAGTTCTACCACCTAATCCCTAAGATTTCAGTATGTATCTCCTAAGGACAAGATTCATCTACATAGTCATAATACCATTGTCACCTCCCCCAAATTTAACTTTCAAAGTATATTACCTAAAATATAATTTACATTCAAATTTCCCCAGTTGTCCCCAAAATTTTAAGTTTATTCCCCTTAGGATTCACTTGAGCCTTTTATGTTATGTTTAGTTTTCACGGTTTTTAGTCACCTTTATTCTAAACAGATTCACACTATTGTTTTGAAGACCTTAACATATTTTCAGAAGTACTTTGATCCGAATTTTTCTGGCTGTTTCCTCATGAATAGGGTTAGGTTAAAGACATTTTGTTTTGTTTTGTTTTGTTTTGTTACTTATCACGGATTTATTTCTTTAAGGCCAATTAAAGTGCTTTCACAGATTATCTAAGTATATTAAAACCACAGAAGACTTTTTTTTTCTGTCTTTCTTAAACATTTATTTTATTTTAATTACAGTATTGTTAGCATACACCGTAATATTATGTCCAGGTATACAATATACATACATCACAGGTGCTCATCACAGCATGTGCATCCTTAATCCCCATCACCTGTTTCACCCATCCCACCCACCTCCCCTCTGGTAACCATCAGTGTGTTCTCTGTAGTCTCTCTTGTCTCTGTCTCTCTGTCTTTGTCTCTCTGTTTCTGTCTCTCTCTCTCTGTCTCTCCTTTAGGTTAAAGGTTTTTGGCAAGAATATTGGATAGGCAATATTGTTTACCTTCTATCACACCAAGAAGTACTTAATCCGTTTATCCTATTCTTTGTAATGTTAACTGAGATCACTTGGTTAAGGTTTTGGCTGCTAGAGCTCTCCATTGAAAAGGTAACTTTTACTTGGTAATTAACAAGTTATTTGTGGGGTGATACTCTGTACTATGTGAACATACCCTGTTCTCCAACAAACTTTCACTCAGTGGATTTAATATTTATTAATGATGTTTGCCTGAATCTATAACTACATTGGCGGTGGTACAATAGCTATTTTCTAATTCTGCCTCCTAGTCTTTTAAGCGTACCTGTGACCTCATTAAGAACTATCTCTGTCTGCCCCAAATATGCTGAGCTGCTTTTTCTGTCTAGTGGATTAGAATGAAATCTCTTTAATAGAAAAGACATGAGTGTTGATAGATGTCTGACAGACACCAGGAACACAGATAAAGTGTACCTATATTAACATGTTTATCTCCTTTCAAGTAAAAAGTAAAGAAATACCCAGTTCCAAATATTAAAGCCATTCCAAAAAATAAGGTGGGCCAATGCCATAAGGACTCAGAAATTGATTTGTTGCGGGAAAATGAAGAGTATTTGAGAAAATACTGGCCTCACTTTTGTTTATGTTGTTTTTTGTTTTGTTTTGTCTCTTTTGAATAAGAAGAGAACACTGCTTCCATAAAACATGAGCAAGCTCCTTTCTCATTTACTTGCTCTGGGGTGAACCCTGGACAGTGATACTTTAATGTCTTTCCAGGTGATGTTAATGTGCAGCCAGGGTTGAGAACCTTTAGGGGAAAAAGAAGTAACTCCAGCTTGAAAGATGGGTGGGATTCGGACATGTAGAGATTGAGGGAGGTCACTCCATGTTAAGATAAGAGCATGAACAGAGGCTGACCTGATGACAAAGATTGGCTGTTCTTTTTCTTCTGTAAAACCCTTTTTCTTGGCACGTTCATGAGAAGGTAGCTTGAAAGATGATGTAATAAAATTCACTCATTTGAAAGATTGAGGCTTAAGTATTGCTGTGACTGTGTTATTCAGAGAAGAATAAGGCTCTGTTCTTGATGATGTTCTGCAGCTTATCATTTGTTGCATAGCAAGCCCTGTCATGTCAGTCCTGGTAAGCCCATTCATGGAAGGACGTTACAACCTTTGCTGGGTGGCAAGATATTAAGCAAAACATGGCTTATTGAAAATAATTTCTGACATGGCAGTGATACTGTAAAAGAACAAAAAAGGGCAAACTTGGGTTTCATGTTTGTGCTTTAGCCACAGGTTTGAAAAATGAATCTCAAGCTTGTAAATACTGGTTATGAGGCACAAGAAACAGAATGTAAATATCTTGAATGGATATTAATCAAGAGTGGTGAGTCACAGATAGCAGATGAAAAGCATAAAACCAACTGTGGCAAGGCTTCAGCTCAGAGTTAGGTTTCAATTTTGGTATCTGCTGAGAATGGCCAAATGGAAGATGAAAATGAGTAAATATTGATAATACAAACTATTGAATTTGTCTAGTGATAAATGTTTCTTGGTTTTTGTATAGATTCCTAATGTGAAAATACATATATTGTGTGAAATGCTGGAAAGAAACCCTTTGGAAATATTTTATCTTCCTCTATTATATTTTAATAAAAGAACAAGTTTTAGAGAATCAGATAAGCAGAATAGCAGACAGTAGGGGATCCTAAAGCTAAAAATATTTATGTCCACATATTCCAGAATACAGAGGAAAAGTAATATCACCCAAATTTAAAACATGAGCACTATTTTCTCTTTGCATTTGAAAACATTACCTGGAATAATTATATCCATAGGAAGAGAGTTACTTTGAGTGGACCTCCAACAGAATTACAAGATGGTGACTCAGTGTTACACCCCATTCCCTAGAAAGTTCTCAGTGCCCCCATATGGGTCCTGTCATGCAGGGACTCAACAACTCATGTAGAAATAGATTTTTCTCACAATTTCCAAAGTAATGTGACATTCAAAAATAGAAATAAGAAAAAGAGAAGAAAATAAATCAGAGTCGGTAAAGTAGAAGGAATAAATGGCTAAATTCTCATTGTGTCTCTGTCACCAACCAGCTCTGACTTTGGGTAAATCATCTTACCTCTTGACTTCACTTGCAAAGTGAACATTAGGCTAGTATTTTAATAGTTCATAAACATTTAAAGAAATAGAGTTATTTTCCCCTTGGAATGAAATCTTACTTGGAATCATAAAATGTCAAACAATTGAAAATAAAGATGTAGGAGAGAAGTCCTTTCTCCCAGCCTCCCCCATATTTCTGGAGGCATGATCACAGACATTGACACTCAAGGGTGTGGTCTGGCAGCATCAGCACCTGGTTGGTGTTGTAGAACCTCAGAAGCTAGCTAGTAAAGGGGAATCTCAAGCCCCAGCTGGACTTACAGAATCTGAGGCTACATTCTAATAGGTACCCCAGCAATATGTTTCACAGTAAAGTTTGAGACGTCCAGCTCTAGAGATCCCTGAAACTCCATTTGAAAACTAACACTGGACTAGTTAATGTTACCACAGGGATTAAGCATGATTTTTTTTGCCCTCTGATATACCACACTGACCACTTCTCAGCTGGGAGCCCAGTGGGCAGAAAGAACAAGAAGTAGTGGAAGCAATGCCATTTTTAGAGTCTTGGAATCAAGAATGCAAAGGAGTATTTTATTTCACAGAGAGTCCAGTGTTCCATCTGTTCCACAACATCATTTCAAGGAGGGTCTATGTAATGGTCTTTATGTATGTTAATCTATCAGTCAAGGGCCCAGCAGAAACTTAATGACACACTCAACCAAGATGATTGACAAGCCTTTTTAAGAGTTGTGGGCAGGGTTAAGAGAACCAATGGTGAAGCACCCAGAGACTTGCAATGGTGGGAACCATTGACACTTCTAATCTTGATGGAGAAAGGAAAGGGAAAGTACCTTGGGAGAGCTTAAACTGTAGGAAGGGCCCATTATAGGAGCTCTTGCCTTAGGTGAAATGATACAACCATTGCCAAACCACACATTAGGGTGGAGCAAACCAGAAAAAGAAATAAACCACACTTTTTCTCCTTTCTTACTCACCTGCTGGTGGCCAAACCCAACTGGAAACCAGAGTGCAACTGGAAAGCCAATGGATAAAGTCCATATAACTGTCTTCTTGGGGCACAGAGGGGGGTACAGAAGGTTAGAGAGTGATTCTGAAGAGCACATTTAGAATAGCTAAAGCAGTGACTAAGATGGTTGGATTTGGCAATAGGACAACAGATAATAAAGTAGAATTTTAATGGAAAGGTTTGTTTTGTTTGAATATATATTTATACATAGATATACATGAATGAATGTATATTACACATTCATGTGTATATATACACCTGTCATGTGTATAACATGAAGATATGTTAAATTATCAAGGAGACTTTTTTTAAGAAAAAGTAATAGCAGAAGGTATGCTTTAAAGAAGTATTTTTATACTTTCTTCTGCTGTGAAAAGTTTTAAAAAACGGAATGATGTTAAATTGTATTTACTTAATACATTCTCTTTGGTAGGTGCTATTAAAAACACTCAGGTACAAATCTTGGACCCCATCTTCAGGCTATGATACAGGTTAAAAGAAAAATGATAAAATACATCTAGAATATACATATGGAATGGAATGATTTATTCAGCCAGTATTTATCAAGCACCTGCTGAATACCAAACAATATCTTTGTGACTAAAGTTTACAAAAATAATGAGTTGTACATAATATGGTCCATATCCACACAGAATTTATAGTGTCGTTGGGAAGATAAATAATAGTTATAGTTCAAGGGTGATAAAAACAGAAACATAGGGTTCTTTGGGACTTTATAACAGATACACCTAATTTAAATTGGAGATCCAAAATAAGCCATCTTGAGGCATTTGAGATCTGAAATGGAGATAGGAAGTCAGCCAGGTAATGGAAGGTAGTTACCGTGAAGAGCAGTTGAAGGGAGTGGTGGAGGTGAGGGTATGTATATGTGTGGGTGCTGGAGGGAAGGCCGTGTGGGGTGCTCCAGCCAGAGCAGATCATATGTTCAGAAGGCTTAGAGAGAAAAGAGACCATGACATGTTTAACAAACTGACGAGAATCTCTTGCATGTGGTGCATAAAACTAAGGAAGCGTGGTACCATAAAGCCATGTGAAGTTATTAAGATATCATGATTAGTGAATCGCTTGATCAAATGGGGGAAATTATGAATATAAAATATTGGACTTAGTGTTGCCACTTCAGGTAAAACTTGAACTTATTGCCTACTGAAATTTCTCTGAAAAATAAGGACAAAAAGGCATGTTTCTCAAAACTTTCCCTAAGTTTTTATTTTTTTCCTTTAATGTAGGAAAATAGCTGAATTGTTCTGAACTTTCTGTCATATGCTGCTATACACCAACCTAATAACTCATTTTCAAAGGAAATTTATGACAGTGTTCCTTATTAACAATCTTATGAAGATAGAAGCATATTTAATTGGTTATTGCTAAAAGTAGCATTAAAAAAGTATCATAGAATGGTTGACAATTAGCAAGTAAATTTCATGACTGTGTGTGTGTGTGCGCGTATGTATGTGTGTTTTTTGCCATTGTTGAAAATTCTTTTATTTATTTATTTTTGAGAGAGAGAGAGAGAGAGAGAGAGAGAGAGAGAAGGAGGAGGAGGGACTGAGAGAGGGAGACACAGAGTTGGAAGCAGGCTCCAGGCTCTGAGCTGTCAGCACAGAGCCTGACGTGGGGCTCAAACAAGGAACCGTGAGAACGTGACCTGAGCTGAAGCCAGACGCCCAACCGACTGAGCCACCCAGGCGCCCCCATTGTTGAAAATTCTTAATTCTCTTTATCAGTAATAGCACTTATCTTTGAGTTCCTTCATCCGCCACCTTAGGCTGTTGATGCTTCTATGTAGTCATTTTGCCTTCTGGAGAAGGTAATTTATGACCAGTATGTATTTCTCTGAATGCTAGCCAAGTGAAAATGACATACAGAGTCTTTCTTGTGCTAGAACCATCTACACAGACACGATTATTTCATGTGCACATTTATTATCAATATCTACCATACGAGAACTATCAGAAGTGTTTGAGATCCTGCCAGTCATCTCTTCCTCTGCCTTATTTTTCCAAGTGTTTCCTTTTATCACTAGAGTAGTCCTGTAGGATTCTAACACAGGAAAATGAATAGTGCAATCAGCAACACTTTATTTCTTCCACTGCCAGTATTGTCATTCTTGATGCAGGTGAGAGGTAATATATTATTCTCAGACACATGAAACTGTACATGGATGGACATGATTGAAGGAATGATTTCTTCATTGGTCTCATCTTCTTCTCTTCCTTCTTCTCCTCCTCCTCTTCTTCTTCTTCTTCTTCTTCTTCTTCTTCTTCTGCTTCTGCTTCTGCTTCTGCTTCTGCTTCTGCTTCTGCTTCTGCTTTTCTTCCTGCCTCTGCTTCTGCTTCTTCTGTTTCTCCTTCTCTTTCTTCACTATTCAGTGATTTTAACATTATATGCAAAGCTATGACAAACTAGCAAAATCTAGTTTTAGAACATTCCCATTACCCCCCAAAGGTCCCTCATGTTTACCACAATCAATTCCCAGTCCCACCCCAGCCCTGGAAACCATGAATCTGGTTTTCAGCACTACAGATTTTTCTAATCTGGGTAGTTCATATAAAGGATTTATACAGTATGTGGCCTTTTGTGCCCTGTCTCATTAGTCAGCTTCATGTTTTTGAGGTTCATCCATGTTGTGGTGAGTACTAGTGCTTTATTCCTTTTTATAGCTGAATAATATTCCATTGTATGTCTAGACCTTATTTTGTGTATCCATTCTCCAGGTGGTGGACATTTGTGTTGTTTCCACTTGTTGACTATGCTGCTGGGAACATTTGTGTACAGGTTTTTATGTAGACGTGTGTGTTCAGTTCTCTTGGGTGTATGCCTAGGAGTAGAACTGCTGGGTCATAAGTAACTCTACTTAACCATTTGGAAAACTGCCCAGCTGTTTTCCATGGTGGCTATACCATTTCACATTCCCACTAGCAATGTATGATGGTTTCAGTTTCTCCACAGAAGGAATGATTTCTTAACCAGCTTACAGCATCCTATTTTTCAAGCCTTATGGATTCAATGGCTCATTTTAAATTATTTTAACAAAGATGTTTTTCACATCACGAAGAGGACGGCAACATTTTTGTATAAGAAGTTCTGATCTTGCCAAATGTTGGATTTCTGTAATACATAGTTTATAATAGATTAGACCATTTGTTCATGGTCTCTCTTTGCTTCTCAAGATGGAATCTTGTTGGTCCGTTGGTTATTAGTTAAACATAAATGTGAAAATATAATTATAAATGTACATACACAATCTATGTAATTTACAAGTGATTTATCTCTTTCATATTGCTCCTGAAAGCTTATTTGTTTCAGAGATGTTTTCCATTTTCATTTCATTTCGTTAATTCCACAAATATTGAAGCCCTACTCTAGGTAAAGCCCCATGCTAGGCTCTGTTTTCAAAGTTTACTCTTAAACAGATCTTAATTTCAATGAGCTTTGAGTCAAGTAGGGAGCTGTGAACAGAAATTGTAAGAGTGAATATGTTAAGTCCTGAAAGAGAGGCTTGAGCAAACCCATGATGCTTCTGAGGTAGGGAAGGTTATTTCTATCTGAGAAGGCAGTCTTGGAGGTCAGGAATAATTTCCTAATGGAAATGACATTTGGAAAGCATCTCTCAGAAAGGATAGGACTGAGCCATGGGAGGATTGGAGAAAAGCACATTTTTATCTGTAAATAAAGTATTAGCGTAGAATATGTGCTTGGGGCAGAGTGGCTCTGTTTTGGCAGGAGCACAGTGTAAGGAAGCAAAGTGTGGAGTCAGATTGGATCTTGAGAAGGCTTGGAATGGTGCCTAGATCACGTGGTCTGCAACAGGCAAATGACCAAAAACTTACTATTCAACAGAAATAACAGAGATACATTTCTTAGAATCTGATAATGCTCTGGGGATTATTTATTTATGCACTATTTATTTTACAACAAAGAAAGAACTGCAGTGTGGCAGTGGCTAACTTTACATGCACTGACTTTTCACTCTGTTTTTCTCTTTCATAGTAACTTAATTTCTTACCTCTGTATGCTGTATAAAATTTTTTCGATTACATCATTATTTCTTAAGTTTGTGCAGTAAGAAAAAATCATCTGGGATGATCGTAAAAAAGTACCATACTACAATTTCTATAAATATTTCAAGTCCTGTTCCATAGACAGAATATTGTTTTAGATTTACCTCCTTTTTGTTCACCATGTGTTTTTCCATTGTAGACCATTCTTCTGGGTTTGTTTTCCATTTTTTTTTTCAATAATTACATTTTTGTATGTGTTTTAGTTTACTCTTCCTAAACAGTAGACTGTGAGATAACAATGAGATAAACAATGTTTATCTCTTTAGCATTTTTATTTATTTTTTTCCTTTCTTTTTTTTTTTTTAATATATGAAATTTATTGTCAAATTGGTTTCCATACAACACCCAGTGCTCATCCCAAAAGCTTCCCTCCTCAATACCCATCACCCACCCTCCCCTCCCTCCCACCCCCCCATCAACCCTCAGTTTGTTCTCAGTTTTTAAGAGTCTCTTATGCTTTGGCTCTCTCCCACTCTAACCTCTTTTTTCTAACCTCCCCCATGGGTTTCTGTTAAGTTTCTCAGGATCCACATAAGAGTGAAAACATATGGTATCTGTCTTTCTCTGTATGGCTTATTTCACTTAGCATCACACTCTCCAGTTCCATCCACATTACTACAAAGGGCCATATTTCATTCTTTCTCATTGCCATGTAGTACTCCATTGTGTATATAAACCACAATTTCTTTATCCATTCATCAGTTGATGGACATTTAGGCTCTTTCCATAATTTGGCTATTGTTGAGAGTGCTGCTATAAACATTGGGGTACAAGTGACCCTATCTTTAGCATTTTTATTTATTTATTTTTTATTTTTTCTATTTTTTAATTAAAAAAATTTTTTTTAACGTTTATTTATTTTTGAGACAGAGAGAGACAGAGCATGAATGGGGGAGGGGCAGAGAGAGAGGGAGACACAGAATCGGAAGCAGGCTCCAGGCTCTGAGCCATCAGCCCAGAGCCCGACGCGGGGCTTGAACTCACGGACCATGAGATCGTGACCTGAGCTGAAGTCGGACGCTTAACCGACTGAGCCACCCAGGCACCCCTCTTTAGCATTTTTAAAATGTAGCTTCTTCTGAGTGCACCATTGCAGGATGACAGTATTATTTCTCAGCCCATTTAAAATATTACTTTATTGACTCTGACTCCTGTTATGGCTGTCTGCTGTCAGTCTTTCGTTTGCAGGTGATCTTTTCTCTCTGTCTACTCTTAGGATCTTTGTCATAGCTAAATCTCGGGCAGGCTCATTACAAGTGTCTAGTATTGGATTTCCTTGTATTTATATTTCTCAGTGGATACTGTGCTTGGTGGTGTGGATTGATAGTTTCCATTCATTCGGGAAGATTCACAAGCTCCAGAGCTTCAAATATTAACCTTTCCTTCATTTTCCCTGTTCTTTGCCTCAGGTACTCTGGTTAGAGTTAGGCTACATTTTTTCATTATTTTTTCTTACATATCACTTGATTTGTCTTCCATATTTCCCACATTTTTATCTCTTTGTGTGACATTTCACAGTATTTTCAGATCTGTACTCTGATTGTAGTTCATCAATTTTTTTTTGTTGTTGTTGTTGGTGGCATCTTAATACTTTTTAACCCATCTACCCTTTCATTTTGTTTAAATTTCAACGATTATATTTTTAATTTATAAATTTCTATCCACCCCCCCCCCCCCTTTTGAATGTTCCTAAGTCAGTTTTGGTCACTTCTCACTGTTTGTGTGCTTGTGATGCTATCCTTTATTTCTGTAAGCATTCCATACCTGTTTTGTAGCTCTCAGTCTGAGACCTCAGTATCTGATGTCCTTGGTGGTCTAAATCTACTTTTTGTTTCTTCCACGTCTCATTTCTAGTGGTTAGTTTCCCTGTATGTTTTGGGATTGTTGCCCGTTGTCTTCTGTTTGACATTATTTTATTGCCAGGAAAATCTTGGAACCTAAATTCAGTGGGTGTTCCACATGAGAGAAGGTTCGTGTGTTTCCACGGGGACTGTGGGGGCATTGCAGACCTGGGACCACTTGAACCCCTTTGAGGGTCTCTGGTACAATCCAAACATATCAGGTTTAGCTCTGCATCCCTGCTGCTAATGGAAAGCTAAGTCTCCAGAACTTGGTGCTAATGTTGGCATTTACCTTCAAGCTACTGTATCTTTAAGTTTGCACATGTGGCTCATGGTTAAGATTTTAGTTCAAGATGATGGGTTTTGTTTTTGCGTAGGCCCTTTGGAGCTTTTCTTCACCTATGTAAAGCTCAGCAATGCTATAAAAATTATGTCATGTACAGGATCTACTTTTTTTTTTCTTCTCAAGATTCTCTTTGAGAGTCTCCAGATTGGCCTGCTGCTGGAAGCTGACTAATGATAGATTATTGTAGCACAGTAGCCATATGGGAATTACCAAAATAGTTTGATCAGTATAAGTAAGACAAGCAAGGATATTTTAGAACAAACAAACACTAATTTGGCATCTGATTTGTCCAGTGTAGTTATCTATACCAATTCTTGCTTGTGTGTGCTTTTTGGAGATAACCCAAAATATTGTATTAATAAAATATTTGAAATGTTCCTGTTGAATAAAAGAAGTAACTGAGCCACTAGGAGACTACTGGTATATACCTCTTCTTAAAATGTCTTTTGTCTGGGGCACCTGGGTGGCTTAGTTGCTTGTGTGTCCAACTCTTGATTTTGGCTCAGGTCCTGATCTTGGGGTTATGGGATCAAGCCCTGTGTTGAGTTCTTTGCTGAGCATGGAGCCTGCTTAAGATTCTCTCTCTGTCTGTCTCTCTCTCTCTCTCTCTCTGCCTCTCTCCCTTGCTTGTGTGCTTTCTCTCTCTTTAAAATAAATAAATAAATAAATAAATAAATAAATAAATAAATAAATAAAATATCTATTTTCTTTAGTATAATATGCTTTACAATGTTCCAAGGAAGGGAAAAGAGGGAATTGATCCATTAAGCAATCAAAGACCTGTGAAGTAAGACCAAAGGTTTCATTTGTCCATTCTTGCATTAGTTAATAAAATCTTTATCCATTTATGCATGATTACTTTCATATAAATTTGTTTAATTAAAAAAAATATTTGTAGAGTGGTCACTATATCGCATGTACTGTTCCATATGGTAGAAAACCTAGCAAGGAGCAATTAGAAATCTATATGCGTATAGATCTTGCATTATATTATAAAGATAGACATAAACAAGGAAGCATAGTAAAATATTATGGTAGGATGGTAAGTGCTAGGGAGAACAATAAACATTACAAGAGGAATAAACTATGGCGGTGTTAAAGTAACAGATGGGTAGATGGATTTACTGGTTCTAAGCACTTTACTAATGAGCCTTAGAATCTGGTCTAAAATGTCACAGCTGGAACGCTCACATGGTCAGGTAAACATTGTTTAGGGAGTTGGCCTTATGAGTTGAATTGTGTCCTCCAAACGAGATGTGTTAGAGACCTAGCCCCTAGTACCTTAGAATGTGACCATAAAATGGGATCATTAGGGTGGCCCTAATCCAGTATGACTGATGTCCTTATAAAAAGGGGAACGTTTGGATATAGAGATGGACATACACACAGGGAAGGAGAGCACTGTGAGAAGATTAGTCTTCTACTTATCTTCTCATACTGATCATACTGTTATAAGCCAAACCATGATCAGAAGCTAGGAGAGAGGCATTTAGTGTAGAGAGGCTTGATCTTGGACTTTTATCTTCCAGAACTCTGAGACACTCAATTTCTATTGTTTAAGCCACTCAGTTTCTATTGTTTAAGCCATTCATATTTTTGGTACTTTGTTGCAGTAGCCCTAACCAATGCAATCAATAATTCATTGTAATAAAGCTTACCATTGTGTAGGACAATAGGAGATGAGAAGGAAAAAGGCTCTAAAACTGCTGATGGCTTATTATGAAACAAGTGGTGGTTTTTTAAATGAATATATAGTGTCTGTTATATACCAGGGACTATTCTATGTATTTTGTAAATATTAGCCAGTATATATCCCAATAGCAATCCTGCTATAGAGGTTCATCTATTATTGCTATTTTATTTATTTATTTATTTATTTATTTATTTATTTATTATTTAATATTTATTTATTTTTGAGAGAGACAGAGCATGAGCAGGGGAGGGGCAGAGACAGAAGGAGACACAGAATCTGAAGCAGGCTCCAGGCTCTGAGCTGTTAGTCCAGATTCCAACACAGGGCTCAAACTCACGAGCCATGAGATCATGCCAGAGCTAAAGTTGGGTGCTTAACCAACTGAGCTACCCAGGTGCCCCCATTATTTCCATTTAAAAGATGTGGACTCACATTTTGGTCATGCATCTACTTCCCAAGAGGAGGCAAACATTTAAACCAACATTACAGGGCACAGAGATTCTTGGACCTTGTGTAGTAGATTTTCCTTAGGGTTTCCTACAATACATGTGAACACGCAATTTTGGAAAGTCCTCTTTTTGGTGATAGTGGAAGATGGAGGGAAAGGGTATGCTTAAGATGAGGACGCCGATATTCTAGTCCCCCTTGTGTGTTCCTTAACCATTGACCTTGGGCCCATCATTTAGCTGTTTTCAGTCTCGATTCTTACACTTGTTCTTACACTAACTGGATAGCTGTCAAATTAAATCAGAAGATAAATTTAAATTTAAAAAGAACAAAAAGAAATAAAGTCTCCAATCCACTGTTTCCCTTGGAGATTTTTATTTTTAGAGGAAACATCTCCTCAGTATCTCCCAAACACTATTCATTTATACGTTCTTTGTAAACATTTAGATCTAAGAAATGTTTTAAATTATTTATAGTATACTTGAAAAGCTTTGATACCATCTCACTGGAATGAAGGAAATACATGTAATCTGGTTGCAAAGAGACGATTGATAGCAAGTTATGATTCACGTTGGGTAAGCATAATACTAAGCATACATTAGCCTTTTACACAAAGCTTTAGATTCATAATTATAGACTGAACTAGGTATTAGTATGAAGAGTCTCAAGGCTCTTCTTGTAATTCACTGATGGCATAGAACCTTAGAGTGATATTAACTAGAATGATGGTGAATATATTCAGGTTAGATGGGAAAGACCCATGATTGAGTCTTTTTTCCAAGGTCTTAGCGTGGAAGTGGTGTGATTCTAGACAACCTGTCAAGTGTGGCATGGAGATGGGGGAAAGTGACCTTTTACCAAGACCTGGTGTATTAGCCAAGGTAAATAATGCTAGCTGTGGTGACAAACAGTCTTCAAATCTTATTCCCTTGACACAGTGAAGATTGATTTCTTGCTCCCATGATCTGGAGTCGGGGGTCCTGGTTAGATGTCTAAGCCACTGGGTTGCAAGAGAGACTTTCTTTTTTTTTTTTAATATGAAATTTATTGTCAAGTTGGTTTCCATACAACACCCAGTGCTCATCCCAACAGGTGCCCTCCTCAATACCCGTCACCCAGCCTCCCCTCCCTCCCACCCCCCATCAACCCTCAGTTTATTCTCAGTTTTTAAGAGTCTCTTATGGTTTGGCTCCTCCCTCTCTAACTTTATTTTTTTCCTTCCCTTCCCCCATGGTCTTCTGTTAAGTTACTCAGGATCCACATAAGAGTGAAAACATATGGTATCTGTCTTTCTCTGTATGACTTATTTCACTTAGCATAACACTCTCCAGTTCCATCCACGCTGCTACAAAAGGCCATATTTCATTCTTTGTCATTGACACGTAGTATTCCATTGTGTATATAAACCACAATTTCTTTATCCATTCATCAGTTGATGGACATTTAAGCTCTTTCTATAATGCAAGAGAGACTTTCGCACCCAGGCTCCTTCTTATTCCACCATCTTGGACATGTGTCCTCTGTGGTTCCAGAAGAGAGAGTAGAGAGAGGACTGGAGAATCACAAGGCCTAGGCACACCTTCTGGTGGTCATGACTCTGTTGTGTATCCTTGAAATGGCTAGACCTTCTGGTCAATTCCCTTTTGCTCTCTTTTGTTATCATTCTGGGCCTTCCTGAGTGCCCTCAATGTTCTATACTCTCTTTTTTCTCTGGGATTTTGAACTTGCCATCACTCACCTTGGAACACTTCCCTTGCCATATGCCAAGAACTCCTGTGCTTTTCACTGTCAGAAACAGTCTCTAAGGCACGCTTCTTTGGTAAGTGCCATGATCTCGACAAGGAATTCTTACACATTGTTCATGTTCCTGGGGATGTTTACAAAGACAAATACCAATTATGTATGTCTGAGAAATTTTGCCAATGCAGTCAACCTTCATTGTGATATTTTAATTATGGTAGCATTTTGTATGATTTGTGAAACTTTCTTTTTAATTGATATGACATAACTCATTTAAGTAGAAATCTATTACAGGTATTTGTTTACTGCCTTTTTTTACTATTACTAAAAATGCTTCAGTGAATAAAGACATGCATTTTTAAAGTTTATTTATTTTTGGGAAAGAGAGAGAGAGAGAGAGAGAGAGAGAGAGAGAGAGAGAGCAAGCACAAGCACGAAGGGGGAAGGGGGGAGAATCCCAAGTAGGTTTTGCTTTGAGAGCACAAACTCATGAACCGTGATATGACCTGAGCCAAAAACAAGAGTTGGACGCTCAACCAACTGAGCCACCCAGGCACCCCAAAGGGATGTGTTATTTACTCCTATCGCATGCCTATTCAATACAGACAGCTTCATAAAATGTATTATCATCATAATTTCTTCAACAAAATTGCATTATCATTTCTTATTTGTAGTGTGTCTGTAGCACCAGCCAAATCATCATTATCATTGTCATGATGCTTAATAACAAAAGTAACAATAATAATAATTACTGTGTGCATGCGTACGTGGGTACTAGGCTCGGCTTTTTATGTATATTACCTCATTTAAATTTAATCCTAATGCTATTGCATTAGAATCGTTACTATTCCAGTCTTACAGATGAGGTTGCTATCGCCCTGAGGGGCTGTGTGATCTGTCTGTGGTTAATCAGCCAGTAAGTGGTGCAACTAGGCTCTAAACTCACATCATTTATAGTTTCAAAGCTATCACTCCTTTGATCCATCCCTCCGCATTGTGTGTGGAAAGAACATTGGTCAGGGCAGCCTAGCTTCTCTCTGTCCCTGTCAGGGATCCAGCTCAGCATTTCACTTGTTGTTTGCCTATTTGTTTTCTTTGTTTTGATTTGGTTGTTGCATTTTCTGGTGTGTGTATAAGAGAGTGTCCTTGGAAACCTCTCCTACCTCTTAAGAGATCACCATTGCCTCAACAGTATGTTTGTTCTGCAGCAGGAGGGTCCCTCAGCCCTTCTTAACCTGCCCATTCTTTCCCCTTTCTTTCCTTTTTAGGATATATATATGTATATATATATATAATATATATATATATATATACATATATATATATAAATGTATACATATATATATATATATATACATATATATATCTCCTCTGTTAGAATTAGAATATAATAGAATATAAGCTCCTGAAAGACAGATCATAATGCTTTCTCAAACCTTTTATGTGATATTATTAAAAGCAAAAACATCTCCATGACCCCAATACTAATTCATTTCTTACCTACAAACAAGTGAAAAATGATATCTAGATGAAATGATGGATTGAATATTGGAGCCATAAATTTTACATGAGCACCATGCTGTCTGATATCTTAGTGAGTAGCCATATGTGGTTCTGTGCATTTTAGTTGAAATTAATGAAAATCAAGTAAAATTTAAAATTTAGTTCTTTGGTCATGCTGTTTTCATCATTACAGAAAGATCTCCTGGGTAAGAATCCTCTGTATAAAAGTTTGAATCTTCTATATAAAAGCTAGATTCTGCAGCTGTCCATATTTGTTTATCCATAGTATATCCCCTAGACTGAGCAAATGCCCTCTGATCTCATTAGAAAATTCCTTATGCGTGCCAGTGCCCTTAATTCTCCTTGGATTTCCAATGGCTGGGATTCTCAGTATGTAACATCAGGTTTTGCCAACCTGAGTCTAAGCACAAACCCTAGTTATTTCTTTTAAATGTTTAATGCAATCGAGTCAAAGTGCAAAATGCTGTTTTTATTACTAAAAATAAACAGCCACTGTTAATCTTCCATCCGACCCCTGACTCACAGAAATGAAATGAAGAGTTATGGGAGAACAAATATTTTAACAAAAATGCACACATGCCCACACACACAACACACACATAATAACATAGAATTGGATAATTGGAAGTTAGGGCTTTTGTTTTGTTTTGAGGCCTTGTCAGAATAGTCTTGTGATAAATTGGCTGGGTCAAAATGGCCAGTATTTTTTATAATCCAAATTCTTATTCTGTACTCTGTTACTATGAGGAAGCTTTTCCTTCATCCTTGTATAACAATGAGTTAGTGCTTTGTGCAGGATTATTTTTTATAATATTTCCTTGAAGAGAGTGCAGAATTTCCTTTCCTTGCAGAATCTTTTAGTGGTGGTTCCAAAAATTTACTATAGCTTTCTGAACTCTTTATATAGAAATGTAACCAAAATCTCCCATGGGACGTGTGAGTGGCAGTGTGGGGACAGAGGTGTCCCAGAGGTGCAGGCTAACTGTGGGTGGTAAAGCAAGGCAGACTTTTTAGTGCTATTCCTTAAATGTGTGTGATTTGCTGCTGGTGTGAATGTGATGAAAAATACAATCGTT
The DNA here is from genome assembly GCF_046562875.1 of Panthera onca. Lineage (NCBI taxonomy): Eukaryota > Metazoa > Chordata > Mammalia > Carnivora > Felidae > Panthera > Panthera onca. The sequence goes on from NC_138348.1 coordinate 109,588,217, forward strand.
TGCACTCTTTGGGGGAAAAAAAGAGCCATCTATGGGTGCAAAGTATTAAACACCATGTATCACTTTAATATTCCCCACATTGTGTGAAATTTTCAATAAAAAAAATGAATAAAGAATCTAAAAGCAAAACATAAGCCTTTCACATTTGGAAAATTTTCACAACAGAATATGAAATGTTTGCTGATACACTTCTTTCAACTATGAAGCATAAAACTATTTCCTTTAAATATTATATGAATCCTGCTGTGACTTAAAAAGAAAAGTGGCATCTAATCGTGGAACATGAAATGACTTCATTATGTGGTTTACCAGCTTATCTACCAAAACAAAACCTGAATCCATTTTTAGAATGAAGTTTTGAGGTTTGAAGAATAACAATGAAGTAAATACAAATACACGAAGCGGGAGGGAAGCAAGCATTTCTATGCTAAGCATTTCTCTTCTAAGATGAAATGTCTGCGGGTTATGTGTTTTTTTGGGGGGTGGGGGGTTGCTGATTTCATCAATAAACAGTATGAATTTTTTTGTATCTCATTTCAACAAAGGCAACATTTCAGTGTACAGAATAAGTATCATAATTAGCCTTAGATGTTAATATTCCCCCAGATACATCCACTTTACTATTGAATTTATTGTTTAGTTCTTTAAAAATGCAAAGATGTTCTGCTTAAATTCCTACATATTTAAAGTGCATAGCATAGCAATGATAGGTCATATATACTAAGTAAATACTTATAAAACAGATGAATAAATAAGAATGCTTTTAATTTTTGTAAAGTATATTAGTGTATTTCACTCAAGAATTTTTGTATTGCCTCTTTAAATAAGAATATTTAATGAAGGATTCTTGCCAGAGAAAATCAAAACAAAATTTACAGTTTTTAAAAATTGTAGCTGTTACAAATACAGAGAGTAGGCTAGAATTACAAAAAACCAATAGCCCTCTGGGAGATAACAGGTTTTATTTCAAAACACTTTATTTCTTTGGATAATTATAGTCTAAGAATCAAAACACAAACAGGTGAGTGATAAAAAGAAATAAGCAAACAAGAAAGCAAGCGCTCTATTTTATTAAATGAGAATTTTTTTTCACTTAGTGGAGTTCCTTACAGATTAATCCAAAATTTGGCTTATGTGAGTAGAGTCATCTTTATTTTACTAGATAGTATTCCTCTTTAGGTTTTATCATTCATCCATTGAAATGCATCTGGACTCTTTTCAGTTTTGGCTGTTATGAATATGTTTTATGGTGATTGATGTCTAGTTTTATACCATTTAGAACATATTGTATATAATTCCAAGTCAAAACATTTGTTGTGTTGGTTTTTCTTTTTGCAGCCCAGGATATGGTCTGACTTAGTGTATGTTCCATGAGATCTTGAAAAAATTATGTACATGCTGCTGTTGGGTGGGTCTTCCCATATGTGTCAGTAAGGTCTTATTTGCTAACTTTGCTCTTTCAATCTGTACGGCTGTTGTAACAAATTACTACAAATTTGGTGATGTAAAACAACAGAAACTTATTCTTACACAGTCCTGAAGGTCAGAATTTAAAATCAAAGTGATGAGGGAGCATAAGGCAAGCTGAGGGCAAAGTACAGGCTAATAGCATCCCGCACCCGCAGGTGGGATTTGGGTGCTATTCCTCGGACACTCCTGGCTGCCCAAGAACAAAGGAAAGGAAAGAAAACAAATGGTTTACTGATAGAGATCACAGTCATGCAGGATAGGAGTCTCCTTCAGTTTACAGATAACTTAGTAAACTGCAAGAAAAAGACAATCTTATCCGTACTCCAATCTGCAGAAACCTATAGACTCCATTTCCTAGAGCCCTAATATCACCCTCATCAAGATGTAAGGGGGTTTAAGTGTTTGCCATGGTGATGTGGGAACTTAAGACAAATGAAAAATTAAATTCCCTTACTGCCTACAGCCCATTGACAAGTCCTTGAAACAGGCAGAGTGACCTCCCTCTAGGAGCTTAGCTGCCTCAATGATGACACTGTGTTGGGGCAAAAGGGAATCTTGGCTTAACATTATCCCACCCCACCCCCCACCCCCACCTCCCCAGATCCTGTGAGTCTCCTTACTTAAAAATTCCTTTGAAAACCTACTTTATATTTAACCCCCAAGTATATGTTGGCAATCATACTTCAACATATGGCTGCTGATATACATCTGAAGGGTCTCATGACTGAGGTTTTACTAAACGGTAATAAATGGAGTTTTCCTAATAGCAGCTAGCCCATCAAGGTCCTGGAAACCTTGCTTCCAAAATTCCTTAGAGACTTAAACTGTCCCTAACTCCCTTTCAACCTGAAGGTATATAATCAGTCACTCTTCGCAACCCCGGTGCAGCTCTTTCTGCCCACAGGTCCTGTCCCCATGCGTTAATAAAATCACCTTTTTGCACCAAAGATGTTTTCAAGAATTCGTTCTTGACTGTCAGCTCTGAACCCCACCATCACCCCAGAACTGCACCAGAAGTGTGGATAGGGCCATGGACTCTGCAGAGGGTCTGGAGGAGAATCTGTTCTTTGACTCTTCTGGCTTCTGGTGGCTATTGGCACACCTTGGTGTTTCTTGGCTTGTAGTTACATTACTCCACTGTGTCTCTTCCTCCACATCGTTATGTGCGTGCCCGCACGTGTGTTCACACATAATCTCCCTCTGCTTCTCCCTTATAAGCACACTTGGGATGAGAGCAGATGGTGTTATAATTTTTGTTTCAATCATTATATCTAATTTAGACAACTCAGGAGAAAGATACTCTGTGGTAAGAACCCATATTCCTAGTTTTTCGGTTGTTTTTTTTTTCCCCCTTCCTGATACTCTAAGATTCCTTCTCTTACTATCTTTCTGTTTGAAAATTTTTCTTTGTCCAGACTTTAAGGGTAGGTCTGTTAGGACACAGACTTTCAGTGTCTCTTTAGCTGCAGATGTCTTTACTTTCCCTTCATTCTTCAAGAATAGTTTCCCCAGATAGAGAATTCAGTGGACAAGTCTTTTCTTTTGATATTTAAACGACTGTGCTACTTTCCCCTGGCCTCCATAGTTTCAGATGAGAAACAAACTTCCATGCAAATTAGCGTTGCCTGTAAGTAATGAATCCTTTCGTTAGGGATACTTTCAAGATCTTTTCTTTGAACTTATTTTTAAGAAGTTTAATTAAGGTGTGTCTTACAGTGGGTTTCTTTGTGTTTATCCTATTTGAGGCTCACATAGTTTGTCGAACCTGTGGATTTATATTGTTAGTCAAATTTGAGACATTTTCAGCCATTATTTTTCCAGATGCTTTTTCATTCCTGTTCTTTCTCCTTTCCTCCTGGAACTGCCATGATAAAAAGGTCGGATATTGTCGTCCTCATTGTTGTCCTTGTTGTTGCTGTTCTGCAGGTCCTTATAGCTCTGTTCATTTTATTTTATTTTTTAGTCTATTTTCTCTGTGTTCAGGTTGAGTAAATTCTCTTGAACTATTCTCAAATTCACTGATTCCATCCTGTGTCATCTTTTTGAGCCCACCCAGCAAATTTTCTATTTTTTGGTGCATTTTTCAGCTCTATAATCAACATTGGTTATTTTTATATCTTCTGTTGCCTTACTAAGATTTTCTAATTTTTTATTCCTTTCAAAAGAATTTATAATTTCTTGTTGAAACATTTTACGATGGGTTCTTTAAAATTCTTGACAGATAATTCCAATATCTGATTCATTTCAGTGTTGGCATCAACTCATGGCCTTTTCTCATTCAAGATGTGATTTTCCTGGTTCTTATTATGATTCTTGGCGTCCTATTATGTCCTGGTTACTTTGGCTATTATGTTAGAAGACACCAGATCCTATTTAATTTTTTAAAAATTTTAACAAGCAGTCACTGTGTTTAAGTTTGGCATACAGGTCCTGGCCTACTTTTGTAGATAGTAGTTGCAATGACAGTGTGATTTTCAGAGCTCACATGGTCCTATTTTCATCTGTTGAGTTTATTTTATGCTTCCAGGGTTCCCACTAGTCCTTGTTAATGCTGCTTAAGGGAGAAGAACCAGCTCCCAGAGGAGAGATGTCCTCGTGTCTTCATGCAAAAGAGGTTTTTTTCATTCATGTGGGATATGAATAGTTCCTGACTGGGCCCTTGTGGCAAGATCCTTCTTGCTGGTGGCTCCAGCTGGGCAGTGCCTCAGGAGGGGGCTTGAGAGAGGGAGAATCTCAACTCTTGTGAAGATACAGAAGTTTTCCAGGCTGGCCATTTGTTTCCTACTTTTGTTTTTTCCTTCTGGATCTAATCCTTCGAAGTGAATGTTACTCTGTGAGAACAAAGACCTCTGTGGACACCAAGGACATATCATTTTGTCTGTGCATCCATAAGTTATATCCTAAAGATGAAATCACATATAGAAGTAATTTTTTACTACCCTGCTATCAGTGGATAGGCATACAAGTAACTATTTCATCTATATCAAGAGCAACAACTTCTATCTTTTCTCATGCCTATTGTGAATATCTCAATAAGGTTACTTTGCCATCACATTGGTTTACATGTAGAATTATTATTGTCCCTTCTGGCCTTGCCCAACATCCTTACCCATCATGCTTCTTCAGTGACTTAGAGCATGTCCTCTGGGTTTAAAATGCTGACTTTGCTGTTTATTAGCCTGTGCGTTGTTAGAAGGCCTCCAACCTCCCTAAATCTTTAAAAAAAAAAAAAAAAAAGGAGAACAGTAATAGGGTACAGTAAAATTTGACAACATGTAGATTAAGTACTCAGCACAGTACCTAGCTGATGGCAAGCACTCAGCAGATGTGTTGAGTTAGCTACAGGCTCATCCTCATCAACATAATTATCATTTCATCTCTATCTTAGAGATAAAGAAACCAAAGCTTTGAAAGTATGAATAACTTAAGTTGGCCCATTTAAATGTCAAGAGAACTGGAATTCAAATCCAGGTCTGACTGTTTCCAAATCCTTCTTTCTTAACCATGCTATAAGCCTGCTACCAATGATTGTCTTCCTAGACTTGAGTCTCATGGGAGCATTGGTTAGTCCACATTCAGAATATGCGGAAATACAGAAAAGTGTAGTGTACAGTACATGAGCTACTCAGTTTTCAATCACTTCTTGGTTAGGCTGGTAAATGTTAGTATAGAGATATCTGCTCATTAAAATAAAAATGACCCAGGTAGTTTAACAGAACCTGACCACCAAGATTTCTAAAAGGACGACTTTAACCTTTTGGCCCATCCAATACTCCTTTTTATTATGCTTACCAATTTCTGAAATCTGACAGATTTAAAAGTTTATTTTTCTTATACCTCATGCTCTTTCATTTAAACTTCAGTATAATTTGAGGGGGCACCTGGGTGGTTCAGTTGGTTGAGCGTCCGACTTTGGCTCAGGTCATGATCTTGTGGTTCGTGAGTTCGAGCACCACATTGGGCTCTGTGCTTTCAACTCGGAGCCTGGAGCTGCTTCAAATTCTGTGTTTCCCTCTCTCTCTGCCCCGCCCCTGCTTGTGCTCTGTCTCTGACTCAAAAATAAATAAACATTAAAAAATTAAAAAATAAATTTTAGTATAAGCAGGTATAAAACAACCTGGAAATACTTCTGAGAAGTATTATTTTCTCTGTACTCAAACCACAGTCTGCAGTCTTTTGAGAGCCCATGTTGCATGAGGGAGCTAGAAGTGTCTTCTTCATGCTGTTCTCCAGTCCCCTCCACCATACTGTGATAACTTGGAGAAGGGGGATCTTCCTTTACCCTTTTATGCTTATCACCCAGTTCGAGTAAATAGAAAACAACATATATATCAGTGAGTAAATGAGAGGATTATGCTTAAAAGGATGAAATACTGAGCACTAGCAGAAACTTTACACAAGATAAAGCCAACTTTTGATTTCGTGAAAAGTACAGCATCAAGCATGGACTCAATTGTATCTCCTTCCCCATACTAGATCTTGATGAATGGCACAGGGGGAGCAAAGTAAGACATAGCTGCAGGGCTACCACATATTTGTTCTTTGCCTCTAGTTTCATCCACCAGCCTAACTACTTCATGCTATGAAGAGTAAGGGAAGATACATTTATTGAGCACATTCCATGGGGCCGTGGAAGGTGACACAGGTTACACGGATGGGCGGTCTCTGCTGGCCAACTTGTATGCTGTTCTTTCTAGGTCATTACAGCCCCTTTCCTCTCCAGGTGTGATCAGATACCTTATTCTGACCCAAATAACTATATTCATATTGCCGCCTCCTATGTCTACTTCCTTTCCTGCCTCTGCTCCTTTCCTTGCAGTGTTCTGTGGGGCGCTGAGCAGAGATAGCATAAACCTGTGTTCACTGATGGGAAACATCAAATGTCCATTCCCCAACTTCTCCAGTCCAAGAGCACAGAAAGGAGGGATGGATTCAAAGTACTATTTCTTCAGATTCTTTATCTTATTAGATGCATTCCACTAGTGCTATTCTGATTTGTGGGGTTTATTTTTAGCCTATGTTGAACATGCTAGTTGAGTGATAGTTACTTCCTAGTAATAGTGACTTAATCATATCTAGTATAAATTTCTGTTTTTTAAAAAATGTTTATTTAGTTATTTTGAGAGAGACAGTGTGCTCACCTGAGCAGGGAAGGGCAGAGAGAGAGAGAGAGAGAGAGAGAGAGAGAAAGAATGAGAGAGAATCCCAAGCAGGCTCCATGCTGTCAGGACAGAGCCCCCATGCTGGGCTTGATTTCAGGACTGTGAGATCATGACCTGAGCTGAAATGAAGAGTCATAGGCTTAACTGACTGAGCCATCCAGGTTCCCCTAAATTTTTATTTTTAAGATCAAGTGGATTATTCCCTAATCCAGTCAGTGCAAGAACTGCTACATATTCAAAGGTCTACAAACTGTTTGAAAAATGACTTACATAAGGCTAAACAATAATTTTGATTTATTTTAATCTTCTGGACTTTTTCCTGAGCCTTATTTTAATGACAATTGAATGTAGTTATTTTGACAGATAGATTTTTCCTAATTTTATTATTAAGCAGGTTGAAAGGTTTTGAACTGACTCCTGAGCCCGTTTCATGATGTGCCTGAGTGTAATTTCATCTTGAATAAAAAATGTTTTCCTGCTTCATTTCTCATTGATCTCACTCTTCATCTCACCATTGTCTTTGGAGAGTGGCAGAGTGGGAGATAATAACAAAGATTTCTGTTTAGAACCATGAATTTTTACGCTGGCTGGAAACCATATTTAAATATGCTTATATGAATGCAGAAATTCAGCATAGCTACTAGCACATTTCATGTTCCTCCTCTTCATCAGCGTCATAAATAAACTTTTTTTGTGAACCTACTTGTATGAAGAGCGCTGATGAAAATTTCATGTTAATTTTGCAGGTGATGGAAGTCAAGGGACAGATGATCCATGTTCCAGAGTCAAATTCCATCTTATTCTTGGGCTCTCCATGTGTGGACAAGTTGGATGAACTCATGGGCCGAGGGCTGCATCTCTCAGACATCCCTATCCATGATGCCACCCGAGATGTCATTCTGGTTGGCGAGCAGGCCAAGGCCCAAGATGGCTTGAAGAAGAGGATGGATAAATTAAAGGCGACCTTGGAAAGAACTCACCAGGCCCTGGAAGAAGAGAAAAAGAAAACAGTGGATCTTCTGTATTCGATTTTCCCTGGTGATGTAGCTCAGCAGCTGTGGCAAGGACAGCAGGTGCAGGCCAGAAAGTTTGATGATGTCACCATGCTCTTTTCAGACATTGTTGGCTTCACAGCCATCTGTGCCCAGTGTACCCCCATGCAGGTGATCAGCATGCTGAATGAACTGTACACCAGATTTGACCACCAGTGTGGATTTTTGGATGTTTACAAGGTATTTGGGTTTAATTGCTTGTACACAAATACTTTTTAATAGTAAATTAAATTGCATGGGTATAATTTTCTTTTGGTACTTAAACTTGATAGTAAATGATGGAAATCTCTTTAATTTAGAAATTTTATACCAAATAACAGGTATTTCTGTTTAATGAGTGAACTTCCATTGTGAGTCAATTCATAGTATTGACATACTATAGGTAACCAAATCATAATATTGCTCAGTAAGGAAAACTTCTACAGATCTAGTTCTCTACATTCATTATTATTACAGAATTTAATTGCTGAATTCTAGGCAACTTTGCACAACATCATAATTAGTCTTTCTTAGAGAACAGGATTCCAATATAAACTAAGTATTGTATTTTGACAGTTAGTAAGAAATAAGTTATGTTAAAATATGCATTGCGTTATCAGTTATATGATGATTAATCGGTATTTGGCAGTGCATTGTCAAATAACCCTCTAATTCTAAAGGGATACTTAGAAATGTTCTAGCTATTACCAAATGACCAGTGGTTTTTAGTGGAAGCGTCTTAATCTTCCAAGCTAAATAAAGGAAGAGCTTTGAAAATGGGTCACCATTTTTTGGTCTGATTTGGTGAACTCCTTACTATTTTCTTACTAAAAACTGCTATCTTGAACAATTCAGAATCATATCTACCTAATGAATAATTCTGTAACTTTACATAGAATTTCACGTGGATTACACAATGTCAGGGTATATGGCTTTTTTATATAAAGGACAGAAAGCACTTTAGTATAATGAACAGTAGTGAACTGTAGGCTTTTATTTTCTTCCTTACTAAACCACCTAGACTGCTACTTTTTTTTTTTTTTCATAGCATGATCTGCACATAAGAAGACTTGGAAAGAAACATTGTAGTTTGATATTATTATCCCAGAGGGTGTTTTCATTAAGGTGTCTCTCCTTTGGAGAAAGGTGTTCTTTAGTGCCATTATGTATAATGTGTAGCTGCTGCTGAATATTTTAGTGAGTCTCTTTGGCAAGGTGAATTTTCAGTGTTTGGTATATGTGCAGGATTTGCCTTGTACAGAAGTTCTTATAAATTATCTTCAACTTCCTTATAATTTATTGTTACATAATGTATGGTAGACATAGCCAAATGTCTGATCTTAAACCAGAGAGACACTACAATGAGTTGTCACTGTTACACTCAGTGATTTCCAAAAGGTAGAACAGATTGGCCTGAATTTGCCAGCACATGCCTTTCTCCAGGCTGCGGGCTCTACTGCACTAATCTTAGCAACCACCAATCTCCTTCCTCTGTGAACCCCTGATTTGCTGTGTTAGCTTTCTCCAACCAAAGTAGTCATGTTATTTTGGCTCTAAGCTTTTACAACTAAATGAGATACAGATAAAGGATAAACAGATAAACAGATTCTCCTTTGAAAAACCAAGGGAATCCTTGATTTAAATATAAGTGTCAAGGTTTTGAGAAAAGAAGGTATGTGATATCTTCTGAGGGTACCACAACAATTTGAAGGTTTAAAAATACAGATTTCACAACATCGTGTTTCCTTTACCTTGAAATAAGCTAGGATACCCCACAGAAAAAAATATGGGAATATTCTGTGTGAGCCTCAAATTTTTCCATATATATATGTGTGTGTATATATATATTAACCGTATATATAACCATATATATAACCATATATATATAACCATATATATATATAACCATATATATATAACCATATATATATATAACCATATATATATAACCATATATATATATAACCATATATATATATATAACTATATATATATATTTATATATATATAAAACTGCCCATGGTTAATATTATATATATATATTAACCATGGGCAGTTCCATACAGTGATAAAAAATTATCAGCAAGTTTTAACTTATAAAATGGATCTACTATTTCCCTGATGCTCAAGACTGGGCTTTCCATCTTTGTGTGTGTGTGTGTGTGTGTGTGTGTGTGTGTGTGTGTGTGTATGTATGTATGTGTTTATATATCTATATATATCTATATCTATCAGAGAGATAGAGAAAGAGAGAGAAAGAGAAACAAACATTCCTGGTTCACAAATTCTCTTAAACTGAACTTGTTTGGAAATTTTAGCAATAAATTATAAAGTGATATTATTTTAAGGCTTGGTGTTTTTAACATGTCTTTGATGCCAGTATGTGTATGTATCTTAAATAGGTATCTAGGGCAGCTTTGATGTCTCCTCAGGTTTATATGGGTTGAATTTAGGGTTCAGACAAGGAAAACATTATGTGTTGAAGCCAGAGTGATGATGGCATGGCCACACAGAGGGAAAGACTAAATAAAGAAAGAATATTAGCCTTGTATAAGATAAAACAACATACATTGTGAGAAATGCATTAGGAGGAATATAAAGTAGAAGTCCTCTTATATGCTTAATCTGAGATTTCTAATCATCATAAGCAGATCAGCTTATTTTCTAGAAAATTTACACAGTGCTCTTTTGTACCATGAGCTATCTGCTCATTTTCTAATTACTATTGAAAAAAAATTCCAAAAGTGGTACAGTTCTTAAAGGACCAGATACCTGCTGATTTCATAAAATTAAGAAGACTTTTTGCTGGATTTAAATTACATGTAGAATTTTTCTGGAATAATCATATCATGAGGAAAAATATGGTGGAATCGACTTTTTAATTTTTTTTTAATGTTTATTTATCTTTGAGACAGAGACAGACAGAACATGAATGGGGGAGGGTCAGAGAGAGAGGTAGACACAGAATCCGAAGCAGGCTCCAGGCTCCGAGCCGTCAGCACAGAGCCCAACGCGGGTCTTGAACTCACGAACCGTGAGATCATGACCTGAGCCAAAGTTGGAGGCTCAACTGACTGAGCCATCCAGGCTCCCCGTGGAACCCACTTTTATGTTGGAAATGTGAAAGGAAACCAGGTAAATCTGAATACCAAGAAAGACCTAGAGAGAGTGCCCCACAAGGGGGCATTCAAAGCCTGCTATTGCCTAGTGAGACTCTCCTTTCCAAATTGATGGTTGTCCTTTTCTTGATCATGTTATTATTCCATGCTTTCCTATCGTTAGGGAAGATGGTGCAGGGATGGACTCTAATTCCAGGGTTAGGATTCAGCTAAATTAGGCCATAATGAGGAGTAAACCTTCTGTAAAGAAGGAGGTATAGGAGGAAGCTAGATATTTTAATGGGCATATTACTGGCATTGAGAAAATTAAAGCCTTTACAGCACTTGGCTGCCAAGATGTCCCAGGTATATGGATCCTAAGTAAAAGTTAGGTAAATTGAAGGAAGCATGGGTTATAATTTTGATCCTTTTATGATTAGAAAAGCAAATATTTAGTAAAAAGTTGGCATAAATAATGCACAATATAACATTTTGCTCCTTGGGTTTTATATGGTGTAGGGGATGAAGAAAGAGCCAGTATCTCTAACTTTTTAAATCATTGGCATATAGATCATGAGGATGGTGGAGGTGGTGATGATGGTGATGATGATGATGGTGGTGGTGATGGTGGTGATGGTGGTGATGATGGTGGTGATGATGGTGATGATGATGATGGTGGTGGTGATGGTGGTGATGATGGTGGTGATGATGGTGGTGATGGTGGTGATGATGGTGGTGATGATGGTGATGATGATGGTGGTGGTGGTGATGGTGGTGATGATGGTGGTGATGATGGTGGTGATGGTGGTGATGATGGTGGTGATGATGGTGATGATGATGGTGGTGATGATGGTGGTGATGATGGTGATGATGGTGATAGTGGTGGTGATGGTGGTGATGATGGTGGTGATGATGGTGGTGATGATGGTGGTGATGATGGTGATGATGATGATGGTGGTGGTGATGGTGGTGATAATGACATTGAATAATGAGGGTTTTGCCTCATTTTATATTTTTATCTCTGGCAAACCCATCACTTAGAAATAAGGGATAAGCAAGGAGGGTAAGTGAGCCCTTAGTTCTCCGCTTTCCACTTAGGCAACAGTGCAGCATCCCAGTGCTTTCTTAATGCTCTTCATAGAGTTCTCATCTTTACACCTGCAGCCACTTTTTAAACTTCACTCTTCTCCATTTCTGTAACCTATCAGGTTCAGATACTAAGTGTGTCTACCTCAGAGTTGTTTTTCAATGAGCTGATCCCTGCAAAATGCTTAGAACAGCAACTGCTCCATAGTAGTAAATGTACATGGTAGCCACCATTGTTAGTTTTCAGACAGGTATATCTGGACATACGGGAATCTGCCTCATGTGACTGCTTTGTATGTTTTGGATATACATACCCATAGCGCATCCAGTGTGTATGAGAAAAGAATAAAATATCTAACTGCATCTCCCATGACTAACATGTGGAGTTGTTTCTTGATCTCCATTTTCAGGTTAGGAAATGGAGTTTTAGAAAGGTTAAAGAATCCAGACAGTGTGACTCAGAAATCAGAATATGAACCACAGCTTGTCTCGTTCTAAAGCCTACAATATTGTCACAAGTCTGGGCTGTGATCTATTCAAAGGTAAAATAATAATAATAATAATAATAAAGTGGAACTGTTGTTAAAACGATGTTACATGATCATCATGTCAGGTGATGAAGAAAAATCATGTGACCACTTTGCCCAAATCTGCCCGATTCCCTTCCAGGAGCAAATAGTTCAGAGCTTTGAGAAGCTGCATTTAAAAGTTGGGGACTCTTGCCTCTGCCATTCTCCTTTTTTGGTCAGAAATCAGTAGCATCTTCTCTCTTAATTTTATGGATAAATAACATGTCGGAAATGGTACAGTGGGACCAATGATCCCTAGTGTAGGCAAAAGGCAATATAATCTTAAAATAATAAAATTGAATAAAAGTTGATTTTTAAAATCATTTTGACCAGGCATCCCTTAAAGAATACCAGTAATAAAATCCTTTCCTCTTTTGTGGTGGGGGTAGAAGGAGCATTTCTATTGCAAACTGAAAACTTGGTTTGCAGCTGTCAGTGAAGTTAAACATTGAGTAACACTGCCAGGCTTGGGTTGGGGAGAAGGGGTAGAAAGACACGATGCAGCAGCCAGAAAATGCCAGGAGCCGATCTGTTAGGTCAGGGAACCTGATGTTGAGCGTCTGAAGAACAACACAAAGTTCATATTGACAAGGGAATGCAAGTAGTTTAAGTTCAAGTGGAAAAGCTGTACAGCAAGGTAGGAAGGAACAGAAATCCAGACTCATCGGGGAACAAAACCTTGGCACAGAGCACAAGGAGGCTGGGTTACAGGAACCAGAAATCAGGCAGTGTGTCCAGGCAGCAAGTATGAAGACAGGCATCAGGCCAAACTGATACAGAACTAGAGTCTTCCCTGACCAGCATCAGCATTAGAGCCAGAGGATGCATAGGACCCTCTTGGTAGAGTCAACAGGTAACCAAATATGGAAACCTCATCACAGGATGTAGAGATGTCCACTGAGCTTTTATCATTTTTTAAATTTATTTATTTATTTTGAGAGGGACAGAGACAGCATGAGTTGGGGAGGGGCAGAGAAAGAGGGAGAGAGAGAACCCTGGTCAGGTTCCAGACTGTTGGAACAGAGCCCCACAGGGAGCTAAACTCACAAGACCACAAGATCGTGACCTAAGCCGAAACCAAGAGTCAGTCTCTCATCTGACCCAGGCGCCCCCACTGAGCTTTTAAATGCTGAAACAGGATTTAGACCCACAGAGATACTAGAGTTAGCAGGTTAATTCTTTCCATTCTTGAAAGTGAGTAGAACATATTTGGGGACACTCTTGATGTTAATACAATTTGAAAATTGCCAGGTAGCTTGAGTTCTGAAAATCTCTGAAGGCCCATGGAAACACTGTTGACTTTATAACCTCCAAACTTCAGTAAATACAGTACCAATAAAAAGGGCTAGAAAGCCATTAACATGATATACATTTCACATAATTTATATAAATTGTTCAGTCTGCCTATTAATTATACACTCCTTTTAACTGTAACTCCTTAACTACTATGTGGGAAAAGCCTGTACATTCTAAAAATGAATACAGAATGCAGAAGCGAACAGTGATACATATCCGCAGTAGGAAGGTTTCCTACCCAGTAGCAGACGGTCAGTGGTCAGGTGTGAGTAGGCATGTTGTTAATACCCCAGGGAAACTGAAGTCATGTATCCCTTCAGATTCAGACGTTTTGGTGAAGACTGCCTCTGCTTTGCATGGATAAGCTAGAGGTTTGTAAATTGGGCAGGTAGCTGTACCGGACTGGCATCCCCATCTTTAACCTACTTAGTAGGAACTGAAAGCAGACGTTTCGCACATGAAGTTACCAGGCCACACAACTCTATGCTTTGAGAATTTTGATATATCTTGTGCCACTATGGAGCTACTAAAGTCTTTGTTCACTGGCCCTGCAGCCAGCTTTCAGAAAATTAAGCAGGAGCTCAAGGCTATCAGTCTAGCGTGAATGTGATTCTGCAGGAAAAAAATACCCAAGTGCCTCCTTTCCCCTTTGTTTTATTTTATGATAAAATAGCCTTTTAAAATGCTTAAGTGCTTAGATTATTTTTGGAATTTTAGAAATACATGTATATCATTTTACTCCATTTCCCAGCACTGAGTGCCAGTTCCATTTAATAAGGAGTGGGTGACTGGTTCATTTCCGCCCCCCCCCAACATTTACGTATTTTCTGCTTCAACGATCAGTGCATATACTTTTGAAATTAAAAGCTACGAACACTTTATACTAGTTCTTTTCAGTGCTTTGGAGCACATCAGTGCCATTTATTTTTGCTGGAAATGAAGTCACAGTGTCTTCTAGTAAGTCTAGAAAAGAGGAATTTCTGAAGTAAAAGATACATATATTCTCATCATTCATTCACTCATTCAATAAACATGTTTGACTTGTTCGCTTGATAACAGGGTATGACTCCCATAGAAGCCTACAAAAATGTTATGGAAATTAGTATATATTTTTAGCCTGATTTTAATGAGTAGGGAAGAACTAATTTATATGCTTTCTAAGGTAAGGTGAAAGTTGCAGATAAGCGTTCCGTTCTGATATCTTTTCTACTAGGGGGATTGCATTGTCACTTTCAAAATACCATAATGCCCTAGAAATTTCCCGACGAGGGTTTTGCCTTTAAATTTTTGCCTTTGGCAAGCACTGGGGTTGGAGATAAGGGAGAAACAAGAAGGAGGTTGGGTGCTTTTGCATGTTCTCGGCATCACAGTCTGCTAAAGTGACTAAATCCCAGTGTTCCCGAAAGTACACTACCTGGAGTTCTGGTCTTTCTACATTTAACTGCTTAGTCAACTGCTCTCCTTCAGTCCCACCGTCTGTAAATAGACCAGTTTCATCTTTCTCATGGTTCCATTTTATGAGCTTTTAATTAGTTAATAATTATTTTTTTAATGTTTAGTTTTGAGAGAGAAAGAGTGTGAGCAGGGGAGGAGCAGAGAGTTAGAGATAGAGAGAGAGAGAGAGAGAGAGAGAAAGAGAGAGAGAGAGAGAGAGAGGGAGACAGACACAGAATCTGAAGCAGGCTCCAGGCTCTGAATTGTCAGCACAGAGCCTGATGTGGGGCTCAAACCCATGAGCTGTGAGATCATGACCTGAGCCAAAGTCAGACGCTTAACCGACTGAGCCACCCAGGCGCCCCTCATTTTATGAGCTTTTAAATGAAATACCTATAAAGTACTTATTACAGTGTCTGGTCCATAGTAGTGACTGTAAATGTTAACTATCCTTTCTCACATAGGTGTTTCTGGGCATATATGGTGAGTAGAGGGGTGGGTGTTTGATAGGCACATGCTTGGATGTGCCTGTGTTTGTACATGAATAACTGTGTGGTCAGTGATTATTAGAAATAGATAAAATGCTCATTTTCTTGGGTTCATTCTTTCTGGTTATTAGAATTACATTGTATGCCAGAGAAAGTCTATGAAGGAAGGGTATGGAGAGAGGTGAAATGAGGGCTAAGAGCGAAGCTCCCAGAGATGCATTATTTGTATGACCTTTACTGGAGCCTCATGGATCCTCATTCCTGAAGACGGGCCCATAGTCTGTCTGCACTTTTATCTGAATAACCCAAGTTACAATATGGCATCTATGAAGATAACAGTGCTTCTTTAAGTAACATTGACTTGTGCGATGTGTGTTACCAACACTATGAAACGGAACTTAAAATGTTTTTTTATGTTCTAATCTGACATCCTGAATGATTTTCCTTCGATATTCAAACACCATCTTCTTTTAGTGTTGTGGCAAATTCTGAAATAGAGAGAAGGCTAAGATAACGTGGATTGCCAAGCAGAAATCAAAATTGATGAAGTGTCTTGCTGAATTGATCAAACAAAGTGTTTGGGGGTTGTTCTTTTTATCTCTATTGATTTTTTAATCACCTCAAGAGTGGTGGACGCTGCTAAGAGATTGATGGTGGTTGATTTTTATGCTACCAGGTGTCATGGGCTGAATGCTTGTGTCCTCCCCAACTTCTTTCATTGAAACCCTAAGCCCCACTGTGATGGCATTTGGAGGTGGGGCCTTTGGAAGGGGGATCCAGATTAGATGACATGATGAGGAAGGGGCCCTGTGATGGGATCAGTGTCCTTAGAAGAAGAGGAAGAGACCAGAGTTCCTTCTCTTTCTGCCAAGCGAGGACACAGGGAGAAGTCTCTGCAAGCCAGGAGGTCCACCTTCCCCAGTGAACCAAATCAGGCTGCACCTTGGTCTTAGATTTCCGAGCCACCAAAACTGTGAGAAAGAAATTCCTGTTTGTTTGTTTGTTTGTTTGTATTAATTAATTTATCTATTTATTTTGAGGGGGAGTGAGAGAGTGAGCAGGGGAGGGGCAGAGAGAGAGGGAGACAGAGAATCCCAAGCAGGTAGCTCACCATCAGCACAGAGCGTGATGTGGGGCTAGAACTCACGAACCACGAGATCATGGCCTGAGCCCAAATCAAGATTCGGGTGCTCAACCGACTGAGACACCCAGGTGCCCCAAGAAATTCCCGTGTTTTAAGCCACCTAGCCTATGGTATTTTGTTATTTGCAGCCTGATTGGAATAAGACACCAAGGAAAGGCCTATCAATTCTAAAAACAGTCTGGAAATTTATGATAACAAGTCTCTAGCGAGTTTTCTTAGTATATTAACCCATGTTGCTAGAATTTCCTGTATCTACAAGGGTAAATGTTACCTCATGATACAAGTGAAAGATTTTTCACTAGCCTTTATGGGGCCTATGTTATTACACAGTGTATGTCTTTTATGTATTAAGCTGTAAGAAGTTAAGCTCTGAGCTCAACAGCATGCTTGCCCTTGTCACTAACACCTTTATCAGAACACTATGAGAAACTAGCTTTTAGTTTGTGTACACTTTGGAATTTTAAGTTTCCCACCTAGTGAGTTACTTCAATATGTTTACTTAAAAATTTCACTTAGGGAAAGCTGGGTGTCTCAGTTCACTGGGCATCTGACTCTTGATTTCGGCTCAGGTCATGATCCCACAGTTCATGGGTTCAAGCCTGTGTCAGGCTCCATGCTGATGGTGCAGAGCCTGCTTGGGATTCTCTCTCTCTCTTTCTCTCTGCTCCTCCCCTGCTCATGCTCTCTCTCTCTTTCAAAATAAATGAATAAACTTAATTTTTTTCCACTTACAGATATCAACTTTTCTTTGTAAAAAATTATTACATTATATAATCATTTCTGTTACCCTTAGGCCATTTAGCAGAGGATTTCTGGCAAGCTTTAGAATGTGAATATGTCAGTTATATTCCCATCAAGGTTTGTAATACCTGGGTATTGGATGCATTTACTAAAATGGAAATTGGTCTTCTAGACAGGACAGCTGCCTCTCACTTATCTGATAGGATAGCCTCAGTGCAATCTGCAAATCTTGTTGAATCGGATTGATTCCGTTATCTTCCTCACTAACCTTTAATTAATGCTATGTAGCAGAAATGTAATGTGATTCTCATATTGTAGAAAACAGTGGTTGAGATAATTCACATATCAGACAGCTACTGTTCCTAATTAGTTAGATGCAGAACTGGGACCAAAGGTTGTTCTAGCTTTTATATATATATTTCATAATGTGGTATCCTGCATCCAGTAACTGACAACCACGAGGCAAATTTCATACCTTTAGAATGAAACAGTGGGTACATCACAGGACTGTTCAGAGAGCAAAAAGAAAGAATAGCCAAAACCCTTTATTATGAACACAAGGCTCTTGAAATAATGGCTGAAGGTTGAGTTTGAGTCTTTAAATTGTGATTTGAATTTTAGCCTGGAGTTAAGACTATAACTAGGTCTCCTTTTTTAAGGCATTCAACAAATAGTACTATTTTTATTTTATTATTATTTTTTAAATGTTTATTCATTTTTGAGAGAGAGAGTGCAAGCGGGGGAAAAGCAGACAGAGAAGCAGACAGAGGATCCAAAGTGGAATCTGCACTGACAGCAGTGAGCCCAATGCGGGGCTCAAACTTACAAACCATGAGAGATCATGACCTGAGGTAAAGTTGGACACTCAGCCTACAGAGCCACCCAGGCGCCCCTGTACTAGTTTTTAATATGTGTTGGATTTCATAAAGATTTGTTCTCTTTGGCTCCAGGAAGCTAAAGAGAATCCTTATGCAGAAGTTAAAAAAAATACTTAAGGCACAGTAGACTATCCTTATGAAAGTTGCTGTTTCCCAAAATGAAATACATTGGCTAGAGCTATATGCTCTGGTTACTGGAGTAATTCAGACACAGGCTGTGATCTTTTGATGGGATAGATAGAAGCAAATCTCAAAAGATCACATCATTCCACAAGATTCTAAGATTCTAATACTCAATGTTGGAGCTGTATGTAGTTGGCTGGGAGAATGTTCCTAAAGTGAAAATCAACCTGCTGATTCTCTATTACTGGTTATTCAAATATGAAAAATTTGAAATGATTTGGGTTTATTTTTGTAAATGTTTTTTAAAGTAAAAAAAATGAGAATTTAACTTTGTTCTCTTAAATTCAGGTATTTGATTATAGATGTTTACATATTTTGATGCATTTTTCAAGCTTTGAAATTGTTTTTTTTTTTTCCAATTTGGATGCCTTTTATTTCTTTTTCTTTTTTTTCATTGTCTTTTTTTTCAATATATGAAATTTATTGTCAAATTGGTTTCCATACAACACCCAGTGCTCATCCCAAAAGGTGCCCTCCTCAATACCCATCACCCACCCTCCCCTCCCTCCCACCCCCCATCAACCCTCAGTTTGTTCTCAGTTTTTAAGAGTCTCTTATGCTTTGGCTCTCTCCCACTCTGACCTCTTTTTTTTTTCCTTCCCCTCCCCCATGGGTTTCTGTTAAGTTTCTCAGGATCCACATAAGAGTGAAAACATATGGTATCTGTCTGTCTCTGTACGGCTTATTTCACTTAGCATCACACTCTCCAGTTCCATCCATGTTGCTACAAAAGGCCATATTTCATTCTTTCTCATTGCCATGTAGTATTCCATTGTGTATATAAACCACAATTTCTTTATCCATTCGTCAGTTGATGGACATTTAGGCTCTTTCCGTAATTTGGCTATTGTTGAGAGTGGTCAAGCTTTGAAATTGTTAACAGGATTTTTAATAATTTAGAAAACTATGAGAAATCAGCTGAAGCAAAACTCTTGTTGGATTTCTGATCCAGCTCTGTGTGTGTGTGTGTGTGTGTGTGTGTGTGTGTGTGTGTGTGCGCGCGTGCACATGCATGTGCCAAGATGTTGCAATGTATTAAAGCTGCCTATTCAGATAATACTGTTCTTAATAGAGTCCAAAGCAATATTTTTAATTTCCTATTTTCCTTGAGTACTCAAAGTTTGATATATTTTTTTAAGGTTGTTTATTTGTGTACAGTGAATGAGGGGTAGGGGCACAGAGAGAGGGAGAGAGAGAATCCCAGGCAGGCTCTGAGCTGTCAGTGCAGAGCCCAACTTGGGTCTCAATCACATGACCCTCAGATGATGACCCAAGCTGCTGCAATCAAGAGTCAGATGCTCAACCCACTGAGCCACGCAGGTGCCCCTCAAAGTTTGATATTGCATAGATTTTTTTATGCTGTCATGGAAAGCATAACTTAACCTAATTTCATTGCTCATTTCACTGTCTCATAAACAATAGGGCATATTTCAGCTGTATGATGAAAGAAATTTCTTTGACCATCACAGGAGGCCTGCTGAGGACTGTTGAATTTGCTCATGTGCAATGACAATTAAGAGTAGAGGGAAGGGTATTGAACAGAAGCATGGGAAGCTCATTTTAATTCTTTGTTACTTAATTAAGTCATGTAACATATCTGTGCCTACCTTCTGCTTCTATAAAGTCATGTAACATATCTGTGCCTACCTTCTGCTTCTATAATTTACAGAACATTTTGTTGTGGTTGACACATAAATTGTGCTCAGCAGATCATTGTTGTTGGGATTTTTTTCTGCCCATAAAAAAGAGAGTGTTATTATTTGGAAAATTATAAATTCAGTTGAATTTTCCACATAATAACACTATCTGCAGTAAATACCTTGTGAATTAATGAACAGTGCAAACAACTGGTTCCACCTCCATCCAATTGAAAGAACAGCAGGGCTAGAAGGAATGTCTTGGGGAATTTGCTATGAAGGGAGGGAAGAAGAGTGTGTGCGTCCATTTGGATTGCTATAACAAAAATACCACACCAGGTAGCTTATACACAACAGAAATTTATTCCTCACAGTTTTGGAGGCTGGGAGTTCCAAGATCAAGGTGTTGGCAGATTCACTGTCTAGCGAGGATCCACTTCCTGGCTCATAGATGGCTGTCTTCTTGCCATGTCCTCACATAGTGGAAGGGACAAGGATGTTCACCTTCTGTGGTCTCTTTTATAAGGACTCAAATCTCATTCATGAGTGTAGAGCCCTCCCAAAGGTCTCTAATCACCTCCTATATCCCAATATCATCACACTGAGGATTGAGTTTCAACATAGGAATTTGGGGGCACACAAACATTCAATCTATAGTAGACATTGATATTTACTGAATGCCTAATTTAGCTAGGTACCATGCTAAATTCTTTTTATATGTTTATTGATTTATCTTCAACAAATAATTATCACCTACTGTGTTCTACATACTGAGCTAGGCATTGGAGCATAGTGGCATGGTCCATATTGTTTGGTGCTTATAAATTGAGCATTGGGGATAGACATTAAACAATGACACAGTTAATGATTACTTAATTAAAATTATGGCTATCACTGGAGAGGTATAAAATTTAATCTTTTCATCAACATTGTAAAATAGATATTATTTGCTTTATACAGAGGAAGAAAATGAGGCTTAAAAAGGTTAAAGAAATAGTCTGAGGTCACAAAGATAATAGGTTGTGGACTTAACATTGCTTAGGCTTTATCTCTTCCAGAAGGCTGCTTGTGGGGGTCTCAAGGCTGCATGATCTTAAGGAGGTCCACAGCTTGACCAACCCCTTTCACCCATTTATCCCTTAAAGGAATGTTTCTTGAGCACCTACCACATGTCACCAGCATGCCAACTAGTGAGCAAAATGGACATGATACCTGCCTTCATGGAGTTCATAGTCTAGTGAGGATGGCAGAGAATCACTTCTCAAAAAAATACATAATTATAAACTACTACAAAATGACTGAGAAAAAATTAAATGGTGCTATGAGAGCCTGTGATAGAGACATCCACTTTAGCCTAGGAGTTCAGGAAGGCATCCATGAAGAGGTGACCTTAAAGTAGAGATCTAAGGATGAGGAGGAGCTAACCAGGTAGGAAGGATGGTGGAAACAGAGGATTGTACGCGGGGGGTCGGGGGGGGGGGGGGGAGTCAGGATCCGCAAAGGCTGTGAGTCAGAAAGGAACATGATTAAGTTGGAACAAGTAAATGAAGATCACTGTGGTCAAACTGAAATAATGGAAGAGTAGCACAAGGTAAAGATAGGTAGGAGCTAGAACCTGGTGTTTTAGCCTTTTTAAGGAATTTGGTCTTAATCACAGGATCAAAGTGAAGTCATGGAAGGATTTTGGATAGAGGAGTGACACAAGTAGATTTGCTTCATCAAAATCACTTTATCATATCAATCAGTGAAAAATGGGCAGGAGACATGAATAGATTCTTTTCCAAAGAAGACATCCAGATAGATGTCACATGAAATAGACACATGAAAAATGCTCAGCATCATTCATCATCAGGGAAATGCCAATCAAAACCACAGTGAGATACCACCTCACACCTGTCACAGAAACTAAAATTAACACAATAACAGATGTTGGTGAGGATATGGACAAAGGAGAACACTCATGCACTGTTGGTGGGAATTCAAACTGGTGCAGCCATTCTGGAAAA
Source organism: Panthera onca (assembly GCF_046562875.1). Taxonomy (NCBI): domain Eukaryota; kingdom Metazoa; phylum Chordata; class Mammalia; order Carnivora; family Felidae; genus Panthera; species Panthera onca. The sequence continues at coordinate 109,610,440 of NC_138348.1, forward strand.
CAGTATGGAGGTTTCTCAAAAAATTAAAAATAGAACTACATTATGACCCAGCAATTGCACTACTAGGTATTTATCCAAAGGATATAAAAATGCTGATTCAAAGGGACACATGTACCCCAATGTTTATAGCAGCGGTATTGACAATAGCCAAAATATGGAAAAAGCCCAAGTGTCCATTGACAGATGAATGGATAAGGAAGCTGTGGTATATATATTCAATGAAATATTGCTTAGACATCAAAAAGAACGGAATCTTGCCTTTTGTGACATTGTGGATGAAACTAGGATGTATTATGCTAAATGAAATAAGTCTGTCAGAGAAAGACAAATATCATATAATTTCATTCATATGTGGAATTTAAGAAACACAACAGATGAACATAAGGGAAGGGAAGCAAAAAAAAGAAATAAAAACAGAGAGGGAGGCAAACCATGAGAGACTATTACATACAGAGAAAGAACTGAGGGTTGCTGGAGGAAGGTGGGCGGGGCCGGGCTAGATGGGTGATGGGCATTAAGGAGGGTACTTGCGATGAGCACTGGGTGTCCTATGTAAGTGATGAATCAGTAAATTCTATTCCTGAAATCATTAAAAAAATAAAGAATTAACAAAATCACTTTCTCAGTGGTGTGGGCATAGATCTTCAGAGCAAAAGCAGAACATAAGGATATTATCGCCATCATTCAAGTGAGAAATGATGGTAGCATTACCTGGGCTGGCAGGTGTGTATCAGAGGCTTGAGTCATTGATGGAAACCAGAAGGAAGCAGTTAATTTTGTCTACTTAATGGAAATACTTCCATTCATGCAAATCACCTGCTGATCTGAATATGTTCTTGATTTGGCATTAGGTAGGCTCATCGTGAATTGATTGTTAACGATGACTTTGATTTTAAAAGTAGTTTATATATTATCTATATTGACCTAGCTCTTGATAGAGATGTTTATAATACAGTTTGCCTCAGTCATAATTCTCTAAGCGTCTACTATTCTAGCGCTCTATTAACCCCTGCAGGACTTAAAAAGATAACTTAGATACTATCCTTGCTTGCAAAAGCAAGTGGCCTAGTAATCTAGACAAGATGATAACAAAGTGCAAACACGAGTGACTGTGGTGTACAACGTGCCGTGCCGCGGCCAAGTTTTATTGCATTTCTTTAAGAAGCAAAGATCACTTTCTACTGAAGGATTTAAAGGATCAGCAAAGAGCATGGAAATGGACTTGGAGGCATGTGACACATTTAACTCATGGAAGAGGGGGTGTGGAAGGCAAAGATAGAGCATGGAAATGGACTTGGAGGCATGTGACACATTTAACTCATGGAAGAAGGGGTGTGGAAAGCTTAATCTGGGAGGATAAAAGATAGTAATTATATTGATACCTGAAGCTATTAGAATTTTTGGAGATTAGATAATCTTGCTTCAAGAAACAAATTTGTAATGAAACAGTTTCATTTGATTTGCTTATTTGGCTTCACCATGCACTTCTTAAAAGAAGACTTAATATTTTTAGAGCAGTTTTATGTTTACAATAAAATGGAGAGTAAGGTACCAAAATTTCCCATATACTTGCTGGCCCCGTAGCTTTACCCAGTGAGCATCATTCACCAGAATGATTTTTTACCAAGGATGAACTCACATTGATACATTATAAACACCTCAAGTCCATAGTTTGCTTTAGGATTCACTCTTGTATTGCACATTCTATGGGTTTGATTAAATGTATAACAACATATGTTCATCATTCTAATATACAGAGTATTTTCAATGCCTGAAAAATTCTATCCCTAGTCATTCCCCCTCCTCACTCACCAGTCACTGTCAATTACTAGTCTTTTTGCTATCTCCATAGTGTTACCTTTTCCACAGTGTCGTATAGTTGGAATCATATAGTATGATGCCTTTTCAGATTGGTTTCTTTTACTTACTAATATGCATTTAAGTCTCCAGGTCTTATCACACGGTTTGATAGTTCATTTTGTTTTAGTGCTGAATAATATTCCATTGTTTGTATGGACTGTGTTTATTTGTTCATTTATCTAATTTATCATTTCTCTGATGATATAGGATGTGATGCATCTTTTCATATGCTTATTTGCTATCTGTATATCTTTGGTGAGATGTCTATTAAGGTGTTTGGCTCATTTTTCAATCGGGTTATTTTCTTACTGGTGAATTTTAAGAGCTCTCTCTATATTTTGGATAAGAGTTCTTTTATCAGATGTGTCTTTTGCAAATATTTTCTCCCAGTTTTTGTCTTGTCTTCTCATTCTCTTGATACTGTCTTTTGTAGAGAAGGTTTTAATTTTAATGAAGTCCAGTGTATCAGTTATTTCTATCATAGATCTTGTCTTCAGTATTGTATGTAAAAAGGCATCACCATATCCCAAGGTCATCTAGGTTTTCTTCTTACAGTAGTTTTATAGTTTTCCATTTTCCATTTAGGTCTGTGAGCCATTTCTAGTTAATTTTTGTGAAGGGTGTAAGGTCTCTGTCTAGATTCATTCTTTTGCATGTGGATATCTACTCGTTCCAGTATCATTTGTTAAAGAAGCTATCTTTGCTCCACTTTGTTGTCATTGCTTCTTTTTTGTTTGCTTGTTTATTTTGTGTGTGTGAGAGCTAGCACAGCATGCTCGGGGGAGGGGCAGAGAGGGAGGGAGAGACCATTTCGGAAACAGGCTCCACCACACGGTCAGTACAGAGCCTGATGTGAGGCTCAGACTCGTGAACCATGATATCATGACCTGAGCTGAAGTCAAGAGTCAGACCTGAGCTAAGAAGTCAAGAGTGGTACACTTGACCAGTTGAGCCACTCAGGTGCCCAGCCTTTCATTATTTGTCAAAGATCAGTTGACTGTATTTCTGAGAATCTACATCTGGGTTCTCTGTTCTGTGCCACTGATATATTTGTCTGTTCCTTCACTACTATCACAAGGTCTTGATTACTGTAGCATTATCATAAGTCTTGAAATTATTCACTTTTGTGACATTAATTCACTTAATTTTACACTCATTATGTGTTTACTGAAAATATAGCAGACATTCACTGATTTTTAGGGGCAATGTTTAAAGTTCTGGCAAATCAGGAATCCCTGGAAAACTTCTCTTGAAAGTGATAGACTCAGTAATTATTTTACAAAGAGTAAATAATTGATGATTTCAAGTAGAGCAGTAACTCTGAGTATAAACATGGTGGTGGGAGATATGGGAAGTTGGCAAAGAACTTTGTGTTCTTCATTTTGATTGGCGCATAGAGTAAAAGTGGTAGTGGGGGATGAAAGTGGAGAGTTGGAGCCCTCTCATTGATGATCCTACAGGATAGCCTGCTGGACAGCAGAAAGAAATTTTCAGTTGCCCACATCTAACTTGAAGATTTAGAAAGAAATTTTGACTGCATGTTTCAATATATTTTTCTTTTTTCACGTGACCCGGTATTCAATAACTTTTATGGTAAATAACCTGGGGCTTGACAGCAGCATTTTCCACATGGTTGAGATTCCTGGAAAGAAACTGGAGTTTATATTGTTAGATCTACTGAGCATATTACCAGAAGAGCTTTATTTGATAGGCAGTCATTTGGAATCTATTTTCCCTCATTTGGGAGTAGTTACCAGGCCAAATCACTGTTCTATTTATATCCATGACCTCTTTTCCAGTGCTGTATCAGCTGAGCACTGTAGAGACATCCTTAAAAGAAGTAGTATTTGGGTCAGAAACGTCAACCAAAATGAGTGTAATTAGACAGATTTTTTTTTAAAGAATGAGGGGTTTTTAAGTAGCTTTATCAGTAAATCCTTAAAGTAGTTTCCATTTGAATTGCTAAGCGATTATACAGCCATTAATTGAACTTAGCAAACTTGCTTTGGATCATTGAATACCTATTGTGCAAAATGACCCTCAGCATTTTGGGTGTGTGTTGGGGGGGCTGGGGTGATGCCTGGGCTAGGACTTGTTGAAAGTTCTGACAAGGAAATCTTTGCAGAAGTTTATTGCCCTATGGGATAGGGTGGAAGACCAAGAAGGAGTATATGGGAATGACTGGAGTTCAAGGGTAGGAGTACTTTTCTTTCTTTTCTTTTTTCTTTTTCTTTTCTTCTCCTTGGGTCTTAAAGACAAGGTGAATATCTGGGTAAATATTGTAGTGTTGTTAGTTCATGTAATATAAGAGAAGTCCTTCAACTTCGAAAATCACAAATATACCTGAGAACATGTGAAAATGTAGATGGCTGGGCCTTATACCTATATTTTGATTTAGTAGATCTAGGTGTGGGACCTTTGGGGTCTGATTTTTAACAAGTACCCTCTGGGTGATTTTTATGTAGGTGGTCCTGAGTTTTGAGTTGGAAAACTTTACAATTCCAACCTGTAGAAATCAGACACAATTTAAAGCATTCAGTAAAACTCATAAAAACGATCCTGCTACTGTGCTAGGATCCAGGCATATAAAAAGTAAAGTACATATCTAGTAGGAGGAGAATATAAACATGTGCGTGCACGCGCATGCACACACACACACACACACACACACACACACACACACTCCCAACACCAATGTAATACCATGCTAAAGAGAGAAATTTATCCATTGGGTATTTGTATGCCAGTTACGCACTCAGAAGTAGGGAAAGAAAACTTGAAAGTGAGGGCTTCCTCTTGAGATAGACTTTGTCTGTCTAGTTTGTAGTGTTAGGAACATGCCCTCCAAGCTGTGTACCCAGTGAGGTAGAAATAGTTCCTCTTCGTTATGAGACATCTCCTTTCAAAATAATGAGCACATCCATGTGGTTTTCAAGGCCTTTAAAAAAGAGTAAATAAACCTGGTTTCAACCCGTTTGCTGATTCAGGATGTCTGGTGGTAATCAGGCTGTGAATTTTAAAGCTGTAGTGGGGAAAACAGTCCAGGGGTAAAAATGGGAGCTGACTTTAGGAGCGCGAACTTTTATTTTCCTGAGACTGTGCAAAGAGTCAGTGTTTGTGTACAGAGACTCCTCTCTCTGAAGTTCCAGTTAATGACAATGCCAAGTGAGAACTTTCAGTTCCTGTGTGACAAGAGGTAACATCCATAGAAAGTTAGAAGTAATAGGACGTTACTTTAATGACCCATCACACCTTCGTTCTTATTGCCAATGACCACATAAGGACCAGCATGGAGCACTAGCCTTTGCAACATTAACTCATTAAAACATCAAAATTATTTCCAGAATATCAGCCTTTGACATCATAAAATAGGACCTATGATGAAAGTACTAATATTGGATTGACTATAAGATGATCTGAAAAAAAATTAAAAAGGACAGGGTAACAATTTTGCTTTCTGGTAATTGTTGTATAGGAAGGGGATAAATATGTGGAGGTGGATTCCCAACATAGCGTCTGATGAAAATGAATGTGCTAAGGAGGTGGAGGCTGCTTCTTGGTCCCCCTGTGGGAGATAGATGCCCTTCGTGCTCAGTTGTTACTGTTCTGTCTAATCCCAGGAACTGGTGTCCTCAGTGGTGTCCCCTCCTTTAGAGTTAGGGTGGCAGGGTGTGGCCATATCCAGGCTGCTGCATTCTGCCAGCCATCACCTGTGAAGCCTCAGTTTTCTCCTGTACCTCTGTTACTGGTGAGTGATCTACTTTTACACCCTGGTAATGCCAGGTGGAATGCCTACAGAGATCTGGTTCACAGTGTCATAGAGATCTCAGGTGATGACTGAAGAGTGTGCCACCTTCTCTCTCAGTGGCAGCAGAAGGAAGTAGTGGATGAGGAGCCAGTGGAGAGATTGGAATCCTGGAGAAGAAAAATGAATGAGGAGGTAGAGGAGAAGATGAGGAAGGGAAGTTCAGATGAGAGATGGTGCACGAGAATAAAGTGGTGGAGGTGACGGAAGTGGGGGGGGGGGCGGGCTTGAGCCCTGAACATGATCTCTTCAGGGACTTTCTTGAGTGTGGAGTTAGAGACCATGGATGCTCAGGTTGGCAGGGCCTTCTCCACCTGAATCCCAAGTTGGGGTAAATGCAGCGGCACTTGGGTGAGGGCACAAGTTTCATCAACCAAAATATACCCGCCTTGTGGGACCTCGCCTTTTGAGCCAACCCCCACCTAATACTTAAGAGATCCAATGCAGATTTGCTAAGGTTTATACCAATTAGGGTGAAAGAGTTCAGACATCCCAGGACAGGCTACAAGTTCAGGGTCTTCTTTTGGACAGACTCTTACTGCAGAAACAAGGCGATCATTAAAGAGTATGATGAGGTCATATCTTCTGGACAGGTGTCATTTCTTTCCATTTGAAACCTAGGATCAGCACCGTTTGCCCACCTCCGACCCCACCCTTCATCTACAGGAGCAGGACATCACCTGTAGCTTCTTCACCTTCATCACTGCCTCAGACCACAGCCTCCCAGAATCTGACAAAACAATTGTTATTACTAATGGGGAACTATAGCCCAGTTCGTACAGGAGTAACTACCCTGTGAAGGGAAATCAGACCACATTCAGCAGGGCAGTCCATGGAGATACTCAAGCTCTTTGGGTACTCATGTGGTTAACGCCTGCCTTTGGAAATTGTTCTCGCCCCAGATTACCTGCCATCATTAGTCGGACCTCTGTTTGGGCAACTATGGTGTTGTGCATGTGCTGGTCTCTGTGCTCCATCAGTGCTGTCATCATCATTAATGTAGCTTTTGTGGACATGGCCATCATCTGTCTAAGCCAAGGAAATGATACTAAAGACAGCACTGCCTTTATCTCCATTGCTTGAATCTTTGTGTCAAGGCCTTCCTGCCTGCTTCTGATATAGATACTTAACAGTCATATTGGAAGAGGATCATTGTATCTTCAAGCCCCACAACCACAAGAACAATGAAAATCTAGGTTCATGTTTAATGTCTGGCAAGTTGCTCATCTTCCAGTGGATAACGCCATGGCCCCAAGACCTGTGCTTGGCCATCAACACCTGAATTTTCATCTTTGGCCAGGAGCCCATGTCACCCACCCTGCTGAGTATCTGGAAACAGGGACATAAACAGTGGAGAGCTGCTGAACTTGTATGAGGTAAAGGATAAAAGTAAGGGACCTCTCAATCTACCCAAATCCAAAACTTTCCAGTAGCTTTTTTGCTACTGATAAGTCTTCATGAAGGCCTGTGCCATGCTCTACCTTTTCTAGTCAGTCTTTTGGATAATCTGTGTCCAGAGCACCAGCGACCCCATTTTTTGGTTTCTAGGTGACAGGGACCTTCAGAACCACCTGTGGACTCAGGCTCCCTACCAACCACTGGAAACCTCTTCCACCTCCCTTCCTTTCATTGTCACTCAGGAACCACACCTGATGTCAGAGAGGTGATTAGGCTGGCAGGTGTGGCTCTATCCTCTCAACAAGGGTGAATAGGGTGTCCTTTCTGGGAATTACATGTTCTTAGCCACAGTCAATGAGCTCATGCAGAGTGTGGCATGTTTCTCAGCCCCCTTTTGCCTACCTGATCATAACCAGGTGACAAAGTGCTCTGTGAGATTCCAGGAGAGAAAAGACATATTCATTTGTAGACTTCATCTGCCTCCAACTCATTCCAACATCTCTCTTCTCCTTTCTGTGCCTCTCTCAACTTTTCTCTCCTCTTTCTGTTTTTAATGACTTGAGGGACCAAAACCAGAAAGCAAAACAATTAGAAAGCAGACTTTCCAATTTGGTTCTCCTCTTGATGATACCTAGAAGGAGAGAGGGAGGTTGTCCAGTAAAATAGGCTGCCAGAGCTCTCTGACCCTCTATTTTTATGCCCCCTCCCCCCACTCCACAAGCTTTCTTTTACAAGTCCTAAAGTTCAAAAGAAGACAGACCAAGGAATGTGGGATTGAAGGACTGAGTTGGATGTGAATCCGTGGGACAGAGATTATTCATTGCCCTGTTATACACAGTATTCTTTTAGGCTAATCCTAGGCCAATATCACCACCACTACCCTTCCCCATGACACACACAAACTCCTTTCTCCTTACTGTGCCCAAATTTCTAAGAAACCTGGTAGATATTTCTTGAGCATTAGCCTGGAGGGGATGGAGAAGAATGTTACAGGAGTGAGATCCTATTAAGAACTAAAATAAACTCTTTTAAATGATTACTTTAAAACTAAAATAACATTGGGGCACCTGGGTGGCTCAGTCGGTTGGGTGTCCAACTTTGGCTCAGGTCATGACCTCACAGTTCGTGAGTTTGAGCCCTGCATCAGACTCTGTGCTGACAGCTTGGAGCCTGGCGCCTGCTTCAGATTCTATGTCTCCCTCTCTCTCTGACCCTATCCCACTCAGGCTCTGACTCTGTGTGTCTCTCTCTCAAAAATAAATAAACATTAAAAAAATTTTTTAACTAAAATAACATAAATAAAAAGGAAGAGTGCACAGCTCTGTGCACTCCTTTATTTCTACACCTCCTTTATTTCTGGGATAATGTAAGGGTTTTTACTATCAAGGGTTGAACAGATGATATACAGAGATGGGTAAATTGTTTTAGTTTGATAAAAGCATCTATAATAATATGTGAGGCAATAGTCATACATAATAATTTTAGTGCAGAAGCCTCCTATGTTCAGAAAAGGATGTGAGCGGTCTTTTCCACCTCCATGAGTAGTTTAGCCATATTTATTCTTATCTAGTACCATTCAAGAACAGGTCAGAGATGTCAAAAATAAATGAAATGCACTACTTTAGGTAGTTTGTTGTATTTAAAATTGTATGTAAAAAACACCAAAGCAAGTGTAAAGGAATTCAGAACATAGTCAACTTTACAGGCATTTTTTTTTGAAAGTTTACAATTTCCACTTGTTTATCTGGTTTAACTCAAGGAAACATCCTTAGGAGCAAATGTAATTGATATATAATGTTTTCCCTTTTTCTGCTCCCGTGAAGCAAAATTGACTAATGTTTTTGGAGGGAACCCATTAAAATTTGCATATATACTTAATTCTGCTAAACTTGCGTAGATCAGAATTAGATGAAGGGAGAGAAGAATAGAACTTCCATGGAAAGATGCATGGCTAAGGTGGTAGCATTTAGACCAAGATTTTTAGGTTAAGAGGCTGAATATATCTGTAAGGAAAGAAAAAAAAAACATCTTACAGATATATTACCTGCAGTTTCCAGACATCTAAGTATTTGAAAACTTTTAAGCTATTACCTATTCATTCATGTGCATACAAGTACTACTCACCAAATATTTCTGACTCGTGTCTGGGCAGAAGGGTGGTTGAATTTTCCCATCGCCTTTGCACTGATCATGGTCATGTGACTTGCTTTGGTGGATGAATCTTGAGAAGCTCTATATGTCACATCTGGGACAAAGCTGTAATGGCTAGTGCACGGTTTGTCAGAACCTCTTTATCTCTGCCATGGCAACCAGCACCAGGTGGGGAGGTTCTATTAGCTTTTGTCCTAGAGTAGAGAGACACAGCACATGTTTCTCCCCTCTCCTCCAATCCCTTAACTCACATGAATTTGTAGCATGAATCAAAAATAAGCCTTTGTTATTTTGGGGCATTCAGATATTGAAGATATATTGTTATTGCAACATACTCTAGCCTAGCATGATGAAAACATCTTTTAGATTTTTTCTATATGTTGGATGTTTATGAATAATTGTGAGTTGCACAACTTGATATAAAGGCCATTGTTTTTTGATGTCTATTTCTTGCCTAGTTTTTTTCAGTTTGTTTGTTTGTTTATTTATTTATTTATTTATTTATTTATTTTGAGAGAGAGAGAGCACGAGCAAGAGGGGGCAGGGAGGGAGGGAGAGGGAGAGAGAGGGAGAGACAGAGAGAATCCCAAGCAGGCTCATTGCCATTAGCTCCAAGCCCAACACAGGGCTGGAACTCATGATTGGTGAGATCATGACCTCAACCAAAATCAAGAGTCAGACACTTAAGCAACTGAGCCACCCAGATGTCCCTTGCCTAATTCTTGATCCTATTGTTTCTGACAGGTAAACAGACTTCAAATATTTGGAAACTAAATACTATAAAAGCTTACATGATCATGTATAGATTTTCATGTGATTTTGTTATATTGTGTACACATTTATCTTGCACTTTCTTAGAATTCTGTGTCATAGCCATTGGCAACTGGTCCATATCCATACTACATTACACACAGCTAAAAGAAAAAGTGCAACATAGAACTAATCTGTATTGTTATGGTACAAATTCTAGGAATACACATTTAGTGGAACTCATTCAACTTTAGCTGAAAGATAATGAAGATGATGACTGATGAAGAAGAGGAGGATAGGGATTTCAAGAAGAGATAATGCTTCAGGAACATGCATGTTCACAGTTCACTGTAAAGCAATTCAGTTTGTACAAATAGTTTACTGCCTATGTGTTCTGATATCTGAAAATCAGAATTTAGTTTCAAAGTTCATGGCTCACAACATGTGGTATATACATAGAATGGAATATTTCTCAGCTATAAAAAAGAATGAAATCTTGCCATTTGCAATGATATGGTTGGAGCTAGGGGGTATAATGCTAAGAAAAGTCAGTCAGTTAGAGAAAGACAAATACCATATGATTTCACTCATGTGGGATTTAAGAAACAAACAAGTAAGCCAAGGGGAAAAAGAGAGAGAAGCAAACCAAGAAACACACTCTTAACTGCAGAGAATACACTGATGGTTACCAAAGCGGGGGGTGAGTGGGGGGATCAGTGAAATAGGTGACAGGGATGAAGGAGTACGCTTGTGATGGGCACTGGGTGTTGTATGAAAGTGTTGAATCACTATATTGTACACCTGAAACTAATATTACACTGTTTGTTAACTGGAATTTATATAAAAACTTAAAAAAAGTATATAGAAGTACAAAAAGATGAAATAAATAGAATTAGCAGAGGACAGGGGCGCCTGGGTGGCGCAGTCGGTTAAGCGACCGACTTCAGCCAGGTCACGATCTCACGATCTCGCGGTCTGTGAGTTCGAGCCCCGCGTCAGGCTCTGGGCTGATGGCTCAGAGCCTGGAGCCTGTTTCCGATTCTGTGTCTCCCTCTCTCTCTGCCCCTCCCCCGTTCATGCTCTGTCTCTCTCTGTCCCAAAAATAAATAAAAAAAAAAACGTTAAAAAAAAAAAAAAAAAAAAAAAAGAATTAGCAGAGGACATTGTGTTTTCAGGGGGAAATGGTAAACTGACACATATTAGACATTCATTATTTACTGGATGTCTTTCTCAGTGGGAATTCTTTGGGGGAAGTATATTTCAGTCCTTGGAGTATAACCTTTCCCAACTCACAATGGATTGTCTTTCTTTTCTCACCATATGATTTTATTTCCATTTCTCTGGCACAAGAAAACAGGTGAAAATGTTGAACTTCATGATAGGTCTAGGATATTGGGAGTAACTTTAGATGCATATTTTCTGAGAAGATTTTGGTGATCAAGTGATCGTTTTGGCATTTCTCGTCTCATGAGCTTAACTCTTCTCATTATATTCCCTAAATAAGTGCCAACAGATTTTATGCAGTACATTTTTTAATACCCTATTGTTAGAATGCACTCACACAAAATCTAATTATGGCTATTATATCTTAACTAATAGCATATTTTATAAGTTTTGGTAATTTATGATAGAAGCATCTCCAATCATTCAGAGGCAATTTTTTTTCTATACACATCTATGTGGCGCTCATGAAATGAGCAGTGAATATGAAAACACTATTAGAATGATTTATTATAATCATGATAAACGTGGATAAACATGGATAAATCATGATAAACATGATTTATTTGTTTATTCATTTGGTATATATTTATTAAGTAGCTATATTTTAGAAACCACTATAAGCATTAGGAATACAGAGATGAAGAAAACATGGACCCATTCTTTTTTTTCTGTTTAAAAAAATTTTTTTTTAACGTTTATTTATTTTTGAGACAGAGAGAGACAGAGCATGAACGGGGGAGGGTCAGAGAGAGAGAGGGAGACACAGAATCGGAAGCAGGCTCCAGGCTCTGAGCCATCAGCCCAGAGCCCGACACGGGGCTCAAACTCACGGACCGTGAGATCGTGACCTGAGCTGAAGTCGGAGGCTTAACCGACTGAGCCACCCAGGCGCCCCAACATGGACCCATTCTTAAAGAGCTGCCATCAGAGTTGGGGATACATCTTGATTATAACCTATGATGTAAGCCATAGCAAAGAGGTGTGGGAAGTGCTGTGGAAACAGAAGGAATGGTTAGTTGTACTAAGAACCAATGGAGAGACCATGGAGGGATTCATAGAAAAGGTGATATTGGAATTGGACATTTAACATAATATTTTGTCACTTTCCTCTAATTAAAATGTTAGAACTATTGAGGAGTTTACCTCCATATACTTTTTAAAAATGTTTTTATTTATTTTTGAGACAGAGAGAGAGCATGAGTAGGGGAGGGGCAGAGAGAAGGGGAGACACAGAATCTGAAGCAGGCTCTAGGCTCCGAGCTGTCAGCACAGAGCCTGATGCGGGGCTCAAACTCATGGACTGTGAGATCATGACCTGAGCCGAAGTCGGACGCTGAACTGATTGAGCCACCCAGGCGCCCCATCTCCATATACTTTTTTAATTTGAGAATGGTTGACACACAATGTTAGATTAGTTGTAGGTGTTCAACTTAGTGATTGGTCAAGTTTATACATTATGCTGTGCTCACCATCACTTGTCCCATTACATCGCTATTACAATATCATTGACTATATACCTTACGCTCTTTTTACTCCCTTGACTTATTCCATAACTGGAAGCTTCTATCTCCCTCTCCCCTTCATCCATTTTGGCAACACCTCCATCCCCCTCTCCTCTGGTAACCATCAGTTCTCTGTATTTATAGTTCTGATTCTGCTTTTTGTTTGTTTATTAAGATTCCATTTATGAGTGGACTCACATGGTCTTTGTTTTTCTCTGATTGAGTTATCTCACTTGGAATAATACCTCCTATGTCCATCTATCTTGTCTCAAATGGCACAATTTCATCTTTTTTTATCTGTTTGTCTGTTGATGGACCCTTAGGTAGCTTTTGGGTCTTGGCTATTGTAAATAATGCTGCAGTAAACATAGAGATGCATATACCTTTTCTAGTTCATGTTTTTATTTTCCTTCAGTAAATACTGAATAATGGAATTATTGGATCATATGGCATGTCTATTTTTAATGTTTTGAGCAACTGTTTCTTTAAAAAAGTATTATACTTTTTCCATACTCTTTTCCACAATGGCTACACCACCCACCTTCTTTTTCTCTACATCCTCACCAATACTTGTTACTTCTTGTCTTTTCAATTTTAGCCCGGATGGGTGTAAGGTGATATCTCATTGTGGTTTTGATTTGGATTTCCCTGATTGTTAGTGATGTTGAGCATCTTTTCATGTGTCTCTTGATCATCTGTATGTCTTCCTTGGAAAAGTGTCTATTCTGGTCCTCTGCCCAGTTTTTAACTGGATTATTTGGTTTCTTTAGTGTTGAGTTATAGGAGTTCTTTATAGTTTTTGGATATTGACCCCTTGTCAGATATATCATTTGCAAATTATCCAAAGTATACCACCATATACTTTGGATAATTAGAGAACTTTCCTCTGAACATAAGTTATGTATCATGCTATATGCCTTAGAAATTTAAGAATTTTAACCTGGGGTAAATACTTAGGAGATTTAACAAAAGTAATGTCTATTCAGAATGGATGCTGACAATAAAATTAGAATAGGGTCTGAAAAGACTCTGACAGTGCCTGTTACCTCTTTAATTGTAGGGTTATGGATGGGTTTTTGTACATCAGTTTCTCATCTCCCAGATATAGATAATATTGAAAGGTTGAAGGAGATAAGAGGATAGCTTTGTAAAAGGTCATTATTTGAAAATTGTTCACACAAAATACTGGCAGTTCTGTTTTTGTGGAGGATAATTGTTTTATGTTCCAGTTTTCCCCAATTTCAGTGATCATCTATGGTGATTACATTGATGAACAGCCCTGGAGTGAGATGTCAGTATTCGACAGTGGCTGTTTGCAAACTCTGCTGTGATTACACTCTGTTGTCTAATTGCTTAATTTATTGATGTTTTGCTGACATGTTTTCAGCAACATTTGTGATTGCAGATAACTCATCATTTCTCTTCTGGCTCATTATCATATGTTTGCATTTGGTTTGTCTGATTGCTGCAGGTGGAAACAATAGGTGATGCATACTGTGTTGCTGCAGGACTCCATAGGAAAAGCCTCTGCCATGCAAAGCCCATTGCTCTCATGGCCCTGAAGATGATGGAACTTTCAGAAGAGGTGCTGACACCTGATGGAAGACCAATTCAGGTAACCTTCTCTACAATGTGGTTTGAGTAGTAGCATGCCTTTAACTGAAGGGGGCAAGAAATTCCCTTTTGAATTCTACTTATGTGTCCTACAGATTTAGACAAGTAAGGAGGATGAGGCTTAACTAGAAAAAAAACTCATAGAACACCAGCAAAAGAACAAATGGAGTAAGATCCAAAAAAGGAAAAGGTGTATGAAAGGCTAATTGCCATGGAGAAAACAAAGAGCTAAAGACAGACTAAAGAAACACTCATTGTCAGTTACCAACTCACCAACACCAAGCAAAGATGGTGGTGGGAATCAGGGTCTCAGACATAATCCTCAGAAGAAAATGGAGGACCTGAACACTTACTTTGGGTAGTGTACAGGTAAGTGTTCCTTATAAAACCTCAGCACTCAGGGTTACCTGTGCGTGTTTTTAATGTAGCAGAGCTTGAAGGTTGGAGCCCAATAACTAAGAAAATTTAATAGTGGTGGGAAATGTAGCTCCTGGTATGTTGTACTCTTTTTGGTACTGATGCCTCTCTGCAGTCTAACGTCTACCTCTAAGAATGGATGAGATCACCCACCTCTAGTCTTTCCCAGACCCAGTGGATCCCAGAAGTATTGTTACTGTGACTTCTTAGAAACCAGAAATCATGTATTTGGAGAAGTAACCATGAATGTAAGGCAGCCCTTTTATAACAGCTCACCAAATGTGAGTTTAAAATAAATAGAGAAAAAGAAAGCTTCAAAATGTGGTACAATCCTATTCCTGGAGTTAGGGCAAATTAGATATTATGAGTGTCCTTCTGACTAAAATTATTAAAATGCTGTGTTAAAAATATTTTTAAAATATTTAACACTCTTTAAGATTTCTAAAAACTACTAAGCACCTCACTGAACTATTAGGAAAGAAAAAATGTGCCAATAATGTTGCATGTGTAGATTGAGAAAATTTCAGTGGGGAATTTAAATTAATTGCTCTGTCACGAGAAGTGATAGTAGGAAACTAGGAAACATTACTTCTTTCTGGAGGAAGTCAACTTCAATCCCTCTTGCAAAGAATATCCATATCTTTGGATATATCCGTATTTGAATATATGGATATCTGTATCTGGGGACTGAGTGACTAATACTAAAAACAAAATAAAACAACCCCTCACCTCCCCCACAAAAAAAATAACCCTAAACCCACACGTTCATGAAAGAAATCAAAGTATTATAGGTAAGAACCAGTGGGAACAATAGCTAAGAAAACAGTGAAGTGTTATCAGATTATCAAAATTTTCAGACAGAATCAAAATGACAATGTTTAATATAAGTAAGAAAATAAAGAAGAAGCTTAAAAACACGACACAGGAACAGAAGATGTGAAAAAGAACCAGAGAACCCCTAAGTAATCAACATAATACTTAAGAAAATGGCCGGTAGATGAATTTAAAAACAGATTAGACAGAGCTGAAGGAAAAATTAGTATACTGAAAATTAAAGCTGAAGAAATTATCCATTATCAGGTCCAGAGAATTAAAAATGTGGAAATATGAATAAGATAATGTAAAATATAAAATGTGTGGGAGGAATGGAAGACAGAGTAGGAAAATATATGCTCGGTTGGGGTTTCACATGGAGTTACAGAGGGAATGCAAAACAGGGCATTTTTTTTTTTTTCTGGAACAGTAAAAGACATCAATCAGTTCTCAGACCCAGTAATCCTAAGGGATTCTACAAAGCCAAATCATAGGAATTCAAAACTGAACATGTCTTAATAATTCTGTAGTGTGTCAGAGAAAAGAGGGACTTGATACATGACGAAGGTGAAATTGATTTGTGGGGAAAGAATGGGCTATTCCATCAAAGGTTGGAGGACAACTGTTTATCCATGTGGACAAAAGTATTAAAACTGGAACTCTACTTCACGAAGCTGTACAGAATATAATTCCACCTGGGTTAAATGTGAAGGGCCACACTATAAGGTCTTAAATTTATAATTTGGGAGTTTTTAACTCAGCATAAGGAACATTTTTTTTTTTTGTAAACTAGTCAAGTCAAAACGTATCAAATCATACAGGAAAATAGGTGTAAATTTTTCTACACTGAAGTTAAAACCTTCCTGCTTATCAAATAACACCTAAAAAGAGTAAAAAGATAACCACAAACTAGGAGGGTTTTTTGCAACACATTTAACCGTTAAAAGTATCTTTGGTTAACCTTACGAGTAACGGGATGACTGTATATCGGTAGCACCATCCTGTAGCATTTCTACCTACTAGTTTGGCACAACTTTGAAGCTCTGACACTATCACATTGGTGAGGATCTGGAGCAGCGGGAAGTCACACACAGCTGGTGGGAGTGCGCCGTCCCAAGTACGGTATATTGTGTGTGCCTTAGTTTGTGCTTTGCCTACATCCCAGCAACCTCGCCCCTACACGCTTGCTCAGGGAAGAACGTGTTCAGGTGTAGCACAAGTCACAAGATTATTCACAGCAACACCTTGATAAGAGTTTCAAACTGGAAATAACTCAAATAACCATCTAATAGAAAGGATTGCCTATAAAAAATATGTATATGTACGTGTGTATGTGTAGACACACACACACACACACACACACACACACACACCCCATACACTTGGGAAAATGAATGACTTCAGCTACTGACACCAACAAGGATGAATATGTCAAAAACATAATCTTGAGCAAAAGAAGCAAGTCTGAAAAGAAGGCTGTAGCCTTGTCCCACTTAATTAAGTCTCAAAACTGGGAAAGTGGGAAAAAATATGTTATTTAGAGATAGCTGCATTGCTGGAAAAAGGGTAAAGGAAAAAAAAAAAGGGAGTGGTTACTACAAATTGAAGATGGTGCTTAACTCCAAGGGAAAGGAAGAAGATGATGGGAAGAGAGAGGAGGCAGGAAGGAAAGTGCAGGTAGGATTGTAGTGCAGAATCACCCATTTTACTACTGTTCTTTGATGTTTACATATATGTTTACATTTGGCAGTTTTAAAAAGTGGAAAGGGGGTGCCTGGGTGGCTCAGTCGGTTAAGTGTCCGACTTCGGCTCAGGTCACGATCTCGCGGTCTGTGAGTTCCAGCCCGTGTCGGGTTCTGTGCTGACTGCTCAGAGCCTGGAGCCTGCTTCGGATTCTGTGTCTCCCTCTCTCTCTCTGCCCCTCCCCCGTTCATGCTCTGTCTCTCTCTGTCTCAAAAATAAATAAACGTTAAAAAAAAAAAAACAGTGGAAAGAGAAAGGGTTTTCTCACCATTCTCATCAGCAATAAAAATAGGAAAACATTGAGCATTCAAAAAAATAGTTTAAGTCCCCTCAGGACATAATTATCCAGTTATTCAAGTATAAGAATGGCACTTCTACCACTGCCAGGAAAACAAAGTGATGCTGTCTCAGATCTGCTTCAACCTGCAAATATACACAGTCCAGACTGAGTTCCTATAAGTTCTTAAATTTTCAAGACTGCTAGCTGGGCAGTCTTATCACTTGGGATTGTTTTTCTATGTTGGATTTTCTTTTATAGGAGATATCGTGTTTGTATTGATTCAGCCTTGTCAAAGCAAACTTAAATTACCCTAGAACAAAACCAGGGAATCATGCGTTATGGTATGCTCCTCCATATTTTTATCTATGGTATGTAACATTACTCTGTCTTATGAATCAGATAGTCTTATTAAATCAGAAGAGGAAATGTCTATAAAGATTTAATAAGAATGCAGAAAGAGAATTCAAAATCATAAAACCACTTTAATAATTTTAGCTTCATTACTTATTCATATTATTTGCGTGGTTTGAGATTGTTTTTGGCATATTAATTTGACTTTGAATTGGCTTCTAAGTTGGTGCCATGGGAACATTTCTAAACTTATTGAAAGAATCTTTTATTAAAAATGCTTGGGTGTGGGGCGCCTGGGTGGCCCAGTCGGGTAAGCTTTTGACTTCGGCTCAGGTCATGATCTTGCGGTCCGTGAGTTCGAGCCCCACGTCGGGGTCTGTGCTGACAGCTCGGAGCCTGGAGCCTGTTTCAGATTCTGTGTCTCCCTCTCTCTCTGACCCTCTCCCATTCATGCTCTGTCTCTCTCTGTCTCAAAAATAAATAAACGTTAAAAAAAAATGCTTGGGTGTGCAGTAGGGTTGATATGTGATCAGCTGATTGTTTACTTCAAACTATGTAAGTTTAGGATGCTTAAAATTTAAGCTATTTAAGTTGTAATAGTTCAAAATAAAGTTCCCTCAAACCTTTCATATTTTGAAAAATTAATTGATAATGTGTGCATGATTTTATAAGTCTTTCAGGTACCTCTCATTACAGGAAATATGTACCTGAATTATCAGTTATAAGTCCTTGAAGGTGATTGGTAATATCCTTGAATCATTAACTGTAAAATTGGTTTAGTTTAAAAAATTTTTAAAGTAACAAAAGAATATAGTATTTCAGTTATTGATTTTATAATATTCACAGAAATTATTTTTTATAAATACTCTAATGAGACTCACAAGCTCATTCCACACTGTCGCTACAAAGCATACACAAATATGGTCCATTTGGAAAAATAATCCCAAAGTGACTTTAATTAAGTCTGCTTTCATAGAGGGAAGCAAACCCTAAGAGACTTAGCCATAGAGAACAGACTGAGGGTTGATGGAGGGCGGTGGGTGGGGGATGGGCTAGATGGGTGATGGGCACTAAGGAGGGCCCTTGTTTTGATGGGTACTGGGTGTTGTATGTAAGTGATGAATCACTAAATTCTCCTGAAACCAATGCTACACTATATATTAACTAATTAGAATTTAAATAAAAATTTGAAACAAACAAAAAGCTGCTTTTAAAATTAATGATTAGAATTTTTAATATTTTCTCAATATGATGTTTATTCTCCTGGCTGAACTTATAATGTCAACATTATGCTTATTCCACTCCCCTCATGCAGAGGAAATCTGATTTTCTTACATCTTAAACTTAACTCTTGAAGAAAAGTACTATCAAATTTATATTCTTTGCCCTTTGTTTGAGCTAGCTATATTGTGACTTCACTAGAAAATTGTATGACTTCATGCTGTTCCTTAACCTTGTGACCCTAATCTTACCAAAGTATTTTGAACAGTTTTTAAGGCTGAAAGGCTTTTACTAATAATTTAACCACTGTTTGATTAAAATAACAAAATGTTTATTACTGCTTGTGCTTTATTCCTTAGAAATAAAAATGTGGGTAGGAAAGAAAAGCTGCATTGATGGACTAGAGAATGTGATTATATAGATTTTGGAAAGACCAGTGGCATTTTCACGATTTCAGGCTTTTGAAGAAGATTGAGTCAGCGTGTCCAAATATCTAAGTTTTACTTCTGAACTTCAGTTTTTAAAAAATATTTGCATTGAATTTCATCACACAGGCACACAAATTCAAATTCGCTTCATTAGTTTAGAGAACAGTGCATTTTATATAATGAGGCAATTATACAGAGATTGTGAAAGAGAGTTTAAAAAAAGACAATGTGTAATCATGTTGTAATACTAATGTGTCTAGCAATCTTAATTGCAAATCAGGGAAATGCTATGAATCTTCTCTAACCGCCTAGTCCAAAGGCAGGAATATTAACATACAATTTATGTATACTACAATTTGCATGTAATACATTAAATTGTAACTTGTGTAAGCTTCGACTGAATCTTCTAATGAGTTTACAGGATTTTTTGAGATTATGAAATAATTATTCTCCAATTAATTTTTAAATACTTGTTATTTATAAAGGAAATCTGATGTTGTTACTTTAATATTTGGAGGGATTTGTTCTCTGCAAATACTGCAGTATTCACTTAACCCCATGAGATTATAGCCCAAGATTGTACTTAGGGAAAAAAAAAAACCTAATTATTTGGTAATTTGATTCTCTGTGATTCTTTGAGAAGTGTTTATGTATAAAATTCTAATTTTATTTTTCACCCTGACGTGTGTATTGGACTTACCAGAAATGTTCTATCTCTAGAACTTAAACCTAAGGGTTCAGAAGTACTACTTGGGCATTGTGGGAACTCACTAAGATAGCCCAATTTATTCTCACCTCCTGTGTTTACCCAGTAGACACGTTTGAAAGTACTTTTAATCTTTTAGGTAATGCAGATAGTTGCAGTTTTGGTAAATTACTGTTTTATGGTAGCAGTAATATACAAAGTTACTATTCCTGGTGAAATTTATGGCTAAATAAATAAATTGTATAGTGAATTTATATGGTACTAGAAATGTGTTTCTGTGTCTTTAAAGAATATGTTTAGAGTATATTTTCACTGACAGTTGACCAGTACAGGAGGTTACAATAGGTTCTCTTTTATACTTTGCTTCTGTTTAATTATTAGAACTTTAAAGTCTGTATATTCTCTTCAGCTCTTCTAACTCACTAACACTCCCCTCAACTGGTTATGAAAATCATTCATTAAACCCGCCCCCTTGATACTTCATGTTGTCGGAGCAGTTTGTAGTTTTTTTAAGTTTCCATTCGTCTGACAAAACTTTTCATACTGTTTTTATTTCCTTGACGGTATCAGCCATCTTTAAACTCTTTGCTCCATAAATACCTTCTCTAGAGCCTCATGGTCTATGATATTATCTGTGCTTTCACTTATTTTTTAGTCATGTTACTTATCTCCTGTGTACCTAATTCTTGTTACTTTTTGTTTGTGTGCTGGAGATTGTGTATGAACAGTTACAGAATCATTTGAGAAGTGGAATGATGTTACCCTCCTGCAGGGAAATTTTATGTGTTCTTCGGGTGGGAGGAATTGCTCGGGGCTCTAGCAATCAGGGTCACATGATTTAATGGCAGGCATCCTTCTCCAAGGGGGCCAGTTACTGATTCACCTTATATTTTTGGTATCACCCTTATACCTGGGGTGTTGGCTCCTAGGGTCTCATCTTAAAAGTATGGAGGGTTTACCAAGGTGTCCCCCTTGGCCATCCTCAGACTTGGGTATTTGTCCCCGTAGTTCTGTAGGTACTGTTAGAGTCCCAAAAGCATTTCTCTAACCTCACTCCCTTCTGAAGTCACAAGATGCCTGTAGCGGACAAGCACCCTCAGATTTAGTAATGACCTCTCACTGAGCTTCATCTTCGCCCCCTCCCCCCCATCTTGGTGTCATATTCTTTTCATTGCCTTGTGAGCTGACCTGCAGAGGGGTATTCAGATTATATAACCTGCTCTTCCTAGAAATAGAAGTTCAAAGTCATGTACATTTTTTGTAAGAGTTTTATTACTAATAATGATTCATTCTCACTAATCTACATTTGTGCCTATTTTCAACCCAAGTCACAGATGATACTATCTGTAAATAGAAAAGACCAAAACATCTAACTGTGTTTAAACTAGCCACTGCAGAATAACAATAAATATCTGTTGAAGCACTTCGCAGTGTGCCAGGCAGTCGCCGATCCAAGGACTTGGCATGTGATAGCTCTACTGAGTCTTACGAACCTAGAAGGGCTCTATTGATATTATTTCAGTTTTACAGTTGAAGGCAAGAATAAGAAACATTCGTTAACCTGAGCTCCTAATTGCACTCTATAGGGCTTGTTAAATAGAAGTGTGGTAAATAAACTTCATATTGTCACAATTTTCTTACTGTGTAGAAGCTGTTAAGTTAGACTTTTCATGGCTCTAGTCAAGAAAAGTTAAACTACTGTTAGGTGTCCTCTTGAAGAGAATGGAAATAAGTAATCTATTTAAGAATTATTCCATCCAAAACGATTAATTTTTTAAATTATGAAATGAGGGAGATAAGTTCCGTGATGTGTGTGTGGGGAAGGAATGGCTGTCATTTCATCCTTATTTTGAAAATCACAGTCACCAGCCAGATTGGGTGAATCCTTAGCCACTTTACTTCATTGTTTTTTCTCTGTTTATTGTCCCTTTGGTTATTGTGGATTGTGACACAGAAGATGTATGTTTTAAAATGTTTACATTTTTTCCTAAGATAGTCTTTGGATTTAAACATCGTGTCTTATATTCTAATTCGTTATTTTTATGTTTTGAGCAAGAAATTTGTTTTAGTCATCGAATTGCACTTCTGGCCCGATGCTGCAGTTCTGAGCTGTAATAGAGCACACCTACTGCCTTGCAATCCTTCTATAAAGTGTTGGCATAATGAATTAATAGACCTTAATATTTATGCTTTGCGCATGTCAATGAGCTAGAATTCCCTTCCTGGTTTGCTTTGGCTTTTGTCTTTAATCATGACTGGTTCTCATATAATATAGTTAGACTGATGATCACCTTTTTCATCTGTGGAAAAAATAGTTTGTCAGGCACACACTTCTGAAAGGGCTGGCCTTATTGAAGAGTTTTGTCATGATATTTGTCAAACAGATTTTCTAAGAAGTCCTTTCGTGAAAGTGTTTGCATATTTTTGCTACATGCAAAAAATAGCAGTAATACGTGTGTGAAAGGAAAAACAAAGCCAAGCAACCAAGGGAAAGTTAAATTGTTTGGGTGGAAACTGTGCACATAAAATACAAAATTGCTTAGCCTGGTTTTGTGTACTGGTTTTTACACTTCCGCATTTTCACAAGAGAAATGCACTTTAGTGGAGACACACTTTAAATGTTTTATAAAGTTATGCTGTTAAATCATGTCACGATGGGGTAAACCCTCCTCAAGAAGATATAATCTGTTT
Organism: Panthera onca; assembly: GCF_046562875.1. Classification (NCBI taxonomy): domain Eukaryota; kingdom Metazoa; phylum Chordata; class Mammalia; order Carnivora; family Felidae; genus Panthera; species Panthera onca. The sequence goes on from NC_138348.1 coordinate 109,633,394, forward strand.
CATTTATTTTAGCCTGTCTGAGAGAGGGTCCCTCCCAGGAGTGTTTGTACAATGTCCTAAGAGGGGACTAGAAATTATATTAGTAAAGGTGCTCCTTTTCGTTTGATTCTTGCATCATGTGCTTTAGAGTGTGAAGCCTCTAAGCCGTTAGGTAGCTCATATTTTTATTTATCTGAGTTTTATGTAAAGAATAAGAATCTCTGTCTGCCAAGTCTTGCTCCTAAAAAGACATTAAGATGTGATTTTACCAACCTATTGTGAGGGCAGTTAGCCCATTGTATTTTAGAATATGGTCTCTCTGGTGTTATTGACCAAGAAGGCTTTTCTTTTTTACTGCCAGTTTAACTTACTCTCTTTTAAAGTTAATTGTGACATGTGCATATGCCAAGGCCAGCAGCTTGAATCTTATAATACCACCACTGATGTGAAGATAGCCAGATGGAATAATATGTGAGAGAGGAACGTGCTCTCTGCTTGCTAACCGTACTGTTAGGATTTATGTTTTTGATTTGTCACGCTGTCTTGAAATCTAATATCTAGCGCCAAATAAAAATGTAAAAATCATTTCAAAGTAACTTTATTAGTTTTCCAAAATCACAAAATGTCAAATGACCTCTGAAAAATGACACACGGAAGAAAGTCACATCACCTGTAATTTACCAACCAACCATCACCACATATTAAATTGTGTCGTATATTAGGACATCTGGGTGGCTCAGTCAGTTAAGTGTCCAACTTCAGCTCAGGTGTTGATCTCATGGTTTGTGAGTTCAAGCCCCACGATGGGCTCTGTGCTGACACCTCACAGCCTGGAGTCTGCTTCAGATTATGTGTCTCCCTCTCTCTCTCACCCTCCCCCACTCACATCTGTCTCTCTCTCTCAAAAATAAATAAATGTTTAAAAAATTAAAAAAAATAGTGTTTATTCTTGAAGGCTTTTTTTTCTCCTATGAATATTCAAACACATGGAAATAGAATATACAGACTTGAAGAGTAGATTCTTTTAAAAATTGAGAGGACTTCATTCAATAAAGTGAAATTATGTGACACTGTATACCATAGATGTACCTAAGCGCACTGGTGAGACTTGGTAAGTCTTAGGAGGCATCTCTCATTGTTCTTAACTCACTTTAATTTTGCATTTGAATTTTTGAGTCATAGAAAGGCAACTCTTGAATCACCTGAGTTGCAAAAGTGGTAGGAATAATTCAGTGTCATGTGTGCTTTTAAAAGTCTGTTACCCTTTGTGTTGATATCATGCCAGGCATATGGTAATTGTCTGGGTCACCACTATAATATTCCTTATTTGGAATGTGGTTTCCTAGCAACTCTTGCTTTTTCCTAATGGCTGAATTGATTTCTGCACATTTGTAATGCTTCCCACAGCATCAGAAATTGTCACCCTGTGTGCAGATATTACAAGATCAAATTTACATGTAGATTCGGTTCTAAGAAATTATTCTGCTTTACCGCTTGCGTTTAATGTGCTCATTCAAAGGTTAAACCAACCATAAAAAAATAAATTTCGCAAAATCTGATGAATGCAGATCGCGCTCTTTGGTGAAACATGGTAATTTTGACGACAGTGTCTGAAATACGTTTGAGTAGTTTCTAGTAGAAGGCCTGCTGAAGTTGAAGAAATGGACTAATTTTGATGGTCACATGACCAGAGAATCAGCAGGTGGGTACGAATATTGGCCTGGACTCTGCTTTGAATGTCTCAGGGGACAAAAGACTTTCACTCTGGAGGTAGTTTGCAGTTTGCTGATTCTGGGTGATCCTTGCTGGAGTATTGCCAGGAGTGACTTTTATTCATGTGTTTAACAAATGGACTTTGAATACTTACCATTTTCTAGACAGTTGGTTAGGCACTGGGGATGTAAGGGTAATTAAACCAGATATGGTCTTGACCCTCCCAGAAATTACAGTCTGGAACCAACACCTATGTCAAGTGGAAAAAGAACGGTGGATTTTTCTCAGTACTGTTTCCATCTTGCTATCAAGTGAGAAATTTGCATTAGGCTTTTGAAAAGACTTGGCAAAGACTTTAAATTCTTCTTGGAATACTCAAGATGTTGCTGTACATTCAGATCTTCATTATTTTGATTTCTTTGTAGATTTTGTCTGTATCTAGGAAAGTGGAGTTGAGAAACATTGCAAACCAGCTATGCACTGGGTTGGTTTGTAGTTTATATAGCATCTCATTCAGTCTACACAGCAACCCTATGAAGGGTACAGATGTAGTTCTTATATACTTTAAAGATCAAGAAATAAAACATCAGGGGTTAAAAAATAAGTGTAAGATCATGGATAAAATGATATGTATATTGTACGTCTTCTGTATGCCAGACTTTGTGTCGAGTGCTTTATACACTTTATGTCTTTTAATCTTGCTCACTCCTCAAAACCCTGCAGAGTAAATATAATCTTATTATTTCTGTAATCTTATTTTACCTTTAAACAATTGGAGCTTCAGAAGTTTACATAATTTGACCAAGATCATACAGCTAGTCAATTGCAGAACTAAATTTGAACACAGATCTATCTTCTTGAAAAAAAAAATCTTTGAACTTCTGCTATACCAAACTGGCCAGGACCTCGCCAGAATGTTCAGAGTAGAATTCTATTACCTGAATATTTAATAAGAATTGCCTTTCATTGAGCACTTATTATGTGCCCAGCATTATGCTAAACTAAAGTGCGTGCATGCTCCCTTTTCCTCTCATCTGTCTGTCCATCTATCTATACACACTCCTAGGTACCTACACACATATATGTAATTTATTCACACATATACATGTGTCTTATAAGCATGTCTTCATATTGGTGAAATATATACAGGTATTGAATGTTACCATGTAAGTCCTACAGCAATCATGGACCATGAATAAGGTATCATCCTTATTTACAAATGAAAAAAACAGGACTCAGAGAGGTTAAGGGAGTTATTGTCAACTAAGAGTAAGTAGGTAAGTAAGAGTAGATTCCTAATTGGAATTTAAATCTGTTTGACTTCAAAGTCCCTCTCTCTAACCATTTCCCTAACACTGCCTCCACAATATAATTAGAATGTATGATTTCTAATCTTAGGACTAAGCTAATCACTTTAATCTTCCTTGAAAAAGAATGACTGCTTTTCTCTCTTCCTTAAGAAATGTTCAGATGTATCAGCAGTGCAATGACTTGAAGGCATTCTAATTTGAGACGAACCCTAGTGGCTGTAACTGTGCACAAAGATGTGGAAATGAGGATAATTATGTCTGCATTTAATATAGAGAGTTGAAAATTGGTGGTTTTCTAAAATTTCACAATCTCTGAAGGAAACGTTAAGTTGCGGATAATACTGAAATATGAACTTCTGTAATATTAGCTTCTTAGGAGAAATAGAAGATGTTATCTCTTCTTTGTGGCAGTACAATAATCCCAAACTGGGAAAACAGAGATTTCAAACCACAACAGAAAATCCAAAAGAAATATTGTTCTTTAAGACATATTGTTTTCCAGATGGTATCAGTTGATTCTTTTGTATATTAAGTTATCCAGGATCGCTTTTATATTTACAATAACCAAAGCCCTGATGGGAAGTGGGAAAATGTAGTAAAATAGTTTGATCACTCAGCCAGCAAGCACTTACTGAATCTCTCTCATGGACAAAACTACATAATTGAGTTGCAGACTGAACTGCGGGAGTGCCAAATACTAATCTGCTTTTCCTTGGCTCTCATTAAGTAAAAATTCTGTCTACACAATACCACAACATCTGGTCACTTAAATCCATTCAGTCAAAAATGCAATTAGCCGCCCAGATTTTCAGACTCTAGGATTCCATTCAACTTGTTTGCTTTAATTATTAGTTTATCTGAAAGCTGTGTCAAACAGTCAGTAGCCTATATTTGGTTATTTCAACATGCTTGGCAAGCACCTTACCTAAGAAAAGGTACAGACATGGAAGAGAAAACCCAAGTCCTGCTTCTCACGGGCCCTCAGTCAAGTGTTTGTACAGACCCGTGTGGTGTTCTACTTCTCCTATTCTGTTTACCTTCCCTACCCCTAGCCCACCCTACCCCCCAGACCCCACTTACTCCCCTTTCTCTGCCAATTTCATAAAACTGCTTGTCATTTTCCTATGGGCTACCTTAGATTTATTTACACAAAATAATATTGTTATAAATAATGCACATAAAACTGTTGATACTGGTTCACTTAGGAGAAGTGGCTTTTTCTACCTTTAACCCTGAAGTTTTATATTTGTTTACATTTTCCAAATATGTGCATGAATTACTTTACATATTCATTTTTCTTTTTTTAAGTGTATTTATTTATTTTGAGAGAGAGAGAGCATGCATAGGAGGAACAGAGAGAGAAGGAGAGACAGAGAATCCCAAGCAGGCTCCACGCTGTCGGTGCACAGCCTGATATTGGGGCTCGAAATCACTAACTGTGAGATCATGACCTGAGCCAAAATCAACAGTCAGACGCTTAACTGACTGAACCGCCCAGGTGCCCCCTGCATGTATCAGTAAGAGTATACAGGCAGCACTATCATGGACTTCTATTCTTTCCTTCTTTATAAGTATCTATAATTTTAAAAACATAAATATATCTTAAAAATGAAGTAAGCACAAACTTTCACCTATGTATTCAGTTCATACAGAGTAATCAGCAGATAATGCTTAAGACTGAACAGGGTCATCAAGATAAAAAAGCTTCTGCACTGCAAAGGAAACAATCAACAAAACTAAAGGCAACTGATGGAATGGGAAAAGATGTTTGCAAATGACATATCGGACAAAGGGCTAGTATCCAAAATCTATAAAGAACTCACCAAACTGCACACCGGAAAAACAAATTATCCAGTGAAAAAATGGGCAGAAGACATGAATACACACTTCTCTAAAGAAGACATCCAGATGGCCAACAGGCACATGAAAAGATGCTCAGCGTCACTCCTCATCAGGGAAATACGAATCAAAACCATACTCATATATCACCTCATGTCAGTCAGAGTGGCTAAAATGAACATATCGGGAGACTACAGATGCTGGAGAGGATGTGGAGAAACGGGAACCCTCTTGTACTGTTGGTGGGAATGCAAACTGGTGCAGCCACTCTGCAAAACAGTGTGGAGGTTCCTCAAAAAATTAAAAATAGACCTACCCTATGACCCAGCAATAGCACTGCTAGGAATTTACCCCAGGGATACAGGAGTGCTGATGCATAGGGGCACTTGTACCCCAATGTTTATAGCAGCACTTTCAACAATAGCCAAATTATGGAAAGAGCCTAAATGTCCATCAACTGATGAATGGATAAAGAAGTTGTGGTTTATATATACAATGGAATACTACTTGGCAATGAGAAAGAATGAAATATAGCCTTTTGTAGCAACGTGGATGGAACTGGAGAGTGTTATGGTAAGTGAAATAAGTCATATAGAGAAAGACAGATACCATATGTTTTCACTCTTATGTGGATCCTGAGAAACTTAACAGAAGACCATGGGGGAGGGGAAGGAAAAAAAAAGTTACAGAGAGGAAAGGAGGCAAGCTATAAGAGACTCTTAAAAACTGAGAATAAACTGAGGGTTGATGGGGGGTGGGGGGGGAGGGGAAAGTAGGTAATGGGCATTGAGGAGGGCACCTGTTGGGATGAGCACCGGGTGTTGTATGGAAACCAATGTGACAATAAATTTCATTTGAAAAATAAATAAATACAAAATAAATGCTAAAGAAGAATTTTAAAACATGACCTGAGCTAATAACCATTATCTGCTAATTAATAAACAATTATGTTAATGAACAACAAAAAAACTGAACAGGGTCAAAAACATTTATTGGCTAAAAATTATTAGGAACATCAAATCTTTTTAACAAAATGGGGCATTAAAGCATTTGGCCAGGAAAATGAGGGTTGGTAGAAATAATGGTCATAAAAGAAAACTACACTAGCAGAAATTAATATAAATAAATATTTGATTACTGAGTCACAAGTCATGACTGCAAAATTTAAAATGGGTAAGAACTGATGCCATTTAAAATATTTTCAGAGGAACACAACTAGAAATGTAAAATATTAGAATCAATTTAACTGTGTTATACAGAGCATAGATCAAGGAATTAAATTTACTTAACAGCAGTTCAGAAAATAATTCCTCATGATAAACTTCAGCATTGGTAAATTTCTGCATTCAATTGAATTCCTTTGCCTGGATCCAGATGTCTCAAACTATAACTCTTTTATTAGTTATAGTAATTACCTGATGTTGTAGACATGTTTGCTCAATAAATTGAATTCAAATTTACCCAGTGGTGGGAGAAAGGAGAGAATTTAGTTGTTATGACATTGATAGCTATCATATCTTTGCTTGTATGTATATAATTTCTTCTCTCTGATCCTTCATTGTACAAGTAATATGGTTTTATATTTGCCATATTTTTGCCACCATTTACCTGGCGTACCACTAGATACACTGACTTCTGGAGTCTGTATAAATTTATAGTGGTCTCTATTTCCTTTATATTATCTTCTCATATTCTTCTTTTCTCCCTAAATTTGCGTATTTAGTATCACATGTTTTGAAAATTGCTAAACGTATCCCAGTGCTAAATTTACCACTTCAGGCAGAAATTAGTAATTGTGGTACCAAAAGTACAATGAAGCTAAGTGGAACTTCTTCATCATGCCGTTATTGAGAATATATATTGTGACGTTATGATACAGTGTGATGTCTGCATTGTATGCAGTGGGGCATCCTGTGCTATATTGAAATCACTTTACTCTTTAGCTATGCTATTACAGCATATTACGTGTGTTAAAAGTTTAAGCATAATATAACTTTTTGTCTTTACTGAACTGGGGCTAAAATGCCCTTCCTTTCCCCTCACCCCCTTTTACTCTAGTTTAGCCAGGATAACCAGAGATGATAATTATATAGGAACTTAGGAAATTCACTTGTATTTAATTAATTGGTATTATAGTTAACTATTGGTAATTGTTAAGATTTTAAAAAATAGAACATTTGGAGGACAGTTCTCTCATTCCACATACAATAAAACAGGTATAAAACATTAGGTAACTCATTGGCAATGGAATCTCAACATTTGAGATTTACCAAGAAAGCTAATGAAGAAGACAAGGCCAGACAGAAGCAGGAGAAATAATTTTATAGTTTCTGTTTTTTCCCAGTAGCTGCTCATTATGATAGAAGAAATATCACTTGGAGTCTTTTTGAGGTTATTATGTAAAAGAAGTAGAAAACATTGCACAAAGCTGTGTCAGGAAGTCCAATTATTTTGACCTCTTGAGTGTCATTTCTCTATTAGTAGAATATTACCATCTTTACTGTTTAGTTCTTATAAAAAACTATTTTCTCCCAATTCCTGAGTCTTCCTTCAGTGAGAGACTCTCATGATTTTGGGGGCAAAATGTTCATGTTCATGTAGAACTTGGTCAAAGATGACAAGTAGATTTCTTCTTTTAACCTTCAGCTTTTCTGTTAGGGTCGGTCAGTTGTTAGCTTGCAAAAGGGAAAACACCAATATGTCAGTACCCTTCTGTATCCCCATGCCTCTTCCGTTGCATCTCTAACAACATGTTTACTTTTGAAAATAGTAGAGTGTCCTGGGGCGCCTGGGTGGCGCAGTCGGTTAAGCGTCCGACTTCAGCCAGGTCACGATCTCGCGGTCCGTGAGTTCGAGCCCCGCGTCAGGCTCTGGGCTGATGGCTCGGAGCCTGGAGCCTGTTTCCGATTCTGTGTCTCCCTCTCTCTCTGCCCCTCCCCCGTTCATGCTCTGTCTCTCTCTGTCCCAAAAATAAAATAAAAAACGTTGAAAAAAAAAAAAATTGAAAATAGTAGAGTGTCCTGATGTGTCTTCAGGTATGAACATTTTTCATATTTCTTGTATTTGTTGTCATCTTCAAATGTGTGAAAGAAATTGATTACAGAAAAATGATTTTTATTTACACTTTGCCTAAGTATCAAGTTACAAATACTATGAATTTATAATAAGAAGCTATTCTTTTACTTTAGTAAAAGGGAAAATTTTGACCTTTAAAAAAATTTATGCTTACGTGCATAGTTGTACGTTAACCTGTTGTTCGTCTGCCATTTTGTATTCTCCCATTCCCACGGATCTCACTGTGACCTGCAAGCCTAATCCTTTCAGAGGTTTTCAGTCTTTTATTTGTCTTCTGGCTATTTGCCTTCTGTTTGCCAAAGGCACAAATTGAGTGTCTTAAATGCTAGAATTTTATTGTCTCACGGTTTTGTGGCTAGAAATCTCAGATCAAGGCATTGGCAGGGCCAGGAGGCCCCTCTGAAGGCACTAGGAAAGGGTCTGTCTGTAGTTCTTGATCTGGGGACAGCATAACTTCCAGTCTTCACATGGTGCTCTCCTTGCGTGCATGTCTGTCTCTGTCCAAATTTCTCCTTTTTATAAGGGCATCAGTCTTACTGGATTAGAGGGCCCCACGCATACTCTATTATGACCTCATCTTAACTAGTTCCATGTGCAATGATCCTATTTCCTGCATTATGTTACATTCTGAGGTACTGGAACTTAGAATTTCAACATATGAATTTGGGGCAACACAATCCAATTCACAACACTTTATCTAGCCTAGATCCCATTGTCTCATATCTGACTCAACACTGCTCCTAACAGACCTCTAGTTTTACTCTTTTTTATCTCCTGCCACACTGGACTACCTAAGTAGACCAGTCTGGGTCTGGAATTAATGAGCATTATTGGAGAACATGATGTGATCATGATAATTAAATTATCTGTTACAAACGCATGCCTTTGAACACAACTGGTCCCTGAATTCTCAGGGGTGTCATTTTACTATCCTCTGGCAGTGACCGTTGCTTAATGTTTTTCACTCTTTAAAAGGGTTTATCTCTTACCCTTGCTACTTTTATTCTCAACAGACTCTTATTTTCCAATGAAATAAAATAATAGAAGGTATCAGTATGAATGACTTCACCTTTTCTTCCACACCACTCTCCTACATAGTCCTTTTTCAAATGTTTTCTCCTTGGCCTCTTTTGTCTCTCCTACTCAGCTGGTCCCCATGTGTCAACAAAATTTCTTCTATTATTAATACGAAATTGTGATAGTCTTTGGAGGCTTTCCTCTCTAACTCATTTTCCTCTCATTTTCCTATTCTATTCATCCTTCTTGGCCAAGTTTCACCGGTGTAAATTCATCAGTGACAATCAGACTCTCTTTAGTGGCAATTAATTGCTTCCTCTTAAGGAAATCCATAACTTTTGTAGCATATAACTGTTGGTATTCAGTATCTCCTATCTTGCAAATAAATCCTTTTATGTGTATTAGAGCCACCAATGATGGGCTCTGAAGTAAAATATCTTGTTACGTAACAAGTTAAAGATAACAAAATTTGGGATTTGCCATTAAAAAGAGGTTATGTATACTTCTTTGTATTATGAATTATACTGGAAGAACTTTTGTATGTTGGATGGTGTCTCCATCTTTGCACATTGTAGTGCAAGCAGCTTATGGATAATTTATTGAATTATATTAAAATTGATACACTAATGCAGAATATTCATTGTGACAAACAGGAGAAAAATGATATCCTGGTATAGTTATTCATTCTTTATTCATTTTTTCATACATCACTTTTCCATCCAAAATATTTATCAAGATGGGACGCCTGGGTGGCTCAGTCGGTTGAGCGTCCAACTTCAGCTCAGGTCAGGATCTCGCAGTTTGTGAGTTTGAGCCCCACATCGGGCTCTGTGCTGACAGCTCAGAGCCTGGAGCCGGCTTCAGATTCTGTGTCTCCCTCTCTCTGCCCCTTCCCCGCTCATGCTCTCTCTCTTTCTCTCAAAAATGAATAAACGTTAAATATTAAATATTTAAATATTAAATATTAAAAAAAATATTTATCAAGATACTACTGTGTGCTTGATACCAGATACTCAATAGGTATAGAAAACTGCAATTTACTATATAATTTTATTCTGTAAATAAATCCATTATGATTGTATTTGGCTAGCATATATGACTTTTTATTTTATTTAATTTATTTTATTTAAAAAATTTTTTTAATGTTTTATTTATTTTTGAGACACAGAGAGAGACAGAGCATGAGGAGGGGAGGGGCAGAGAGAGAGGGAGACACAGAATCGGAAACAGGCTCCAGGCTCTGAGCTGTCAGCACAGAGCCCGACGCGGGGCTTGAACTCACGAACTGTGAGATCAGGACCTGAGCCGAAGTCGGATGCTCAACCGACTGAGCCACCCAGGTGCCCCGTGACTTTTTATTTTAAATTAAAACAAAGGTTTATTATTTCTTGTAGACTTGCATCAATTAAATATATTTGTGAACTTTGCTAATTTTATCTTGAACATTTTAATAATTCTTTTGCACACCTCTCTTCCTTCTCCCCCCATCTTTTTCCTCTTAATTTTTTATTCAAGTATAATTAACACACAGTGTTATATTAGTTTCAGGTATATGATACAATCAAAAATTCTGTACACTACTCAGTGCTCATCATGACAAGTGTATGCTTAACCCCCTTCACCTGTTTCACCTATCCCCCACTCACCCTTCCCTCTGGAAACCACCATTTCTCTATAGTTCAGGTCTGTTTTGTTAGTTTGTCTGTTTTTTTTTTTTTTCCTTTGTTCATTTGTTTTGTTTTTATTTTTTAGTTTATTTATTTATTTTGAGAGAGACAGAGACAACACAAGTGAGGGAAGGGCAGAGAGAGAAGGAGAGAGCAAATCCCAAGCAGGCTCCACACTGTCAGCACAGAGCCCAATGTGGGGCTCATACTCTTGAGCCACAAGATTATGACCTGAGCCAAAATCAAGAGTCAGACACTTAACCAACCGAGCCACCCATGTGCCCCTGTTTTGTTTGTCAAGTTCTACATATGAGTGAAATCATATGGCATTTGTCTTTATTTTATTTCACTTAACATAATACCTTCCAGGTATATCCTTGCTGTTGTAAATGGCAAACATTCATTCTTTTTTCATGGCTAAGTAATATTCCATTGTGTATATATACCCCATCTTCCTTATCCATTCCTCTATTCACGGACACTTGGGTTGCTTCCATACCTTGGCTACTGTAAATAATGCTGCAGTAAACATAGGGGTGCATATATCTTTTCAAAATTTATTTTTTAAAATAAATCAGAAAATTTGTGTAATGTCTGCAAATGGTCTATTAATAACCGTAACTCAGGACCTTGGCTTGTAACATCATACTACTCTTGTCAGTAGTCAGACACATTGGAAACCAGGTCCTTGTGTCAAGTCTGAGGATGGGAATCCCTATGGGGCTAGGAAAGTGACATATGGAAGTATTGAATCACTGTATCAAACACCTAAAACTAATGTAATACTGTATGTTAACTAACTAGACTTAAATAAAAATTTTTTAAAAAGAAAAGTGAGGAGCACCTGGGTGGCTCAGTCAGTTAAGCATCCAGCTGTTGATCTGGGCTCAGGTCATTATCTCATGTTTCATGAGTTTGAGCCCCACACCTGACTTTGTGCTGACAACACAGAGCCTGCTTAGGATTCTCTCTCTCCCTTTCTCTCTGCCTCTCCCCAGCTTGTGCTCTCTCTGTTTCATGCACACACACACACACACAGACACACACACACACTTGCACACACACACACACACAGAATAGATAAACTTAATACAAGAAAAATTTTAAATTTTTTGAAAAAGAAAAGTGATATAATCTAACGACCTGATGAGTGTCACTAACCAAAGGAGAATAAAACCTCATAGAAGAGTTTCATAAACTGGGCTTAATTAAACTGATCATGTCCAATCCTACTGCACATCCTTTTCTGCCCAAGCTGTCGAGACTCTAGAAATAGAGCAGATTCTTCCTTTTGATTTGTGTACATTTTAATGTCTTGAATCTAGAGGCTACTTCTGAAATTCACTGTAGTTACCAAAGATTGAATAATTATCCCTTTCTCTCATTAACTATTATTAGAGTCATTATCAACCCTTTGCAGTGAAAAGTACAAAATGTACCAATGGTTGGGCTATTCAAACATTTTCCGGGGCAACATTATCCTATCAGGACAGTATCCTTAAAGAGGAGATGTGTGAATTAATATGCAGTGGCACATAGAGCGAATTACCCAGGCATCATCTTTTCATTTAAGGAGCATGCACATGATTAAATTTCACAGTTAAAAATTCATCCTTAAAAGTTAAACTGTAGCAGAATAACGGATTTTATTTTATAGCTGTCAACTTGATTGACAAGTAGGACCCATCAGTATTTTTCTATTCTTATAATTCAGGGACACTCCAGAAATATTTCCTAAGAGAAAACAAAGAAATATATGGAGGAAAAGAAGGAAGGAAACAGCCTTTTTGATTAAGAACATACTCAAGATAAAATATAGACATTTTTCTATACCCACTATGGTGCTAAAACCACTAGGCTGGAAAATGCCTTAGTTGTGGGGTGATTGGTATAAATCAAATACTTCATTCTTATGTAGCAACCATTTATCGTACTGCATAACTCATTTAATTTTTGGTAGTGTCATTCTGCATTTTTATGCAATTGGAATTGGTACTTTATTTTGTAATTGCAGGAAAGGCTTATCTTTCCTGTATAAGAATTCAGAATTTTAGCTTTGTAATAGCTTATTGAAATATTCAATATTTTATTATGTTGTTATTATGGTACCTTCAGTGCTCAGTCTTTACACGTGGCTGTGCTGTATTGGAGGTCATCTAAGCCATGCGAGTAGATGTGGTTCTCATCTCCCACTTCCACAGTGAGACGGACAGACGGACGGCACTGCAGCCTTGGAGACTGTGTTCTGTGTGGCATTTTACAGCTTCACGACTTCTGTCCTGGTGTAAGAAGGACGGGAGCTTCATTACCCTCTTTTTAAAATGAGATTTGGTTAACATACTATAACATTCACCTTTATAAAATGTCGTAGACTCTGGGTCTAAAGTTCTCTTTTCTCTAGCAAAACAGTGGGACGCAGTATTGAAAGTGAGAGATGGCTAATGTCCAGAAAAAGGCAAGAGCTCTGAATAAGGGCCCTTGCCCTGTTTTTATTAGGATGAGAAGGCTTACAAACACGGCGATGGACATGCACAAAGGGACAATGAATCTGTGAACATGAACTTGTGGACGTGAGGGAAAGGGGGTCTTGAAGATACTCATAGTTAGGGTTTTGGGTTAATGCAAAAAAAAAATCCAGGCGGGAGGAGGGTTGTTTACAACCCACTTGAGGCAGGCAGCACCTCTGTTTACCTTAACTAGCCTCAGGGATGAGACAGGGGTAAATAACCTCAGGGTTGACAAGGCACCTTTTCTTTTGTTAACCATCTCCACTCTGGGCTGCTTTGCCTGCAGCACAGCAGTCCATAGTCCAGTTTACCAATTTACCTAACCTGACCCTATCCTCCTGTGAAAGCAGCTTTTCTGCCATAGTAATAAATTGGGGGTGCTTCCACCCTGAACATCTAATCTTGTCTATTTCATATACCTATACATTGGGCACCTTTGTGCCGTACCTATTTTAGGCCTTTGCCCCTCCCTCTCTATTTTGGGGGCTCTGCACCCTCTCTCTATTTTGGGGTACATTTGCACCTCCCTAATCCTGGCACCTTTGTGCCTCCCTATTCTCGGGCTGTCTTTGCACCCCCCTATTCTTGGGGTGCCAGTCTGGTTTACCCAAACTCAGGTGTGAGCATTTTATGGTTTTGTATTTCTTTATGCCTTGTTAACCCATTGGTGTAAGCCCGGGGGATTCCTAAGGTTATCCCCACAATAAACTGTACAGCTTGGTGGGCTTTAGTATATTGAATTAGTATTCAAAGTTGTTTGACCATCACTGTCTAATTCCAGAACATTTTCAACACTTCAGAAAGAAATACTGTACTATTAACAGTCACTTCCCACTTCCCTTCCCTCTCCATGGCCTCTGACGACTTCCAATCTTTCCCTCTATAGACTGGCCTAATTTGGACATTGCATATACATGGAGTCATTTATATGATTCCAGCAAGTGGCCTTTTGTGTCTGGCTTCTTGGGCTTAGCATAAAGATTTAAAAGGTCATCCATGTTGTGGTATGTATCAGAACTCCATTCGTTTTTATGGCTGAATGATATTCTATTGTATGGATGTGCATGCCACGTTTTGCTTATCATTTCCTCAATTGAGTGCCTTTTGGTTTCCTTTTTTTTTTTTTTTGCCACTGTAAATACTGCTGCTCTGAGCATTCATGTACAAGCTTTGATGTGAACATATCTTTTCAATTCTCTTGAGTACATACCTAGGAAAACATTGCTGGCTCATATTAACTCTGTAGCTTTTTGAGGAACCACCACACTGTTGCCCAGAGCAGCTGCACCACCTTGCATCTGACCAGCAATGAGGGTTCCAATATCTATACATCCTCACCAACACTTATTATTTTCTCTCTTGAATGCCATGTATATTTTTTAATGTTTATTTATTTTCGAGAGAGGCAGAGACAGGGCAGGACTGGGCGAGGGGCAGAGAGAGAGGGAGACAGAATCCGAAGCAGGCGCCAGGCTCTGAGCTGTCAGCACAGAGCCCAACGCGGGGCTCAAACTCAAGAACTGGGAAATCATGACCTGAGCCAAAGTTGGACGCTTAACCGACTGAGCCACCCAGGTGTCCCTTAAATACCATGTCTGAAAGAACCGTGCACAGTATTCATCAAATATTTATCATGCAGCTTAATTTTTATGGCAATATTCTAGGATATTCTGCCTTTCTATGTATTATTGTCACTATTAAGTAGAAATAAGAAAAATATAAAGGAGACTGGAAGATTTGGAAGGGAGCTAATGACCTTCACCCCATACAGGATGGAGCTGAATTCTTATGAGGTTACCTTCAACCCATACAGGATGCAGCTAGTGGATATATGCTTTTGCCTGCCATAGACAGAGAGCATTCCCTATGCCTTCTAGGAGGAACCCCTGGCAAAGTCCAGTCCACACGGCTCACAGGAGTGTGATCTTGAGATGTAACCTTACACTATTCTTTTCTCCTTCTCATTTCCATTCCCTTTTTCACTCCTGATCCTGGTATCGTCTTCCAAACAGACCACCTACACCCAAGACCTTATCTCAGACTCTAGAGAAAGGCAGACAAAAGCATATATCCACTAGCTCCATCCTATGTGGGTTGAAGGTTACCCCAAGGTTATTAACTGCCTCTCACTTCCAGGCTGCACTAACTCACCCCAGTAAGCCCCACAGCGTTAGAGAAACTGCAGGGAAAAAAGTCAAACAAACATACAAACACGGATAGGTGAGAAGATAGCAATGCAGAGTGAGTCCAAGAACTTCTAGAACTGTCCACAAAACTATGGCTGAACTCCATCATGGCCCAGAGGCTGCAAAGTGGAGCACTGGAAGGACCTGGTAAGCATGAGGCATGTAACATGGCTGCTTCCACAGCACAAAGGAAAACCTGACACCCAAATATCACCTAAAACAATGGATTTCAAGTATTTTTTTCCTTATAAACAACAGTAAGAAAAAATATATCCTGATTCTATTGGGCATACAGAGACAAAAGTTTATTAAACTATATACCCTTACTGTGTACAAAGCAATATAATATTTTCTATTCTGTACTATGCTGTTATTTTGTGCTTAATTTGAAACATGCCATTCATAACTCTCTAAATTATTTTTGAAATTAACCCATAGTTTGGAAAACACTGGCTGAAAAGATAATTAAACTGATTTTCAATAAATTAAAAAATGCTTATTAGTATAATTAAAATCATGTGCCCTGGTGCCCCCACAAGGAAATTTTTAGACATAAAGGTCATATTCTCAAGGTCACTGAAAAGAGTAGACTGAATTCTTAAGAAATTAGAAAACAGGGTTGCCTGGGTTCATGTTCATGGTTCTGAATTTCATCTGTCAGTGTTTCAGAATCTATAAATGGGTAGAGAACATCTAGCTCCATAAGAGAACGAACAGGGTGGGAACACAGAAGGGCCGAATAATGAGGTGCTGTGTCTCCTGTTTTTCCTTTGGCTGTTTTGTTTCCTGCTGTCCCAATTCATGTGTGGACAGTGAGGAGATAGTGCACACTTGTGCATAGGTACATGCATACATTCACAGCCAGCTGTGTGCGGCTTATCCTTAGAGCTGGCTGGTGTAGTATCTCAGGATCCGTTTGCATTTTATGTTTGTTTCAGGGTTATTGTTTTGACAGTTGTCATTTCTAAGCTTCTTTTCTCCTCTTGTAGAGGAAGAGCTTTTGGTCTCTTAAGAGCAGAGCTCTATTATCATAATAACCTTTCAGAAAAGAGAAAATTACCTGTAATTTTTATGCTATGAAGGTGTATCATAATAATTCAACCACCCACCTTACCCTCCAAATCAAATGGTGATTTTTTTTTGTAAAAAAAGAAACTACTTTGTTCTTTCCTATTTCTTTTCTTCATGTTCTTTGGAGGAAATGAGAGCTTGAGAATCTGGGAAATCCCACCCAGCTTCTGTGAGCTCTGGCCGCCTCTTGTTACTGTCAGCTATTGTGTTTAAGAATATCATTGTTGGGGTGCCTGTGTGGCTCAGTTGGTTGAGCATCCAACTTGGCTCAGGTCATGATCTCATGGTTCGTGAGTTTGAGCCCCACATGGGGCCCTGTGCTGACAGCTCAGAGCCTGGAGCCTGCTTCGGATTCTGTGTCTCCCTCTCTCTCTGCCCCTCCCCGACTTATGCTCTGTCCTGTCTCTGTCCCTGTCTCTGTCTTTCTCTCTCTGTGTCAAAAATAAACATTAAAAAAAAAAGAATATGATTGCCACGGGAGTCCACAGCACAGCGGTTGTAACACACTCTGATACAAGGGCACTGTTAGGGGCTAAACGAACGAGAGGGATAGGAACCCTCACATCAGCCACAACCTTTCCATAAGGTCTTTTGCAATTACAAACACCACCTTTGCTAGTGTAGACAGCCCCTTCTAAGAGCTCCACCCTCACCTCCCAAGCACTCCTATGAATCTGTCTCATGGAAATGATAACACATGTGTACATGGGCACACATAAACACACACACCACTGAATCTTTTAGTTACCTATTAGTATTAAGGTCTCACAAAATCCCAGTTGTAATTGAATATCGTCCACTTATTGTAGGAAAAAAAACACAGGGACTGCTGGGTTGGGGGGCTTCTTTTGCCATCTGTCGCTGGATGTCTCTGCACCTGGGTTCACAACTATTCCCAAGAAGCGCCTTTAGTAGTAACCCGTAGGTAGCAGTTGTCTTCTTCATGTTACAGTAGAGCTTCTATGATAACAGTTCTGAAGCTGATTTCATGTGATGTTACATGAGTGTCCGTTGAAACTTAAGTTTGGTAATGAGGTAACTTTGGGAAGTGCTGTCCTACTGCGTGAGTGCTCGTAAAGCAGGTTAGCATCTTCAAGAGTCTGACAAGTCTCAAGGTTCAGGAATTTAACTTTTCAAACCCAGTATTTCCCACATCTATTCATAAAACATCTTTTAATAGCTTGAAAGACAGTGATTATTTTCATAGCTCAGTATGGAAAACAGGGTTCTAACCAGCGTGCCATTTTGTTTTTTTTCCTGGATGACCTTGCCATTGCTTTTTCTAAGATGTTTTTTTATTCTTCTAAGTTCCCTTGAAGAGCTTTGTCATCCCTTCAAACAACAAACCTTCCTCTCCTGGATAATTTCTTTATTGTACCACCATTGTCTCCTTTAGTGATATTAGCTGTAAACTACAGGATCATGGCTATTCACACATGCAGATTTAAGAAGTCCCCATATCAATTCTTGATTCTTGTGCTTTGATTCACTTCGTGTATTAGTGTGGTTTTTCATACCCTAAAGGAATGAACTCCTCTCCTTTCCTTTGCCCATCTAGCAGTTTTGAATCACCATTAAAGAGTTGGAGTTGGGTGCTGGAAGGGTGAGGTGTCTACACTGGTTGGGAGAAGGAAAACAGAGGACGTAGATGTGCATCTACATCCTACTTCTCTGATTATAATCTTCATTTCTCCATTCAAATATTATCATCTTCATTTTGTTAGTAGGAGGAATAGTAGTTGGTTGAGTGTTCACTTCATGCCAAGCATATGTGAGAACATATGTCAATGTTAATTTTCTTTAGTCCTCTCAGCAACCCCATAATGTATGCCTTGCTTTTCTCACTTTACAAATAGGCTCACATAAATGAACTGACTTGCCCACTCACATGCTAGTAAATGGCAGAGCCAGAAATCCTATGTAGGTCATTTTAGCACAGAGCTTTTGTCCCTCACTGTGGCCGCTGCTCCCCAGTTTTGCTCTCCTCTTACAAGCCAGGTGCTGATGTGTTTCCAGATTTCAGTAGCTTCCACTCAGGGTTCTGCTTTACCAGGACTGTGTCTGAACCTTGAGCCAAAAAGAAAACACTTTTGTTCTCAAATCTTAACTGTGGGACTAAAGATGGAAACTCACCATGCATTTCTCTAACAGATGTTGATGATGACTATCAAAATAATTGAAAATATCCAATTTTGAAAACAAAGGACTAAAAAAAGGGTATAACTTGAATTTACATGAGATGGTAAACATATTTCCTGGGCTCAAAATAGATCCCTTTGACTGTTGTTAGTGCAGAACCACAGTAGCATTTAAGGAATGCTTGAGGAACTTATTGGCAAAAGACAGAAATTGTTATCCAAATGCAAGACATCACAGAGACCATGGGGGCAAAATTGCAAATGTAGTTTGTTCTGAGAGTAGCTGTGTTGCATATTAAGACAGTCTTCATTCATGGTTAATTATTATTTATTGAGTATCTGTTGTGTACAAATGGATAACTTGTTAAGACAGAAGTTGCTATGAAGTAAACACTGATTACTCTTTATGCCATGTCATAAAAAGCATTTTAATATTAAAATTTCAATCCACTGAAATACTGACATGTAGCAACAAGGGGTAATTAAAATAAATATTTGATGGGATTTTATCATTTAAAAATGGGATGCAACTTAATGAGGGATATAATACACAGTGATATAATAAAATGGCTAATATATAACTACATATTTTTTTGAAGAAGTCAAAAACCAATTAGACAAAACACTTCTAATTTTTTTTAAAAAATGTATGTTTGTGGGGTGCCTGGGTGGCTCAGTCGGTTGGGCATCTGACTTCGGCTCGGGTCATGATCTTGCAGTCTGTGAGTTCAAGCCTCATGTCGGGCTCTGTGCTAACAGCTCAGAGCCTGGAGCCTGCTTCAGATTCTGTCTCTATCTCTCTCTGCCACTCCCCTGTGCTATGTCTCTCTCTCTCTCAAAAATAAAATAAAAACAAAATTTTTTAAAATGTATGTTTGTGTGTATATGTGTTTATACAACTATCACTATACATTACCCAAGAACTGTTGTGGAGTTTAGTAAGTAAGACTCTTTTAAGTACACATGCCATTAAATAAAAATACAAGAGCTAAATAATTTTTAATTTGAATATTGTGCTGTGGTATTTTCTGGCCCCACTTGCTGTGAACTATGTAGAATGAACAAATCTTTGCCAAAGAGGGCAAAGCATCCTCTCCTGTGTACATAGTCTGTTAACATGTGGTGAATTTAACTTATTTTTCTCTCTCTTCCAAATCTAATCATTTTTATTCTTCTTCTTTATGAAACAGTGTTTTAGCATTTTAAATAATTTTATACCAAGGGTTTTACATGCAGGAACTTAACAAAAACAGCAAAATATTTGGTCGGGGAATCTTTTTGGAAGTGTCAAAGTGGAAACATAATTTAAAATGCGGAGGTATAAGGACAAAGAAAAGTCCATCATTATCCACTTTTGACAACTTAAGTACTCACTAAAATATGGTTTTTGATGAAGTATGTAATTAGCCTCTTTTCCAAGGACCGTAAAATGAGCTCCCCCAACCCCCACCTTCTGTGTGATGACGAGTTACAATCTTTAAATGTTGGGGAAGTCCTAGAAGCCACTGTGTTCACTCAGTGATACAGATTCTCACTTGCTCTTCCAACAGCTCATAAAACAAGATCATTATATGACATGGCAAGGAAATCTCTTCTACTCACTACCTTTCATAAGCATGTCTTTTGGAAATGCCTAAGAAAATATAAGGGTCAAAAAGATAAGGGTGGGGAAAGTGTATACAAAATAAAGTTAAATTTTTCAGGAAGGGTAACAGACCTGACAATTAAAAAATATATATATTCATTTTGATGAACACACAGGAAGACATCTGCTAAACGAAAGTTTCCAAAGGTTTTTATACCCTCCTCAACTTGTTTTCAGTGCCCTTTTCAGTTCTGAGTGAAAGCAAACTGTATTCCCTCCGCTTAACACAATAATGGATAATGGCTAGGTATACTCATGATTTAATAACATTGTATATTGTACATGCAAAGTTTTCTTGGTAGTTCATTTCTGTCCTAGTTTCTAAATTAGAACATGATTCATCTAAGATTGGGGTGGATTCTTAAACTACGGACTTTTAAAAGAGGTAACTTTTTAGTTTTCAGAATATTATATTACACTCTGGAATTTTGTATCCAACTCTGGGCATGTCGGTAGACTGAATCCATTTTGACAAACTTAGTGCCTCTTATGTGTGAAACACTCCTCTGAGGAATTACGTTCTTGAATGGAGAAGATCCTGGCATAAATGATATGCTGTGAAGAACTGAAGATTAAAAAAAAAATTAACGACTTTCCCTGATCTCAGTGAACTTGTGAGTTCCCACTAGTGGGAGGCACAGAGAAAAATTAGTATGGGGATAATGTATGAAAGATCAGGAGGACCCAAACTCTAGCTAGAGTCAGGAAAAACAAAGGTTCACTGTGAACACAGAGTGAATGGAGGGTAATCAAGGACATGAAGTGAGACAGACCGGGCATCACGTTGGGCTTTGTGATCGGGCAAAGGAGTGTGACTTTTTCCAAGCAGGGGAAGGACCCCTCTGGTAGCTCCGTGGCTCATGAATAGGAAGAGACAAACTGGAGAACAGAGAGATTAATTAGGTTATTGTGGTAGTCCTGTGAGAGACAATGTGAATCTGAACTAAGGAAACAGTATTGGAGGAGATGAAAAAGGGTTCAAAATGACCTATGAATCTGAATTGACAGCAATCGCTATTTGATTAGACAGGGCACACTTGGGAACAGAAGATTGCTCCCAGGATCCTGGTTGGAGGGCAGCACCTTAGTGGTACCATACTGTTCCCTTAGCGGGAACCTATCAAAGGTCAAAAGACCATTTTTATTTACTTTTCCTTATTATTAAAAACTAAATGTTAGGTTAGCAGACAAATACCAAAGGAAACCATAATTGGTTCTTCATGGAAAGGGTACTTCTGAAGTGCAGAACGTCTTCAACATCTCTTTCCCTATTGAGACATCAGCTGTCTGAAATTCCGGGTGCCTGGTGTTTTTTTTTCTACTTATTACTTGATTTTGTTGAATGTATTTTGATAACATCACGAAGTGTGATAAAACAGCTCAAACGACACTTATTTGGAAGGCTGCAATTGCTAAGTAAGTAAGACTAACCAGATGTAGTGGGGTCATTTCTTCTTATCAAATAATAAATCTGTTAGCCTGAGGAATGAAACATGAGCAGGCTTCTTACATAGTCAAAGGTCATAACTGTATTCAGGCTTGTCTCTTTAGCCATATGCACTATATAGAAATGAATGCTAGTCAAATTCATGAAGCGCCTATCTAGATTAAGAACTAAAAGGATTCAGTGCACTTGTGACATTTCATTTAATGGTAAAATCCATCATGTTTGCTGTAATTGCTGGTATTTGCACAATGAGAGGTCATGTGCATTTGTTGTCATTACCATTGTAAAATTTTCTCTCAATGCCTGTATGTGGGTGGTGCTGGAAGGGGAGACCACATTTTTGCTTAAAAGCATTACATTTCTTCCCTTCAGAATAGTTAGCCAATGGTTCAAAACTTTCCACCTTTTATTTTGGTCCCCAAATCCTCCTATTTCCAGTAATTTCTCTGTTTCTACTAATGAAACACTAGATCTCATTGTTGAAAGCTTAGTTTCTATGATTACTTTATGTTTTTCCTTATTCCTTCTCCCATGAGTCACAATGCCAGCACACCTTGCTGATTGTTTCATCGCACGGCCCTTTTCATTTGGTAAAAATATGACATCTGTTTCCTCCTCTTCAAGCTTCAGTAGGTAGGTCTGCAGCTGCCATGTCCAGTATTCTGGTCCTGAGCCACAGTGGCCTGTGGGCACTTTACACATAGCTAGTCTGAACTGAGATGTGATGGAAAAGAAAAATACTAGATTTCAAATACTTCCTATAAAATAAATGGATATAAAAATCTTAATTTTCAGTTTGATTACACTTTGAAATTGTTAAATTTTGGATATATTAGGTTAAGTAAAATATGTGATGAACTGTGTCTTATTTTTATTATGATTACTAGAAAATTCTGTATTTCATATGTGGCCTGCATTGTATTTCTGTTGCCCGGCCTGGCAATAAATGTCCCTAAAGAAGTCATGCTTTCTGCTCAGAGGTTCCACAACTAGACGTGAGAGGAACTATGATATCATAAGATGGTAAGACCCTCAGAAGGGTGTGAGGAGGAGAGTGAGTCATCCTTTCTGATGAGCACCTGAGGAGGGGTCCACAGGAGAAGTGATATTGGACCATCCTCAGAAGAGGAGGACATTAGCAATTCAGTAGAGAAAACCACACCGGTAAAGTTTTGGTGACAAGAAAGAGGTTGCCGACATCATCTCCTCAGATGTTATTTAATCACATCACCCTAGAAGCTAAACACCTGTCAGGAAAGTATTTCAAGGCCTTACCAGTGGCACTCAGCAGCACGTGTGTCCCCTGCCCTGCCTTCCTCTGGCAAGGACTAGCCCCGTCAGTGAGGGTGGGGAGGCAGTGCCCCTCTGGGGCTATCAGATTGGTGGGGGACCATGTGGGGCTGGCCTCAGGCTGTGGCTCCTGAGGGGGGAAAGCAAGATGTAGCCACCTGACACCTGTGAGAAACCCCAATGGGGAATGGGAAGGGAAGAGGAGGATTCCTGGGGTTGTGTCTAGTGAGAATCAGGACATCTTACTGTTCACCACAAAGTATTCAGGAGTGAGGAGAGTGAACAAAACAAATGGAGAACGGAATGAAGGAAGTGCGGGTGGGAACAGTTTCCAAAAGGAATGCTTTGTACATGGAGATAAGCCCATAAGGAGAGTAGAGAGAAGAAGTGGGGGTTATACACGAGGTGGTGAAGGATCTTTCGAGGGTTGTAATTAAGGCTCTGGCATACACTGCCTCTTCACTGTGGGCTAGCTGCTTAATCTCCGTGAGTTTCAGTTTCCTGGTCTGTAAAATGTATAACAAAGACTTCCATGCAGGCTAGTAAGAATTAGAGACAACATGAAACACAGCATCCGGTACCTTGTAGTATTCAATAAGTGTCAGCTATTATGTTTGGCCACTCTTGGTTAACTGATTTTGAATATTTGCCTAATTTTGGCTGACTCCCTGGAAGGAATTGGGCGGTTAAGTATCTTATCTAAATCTGTTCATAAATTTTTTTAAGTTTATTTATTTTGAGAGAGCGAGAGCGCAAGAGTGTGAACAGGGGAGGGGCAAATACAGAGGAAGGGAGAGAGAGAGAGAATTCCAAGCAGGCTCTGAACTGACAGTGTGGAGCCTGACATGGGGCTCCAACTCGCAAACCACAAGATCGTGACCTGAGCTGAAATCAAGAATCGGATGCTTAACCGACTGAGCCACCCAGGCACCCCTGTGACCTATTGTTTTTAAAGGGAAAATTAAAAGACAATTCAAGGAAAACATGCTTTATTTAAAGAACTTTGAAACACATGGTTTCCCCCACTCCCACCCCATTTAATGTCACTGAACCCAGGGACTGGGTCATTACAAAGTCAGCCAGACTGAAGTAGTTGTTCCTGACTGTGCTTCTGGAGACTCGTTACTTCTGGTGGCTTGCGTACACAAATGCAACCCTAGATATTTCAATCCACAAAACCTCTAAAGATTATTTGAAGAAAGACTATGAGACATAGTGATTGTTTGAAACATTCCTTTGTTCATAGTTTGGTGAAATCCAGACGTTTCCTCAATCAGACTTGTTGAATCATGAACCTGTGGCCACAGAGGATGTGCAGGTGGAAAGCCATGGACAACAGTAATGGAAGTTTGAAAAATGGGTCATAAGAGTTAGAGTTGGGACACGAGGAACTGTTAGGAATTGCTTCACCAAATTATTTCGCTCATACTGGCTTTTACGGGTTCCCAGAGTGAATGTGATAAAAAATTTATCTCTGAATAAGTCTAAAGAAATATTTCAGTATTTGTCAAAGGAAATTCAAAGAGATATGAAAGCACCATGTTATGGTTTAACTGCTTATGTATTTTTTTACTTTCTTGGCGGTACATAAAATAATCATGGATCTTACAATTTATGGAGTCTTAGAGTTTATGAAATGCAGTGTTTTTTCAACCTATTGTGAAAGAGAATATAAATGAACACATGAAGCCCCGAATCATCTCCGATTTACCAGATATTCTTAAAGTGACCAAACACCACGGCAGGCCAAGGGCAGAGCCAGGGAGTAAGGAAAATATATCTTTGATTTTGGTTCCTTTTGTTCTTTCTGAAATGGCAAAGCAGTCGGTACAAAGGGCAAAGGATTTGGAGTGCAGACTCAGGGCTTTAGTTCTTCAGTAATTGCTGGATTTGTGAACTTGTGTGGGTCATGGCAGCTCTGGGTTTTCTCTGGTGATAATAATACGCTTGCTTTGTGTTCTTCAGAAGGTGTTTAGTTAAAAAGCACATTGGAAAAGCACTCCAAAATATTAGTTATCCTCCTTTTTCTTGTTTTACAGATAAAAGAAAGGAACTCAGATTTATTTGTGTGGAGGACATGGGGTGGAGGGAGATTCATATACTGGGATCTGTTCACACCCACAGTCATACCCTGTGACTGACCAGTTACAGTCTAGAGTGTACATGTAACCACGTGCTTCAGTCCCCAGGAGCTGGAGGAATAATCCTGTGGGAGGCGTTGCTGAATGCATCCTCAGAAAAAGAGTCACGGTGTTTCTAAGAGATACTTCCTGATGTCCTCTGCTACTCAGGTTAGGGCATCCCGAGGTCCCTCCTCCTCCTGGCCCAGCATCCGCACTCTTCGCTTCCGGCTGTTGAGGAGTCCTGGTTCCCTGCCCCAGCTCCCCTTCTTCTACAGTGAGTGCCCCGGGCTGGTCTGCCACTGCTCGTCTCTCTCTCATTAGGAAAACATAGTATTTGTGCTCAGCATCTTATTCCCTCAGAGCCAGTCTTTCTGCGGCTTCTGGCTGTTAAATAACTAAAACTAGACTTTAAAGATCATCTCATTTTAATAAAAATCATTAAGAAATGATCTTGAAGCAGATTTCTTTTTTCAGTCTTTTTTGAAAAACTTTTTAATGTTTATTTATCTTTGAGAGACAGAGACAGAGCATGAGCAGGGGAGGGGCAGAGAGAGAGGGAGAGACAGAATCCGAAGCAGGCTGCAGGCTCTGAGCTGTCAGCACAGAGCCTGATGTGGGGCTTGAACCCATGGGCTGCGAGATCATGACCTGAGCTGAAGTCGGACGTCCAGCCGAGTCACCCAGGTGCCCCCCCCCCCCCTTTTTTTTTAGTCTTAACGGAGGAGCTACAGTTCAAAGGGTATAAACTTTCAGTTGTAAGACTGGTGAATTTGGGGATCTAATGCACAGCATGGGGGTTACAGCTAACTGTCCTGCATCACATACTTGAGTTGTTGCTAACAGAGTGGGCCTTCATTGTTCTTAGCACAGAAGAGAAATGGCAACTATGTCTCAGGGGGAGAGAGATGGTAGTTAATACTGTGGTAGTAAATCAAATCAAGGTGTCATACATCTTAAACTTGCAGTGTTCTGTCAGTTGTATCTCAGTAAAACTCCAGGGGGCGCTAATGGTGGGGCTTTAAGGTGAGGTGGAGAGAGAAAGGCACCTTGACCAATGTTGGGAAATTAACTTACTGAGGAAATAGTGAGTGCTTAGGGTCCTCCACTGATGTATTATAGGCATTCATTTACTTCATTTATATCTTGAGTTAATCTTTACTGAGGCAATTCAGACATTTCCATTAAACATTGTTAAGGTCTTTAAAATGACAGCTTTGAAATGGTCTGACTTTAACTCATAATAAATACATTTTACGCCCTGAGCCACAGCACACATATATGTTCATGTGTGTATATAAGGTATACATAATTAAAAAAACAAGAATAATAAAACAACTCTTATCCTTACAACTCACGCAAAGATTGGAACCAGCAGTTTAACAAGCACTGATTTAGAAAAATAAGTTCCTTTGGCAAGCTTGACCAGAAAAATGTTCAGTGGCCTATAAGTTACTTTGTTCGAAAATAAGTATTTCAGAAAGCATTTCAGTGCTAAAATGTAACAAATAATCTTAGATTACAGCCATCTGTGACTATTCCAATTCTGAATTTTCCATTACTACCTTATTTTTTTCTCAGGGACTATATTTTTACACATAATTTTATAGCAGATAAATGACGTAGCATAAGGATATTGTTTTTTATCAAATCTAGTCTGTGTTTTCTACTCTCTTTTTACCCTATCCTTCTTACTTAGCTTTGGTTAAGAAATGATTTCTGTATACAGCTCTTGTTCACAAATGAGTACACTGTCTCTTACTTTCTGTAAGAGAAAAACTGCCCATCCTTAAGTCACAGCCTAAAGAATTTTCCTCTCCCAATATTAGTTTTTCACTAACTCTAATCCCATTAAACATTTCATTGTTTGGGATAACATGTCCTTTGCCTTTTATGTTTAGGCAAACATATTTGCCTAAATATGTTGTTGGCAGTATGGAAAGGCAATTATAATATTTGATATTTAACATTTTTAAGTTAAAGATTCATTAAGTGTTCCATTTTGTCATCATGAACAAATTCAGCAAAGGTGGATAAGAGTCTTCTGAAGCTAACTGTGTGTATGTAAAGTTGAAGAATGTGAATATAAAAATATATCATTTTAATTAAAGGAAGTTGCTTAGCCATTGAAGGAGTGACTTTTCTTCCTTATCACTATAGAATAATATGCTTGGTGAAGCCATTGTAGAAAATAAACTATAATTATTCATTCATTCCATCCATTCCAGAAAGATGACTTCTGGGGATTAAAGATGTACATGGGAACAAGATTATTATCTAGAATAGGAAGCAGACTTATAAAAATAATTAGAGTACAATGTCATCAATGAACTAGTTGAAATATATAGAGCACAGTGGTACTAAATGTCATGAGGGAGAAGGGTTCAAAAGATGGGTTCCTTAAGCTGGATACTGGAGGAATGTGGAGGGAAGCTTATTCCAAAGGACAGAATAGTTGTGAGAAACCATCAAGATGTTTTCAATCTTCCAAGCCCTGCCTTAATTAATTGTTGTGATTCTGACAGGTATGATTTCCTCCAAATTTACAAAAAGAGCTAGTTCATCATTGAAGGAGTCATTTTTCCCCCTGCTGATTTTACAATGTTTGGCTGACTTGTGTCATTGTAGAAAATGGTCTCTACTTAAATTATACTGAATTTCTAAAGGGCAGTTACCACTACAAGACTGTGTATTTTTGCCCCCTTTGGTTTTCTCAGCTAAGTCTCTCCCTATGACAAAAGTAAGATTTTTTTCACCACTCAGTTTCCTGGCAAAGTTGCTTGTTTGCAAAGTCACACACCCAGCCCAGAGAAATGAAAAATTATTTTAGTCAGTCAGTTGGCAATGCTATTTATACAAATAGGTTAGGAACACTACAAAGATTTGAAAGATAGCCAAAATCTGAAATTGCAAAGCTCAGAGTTTGCATTGTGTAGTGGCAACAGTAGACAACAGACCCCACCAATTCTTTCCTCCTGACTTCAGCTCCCATATCTTTTTACCAGGTATTGAAAAGAACAGAGGTTGGGCGCTTGGGTGGCTCAGTCCGTTAAGCATCCCACTTCAGCTTAGGTCATGATTTCACAGTTCATGAGTTCAAGCCCTGTGTTGGGCTCTGTGCTGACAGCTCAGAGCCTGGAGCCTGCTTCGGATTCTGTGTCTCCCTCTCTCCTGCTTGCACTCTGTCTGTCTCTATCTCTCCCCAAAATAAACAAACACTAAAAAAACCTTAAAGAACAGAGTCATTTTTAAAAATATGAATTTGTGGTAGTATGGAGATTTTCATTTATTTGCTTATTGTATTTCCATTAGAATGCAGATGTTATAAAAGCAGAGACCTCGTCTTATTGTATTTATTCCTGTATCTTCAATACATAGAACAGTGTGAAGCGTATAGTAAGAACTCAACAAATATTTGGTTGGTGAATGAATATATACTGAAATAAATCAGTACTGAATGAAGTAAATCTTTTCTTCTAGCAATATTACTTTTTATAAACAGGAAGATGTGGTTGCATTCTTCTCAAAACCAGGGAAGCAGGGAATGAGCATTTTGTGATTTTTTTTTTAAACATTGCAATTTCAGGTATGTGGTTCATTTATTCATCTAAAATCTATTGAACATTTACTATTTCTTACACAAAAATAAATAGACATGGTCTGTCCTTTCATAGAATGTAGATTGGGATGGAGTGGCAAATGTTTAAACAAGTAAGTGCTATAATATTGATCCTTAGTATTTATACAATTTACATTCTTAGTTTGAATAGTTCACTAGTAAGTACAGAGTAGTTATACACCATAAATAGTAATTTCACTTAGACATATATTTAAATTGTCCATGAGATAGGAGTTGGGCAGGGAGCTAGTCAGTGAGCTGAGACTGTTTTTCATCATCTGCACATTCATATACACATATGTTTTGTCTCCTTCTTAAGAAACATTTTTGGGAGAAATTTATGATGCTCTGGCTTTGTGAATTTAGGGATTTCCAAAGATTAGTCTGGATTGCTACAGAAATGACCTCTTCATCTCTTCAGTAAGATTTTAAGAGTCTACTATTATTTATACAGGCTAAAGTAGAGGAGTGTACAAGAAACCAGAATAGCAAAGCGGATGGGATGATAGATAATGGCTGGTGAAGGGTGGGAAGAGGGAGGTCAAGAAAGCAGGGAAGTCTTTATTAAGAGGGAATGTGAGATGAGCGTTGAAGATTAATAGATTGAGTAGGAATTTCTCAGGTAATTAAAGTAGGAGGACAGTACAAGCAGAAGAAATAGCATATCCAAAGTGCAGAAGTGTGAAATTATTCTTTGAATTTAGAAAATGAGAAGGCACATGGTGTTTTAAGAGGAGAAATTATAAGGAGTGTCTGATGAAGCAGGGCCGTTGGCAAGGAGCCAGGCCATTAAAAAATATGAACTCTTTGCAAAGGGGTCTGGATATTAATCAGGAGGAAGTCAGGAACCATTGAGAGATTTTAGTTGGGGAGAAACTTTTTCAGAAGAATGTCCTAGAACATTTTAGAAAGTACCACCTGGAAGCTATGTATTGGAAGATTGAAGAGGAACCAAGCTAGACACAGGTAGACAAGTTGGTACATCAGGGTGGTACTCGGTAAGAGAGTGAAAGCCCCAGCTAAGGTGGGAACAACAGGAAAGGAGAGGAGAGAAGCCAGTTAAAGATTTCTAAGTGATTTCAGTTACTAAACTAAACTAAGTCTAGTTTCTGAACATGCGTTGTTTTCCTTTTTAAGAGGTCTGTGATTTTCTTTTTTCAGAAGTGTTACAGTATTTTTCTTCTGTTGAATTCTTTCTAAATGACTGGGGCAAAGGAGCAATTAAAAAATGTGACCTTAGTGCTGTGTTTAGGAGATTGAAAATTCTTCTGAGGCTTAAGAAATTAAGAATGGCTGTGGTTTCCTTCCCAGATCAAGAGACCAAAGGCATCTAATTGAGAAGCTCATATCCTCATTACATGTTCTCATCTTGCAGATGTGGGAAAATGCCAGTGTCTGGATTCTCTTTGCCAGATTCTGTGAGTCAGGTTCAGGGGACTCTCAGTGGGAAAGTCTCCAGATGGGCTGCCTCTCTCGGGACATCTCTCAAATTTGGTCTCCCATGGTCAGGATGGGCCTCTGAGTCTCTGCTTACCGCAACATGGATGTCCTTTTTGCCTACTTTCTTCTTTCTCCAGAACTTAGGCTTTGTTAAGGGACTGACTCTTGTCCTGATGGGTTTTCTTTACGTTTAAGGTCCCCTTTTTTTCATTGCCTCAAGCTTCATCACTTGCCTCCTTATGCATCACCTACTTCTTGGTTTTGTCCTGCCATTTTGCCCTGATCCACAACTCCTACGTGTGTCTGCTCTACAGTTTCAGACTGTGGACTTGGCTGTACTTTGATCATGAATCTTTTCAATATTTTGTTCCTCAAAATTATTCACCCAGCTGTTTGTCCTTCTTGCCCCATGTTTCACTGGTCAATCTGCCAAAGACACGGCATGTGGAACCACTTCAGAGCTGATTTTTCCCATTCAAATCTAACTCACATTTAACACTCCCATTCAAATGTTCATCTCACCCAAAGGAATGTATTCTTTCTTCTTTAGCCTTTATTCCAATCCATGACACCTAGCACACTAATCCAGAGTTTTGGACATCCTCATAATTCTTTTAATCTTACCTGCATTTGGTCACCAAGTCCCATCAATTTGCCACCTAAATCTCCAAGACGGCTCCTCCTCTCCATCAGCATTACCACTCATATTTCAGTAAGAACTCCTTTAACCTGCCATCTTTGTTCCTCAGCCAAAAGTCTAAAGTCATTTTCCATCCTGTAGCCCATGTCAGTACTCTGGATCAAAAATATAATCTGCTAATGTACAACTTAAGTTTTCTTGTTTACCTAATAAATTTGTATCAATCACCTATTTACAAGATAGACACGACTGAGTCTCAGCCTCTTGATAGCTTTCTTAATCACATCAAAAGTCCTTAAAATGCTTAAAACCCACAGTCTGTTCTTGCCTGCCTATTGGGGGAAAAAGGGGGAATCATACTGTGTAACATTTGCTTTTATTTGCTTCTCCCCCCCCCTCCAAAAAAAGTAATGCATAGTCCATGCATGGCTATATAAAAGGGACAGAAACAATCTGGTGTAAGAAGTTGGGTCCAATGCTGTCACTGTGAAAGTCACTGGAGATTCAGGCACTTAATTAGACATGCATGTGTCTGTTCCTGACCACCTCTTAAGTTCATAATAAAAATTGGTATCTTACCATTTCTGATGTTTGGTTCAAGGTACCCTGAAACACTTCTAAGTCCTTTCTATGAGAATATACTCTTTTTTAATATTGTGACAGAAACAAATTGCATATTGAAATGTGTTACTTTATACTAAAGAATGGTAATCTGCCATGGCTTGATTTTTGTTCTGATGATACCCGTCCCTATTTACATTTAAAGTACTTGATG
This sequence comes from Panthera onca, assembly GCF_046562875.1. Taxonomy (NCBI): domain Eukaryota; kingdom Metazoa; phylum Chordata; class Mammalia; order Carnivora; family Felidae; genus Panthera; species Panthera onca. The sequence goes on from NC_138348.1 coordinate 109,664,872, forward strand.
TAATTTTGGTAATTGTAGGATATATATGTTCTGTTCCATATGCCAAATGGATATCACAGCTCGATGTTTTAGTGGCTAGTGTCAATAAGAAAGTGGGAACCGGCTTCATTTTGCCACGTGCCTGGCTCCCGATTACAGCCCTCACAGGTAACCCTTAGAGAGTCAGTTCCACTGGGCAGGTGCCATTGCTCCGATACAGTCACTTAACCTGACTCAGTTTCTTCTGTTTGTTCATCTTGTTGTTTTTCACTTGGTGGTAGAAGTGAAATTAAAACACATGGGGGAGTATCTTAGGCAAGTTTCTGGCAAATTACTCTTTAGTTAAATCTGCATTTTAGGGTATTTCTTGTATGAAGAGGAACAGTTGAAGAAAACAAGACACGTTTCAGATATCTAATTCAAAAGGCATAGTCATATTCTGAGGTGTTGAAAGAAATGACTTATTCATATTTCACTTCAATATTTATTGAGCCACTACTATATGCAGAAATGTTCTGGTAGGTGCTGAGATATAACAGTAAGCAAGACATATGCTACCCTTGTTTTTCAGAGATTAACACCATGTCAAAGAGATAGATAATGAAAACAAATGAACAAAACGTAGTGCCTGTTAGGGGAAATGCAGTGACTACAATTTATGCCGGGACACCTATATTCCTGATGAAAGGCTACATGGAAGAAACGATTTATAAGCTGTGGTGTGAAAGGTGAGAGGCCATCCAGATAGGTCAAGGACTGGGGAGAGCAGAGAGAGCAGCTTATGCATGGGTACAGAGCACTGATGATGGCCAAGCTGGGTGTCTGAAAATGTCCTCCAGGCAAGTGGTGGAAGGGAGTCAAATCAGGTAAAAAGCAACAATAAAGGCCCAGGGCAGTAAAGCAGTGGGGTGGTTTTAGGAATATATAGGTGACTTGGCCCCATAATAAAATATATCAAAAGAACTGTGTAGATTTTAATAGTCTTATAAAGTCACACATTAGTAAACACAAAGAATCAGAAATCCCTTTATAAATTAAAAAAAAGAAAAGTGTGGTTGAAGCTACTGAGTTCTTATCCCACATTTCACGTGCTCAGAAAATGGGGTCAAAACAAATCCGTACACATGAACTGTTCTCGGAGTTCTTTGTGTGAAGAGATTCCTTAAAATTAACATTGTGTGTGTGTGACACACACACACACACACACACACACACACACACATAGAATTGGTCTTTGATGACTGCTCTGTATACGTTCTTCATTTATCATGTTACCTTTTTGAAGAAAAAGGTTTCCTACTCTTTTTCCCGTTGCTTGCTTAGATGGCATCATCAAGTGTTGTGTTAATTAGAAATAAATATTACAAAGCCTTTCATTTCAAACTTCAGAGCTTTCTCTCAAAGCCCAGGTTAAAAGCAGAGCCCTGGTTAAATCAGATGACTTCTTCTAGTCCATGGACTCATTGATTCCTGAGAATCTATTAGCCTTTTATTTAGTGCTAGAGAATGCCATCAAAAATAAAAACATCACAGCTGGACTGAAGCAGCACTAAAAGAACAATTTTGAGGTTTGAGTTGTAATTTTAGCCCCAGTTGCTAAGGTTTTTATTTTCTTTTTGCAGCCATTAACTAGTTTCTTCTAATTTTTAGCCAGATTTGGGATGATCTAAAGCTACAACTTTATAAAGTTCTGGGATGATGTTCCTTTATCAATTACAGGACTAATATGATAAGCAGTGGCAGGACTGGGTATAAAACCACCAATTCAAGATCCCTTGTTTAAAAGGTGCTTTTCAATCTTAGTTTGCAAATATTGATGAGAGATACATAGATAAATAAGTGTCCAATGACTTGAGTTGTAAAAAAGTATAATGTAAGTATTTAGAGGAAGGGAAGGGGTGACATTTGGGCTCAGCATAGAATTTCCTTTCATTCATTCTTCTCATCAGTTTGTTTATTCAGTTGAACTTTTTAAAATTGTGTATTAAATGCAAAATTTAATGGTAAATGTTGAAGATAGGGACATGGTTTGAAACTGAAAGGTATATTAAAATAATTGTTCTCAAATATTGGGGTATCTATGGATCCTTTGAAAATCTGATAAACATGATGGATCCAACATATATGAACATCTTAAGGAGATCTGTAGATGCCTTGAAGTTTGCCTTTGGAGCCCTTAAGATTTATGAATACTACTTAATGATTTCTTAATTTCCGGTTTTGTTCATTGTTTGAATTTTGCCTCCCAACCTAAGGTAATTATTTAAACTTTTTTTATGGGGTTAACTTTGTTTTCAAACAATTTACCTTTAAAATTAATATTGGGCCAAATCTTCCAGAAACATATTGGAGTTGAGAGATCTATTGCTGATATTAAGTCAACCGGCTCAGTAAAGTGAGCATGAGCGCCATCTAATGCCCAAATGGAAAAATGTTGGTAACAACAGTAATAACATGACTAGGATATATTAACACTTGTAAAGATTAAAAAAAAAAAACAACTTTGAAAATGTGTCCTTTTATTGGTGGAGGATCAGATGATTTACATTTTAAAATAAAGTTTTTATTTTATAATAGTTATAGATTTTCAGAATAATTGCAAAGTTGGTACAAGGAGTTCCCAAATAGTCTACATCCACTTTTCTCCAAACAGTAGTATGGCACTTTTGTTATAATTAATAAACCCACATGGATGCATTATTATTAACTAAAATCTATAATTTATTCAGATTTCCTCAATTTTCCTCTACTGTCCTTTTTCTGTTCCAAGATGGCATCAAGGATAGCACATTGCATTTAATAGCCATGTCTCCTTAGGCTTAGTTATGATGATGGTTGTTGTATTTGAATTTTATTGTAGGCATTAGTTCACAGAATGTTTTTTTTAAGAATTTTTCAGAAAATAATTTCCCTTGTTTTATTCCTTTGATAATGCTATATAACTAAGCAGCTTTTGTGGAGGTTTGTAGAAATACAAATTATCATTGTGCATTTTCATCTCTAGTAATGAAAAAAAAAAAAGAATTAAGAAAGAGAAATACCAAGATGTTATGGAAGGACCAATTCGGTAGAAACCATAAGAATTATGTTTGCATTTGGACTCTCATCCTTACTAGCTGCATTCTTTAGGTCATTTACCCTTTGGATTAGGTTTCTATATCTGTGGAATAAGGTCTGTGAACCTGGAAATTCCCCAGCCCTTGTACTATGAGAAGATTAAAAAAGTATTTTCCTAGTACAAGTTAATAATCTAATGTTTCATGTTGGATATGAGTCAACACTTAGGATCTACCACCTACGCTGGTACAGTATCTCTGTATTATAGATGACACAATGTAGAGAAGTAATTTGCCCAGGATTATTGAGCAAGTAAGTGATGGGTCAGATTCTGGTCTATGACAACTTTCAGAGACAACACTGCTTTCAGCATCCGTAAGCCTACAGCGCCCTCCATCCCAGCCACCATGCTTGTCCTAGGTTTGCTCTAATGACCAACACTCCCAGATGAGGTTCTTTCTCTTGACAGTTCTATTGGCCCTAGCCATGTAGACTCTCTAAAACACTATATATGAGCCTGGGTTGCCACCCACCCAAAAACAGGTGCTGAGGTCTCAAAGAAACCTCTGTCTCTAACCAACTGAAATGTATGAAGTCAGAGGAGTATTCATAGTTCTACCCAATTTGCTAATATTTTAATTAAACATATATTCTTATTGCTTTCAAAAGTCTTCAACATACAGGAATGTTGTCTTCCAAGAGCAAGAGGGAATATTGTGTTTCCTTCTCAAAACTGAAAGGTATTATGTATGTGTGAATGCATATGAAAGTATTTACACAGCGCTGCTAAAACCATTTGCTGGGAAAGGGCCGGGCTATTTAAACGACTTGTCTCCAGCAGAAACTGAAATGATGTTCTACACTTGGTGGTTCTCAACTTTGGATGCACGTTAGAAACTCTAGAGGGAGTTACAAGTCCCACGTCTCATTCCAGACTCATTAAATCAAAATCTCTGGAAGTGAGAACCAAAACAGCAATTTTAAATCTCCCCCCTTGATTCTGATGTGTGGCCAAGAGTTCTACATTGTAACTCAAGAATTTAATTTTGTTACTTTACTTTCATTTGGGGGATAAACGTGTCCATGCTATCAATTCTTATAAAGAAAAAAAATAATGGCTTATAAAAGAAAGAGGGTAATTATTAATGTTTAATAATTAAAGTCATTAATTTTTTTTTCTTACACATCTATCAAGTCCATTGTTTTCTGAGATATAGAACTCTTTCGAGATGTAAAATGAACTCAATTTTCTCTGAAGAAATTTAGTTATCAGCAGTAAGCATGGACATCATTATAATATATGCCATTTTCTCATAGAGGAACTTTATTTGTTTTAAATAGAATGTAAGTGGAAAATCCTATATTTGCAAATTTTATTTTCAGTTTTTGTAAAATTGTAAAGTAGTAATGTTATTATCTAAAATCTTGAAAGTGATATTTGTTGACCACATGTATATTTTTTCTTAAGAAATAAGGTTTCTATCTTTCCTTAATTTTGTAAGATTTCAGGTTCCTTGAAGTAAGTGAATAAAGTCTTTCTGTCCTTCCTTTCCTCCACAATGCCTAGTAAGTGTTTGAGATTGAATTGTTACATAATAACCTTCAGAAGGAAAGGAAGGGAAGGAAGCTGAAGGGAAGGAATGGGCAAAGGGCAAAGGAGTTCTCACATTTTGCATTGTACATTTCTTTTGAGGGATTTTCTGTTCTTTGAAATTGTGCATTATTATTAAAAGGGCTCGACTTCAGGGTTATTTCTATTGAAAGGAAAGTTATTCTATTGGTTGACTTTGGTGCTTGGTCTTGAGAATAAGTTACAAATAAATAGATAAAAATATTAAAAATATAAAGAAAAACTAATGTAAATTTTTTACTTTAAATGGATTAACTTATAAATTGATGAATACACAATCCTTACTATTAGAATTCTTTGTAAATTCCTTTATGCCATTTCTACATATTTAAGCTTTTATTAAATCATTTTTTGAATCCATAATATTGTAAAGATTCTTTTAGACTAGAAATTTATTCCAGATTACCTGTTGTTAAGATCTGCATTTTGACAGAAGATGATTTTCATTAGTTAACAGAGAGAGAATTGGTCAGTAGCATTATTTTTTAGTGGTAGTCTCAAAACAGAAACTTCTAAGAGCTTTGAAGTTTTAGCAATTAACATACTTTGTTGTTAAAAAATGAGCCATTAACAAGGAGTGCCTTGTGATATTAGTTAGAAGGAAATTTCAATCTGTGCAGTTAAACAATATAGATGTATTTAGTAGAATGATTTGATAAATGTTATAGATGTGATTTGTAAAGTAAGTATTCCCTTAGTATCACAAGTTAGATAACCAAAGATTGGATGTTTCTTGAGATAAAGGTTTCTTATTCTTTTCTGCATATCAGAATGAAAAATCAAGTGCTCTTAGAAAATAGTATCAATCATCTTCTTAAATTAAAAAAAAAGCTTATCTTTTAATTATGTTATTAATCTTTATTATAATGAGCAGTTCCATATGTGTTTAAAGCATAGCACTATGTTAATGATTTATCAGTGTCTGTATTTCTAGCACAAAATGCTGTGTTTTTCAACTGCTAAATTATATGCTGGTTATTCCCAAATGCATGCATATTTAACTCAAGGAGATGAATTGTCTTAAATCAGTTTCTCCCTTTGAAAAACAATTCTTAAAGCATTTTTTTTCTGCACAAAGGTAAATTTGAGATTCTACTTCGAGGCCTTAGTAATAACACTCCTACAAATTCAGTCATATTTAAGTCTTTTATTAGCAGCAAATGTATTTAAATAATCACATACATGGTTATCAATACCCTGTGAGAAGGTTACAGTGAAGCTGAACCATAGTGCCCTCCCCTCCCCACCCCCTGCAGTCTCTGATAACATTGCCAGTGGTACCCTTTGTAGGATTCCAGGGCATGCCCTCCTAATCATCTTTTTTAAGGTCCTATCCTTCCCCACCAAAACACCATAAACAAGATTACCAACTCACTTTCTCCCCTAACTCTAAAGTACCAATTATTTAAAATGTTACCGTTTTATTTTATAAAAGTCACCATATATCTTGTGTCTGAAATTATATGTTAACATACCGGAAATGAGAACCATTTTTTTTTTTTTTGTCAAGTATTTTCTGTAAATTGAAATTTATCTATGAGTGGTACTTCTGTAATGTTCAGAGTAAACACAATGAGACATTTTGCCCAAAGTGCTATTTGTCCAAGCATATTACTTGCGACTATGACATGTTGACACCATCAGTTGGAGGCTGAGTCCCCTGATAGAAGGAAAAATGCCACATATCTACAGAGATGATTTCTCCCTGCTTTTCCTACACGTGGGGGAAATAAGGAGAAATTGTGAAAAACTACAGAGGTTTTATGAGTTGATTGTATTCTGCCTCAGCATCTCAAGCTGTTAATATTAGAAGTTAAAACATTAAGTGACATTTTCTTGTCAGGGAAATATTGGTTATTAATAAAATAATGAGACAAAAATGTGAAAATCAATTTAATTTATTTCCTTTTATTAGCGAAATAAATATTTTTTGGATGAAACTTATAATGCATGCTAATACTGGAAGAAGAATAAAGTACTTGTTTTCTTCCCTGTTTCCTAACAATGTGAGTAACGATTTTAGTGTCCTGGCTATTAAAACAGTTAATTAACTATTTTTTAAATAATTTTTAATATTTATTTATTTTTGAGAGAGAGACAAAGACAGAGCATGAGCGGGAGAGGGGCAGAGAGGGAGTGAGACACAGAATCTGAAGCAGGCTCCAGGCTCTGAGCTGTCAGCACAGAGCCCCAGGCGGTGCTTGAACTCCTGAACCCGAGATAATGACCTGAGCCGGTCAGATGCTTAACCAACTGAGCCACCCAGGCGCCCCAACTCACTATTTTTAAAAGCTTAAAATCTCAACTACATGAATCTCAGAATGATACTTAAATGCAAACACAATTACACAGATAACTGGGTCTTTCTACAGAAGTCTTTCTTCTTTTTCCTACTATAGACCTTCTATTTTAATTTGGAAATTCTGTCTTGCTCCAGCAGGACTATTTCAACACAAATTGGTATTTGATTTTCATAACTTGCTAGCTCCTAACTCCTGTTAATCATGGTTTCAGTCTGATTCGGACGTTCGGGAATTAGTCCATCTATTTACTGAACTATAAAGGGGTCCTTGACACATAAACACCACCATGGGCGCCATGAGGTATGGGAAGGGAACTTGCACGAGTGCCCCCTGTGGGCTAATTGCTCTCTTTCATTGTGCTCCTCTGGACTTGAGTTTATTTGTAAAATGAGGGGCTCAACTAATGAATCCGTGCTGCTCTCCCAACCCAAAGATTCCTTCTTGACGAAACCAGTTTTGGCTAACGGAAGTCTAACCCTATAAGCCTTCTATTTTTAGGCACCGTGGGAGAAATATTATCTTAAAATGCACTTGTTTATGTGCCTCAGCAGATGAATAATCAGTGAAGTATTAGGAGAATAACTGCATCTTTTGATGAGTGGGGACTCTGATGTTTCCCAGAGCTTTGCAGTCTTTCACACATTTCAGGTAGCTAGAGGAGATTGGGTAACAGGTATCCTAACCTCAGGATGGATCCAAAAGTTACTGTGTTTTTCAATAAATCCCTAGGGTGAACACTATTTGTTTTCATAAATGTTCTCTGAAAAGTGAAGTCTAGTGTTACGCATCAAGGCTTTGGTCTGATTAAAGCATTTATTATTTCGTGTGTGTGCTGGTCTACTAAGTACCTTTGGGTGCCAGAAGCCTGTGTAGGGCAGATTCTGCACCATTTCTCAGATTCTGCACCATTTCTTAGATTCTGCACCATTGCTACTTTGGACTGGAAAATTCTCTGTTGTGGGGAGGCTGTCCTAGGGATCTTTAGCTCAACTGAATAGATGAAAAGAATAGAAGCAGCTCCCCACCCCAGTTGTGAAAATAAAAAAAATGTCTCAAGACATTGTCAGATGTTCACTGAAGGGCACAAATGTCCCTAGTTAACAACCACTGGTTTAGTGCAAAATGACCTTCTTTAGTGAGGACATCCTGGGCAGATGGATGCCAATGTTTCTGAGTGGTTAAATTATTTAAATGATGTTAAATCTTGTTGAAAGGAATCTAAATTCATCATTGAGAGTTGAATGCATCTATTTTGTCTAACTGCTTGATGTTCCTGACATATTCTGAGTGAGGCAATCATTCCCTTCTTTACATAGGCAACACTTCTTGCTATCCTTCCCAATTTTGGGGAAATCTCAGTAAGTTGTCAAAAGAAATGCAGAAGATGGGCGCCTGAGTGGCTCAGTTGGTTAAGCATCTGACTTTGGCTCAGGTCATGATTTCATGAGTTCAAGCCCTGCATCAGGATTCAGTGCCTACAGTACAGAGCTTGCTTGGGATTCTTTCTCTCTCCAAATAAATAAATAAACTTAAGAAAAAAGAAATGAAAAGAGAGGCTGATGATTCAGTTTATAATTTCTCAATAGTATCTCCTTCCAAAATTAAATAATTCTTTGAGTTTTGTTTCATTGTATGATAGACACAATGACAGCAAATTTGTGCTATTTGTGTGGTTATTGATATTTTTGTGCATGTTTGATGATATTTTGTGCATGATGTTTTGTGCCTTCTAAGAGATAATAATTTGTTTAAATGACCATTTCTCCATCCACCCCGCCCAAGGATATCAGGGTTTTTATTGCTAGCATTTTTTAGGTTATAATAATTTTAATTCTGATAATTTCATTAAAAAAACCCTCAGGTCTTTTGACAGGAGGCAGCAGTGGAACTATACAAGCCTTCTGTGTAGTGTGTGGGGGGTGTAGAGTCTTTCTCAAACAAAACACACAGAGTAAACAGGCTGTGAGATGTATCTTGCCTCCTGCATAAAAAGATCAATACAGTGATCACAGGTCCAAACTGATAATCTTAGCATCTGAGGTGTTTTTTAGCAAGCCTTCATTACACAAAGTAATTTAGTATAAATGGGCCTCATAAAAGCAAACCCAAAGAAATATAATAATATTGCAAAATGCTTTCTGACTTGAGAGAAGGTGCTTTATAATTATCTTGTTTAGAAGGACTATTGCCATTCAGCCGTTTTCTTTCTCTTTCTCTTTCTCTTTCTCTTTTTCTTTTTCTTTTTCTTTTTCTTTTTCTTTTTCTTTCTTTTTCTCCTTCTCCTTCTCCTTCTCCTTCTCCTTCTCCTTCTCCTTCACCTTCACGTTCACCTTTTTAAATCCAAATAGATAATCGCTCATCAGAACCAGGCCTGTGGGGCACCTGGGTAGGGTAGTTCAGTTAGTTAAGCATCTGACTCTTGATTTTGGTTCAGGTCATGATCTCATGGTCGGTGAGATGGAGCCCCATGTCAGACTCCATGCTGACAGCACAGAGTCTGCTTGGGATTCTCTCTTTTCCTCTTCCTCTGCCCCTCCCCTACTTGTGTGAGCACCTCTCTCTGTCTCTCAAAAAAAAAAAAAGAAAAAGAAAAAAATAGGCTTACATTTTTCAGACAGGTTTCTTAAAAAAAAAAAAAAAAGTATGGGGCGCCGGGGTGGCTCAGTCGGGTAAGTGTCTGACTTTGACTCAGGTCATGGTCTTGCCATCTGTGAGTTTGAGCCCCACATTGGCCTCTGTGCTGACAACTCATAGCCTGGAACCTGCTTCAGATTCTGTCTCCTTCTGTCTCTGCCCTTCCCCACTCATGCTCTGTCTCTGTCTTTGTCTCTGTCTCTATCTTTCAGAAATGAACAAATGTTGACAATTTTTTTTAAAGTACTATCTATTTCTGCTTCCACTTAAAATGGAATAACAGACTGGATTTATACTTCTACCTTAAACAATTAAAAATCTGGAGGAAAAAGTACAATAGAACAGTTTTTATGACACTGGCCACTAGGCAATAGAAAACAGTGATCCCTGAGAGATAGGAAACAAATAAGATGAGACATAGGATTTCCCTGGTATGTTGCTTTGGGAATATCCAGACTGTGGTGCAAGGAGAAGCAAACCAGGAGGCATCGAACAAATTCCTGTAGTCAGAGAGGTGGAGCTCAATCTGGGGAGACCAAGGAAGCTGGAGGTCACAGACAGGGAACCAGTAAGGAGAGAGTTGCACAAAGACCACCAGCATTCTTCCAAGGAGCTCCCTATATGTTCTGCACAACATTGATTATTGTTTCTATGTGAGAAGATTCCCTTGGCTCAACAGGGAAAAACACCTGGAAGGACTAGAGGAAAAAGTTCCTGGCACTCACAAAGGACCTGGAAAAAATTGCCTGTTCCCATCGGGAAGACCTGAGAACCTCATAAATCATGGGCACTGGGTACAGTACTCCGGGTGTTCTTGCCTCAGTAGTGGAGAATAATTAGCCCTACATGAAATACTGCTCAAGACTTGCCTAACAAATCCTAAAAAGCAAGACTTGAAAAGACCGAATTGTTTCCAAGGAACTTGACTACATCCATAGACAGAACTCAAGAATATGTACAAACATATAAAAAATATCCCCACTCAACAAAGTCAAATTTGTGATACTGAACATTCAACCAAAAATTACTAGCTTGCAGCAAAGCTGAAAAATATTACCCATAATGATGAAAAAGACCAATCAAAACTGAAATAGACTAATAGATGTTAGTATTAGCAGACAAGTTTTAAAATAGTTATTTTAACTAAATTCCATATGTTCAAAAGTTAATTTGATGCCTGAAAAAGAAAAATCCCAAATTGAACTTCTAGAGAGGAAAATTACAATGTCTGAGATTAAACATGCAGTGGATGGGGTTAGCAAAAGATTAGACATTACAAAAGAAGAGATTAATAAATCTGAAGACGTTATAATAGAAGTTATCCAAAATAAACAGAAGAAGTAATGTAAATGATTAAATTATCTGTCTTCCATGGAAATACTGCAAGTATCCCAATATGCATATAATTAGAGTTTCTGGGATAGAGGGGTGTATAGAAAACATATCTGAAGAAGAAACAGCTGAAGTTTTTCCTAATCTGAAGAAAACTACAAACTCACAGATTCAAGAAACTCAACAAATCCCAAACACAAGAAGCATGAAGAAAACATCAAGGAAAATCATAACTAAATTCTGCAGGGGGTGCCTGGGTGGCTTACTTGGTTATGCACCTGACTTTGGCTTAGGTCATGATCTCACCGTTCATGAGTTCAAGCCCCACATTGGGTGATCTTCAGCCCTGCTTTAGGTGAGCTTGGGCTCCATACTCTCTGTCCCTCTCTCTCTCTCCCTCTCATTCTGCACATTGTGGGATTCTCTCTCTCTCTGCCCCTCACTCACTTGTGCAGTCTCTGTCTCTCTCAAAAAAAAATAAATAAGTTTATTAATTAAAAAATTATTTAAATAAATTTTGCAAAACTAGAAAAAGACAAAGATCTAGTACGTATGAAGGAGTTAATATAAGCACGACAGCAGTGTTCTCATAGGAAACGGTATACAGGAGGAGATGATGGAACAACATCACTAAAGCACTAAAAGAAAAAACTGTCAATCTAGAATTCCATACCCAACAAAAATATCTGTCAGATAGGGAGGCAAAATAAAAACGTTTTCAAACATACAAAAGCTGAAAGAATTCATCATCAGTGGACCTACAGTTAAAAACATGTTTGAAGAAATCTTTTAGGCAGAAGGAAATTGATAGAAAATGTAAGTCCGAATCTACCCAAAGGAATGAAGAGCACCTTAAATGGTAACATCATGACCCTTCCCTTGAGCTTGCACTATCTATCTTGCCCCATCATGACTTGGAACATGGGAGTGCTCCTGACTCAGCTTCAGGTTTTCCAACAAGGAATATATGATGATGCATGAGGAGGAACACAATGATAAGACCTGTCCCTGACCAAACAGAGCTTCCTGACAATCTGGGCCACTCACCTGGGAACTGTTACTGAGAGACTAATAAAAGTCTATACTTTTTAGGATTTCTGTATTTTAGAGTATTACTTATACTGCACATTGACCTTTACCTTAATTAAAACAATTATTTTTAAAGCTGTAAAGTTGTGCCTTTTAAATTAAGATCTTTACTCTACTTGGAATTTTTTTTCCAACATGAAGACACAGTTGATCTGTAGCATCCTAATGGAAATGCTGTCTTTTTTTCACTCATCTGAAATGCCAACTCTATTATATATCAATCACCTGTATATACATGGAAGTCTTCCTTGACTTCCTCTTCTGTTAGTCTGTTTATATATATATACTGGTGTATGTTCACACTAATAGGGAAAATTTTTATTCTTTATAAATATAAAATTATTTATAAAGTTATTCTTTATAAATATATATAAATATAAAAAAAGAATAAAGAAAAATCTTTATTCTTTCACCAGTGTTGGATTTCAAAATAAATGTTAGAATCACTTTTTAAAAATTAGATGAAGAGGTTATTAAGAGATGCAGCTATATCACAATGATTTCAGCCTGTCTTATCAATAGTTGATGTATGCAGGAGTCTCCAGTTCTCTGACAAAGGTTAGTCTCAGAATGACTTTTTGTCCTCACAACTATAGGGACAGAAGGAGACATGGTAGTGAAGGAGTGACACTTTACTTACATAGTAGCTCCTAGGGGTCAGATTGCTTCCCTCTCTTCCACATTCCCCTGGGACTAAGGATCCCATTCCCCACTTGGTCAACATTAGCTTCAGCTATTTTGGTGTAGACCATGTACATGCAACTTCATTGCTGTAATCACACTGAAGTTTATATTGACTTCACACTGCGGACTCCTCCAAGGCATGGGACAGACTAACAGTTATCAGATTCACAGAGTATAAAATATACAGCCCTTAATTTATTTTTCAGGGTTTTCAATAGATACTTCTTGACTGGCGCAAGGGTTAAATTCTCTATAACTCCATTTTAATACAATGTTGCAGAGTTTTGACACTCTTATTCAACTTATTCAACATTTATCACTTATTTTCAACTTATTCAACATTTATCACTTACCATTGAGGGCCTACTTTGCCCTAGGTATAATATTAAGTATTGAATATTCAGCAATAAGAAAAAAGATATGGATACTTCTCTCCTAGGACAACCCAACATTTAACCAAAATAAACAGAAATATACATATTTAATTTATAATTGTGCTTAATTTTATGAAGCAAAAAATAGGGTTGTATGTGAGAGTAAATGGAGGGCAAATAATAAGTTTTTTATGTGTTAGAAAATGTGTACAAATGAAAGGTGATCTGACCTGTAGTATAACCAGATTTCTGTAGCTAATTAAATACAATTTTTTCCTATAATTTCTTATTTATTCCATGGTATTCATGTTCACTGCCACTATAATGGTCCAGATATCAGGCTCACAAAGATAACCAAGACCAACTTTCTGTCTTTGAGGAGATCCTAGTTCAGTGGTTTACATAATTAGCAGTAGTACCTCTCCTTAAAAGAATTGCATACCAAAAGAAAAACATAAATATATCCTTTTCATTTTTCTTTCTTTTTCTTTTAGATGAGGATAGGCATTCACTCAGGTTCTGTGCTCGCTGGAGTTGTTGGGGTAAGAATGCCACGATATTGCCTGTTTGGAAATAATGTCACTCTGGCCAGCAAGTTCGAATCAGGAAGTCACCCTCGGCGCATCAACGTCAGCCCTACCACTTACCAGTAAGTGTTCTCTGGCCTCCACCCCCTCCTGTCGTTGACATTGCCTTGAGCCGATATCCTGTCATTTGTGAGACCCTGTATTTTTTGTGTTTGATCCTTTCATTCTCTGAGGTAATATGAATAGATGCACCCAGTCTGAAAGATAGCAACTGTGACACAAACGTTTATTTGCACCATGAGCAAGTGCATGAAGAGCCTGACTTGGCTGAGAGGAAACACAGGTTTGTCATTTTCCACAGTCATTGTCCTTCTGACAAGAGAACAAATGTTAAGTGGCTGCATCACACAAGAAGTCTTCACATTTCCAAAATGTTCCTCAGTATTTATAAAAGCCAAAGGAATGAGATAGAAAAGACATTTTGTCTACATTTATTCTTTGGAATAATTAAGATAAAAACTCTCTAAAGATAAATATATACTGGGCACAGAGTGAAACTGCAAACTCTATTTATTCTTAAAGGTCATATTTGTTAACTCGATACATACAGCTGACAGCTGAACGTATCTGTATTTTGTGCCTGGTAGATGTCCCCTCACCCACTAGATACTAAACTCCACAGGGACAGGGAGGATCTCTGCTTCAGCTCATTATTATCTTCCCAGAACTTACAAAACATGTTTGGCACATAATCACTGTATAAATATTTATTGAATTATTGAAAAATTCATTGACAGGGTGGACTTCTCTAGAGTAAGAAAACATGACTATCTCCTACATGTTAGACTTTGGCTTTACACTAGGCATCTGTGTGCAAACTAATTTAGTGCCATGATTTGGATAACTAGGAAATCGTATGGTAAAACTGTAGAGTGGAAACAGTGGCCATTGATTCGCCTTTATTTTATTATTTATTGTTTACTGAAGTATAATTAATATACTTCAGTTTCAAATGTGTAACATATTGCTTTGACAATTCTATACATTCCTCAGTGTTCACATGATAAGTGTAGTCAACATAAGTCTTCATAAAATGTTTTTATACTATTATTGACTATATTCCCTCTGCTGTAGTTTTCATCCCTGTGACTTATTTATTTCACATTGGAAGTTTTATCCTTCTTAATCCTCTTTATTTTACCCATTCCCCCACCCACCTTCCTTCTGGCAACCACCAGTTTGGTCTCTGTATTTAAACATCAGTTTGATTGTCTCTTTTGTTTGTTTGTTTGCTTTTTAGATTCCACATACAAGTGAAATCCTACGGTATTTGTCCTTCCCTGTCTGACTTGTTTCATTTAGTGTCATACACTCTAGGTCCATTAATGTTATTGCAAATGGCAAAAGCACATTGTTTTTTAATGGCTGAATAATATTCCACTGTATATGTATACCACATACTTATCCATTCATCGCTTGATGGACACTTTAGGTTGCTTCCATATTTTAGCTGTTGTAAATAATGCTGCAGTAAACATAGGGGTGCATATGTCTTTTTGAATTAGTCTTTTCTTTTTCTTTGGGTAAATACCCAGTAGTGGAATTACTGCATCATATGGTACTTCTGTTTTTAAAATTTTTAGGAAACTCCACAGTATCTTCGAGTGGCTGCACCGTTTTACATTCCCACCAGCAGTGCACAAGGGTTCCCTTTTCTCCACATCTTTTCCAACATGTGTTTTTTCTTGTCCTTTTGATACTAGCCATTCTAACTGGTGTGAAGTGATGTCTCATTATTTGTTTGTTGTTGTTTGGGGGGGGTGTTGGTTTTTGTTGTTGTTGTTGTTGTCTTTTTCCTGATGATTAGTGATGTTGAGCATCTTTGCATGTATCTGTTGGCCATCTGCATGTCTATTCAGATCCTCTGACCATTTTTAATCAGATTGTTATTTGATGTTGAGTTGTAGAAGTTCTTTATCTATTTTGGTTATTAACCCTTTGTCAGACAGATCATTTGCAAATATTTTCTTCTATTCAGTAAGTTGCCTTTGCCTTTTTATTTTGCTTTCATTTTGCCACTTCATTGTTTCCTTTGCTGTACAAAAGCTTTTTATTTTGGTGTAGTCAAAGTTTATTTCACTTTTGTTTTCCTTGCTTCAGGAGACAGAGAAACATTGCTAAGGCTGATGTCAAAGAGATTACTGCCTATGTTTTCTTGTAGGAGTTTCAGTTCTCATATGTAGGCCTTTAATCCATTTTGAGATTACTTTTGTATATGGTGTAAGAAATTGTCCAGTTTCATCCTTTTGCATGTAGCTACCAGATTCCTCAAAAACATTTTTTGAAAATACTGTCTTTTCCCCATTATATATTCTTGCTTCTCTATTGTAGATTAATCAACCGTATATGAGTAGGCTTATTTCTGGGCTCTGTATCCTGTTCCATTGATCTATGTGTCTCTTTTGATGCCAGTACATCCTGTTTTTATTACTATTGGTCTGCAATGTATCTTGAAATCTGAGATTGTGATACCTCTAGTTTTGTTCTCTCTCAAGATGGCGTTGGCTATTTGAGAACTTTTGTGGTTCTTGAAAAATTTTATTTGTTCTAGTTCTGTGATAAATGCTGTTGGTATTTAGAAAGAGATTGCATTTAACCTATATATTGCTTTGGGTAATAAGGACATTTTACCAACACTAATTCTTCAAATCCATGAGCATGTTATACTTTTACATATGTTGTTTCATCTTCAATTTGTTTCATCAATGTTTTATAGTTTTCAGAGATTAGGTCTTTCACCTCCTTGATTAATTATTATATCCTTTCAGCGCAACTGTAAATTGGATTGTGTCCTTAAATTTTCTTTCTGCTACTTTTATATTTCTGTATAGAAATGCAACACATACTTTATATTGATTTTGTATCCTGCAACTTGACTGAATTCATTTATCAGTTGTAATAGTTTTTTGGTGGTGCCTTTAGGGTTTTCTATATATAGTAACATGTCATCTATAAAGAGTGACAGTTTTACTGCTTCTTTAGCAATTTGGATGCTTTTCATTTCTTTTTCTTGTCTTATTATGATGGCTGGGACTTCCAGAACTCCACTGAATAAAAGTGGGAGGAGTGGAACCCTTATTTTGTTCCTGATGTTAGAGGAAAGCCTCCCAGTTTTTCACCATTGAATATGATGTTACCTATGGATTTGCTGTGTACAGTCTTTATTATGTTGAGATACTTCACTGACTTTTTATCAGAAAAGGATGTTGAAAGTATCAAATGCTATATCTGCATATCTTTACACATGGTTTTTACCCTTTCTCTTGTTAATGTGATGTGTCACATTGATTGACTTGCACATACTGAAACACCCTTACATCCCTAGAATAAAACCCTACTTGATCATGGTCACTAATTAATATATTGTTGAATTAGGCTTGCCAGTCTTTTGAGGGTTTTTACAGCTATGTTCATCATATATGTTGGCCTGTAGTTGTTTGTTTGTTTTGCATTTTTGTTATTGTTGTTGTTAGGTTTTTGGTCTGGTTTTGGTATCACACTAATGCTGGCCTTGTATGATGGATTAGGAAGTTGGTTGATTACTAATTCAATTTCATTACTAGTAATTACTCAGTTCACATTTTCTATTTCTTCCCGATACAGTTTTGGAAGATTATATGTTTCTGTAATTTATCCATTTGACTAAATTGTCCACTATGTTGGCATATCATTTTTCATAATATGCTCTTATCCTTTGTATTTCTCTGGTGTCAGTTGCTATTTCTTCTCCTTCATTTATGATTTTATTTGAAACCTCTCTCATTTTTTCTTGATGAAGTTGGCTAAAGTGTTATCAATTTTATTTTTTATTTAAAAAAAAAAATTTTTTTTAATGTTTATTTATTTTTGAGACAGAGAGAGACAGAGCCTGAACGGGGGAGGGTCAGAGAGAGAGGGAGACACAGAATCTGAAACAGACTTCAGGCTCTGAGCTGTCAGCACAGAGCCCGACATGGGGCTCGAACTCACAAACCTTGAGATCATGACCCAAGCCAAAGTCGAATGCTTAACCGACTGAGCCACTCAGGCGCCCCATCAATTTTATTTTTTTAGAAAATTGACTCTTGGTTTCATTGATCTTTTCAATTGTTCTTTTAGTCTCTATTTTGTTATTTTCTGCTCTGGTGTTTATTATTTCTTTTCTTCTTCTAACCTTGGGTTTGTTTGTCCTTTCTTTTCTTCTTAGTTTCTTTAGGTTTCTTAGAAATTAGTTTCTCTAGTTTCTTAGAAATTTATTTGAAAATTTTCTTATTTCTTGAAGTAGGCCTGATTACTATAAAATTCCCTCTTACTGCTTTTGCTGTATGCCAAGGTGTTGGACTGTTGCGTTTTCATTTTCATTTGTCTCCAGGTGTTTGTTGATTTCTTCTTTGATTTCTTGGTTGACACTTTCATTGTTGAGTAGCATTTTGTTTATCCTCCACCACATGTTGGTGTGCTTCTTCCAGATTTTTTTCTTATAATTGATTTCTAGTATCATATTGTTGTGGTTGGAAAACATACTTGATATGAGCTCAATATTCTTAATATTTACTGAGACTTACTTTAAGGCCTATCATCTGTTGTATCCTGGAGAGTCCATGTGCACCTAAAAAGAATATGTATTCTGCTCTTGGGGGATGGAATGTTCTGTATATTTGTCAGCTTCATCTGATATAATGTGTGTTTCAAAGCCACTCTTGTTGATATTATACCTGGATGATCTATCCATTGATGTAAGTGGGGTGTTAAAGCCCTCTACTACTATTGTATTACTGTCAGTTTCTGCTTATATCTGTTAATATTTGCTTTATGTATTTTGGTGTTTCTATATTGTGTGCATAGATATTTACAATTATTATATCCTCTTGATGTGTTGTTCCATTTATCATTATATAGTGCTTCATTATCTCTTGCTACAGTCTTTGTTTTAAAGCCTATTTTGATATGAGAATTGCTACACTGGCCCTTTGTGCAATTTCATTTGCATGGTATATGTTTTTTTATCTCTTCACCTTTAGTCTGTATGTGTTTACAGGTTTGAAGTGAGATAGTTGTAGGCTGCATATAGATGGGTCTCGTTTTCTTTTTATCCATTCAGTCATCCGATATGTTTTGATTGGAATATTAAGACAATTTACATTTAAAGTAATGATTAGTAGGTATATACTTGTTTTCTGTTTGTTTGTTTTATAGTTCTTCCCTGTTTCTTCTTCTCTTGATCTTTTCCCTTGTGGTTTGATGGCTTTACTTAGTGTTATGCTTGACTTTCTATGTTTAAAAATTTTTTTAATGTTTATTTATTTTTGAAGGAGAGAGAGACAGAGTGTGAGTGAGGGAGGGGCAGAAAGAGAGGGAGACACAGAATCCAAAGCAGGCTCCAGGCTCCAAGCTGTCAGCACAGAGCCCGACACGGGGCTCGAACTCACAAACTGCGAGATCGTGACCTGAGCTGAAGTCGGAAGCTCAACTGACTGAGCCACCCAAGCGCCCCTAGACTTTCTATTTTTTTCTGTAACTATTATAGGTTTTTGATCTGTTGTTACAATTGTGTTCACATATAACTTCTTTTTTGAATGTTTTTTAATGTTTATTTTTGAGACAGAGAAAGAGACAGGGTGCAAGTGGGGGAGGGGCAGAGAGAGAGGGAGACCCAGAATCTAAGGCAGGCCCCAGGCTCTGAGCTGTCAGCACAGAGCCTGATAGAAGGCTCAAACCCATGAACTATGAGATCATGACCTGAACCAAAGTCAGATGTTTAACCAACTGAGCCACCTACGCACTGCTGTGTTCATTGTAACTTCTTAAGTATCTAGCAGTCTATATTAAGGTGATAGTTTCTTAAGTTCAAACACACTGTAAGCACTAAATTTTTACTCACCCTGCATGTTTTATGTATATGATGTCACATTTTACATCTTTTTGTTTTGTGTATTTGACTAATTTTTGTAGATACAATTGATTTTTACCACTTTTGTGTTTACACCTCCATACTGACTTTATTAAGTGCTTAATCTATTTTTTACCATATGTTTGCTTTACATCTCAAAATTTTCCCTTTCATAATTTTCTTATTTCTAATTATATCCTTTCCTTTACACTTAAGGAATTCTCTTTATTTTTTTTTTTTTAAGTATTTTTTTTTTTTTTTAATTTATTTTTGGGACAGAGAGAGACAGAGCATGAACGGGGGAGGGGCAGAGAGAGAGGGAGACACAGAATCGGAAACAGGCTCCAGGCTCCGAGCCATCAGCCCAGAGCCTGACGCGGGGCTCGAACTCACGGACCGTGAGATCGTGACCTGGCTGAAGTCGGACGCTTAACCGACTGCGCCACCCAGGCGCCCCTTAAGGAATTCTCTTTAAAACTTTATATAAGGCTGGTTTAAAGGTGATGAATCCTTTCACTTTTGTTTGGGAAATTATCTTTCCTTCTGTTCTGAATGATAGCCTTGCTGGATCAAGTATTCTTAGTGTAGTTTTGTTTTGTTTTGTTTGTTTGTTTTCTTTAGCACTTTGTATATATCATGGCACTCCCTTCTGGCCTGCAAAGTTTCTGCTGACAAGTCAGCTGATGGCTTTAGGGAATTTCACTTGTATGGAAACTTTTTTTTTTTTTTTTATGGCATCTGTTAATATTTTCTCTTTATCATTACTTATTACTCTTTTAATCATTATTTGTCATTTTGTGGGCCTCCTGGGATCTTTGTGCTTCCTGGACCTGGATGCCTGTTTCCTTCCCCAGATTCAGGAAGTTTTCAGCTATTATTTCTTCTAATAAGTTTTTTTGTCCTTCTTTATCTCTTCTTCTTCTGAGATCCCTATACCATGAATGTTATTACACTTGATGTTGTTGAGTTCCTTTAACCTTTTCTCATTTATTGTTATTTTTTTTTCTTTTTGCTGTTCAGCTTGGATGCTTCCCATTACATTGTCTTCCAGATTGCTGATCCATTTTTTCTGCATCCTCTCATCTACTGATTCTCTATGGTGTATTTTTTATTTTATTAATTGAATTCCTTATCTCTGAGAGGTTATTTTTTCTATTTTCTTCTTGTTGAAATTCTCACTTATTTCATCCACTCTTTTCCAAAATCCACTGAATATCTTTATGACCATTGCTTTGAATTCTTTATCAGGCATATTGCTTATCTCTGTTTCATCTAGTTTATTTTAATGATAGTATCTTGTTCTTTGATTTGGTACCTATTCCTTCTTCTCATTTCGCACGACTCTTTGTGTTTGTTTCTATGTATTATGTCAGCCGTGTCTCCTGGTCTTTAAAGTAGCGGCCTTGTGTGGAAGAGGGCATGTGGTGTCCTATAGTAATGTCCCCCTGGTCACCAGAACCATTTGCTCCAGGAATGTCCCCTCTGTGGGCTGCATGCACGTCCCATTTTGGCTGAGCCATGATTGTCTCTATCCAGGCCTGTTGCAATGACTAGGTTTGCCTGCTATTGGTGTACTATTGAGT
This sequence comes from Panthera onca, assembly GCF_046562875.1. Classification (NCBI taxonomy): domain Eukaryota; kingdom Metazoa; phylum Chordata; class Mammalia; order Carnivora; family Felidae; genus Panthera; species Panthera onca. The sequence continues at coordinate 109,685,993 of NC_138348.1, forward strand.
GGTGAATGTGGGGGGGGGGGGGGTTAGTTTCCTCAATGTTGAGAGGCCCGAGGCTGCTGTGGGCTCATTAGTGGGCCAGAAGTCCAGCTGACTGCAGCTGGGATTTGTGCCAGAAATGCAGGTACATCAAAGGGCAGGGCTTTCTCCCTGCAAGTCTCAGAGACTGTTATTGGTGAATGGGGCCAGTGGTCTACAGTTAGCATCTCTGCCACAGCTATTGGAACACCGAATGGGAGGGCTTACTCCCCCAGCAGACAGCTAAGAGACCAGGATGCTGGAACTGACGGCACTGGGGTGTGTGGTTATCTTAACCCTTCCCCAGGGCAGGAGTCACTTTGGAGTGGTACTTGTCCCTGCTGGAGCTGCTTACAGGGTGTTGCAACGCAGGAGCTGCTTTGGAGTGATGTCTGCTAAGTTGAGTGGGTTGGATCAGTGTAGCTGGAAAGGATTGTGAAAGCTGGGTGTACAGGGCTAGCAAGGTAGATGAAGAGTGTTATCATTGGCTCCTGCAAGTTTCCAGCTACCTAGGCTGGGGGAGGAGAAGAAAAATGATGCCCACCAGCACTCTTCTTCCTCAAGAAATCTCTTGAAGATCTCTGCCCCTCCAGAACACATTCCAAGATTAGTAAATAAATCTCCTTCACATATATCCAAGCTCTTTTAAACTGTTGCTTCTGTGGTGTTTCTCAGGGTTGAGTTACTACGCTGAGTTTCCTACTGCCCTCTATGCTTGTGACATACCTTCCATTTATAGTTAGTCTCACTGGAAGTTTGGTTCCCAACTGTAGCTCCACCGCTCCTACCCTTTTCATTCCTCTCTGGGATTAGTTTTGGAGGGTCTGCTCTGCCAGTCTTCAGGCTGTTTCCAGAGTCAGTTGTGCAGACGTAGCCATTATCTTAGCATGTCCTTGGACTGAGGGGAGCTCAGGGTCCTCTTACTTTGCTATCTTCTCTGAATTTCCCTTGGATTTTATTATTTTTTTTTTTTAACGTTTATTTATTTTTGAGACAGAGAGAGACAGAGCATGAACGGGGGAGGGGCAGAGAGAGAGGGAGACACAGAATCGGAAGCAGGTTCCAGGCTGTGAGCCGTCAGCCCAGAGCCTGACACGGGGCTCGAACTCACGGACTGCGAGATCGTGACCTGAGCTGAAGTCGGACGCCCAACCGACTGAGCCACCCAGGCGCCCCTCCCTTGGGTTTTAAATTGTATCTAAAACAAACACCCTGAGACAGAAAATGTGAATATATAGATAATGATAAACAAAATGGTGATATTTTGAACCTTTTGATATATCTGTAGAGAGAGAGGTTAGTCTTTTAGATGGAAGATATATATGCAGATTTCTGAGGTGATGAGAAAGGGAACTGAAATTTCAAATATAAACTCGAAAGTTGCATAAGAACTACCTGTCATTTAAAGGGTATTTATATAAGGGTTTTGCCTCTTTTAAATTTCTTCCATTTTTTTATCTAACACAATTCTGGGCATACTACAGATGATTTGACAGTTTCCATCTTAAAATTTTTCTATTTTAAAAAATGACATGTAAAGAATGGATTAACTGTTTGAGGAGTTCGTGCCCTGAGCTGAGACAGGATAGGTATAGCTGGCTTTGTTTACACATAAGCAGTAAAGGAAACCTTGCAAGCCACACAGGATCTGTGCCTTTGGGTGCTATTTCTATCATAATCTTTTTCACATTGAGTTTGTGATGATCCTCGGTGGTCAATAAGGTCTTCAGGCTTGAATCATTTCAACCAAAACATTTTATTCTGTTATTGTCTACCTCCATCCCCCCACCAAAGAAAACAAGTAGAGCCATGGTCAGACACATTGAGCTGCCATATGGATAGATTCTAAAAGATATTTTTTCTGATTGGGCCCAAATCCTGTCATTCCTACTAATACTTTACGCAAATATTTTTACTTTTATTCTATTTTACAAAAAAAACCCTTTCCTTCCTCTTTCCCCACGTTTCCTCCTCCTTCCCTTATTTCAACAAACATTTGTTGAGAACCTCCTACATTCCAAGCAGTATGATAGGCACTAACATTATAAGGATAAACAGCATAAAAACCATCTCTACCCTCAGGGACAAGATCAGAGACTAGATGTTAAATGTACCTGAGCAAAACAAATTAATTTAAACAGACTAGTGCTGAGGTGAAGAAACCCCAATTAGAGTATTGGAGCAAGAGGAGAAGTGGGCTAAAACGAAGCTGGTACATCATGTTAAGATGTTTCAGCCTAATGCCAAGTGCAAGGAAGTATATTGAAGTCTTTTAAGCAGAGGAGTGTACTTGACCACATTTGTGCTTTAAAAATGACGAAGATGGTGGAAAGGAGAACAGATCAGGTGGTACATAGGGGCAGCACTCCATTGATTGAAAGCGGGTAATCCTACCCCCATTGCATTGCTGGGAGCACAGCTTAGTTATACTGTGGACTCCTAACCTTTGGCTATTTCACCTTGCCTTCCCAAGCTTCAGAAGAGCAGGTGGTCTTACTGACCTCTGACATCCATGTAAATCTGGGATACCATTAAAAACACTGTACCTGGGGTCCTGGCAATGATCTCAGTATGACTGGGTTTTCAGAGTCCGGATCAGTTGGTTTAGCCTGTGCTACTCTGCACAGTTGACTCATGTCTGATTGTTGTGTTCTACACTGCACAAGGTGATTTATGAACCCACAAGTGTGGAGTGTACCTCCCCTTTCCTAGGACACTGAAAGTGAAACATCAGGATTGAATTCTCAGGAACATCACCTACAAGGAGGCAAAATTGCACTTTTTAGAGCAAATAGGAACTTGTGATATAAAACTCAAAGTTTAGCTTATGAGAGCTTGAAGCTTCTAGTTTTCTTTCCTGAATTCAATCCTGTAGAATGCTCCCTATTGTCTGGTTATCTGGAAATCTTCAGAGAGGTTTATGTTCACTTTGTTTTTAGTAAGACTATATGATCATCATAAACACCTGTGAATCATTTGCATATTATGATGAACTGAAATAATTTTCTCAGTTACTCATTCCAAACACATTTTGCCCAAAATAGTAGTTTTATGAAATCACTGAACTTTTACAAATATTTTGAATTACTAAAAATTAAAAGAAATAATACTCATGACCCCACCACTTGTTTAATACTTTATTTGCCTCAGATATTACTTAATAAAATAAAACTTTTCCTTTGGAATTTTTACTCCCTTTCATCGTGACAAATACCACTATGAACTTGATATATTTCAAAGTTCACTGTTTTATACATTAACTTTCTCAAAAATATCCATAAACAACAGAATTTTATATATTTTTATTTGCATGAGTGATAACACAGTATTATGAAAATTTCTCAAACATTGGTTTTTATTTAAAAAATGTCATATATCTAAGATCGATACATGATGGAACATTAAGCGCTAGTTCATCTACTGCAACATTCCATTTTATGACTACACTATATTTTAATACTTATTCATCTGCTCCTCTATTAACACCTAATTGTTTTTTCCTAGTTGTTAACTATGACAAAGTGTGTTCCTATGAACATTATGTACCTGTAATTACTTAACTCACCTTACATTTCATGTCATATAAATTGAGTGTCTTATACATACAAGAGTTGGAATTAGAGTACTTCACAATTTTGTAGACATAAGGAATAACACTTTAAAAATCAGAGCTACAAGGTCTATATGGTAATCTTCACTTTTTTAGACTCTTAGTGTGTGAGTCATCTTCTTGCATAGAGTAATGGCCAAGAACGATTCCTTCTTCACCTAGAGCAGTTCATTGCTTGTTTTAGTTCTGGAAAAAAAGGTAGCCAATGAGTTTTTAAGTTTTCCATATTTGATGTTGTTCCCTTTTTCTCTAATAAATGTGAAGCTTATACTCATCTTTATTCCCACTCATCCCAGTTTTGAAATAATGCACACATGATAAGCACTTGTCTTTTACCATTATGTTACTGATCTTTGGAACTAAAATAATTGATTATATTTAGGATAGTGGAAGCAAATTTTGAGATGGCTTGAATTATCAAATGATTTGCCTGAGAAAAATCCATTTCCTTGCTAATTGCAAACTAAAAATGTGCAAAGACTCTTTAATTCCTGCAAAAGAAGTTTTCCTTAACCTTCAAACATTTTTCTTTTCTTATTTTACAGTTGATCTACTTCTGGGCTTTTCAAAATACCTATTTTTCATTCACTGTCAAAGTCCCCTTCTGCTAACACCCAGTTACCTACTAACTCCTGCTCATCATGTTAGGGGATCTACAGTGGACAAGATGGGGTAGTGGTTGAGTGTACAAATTCCACTATCAGAGTGCCTATGTTGGAATCCAGGCTCTAAATATCTGTGTACAGTTTAGCAACTTAATTGCTTTTGGATCCAGTTTTCTCATCTTAAAAATGGGTACCTATTCCTGATGATTATCATTGGGATTAAACATGTTGTTTATAAATCTCCCAATACTTGGAACACAGTTGGAATTCATTTATTGCTTCATCCCATTCTTTTTTTTAAATTAAAGTATTGTTGACACACAATGCTAGATTAGTTTCAGGTGTACAGCTTAGTGACTCAACAAGTCTATACCTTGTTATGTTCAACACAAGTGTAACTACCATCCATCACCATACAACATGTTACAATACCACCTACAATATCCTCTATGCTCTATTTTTTATTCCCATGACTTCCTCATTCAATAACCAGAAGCCTGTATCTATCTCCCACTGCCTTTCACCCATCCCCTCCATCCCTAACTCCTTCCTCTCTGGCAATTACTAGTTTGTTCTCCATATTTATGGGTCTATTTTTGCTTTTTTTTTATTTGCTTGTTTTACTTCTTAGATTCTACATTTAAGTGAAATCATATGGTATTTGTCTTTCTCTGTCTTATTTCCCTCAGCATCATACCCTCCAAGTCTATCCATGTTGCAAATGGCACGAGCTTATTATTATTATTGTTATTATTACTTTGGTGGCAGAATACTATTCAGTTGTATATATACCACATCCTCTTTATCCATTCACCTATGAATGGACACTTGAGTTGGTGCCATACATTAGCTATTGTGAATATTGCTGCCATAAACATGGGGGTGCATATATCTTCTGGAATTAGTATTTTTATTTTCTTTGGATAAATACCCAGTAGTGGAATTACTGGATTCATATGGTTTTTCTAATTTTAATTTTTGAGGGACCTCCATACTGTTTACCACAGCAGTTACACCAACTTACATTCCCACTAATAGTGCATGAGGGTTCTCTTTTTCTTAACACCCTCACAAACACTTGCTATTATTTTGTCTTTTTGATAGTAGCCATTATGACAGGTGTAAGGTGATATTTCATTGTGGTTTTGATTTACATCTGCCTGATGATGAGTGACGTTGAGCATCTTTTCATGCGTCTGTTGGCCGTACCTGTGTATCTTCTTGGAAGAATGTCCAGTCAGGTCCTCTGCCCAGTTTTAAATCAGATTTATTGTTTTTGTGTTTATTTGTATAAGTTCTTTATTTTGGCTCTTAAGCCCTTATCAGATATATCATTTGCAAATATATTCTCCCAGGGAGTAGGTTGACTTTTTTACTGTGCAAAATCTTATTTTGGTGGAGTCCCAATACTTTGTTTTTGATTTTTGTCTTCCTTGACTGAGTAAACCTATCTAGAAAAATGTTGCTAAGGTTAATGCCAAAGAGATTACTATCTGCATTTTCTTCTACAAGTTTTATGGATTTGGGCCTCACATTTTAAGTCTTCAGTCAACTGTGAGTTTATTTTTATGTATGGTGTAAGAAAGTGATCCAGTTTTCCCAGCACTATTTATTGAAGAAACTGTCTTTACCCCATTGTGTTCACTTGCCTTCTTTGTTGTAGATCATTTAACCATTTATGTACGGGTGTGTTCCTGGAGTCTCTATCCTGTTCCATCTGATCTGATTTTTGTGCCAGTACCATCCTGTTTTGATTACTATAGCTTTGTAGTATATCTTAAAATCTGTGATTGTGATACCTCTACCTTCGTTCCTTTTCAGCATATTTTGGGTTATTCAAGGTCTTTTGTGGTTCCATACACATTTTAGGATAATTTGTTGCACAAACAAATAAATGGCCAAATAAAATGTGTTCCATACACATTTTAGGATAGCATTTTGTGAAACATGCTATTGGTATTTTGATAGGGATTACATTGAATCTTTAGATTGCTTTGGGTAGTGTGGACATTTAACATTAATTCTTCCATTCCATGAGCATTTAATTTTTTTGTGCTTTCTTGAATTTCTTTCATCATTTCTTTTTAATAATTTTCAGAATATAGGGTTTTAACCTCCTTAGTTCAGTTTATTCCTAGGTATTCTTTTTGTGCAAATATAAAGGTAATTGTCTTCTTAATTTCTCTTTCTACTACTTTGTTTTTAGTGTATAGAAATGCAGCTGATTTCTGTGTTAATTTTATATCTTGCCTCTGTATTGATTTCACTTGTCAGTTCTAATAGTTTTTGGTGCTGTCTTTAGGGTTTTCTATATAGTATCATGTCATTTACAATAGTGACAGTTTTACTTCTTCCTTACCAATCTGGATGCGTTTTACTTCTTTTTCTTGCCTGATTGTTTCACTAGGACTTCCATTACTACACTGAGTAAAAGTGGCATACTGGACATCCTTGTGTTGTTCCTGATCTTAGAGGAAAAGCTGTCAGTTTTTCACCATTGAGTGTGATATTAGCTGTGGGTTTTTCATATATGACCTTTATTATGTTGAAGTATGTTCCCTCTAAACCTACTTTGTTAAGTTTTATCATGAAAGGATGTAGAATTTTATTAAGTGTTTTTTCTATATCTACTAAGATGGGAATTCACTTTGTTACTGTGGTGTTATTGATTGATTTGTGGATATTGAACCAACCGTGCATTCCTAGAATAAATCCCACTTGATTGTGGTGAATGATCCTTTTAATGTATTGTTGAATGAGGCTTGCTAATATTTTGTTGAGGATTTTTACATATACATTCATCAGAGATATTGGCTTGTAATTTTCTTTTCTGTGGTGTCTTTGTCTGGTTTTAGTATTAGGGTAATGCTGTCCTTGTAGAATGTATGTGGAAGTTTTACTTCCTCTTTTATTTTCTTTTTAAAGAGAGAGAGCATGAATGTGCAAGTAGGGAAGGGGAAGAGGGAGAGGGAGAGAGAGAGAGAGAGAGAGAGAGAGAGAGAATCTTAAAAAAGCTCCATGCCCAGCATGGAACACATTGCAGGGTTCCATCTAATAATTGTGAGATCATGACCTGAGCCAAAATCAAGAGTCAGATGCTTAACCAACTGAATAACCCAGGTACCCCAGAGTCTTCTACTTTTTGGAATAGTTTGAGAAGAGTAGGTATTAACCCTTCTTCAAATGTTAGGTAGAATTCGTCTGTGAATCTATCTGGTCCTGGACTTTGTTTCTTGTTTTGTTTGTTTGTTTGTTTTGATTAGTAAGAAAATTGAATTGGTAATCAGTCTGTTCAGATTTTCTATTTTTTTCTGGTTTAGTTTTTGGAGATTGTATGTATCTAGGAATGTAAGTTGTCCAATTTGTTGGCATATATTTTTTTGTCATAGTATCTTAAAATCCTTTGTGTTTCTGTGGTGTAGGTTGTTATTTTTCCTCTTTTATTTCTGAGTTTCATTATTTTGGCTGTCTGTTTTACTTGATGAGTCTGGTTAAAGGCTTATCAATTTTGTTTATCTTTTCCAAGAATTAGCTCTTGGTTTTATTGATCTTTCCTTTTATTCTTCTTACTCTCTATTACCACTATGATCTTTATTATTTCCTTCCTCCTGTTAAATATGGGGTTCATTTGTTCTTCTTTTTCTTCTCCCTTTAGGTGTAAGGTTAGATTGAGATTTTTCTTGTTTCTTGAGGTAGGCCTATATCACTATTAGCTTCCCTCTTAAAAGTGCTTTCACTGTGTCCCAAGGATTTGGGACCATTGTGTTTTCACTTTCGTTTGCCTCCATGTATTTTTAAATTTCCCCTTGGATTTTCTACTGACCTATTGGTTGTTTAAATAGCATGTTGTTTAATCTCCAGGTATTTCTGTTTTGTCCTGGTTTTTTTCTTGTAATTATTTCTTTTTTGTTGTTGTTATGCTGTTGTTTTTTTTTAACAATGAAACATCTTGTAATTATTTTCTAGTTTTATATTACTGCAGTCAGAAAAGATACTTGATATGATTTCAGTCTTCTTAAATTTATTGACACTTGGTTTGTGGCTTAACATGCTGTCTATCCTGGAGAATGGTCCATGTGAACTTGAAAAGAATTTTATGTTCTGCTGTTTGTGGATAGAACATTCTGTATATATCTGTCAAGTCCACCTGGTCTAAAATGTCATTTAATGACACTGTCTTCTTATTTATTTGCTGCCTAGATGATCTATCCATTGATGTAAACGTGGTGTTAAAGTCCCCTACCATTTCTGGATTATGGTCAGTTTGTGTTTATATCTGTTAATATTTGCTTTATGTATTTAGGTGCTCTCATGTTAGATGCATAGTTATCATTTTTAATTTTTTAAATGTTTATTTATTTTTGAGAGACAGAGTGTGTGCAGGGGAGGGGCAGAGAGAGAGGGAGACACAGAGTCCCAAGCAGGCTCCAGGCTCTGAGCTTGCAGCACAGAGCCCAATGCAAGGCTTGAACCCATGAACCATAAGATCATGACCTGAGCTGATGGGGGGAGGGGGGCGATACTTAACCAAGTGAGCTATGCAAGTGCCCTGGGGGCATAGATATTTACATTTGTTATATCCTCTTGTTGGACTTATCCTCTAATCATAATGTAGTGCCTTTGTCTCTTAATACAGTCTTTGTTTTGAAGCCTATTTTGTCTGATATAAGTATTGCAGTCCTGGGTATCTTGTTTTCTGTTCTTTCGTGTGTGTGTTGTTTTGTTTTGCTCCCATTTCCATGGTATGTATTTTTCCATGTCTTCAAATTCAGTCTGTATGTAGTTTAGGTCTGAAGTGAGTCTGCTGTAGGTAGTATATAGATGGGTCTTGTTTCTTCATCCATTTTATCACACTATATGTTTTATTGGAGCATTTCAACCATTTACATTTAAAGTAATAATTGATAGGTGTATACTTATTGGCATCTTGCTAATTGTTTTGTGGTTGTTTTGTAGTTCTTCTCTGTTCCTTTTTCTTCTTTTGTTCTCTTTCCTTGCGATTGGTGACGTTAGTGTTATGCTTGGCTTTATTTTATCTATTATAGGTTTTTGCTTTCTGGCAACTATGAAGCTTATATATAACATCCTAAGTATATAGCATTCTATATTAAATATTGATGGTAACTTAAATTTGAACACATTCTAAAATAATCTCATTTTTACTACCAGCCTCCACATTTCATATATATGTTGTCCTACTTTAACCTTTGTAAGTCCCTTTAACTAATTTTTCATACAATTGGTTATACTACTTTTATTTTTTAACCTTCATACTAGCTTTATAAATGATTGATCTACTTTTACTGTGTTTACTTGTACTTATGAAATAATTTGCTTTCATAATTTTCTTCTAATTATAGACTTTTCTTTTCTACTTGAATAAGTCCTTTTAACATTGCTTCTAAGGCAGGCTTAGTGATGAAGTCCTTAATTTCTCTTTGCCTAGGAAACTATCTCTTCTTCTTTTCTGATTGATAATTTTATGGTGTTGGGTGTAGGGGTGTTTGTTTTTTTATTCAGCACTTTGAATATATCATGCCACTCCCTTTTGGCCTGCAAAGTTTCTCCAGAATAATCAGGTGATAGCCGTAAAGAGTGTTTGTAGTACACAAGTAATTGCTTCTCACTTGCTGATTTTAAATTCTCTCTTTACGTTTCATGGTGTGGTCCTCCTTGGGTTAATCTTGTTTGGAATGTTCTGTGTTTCCTGGACCTGGTGGTCTGTATCCCTTTCCAGGTAAGGGAGGTTTTCAGTCTGTCTGTCTGTCTGTCTGTCTCTCTCTCTCTCTCTTTTCATGTTGGGACCTTCATAATGTAATGTTTGTTTACTTGCTGTCCTAAAGAGCCTTTAACCTATTCTCACTTCTCCTTATTCCTCTTCCTTATTAGGTGATTAAGTGCTTTCCATTAGCCTGTCTTCCAGATCACTGATCCATTCTTCTGCCTCTTCTAATATACAGTTGACCCCCTGTATTTTTCATTTCAGTTATTATATTTTTCCACTTTAGTTCTTTTTTCTATTTTCTATCTCTTGAAGTTCTCACTGAGTTCATCCATTCTTTCCAGTATGGTGAACATCTTTATGACATCACTTTCAACTCTTTATCAGCTAGATTACTCATCTCCAATATCACTTCTTTTTTATTAGGTTTGGTCTTGTTCTTTCATTTGGAACATTTTCCCCCTTTCCTTATTTTGCTTGACTTTCTGTGTTTTTATGAATTAGAAGAAAAATTACTTCTCCCAAACATAAGGGAATGGTCTTGTGTATTGCTGTGCTTTGTGTAGACTGCGTGTGCCTGGTGACTGTGGCAGACAGGGGTTTGGGATGTGATAGACTGGGGATCTTGGAGCACTCCTTGCTGAGGCTTTCCTGAAGGGAAATATGGAGCTATAGTGGGTGCAGGCCAAGGCAGTTCCAGGCTGTCTGTGCAGAGGGTGCCCTGGTAGGACAGCTGCAGTGGAAGTGGTTGCAAGCCAGGGGATCCTGGGAATCTCTGCACAAAGGATACCCAGGTAGGATGTCTAAAGTGGGTTCAAGCCAGAATGTTATGGGGCTTTCCATACAAGGGGTGCCCTAACAAGGCAGCTGGAGCTGAGGTAGACACAGTGCTGCAGGGTGTTCTGGACAGGGTGCTCTCCAGGGTGTGCACATAGAAAACACCCTGGTAAGCTGACTGGAGCCTAAGTGAGCATGGGTGGTCCTCTGGTACCCTCTGTTTGGGGTGCCCTGGTATGTCCTTTGGAGCCTAAGTGGTACTGGCCTAGAGCTGTAGTGAGCACTAACCAGGGCTGCTCTCGAGGTGGAAGGGGAACATAAATAGTGATGCTCTTTAGCCCTTCCAAACCAGAGTTCCAGCAGCTCCCCCACCCTCCCAGCCTCCATTACCCCACCATTTGCCAGGCTTCTAGGCTGGTTCCTTTACTTTCTAGTTGGCCTTTTAAATCAAAACTTTTTTGTACGTGGTCCAAGGTCCCTCAGGGGTATTCATCTCCGCTGCGGTTTACAGTGTTGGGGTGGGGTTCCCATCCTTACCATGTCGCTGTTTCTCTTGCTCTTCTCTCTGGGGTCTACCTTTTGGTGTGCAGAAGCTGTCCAGTCAGCCCTCAGTTCTTCTGCAGGAGGAACTGCTCTGTAAGTAGGTGTAGATTTGGTGTGTTTATGAATAAGGTGAGTTTGGGGTCTTCCCATATCTCCATCTTGGACCAGGACTCTATGCTGTCATTTCCCTGAAGGAATAGATCATCTTATTTCTGGACTTAATTCTCATATTTTATAAATTTTTCCATGTTGAATGATGTGTGATAGTTGGATTATAGGCCTCATCTGGAAATCCCAAAGAAACAATGTATTTGGTAATTTGGCCAAAGCCATTTTAAGCCATGACTCAGCTCTGAACTAGCAATCAGCTTAATCCTACAAGTTTCTATTAGCAAAGGCCTCTTCCTGATGACTAAGTCATAGTAATGTGATTTTTAAAAACCTACCCATTTCCTTTGCAAATGCCCACATTTAACCAGAGATACATAATTATATACATGTTAATTAGGTTACTACAGACTTTCTGGCTTAAATGCCACGTTTATTATCTTTCCGTTTTGTAGAACAGAATTCTAACATGGGTATCACTGGGATAACATTGTCATTATGACTGCATTCTTTTCTGGAGGTTCTAGTTGATCATCTATTTTCTTCTTAGCTTCTAGAGGCCACTTGTATTTCTTGGTTCACTGCTTCCCTCCTCCATTATCAAGTCAGGAATATTGCATCTTTATTTTGCTGTTTCTATTCATCACATCTCTTGCTCCCTCTTCCACTTTTGAGGACCCTTGTGATTACATTGGGTCCACTGGATAATCCAGCCACCTGAATTCATCTTTGTCAGGTGTCCAAATATAATCCATTTCCAGACATTAGGCCATGGGCTTTTTTTTTTTTTTTTTTTTTTTTTTTTTTTTTTAGCAGCACAGGACCTGTTTATTCTGCATATAACAAGGGAAAAATCTCAGGACTAAATATGCCTAAAACTATAGCCCTGTCATTTTGTGCTGCTTTAACAAAGTGCCATTGTCTGGGCAGCTTATAGACAATATAAATGTATTTATCACAGTTGTGGATGCCAGAAGTCCAAGATCACAGTGCCAACATTGTTGGGTTCTGTTGAGAGCTTCCCTATGGCTTTCTGATAGCTTCTCTCTCATTTTGTCTTCACGTAGTAGAAAGAAAGAGTCCCATATGACTCTCATAAGGGCACAAATCTCATTCATGAGGTCTCAACCCTCACAAACTTAACCTAGTTCTAACTCCATCCCAAAGGTCCGACTTCCTAATACCATCACATAGCGGGGTAGGATTTAAACACATTAATTCATTCCATAACAAGGAATGAATTGTACTTTTATATTTAAGAAGAAGTGGAGTCCTTTGCTTGAGAAGGATGTTAAGGAAAAGTTCTAAGAAACATGGAATTTTTATAGAGATGTCTGCAGACATAGTTACCCCCTGAATAATCTCTTTAAAAAGTTGGGCACTCATGAGGTTGTAATCCTTAACATCAATAGAAGACCAGCACCAAGCATAAGGCTCCACAAACCACGTTGTGCAGGCTTGAGTTTGTTGTAGTGCATAGACCCAGTTCTCCTGTGTTCTGCACTAGGAATCTCATCTTGGTTCAGGAATTACTTTGCTGTGTAATTTTTTTGTAAACAGGATAATGTTTCTGGGTTTGGTCTCTTAATATCTACAATGAGGTGGTGGTGACCAAGATGGTCTCTAAAATATCTTTTAGCCCATGTGTCTATTTTTCAGGTAAGAGGAAAGTGAGACTTTGGTTAAATAAGTCAACAAGAATGCATGGCTAGATAAGTGTGGAGTAAGAATTCAATCCATACTCTAGAGCCTTATGCTGGGCTGCCTGCATTCTTCTCCTTGGCTAAACCATCTCTGCTGGTCAGTAATGAATGATATGGAATGATAATCTCTGAATAGGACTTACCTTGATAAGTGGATTTTCTCTGCAAAAGAGTGGTGCAGAGAGCAAAAGGGAGGAAACCAGAATCAGGAATAGGATCTTGTTCTTGTTCCTTTCCATCTCTTGCTACCCTGGAGTTTTCTTCATACTCAGGATGGTGAAGAAGAGGTATGTTCTTCTGAAAATATTTACTTGGTGTCTCCATACTTCTACCCACATCGGTTTCTCTAACTCTGGATCTGAACACAAGTGTATATTACAATGATGTGTCAAATACAGTTCTCCATGTTAAACAGCAAACTGTATTTTGTTTATGGGAACTTGTCTCTAATGCATATAATAAAATCACTAATAATGTTGGCAATTTTCCAGAATGCACCTTTCTACTGTACTATGTGTGGAATAATAGAAGAAAGATGGTTACTTGTTATATTTTTCTGTCCATGTAAATGTTAGTAGTTACTAACACTAGTTCAGAACACTAGCTGGAAAATTTTCTATGCCTTTTGTTGGTATAATTATTATACAAGAAAGAGTTACTATATTTTAGATACTTAATCTTTATACAGATACTAAATGTAGGGGAAGATTCCCAAAAAGCTTCAGAAAATTCCTGTCTAGTAGTTTACCTGTAGTTTTCTGTTTTTTAAAAATCAAAATGCTCATGCACTAGGCATTTGATGTTTAAAGAAAATGAGAAGTATTTGGCCCATTATTTTACACTGTCCTGTTAGTCTTTTAAGTGAATTTATTGATCATCTTATCCATCGTAGAAGCATCAAAACAGTAAACACTGTATTTTACAAAAAAAAAAAAAATAGTAATAACAATCAGTGAAGACAAATGACTTAATGGTTTTCCTAAAAGGAAAACTTGAGTTGTGCCTCAAGAACTATATTTCTACTTCAACATCACTCATCATAAGGGAAATACAAATCAAAACCAAAATGAGATTCCATCTCACACCTGTCAGAATGGCTAACCTTAACAACTCAGGCAACAACAGATTTTTTTTTCCATATATGAAATTTACTGTCAAATTGGTTTCCATACAACACCCAGTGCTCATCCCAAAAGGTGCCCTCCTCAATACCCATCACCCACCCTCCCCTCTCTCCCACCCCCCATCAACCCTCAGTTTGTTCTCAGTTTTTAAGAGTCTCTTAAGGCAACAACAGATTTTGGCAAGGATGCAGAGAAAGAGGATCTCTTTTGCATTGTTGGTGTAGCCACTCTGGAAATGCAAGCTGGTGCAACCACTCTGGAAAAGAGTATGGAGATTCCTCAAAAAACTAAAAATAGAACTACCCTATGACCCAGCAATTGCACTACTAGGCATTTATTCATGGGATACAGGTATGCCATTTTGAAGGGGCACATGCACCCCCATGTTTATAGCAGCATTATCAACTATAGCCAAAGTATGGAAAGAGCCCAAATGTCCCTCTATGGATGAATGGATAAAGAAAATGTGGTATATGTATACAATGGAGTATTACTCAGTAATCAAAAAGAATGAAATCTTGCCATTTGCAACTACATGGATGGAACTGGAGGGTACTATGGTAAGTGAAATTAGTCAGAGACAAAAATCACATGATTTCACTCATATGAGGACTTTAAGAGACCAAACAGATGAACATAAAGGAAGGGAAAAAAAATAATATAAAAACAGGGAGGGGGACAAAACAGAAGAGACTCATAAATATGGAGAACAAACTGAGGGTTGTGGGAGGGGGGATGAGCTAAATGGGTAAGGGGCATTAAGGAATCTACTCCTGAAATCATTGTTTCACTATATGCTAATTTGGATGTAAATTTTAAAAAATAGAAAATTAAATTAAAAAGAAAATTATATTTCTTCTTTTCTAATTAGAGATAGTAGCATTAATATTACCTTCTTAAATGTGCCAATAAAAGTCTCATCTAGCAAAATTGAACGATATATGAATTCTCAACCTGCACTAAATGTTAGAGACATAAATAAACTTTGAAATGAATTAGATCAAAATCTTTCTTTTTCCACGAGGACATTGAGAACCAGAGAATCTAAGTGATTTAACCAAGGTTATTAGCTAATTTTCTTCTATGTCACCAGGATGGAGGTGGGGTGGGAATGACACTAAAATTTAAGAGGTGAGATTACATGGTTTATCAGCCTCTTCTCCTGTCTCATCTCTATTACTGCCTTGCCTTCTGTGGGACTGAAGTCATTAAAACTCTGTGTATATCTCCTTACAGTTTATCTAAGCTACTTCTGCATCTGATTGGTTCAATAATATAAAATATAGAGAACATAGAATTCCTTAAAATTGATTGTGGTCCTAATTTTTAAATAATGAAGTCAACAGAGAATTGTTCATTTTTCAAAATAAATGCACATATTTTCTTTTTCTACTCTGTCCCTTAATAATGGACTTGTTTTTAAGAAATCATTTTGATCAAAGACATAAAAACATGTGAGGCAATTATTTAACTGACACGAGTTGACTACAGTTATCTTTTCAAATCTCTCATTTGACGTATCTTTTTAAAGTTCCATCAAAAGACACGGAAAACATTTTAGTGTTTTGAATCTCTTGGTATTTAGTCTGTTGATGGAGTTTTTAGGCTGTTAAAGGTCAGAATTGATAATGTTCACAGAATCCAGTGGGGCAGAATCATGGTTTTGTTTGTTTGTTTGTTTTAAATTCAAGTTAGTTAACATACGTTGTAGTCTTGGCTTTAGGAGTAGAACCCAGTGATTCATCACAAAGTGTCCTCCTTAATGCCCATCACCCATTTAGCCCATCCCATCCACACCTCTCCTTCAGCAACCCTTAGTTCTCTATAATTAAGAGTCTCTTATGCTTTGCCTCCCTCTGTGTTTTTATCTTATTTTTCCTTCCCTTCTCTTAGAGGTGGAATCATCTTTAGCTATTTAGGATCCTGAAATTCATCAATTTAACAGACATTTGTTTTGCCATTCAAATAGGAAATGCATGCCAGAATGTACCCTCTCGCAAAACACCAGGCATGCAGACTATGGAATCCATAGTAAGCACACTTGGCTGTCAACATTTAACTCAGGATGCTTGCAGAAAAAAATGAGTCGCAGCATCAGCATAGGGCTCTCTGCCCTGTATTTTTCAGAGGACATGCAGGAAGACTATCCCTTTCTGAGGATTAACTTGAATTAAAAACCCATAAATTGATAATTCTACAGAATTGCCACAAAACCTGCAACTTCAAGTGTTTGTGACCTTAAAATGCATACATATTTGGTGAGATCCTTCTTGCTGTATTTCATAGTGACCTGGATTCTTACTGTCCTTATTTGGACAAGAGTGTTATTTCCAGAGCATGAATTACTGAGTTTCAAGGGATTTTAGGCTCTCTAGCTGACTCAATAACTATAGTTGCATTGGGCCTGTCTTCAAACCACATCAGATCTCAGAGCAAAGAGCAATGAAGCACAAAGCAAAAATACAGAGACTTCCATTTCTTCCACTGAGTTGGAAAGATGAATAGGAAAAATTCAGGACCTACAGAACTCTTTAAAAAACATAAAGAATCTTCATCATTTTTTATTTTCATTTTTCAGAACTGTCATCTTTCTCCAGCATTCAAAGGCATAGTGTCTAAAGCCACTGAAATAGAGTCCAGATACTTTCCTTATCAAAAAGATATTCAGATGGATAATTAGCAACAGCAGAGACTTCTAACGTAACACAGCAGATAGATGCCTGACTTTATCATTAATATTTTCTCAAACAATAGTAAAATGATAGTAAAGGTGTAAAAGAAGTACAGCCCTCTCCCAACATACAAGGAATGGAAGAGAGCAAGATGGAGAGTGTATACGTAAGTGGTATTTGACTTTGTCCAGAGGACAAAGCTGAAGTCTAGGGTTCTGATAAAAAAGGTACCGGTAAGAGGCAACCATATTCACTCTAAATCTAGATATTGGCCAATTCACTCAAATACACGAACACAGAATGAGAGAAAGGAACTAACAAGAGGGTTAATTTACCAAGTACAACATATAATGGAGAAGATTTCCAGAATAAGTACAGGAAGTAGAAACCACTCCAACTATTTTAAGCAGGAAGAGATTTCATACAATGAATGATGTGTTTACAGAATCAATGAAATGGGATAAAGAGCAGATTCTAAATCTCAAAATGATGCCTTAAATGCAAAACTGGCTAGTTAGGCAAGCCCCTACCCCTGAGGTTGCCACTAGAGCCATGGCCACTCCCATTGCTGCCTTTGAGCATCAGGAAACTGAAAAGTGGATACATTCCAGTGATTAGGCAATTATGTGAGAAAGTCACCAATAGGTGAGAAAAGCCCACTTTATGAGACTCAGGGAACTAGAAGCTGGAGACATCTTCTGCAAAATTCTAATCTTGACAGTCAGTGTTAACAGTTGCCAAAGGAAAATGGAGTCTACTTCACTTCTTTCATTTAAAATGGGCAAATTCATCTAACTGTAAGAACCTAATAATCACACACAAACAGTGGTAGGGAATTTGGGGAAATCTAGTTTTCTATCTGGGTAATGATGTGCTTACCTGAAACTCCATTACTAAGAAAGAATACAGTTGAGGGGACAAGTAACTTGAGAAGGATATCAGAGGTTTTCATTCCTTGAGATTTTGAACCAAAATTGTTCTATATTTCGGCAAGTGAACATGGCGGGGGGGGGGGGGGTTAAGTAAAAGTCTACATACTGAACAGTGATATTTCTAGCTGATTTCCTTCCATTCAGCTTTCAAAATGCTGTAAGCTAGGTATAATGCAATGGGCATGTTTGCAACATTGGTACTTGGACAAATTAGCTGAAGGGAAAACCACTAAATCTATTTTTTATTTGGGGAGCATAATGACATAGTCAGGGGAGACTCACAATTCCACAGTCTTACTACATTTATGACAAAGCCTCCAATCAGATTTTAATGGCTCACAGTTAAATAGAAGGAGACTTTGAGGAATATTAGTCATTTCTTGAATGCCTTTAATATGAAAGAGAAAGACCAAAACAAACAAGAAAAAAAAAGTTAATTATTTAATGTCTGGAGAAGCAGAAACAATACAGAGAACAACCACTAAAACCAAAAATCAATAAAAGATTGATTAATATTGTCATAGGTTTCAGATCATAATTAAGAGCACAGCACAGCAAAAAAGAAACAATCCTATAACATGAATGAGCTTTGGAAATTAAAAATGCCGTATGTGAACTTTTAAAATTCTATAGAAGAAGGAAAAGGTAATACTGAAAGCAATCTCATAGAAAATACAAGAGAAAAATGAGCAAGTAGATCAGATAGAAAGGAAAACAAGTTGAAGGATCAATTTACCAAGCCCAATGTCTGATCCATTTACCAAGCCCAATGTCTGATTAAGCAGAAATCCAGAAAAAGAACACATACAGGAAAAACATAAGAAATCATCAAAGAATTAACACCAACAATAACAAAATTCCCAGAACTAAAACATCTAACTTTCTATATTAAAACGTTCCGCTAGGGGTCATTTTAATGATTAAAAAAGATGCATTGATGGAGTTGTGGTCCAAGATGGTGACGCAGGAAGACCCTAAACTCCCCTCCTCCATGGATGCACCAAACCTACACCTATTTATAGAGCAATTCCTCCTGAAGAACTGAGGGATAACTGAACAGTTTCTGCACAACAAGAGGTAGACCACTTAAGACAAGAGCAAAAGAAACAGATATAGTAATGAAGGGATTGCCCACCTCCAATACTACCATTCACAGTGGGGAGGGATAGTACTGAAGAAAGTGTGAGCATATTTGCATTGTGGAAAATAAGAAAAGCTATAGCTTAAAACGTAAACTAGAACGTAGAGGAAGCAGAACACAACCCAGACCCCTGTCATATGTTGGGGAACTACTGGGACTCTCTCTAGGTCAGAGGGGCTGATGAGGGCCACTGTTTGCCTTCCTGCTCTAACTTGTTGGTGTGGACAGGACACCACAACCTGAGTGTAATAGCCAACCTGCTGCTTCTGAGTGTAATAGCCAACCTGCTGCTTCTGCAAGCCCTGGATCCCTAGCCCACAACAGCCCCAGATATCCTGGGACATTAAAAAAAAGCCATAGTTTCAAATAACAACTAGAATATAAAAGATCCCGCCCTAGAGTATGGCCAGGGGAGTTGCTGGAACTCTCTCTAGATGGAAAGGGCTGGCAAATACCATGGTTTATATCCCCACCCCCTCACACACCTTGAGAGCAAAGACAAGAGCACTGTCCTGGCCTCCCTACTAGCCTACAACCTCAGTGACTCCTATGCTCCAAGTCCACACCAGCCTTACCTGTTCTACCTAGGCAACCCCCACATGGCATACAACAGGACACCCGTGGTCCGTGATCACTATAGCTCCAGCCATCTCACCAAGGTGACAAAGATGCAAAGCACCCCGTAACATTCTATGTCCACACCACGTTGGTCCCAGACAACTTCCAGGGTACCCCGTAACCTCCTCATCCATGCCTGTTTTGGCTACAGCCAGCTGGCCAGAGGCCCTTGAGTGGAGTGCCACAGGACCCCCCAACACCTGCCTCTGATCCAACTGTTCTACTAGGTCACCTCCTGTGCAAAGCACTCAGGAAACCACCAGCCCACACCTATCTTGGCTCCAGCTATCCTGCCAGGGTACCCCTAGTGCAAGGCACTCCAAGACCGTTGGCTTGTACTCACTTCAGCTTCATGTGTCCTTCCAGGGGCTCTCTGCATAAAAAGCCCCATGTCTCCCTGGGCAGTGCCCACTTCAGCTCCAGTCATTCCTCCAGGGTGGACCCAATTCAGAAAGCCTTGGGACTCCCAGCCCATGACAGATGCAGTTTCAACCAGCTAGCCAAAGTCAGCAGACATATATAGTGTTTATAGGAGATGACCATATAAAGATCATTCCTTCAAGTTTAGAAGTACCAGTTCAGCCTAATTCATAGAAACAAACACAGAAAGTCAAGGAAAATGAAGAGATAGAGGAATATGCTTCACATGAAAGAATAAGACAAAACCTCAGAGAAAATAACGAAGTGAAATGGAGATAAGCAATCTGACAAGGAGTTCAATGTCATGTTCATAAAGTTGCTTATTGGACTGGAGAGATGAGTGAATGAGCTCCATGAGAACAAAGCAATAGAAAACAACCAGAGTTGAGAAATACAATAACTGAAAGGAAAAATACACTAGAGGCAATCAATAATGATTTAGAGGAGGCAGAAAAGCAGATTAGCAATCTGGAAGACAAGGCAATGGAAAGCCCCCAAGCCAAACAGCAAAAAGCAAAAAAAGAATTTAAAAAATGAAGATATATTAAGGATCTCTTGGGCAACATGAAGTGAAAAAACATTTGTGTTGTAGAGGGTCACAGAGAAGAGAGAAAGGGGCAGAAAACTTTGATGAAATAATAGTGAAAAAAGCACACAGAGTTCTAAACAAGATAAACCCAAGGAGGACCACACCATGATTAAAGATAGAAAAGCAACTAGTTATGTATTATGAAAACAATATAAGCCTAACTTCTACATGCCAAGGTTGATTCAGAATACAAACAGAAATAAAGGGTTTCCCAAACAAAACCTAAAGGACTTCATCACTAAACATGCCTTAGCAGCAATGTTAAAAGTGACTTATTTAAATGGAAAAGAAAAGGCCATAATTAGAAATAAGAAAATTGTTGGGGCACCTGGATGGCTCAGTCGGTTCAGTGTCCAACTTTGGCTCAGGTCATGATCTTGCAGTTTGTAAGTTTGAGCCCCGCTTCAGAGCCTGGAGCCTGCGTCAGATTCTGTATCTCCCTCTTCTCTGCCCCTCCCTGACTGACTGACTCTCTCTCTCTCTCTCTCTCTCTCAAAAATAAACATTAAGAAAACTAAAAAAAAAAACAAGAAAATTATGAAAGAAAAAATCCCATGATAAAAGCAAACACACAGTAAAAATAGTAGAACAATCACTTAAAAAGCTATTATGAGGATTAAAAATGGAAGTACTAAAATCAATTACATCAAAAAAGTTAAGAGGACTCACAAAATAAGATGTAAAATATGACAATGTAGACATGAAATGTGGAGTCAGAGAGTAATCTTCTGGAGAGAATGTGGAAAAGTGGAAAAAGCCACAGGGACTGAATTAAAAAGGGAGAAAGGAGAAAGGAGAGGGTTTAAATTCCATTAAGACTCTATAAACAGGGGGAGCACAGAGTCTGAAACTCTGCAGGTCAATAACTGGTGGTGCTCTGGTGAGAAGGGCAAATCCCTGGAAGCAGTGTGAAGTCTGGAGTCTTTGGGCCACACGAGGAGAAGCAGTTTCCCTGCAGGGAGGACATCTGGTAGAGGCTGTGTGGCTCCCCCATAGGCAAAGGCCCCAGTGGACCCTGGAGAACAACCACATTCCCTGGTGCTGGAACAAGGCCATTAAGGGTGAAGCCTGGTGCCAGATGTGTGTTGTGATTTTCCATAATCCCTGAAATGCTGCTGCTACACGATCATGTGAACTTTTTCTGGGGTGGGCTGGTACCCAGCCGCAGTCTCTAGGCATCAGCAGTGGCACGGTCTCATTAACATTCCTGGGTGCTGCCAGCACCCAGCCATTGCTCGGTGAGACTCTCCCACAGAGGGGCAAAACTGGTCAAAGCCACAGTCCCTCAGAAGTAAGGGGTTGGGAAAAGCAGCTGCATCTGAGATAGAACTCAGGAGGGAGGTGTTGCCTGGGGCTTGGTCACAAACCATGGAAAAGTGGGGAGTGGACAGAAGCCAAGGACAGGTGCATGATTGCTGATCAGGGAGAACAGAGTTCTGATACCAGAGACAGGGTAGCTGGGTGACACCATGTTCACCACTCTCACGCATGCACATACACACCTGCAAGTGCCACAACAATCCACCCCAATAAGCTAAGCAGTGCCATCTAGTGGAGAATAGAGCTGTTACACTAAGCCCCACCCAACTGGGCCAACTTCGCTCTTCAGGAACACAAGTCTCTCCACCTGCTTAGTTTAAGGGCTATAAATCAATTCATGGCTTGACTTCTAGGGGAAAACGATGTAATTCCAATTGTATTTCAGTCTGTTCCCTGGTCCATCTATTCAGTTTTCTTATTTTCTCCTTTTTATTTCCTTTTTCTTGAATACAGACAGAAAAAATATTTTATTTTAAATTTCTATTAAATATATATATTTTAAATTTTTTCTACTATATTTTTTACTTTTTTGTAAATTTTTCAAATTATATTTTACATCCATTATTTCATTTTATTCTATTTCAGTGTATTCATTTTTTTCAAATTTTCAAATGATTTCCTTCCCTCCCTCTTTTTCCTCTATCAAGACCCTTTCAACACCCCGACCAAAACACACCTTGAATCTAGCATCATTTATTTGATTTGTATGTGTGTGTTTTAATTTTAATTTATTTTAATTTTAATTTTTCTTTACCTCATTAATTCCATTTCTTAATTCAAAATATGAAATGAAGGAATTCACCCCAAAAGAAAGAGCATGAAGAAATGACAGCCAGGGACTTAACCAACACAGATACAAGCAAGATGTCTGAACCAGAGTTTAGAATCATGATAGTAAGAATACTAGCTGGAGTTGAAAATAGATTAGAATCCCTTTCTGCAGAGATAAAAGTAGTAAAAGCTAGTCAGGATGAAATTAAAAAAATGCGATAACATAGTTGGCAATCTCGAATGATGCCATGGTGGCAGGGATGGATGAGGCAGAGCAGACGTTCAGCAGTATAGAGCACAAACTTATGGAGAATAATGAAGCAGAAACAAAGAGGGAGACTAAGGCAAAAGAGCACGATTTAAGAATTAGATAAATCAGTGACTCATTAAAAAAGAACAATGTCAGGGATTCCTGGGTGGCTCCGTCAGTTAAGCGTCTGACTTCAGCTCAGGTCATGATCTCACAGTCCATGAGTTCAAGCCCCACATCGGGCTCTGTGCTGACAGCTCAGAGCCTGGAGCCTGTTTCTGATTCTGTGTCTCCCTGTCTCTCTGACGCTCCCCCGTTCAAGCTCTGTCTCAAGAAAATAAATAAACGTCGGGGCACCTGGGTGGCTCAGTCGGTTAAGCATCTGACTTCGGCTCAGGTCATGATCTCACGGTCCATGAGTTTGAGCCCCTCTTCGGGCTCTGTGCTGACAGCTCAGAGCCTGGAGCCTGCTTCAGATTCTGTGTCTCCCTCTCTCTCTGACCCTCCCCTGTTCATGCTGTGTCTTTCTCTGTCTCAAAAATAAATAAACATTAAAAAAATAAATAAATAAACGTTAAAAAAATTAAAAAAGAAAAAAGGAACAATGTCAGAATCATAAGGTCCCAGAAGATGAAGAGAGGAAAAAAAGGGAGCAAATCATAGTGGAAAACTTTCCTAACCTGGGGAAAGACACAGACATCAAAATCTAGGAAGCACAGAAGACTCCTATTACATTCAACAAAAAACAACCATCAACAAGGCATATCATAGTCAAATTCACAAAATACTCAGGCAAGGAGAGAATCACGAAAGCAGCAAGGGAATAAAAGTCCTTAACCTACAAGGGAAGACAGATCAGGTTTGCAGCAGACCTATCCTCAGAAACTTGGCAGGCCAGAAAGGAGTGGCAGGATATGTCCAATGTGCTGAATCAGAAAAACATGCAGCCAAGTATTCGTTATCCAGCAAGGCTGTCATTCAAAATAGAAGGAGAGATTAATGTTTCCCAGACAAACAAAACTTAAAGGAGTTCACGACCACTAAACCAGCCCTACAAAAAATTTAAAGGGGGAGTCTCTGAGGGAGAAAAGACGAAAATACACACATACATGCATGCATACATACACACACATACATACATACGTACCAAAAGCAACAAAGACTAGAAAGGACCAGAGACCACCACCAGACACTCCAACTCTACAAGAAACATAATGGCAATAAACTAATATCTTTCAGTACTCACTCTAAACGTCAATGGACTAAATGCTCCAATCAAAAAACAAAGGGTAACAGAATGGATAAGAAAACAAGATCCATCTATATGTTGTTTACAAAAGACCCACTTTAGACCTAAAGACACCTTCAGACTGAAAGGGGATGGAGAACCATCTACCATGCTAATGGTTGCCAAAAGAAAGCTGGAGTAGCCATACTTATATCAGAAAATCTAGACTTTAAAATAAAGACTGTAATGAGAGATGAAGAAGGGCATTATATCATAATTAAGGGGTCTATCCGCCAAGGAGACCTAACAGTTGTAAACATTTATGCTCCAAATGTAAGAGCACACAAATAAATAAATCAATTAATCAACACCCCACTTACAGCAATGCACAGATCATCTAATCAGAAAATCTAGAAGGAAACAATGGTTTTGAATGACACACTGGACCAGATGGACTTAACACATATATTCAGAATATTTCATCCTCAAGCAGTGGTATATACATTCTTCCCAGTGCACATGGAACATTCTCCAGAATAGATCACATTCTGGGACACAAATCAGTCCCCAACAAATACAAAAAGATCAAGATCATACCATGCATATTTTCAGACCACAATGCTATGAAACTCAAAATCAACCACAAGAAAAAATTTGGAAAGACAACAAATACTTGGAGACTAAAGAACATCCTACTAAAGAATGAATTGGTAACCAAGAAGTTAAAGAGGAAATTTAAAAATACATGGAAGCCAATGAAAATGATAACACCACAGCCCAAAACCTCTGTGATGCAGCGAAGACGGTCATAAGAGGGAAATATATAACAATCCAGGCCTTACTAAAGAAGGAAGAAAGGTCTCAGATACACAACCTAACCTTACACCTTAAAGAGCTGGAAAAAGAACAGCAAATAAAACCCCAACCAGCAGAAGACAGGAAATAATAAAGATTAGAGCAGAAACTCATGCTATAGAAACTAAAAACAAAACAAAACAAACAAACAAACCCCAAAAAACCCAGTAGAACAGATCAATGAAATCAGAAGCTGGCTCTTTGAAAGAATCAACAAAACTAATAAACCATTCGCCAGTTTGATCAAAAAGAAAGAAGGAAAGGACCCAAATAAATAAAATCAAGAATAAAAGAGGAGAGATCACAACTAACATAGCAGAAATAAAAACAATAATAAGAGAATATTATGAGCAATTATATGCCAATAAAATGGGCAGTCTGGAATAATGGACGAATTCCTAGAAACATGTAATCTACCTAAACTGAAACAGGAAGAAATAGAAACTTTGAACAGACCCATAACCAGTAAAGAAATTGAATTAGTAATCAAAAATCTCCCCCCAAAAACAGAGTCCAGGGCCAGATGGCTTTCCAGGGGAATTCTACCAAACACCTAAGGAAGAGTTAAAACCCATACTCTTGAAGCTATTCCAAAAAATAGAAATGGAAGGAAAACTTTCAAACACTTTCTATGAAGCCAGCATTGCCTTGATTCCAAACCATAGAAAGACCCTACCAAAAAGGAGAACTATGGACCAATTTCCCTGATGAACATGCATGCAAAAATCCTCAACAAGATACTAGCCAACCAGATCCAACAATACATTAAAAAAATTATTCACCACGACCCAGTAGGATTTATACCTGGGATGTAGGGCTGGTTCAATATCTGCAAAACAATCAATGTGATACATCACATCAATAAAAGAAAGACAAGAACCACACGATCCTCTCAATAGATGCAGAAAAAACATTTGACAGAATACAGCATCCTTTCTTGATAAAAACCCTCAAGAAAGTAGGGATAGCAGGAGCACACCTTAAGATCATAAAAGCCATAGATGAATGACCCAATGCTAATATCATCCTCAAAGGGGAAAAACTGAGAGCTTTCCCCCTAAGGTCAGGGACAAGACAGGGATGTCCACTCTCACCACTGTTATTCAACATAGTATTGGAAGTCTTAGCCTCAGCAATCAGACAACACAAAGAAATAAAAGGCAACCAAATTGGCAAGGAGGTCAAACTTTGACTCTTCACAGGTGATATGATACTCTATATGGAAAACCCAAAAGATTCCACAAAAAACTGCTAGAACTAATACATGAATTCAGCAAAGTTGCAGGATATAATATCAATGCACAGAAATCTATTGCATTCCTATACAGCAACAATGAAGCAACAAAAGAGAAATAAGGAATCCCATTTACAATTGCACCAAAAACCATAAAATACCTAGGAGTAAATCTAACCAAGGAGGTGAAAAATGTATACACTGAAAACTATAGAAAGCTTTTGAAAGAAATTGAGGAAGACACCAAAAAATGGAAAAATATTCCATGCTGTTGGATAGGAAGAACAAATATTGTTACAATGTCAATACTACCAAAAGCACTCTACATATTCAATGCTATACCTATCAAAATAACAGAAGCATTTTTCACAGAGCTAGAACAAACTGTCCTAAGATTTGTATGGAACCAGAAAAGACCCCGAATAGCCAAAGCGATCTTGAAAAATAAAACCAAAGCAGGAGGCATCACAATCCTGGACTTCAAGCTGTATTACAAAGCTGTAATCATCAAGACAGTATGGTACTGGCACAAGAACAGACACTCAGATCAATGGAACAGAATAGAGAACCCACAAATGGACCCACACACGTATGGCCAATTTATCTTTGACAAAGCAGGAAAGAATATCCAATGGAATAAACACAGTGTCTTCAGCAAGTGGTGCTGGGAACACTGGACAGCGACATGCAGAAAAATGAACCTGGACTACTTTCTTACACCATACACAAAAATAAACTCAAAATGGATGAAAGACCTCAATGTAAGACAGAAAGCCATCAAAATCATCAAGGAGAAAGCAGGCAAAAACCTCTTTGACCTTGGCCGCAGCAACTTCTTACTCAACATCTCTCCAGAGGCAAGGGAAACAAAAGCAAAAATGAACTACTGGGATCTCATCAATTGATGCTAAAAAGCTTCTGCATAGCAAAGGAAACGATCGGCAAAACTAAAAAACAACCAATGGATTGGGAGAAGATATTTGCAAACGGAATATCAGATAAAGGGTTAGTATCCAAAAATCTATAAATAACTTATCAAACTCAACACCCAAAAAACAACTAATCCAATGAAGAAATGGGCAAAAGATATGAATAGACACTTCTCCAAAGAAGACACCCAGGTGGCCAACCAACACATGAAAACATGCTCAACATCACTCACCATCAGGGAAATACATCAAACCCACAATGAGATACCACCTCACACCTGTCAGAATGGCTAACATGAACAACTCAGGCAACACAAGATGTTGGTGAAAATGCAGAGAAGGAGGATCTCTTTTGCACTGTTGGTGGGAATGCAAACTGGTGCAGCCCCTCTGGAAAACAGTATGGAGGTTCCTCAAAAAATTAAAAATAGAACTATCCTACAACCCAGCAATGGCACTATTAGGTATTTACCCAAGGGATATGGGTATGCTGTTTCAAAGGGGAACATGCATCCCAGTGTTTGTGGCAGCACTGTCAACAGTATCCAAGTAGGGAAAGAGCTCAAATGTCCATTGATGGATGAATGGATAAAGAAGATGTGGTGTATTCACACACAATGGAGTATTACTTGGCAATTAAAAAGAATGAAATCTTGCCATTTGCAACTATGGAACTAGAGGGTATTATGCCAAGCAAAATTAGTCAGAGAAAGACAAATATCACATGACTTCACTCATATGAGGACTTTAAGACAGAGAACAGATGAACACAAGGGAAGGGAAGTAAAAATAATATAAAAACAGGGAGGGGGACAAAACATAGGAGACTCTTAAATACGGAGAACAAACAGAAGGTTATTGGAGGGGTTGTGGGAGGGGGGATGGGCTAAATGGGTAAGGGGCATTAAGGAATCTACTCCTGAAATCATTGTTGCACTATATGCTAACTAACTTGGATGTAAATTAAAAACTTTTAAAAATTAAAATAAATAGAAAAAATAAACATTAAAAATAAAAAAAATAAAAGATCAATGGAAACAAGAGTTTGTTTTTGGGGAAGGCCAAATTATCAAAAGTGATAAAGCTTTAGCTTGACTCCTCATGAAAAAAAAAAAAAGAGGAATGAAATAAATCCAAAATGAAGAGAAGAATCTATACCATGGACATACAAAGGATTATAAGAGACTACTATGAAAAATTATATGGTAACAAATTGGACAATTTCAAAGAAATGGCCAAATTCCTAGAAACATGCAATCTTCCAAATGGAATGAGGAAGAAAGAGAAAATCTGAACAGGACCAATTAGCAGTAACAAAATTGAGTTGGTAATAGGAAAACTGCCACAAAAGTCCAGGACCAGATATATTCTCAGGTAAGTTCTTCTCAGGTAATTAAGAAGAATTAATACCAATTTTCCTGAAACTATTCCAAAAAATATAAGACAAAACTTCCAAACACATTTTATGAAGCCAGCATTACTGTGATACCAAAACCAGAAAAGGATAACACAAAAAAGGAGTATTATAGGCCAATATCTCTGGTGAACAGAGTTGTAAAAATCCTCAGCAAAATGTCAGCAAACTGCATTCAACAATACAATAAAAGGATCATTGACCATGATCAAGTAAGATTTATTCTGGGGTATGAGGATGATTTAGTGTCTGCAAATGAATTGATACATTATGGTAACAAATGAAGGATAAAAATCAGATGTTCATCTTAGTAGATGCAAAAAAAAAATCATGTGACAAAATCCAACATGCTTCCATGATAAAAACTCTCAAAGTGGGTTTTTAGACAGAAATACTTCAACCTAGTAAGAGTAAGGTGTGGCAAACCCAAGATAGTATACACTCAATAGGGAAAAACTGACAGCTTTTTATTTTTTTTCCCTATGTTTCTTTTTGAAGGAGTAAGAGACATCATGAGTGGGGGAGGGACAGAGAGCAAGGGAGACACAGAATCTGAAGCAGGCTCCAGGCTCAGAACTGTCAGCACAAGCTGTGAGATCATGACCTGAGCCAATGTCGGATGCTTAACTGACTAAACCACCCAGGCGCCCCAAGAGCCTTTTCTTTAAGACCAGGAATAACACAAACATGTCCATTCTCATCACTTTTATCCAACATAGTACTGGAAGTTCTAGTCACAACAGTTACAAAAGAAAAAGAAATAAAAGGCATCCAAACCGATAAGGAAGGGGTAAAACTGTCACTATTTGCAGATGGCATGATACAGAGAAAATATAGAAAACCCTCAAGTCACTACCACAACAGTGTTAAAAGTAATAAATTTAATAACATTGCAAGATACCAAACTGAGACATCAGTTGCATTTTTATACAGTAATAATGAAGTAACAGAAAGAGAACTTAAGAAAACAATTCTGTTTATAGTGGCACCAAAAACAAATAAAATACCTAGGAATAAATTGAACCAAGGAGTTGACACACCTGTACCCAACAACTCTAAAAGATTAATGAAAGCAATTGAAGAGGACACAAAAGACATATTATGCTCATAGGCTGGAACAATAAATATTGTTGAAATATCCATACTACCCAAAGCATTCTATATTTTTAATCAGTGCCTGTGGAAATACCAATAGCATTTTCCAAAGAACTGAACAAATAACTCAAAAATTTGTATGAAACCACAAAAGACCCTGAATAGCCAAAGCAATCTTGAGAAAGAACAAAGGTGGAGGGATCACAATCTGAGATTTCAAGATATACTCCAAAGCTACAATAATGAAAACTGTATGGCACTAGCACAAAACTAGACACATAGATCAAGGGAACAGAACAGAGTCTAGAAATAAACCCACATTTATACTGTCATTTAATCTATAACAAAGGAGACAAGAATGTATAATGGGGAAATCTCTTCAGTAAACAGTGTTGGAAAGACTGGATGCTACCTACAAAATGAAACTGGACCACTTTCTTACAGCATACACAAAAACTCAAAATGGAATAGAGACCTAAATGTGGGACCTGAAATCATAAAACTCTTCGATGAAAACATAGGCAGTAATCTCTTTGGCATGAATATTAGCAACATTTTTTTCTAGATATGTCTCCTCAGGTAAAGGAAACAAAAGCAAAAATAAACTGTTAAGGCTACACCAATATAAAAAGCTTTCACACAGCGAAATAAACTACCAACAAAACAAAAAGGCATCGTACTGAATGGGAGAAGACATTTGCAAATGACATATCCAACAACGGATTAATCTCCAAAATTTATAAAGACCTCTTATACAACTCAACACCAAAAAAGAAAAAAAAAGCAAACAAACAAACAAACAAAAAAACAAACAAGCAGTCTGATTAAAAATTGGGCAGGGGACCTGATCTGACATTTTCTTTTTTTTTAAAGAAAGATAGAGATACCAACAGACATGGAAGATGCTGAACATCACTGATCATCAGGAAAATGCAAATCAAAACCACAATGAGTTATCACCTTATACCTTTGAGAATAGCTAGTTTCACAAAGAGAAGAAATAACAAGAATTGGTGAGGATGAGGAGATAAAGAACCATGTGCTCTGTTGATGGGAACATAAACTGGTGCAGTCACTGTGAAAATCAGTATAGAGTTTCCTCAAAATGCTGTATGATCCAATAATTCCACTCTTGGGTATTCACCCAAAGGAAAAAAAAAACACTAGCTCATAAAGATATCTTGACCACTATATTTTTGCAGCATTATTTACAGTAGTCAAGTTACAGAAGCACCCTAAGTAGCCATAGATGAAAGGATAAATATATGGTATATTTAAAAAATGGAATATTACTCAGCCATAAAAAAGAATGAGGTCTTGCCATTTGTGACAACAATGAATGCACATAGGTTGCATTATGTTAAGTGAATTCAAGCAGTCAGATAAAGACAAATACCATAGGACTTCACTTGTATGTGGAATCTAAAAAATGAAATGAACAAAGATAAAAAGCAAAAATAGACTCTTAAGTATGGAAAGCCATCTGGTGGTTGCCATAGAGGAGGGGGTAGGCAAAAAGGGGTGCAGGTAAGTGGGAGGTACAGACTTTCAGTTTTGGAATGAATTGGTCACGGGAGTAAAAGGTACCATATAGGGAATGTAGTCAGTGGCACTGGAATCGTGTTGTACAGTGACAGACTGCAGCTACACTTGAGCTGAGCACAGCCTAAATTGTAGAGTTGTCCAGTCACTGTGTTGTACACCTGAAACAAATGTTACACTGGTCAGCTATACTTCAAACAAACAAACAGCAAACAAACAAACCCCGTGCAGTGTATCCTGGGTGTCTCAGTGGGTTAAGTGTCTGATTCTTGGTTTCTATCCAGATCATGACTTCACAGTTCGTGAGATCGAGCCCCAGGTTGGGCTCTGTGCTGACAGTCTGGAGCCTGCTTGGGAATCTCTCTCTCTCTCTCTCTCTCTCTCTCTCCTCCTCCTCCTCCTCCTCCTCCTCCCCTGCTCATGCTCTGTCTCTTGCTGCCTCACAATAAGTTAACTAAATAATTTTTTTTAAAAAAGGTAGAGAAAAAGATACATTGAGATATATTATCCTTAGTTTTCCTAACACCAGAGATAGAATGATGATGATGAGAGAGACTGATCAACATCAAGGAGAAAATTCATATCCACTGGAGTAGCAAACAGAATGAAATCTGAGTTTCTAGCAGCAAGTTCTGAGGGGAAAGTAATTTCCAAACAAAAATTTAATGCCTAATGAGAACAATCAAACTGAGAGTTAACTAAAGACATTTCAGACATCCAAGGTCTTTAAAAGGTCATTATCCAGATAATCTTTCAGGCCCTCAGCTCTGAAAGATGCAGCATATATTACCCTATCTTGCCTCGGTCTTACATCCCCTTTTGGCGAGTGGTAGCATGGTAATTTGTAGACAAGTTAGTGACCACCCTGGTAAGCATTCTGAATGGTCACTATCTCAGAGCTTTCTGCATATTACATGGATCTTTTCAGTTGTTGAAACGAAGGTTTTCTAATCTCACAAGATGACTTCAAACAAGTAGGTCTTAGGTGACTACCTACACTAGTGGGTCACCATTAGAGACTGCAACGACATGTATTAATTTCCTCAAGGTAGGTTCTGTCTGTGGGTGGTCCATGGTGTCCACTCGGCTAAATCAAAACAAAAACATAACCAACCACTTTATAGAAAGATATTTTCAGCAAAAATAAAAATTCTTCTCAGTCCTCTCCTGTCCCACAATTAATATGATCAGAAGTAGAAATGCACTGGGTCAGCACCCAGCTCGTGGAAGGCAGTGAATAAAATAACTTTTGACTGGCTGATGGCTGAATTCACTGACCAAAGACTGCATGAAGCCTGGCTCAAGAATTGCACGACTGGTTATTTTTCCTCATAATAGAGTCTAGAGAATTGCGGGAAATACATAGAGCAAGTGGACATAATTCACAATGAAATCATTGTATGTAATTGGAGAAAAGTATATAGAAGAATGAAAGACCAGATTCTGACCTTATCCTATAGATGACCAAGCTGTATTTTATAGAAGCCAATTTGCAGAAGTTAATAAATCTTCTGATCTGCAGAAGTTAATAAATCCCAGAATAAGTTGCCTGAAATGTCACTGTTACAATTCTGTTACCTATTAAAAAGCTCTGAGTCCCGTGTTAAAATGTAAATTACATTTAGGTCATTTGGACCTCAGTGCGAATAAGTTTCAGGTCCATTTATAGAACAGAATACAGGATAGAGCACAAAGCTTGGTGTGGTCAGAGATGTGCAAATAAGAACTGAGTGAGTCAGAGATGGCTTAGTTTTCCTAACAGTTTTCCTAACAGTGAGGGAGCATGGTATCCAGCTCCCCTCACATGTTTGGGGGCCATCCAGTGATTCAAAGCAGCAGAGTATTCTCATCTTGAAAATCAATTTGTAGGAAAAACTTTGTTGAGAGACGATGAATACTAACAGGCAGGTGAAGTAGGATTTGTGTGCCTTCCCAATACTTATTAAACATGTTGCCAAAACCCCCAGGTTATATATCAACCAGCTGGGGATTATGGCTGGGGATGAATTTAGATTTGTGTGGCATCGAAGCTTCCATATCAGTCCCAAGTTGCTGAAGAAATGGATTCTTAGGCAGAGCTTTAGAGCCAGCCCAGGGACTTGGACTTAATAAAGCATTTCAGAGGGGATCAGAGGTTCTGGAGTGATCAGTGTATAAATTCCTAATCCCTGTATACACATTTGAGCATTTATTCAGCACCACGACTCATCATCGCCAGGCATGCTGTGTGAAATGTTTCCCCTGACCTCCCGCACAGACCCACCAGGAACTCATTCAGATTGTACTACTGGAAGCCATCTCAATATTTCACTTCAGCATTCATTTATACAAACGCTGCTAAATCCTGGATATCATAGGAGCTTCTGTGAATTTGCTCTTCTGTGCTCTCATTCATGTAATTGAAGTTTAAAACTGTACTGAGTTTATTAATACAAAAATATTTAGTTGGAGAAGAATAAAGCCCCATAAAAGCTACTGTCTTTGTGATTTTTAGCACATCAAATATGAGACGTATTTAAAAAGTCAAGAGATCAATTCATTGTGAAGTTTCCTACCAAAGTGCAGTGAATTATTTAAAAGCACTGCCTCTAAAGCCGCTAGTGACCCACTTTCAGTCATTTACAAGTACTTTCATAGATGTAAACTCAATGTTATTTTTCAGTGTCAGAACATCTCAATTACGGCAAAATATGAAGACCTTGGTGACTCAAATAGAGCATAAAAAAATAGAGGACTTAACATAAATAGAAGAATATAGCTCATGTGGAGTCCTATCTACTGCATGGGACTTTAAGGAGACTTGTTTGAAAGGTTGGTGTTGTGGCTCAATTTTATAATTGGTAGAGGTGAACTTTATTGCTCTGGCTCTTGACTTTTGTACTAAGATGCACAGTCATCTCTCTAGTAACCATGCAGAATTTCCTTCTTTGGATTTTATTTTATGTGTTACTCAAGACCGCCTTGTATTGCTGCTACTTTGTTCCTGTGAGTATTTCTTGCCTTTTAAATTCTATGTTAAGTCATTCTGGGCATGCCTACTTCTTCTCGTCCATTCAGAAAACCATTACAGCATGTCGCCAGCACTCAACATGTTTGTTGATTGATACCCAATTATTTTCACATCGATGACCATTCTGTTTGAGCTAAGCAAAATTATTGTGGAATTCAGTGCTAAACTTAACTACTGTTGAGGAATCTTACATTTTATTTCAGAAGTGACTGGTTATATATTGTATGTACAGAAAATTGACATCTGTAAAAACAAAAAGAAAGCAAACTACCAACAATTTCATTGTGATTGTCATTAATGCCTTACCTATATCTCAGTTTCATTGTTATCACAGAAAGCTATCTTAGTCTTTTTTTTTTTTTTTTTTTTTTTTTTGAGAGAGACAGAGAGTGAGCATGAGTTGGGGAGGGGCAGAGAAAGAGAGAATCCTAAGCAGGAATCCAGCACAGAGCCCTATGCAGGGCTTGTACCCACAAACTGTGAGATCATGACCTGAGCTGAAATCAAGAGTCGGGCTTAACTGACTGAGCCCTCCAGGCATCCTATCTTAGTGTAGACTTATTTATTATAGGGTTGAGCTTAATTAGGAGTTAACAAATCTGGATTCTAGTTCCAAGGCCACTGCTGTCTTACTGCTTAAGACATTAAATTAGAGTGATTGAGCAAATCAGCCTAACTTAATCCAGGCTTGCTTTTACCATAAATTTGTCAGAGAAGAGCATGTTGTTGTCAGAGAAGAGATTCTGCATAGGGTTATGTGGATGAGGATGAAAAAGGGAAAGAATTCTGAAATTTTAGAGCCTCATTTCCTTATATTCCAAGTTAGTATGGTCATTGTATAATATTTTTAAAGAAATGGTGAGTTAAAACTTAAAAATCCTTGGGGTACCTGGGTACCTTGGTCAGTCGAGCGTCCGAGTTTGGCTCAGGTCATGATCTCATGGTTTATGAGTTCTAGCCCTGTGTCGGGATCTGTGCTGACAGCTCAGAGTCTGGAGTCTGCTTCAGATTCTGTGTCTCCCTCTCTCTCGCTTTCCCCCCACCCCCATCTCTGTCTCTCTCTCAGAAATAAACATTAAAAAGACAACTAAAGCTTAAAAATCCTTTACAAAGCAAAATAGTACCACTCCTGTTGGTAAAAGTAAATATAGACTGCTCCTCCTACTATAAGAATTCTTAGTGCTATCAGCTGTTGTTTTCATATATTTTATCCATTAAACATCAAGGAATGTTTTTTTCCCTCTCAGTGTGGAGATGATTATCAGTGCTTGTGCAATGATCTTTCATTCCCACACGTCCTTTGTTTTCCATGAACTTACTGTCCTTTTTGACCCTGCCTTCTACCACAGCTGGTTCTTGTACCTGACCAGTCTCTTACACTGCATACCTGGTATCTGCTGTCACCATTCACCTGGCTCAGGAAAATGAGCTGTTTTTAGGAAAGGGGTGATGCTGGGTTTGGCTACTCTCTGCCTTCCAAATAAAGTCTACATGTTTAGGATTTCAAAGTGTTGTCTTACCCTACTGCTGATGCAGACCCTTCACTGTCTTCCTCATTATGTAAACATGGTTGGAAATGCATTGATACTGATCACACATTTCCCTATTACAGTGGGCTTTGGTTTTCAGTATTTATTTCCTGCTTCTTTTATTCCATGTTTCCATCTCTGTTGACAAAACTTGGTATTCTACTCACGAGTATATTCACAAGAGTGCCCAGGAGATTTTTCTCAGGCAATAAGAAGCAACCGAGTAGGGCTGTTGAGTTAAATTGAATGGCGGGGCCACACCTTTAGGTCTGGGTATTGAACTTAATGTTTCATGGACCTGGACAAGAGTAAGTCTCTGGTGTTTGTGTACTAGAAAAGAGTAAGTGTGACTGGAAGGGAAGAGTCACACTGTTTGACCAGTAAATGCTGGAGTTCACAAAACATTGCTAGAGATCAGTGACCAACTATTGAAGACACTTGAAGTCATGAATGTTCTACATTGCTAAATAACTGATATGTTTGATACACAGGACACACATTTAAAGCCTATCAAGAATCTGCAAAACATAAGAGGAGTGTTCCAGAATTTAGGCAGGTTTTAAAACCAGAAAGGGTAAATACTACATATTCAAATAAAGATTTGTGTTATACATGGGGTGCCTGGGTGGCTCACTCAGTGGAGCATCTGACTGGATTTTGGCACAGGTCATGATCTCACAGTCGTGTGATTGAGCCCTCAAGTTGGGCTCATGCTGAGCCTGGAGCCTGCTTGGGTTTCTCAGTCTCCCTCTCTGTCTTTGCCCCTTCCCTGCTTGTGTGCATGCACACATGCTCTCAAAATAAATAAGTAAACATTAAAAAAAGAAAGAATTTGCATTGTACAGTTTTCTTTTGCCTTTTGTTTAGGAAAAAAATCAAATTTGAAAAATATTTTCAAGTAGGACCAGAAATAGCATTTTTTAAAAAAAATTATAACATGAAGGCATCTTTCCTGACAAACAACATTTCCTGGCAATTGGAGCCCTAGGAAGGCCACGTGTTTTACAAAGAAATAGAGGTGTCAACATGAGCCTTGTCGTTGATTGGCTTCCTGAGCCTTTAAATTTTTTGTCTGTTTATTCTCCCTTATCCTGCCGATTTGACCTATTTGATTCACATTATCTGTATTTTCTTCTTAGATTATTAAAACGGGAAGAAAGCTTCACATTCATTCCTCGGTCCCGTGAAGAGCTTCCAGATAACTTTCCAAAGGAAATCCCTGGGATCTGCTATTTCCTGGAGGTAAGGACTGGTCCTAAGCAGCCAAAGCCTTCTCTTTCTTCATCAAGAATCAAGAAAGTTTCCTACAACATTGGCACCATGTTCCTCCGGGAGACAAGCCTCTGAGACCTTCAGCAGATCAAAGACTTCTCCACAAAGCACAAGCCCACAACATGGGTCATGAAGGGGGAGTGCAAAGAGATTGTTTCTCTTCCACTGATTTGCTGAGAACAAGCAGCAGAATTTCTGTGTTATGTTAGGCAATAATCCTAGAAAAAGGTGGGTGATGATTGTCAGTAAAAAAGAAACCGGAGGGGGCGGGGCAGAAATAAGAGGTGTCCATCCATAGGAGTGCTTTTAGTCATATATATATTTTAATCACAACTAACCAATAAATAGATTCTGTGTTTTCTTGTTTGTCGCACATACAGGTATCTTTCCCTATATATTTCTATCACTTTTGAGAGCCAGTTTTGATGATCAATTCCTACATTTAGTGAGTTGGTATGTGAGGAATATTTTATAATTTTGTTTCCCCGAACAGACATTTCATACGTACATCATAGCTCTGTGGTTGCCTTCCTGGCAGGAAGAACTATAACTCCACAAAATATTTTAGGGATATTACCTATTTTTATACATCTCTCTTCTGAATAATTCCATTTCACACACAACACTATTCAATTGTCAGAATCTGCTACTGTGTAGTTGGTATATTATGTAACTAACCTATTAATCAAATGTAGTTTGACATATTTAGACAGATTAGTGCTTGGACTGAGAATACATATAACAGGATTTCAGATGCTGAGAAAGCACCGTAAGTCTGCTTAGTAAACGTATCTTTTAAATTTAATTAATGTAGCATGGAATCCAGAGGAAATCAAATTTCCTAATAACAGATTGCGCTGTAACTAGGATCACAGAAAAGTCTTCTTACTATCTTCTACCGAATGCCGGTTACAATGAAATGCTTTGCTGCATTGGACCCTTTTCAATTTAGCGCTTCTAAATCTAGGTAGCTTGTGCTCCATGTTCGAGGGCATTGTCATAAGCAGCTTGTTGCTACGGAACTTGTTAGTACTTCCCCCCAACCCCACCTTGCCCAAGCACTGATGCCTCCTAAGTCTACCTGCCATTCTTGGGAGCAAATTCCTCAACGCTGGCATTAGTGACAAAGCAGTAGTAGGGACATTTTGCCAAGAATGCTGTTTCCTCTTGCCAAATAAGCCAGGGGTGGGGGGTGGGGGAGGAACCCTGTATTTTATGGCTTTGAGATTTCAAAAAAACAAAAGAGTGTTTCTTCTGCAGTTTCATTGATGTGACTCTTCAGTCGGTGAATCCCCTTGGTGAATGCTGAAGTAGGTCTAGCCTTCAGGCCCAGTAATTGTCATCGTGACAGATAGGCTTCTATTGCACATGGTGCTAACATGGAGAGCTGTTCCCACGAATCAATACTGCATGAAAATATTATCGCAGACTCGCCCTGCAATTAGGAGCACAGCCTATCCAGAGTTTTTCTCCTTTGGATCAAATATAAAACCCAAGTTTCTATTGAGGTTGATGAGCTGGAAACATTGGTTTCCTTGAAACCTTGAAGGGGCTCTTTCTTTTCCTTCAGATGGTATCCTCATAGACCGCTTATGTCTACTGAATGTAATCCATTTCCTGTTCTAGTCAAGCATTTCGGCTGCATTACGATTTGTTTACGACAAAACTCAGCTAAGGAGCATATTAACTAATGTCCAGTGTAACTGTGGGGCTTATGAGTATTTTTAAGTTCTCTAAGTGTGTAGCTAGAAAACATTTATAGATATGCCAAGTATTTGTTAAAATGGTGATCACTTTTGTAATTGCACCCCAAGACTTATGAGGACCCTAGGGCAACACTTAGTGTGGAGACAGGATCTAGACCCTGAGCTCTCTGATAGCTCCCTGTCCCTCTCCTCCCTGGGTCTAGTAGGCCTCTGTTTTGAACAACATGGAGGCCAGAAAGCTTGGACATTTAAGGGGAGGCATATAGACTGAGAACAGGGTGCTGTCATGGAATCTCTTCAGGGGACTGGAAGATTAAACTACTTCCTTAACTGGGAATAAGGAGAGGTTTACCATCAGGTGGCCAGTACAGGCTGGGAGCACCGGAGCCCTCATACTAAAAGCAGTCAGCCCTTGCAATGTGTTCTGTACAGCACAGGAACATTGAGAGAGCACCAAGCTTGCTCAAGTCACGGAAGCTTATGCTGCACAGGAATTTACTTAGGGTTTATTATGATCATAAGTAAATCAATAAACATTTGGGTGGTAAACAATGTGTTTTGTAACCATAAAGCCGAAAGGGACTTCCAGTAATCATCCAATTTATTTCTCTGTTTTTTGTGAAGATTTGTCTGAGCAACTGTTCTAAATAGATGATCATTCTCTCTATATTTAAGAATATCTATGGCAAGCATATTTTAAAAGCATCATTAAAAATCCACTTCATTATCCAGTAATTGGTAATAGGGCCCAAGACATGAATTGTATATATATTCAGTTGGTCAAAATAACAAACTCTTTTAGTTTCTATGGTTCTACTTAGAGAAGAAGTAGCCATATCATTGTCACAAATATCACAACGAAAAAGATACCAGAGATCTATTATATATCACAGACAGGATGTAAACTACATTTTTCAAACAATATAATCTAAATGTATCTTTGAAGCTAGAGTCTGAGACAATAGTCTCATCTGTTTCCATTTTGCCAACCTGCAAGCATTGACTATTAGTTATGCTGTTGCTATGTGTTTGCAAGTTAACTGCGTAAAATGGCCTTCGTTCTAGCTGCTGTCATAGAATTTAGAAACTGTGAAAAACTCTTACATTTTTATTTCTCCGATATAACACAGTCCGCATATTCTCCATTTTGGAATTAAAACTATAACCATGAATCATAGCGAGGATTTCACTTGACTAATATCTATACATTATTCTTACCTAAAAACTGTTGCAGACACGATGCATTTTAGTGTGCAGAGTAAAAGAGAATGTAAATGGGGTGTCTCATTAGACATGTGGTATTAGGGAAACAGTATTAATCCACTCTCAAAAGGATACATTAAAATATAATTTGGCACATAGAGCTCCTTCAGTTTAGTGTTCTTTTAGGAACCTGTTTTGAAGAAGTCACCTTATGACTAGGCATCAGCAGCAAAGATTCACAATGGCACTAGTATTATTTTGATAGAACATCATTGTTTGCAAATAAATCAGTTATTCAACAAAGTCATATACCTTCATATGTACCCCCAAACACAGTGCACAGTATGTGCTTTGGGAATCTGGATAAATAGGTAACATTAGCCATAATAACAAAGATTAATACTCAATGCCCACATAAGACAGTTGGCTGTCTCAGCCACGTAGTGTGACGTCAAGAAGGAAAGAAGACATAGCTCCTATGTAACAGGTGACCAAACTGTCTAAAACCTGCCTTGATATCCATCTCTTCTCCTTTATTTTGGAATTCTCTTTTAATATCTGACTGTGTGGAGTCCAATGAGCTATGACCTGTTAGGACTCTGAGATGGGCACTGATGCCTGAGACTTTGAGTCCATGGATTCAGCACTTCAAATGTGAACTCTCATGGTCTCACACTTGGTCTTCTTGTCCAATGACAATAGTATCAGGGACATAGTCTTTTATTGTTAAAGTGCAAAAATGTGCCTCTCCGGGAAACAGTAAAACGAGACAACAGCTTCTACAGAATCTTACTCCCAAGTGCAGCAGGGCTTTTAATTGTGCAAAATGTTCCAAAGATTTCAAGCAATAAAGCAAAATTAAATTGATGCATGCAAAGAAAAGGCAAAGCCTCAGAGCCTGGAAAACCACCAAGCTCTGTTTTTTTGTTTTTTTGTTTTTTTGTTTTTTTGTTTTTTTGTTTTTTTGTTTTTTTTTTTGTACAAAAATACTGCTACCAATTGAGATCCTGTATTTCAGTTTGGGAGATATCAAAAAGGAACTCAAGATGACAACTGTCATTATGTCATTACATATATTTCCTGAAAGCGCCTTGGGATCGTGACTTGCTGAGG
Source organism: Panthera onca (assembly GCF_046562875.1). Taxonomy (NCBI): domain Eukaryota; kingdom Metazoa; phylum Chordata; class Mammalia; order Carnivora; family Felidae; genus Panthera; species Panthera onca. Next base: position 109,727,043 of record NC_138348.1, read on the forward strand.
GCAGGTATAACGGATCGTCAGGGCCTATTTACACAGGTAGGTTTCTGTCTTATCATGCGTTTGGAGCATGACCCTGTCTTACTCCATGCTGTCACTGGAAACAAGCTGGCTCCCTCAACCATGGCCCCAACAACCCCATCCTCCTTGTGCTTCTGAACCTAAGATGGCCACAGCAAAAGTTGCTGATGTCTGTCTCAGGCAGACAGAAAGACTCACTCCAGGCCCAAGTAACAATGCACTTCTGAAGTGAACTAAGCACTTCAAGTTGTGCTGGGGCATGCCAACACCTGCAGCTTTTCCCTGTGCTTTGTCTTCAAAATAACAATCTGACTCCAAGCACTTGGTGTAACTTCATAGAAAATTCCTTCAAAATGAATGATATATGACTCTGCATAGGCTTTGGGCAACACCAGATGCCTTTCAGCCAACAATACCTAGAAACTCAAGTCCAAGGACCAAGCCCCATACTGCAGCCTAGGTATTTCTATTATTAAGTTATAGATCTTCAACTACAAAATCTATGTTGTATCAGAGGCTTCTATAAGGGTATTTTATGAGATAGAGCTGGAAAAACACAGTATAGGAGAGACTGAGTAATCAGAGGCTAACATATTCCAATCTGAATGATTCTGTATGGGTAGCTCTTGATAGGAATATACTTCATCCACAAGCAGTTGATTTCATATATACATAAGTTGTGTTAACATGACTGAACTTTATTGTTAGATGGATAAACTGGCCCCAGCATTGGACTCAGTAGGAGGATCCTTGAGGTGGTGAATGAAGAACAGACTCTGATATTATAAACAGAGTAACATAAATCTTGTCAGAATATACTGAGATAGTGTGCAAAATTCCTTCCTCACACTTGATTCAAACAAATGAAACCTAAGTATTCTTGTCCTGCTGCTTTTCTGTTGCCTTCCTTCCTTTTTTTCCTTCTCCCTTTCATAAAGAAAGGTCAGTGCTACAGTCAATCTCACCTTATAAAATAGTTACAGTTTTATAATGTAATGAATGCTCTTTGTGTGTTTGTGGGTGTACGTATGCGTGCGTGTGTGTGCTGAATGTAGAGATTAACATGATTAAAAGGAGTGCCATTTTGAAGGACCTACAAGGTCAAAAATTAAAGTTTGCATTTTTATTTCCAATATGTTGTGACCAGAGCACAGCACCAGTCAAGTGCTCCACTGCCATCCCATCCTTATTAAGAAATGATCCTGTTCAATGGTTCAGCTCATCAGCTTGGTAGTCTCTGACTGCCTACCTAAGAATGATCTAGGAAGCTTTCAGAAATACAAATTATTGAGCTTTACTTGTGTGGCCTAGGAATCTGTACTGAGAAAAAAATCACTCTCGGTAATGTGAATATATAGCCAGATTTGGGAATTATTGAAGAGTATTCAAATCATCCCAATTACTAGGAATAAATACAAGTTGACTAAGGGAGTATATATTATGTCATGTGTAGTTATTTTGAAGAGCTAAGTATTCTGGGCTTTGTGGCATTATTTCCTTCACAAGTTTTAATTTTAGTTTTAGTCTCAAATTTACAGTCTGCTTTTTGAGCACGATATTTCAAACCTGTTAGAGAAAGGAGTCAACACTAATAAGCATGAGGAATGAATATTGCTCACTATAGGGCTATCAGGCACACTAGATATGGTACCATTTTCTTAGTTACCACCAGAGCTGTGCAGGATATCACAGTATTTGCTGATACTCACCACCAAGATATTAACTATCAACTTTTGAACACAGAAGCAAATGTCGAAGTGACAGCCTGATTTCTGAATGCTTTGATTTTTATGTTATAAGAAATCACCAACTCAATACTTAGTCTCACTCTGTACTTTTCACATTGAATTGTGCATTCATCTAAAAATGATTTCCTAGCAATACTTTATAACAACCTTGCAAGCAATAATTTAAGCCATGGTATGATGCCACATGAAACCTGCACTTTTGTGCACGTCATAGAACCTTTAGGGAAATAGAGACACGTTTTATACAAGCAATAATATAGCTGGCATGGACTCTCAAAAGATATCCGTGATTCTACTACAGCGAAATGAGCAGCAGCAAGTGATAAGTTGGACGAAAATTAGCTGAGCAAATAATATGGTTCATCTGTCTCAGAAGTTATTCATTTGCACACATGCTATAAAGTAATAGACTCCCATCACATTATTTCTCTTGTATAACTTTTAAGTACCTATTGTAATATGATTTCTATTCCTCTCAAGAGATATGTGTATGTAATGTTGCCCAGACTTTCAGATCTTTGTGGAATATAGTAGTAAGGAACAGTTAAGGATGGATAAATGAGTAAAGGTGGAGCAGAGGTTGGATGAGTTGGTTGAGAATGTAGGCTTTGCAGAAATGTAGATAGATGTTAGGACATGTAAATTCAACTCTTGGATTGATAAGGTCTCAGAAGATGAAAGACAAAAAGAGCTCACAACTACTGTTTTCTATGGTGGCAAATACTTAGTGAGTACAATAGTATTTTGTCTCCGGAATATGATTGGTTGGTTGTCACCTGTAGCATAATTTAAGAAACATCTGAAAATGATTCTGTAGCCATGTTGCAAATAACCTGCCCTTCTCAACTATTTTGATGATAGCAGTGAAGCTTGCAAATTTCAAACTGAGGAACTTAAATGTTTAGTCTCAAAATGTAATTTTAATCAAATATGGCATAATCAATAATAATCGGTCCTTTAATACTTAAATTACCCCTCCACCATTTAGCATAACATACTAGGATTATAGCTAAAAGCAACCAGTAAATTTATGTGACACTGAGGAACTTCTAAACATCAGATTATCATTTAGCAAAGTCACATAAGCTTAGGATCCATTCAGAGGCCTCTCAATAAGATTACAGCTCCCATCACTGCCTCGGCCTGTAAGCTCTCTTTTAACCATGAATCTGAATACAGTTGGGATGGTGCATGAGTTTGCTGCTAGATTACCTTCCTGTTACCACTGCAAAAGTTAAGGCAGCATCCTTGTCACAATTTAGAGAAGCCCCCTGCTGAAAATCCAACAGGATTGTTGATTCCCTGAGAAAGCTTTTGACAATTTTCTTTTGGTATGTCATTGGATGCTTAATTCTTAGTAAATGTGCTTTTGATTGTTAAGAATGAAAAATACTTAATTTGAACGTGTTAAACTATAGTGAACTTATCCTCTCAGCAAATTCATCTAGTTGGTGAGCAGATCATTCTTAATATTAGACGTCAGTACTGTTATTATGGAAAGCAGAAAACTAAATAGCAAGCCCGAGTCGTACCTTGTTTCTGATTCTTTTGATACATATTTTAAAAATAAAGGGATCAGTTCATGTTCAGCCTTCTTTTGTGGCCTTTTCACTATTTGGAGATAAAGAAGAGATTCTTGTAAATATGTTTTTATGGTGGCCTATTAATACAGTCATGTATTAACTGGGGTAAAATCAGAAATGTGCAAAATTGCTTCTTCACACTACCTCCGTTTTTCAAGACACTCCTGCCATTTTGCTGCCTGGCAGTTGTAAGTCAGACTCAGACAGACGGACACGGGATGTGTGGAAAGGGTGGGGATGGGAGGAGCCTTAGAAGAGATTAAGCAAAAAGATTTACTTGTTTTTTTCAGGAAGGTATAGATACCCTTAGAGGAGAGGAAGTTTCCATAATAGACACATGTGGTTTCATGAAGCCAAATGACTTATCTGACTGCTGATCATTCTTATTTTGAAAAGAGAAAAGGGAAAAAATTCTTCACAAGCCATACTCTGTTTTCTTAGGAGGTAGTGTCAGCCGCTCAGTAGTGGCACCATCAGTAATGCTGGGATTAGAGCCTCACAGAGATAAATATAGAACCCCTCTGAAGGTGGCAGATAGAACCAGCCATGGTTTCTGTGATAAAGGTAAATGGAAGTGTCAGAACATTTCCCCCTTTATAACACGCCTGGCTGAGGTAACATTCAGGGAGAATACAGTCTGATTTTATACATCCTTTTTCTGGGTGTTCTGGCATGATAGCAATGATAGCTTTCCCTAGCTGGGAACTTTGATCACTAAGAATGAAAACTATATTGGGTTCTACAATCAGGAAAATCATTTTTGGAGCTCTGCTCTCCTCCAAATTCTTCTTCACCCTGTTCTCCAGGTGGGCTTTGGCTGCCGGCATGACTAGCGCACAACTGTAGATAGAAGCCTTTCTGACCCCAAGCCCACCCAGCTCCTGCAGGGACACTCCAGAATTGGAGCCAGCCAGAGTCACCCCAGCATCGGACCGTGTGCTGTGGGAGAGAGCAAGAGGCGCCCTCAGGCTTCCGAAATTAGAGGCGGTCAGGTAGCCCTTTTTCTTCACATCTATGGAACTGGTAATTCGAGCAGAGATTTTTTAGAACGGGAAAATTTTTTTTTTTTTTTTTGCCATTTAATTTAAATGTATTTATTTATTTTTTTATTTTTTAATATATGAAATTTACTGTCAAATTGGTTTCCATACAACACCCAGTGCTCATCCCAAAAGGTGCCCTCCTCAATACCCATCACCCACCCTCCCCTCCCTCCCACCCCCCATCAACCCTGAGTTTGTTCTCAGTTTTTAACAGTCTCTTATGCTTTGGCTCTCTCCCTCTCTAACCTCTTTTTTTTTTTTTTTTTCCTTCCCCTCCCCCATGGTTTCCTGTTAAGTTTCTCAGGATCCACATAAGAGTGAAAACATATGGTATCTGTCTTTCTCTGTATGGCTTATTTCACTTAGCATCACACTCCAGTTCCATCCACGTTGCTACAAAAGGCCATATTTCATTTTTTCTCATTGCCACGTAGTATTCCATTGTGTATATAAACCACAATTTCTTTATCCATTCATCCGTTGATGGACATTTTGGCTCTTTCCATAATTTGGCTATTGTTGAGAGTGCTGCTATAAACATTGGGGTACAAGTGCCCCTATGCATCAGTAGTCCTGTATCCCTTGCATAAATTCCTAGCAGTGCTATTGCTGGGTCATAGGGTAGGTCTATTTTTAATTTTCTGAGGAACCTCCACACTGCTTTCCAGAGCGGCTGCACCAATTTGCATTCCCGCCAACAGTGCAAGAGGGTTCCTGTTTCTCCACATCCTCTCCAGCATCTATAGTCTCCTGATTTCTTCATTTTGGCCACTCTGACTGGCGTGAGGTGATATCTGAGTGTGGTTTTGATTTGTATTTCCCTGATAAGGAGCGACATTGAACATCTTTTCATGTGCCTTAGAACAGGAAAATTTTTAAGGAAGGAAACAAATCTGGATAATTGTTAGTCAAAATTATCAGCTAGAAAAAGAATTTAGGACAAAGATTTGCTGTCTTAAAAGACTCAACTTACTTCCATCCCAAAGTTGGAATGCTAGACACTTTTCAAAGTTTTCTAAATGTATCAAGTTCTTCAGCACTGAGAAAGAAAAAAAATGTTGTTGATGCATTTCTTAAGGTTTAACCCCCCAGGGATAACACACAATTATAAGATGCATTTAAATAATTGTTCTCTCCATGTTTCCATTTGTGGCAGAAAATATATAGAGGATGTCACAAAAAAAATAAACTTACAAATTGCGGCATTAAGCCACGGTTTGCAAATTGGGCAACAACATTCTTTACTTAAAATGATAAACTCATTTTTAATAATATAAGCATTGAGAATAATAGTCAAATAATATTGTGTTAAGACTTGTTCACATTAGGATTATTCATCTTATGATTCTCAAACCAAAATCTAAATCAAAGTTACTGTATATGCAGATCATTTGAACAAATATAAATATCCTACATCACCTCTGACAAACAACAGTCTATACATTTCTGTACCCAATGAGACATCAAATCCTGAACTATTCTACATTTGTTATCTCCCTAGAAGCATTCCTCTATACTCAATATCACTAACTTTCAAGGCCAGCAAGAGAAGACAGTTTTCTTCTGAGGGTGGGGTAGTCTGGATGAGTACATTTCTGTATAAGCACTTAAAACATTCCCTCCCTCTTTCTTTCTTTCTTTCTTTTCTTTTCTTTCTTTCTTTCTTTCTTTCTTTCTTTCTTTCTTTCTTCTTTCTTTCTTCCCTTTTTGCTTTTTTCATTCAAATCTCCATGAAGTGAAGCATAATATTGGAAATATCAGGGTGGCCAGAAAGCTTATCAACAACCTGAAACCCCCCTTCCAAATTTTATTGGTATAAGTTACCATGTTGAAATTAAAACCCAACCTTGGCTTGGAGTCTCAGATGAATTATTTTTATAGTATTTGACTAGAAGGAACTATCAAGAAGAAATTAACTCTTATGGTAGATGTCATTCTAGCCAGGAAGGTCTCAATAACCTAGATGACTGTGTAACTATCTACATTTATTCAGGGGGGTGTTTTTAAAACTTCTTTAGTCTTTGTGGTTGTTGTGTGAAGATGATTATTCCTGGATGACAGCCAAAACTATTATTGCTATATTTTTCATCTGTTTCAAATGTGTCACCAGGCACTTGTAAAATCCATTCCTTGTTTGTTATATGACTCCGTGACCTGGGATAATGGGCACTCATTGCTTTTTTTTTTTTTTTTTTTTTTTTTTTTTTTGACCCTCAAAAAACTTTTTTTTTCATCTAAAAGAATTCTTCTAGCAAAAATGTAAATAAACACCTGAGTATGGAGGTGTCCCATTTTATGAGCATATATGAAATACTTTGGATTCATCTAGACTGCAAGAAAGGGAAAGGATAGAAACTGGGAAGATGAAAAGAGACAGAAAAGTCAAACTTTACCTACATTAAGATTATGTCTGTAGCCCAACCCTGTTCATTCCAAAGAAGGCTGAAAAAAGATGAAATGATGATCGATTTTTTAAATACGGTATTCATATTTAATAGAATGTCATAAAATTCATCATGTCAAAACTTTGATAAATGAGAAACTTAAAAATATATGCTCTTCAGAATGAGTCTATTTAACTTTTTTTAACGTTTATTTATTATTGAGAGACAGAGAGAGACAGAGCAGGAGCATGGGAGGGGCAGAGAGAGGGGAGACACAGAATCCGAAGCAGGCTCCAGGTTCCAAGATGTCTGCACAGAGCCCAATGCGGTGCTCAAACTCACAAACCGCGAGATCATGACCTGAGCAGAAGTCAGACGCTCAACCGACTGAGCCAACCAGGCACCCCAGAATGAATCTATTTAAAAGTACAAGAACTTTTTGCTTCATACATGCCCACCGCCAGAATTTGTGTTGTCTTGGGAAAATGTGGTATTATGTCTTTAAACACTATTTGCCGTATGTCCTAATTAAACATTAGTATAGTCTTAATGAGAAACAGTGAAAGGGTCCCCATATTGAGTGTGGCTGTCGCTTGTGCATCAGTGGAATTTGATATTATTTCTCAGGAAGACTCTTGGCAAGAGTAAAGTGAATGGCCTGTGTACAGGGATTATGTGCAGTAAACTAATTAAAGATTGCCAGCTTCTCTTTTTATCCTTTTCGTTCTTTCTCTCTCTCCCTCTCTCCCTTCTTCTCTCCTTCTTTCCTTCCTTCCTTCCTTCTTCTCTTTCTTTGTAGCTCTTATGAAAGATGTAAATATAGTATTTCACTATTGGCTGGGGTTTCTCTTTTTCAGTTTCATGCCACTGAGCACAATGTGCATTCAGGAGGTAAGGAAAAAGAGAACATGTTAGATAAAGATTGTTTGGGGAAAGAAAAGGCTGAGATAATTGAGACCTTGGCTTCTCAGTTAACAAAACAGGGGTTTAAAAATATATATGTATGTTGTTCTTTCACAATGAATTTAAACACTTTCTCAAGAAGTTATCAGGGTCAATCTTTTTGGACATTTTTGCCCCTACAAGGATCTTCATTTAGAAGAATCCTCTTTACTTCTTTACAAATAGTAATTTTTTACTTGGGTACCAAGCGCTCATTGAAATAGAAAAGAAGATTTCTCCATTTGGAGGGAAACTGTTTTTTGTTTTTTTTTTTAATTACTTTCCAGTAAGGCAAATACACCCAATGCTACTTGATTTTACTGGCTTTTTATTTAGAGAGAACTGTTACACTGTCTTGCTTCCTCTGTATACCCCTCTGTAACTCAGTTTGGCATAGCATGATGTTTTGGGTTCTCTTTTGAGGGTCTGAAAACATTTGCTATCAATTTTCTAAGTCTACTGTATTGAAAAAGCAATATACAATGTATTCCCTGTTTCTTAGCTCTATGCCTTTGACATTTAGTATATATTCAGATAGCTATTTATAACCACAATTTCTACTTATTCACCAGAATTAACTAATTACCATGTTCTTAAATACAAAAAGACACAGGTTGGATCATCTACAAATCCCAACCCAAAACCATTTTTTTTTTCAAGGAAAATTCAATCATTTCTAGCAAAGTATTTGATTCTTAAGGGAAAAGAAGTGAATTATTTAAAAAAGTGAGGAAGACAGAATATGCCCTTTCATTTTAGATATCCCTAACACTATAATCATTTGAACAAGTATTGAGTAAGATTTAAAGAATCTTTAATCTCTGGAACTGAAAATGTTATTTTCACTTTTTGTTACTGTATTAACATTACATTCAAACTATTTGTCCTTGTCTCCATGATATAGATGTATTCATTACAGAAAATTGCATAGAAATAATGCAGCCTTTTTTTTTTTTCATGGAAAGATGTGCTTCTGTAAGTCCTTTATCTTTGAATTTTGGTTCTCACTTCTCATTTAGACTTCTTCTTTATACCCCTCAAGGGTTTTCTATGTTCAGCCAGTCAGGCCAGAGAAAGGATATGAAAACTTGAGAAAAATTTAACACTTTAAAAGAGTAAATTTCTATGTTAATTGACTTTTATTTATTTCATGCTGACCAAACTATTGTGAAATTGTGAAGACACAGGCAGCTACCATATAAATTGACACTTCAGAAAATCCAAATTACTTTCTTACCATCATTTCCAGTGTTAAGAAAGCCTGTGTCTCAAAATGATGCACAAGGTCAGTATTTGTTCAAATGAACACACATGACCTTCAGTACCTTTACCGTTTTTATTTCTTGAGGGAAATATGTTTAATAATGATGTAAGAGTAGAAAAAAATTGGTTGAGGGAAACAGAAGAAATTGAGATCAGATGAGAGCAGCTGGGACCTACAGTCCCATTTTCTCCATGTCTTTGCCTCCTGCTGAGTTGGCATATGAGGCCCAGATTGGTATTCTACTAATCACGGTCTCCTTAAAGAATTTGGGTAGAAGCAAAAATTACTCCAACTACATGGTCATTTGTTCACATCATTGCGGCAGGTTTTGACTACTGTGAATACTAGGTTAAGTTCAAATTTAAAAAAAATGGTCCATGGAGAGAAAGAATTTTTTATTTTTCTTAGAGATGGATAAACAGCTTTTCCCTTATAAAAGAAAAAAATCTTCCTGGGAGTTAGGCCTTGGAAAAACTCTGAAGTTTTATAGCATCTGCCTGCAACTACATTATACTTCAGTAATCAAGTGACAGAATTGCCTCATTATGCTTTTAAAATGTACTGATTAAGCGCATTCCAGAAATAATACATATCATTCTTCATTTCAAAATCAACCTACCTAAATTCTGACTCTTCAACTGTGAGTAGCCATTTTTCAAAACCAAAGGGTCTCATTTCCCAAACAGTATTTTAGATTTAAAAACTTGCCTGTTCATTTCAGTGGATAACTAGCCAGTGCATTTCCATCAAACATTCTGGCACTATATAATAATCAATAGGTTTCCCAGCTCAATAAAAACACATAGTTATAATGTGCTAGGCCTCCATTTGCTTCCTCTGCATGGGGTAGGTCTTACATAACGAGATACCTGAATTATTTTAATACTTTGGCCAATTCATTTGCTGTAATTTCATGGGTCTGAATTTTTGGTTTGGCTTGCGATGTAAATACTATTGTACATCTGCTATTTTGCTATCAGAGTATACTTTGTGAGTCATTTCTTTTAAAAAAATCTAGTTATCACAAACTTGAATTACAATGTCATTAATAATACCAGGTAATATACTAATATATCTGTAAGGCATGGTTAAATTGCATATATTTTGAAATGTCAAGCTATTTTTTTTTAAAGATGAATGCATCTCTTAAACCTGTACCATTAATTAAAAAGTTTCATTTGGTGTTTCATATTATATTTTCAATATTTTCCTTTATTAGTACAGGTTTAGAGAAACTTTTTCTGAATGAAATGATAAAATATGCCTCATTTCACTGGAATTTTAAGAATACTAGTACCTGTAAAAGTATGTAATCACTTACAGGATTATAAACTTCCACTCTATCTTCTTTGGTTTTCATGTAACACCACTTTTTACTTGTGTGATTATTTTTATTTGTAATTATTCCAAATCACGCACAGTGTAAATAGCATGTTTCATCATGAAAAATGTCTTTGTATTTATAGACTGCAGAACAAGGTAAATTTGTATATGAAAAATGAGGAAAGCCTTGGATTCTTACAAAACACAGTGGAAATAACAGTTGTGTGTGTTAAATTTACATAATTCATTACAAAATTAAGTCATGCATTTATTTACTTTCTAAGTCCAAACTGTCACTTATAAAATATTTAAATCAATAAATAATACCAAAAAAGATGAGTCTATAGATTCTTTTAAGCATATTTTTTTCACAACGTGAATGATAATGACTAAGAATATGAATGAGGGCTGCCTGGGTCTCTCAGTCCGTTAAGCATCTAACTCTTGATTTGGGCTCAGAGGTCATGATCTCACAGTTCATGCAATCGAGCCCCATAGGGCTCTGTGCTGGCAGCCCGGAGCCTGCTTGGGATTCTCTCTCTCCCTCTCTCTCTCCCCCTCCCCCACTTGCTCTCTCTCTAAATAAATAAACATTTTCTTTAAATGTCAGTTGCATACCCACTGGGTGCCTGTCAGCCCTCATCCAGCAGTTAGATTAGATGCTGCCCACACCTAAAAGAAGACCATTTTGATCCCATGTTCCTGTATTTCTGCAGTGAATATATATGAAAGCAAGTCACATTTGTTACTGTGTTGGCCCTCTCCTCCATAACCACTAGGTCTCAACTATACCAATCTATTTCTAGTATTTCTAGCTGTTCCCAAAGTGATAGGGAAAAATCTGTTATAGGACGGCCCACAGGACTGATAGGGGAACTCAAGTCCCTGCCCGGAGACTCCCCTTTCCGGTTTTTCTTCCCACCCCGCTTGCCACGCACAGACTATAAATTGTCCCCTCTGCTTATGTTTGGGGTGCAGACCTCTGGAGAATGATCTCGTCTGAGCCCACTGGTGTAAAATAAACCCCCCGCCTTCCAAGATCTCGAAGTGCCACTTGATCCTTCTGCCTGGTGACCCAGACCAGTTTCCATAACAAAAGAACTGTGTTGAACAGAGCTGTTCTCATTTTCTGCCCTGGTCCTCTTACAGACATCTGCAGTTCTGAAGCCACTGGGAAGTACTTTTCTGACCCTATGACACTGAGGAGGCAGAAAAAAGTAGAGGATGTGTGCACACATGCCTGTGTGGGGCGTGGGAAAACTGCAATTAAAAGGCGGAAATGGAACAAAGTTCCTGGGTGTGGAGCAGGATGGGGTCCTGGTTATGCAGCTCTGGCTACATCTAAAGGGGCATGGGGCAATCTTCCTTAGTGGCTTCCATAGCCCCCAAATGCTACACATATTTATAGATTTAAGCACTGATGGCCAGCAGAGTGAAACATTTCTCCTGGAACCCCCTATGTCTTAAGACTAATGCTTTGCTACAGGGAAAACAACCTTAGCTTGACAATAGCTACTAGGCCTCCACTCTCTTGGGAATCTTCTTTAGCATATGAAAATCTCACTGGAAACTTCCCCTGGACTTTACCTCCCCCAACCCCATAGTATATAACCAGTCTCTCATCATGGTCCCAGGGCAGCTCTTCCTGCCCATGGGTCTTGTCCCCTGTGCTTCAATAAAATCACCTTTTTGCACCAAAGACATCTTCAAGAATTCTTTCTTGGCCATTGGCTCCGGACCTCATGAACCCCACTGTCACCCCCAAAACCTCATCAGTAACTTCACAGGTTTTTCAAGACAGGATCCTTTTTGTCTTTGTTGCTGGACAAGATAATCTCCTTAAAACTTAGAAGGCTTCAGGTGCCTGGGTGGCTCAGTTGGTTGTGTCCAGCTCTTTTTATTTAAACAAATTTTTAAATGTTTTTTCCATTTATTTTTGAGAGAGAGAGCACGCAAGCCCGTGGGTGCACCTGCAAGCAGGGGAGGAGCAGAGAGAGAGGGTGACAGAATTCGAAGCAGGCCCCAGTCTCTGAGCTGTCAGCACAGAGCCTGACGTGAACTCAAACTCATGAACCTGGAGAAAAAGACCTGAGCCAAAGTCAGATGCTTAACCTACTGAACCACCCAGGCACCTCAAGCGTCCAACTCTTGATCTTGGCTCAGGTCATGATCTCAGTGTTTGTTGGTGGGATCGAGCCCCATTTTGGGGTCTGTGCCTATAGCTTGAAGCCTGCTTGGGATTCTGTCTCTCCCTCCCTTTATGCCCCTCCCCGGTTTGTTCATTCATTCTTCTCTTCTCTCTCTCTCTCTCTCTCTCTCTCAAAATAAGTAAACTTGGGGCACCTGGGTGGCTCAGCCAGTTAAGCATCTGATTTTGGCTCAGGTCATGATCTCAGGGTTCATGAGTTCAAGCCCTGTGTTGGGCTCTATGCTAACAGCTCAGAGACTGGAGCTTGCTTCTGATTTTGTGTCTCCCTCTTTCTCTGCCCCTTCCCTGCTCAAGCTCTCTGTTCAAGCTCTCTCTCTCTCAAAAAAAAAAAAAAAATTAACTTTAAGAAAAAATAAACAAACTTAAAAAAAAAACAACTTAGAAGGCTTCTGATCTATTATTTGCTTCCAGTCAGTTCCATTTGCTGGAGGGAAGGAGGCACTCTTAATCTCATCTTTGCCCCAGGCTGTCTGTTTGTCACACCAAGAAGTCTCACTGGGTCTCAATTCAATCTTATCTTTTTCTTAAAATTTCAGTTTTGTCTTTGGTTGCTTGCTTTTCCCCCCACCCCATACAGAAGTCCTTAGCATTGTCCACATTTTGTGTGCAAACCACCCAGTCCTGTCCTAAGCAAAGTTCCGTCTCTTCATACCTTGCCAAATACAGCAAGAAGCAGCCAACAACACATATTAATGGTCTGCCTCCCCACGACCACTTCTGCTGCAGACTGAAGGCGTTGGACTCACCCACCAACTTATCCAAGGCTGAGAGTTCTACCCAGTGTTTCGGTCCTAATGAGCACATATCCTCCTCTTTCCAACCTCATGGACCACCTCACCTCTGCACCAGAGCCATGGAGTTTAGGCTTTTGTGATGATAGCACCTATGTTCCCCATTTACACTGTGCATACTGATTAAGATATAGGATAGGCTGCACTTACAAAGGAATCCCAACAGATAAAGACCTCATGCAATGATTATGTATTTCTCACTCATATATCGGGACAGAAAGTTTCCAAGTTAGAGTAAAGCAATTTCATGCTGCCGTTCAGGGACCTAGTCTGAGGATGGCCCTGCCTGGTGCTATTTTCTAGGCCAGGCCTGGTAGGCATGGACTGCTTTCATCCACATTCCTACCTCTAGACTCAGTCTCACAGCCACAACTAACTGCAAGAGAGGACAGAAAAAGCAGTCCAACTCAAAAAGAGTAAGGATTTTGAAAACCTAAACTAACTCAGGCTTAATTAAGTCTGCATCTCCCTATTTCAAACAGAGCTGGAATCTTTCAGAAATGGTGCCTGCAATATTAGCCACGCGGGTATCTTGCTTCTCTAATTCTCAGGGACAGAGACATTCTCAACAAGTCAAAGATTAGTATTTGCAAATAAATCCCCCAAATAAAACACAGTGACCAGATCACAGATTCCCACAAGGCTCCCAGATGCCTGTGGAATGGCCGCTACTAATCAGGAAGGGACTCTACTGCAAAGTGTCATCATCACCATCATCAAATAAGAGGATGGAAGGTGACAATTCTTCAGGAGACAAAGCCCATCCCACCTATGTACCTGGTATATACAAAGTGCTAACAGAGCAGTCCCAACATTCATTCTCATGGAATTACAATGACCAGAACAAGAGAAGTAAGAAACCCCTAATCACTCCAGTGCTGTACAGATTATGCACACTTTCTTTTTTCAGGTCTGGACTTCAATCCCAGGACGTTTTCCAGTGTGAACAGGCAATGCCCAGAAGGTTTCAACTTTCAAAATACAGAATTTATATAGAAACACTTCACCAAATTTTGATCTCACTTTATGTCTTTTAGTTGAAAGTTATAATTACAGAAACATGTGCAAAGAAGTACAAGTTATTACTTAAGTGTGTGATATTTGGAATTATACAGATCTGGGACCAACCCCAGTCACGCAAGTTGCTGGCTAGGTAACGATGAAAACAATACTCCTATCCAATTTGACATCTGTGCTTCTGTCAGCCTACATTTCCACGGAAGGAAAATACTTCCTGGCTAAACCTTTCTGCTAAACCCCAACATGAGGAGACCAGCAGGAAATGAGTCCCTCTTTTAAGAAGAGATGAAGCTCTTTTAGAAGAGCTTTATTAATTTCATTTTCACATGTAATTCATCTGATGCTCTCACTTCAAAAAAGGCATTGGCTTCCATTCTTTAAATGTTCTTTGATGATGGCTCCATGACTAACAAGACTTGTCTCTCAATGCAGAATGCTTGAGGGGCCAAGTGAAAATCACAAACAGATGAAAGGGGAAGAATGTGTTGATTTCAAGTATCGGGTGCAAACATCTTTTGACAACATTCATGAGTAATTCAGGTGACCATAGTCTGAAGATTCCTCAAGTTTGTTGTTATTGTAACAAAGAGTTAACCATGCACAACTAGAGTGGACCAACCGCATCTCCTTCCAAAGGCTGAATTTACAATATTGGCTGTCTTTAAATTCTAACACCCAAGATTTATTTATGTGGTGCCCTCTATGCAACCAAGTAAGTGGTGGTTAGCAGGAAGTAGTTTGGAGTAAATTCATCAGAACAGAGTTGCATCTCAGTGCTTCTACCTCTTCTGTCTACTCTATCTTATTTGAATCTACCTCTTAATCAAAATTTAAATATAATATATTATCCTACACACACATCATCACACTGTGTTCTTT
This sequence comes from Panthera onca, assembly GCF_046562875.1. NCBI lineage: Eukaryota > Metazoa > Chordata > Mammalia > Carnivora > Felidae > Panthera > Panthera onca. The sequence goes on from NC_138348.1 coordinate 109,742,247, forward strand.
GGTATAATATGTTAATGCATTTATGCTAGATAAATGTTAAAGTCCAGTTCATCAATTATATTAAATATGCTCGAGTATCCCAGCTAACCTTAAGGAGAAATGCGATGAATGAGCCTGGCTATTTGCATGAGCTGATTTATATGAAGAAGTTGATTCAGATATTAAAAAGAAAGAGGAGATGTAAATGGGTTCCGAAGGAAAAGACCAGTGAACATTGGAGAAACAACAGGTTATCTGCTCTCCAGTCTGGCCTCAGGGAATAAGTGTGAGGTCTCATAGGAAGAAGCCCAGAAAGCCAAAGGTGAAGAGGCCATCCTGCTCAGGATCCATGAGATACCTGGAGCACAAAGAGTGCTGCTTCAAATTCTAGTTGACAAAGTTGACAGCTGGGGGAAGGGACACCCTCCCCATCTTACCTATAATGACCTAATTACACATGTTTGCTGTCACCAAATCCTGAAGTATCTGCTTTAGATTCTTCACCCTACCCAAAAGCATCTCCGTTATTGCCCTTATGGACACTGAACATGCAGTGATCCTGAATCCAGATGAATCCTTCACAATCTGCTTGTCTCTAAGAACTTTTGTTAAAAAAAAAAAGTGGGGAAAAATTTTCATGAAGCTAAATCAATTTAATTTGAAAACCTTTTCATTTGGAAATTAACAGAAAAACTAATTTAGATGTATTGAGGGGTAGGTGGTTTTGAGGGTTTTCCTGGCTTGTTTTTACTTTTCCAGAGTACTTGCCTTTTGCCCTGAGCCTCCCACAGAACGTACTCATTCTTTAGAGTGGCTACTCGGATGACATCTTTTATGAAATTCTCCCTATCTGCTTCCCTACACCTTTCACTGCCACAGTGGGGTACTACTGGAATGAGGTTGTGCCACTTAGAAATCTAAAATAGAATAGAACGATTATGCATTAATAGCCAATGATTAAAAAACAAGCTCTGTTTATTTAGATGGGTACACCATCAAGGAACAGAAAATTCAAGTCAATGTTTTTTGTTTGTTTTTTTAAGGTAAAGGAACCATATTGGCTCCTGAAAGTAAGAATTCAGGATTTAGATGTGGTGAAAGATTGCATTTATGTGTGATTCCACCCTCCCCCCTTTTGTTTTGGCTTGGTCCAGAGAGACTGGCTTCCCTTATGTAAGTAAAATGGCTTTGGCAGTACTTTTGTTCAATCACTGAAGGAAGGGAAAACCCTCTCTCTTCCTCTAGATAATGTTCCATGTAGATGTAAAGCCTGAAACAAATATCAAGTAATTACTTTGACCTGAGGATTACTGTGTTCTCACTGTCCTTTAAACCTGCCATGGCTTAAAGAGGGAGCAAATTATATAGTTAGCTTAAGCAATAAGGAAAAATTTTTTGATTGACTATTATCCAAAAGGGAAGGGATGCAGTGAGTTTGGGGAGGTAGCCATAATAATGCCAAATATTTCAGGGTTATTTAGTCTCCTTATGAAACACCTAGAATATGCAACCTATTGTACACACATCTAGGATCCCAGTATAGCCAATTCAGTGTTTTAGAGATACTTGCATTTGTATTTTCAAAGTAGGAATCAACTGCAATGGTAAAATGTAGTATAGAGGCTAATGTTTCAGGATGAAGGACAGTTTCCAATGTCTTTCAAACACATCATGTAGGCAGCCATCTGTTCTGTGCATGCGCAAGGTCAGCTCTGTGAGCTGACATTATATAATGTGTCATTTACTACCACTGCTAAAACACACCACTTTTAAATTACTGCATTGAGGGCAGGGACTTTGGGATAGAACCTACCATGGGATGAGATATTAAAATCTTAACCCAAAGAGAATTTTTTGAAGGTTCCCTTTCTTCCTTCTGCTCATTGTCATTCACCTGGAAGAAGTCCTGCATTCTCTTTCTGGGAGGAGACTCCTGCTCAATGGGATACTGAACTTGTGGGAACAGCTGTCCCTATGTGGCCAGAAGGCTGAGTTTTCTTCAAGATCACAAGTGAAGCACTTCATTGTCAAGATGCCTTATTAAGATAATGTAGCTCTGAGTTTATTAGTGCTAATGTGAGAGAGTGAGAAGTGATTGAAATACTTGATACTGAGGAACACTTTCAAATATAGAACAAGTTTTCAGCCAGTTAAGGAGTGAAATCTTCAAAGAACCTCTGCTGCTCTCCCTGCTTATGCACAATTAAGCAAGACTCCTAGGTAGGAAATATTGCAATGGCCACCTTATCCACCCCCTACCTCTAGTCAGGATGATTCAAACCCACTGGGCATGATCACAGTGGCCCCAGATGAGGTCTTCAAACAGAAATAGACAAAGCTTTACAAACTTGCTGGTCCATTCCTGCACACCTTTATCCTCAGGAGGGATTTCTTGAGGATGAGTCCACTTTTCATCACTAGAGTAAATTCTGTTTTAAAGTTTCCCAGATAAAAGTCTATGGTTATTACTAAATCTGGACTATCAGCCAGGTCCCATTTTATATTCTTTAATTTACTTACCCTCATAGCAACCTTACCAGGTGAGAATTAGTATCAAAAAATAGAGAAAGAGAAAGAGGATGGGCAACATTTCCAAAACCACTTGATAAATTTTAGAGCTAACTTTCAAATTAAGTGCCCTTCCCCATATGTCTCCAACACTTACAGAGGGACATTGTTTTACATTTTTTCCCTTTCCTTCACCTTAAAATCAGCTTCAATTTTCTTCACCTTACATTACAGAGCCTACATTTTAGCACTTGCAAGCTATATGCTAACTTTTCATCATCTTCAGGGCTCTTCATTCAGTCATCAAATAGTTACTATGCCCAGAACTGTACTGGGTTCTGGGACCATCACAGGTAAACAAAATATACATGTTTTATCTCAAGATGAAGCTGAATTAAATGTGAAGGAGACAAAGATTCATCAGAACTGCATAGTAATTCATAACTAAAAATAGCAAATAATGTAACATGGAACACTTACAAATAGAGCTGGAGAAATACATTACCGAGAATGACATTTCCACCAAGAACTGATGGGTAAGGATTCCACAAAAAAATATTAAGAGAAGATCTCTAGCCCTGTGGTAGAGGAGAAAAGTGGGAACCACTTTTCTAAAAAAAGAGCTAGAAATGAAGGATAAAGTGGGCGGCTTAGGGAAGAAAGTAAGAAGATGAAGTTGAAGCCCAAAGTAAAAGGAATATGTGAACATTGTTGCAGGAACACAATGGTGGGTACCCTCACATGGGATAAAGCCAGAACTCACATGGGATCTCACTATCGATAAAAAGTGGACCGGCAAGAAAAAAAAAAACAATCACCCTCAGCCAGAAGGTTGCACAGAGGAAGTTCTCTCTCAGTAGTGTTCAGGTAGGACAAGAATTATAGTTTCCCCTAAGAATTGATAACCAGAGGCCACAGTTAGGATTTTCAAATTATATTTTAAATTTAAAAATTGTGCATTTTAACTGTTAAACTACTATAAAAAAATTGTCCTGTCCTGGTGAGATCCCTTGTGCCTCTGTCAAGAGAAAACGCAAAACATCACTGGAATGATACTACTTCAACCCGCAGTCAGTTAATGCTTTTAAACGAAGCTTTCGCAAATACTAGCTCACAATCTAAATTTTAAAACCTAGAAGCAGGGGTAAATGCCACCAGGAAGGAACAAAACAGAACAACAGGGGGCAAACGTGGAAGGGGGTGGTTCTTGACCTCAGTAAACATGACAAAACCATCTTTCACAAGCACAGAACCTAAAAGCAACTTGAGGAAAAAGGCAGATGTCCTACAATGAAATCATAATTAGACAAATAGTATGTGTTCTCAGTAGGCATAGCATAAGTCAGAAACAGTTTGGCATATTTCAGGGTGCTGAGATAAAAAGAATGTGAATTTCGAATTCAGGGATTAAGGCAGAATAAAGGCATTTTTACATACAGGTGAACTCAAGAATTTGGAAGAGCTTAAAAGTATACTTGGGGAAGAACTCAAAGATTCTCAGAAAAAATTTCTGAGATGTAAGGAGAATAAGGAGAAAAGATATCAATACATATGTTGGTAAATCCAAACAAGCAATGACCATATAAATAAATAATAACCATAATGCTAATTGAAGAGATTTTTAAACCTCAAGGTGGAAGTAATGTAAAAAGTAAGGTAGGAATAAATGATTCGAGTGAAGTACATTAAGTCTTATATTATCTGAGAGGAGTGTGTGAGTATTAGCATTAGATTTTCTACAGTAGTTATGTCTGTCAAAATTGAAGAGTCAACTTGACAGAAAAAGAAGTTGTAAACTGCCAAATATATAAAGAGAAAACAAAAGAGGGGAGAAAAAAAGAAAACTCAATCAATACAAAGAAACAATGCAAAAGCATGGTGAAGAAAAATACAAAGTAGAATGTATATAAACCCAAATATCAGAGTAAGGACAGTAATGCAAATCAATACCACCAGTTTGAATAATGAGATTTTCATCTTAGATATTGAAGGAAAATGTTCAATTTATTCAGTTTCTGGAAACACGACAGTTAAAGTACCTGGGCCCTCCTGTGGAAAACTAAATAAACTGTGATATATATCAATATCATATATATCACATGCATATATGAAATAAAATCATTTTCTTGAATACAGCCAACTTTCCTCTTGAACACATTGTTATTCCCAATGAAAATGAACATGTGTGAGTTGAGGACTTGTATCATTAGAAAACAGAAGATGGGTCCAGGGCTTTGCTTTACTGTATAAGTTCACACTGCACAGAGCCATACTTTTAATGTAAGGGTGAACTAAAATATGATTTCTTCCCCTGCCACATTTCTACCACCCAGAAAACAGCAACAACATTTGACTATCTCATTCATTGATATTGACTGGAGGTGGAAATAAAAATCTCATTGAGCAACTAAAACCATATTATGATTCAAACACAGGTGTTCAAGCCAAATGGACACTACCTGAGTTGACCAAATCACCCCAAACCAAGAATTATCATTTTTTCCAAACCAAGAGTTATTTTGGGTCCTCAAAGAATGGCTATATCCCAAGCACCTGGGAAGCACATAGAAACATTCTCTAGAGAAACTTACCTTTGCCCTGGCCACAAAAACTTTTGCTCAAATAAGTTTCAAGGAAAGTAGTATCTCACACATAAAAATAACCAAATGTACAAGGAAATAAGACATTATTATGAGAAAGGGGCAGCTGAAAAAAAGGGGCAAAGCTAATACTGCAAAACCTTTTGGATGACGGAGTTAATGCAAAACATTATTAAGTGACTGTATTTAATACATTTCAATAAATTGAAAGAGGCATTACAGTAAGAATAAACAACAAACAAAATTTAAACAAAGCTAAGAAAAATTTATAGAAATGCATAATATAATAATGTAACTTAAAACTCCATCTTTGACCAAACAGCAGAATGGATACAATTAAAGAATAGTGAAAGGGAAAATCAAGAGAGTAAGGGAAGGTACATCAGAGAAACAAAGAGATGGAAATATAAAGACCAAGGGCTGGAGGACAGAGTTAGAAGAATTAACATGTCTTAAATGGAACGCCACCCAGGGGGAGAATGGGGTGGAAGCAATATAGATAGAAAATATAGATAGAATATAGATAGAAAATGGCTTAGATTTACCAGAAAAATGAGAAGCCAAACAATACGAAAGAAGAATGAATAAGAAGAAATCAAGAGCTAGAGAGAACTTTGGATACAATGCTATTTAAATTAAAAAAAAAAAAAACGGGGTTTCCTAGAAGGAGTGTAAAGAGGACTAACAGCAAAAATGGAAGTCTCAGGACAATGGATAGTTTCCACCATAGGCAGATGGAAGGTAAATGTCAACTTACTAAATTATATTCACCACAAAGTTTTCTTAAGAAGGAATGTAAAATAAAACCTTTTTATATGGCAATAGAAAATGGACAAATTTTGTATCTGGCAGAACTTTATTTATTTATCTAAAAAAATTTTTTTTAATGTGTGTTTATTTTTGAGAGAGAGAGAGAAAGAGAGAGAGAGGAAGGGCCAGAGAGAGAGGGAGACACAGAATCTGAAGTAGGCTCCAGGCTCCGAGCTGTCAGCACAGAGTCTGAATGTGGGGCTCAAACTCACAAACCGTGAGATCATGACCTGAGCCGAAGTCGGACACTCAACCGACTGAGCCACTCATGTGCCCCTCTGGTACAACTTTATTAAAGACAATTCCAAAGGATGTGCTTCAGGTGAGAGGAAAATAAACCCAGGAAAAAAAAATCTGAGACTCCATGATAAATTAAAAAAAAAAAAAAGGAATTGCAAAACTATGGGTAAATAGAAACAAACATTTGCCATATAAATCAATTATAATAGTATTTTGAGATTATAAAATATAAAATAAAACCAGACTATCTGACAATGGTGGCATGTAGATTGGGACAGGTTGATCAGAGATAATATGGAAGATATTTATATACCCTTAAATGTTCTAAAATTAGATCCCTGTGTTATTTGCTAGGAACCAAAAAAAGGTATCGACTAACCTGAGATTTTGGTAAGTTACATATTATCTTTAAATTTATAGGATAACATTAAAATAATAAGAATAAATGATGAAATAACCAAATTAGCAGATCAAAAATAGAATGAAAAAAGGAAATAATCAAAAACAAGGCAAGAAAATAAAGAAAAAGAAACAAAATGCTGAGCAAAAGAAAGCACAAAATATCGTTAGAAATATACCTAAACAGGTTAGTAATTATAATAAAGTAAAATGAATTTAAAGGTCAAGTTAAAATAAAACACTGTCAGACTTGGAAAGGGTACATCTACGTTATCTATGTGAAATATGTTTATAATATAAAAATACAGAAAGGAGAAGTAAAAGGGCAAAAAAAAGATATACTGAGTAAATGCTACACTTAAAAAATACAGCTCATTCTATGTACCACTATGTTTATTGCAGCATTATTTATGATAGTTAAAATATAGAAGAAAGCCAAGTGTCCGTCAATATGAGTTAAAAAAAAAAAGATGTGACATGTATGTACATGCACACACACACACACACACACACACACACATTAATATTACTCAGCCATTAAAAAGAATGAGAACCTTGGTTGAGGTCATGATCTCATGGTTTGTGAGTTCTAGCCCCACATTGGGCTCTGTGCTAGCAGCATGGAGCCTGCTTGGGATTCTCTCCCAGTCCCTCTCTCTCTGCCCTTTCCCTGCTTGCACTTTCTCTCTTTCTCAAAATAAGTAAATAACTTAAGAAAAATAAAAAAAGGGTGAGATTCTGCCATTTGCAACAACATGGATGGACTGAGAGGTCCATGCTAAATGAACTAAAAGAAAAAAAATTCCAGATGATTTCACTTATATGTGAAATCTAAAAAGTAAAACAAATGAATAAACAAACTAGTAGAAACAGACCTATAAAAACAGAAAACAAACTGATGGTTGCCAGAGGGACAGCAATGGAGGGATCGGAAAAAGGGGTGAAAGGGAGGGGAAGATATAAGCTTCCAGCTACCGAATGAGATAAAAGGGATTGTCAGCCAATGTGATTGTAATACACGGGGTAGCCACACTCACAGTGAGCATAACATAGTGTATAGACTTGTTGAATCAGTAAGTTGTACACCTGAAAGTAATGTAATGTTGTGTCAACTGTACTTTAATAAAAAAGGGTTTTTTTAATTAAAAAATTTAAAAATAAGAAATTTTTTTGAAATAAATTGTCAAGTCTAATTTCAACAGAAAAAGCAGCTATAATGATAATATGGTAATTGGCGATTTAGGCAAAACAACATTACTAGGTGTTGAGAAAGTCTTTTTCATAATTATTAAATGTTTAGTCACCTCAAAAGAGTAAAACTATAAACTTGCACTTTGTAAAAAAAATAGTGTTATATATGTTATGGGTAAATATAATTATAATTAAATATATAAATATATATACATACATATGTAAATATATATACATATATACATATATGTGTGTGTGTGTGTATCCCAATAAAAATAGGCAAATCTAAGAGGTAAAACAGGAAAATCAACAATTATAGTGAAACATATTTTTTAGACACTTTGGTCAGTAATGGATGGATTAAGCAGATAAAAGATCCACAAGGGCATGAAACATTTAAATAGCTCACTTAACGCCAGGTATAGAACACTTTACCTAATTCCTGCAAAATATTCTTCCTTTTCCAGTGCACAAAATAGATTCGAAATTGTACCACACTGGGCCATTGGATGTCTCAACAAATTCCAAATGATTAGCAGGTTTCAGTTTTAAATGGTAGTTAAATTCTCTTATCTTTGTTCTTTGACCCATAAATCATTGAATTTCATAATTTCAAAACTGTGCAACATTTCTACTGATCCTTCTAACATTCATTTGAAAAATTTAAATCAGACTTCATATCATACACAACATACATCCCAGGTGGTTTAAAGATTTAAATGTACAAGAAAACACTATAAAACTTTTAGAGGAAAATAGAGCAGAAAATCTGTATGATCTTAGGATTTCCTAATGAGACACAGAAAGTGTTATAGTCATAAGGCAAAATACTGGTACATTCATCTGCATGAAATTCTGTTCATTTTAAAAGTCACAAAGAAAGTGGAAAAGCAAGATCAAACTTAAAGAACACATGCGCATCTCATTTATCTCCAGCATATATTAAAGAACTTTTACACATGAGAAAATAGTAAATAAAAGGGAAAGGAATTTCATAGAAGGGAGTACAATAGACTCAAACGTTGGAAGAATGTGAAGTCTCACAAATAATTAGAGGTACAGTTATAAATAGAGATATACAAATCTACAAATCAAAACCACCATGAGATTTTCCGTCCTTCAGATGGGCAAAATTTAAAAGTGAAACATTATCAAGTGATAGCTGGAGTGTGTGGAGGAACAGAAATGCTCATCTATTTCTGATGGGAAGATAAAAACAGTAAAGCTATTTTGCAAACCAGTTTGACATCACGAATTGAGCTGAAAATATACAGCAAACCCAGTAAGACTTATTAACTCCACTATTCTGTGTATAACTGAGAGAATTTTTTTTCCCATATGCACCATAAGCCAGGTTCCAGAATATTTGTGGAAGACTTGTTATAAAGAAATAACGAAACAAAACAAACCAAAAACCAAAAAAATGGAATTATCCAAATGTCCATCAACAATGGAAAGATTAGTCTGTTATGGTATATTCTTAAAATTATCTAAAACACAGTATGTAAAATTAATGAAATAAAACGCTGCAACATTGATGCATCTCTAAAAGATGATGTTGACCAAAAGAAATAAGTCTCAAAAAATTCATATAGTATGATTTTAGTTACAAAAGTTTCAAAGGAGATAAATCTAAAAATGTATTGTTTAGGGATGCACAAATATGTGGTTGGGTTCTAAAACTACAAAGGAAAAGCATGGTAATAATTAACAAAGGGAATAAAAATGGCCAATAAACACAAGAAAGGTATTCAGTTCACTAGTAAACATGGAAATGAAAATTAAGACAATAAACATATCCTATTTCAAATCCAGATGTTGGCAAAAATTAAAAGGTGTCACAAAACCACAATTTGGCAAGGATATAAAGCCAAGTTAAAGTTTCAGATACCCACATCCACTAAATCTAGCAATCCAAACCTAGGTTTATGTCCAGGAGGAATCCATGCATATGAACACAAGCAGACATGTACAAAAATAAAGGGTGATATACAGTATCATTCTAATTAGTTAGCACTAGAATTACAAGAATCAGTGTGGTTAAATCTCAAATCTGTAATGGTGGCTACCTCTATTGACAGAAGTTCAGGAATAGATGCCCAGAAAGTATTACTTTATCTGTATGGTTTAATATTTTATTTCAAGAGAGAGTGATGTGAAGCACGTATGGCAAAAATGATAGGATGTGATGAAGCTAAATGGTGAGATGGCACATAGTATCCATTATACTGTTCTCTATGTAATTTTATATGTTTGAAATATATATTAATAATAATTATGTATAGACAGCAGGATATGATTTATAGGTATAGCACATTATATGTGTAGCACACGGTAGGATACTATTTATAGGCAACAGCACATACTGTTCTGGTGTCCTGGTCTTACCCGAGTATCATCTCATTTGTGACCGGTTTCTGAGACGCACACAAAAAAACACTAGCCACCTTCACACAGCTACACACTATTTATCATGCTGGGTTAAGGATGTGTCATCCATTTGCTTCAAGGGACTATGTCCTCATTGCTTATTCTCCTGGTGTCTAACACAGAGTGTTTGGCACAGGAAAGACAACCTATAAACAACTCTTAATGCAGTTGAAAATGATGGGGCTCTATTCTATGAAAAATAGTATGATTTTCAGACCTGGCTTCACATTAAGATCCTAGACCCACTCTAAAGCATATTAGGCAAATTAATCTCCCTGGATTCCATTTTATCAATCAAGATATCATGTTGATTGCTTACTTATACCCCAAGACACTGGAGGTATTTCAAAATTTACAGGTCATTTAATAAACCATACATGTATTTTATTTATTATTGGTTGGTATAGCTACAGAAAAAAATTAATCCTGGAATCTAAAATGTCTTGAATTAGCTGAAGTGTTTTCATTGAAATGTTTCAACACGGTGAGATTAAGTAATATATTTAAAGCTTAATATGAGTAGCATGAGGCTAGGGAAACAGCTTACTGAAGCTGAAAAAAATGTTTAAGCTCAGAAGCACTAAGAGGCAGAGTAAAAACTCAGTGGTATGGTTCAACCTGGTTGTTTAGAACTTGGTACCCATTCTGATGGAGTTTCTGCTGGTGCTGAATTGTTTGTTAAATATTTGGACTACCATTCCTCCTTTGAAGCAATATGATTTAATCAAATATTTAGTTAAAAGTAAATTCCAATACATACCACTCAAAAATTACCAGGTTATATATAGGTCAAATGACATCTATTCAGTCCTATAACTTTATCCAAATTAATGCAGATTTTGCTTTTTAACTTTTTGGTGATTCCAACATGTATATTTTTTTCTTCATTTCTTGAAGTGCTTCAGGGCTATTTAATACAGCCCCTACCTATTTAAGGTAGGCTGACAGTCTGTAAATCATGAACCCAGTGTTAGATGCATTAAATTATCGTCTTATCCCATATGCACATGTGAACAGATGGAAGTAGAGATAGAAATAATAGTAAGATTTAACATACTAGCTTTGGTTGAACTCATGTTTCTGTTACATTTTTATAACTTTTTGGTGAGTATACACATGGGTATGTGAAGGAAGGGCAAAAGGACAGCTATCACTAATTCAATGACAGAAAGCTGAGAAATCAGAAAAGTAATTTCTTCTTCTAAAATCTAGAAACATGACACTTTCCCTGAGGAGCTGGTTTAAGACGAGAATCTGGCATTCTATAACTAGGAAGGACTGTAGGTCTCCAAAGAGAATCAAAAGGATCAACAGCTTCCCAGAGAGGAGCTCAAGAAAGAGGCTGGAAATGTCAAAAGCATATAAAGGGAAGAGACTGGGAACACTTCTGTTGTGAAAAGTGTTTGGAATATAGTTTGTGACAAGCCTTTGTCACACAATCTCAGATTTTTCTATTCAAATTAAATGTTCTGTACTCAGGTAAATGACTCCTATGAATCCAAGTCCCAATGCCCACTCAACTGGACAGAGTGTACAAAAAGTAATATATTTTGTGGAAGACTAGGCAGAGTCTGTAAACACTGTTCAATCACAGAATTTTCTAGGCTTTCCTGACTTCTGAAGTGCTGAAAGCAAATAGGATAGCTTGAATACCCGGAGTTGGCCTGGAAGGGTGACTGTCTTTCATCACTAACCTCATTAAGCACTGGAATTGTCTGTAAGAAGGAATAGAAGCATGTGAGGGCTGGAACGGGCAGAGGAGAAAATGGAACATGGTATCTTCCACCGCAGCTCTGGAACCTTGATAGAAGAGGTTAGGATTGGCCATCTCCAGGAAGGCAGGGCTCATGGATTTGTTTGGAAGAAGGATTTGTATTTGAGCACACTGGTTTTATGCATTGCTTTTATGGTAGGTAGAGACCTATACCTTCGAACATTGTTACCTTCATTATCACGGTCAGTGTTTTTATTCTAGGGAATCGTGGTACAGATGGAGATTATGGGGATCATAGTATAGATGGATATTATGGGACCCGCAAACCACCTGCTGGCATTGACAGGATCCCAGAATTCCAAAAGCTGAATTAGTGTCTAAGAGTTCCTTAGCATTCTTAGGAGACAGTGGAAGGAAAGTTAAATTCTGGATGTTTGGTAATTTGAATACACATTTCTCATCTTCTATCAAAGGAGATGAGGAATAGCCTACCATTCCATTTTGAAAATTTTGCATCATTAGTGTTTCATACATATATTAGGTAATGAGAAGTAATAATGACAGTGGGTCTCTTTTAAATGCTTATTTAAATATTTTAAACATACAAAAAAACCCAGAATATAGTAAAATAATACCCCATATTACAGTCAGCCAAATTCAGCCTGTTTTTTTCAGAATGGTTTCATCTATAATTTTGTGTTGGCATTTAATTTTTTACATGTACTTTATACCCAGTGAAATGTATAGATATTATTGTGTAAAATTACAAAAGGCTTGGTTAATGCATAAACCCATATGATTGTCTTATTAATGGATTGCTATCACCCCAGAGGTTCTCCTGCATCCACTTCTAATCAATTCTCACTACTCATAGGCAACCAGTTCTTTGATTACCATTGGAAAAGATTGGTTTACCTGTTCTAGAATTTATGTAATTGAAACATTCAGTAATTGGCCTATTTATCTCAGCTCTTAGCTCAGAATAGTTGTGAGATTTATCAATATGGTTGCATATATAAGTAATTCATTGTTTTTATTGCTTAATAGAAATTCATTACATGAATGTTTCATTCATTAAATGAATGTATTCATTCCACTAATGAAAACAAAAATTTTTTGAGGTTTTGGCTATTATGAATAAAACAGTTATATAAACATTGTATAAGTCTTTTTGTGGATATATATTTTCAGTTCTCTAGAAGTGGAATTTCCAGGTGATAGGGTAGAAGTATATTTAAATTGTAAATAGTTTTCTAAGTTGGTTTTTCAGTATTTCATCCCACCAACAATGTATGACTATGCTGACTGTCCTGCACCCCCATCAACACTTGGTGTTGTCAATTTTATTGAAATTAGCCATTTTAGTGTGTGTGTAGTGGTATCTTACTATGGATTTAATATGCATTTTCCTGACAACTAATGATGTTAGAGACTATTTCATGTGATTATTAACCACTCCTTTTGGAGGTATTCTTTAATTATTTTTAGTTTTTTAGGAATTTATTATTGAGTTTACGAGTTCTTTGCATATGGTGGACGTTAAGTCTTTGTTACATGTACATATTGTGACTATTTTCTCCCAATTAATGGATGGTCTACTCATTTTCTTGATAGGTTTATTCTTGAACATATTTTAAGTTTAAAAAAGTACAAAGTATATCCCTGTGTCCTAAGAAATCTTTTGCCTATACCTAAAATTTTAAGATTTTCTCCTTTGCTTTGTTGGAGAAGAATGTTCAGATTTATAATCCACCTCAAATTATTTTTGGAAGTGGGAGTTAAAATTTAGTTTTCCATGTGGATATACAGCCATTCCACGATCTGTTGTTGAGAAGACTTTCATTTTCCATAGTTGCATTTTGTGCTTTTGTCAAAAATCAACAGAATGTATAAGTATGGGTCATTTTCTGGACCTCTATTCTGTTTCACTGATTTATAATGTTTTTCTTATATCAATAACCCACTGCCTTGATTAATGTTGCTCATAGTAAGACTTATGAATTATGCGTGTAAGGTAATATAAGTCTTTTGATTTTGTATTTATTTAAAATTGATTTGATCAAGATATTTGAGATCATTTGCATTTCCATTTAGAATCATCTTGAGAATTTCTACAAAACACCTCCTGATACCGTGAATATGATTGGTATTGCTTTGAATTAATGGGACAACTTGGGAAGAATATAAATTTTAACAATATTAACTCATCTAACCCACAAATATAATATAGCTCTTCATTTATATAATTTTCCTTTATTGTCTATCATCAATATATTCATTAAGTATAAAAATCTCTGATCCTACTGTAAGTGGTATTTTCTAACTTTATTTTCTAAATGTTTGTTGATAGTACATAGAAATGCACTTAATTTTTGTATATTGACTGTATATTGAAATCTTGCTAAATTAGCATATTTATGTTCTAGTAGCTTTTGTGTGTGTGGATTCTTTAAGATTTTCTAAGCACCTAATCATGCCTTCTACAAAAATAATTTTATTTTTATTTTTATAAGATTTTATTATACCTTTATTCCTTTTCCAATATTTGTTTTTTCCTCATGTAGATCTAGGTGTCTGGTCTATATAACTTTCTTTCTGTCTAAAGAATTTCTTTTAACTTTTCTTGCAGAGCAGGTCTGCTGGTAATTCCCTTAGTTTGGGGGGCAGGGGCATGGTTCTGAGAAAATCTTTTTATCATCTGCACTTTTGAAGATTTTCACTTGATATACAATTCTAAATTTCTTTTAACACTTTAACTATCTCACTCCATTGTCTTCTGGCTTGCATGATTTTTAAATGAGAAGTCCAACCTAATTCTTACTCCTGCTCTAAAGATAGGCTTTTTTCTTTCTATTATTCATTCAAGATTTCTCTTTGTCTTTGGTTTTCCACAGATGGAGTATGCTGTGCCTGTGTATAGATTTTGGGTTTTTATCCTCCATGGTGTTCTCTGGACTTCCTCTATCTGTGGTTTGAGGCCTATCGTTAATCCTGGAAAATTCTCATTCATTATTAATTCAATTATTTCTTCTGTTCTGTTCTCTCCTTCTTCTCCTTCTGGTATTCTAATTATGCTTATGTTATTCTTTTGGAAATTGTCCCATAATTCTTGGGTATCTGTTATATGGTTGTTTTCCTTCTTTTTTCCTCTTTGAATTTCGGTTAGGGAATTTTCTTTTTTTTTAAACATTTATTTTTGAGACAGAGAGAGACAGAGCATGAATGGGGGAGGGGCAGAGAGAGAGGGAGACACAGAATTGGAAGCAGGTTCCAGGCTCTCAGCCATCAGCCCAGAGCCCGACGCGGGGCTCGAACTCATGGACCGCGAGATGGTGACCTGAGCTGAAGTCAGATGCTTAACCAACTGAGCCACCCAGGCGCCCCATCGGTTAGGGAATTTTCTATTGACTTAGCTCCAAGCCCACTGAATCCCTCTTTGTCTATGGCAAATCTATCCATGTGCCCATTAAAATCATTCTCCATTTCTGTTAATTATAACTTTTCATTTCTAAATTTTTTATTTGATTCTTAGAGTTTCCATCTCTGCACTTCTTACATTATCAAGCATGTTGTCCACTTTTTCTGTTAAATCACTGAACATATTAATCATAGTCATTTTTACTTCTTATTGGATAGTTCTGATATCTGATTCTCGTTCTGGAACTCACTTTGTTACTTCAGATATTTTTCTTGCTTCTCAGCATGCTGTATTATTAATACATAGCTAATCCTGTAGCTATTGTAAAAATCACAACACATGTAGTGGCTTATACCAACAGAAATTTATTTGCTCACAGTTCTGGTGGCCATAATTCTGAAATCCAGGTGTCCACAGGGATACTTTCTATCTGGAAGCTTCAAGAAAGAATGTGGTTTTCACTGCTTCCACCTTTTGTCAGCTGTTGATTGAAATTCTTGGGACTTGTGGGTGAATTTCTTTATTCTCTACCTCTGTCTTCACAGGGATTTTCTCTCTTCATGTTGTCTTTCTCTGCCTCACTTGTATAGGGACAGTTTCTACTGGATTCAGACTCCACCCAGAAAATCCAGGATGCTTACTTCATCTTAAATTACATTCTTCAAAGATTGCTCTTTTTCTCCAAATGTAACATTTATAGAGTCTGGGAGTTAGGATATGAATATGGAGTTAGGATATTTTGGGAGGTCACCATTAATCCTATTACACATGTCCTATAAATTTGTTGAAAGCTGGACATGATGTATCAGATTACAGGAACTGCAATTCCTATAGACAGGATTGTTTGTGTTACTGGGGTGCCTGGGGGGCTCAGTTGGTTAAGTATCTGACTTCAGCTCAAGTCATGATCTCGCAGTTCATGAGTTAGAGCCCTGCATGGGACTCTGTGATGACAGCTCAGAGCCTGAAACCTGTTTTGGATTCTGTGTCTCCCTCTCTCTCTGCCCCTCCCCTGCTCATGCTCTCTCTCCCTCTCAAAAACAAATAAACATTAAAAAAATAACAAACAAATGAAAAACCTGCTCCATGGTTTTATAATAGCATTATTTTTACCCTGAAGGGCATCCTGTGAGCATAGCTGTGATGGTTAATTTTTTCTGTAAACTTAACTGCAACCCAGGGTGCCCAGGTATTTGTTTAAACATCACTCTAGGTGTGTCTGAGAGTGTTTTGGGGTGAGATTAACATTTGAACTGGTAGGTAGACGAAGTAAGGGATTGCTCTTAACAATATGTTCACCCTTCATTCAGTTGGTTGTAGGACTTAATAGAACAAAAAGCTAAACAAGAAAGAACTGGCTTTCTCTTCCTGACAGTCTTGAGCTAGGACAGAGGTCTCATCCTGGCTTTGCACCAAGAATGGAACTCACACTGTTTTCTTTTCTGGTTGTCAGGCCTTTATATTGTAGATTTGGGGACTTTTCAGCCTCCACAATCATCTGAGACTAATACCTATTAAAAAATCTTTCTTCCCTCTCTCTATAAATGATGGGTAAATAAAGCTTTCTAGATTAATCAATCAATCGATCTACCTAACTACATACCTTCTATTTGTTCTGTTTCTCTGAAGAACCCTGACTAAATTGGTAGACCAGCCCCAGATCTTTATATAGACCAGAAGTGCTTGGTTGCACTTCCTGTTTGTGCATATAATTTGATATGGGGAGGGGGGCATAGAGTCAACCACAGGAACTTAAATAACTACTACTAACCATTCTATTTCATGAATATCTGCGACATTAAAGAAGACAATACACTCAGAATGAGATGTTATTTTATATTACAACCACAGGATGTAGTATTTTCAAAAGAATCAAGCTTGGTATGGAAGCACATGGATCCAAATGTAGCCACAGGCAGCATTAGCAAGGGATGCAGGCAGGCTGCACCTGATGTGTTCATAGAGATCCTTTGTTAGCATGGTCTTTCCATAAAAACATTCTTAATTACAAACTCATTAAGGATGCACTAAATTGTCCATTTGTCAATTTGCTATTCTGTGGGGAGAAAATGATATATAATAAATGCTCATTATAACTATTATGTTATCCCCAAAGCATGTTTCAGGTGTCTGAATGCTATTTTGGGCACAAAACACTGTTGCCTATTTCCACAGAGAGTGCTCACTGCTTCTTATTCTCTCTATTGCCTGATTAAAGAAGAAACAAATACTTTAACCTACATTTACAATCAGCCTGTAATGGGGACAATAAGGGAAATACTGGCTAGCAATGGCTAGCAATGGCTAGCATCAGCACCTGGATGCTCCCTGGATGTTTCCTAATGGTTGGACGGCATTTATGTGCTAACAACCTGAGGAAGTCTGTTCCAGGACCACAGGTGCAGACAGAGGTCTGAGAAACTGGGAAGGTATAATTATCTACACATTGGAGAGAGGGAAGTTGGGAAGAACAAAAATATTTGTGACCTTGTCAAAGATTATCACAAGGTTTTTACTTGCCAGGAAGTCATAAATAGAAGGCAAACTTATTTGGGTGAATGTTGTGGATTCTCCTTGGAGAGCCAGTCACCATTTAAAAATGTTTTGGAACCCATACTAGAAAAAACAACAGATTCCAAGGGAGCTGTTTAATCATATATATAGCTCACTTAATACCAGGGTTTCTCAACCTCAACCTAGGTACTGTTAACATTTGGGACTGAATAGTGTCTTGTCATGGGGGGCTGCCTTGTGTACCTTGGCCTCCACTCACCCGTGACCCTGACCCCCCCCTCCCCACTGTGTCAACAACAAATGTCTGCAGACATTGTCAAATATCTACTAGGGGAGAAAACCACTCCCAGTTTTTGCGAACCACTGTTCAACATGGGAAAGATTTCTTCCCTTGAATAGCTAAAATTTTAAAGATCTTTCTGAATTGGCTTTTTAATGAGATTTTTTTTTTTTTGCATGCCAATGGCCGAAGACTTCTACACATTTTTGCCTTTTCGTAAAAAAAAATGTTTTAAATTTTTAATTTTCTTAAAAGCTACCTTGACAATATATTAAAATAAGGCTCAACCTTTTTTTTTTTTCCTCTCTAAAGGGTCACAATTAAATACTTTAAGTTTGATCCACCCTTGCAAAAGCTGAACTGTGCTGTTGCAACATGAAAGTTGCTATGTCACAGATAATATGTAAAAGAATGGTCATGGCTGGAGATATATATATATGTATATGTATATATATGTACATGTATATACGTATATGTATACATATACATATATACATACCTCCATATATGTATGTGTGTGTGTGTGTGTGTGTGTATATATATATATATATATATATATATATATATATATATCTCCAATGGTGGATAGTTAGACTGTTTCCCTATCTTGACTATTATACATAATACTGCAGTGAACATGGGGATGCATATATCTTTTTGAGTTAGCATTTTCATTTTCTCAGATAAATATCTAGAAGTCGAATTGCTGGACCATGTAGCAGTTCTATTTTTAAAACTCCATACTGTTTTTCATAGTGGCTGCACCAATTTACATTCACACCAACAGTGCATGAGGGTTCCCTTTTCTCCACATCCTTGCCGATACTTGGTATTTCTTGTCTTTTTGATAATAGCCATTCTGACTGGTGTGAGTTGGTATCTCATTTTAATTTTGACTTGCATTTCCCTGATGATGAATGATGTCGAGCATCTTTTCATGTGTCTTTTGGCCATTTTTATGGCTTCTTTGGAAAGATGTTTGTCCATATCCTCTACCTATTTTCAATTGGATTTTTTTTTTTTGCTATTGAATTTTATAAGTTATTTATATATATTTTAGATATTAGCCCCTTATTGGATATGTGACTTGCAAGTATTTGCTCCCATTCTGTAGGTTGCCTTTTCATTTTTTTGTAGGTTTTCTTTGCTGTGCAGAAGCATTTTATTTTGATGCTATCCAACTTGTTTATTTTTTCTTTTGTTGCCTTTACTTTTGATGACAATTCCCCAAAAAACATCAAGACTGATGTCAGGGAGCTTACTGCTTATCTTTTTTTCTAGGACTTTTACATTTTAAGGTCTTACATTCAAGTCAATGATCTGTTATGAGTTAATTTTATGAATGGTATGAGTCTAATTTCATTCTTTTGCATGTGACTGTCCAGTTTCCCCGATGCAATATATTAAAGAGACTGCCCTTTCCACACTGAATATTCTTGGCTCCTTTGTCATAGGTTAATTGATCACAGATGCATGGATTTATTTCTATGCTTCCTATTCTGTTCCATTGAACTGTGTGTCCATTTTTTATGCCAATACCTTACTATCTTGGTTACTACAACTTTTGTAAGAAGGTTGGAAATAAAGGAGCATGATGCCTCCAAACATATGAGATGCAAGAAAAGCAGTTCTAAGTGAGAAGTTTACAACAATAAATACCTACTTCAAAAAAGACAAAAAAAAAAAAAACAAGAAAAATATCAAACAAACAAGGAACTAGAAAAAACAAGCAAAACCCAAAGTTAGTAGGTGAAAGACAATAACACAGATGAGAGAAGAAACAGATGACATAGAGAATAAAAAGACAATAGAAAAGATAAATTTTCTTTGAAAAGATAAAAAAAATTAACAAATCTTTATCTGGAATTACCAAGAAAATAAGAGGAACCCCTCCCCAAAACATAGTCAGAAATAGAAGAGAAGTTACAACTGATATTACAGAAATGCAGAAAATTATAAGGGACTACATGCACAATTTTATGTCACAAATTGAACAATCTAGAGGAAATGGATACATTCTGAAAAGTTACAAACTTCTAAGACTGAATCATGAAGAAGCAGAAAATCTGAACAGACCAGTTGCTAGTAAGGAAATGGAATAAATAATCAAAAGCCTCCCAATAAACACAAGTCCAGAACCAGGTGGCTTCACTGATAATCTCTACCAAACATTCAAGGAATAAATGCCAACCTTTTTCAAACTCTTCCATGAACAGAAGAGGAGGGAACACTTCAAACTCATTTTATAAGACTAGCATTATTCTGATACTAAAACCAGACAAAGACATCACAAAAAAAAGGAAGATTAGAGACCAATATTCTTGATGAACACAGATGCAAAAATCCTTAACAAAATATTAACAAACTGAATTTAATGAGACATTAAAAGGATCATACACTTGATCAGGTATAATTTATTCCAGGGATGCAAGGATGCATTGACACATGCAAATCAGTGAGTGTGATGTACACATTTTAAAAAATGAAGGATAAAAAATTATATGATCATCACAGCTGATGTAGAAAAGACATTTGACAAAATTGAATATCCATTTATGACAAAACTCAACAAAATGTATATAGAGGGAATGTAACTCAACATAATTAAGGTCTTATATGATATACCCACAGCTAATATCCTACTCAATGGAGAAAAGTTTTCATTTCCTCTAAGATCAAGAAGACACCGATGTCCACTTTTGCCACTTTTATTTGACATCATATTGGAAGTCCTAGCCAGGGGAATTAGGCAAGAAAAAGAAATAAAATGCATCCAAATTGGAAAGGAAGAAGTAAAATTGTCATGATTTGCAGATAAAATATTATACATGGAAACCCCTAAAGACTCCACCAAACACTGTTAGAACTAATAAATGAATTCTGTAAAGTTCCAGGGTGCAAAATCAATATGTAGAACTCTATATTTCTATACAACAATAAATTATCAGAAAGAGAAATTAAGAAAACAATCACATTTACAGTCACACTACGAAGAAAAAATACCTAGGAATATATTTAACGAAGGAGGTGAAAAATCTGTACCCAAAAAATTATAAGACAGTGATGAAAGAAATTGAAGAGGACACAAAGAAATGGAAAGATATCCTATGCTCATGGAATAGGATAATTATATTAAAATGTTATTCTGTCCAAAGCAAACTACAGATCAATGCAATCCATATAAAAATTCCAATGGCATGGTTTTCACGGGAATAGAACAATTAAAAAAAATTTTAATGTTTATTCATTTTTTTCAGAGACAGAGAGAGAGCCTGAGTTGGGAAGGTACAGAGAGAGGGAGACATAGAATCTGAAGCAGACTCCAGGCTCTGAGTCAGCAGAGAGCCCAATGTGGGACTCGAACTCATGAACCATGAAATCATGACCCAAGCTGAAGTTGGCCACTTAACCAATTGACTCACCCAGGTACTCTGAAATAGAACAATTTTAAAATTTGTATGAAATGATAAAATGTAAAACTTTTCAAGCATCATATTTGGTGGGTAGTTTCTGTTAACATATTCACAGTAGAGAACAAAGAGCAGAAGAGATTTAAATTAGACATAATAGAATACTTCTAAATGTAAAACATAGTATAGTAAGAAAATAATTATTCATTAAGTGACTACTTTATGACATGCACTACGTGAGTATTTTCACACAGATCTTCAACTGTGTGTGGGGGTTATTATCCTTAAATTACATACAAAGATACTGGTTCAGAGAGTTTAAGCTATTTGAGTAAGGTCACACAACTAATAAGTGACAGAGCCCTGATTCAAACAAAGATGTTGTGACCTAATTCTTGTGCCCTTTTCTTACATGCCTCATTTCTGCTCTGAAAGACAATGCAGTATGAAATCACTTTTCTTTTAAAAAAGCTGCTGAAAATAGTCTCCTCACCCCGGAATTTTGTAATCTAATAGTACTGCCATAAGGAGAGAGTTTCATAGCAGATGCCAACAGCATCTATTATAACATTTCAATAGTCATTTTTTTAAAGTTGCATTAGGGCAGTCAGATTGTTTATTGTCGGACAGGAGTTAAAATACCTATGTGAGACTTTGAGGCTCAAGATGAATGAATGGGGCTTTAATCATTAATTCTCTCAATCAATATTTATTAAGAACATGCAGTACACATTGCCTTGTTCTAAGTGTTGAGGATACTATGAGGAAGAAAGCTGATGAGATCCTTGATCTCATGGTTTTACAGTTCAGTGCAAGAGACAGCCAAACAAGCACATGAAATAAACAAGTCAGCAGGAGCATTTAAATTAGTAATCAATCCCAGTAAGAATAAAATGTAGAGGGATACGGTGTGTATTGCTGCGGTGATGGTGGTACATGACAAATAGTTCTATCAGGAAAGGCATGGATGAATATGGAAATTTTCAGGGGACGCCTGAATGACCAAAAGAAACTAGGCATGAAAATTTATTTCAAGGAGTTTCCAGGTAGAGAGAACAAGTACAAAGTTTTTGAGGTGGGAACAACTATTGGTCTTAAAATGACATGTTACTGTTTGACAAGCTCCATCTGTTTCTAGTTAGCATTTTTATTGTCTAATTCTTAAAAATAAATGTACAGCCCAGCATCAGCTGTTATTTGGGGAGAAATTGCAATGTGAAAGAAAAATAACACATATACAGATACACATGGGGGGAAGAAATAACCCTAAGTAAAACAAGAGTTAATTCAAGGCAGGAGAATGTCACTTTAAAGGCAAGTAACTCAAATTAATATTTTTAGGGAGACTAACAGATATTGCACCTATAAATCAAGAACAGGATGCTAGGTAAAGGAATACTCAAAGAGGTCCTGAAAATTACTGCACAGACTGAAAGTCTGGAAGTATCCACCAGGAGGCCATCTTTGGAATTGAATAGCATCTGTCAAAGAGTCATGTAATCCTCACATGTAAAATAAACCCATTGTGTCCCACACAGAAGTTAAAATTCCATTCAAATGAAGCATGGGGCGAAGGGCTGGATTTTAGAAAGTTGTCTTCTATATTAGGTCCAGATGTGGCTAATGCTCTTTAGGTAGGAGTCCTCTCAATTGGAAGTCATGTGAACTAAAGTGAGGATGCCTGCCCCCATTCCCACCACCACCAATACAGGACAATTACACAGGGACAGGAGGGTCACAACAGCCACCTCCCTTCAACAGGAGGAAGAAACAGAAAGCACACAGCAATCACTCATGCCTAACAAATGTGAACTGCAGCCAGGAACACGTTGCCAGTTCCCGATCAAGGTCCATCTTGTTCCTTGGATGGATATCATTCTACATGCATTTTGACTTCAGCCTCTGAGCCATTTTTCATTTTCCATAAGAAAAAAAAAACATTCTGTAGCCTTCTCAGCCTTCCAGCTTCCTGTCCTTAAGAATTTAGGGCCCCGAAAGACTTTTTTCATTTTGAATAGCCTCTCACCTTTTCATTCTCAAATGCTGTAATTTCTTTAACAACTTTGTCAGGTTTCTGGTAATTCAAATGATAATTTGCTCTTTTAGACAAAAGTCATACCCACACATCTATTATAGACAAAGCCCTCTGTACACTGGTTGGAGTGTTAGGATGCTAGGAAACAACACCTTTACGGTTTTAGAAGTCCCTACATCCAGCTGAGAGAGTCTATGAGAGGCCACCCTAGTTGTTTCTGAGATATTAGAAGGGACCTTGACCCTAAGATCACATTTTGTTTCTTTTTCTTTTTTTTTTTTTAATTTTTTAATGTTTATTTATTTTTGAGAGAGAGAGACAGAGACAGAGAGAGCAAGAGAGTACATGAGCAGGGGAGGGGCAGAGAGTGAGACACACACACAGAACTTGAAGCAGGCTCCATGCTCCAAGCTGTCAGCACAGAGCCCAACATGGGGCTCTAACCCACGAACCACAAGATCATGACCTGAGCCAAAGTCGGATGCTTAACTGACTGAGTCACCCAGGCGTTCTCCTAAAATCACATTATAACTGAGAAACTCTAGATTTAATAATCCTCCAAAGTCATTTCTTATTTGGAGATTCTTTTTCCAGGGACCCAGAAGGTTCTGACTTGGAAATGTTTCTTCTGTTTAAAAATGGAACCCTTTCACTTAGGTTTATCTTTCCCTTTATCCATATTTTATTAAGTAAAGCTAAAGTAATACAGTTGGCACTTCTAAAATCAGGCCTGGAAATTCCCTTTGCCAAATATACAAGTTTATGAGGCAGTTTCTATTCCCATGTTGAAGCAGATGCATTACGTTGGTCACCATGATCACAGCCTCCATGGAAAATGTGTTTTCTGTCTTTAGAGCCTCCTTGCACAGTAAACATGAGCCCTTCTTGCTTCAGTATGCTGCCCATGCCCAAAGCCAATGCCATGTGTTTAGGTTTTTGTTACAGCAGTACCCCACCTACAATTTATGCTTTGGTTATATATTGTTGCTCAACAAACCATCCAAATACTTAGGGACCTAAAGTAATACTTTATTGTCTTTCATGGTTCTGTGGATTAACCACATTCAGTGGCTGGTTCTTGCTTTGGCTCTTCATGTGCTTACAGTCAGATGGCAGCTAATGAGAGTCTCAGGGCCTCTATTCTCCAAGTGGTCTCTCCAGCAGGGTTGCTGATTTGGTATTACCTGTGGTTCAAATCTCAAATGCACAAAAGTAGGAACTGCTAAGCCTTCTTAAAGCTTAGCACTGGGTGTTGTATGGAAACCAATTTGACAATAAATTTCATATTAAAAACAAACAAAAAAAAAAGAGAAAAAAAAAGCCTAGGCCTAGAACTGGCACATGTCAACTCCACCACATTTATGGGTAAAAATTAGTCATAGGTGAGGCCATATTCACTGATGTAGGCAGCTATATAAATGTATTGACTCTTAGATCCCTAGTCCATTGGGGGTCATTTTCAGAGAAAGAGAATATACCACAGGTATATTATCTCTTGTGTCTTTGTTCTTTTACTTAAGAATATGTTTGTGATATTCATTTATGTGGTTCCATGTAGTTGGTGTTCAGGGTCTTTTTATGGCCATGCTGGCCATGCTTTATTTCATTGCATGAATATACCACAATTTATTGCTGAAGTCATTTGGATTGATTCTAGTTTTTTTCCGGTGTGAGTAATGCTTTCAAGAACCTTCTTCTGCCTGTCTTTTCATTGCACATGTTTACACATTTAGTGCTTATAGATAACTAAGTGTGGATATACAGAGTGTAGGATAAGATTATGTTCAACCTTAGTGGATAATGCCAAGCATTATTCCAGAATTACCTGCCTGCTTCAAATCTGCCTCCTTACAATTCACTGTGCACATAGTACCCAGTTTGTATTTTCAAATTTAAGCTTAACTGTGTCTCTACTCTGCTTAAAAAGCCTCAAATGATTCACATGACACTTAGAATAAAGCCCACACCTCTTACCCTTGCTTATAAAGCCCTCTATGACCTTGCTTCTTCTTACCTCTGCAAGACTTCATACCTCCTCCCTGCCAGTTACTGCGTGTGGCTACACTGATCTTTCAATTTCATAAAAATGCCAAGGTCATATCCACCTAAGTTCTTTTCTTTAATTGTTCTCTAACTCTGGAATGCTGCTTTTCATGACTTTTTATAAAGGTGTCTTTTTCAATTCATGCAAGAATTATGTACTGAACAACTGTTATATATCAGACAGTACTGTAGATATCAGGATTCATTAATGAACAAAGCAGATAAAAATCATGTTCCTTTTGGAGCTTACATTCTAGCAGAATAGACAAAATGAATAAAATAATTATAAAATCTGTTAGGAGATTAAAAATTCTATGAAAAAAGGAATAAAGGAGAATTAGTGTCATGAGGAAAAATTAGAGAAAGAACAGATACCAAGAGTGAAAGGGATTTTAGAGTTTTAAATGCCAAGTTCATGGTAGGCTTCCTTGAGAAAGTAACATTTGAACAGGGGTATGAAGGAAGGGAAAGATTTCAGATGTGGATATCTGGGGAAAGAAGGTCCTGGTAGAGGGCAGAGACTGTGCAAAGGCCATAAGGTGGAATTCTGTCTGTTCAATGAAGACCAAGAACTCCAGTGTCGATAAAGCAGACTGCAGCAAGTCGGAGGAGAGATGATGTGGTTCGCACTAAGTAAGGGTAGCAATATGCTGGGGTGAAGCATTATGGACTGTTGAATGTGGAGTCAAGATGTATGTGGAATACAATAGAAATAATGGTTTTGAGGCTGAACAATTAGAAAGATGTAGACGTCTTCCATTAAGATGGAAAAGTTTGCACGTAGGTTTAGGGGTGATCAGGAGATCAATTTGGTACACATCAAACTAAAATTTGTTAGAAATCAAAGAAGAGTTATTTGATGGGCAATGGGATATATGAACCCGGTATTCATATGAGATATAAATTTGGGAATCCACTGTGTTATCAGAATTATTTAAAACCAATGAATATGTGATGAGTAGAAAGGAAAACCAAGGATGTGAATTTGTACACCAGCTCCAATATTTACTAGAGTTCTGACCTTGAATATGTTACTTAAATTCTCTGTACTTGAGTTTCTTTATCTGTATGATGAGGCACTAAGGTGTGATAGAGAGTAAATGAGTCAATTCAGCATATGTACTTAGCACATGACTAGCAGAATAGGCACTATATAAATATTACTTATTATCTGGTAGAACATAAATCTATTGGTAGTAGGGATTTTTCTTTCTATTTAGTTTATTGCTATATTCCTAGTACTTATGACAGTGTATGATCTTCAGTTGTCACTTAGATATTTAAACATATTTAAACAAATTTAAAAAATATTTAAACATATTTTTGGACCGGATTATAATGATGAAATCCAGATAATTGGTGATATAAGGTGATTAGGGACAATAACTCTTTAGATGTATTACTGTAATGTCAAAAACAGAAATTGTTTCTACATGAGCATTTGTTTCTACTTCAGTTAGAGGTGAGGGAAAGATAGGGGAGAAGAGTCATAACTGAGGTGGGAGTTTTGAACTGGTAAAGACAGGCTAGACAGGGAAATGTGTGAATTTGGAAGATGGTCTGGGACCACAGAGTATTTGCTTAGAATTTTATTCAGTTCTCATTTGGAATCTCAATTTAAAGAAAGTCTCTACTTCCCTACTCATTGGTAGGATACCTCTTCAGTAAGCAGACAGACATAGTATTTTAATTCTTGCTGCCACATGCATAACATCAACTCCTCTAAACTTGATATTCTTACATATATTTTTTTAATTTGTGAATATGAGGGAGCCTCTTGTTGGAATTTATAATATTGCCTATAATAAAGTAATATCCATGAACTTTCTTTTTTAAATCCCAGAGTGCTTAAAGTGACTCTTGGAAATGAATGGATTTTAATAATGCTTCAAATCTGCAGTTTCATACAATTGGTGGACAGAGTCTGTATTGCTGATCAGTCTACTAAGAAGTTATTGGTCTTGGTTTTAGTAATTGAAAGGTAAAGTGCAAGACTTTTATAAAATAGTAGGTCTGAAATTGTTGGCATTCAAATCAGAATCAAGGTGGAATATGACTAGAGAGAACACACTAGTGGTCACTAGAAGGAAGGTGGTTGGGAGGATGGGGAAACAGGTGATGGGGATGAAGGAGAGCACTTGCTGTGATGAGCACCAGGTGATGTATGGAAATAATGAATCACTATATTGTACACCCGAAACTAATATTACACTGTATAACTAACAGGAATCTCAATAAACATAAAAAAAGTAGGCCCTGCCCCTCCTTGTGGCCTTCAGGTCTTCCTTCTGTGTTGTGTTGGACTGTGCTTCCTGCCTCTGCCTGGCAGCATGGACTCTGGGAGTTGCCCTTGTGCTGCAATCTCCTGGTGCTGTCTGGTTTCTGGTTAAGCACATGGCATGTACCTCTCCTGGACCCTGCATGATCTAGCTTGGCTGATTTGTACCTGGTTGTGAATATCTGTAGCATCATGAAGGTCACTGTTTACTCTTCTAGACAAGTAATATCGTAAAGCCAGGGTTACTTCAATAAACAAGCCAAAGCACACCCTGTAGAAGGTCTAAACAACCCACCACTATGAGTAAGGAAGAGCTTTGTAGAAGACTGATCAGTGGCAAAGAGTAGCCAAATATGTACCAAGAGAGTGCACACAACACACTCCAAAAACACTTCCTGAAGTGCCAGGCCCTGGACAATGTATGACCCTTTTTAATATGGTAGCACTCATGAGGGCAAGACACATAACAAGGTATTAAAACACACGAAAGACAAAAACCTAGCCAAAATGATGCAATGGAAGGATTCTCCTCCAAAGAAAATCCAGGAAGAAATGACAGCCAGAGAATTGCTCAAAACAGATACAAACAATATATCTGAACAAGAATTTAGAATAACAGTCATAAGACTAATAGCCTAGCTTAAAAATGCATAGGAGACAGCAGAGAATCTATTGCTGCAGAGATCAAAGATCTAAGAAATAATGACAACGAATTAAGAAATGCTATAAATGAAATGCAAAATAAACTAGATACAGTGACAATGAGGATGGAGGAAGCAGAGGAGAAAAAAGGTGAAATATAAGATAAAATTATGGAAAATGATGAAGCTTAAAAGAGAGAAAGGAAATTATTAGATCATAAAGGGAGAATTAGAGAGCTTAGTGATTACATGAAATGAAATAATATCTGTATCATAGGAATTCCAGAAGAAGAATAGTGAGAGAAAGGGGCAGCAGGTTTATGTGAACAAATTATAGCTGAGGACTTCCCTAATATGGGGAAGGAAACAGGAATCCAAGTCCAAGAGGCACAGAGAACTCCCTTCAAAATCAACAAAAATAACTGAACACCATGACCTATCATACCGAAATTGGCAAAATACAAAGATAAAGAAGAATTCTGAAAGCAGACTAGGACAAACAGACCTTAACCTACAAGGACAGACACATAAGGGTAGTAGCACTGGGCACTGAAACTTGCCAGGCCAGAAGGGAATGGCTGGAAATATTCAATGTGCTGAATAGGAAAAATATGCAGCCAAGAATCCTTTATCCAGCAAGCCTGTCATTCAGAATAAGGGAGATAAACAATAACTTTCCCAAACAATAATTTCCCAAACAATAACTAAAATTGTTCATGACCACTAAACTAGCCCTACAGGAGACTCTAAGGTGGACTCTGTGAATGAAAAGCGGCAAAAGCTACATAGAATCAGAGACATCATCACAAGCCTGAAAGCTATGGATAACACAATGACACTAAATCTGTAGCTTTTAATAATCGCTCTGAATGTAAATGGACTAAATGCTCCAGTCAAAAGACATAAGGTATTAGAATGTATAA
This sequence comes from Panthera onca, assembly GCF_046562875.1. Classification (NCBI taxonomy): domain Eukaryota; kingdom Metazoa; phylum Chordata; class Mammalia; order Carnivora; family Felidae; genus Panthera; species Panthera onca. The sequence goes on from NC_138348.1 coordinate 109,771,660, forward strand.
AAAAACAAGATCCATCCATATGCCTACAAGAGACTCATTAAGACCTGAGAAAACCTTCAGATTGAAAGTGAGGGGATGAGGAACCATCTATCATGCTACTGGATGTCAAAAGAAAGCCGGAGTAGCCAGACTTATATCAGACAAACTAGATTTCAAAACAAAGGCTGTAAGAAGAGATGAAGAAGGGCAAGATATAAGTAAGGTGTCTATCCATCAAGAAGAGCTAACAATTGTAAATGTTTATGTACCCAACATGAGAGAACCCAAATATCTAAATCAATTATTCACAAACATAATACAATAGATAATAATAGATATATGGTATAGATAATAATACCATAATTGTACAGGACTTTAATACTCCACTTACAGCAAGGAAAGATCATGTAGGCAGAAAATCAATAAGGAAACAATGTCTGTGAATGACATATTGTAACAGATGGACTTAACAGATACATTCAGAACTTTTCATCCAAAATCAGTAGAATACACATTCTTCTCACATGCATATGGAATATTCTCCAAAATAGATCACCTAATGGGTCACAAAATAGCCCTCAACAAGTATAAAAAGATTGAGATCATACCATACATATTTTCAGACCACAACACAATGAAACTTGAAACTAACTACAAAAAAAAAATTCTTGAATGGGACGCCTGGGTGGCTCAGTCAGTTAAGCGTGTGACTTTGGCTCAGGTCATGATCTTGCAGTTCGTGAGTTTGAGCCCCACATCGGGCCCTGTGCTGACAGCTCAGAGCCTGGAACCTGTTTCAGATTCTGTGTCTCCCTCTCTCTCTGCCCTTCCCCTGCTTGTGCTCGGACTCTGCCTCTATCAAAAACAAATAAACATTTAAAAAATAAAAAAAAAATCTGGAAAGCCCCCAAATACATGGATGCTAAAGAACATCATACTAAAGAATGAATGGGTCAACCAGGAAATTAAAGAGGAAATTAAAAAAAATATATGGAAGCAAATGAAAATTAAAACACAATAATCCAAACCCCTTAGATTCAGCAAAGCAGTCCTAAGAGGAAAATACATTGCAATCCAGGCCTATCTCAAGAAGCAAGAAATGTCCCAAATAAACAACCTAACCTTATACCTAAAGGAGCTATAAAGGCAGCAGCAAAGAAAGCCAAAGTCAGCAGAAGAAGAGAAATAAGAAAGATTAGAGAAGAAATAAACAATATAGAATCCAAGGGGGAAAGAAAAACAAAAAAGATCTATGAATCTAAGAGCTAGTTTTTTGAAGAATAAACAAAATTGATAAATCCCTAGCCGGACTTCTCAAAAAGAAAGAGGGCCTGAATCAATAAGATCATGAATGAAAGAGGAGAGATCATAACCAACAACAGAAAAATACAATTGTTAGATAGTATTATGAAATATTATATTCCAACAACTGAACAATCTGTAAGAAATGGACAAATTCCTAAACACCCACACACTACCAAAACTCAAATGAGAGAAAAAAAAAAGACAATTTGAACAGACCCATAAAGAAATTGAATCAGTTACCAAAAATCCCCCCAAAAATAAGAGCCCTAGGCCAGATGGCTTCCCAGGTGAATTCTATAAGAGGTTTAAAGCAGAGTTAATACCTATTCTTCTCAAGTTGTTCCAAAAAAATAGAAATGGAAGGAAAGCTTCCAGACTCATTCTATGAAGCCAGCATTACCTTGATTCCAAAACCAAACAAAGACCTCACCAAAAAGGAGATCTATAGGCCAATATCCCTGATGAACATGGATGCAAAAATTCTTAAGAAGACACTAGCAAGTTGAGTTCGACAGTGCTTTAAAAGAACTATTCACCATGATCAAGTGGGATTCATTCCTGGGCTGCAGGGCTGATTCAACATTCGCAAATCAATCAATGTGATACATCACATTAATAAAAGAAAAGAAAAGAACCATATGACCCGGTCAATCGATGCAGAAAAAGCATTTGACAAAATTCAGCATTCTTTCTTAATAAAAACACTTGAGAAAGTCTGGATAGAAGGAACATACTTAAACATCATAAAAGCCATTTATGAAAGACCCACAGCTAATATCATCCTCAACGGGGAAAAATAGAGAGCTTTCCCTCGAGATCAGGAACATGACAGGGATGTCCACTCTCACCGCTGTTGTTTAACATAGTGTTGGACGTGCTAGCATCAGCAATCAGAAAAAAAAGGAAATCAAAGGCATCAAAATTGACAAAGATGAAGTTAAGCTTTCACTTTTTGCAGATGACATGATACTATACATGGAAAATCCGATAGACTCCACCAAAAGTCTGCTAGAACTGATACATGAATTCAGCAAAGTCTTAGGATACAAAATCAATGTACAGAAATCAGTTGCATTCTTATACACTAACAATGAAGCAACAGAAAGACAAATAAAGAAATTGATCCCATTCACAATTGCACCAAGAAGCATAAAATACCTAGGAATAAACCTAACCAAAGGTGTAAAAGATCTGTATGCTGCAAACTATAGAAAGCTTATGAAGGAAATTGAAGAATATATAAAGAAATGGAAAAACATTCTGTGCTCATGGATTGGAAGAATAAATATTGTTAAAATGTCAATACTACCCAAAGCTATCTACACATTCAATGCAATCCCAATCAAAATTGCACCAGCATCCTTCTTGAAGCTAGAACAAGCAATACTAAAATTTGTATGGAACCACAAAAGACCCCAAATAGCCAAAGTAATATTGAAAAGGAAGACCAAAGGGGGAGGCAACACAATCCCAGACTTTACCCTCTACTGCAAAGCTGTCATCATCAAGACAGCATGGTATTGGCTCAAAAACAGACACATAAACTGATGGAATAGAATAGAGACTCAAGAATTAGACCCACAAATGTATGGCCAACTAATCTTTGACAAACCAGGATAGAATATCCAATGGAAAAAAGACAGTCTCTTTAATAAATGGTGCTGGGAGAAATGGACAGCAACATGCAGAAGGATGAAACTAGACCACTTTCTTACACCATTCACAAAAACAGACTCAAAATGGATAAAGGGCCTGAATGTGAGACAGGAAACCATGAAAACCCTAGAGGAGAAATCAGGGAAAAAACCTCTCTGACCTCAGCCGCAGCAATTTCTTACTTGACACATCTCCAAAGGCAAGGGAATTAAAAGCAAAAATGAACTATTGGGACCTCATGAAGATAAAAAGTTTCTGCACTGCAAAGTAAACAATCAACAAAACTAAAAGGCAACCAATGGAATGGGAAAAGATATTTGCAAATGACATATCAGACAAAGGGCTAGTATCCAAAATCTATAAAGAGCTCACCAAACTCCACACCCAAAAAACAAATAATCCAGTGAAGAAATGGGCAGAAGACATGAATAGACACTTCTCTAAAGAAGACATCCAGATGGCCAACAGGCACATGAAAAGATGCTCAACGTCACTCCTCATCAGGAAAATACAAATCAAAACCACATTGAGATATCACCTCACGCCAGTCAGCGCGGCTAAAATGAACAAATCAGGAGACTATAGATGCTGGCGAGGATGTGGAGAAATGGGAACCTTCTTGCACTGTTGGTGGGAATGCAAACTGGTGCAGCCACTCTGGAAAACAGTGTGTAGATTCCTCAAAAAATTAAAAATAGATCTACCTTATGACCCAGCAATAGCACTGCTAGGAATTTACCCAAGGGATATAGGAGTGCTGATGCATAGGGGCACTTGTACCCCAATGTTTATAGCAGCACTCTCAACAATAACCAAATTATGGAAAGAGCCTAAATGTCCATCAACTGATGAACGGATAAAGAAGTTGTAGTTTATATACATAATGGAATACTACTTGGCAATGAGAAAGAATGAAATCTGGTCATTTGCAGCAATGTGAATGGAAGTGGAGAGTGTTATGCTAAGTAGAATAAGTCAGGCAGAGAAAGACAGATACCATATGTTTCCACTCTTATGTGGATCCTGAGAAACTTAACAGAGGACCATGGGGGAGGGCAATGGAAAAAAAAAAGTTAGAGAGGGAGAGAGAAAAACCATAAGAGACTCTTAACAACTGAGAATAAACGGGGGATTGATGGGGGGTGGGAGAGAGGGGAGAGTGGGTGATGGGCATTGAGGAGGGTACCTGTTGTGATAAGCACTAGGTGTCGTATGGAAACCAATTTGACAATAAATTTCATATTAAATAAATAAATAAACATCGGAAAAAAGATAAGAAGTGGTGTGTGTGTGTGTGTGCGTGTGCATGTGTGTGTGTGTGTGATATACATACACAATGGAATACTACTCAGCGATGAAAAATAATGAAATCTTATCATTCCAACATGGATTGAAGTGGAGGGTATTATGCTTAGTGAAATAAGTCCGTCAGAGAAAGATATGACATTATTTCACTTATATGTGGAATTTTGAGAAACTTAGCAGGTGAACTAAGGGAAGGGTAGGAAAAATAAGATAAAAACAGAGAGGGCAACAAACCATAAGAGACTCTTAAATACAGAGAACAAATTGAGGGTTGATGGTGGTGGGGAAAATGGGTGATGGGCATTAAGGAGGGCCCTTGTTGGGATGAGCGCTGGTTGTTTTATGTGATCAATCACTGGATTCTACCCTGAAGCCAAGACTACACTGTATATTAACTAAGTTGAGAATACATTAAAAAAAAAAACAACTAAAAAATTCTAGAACTAAATGAGTTTAGTAATGTTGCAAGTTACAAGATCAATATGCTAAAATAAAATGTATTTGTATATACTAGCCACGAACAATTGGAAATTGTTTTGTTTTTTAAAAATAACGGAAACTGCTGGAAAAAAAATGGAATGTGCAGCCAACCTGTTTCAACAAAGGATCACAGCCATTACTTTGTTTCTCTCACTTTTGCATCTGCTTTAGCTAACATCTGTTTTTGGCAAGCTTATTTGATATCCGATAGTCAATTAAGCTTTACCAAGTTGGCATCAAAATCTTCATCTCCTTTAAAGAGCAAAAGATTGAAGAGCCAAAGCACTTTGAACTACACCTGGCATCATTTGAAACATCCTGTACCTATAATCACCATTGGTGAGCAAGTTTTGCAGCTGGCATTAAAGCAGCTAATGAACTGCAGAAATGCATTTGGTCGTTCCCTTTGTTGTGCTGCTGTTTGGAGAAAAGATTTAAATGTTTATCAAATAAAGTTCTGTTTATGCACTAATATTCTGATTCTGCTGTGGGAGTGCCATCTCTGAGTGCCCTGAGTGGTGAGGAAAATACAAGATAAATAAGCAAGAGCCCTGGGTTCTAGACCTGGATCTGCCATTAGGATTTTGATCAAATTACTCTTCCTTTCTAGAACATTTGTTTCCTAATCAGTCACATGAGGAGTGGAAATGCTCATCTATAAAGAGTTCTAGACCTTTTTGTCCAACTCCTCACCACACATCTACACATTCATTTCCAAATCTCAAAAGATCACAAGTCCCAAATCAACCTTATTATATATACTTTCTTCATCTTTATTGTAGTTATACCTGACCCCTTCAGTTGTATGAGCTAGAAATCTAGTTCCATTGTCAACTGTATCATTTCCTCCAGTTCTACCATACATCCTATGATCACTACTGTCTGTATTTTACCTCAGAAATTTATTTCCATTCTGTAACTCTCTTGCTATGGTTTGAATGTTTGTGTCCTTGCAAAATTCATATCTTGAAGCCTAATGCCCAGTGTGATGGTATTAGGAAGTGGGGCCTCTAGGAGATGCTTGGGGAAAGAAGGTAGAACCTTCATGAGTGGGATTAGTGCCCCTTTAACAGAGAATTTAGAGACAGAGCTTGCTTCTTCCCCCAAGCAAAGTTAGAGCTAGAAGGTGGCATCTATAAAACAGAAAGTGGACTGTCGCCAGATACCAAATTTGATAGCGCCTTAATCTGGGACTTCCCAGGCTCCCAAATGGAAAGCAATCAATCTTTGCTGTTCAAGCCACCCAGTCTCTGGAATTCTGTTGTAAGAACCCATGTCGACAAAGACACATTCCATTTGCAGTAGTGCTGTGTTAGAGCAAAGAGCTCTCTCCTCATGGCTGGCATTGATGATTGATCATCTATGCTTTCCTGCTTAATCTATGAACCCTCAGAATTCTTCTGAATACACTTAGGCAGCCAATACCATTTTTACTATGCATGCTTATTCTCAAATTTTTGGGAAGCACGAACAAATATCTGACAACTGACTAGGGTCCAGAATACATATTTTAAAAACCCTCTCACAATTAAGAATAAAAAAATTCCAATAAAATGGGTTAAAGTTTTGAAAAGAGACTATATGAAGATATAGAAATGACCAGTAAGCACATAAAATCCTGCCCAATCAGGAAATTAAAACCACCTATACCTGCTACTACCAACCCATCAGAACGGCAAACTGACAACTGCAAAACTAGTGAAAACATGGAATAGCTGGGATCCTCATATGATGTTTAGTGGGAAGGTAAGTGCAATGCAACCACTTTGAGAAACTATGTCACTGTTTTTTATAAAATTGAATGTATACCCACCCTATGGCCCTAAAGGTCCATTGCTAGCTGTGTACTCCAAAGAATTAGACATGTGTTCATTAAAAATAATAATAACATGTACAATAATGCTCCTATCAGTTTTCTTAATTCTAACCAACTATTGGAAAGAACTCAGATGTCCATCAATAGGAAAATGCATAAACAAAAAAGACGTATACTTATTCACAGAGAGGAATATTACTCTGAAATACAAAGGAATATGCTCATAATATATACAACAGAATGAATAAACCTCAAAAAAATTATGCTGGGTGGAACAAATTTTACACAAAAAAGAACATGTTGTATAATTTAATTCATATGAAATTCTAGAACACCCTAAACAAATCTAGGGATGAAAGAAAATCATTTGCCTCCAGCAAAAGGCATAGGAGTTAACTGGGAAGTGGTAGGAGATATTTTTTCTGAAGTGAGGGTAATGTCTTAGGTCTTAATAGAGGTTAAATAAGTGTAGACATTTTTCAAAATTCAGCAAACATACATTTAAGGTTGGTGTATGTGATTGTACATAAATGTTACCTCAAAAGTTAAAAACATATCAAACTTTGAACTCTGGGGAAAATGTGCACGCCCGATATTCAAGAAGAAGGCACATGTCTGGAATTTAGTTTAGAATGAATAAAAAACAAAATAAAACGAATGGTGGGATAATGGAATGGATATATGGATAGGTGAGTTTAGTCACATATTAATCATAAATGTGGCTGGTGGGCATATGAGTGCTCACTTGAAAATTCTTTCAACTTTTCTGTTTGAAAATTTTCATAATCTTCAAAAACTTGTTAGCCACCAAGAATTAAGGACCTCTTTATCATTTATGTTGACTTTTGCCCCAGTCTTTTAACTGATATCCTTGCCACTCATACCTACTTTTTCTGATCCACATTCATATTGGTGCCAGAATCTTCTAACTAAAAAGAAAACTGTCTTTCATTTTACCTGGGGATGAAACGTCTTTCAAAATCTAAGTCCATTCTAACTCCTGCATTTACCTACCCTGACTCTACCCCACACACTCTGTGCATCAGCCATGTGGAACTGCCATGGCTTAAGAGTACATCCAGCTTCAAGGATAATTTACAAAAGCTCCTTACTTAGCCTTCCCAGCCCAGATCAAATGTTACCTCTGATGTGAAACTTGTCTAGCTTTTCTAGTAATCATCTCACTTGGGATTCCACATTACAAACTCAACACCATTCTTACAGCACAGATTACGTGTGCTGTGTCATTTGTGCATATTTCTATCTCACAGAGTAGCCTGGTTACTAGTTCTCAAACTACAGCATGTATCAGAATCACCCAGAGGGTTTGTTAAAGCCCAAATTGCTGGGGATCATCCTCAGGAATTTGCAATTCTGTAGGTCTTGGATGAGGCCCAAGAAGGTGCATTTCTGCCAAGTCCCCGGGTGATGCTGATGGAACCAAGGACCACACTTTAAAAACCCTTAAACTGAACAATCACTTCCTTGAACTTAGATGCTTTGGCATAGTCATTTTTGTATCCCTAGAATATAGGGAAACTGCTAGAAGATAGCCAACGTTTGATAAATCCATGTTGAATTCTCAAATCACAATTTATGTGATTAAGAATTTAAAAAATAATAACACTGAATATGGAATGTGGGGTGAGCTTTTGGGACACCTGAATTCTTTCCTAACGGCTGTGAGCACTGCACACTTTGGCTGTGCCTAGCTAAGAAATCTGCAATCTCTTCTTGACATGAGTTTTTGGTGGCTATGACTTTGGTTGTCTATGGAAGACCTTCATTTTGAGTAGTCAGACCAACACTCCCTGGGTTAGGAACTAGAATAGAAACAATATCACCGCCCCCTATGAATGCAGCAGAGCTGAAAAAAAAACTCACATATTGGAACTGAGGATCCATCTGCACAGGTTAAGCTGTTAGGTGAGTGTTTTCAGAGATGGTTGTTTTGTGATAAGATCACAGTGAACTAGACAGCCTGCTCAGAATGAATGAATGGAGTTGGAGAAGCACACACAAACGGCTGCCACTTACCCCTTCACCAGTAATTATAGCACATATTTGTTATGGGAGTGAGCCAGTTACACCAAGGCAACAAGGTGAAAGATTTATAGTACCCTTGCATGAGGCTGCATAATTCCCCCTCCCCAGAGAAGTCCACATCCTAATTCCTCCAGTCTGTGGATACAATGCCTCACCTGAGAAAAGGGAATTCGTGATTAAGTTATGGTTTTGAGATGAGATGATCTTGGATGATACAAGCGGGCCCAAAATCATCATGAGGGTCTTTACAGAAAGAGGTAGGAGGATTAGAGTCAGAGATCAAAACGTGACAACAGAATAAATCAGAGGATGCCAGCTGATGAGCCAAGGAATGTGGGCAGGCTCCAGAAGTGAGAGGAGACCAGGAAATGGTTTCACTCCTAGATGTTCAAATATATTGCAGATCTGCCGAGTTTAGTCCACTGAGACTGATTTTGGCCTTCCGGTCTCCAGAACTTCAATATAATACATTTCTTTCATTTTAAGCCACTCAAGTTGTGGTAAACTTGTTATAGCAGCAATAAGGAACTAATACACTTTGTCTGATAAAGCCATGCATGACACAGTAACCTTCTTGTCAAGAGATTTAGTGACATTCACTGGCTTATACTTTAGCAGGTTTTAGAATTAACCCCAAGCCTGGGCCCAACTACCATAAATTCAGGCTTGACACCCTGGAGCTGCCAGTATTTGTCATATAAAGTATAATATATTTCTATGCAGAAATAAGCAGTGTAGTGTTATGGTAGGAGCTTGGAATGAAATTAAAGCAAAACAGAATCTCAGCCATTGTCCAAATACGTATGTATTTGGGCAAATCAATCATATTCCTAGACCTCATTGGGAAATGTCAGGGTTAGAGTACAAGTAAATTATTTTTAACGGCTCATCCAGTACATTTATTTATTAGAAATAGGACAGATTATTTGCCCATGTCTATGCCAGCTAATTGGGAGAATAACAAAAATGAAGTGTTCTAAGTAGCTCAGAGCTCTATCATTCTTGGGAAATCAATAGCACAGAATTAGAAGTTCATGGGGAGTGGTGAGAAAAGAAGATATTTAGGATGTTCCTCATCATCACAGTAAACAAGCTTACAAAACCTCACAGAGAAAAGTTAAATTTATTTCAACATTACCACCAACATAATCAGCACTATCTTAGCTGAGGAAAGAAAAAAAAAAAACAGATATTTCATTGCAATAAAATATCAATGCCTCTCTTCCTATACTAGATACATTATATGCTTATTCTGATACTGTTTAAATTATTCCATCTGTGCTACACATTAGTTTCAGTTTTCAAGTCCTGTCAAGTGGAATATTCATCTCATTTTAGTTTGCCAGGCCAAGGAGGAATTGCTCTTGCAGTTAATGATGCCAGTGTAGATGAAACTATTCTTCCGCTTAGCCTCATGCTTCACTTTCTCTGCTTTCAGAGATGTTCCCCAGCTCTTCCTGGTGGAGCTTACATCTTGAAGCAGCCAATTATATATATTCATTCCTGGGCACAGGAACGAATTCTTAGGTTTTATCATCTAGACAAGGCACAAAAGGGAGCTTGTTTGATTTTTTATCCTCCTTGTACTCTCTGCCCATTTCAATCTGTATTTATGACTCATCCATCCAGGCACTGCAGAAGTTCTGTCCGGAGAAACAAGGTCAATGTAGAGGGACAGAGGAAGGTGTGATAGCACAGGGGAAGACAACTGGGGCACTGGAAAGATGTTTACATACATCTGTGGTAGGGAGGCAGCATTAATGTTGCCCTGTTAGTCTGCTTTCTGACTCCCAATAACAACGATAATTGCTAATGCATATTGATCAACCACTATCTGCCAGGTGCTGTACCTGCCATGTGCACTGTGAAACTTACACACAGATCTCATCTCTTCCTTACAACTGTGTGAGTGGGGTACTAACATTTTCTACCTCTTGCAGATGAGAGTATCAAGGGCCAGAAGGATTAATATTCCACAGTTAGTAAATAATAGTAGTTGCTATTATTTTATCTCATGACTAGACAAGACCAACATCTGCCTACATTTCTCCAAGGCCTATGGTCTTAATCCTACAAAGACACCTGCAAACTGTTTCTCACTGACACGTTGCTTCACTGACTTCCCAAAGTTTCACAGATATTCTGGCTGTACTCACCCCCACAATTCTAACCCTTTAGCATTTTCCTGATGTTTTCAACTGTACTGAAAGTAAAGTATTTCAGATATCATGGCTAGATAATTGGCTATGTTTACCACACACTGTGTTCCACATTCTGACAACCAATCTTCAGAAAAAATAAACGAATAAACTAGACAGGTTCAAAATCTCAGCACTCAACATTTGCTGCCTGTAAATGATCAGTTATGCTGCATAGTCCTGCTCAGATTATCCTTCCCTAAGAACTAGGACCATCGTGATTCAGGTAAAAGGTGCAACTACGTCTTAGTATCCGTGAGACTAAGCACCTCTATTCTGTCTTTCATTATTCCTTTTCCTAATGGTGCTTCTGACCCATCTATTGAAGAAATTTGTTAGGGTTAGAGTCAGAGGAAACTGATGCTCAGAGAAGTCAAAAGGTGACACAATTATTAGACCCTCTCTTAAGATCTTGATACGGGATGTTTTGGGTTACCACAGACATGGCCTGTAAAATCTGGGCACAATGCATGTCAGTACTGCACATACAAAGGAGGGAGGAAAAAGTGAAGAAGACACTGCAACTAAATCGCTAAAGTCAGTAGCCACTATATACTTATGTACTTAAATCCCCAGTACTATCCTGGGAGGTTAACATCATTTCTTGATGTATTCAAAGTTATTTAACCACCATATACTATATATTGGGCACTGTTCTGTGTATCAGAGATAGAGCAATGAACAAAATAGATAAGATTTCAGCCCCTCCAGTTCTTAGAGTGGGCAGAATCATATAATGAGAAAAAAAACAAAGGAATAATATTTCTGAGAAAGCACATTTTAAACTCAAATTCAAATGAGAAGGAGGTCCTGATCATGAGAGGATCTGGGTGCTGGATATCATAGGTAGAGGGCAAAGACCCTATGCTTCCTGTGTTCTAGGATTGACCAAGTATCTGGAGTATAATGAAAGGGAGGTTCAATGTATAAAGTTAGAGACTCATGGGGAGATCAGGAGAACCTTATAAGCCAGTGCTTTTCTTTTCTTTTTAAAAATTTTTTTAATGTTTATTTATTATTGAGAGAGAGGGACAGAGTGCAAGCTGGGGAGGGGCAGAGAGAAAGGGAGACATACAATGTGAAGCAGGCTCCAGCCTCTGAGCTGTCAGCATAGAGCCCGACACGGGGGTTGAACCAACGAACCTGAGCCAAAGTTGACACTTAACCGAATGAGCCACCCAGGCACCCCTAGCCAGTGCCTTTCAAACTTCAATGTACATAAGAATTATCTGGACATCTTGTTAAGAAACATTAACTGCTTCAGAAGCTCTGTGGTAGGACTTATAATTCTGCTCCCATGTGATCCGATGTTGTAGGTCTTTGTAATAAGTTAATATAAAATTCCAAGCATCATGAAAGCTGCAGTAGGGTTGTAAGTGGGCAATGAAGTGATAGGATTTACTTTTCAGAAATGTACTCTGGGTGATGGTTTTTACAAAAGCAAGAGTCAAGCATGAAACAGTTAGTGATGCAGAACGAACCAATGCTTAGAGAAGTTCAGTACTTTGCCAAGATCTCCCTGTATATTCATAATGTGTGTCCAGGATTATGTGAGCTGGAGTCTGGGATCCTTTATCCCTACATCACTGCCTGAACTTGAGAATGCTGGTCTTAGAAGATACTCATTCATGTGACAGATATAGCCTAATGCACAGACAAGTGGATTCAATGCCTTAACTATAAATGTTTTTAATGGTGATCTGCCAAACAGGTGCCATTCAGTGGGTGCTAAAAACATTTTGTTCATCCTCATTGTTTGTGGTAAGAACATCTTATGTACCAGGCACACTACAGGAGAGGCCACCTCCTTAACATGGGGAACCCACTCCTTTTATCTGTGTCTTGCTAGAGATGGACCAACTTCCAACAACTCCCAAAGGTGCCTTTGGTAGCTGAGCTGTGTACTTCTTTATTGGCATTACCGTCCAGGAATGAACTCTGAACAGAACCAGCAGGAGTGTTCACAACTCTCTAACGGTTGCACCAGGTAGCAGAGACATGGCTCAAGCACCCTCTGAGCAGTTGGAGTGTTAGGACAACAAAATAGCAGCAGCTGCTTAACTCCATGTGTCATCATGAGAATTGAGTTCCATGTTTCTGCTACACAAGAACCTCTCAGCTGTGACACTTCCTCAACAGCCTGCTCAGTACACACGTGATCCCAACATTCAATCATGGACTACAGATCTAGCCATTTATTTCATAAATTCATCTTCAGAAAAATGCCATACCTTTTCACACGTGAAAGAATCTAGTATGTTTTCCAGAAATGCCTACATCCATATTTCCTGTTGGGACTTTTTTTTTTTAATGTCTATTTATTTATTTTTGAGAAAGGGGGAGAGAGAGAGGGAGGAAGGGAGGGAGGGAGGGGGAGGGACACAGAGAGGGAGACAGAATTCAAGCAGGTTCCGCCCTGTCAGCACAGAGCCCTATGCCAGCCTCATGAATCACAAGATCATGACCTGAGCCCAAACCAAGAATGAGATGCTCAAATGACTGAGCCACCTAGGCACCTCTGGTCCTTCTTTTAAACTTTGTCACTTATATTTTTCCTCACCTCAAATAAATCAATGTAGAGTAAAAGATTGTAACTTCTTTTTTCATTCCCTATTGGGCTCCCTCAACATGGTTTTCCACCTGATGGGATTAATAATCACAAACATTTATGTAGCAAGTACTCTATGTGAAGCACTGTGCTAAAAGCTCTACAAATATTGTCTTATTTAAACTTCACAGAAGCCCATACCCCCAAAATACAAAGACACTAATTCAAAGGGTTATGTGCACCTGACATTTATTACAGCATCATTTAGGGTAGACAAATTATGGAAGCAGCCTAAGTATCCATCAACTGATGAATGGATAAAGAAGAGGTGGTGTATATATACACAATGGATTATTAGCCATAAAAAAGAATGAAATCCTGCCATTTGCAATGACATGGATGGAGCTAGACGGTATAATGCTAAGTGAAATAAGTCAGTCAGAGGAAGACAAATACCACGTGATTTCACTTGTATGTGGGGTTTAAGAAACTAAACGACTGAGCAAAGGGAATCGAGAGAGAAATAGAGACACACCAAGAAGCAGACTCTTAACAGAGAACAAACTGATGGTCCCCAGAGCAAAGGGAATCAAGAGAGAAATAAAGAGACACACCAAGAAGCAGACTCTTAACTACAGAGAACAAACTGATGGTCCCCAGAGGAGAGGTAGGTGGGGGGATGGGTGAAATAGGTGAAGGGGATTAAGAACACACTTATGATGATCACTGAGTGATGTTATAGAATTGTTCAATCACTATATTGTATGCCTGAGACTAATATAACACTGTACGTTAAATATACTGGATTGTTTACAAAAATTAATAAAAAAATAAACTTCATAGAAACCCAGAAAAGGAGGCTCTCTCTAGTCTACAGCTGAGGAAGCTGGGATTTTAATAAAGTTCAGTAAGTTGCCCAAGTTCTCACAGGTGGTGAGTGAAAGGGTAAGGACATGAATCTAAAAGTTCTGCTCCCAAGCCCCTTGTTACCACCACACCAATAATTTTCCAAGTATGTTCCTGGATCTGCAGCATCAGCAGTAACCAGGAATGTGTTAGAAATACAAAGTTTCCATTTCTATCCCAGACCTTCTGAATCCAAAACTCTGGGGGTGGCAGTCGGTTTTTGAAAACCCTCCAGATGATGCTGGTGCATGCTAAAATTTGACAACCACTGATAAACTGGGGTCTGCAGACTGAGGCCAGACAGACAAATCTAGCCAGCCATCTCACTGTGGGGCCCTGAGCCAATAAGGGTTTTTATGTTTTTTGAAAGTGGTCAAAAATAAAACAAACAAGGATATGTGACAGAGAATGTATAATGGCCAACAAAGCCTAAAATATTTACCACCTGGCCTTTAAAGAAACAGTCTGCTAACATCTGACCTAGATTATGCTTTTCAGAGGGCTGAACCTGACTTATTCTTGTCATTTATTTTCTGGTAATTGATAACAAGTAATTCCTGACACTGTCTGCCTCAGCTTCTCTCTCTCTCAACCCCACTATTTTTCACCCTAATACTTTTAGCAAAGTACCAGCACTCTGCTCTATAGATTACTGTCCCTTTATATTGACCTATCTTTACAAATTTGAATTTGCAGGAAATGTTCTAGAATGTGTTCACTTCCTCTGGGGCACTTTGCTTTCAAGCACTCAACTCCCTGGTGGCTTGGAATACTTTTTTATGGTCTTCTCCTTCATATATCTAAGCTCTCAGAGTACGTATTATATAGTTATGGATGCCTATGTTTTTTCTTATGTGAAGAGATACCTTCATTAAGTAAGTACTCTTTTCATTGATCCTAAAACATAAGTTTTGGTACATTTTTAAATCTCTGAAACAAGGATACATCTTTTTAAGTTTATTTATTTATTTTGAGAGAGAGTGTGAGTGGGGCAGAGGAAGAGAGAGAATCCAAAGCAGGCTCCATGCTATCAGTGCAGAGCCCCACATGGGTTTCAAACACCCAAGCCATGAGATCATGACCTGAGCTGAAGACAGATGTTTAACCTACTGAGCCACCCAGATGCCCCTAGGATCCATCTTAAAATCCATGATGCTTACAGCTCTTTTGGACCAGGAAGCAGTCATGCCATTGTTTTCTTTTCCTACAAGGATGGACTAGGTCATAGCTACTCACATTTCTAGAGTTATGAACATAGTCAACTACCCATGTTGAGTTTTATTTAAAATGTATTAAAAGATCACATGGTATTTCTTCATAGAAATATAAAAGCTTCTCATTCAAAATAACATGGGAAGTGAGTGAAGCCAATATCCATTGTTGGGGGAATAAACTCAATTCCACATTTTCTTTGAAAACAATGACGAAGTGCTGTACAGGATTGAAAAAAGGAAGACACCTGTGAGTAGATGAAGCTGTGATACATTCTGTTGATCAGAAACATGAAAAATTGCCTCAAAAATGTTAGGCACCAGGGTGAAAGTTGGGGGAACCACCAAGATCCTTAGAGCAGAGGAAAGTAATTTCCAAGCAGTAAGAGTCTGTGCCAATAATTCATGCAGCATGCAAAATTATCTTTGTGTGATATTTTATTTGGCAGATGTTTGGTTTTACTTAGTCGTTCATAAAATAATAGAGGGTCTTGCAATTGATGTCATCTTAAATTATATGAAACAGAGTCTTAAAAGTGGTATGAATTAATGTTGCTAAATATTATGTGATTATATGCTAATTACAGCAATCTGAATTTAATAACGCCTATATTTAAAATGCCAATATTTGGATGCTACTTAGCCAACATTCAAACAGTTACAATCAAGGTTGCCACAAACACACATGTCACGAAGTGTTGCTCAATTAATGGGTCTCAGTCTAGCTTAATTAGATATTTTTTTCTAACTTATTCTAAATCTATTAAACTCTATTTTTTCCTGAGGTGAAAAAGGCCAGGATATACTTGATTAACTGCGTCACACTCTTGCAGATTGCATCTGTTTCTGTTTTATATTGCTTTACATCTCATTTTCAATCAAGACTTTTAAATACCTGTCTACTATCCACCTGAAGAAAGGCTTAGGTAACTTTTCCAGAGTAACCATTTTCAACTCCAGCTTCATCATAGGGAGCAGAAACAAAGAAAAAGGAAGATCAATGACCATCATGAAAGCGCTGGCTCTTCTAAAGCTCATGATTATGTATTTCACATTAAACATAAAGGGGGTGGCTCCCCTCCTCCCTATCAGCCTGTGTTTACTGAGAGGTCAGTGCTTCATCCTTCTATTTGACATTTGTCCACTTGCTAATCATAACATGACCACCTCTGAAAACTGCTTAGCACTACGGGGAAAAACCCAAACCAATGATCAAAATCTATGAACTTATTCACATTCAAACGGAGTATCCATTTTAAAAATTAAAAGATATTGGTCCTTGCAAAAAGAACACTAACATTTGAATCCTCTTTATGGCCCTACTTGAATCAAGAGAAATCCAAGATTTATTTCCTACTTGACCCTCCAAATCACTATAGAGAAAATTGTACAGTGAATGTCGATCTGTGGTAACTTAAGATTCATATGCTGTCCTGCCTGATAATGATCTAGTATTATGTTAGTGCTTCTAAGTGAGGAAAGATGTGTCCCTACACTGGCAATTACAAACACAAGTAGCTCTTGAATTTTGGGAGAAGAAGATTGGCCTTGGTAAACCAACGGCATCCTGGCTTTAGCTCATTTGCCCTGAATTTCATTTAAGAGGGTACTTTGCAATAAAAGGTGTCCTGATGAAATTGTCAACTGCGCGACTAGTGGTGCAGAAAGGAGGAGATGAACACTGCTTGAAGCACAGCGTGAATGGAGAAAAATACATACAGCATTTCAATGTTAGCATCTCTATGATGAAAATAATAGGGAAATAACAGTCTCTTCCTGTCTGTTTCACACAAGCTTTGTAGCTTGTCTCACACAAGCAAGGTCATTTTATCTGCTTAGTTTCCTTAACAAAATCTTATAATCTGAAGAAAATCATGAATCTCAAGATGTCCTGCTTTCTGAAGTATGGCCACAAATCTACATTAGAATGGAAAAAAAATACATGACATATTCTTTATTTTATTCAGTGTATGGTAGAACTACATCAAAGATTTGTCTAGTATTTTTAAAATGTCATTTTGGGGCACCTGGGTGGCTCAGTCGGTTGAGCGTCTGACTTCAGCTCAGGTCACGATCTCACGGTTTGTGGGTTCAAGACCCGCATTGGGCTCTCTGCTCAAAGCTCAGAGCTGGGAGTCTGCTTTGGATTCTGTGTCTTCCTCTCACTCTGCCCTTGCACCTGCTTGCTCTCTCTCTCTCTCTCTCTCTCTCTCTCTGTCTCTCAAAAATAAATAAACATTAAAAATATCACTTTAAGATTTCCTTGATTAGCTTTTCCTGAGTAGGCTAAATGGCCAGTTGGCCAGCTGGATTAAAAGTCCTTTGATAAGACCTTGCCTGACCATTTAGTGTAAAGTAACTAGTATAATCATTTAGTATAAAATAACACACATAATAAAACGCTGATAGGAAGGCAGAAAGGGTAAAAAAGGAAGAAATAGAAGGGAAGAGAAAGGGGAAAGCAGTAAAAGAGAAGAAAAGAAGGGAGGAAAAAAAGGAAGGAAGGGATGGAAGAAGGGGAGAAAATGCTAATTTAGAATGTGCTAGACAAATACATAAGATTTTAGCTGATTTTCCAAAATATGTAGACATATATAAAAATGGAATCCAAATCTGAATAAAAAATGAGCTTACTTTGGCTATTTCAGTTATTAATTATAGGTTGCAAATAAGCTGTGGTGTTGATTTCTGGCAGAGGTGGGGAGTACGAGATAAAGCACACTTTGAAAATTCCAACATATCTACACTTTTGGATGGTAAGCACGTCCTCTGGCTTAACCCTAATCAGATGTCCTAACTGCATATTCACCTACTGGGGGCATGTTAAGGGGCAATCACTGATTGCTGGGGGGATACTAAATCCAAAATAAAACATGAGCTGAGACTGGGCTTATTTTCACTCCTTGGGCAATACTGAACACTTGTCTTTTTCTTTGGCTGTTTGGGAAATCTGTGGGAGGCCCAGGCCTTGGTGGGGTGTGGTTACATGGACAGGATTTTGAATGTATGGGCAGGGGAAGCCCACCCCAGAGGGATTGGGAGAAATACCTGTCACTGTCCAACACCACATCTCCTCTCTGTTAGTCTGGATTATCTAGTTTTGATTGAACCTGAGGACTTGACAGGGATGGGGGAAAGATCACTAATTATCAGTTCTTTGAATTGTTTTGGTGTAAAGTAAAATCTATCGTTATAGCTATTTTCCTATTTCTGAAGGTGAACAAACACAGCAATGCTAATAGTTAAGTGCCATTTAAAATATGTGTGGCAGGGGTGCCTGGTGGTTCAGTGGGTTGATTGATGGACTCTTAATTTAGGCTCAGGTCATGATCTCAGGGTTCATGAGTCTGAGCCCCACTTAGGGCTCTGTGCTGAAGGCATGGAGCCTGCTCGGGATTCTCTCTCTCCTTCTTCTCTACCCCTTCCCCACCTGTGCTCTTTCTCTTTCTCAAAATAAATAAATAAACTTGAAAAAAATAAATAAAAATTAAAGAATAAAACGTTTGGCAAACTGCCATCTTATTTAGCATAATCTGACATATTTGCAAATGGTGTTGATTTTTCACTATCATGTAAAGTACTCATTAAGTTTTATCCGAAGTTGAAATGGTAAGGACAGGGTGGAAAACATGAAGAATAAAATGTCCAGTATGAGGGGAGGGAAAGTAGAGAAGAAAACAGTGTGAACATACTTTTCTTCTCTTGAATATGAAAGGCATGAGGATGCATAGAAACTCATTGTGCAGCTGATTAAAAATTCCAAGAGAACTGTTCTTTCTTCCTCATTTCACACAAAATGAGCAGTGGGTAAAATGTGTCATCAGACAGAAATTTAAACATGGACTCTGCTCACTCTCTGTCAATACCGAAGAGAGTGCTGACCTATTTTTCTTTATTAAAAGTTTGATGCTTTCAGTATATATGACATTCTCAGGACTGAGTCTGCCCACACTATGCAATTTATTGTCACGTGGTATATTTGGAAACCTAGGAGTATTTTATGAATTCCAACATACTAGTTTTTTGTTTTGTTTTGGTTTGTTTTTTTGGTCCATTTCAGATTACTGTGATTCTCCGAAATGAGAATTTAAAAATTGTTAACATTTACAGTTTACTCTGTGAAATGCATTATCACTAATGTAAAAAAGAAAACTACAGATTAGGGTTCCTGGGTGGCTCAGATTCTCCCTTCCCTTTTCTCTATCCCTCTCTTGTGCTTGCTCACTCACTCTCTCTCTCTCTCTCAAAATAAATAAACTTAAAAAAAAAACAACTCAGCCCCAAAATGGAATCACTCATGTTAGAGCCCCACATCAGCAAACCAAGACTTAGCACCCAACTTCCCTGTGGTTTCAACCCCCTGGGAACGTGACCTTTAACCAGCCAGCCTAGAACTTCCTGCTCAGCACTAGGAGGAAATCCCATGAAAGACCCTTTGGGTTCCCCTTAGGAGGGCAACCTTGCCTCAAACAGTGCTTTCTGTGTTAATACTTTCCTAGTCTCCTTTCCCTCTCTGACCTTAAAAACCTTTTCTTTCCTGGAAGCTGGAATTTGCTCCTTATTCTTTGCTGGGTGGGATGCTGCCTGATTCATGAACCGTTCGATAAAGCCAGTTAGATCTTTGGATTTACTTGGTTGAATTTTTGTTATTTAACACCAATGTTCATAATAACTGTGCAAAGTGAGTTTCTTTAACCTTACTTTACTGACAGTGCATAGTACAAATGGTAAAGAGTGTTCACAGACCTGGGTTCAAATCCTAGCTCTACTCCCTACTTGTGATGTTTAGCAATTGATGTAATGCCTCTCTCATAGTCTTCATTCATGAAATGGGATTAATAGTACCTATTTCAAGCATGTATCGTAGGAATCAAATTGGACATGCACTGGCATATAGTGATGACTCAATGTTTCTCAGCTTGAATTTAAAATACCTTGGGTGAGGCCATAGAAGTAGTCAGTAATGCTTCTGGGTATCAGATCTGGACTTATCTACCCTCAAAATGAAAATCACATTTTCTACTATAACGCAATACTCAAATCATTACAACAGGATATTTCACATACATTTAAGGTGTGAGACAGGTAATACATTAATTCACTACACTTTAAGGACAGAGTCACAAAAAATAGATTCCTATACACGGTCAGTGCTTTATTATCAGATTTTTAAAAAACAGTAGGTCTCAAGAGCCCAGAGGATTTCAGATGGCTTACCATGAGTATATGTATTAAAACCTGAGATGGCCTTTAACGACACACTTGAAAATAAATTACATTGAGTCCATTTGCAAGCAAAACTTGTCAGATAAAATTATGAAGTGATGGATTCTTAAAATAATAATGAGACACAGCTCTTTTACAGGTTCTTATTTTCTGTATGATGGTATGCTAAGGCCTTTCAATGCCCTATCTCAGCTGGACGTCCAAATAAAATTCATGAGGTAGGTCACACATTCTTCCCAATTTGTGGCAGAGCAGTGGAGGCTTGAAGTCCTATAATCTAGCCAAGTGGAAAAGCCAACATTTGAGTCCAAGTGGACCTGATGCCTAACACTACTTTTCTTGGTTTATTGTTTGGTATTTTCTGACAACTTTTATTCTGCTGACATATTTTCGTATCATCACAGTGTCTCTTTAGCAAGGAATTTTTGTGTACATTAAGTAAGGGTATGGAACAATGAAAGCCCAGTTTCTAACCTTAAAGCAGAATTGCATTCAGTGGGACATGTTAATTAAGGCAGAGGTAGTTACTTATGGGGAACAATAGATCTGGGTAGAACCAGATGGGAATATGTTTCGATGTCCATCCCCAGAAATCTCACAGGAAAGAAGTTCTAAGCTATCTATAAAACTCTCAAAGAGAACTATTTCATTCAGTGGCTGTTTGACCCAGGCTGCTGCTTCTGGCCTCCCTGAGGCATCTGGTTCCTCTGCCCCAGATTCTCCAGGCCTATCTGATTAAACATCATGAAGCTGTGGAAGACCCAGCTACCATGGGCTTTTGGAGGTTCCAGATGAAGGTCAGTGTCCTTCCCTATCACTTCCTCTAGACAATTTTCTTCACTGGCTGATAATGGACACTAAGCAATTTCCAGTCTACATGTGAGGCAAAGGCCATCTCACCTTGTGTGAGCTTGTGTCTCAAGCTACAGGAGACCTGAGCTCCCAAGGTAATCAAATGCTTGGCAGCCATGTCATTTACTACCATTGGCCAGAATGAGTGTCACTCTTCAACTCGTGAAACACTGTAAGAGAGGTAACCAGTGACCTCATAATTGTTGAAGCAGAGAACTCTGCCCAGGCCTGTTAGGACTGATCTTTGATGTACTATTTGGTGTTGTTGTCCACTCAACCTTTACCCAAAGTTTGTCTCAACTCCCTCACTGCCCTCCATGAAGACAAAGCTCTTAGGACAATATTTACCTCTCAACATTGTTTATTAACTCTTAGTGCCGATTATTACCTCCCTCATCAATCTTATCCACAGCCATATCTCCCTGCACTGCCCCCCATATATCCAGCTGGCTGGAGTGGACTTAGAGCACCACATGCAGATTCTTAAATGTTCAATGATGTTTCCTAGCTCGGGTTCTCTCTCCACATGATGCAGATTCCTCGCTCCCTTTTTTAATTTCCCCTTTTTCAAAACTTAGCTCATGCATCCCTTCCCCTGGAAAAGTCATTTCTGACCATTCCATATAAAAGTGAACACTCCCCTCTTCATAGCCTTGCTTAACCCTATGCATATTTCTGTTTTAGCACTTAGAGTGCTTTACTGCACTTGTTTTTACTCATCTCTTCTGTAACTAGACTGCAAATTCATTAACTTCTTCTGGACCAACTATAATCTGTCGTTACTGATATTAACTCTCTCCTTCCCCCTTACTTCTAGCCCTAAGTCTACTCTCCAGATGTAATCAGTTACTAGATTCATGTGTATGCTACCTGAAATCTTCCAGGCATATGCATTTATATTTACAATATTGAGATTTTGATAGATGCTTCCATACTTAAGACAGGGTACAAACTGGTCTGAGGCTTACTTTTTAAATACATTTAACACCATCATGGACATCTGCCCATATCAAGACATCATTTTAAATAACTCTATGAGATTCTGTCATAAACATATATCCCGCTTAACCAAAGGGAAGAGATCTCACTCATTTTGTGTGCCTTCCACTTAATAGGGTGCTTAGTACCCCCAGCACACATGACACGTGTGAGGGGCATTACAAATGCCATTATCCAAACAGAAACACATGCCTTTTCCACTTCCAAATAGATGGCCTTCTGCTTGAACAAAGTCACAGCTCTACCCCTGGCTCCTTCCAGACTCAGCCTTCCGATTCCTGACTTTTTCTGGAACACATTTTGGACTGAATAACCCTGACTTCATTCTTGGAATATCTGATTAAGCCTGGCTTTTTTCTTTTCTTTACTTTCATTTCCTTTTTTTTTTTTTTTTTCAAAGAAGAAGACCAGCTGGACAAAAACAGAACACTTGATTCAGAAACTCATCTCCAGAGCCAGAAGCACTTCAGTGCTGTCCCCCTAAAATGCGGACATGCCAGGCAGTCGCCAGCAACACTGGCCTTATCATCTCTTCTACCCGGTTTGTGACTCCGGTCAAGGAAATGAAGATTTGACTTGGTGGTGGAATTAGTCATCTCAGGTTGCCATGACTGAAGGCCACAGAACAAAGGGGGTGGCTTTAAATAATAGAAATGCATGTTGTCACAGTTCTGGAGGCCAACACTCAGTTGTTCACAGAGTTGCCTTCTGGTGAGGCCTCAGGGCCCTAACTTTATGACCTCATTCCACCTTTAACTGCCTCCTTCAAGATCCTACGTTCAAAGGCAGTTACTTTGGAGGTTAAGGCTTCAACATGTGCATTTTGGGGAGACACAATTCAGACTCCAAGTGGTAACACATCCACGGTAATTGTATGTCCTGGTCGCCTGAGACAATTCCCAGTTTTGTCTGTTATCTGGTGTTTCGTTCAGTTGGCCATCCCTTGCACTCTCAATAAATATGGTCACCCTGAGCATCCTCTCTCTCACTCCAAGGCCTTGTCCTCTATCTCCCTGGTTGGATAAGACATAAATTCAACCACAGGAGAAGCATTATTGTGAGCCGTACACAGATACCTCTTTGGTATGAACTGTGTTGTTCAAGTCTATAAAAATGGATTTTAAAGCACAGGTTTAATGCTGTTTTTTATGCATGGCCTATTACTTCTGTTCATTTCAGTCACACTCCCAATCAATTTTTGTCCCTCAGGTTCTTTGGTCTTGAGGTCTAATATGGCTTTGGGTGTAACCATGTATTTCAGGAGGGGTCTCTGTGATCCCCTGGAGGAATAAGAAATCTACCTCTGTTCCAGATACTTCCAGCACATGATCCTCAACATCCCTTTAAAATTCATGCTTTTGGCTTGGACTACTCATCTGTGAGAACTGTCTTCTGAAGGCTTTGTATTTTCCTCCTTCCTTTCTTTCCTTCCCTCCTCTCCCTTTCTCCTTCTCCTTCTCCTTCTCCTCCTCCTTCTCCTTCTTCAGTGGCATACTTATTTTGTGATTCGGAGCAGTGTTTCCCTCTTCTTCAGCCCCAGCCCTCTCTCAGCTTGCTCTTTGATGAATATTGGCTTGATCTCCAGGCCTTCTGCACTGTGCTCTTCTTAGATCTTCACTTTACAGGGACTACGCTACCTCTTTCCTCTACTTCTGCCACTGAGCCTGAACCCCAACAGGATTTGGAAGAGACACAGCTCCTGTTCTCAAATGACAGGAAAGAACACCTCTGAGGTCGATCCATGCTTTCACTCAGAACGTTTTTTATCTGGCCAACAAACTGATTCTATGAGCTGGATGCACCTGCTCGAAATAGAGTTTCCCTAGCATTGGTAAAATTCAACGGGAAGTGAAAATTCAACTAGCTGCCAGCCTCAATATTGAATATAGGTAAGACCATCCTCAACTGAGTGTTAACAGGCTGCGTACCATACATGCAAGAAGAAACTGTTTGGCCAAGTGTTACTGCACCAGTGCAACAGTACTTTTGCATTAATTTGTTCCTTACTCTTTCAACACACAGTTATTGAGTACCTACTGCAGTGTGCTAGGTGCTATTCTAGGTGCTGAGGAACCACTGGTAAATAAAGACATAACTTTGTGCCCAGAGGGAATATGGAATAAGTCAAGAAGAGTAAAAATTAAATCCACTATTACAGCATAATGAGTTAAATACTTTAAAAGGTCTAAGCACTGAATACCATGGGATCCCCAAAATAGGGCACTGAATCCAACATGGTGGCATTAAGTATGGTTTAATCTTGAGTAAGTCTACCTCTTAGAGTGCTTCATGGTTCAGAGATTGGGAAAACTATCAGATATGGTGGGTGGCAGTGAATGAGGAATATGTTTGCCTCTGCTGTCCATTGTCCTAGCCATCAGTCACATGTAACTGTGAGGCACTTGAAATGTGCTTAGTGCACCTAAAGGATTGCATTTTCATTTTATTTTATTTCAATATATTTAAATTTAAAGACTGAAACAGTATCAAATATTTTAAGTTAAACAGAACTTTCTTTTGATAGGACTCTACTTCACATTAATCGGGAATATTTAGCATTTACATCTCCAAATTTACATCACCAAATTTCCAAATTTAGCATGAGAACTAATATTAATTCTATTAGAAAATAATATATTAATAGTTGCTATATTTATTACATGTTGACATGATAAAATGTTTTATAAATTGGATTAAATAAAATATATTTTAGAAATTAATTTCATCTTTTTAAACTTTTTAAATATGTCTATACCATCACACCTATTAGTTTGGCAAAGAAAAAAACCAACAATGACCCCATATTAAGTGCTAGCAACAATATGAAACCACTGAAACCCACACAGTGACATCAGAAAGTATTGTGGGGCAGACATTTGGGAAACAATTTGACCCTTCTTTATCAAGTTAAATATTTAACACTTGTGTTATGATCCACCAATCCTACCTCTAAACATTTATCTAAGAATAATTAAAACTTCAGTCCACAGCAAAACCTGTGTGAGAATGTCTGTAGCAACTTTATTCATAATAACCCCAAATGGAAGTAACCCAATTCTCCATTAACAGATAAATGAATAACTGTGATGTAGCTGTATAATGGCATAAAAAGGAATGAACTACTGATACAGATTACAACACCCATTAATCTCAAATGCATTGTCTGAATGAAAGTAGCCTTATTCAAAAGGCTACACACTGTGAGTGACAGCCAAAGGCAGTGTCCAGAATAGCCATATCTATGGAGAGAAAGAAGATTCATGACTTCCAAGGGCTAGGGGAGGAGGCTGGGACAAAAGAGCAAGAGACAGATAATTGTGCTAGTGTTTCTTTTGAGACCAATGAAAATATTCCAAAAGTGATTCTGGTGATTATTGCACAATTTTGTGAATATACTGAAAACTACTGAAGTGTAGGTTTTAAATGGGTGAATTGCATGATATGTCAATTATATCAGTAAAGCTAAGACACAAATTAATATAAAAGTGAATAAAGATGAATTATTAAGGTAAATGTCACTAGTAGAAATTTTTTAATTATATAGATGAAATTATATATGTGAAAAGAATGTTTTCTTTAATTACATGTATGGCTTTTCATGTTTCTACTGGACAGTGCTTGCCTAACATTTAATTGATACTAGAGTGAGGCAAACTCTGGGGTAGGAAGACAAATGTAGCAGTAAATCTGACATTTGTTTCTCACTTTCTTGATCACATCCCTTACTCTTATTTCATCCGTGTTGTTCCCTATACTTTAGAGAATGTAATTCTACTAGAAACCAGAAATGGTAAATGGATTAATGACCAATGAGCCATTTATGAAATTTTTTTTATCTCCTATTTGCAAAAAAGAGTTGTCACAAAACAATCAGGACAGACTACCATTTAAAATAGTGTTGCAGTTTGTTTAAACTTTATTAATTTCTCTTTCGAAAAAATTTTTAATGTTTATTTCTGAGAGACAGAGAGACAGACAGACAGATACAGTGTGCAAGTGGGGGAGGGGCAGAAAGAGAGGGAGACACAGAACCTGAAGCAGCCTTCAGGCTCTGAGCTGTCAGCACAGAGCCTGACACAAAGCTCAAACTCAAGAATGCCCCAAAACTTTATTAATTTATAACATGAAGAGGTGAAAGATATTTAAAGATCACCATTTTATTATTAGACTCCAGCTGACCTAATAATAAAAAACTAAATCACAAATCTGAGCAGGAAAATAAAGCTAGATAAACAATTTATTTAGGTCACTACTGGACATTATTGTCACCACGATTAATAGCCAGCATTTAATTTGGCATTCACAGCAACCTTTACAGGAAAGATCCTAGGCTTAAAGAACTCAAACCATTGTGTGTATAACCCATGTGTAGACTGGAAGCCATGAAGAAGGAAAATATGTCCAAAGGATGCCAAGACCCCAGGTGATGGAACATGATCTGAGAGTCAAGTTGTCATCATGGAAGTCTAAAAGTATGCAGAAAGAATTCCGTGAAGATGGACCAAGATCCATGTAAGAAATTTTGAAAGTAGGAAATAAACAGAGGCCTGGAGAGGCAGATAGGCTGCTCCAAAGTTCTGGAAGACTAAGTAACAAAGACCCAAGCAAAGCAGCCAGAATTCGGGGGCACAAAACTACTTCCTAACTAGAGAGAGGAAATAAAAAGATTCCATTTTCAAAGAAATGGAACTGTAGACAACTCATGCCATAACTGTGGAGGTGCTTTCTTGAAAACCTAACACAAAAATAATTACATCAAAAGTAACGTTTCCATAAGAGATGGTAGCGAAAGATTCTGTTATATAATTTTTAGGGTGCTAGATATAGAGATATATTCATTGCCTAAGGAGCAACTACTGTGACTCATCATAGACCTAACCCCCCTAGAGGAATCATTAACACACATTATATCAATTACCCTCTTATTACTCTGTTTCCTTCAGAATCAAATATCACACACACACACACACACACACACACACACACACACACACACACACACACAATCTATGACAGATGCCTCTACTCCTTTACTTTGATTCATTTAAATGTGGATTCTATTATACCATTACACCAAAACTGTTCTCCTAGTGGTCACCAATGATTTTTCCACTGCCAAATCTAATGGTAGCTTCTTTATCTTTCTCTTATTTGGCCTTTCAGCAATATTCACCATAATTGACTACTACTCTTCTGCTTTAATACATTCTTCTCTTGGCTTCCCTAACTAGTATCATGAAGTCCTGATAACTAACCTCTCAGGTTTTTGGACTCCTTCTCAACGTATTTGGCTGGAGGCTACAACTCCTTCACCAAATTCTGTACATAAGAGGGACTAATTATTTGGTTCATACTCTTTTATCTATATACTAGCATTGGATGATCTCATTTATATTTGTGACTTCAAATTGTTATAAATGCCAATGATGTCACGATTTTGATCTGTGGCTTAGACCTCACTGTGACCTCCACACCCATTATATCAATTAGCCCAAATCCATCTCAATCTACAAGTACCCTCCATAACCCTATGTCTTAGTCAGCTAACTGTGCCATGACAAAAATACCACAGACTGGTTGGTTTAAACAACAGTAATTTACCTGTCACAGAGGCTTAGAAGTCCAATATCAAGATTCAAGCAATTTGGTTTCTTCCTGGCTTGCCAATGGCCACCTACTTGCTGTGTCCTCATGGGGCAGAGAAGAGGACTTTGGTGTCTTCCTCTTCTTATAAGGGATCTAGGCCTGCTCCTTATGGCCTCGCACCTGTAAGACATCTGCACAAGGCACTGTCTCCCATTACAGTCACACTGGAGGTTAGGACTTCAGCATATGAACTTGAGGGGGCTCAATCCAGTCCATAGCATCCTCTCTCTTCAATATTCCCCATCTCAGTAAATGGTGCTACAATGTACCCAATTGCTTGAACCCCACTCATGGTTTTTGCCTCTGTCATAAATATAAGAACTTGCTGACAGACAGAATACACTCCTGGAGGGGTCTTCAATCAATCCACTTCCCTTACTTTCATTGCCCCACTCTATTTCAAAGCCACTTAATTGCACTTTCCCTGTGGATTATCTATTTCATTCTGGTGTTATTTTGAAAATAAATGACATCACGCCATCCCTGGCTCAGAATGCATGAGTTGTCCATTGTCCTGAATATCGAGCCCCACACTGTTTATGTAGATTATGACCTCAGGTTACTATGACTCTTATTCTACAGCCCAGTCTTGCCTTGAGCCACTTTATCCAAAGCTTTCTAGTGGCCCACTATTCTGGTTTTCAGTTCCCCAAATGGGAAATTGTCCTTCCTACTTCATAACCATCCTGCCTATCTCCATCATTTCTTTACCTAAATGTTGTCCCCACATAAAGGCATTCTTTGATCCCCAAACTCAGTTATGCCTTCCTTCTTTCACTCTCACACTTCCATGGCCTTCACATGAAAGTTGTCTGTGTGACAGTCTTCCCCAATGAGCTTAGGCAGGGACAGGATTATTATTTATTCATTTATCCCCATATCTAGCAGAGTGATTAGTACATAGTAGGTGTTCGAAAAACACTTGTTAAACACTTGCTGCTTCATTGAGTGAATGGTCCAATAAATAAATGAATGAATAAAGTTAAATCCATCATTCAGTTGCTCACTTAAAAAAATCCCATCCTTAATAGTTGACATTTCCTTTGATGTTCACTGCCACACATATTCACCAAGTGACGTGTATAACTACACAGCCAGGAGACACTCAGCATGCAGTTTCTAATATTAGGCCAAACTATATCCATGCCCAGAATGGAGTTAGCAGAGATTAGCTGCTGGTAACATCTCCTGGCTGGAGATTAAGCAACTGAAAGATCTTGCTTACCTTCCCTACCCCTTCTCAGATCATCAGCTTTTGAGGAATAAGTCAAGTTGGTTAAAAATAAATAAATTGCAAAGATAAGTTTCATGACACTCCTATATGCTAATAACTACACCTTGAAAACCCTAAAATGTTCAATGGAAATTTTTACACATTACAATAATATAAGATGTCAAGGCAATTAAGATAAAAAGCACACCAAACTTTCCACAAATGAAATATTAAGGCCAAGATAATAGGTCAAAAGGAAACAGGGAAATTTAATTTTTTCACTTTTCTTCATCTTTCTTGAATTCGTTAGGAAAAGCAGTTTGTTTTTCCTAGAAATGGATCACATTCCCTGTGTAAATCCCTAGCAGCACATATCAGAATATATAATTTTTGTCAAAACTAATTTTGAATTGATCAAAAATAATAACATACCTTTCTTTCAAGTAAGGAAAACAAACTGAATATTCTAACCTTAGAGAAAAAATTAACTAGAAGATTAAATTAAAACTATAGAAAAACAGAGCATCCAAATATTGATTAAAATTTCAATTACCCAACTGTCTCTTAAAATACATTGAGAAGCTCAGTAGAACCCAAATGCATGATGTTTGGGAAATCTTGAAATTTTGTAGCAAAACCCAAATGCGTTCTTATCATTATTTATGTAATATATAAGCAACTCCTCACTTCACATTTGCGGGGAAAGAGTGTTAAACAGAAGCATATTAGAAATGTATCAACCTGGGGCAACTGGGTGGCTCAGTTGGTTAAGCATCCAACTTCAGCTCACATCACAATCTTGCAGTTGGTGGGTTTAAGTCCCGAAGTGGGTTCTCTGCTGTCAGCCCAGACCTTGGAGCCTGCTTCAGATCTTCTGTCTCCCTCTTTCTCTCCCCCTCCCCTCCCCTCTCTCTATCTCTCTCTCTCAAGAATAAATGAACATTAAAAGATAACATTTCCATTGCAGGAGACTGAAATCTCAAACTGTGGCCTCAACATTGTCATCTGAAAGCTGGTTGTCTATTCTCTGAATTTTTATACTGATCTGGAAGAGAAGGCAAGAAGAGCTAGCACTTTGGGCATCTCTACACAGGTCCATACTGAACACATTAATTTTAATTAATTTGTATAAACTTGTGATCCAGACATTATGGGAGCACTCACCCAGTCCACACTACCCTTTTTAGAATGTATCCCCTTTTGAAGGAAGTGACTCCTCACCACCAGCTGATATGGCTTGGTTTGAATGCAAATGCAAGAGGAACCAGCGTGTAGATGGAGAGAGACTAATTAGATTCTTTCTTCTGAGAAGTTGTACTTGGAGATACAGGGGATGTTATTCAGAAGATAGTGGAAAATTGAATCGAAGTGTCAGCAAGCAGAGGAATGTGAAATCACATGAAACTCAACAAGAGAGAAAAGAAGGAAGCAGAGATAAAGGAGAATCTCATGCTTTAAAAACACAAAGAATGAATGTGCACAAGAATTTTCTGTTCTAGTGTCCATCCCCAGGAGGCTTGGCTTATTTCATTTCTTATCCTTATCCTAAAACTAAATTCACCTTAACTTAAACTGGCTTAAATGGGCTTTATCCCTTGCAACCAGTGATGCTATGCTGATACGTTAATTTTTAGAAAGATCTGTGGCTGAAGATAACCAGTTTCTCCTCCCTTAACCAGTCTGTGTGTGTTCAGACATGGCTTGAATGTCTGTCAGTGAACTCGTGGCTCCTCCAAATTAGCAACATCATTTCTAATGGCCAGTCCTCACACTTTTAAATTGACAATGGCCATGAAAGCTAATTTTCCAGAATCAGGCAAACTCTCATCCCATTTCTCCCTTGCAAATACAAAATTCAAGCAGCATCTTGCAGAAACAGCCAGGAGCAGGTTATTGCATCTGGGCTTTTGGGACTCAGAGTGCCAATTTCCCAGCACTGATAGGTGAGGTCTTTGAAGCTCCCTTCCTAAAATGGCAGTGCTCTAAATAACACAGTGGAGACATATTGAGATGGATTCACAACTGTTCTGCAAAGAAACCTCCTGCTGACGTCAATGGGAGTTTATCCTGAGGGCCTGAGAATTAGGCGCGTATTAATACCTTTTCCTCAGTGATTTCAATCTGATCTAAAAGCTTTAGCTTTTTCTTTCCCGAGAGTGGGTAGGAGAAATGGAGGATGTGACTGCGTGGGAACAACACTTTGAGGTTCCCTGTGTTTTACTTAGGAATTTTACTTCCAAATTCAAGTTGGGAGAAACTTAGCCCGGGTTCTTCTACCTCTATGCTTTGACTCTCATCCCCCCCCCCCCCAAACTCCCTTTTAGTATTACTGCACTTCTCCTGCATGATTTCAAGTTTCACTGATCATTGGGAAAAGTTCTGAAAGTGACATCGACATTTAAAAGCAGATGGCATTGCAGATGTTGAATATTTAATCCTTAGGTTTGGGGGTCGTGGTATACTCAGCCTTTTTCTACATTTTTAAATTATTATTATTTTTTACTTTTTAAGAAGTCAGCTTGTTTTTTGGCAGTTTGGGTATGAGCACTCAAACTGATTAATTTCAGTGTGACTATTAGAGAAAAACCTTTTAAATATAGAGAAAAGAAAAAAGCTCTTAACAGAAAAGAAAGGCTATAGCTTTGGAAATGCATTGTGTTTTTTTTTCCAAACAATGTACATATGAATAACACATTCTCCCTTTACCCCATTGGATATTCTTGCTGCACAGACTAAAAATCATCATTGGAAAGACATATTTTTCTAATGCTTCAGGTGTCTAACAAAATGATTCTACAAACACACATAACCTCTTAATTTGTTGTCCAAATGAGGACACTTTGAGAATGAAAAGGTGTTGTAAATAATACACTGGGACAACAGGTATAAACCAGTTTATCTCACAAATAAGGCACCAGTTGTCACCATTTTCCCCCAAAGATCAAAATCAATGCAAATAGTTCTCTTCTAGTTTTCCAAACAAACAAACAAAAAAATTGAAACATTCTCTACTTACTTCATAGAGTTGACTTCAGTAAAATTTTCCTTACAATAGACAATTTGAAATTTGTCTTGTTTTAGCTTTCAATTTAGTGTTGAGTCTATTTAATTTTTTTTTTTTTAGTGACTTGGCCTTTCTAATTTTATTGTTTGCTGTTTGATTATGGCTTATTGTGAGTTATTATAGGCATATACAAAAGTACATAAAATACAAGTATTTTTGCAATTATTATAAACAAAACACCTATATAACCATCTTGCAAGAGATAGAACACTACCATGTCCATGAAGCCCCCAAAAGGCACTTCCCAATAAAAATATTCTGTCACCCCCAAAGGAAACCACTATCTATACCAAGGCAATTACATATTTGATTTTTTTCTGTACTTTTAACCTGCAGTATAAATTCCCAAATAATAGTGTTCTTTTAGACTTGTCCAGTGTATTTGAGATTTATATAAATGAAATAATATTGTATATTTTTGGGGGATGGATCTGGTTCCTTTTGTTCAATATTACATTTAAAGAATCATCCATACTGTTTTGTGTAGACACACAAGTTCATTATTATGTTATTATTGTTGTATGTTATTTCATTGTCTGAACATGGCAGAAATTGTCTTATCATTCTACTGGAAGAGACTTGGTTTGCTTCTAGTTTTGGGTCATTAAAAATAATACTGCCAAGGAACATTCTTATACATGTCTCCTGGTATATAAAAATACACATCTTTGTAGGAGGAAAATTTGTTGGGTAGGTCACGGATAACTACCTTTAGCAGTTAATACTGAATAGGTTTCCAAAATGATCCTACCTAGTGCATTCCCAAACCTGCATTATCCAGCACCACATGGGAACTTGTTGGAAAAACAAATTGACAGGCCCTTCTCCAGTATAGCTGAATCAGGAATTCTGAGGGTGCAGCTCAGGGATACATCTTTTAACTGGTCCTCCAGGCTATTCTGATGTAAACTAAAGAGCAGTATTCCCTAGACTGCACTGCACAGTGGAATTATTTTGGTGTCTTTGAGGGAAAAACCACCACTGCCTAGTTTACTTGCTCCAGAAATTCTAATTTAACTGATAAGGGTATAATCTGGACCTCAGGACCAAGACAGAGTAGTCCTAAGTCTCTGTTGTTGAGTTAAAATCATCCTGGACACCTTAAAGAGAAAACAAAAACCAAAAATACTTTCCATCTACAAGGATTCCGATGTAATTGTCCTTTGCAGGGTGAGGAGTTTAGGCATTGATCTGTTTTGTGACTTTGTTTCATTCAAAAATAGGTCCCCTAAATACAAATCAAAACCACACTCAGATATCACCTCACGCCAGTCAGAGTGGCCAAAATAAACAAATCAGGAGACTATAGATGCTGGCGAGGATGTGGAGAAACGGGAACCCTCTTGCACTGTTGGTGGGAATGCAAATTGGTGCAGCCGCTCTGGAAAGCAGTGTGGAGGTTCCTCAGAAAATTAAAAATAGACCTACCCTATGACCCAGCAATAGCACTGCTAGGAATTTATCCAAGGGATACAGGAGTACTGATGCATAGGGGCACTTGTACCCCAATGTTTATAGCAGCACTCTCAACAATAGCCAAATTATGGAAAGAGCCTAAATGTCCATCAACTGATGAATGGATCAAGAAATTGTGGTTTATATACACAATGAAATACTACGTGGCAATGAGAAAGAATGAAATATGGCCTTTTGTAGCAACGTGGATGGAACTGGAGAGTGTGATGCTAAGTGAAATAAGCCGTACAGGGAAAGACAGATACCATATGGTTTCACTCTTATGTGGATCCTGAGAAACTTAACAGAAGACCATGGGGGAGGGGAAGAAAAAAAAAAGAAAAAGAGGTTAGAGTGGGAGAGAGCCAAAGCATAAGAGACTGTTAAAAACTGAGAACAAACTGAGGGTTGATGGGGGGTGGGAGGGAGGGGAGGGTGGGTGATGGGTATTGAGGAGGGCACCTTTTGGGATGAGCACTGGGTGTTGTATGGAAACCAATTTGACAATAAATTTCACATATTGAAAAAAAAAAATAGGTCCCTTGGTAAGGACCAGGATTCAGACCACTGCCTTAGAGTGGTTAATGATAGCATATTAAATGCCCCAGGATTACCTCTCCATCTCTTCCCATCATCCACTATCACTTCCTTCAGCACAGTTCAGCTCAATGAGGAACAAAACAAAATAAAACTAAATGATACAAATGTGTGAACAATGAAGAGGCTCAGAGCCCTGGAGTTTTTATTTAAGACTTAATTTTCTAAAATGAATCTCTAATTGGCAGAATTTCGGGTAGAACAGAAAAAATGAAATAAAGGATAATTTGGGGCAGAAACAGCTATTCAGCAGCTCTTAAGTCACATAAAACATATTCCATTTGAGAATGTGATATAACCTATTTTTTTTCTTTCAAGTGTCCTCTTATAATTTGTTTTGTAATCTGATGGAGATTATTTTGTCTCTTGTTCATCTATTTCCCATTGAAAGGTGTCCCTATTCCTTTCAACAGAGCATTTGATGGAACAGTTTGATAATGTCAAGTACTTTAGGTACCTAAATAGAAAAAAGACTTTTTTTTAATATATTTTTTTTATTGTCAAATTGGTTTCCATACAACACCCAGTGCTCATCCCAAAAGATGCCCTCTTCAATACCCGTCACCCACCCTCCCCTGAAAAAAGACTCTTTTAAATTCAGTCTATTCCAAAAAGATACATGGGTACCAACATTCTACCATTTAAATCCAAGCTCGTGATTTAAGAAAATCAGATACAAAATCAACCAGGCCAAATTTTCAGAAAAGCCAAAAAATTGTTTAGTATTTGACCCATTATTTAAGGTGGCTTCTAAATTCAAAATTATCTCTCTTATTTCTGCAACTCCATGATCCACAAAATGTTCAAAGCTATAGAGAGTTCTATTTCAGCATGTTTGTCCCAACTTCTTGAGTTCTTTGTTACCTCAGAGCAATTTACAGTGTAGCAGAGAGTGAAAAATGTATCCAATAACTTTTTCAAAAGGTAATTTTTATCTTTCTTTTTAGGCCTGCTGATTTAATCAGCATCTGTCTATGGGATAGAACACTCAAGATTCTTAACCAAAACCAAGTATTTCATAGCTCTGGGATGATCTGCTCATGAGGACTGGCCTGTAGAAGCACGATCACATTCTCCTCTCTGATTTCTGCTTGAAAGCTGTAGCATGGGCCCAGATCTCTCCTTTGTTGATGCAGAAAAAGCAGGAATGCAACAAAATATTAGCAAATTGAATGTAACACTATATAGAAAGAATTACATGCCATAACCAAGTGGGATTTACCCCAGGTATACAAGTCTGGTTCAACATTTGAGAATCAATAAATCCATTGCATCAATAGACAAAAAAAGAAGAAGAAGAAGAAAAATCTTATGATCCCATCAGTAGATTCAGAGAAAGCAACTGACAAAATCCAACATCCATTCAATATAAAAATACTCTTAGTAAACTAGGAATATAATGGAACTTCCTCAACTTAATAGAAGGTATCTGTAAAACAACCTAGTTATCATACTTAATGGTGAGAAACTCAAAACGTTCCTAATAAGATCAGATACAAGGCAGGGATATCCCATCTCATCACTGCTTTTCAACATCATACTGGAAGTTCCAGCTAATACAGTAAGACAAGAAAAGGAAATAAAGGTATACATATCAGAGAGGAAAAAATAAAAATGATTCTCTTCACAGATGGCATAATTGTCTATGTGGAAAATCTGAAAGAATCTACTAAAAAAACTCCTCCTGTAAATAATAAACAAGATTTATAAATAATAATAAATAACAAACAAGGCTATTAGCAAGGTTGTAGGACACAATGTTAATATACAAAAGTCAATTATTTCCTATATAACAGCAATGACAAGTGGAATTTGAAATTAAAACTGAAATACCATTTAAATTAGCACTCCAAAAATTAAAATAAATAAAATACCCACAAAACTTTGATAAAAGAAATCAAAGAAATAAAAGGAGAGACATTCTCTGGTCATGGATAGGAAGACTCAATATTGTCAAGATGTCAGGTCTTCCCAACTTAATCTATAAATTCCATGCAACCCCAATTAATATCTCAGCAAGTTATTTTGTGGATACTGACAAACTGTTTCTACAGTTTATATGGAAAGGCAAAAAAGACCCAAAGTAGACAACACAATCCTGAAAGAAAAGAAAAACTCAGAGGACTGACCTAACTTCAAGATTTACTATAAAACTATAGAAATCCACACAGTGTGGTATTGGTGAAAGGATAAACAAATGCATCAGTAGAACAAAATAGGCACCTCAGAAATATACCCACATAAATATAGTTATCTTTGACAAAGGAGCAGAGGAAATACAATGGAGCAAAAATAGTTATTTCAAGAAATAGTGCTGG
Organism: Panthera onca; assembly: GCF_046562875.1. Classification (NCBI taxonomy): domain Eukaryota; kingdom Metazoa; phylum Chordata; class Mammalia; order Carnivora; family Felidae; genus Panthera; species Panthera onca. The sequence continues at coordinate 109,808,480 of NC_138348.1, forward strand.
AACAACAGGGCATCCACAAGCAAAAAAACAAACAAACAAACAAACAAACAAACAAACAAACAAAAAGGAATATAGACAAAGACCTTACACTCTTCATCAAAAATATCAAAATGGACCACATACCTAAATGCAAAATGTAAAACTATGAAACTCTTAGGAGATAAAACACAAAAGAAAACCCAGATGACCTTAGGAATGGTGATGCCTTTTTACATAAAACACCAGAGGCAGGGTTGCCTGGTGGCTCAGTCAGTGAAGCATCCATCCATCTCTTGATTTCAGCTCAGGTCATGATGTCACAGTTCATGAGTTCAAGTCTCATGTAGGACCTCTGTGCATCTCATGTCTCCCTAACTTGGGATTATCTGTCTCCCTCTCTCTCTGCTCCTCCCTGGCACATGCACATTCTCTCTCAAAAATAAACAAAAAACACTAAAAAAATACAAAATGCAGAAACTATGAAAGTATTGATAAGCCAGACTTCATTTAAATGAAAAACTTCTGTTATGTTAAAGACAATGTCAAGACAATGAGAAGACAAGCCACAGTGTGGGAGAAAATATTTGCAAAAGACACACCTGATAGATGGCTGCCATACAACATCTACAAAGAACTCTTAGAACTCAACAGTAAGAAAACAAACACCCAGATTAAAAATTGCACCAAAGATCTTACCAGAGACCACACTAAATAAAAAAAGATACACAGATGGCAAATAGATATATGAAAAAAAGCTCAACACCATATGCCATTAGGAAAATTCCAATTAAAACAACGTGATGCTACTACATACCTAATAGATTGGTCAAAATCCGGAATACTGACAATGCCAAATGCTTATGAGAATGTAGAGCAATGGAAACTAATTCATGGCTGGTGGGAACGCAAATGGTACAGCCACCTTGCAATGGTACAGCCACTTTACAATGGTACAGCCAATGCAACATGGCCCCAGAATACATCTCAAAGTGGGATGATGGGAATATGACAGATTACTGCTTTTTCTTTATTGTTGGACTTGGCCAAAATGTTGTAAAATTTATCTCAACCCTTGTACTTTACAAGTGGACAACCACAAGAAAACCGAATGTTATAACGTTTTTAAGGATCAGACTCAGGTTCACAGCAAAATTACGAGAAAAGTAATGAAATTTCCTATATGCCTCCCTAATCCCATACTATGACATTTATTTTTTATTGTGGTAAAACACATGTAGCATAAAATTTACTATTTTTAGGAGCACACAGGTGGCTCATTCAGTTAAGCACTGGACTTCAGCTCTGGTCATGATCTCATGGTTCATGAGTTTGAGCCCCATATTGGGCTCTCTGCTGTCAGCACAGAGCCTCCTTCAGATCCTCTGTCTCTCTCTCTCTGCCACTTCCCTGCTCATGCTGTCTCTCTCTCTCAAAAAGAAACATTTAAAAAATTACTAGTGTTAAGTGTACAGTTCAGTGGCATTAAGTAGATACACATCATTGCGCAACTATCAATACTATCCATTTCTGGGACGTTTTCATCACCCCAAACTGGAACTCTATACCCATGAAAAGGCAACTCCCATACCTCCTCCCACCAGTCCCTAGTCACCATTATTCTGGTTTCTATCTCTATGGATTTGACTGATCTACATGTCTCAGGTAAGTAGAATAATACAGTAAGTATCCTTTGCTAACTGGCTTGTTTCAGTTGGCCTAACTTTTTCAAGGCTCATGTATGTTCTAACATGTACCAGAATTCCATATGTTTTAAAGGCTGAAAATATTCTAATGCACGCATATACCACATCGTGTTTATCCCTTTATCAACTGATAGACACTTGGGTTCTTTCACATTTTGGCTATTGTTAGTAATGCTGGTATGAGCATGGGGGTACGAATAACTGTTTGGGTCCTTCCTTTAAATTCTTTTGAGTATATACCCAGAGGAGAATCGCTAGATGATATGGTAGTTCTAGTCTTAAATTTTCTTTCTGAGAAACTACTATACTGATTTCCTTAGCAGCTGCCCCATTTTTCATTCTGACCACTAGTGCACATGGGTTCTGATTTCTCCACAACTTCACCAACACTAATTTTGTAAACATTCTTTTTGTTTTTTAATAATAGGTAGCCTAATTAATGGCTGTAAAGTGGTATCTCATTGTGGTTTTGGTATTTCCCTAATGATTAGTGATACTGAACATCCTCTGTGCTTATTTTGCCATGAGTGTATCTTCTTTGGAGAAATGTCTATTCACATTCTTTGCCCAATTTTTACATTGAGTTGTTTTTCTGTTGAGTTGTACAAGTTTTCTTTATATGTTCTAGATATATCTGAGTTAATTAGATATGGTATAACACAAGGATCTAAAATTTTTTGCATTGTTTCCAATGTCCAGTTTTCCCACAATCATTTTTTTGAAAAGACTTTTCTTTCCCACTGAATCCATTTGACACCCTCATAAAAATCACTTGACTGTATATGTGAGGGTTTATTTGTGAACTGTTAATCCCATTTATTGTTCTGTATACCTGTCTTCATGCCACCACCACAGTGTTTCTACAACTGTAGCTTTGCATTAATTGAAATCAGGAAGGGTAAGAGCAACTTTTTTTTCAGATTGTTTTGGCTATTCAAGGTCCTTTGCAACTCCATATGAATTTTATGATAAATTTTTCTACATCCGCAAAAAAAGTCAATGTTTAATAGGATTGCTCTGAATCTGTAGATCATTTTGAGTAGTACTGACATTTTAACAACTTAAGTTTTCTAGTCAATGAACATGGGATGCCTTTCTACTTACAGGCATACCTTATTACAGATAGTGCTTTTTTTTTTTTTTTTTTTTTTTTTTTTTTTTTTTTTTTTTTTTAACAAAAAGTCTGTGGTAACCCTGCATCAGCCAAGTCTATTGGTGTTATTTCTCAACAGGATTTGTTTACTTCATGTCTCCATGTCACATTTTCAAATGTTTTCATGATTATATCAAAAGTGCTACAATCCCATGATAAAACTTTAATGAATGATGAGTTGCTTCTATTAATGGTTTCTTAAGACGGAATCTATTCCTGCTGAAGATGCTGTCATGACTGATGACATTACAACAAAGGATTTAGAATATTACATAAACTTTGTTGATAAAGCAGCAGTAGAGTTTGAGAGGAATCATTTCAGTTTTGAAAGAAGTTCTGTTGTGGATAAAATGCTTTGAAACAGCATCACATGCTACAGAGAAATAGCTCATGAAAGGAAGAGTCAGTCAAGGAGGCAGACACCATTGTTGACTCCTTTTAAGAAATTGCCACAGCTGCCTGAACCTTCCGCAACCACCACCATGATCAGTCATCAGTCAGCAATCATCAACATGGAGGCAAGACCCTCCACCAGCACAAAGATTAAGACTCACTGAAAGCTCGGGTGATGATTAACGTTGTTTAGCAATATTTTTAAATTAAGGTATATACATTGGTTTGTTAGAAATAATGCTATTGCATACTTAAGAGACTACAATATAGTGTAATCATAAATTTTATACGCACTGGTAAACAAAAAAAATTCATTCAACTTACTTTTTTGCAGCGGTCTGGAACCAAACCTGCACTATCTCTGAGGTGTGCCTGTATTGGTTTCTTCTGTAATTTCTTCCAGCAATGTTTGTAGTTTTCAGTGTGCACATCTGTTACCTCCTTGGTTAATTTTGTTTTCATGTATTTTATTCTGTTAACCCGTTGGAGCCAATGTGGATTGAAAGATATAAAGAAGAAAAAACCTGTCTTCTTCTCCATTAACACGTGGCCTCAGTACTCCTTAGATGAGGAAAAATAGCCGTTTAATGCGTTCTTAAACTTCAATACCCCATCTCTGCTAAGATCCTGTACATACTTCCCTCTTTTTCCTGAATTACTGTCTCATCTTTGTTTCTTTTCAAGATGTGAAGTGTATCTTGAGAGGATTGGACAAATGTGGCCTGACTCTTGTATGGGGGATTTTTCTCCCTCATTCATTTCCCAGGTTAATGGTTATGATAATGGGGGTCAATTGTCTGGTTAGTGTAGCTTGGGATGGGGACTTTAGGGAATCTTCCCAAGCAGCTGCCCAAACTCCTTTGTTTCAGGGCGGTTCCTTGTCTTCCCCTGCCCAACATGGACTGCCTATTTTCACTTTTTGCTGGTGAAAAGAAAACGTGTATCTGTTCATCTGTCTGAGCTGACCAGCTTTAGGATTGGGAAGCTTCTTTTTCTGCCCTCTGGGCTCTTATCTGCCTCCGGCCTTGCTGGTGGAACCTCGCCTCTTCTGCCTTCCCCTTGCCCATTCTGTTTCTGCACCGCCGTGGGTGTGGCTTGCATAATCCACTCCTATACCACCCTCTGTGCCTCCAGTGCCACTGGCTCCTGGTCCTCCTACCCTCGCTTTCAAGGAGCAACTAGCACTCCAAGCTCTTGGGCCACACCTTTATGAGATTCAAACTGGAGCACCTCCTTAATCAACGGGGTGTCCAGGGACTCCTCCCTGGACTTCAACCACCCACTTCAGATTTTCCCACAAGTGCCCCAGGGAAAAGTTGACAGTGAAGAACTGACTTTTAAGTGGACATAGGTGCATCATATTTTGTATTCAAACTAATTTAAGTGTGTTAGTTTAATTAAGATACACATCTTTAGAGTTAGCAGCATTAAATATAAAACTTTAATTCTACCAAGGTTTACTGAAAGCCAAATAAGCGTGTGTTATTTCTGTTGCAATTTTTCAGCAAAAAATATGACTTCATATGAAGGTTAACTTTTTCTGTCTCAAAGGTTTCATGGGTTATTGTTAAAAAACAAGTAGAATGAATAAATAAAAAGTTTCAGAGCTTTCAAGATATTTGGTAACCTAAAACTTTCAACTTTTACTAAGTTAGATGATAAACTGGATTGAATTCACTGGATATATGTCTTCTCCAAATAAGATAAAATACTGAAGCTTTGATTACTGAATGTAGGTTTGTGCTTTTGGCATCTCATTGCACAGAAACTAAGGATTCTTGGGTTTGTTGGTAAACGTGCCCTGTGCTTTGCTGTAAGACTGTACTATGGAAAAGCATGTTTTTAGGAATTTCAAATTGTATTTATAAAGTTCAAATATAGAGAATTCTGGTGTAACAAACAGTTCACAACTGGTTACTGATGTTGGAGACAATGGCATAAAAAATTAAATTTCCTTACTACTACAACCCATTGACAAATTACTCTTGTAACCTCTTCCACTTACTCTCTCTCTGTCTCTAAAAACAAACAAAAAAACCCAAAACAAACAAATAAAAAAACCCACTTCCTTTGGAAACTTCCTTTATCTTTACCCCCCAAGATATATGATGATGGCAAACATCCCTCAAGCATATGACCCACTGATACACATCTGAAGGGTCTAAGGACTGAATTTTTACTAAACAGTAATAAATGACATTTTCTTTTTTAAAAATAATTTTAAAGTTTATTTATTTATTTTGAGAGAGAGAAAGAGAGAGAGAGAGAGAGAGAGAGAGAGAGAGAGAGACACCAGGGAACAGAGGAGGGGCAGAGAGGGAGAGAGAGAATCCCAAGAAGGTTCCATGCTGTCAGTGCAGAGCCTGATGCTGGGCTCAAACTCATGAACCAAGAGATCATGACATGAGCTGAAACCAACAGTCGGATGCTTAACTGACTGAGCCACCCAGGAACCTCATTAAATGACGTTTTCCTAACAACAGCTAGCCACCTCAAGGTCCTGGAAACCTTGTTTCCAAAATTTCTTAGAGACTTAAGCTATCCCTAACCCCCTCCCAATGTGAAAGTATATAATCAGTCACTTCTCATGACTCCAATGCAGGTCTGTCCAGGGGACCTGTCCCCGTGTTTTAGTAAAACCGCCTTTTCGCACCTAAGACATCTCAAGAATTCTCTCTTGACCATTTGCTCTAAACCCCAACATTTCCATATCAGTCACTGCTTAGTTTTCACTGGAAACTAAGGTTTCTTAGATCAAAGTTCTGATAAATATAGTTAAGACACTTGGGGATGATTGGAGAAGCAAAGCAGTGTGCAGGAAAGGAGGAGGTGTATGAGAAAGATAAAAGGAATTAGAATATATTTTGTTGAGGAAAAAAGGAAGTAATTTTCTCCTAAAATAAGACTGGCTAATTAGAGAGAAAAGGCTTAGGACAAAATCTGTATGAAAAAGGAAATTGTACAAGGTTTGTGAAGGGTAATCTTTGCAAAATAATTTTGTGTGTGGTCAGGACAAAAGTTCAAATGAATGGACTTTAAAAGTACACTGGTGTAAGATTGACATTCTGCTATTCTCTTTATTAAAAAGACAAAGTTTTCTTGATTTGTGGGTCTGTTCTTAATAGGAATTATAAAAAAAGGTTTTTTTTCTTTATCTTCCCAGAAAAACAAGGTTTCTATGTTCTGTCTTCCTCATCTTTGATTACTTATGATAGTGAAAACTTCCTCAATATGGGGCACCTGGGTGACTCATTTGGTTGAGCATTCAACTTTTGATTTTGGCTTAGGTCATGTTCTTGGTGTTGTGGGATTGAGCTCTGCATCACGCTCCATGCTCAGCATGGAGATTCGTTCTCTCCCTCTCCCCTACTCACATCGTCTCTCTAAAATAAAAAAAATAAAATAAAATAAAAACAAACAACAACAACAAAACTTTGTCAGTATCAAAGAAGCTACGTTTTTATATATAACTTCCTGTAAAATTCCTTATTGCTCCCTTGGTTAAATGTAAATACTAGTTTTGTAATGATCTATAATCCTACTTAGGTATGAGCTTCAAATTTTTCTGAGGGTTTTGACAAGCTTGATGACATTTGAGTTGTAAATGAAGTCTTTTTGATTAATTAGGTTGGTTTAATTGGTATGTGAAGTTATTTGGGAAGCACTGTCAAATGAATAGTAAGACTTAGATTGTATTGTTTGGATAATGCTGTAACTGTTCCAGGAATTATATGTAATTTCTAAAGTTTTGATATGTTTTGGTATAAGACTATCACTTGGTATTCTGATTAGTCAAGTGTTATAGAAATAACTGGATTTCCTTGTCAGCTCTATTGTAAAAAATTCTCTCCTTAACCATGTTCATTTTTGAGTCTTTTGTCATTTATAGTTATTGTTCTTATTCTCTTGCAAAATGTGTTTCATCTTCAGGAAGATTCGTTAAAATGACTTTTGACAAATACAGGTTTTTTGTTTTGTTTTGTTTTTGAGAGAGAGAGGGAGAGAGAGAGGCAGAGCACAAGTGGGTGAAGAGCAGAAGGAGAGAGAATCTTAAACAGTCTCCATGCCCAGTGTGGAGCCTAGTGAGGAGCTTGATCTTATGAACATGAGATCATGACCTGAGCCAAAACACAGTCGGATGCTTAACCAACTGGCCAACCAGGTGCCCCCAATTGCAGGGTTTTGATATATTTAAAGTCGCAAAACTGAAATGGGTAAGAATTTCCAGAATTAATGGAAAAAGTTGCATTCAAACCGAACAAGAATTAGTAACATGGGACTAAATTAATTGAGAAACATGATTATAGTTTTGTGACTCCTGTTTGAAATATTGTTGGTTCTCTAATGTTTGTTCTTCCAGACTGTTTACTTTCTCTTAAGATATCCATGATATATGAAAACATGATAAAATATTCCTTTGTGAACAACTGAAGTGTTTAACTTTTCTCCCTATCTGAACCCTCTGAAACTCAGAAACTGTCAGTGAATATTTTTCTTCTGTGGCAATTATAATCATTTGCATAAGTTTAATGAGAATCTGTTCTCCATGTAACAGGATACCAGTGGAAACATCAGTTATATTACCAAAGCTTTGACTGGAATGTCATGTTTGACAGACATGCATAGACTCAGATATGACCATACAGTTTTTTTTTTTTCAACGTTTTTTTTTTTATTTTTTATTTTTTTTTATTTTTTATTTTTGGGACAGAGAGAGACAGAGCATGAACGGGGGAGGGGCAGAGAGAGAGGGAGACACAGAATCGGAAACAGGCTCCAGGCTCCGAGCCATCAGCCCAGAGCCTGACGCGGGGCTCGAACTCACGGACCGCGAGATCGTGACCTGGCTGAAGTCGGACGCTTAACCGACTGCGCCACCCAGGCGCCCCTTTTTTTATTTATTTTTTTTTTCAACGTTTTTTTTTTTTTTTTTTTTTTTTTATTTTTGGGACAGAGAGAGACAGAGCATGAACGGGGGAGGGGCAGAGAGAGAGGGAGACACAGAATCGGAAACATGACCATACAGTTTTAAGGAACTACGGCTGACTTCATGAAGCATGGAGCCAATAAATCCCCTTTGGAAATGTTGGCCTGATACCTTGCATACAGAGTTCCCAGAAGCCTTACCACGTGAGTAAAGAATGTCACTTCCTGGCAGGTACAGGAATCTCGGATATTTGGAGGCCCTTGAGAAGAGGAATTTGCCCAAATCTACAGGCACTGCAGGCAAGCCTGATGGCATGGCTTCTGGCCTTAAGAGGTGCTTAAAAGTTCATTCTAGAGATTCCTTATAAAAAGTTCCAGCAAGGCAGATTTCAAAAGATCTATGATGCTCAGTCATTATTCTTGGTGAGTTTATATAAATAATCATGCCAAGTTTATTAAAACTGGCTTGTTTTACAAACAAATTAGTCTTGATTTGGCTATCTTTGATAAAAATGATTGTGATTATAGAGAGAAAATGTGTTTTCATAACACATATTTGTAGATGTTAGATTTTAATACTATTTACTGTAAAGTACACTAAAATCTGAATTCTTCTGGGTTTCTCAAATATCTGGCTATGGCTCTCCAAATTAAAGTTTCCAATATTCTCTCAATGTAATAATTTAAAGTCATTAAAAACCAAAATTTCCCTTTTTCCTGAAGCCCTGAAAATTGATGCTGGACAACGTGAGGTGGGCTTCAGAGAAAGTGTCACAAAACTTGTGTATGGAGAATCTTCGTGCTTGTTGCTGTATGGGTCATTCAAAAGGATCACCAGAAACATTTGAATTATAAACCAAAAGTCATCTGATTCCTGCTGCCTGTTCCCACTCCATCTGAGGATGCTTCAATTCTGAAATCTAAAAATCTTCTCATTGGCAGCACTGGAGACTAAGACACTAAGTTTGTAATTTTCTACAACCATTAACTGAAAATTTTCTTTTGTTTCCATAGAAGTTCCTCTTATTGATTACTGAATTGCTTGCTGAATAAAACAGTCTATATGATGGCTAACACCACCTGCTACACAATTAAGGCCTTAAGTGACTCTCAAAATAGCATTACATTATGAAACATTGAAATAACTCAAATGCATAAAGCAAAATTGAATGGTCTGAGATGTCTTAACAGCAACAGGAGGAACATGCTTCATTAATAAAACAGAATGTTCTGTATGTTGCAGATTATCACAAAAATATAACAGGATTGCAAAAAGATATGGATTGGTGCTTTAAACGACCTCGCTCTGTAAACTCCTGGACTGGAAGAGGATTTTGGACAAGTATCAGGTCTTTTTATTGGGCTTCTTTTTCTCATATTAATCTTATTTTGTTGTGTTTTCTGATGTTTCTCTGCCTGGTGCCGAGACTCCTTCACTGCCACAACTTCCGGCTGACAGATGATCCTTTCTACTCAAGGAAATTCATATATATTGTCTACCTTGTACTGGGCTGCCTCTGCCTTTGGTTACTCCAGTATATAAATTCCCCAAATGACCAATGTCACCCATAGGTAGAGACATCCCTATGCTCATATTCAGCAGGAAGTAGATATAGAAGAAGAGACTTTCCACCCTCAGCAATCTTAAATATTTAAAGGTCAGGGGGAAAATGATGAGGAGAACAAAGGCAAGAGAAATGTAGATAAAATTAAATTTCCTTATAACTTGCAGCTCATTGATAAGTCCCTGAGACACGCAGCATGTGACATCCCTCAAGGAACTCACAACTGTCTTAATATTGATGCTTTACTAGAGACTAAAAGCAACCTCAGCTTGACAATAGCCAGGCCTCCAGGATCCTGTAAATTTTCTCTAACATAAGGAAATCCCTTTGGAGACTTCTGTTATCTCTAACCAACTCCCCATCCCCAACTTAAAAATATATTATTAGTCATGTTTCACAATCACAGAGTGGCTCTTTCTGCCCACAGGTCCTGTTCCTGGGCTATAATATAAAACACCTTTTTTCACTGTAAAATGTCTTAAGAATTATTTATTGACCCTTGTGCCCAATGACCCCACATCAGTTATACTATTTACTTATTGTTTGTATGGTCACTCTTTGGTTTTCACAGTGAAATGGAATCTCCATCATACAGACTTTTTCTTACTTAACACCCTAACACTAATCCCTAGCACAACACAGGGATGTTCTCATTGGGACACATAAACCAACAACAACAAAATGTGATCACTTTCTATTCTCAAGAGAACAGGCAGGACAAAATATTCACTTATTCTTTGGCCAGCCCTGTACAAGAAAGCCAAAGGATACTGGATGGCTGTTGAAATGGGAGAGAGGGCTACAGAGAAGGCACATGGGAGAAAACCAAACACAGACAGCTTTACTGACCCTGAAATAAAAAACTCAATTTTTATTTCCTTTTGAACTGATGTGTTTACATTAGGGCACATGCTGGGCCTAGCCTAGGATCCCAAACATCCTGCTAAGGGGTTTGGAGATTTTTTTCCCCTCTTAATTCATTCCACTATGGATGCTTATTATCAAATGTTAACTTTCTAGGCTGCTGATAAAGCTACACTTCAAATCTGAACAATGGAGGTAAGTCTGTCTTAGCCCTCATTTGAAACAGTCAAATCTTTTCTCTTCTTCTCAATATAGTACATTTCCTGAGGGCTACATTCCAGTTAAATAAAGACTAACTCCCAAGCTCTTTCTACTACCTATTTTCAACCTTTGCAGCCCTGTGCTGCCCTCAAATTCTGGGATTACCTCAAGCAGCTGCACAACCCACAGGGTGGGAAGACTCTTGCTCTCTTGCAGGCTAAACTTGAGAACAAAGTTTTGATTTCTTTGACAACCTGGATTTATTTTTAGAGATATTAGAATGACTCACCTCTCCTGACATTTGTTTCTATAAAAACTAACTTTAAAATGTCACACTTCCAACTCTGTACAAAGAACAAGAGAAAAGCTGCAAAAGCAATTGAACCTGAAGAGGACTCCACTTGAGACTTGCTTTCATCCTGCCTTATCTGCCCTCCCCCCCCTTCTCTTTTGAGACTGATGTGCCTCTCCTGACCACCCCCACAGAGCCATATCCTGCAGGTGTGTGTTTGTGTGAGTGACCAAACAATGGACCTCTAGGACCAGGAAGGCACTAACACAAGCCAAAATAAAAGTGAGCCCTTGTTTGCATCACTGCCTCTGCACATGAATTGCTGACTCCAATATTATTAACAGAGTATACAGATGGCTCACAGAAATATTAAAATTAATTGAAGGACGTACAACACAGAACATTGTTCCTGATACAATATTCAGTACCTTGCACCTCCCTTTTGTTTTATTTAAATTTCTCAAGGGAAGTCGACAGATTTGAAGCAAAGAGGATAACAAAGAGTATGAGGCAACTGATAAGTATGTCATGAAAGATTTCCATATGAAGTGGAAAAAGAAAAAGGCTCCAAAGTGAATAGATAAAGGGTAGGGAGAAACGGACAAAAATGCAATCATATTTCCCAATGCAAAGCTTACTGTGGAGCTGGAATTATAAAGATTTTCTTTGCTCTGGCAAAAATTTCTAATTTCCATGTGTTACTTTGAAAATGAAAAAAAGTGTATCAAATTTGAAAAAAATGCAGTTTTTACAATATTCTCTAAATGAATATGTGTGTGTGTGTATTTAAAATGTATTTACTTGTAATATTTGTGAATTCCTGGATCGGTTACACTAAAGGACTCAAGTTGGCCATAATCAAAAAGTAGAAACAGAAATCTACTCCGGCTTAGGGTACCAAAAAGATATTATAGGAGCCAGTTGAGAGAGCAAGAGAATGTATTGTGGCTGCCAGACAGATGCGATACAAGTCTGAAACTGCTGAGAAAGGTCTTCTCATATGTCCAAATTAAGTAGTGAATAAGAGGAATAACTCAACCTGGGAACAGTGACCCTACTAAGCAGCAAATAGATTTGAAATATTTGCCAAGCACTTATGCACTAAATGTCCGTATCTAAATTATATGAGGAAAACACAACAGATTTAACACAGTGTACCAGTTTTTAAGGCATGCACAATCTAGAAATTTTACAGATAGCCACTCTTCAAGGCTTGAAAGATGTGAGGCCACTGTACATGCAAAAGAATCTTATGTAAGGGGAAACCAGGGGGAATTTTAGAAAACCCAAGATGACAGGGAGACTATTACTGAATCCTGAGGACAAGTAAGAGAAGAAGGAGTAGTATTAGAAATGGGCAAATCAGTCTAGTTGGTTAAAGATGGATAGCATTACATTTTGAAATAAGCTGCATTTCAATGTATTTAATGTTTCCAAAGCTATTCATAAATTCTGAATATTATATGACGAATGAATGAATAAGCAAATGAGAAAAACAGTAAGTATATTGTGAAGTGTACTGTGTACATTTAAAGATGGTGGTGAGGGTTGAAAACTTGTGTGCAACCTGCCTCTCTGACAATTTACTTATTCCCAGCAGGGTCATGCCATGAGTATTAAAGACTAAGATTGTACCTTACACTTAGGATGAGGAATTTCTCAAGTCCCTGTTTTCCAGCATCTGATTCAAAGGTCTTTCTTCAGATCTCCTTTGCTCTTCATCTTAATCCCCCCCGCCACCCGTTCCTGTTCTTTGTCTATGCCTGTTTGATTTGTTGACTCATTTTTAGGTTCTGTCTAGCCTAAAATGCTTTAGACATTGTCTTCACTCTCCCATCACCTTTCATGGTGCTGTCATCACCTGTCATTGAGTAGGGGCAATGCCACCACTGTTCTTGTATCCAGAATTCCAGGACCCAGCCCTGACAAACTTATCTGGAAAAAGGTTTCCTGAATTGGCTAGGAGTCCACTCTACTGAGGTTATATTGAGTCAGTTAGGATAGAAGGCTGGATTACAGTTATGGTAACTCCATTAATTAATTCTGGATTCTAGAATTCAGCTGTGAACAAGACAGATATAGACTCTGCTCTCATGGAACTTACATTCCAATGAAGGAGAAAATGATAGTAAGTTTGGAGAGGCATGAAAGAAATCATTAAAGGGTGGTAAGGTTCAGCAATGCTATGATCCCACTTCTGTGTTAAGAGATTACTTGCTTCTGTGCACAGGAGATGTGTTGAGGGGGCCAGGAGTAGACCGTAGATGGTCAGTTAAGTTACATGAAAGTAGACCAAAGTAGAAAACACAGTAGTTGGGACAGAGAGTGGAGATGGGCAGATATGAGTGTACTAAATATGTATTTTGAGAAGTAAATTTGACAGGACTTGTTATTGCAATGGAATTGGGTGACAGGAAGCAAGAGCAAGGACTCCTGGGAAATTAGTGGAGTCTCAGGGCTCTACTGGCTTGTTATTTGACTCACAGTAGCAAGGGAAGACTGACTTAAATATTCATATTACAACCAGTCAGTTTCCACTCAGCAAATTTTTCAGTGTAAATCATTGCCCTAATAGAAGTAAGCCAAACTCACATCTCTGTCGTTTGGCAGTTAGACTAGAAGCTGGTCCAAAACTGTGAACATACAATGCCCAGATTCAAGACCATCTGTTGGGTGGGATACAGCTCATTCAGAAGCAGATCATCTAGATTTAGTAGTGGCCAGATGCCAAACAAAGATGAGACAATTATAAACCAAAGAAAGCAGTTGGTGTTTCCCTGAAAGAGGTGAGTTTTGAAGAAAGGTCATAGCAATTCCTATTCTTTGAATTGTGTCCTCTAGTGGCTTAAAAAAAAAAAAAAAGTAAACGATTGTAGGAAGCTCTTTGAAATAGCAGGGTGAATGACATCTGTCTTGGTCTATGAAAGTATTTGGTCACCTGGTTGACTTTTTACTTAAAAGGCAATTATCTCCAGGTCATTATTTCTGCTGAAAGATCATGACCAAATTTACAGATGTCAGTAGGTGGACCTCCATATTGGATTTCCATCCTCTGGGCTGTAAAAGGGCTACAGAAAAATTACCTTGTGTACCCACGGGATGCTGCATTTTGTCATGAAGTCCCCAAATATTAAATAGCTAAGGGAAGTTCTCTTCAGCTCACTTAGTCCATGCTGTCAAAGCTATACATGATTTCTTTACTTGTCTCCCCAGAAGTTCCAAAGAATACAGAGGAGATAGGAGAAAATTTACTCTCCTCCAATTCAAGGGTCCCACTATGCAAGTGGTCTACTTTTTAAAAAAAATATTTTGACAGAATTCAAGAAAGAAAATCAGGCAGAAAGACAGTGATGCAAGTATTGTGGTGATCATAGGTGAGAGAGATTACTTTGTGTTTTTTTAAATGATATTTTATTGATTTTGAGAGAGAGAGGGGGGGGGGGAGAGAAAGAGAAGGAGAGAGAGAGAGAGAGAGAGAGAGAGAGAGAGAGAGAGAGAAAGAGAATCCCAAGCAGGCTCTGCACTCAGTGCAGAGCCCAACATGGGACTCCTTCCCGTGACTGTGAGATAATGATCTGAGCTGAAATCAAGAGTTAGACGCTTAACTGACTGAGCCACTCAGATACCCCAGAGACCACTTTGAAGGATTAGAGGGTGATAAAATACTTCCATTACCAGAGTGTCTTCTATGCATTCGGTTATGTTAGATACTTTAGACCTATTTTTCTACTTAAATTTCACAGTGACTCTTTAAAATAATTGTTGTTCCTATTTTATAAAAGAGGAATCTAAGACTCAATCAATCTATGGATCCAAGGATCGAAAGAAGATATTCCAGTTGAGTCAAATGAATGAGAAATATATGTATGAAAATGGCAATAAATACTAGGGTCAGACACTGACTGTTCTTTTGGACCCCCAGGCAATCCTAAGACATTGTCTGCGAGAAAGCTAACTTCATGGAATTTCATGCCTCTCTGAACAAACTATGCCACTGAGGTCTCTGTCACTCAAATGGTTGAGGTAATATGAACAAAACAACTTGCATTATTTTATTCTCTCCACCCATTTGCCTCATGTGTAGCAATCTGATAAATATAATTCTCCTCTCTCTCCAGTATACAAAAGTTCAACCTTGTCACTATAGCATTATCGTGTCTTACTAGATTAAGACTTCTCCGTTCTGGATTTATTCAAATAAAAGCCCTTATTAATATATAAATATTACCTTAAAAAGTCAAACAAAGTAAAGATACAATAGGTAGTTTAAACCAGTATGACTAAATTAGTTTTGACAAAGGAAAGAACAAGAACACAAAGCAGTGAATAGTGTGTGTTGTGGAGTCAGGGTTGGGGTGTGTGGAAGAGCGGTTTGTTTAGAATTTAGTATAAAGGGAAGGCAGGAGTGGAGGAGGGAGGAAGGGAGAGAATGAGGGAGAGAGGAGATGGCTTAGGAGGATGGAGGAGATAAGAAAGAGAGGAGGGCAGGAGGCAAGGCAACAGTAATATCGTTGAGTGTAAGATGCATCTGCCTCACAAATTTTATGTAAATGGCCCAATGTACAAGTACAAGGACACCTGTTTCTTTAACCCATTTGTGTTTAGACTCCTCTCTTCTGAAGGACTGATGTTACATGATCAGGGTGCTTTTTTATAAAGGGTGAATTACTTTTAAAATAATTATCTCTGAAAATATACTACACGGAGACTAATCATGGGACTCTCAGTTAAATATATCTTTTCTCCTTTGAAACTTCATTAGTCATTCTTGAGAAGGGATGCTGCTGTTTTAAGTTTGCATACCAAGAGAAGAGGAAGAGAAAGAAAGAAGAATCATTAAGCTGCCCAGATTTAACTTGGGCTGGGTGATCCAATTTCCAGGGCTGATGAATGTAACCTTTTCCTCCAATGATCTAAAACACAGGAAGGTAGCAGTCATTGTAGAGATTATCCTGGTGTAGGTAGCTTTACCTGTCTTTTGGTTTTTGTATTTTGCTAGAGAAAATGTGTTATTTCTTGAGATTGCTGAAGCCTTAGAGACCCACCTGTGCTGTCATGGTTTTCCAGGCTCACTGAAATGTGACTTACTGTTCTTTCTTCTCTGTTCAAGCAGGACCAACAAGTTCCTTCAACAAATATTTATGGGCTGTCACCAAATGCCAAGAAGAAGGCTCAGCCCTAAGACTGAAATAATCCATAAGGCATAGTTTCTGTCTTTGAGGAGCTCACTTAATTACACCCAATATTTAAGACTTTCTTCATGCCTAATAATTCTGAATGTTTTGTTGCTAATTTATATTTTAATGTTGCAGTGGCAGCCTAAGTAAACTTATTATTTTCACTTGGATTCTTTGTTTTTTGTTGACCTATGGCCAGTGGGTCAATGGTGGTACCATAGCCACTTTGTGCATGGACTGAGCAGTAAAACCTGAACTCTTGACTATTAAATACAACTGTGAGTCTCCACTGAGCAGGAGCAGGAAAGTGGTTATTTCTGTCTGTCACACTGTATCAATCAAGATACAAGTACAGTATAACTATGCTTGCATGATAAAAGATTGAAATGAAGAGACTGCTTTATAACTTATTTGATTTTTAAATCTAATACTTTAAGAAGCTAATTTATGATGAAGTTTATAATAATAAAACAAATAAGTGATAAAAGGAAAAATTAAATGACACAATGAGAAATATATGATATATATACATTTATAGTGGAAGACTTTAGTACATGTCTCTCAGTAACTAATAAGACAAGAGAAAAAAAAGTCACCAAAACTACAGAACAATAGAACACTATATTTACAAAATTGACCCAATTTACTATGTACAACACTGCATATAAATCTCTAGAACACCCATTCTTTTTAACTGCACATTAACTACATTGACAATATAAAAGGTGGTAAGTGAGTCTTGACAGATTTAGGAAAATTCAAAACATACCAGATATGTTATCCGACCACTTTAGAAGGGAATGATGTTAGAAGTAATTTAAAAACCTAAGAAATTCCATCATATTTGGAAATTTTAAAATATACTTTTAAATAACTCATGGTGCAATGAAGAAATTACAAATGACAATTAAAAAAATCTTTGGAACTGAATCATAATGAAAACAACACATCTGAAAACATGTGATATATAACTAAATGCATACTGAGAAAGATATTTATAGATGTTAATGTATATATTATAAGTGACAATCAGTTATTTAAGCATCCATTTCAAGAATTTGGGAAAAGAACAGAAAATTAACTCAAAGAAAATTAAAGGGAAAATAATAAAGATAAGAAATACAGGAATTAAAAATAATACTGTAAGGATAAAGTAAAAAACTTTCTGGCTATACATGGGGGGGATGAACAAAATCCTAGAAAATCACAAATTACCAAATGTGTCCCCAAGAATAACAGATTACTCCTATATCTATGAAATGAATTGTATTCATCATTCAAAACCTTCCCCAAAAGAAAACTCCATGCTCAGATGCTTTCATATAAATGTTTGATGAATGTTTAACTAACAGTTAAAGACATGACAACACAGTGTTACAAAAATTTTCTAGAAAGTAAGACTGGAACACTTACCAAGATGTATGTGATCTATGTGATCTTGATATCAAAACCTAGAAAAAAAGAAGAAAATACATGAGACTATGATTTTTTTCAAAATTCCAGTGTGTGTGTATGTGTGTGTGTGTGTGTGTGTGTGTGTGTGAGTGAACTGGCAAGCTATTTCTATAATGTATATGTAAACCAAAGTCATATGCTATTTCTCTAAAGGTAAATAATAAACCAATGATTTAGAATAGAGATTCTAAAAATAGATCCACACATATATAGACATTTGGATTATAAAAATTAGGATTATAAATAAAGATTGTTCAGAATATAGTGTTGGAACAATTAGGTATCTGTGAGAGAAGTGGAAATCTGAATTCTAGCTCATGATGAAACAAAAATTCCATGTGAAATTACATCTAAACATGAAGGGTAAAGTATAAAATATAGTTTTTATATTTTTAATTTTTAATCTTGACAAAAGCATTAATTTGACTATCTTAAACTTAAATATTTCATTAGTAAAGATTCCATTAAAAGAGACAAAAGGCAAATCCACAAATGAGAATATACTCTCAATAATTACATCTGATAAAGGGCTCATTTCTAAAATGTATCGAGTACTTCCACAAATCAATAGAAAAAGTGAAATCATTTGAAAAATTGGTAAAAAAAACCCACAAAAAAAACCTTGAAGAGGAACTTCAAAAATGAGGACATCTAAATGACCACTGAGCACTGAAAAGACATACTTCTTCCTTGATAATCAAAGAAATGAAGATTACAACCACAATGACAATCCACTATGCATCCACCAATATGACTAAAACTAAAAAGTCTGGCGGTGCCAAGTGCATATGAAATATAAAGTAAGTCAACTCTCATACATTGCTGAACAGGGATATAAATTACTATAGCACTTTGTAAAAGTCTTTAGCAGTATTTACTAAAGTTGAAACATACACATATTCTTTGATCCATATATTTTAGTCCTAACTCTATCCAACAAAAATACATATGAATGAACAGTTGTAGTAGCACCAAACAGGATATACTTCAAATGCTTATAAAATGTAATTGGGAGAAAATGTTGTATATTACAGGGTATGGTGTACAGCAATGAAAATGAATAAATTCTAGTTTAACGTAACAATATGGGTAAGTATTATTAGCATAATAATGAACAAAAGATGCCAGACATGGAGGAAGAGAAGCAGGAAGATGGTGGAGTAGGAGGATCCTAAGCTCCACTTACTCCATGGACACTGAGATAACACCTGCATCTGTGCAAGTAACTCTGAAAACAACATTAAGACTCACAAAATAGACCTTCTACAGTTAATCCTAAAGAGGAGGCCACATCATTAAGGCTGGGAGAGGCAGAGATGGGCTGGGAACCAAATCCCTGGTGGGACCAGCCCAGGTAACAAGGACACTACAAGCAAGGAGAAGCAAAAGACTCAGACCTCACACCAGACACCTCTGCCACAGGAGACCTACACTGAGAAAATGAATCCTTATTAACATCTGGCTGTGAAAAACAGCAGGACTGAACTTCAGAAGCTTTGAAAATTAGCAGAGCTTGGGGTGCCTGGGTGGCTCAATTAGCTTAGCATCTGATTCTTGATTTTAGCTCAGGTCAAGATCCCAGTGTCATGGGATTGAGCCCCATGTCAGGCTCCTCACTGAGCATGGAGCCTGTTTAAGATTCCCTCTCTCTCTCCCTCTGCACCTCACCCCAAATCATTCTCTCTCTCTCTCATAAATTAAATAAATAAATAAATAAATAAATAAATAAATAAATAAAATTAGCAGAGCTAAATTGTGGGAGAGCTGGAGGGTGAATGGAAATTGCATTATATATCCTTAAAGGGTCAACATAATAAATACCTCAAAGCCCAAGACATAGCCAGAAGCAGCAGTTTGTAAAGTGTCTGGGATAAAGTGAAGATTTACTGACTAATCTCTGAATGTGTGCTGCAGAACAAGGACCTTCCGGAAATTTCTCTAGAGACAATAGTGTTGTGGGTGCCATTTCTCTCCCCTCCCCAGCCTAGATTACCAGACGCTTGCAAGGAGCAGTTCTGCCCTGCCACAGTGCTCCCTCACTGCAGACCTGCCCAACATGCTTGCATTGGCAGGCATCCCTCAAAAGGGCTCCTGCCCCACCACACCCTGCAGGTAGCCCTAGCAGGGACAAGCACAATTCCAAAGTGACTCCTGCCCTGGGGAGGGAGAGTTAACTTCACACACCAGTGCACCCATAGTTCCAGCAGCCTGGCCTCTTAGCTGGTGGCACAGGGAGCAACCACTGCCCTTAGTGCCCAGCATCTGTGGCAGAGACTAATTGTGGACAGCTACTCTGACTACTGGCCCCACTCACCAAGGAGAGTGGCCCCTCCAATGAGAGTGGCCCCTCTCATTTGGCCATGCATGAAACAAGCCCTACTCTTTGGTGTTCCAGCAACTGTGGCAGACAGGCTAATTATACAAGCTAGGCTGACTGCTGGTTATATCTACCAACTAGAGTCTCACTTTGTGATCTCATAGAAATCTTGCAATAAAACTTGTCTAATGTACCCATAGCAGGCAAAGCAGATCATTGCAGCAGGCTGGGCTGAAGGCAATTATGGCTCAGCCACAACAGCAGGGTGCATGCAGCCCACACAGTGGGCACTCCCTGAGCACCTCATTCTGGTGACCAAGGTAGATTGCACTACAGGGCACTGTGGGACCTCTTTTACACAAGACCACTATTCTCAAGAACAGGAGGCACATCTGATCTACCTAATACACAGAAACACACAGAGGGAATTAGATAAAACTGTAAGACAAAGGAATATGTCACACATCAAAGAACAAGACAAAATCATAGTAAAAAAACTAAATGACATGAGGAAAACCAAAATATCCTGATTAAGAATTTAAAGTAATTATTATTAAGATCTCACTGGGTGTGACAAAAGAGTGGATAAACTCAATGAAAACTTCAACAAAGAGATAAAAAATACAGAAAAGATCCAGTCAGAAGTGAAGAATTTAATAAATAAAAAAGATACTAGAGGGAATCAATAGCAGATTAGAGGATAGAGAAGAACAGATCAGCAATCTGGAAGACAGGGTAATGGAAAGTAAGTTGAACAGCAAAAAGAAAAAAGAATAATGAAAAATGAGGGTAGGTTAAGGGAACTCAGCAACATTACCAAACACAGTAACATTTGCATTATACACATCCTAGAAGAAGAGAAAGAGAAGGGGGCAGAAAATTTATCTGAGGAGGTAATAGTTGAAAAACTCCCTAATCTGGGTAAAAATAACACAGATATTTATATCAAGGAGGCACAGAGAGCCCCTAAGAAGTAGAACCTAGTGTTCACACTGAAACACATTATAATTAAAATGGCAAAAAGTAATGATGAAGCAATGATTTTAACAGCAACAAGAGAAAAAGTTACATATAAGTGAAACCCCATGAGTCTATCAGCTGATTTTTCAACAGAAATTTGCATGCCACAAGAATGCAGTATGATATGTTCAAAGTGCTGAAAGGAAAAACCTAAAACCAAGAATGATCTACCTGGCAAATTTGTCATTTAGATGAGAAAGAGAGATGAAGAATTTCCCAGGCATAAAATTTAAAGGGGCTCATCACCACTAAACCAGTCATACAAGAAATGTTAAAGGGAATTCCTTAAGGGGAAAGAAAAGGTAAGAAATTATGAAAACTATGAAGAAAATTGCAAATGGTAAAAAAATCTCACAGGTAAAAAATATATATATATTAAAGGTAGATTAATCAATTATAAAGTCAATAAGGAGGTTAAAACCAAAAGTAGTAAACTCCGTTTTATCTACAAAAATTAGTTAAGGGATACACAAAATAAAAAGATGTAATATATGCAATCATATGTGTAAAATGTGATTTAGTGCTTTTGGAATGTATTCAAACTTAAGCAGTCATCAGCTTAATATAGACTCCTATAAACATAAATGCTATATATAAACTCCATGATAATCTCAAATCAAAAACCTATAGAAGTTATACTAAGTATAAATTATACAAGTTATACAAGTATACAAGTAATACTTTTCTTTCTGTAAAGAAAGCTATCAAAACACAAGGGAATAGAACAAAAGAAGGAGAAAGGAACAGGGATGAACTAAAACTAAAAACCAAAAACAACCAGAAAGAAATTAACAAGGTGGCACTAAGTACATGCCTATGAAGGATTACTTTCAATGTAATGGACTAACTGCTCCAAGAAAAGACATTGGGTGACTGCATGAATGAAACAAAACAAAAACAAGACCCATCTATATGCTGCCTATAAAAGACTCACTTCAGACCTAAAGACACATATAGACAGTGAAAGTTCAGAAAAACATATAGCATGAAAATCAGGGAAAGAAGATTTGGGGTGGTAACACTTATATCAGATAAGACAGAGTTTAAAACAAAGTCTTTATTAAGAGTCAATGAAGGGCACTACATAATGATAAAGAAATCCATCCAACAAGAGGATATAACGATTATAAATAACTGTGCAACCAACATTGAAGGACCTAAATACATAAAACAAATATTAACAGACATAAAGGGAGAAATTGACTGTAACACAGTAATAGTAGAGGACTTTAAACACATTACTTAACATCTATGGATAGATCATCCAGACAGAAAATTAATAAATGGCTTTGAGCAACACCTTAGACTAGATGGACCTAAGAGTTACATACAGAACATTCCATCCCTAACCAACAGAATGCACATTCTTTTTAAATGCACATGAAACATTCTCCAGGATAAATCACATGTTGGTCCACAAAACAAGTCTCAATAAATTTAAGAATATTGAAATCACATCGAGCATTTTTCCAACCATACAAGATGCAGTTAGAAAACAACCACAAGAAAAAAAATCTGGAAAACACAAAAATATGGAGGACAGGCTTCTAGGCTGACATGGTGGAGAAGTAGGGGGAAGCCATACTTCCCATGTCTCTCAAACAAAGAAGCCACAAGACTTTGAACACCAGAGCCTGGGAGGGAAAGAGACTAAAACTACTAGGAAGAAAATGGGAAAGCTGGAAAAAAATAGGTGGGTAACTGTGAACTGGGGGAGAAAAAAAGGAAATGTGGGAATGGAGAGGAGGGACCCTCCATGTGCCATGTGCTGTGGCACAGCGAGTACGACTCAAACTGAGTCCACCGGGTCTGGCACTATGGAAAAGAGACTAGGGGATCACTATTCCCTCCCCACCCCCCACCACACCACCACCAAGGCGGGGCCTCAGGGATCACTCCCAGATGAGTGGAAGTGGGCCAAACCACTCCCAAACCAGATTACCCCAAACCACACCCCCTTGAACTGGGTAACTAGGTATACACCAGAGCTGCACAGACCCTGTGGACAGCTACCTCCTACAAGCGATGCATCATTGCCTGGATTAACTCTAGGTCAATTCTGGATATATAGATATATTCTCCCCACACACCCCCATTTCTCCTCCTTATCTCTTCCTTTCCTTGGCTCGTCACTTTGGTTATTGGTCTGACTAAATGGACATATTTAATCCATTGTCTTGATACATATTTTACACCTCCTTCTTTACACTCCTTTCTCTCTCTGGAATAATCAAGCTATATAGTTTCTCTGTCTGGGTAACATTATCTTTGTTTCATTTTCCCTGCCTCCTTCTTTATTTTCCTTTATCTCTCTCTGGATTAAACCTTATAGTCTCTCTGACTAATCAATGTTTATTTTTTCTTCCCCACCACCCTCTGCTCCTGTCATTTCTCTCTTTGTATGTGCTTTTCCATCAGGACCACCTCTACCCTCTTCTTTACTTGTAGTTGGTGTTTTTTGCTTTTTTGTTTTTAGTCTTCAGTTTTTTGTTTTTGTGTATTTGTGTGTTTGCGTATTTTTGTCTGGTTTGTCTATCTGTTTTCCTTTACAGGGCTATGCCAAGGAACAAATCAAAGCACACCTGGTGGAGAATCCAAAATATTACTATGAGTAGGGTAATAAATAAAATAACCAAAGTCACAACAGAGAACAAGTAACAATCCCCCAAAAAATACCTGTGGAAGTACAGGCCCTGGACAGTGTATGACCCTCCTTTAATATAGCAGTGCTTGCAGGTACAGAGCACACAACAAGCTTTTAAATTGCATAAAGGACAGAAAACTAGCCAAAATGACAAAACAGAAGAATTCTCCTCAAAAGATTCTCCAGGAAGGGGCGACAGCTAACGAATTGATCAAAACTGATTTAAGCAATATAATGGGACAAGAATTTAGAATAATAGTTATAATATTAATCGCTGGGCTTGAAAAAGCATAGAGGACAGCAGAGAATCTTCAATTGCTACAGAGATCAAGGGACTAAAAAATAGTCATGATGAATTAAAAAATTCTATAAATGCTTCAAAACTGATTTAAGCAATATAATGGGACAAGAATTTAGAATAATAGTTATAATATTAATCGCTGGGCTTGAAAAAGCATAGAGGACAGCAGAGAATCTTCAATTGCTACAGAGAACAAGGGACTAAAAAATAGTCATGATGAATTAAAAAATTCTATAAATGAGGTGCAAAATAAAATGGAGGCAGCCACAGCATGGATTGAAGAGGCAGAGGGGACAATAGGTGAATTAGAAGATAAAATTATGGAAAAAGAGGAAGCTGAGAAAAAGTAAAAAATCTAGGAGTCCAAGGGGAGAATTAGAGAACTAAGTGATGCAATCAAACGGAATAATATCTATATCATAGGAATTCCAGATGATGAAGAAGAAGAGACAGAAAGGGGTTGAAGGTTTATTTGAACAAATCATAGCTGAGAACTTTTCTGATCTGGGGAAGGAAACAGGCATTGAAATCCAAGAGGCACAGAGAACTCCCTTCAGATGTAACTTGAATCCATCTTCTGCATGACATATACTGAAACTGGCAAAATACAAAGATAAAGAGAGAATTCTGAAAGCAGCTAGGGATAAATGGGCCTTAAGATACAAAGGTAGACACATAAGGGTATACTGTAGCAGACCTATCTACTGAAACTTGGCAGGCCAGAAAGGAATGGCAAGAAATCTTCAATGTGATGAACAGAAAAAATATGCAGCTGAGAATCCTTTACCCAGCAACTCTGTCATTCAGAATAGAAGGAGAGATAAAGTTTTTCCCAAACAAACAAAAACTGAAGGAATTCATCACGACTAAACCAGCCCTAGATCCTAAGGGGGATCCTGTGAGACAAAGTACCAGAGGCATCACTACAAGCATGAAACCAACACACATCACAATGACTCTAAACCCATATCTTTCTATAATAACACTGAATGTAAATGGACTAAATGCTCCAACCAAAAGGCATAGGGTATCAGAACGGATAAAAAAACAAGACCATCTATTTTCTGTCTACAAGAGACTCATTTTAGACCTGAGGACATCTTCAGATTGAAAGTGAGGGGATAGAGAGCTATCTATCATGCTACTGGAAATCAAGAGAAAGCTGGAGTAGCATACTTATATCAGACAAACTAGACTTTAAATTAAAGGTTGTAACAAGAGATGAAGAAGGGCATTATATAATAATTACAGGGTCTATCCATCAGGAAGAGTTAACAATTATAAATGTCTATGCACCAAATTTGGCAGCCCCCAAATATATAAAACAATTAATCACAAACAAAAGCAACCTTATTGATAAGAATGTAGTAATTGCAGGGGACTTTAATACCCCACTTACAACAATGGATAGATCATCCAGACACAGGATCAATAAAGAAACAAGGGCCCTGAATGATACATTGGATCAGATGGACTTGACAGATATATTTAGAACTCTGCATCCCAAAGCAACAGAATATACTTTCTTCTCGAGTGCACATGGAACATTCTCCAAGATAGAGCACATACTGGGACACAAAACAGCCCTTCATAAGAATAAAAGAATTGAGATCATCCCATGCACACTTTCAGACCACAATGCTATGAAGCTTGAAATCAACCACAGGAAAAAGTCTGCAAAACCTCCAAAAGCATGGAGGTTAAAGAACACCCTACTAAAGAATGAATGGGTCAACCAGGCAATTAGAGAAGAAATTTAAAAATATGTGGAAACAACTGAAAATGAAAATACAACAATCCAAACGCTTTGGGATGCAGCAAAGGTAGTCCTGAGAGGAAAATACATTGCAATCCAGGCCTATCTCAAGAAACAAGAAAAATCCCAAATACAAAATCTAACAGCACACCTAAAGGAACTAGAAGCAGAACAGCAAAGACACCCAAACCCAGCAGAAGAAGAGAAATAAAGAGCAGAGCAGAAATACACAATATAGAATCTAAAAGAACTGTAGAGCAGGTCAATGAAACCAAGAGTTGGTTTTTTGAAATAAATAAACGAAATTGATAAACCTCTAGCCAGGCTTCTCAAAAAGAAAAGGGAGATGACCCAAATAGATAAAATCATGAATGAAAATGGAATTATTACAACCAATCCCTCAGAAATACAAACAATTATCAGGGAATAGTATGAAAAACTGTATGCCAACAACTGGACAACCTGGAAGAAATGGAAAAATTCCTAAACAACCACACACTCACAAAACTCAAACAGGAAGAAATAGAATATTTGAACAGACCCATAACCAGCAAAGAAATTGAACCATTTATCAAAAATCTCCCAACAAAGAAGAGTCCAGGATCAGATGGCTTTCCAGGTGAATTCTACCAGACATTTAAAGCAGAGATAATACCTATCCTTGTCAAGCTATTCCAAAGAATAGAAAGAAAAGGAAAATTCCAGACTCATTTTATAAAGCCAGCATTACTGTGAATCCCAAACCAGAGAGAGACCCCTCAAAAAAAGAACTACAGGCCAATATCCCTGATGAATATGGATGCAAAAATTCTCAATAAGATACTAGCAAATCGAATTCAACAGCATATAAAAAGAATTATTCACCATGATCAAGTGGGATTCATTCCTGGCCTGCAGGGCTGGTTCAACATTTGCAAATCAATCAATGTGATACATCACATTAATAAAAGAAAAGAAAAGAACCATATGATCCTGTCAATCGATGCAGAAAAAGCATTTGACAAAATTCAGCATTCTTTCTTAATAAAAACCCTCGAGAAAGTCGGGATAGAAGGAACATACTTAAACATTATAAAAGCCATTTATCAAAAGCCCACAGCTAATATCATCCTCAGTGGGGAAAAACTGAGAGCTTTCACCCTGAGATCAGGAACATGACAAGGATGTCCACTCTCACCGCTGTTGTTTAACATAGTGTTGGAAATGCTAGCATCAGCAATAAGACAACAAAAGGAAATCGAAAGCATCAAAATTGGCAAAGATGAAGTCAAGCTTTCGCTTTTTGTAGATAACATGATACTATACATGGAAAATCTGATAGACTCCACCAAAAGTCTGCTAGAACTGATACATGAATTCAGCAAAGTTGCAGGATACAAAATCAATGTACAGAAATCAGTTGCATTCTTATACACTAACAATGAAGCAACAGAAAGACAAATAAAGAAACTGATCCCATTCACAATTGCACCAAGAATCATAAAATACCTAGGAATAAACCTAACCAAAGATGTAAAAGATCTGTATGCTGAAAACTACTGAAAATTTATGAAGGAAATTGAAGAAGATACAAATAAATGGAAAAAAATTTTGTGCTCATGGATTGGAAGAATAAATATTGTTAAAATGTCAATACTACCCAAAGCTATCTACACATTCAATGCAATCCCAATCAAAATTGCACCAGCATCCTTCTTGAAGCTAGAACAAGCAATACTAAAATTTGTATGGAACCACAAAAGACCCCAAATAGCCAAAGTAATATTGAAAAGGAAGACCAAAGGGGGAGGCAACACAATCCCAGACTTTACCCTCTACTGCAAAGCTGTCATCATCAAGACAGCATGGTATTGGCTCAAAAACAGACACATAAACTGATGGAATAGAATAGACTCAAGAATTAGACCCACAAATGTATGGCCAACTAATCTTTGACAAACCAGGATAGAATATCCAATGGAAAAAAGACAGTCTCTTTAATAAATGGTGCTGGGAGAAATGGACAGCAACATGCAGAAGGATGAAACTAGACCACTTTCTTACACCATTCACAAAAACAAACTCAAAATGGATAAAGGACCTGAATGTGATACAGGAAACCATCAAAACCTTAGGGGAGAAAGCAGGAAAAAACCTCTCTGACCTCAGCTGCAGCAATCTCTTACTTGACACATCTCCAAAGACAAGGGAATTAAAAGCAAAAATGAACTATTCGGACCTCATGAAGATAAAAAGCTTCTGCACTGCAAAGGAAACAATCAACAACACTAAAAGGCAACCGACAGAATGGGAAAAGATATTTGCAAATGACATTGGGTAAAGGGCTAGTATCCAAAATCTATAAAGAACTCACCAAACTCCACACCCAAAAAACAAATAATCCAGTGAGGAAATGGGCAGAAGACATGAGTAGACACTTCTCTAAAGAAGACATCCAGATGGCCAATAGGCACATGAAAAGATATTCAACATCACTCCTCATCAGGGAAATACAAATGAAAACTAAACTCAGATACGACCTCACACTGGTCAGAGTGGCTAAAATGAACAAATCCGGAGAGTATAGATGCTGGAGAGGATGTGGAGAAATGGGAACCCTCTTGCACTGTTGGTGGGAATGCAAACTGGTGCAGCCGTTCTGGAAAGCAGTGTGGAGGTTTTTCAAAAAATTAAAAATAGATCTGATCTACCCTATGACCCAGAAATAGCACTGCTAGGAATTTACCCAAGGGATACAGTTGTGCTGATGCATAGGGGCACTTGTATCCCAATGTTTATAGCAGCACTGTCAACAATATCCAAATTATGCAAAGAGCTTAAATGTCCGTCAACTGAAGAACGGATAAAGAAGATGTGTTTTATGTATACAATGGAATACTACTTGGCAATGAGAAAGAATGAAACCTGGCCATTTGTAGCAACGTGGATAGAAGTGGAGAGTGTTATGCTAAGTAAAATAAGTCAGGCAGAGAAAGACAGATACTATATATTTTACCCATATGTGGATCCTAAGAAACTCAACAGAAGAACAGGGAGGAGGGGGAGGGGGAAAAAGTTATAGGGAGGGAAGGGAGCAAACCATAAGAGACTCTTAAATACTGGGAGCAAACTGAGGCTTGATGGAGAAGTGGGAGGAAGGGGAAAGTGGGTGATGGGCATTAAAGAGGACACATTTGGGATTTGCATTGGGTGTTTTTTGGAAACCAATTTGACAATACATTTCATATAAAAAATATGGAGGACAATCAACATGCTACTAAACAATGAGTAGGTTAACCAAGATATTAGAGAGGGAGTAAAAAAAAATACGTGGAGACAAATGAAAATGAGGTCATAATGGTACAAAATTTGGGATACAGAAAGATAAATTCAAACTGAGTAATTTTTATTCATATAGGCCTTTCTCATAAAACAAGAAAATTTTCAAATAAACCACCACCTAACCTTATATCAAAGAATCAAGAAAGGAAAACCAGAGCCCTAAGCCAATAGAAGGAAGGAAAGAAAAAGGACTAGAGTAGAAATAAAGGAAATAAAGACTATAAAAATAATAGGAAATATGATGATACCAAGAACTAATTCTTTGAAGATAGAAAAAAAATTATCAATCTTTAGCAAGATTCATCAAGAAAATAAGAGATCGTAAGTTAAAATCAGTACTATAAAGGATTGTAAGAGATTATGATAAACTATACGCAAACAAAGTAAACAACCAAGTAGTGGATAAATTCCTAGAAATACACAGTTTTCCAAAACTGAGTCACCAAGTAATAAAAATTTTAACAGACCAATAGTAGTAACAAAATTGAATTGGTAATCCAAAAACTCTTGGCAAACAGAAGACGAGGACCAGATCGCTTCAAAGGGGAATATTACTAACCATTTAACCAAGAATTAATGCCTATTATTTTCAATATATTCCAAAGAGAAGTGGAAGAACAACTTCTAAATTCACTCTACAAGGCCAGCATTACCCTAATATTCAAACCAGACAATGACACTGAAAGCAAAGACCACTATCTTTGATGAACATAGATGCAAAAATCCTCAACAAAATATTAGCGAACGAAATTAACAATACATTAAAAAAAATCATTCACCACAATTAAATAGGATTTATTCTAGAAATGTAAGTGTGGTTCAATTTTGCAAATCAATTATTAAGTGAAATTAAGTAAAGTAAGTAAAATTATTAAGTGAAATATAACGTTAATAAGAGAAAGGACAGGGGCGCCTGGTTAAGTGTCTGACTCTTGATTTCAACTGACAGTATGGAGCTTTCTTGGGGTTCTCTTTTTCAATCTCTCTCTCTCTTTCTCTCTCTCTCTCTGCCCCTCCCCTACTTGCTCACATGTACATTCTCTCTTTCTCAAAATAAATAAATAAACTTTAAAAAAGTTTCTTTCATAAAAAAATAAAAGAAAGGAAACAAATCACATGATCCTCTCACAAGGCACAGAAAAACTTTTTGACAAAATACAACATACACTTATGATAAAATCTCTCAACAAAGTGAGTTTTCAGGGAACACACCTCAACATAATAAGGGCCATATATGAAAAACCTAGGGTAAACATCATGTTCATTGGTGAAATACTGAGAACTTTTCCTCTAAGTTCAGGAACAAGATAAGGATTTTTACCACTTGTATTCAACATAGTATTAAAAGTCCTACCTGCAATGATAAGAAAAAGAAACAAAAGACATCTAATTGGTAACGAAGAAGAAGTAAGACATGATACTGTATATAGTATGTATAGTATGTATATAGTATGTATGTATATAGTATGTATAGTAGTATGTATAGTATAGTGTGTATAGTATGTATATAGTATGTATAGTATGTATATAGTATACTGCAGATGACATGATACTGTATATAGAAAACTCAAAACACCAAAAATCTATTGTATCTGACTACTGAATTTAGTAATGTTGCAGGTACAAAATTATAATAATGAAGTCTGGTGCACTTCTGACACTAATGACAAAGTAGCAGAAACAGAAATTAAGAAATCAATTCCATATGCAATTGTAGAAAAAATAAAAAAAACCTAGGAATAAATTTAACCAAGGAGGTGAAAGATCTATATACTTTGAAAGCTGTAAGACACTGATAAAAGAAATTGAAGGCAACACAAACAAACAGAAATATATTCAATGCTCAAAGAATGAAGAATATTATTAAAATTTCCACATTACCCAAATCTACAGTTTCACTGAAATCCCTACCAAAACACCAACAAAGCTGGAGTTAGCACATTCCCAGATTTCAAGATATTCTATAAAGCTATAGAAATGAAAATAGTTTGTTACTGGCACAAAGATATACACAGAGATCAATGGAACAGGATAGTCTAGAAATAAACACACATCTATATGATAAATTAATCTATGATGAAGGAGGCAAGAATATACAATGGGGAAAAGACAGAATCTCCAATAAATGGAGCTGGGAATATTAGACAAATACATGCAAAAGAATGAATCTGGATTATTTTCTTACACTATACACAAAAATAAGCTCAAAATGGATTAAAGACCTAAATATAAGACCTGAAACCATAAAATTCTTAAAAGAAAACATAGATGGTAATCTCTTTGACATAAACCTTAGCAACATTTTTCTAGATTATGTCTTTTAAACCAAAGGGGAAAAAAGTGAAAATAAACTACTGCGACTAAACCTAAATAAAAAGCTTCTGCACAGAAAAGGAAACATCAACAAAATGAAAAGGCAACCTACCATGTTGGAGAAGATATTTGCTAATGAAATGTCCAATAAAGGGTTAATATCAAAAGTAAATAAAGAACATATACAACTCAAAAAAAACAAACAGAAAATTCTATTAAAAGTAGGTAGAGGAGCTGAACAGACATTTTCCCAAAGGAACCATTGCAGGTGGTCCACAGGCACATGAAAAGATGCTTAACGTCACCAATCATCAGGGAAATGCAAATAAAAACCACAATGACACATCACCTTACATCTATCAGAATGGCTGGTATCAAAAAGATAAGAAATAGTATGTGTTGGTGAGGATGTGGAGAAAAAGGAAACTTCATGCATTGTTGGTGGGAATATCATCTGGTATAGTCACTGTGGAAAACAGTATAGAGGTTTCTCAAAAAATTAAATATAGAAATGTAATATGATCCAGTAATTCCAATACTGGGTATTTACCCACAGAAAAAGGAAATACTAATTCAAGTATATATATGCATTCCTATGTGTATTGCAGTGTTATTTACAATAACCAAGATAAGGAAACCACCTGAGTTTCCATCAGCAGATGAATGTGTAAAGAAGTGGCATGTCTGTCTGTCTGTCTGTCTGTCTATCTATCTATCTATCTACTCAGCCATAAAAGAGAATGAGATCTTCCTATTTGTGACACCAGGGATGGACATAGAGCATATTATGCTAAGTGAAGTAAGTAAGAAAGAGACAAATACTTTATGATTTCATTTATATGTGAAACCTAAAAATACAAAGAAACAAAAACAGACTCCTAAATACAGAGAACAATCTAGTGGTTGTCGAAGAGGGGAAGGGTAGGGGGATAGGCGAAACAGAGAAAGGGATTAAAAGGTACAAACTTCTAGTTATAAAATAAATAATGGTGATAAAAGTACAATATAGGGGATATAGTCAGTATTATTCTGATAATTGTGTACGGTGACTAAGAGTGGTGGGCATGGAGTACCATATAGAATTGTCGGATCAGTGTGTTATACACCTGAAGCTAATATAGCATTGTACGTTAATTATCCTTTAATTTTTAAAAAGATGCCAGATATAAAAGAATTTATAGTCAATGAATACATTTATAAAATTTTCACCAACATTTTATTCCATAATTAATGTATGGAGTTATGACACCAAATTAATCCATAAAGTTGCACGATTTAAGAAGGCTATTGCAATATCTTATCCAGGGAAACTATAGAGGTGTCTGAGAATCATAGCATGGGAAAATAAAAGAGAGCTGGTATTGGGGAAAAAGAAAATTAAACAAATTTTAGGTCTGTCTGAATTTTTGTTTTGGTAGTGCATTTTCTTATTGGTCTTAACCAAGAGACTCATACAATGTCCAATAATGTGTTGATAAACCAGCTCTCAAAAAACAAGGAACCTAACCCGTAGCCCTCATCGATTTTTATATTGTAAACCCTCTGAGCATGGCCAATTTCAAGCTATCCAATGGGATGTCACTGAATCCAGGGTTGGGAAGAAATAACACCAATTGGCTTGCCTGGGTCCGTTGGACCTAGCTTCAGCATATTACTGAATGGAAGCCATCATTAATAACATATCTAAGATCTCACAAGTGATATCCCTTAATTTTGAAATAACTGTGCTTTCAGTGCTACTAGGTTAAAAACCATTTTGTCCTGTTTGTAATAGAAGAGTTTCTCGAGGAAACTGAGGTAAAGAATACTGACGGGATGTAGTAATAGCATAGTTCAGCGGAAAAGGCAAAGTACAGGGAGTCAAAACCCTAAGGCAAGCGTCACTTGTGATGGTAACATTTTCCATGCTTGCTCTATTTCTGGGAGCTCACCTGCAAGTTTCTGCCACTCACTGGCAGGTAATTTTGCAAGCATGTCAATTTACAGTAACTATGTGTTCTCTTAATAACTTATTTCCTTTTTGGGTTTTAATTCCTTTTATACAAAGTGTGATCTACCCTTTCCTGTTAGGATATTGTCCTTAATGGCAGAGCAGAGAGAAGTAAAGTAAGGGTTGAGTCACTCTGCTTACTCTGTCATTTGCTAAAATTATAGCTTTATCCAAGCAAAGAATCTATCCAATCTCATTGATCTGAATGTAGCTGTGAGAATATGTATGCTGTACTCCCAGTTTTACATGTCAGCTTATTCAGTGCCTGGTGGAGAGGTCCACACTTAGGATGCATCCAATAAAACAAAGTATTTGTCAGAATAAATACATGGGAGGAAATAAAGAATAAATAAATGAATAAATATATCCTGGGTTCTAGTATTATACTATATTCTTATAAGTCTGTGTCACTTAGCTGTTGTTTTTCTTAGCCAACTATAACCCATCTTCTGTACATGATCTATTAAAATTTTAGCACATTGGACTGATCATTACTTAGCAACCAAGGATTCTTTCATTTATTTATTTCTTTCAAAACTTGTTAATATGCAACTGTTCATACGAGTACTGATTTTATCCTACTGAGATATTTTCTATATTTGGATCTTTGCCTATGGGAGAAGATAGAGTCTAGTATTTTTATTTTTTCAGTCTGCTTTTCTCAAGTGTAGACGAATGGTTTCACAAATTAGCATCAGAGGCAAATCACCATGTAACTAAAGATTCCCTTAGATCAGTAATTCCAGATCTGGCATTTTATCAAAATCACTTTTTAAATTTTTTAGCAATTCCTAGATCTCACCGTCAGAGAATTGCTTTCAGCAAATTTGGCTCGGGAGCCTGGCAAGTGCACTGTTTTAAGGGGATTGAGATTTACAGACTCGGACTTGCTCAGAGCTTCGCAAACTTTATAGGCATTTGCCTGATCTGGGATCTTGTTAAAAGTGCAAATTCTGATTTAAGAGACTACTTTAAATTTCCAGTAAGCTCCTGGGTGATAGAGCTGCTGCTTTCATACTTTGAAAGCAAAGCCTAAATTAAGTATGTCATCTTCTTGGCTTGAATTGAGATATGACTGCATGTGTTTTGATGGCAGAATAAATTGCTATTCAAAGTTTGCATATAAGAGCACCTAGGACCCAATGAACATACAGCAATGTCTTAAGGTAGAACATCTGGGCAGAGAGTATTTACCTTTTTTTTCCTGTAAAAAATTTTCTCTCAAGAAGAGTACCAACAGATGTATGGATGGGTGGTTACATATAACTGTCAAACTAATGTATTCAGTTATTCTGAATGTAAACAAATATTTATAGAATGTTTCAGGGCCGTTCCTTTGTTCATATATAACTTGTTACTACCCTATGGTCTCTGTGGTTTCATGAAGGCAGTTTGTCCCTTTAGAAAATCAGTCTTGCTTATTGCATGCCATTCATTAATATGCAATGACTATGAAGCAAGCTTTTGAGAATACTACACCTTTTGTTTAGGGTAAGAAAAGAGAGAAATTATTCAAAGCTGCCAAAATTAACATTGCTTCTCAGAAATGAACACTGCATCACCAATGAAAACCATAAGAAAGGAATTTATATTTATTTACTAATTGTCTCAGTTGGAGGCAAAATTAGAGGTGATTACTGGAAGTAATAGTACAATAGAATGTAGAAGTTTCCCTGTGACCACCCAGCAACTTGGGAACAATGAATTGTAACAGAATGTGGTGCTGTATAGCATGTAACTTGAAAATAAGTGATGGAAATAATTCACACTTGTGAGTTCCCACTGCAGAAAAGTGTGAATGCTTGTGTGGTAGCCAGGGCAAGGTGGGGGCAGAAATGTATCTTTTATCTTTGGCATTTGGAACAGTGATTTGTTTTTTTTTAATCAATTTTTAAAAAAATTTTTATAAATGTTTATTTATTTTGAGACAGAGAGAGAGAGAGAGAGAGAGACAGAGAATCCCAAGCAGGCTCTGCACTGTCAGTGCAGAGCCCAATGTGGGGCTCAAACTCACGAACCATGAGATCATGACATAAGATTGTGACCTGAACAGAAACCAAGCGTCAGACACTTAACCAACTGAGCTACCCAGGCACCTGTTTTGTTTTGTTTTTCAAGCAATGAACATTTTTGTTTGTTTGTTTCAAGTTTTAATTTAAATTCTAGTTAACCTATAGTGTAATATTGGTTTCAGGAGTAGAATTCAGGGATTCATCACTTACATACAACATCCAGTGCTCATCACAGTAAGCGCCTTCTTTAATACCCACCAACCATCTAGCCCATTCCCTGACCTGCCTCCCCTCCAGCAACCCTCAGTTGTTCTCTATCATTGAGTGTCTTCTTGGAACAGTGATTTATATAGAGTGGATCTGCATTATGTTTCTAGAGAACCTGACCAGTAATTAATAATCAAATTTGTCTAGCTTTCTTTTTTCTACCATACTCATGAATAGACTGCAGGGTAGATTTGTATACTCAGCGACAACATATTCCTTGTTCAGCAGCAGCAAAACAAGAACAAAAAAAGCAGAAAAATCCAACAATTATTGAAAGCTCACTGTGTACTAAGCTCTAGGTTAATACTTTACATTAATTATAACTTTTAGTACTAATAACATCCCTAGTAAGATATTGAGATGCAAAGAGTATTAGGGGTTCTTTGGGTAAAAGGATAAAACCATAGAAAGGGGGTCTATTGTGGAGACAGTTGGAGGCAGAGACATTATGTTCACTGGGAAAACAAAACAAAACATTAAGTCCTTTTACTTCTGCAAGATAAGGATGCTGCTTTAACACTTATTGTGGCTCAAAAACCAAGAGAGATCCTGGATACCTGTAATGTTTTAATTTTAAATAATTAATTTCTAATCAGTTTCTACCTGGACACTTATACCAGTTTCCTAAATAATGATAATTTTGAACTTCACTTGAGCCCGGTAATCCTGCAAAGTAGCAATAATTAAAGAAATCCCCCACACCTTGTGTGCTGGCAAATGTTTTACCGCAAAAGGCCAAGATTTCTAAATAACTCAGAAAGACTTGTGAATAAACAGCCCCCTTGTTCACCTTAGGGCAAGGCCAGGCACAGACCCTCCCAATTCCCATTTTATGCTTTATCAGTGATTAGCTGAATTGTTGGTCCCCCTGGTCAATAGCGACAAAATGCTTGCGAATTTGACCTGATGGAATTTTAAGATTTTCCCTACCTCACAGGACCCTGAGCTTTGACAGGAGCCTGACCCAGCATCATAATGCTGAACTGTTCATCCTTAGGACCCAGAGTCATCTGCTCATCTGGGTGGAGTGAGGGGGGAGCACTCTCAGTTCTATCGGCTCATTCTGGTTCTTGAGCCTCACTAACCTCCCCCCCCATTTAAGAAATGCCTTTTTCTGTCTGACCTTGAGACACTTGCATGTCCCATAGTCAGAGTTTCTCCTGATTACCATACTGTCTTCTGAAAAAGTCTCTCATTTAAATTTGGATTTGCTTTTATTTCAGAGTAGTCTGTCTCCAGGGACACCTCTGCAATCTATCCGCCATGTTTCCACAAGGCACACAATTCTGGGGGCTCCATTTACATGGCAGCAAGGTAAATGGCATCCCTGGACCTCTACAAGCATCTGTTGTCATACATGATGGTTTGGGCCTCAGGAGTGAAGTCTTTGAATCTCAAACTGACTACTTTATTCCCCTGTGTAAAAATATGTTGGTGACTCTAAAGTCTCAGTAGAAAAACTCCAAACTCCTAGATTTGACTTACAGGGACTTTTACCAATTGGCTCCCACTTTTTTCTCTACTTTCATCTACCACTCTTCCTGTGTGCTTTTTAACAATCAAGAGTCACCACAACTGTGAAACCTTTCTTTAATCCTCTTTTTGACTTACAGTCAGAGCTAGATATGCTGAAACATGACTAACTGTATATTAAGATGTTAAAAAATAATCTACAGTTAATTAGAATTAATCAATGAACTTAGCAAGGTTGCTGGATACCAGGTTAGTACTTAAGATTCAATTGTGCCTCTCTATCAGCAAAAAAAAAAAAGAGAATTAAAAAAATTTAAAGATACATTTTATAATAGTATTAAAAAGCACCACATATCTGGAAATGAATAAATTTCATGCCAGACGTCTACATAGAACACTTCAAAACAAACTGAGAGAAAATAAAGACAAAGAAAGAGACTTCCTTTCCAGCCTGTACTATACGGGATTTCTTTTTATAGGTAGGTAGAAAAATGGAGACAATGTACGTGGAATCTTAAAAAAAAAAAAAACAAATTTCATAGAGACAGAGAATAGAATGGTGGTTGCCAATAGCTGGAAGGAGGGAGAGATGAGGAGATAGGGAGATGTAAGTCAAATGGTACACGTACTGAGGCTTGATGGAAAACAAGTATTGCATACTTGGAAGTTCTGAGATTAAATTGCAAGTATTCTCACAGCAAAGCAACGAAAAGTTAACTATGGAGGTGATGGATGTTTACTTAGCTTGCTCTTGGTAATCATTCCACAATGTATATGTGTATCAAATCATCATATCATACACTTCAATATGCAGAATTGTATTTGTCAACTGTTCTTCAATAAAGCAGGAAAAAAAAGTGAAACCTGGAAACAATATGTAAAACAAATATTGGGCAACAGGCAGCACAGGCCTGTGATCCCTAAGAGAAAATAAAGTAAAAGGAGAGTTTGTCATAGTATATAATTGCAAAATATATTATGCACATATCAGTACCTTGCTTATATCCTTGCACTATCCACAAAGTAAAATATGTTGTCTCCTACAATCAAATGCACTATGTATTATAAGAAGTAAAATGAGAACACCAGCAGTATTTAGCATCATCTAAAGTTGAACACATAATGTGGAGGAAAAGGAACCCTTGTGCACTGTTGGTAGGAATGCAAACTGGTGCAGCCACTGTGGAAACAGTATGCAGATTCCTCAAAAAGTTAAAAATAGAGCTACCCTATGATCCAGTAATCATACTGCTAAATATTTACCCAAAGAATATAAGAATAGTAATTCAAAGGGATACATGCACTCCTATGTTTATAGTAACATTATTTACAAATGCCAAGATATGGAAGCAACCCAAGTGTCCAACGACTGAGAATGGATTAAGAAGATGTGTACACAAGATGATATGTACACAAGAGAATGTTATCCAGCCATCAAAAAGAATGAAATCATGTCATTTTAAGGACATGGATGAAACTACAGACTATAATGCTAAGCGAAATAAGTCAGTCAGAGAAAGACAAATACCCTATTATTTCACTCGTATGTGGAATTTAAGAAACAAAACAAATGAGCAAAGGAAAAAGAGAGACAGAGGCAAACCAAGAAAGAGACTCTTAACTGTAGAGAACACACTGATGGGTACCAGAGAGGAGGTCGGGAAAGATGGGTTCAATAGGTGAAGGGGATTAAGGAGAACACTTGTCGTGATGAGTACCAGGTGATGTACAGAAGTGCTGAATCACTACGGTGTACATGTGAAACTAATATTACACTGTATGTTAACTACCTGTAATTAAAATAAAAACAAAAATAGAATAAAAAACTAAAAGTATTCCTAAAAAATAAAAAAATAAAGTTAAATAGT
Organism: Panthera onca; assembly: GCF_046562875.1. NCBI lineage: Eukaryota > Metazoa > Chordata > Mammalia > Carnivora > Felidae > Panthera > Panthera onca. Next base: position 109,847,470 of record NC_138348.1, read on the forward strand.
AACTGATAAGCTAACAATTCCACTCTTTGGTGTATGTACAACAGAACTGTGTGTGTACGCGCGCGCGTGTGTGTGTGGGTTGTGTTCACCAAAAGATGTGCACTGGAATGTTGATAGCTGTGCAATAGCCCAAACTGGAAATACTTAAATAGCCACTATAGTGGACTGGATAAACAAATTGTTATATACTATACAGGAATGAGAACACAGTCTACAACTACAGTCAGCAATGTAGATTCATCTTACAAAAATGACATTGAAAAAAAAGAGGTCTGTTACCAAAATACTGAATATAATCTCATTCCACTTATGTGAAGTAAAAAAAATAAGCAAAATTAATCTGGAATAAGCCAAAATAGTGGTTATTGTTGACAACAGATAGTGAGCAGGAGGGAACACAAAAGAGACCCCTTAATGCTTGAAATATTTTGTTTTGACATCTGGATAACATTTACACTCATATGTGTTCAATTTGTAAAATTGGTCTGTAGCTTTATAATATAAATGCTATTTCCTGTATTTAAATTTTACTTCAATGATATAAAAAATACATAAGGAATTCCTACACAGTTAAAATTGGCTCCAGTAAGTTTAATGACATTTTAAATAAACGAACTGTAAAATTTCTCAAAATTTCAAAAGCATGAAATTAACAACTATCTGTCTCATATTCCCAAGGCCTGAAAGTGAGTTTCTGTCAGTGCCTACTGAAGAATAGGAGAAATAATTTGGCACATGTCATCAATTCATTACAATTTTCCAACTTTTAATTGCTTTGTCATTTAGGTGAATGCTTAACCTAGAGAAGTCAGGATTGGATACAGCTCATTCCATATTTTTATTTTTACAAGTCCAGTGTATAGTACAGAGGGGTGTTTTCCCTGTGCCGGTGTGTCTATTCTGGTGCTTTTGTCCTAGAGTGTACATTTTTTCTTACAGAAACAGTGTCTCCCATCTTTCAGGAGCTTAATCCTCCTCCTCTACGTGAATGGCCAAGACAAACCAACAAAACTTTCATACAGAATACATATGAGTCACCTTGAAGCTTACATTTTGGTAAAAGAGAGAGATAATAAACAAAATAAAAAAATATAGAGTATGGAAAATGATAATAAATGCTATACTAAAAAATCCTGGGGCACCCAGGTGGTTCAGTCGGTTAAGTATCCGACTTCGACTCAGGTCATGATCTTGTAGTTTGTGGGTTCGAATTCCACGTTGGGCTCTGTGCTGACATCTCAGAGCCTGGAGCCTGCTTCAGATTCTGTTGTCTCCCTCTCTCTCTTTACCCCTCCCCCTGCTTGCACTCTCTCTCTCTCTCAAAAATAGATAAATGTTAAAAGAAAAAAGAGCATGGAGAAACTTTAACCAATATACCTCTTATGGGGGATATGGATAATGGGGGGGGGGTTGTGAATAATGAGAGGGTGTGGATAATGGGGCAAGCTACATATGTGTGTGGACAGAGGGTATATGGGAAATCTCTGTGCCTACCTCTCAATTTTGCTGTCAATCTATAACTGTTCTGAAAAATGAAGTCTTAAAAAAATGGAAGAAGGGAATATTGGGGTTAGAAGATGTGTGATTTTAAGATGCTTACAGAGAAGTCCTTCCTAAGGTGACATTATAGAAAAGCAAAGGTAATTATGGAGTGAGCTTTGGGGTTATATTAGGGACAAGTGTTCTGGGTGAACAGAATAAGGGTGAAGACCCTGAAGGAGGACAATGCCTGGTGTCTTCAAGGACTAGCAAAGAGGTCAGAGTTACTGAATAGAATGAAGAAACTCCATAGTTAGTTTTATTTCTCTCATTTGCTCATTGTTAGAACAAACATTTATTAAAAATAGATTGTGTACAAGTCTCTCAGCCAGGTGCTACTGATACAGGGATAAAAAAACCAACCGCTTTAGTTCAAGAAGCTGCTTCAGAGCATTCATGGCTCCAAAAAGCTTGGAGAATAGGGTTCAAGTCCTTGGACAAACACAAAAGGCAGTTCATATCCTTGCCCTGGCCTCATCCTTCTCCATATTCATTAGTGTAAACAAGGTGTCCACTATGTTCCATTGATTCTAAGCTATTATCTCTTACGGTCTCATAGTTTTTTTTTTTCTTTTTACCTTTACTAATCTGTGTGCAGTTCAAATCTCTTTTTATTATAAGAAATCTAAGAAAACTGTAGTTCTAAAGACTTGCATGGTGGTGGTGGCAAGAAGGGAAATGAAGTAAGATATTGAGAAAAAATACAGCTAAGCTTAAAGGGAAACAGAAATCTTCCTTCAAGAGTGATAGCTGCTGCTGTCTTAATGGCTTTTGTTCTCCAGAAACTTCTTTTTGCTTGTCTCTTCTGCTTCTGACAGTTTTCTCTGCTCATGCATGGTTTCTGATCCTACAGCATGTTGGCTTACAAATGACACTGGTTCACTTCCTTCCCTCTGATTTACTTTAGCCTCATGGTGACGTGTCCCGTCAGCACAGCAAACCATTCCCACATGGACATCATAATGAGTAGTCTTTTTGTTCACATTCTTGAGAGACAGTCTTACTGACTCCACTCTGCATGTTGACAGATTCGCTGTGTATTACCTGTACTTGGCAGTAGGGAGGCAATCAGATATTTCAGAAGCTATAGGCAAGGCAAGGCAGGTTACATGAGAAAGAAAAGTCTGGCATACCTGGAAAAATTTGAGTATGCTGCGCCCTCAATGTCCCCTCTTTTTGGCTTATTGAAAGGAACATGATTATGAGGAGTCTGGTATGGGCCAGATCTCAATTCTGCTACTTACTTACATGATAACCTTGACCAATCTATCTGAGTTTGTTTCCTCATATATGAAGTGCAGATAACAGCATCCAGGGTTATTATGAAAATTAGGTAAGTAAGAGGTCATCAAGTATCTTGCATAGCATCTGGCTCATGGTGGATACTGCTAAAATATGAAGTTGTGTATTCTTTTAATCCATAAATTTTAGCTCTAGTGATCTTGTAAATCTGCTGGAACTTCTTTCCAACACCACACAGAATTATAAATCACTTCTTTCTATGTGCTATTATAGTATTTTTTATTTTTACCTTACTGTATTATTATTAAATTAATTTATTAAGTAATATTTTATTAAATTATTATATCTGTGGCTTTCTCCTCCACCATTGTGAAAGCAAGTTGAGATGAGAACCCTTTTCTTATTTATATCTTTATATCCTCACTGTCAACACATTGCTTAGCGTATGGTAGAAACTCAGCAAATGTTTTCTATTATTTTTTTTTTAAAGAGAGAGAGCGTGAGCAGGGGAGGGTAAAGAGGGAGATGGAGAGAGAGAATCCTAAGCAGGCTCCATGCTTATGGCAGAGCCTAACGTGGGGCCCAATCCCAGGATGCTGGGATCACAGTTTGAGCAGAAATCAAAAGTCCAATGCTCAACAGACTAAGCCACCCATGTGCCACTCAACAAATGCTTTTTAAATAAATATGTGAATGGATGCTGAATGCATGGAAATGAGTGAACAACAAATGAGTGACCCTGGAAGAAAGCCAAGAACACTACAGAGTAAGGCCACTGGTCGCCACTGAGGTAAACTTTTCTCTTTGACCCACTTTGAAATAAAGCAACTTGAAGGACCAATCCCAAGTCCTAGTGCACAAAACAGAAGAGTTTCTATCAATGGCATCACATTCTGTTTCAAAACATTTTTTTTCCAAATTGAAGCCCAAGAGAAATGAGGTTAAATAAAAAGCTCCTTAGGCTACAAAGAAGAAACGGAAACTTGGAGTCATGAACTAAGCTCCATTTCAACTTCAGACGAAACACTAGTAAGACTTCTGTGCTCATGAGGGTGGGGATTTTAAAAACCTGAAGGTTTCAAAAATGTGAACATCATCTTTTCATATTTAAAAAATCTTTTAATCCTCCAGAGATTTTAGTATTTTTAAAAGTACTTTCTATATTCCTATTTTATCTACATCTGCTAGTGTCCTACTTTAGACGAAATAGAGATAAACCACATTTTCATGGCTGAAAATCTTAAAGTGATGAACATTCATCATCCTGTAACAGGGTTTCTCAACCAGTGCTGTGGACAATTTGGGCTGGATAATTCTTTGTTGTGGGGATGTGCCTCATGCCTCACAGGAGGCTGCGTAGCACATACACCCTCTACTCACAGGATGCTGGTAACACACTCGACTCCTGACTTGTGACAACAACAAAAAAATGATTCCAAAATCATTCCAAAATGATTCCAGATCATTCCAAAATGATGTCAACTATCTCTTGGGGAGCAATTATCTCTTGGGAGTTGTTCTCAATTGAGAACAACTTTATAAAATATTTTATAGACAATTACTTAGAACACTTGCTCTTCCTTTTTCTCAGTCTACCAAGTCATATTTTTTGTGTGAAAGTAGTCTTGAGATGGCATCTAGTTACTCATTCTGACTTTTCAAGGAGATGCCACCTACATGACCTAGGACCAATGGTAATATTTTGTTTTTAAATGCTTATTAATTTGAGAGAGGGAGAGAGAGAGAGAGAGAGAGAGAGAGAGAGAGAGAGAGAGAGAAGAAGGGGCAGAGAGAGAGGGAGACACAGAATCCAAAGCAGGCTCCATGCTCTGAGCTATCAGCACAGAGCCCGATGTGGGTCTTGAACTCACAAATTGCGAGATCATGACCTGACCCAAAGTCGACGCTTAAGTGACTGAGCCACCCAGGCACTCCAGACCAGTGGAATCTAATGTAATACTGGTCATATTACTGAAGGATATTTAAGTCATCAAGGATTTTGATGGAAGTCATGTTGAGAAGGTGATGGGGAGGGGGCACATAGCTAAAGCCTTCAGGGAGTAACAGGGAGTCATATGGGGTCAGTAAATCACTGAAACAACGGTTTGTGGGTGGCATTGTTTAATGACATGAGATTGATAGCTGGTATGTTATGAGAAAAACGGCAGGAAAATAATGTGGATGACACAGTGAGGAACCCCCACCTAAAGATCCAGAGGTAAGAGGGGTGTGAGAGAGAACACATCTACCACTAAAGAGCAACAGTAGGGTAGCAATGTGCAGAGAAGAGACCAATTTATGTTAGAGAAAGAAAATGAAAAAGATGTTGAGTATGTGGGACATTTTGTTAATGACTGATTATGAGATCCAGAGAGGAGAGTGAAGGGATTCAGAAGATAGGTATATGTGGAAGGCAGTGTCAGAGAAGGGAATGAACAGAGTCATATGGGAGTTATGGTCTGGAGGATGGTGGATGACTAGGGAATCCTGGGTTTCTTGTGGGGTGACATATGCAAACAGGAATAAAAACATAGTAAGTCCTGATGGTCACCATGCACATAAACATAAGTGTCTGGCCAGGAGCACACTTAGGTCCTATGGATTCCTCTGAACTTCAGCTGATAGAAGCATAGAAACTGGGGAAGAGACTGTTTAGGGGATTCTCATTTTTTTAAATGTTTATTTTGAGAGAGAGAGAGAGAGAAAGAAAGAAAGAGAGATCACACACACATGCTGGAGCAAGCACAGTCAGGGGAGAGGTAGAGAGCAAGCAAGGGAAAGAGAGAATCCCAAGCAGGCCCCACGCTCAGCACAGAGCCCAACATGGGGCTCCATTTCACAACTGTGAGATTATGACCTGACCTTAAATCAAGGGTACGACATTCTGCAGGCACCTGGGTGGTTCAGTTGGTTCAGTGACCAACTTTGGCTCAGGTCCTGATCTTACAGTTTGTGACCTTGAGCCCCACATCGGGCTCTGAGTTCTCAGCACAGAGCCTGCTTCAGATCCTCTGTACCCCCACCTCTGCCCCTCCCTTGCACTTTTTTTCTCTCTCAAAAATAAATAAATATTAAAAAAAGAAGTGTCACATGTTCAACCAACTGAACCACCCAGGCTCCCCTTATGGGATCCTTATTGATGTCTACTGACATTATCCACATTAATTTCAGACCCATGACCACTTCTCTTCCAGTAACACCGTCCTCCTCCCCACTTCAGGCACTGCCGCCTATGACCATATCCTATTACCGTATAATTATCAATAACTGAAATGCCTCTGTGGGCTCAATTTTAAGTGTCCTAGTCTTTAACTACCACTTCCTACTTAGCTCACTCCCTCTAGTTCTCCATTTCCAGCAATTCTTCAACACAACAAAGAAGCTAAAGTCAATTTCTCCTATCAACTTTTCACTGTCCCTTACACCTCAATCCTCTTTTCCCTCCATACCTTGCTAAAATACCATCATTATCAGTATAATCACTCCTTGTTTATACTCTGTACTCCCCCCACCGCTTTGTTGCATCCATTTTTGGAAAACAAAATGAAAGTTGAATTCACAGAATAAGCTTGTTGATGTCTACTGTATTTGCCGCTTCCATGGATTTGCTTACTCTCTGAGATAACAATTTCATACTCCTCTCAAATTCCAACATCTCTCCTCCAGTGTTATACTCCACTGATGATCTTCCTTTCAATTGCACTGTGAACACCGTAGAAATAAGAGAAGTTTCCACTGATTCCCACAGTACATTTCCCTCCTGCCTCTACCTGTGGCCAGGGAATCTGTTTCCCTCTTCTCTCTGTAGATATCAGTGAGCCTAGCAAACATCACGCCTTACATTTCAGCAGCAGATCACACACCCCTTGCTTCACTCAAGGATACTGCCTCAGTGATTCATTGGATCTTTGTTATCAGCCAATAAACATACTTTTATTATTTGCATCTTCAAAAAATTCCTCTTTGCTTTCACTTCACCTCTCAGCTACTGCTCCATCTCTTCCCTTCTTTCTACAGCAGAAATCCTTGGAAACCTTTTCTATCCATTCTGTTCTCAGTTTTCCACCTCTCATTCTATCTTAAATCCATTATAATCTTGCTTTCTCTGGTAGCACTCCACTAAAACCACTTTGTTCAAAGTCACCAATGACCTGTATGGGGTAAATCCAAGAGTAAATTCTACTTGATGTAGCTGTACCATTTGACGTGGTTGATTATCTCCTGCTCCCTGTGCCAAATGCTTCACTGATCTGCCACACAGCCCTGTCGGTTTTCTTTCTGCCTCTTTAGCTGCTCCTCCTTAATCTCTTTTACTGGTTCCTTCTAATTCATCAACTTGATGTCAGCATGTGATAGGGCTTTGTACTTGGACTTCTACTCTTCCCAATGTATAACCACTTCTTTGGAGATCTCATGATATCATGGCTTTAGATACATTCTATATGCGGACAATTCTCAAATTCGCTCAAATCTGGTCTTGTCCTTGTGTGGCAAAGAGAGGAAGTAAACATTCATGTGTTTTCTATTTACGGGCACTCACCCTATCATAAGAGTTCTATTCCCATCACCTAATTACCTACAAAAGGCATCATCTCCAAATACCATCATATTGGGGATTGCAGTTTCAACATATGGATGGGGGTGTGGGTGGGGACACAAAGATTCAGTGCACAGCAAAATCTAGCTCAGCTCACAGCACTCCTTTGCTGAATCACTCTTCCCAATGCCCAAGAGATTTCAAACTGTGAGAAAAAGCCTAAATTTGTAGTAAGGCCTGAGAGTCTTAAACAACCTACTCTCTTGTACTTCTATGTTCTAATGTCCTACTATTCTCTGATACACTTATTTACAACTACACAGGCTCCCCATGTCTTTAAACATTCCAGGCAAGCACCTTTGGACTTACTGTTCTCCCTGATTGCTCATCATTTCCCAGACATCTGTAAGACTTAAGTCTCTCACCTTCTTCATCAAATTATATCACCTCAGGCCACCTGTGACCACAGGAACTCAAACTTCCCCTTCCTAAAAACAATCCCTGCTTTTTTTTTCTGCTTTAATTTTCTCTTTATCACTTGTGCTAATATAGCATTTTATAAATCCATTTATTTGACTGGTTTTGTTTTCTCTTCCAGAAATCTAAGTGAATAATACTGGCCTATAATGTACATTTTACTTTGGTTTAGTTTGGGTTAATATTTTCATCAGTAAAAGAAAGCAGCCTAAAAGGAAAAAAGCTATCATTGCTGGCAAAACTTAGTAAAAAGCACCCACTCACGTTGCCAGGGTTTTAAATTTGCCATCAGATTTGCAAGTTCTGCTTAAAAACACCATTGCGCATATCATCATTTATACAAGGCTCATGAAATAATTGATTTATGCTGTCAGTTTTCTAATAGTATGGTGAAGTTATGTGCAGAAAGAAATAATAAGGAAGAAAAACATTTGAAAATGTAGGCCATTAAAAAAAAGATAAAATTTTCAGCTAAAATTTTAAATACAACAACGTAGAAATACCAAGGAACAAAAAAGAGGGAAAGAAATATGCTGTGTGTGAACTTTGTAAAAATAAAACAAGTTGTAGGTTGAAGAAACTGTCGATGCAGTACAGCCTGAGAGAAGTTTGGTCTAGCTCAAATCATTGCTTTAATTACTTAAAGACAAATAATTAGAAAAAAACCTGGTAGCTGTACACAAACATCTAACGGGGAGACTTACAGTTCAGCAGTAGATTTTATGTATATAAACATATATAATGTATACATATAATCCTATATAACTAATATAAGAGAAAGCTAAAAAAATGATATTTTACTGTTTTTATTATGTCTTCCTGTGCTTTATATTTAAAAATATACTCTGAATGCTATAAGAGGTGGTAGAAGAGGCCAGATGAATGTGCTGGGCTTAAAATATATATTGAGAGTCACAACAAAACATTTTTAATATAATGAGCATAGTAAGAGTAATGATCCAAAGACCTCTGACTTCTGAACCTTGAGGTTGAACCCACAGAGGCTGGGAGAGAGAAGACCTTGGTAATGCAAAGTGAAAAAGACCATCCAGAGTGATAAGCCTAGAGAGTTTTGTTTTGGCAGGCAAAGAAGTCTTTTTTGGTTGCTTGTTTGTGTTTTTCTTGAGATTAGAAATCAACTGTATGAAATATTGTTTTTAGTTCATGGAGAATGAGAACTAAGAACTTGTACTTAGCAAAACAGAGATATTTTCATAACTTTGATAATAGCAAATCTGATAAAGCCAGATTAGAATGGGACTCAAGAGAATACCAAGGAAAGATACTGGAGATAGTAAGGAATTTGCATGAGGAAGGAGAGACATGGCATTGTAGATGAGCAAGAAGTGACTGCCAAGAGGTATTTTCTTCTCCAATGGGAGTATTAAAAGTAGGTTTGTAAGCTGGCGAAAAAGATTAAAAAAATAGGAATAAAAAATTCTTGATCCAGAAGATTAAAAGAATTTCTGGGACAATGTTTATGAATAGAAAATAAAGTGATGTGCAGAGTTTGGAATGTGTTTGGTTCCGGAAAGATCATCCAAGGTAACAGAAGAGAAGGCAGAGCCTCTGGGTACAGAAACAGACAGTTGAGTGGATGTAATGGTGGGAATTTGTGGAACTTTTCCTAATGGTTTTCTTGATTTTCCTCCAAGAAGATATAGTTTGTCAGAGCTTATGAAACCCATTAGTTGACACTTAAAACTTTGTGATGATGAATCCTGTCATAGTTATGTGCCTTTATATGTGCTTTTGTATTTTCTATGATAATATAAAAATACCTTCATCATGGAATATTTTTAATTGACATTTTTTCTTTGTCTCTACTTCCTAGGATCAGAGAACATAAAACACATAATGTGATCTTCTAAATTACACGGCATGTGTAATTTCACTGCAGAATATAAGTAATACATCTTTCAAAATCCCTAATATATAATAAATACGGACCCTGTCTTGCGGGGGGGGGGGGGTCAGGGGGAGGGAGCATCAAACATTACTTTATTAAAGACTATTATTTAAGGAATATGGCACAGAAAGCAAAATGGACTGCTTAGCTATCTGGCCTAAAATAGACCTGAATCTAAGAAGGCAAAATAATCAATTTCCAAAAACAGTGACTTCACTTCTGGTTGAGATAAAGTAACCACGACTGGATTTACCCTTCCATCTGAAACAACTAAATACACTGAACAAACTAGGTGAATCAATGGCTTTCAATACATTGGATGTCAGACCAAAAGAAGGCAGTTATGCTGAGAGAAGAAAAACAAATGCTATAAATTTTATATTGTCTCATTATATATAGATTTTTATAAATGCTATAAATTTTATAATGTCTTGAGTGAGCTTTTTTGCCTGGTTGCAGGAAGACATGGGGGGAAACCAAGGTAGAACGGGACACACTGTCAGAATTATGGACACAGAAGTCTGAAGGATCCAATAGAGCTAGCTCAAAGGGCAGAGTACTGGAAATGATGAAGTCACAGAAAGTGATCAACCCATAGATAGCCACAGGGTTCTCCTAATGAAGTCAGTGAGAACTTACAAGTAAAACCTTGTGAAGAAACTTTCTAAGGCCAAGGAAAGACGTATCTGGTGGAAATATTTGAAAAGGACATTTAAACATTCCACATGTACAAGAAACTAGAGGAAACATTGAGTAGAAACTGGAAATATATTTTAAGAGGAAGAAAATCAAACTTTTAGGGATAAAAACTATCATGTCTAAATTGAAAAATTCAATAGATGAAATCAATGGATGAAGTATATCTATAAAATCTGTATTACTTAGCAACAAGAAATGAAGTATTAATACATGCAACAACCATGTTTTTTATCAAAATATTTTTACCAAATGAAAGTAAGGAAACAAGCTAGAGTATGTACTTTGTGATTCCATTATATAGAATTATAGAAAGTAAAACCAATTTACAGTGGCAGAAATCAGATCAGTGGTTGTTTTGGAACCAGAAATCAGGAGTGAGGAATTTCAAAACATCATGAGTAACCTTTGGTGGTGATGGATATCTTCATTATTGTAACTTTTGTAAGGTTTTCATGGGTATAGACACATCAAAATTTATCAAATGGTATAGTACACTGTATGTTCATGGTACTGTAATAAAGCTATTAAAAGACATCAAAGGCACATATTCTTCCACATGCAAACACATACATGTATATTCATATATTCATAGTTAAATAACAACATATAGGGCAAAAACAAGAAGGTTTGTATCATCACCTCTTCTATTACTCAACACATATTCACTGTTCACCTACCTTGGGCTAAAAGCTGTGCTATATATTTAATATGAATCAGACATAATTATATTTGCAGCCCTGTGGCCACTATTGTAACTTTTCCCTTGTAAGGGTTACTTTAAGCTGACCACAAGTTCACTGTGAGTAGGGACCATCTGGGAATAGGGATTATCTCCATCTAATTTGTTGCTCTAGCTCAAGACTTCTCAGCCACAGCACTATTAATATTTGGAGCTGAATGATTCTTTGCTATAAGGAAGAGTGCTATTCATTTTACAATGTTTAGCAGCATCCTTGGCTTTTACACACTAGATGCCACTAGCACTCCTCCCCATCCCTCAGTTGAGACACCCCCAAACTGATCTGGATATTGTCCAATATCCCCTAGGGGCAAAACTGCTTCCAAGTGAAAACCACTGCTCTGGTCCATAAGCAAAATGATGGAAACATACATGTTTGTTATATGTTTTTTGAATGGATAAATGAAAAGATATCATTTGTACAAATTCACAAATCTCATTAGTAATGAAAGAAATGTGTGTTTATTTAAAAAAATAATGTTTGTTTTTCAGAGAGACAGAGACAGAGAACTAGCAGGGGAGGGGCAGAGAGAGAGGGAGACACATAATCCAACGCGGGCTTCAGGCTCTGAGCAAGCTGTCAGCACAGAGCCCATAGCAGGGCTCCAGCCCACAAATCATGAGATCATAACCTGAGCCAAAGTCGGACACGTAACTGACTGAGCCACCCAGGCGCTCCAACAAATGTATGTTTAAACAAATTTTTTATTAAATATTTTTCAAAATGAGATGAAGTAAAAGAAAACACATGGTGTGCCTGGGTGGTTCAGTTGGTTCAGCACCAACTTGGGCTCAGGTCATGATCTCATGGTTGACAAGTTCAAGCCCCCCGTCGGGCTCTGTGCTGACAGCTCAGAACCTGGAGCCTTCTTTGGATTCTGTTTATTCTCTCTCTCTGCCCCTCCCCTGCTCGTACTCTGTCTCCCTCCCTCTCTCAAAAATAAATAAAAAACATTAAAATATATATATAAAAAAAAAGAAAACACACAATATTAGAAGTGACTAATGCATAAGTATTTGAAATGTCACTTGGTGCAGTCCACATGGGAAGTAATTTGGCAATGCAGTCTGAGCCATTTACATGTATCCTAGGAAAATAAAAATCTTCAAAGCTTTATATGTATATATTTATTAGAGTACTATGAATTTCATCAAAAACTTATAAACAACTGAGAACTCCCATAGGAAAAAGAAATCACTGGGGCGCCTGGGTGGCTCAGTCGGTTAAGCAGCGACTTTGGCTCAGGTCATGATCTCATGGTCCGTGAGTTTGAGCCCCACGTCGGGCTCTGTGCTGACAGCTCAGAGCCTGAAGCCTGCTTCAGATTCTGTGTCTCCCTCTCTCTGACCCTCCCCTGTTCATGCTCTGTCTCTCCCTGTCTCAAAAATAAATAAATGTTAAAAAAAAATTTTTAAAAAAAGGAAAAAGAAATAACTAAATAAAGCTTTCTTCACAGGAAAACATTATGTAATTTTTCACATTTAGGTTAATATGGTTTTTAATAATATGGAGAAATAATTTTGATATGAGATTAAATTAAAATTTTAAGTATACCTGTAACTAATGTAAAATGTGGGGAGCGGAGAAAATCTTGAGTACAGTAGGTTTCATATATCTAACTACTGCCTTGGAGTAAACACTAGCTGTAGATGCTTTAATTAATTAGTTTATTAGATTATTCTTAAAATATTATCAGTAAATAAATTTTGGGAACCCATTATGTTAGGAATTTAGTTTTTCCTATTTAAAATAGGTAGCTTATGTAACTGAGTTAAAGAAGATTTTGTATTTATCCAGATAACTCTACAGGAGACCATATTTTGCTCTAAAATTCTACTGCAAATATTAACAGACACATCATTTCTGACAACAGCAAAAAACAGAGCATAGGAAAAGGGAAAATACTGATAGATCCATTTCCCTGGTTCTTAAATAAATTTTAGATTTTAAATGTCACTGAAAATATTAGCAAGAAGCTGTAAAATGTATAAAAATAAATTTAAAAGCTCCAGAGTATTTCTAAAATATTCAAAGTTCCTGAAAAGTTAATTATTCACTAGGCTGCAGTATGAGGCATTAAAAGGTTGAATTAAAACTGGCTATTTAATAGCTGTAGTATGGACTCCTATCAATTTTAAAGGTCAAATTATTCCCTCTAATCATCATGACCCATAGTGAAGACTGTTTTAACACAGCATATGCTAGCAAATGTGTACTTTTAACTCTGTGCAAAGGTAAGAATTATAGGCAATATAACACAGAAATAAAATTCTGAACTTTATTCCTAAATTAAGTGTATCTTTAATTTTATATTCAACAATCTTTTATTATGTGCATACTCTGTGCCAAGGCTGTCTGAGGCTCTAAGGATTTCAAAGGGAATGTCAAAGAGTCCAAACCTGGGAGAAAGACAAAGATATAAATGACTTAATTGTAGAATCTACCACAAATGTACACACATGGGTTGATTGGAGCATACAAGAGAGATGTAGTCAAGGCTGCAAGTTAAAGGGAAGGGAGAGTTCAGGAAAAACACATTTCCAGAGCTGAAGGTCTCTGATCTGAGTTTATAAAGAGTTTATAAGGAATAATATTTAGCCAGGTCAAGATGGTGGAAGGTCAGCAGACACAGGAAGAGAAAACAGTCTGAGCCAAGGAAGCAAGAGTGGAGGCTGGAGAATCGTGCCACCACATGTGGGGCTCCGAAAAGGGTCATGGGAGAAAGGTCTTTATTAAGTGGTAGCAGTATTAGGATTAATTTTAGAGTTTAAAGCCTGGGGCAAGAACTGGCTTCAGGAGCATGCAATCTGTACAATCACATAAACTGCACATTTAGAAAGTCCCTATGTTTGCTTTAATGCTTTTCTGTCACCATCTTGAAATTCTTAAGTATTTAAACAAGGCACCTGTATTTTCATTTTGTGGTAGGCCCCTCAAATGATGTGCCAGTTCTGACTGGAACACAAGTGAGCAGGAACAGAAGCAACCAGTCAGCTCATAACATGGCTTCAGTAGCATGGTTCAGAGTTTGAGTCTTCCTTGAAAACTAACAGCAGCCAGTATAAAGAGTACTTTAAACTGTGGGTGTACACAATCAACTGTGCATTTTGCAACAATAACACTGAATCAGATGTGAGTGTGGCTGCAGGGAGGGAGGTAAGAGGAAGCTACCACAGTGATTCAGAAAGGAATGATGACCATACGAAATCACACAGTGACAATGGAAATAAAAAGAGATTTAAAAATTTCCAGAAATATTTAGGAGGTATAGCTAAAAGCCTTGGTGACCAAAAATATAAGTGAGAGAAGAGAAAAATTATTCTAGACCACTCCATTCACTCAAACAAAACATTCACAAAGAGGCAGGCAGGCTTTGGGAAAAGACAACTTTGTTTATATGGCTGTATTCTAGATGTACTCACAGCACATAAGCGAGAGAGTCCTGCCTACGTGATGTGGTCTCAGAGGCTCTGAATGTTCCAACTCCAGTCTGTCCCCACCGGGTTGGGTGATTGCAGGTGACACCATTAATGACTACCCTTTGGGTGAAGGTATCGGGAAAAGAAGACCTCTGGCAAATTGCAGGTATGTTACCTGACAATGATCAGCATCAACTTCCAAATACTTATGGAAGTGGGGCGTTTGTGTGCATCTTAATGTGGGAACAGTAACAAGCATCATTTTGTTGTATGATGGTATGGGTGGTTAGAGGTGTAGAAAGAATCTAAAAGAGAAAGAAATGAATGACTAATTTTACCTCCTTATTTGTGTGACAAGGTGGCTCTTCACAAAACAGGTTTTGGGAGAACACGGTACAAAGGGCCATTTTAATTAGCTTACTAAATTACCCACTCGACTAAGAAACATGAATGAAGAAATCTTTACTGTAGATGGAACTGAATTAGGAATGTGGAAGAGTTAGAAAATTTATACAGGCATTCTGTTGGCAACAATATTTACAGTCAATGCATTTGGAATCTTACACACACAAACACACCCACGTTCATCACGAATCCCTTTCTTTAAGATACTGTTATGAAGAAATCCCCAAGAAAATAGAATAACAAAAAGCAAGATTGAGAGAAGTTGAGAAAAAACTATAAGATCAATTTTACAGTTTCTAAAACTAAAAATAGGACTTCCTGAAATATAGAGCTGTATCTAAAGGGAGTAAATTATCAAAATAATAAATTAGGAGAAATTTCTGAAACTGAAGGATGAGAGTTTCCAGGTTGAGAGTACCTTTCAATTGTCTGGCAAAATAGATGAGAAAAGGCACACAGCAACATACATCATCATGAAATTTCAGAACACTGTGGACAATGGGATGGTCCTAAAATCTGAAACAGATAGAAGGGGGTGAGAGAAGGAGGAATGGGAGGGATGGAGGGATTATGTCCAGAGTGTCTAGAATTATAATGTCATCAAGTTTATTATGGTAAGTGTGGAACCCACATTAATATGGTTCAGTGCTTTCAAACTTCTGAGGAAAAATTATTTCAGCACAGGATTCTATATAGGCCAAGTAATCAAGGGTAAGGGTACAATAAAGATAGTTTTGGGGCACAGGGGTGGCTCAGTCAGTTAAGTGTTAAATTTTGGCTCAGGTCATGATCTCTTGGTTCTTGGGTTCAAGCCCCACTTCAGGCTGTATGATGACAGCTCAGAGTCTGGGGCCTGCTTCGGATTCTGTGTCTCCCTCTCTCTCTGCCCCTCTCCCACCCATGCTCTGTCTCTGTCTCTCTCTCAAAAATAAATAAACATTAAAAAATTTAAAGATAGTTTCTGTCATAAAAGCTCTTTACATATTACCATCCATGCATTTGGGGGGAGTTCTGGGAGTACACAAAAAGAAAGGAAGATATTGAAATTAACACTAGAGAGAAGGAAAGAGAAGCCTCAAGAAGATGGCAAAGAGACGTCCAAGGATAACAGAGTTGCCACAGTTCTAGGAAACAGCCTATCTAGATTGTACTTGGAAAAACGAAGACTCCAGAAGGAATGTTTCAAAGAAAAAAAAAGTGAGTTGGATACTTTTAAACACATCAGTAAGATTTATACTAATGGTAGACAAACTGTGGATGAGTTTGTGGATTAATAATGAGTATTTAGAAACTACAGCAACTAAGAATCAACCAATTATTAGCTCCTTGGAAAAAATTATGCAAGAAAATAATGTACACTATGTGGTTTAGTTTTAAGTAACATTTACATTATTATAAACAGTAAACTATCTCGGCAGCATAGAGAAGAGAGGAAAAGTCTAAGTGGATAGAGAAGGAAGTTTCCATAGTGGGAAGCCAGTAATTCGGTATGAAAATAAAAAGAGGAGCACCTGGGTGGCTCAGTTGGTGGAGTGTCTAACTCTTGATTTTGGCTCAGGTTATGATCTCACGATTCATGACATGGAGCTCTGCATCAGTTTCCATGCTAAGCATGGAGCCTGCTTGGGATTCTCTCTCTCTCCCTCTGCTCCTCTCCTACTCTTGTGCATTCTTCCTCCCTCCCTCTCTCCCCCCCCCCCAAAGAAAAGAAAGTAAAATGAAAGCATAGAAATTTTATTTGGTAACATGGATGAAAAAAACCGGTTGAAAGTAGTTGCCTCTGAGAAGCAGAAAGAAGTTTGAAGAGAGAAAAGGACAATCTGTTCTTTAAAATTATACTATTAAACTAACTGATAGAAATTTAAAAATGAGGAGTTTATTGGACAGTTATAGATGTGGCTTTCCTGCAGAGGAAACAGTATGAGAAGAAGCAAAAAGTATGATGGTAAATGGTGTCATTTGTCATCATCATGTCATAAAGTTTGACTCAAAGAAAAGGTTAAAGAGGGAAAATAAATAGGAAAACATGATGCTGAAAACAGGTTGAGATCTTATTACTGAGATATTTGAATACTAACTGAAAGAGCTTAATTTATGCCTATGGTGGCCATTTACTGTGTTCTGCAAAGCCCTTCTCTCAGAAGGGCTGCCCACCACCAAGAAGCATGTTCCTGTCAGCTGACCCTATAGCCGTAGCTGACTACTAAAGGGTGGATCGCTGACCCTTTTCTGGTCAAATGATTCTTCTTAATAATTCAGAATTTTAAATTTGGAAACACAGGGGGAAGAGCTATTGGTAACTGAGTAATATTACTTGCAGTATTTAGGGGAAAGATCCGCAAACTCATTGAAGTCTCAGGGATGCTCTGATTCCTGTTTTCCCCAAGTCTTCTCTAAGGTTTTTGATACAGAAATACTCCATCAATATATTTATTTTGTGCTTTAGCAGAGCCTGTTTCTGCTATTTACATCTTAACTGATGCACAGGCAACTGAAAACGTTGTTCTTTATAATGAAACATGCACATACCAACCAGAGGTATCAATGTTGAAACAGGATGACCCCTTTTCAGGAATCCTGAAGAGGGGTTATTCAGAAGGAAATGCCTTCAAAGAATCCTTAGGCATCCTTCAGTGTCTGAACAGAGAAACTATGACAGATCCAGAGCCTGACTCATATCCCTAAAGTCAGCAAACTGTTTGAGTTTTTCCTAAAACTAACCCTGAGCTAAGAATATCTTCTTCTCATGGTGGGTACAAAGTCCAGCTGTTTCATATTGCTAATGGGTCCATTTCTGAGGATTGTGGTACATCTATATTTAAAAGGTTTAGGGCTTTCCAAGGGGGTCTGGGTGGCTCAATCAGTTAAGTGTCTGACTCTTGATTTCAGCTCAGGTCATGATCTGATTGGTTGTGAGATCAAGCCCCTTGTCAGGCTCCAAACTGAGCATAGAGGTTGCTTGGCATTCTCTCTCTCCCTCTTTCTCTGCCTGACTCTCTCTTTCTCTTGGTCTCAAGATAAATAAATAAACTAAAAAAAAAAAAAAAGAATTTAGTGCTTCCCATGTCTACTTCAAAGAGAAATAACTCCACCTAGGGCACTGGTGAGGGGATAGTGACCAAATTTTGTACAAAAATATCCTGACCCCTTAGTGATAGACTGTCAAAGTTGGACACTTGACCCGAGTACAATGAGCCAGTTGGAAAGCCAAAAAATTATTGTATAATCTATAATTTTAAATCCATGGTTTGGCATGAAAAGATATACTGGGAAGTCCATTTCCTGTCAAGGAATTATTCAACTGAAAATATTAGAAGACAAAATTTTTCTAGAGGAATCCGATGAGGGGGGATCCAGGCTGGAATGGGCATGGTAAGGCAAAGTTGAAATTTTGAAGAATGAGAATTTTTACAAGTGTACAAAATGCTGATTGATACAGAGGCTGCCTCAGGTAGATACACAGAGTGACATACAGAAGTTAAAAGAGGAGATACCCCATGGTAACTGAGAGAAAGTGAGTAGCCCTTCCCTAGGGCTGCCTTAGTCCCTGTTAATGTTTATTTTCTAGTTCATTGGTATTTGTAGAATAATCTATCCTTTCTTTATCCTATTGTGAGAAGATGTTTATTCATTTCAAACAAATGAGCCATCAACTTTAAGCTATCAAAGACCATTTTATGTTCTAATGTAACCTACATTCGTTTGCTTAAATCCAGGGAGTGGGCAAGGTTGGTAGTGTTAGTGGGGCAGGAATGATACATGGTGCTTTGCTTGTTTCATGTTAAGGATGCATTTAATGGAAAAGTTAACAACGTTTTGCCTAATAGTAGATTTTTAAAATCAATTAGCTAAAAACAGTCAGAGCCAGGATTCTTAAATCAGCCAATTTCAGGAAAAATAGTCAAGCAAGTAAACTCCTGAATTAAAATAAATGAGAAAATGGGATTCCACTGGACAGACTAAAAAATAAAGAGCAATGAGGAACATTACACAAGACTAAAAGAAGAAAAGGAACAGTGAATTAATGAAATTAATCAATACCTTAGTTTGGGAATGGGGAAGTCACACTCAGAAGTCTGAAGTCTGGATTTGTGTAAATAAAATAAATGTATTCAATCTATAGTCTTGAATACTTAACATTGAGTTTTATAAGGAAATGGGCTTGATTTTTTTCTGGAACACCAAGAGGAAAAGACTCAGGCAAGGCCTAGCTCAACAATAGCAAAGTTTTAGGAGGGGAGAACAGGAAACTCTTCAGAAGAAAGTCCTAGGGTTTTCAGCCACAGGACTGACTCACCACTTTGCTGGTAAGCCAGTGAGCTATGTGCTTTAGTACACACCCCAGGAGAGGACAGGATCTGAATGTTTAGGTAAGGGAATCCAAGACAATATTATCAACATATCTTTTCATTTTTATTTCCCAGTGATTCCCTACTATAGAGTTCATCAGTCTGTGAACTGTTGAATTTCACTGTTTGGTGCTTTTCATCTATTCTTCCACTGTTTGGAATTCTCCCTCCTTTCCATCTTTTTCTCCCCAAATCCAAGGTCAAGACACATCTTTGCTAGAATGCCTCTCTGGTCTCCTTGGGTAAAAAGCAATCTGCCCACTTCTTTTTCAGAACTCATTGTTCTTACTTCTGTCTCAAAAACCATATTAATTTTCAAAGCATTTTTTCTTTTATTACTTTTAAAAGCAGCTTGGCTATTGACTTTTCATGTTTGACTTTTTCATATGATCAGGCTTGTTTTATCCATGTAACATAATTTTAAGTCCCCTTCATGTTATGAGGTCCTAAACATAAGACTTAGCCCAATGCCTACTGTCAGGTTACTAGTGTGGATTCAGAAGGCACTGCTATGAAAGAAGGTTACACACCACGTATTACACTCCATTCTAACTCCGACACTTCTTTCAGTCTGATTCCAAGCCCACTAAGTTCTGAGGTTATAGAAAATGTGCCCAAATCTGTGATCCTGTGGGGTATGGTTCAATGTCAGCTTTTGTTACTCAAGTAAGCAGTCCTTAGCTTACAGCTTTTGTTTCCAGGGCTTCTAATTTTTCTGTTGAAAAAGAATCAGTACTATCTAGAGTCTAATTCCCTGAAGTAACTGAAGTAGTACTTGTCCCAATTTTGGTAATTTTGATGCTACTTTCCCTGGAATATATTTTATCACTCAAATCTCAAACTTTACATGACAACATGACTTTCAGAGCTGCCAGATCAATTTAAGTTGATTTAATTTGATTAAAATTAACGTAACTGGGAGGCTGGAACCCATCTCCCTAATTCCAGAGCAGATGGGGGAAAGGACAGTACCTGGTCTGGAGACAGAGTTGGGTCTTTATACAAATTACAATTTTAAACCCATGACATAAACTATTTATAGCTAAGGGATATGTCATTAAAGGATATGTGGCTCACAGAGTCTTTTTATTTTTTCAAGTATGTTCAAGAATACTTATTTTGGACCAAGGTGCCACTGAAGAGAAGGAACTACCACCACCCTGCATAATAATATAAAAGACAAATTGACCAAGTGTACAAGCTGAGCTGCAGTTATGAAGCAGCCAGGGATAGTTTTTTTTTTCCTCAGTAGGCCATGAAATGGTAGAGTATTAATGATAATTCTTGGGAAAGTGGTGTGTATATGTGTGTGCATGTGTGTGTATTTGTACTTATGCTGTGTGAAATTCAATCATTTTAGTCAGATTGACAGAAATGTACTACTATAGTTATAATTTACCATCAGCTTCCCAGAACATGCCATTCCAGAATGTGCCACTGTGGCAGGTGGATTATTTCAAGCTGAAGACAATAAAGCCCCAGCAGATTCACGGAGAACTTTTAACCTCCCCTTTAACTGAAGAAAAGAATTGAGATAGGGGGCCTATGCCAGGAAGAAAGCTACTGCCAGAGATAACTTTTTTATATCAGAAAGGTATTTTCATTGCAGAACAAACATTTGTTTAGGAAACATTTGCTCTTCTCATTTTCCTGTGAATTCCCTTCCTCCCCTTTGTAGCCCTTGACCCCTACCCTCTCCTCCTTGGCTCAGGATTGTACGTAAGCCTCAATTACCTGACTTCAGGGGAGTCTTATATTTTTATGGGGCTACCATACATTCAAAATTTGTTTTTTCTGATCATCTATCTTATGTCAATTGAATTAGACCAGCCAAAAAACCTAGAAGGGAGGAGGAACGTTTTCCACCCCTACAGGTGGAATTTTACAAAATAGATGTCAGAATAAAGCCTAAAGAGGCATTCTTTCCTGTATTGTCATTTCATTTAGTTTCTTCTCCTTCTAGCTGTTCATAAAGTTTGATTAACAGTACAACTTTGTGTGGTGCTAGGTGGTAGGTTGAGAAAAATAACAAGTGGCTCAAAAAGAGATTTAAGGACTGTCATAGTAACTCCCAGTCCACAGCCAGCAGGAAGGAGGCAGTGGTGACCTGTGACACAGTGCAGAGGATTGGGAGGCGTGGAGAAACAGGGTAGAGGGTCCACCAACTTTAACCCACATGCATCCCTTCAACAATCATCAATATTTTGCCAGAGTTGTTTCATATACCCTCCTTCCTTTTCAGCTGCAGTAATTTAAAACAATCTCCAGTCATCATGTTGTTTACTCCCAGATATTCCAACACATTTCTTAAAAAAACAGAGTGAGGGGGACAAGAAACTTCTTACAGCATCATGAGGTCATTGTCTCACCTCTACATTAATCAACAATTCCTTAATATCATCTAATGCCAAATTTATATTAAAATTTACCCAACTAGTCACCAAACTGCTTTTTGTCAGTTAATTTATTTGAATCATACTTTCTAGAAGTCAACTTAAAAATCATTAAATCTGTTTTAGTCTCTTTCAAGGCTATTTTAATCATTTTCTAAACCACTATTGCAATGTTGAAGGAACTTAGAAAGACTCCATATTATGGATTTGGGTAAGTACTTCCCCTCGTATCATTTGACTTGTTTTCCATCCCCTGTGTTTCCTGTGACTGGAGATAAGATTTAAAGTCTTGATATATGCATATATATTATATGTAATATAATGATAAACTGTATTTATTATATATAATATATGCAATATAATATATAATAAATTATATAACTTTCGATAATTATAATTACATAATTAGAAATTATATTATGTATATTATGTAATTATATAATGTATACATACACACATACACGTATGCATCATAGACAGTGCTTAATTCTTCATATTGCCTCACATCGCAAGGCACATCATATTTGGTTGTCTTTGGTCTGCTAAAATCCATCAGTGAATTCAGACAGTGACATCCTGTTCTCTTTATAGTCAGTTTCCTGGGCATTGGATGACCTGAAATCTTTCCCTAGATTGTCACGGTTTATGCCTGTTGTCCTGGCATGATTACTAACAGTGCATCTTTCACTTGCAAAGTGTCTCTGTTTGGATTATAGATTACTCACCAATTTCACATTTAGTGATTTTGTCATCTATTGATGATGACTGCCTGTTAGTTACTTTATTAATGATTGCATAATGATTTCCTAATTCCATCATTCCATAAATCATTCTGCATTTATCAACTGGGAACACTTTCATATGAAATTCTTTCCTACATCCATAGGACTTGTGTGAGATCCTGAAATACCATTTACTTCCAAATGGCAAGGTAAATGCTGAGTTCTTCTCTTTCAGTTACCAATATTCAGAATATTGAATTGGTGCCCAAAAAATCTCAGATAGATGTCCAAAGTCCAATGAGTTTTGGTTTGTTTCTTTAAAAAGAAACATTTATGAATGCTTCACCTTTTTATATTAAATGTGTTTTAATCAATTACAGCTATCATTATTTTTGATGCTCATATTGTTCCATCTCTGGGCAGTGAGAGTCTATTCTAGATGGTTCATGTGTTATTTTGACAATACCTCATTTCCCTTTCATGGTCCTCTTATTTCTGGCACATGATTTTCTAGACTTACCTTTCCAACATAAAGTCAAGTATTTCACCAGAGCAGTGATTAAGCAGATGATGTAGAAGAGAGCTTTAAGCAAACTGTCCCTTGCTTCTCCTAAATATTAGAAGAAAAAAGCCTTTAAAGAAAAGAATTCACTCAGGTTAATATTGGCACTCAACAGTGAAAATATATAAAGCTAGACAGTGGCAACAAAGCTACCAAGAGAACAGTTACAGTCTCTGTCTTTAAAAAGTTTTTAGGTTAGAAAGAAAATCAGACTTCTTCGAGTAATTGTAGATGGATTTAGCATGTTCTAAGCTCTCCAGCACTGTAGAATTAGAAAAATTTTGCCTAATTCAATTGTATATAGATAGCATACACTAATGTTTTGATTCTCTACTAATTGACTTAATAATCATTTTCCCCTAACACATGGTTTTGATGTTTCCCTGGCTGAATAACTTAGTAGAGGATTTACAGTCTTCTCTTTAAAAAGATGAGAAAATATATATATTCACTTCCCATCCTTATGACTTTTACAACTCCTATAAGTATTTACAAAGGAGCTACCAGTTCACACAGAAGAGGTCAAAGGTCTCAAATCTACTTAGAGAAATAAACATGTGCTTTTCATGATCTCAAAAATGTTACTGGGACAGGAGTCATCACCCACCACCCTTCTGCCTCTGAGAATGAACCCAAAGCCTCAGGTGAAAAATCTAAGAAGTGACTGCTTTTTAATATTTAGAAAAACAAGAAAATAGTTCTTTCTCTAGTATGTCTTCAGTTCTAATGAACTACACCTTGGTAGATGTCAAGGCCTTTGTGTTAGTGTGGGAAACAACCTGCTAAATAATAAGGAGTGGCTTCAGCTTGTATTTGCCACTTGAACATCAGACTCTGCACCGTGGGCCCCCAGTTCAGGAGTGGAGTCCTCTTTAAACTCACAGGTATTTAGGGGCGCATGGGTGGCTCAGTCCGTTGAGCATCTGACTTCAGCTCAGGTCATGATCTTACTATTCATGAGTTAGAGCCTCACTTCTGGCTCTGTGCTGACAGCTCAGAGACGGGAGCCTGCTTCTGATCTTATTCTCTCTCTGCCTCTCTCCCACTTGCTTTCTGTCTCTCTCAGTCTCTCAAAAATAAATAAATGTTTAAAAAAAATTAAACTCACAGACACTTAGCTGGCTCCAAGAACTGGTGTGGGAGTCTTTGAATAATTGGCAGAGATTAGTATAGGACTAGCTTTCCTTATCAGTCTTAGGTTCCCAGCTGTTTTATATTCATTTTTTGCTGTTCTTCTTACCATTTTCTCAACAACATGGACAAAATAATCTGAGTCTTACAGAAAATAAAAACCAGAGCTCATAATGGAAAAATATGACTGACTCGTGAATCAGTGTATTCAGTTACTCCATGGGAGACAGAATTTTGCTCAGTTTTTTCCTCACACTCATTCATTCAGATATTCTCTATCCACTTAAAAAAATATTTACGATAACTCTAGTCACTTGCACCAGATGCTATACTTGTCATTCAGAATGGGAAAAAAAAAAACTTTGTAATTCACGACTCCTATCTTTGAGGTACTCATACACACATGTGAGACAGGCTCATAAGTAATTACCAGCATAGCCCAGATAGAATCAAGATCATCCAGGATTGTGCCAGTGCTCTGTTAATGAAGGCTGAGTAAGGCTTTACAGAGCTGAAACTGTGTGAGCTGGGTAGAAAGAATGAGCAGAAGCCACCAGCTAGAAAGGGGCTGTGCAGTTAGGCAGCAGGTACATCAAATGTCAAGTTATTTGTTTAACAGGGCTTTAAGTATGTGTTTAATGTTTCCCTGGAAGATCATAATTCCAAATATTTGAGACTGTGGTCTAATAAGCCTGAATCACATGCCCTGAAAAAATGTCGCTTAATAGATAACTAAATAAGAGAGACAAACCCCTTTTTCTTCTCATATACTGTCTTTGAAACAATCAACAGAGGAAATCTTCATTAAAACAACTAAACTTAGAATTTTAAGGACCATTTTGTAAAAGAATGTGCTAATGTGATTTAATATTTCTTTCACTAGGCACCTGTTTTAAACCATAATCTTCGTTTTGCTTTTGCTTTGAAACCTATGAAGGGATTATTTGCTATCTCCCATTGAAAAGTCTTTCTTCCCCCCTACTGCTCACATGTGGAGATTCTGTCAAATCTGCATCAAGTGAGAGAAACAAAGAAACTCTTCATTTATCCCCTACTTGTATTTCAGGAGCTACCTCATCTTTCTTGCAAAGAAAATTAAGATACAACTCTGCTTTCTCTTATCTTTTTTTAAGTTTAAAATGTGCATGGGTTTCGCTGTTAGTCTAGGATTAAAACTCTGAGTGCTTATAGCTCTAAGATCTTGAAATATGTGTGTGTGTGTGTGTGTGTGTGTGTGTGTGTGTGTGTGTGTGTGTATAGAGAGAGAGAGAGAGAGAGAGAGAGAGAAGCTCTCTTAATTTAATAATAAAATGGACATTCTGTTTTCTTACGAAGCTGGCAAGTCAGGAATATCTTCATAAAGGTTGGTGGTTTCCCCTTTTTCTAACTTTTTATAGAACTTGAAATCTGAATTTAGTGGTTTCTGTAGCAACCAGCATTTTCTGACAAGTTGTTTGCAGAATAAATTTGGGCAAAAAATTGTTTCTTGAAAGCATCATTTTTTTTCCAGGATGTCATTTAAAATGAATATTTCAGTAGACACAACAACATAATTTAAACACGCATGATTGGGTTTTAAGACACAAACTTGGGACTGTGGTCTTAATTTTAAAAATAGGAGTTCTAAAACTGTTTTGAGTAATGGAAGCATTATTTTCAAAAATAGAATTTTCAGGATTAGATTTGAATGGGTACTGTTTAATATATATTTGAAGGATGGAGTTTGAATGTTTTTATATTCCATGCTGGGGGAGAGCCCAATTTTTATTCAACCAGTTATTTATGTTTTTGGCATTTATTTACCAATGTGAATTAGGATGGAGATACACACACACACACACACACACACACACACACACATATATATATATATATATATATATATATATATACACACACACACATATATATGTATATATATGTATATACTTATGTATGTATATATATATACACACATATATATGTATAATATGTATATATATGTATATACTTATGTATGTATATATATGTATATATATATATATATATATATATATATATCCACATAATTATTTTATTAATGCCAAAGTCTCCTATAATTACATTGAATTTTGGTAGAGCAGAAGGCATCATCAGTGACTAAAGGAATATAAACTATGTAGTTAGTAGCCTCAGAATTTGATCCTATTTCCCATGCTTACTGAATTGATTACCTGTTTCTTCATCTTCTTAAATCGAGGAATTTGGTTATTCATTCCAGGGGACACCTTCCTTCCTTGCCCACTTGCTTCCTTTTTTTTTTTTCTAACATCTAACCCCATTCTCCTATTTGAAGATACTTATTTTTAACAAGGGCCTCAATGTCTCTGCCTTTGAGAACTGGAGACTTGACACATGACCTAGTCTCAGTCAACCAGATGCTCTTGGGAAAAGCTTTGAATCTTGATCAAATAAATCAAAGGCAAAAGTTTGGTTACAATTTATTCACAGTGACATTTTCCTGGGGCAGAATGTACCTGCTACCTAGCCTCCAGACACACCTTCTTTGTTCTTCACCATTTCCCCAAACTGAATTTTAGGTCTCCAACTATCAGCTTCCAGTATCTGCCTTCTGTAGATTCCTGCTATTCTAAGACAAACAGGGTCAATTCCTGTTTTTTGCAGCAAAAGCCCTCAATGACACACCTACAATAGTAGGTTGGATAATGAATGTGCAAGGATATAAAGATCCAATTCTTGGGACTTATGAAGATTGACTTATTTGGAAAAAGGGTCTTTGCAGATGCAATTTAGGATTAGGGATTTTGACAAGTGTTTTTAAATAGAAAGAAGTGGAGAAAGATAGACACAGGTAAGAAGGTAATGTGAAGATGGAGGCAGCAATTGGAAAGATGCAGCCAGAAGCCAAGGAAGAGTGAAGCTACAAAAGTTCAGGAAAGCAACCTCCCCTAGAGCATCTGGAGAAGGGATGACCCCGCTGCAACACTCATAGTGGATTTCCGACCTAGGAAATTGTGAAACAAAGGACTTCTGCTGGTTTAAGCCTACACTGCTAATTTTGATGGTATGTAACTGTAGACAGAATGACTAAGATCCAAGTCAGAGACTCTTGCCTTCAAAGAAAAAAAGTTATTTTCCTTCTAGATCTTGGTTCTTCAACTCCAGCAATGATGATGGAATCTGCAAGTTTGGGAAGAAATAGGTGATTAAATAGAAGAGTAAATATCAGAAAACAGGATTGCTGAAATCTGAGACTTTTGATAAAGTATGGCAGACTGACCATGTTTCTTACATCTCTTTCCCAAAATCTCACTAAAGTGATGGTAAATGAATCAAAAAATAATAAATCGTACAGACTAATGAGAGGAGAAAATAGCAGATAAGAAGTCATGGAGTATAGAAAATATATTTGTGAATAACAACTACTTTTTAAAATATTTATTTTTTTAAAATTTTTTTTTCAACGTTTATTTATTTTTGAGACAGAGAGAGACAGAGCATGAACAGGGGAGGGGCAGAGAGAGAGGGAGACACAGAATCTGAAACAGGCTACAGGCTCTGAGCGGTCAGCACAGAGCCCGATGCGGGGCTCGAACTCACGGGCCGTGAGATCATGACCTGAGCCGAAGTCGGACACCCAACCGACCAAGCCACCCAGGCGCCCCTAAAATATTTATTTATTTATATTGATAGAGAAAGTGTGAGTGAAGGAGGGGCAGAGAGAGACAGAGAGAGAGAGAGAGAGAGAGACAGAGAGAGAGAGAGAGAGAGAGAGAGATATTGAACCCCAGACTCTATGCTGTCAGTACAAGGCTCAACACCACAAACCATGAGATCATGACCTGAGCTGAAATGAAGAGCTGGATGCTTAACCCACTGAGTCACCCAAGTGCCCCTGAATGGCAACTATTTTGATAAAGAAAATAAAACCTAAGTGATTGGGAATAGGTTGCAGACTTGGGCGGGGGAAGTGGGATGATGTGAGAGAACGGAGTCTCCAAAGGTATTTCTTTAAACCACAGAACCTAGAAAAGCTCGGGAAGTGGTGTCCTAGGTATCTCTGAAGATTGGTGACTGAAGTGGACTCAAACAGGTGAATTCAACTTTTTCT
Organism: Panthera onca; assembly: GCF_046562875.1. NCBI lineage: Eukaryota > Metazoa > Chordata > Mammalia > Carnivora > Felidae > Panthera > Panthera onca. Next base: position 109,875,684 of record NC_138348.1, read on the forward strand.
ACTCTTACCAGTGACACTTCATCTCCATCACAGTGGAAGATGGAAGTTTTCTGTCTACAGAAGTTGAACCAAAGAGGCAAGTGACTCAGGAAAATAAGACACAATTAGCTGTGGACAAAGGTGAGAATATTGACAACAAAAAAATTAGGTGGGGTTTTTCACATGTAATATCAAGAAATTAACTTTTCCTTAATTTCCTCAGTTCCCAGAATGTGGACATTTCAACCTCAGTATTGGATGAAATGGCACGATCTGGGTAAAGATGGATATATCAGTAGTTTTGGTAGTGAAAATATGGGAGGTTTCCTTTTTGCATCAATGTTCTCAACAAAATATATAATATGAGGAGAGATCATCAAGTAAAAGTGAAAGGGATGGGTCAGGGTGAAAAAGTTTGAAGAGAAAAGAGAAGGTATGAAATAATCATTTGAGGAGTAGAAATTAGAACACAGGAGGAAAAAATAGAAGTTGATTCATAGTGAGAAAGTGGTAGATAGATGCACCAAGTCTCCAGGATAGTACCCGGCTCTTGGTTTATCTAAAACCATTCTCTAATACAAGGAACCAGGGCTCCTTGAAGAAAAGGCTACTTGAAAAACTGGAGCAGAAAAATGAGCTGAAGCATTCTGTAGTGCTGGAAAGTAAGGAAGTGCTATAGGATAAAAGGAAATGATGAAAAATATGTCAAAGGGACACAGAAGCCAACTGAAAGAGCTTATAATGGCCAAATTTAGAACAACTTGAACAAGAAAATGAATGTGTAGTTTTGAGAGGCAAGACTATGCAATGGGAAGAAGTCTCTTCAACAAATGGTGTTAGGCAAACTGGACAGCTACATGCAAAAGAATAGAACTGAACCACTTTCTTACACCATACATAACAATCAACTTAAAATGGATTAAAGACCTAAATATGAGACCTGAAACCGTAAAAATCCTAGAAGAGAGCACAGGCAGTAATTTCTCTGACATCAGCCATAGCAACATTTTTCTATATAAAAATCCTGAGACAAGGGAAACAAAATGAAAAATAAACTATCAGGACTACATCAAGATAAAAGGCCTCTGCATAATGAAGGAACTAATCAAAAAAACTAAAAGACAACCTATGGAATGGGATAAGATATTTTCAAATGACATATTTGGTAAAGGGTTAGTATCCAATATGTAAAGAACCTATACAACTCAACCATCCCAAAATGAATTATCCAATTAAAAATGGGCAAAAGCCAGGAACAGACAATTCTCAAAGAAGACATCCAGATGGCAACACATGGAAAGATGGTCAACATCACTGATCGTCAGGGAAATACATATCAACACTATGATGAGATATCACCTCACACATGTCAGGATGGCTAAAATCAAAACCACAAAAAACAGCAAGGGTTGGTGAGGATGTGGAGAAAAGGAACCTTCATGCACTGTTGGTGGAAATGCTAACTGGAGCAGCCACTCTGAAAAACAGTATGGAGATTCCACAAAAAGTTAAAAATAAAACCACCCTTCAATCAAAGAATTGCACTAATGGGTATTTACTCAAAGAATAAAAAAACACTAATTCAAAGGGATACATATGCTCTCATGTTTATTGTAGCAGTATCTACAATAGCCAAATTATGAAAGCAATCTAAGTGCCCCTCAATAGACACAGAAGATGTGGTACATATATACAATGGAATATTGTTCAACCATAAAAAAACAATAAAATCTTGCCATTTGCAGCAACATGGATGGAACTACAGAGTATAATACTAAACAAAATAAGACAGCCAGAGAAAGACAAATACCATATGATTTTGCTCATGTATGGAATTTAAGAAACAAAACAAATGAACAAAGTTAAACAAAAAAGGGACAAGCCAAGAAACAGACTCTCAACTCCAAACACACTGATGGTTACCAGAGGGGAGCTGAGTAGAAGGATGAATGAAATAGGTGGTGGGAATTAAGAAGCAATCCATGGGTGAGTGATGCATGGAAGTACTGAATCACTATATTGTACACCTGTATAGTTAACTGTATGTTAACTATACTAAAATTGAGAAAAAAGACTTAAAAAATAAAATACTGAATTATATCACAAAGTAAAAAAAAATGAGTATCCATGGTGTATGCTGATGTCAAGCAATATTTAAATAAATATGCAGAAGAGACAATGTTCAGTGCAGATAAATACCAAATAATTTATATAGATACTCCATCCTCAAGGAGATGGAATATAACTCCTCACTCCTTAAGTGTGGGTTATGCATATTAACTTTCTTCCAAGGAGTACAGTATGGGAAAGCAAGAAAAAAGGTAAATTTACATTGGGAGAAAACTAACAAACACTTCAGTCAGGTGATCAAGGTTAACATCAACAACAAAAAGTCACATGGATAATAAGTATCATTGATATGATGTGATGAGAACAAGAACAATACTTCACCTCTGTGGTCTTCTTCCCCAAAACTCGTAACTTAGTCTAATGAGACAAATCTATATCCTGCAAAATACTAGGCCAGTACTCATCAAAACTGCCAAGGTAAGTATGAGAAACTGTCAAAGCCCAGAAAAGCCTAATGATATGAGACCAAAGATATCAATATATCTCATATGAAATCTTTAAATAGAAAATTAACACTAAATAAAAACTAAGGAAATCTGAATAGACTATACACAATAGTTAATAATGTATTGATATTGGTTCAATTATAACAAGTATAAATACTAATAGGGGAAATTGATGTGGGATAGATGAGAACTCTACTCTCTTCACCATTTTACTATAACTCTAAACTACTCTAAAATTTAAAATTTCAGGGGCACCTGGGTGGCTCAGTCAGTTGAGCGTAGGGCTTCGGATCAAGGCATGATCTCGCTGTTTGTGAGTTCGAGCCCCACCATGGGGCTCTGTGCTGTCAGCTCAGAGCCTGGAGCCTGCTTTGGATTCTGTGTCTCCCTCTCTCTCTGCCCATCCCCCACTCAAAAATAAATAAATGTTAAAAAATTTTAATTTCATTTAAAAACAAATACAGAAAAGAAAAAAGAGACAAGTCTCCCGAGAGTGCATAATTGCTAGAATGAAACAACACATTCTGTAAAGCTGGAAGGACAGGTGGTGGACAGAGAAGTTAGTATTTTAGAAGTGGTATGTTATTTGGGGAAGACAATATGAAGAATATGATTCAGGGAAGAGTACCTCATGCAGAGGCTACTGAGGAGCAGAAATATGGAAAAACTAAGAGGCTAAAAAAATAAAATCATTCTCATGAATATTAAATCTGTCTAGAATGATATCAGAAAAAATGGTGGCAAAGATTATGGGGCATCCTTGTTTTGCTGAAGAATGTTCTTAGAGAATCTCTGAGTGCAGCACAAAGAATTATATGAAGGTGAGCTCTTGTCCCCTGAAGTGCCAATTCCTAATTAAAAGTCATCCATACGTAATAGTGGATCCACTTTTAAATAACTTCAGTCAGCCTTCAAGGAAGTGGACACTATCTGATTTACCAGAGTAACAGATTATCAAAACTAGCAGTGAAGTCAGCTGGTTTTCTCCACATGGGATGCTTAAGCTGGATTATATGCCAGTGTTTGATACTCAATCAGCCTTCTGAAATATGGAAACAAACTCAAGCTCTAGTGGTCCAGGGAAAATAAGATTTTTTGTTTTTGATAATTGTTTACACAAGTAGAGTCACAGCAGTGAAAAGGTGATTTGAAGTAGTTTTCCTTCTAACTTTCTGCTTTGGATGCTGGAGAACACACACAGAGTAGCAGGAAAAAAAAAATAGTGCCAGATTAAATTTATGCCAGCAAGTTCAACTATTATTTTATCTATTCTGATACATCTTAAATAACTTTTCAATGGTGCCCCAATTTTAACACACTTTACACTTTTCATGGGTTGGATATGAATACTTATCTGAGGTAGAAAGAATACGAATGATTATCCCAAGTTTACTAATGTGAAAACAAAAGCTGAGAAGAATTAATTAAATCCCTTTCTCAATGTCAGCACAGGTAGTAAGGCATAGATTCAGACATGGAATGCACATCCTCTGATTTTTTTTCTTTCTTCTTTCCTTCCTTTCCTTTCTTCCATTTCTTCCTTTCCTTTCTTCCTTTTCTTTCTTTCTTTCTTTCTTTCTTTCTTTCTTTCTTTCTTTCTTTCTCCTTTTCTTTTTTCTCTTTCCCTTTTCTTTCCTTTCTTTCATTTTGTTTCTTTCCTTCCTTCCTTCCTTCCTTCCTTCCTTCCTTCCTTTTCTCTTTCTTTCCTCCTTTTCCTTTTTTCCTTCCTTTCTTTTCTTTCCTTTTCTTTGTTTCCTTCCTTCCCTTCCTTCCTTCCTTCCTTCCCTCCCTCCCTCCCTCCCTCCTTCCTTCCTTCCTTCCTTCCTTCCTTCCTTCCTTCCTTCTTGCTAATTTATTGTAAAAGCATGTAACTACAAGGACTGCCAGGGTGAAGGGGTGCATAGGGCAAGGTATGGGGAAAGGGTGAGGAGCTCTGCAGTGCACCACTCTCCCTATATCACTTATTCTCCAACCTGGTGCTCTCTGGACCCCATCCTTCTGGGCTTTTATGGAGGCTTCATTATATTGGCACAGCTGATTAAAATTATTTACCATTGGTGACTGATCCAACCTCTAATCCCTCACCCTTCCCTGGAGATTAGGGAGCGGACACTGAAAGTTCCAACCCTTTAATCATGTTTTCTGATTTTAATTCAGTGTTTTCTCCCCATTACACTATAGAATCCCTCATTGCTCATTATAAATCTCTAACTTCATGAATATTAATTTGTTGTACCTTCATTAGTTCTTTTTTATATAAACTAAGTAATAAAAGAAATTTTAATAAAATATTTGGAAATGTTTATAGGACTCTCATTTTAAAATCATTAGTACTAGTCTATGTAGTCCTTAATATCAAGAACCCTATTTTGATTACTATTAAGTCTCCACAGTTGAGCCATGACCTTTACATGGAAAGAACTCAGTAAATACTGAACAGAAAAATAAATATATTTTCAAAGTAGTTAAAAAAATCTTTGAATATTCAACAACAGTAATTATGCCTTGAATATTCTGAGGCAATATTTCCTTTTTAAAAGTTTATTTATTTGAGAGAGAGAGAGAGAGAGGGCACACTTACATGAGAGTGGGGAGAGGCAGAGAGAGAATCCCAAGCAGACTCTGCGCTATCAGCACAGAGCCCAACATAGGGCTCGATCCCATAAACTGTGAGATCATGACCTGAGCTCTAATCAAGAGTCAGATGCTCAACAGACTGAGCCACCTACATGGTCCTGAGGCAATATGTTTCTATTGGAGAGAACATCGAGCTTAAGTGCAGATATAGGTTCCATGTTTTATCAGCTTCCTCATCTGAAACATCTTTAATATCTTTGGCATTAAACTCTATGATATAATAAAATAAAATAGGTACCATATTATGATTTTATTAATGTTTTTGGTAGATTAGTTTGGTGGCCATGATATTTCACCCTTCCCTGTATCTGTTCTCTTTGTTATTTAAGGTGGAAACACCTCCCAGAAAAGGCTCTTTGGTAATTGAGCTCAGCTGCATGACTTGCTTTGGCCAATGGAATGTAAGCAAACATGGTGCAAACAGGGTATTGACACTGGTTTGCACAGTAAAGCATGTCTTCTTGTACATCTGCCATCCTCACAAGAACATCTCCTGGAGAGACTGCTGGTCCCAGGAGGAGAATGAACTAACATGCTGCAATGTTTTACTAGTAACATGTTCTAATCTGTCCAATAAAAATATCATTCTTGGTCAAAGCAACATTTTTCTAGATAAGTCTCCTAAGCCAAGGGAAGCTAAAGCAAAAATAAAATATTTGGATTACACCAAAATGAAAAGCTTTTGCACAGCAAACCATCAACAATATGTAAAGGCAACCTACTGAATGAGAGAAGGTATTTGAAAATACAACATCTGATAAAGGGTTATTATCCAAAATATATAAGGAAAAGTCATACAAGTGAACACTAAAAAAAAAAAAAGAATCTGATTAAAAAATGGGCCAAGGACCCAAATAAGCATTTGTCCAAAAAGACACAGAGAGAGACAAAAGACATATGAAAAATATGCTAATTGTCACCAATAATCAGGGAAATGCAAATGTAAATCACAGTGAGATATCATTTCACATCTGTCAGAATGCCTAGTATTAAAAAGACAAGAGAGAGGAGGAGCCAAGATGGTGGAACAGCATGGAAGCTTTTTGTGTGTCATGAAATACAGCCAGACCAACACTAAACCATCTTACACACCTAGAAAACCAATTGGAAGATTAACACAACAATCTGCACAATGTGAACCACTGAATTCAGCAGGTATGTGATATGAAGGGCTGAACTTGGGGAGCAAGAAGCCCTGAAAGGTAGGGAACTGCTTTTGGCAGCAGAGAGAGGATGGAGACTGGGGAGGGGGAGAGAATATGGGAAAAGCAACCCTCCCCAAAAGCAGCTGGAGAGAAAGTGAAAAATTGGAAACAGCGCAGGGACTAAACTAAAAAGGCAGAAAAGAGAAAGGAGAGGGTTTAAATTCCATTAAGACTGTGAACAAGGGGAGCACAAAGGCTGCAACTCTGCACCTCGATACCTGGGGGTGCTCTGGTGGGAAGGGTGAATCCCCAGGAACAGAGTGGGGTCTGGGAGGTTCTCAGGCCACACAGGGAAAAGCGGTTCCACTGCTGGAAGGACATTTGGTAGAGACTGTTGAAGCCACCTGGTCCCAGCAGACCATGGAAGGCAGCCACATTCACTGGTCCTGGGGCAAGGTTGTTGAGGGTGAAGCCTGGTGCCAGATGTGTGTTGCGATTTTCCATGGTCCCTGAAATGCTGAGGCTACACTGTCTCACGATCATTTTGGGGTACGGGCTGGCACCTGGCCACCTGGCCACAGTCTCGGGGCACCGGCAACAACAGGGTCCAGTGGGCATTCCTGGGTGCAGCCAACATTCGGCCATTGCTCATTCAGCCATCACTCAGTGAGACCCTCCCACAGAAGTGCAGAATGGGTCAAACCCAAGGTCCTTCAGAAGTAAGGGGCCAGGGAAAACAGCTGCATCTGAGACAAAACTCGGGAGAGAGGTACTGCCTGGGCCGCACGGCGAGTGGAAAACTGGGGAGTGGACGAGAGCTGAAGATGGAGGACTGGTGTGCAACTGCTGATCTGGGAGAACAGACAAGGTGGCTGAGTGGCACCATTTTTCACTGCTCCCGCTCATGCATTCACATATGCACCAACCCCAGTAGGCTAGCAGCGCCATCTAGGTGAGAGCGGAGCTGTTACACCGAGCCCTGCCCAACTGGGCCAACTCCACTCTTCAACAACACAAATCTTACCGCAGGCTTAATCTATGCACAATAAAGAGCTACATGGACTGACCTCTAGGGGAAAACAAAACAATTTCAGTCCTACTTCAATCTGTTAGCAGGTTCATCTATTCAATTTTTTTTGTCTCTTTCTCCTTTTTCTCTTTTACAATTCTTTTCTTTACCTTGAATACAGAGAGAGGAAAAACTCATTTTTATTTTCAATTTTTATTAAAAGTATCTGTCTTAATTTTTTATTACTATATTTTTTACTTTTGTGTAAATTTTTTCAAAATCTACTTTACTTCCATCATTTTATTTTAGTCTACTTCAGTGTACTCACCTTTTCAAATTTTCAAACAATTTCTTTTTCTTTTTTCTTTCTCATTTCTTTTTCTTGAATGCAGAAAGAGAAAAACTTCATTTTTTTACTTTCAATTATTTTTAAAATATTTTTATTTATTTTTTATTACTACATTTTTTGCTTTTATGTAAATTTTTTCAAATTCTACCTTACTCCCATCATTTTATTTCAGCATACTACAGTGTATTTACTTTTTCAAATTTTCAAACGATTTATTTTTTTGTCTTTTCCTTTTATCTATTTTTATCTTTTTTCTCCTTTTCATTTCTTTTCTTATTTCTTAAATACAGAAACAAAAAAAATATATTTATTTTTAATTTTTATTAAAAATATTTTTCTATAATTTTTTTCTACTATATTTTCTACTTTTGTGTATTTTAGTCTACTTTAGTGTATTAATTTTTTCAAATTCTCAAACGATTTCCTTTTTTTCTCTCCCCCCCCACTTTTGTTTGTTTGTTTGATTCTCTAATCTGTCAAACCACTTTCTACACCCAGACAAAACACACCTAGGATCTATCATCATCTATTCGATTTTTTTTTTGTGTGTGTGTTTTTAATTTTAATATTTTTTTAATTTTAATTTTTTTAATTTCAATTTTTCTACCTCAGTAATTCCTTTTCTCCCTTCAAAATGACAAAACAAAGGAATTCACCCCTAAAGAAAGAGCATGAAGAAATGACAGCCAGGGATTTAACCAACACAGACACAAGCAAGATGTCTGAACCAGAATTTGGAATCACAATAATAAGAATACTAGCTGGAGCCAAAAATAGATTAGAATCCCTTTCTGCAGAGATAAAAGAAGTAAAAAATAGCCAGAATGAAATTAAAAATGCTATAACTGAGCGGCAAGCATGGATGGATTCAGGGGCAGCAAGGATGGACGAGGCAAAACAGAGAATCAGCGATATAGAGGACAAACTTATAGAGAATAACAAAGCAGAGAAAAAGAGGGAGATTAAAGCAAAAGAGCACTATTTAATAATTAGAAAAATCAGTGACTCATTAAAAAAAGGAACAACATTAGAATCATAGGGGTCCCAGAGGAGGAAGAAAGAGAAATAGGGGTAGAAGAGTTTTGTGAGCAAATCATAGCAGAAAACTTTCCTAACCTGGAGAAAGACATAGGCATCGAAATCCAGGAAGCAAAGAGGACTCCCATTAGATTCAACAAAAACAGACCATCAATAAGGCATATCATAGTCAAATTCACAAAATAGTCAGGCAAGAAGAGAATCATGAAAGCAGCAAGAGAAAAAAATTCCCTAACCTACAAGGGAAGACAGATCAGGTTTGCAGCAGACCTATCCACAGAAACCTGGCAGGCCAGAAAGGAGTGGTGGGATATATTCAGTGTGCTGAATCAGAAAAAATATGCAGCCAAGAATTCTTTATCCAGCAAGGCTGTCATTCAAAATAGAAGGAGAGACAAAAAGTTCCCTGACAAACAAAAAGTAAAGGAGTTTTTGACCAGTAAACCAGCCCTGCAAGAAATATTAAGGGGGAATCTCTGAGGGGACAATATATATATATATATATATATATATATATATATATATATATATATATATATATATATATATATACACACACACACAAGCATCATAATGGCAATAAATTCATATCTTTCAGAACTCACTGTAAACATCAATGGACTCAATGCTACAATCAAAAGACACAGGGTAACAGAATGGATAAGAAAACAAGACCCATCTATATGCTGTTCACAAGAGACCCACTTTAGACCTAAAGACACCTTCAGATTGAAAATAAGGGGATGGAGAACCATCTATCATGCTAATGGTCAACAAAAGAAAGCCGGAGTAGCCACACTTATATCAGACAATCTAGACTTTAAAATAAAGACTGTAACAAGAGATGCAGAAGGCAATTATATCATAATCAAGGGGTCTATAGACCAAGAAGACCTAACAGTTTTAAACATTTATGCACCAAATGTGAAAAAACCCAAATATATAAATCAGTTAATCACAAATATAAAGAAACTCATCAATACTAATACCATCATAGTAGGAGACTTCAACACCCCATTCACAGCAATGGACAGATCATCTAATCAAAAAATCAACAAGCAAACAATGGCTTTGAATGACACATTGGACCAGATGGACTTAACAGATATATTCAGAACATTTCATTCTAAAGCAGCAGAATATACATGCTTCTCCAGTGCACATGGAATGTTCTCCAGAATAGACCATGTACTGGAACACAAATCAGCCCTAAGTAAGTAAAAAAAGATCAAGATCATACCATGCATATTTTGAGACAACAATGCTATGAAACTCAAAATCAATCCCAAGAAAAAATTTGGAAAGGTAACAAATACTTGGAGACTGAAGAACATCCTACTAAAGAATGAATGGGCTAACCAAGCAGTTAAAGATGAAATTAAAAAGTATATGGAAGCCAATGAAAATGATAGCACCACTACCCACAACCTCTGGGACGCAGCAAAGGCGGTCGTAAGAGGAAAGTATATAGCAATCCAGGCATTCCTAAAGAAGGAAGAAAGATCTCAGATACACAACCTAACCTTACACCTTAAAGAGCTGGAAAAAGAGCTGCAGATAAAACCCCAAACCAGCAGAAGACAGGAAATAATAAAGATTAGAGCACAAATTAACACTATTGAAACAAACAAACAAACAAACAAAAAACCAGTAGAACAGATCAATGAAACCAGAAAGTGGTTCTTTGAAAGAATTAACAAAATTGATAAACCACTAGCCAGTTTGATCAAGAAGAAAAAGGAAAAGACCCAAATAAGTAAAATCAAGAATGAAAGAGGAGAAATCACAACCAACAAAACAGAAATAAAAACAATAATAAGAATATTATGAGCAATTATATGCCAATAAAATGGGCAATCTGGAAGAAACGGACAAATTCCTAGAAACATATACACTACCAAAACTGAAACAGGAAGAAATAGAAAATTTGAACAGACCCGTAACCAGTAAGAAAATTGAGTTAGTAATCAAAAATCTGCCAAGAAACAAGAGTCCAGGGCCAGATGGCTTTCCAGGGGAATTCTACAAAACATTTAAGGAAGAGTTAACACCTATTCTCTTGAAGTTGTTCCAAAAAATAGAAATGGAAGGAAAACTTCCACACTCTTCCTATGAAGCCAGCATTACCTTGATTCCAAAACCAGACAGAGACCCCACTAAAAAGGAGAACTATAGACCAATTTTCCTGATGAACATGGATGCAAAACTCCTCAACAAGATATTAGCCAACCGGATCCAACAATACATTAAAAAAATTATTCACCACACCCAAGTGGGATTTATACCTGGGATGCAGGGCTGGTTCAATATCTGCAAAACAATTAACGTGATTCATCACATCAATAAAAGAAAGGACAAGAACCATATGATCCTCTCAATAGATTCAGAGAAAGCATTTGACAAAATACAGCATCCTTTCTTGATAAAAACCCTCAAGAAAGTAGGGATAGAAGGATCATACCTCGAGATCATAAAAGCCATATATGAACGACCCAATGCTAATATCATTTTCAATGGGGAAAAACTGAGCGTTTTCCCCCTAAGGTCAGGGACAAGACAGGGATGTCCACTCTCGCCATTGTTATTCAACATAGTATTGGAAGTCTTAGCCTCTGCAATCAGACAACCCAAAGAAATAAAGGCATCCAAATTGGTCAGAAGGAGGTCAAACTTTTACTCTCTCAGATGACATGATACTCTATATGGAAAACCCAAAAGATTCCACCAAAAAACTGCTAGAATTGATTCATGAATTCAGCAAACTGGCAGGATATAAAATTAATTCACAGAAATTGGTTGCATTCCTATTCACCAACAATGAAGCGACTGAAAGAGAAATCAAGGAATCAATCCCATTTACAGTTGCACCAAAAACCATAAAATACCTAGGAATAAATCTAACCAAAGAGATGAAAAATCTATACACTGAAAACTGTATAAAGCTTATGAAAGAAATTGAAGAAGACACAAAGAAATGGAAAAAGATTCCATGCTCCTGGATGGGAAAAACAAATATTGTTAATATGTCGATACTACCCAAAGCAATCTACATATTCAATGCAATCCCTATCAAATTAACACCATCATTCTTCACAGAGATAGACCAAAAAATCCTAAAATTTGTATGGAACCAGAAAAGACCCCAAATAGCCCAAGCATCTTGAAAAAGAAAACCAAAGCAGGAGGCATCACAATCCCAGACTTCAAGCTATACTACAAAGCTGTAATCATCAAGACAGTATGGTACTGGTAGAAGAACAGACACTCAGATCACTGGAACAGAATAGAGAACCTAGATATGGATCCACAAATGTATGGGCAACTAATCTTTGACAAAGCAGGAAAGAATATCCAGTGGAATAAAGACAGTCTCTTCAGCAAGTGGTGCTGGGAACACTGGACAGCGACATGCAGAAGAATGAACCTGGACCACTTTCTTACACCATACACAAAAATAAACTCAAAGTTGATGAAAGACCTCAATATAAGACAGGAAGCCATCAAAATCCTCGAGGAGAAAGCAGGTAAAAACCTCTTTGACCTTGCCCACAGCAATTTCTTACTCAATACATCTCTAGAGGCAAGGGAAACAAAAGCAAAAATGAACTATTGGGACCTCATCAAAATAAAAAGCTGCACAGCGAAGGAAACAATCAGCAAAACTAAAAGGCAACCTACAGAATGGGAGAAGATATTTGCAAATGACATATCAGATAAAAGGTTAGTATCTAAAATCTATAAGGAACTTATCAAACTCAACACCCAAAAACAAATCATCCAGTGAAGAAATAGGCAAAAGACATGAATAGACACTTCTCCAAAGAAGACATCCGGATGGCCAACTGACACAGGAAAAAATGCTCAACATCATTCATCATCAGGGAAATACAAATAAAAACCACAATGAGATACCACCTGACACCTGTCAGAATGGCTAATATTAACAACTCAGGCAAGAAGAGATGTTGGCGAAGATGCAGAGAAAGAGGATCTCTTTTACATTGCTGGTGGGAGTGCAAGCTGGTAGAGTCATTCTGGAAAACAGTATGGAGGTTTATCAAAAAAATAAAAATAGAACTACCCTACGACCCAGCAGTTGCACACTAGGCATTTATCCATGGGATACAGGTGTTCTGTTTCGAAGGGACACATGCACCCCCATGTTAATAGCAGCAGTATCAACAATAGCCAAAGTATGGAAAGAGCCCAAATTTCCATCGATGGATGAATGGATAAAGAAAATGTGGTATATATATACAATGGAGTGTTACTTAGCAATCAAAAAGAATGAAATCTTGCCATTTGCAACTACGTGGATGGAACTAGAGGGTGTTATGCTAAGTGAAATTAGTCAGAGAAAGACAAAAATCATATGACTTCACTCATATGAGGAGTTCAAGAGACAAAACAGATGAACATAAGGGAAGGGAAACAAAAAATAATATAAAAACAGGAAGGGGGACAAAACAGAAGAGACTCATAAATATGGAGAACAAACTGAGGGTTGCTGGAGGGATTGTGGGAGGGGGGATGGGCTAAATGGGTAAGGGACATTAAGGAATCTACTCAAATCATTACTTCACTATATACTAACTAATTTGGATGCAAATTTTAAAAAATAAAAAAGTTAAATAAAAAAAAAGACAAGAAATAACAAATGTGTTCAAGGATGTGGAGAAAAAGGAACACTCATTATTGTTGGTGGGAATGTAAATTGGTGCAGCTACTATGAAAAAGAGTATGGAATTTCCTCAAGAAAAGTAAAAATAAAAATACCATATGATACAGTAATTCCACTATGGGTCTTTACCAAGAGAAAGTGAAAGGATATATACATCTCTAAATCTTCTGTAGCATTATTTACAATAGCCAAGATAATGAAGCAACCCAAGTGTCCATGGATTGATGAAAGGATAAAGATGTTGTATACATATACAAGAGAATATTACCCTGCCATAAAAAAGAATGAGATCTTGCTATTTGTGACAATATGGATAAATCTAGAGGATATTATGCTCTGTGAAATAAAACAGAGAAAGATAAATACCATAAAATTTTATTTATATGTGGAATCTAAAAATCAAAACAAATGAACAGAAAAAAAAAGTAGAAATGGACCCATAAATAAATAATGACCAATTTTCTAAAAGAGAGCAAACTGAGGGTTGCCAGAGGGGAGGATGTAGGGCAGATGGCAAAAATGTGTTAAGACTTGTGGAAGTCCAGGCTTCTGGTTTTGGAATGAATAACTCATAGGGATGAAAGGTATAGCATAGGGAATACAGTCAATAATACTGTAATAGCATTGTAGGGTGACAGACGGTAGCCACATTTGTGATGAGCACAGCATAAGGGATAAACTTGTCAAATTACTGTGTTGTACACCTGAAATTAATGTAACATTACGTGTCAACTATAAGAATAATTAAAAGACCATTCCCATTACAGGGATGTGAGTGGGGTAGGGAAAAAAGCTCAGAATGTTTTTACTTATTCAGACATTTTTTTAACTCCTGAGGGCATCGTTGATTTTTGTTGTAATTTTTATTTATTTTTTTCTAATTTACATCCAAGTTAGCATATAGTGCAACAATGATTTCAGTAGTAGATTCCTTTAATGTCCCTTACTCATTTAGCCCACTCCCCCTCCCACAACCCCTCCACTAACGCTCTGTTTGGTCTACTTATTTATGAGTCTCTTCACTCATATGAGGACTTTAAGATACAAAACAGATGAACATAAGTGAAGGGAAGCAAAAATAATACTTATTCAGATTTTAACAGTATTGTATCTGTCCTAGGTACTTGATCTTTGGTTCATGAAAACTTCAGCAATCTTCAAACTTCATAGTTTTCTCACTATGTCCTTGGTTAAAATACCCTTTCTTCCACCTAATACCCAAACCCTTTGAAACTGTGAGTGCTTTAATGGTTCTTTATAAATCTTCTCTTTCCAATCTAGGACCCACTTTAAGAACTTCCCCTTTCTCCATATCTATCTTCCCTTTATAGATTTATGCTTTTCTATGACCCTTGTTATATTTGTTTTTCTGTCATCATGGACATCTGTTTCAAATTGTAGCTAATACAAGATTGACCTGAAAGAGTTTTCAAGTCCAGAATCTTGAGCCATCCATACCCATCAACTCTCTGGGAATGGGATCAGAAAATCTCTTGTTGAAAGTTACTCCTCAAAGGATTCTTATACAGCAATTTTTTTTTTTTCTAGCAGTTTAGCCCAGTTTTCTTTTTCTTGGCTATCAAAACTAAAGAATAAAATGACCCCTTCCCCCACCCCTTCCAATATTTCCTTCATTTCCACTTTATTAACTGGTTCTTTCTTGTTTATCATAAAAGAGACTAGTAAAGGACATTTCTGTCTCTAATTTTGACAGAATAGAATTTCCAGTAAATATGTATTCATGTCTTTCATCATTGTTGTAATTTCATTGTGAGATGTTTTTATTTATTTTTATGTTGTATTAGAAAAACATTATCCAGGAAGATGGCGGCGTAGGAGGATGCTGGGCTCACGGTGTGTCCTGCTGATCACTTAGATTCCACCTTCACCTGCCTAAATAACCCAGAAAACCGCCAGAAGACTAGCAGAATGGAGTTTCTGGAGCCAAGCACAGACAAGAGGCCCAGGGAAGACGGTAGGAAGGGCAGAGAGGTGGTGCGCGCTCCAGGGACTGACGGGAGGGAGCGGGGTGGAGGGGTGGCCCTCTGGCCAAGCAGAGCCCCTGAGTCTGGCTTGCAAAAGCGGAGGGGCCTAATGGAGTGTGTTCCGACAGCAAGTGGGACTTGACATCTGGAAGGTTATAAGCTAACAGCTCTGCTCGGGGAACAGAGGGTTGGAGGACAACGGGAAGGAGAGTTGTTGAGCCCTGGATGACAGAGCTCAGCTTGGCAGGGAACAAAAGCGCTCACCAGCAACATCTCCCTCACCCATCCCCCAGCCAAAATCCCAAAGGGAACCAGTTCCTGCCAGGGAACTTGCTTGCACCACGCAAACATCCAAGGCTGTGCTTCTGTGGATCCATCCCTCCGGCGGGTCTGACTCCCTCCCGGTGCCGCAGGGCCCCTCCAGAAGCGGATCTCCAAAGGAAAAGTGAGCTGAGCCTGCCCCTCCCACCCCTGTGCACCTTGCCGATCCAGCCCAGTTAATACGCCAGATCCCCAGCACCACAAGCCTGACAGTGTGCAAGTAGCCCAGATGGGCCACGCCACCCCACAGTGAATCCCACCCATAGGAGAGGGGAACAGAAAGCACACACCAGTCTGACTGTGGCCCCAGCGGTGGGCTGGGGGCAGACATCAGGTCTGACTGCGGCCCCGCCCACCAATGCAAGTTATTCAAGACAGCACAGGGGATGTGCCCCGAAGTCTGGCACCACTCCAGGGACTATCCAAAATGACAAAAAGGAAGAATTCCCCTCAGAAAAACATCCAGGAAATAACAACAGCTAACGAACTGATCAAAAATGATTTAAACAATATAAGAGAAAGTGAATTTAGAATAATAGTCATAAAATTAATCACTGGGCTTGAAAACAGTATAAAGGACAGCAGAGAATCTCTTGCTACAGAGATCAAGGGACTAAGGAACAGCAAGGAGGAGTTAATAAATGCTATCAATGAGCTGCAAAATAAAATGGAGACAACTATGGCTCGGATTGAAGAGGCAGAGGAGAGAATAGGTGAAATAGAAGATAAAATTATGGAAAAAGAAGAAGCTGAGAAAAAGAGAGAAAAAAATCCAGGAGTATGAGGGGAAAATTAGAGAACTAAGTGATGCACTAAAGAAAAATAATATACGCAAAATTGGTATTCCAGAAGAGGAAGAGAGGGAAAGGTGCTGAAGGTGTACTTCAAGAAACAATAGCTGAGAACTTCCCGGATCTGGGGAAGGAAAAAGGCATTGAAATCCAAGAGACACAGAGAACTCCCTTCAGATGTAACTTGAATCGATCTTCTGCATGACATATCATAGTGAAACTGGCAAAATACAAGGATAAAGAGAAAATTCTGAAAGCAGCTAGAGATAAACATGCTCTAACATATAAAGGGAGACCTATAAGACTTGTGACCAATCTCTCTACTGAAACTTGGCAAGCCAGAAAGGAATGGCAGGAGATCTTCAATGTGATGAACAGAAAAAATATGCAGCCGAGAATCCTTTATCCAGCAAGTCTGTCATTTAGAGTAGAAGGAGAGATAAAGGTCTTCCTAAACAAACAAAAACTGAAGGAATTCATCACCACTAAACCAGTCCTACAAGAGATCCTAAGGGGGAACCTGTGAGACAAAGTACCAGAGGCATCGA
This sequence comes from Panthera onca, assembly GCF_046562875.1. Classification (NCBI taxonomy): domain Eukaryota; kingdom Metazoa; phylum Chordata; class Mammalia; order Carnivora; family Felidae; genus Panthera; species Panthera onca. Next base: position 109,892,743 of record NC_138348.1, read on the forward strand.
TACAAGCATGAAACCTATGGACATCACAGTGACTCTAAACCCATATCTTTCTATAATCACATGGAATGTAAATGGACTAAATGCGTCAACCAAAAGACATAGGGTATCAGAATGGATAAAATACAAGACCCATCTATTTTCTGTCAACAAGAGACTCATTTTAGACCTGAGGACACCTTCAGATTGAGAGTGAGGGGATGGAGAACTATTTATTTATTTTTTTTAATTTTATTTTTTTTTAGATTCTATATTGTTTATTTCTGCTCTGATCTTTATTATTTCTCTTCTTCTGCTGGGTTTAGGCTGCCTTTGCTGTTCTGCTTCTATTTCCTTTAGGTGTGCTGTTAGATTTTGTATTTGGGATTTTTCTTGTTTCTTGACATAGGCCTGGATTGCAATGTATTTTCCTCTCAGGACTGCCTTCGCTGCATCCCAAAGTGTTTGGATTGTTGTATTTTCATTTTCGTTTGTTTTCATATATATTTTAATTTCTTCTCTAATTGCCTGGTTGACCCACTCATTCGTTAGTAGGGTGTTCTTTAACCTCCATGCTTTTGGAGGTTTTCCAGACTTTTTCCTGTGGTTGATTTCAAGCTTCATAGCATTGTGGTCTGAAAGTATGCATGGTATAATTTCAATTCTTGTAAACTTATGAAGGGCTGTTTTGTGACCCAGTATGTGATCTATCTTGGAGAATGTTCCATGTGCACTCGAGAAGAAAGTATATTCTGTTGCTTTGGGATGCAGAGTTCTAAATATATCTGTCAAGTCCATCTGATCCAATGTATCATTCAGGGCCCTTGTTTCTTTATTGACCGTGTGTCTAGATGATCTATCCATTTCTGTAAGTGGGGTGTTAAAGTCCCCTGCAATGACCACATTCTTATCAGTAAGGTTGCTTATGTTTATGAGTAATTGTTTTATATAACTGGGGGCTCGGGTATTTGGCGCATAGACATTTATAATAGTTAGCTCTTCCTGATGGATAGACCCTGTGATTATTATATAATGCCCTTCTTCATCTCTTGTTACAGCCTTTAATTTAAAGTCTAGTTTGTCTGATATAAGTATGGCTACTCCAGCTTTCTTTTGGCTTCCAGGAGCATGATAAATAGTTCTCCATCCCCTCACTCTCAATCTAAAGGTGTCCTCAGATCTAAAATGAGTCTCTTGTAGACAGCAAATAGATGGGTCTTGTTTTTTTATCCATTCTGATACCCTATGTCTTTTAGTTGGCGCATTTAATCCATTTACATTCAGTGTTATTATAGAAAGATATGGGTTTAGAGTCATTGTGATGTCTGTATGTTTTATGCTTGTAGTGATGTCTCTGGTACTTTGTCTCACAGGATCCCCCTTAGGATCTCTTGTAGGGCTGGTTTAGTGGTGACAAATTCCTTCAGTTTTTGTTTGTTTGGGAAGACCTTTATCTCTCCTTCTATTCTAAATGACAGACTTGCTGGATAAAGGATTCTCGGCTGCATATTTTTTCTGTTTAGCACACTGTAGATATCGTGCCAAGCCTTTCTGGCCTGCCAAGTTTCAAAGGAGAGATCAGTCACGAGTCTTATAGGTCTCCCTTTATATGTGAGGGCACGTTTATCCCTTGCTGCTTTCAGAATTTTCTCTTTATCCTTGTATTTTGCCAGTTTCACTATGATATGTCGTGCAGAAGATCGATTCAAGTTACGTCTGAAGGGAGTTCTCTGTGCATCTTGGATTTCAATGCCTTTTTCCTTCCCCAGTTCAGGGAAGTTCTCAGCTATAATTTGTTCAAGTACCCCTTCAGCACCTTTCCCTCTCTCTTCCTCCTCTGGGATACCAATTATGCGTATATTATTTTTTTTTAGTGTATCACTTAGTTCTCTAATTTTCCCCTCATACTCCTGGATTTTTTAATCTCTCTTTCTTTCAGCTTCCTCTTTCTCCATAACTTTATCTTCTATTTCACCTATTCTCTCCTCTGCCTCTTCAAGCCGAGCCATCGTGGTTTCCATTTTGTTTTGCATTTCGTTTAAAGCGTTTTTCAGCTCCTCGTGACTGTTCCTTAGTCCCTCGATCTTTGTGGCAAGAGATTCTCTGCTGTCCTGTATACTGTTTTCAAGCCCAGCGATTAATTTTATGACTATTATTCTAAATTCACTTTCTGTTATATTATTTAAATCCTTTTTGATCAGTTCATTAGCTGTTGTTATTTCCTGGAGATTCTTCTGAGGGGAATTCTTCCGTTTGGTCATTTTGGAGAGTCCCTGGCGTGGTGAGGACCTGCAGGGCACTTCCCCTGTGCTGTGGTGTATAACTGGAGTTGGTGGGCGGGGCCGCAGTCCGCCCTGATGTCTGCCCCCAGCCCACTGCTGGGGCCACAGTCAGACTGGTGTGTGCCTTCTCTTCCCCTCTCCTAGGGGCGGGATTCACTGTGGGGTGGCGTGGCCCGTCTGGGCTACTTGCACACTGCCAGGCTTGTGTTGCTGGGGATCTGGCGTATTAGCTGGGGTGGGTAGGCAAGGTGCACGGGGGCTGGAGGGGCAGGCTTAGCTCGCTTCTCCTTAGGTGATCCACTTCAGGAGGGGCCCTGTGGCAGCGGGAGGGAGTCAGATCCGCTGCCGGAGGTTTGGCTCCACAGAAGCACAGAGTTGGGTGTTTGCGCGGAGTGAGCAAGTTCCCTGGCAGGAACTGGTTCCCTTTGGGATTTTGGCTGGGGGATGGGCGGGGGAGATGGCGCTGGCGAGCGCCTTTGTTCCCCGCCAAGCTGAGCTCTGCCGTCCGGGGGCTCAGCAGCTCTCCCTCCCTTTGTCCTCCAGCCTTCCCGCTTTCCGAGCAGAGCTGTTAACTTCTGACCTCCTAGATGCTAAGTCGCGCTTGCTGTCGGAACACAGTCCGTCCGGCCCCTCCGCTTTTGCCAGCCAGACTCGGGGGCTCTGCTTGGCCGGCAAGCCGCCCCTCCGCCCCGGCTCCCTCCCGCCGGTCCGTGGAGCGCCCACCGCCTCGCCACCCTTCCTACCCTCTTCCGTGGGCCTCTCGTCTGCGCTTGGCTCCGGAGACTCCATTCTGCTAATCCTCTGGCGGTTTTCTGGGTTCTTTAGGCAGGTGTAGGTGGAATCTAAGTGATCGGCAGGACGCGCTGTGAGCCCCGCGTCCTCCTACGCCGCCATCTTCCAGACCATGCCGGAGAACTATTTATCATGCCACTGGAAGTCAAAAGAAAGCTGGAGTAGCCATACTTGTATCAGACAAACTAGACTTTAAATTAAAAGCTGTAACAAGAGATGAAGAAGGCATTATATAATAATCACAGGGTCTATCCATCAGGAAGAGCTAACAATTATAAATGTCTATGTGCCGAATACAGGAGCCCCCAAATATATAAAATAATTACTCACAAACATAAGCAACCTTATTGATAAGAATGTGGTCATTGCAGGGGACTTTAACACTCCACTTACAGAAATGGATAGATCATCTAGACACACAGTCAATAAGAAACAAGGGCCCTGAATGATACATTGGATCAGATAGACTTGACAGATATATTTAGAACTCTGCATCCCAAAGCAACAGAATATACTTTCTTCTCGAGCGCACATGGAACATTCTCCAAGATAGATCACATACTGGGTCACAAAACAGCCCTTCATAAGTTTACAAGAATTGAAATCGTACCATGCAAACTTTCAGACCACAATGCTATGAAGCTTGAAATCAACCACAGGAAAAAGTCTGGAAAACCTCCCAAAGCATGGAGGTTAAAGAAGACCCTACTAAAGAATGAATGGGTCAACCAGGCAATTAGAGAAGAAATTAAAAAATATATGGAAACAAATGAAAATGAAAATACAACAATCCAAACAATCCATCACTGTGGGATACAGCGAAGGCAGTCCTGAGAGGAAAATACATTGCAATCCAGGCCTATGTCAAGAAACAAGAAAAATCCCAAATATAAAATCTAACAGCACACCGAAACGAACTAGAAGCAGAACAGCAAAGACAGCCTAAACCCAGCAGAAGAAGAGAAATAATAAAGATCAGAGCAGAAATAAACAATATAGAATCTAAAAAAACTGTAGAGCAGATCAACGAAACCAAGAGTTGGTTTTTTGAAAAAATAAACAAAACTGACAAACCTCTAGCCAGGCTTCTCAAAAAGAAAAGGGAGATGATCCAAATAGATAAAATCATGAATGAAAATGGAATTATTACAACCAGTCCCTCAGAGATACAAGCAATTATCAGGGAATACTATGAAAAATTATATGTCAACAAAGTGGACAACCTGGAAGAAATGGACAAATTCCTAAACACCCACACGCTTCCAAAACTCAATCAGGAGGAAATAGAAAGCTTGAACAGACCCATAACCAGCAAAGAAATTGAATCGGTTATCAAAAATCTCCCAACAAATAAGAGTCCAGGACCAGATGGCTTCCCAGGGGAGTTCCACCAGACGTTTAAAGCAGAGATAATACCTATCCTTCTCAAGCTATTCCAAAAAATAGAAAGGGAAGGAAAACTTCCAGACTCATTCTATGAAGCCAGTATTACTTTGATTCCTAAACCAGACAGAGATCCAGTAAAAAAAGAGAACTACAGGCCAATATTCCTGATGAATATGGATGCAAAAATTCTCAAAAAGATACTAGCAAATCGAATTCAACAGCATATAAAAAGAATTATTCACCATGATCAAGTGGGATTCATTCCTGGAATGCAGGGCTGGTTCAACATTCACAAATCAATCAATGTGATACATCATATTAATAAAAGAAAAGATAAGAACCTTATGATCCTGTCAATCGATGCAGAAAAGGCCTTTGACAAAATCCAGCACCCTTTCTTAATAAAAACCCTTGAGAAAGTCGGGATAGAAGGAACTACTTAAAGATCATAAAAGCCATTTATGAAAAGCCCACAGCTAACATCATCCTCAACGGGGAAAAACTGAGAGCTTTTTCCCTGAGATCAGGAACACGACAGGGATGCCCACTCTCACCAAGTTGTTTAACATAGTGTTGGAAGTTCTAGCATCAGCAATCAGACAACAAAAGGAAATCAAAGGCATCAAAATTGGCAAAGATGAAGTTAAGCTTTCACTTTTTGCGGATGACATGATATTATACTTGGAAAATCTGATAGACTCCACCAGAAGTCTGCTAGAACTGATGAATGAACTCAGAAAAGTTGCAGGATACAAAACCAATGTACAGAAATCAGTTGCATTCTTATACATTAATAATGAAGCAACAGAAAGACAAATAAAGAAACTGATCCCATTCACAATTGCACCAAGAAGCATAAAATACCTAGGAATAAATCTAATCAAAGATGTAAAAGATCTGTATGCTGAAAACTATAACAAGCTTATGAAGGAAATTGAAGAAGATATAAAGAAATGGAAAAAACATTCCGTGCTCATGGATTGGAAGAATAAATATTGTCAAAATGTCAATACTACCCAAAGCTATCTACACATTCAATGCAATCCCAATCAAAATTGCACCAGCATTCTTCTCGAAACTAGAGCAAGTAATCCTAAAATTCATATGGAACCACAAAAGGCCCCGAATAGCCAAAGTAATTTTGAAGAAAAAGACCAAGGCAGGAGGTATCACAATCCCAGACTTTAGCCTCTACTACAAAGCTGTCATCATCAAGACAGCATGGTATTGGCACAAAAACAGACACATAGACCAACGGAATAGAATAGAAACCCAAGAACTAGACCCACAAACGTATGGCCAACTCATCTTTGACAAAGCAGGAAAGAATATCCAATGGAAAAAAGACAGTCTCTTTAACAAATGGTGCTGGGAGAACTGAACAGCAACATGCAGAAGACTGAAACTAGATCACTTTCTCACACCATTCACAAAAATGAACTCAAAATGGATAAAGGACATGAATGTGAGACAAGAAACCATGAAAACCCTAGCGGAGAAAGCAGGAAAAGACCTCTCTGACCCCAGCTGTAGCAATTTCTTACTTGACACATCTCCAAAGGCAAGGGAATTAAAAGCAAAAGTGAACTACTGGGACCTTATGAAGATAAAAAGCTTCTGCACAGCAAAGGAAACAACCAACAAAACGAAAAGGCAACCAACGGAATGGGAAAAGATATTTGCAAATGACATATCGGACAAAGGGCTAGTATCCAAAATCTATAAAGAGCTCACCAAACTCCACACCCGAAAAACAAATAACCCAGTGAAGAAATGGGCAGAAAACATGAATAGACACTTCTCTAAAGAAGACATCCGGATGGCCAACAGGCACATGAAAAGATGCTCAACGTCGCTCCTCATCAGGGAAATACAAATCAAAACCACACTCAGATATCACCTCACGCCAGTCAGAGTGGCCAAAATGAACAAATCAGGAGACTATAGTTGCTGGAGAGGATGTGGAGAAACGGGAACCCTCTTGCACTGTTGGTGGGAATGCAAATTGGTGCAGCCACTCTGGAAAACAGTGTGGAGGTTCCTCGGAAAATTAAAAATAGACCTACTCTATGACCCAGCAATAGCACTGCTAGGAATTTACCCAAGGGATACAGGAGTACTGATGCATAGGGGCACTTGTACCCCAATGTTTATAGCAGCACTCTCCACAATAGCCAAATTATGGGAAGAGCCTAAATGTCCATCAACTGATGAATGGATAAAGAAATTGTGGTTTATATACACAATGGAGTACTACAGGGCAATGAGAAAGAACGAAATATGGCCCTTTGTAGCAACATGGATGGAACTGGAGAATGTGATGCTAAGTGAAATAAGCCGTACAGGGAAAGACAGACAGATACCATATGTGTTCACTCTTATGTGGATCCTAAGAAACTTAACAGAAACCCATGGGGGAGGGGAAGAAAAAAAAAAAAGGTTAGAGTGGAAGAGAGCCAAAGCATAAGAGACTGTTAAAAACTGAGAACAAACTGAGGGTTGATGGGGGGTGGGAGGGAGGGGAGGGTGGGTGATGGGTATTGAGGAGGGCACCTTTTGGGATGAACATTGGATGTTGTATGGAAACCAATTTGACAATAAACTTCATATATTGAAAAAAAAAAAAAAAAAGAAAAGCATTATCCATACTGTCTCTTCAGTCAGGCATTCATATATCTTTCTTGGATTCTTTTAATGTCTATTGTTTTTATGCTATAGTTCATGCGTTTATTCTCCTCTCCAAAAAACGAGTCCCAAGTCTTTTTATGAATTTATGGATTCAGCCAATCTTTTAAAATATATAATGAAATACAGGGGAATTAACTCAAATTTGCAGATGAGGACAATACGACTGATTGGTATCCACTTGTTCCACAGTGTGCCATTTATAATCAGAAAAACCACATTTAAATCAAGCCCTGTTTTATTCCAAAAGACCATGATCTTTCTACCATGTCTATATGCTAAGTCAAGTTAAATTGAAATTACACTTGAATTCACTTGTTTCCAAGACAACTTGTTTGAGTCTAAATATATATGAAATAAAATTTCTTTCTATATATATTCTGAAAGTTTTATTTTACATATACATTTATATATGCTATAAAAATTCCTTGATTGCTAAAAAAGATAATAGGATCTTCCAGCTAAAATATACAAAGGAACAGTTTGAAAAGAGCGGTATGCAAATAAAGGCTGTTAATATCAAAATCCCCCAATTAGCTGATACTTTACATATTCCTTCTACCTTTTCATCACCAAAAATTTAATTACTGCCACACAGCCTCAGTTTATTTGCCAATTTGACATGGTTTCTATTTGTAACATTCCAGATGAATGGCCAGTTGACCTAAATGTAGCAAAAACGATATCCTTGAAAATTTCAAGCTCCTGCTTTCTCTAGTAGGTCCTCAAGTTCTAACATTTAGAAAATATCACATTTAAACCCAGTGAAGAAATGGGCAGAAAACATGAATAGACACTTCTCTAAAGAAGACATCCGGATGGCCAACAGGCACATGAAAAGATGTTCAACGTCGCTCCTTATCAGGGAAATACAAATCAAAACCACACTCAGATACCACCTCACGCCAGTCAGAGTGGCCAAAATGAAGAAATCAGGAGACTATAGATGCTGGAGAGGATGTGGAGAAACAGGAACCCTCTTGCACTGTTGGTGGGAATGCAAATTGGTGCAGCCGCTCTGGAAAGCAGTGTGGAGGTTCCTCAGAAAATTAAAAATAGACCTACCCTATGACCCAGCAATAGCACTGCTAGGAATTTATCCAAGGGATACAGGAGTACTGATGCATAGGGGCACCTGTACCCCAATGTTTATAGCGGCACTCTCAACAATAGCCAAATTATGGAAAGAGCCTAAATGTCCATCAACTGATGAATGGATAAAGAAATTGTGGTTTATATACACAATGGAATACTACGTGGCAATGAGAAAAAATGAAATATGGCCTTTTGTAGCAACATGGATGGAACTGGAGAGTGTGATGCTAAGTGAAATAAGCCATACAGAGAAAGACAGATACCATATGGTTTCACTCTTATGTGGATCCTGAGAAACATAACAGAAACCCATGGGGGAGGGGAAGGAAAAAAAAAAAAAAAAAAAGAGGTTAGAGTGGGAGAGAGCCAAAGCATTAGAGACTGTTAAAAACTGAGAACAAACTGAGGGTTGATGGGGGGTGGGAGGGAGGGCAGGGTGGGTGATGGGTATTGATGAGGGCACTTTTTGGGATGAGCACTGGGTGTTGTATGGAAACCAATTTGACAGTAAATTTCATATATTAAAAAATAAAAAAAAAAAAAAAAAAAAAAAAAAAAAAAAAAGAAAATATCACATTTAAACATTAAGGAAATTGGTTATTGACAGGGAAAATGACCTATGACAAGTTTTCTAAAATTGCAAGGACCATGTTCTCTTGGCTTCTTCTTTTTGAAAGAGCAGCAGTGACCCCGTTAAAAATATTCATTGCTTAGAAATATGCCCAGTACTCATTGATTTAGTCTAGGCATTAAAATTCTGGTGGATTTTATGTTTTCCAAACTATTCATGCGTCTAGTTTCTCTTTCTGCCTGATTCTCTCTCCCTTTGGTTCATTACCCACCTCATTAAAATTTCCATCAAGGAGAGGACACCTAATTCAATCCTGTCACTTGTTAACTGCTCTTCCAGCAGCTGCATGTGTTGGCAAATTAAAAGCAATGGCTAATGTGTATGTGTAGCCCAGCTTCTGTTTTCATGTTTTCATTATAAGCTAAGAAGCAGTAGATGCTCTTATAGTGAACATTGTGTTCAACGTGGTCCATTAAGAAAAACTGAATTTCCAGATTTCTCTGTCCATAAGGAGCTTGTGATAAAGAATGAGGAGGCTGGGTTTTATGCATAGGGAGCTCAAAAGGGCAAAGGTATAACAGATGTACTTATACGCATACATTTGAACATGGGCTCTGAACGCAAATAACTGCCCTTAGGCTTAAGGTATAGGCATACAGATAGATGTACTGAAGAGAATCCCTGTAGTACTAGCAATATAAATGGAATGATATGGTAATCCTGTCAAAGCAAAGATCAGACAAGGAAGAGATAAGGAATAAAGAAGAGCACCCTGTAAAAGGCTTGAAAACTGCAGCCAGCCAACAATTGCCTTGAGATCATTGGGTCAATGAAGAGAACCCAGCAAAAGGGGTTGAAAACAACACATTCCTGTGGCTGATTTCACCCTTTGTGCCCACAGCTCCTTTTCTCAGGGCCTTTAAACACATTTGATAATGTCTGGGGGCAAAGGTAAGTAAATTAATCACCAAAATAAATCATTCCTTTTAAAACAAAACAAAACAAAACATAGTATCTGAAATTAGTAAGGAATCTAGAAATTATCTGGTTTCAAATCCTAAAAATTAGGAGAACAATACTTCGGGAGATGAAGAAACTTGCTAAACCTACCCCTGAGGTTCTCATTTCTTCATGTCACCCCTCACGAGATCACTGAAGACTTTTGCAACTGGGATTGCAGAAAATTTTAATAATCTGTGAAATATCACTAGAAATGATGGAGGATCCAGAGACTGAAGACTGATTGTTTCCCACCAGGGAATTTGATGTTGATCAATGTTTCATCAGTTCTAAAAGTAAAGACCCAACATAAGAGGATCAAAGATGAATTCACTAAGTGTAATTCAATTCCAACTAAACTTTTCTTACTTCAAATTTATATTATGTTATCAAAGAGCCTATCGAAACAAAGAATACAAGTCTCTTATTAGGTATGTCATTTACAAATTTTTTCTTTCAATCTGTTGCTTGTATTTCATTATCTTGACAGTGTCTTTTGGAAGAGCAGTATTTCTTTATTTTGATGGAATCTAATTTGTCAATTTTTTTTCATAGATTGTTCTTTTGTGTGGAATTTATGAAATCTTTCCTTCACTCAGGGCTACAAATTTTTCCTTTTATGTTTTCTTCTAGAAGTTTTATAGTTTTAGATTTCACATTGAAGTCTATAATACACTGTAAGTACTTTTTGAATAGGATATGAGATACAGACATAGACATGTTTTTTTAACAAAAAGGGACAGGCCATTGCTTCTGCACCACGTGTTGAAAACACTATCCTTTCTTTATAAAATTGCTTTTGCATCTTGACCAAAACTTAGTTGACCATATATTAGACTGACCATAGTCTGCTCAGGCTGCTGTAACAAAATACCTTAGACTGGTATTTTAACCAACAAAAATGTACTCTCTCTAAGTCCTGGAGGCTAAGAGTCCAAGATCAAGGTCCAGGTGATTTGGTTTCTGTGAGAGCTCTCTTTCTGGCTTGCAGATTGTTGTCTTTGAGCTCTCTTCTTCTAAGGACACTAATTCTATGGGATTAGGGTCCCATCTATTTGGCCTCATTTAACCTTACTTATGTCTTTGTAGGCCCTATCTCAAAATACAGCCACACTGGGCTGTATTTTGTTTGTTAGGGCTTCAACACATAAATTTCAGGGGAACACATTCAGTCCATAACATATGTGTTCATCTACTTCTGGCCTATTTATTCCTTTCATCTATTGTCTATCTTAATGTCGACACCAACTGTCTTGATTATAGTAGCTTTATAATAAATTTTGAACCAGGGCTCAGTTCTGTAATTTGTCCACATCTGTGCTTTTATAAGTTGTTTTGCATTTCCATATGAATCAACTTTGAATTTCTACAAAAAATCCTGCTCAAATTTTATTGATTTGCATTGAATCTGTAGATAAATTCGGTAGTTGAAATTTTAACAATGTTGGGTTTTCAAATCCACAAACACATTCAGTCTTCATTAATTTCTATCTGCAATGTTTTATAGTTTTCAGTTCTTGTGCACCTTTTGTTAAATACATCTGTAAGAATTTTATATTTTGATGTTATTGTAAACGAGTGTTTTAAATTGCTAGTATATACATATACACATTTTTTGTATTGATTTTATCTTGCAATGTTGCTATACTCACTTATTAGTTCTGATATCTTTTTCCGTAGATTCCAGAGGTTCTTCTATGTAAACAAACAAGTCATCTGTGAATGAACAATTTTATATCTTTCCTTTCAATCTGCATGCACTGGTTAGAGCTTCCAGTACAATATTGAAAAGCATTGACAAGAACGGGTATTAAATCCTGATTTTAGGAGGAAAGCAGTTAGTATAACATCATTAAATATGATATTACTTTATATTTGTCATAAAAATTCCCTTCTACTCCATTTATGCTAAATTATTTTATCATAAGTTGATGTTAAATATTAAAGCTTGTCAAACACTTTCTCACAGTCTATTGTGGTGACCATAGTTTTCTTTTTTCTTTTTGAGACTGTTATTATAATTAATTAAATTGATTTTTAAATCATCAACCTTAACTTTTGGAAGTAAATCATGCTTGGTTATGATATATTATTCTGTTTTTACTTTTGGGTTTCGAGAGTTATAATATTGGTAAGAATTTTTTATCTGTACTCATGATAGATGTTGGCTTATTGGATTTTTTCTTTTAATGTTCTTGTCTTGTTTTTGGAATAAGAATAATGCAGATCCTATTGAATTAACTGGAAAAAATTAACATCTTTCCAATTTCTTGGAAAAATTGTATAATTGGTATTATTATTATTTTTTTTTTTAATTTTTTTTTTTTCAACGTTTATTTATTTTTGGGACAGAGAGAGACAGAGCATGAACGGGGAAGGGACAGAGAGAGAGGGAGACACAGAATCGGAAACAGGCTCCAGGCTCTGAGCCATCAGCCCAGAGCCTGACGCGGGGCTCGAACTCACGGACCGTGAGATCGTGACCTGGCTGAAGTCGGATGCTTAACTGACTGCGCCACCCAGGCGCCCCTATTATTTTTTTTAATGTCTGGTAGAATTGTCAGATATGTCTGGTCCTGGAATTTACTTTGCATAAAAGTATTTAGGTATAAATTCAATTGTTAGTAGATATAGGACTATTCACGTTATTTAATTCATTTGGAATGAGCTTTAATAGCTTCTGTTTTTGTTTTGTTTTGTTTGTTTTCTATTTCTTCAAGTTATTTAGTTTATTGATAACATTTGTTAATAATTCCTTAGTAACCTTTTAAAAATATTTGTAGAATCTATAATTATATCATCTCTATCATTCCTGATATTAGAATTATTTTTGAGATCAGTGAAGCTAAAACATTAATAATTTATAGTGAACTTCTCAAAGAACCAACTTCTGGTTTTATCAATTTTCTCTTTTTCTTCTTTTTCCAATTTTATAATGTTTATTTATTTATTTTGAGAGAAGGGGAGAGAGAGAAAAAGGAGAGACAGAACAAGAACATGAGGGGGGAGGGACAGAGGCAGAAGGAGAGAGAGGATCCCAAGCAGGTTTCACACTTAGCACAGAGCCCATTGGAGGTCTCAATCCCATGAACACTGAGATCATGACCTGAGCCAAAACCAAGAGTTGGACACTTAACTGATTAAACCAACCAGATGACCCTAAGTCTATTTTGAGTTAATTTTTATGCACAGTGTAAGATAGTGGTCCAATTTCATTCTTTTAGATGTGCCTTATCTGTTCCCAATACCATTAATTGGGACTGTCCTTTCCACAGTCTTATATTCTCATATTAATTCATCATATGTGCATGGATTTATTTCTGGGCTCTCTATTCTGTTCCATTGATATATATGTTTGTATTTATGGGAGAACCACACTGTTTTAATTACTATAGTTTTATAAATCAGGGAACATGATGCCTCCAGCTTTGTTGTTCTTTCTCCAGCTTGCTTTGGGCATTCATGGTCTTTTATAGTTTCATACAAATGTTAGTAATGTTTGTTCTAGTTCTATTAAAAAATTTCACCAGAATTTTGATAGAGATTGTACTGAATCTGTAAATTGCTTTGGGCAATATAGACATTTTAATACTATTAATTCTTTCAACCCATGAACACAGAATATCTTTCCATTTATTTGGGTAGTCTTCAATTTCTTTCACCAATGTCTTGACGTTTCCAAAAAACAGGTCTTTCACTTTCATGATTCAGTTTATTCCTAGGTATTTCATTCCTTTTAATGAAATTATAAATGTGATTGCTTAATTTCTCTGATAGTTCGTTATTAGTGTATAGAAAAAGAACAGATTTTTTTTAGAAACGCAACAGTTTTGTGTATTGATTTTGTAGCCTGCAACTTGACTAAATCCATTTATTAGTTCTCGGTTTTCTGAAGGATTCTATAGGGTTTTCTATGTGTAACATCAGGCCAGCTACAAATAATGACAATTTTCCTTCTTCATATCCAATGTAGATGTGTTTTATTTCTTTTTATTGCTTAATTCTACAACTTCTAATACAATGTTGAATACAAGTGGTAAGAGTAGCATCATTGTCTTGTTCCTTATTTTAGAGCAAAAGTTCTCAGCTTTTCACCTTTGAGTATGATGTTAGCTGTGGGCTTGTCATATAGAATATTTATTACGCTGATGTACGTTTCCTCTGTACTCACTTTGTTAAAACGTTTTAATCATAAATGGATAATTAATTTTGTCAAATACTTTTTATTCATCTATGGAGATGATCACATAATTTTTATTCTATATTTTGTTAATGTGTGTAGTACATTGATTGATTTGTGGATGTCAAACCATCCTTGAATTCCTGAAATAAATCCTACTTGGGCAGTTATATATACTCCTTTTAATGTATTGATGAACTCAGTTTACTAATATCTTGTTGAGGATTTTTCCATCTATGTTCATCAGGGATGGGGCGCCTGGGTGGCTCAGTCAGTTGAGGATCTGACTTCGGCTCAGGTCATGATCTCACAGTTTGTGAGTTCCAGCCCCGCGTCAGGCTCTGTGCTGACAGCACAGGGCCTAGACCCTGCTTCAGATTCTGTGTCTCCCTCTCTTTCTACTCCTCCCCTTCTCACACTCTGTCTCTCTCTCAAAAATAAAGATTAAAAAAAATTTAAGATATCATTGTTCATGGTAGTCTTTTATGACTCCTCCCACCCCTGACGTGGTATCATATGTAATATCTCTTACATTTCTGATTTATCTCAATCTTCTTTTTTTCTTGGTGAGTCTAGCCAAAGATTTATCTATTTTGTTTATCTTTTCAAAGAACAAACTCTTACTTTAGCTGATTTTCTCTATTGTCTTTTTAGTCTTTGTTTCTTCTTTCATCTTTGTTATTTCCTTTGTTCCATTATATATGGGATTTGTCTGTTCTTCTAGGTACCTAAGGTGAAATGTTTGGTTTTTCATTTTAGACTTTTATTGTTGCTTGAGATAGGCATCTATTGCTATGAACCTCTCACTTAGAGCTGTTTTCGATGCATTTCACAAATTTTGGTATGTAATACTGCAACATCCATTTGTCTCAGGGTATTTTTTTATTTCTCTTTTGGCTTCTTTCTGACCCACTGATTCTTCAGTAACATGTTTAATCTCCATATATTTTTTAATTTCCTAGTTTTTATTGTGTAATTAATTTCTAGTTCCATGCCATGGTGGTCAGAAAGATTCGTGATATGATTTCAAACCTCTTAAATTTATTAAGGCTTGTTTTCTGGCCTAACTTCAATATTGTTCATGTTGAACTATATGAAAATTTTTATTGTGTACATCAGAAGCATGTGTATTATTGCTTTTATATGGAATATTCTGTAAATATATGTTAATTTCATCTGGTTTTACATGTTTTTTAAGTCCAATGTTTCATTATTGATTTTCTATCTGGATGATCTATCCACTGATGTAACTGAAATATTAAAGTCCCCTACTATTCTTGTATTGTGGTCTATTTCTCCTCTTAGATCTGCTAATATTTTCTTTATATAATTAGTTATTTCTAGGTTGGGTGTAAAAATATTTACAAATGTTTTATCTTCTGACTGGACTTACACTTTTATGTGTGTATCTTTCTCTTTATCTCCTACTACTTTCATTGTTTTTAAGTCTATTTTGTCTGATATGGGTATAGGTACTCCAACTTACTTTTGGTTTCCATTTGCATGGAATATCTGTTTTGGTTTCCATTTGCATGGAATATCTGTTTTGATCTCTTCACTTTCAGCCTGTGTGTGTCCTTACACTAAAGTGAACCTAGTGTAGGAAGCACATAGATGGGTCTTTTTCTAATGCACTCATCCACTTCATGTCTTTTATTTCAATAATTTAGTTCATTTATATTTAAACTAATTATTGATTAGCTTATTATCTTTCGGTTATTCTTTTCTGGCTGTTTCTGTAGTAACTCACTGTTTTTCTTCTTCTCTTTGGGTTTGATAATTTTCTTTATTGGTTTTCTTATATTCCTTCTCTTTATCTTTTGTGTCTTTACTGTAGGATTTGCTTTGTGGTTACCCTGAGGATTAGATATAACAACTTATATCAATAACAGTCTATTTTAAGCTGATGACAGCTTATGTTTAATCCTCTTGTGAAGCACAATGTTATTACCTCCTACCCAACATTTTATGTTTCTGATGTCACATTTTACATCTATTCGTTTTGTGTATCCCTTAAGTAATTATTGTAATCATAGCTATTTTAACTACTTTTGGTTTTTTAACTTTCATATCTCTCCAAATGCCACAGTCTCATAGGATTTAGGAATATAAGTCTCCCCAGGCCACCAAAGCCAGTTGATCAAGGGGTATCCCCTAGGTGGAAAATTCAGGGCACCAGGATCACTTGAGTGACTCAGTTGGTTAAGGGTCTGACTCTTGATCTCAGCTCAGGTCTTGATCTCAGGGTCATGAGTTCAAGCCTTGCAATGGGCTTCATGCCCAGCATGAAATAAGATAACAATAGTGCCCATCTTTCAAGGTCTTAAGAATAGATTTTAGCCAGCCTCAATATGTATGTGTAATTAGAACCTGCCCCTCAGGCTGCAGTCATGATGATTAGCTAATAAGCCTCCTTCATAGAAAGACCAAACTCCTAGGTCAGTTGCCTCTTAGTGTGCCTTGGGATAGATATCTTTTAAAAATTCTGTCTCCATTAGTTAAGTCCTGTGGAACCCACCTGTGTAAGCCCCACTGGCAACCACAGCCAGAGAATGAAGCAGTGTGCTTGAGTCACAAAAACTGAGGTGTCAGACAGGGTTATGAGCTCCTTTTTGGGTGACAACAGTTATTCCTGTACTATGGGACCAGAAGTATAAGCTTCCTTAGTCTCCAGAGCCAGGTGATCAAGATGTTAGCCTCAATAGTCAGGGCATCAGACCTGTATAAAAGCTCTCTTTAAGAAGATACTGGTGCTGTGAAGCATAGCAAAGTGAGATCATGAATGTGGCATCTGCCAGTCTGATCCCCAGAGTGTTTTAGCAAGCTTCTAGATATCTGTGTTCATGTATTTTGAAGCTGTGCTATTAGGTACATAAAATTTAAAAATTTTTATGCTCTTTTGATGAATTGACCACTTTATCTTTATGAAATGACTCTCTTTAATCTTAATCATTTTCTTTTGTTTTCTGAAGTCTACTGTATTAATTTTTTACTGCAGCTGTTACAATTACAACAAACTTAGTGGATGTAACAATATAAGTTTATTATATTACAGTTCTGGATATCAGAAGTCAAAACTAAGTCTTACTGAGCTAAAATCAATGTATCAGGGGAGACCACGGGAAGATGGCAGAGTAGGAGGACCTGAAACTCACCTCCTTAGATGGACACACCAAGATAACAGTGACATCTATGCAAAACACTCTCAAAATGACCTGAAGACTGGTAAAACAGACCTTACACAGTTAACCAGAGAGAGGAGGCCATGTTGAAAAGGGTAGTAGCGATAGAGGTGCAGTTGGGAACCAAATCCCAGGTGAGACTAACCACAGATGGGAGGGATATCAGAAGTATGGAGAAGAAAATGATTGGATTCCTCCTACTAGGCATTCCTGGCACTGGGATCCTGCCCTGGGAAGACAAGCACCCATAACATATGGCTTTGAAAAACAGCAAGGATTAACTTTAGGAGCATTTAAAATCAGTAGGGCTTAACTTGGAAGAGACAGAAGGTGGAAAGAAAGGGTCCCTGCCCATAAGGAACCAGCATAAAAACTTGGCCTAAAACACGGCAAAGAAAAAATAATTTGAGAAGTATCTGGAGTATAATCTTAGTGTGTGTCCTGTAGAGGCAGTGATTTTCATATTTCTCTGGGAACAAAAGTGCTGGCAGGCTCCGCTTCCCTTTCCCTCCCCAGCCTAGAAAACCAAATACTTGCAGAAGCCAGTGTTAGCACTTTGTCTCCACCTTGCTAGCACTGCATGTTCTGCCCCTACCTCTCTCTCTGCTATCAGCTCACCCACCTCAGCAGGAATCTCTCCAAAGTGCCTCCTTCCTCACCATACTATGCAAGCAGCCCTGGCAGAGACTGTTGCCATCCCAAAATGTCTCCTTCCCTTGATGGCTAGGGGTATCTAGCCACAGAAGAGCATGCCTGAAGTTTCAGCAACCTGGCCTCCCATTTGGCCATGCAGGAAGAAAGCCCTGCTCTTTGGTGTGCCTCTAACTGTGGCACTGAGTATAACTGCAGACATCTGACTTGACTGCTGGCCCCATTTACTGAGGAGCCCAATGATGGCCCCAGACAAGCCTCTCGAAAACATGGGGACCAAAATCTGCTTACTGTGCCCACAGCAGTCAAAGCAGGTGATATAAGCAGGCTGGGTTGGAGGCAATCACATCTCAGTCACAACAATAGGGCACACACAGCCCACACAAGGGGAATCCCTGGAGGGTCTTGTTCTGGCGACCAGGGAGCACTGTGCTATAGGGCAAGAGAGAACCTCTTCTACACAAGGCCACTACTTCCAAGACTACGAGACAGAGCTGATCTACTTAATACATTAAAAAAAACCCACAGAGAATTAGAAAAAAAATGAGGAGACAGAAATATGTAACACATTAAAAGCCAAGACAAAAATCATAATAAAAGAGCTAAGTGAGGTGGAGATAAGAGGTATGCCTGATAAACAACTTAAAATAATGGTCATAAAGATAATTACTGGACTCAAGAAAAGAGTGGATGATCTCAGTGAAAACTTCTACAAAGAGATAGAAAATATAAAAAAAAGAACCATTTAGTAAATTAAGTGAAAAATACACTAGAGGGAATCTATAGTAGGTTAGAGGGTACAGAACAGATAAGCAATTTGGAAGACAAGGTAAAGGAAAGAGACCAAGCCAAATGTCTAATAATAATAGTAGGAGTAGGAATAGTACTAGTAGTACTAGTAGTACTAGTACTGTTACTAGGAGTAGAACTACTCCTACTCCTACCAAATAATAATTAATGGGAATGAATTAAGGGAATCCAGTGACACGATCAAATGTAGTAATATTCACATTACAAGGATCTAAGAAGGAAAAGAGAGACGAGGCAGCAAACATATTTGATAAAATAATAGCTGAAAATTTCTACATCTGAGGAAGGGAACCGAAATCGAAGTCCAGGAGGTACAGAGAGCTCCCCAACAAGGTGAACCAAAAGAGGTCCCCACCATGACACATAATAAGAAATGCAAAAAAGTAATAATAGAGACATTCAAAAGCAGCTATAGAAAAGAAAAGTTACATAAAAAGGAAATTCCATAAGATAATAAGCTGCTTTTTGATCAGAAGTTTGCTGAAAAGAAAGTGGCATGATATAGTCAAAGTTCTACAAAGAAAAAAACTAACAATGAAGAATACCTGGGAAAGTTTTCATTCAGAGTAGGAGAGATTGTTTACCCAGAAAAACAAAAGTTAAAAGAGTTCATCACCACTAAACCAGCCTTACAAGAAATGTTCAAGGAAAATGTTTAAGTGGAAAGAAAAGACAATGACTAGAATAAAATTATGAAAGAAGATAATTTCACAGGTAAAACCAAACACATAGTAAAGGTAGCAGAATAATCACTTATAAAGCCAGTATAAAGGTTAAAACACAAAACTTCTAAAATCTATAATATCCACAAAAGTTAGTGAAGGGTACACAATGCAAAAATATTTAGAATATGACATGATATACATAAAATATGGAGCAGGAAGGAGTAAAAATTTACTGGTTTGAGAAGCTAGTGTTTGAATCTAAGTGACCATCAACTTAATGTGGACTGCTATACATACACGATGTTATTTACGAACCCAATGGTTACCACAAATCAGAAACCTATGATAGATACACACAAAAACAAAGAGAAAGTAATCCAAGCACAACATTAAAGAAAGCCATCAAATCCTGAGGGAACAGAGCAGAGAACTACAAAAACAACCAGAAAACAATGAACAAACGGTAATAAGTACACACCTATCAATAATTACTTTAACTGTAAATGAGTAAAAAGCTCTAATCAAAAACATAAAGGGACTTAAGGTAAACAAACAAACAAACAAAAAACACACATACAAGGCCCTTCTCTATGCTGCTTACAAGAGACTCAGTTCAGACCTAAAGATAAATAAAGACTAAAAGTGCATGGATGGAAAAGCATATGTGTAAATATAAGTGAAAAAAAGCTAGGATAGCAACACTTATGTCAGAAAAAATATACTTTAAAGCAAAGAATGTTGTATGAGACAAGGAAGGGCACGATATAATGAAAACGAGAGCAATACAACAAAAGAATTTAACAATTGTAAATACCTATGCATACAATTTTGGAGCACCTAAATGCATAAAACAAATATTAACAGAAATAAAGGGAGAAATGAAAACAATAATAGTACAGGATTTTAACATTTCACTTACATCAATAGATAATCCATACAGAAAAATCACCATCAGCAGCAACAACAACAACAACAAACCCAGGGACTTTGAACAACTCAGACCAAATGGACCTAACAAATATGTATAGAACATTCCCTCCCCAACTAAATACACATTTTTTTTCAAGTGCACAAAGAACACCTTTCAGGATAGAAAATGTTAGTCCACAAAACAATTCTAAATAAGTTTAAGAAGACTGAAATCATATCAAGCATCTTTTCCAACCACAATTGTAGGAAACTAAAAATTAATCTCTCTCTCTCTCTCTCTCTCTCTCTCTCTCTCTCTCACACACACACACACACACACACACACACACACACACACACACATCTGGAAGAAAAACAAACACGTGGAGGCTAAACAACATGCTAATAAACAGTGAATAGATCAACCAACAAATCAAAGAAACTAAACTAAAAAATAAATTAAAATGACAATGAAAACACAATGGTTGAAAATCCTTGGCATGCAACAAAAGTTCTAAGACAGAAATTTATAATGATACAGGCCTACCTCAAGAAGTAAAAAAATCTCAAATACCCTAACCTTACACCTAAACAAATTAGAAAAAGAAGAACAAACAAAACCCAAAGTAAGTACAAGGAAGGAATTAAGATTATAGCAGAAATAAATGGAATAGAGACTTAAAAAAATGACAATACTAGGAAAGATCAACCAAGAGCTAGTTCTTTGAAAAGATAAACAAAAATGATAAACTTTTAGCCAGACTCATTAAGAAAAAAAGGGAAAGGACTCAAATAAATAAAATCAAAAAAGGAGGAGGAGAAATAGCAACTGACATCACGGTACTAAAAAGGATGAGAATATTATGAAAAATTATATGCAAATAAATTAGAAAACATAGAAATGTATAAATCCTTAAAACATACAATCTTCCAAAAATGAATCAGGTAAAAACAAAAAATTAGTAATTAAACTGAAATAAAAAAACTCCCAACAAATAAAAGTCAGGACCAGATGGCTTCACAGGTGAATTCTACCAAAAACTTAAGGGTAGTTAATATCTATTCTTCTGAAACTATTCCAAGATCACAAGAGGAAGAAAAGCTTACAAATCCATTCTATGAAGCCAGCATTACCCTAAAGCTAAAACTGAAGACACATACACACAGCAAACTCAAAACCACACACATACACACACACTACAGGCCAATATCTCTGATGAACATAGATGCAAAAATCCTCAACAAAATATTAGAAAACTGAATTCAACAGCACATTAAAAATTTTATTCAGCACAATCAAGTGGAGTTTATTCCAGGGATCCAAGAGTGGTAAATAATCACAAATCAAAGGGATACATCACATTAACGAGAAGACGAATAAAAATTTTGTATAATCATTTTAATGGATGCAGAAAAAGCATTTGACAAAATATCCGTTCATGATAGTTACTCTCAACAAAATGGGTTTAAAGGGAACATACCTCAATAAGAATAAATTAACTTTAAAAATAGAAGAAATGAAGAAAGAAAGAAAGAAAGAAAGACCAGCCATGTATGGAAAAACTTACAGCTAACCTCATACTCAATGGTGAAATACTGAAAGGTATCCCTCTAAGATCAGAAACAAAACAAGGATGTCCACTTTCACCACTTTTATTCAACATAGTACCAAAAGTCCCAGCTGCAGCAATCAGACAAAAAATAAAAGGCATCCAAATTGGTAAGGAAGATGTAACACTGTCACTGTTTTATCAGATGACATGATATTATAAATAGAAAACCCTAAAGATACCACCAAAAAAAAATTTAAAACTAACAAATGAATTCAGTAATGTAGGATACAAAATTAATATACAGAAATCTATTGAATATCTACACACTACTAACGAAGTAGTAGAAAGAGAAATTGAGAAAAGAATCCCACTTAAAATTTCATTAAAAATAATAAAATATAGAAGAATAAATTTAACAAAGTAGACGAAATACCTGAACTCTGAAAAATGTAAGGCAATGATGAAAGAAATTAAAAATGAAATAAAGACATGGAATTATTTATCATCATCTTGGATTGGAAGTATTAATATCGTTAAAATATCTGCACTACCCAAAGAAATATACAGATTCAATGTAATCTCTATGAAAATGCTAACAGCATTCTTTTTACAGAGCTAGAAAAAATAATTCTAAAATTTGTGTGGAACCAAAGAAGACCCCAAACAGTCAAAGCAATCTGGTGAAGGAAGAAGAGAGCTGGAGGTGTCACAATCCCAGATTTCATGATAGAGGAATCAAAACAAAATAGTACTGGTATAAAAATAGGCATAGAGACCAATGGAAAAGGATGGAGAGCCCAGAAATAAGCTCACACTTATACGGTCAATTAATCTATGACAAGGCAGGCAAGTATATACAATGGGGAAAAGATAGTCTTTTCAATAAACAGTGCTGGGAAAACTGGACAGATACATGCAAAAGAATGAAACTGTATCACTGTCTTATACCACACACACTCAAAAAGAATTAAAGACCTAAATATGGGATCTGAAACCATGAAACTCCTAGAAGAAAATATAGTCACTAATATCTTAGACAGTGTCCTTAGTAACATATTTATAGATATGATTCCTTAGGCAAAGGAAACAAAAGTAAAAAATAAGTTATTGAGACTACATCAAAATAAAAAGCTTTTGCACAACCAAGGAAACCATGAACAAAAGTAAAAGGCAACCTACTGAATAGGAGAATATATTTGCAAATGACATATCCAATAAGGACTTAATATCTAAAATACGTAAAGAATGTACACAACACTAAAAAAGAAAAAAAAAATGAAAAAATGGGCAGAGGACCTGAGCAGACATTTTTCCAAATAAGTCATACAGTTGGTCCACAGACACATGAAAAGATGTTCAACCTTCCTGATCATGCAAATCAAAATCGTAATGAGATATCGCTTCATAGTAGTCAGAATGGCTCACTTCAAAAAATCAAGAAATAACAAGCAGTGGAAGGATGTAGAGAAAAGGAATCCTTACACACTGTTGGTGGGAATAAAAATTGATGTTACCACTGTGGAAAAAAGTATACACGTTCCTTAAAAATTTTGAAAACAGAAATACTATATGATCTTGTAATTCCACTGTTGGGTATTTACCCAAAGGGAAAGAAAACACTAACTCTAAAAGATATATTCACCCCTCTACTTATGAAAGCATTATTTGCAATAGTCAAGATACAAAGACAATTCTAGGGTCCATTGGTAGATGAATGGATAAAGAAGATATGGTATTCATATATAATGAAATACTATTCAGCCATAAAAATGGATGAGATCTTGTCATTCATCGCAACATGGATGGATGTAGAGAATATTATGCTAAATGAAATAAGTCATTACACAAAGACAAATACCATATGATTTCACTTATAGATGGAATGTAAGAAACAAAACAAATGACAAACAACAAAAACAAAAGGAAAAACACCCTTAAATACAGAGATTTGGTCATCGCCACAAGGGAGGTGGGTGGTGGAATGGGAAAAACAGACAAAGGGAATTTAAAGGTATGTACTTCTAGTTATAAAATACATAAATCGTGGAGATGAAAAGTACAGCATAGAGAACATAACCATTAATGTCGTAATCATGCTGTATGCTAAGAGATGGTGAGTGCAATTATTGTGATGAGCATTGAGTGATGTATGAACTGATCAATCAGTATGATGTACTCTTGAAACTAATATAGCATTCTATGCTAATTATGCTTCAATTTTTTTAAATATCAAGGTATCAGCAGGGCTGTGTTAATTTCTGGAGACTCTAGGGGAGAATCCATTTCCTTCCCTTTTCCAGGCTCTAGAGGCCACCCAGACTCCCTGACTGATGGCCCTTACTGTACAAATCAAAGCTAGCATTGTCTGATCTTTTATACTCTCTCTCCCTTTTTCCCCCCTTCCAATTTTAAGGAAATAATGATTCCACTGGTCCTGCCAAGATGTAACCAGTTCAGGTGATTATCAACATTACTTTTATCAGCAAACTTAATTCTCCTTTGCCATGTAATGTAACTTACAATACGGGCATCTCTGGAAAGCATTATTCTGCCTGTCACATCTACACTGTCTAATAAAGTATGACCAATCTAGCTTCCTTCTGGTTCACATTTGTATGTTTTATCTTTTCTTTCCTTTAAATTTTACCTGTTTGTGTTTTTATGTTTAAAGTGGGTTTCTTCAACGGATGTTGGCAAGGATGCAAAGAAAGGGGAATCCTCTTACACTGTTGCTGGGAGTGTAAACTGGTACAGCCACTTTGGGAAATGGTATGGGGGTTCCTCAAAAAGTTAAAAATAGAACAACCTTATGATCCAGCAATCACACTACTTGGCATTTACCCAAAGGATATAAAAATACAGATTTGAAAGGGGTACATGCACCCCAATGTTCATAGCAGCATTATCTGCAATAGCTAAACTATGGAAAGAGCCCAAGTGTCCATCAACAGATATATGGGTAAAGATGTGGGGTGTGTGTATACATGTTTGTGTGTTGTATACAATAGAATATTAGTCAGTAAAAAAGAATAAAGTCTTGCCATTTGCAATGATGTGGATGGAGCTAGAGTGTATTAGGCTAAGCAAAATAAGTCAGAGATTGACAAATACCATATGATTTCATTCATGTGTGGAATTTAGGAAACAAAATGTATGAATATAGGGCAATGCAAAAAAGAGGGAAGGAAATCATAAGAGACACCTAAGGACAGAAAACAAACTGACAGTTGATGAGGACAGGGAGATGGGCTAAATGGGTGATGGGTATTAAGGAGGACACTTGTTACAATGAGCACTGGGTGTTATATGTTAGTGATGAATCACTAAATTCTATTCCTGAAACCAATATTACACTATATGTTAACTAACTAGAATTTAAATAAAAACATGGAAAATAATAAAATCAAATAAAATTAAATAAAATTGAATAAAATAAAATTAAATGATAGGTTTCTTGTGGGCACCATCTACTTGGGGCTTGCGTTTTATATTCAATCTGAAAATCTTAATTTAATTTAATTTTTTTTTATTTTGAGAGAGATAGCATGTGGGGGGGAGGGACAAAGAGAAAGAGAGTAAGAGAGAGAGAGAGAGAGAGAGAGAGAGAGAGAAAGAGAAACCCAAGCAGGCTCTATTCCATCAGTGCAGAACTGGATGGACATGGGCTTGATCCCATGAACTGTGAGATCATGACCTGAGCCAAAATCAAGAGTCAGACACTTAATGATTTAGCCACCCAGGCACTCAAAAACAGCCATATAAAAATGATTACAATACTGTAATATAATATAAAATAATTAAGAATACAAAATATAAAGAAAATAAACAAATTACCCTACACTTACCTTTGAAAACCTTCATTACTGGTGTGAGGGAGACAAAAGAGAGGAGGGTTACTGTATAGGATGACTTTTGTTATCACTAATGGAATCACTCCTATCTATTGGCTCAATGGAATCTTTCTTCTTGCAACTTTAACAAGGAACCTATCCAATGACCTAGAATGAAACAAAGCATTCCTAAGCTCACTCTTGTAGGGAAAAGCAAAGGACCATCCATAGATGCTTTGAAGTGACAAAAAGACACTAGTGCCAGTTGGGGGCACCTTCCAACATTCTGAAAAATCACTGATTTCTGCCAAACACCACAGCCTGAGACTGAGCATCTGAGCATGGGAGATGATCAGAGAGAGAGAGAGAAGGAAAGGGAGGGAGAACAAATGGCTCAGTTGTGATCATGTGACATTTGGCATCATGTACTACTCATACTGCAAGACATCACTCACTTATCAAGTTAAAATTTAATAGAAATCTTTGCTCATCTCGTGGAACATTTGCAGAACAAGTTACTTGTATTTACACTTAGTGCGACAATTGATGTTTTAATAATACTATCCTGCTTGAAATGATTAATTTTATGTGTCAGTTGGATTGGCCCATGGGATACCCAGATATTTGGTTAAATACCCTTTCTGTGTGCATCTGTGAAGGTGTTTCTGGATGAGATGAACATTTGAATCAGTAGACTGAGTAAAGAAGATTGGCCTCCTCATTGTGGCTGTACCTTATTGAATCCATTGAAGGACTGAACAGACTAGAAGTCTAAATAAGAAAGAATTTACTCTAATTGTCTTCAGCTGGGACATCAGTCTTCTCCTGACTTTGGACTTGTTCTAGAACTTAGATTCCTGGCTCTTCTGGTTATCTAGCCTTCAGATTCAAACTAGAATTTAAACTGGAAGCTTTCCTGCTCCTCAGGTCTTGGGACGATACCATCAACTCTCCTGGGTCTGGATTTCCCAGCTTCCACAATTGCATGAGCCAATTATACACACTACACACACAGAGATACTGATTAATACTCTGTTATATGTTTTCTATTTGTTATTCATTCTTTTTCTTTTTTTCTGCAGTTATTTTTATTATTATAATTTCACTTTTTTTCTCCATTGCTATATTTGCTATAACTATTTTTTGTGTATTTTAGTGCTTTTTTTAAAGGTTAAAGTATAGATCTTTAATTCAGCTTAAATGATAGCATTCTACCTCATATGTAGTTTAAAATCTTCAAAATAGTGTATTTCCAGGGCACCTGGATGGTTCATTTGGTTGAGTGTCAGACTTTGGCTCGTGAGTTCAAACTCTACATCAGACTTGCTATTGTCACAGAGCCTGCTTTGGATCCTCTGCTCCCCTTCTCTCTCTGTCCCTCCCACATTTTAACTGTCTCAAAAATAAACATTAAGAGAAAACAGTGTATTTCCAATCTTCCCTTTCAGCCTCTGTAGTTCTGTCATACTTGTACATAATTATAAGTTTACAAATATGTTATTATTTTTATTTTGAAAAGTTAATTTTGTTTTAAAGAGACTTACATACAAAATAGTCTTTGTATTTACATAAGTAATTATAATTTTTGGCACATGGGGACCAGCTATTGATCCTTTTAATGCTTCTTGAATGGTCTTCCCTTGTCTTGAGTGATTTTCTCATACATATGCACTGACTCAACTGAATACTCAAGGGAAATTATCTGCAGATGTCCAGAGTTTTCTTTCTGTGTAGCTCTCTCCTCTCTGGGACTTTGCAATGTGAACTCTAGCTTCCTTGGCTTTCCTGGACACACAAATCCTCAACTCAAGAACAGGCCAGGCTCTGCCTCTATTACCCTCCCTGTTCTGTGGCCTGGTAGCTTTCACCAAACAGTAAGTTTAGGCAAGTGTATTTTCAAATCACAGGCTTCATTATCTTCTGTTGTCTAGTGGTCAATGTCTTGTCTGCATTTTTTGGTATTTGTTTCATTTGTTTCATATGTTTCATTTGTTTCATATATTTTGTCTGCATTTTTGGTATTTTATGCTGGAGGGTAAATATATTCCTTTTAACTTGTGGTACTTTAAGGCTTTAAAGTATCAAAATAACAAGCAAAGACTGGGAATAATCATTTCAGCAATATTCCTCTTGAAAAAATCCTCAAGTATTTCTTGTTCCCAAATCATATTGTGTATTTCTTTCTAAAAGAGTACTCCAACTCTGGACATAATTTATGGAGATCTAACAGCCACAACAAAGAAAGTAATGTCCTAGTGTATGTCACCCTAGTAAGATCATATCTGGAGATTTATGTTCTAGGAAGTCTAGTTTTATTGTATTTTTTAATTTTTTAAATGTTTATTTATATTTTAGAGGGAGAGTGGGGGGGGGGGCAGAAAGAGAGGGAGACATAGAATCTGAAGCAGATTCCAGGCTCTGAGCTGTCAAACAGTGCCCGATGCGGGGCTGGAACCCACCACCCACAAGATCATGACCAGAGCCGACCAGGTGCTCCAGGAAGTGGGGGCAATGACAGCAGGAGAAATTCTGGGGAAGATCTGCTGAAATGGGGAGTGGCTTATAAAACTAACTATCTTTGTGGGATGAATGAAACAATATTTGGTTTTGATAAGAGAGGAGTTTAAAAAATCATAATATCATATCAAGAAGGGCTGTGGAAAAAGGAAGGGCTTAGTGTGTACCAAAAAACAGATGTAACTGCTTTTGCTCAGCATAAGCAAAAATACACTAGCAGATTTGGTCACAAACATAGGTGAAAAACATTATGGCTCTGGAAATATTCGCACAGACCTTTATATGACCATACATCAAGGAAGTTATGGAGAGCATTGTGAAAATGTGAAGAAGCTAGCTAGAATGCCCTATCAATTTTCTCTTATCTTAGTTTCTGAGATTCAGTGTTTTCTGATTTGTGCTCTTCAACCTAGGAGTTATTCTGAGTGCTTTCTGAGACAGCTATAAGGGCCAGAGAATGGTCAAGGGGACTTTCCCACCCTCACCTCCCACCTCAACTTGAGTCAGGGAAGCACAGCTTTTCATTGCTTTATGTGTTGATTTTCTCATGAAGAACTGGAGAAATATTTTGAAGAAAGAAGTACACGGATACAAAGATCTGGAAATCCAGAGACAAAGTTATATGAATTTGCCTTCTGATCATTTAGTTTGCAATAAGTCTAAAAAGTTTTAGAATGACAAAACGTTGCAAACCCAGAAAGCTCATTTATTTTGTGGTCACTTCCGGATTGGCGCTAAATAAAAATGTCACATCATTTAAAAGCATAAAAGGTGCAATTCACACAGTACAATGAATTCAATTCTATGGTGGCCTTTCCAAGAATAATTCTTTTGTCCTCAATTCAAATAGGAAGTGAAGGATAATTTTACCACTTTACCTCCACTAGAGAATATGTGTTTTAAAGCCACACACACACAAATGTCTATGATAAAAGGAAATAGAATTTACTCAGGTGAATTCAGAGCTTGTGCAGGGAAAATCTCAAAGAAGGAATACAACCCACTGGTTGTCAAGATGAAAACCAATGTTCTCTTCCTAACAAGACTGTAAGCAGAGGTCCAACACTCATCACACATTCTGTTTCTCTGCAAGTTATTTGTGCTATAAGAGTTCTTTTCAGCACAAAAGCTTCCATTTGTCTAGTCAATGAGGTGTTTTATCTGTCTAACACACAATTTCCATCACAGTCAAAACATGTTTGAAACTATACTACAGAAGTGAAAATACAGTAAATGGACGCAAGGTCCAGCTTATGGATGACATCATGCTTCTTTCGATGTGGCTGCATCAGAAACGGTCACATACTGATTTAGCATATATAGTGCAACACTCGTTACTGGCTTTTTTCATGGCTTCTGCTTTTCAAATGTATCCGTTACGTTCTGTGGGTAACAAAGGCTTTCTAACATTCACCAAGAGATGAATAATAATTAAAGTATCTTATAATGAGTGCTTCAAAAAGTCAGGGAAAAAATGATTTGCCACTTATGTGGATTTGGGGATTACCATTTTACTTATATAAAGGTCTGTTTCCTAATCAGTGAAAGTTTTGATATTTAAATGGATATAAATAACTAGAATATAATAAATGCTCCATGATTTCTAGTATGTTTGTTTATAGTAATAGTTTATTCTATTGTTCCTGTTTGTCTAAAATTCAAGAAATCTTTCTTTTTGAATGTTTTAATCTTTGTAGACTTATACTTGCTTCTTGGATAGCGAATATACTTTGTTTTTGTTTTCTAGTGGCCAATTTTGGATACCTTCAAATATAAACAGTACATTATTAAGTTCAAAATTACAAAATTATAAGAAAATATGTATATCTACTTTATTTTCAGATGATTCACTTTTCCATTTCAGGTAGTCTTACAAGACCCCAGCATGCACTGAAGTAATATTTAGTCCACAGGCATGACCTATTACTCCAACTATTTCATCTCCTTTGTTGTTTTTTTTTAAGTGTGAGATGATGACATTAATGAGGAAGAATACATGTAAATTGATACAACTGAAGTATGCAGAATGCTGTTATTGTTACATATACTACCTGTTAACATATTTCAACAGAATTAAAATGACATGTTATTGGTTTATGATATTATCTTTTCATAACTATCTAGATACTTATAGAAAACTTCCAAGAGTCAATATACATACATTTTGTAAGATACATTGAATTATAGAAATACACACACACAAACCAGTCTCCTTTCTTTAAAATCAAATTGTATGTAGTGAGAAGCAACAGCTGTGCTATGTCTCTTATTCAAGGGATAGAGTCCTGGAAAAGTCTGAGAACTTCTCAAGTATCAAGTGTAGTGATTGACACAGGAGATGATGGTGAAGAGGTATGCAGGGAAAAACCACTGAAGAGCACTGAACACTAAAGTGCATGGCTTGAATATCATACCAAAGACAACAGGAACCATTGAAAGATTTCCAGAAGGAATGGAACAACAATGTCTACTGTTGAAATCTCACCTCAACAGTAGTGTAGAAGACAAAGTATACACAGGAAACAGTTAAAGCCAAGAACCAAAATAATGAGAATGTCTTCTATGAAAGAAGCAGAGGGTGTTTGCAAGAGGCAATCAATTAAATGATTGCTCAGAAAGTAACTTGAGATGAGCATCTAACTTTGGCTTAGGTCATGAGCTCACAGTTTGTAGGTTCGAGTTCCGCGTTGGCCCTGTGCTGACAGCTCAGAGCCTGAGACATGCTTTGGATTCTGTGTCTACCTCTCTCTCTCTACCCCTCCCCCACTTGTGCTCTGTCTCTGTCTGTCTCTTAAAAATAAACAAATATTAAAGAAAAATGAAAGTAGCTTGAGAGGCCTTAACAGGTTGGAAATAATATAGAATGAAAAATATTGGATTACCGTGTGTTGTAATTCACTTAAATAAGAAATATAGGACAAGGAAGACTTTTTAAATTTTTAAAAAAATATTTGTTTATTTTTGAGAGAGAGAGAGAGAGAGACAGAGCATGAGTGGGGGAGGGGTAGAGAGAGAGAGGGAGACACAGAATCCCAAGCAGGGACCAGGCTCTGAGCTGTCAGCACAGAGCCTTATGCAGAGCTCAAACTCATGAACTGTGAGATCATGACTTGAGCTGAAGTCAGATGCTCAACCAACGGAACTACCTAGGCACCCCCAGAACAAGAAAGAATTTTTGAAGTACTGAAGGAAAGGATGAGTTTAGGTTTGAACAAGTTGAGCTTCAGATTTTGCTGGGCATCCTAAATTAAGAATATCCAATAGGCATTTGGATACATGGATCTGGCATTTATATGAGGATTTTGGAGTCATCAGTATATGGCTAATAGGAATAGCATAGCTCAGGAAGTGAGTAGTGTGAAAAAGGCCTAAAATAGTTTCAGAAAAATACTAATGTTTAAAAGAGAGTCCAGGAAATAAATCTGAGGAATGACTACAGAAAAAGACCACCAAGGAAGAGTCACAAATACCAAAGGAGAGAATTCCTAATCTCCTCTAAGATGTCAGGTAAGATATGGACAGCCGTGTCCATCATAGCTAACAATTTAAAAAGTCAACTTCCCTGAGAACCAATTGAGGGAAGAACGGACATTTCACCAACATAGAAGGTACACAGCAGAGAGGAAGCTGAGAATAAGTGTATCAAGTATTTCAGAATTGACTAAATAACAAGAAGAAAAATCCTTTGTATCTCAAACAGAGGCTTTAAAAAGAATGAGATGGGAAACAGGTGTATTTCAAAGGATGAAAAATTATTTTAAGGATAGGCCAAATCTCTTTAAGAGGTGAGATACCCTGATTAACATAGGCCACTTTTGAACTTTTTAGTTTCTGAATTTTCCCCTCCACTCAATTTAAACTAGCTGATGGGTGATCTTGAAGATACTGTCCTCACCACTGACATCTTCCTCACAGAGGCACTCAGTCTTCTGAAGCAGCAGAGGACAAAATTGCAGCACTTTCAGGACTGTTCCTCAGGGAATAGTTTCTAAGGGGAAATGAAAGGTGTTTCTCTTTCAAAGAGAAAAGGGAAAAAGCAACCAGCAGATTTAATGTATGGAACTGCTTAATGTTCAGCTGAAAGTCCTCCTACCCCCCCATGCCAACTCTGAGCCAGAAACATGATTGAGGGCACTGTGTGGCCAGTTCTGGGAAAACCAATTCTTATCATTTTTTCCCAGTCCTTGGCAATGTCAAATAGAAAATGCCAAAAACACTCCAAAGCACTTGTTCCTTTGTATAATTTGAGGAGAAGGTTACAAATGCAGAGTATGCATTTTCTGGTGTAATCTGCAAAAGGCATGATTTTCATAAAAGTATCAGTTCCTGTTAAATGTCTTCTACCCTTATAATTCTTTGGGAGTGTGGAGGGAGGGACAAAATCAAAATACTCCATGGACAAAAGTTCCATGGTTTCTCATTTGTAATTTGTTGTTCTCTTCAGAAATAACCTATGTCAAGCAAGATATTTTTGGTTGCCAAGAACACAAATCCAATTCAAAATAGCTTTATCACACTATATGACGTAGATTATACAATCAAGAACAGGTAGGAGGTTGTTTGTTTTTAGAGATATTTGGATCCAGATACTAGGAACCTGTCCAACACACACTTCTATTTCTCTCAGTTTACTGGCTTTGCTGTATTCAACTTTAAGTGTACTTTCTCCATAACTTGATGAGATGACCTTAAGTTACTCTGCTTGCCAGGAATATAGGTCTTGTCTCCATCCAATCAAATTGAGGGAAAGTCTCAAAGTTGCCCCATGTGGGCTTAGTTCATGTTCCATCTAGGTGGTGGTACTTGAAGGGTCTGTTGCCATACAAGGGAACACAGACAAGGCCACTTAGAGAAGCCTCATCAGTGACAGACCAATCTCTGTGCGTAGTCCAGGAACTAACACCAATACATGTACCAGTATTAACAGAGAATGTAGCCCTCTTTTTTTAAGATAAAGGAAACATGTTTAAAAATAAAAATAATTGCTCATAAAGCAGATGTCTTACATTAAGTGACTAGTGAGAAGAAAGACAAAGGCAACCTGGCTAGTGAAAAAGAGCCTCTGATATGGAATCAGAGGAACCAGGGCTAACTTCCTTTGTGATGGTGAGCAAATTATTTAATTCCTCTACATCTTAGTGCTCTCAGAGATAACAATTATGCATTAAATACTCAATTACTAACTTTTTTAAAAAATAAGCAAATTAATGAATGTAAAGTTTCTTGACAGAATCCTGGCCATACATATGCTCCAGATAGCTCCTTTCTCTTTCTGACATATCCCCTCTGGGCCAAAACAGAATCTAAACATGTCCTGGGTCACATTTTCACATAGTTTTGCTATGATTATCCCACTAATACAATCAATCTTTTTAACCTGTTCTAGAGGCAGGTGCTTAATAAATTCATACTGCCTTTACTAAATGTATGTGGATATGACACTGTTCAGCTTTGACCCTGATTTTAATCTCATCATGTTACCATCTTTCTCATTAGGAAGAGCTGTTCCTGCTTTCCTTGCAGGCAGTGAAGCAGAGAAAAGCAAGGAGGAGAGGAAGCTTTCCACAGAGAGGGAATTAGGCTTTCCATGAGATGTCTGAATGTGATGGGCTCCATTAACTTGTGTCATTACAGAATCCGAGACCACAGGATAAACACTTAATATCTATATCTTGGAAGGATGGATAAATAAAGTTGAATAGCACACACTTTTGAATTTTTCTGCTACAGATTTAATACCTTACTCTCTATTACCAACCAGGTGACCTTGGGAAAGTTGCTATTTTGAGACCCAGGGTCCACATTTGTCAAAATGGATATAATAATAACCACCTCAGAAGAGAGGGAAACAATAAAGAGGGGCTAAAATAGAATATATGTATGACTTCTGAACCAGATTCTAGCAGAAATCACGAAGTTTAACCCCTGTGGAACACAGGGAACCAAAATCCAAAAAGACCAATAGGTAATGAACAGAGCCAGGCTTATAGGACCATGACTTCTGTCCCATGTTTGGGCACTGAAAATTTTTCCTGGGGCTGTGGCCTTCACCACACTTCTGTACAAGTTGTGAAAGAGAAGGAGAGATAGCTGTTCAGGCAAGATGTACATCAAGCTACTGCTGGTTAAGAACATGAATTTGTGGTAACGTAAAAGAAGAAAGCCTCCAAACACCAATATAATGCTTGATTCTGAGCTAGGGACAGTATCTAGACAAAGGTAACCATTAAATCAATAGATACAAAAGGAAATTAGAAAAAAGAAAAAAAAATCCCTTCACTCAAGGCTCACAAAGAAAATCAACAACAAGCACAACAGCCAACAAAGTCAACACTTGGGAAGCTTTACTGAATTCTGGTTAAGAACATGATCTTTGGGTACAGACTGTTTAGTTTTACATCTCATATGTAAAATTCACCTAAGTCCTTAAGAGCACATTAGTTAACTTCCTTGTACCTGAGTTTTCTCATCTATAAAATAGATATAAAGTAGCATCTACTTGACAGAGGTGCTGCATTAAAAGAGTTAATATGAGTGAAATACTTAAAATAGTGCCTTGTTCACACTAGACACTACTGTAAAAGTTAGCACATTGTTATAATTTGGATGGTAAAACAAAGTCAGAAAATAAAGTATGTAATTATTTATTATTAATACAAAAGAAGGAAGGATATGTATTTACTATTAATACAAAAGACAGGAAAAACAGAAAACAAATAGTAAGAGGATAGATTTAAACCTAACAATATCAGTAAGCACATAAAATCTAAATGGTCTAAAACCTAAATAAAAACAGATATTGTCTACCTAGAATTTGTAAAAAGATCCAATTTGATCATGCTGACAAGAGACCCATTA
Organism: Panthera onca; assembly: GCF_046562875.1. Lineage (NCBI taxonomy): Eukaryota > Metazoa > Chordata > Mammalia > Carnivora > Felidae > Panthera > Panthera onca. The sequence goes on from NC_138348.1 coordinate 109,927,684, forward strand.
TAAATATAAAAACAGAAATAGGTTACAAGTAAAAGGAAGGTGAATGATATACCAAATGTATTGGACTGAATTGTGGCACCCAAAATATATGTCCCTCCGGAACTTCAGAATGTGAATTATCTGGAGTAAGGCCTGTGCAGACGCAATTAATGTAAAGATGTGGAAATGACATCATCCTGAAGTAGTGTGAGTCCTAAATGCAATGATAAGTCCTTATAAGAGAGGAGAAGCAGCAGCAAAACAAGACACAAAGAAGGGAAGTCCCTGTGAACATAGAAATTGGAGTAATATGTCTATAAGCCAAGGAAGGCTAAGAATTGTTAGTGGCAACGAGAAGCTAGGAGAGACACAAGGAATGGATTCTCCCTCAAAGCCTAGAGAAAAAGCCAACCCTGATATAAACCTTTATTTTGGACTTGTGCCCTCTAGAACTGTTAACAAAGTACATTTCTCTTATTTTAGGCCATCCAGTGTGTGTAATTTGTTACCGAATTCCTAGGAAATTAATATACCACATTAGTACAAATCAAGAAAAAGTTGGTGTGGCCATATATTGTAAGACAAAGTGGATTTCAGACCAAAGAACATAAACAGGGATAATAAAGTCCATTTCATAAGGACCCAACAATCCTACAAATATATGTATCTTATTATTTTTTTATACTTTTTTTACAGTTATTTATTTTTGAGAAACAGAGTGAGACAAAGCATGAGTGGGGGAGGGGCACAGAGAGAAGGAGACACAGAATCTGAAGCAAGCTCCACGCTTTGAGCAAGCGGTCAGCACAGAGCTTGATGCGGGGCTCGAACCCACAAACTGTGAGATCATGACCTGAGCCGAAGTCGGACGCTCAACCGACTGAACCACCCAGGCGCCCCCAAATTTATGCATCTTATAACATAGCTTCAAAATTCATGAAAGAAAAGTTGATACAAATGCAAGGAGACATAGGTAAATCTACTATAAAAGTCAGAGATTTCATTATGCTTATCTCAAAAATGGACAAAGCAAGTAGACAGAAATCATCAGCATGCATAGGACTTGAAAAATACAATCAATAAACTTGACCTAAATGACATTTATAGAATACTTCATCAAAAAAATAGCATTTATAGACTATTTCTACAAACTCAGAATATCTACCAAGGCAAACCATATCTTGGGCTAAAAAGAATTCAAGTCAAACAAAGTATGTCATCTGTATATAATGGAATTAAAATTAGATATCTCTATCAGAAAGATTTTTGGAAAATCTCCAGATAGGAGCTAAATAATACACATCAAAAACAAACAAACAAACAAAACAAGCAAACAAAAAAATCCTAAAGGTCAACAAATTAACCTAAAGGAACATTAAAAAGTAATTTAAACTCAATGAAAATGAAAATACAATATACCAAGATTTGTTGGAACTCCTAAAGCAGGAACTGAGAGAAAATTTAGAGCACTAAGTGCCTATATTGGAAAAGAAGGAATCAACCAATCATCTCAGCTTCCTCCTTAGGAAACCAAGGAAGTTTCAAATGAAACTCAAAGTAAGTAGAAGAAAGAAAACAGGAAAGATCTGAATAGAAATCAATGAAACATAAGAATAGAGAAAATCAAGGAAAACAAAAATGGTTTCTTTAAGATTAGATAAGATACGATAAACTCATGTCATAGAGATGAGGGAAAAAGAAAAAGCAAGTTACTAATATCAGGAAGAGAAAGTGACATTATTACAAATGTTGCAAGGATAGTATTATGAGCAAGTTTATGTCAATAATTCCAACAAATTTAGGTGAAATGATTTCCTGCAAGAAACTACCAGAGCTCCTTCAGGAAGAAATAAATAACCCAAATAGTTCTCTATCTATTGAGAGAATTGAGTATGTAGTTAAAACCATTTCCACACACACAAAAAAAAGTGGTTTGAGGTTCAGGTTGAGATGGATTCACTTGTCATCAGCAGACATTTCAGAAATAAATTATACGAATTCTCAAGAAACTTGCCCAGAAACTGAGGAAACCAGCATTAACCTGATACCAAAATCTGACCAGAAATATTACAAGAACAGAAAACTACCTATCAATATCCCTCATGGACATATGCAAAAATTTAACAAAAATTTAACCAATAGATTCAATGTATAGAAAGGCTAATCCATCATGAACAAGTAAGGTGGTTGTTTTTTTCTTGCAAATACAAGATTGGTTTAAAATTCAAAAATCAATCAAGGCAATTCACCAGAAGAAAGAAAGAAAGAAAGAGCTAATGATAATTCTCAAGAGAAGCCACAGCACTTTCAACAAAAGCCAGCCCTTTCCTGAAAACCAAACAAACAAGCAAAAAACCAAAAACAAAACAAAAACCACAGCAACCTAGGAATAGAAAGGACAGTCCTAGAACAAATAACAGGTGTTCATACACAAGTCTCCACTTATTATGTTTAATTGTGAAATACTGAATGCTTTCCTCCAAAGATTAACAGCAAGAAAAAACTGTTTGCCCCCACCACTACAATACTGACTGGCAGTCCTAACCAGGGAAATAAGGCAAGACAAACAAATCAAATGCATCCAGATTAGAAAGGAAGAATTAAACTTTCTTTATTTGTAGATGAAATGACCATCTATGTGGAAAATCCAATGGACTTACAAAAACATTATAAGAACTAGTAAGTGAATTTAGCTAAGCTGTAGGGTATGATATCAATAAAAAAATCAACTGTATTTCTATATAGTTGCAATGAGCAATCAGAAATTGAAATAGAAATTATACTTACACAGAATAATGAACAAAAAATACTTAAGAATAAATCTGACCAAACACACGGAAGAACTATACACTGAAAAGTACAAAACAATGCTAAAAGAAATTAAAAACTCAACAAAAGTAGATATATAATGCATTAATGGATTTGAAAGTCTACTATTAACATATCCATTCTACCCAAATTGAACTATAAATAAAATGCTATCTAAATAAAATATCCCAGCAATATGTTTTATAAATATCTGCCTGATAATTCTAAGGTTTGTATAAAAATGCAAAAGACCTGATGGTTAAAACCATTTTCAACAAAATAACTGTATTAGAGGGCTTAGACCAACTTTTCTTCAAGATGTATTTAAAAGCCATAGTTACCAAGACAGATACTGGAATAACAATAGTCATCAAACTATGGAACAGAAGAGAGTCCACATACATATGGCCCTCTGACTTTTCAACATAGCAGTCCGTATAATTCAATGGATAAAGGAAAGTTTATTTCAAGTAGAGTTAGAGCAAATGTATATCCATATTGTGAGCAAATAATCTCAACCTTTCCCTCAGAAGACAGGCAAAACTAATTTTAAATGGATTATTGACCTATTCATAAAACATCTAGAAGAAAACAGAAAATAAAATTGGTAGCCTGGAATAGGAAATATTTCACAGAACTCAAAAGCATGAAACATAAAAAAATAAATTGATAAAATGGACATATCAAATAATATATGCTATATACTCTTTGTAGAATAGTGCCAAGAAAATGAAAACAGGTTAGAGACAGGGGAAAATAGTAGAAACTCATATATCTGACATAGAAGAGTTACCTAGAATACAGGGAGAGTTCTCATAAGTCAATGAGAGGACAATCCAATATACAAAGAATACAAAAAAAAATTTGAACAGACATTTCACAAATGGAATTATAGCAACTGTCAATGATCTAACACATAAAAATGCTGAACATCATTACTAATATATAAACAAAAATCAAAGTTGCATTGAGACACCATTTTTTAACCCATGAGAATGACTAAAGCTAGAAAGACAAGCAATTCCAGGAGTTGGTAGTGACTTAGAACAACTGGAAGGCTCATACATTGCTGGAGAGAGTGTAAAGGGTACAACCACCTTGGGAAGCTATTTGGCAGATCTTCTTACAAAGCTAAATAACACATACAGTATGTAACCCAGCAAATTCCACATCTTGAAACTTAAACAAGAGAAATGAAAACATTCATCCATAGAAATAATTGTATGACTTCTATGGGAAGATGGTGGCTTAGGAGGACGCTGGGCTCACCGCGCGTCCTGCTGATCACTTAGATTCCACCTACACCTGCCTAAAGAACCCAGAAAATTGCCAGAGGATTAGCAGAACGGAGTCTCTGGAGCCAAGCGCAGACGAGAGGCCCACGGAAGAGGGTAGGAAGGGCGGCTAGGCGGTGCACGCTCCACGGACTGGCGGGAGGGAGCCGGGGCGGAGGGGCGGCTCCCGGCCAAGCAGAGCCCCCGAGTCTGGCTGGCAAAAGTGGAGAGGCAGACCAACTGTGTTCCGACAGCAAGCCCGACTTAGCGTCTGGGAGGTCATAAGTGAACAGCTCTGCTTAGAAAGCGGGAAGGCTGGAGGACAAAGGGAGGGAGAGCTGCTGAGCCCCCAGAGGACAGAGCTCAGTTTGGTGGGGAACAAAGGCGCTCGCCAGCGCCATCTCCCTCACCCATCCCCCAGCCAAAATCCCAAAGGGAACCAGTTCCTGCCAGGGAACATGCTCGCTCTGTGCAAACACCCAACTCTGTGCTTCTGCTGAGCCAAACCTCCGGCAGCGGATCTGACTCCCTCCCGCTGCCACAGGGCCCCTCCTGAAGTGGATCACCTAAGGAGAAGCGAGCTAAGCCTGCCCCTCCAGCCCCCGTGCACCTTGCCTACCCACCCCAGCTAATACGCCAGATCCCCAGCAACACAAGCCTGGCAGTGTGCAAGTAGCCCAGACGGGCCACGCCACCCCACAATGAATCCCGCCCCTAGGAGAGGGGAAGAGAAGGCACACACCAGTCTGACTGTGGCCCCAGCGGTGGGCTGGGGGCAGATATCAGGTCAGACTGCGGCCCCGCCCACCAACTCCAGTTATACACCACAGCACAGGGGAAGGGCCCTGCAGGTCCTCACCACTCCAGGGACTATCCAAAATGACCAAACGGAAGAATTCCCCTCAGAAGAATCTCCAGGGAATAACAACAGCTACTGAACTGATCAAAAAGGATTTAAATAATATAACAGAAAGTGAATTTAGAATAATAGTCATAAAATTAATCGCTGGGCTTGAAAACAGTATACAGGACAGCAGAGAATCTCTTGCTACAGAGATCAAGGGACTAAGGGACAGTCACGAGGAGCTGAAAAGCACTTTAAACGAAATGCAAAACAAAATGGAAACCATGACGGCTCGGATTGAAGAGGCAGAGGAGAGAATAGGTGAACTAGAAGATAAAGTTATAGAAAAAGAGGAAGCTGAGAGAAAGAGAGATAAAAAAATCCAGGAGTATGAGGGGAAAATTAGAGAACTAAGTGATACACTAAAAAAAAATAATATACGCATAATTGGTATCCCAGAGGAGGAAGAGAGAGGGAAAGGTGCTGAAGGGGTACTTGAACAAATTATAGCTGAGAACTTCCCTGAACTGGGGAAGGAAAAAGGCATTGAAATCCAAGAGGCACAGAGAACTCCCTTCAGATGTAACTTGAATCGATCTTCTGCACGACATATCATAGTGAAACTGGCAAAATACAAGGATAAAGAGAAAATTCTGAAAGCAGCAAGGGATAAACGTGCCCTCACGTATAAAGAGAGACCTATAAGACTCATGACTGATCTCTCTTTTGAAACTTGGCAGGCCAGAAAGGATTGGCACGATATCTTTAGTGTGCTAAACAGAAAAAATATGCAGCCGAGAATCCTTTATCCAGCAAGTCTGTCATTCAGAATAGAAGGAGAGATAAAGGTCTTCCCAAGCAAACAAAAACTGAAGGAATTTGTCACCACTAAACCAGCCCTACAAGAGATCCTAAGGGGGATCCTGTGAGACAAAGTACCAGAGACATCTCTACAAGCATAAAACATACAGACATCACAATGACTCTAAACCCGTATCTTTCTATAATAACACTGAATGTAAATGGATTAAATGCACCAACCAAAAGACATAGGGTATCAGAATGGATAAAAAAACAAGACCCATCTATTTGCTGTCTACAAGAGACTCATTTTAGATCTGAGGACACCTTTAGATTGAGAGTGAGGGGATGGAGAACTATTTATCATGCTCCTGGAAGCCAAAAGAAAGCTGGAGTAGCCATACTTATATCAGACAAACTAGACTTTAAATTAAAGGCTGTAACAAGAGATGAAGAAGGGCATTATATAATAATCACAGGGTCTATCCATCAGGAAGAGCTAACAATTATAAATGTCTATGCGCCGAATACAGGAGCCCCCAAATATATAAAACAATTACTCGTAAACATAAGCAACCTTATTGATAAGAATGTGGTCATTGCAGGGGACTTTAACACCCCACTTACAGAAATGGATAGATCATCTAGACACACGGTCAATAAAGAAACAAGGGCCCTGAATGATACATTGGATCAGATGGACTTGACAGATATATTTAGAACTCTGCATCCCAAAGCAACAGAATATACTTTCTTCTCGAGTGCACATGGAACATTCTCCAAGATAGATCACATACTGGGTCACAAAACAGCCCTTCATAAGTTTACAAGAATTGAAATTATACCATGCATACTTTCAGACCACAATGCTATGAAGCTTGAAATCAACCACAAGAAAAAGTCTGGAAAACCTCCCAAAGCATGGAGGTTAAAGAACACCCTACTAACGAATGAGTGGGTCAACCAGGCAATTAGAGAAGAAATTTAAAAATATATGGAAACAAACGAAAATGAAAATACAACAATCCAAACGCTTTGGGACACAGCGAAGGCAGTCCTGAGAGGAAAATACATTGCAATCCAGGCCTATCTCAAGAAACAAGAAAAATCCCAAATACAAAATCTAACAGCACACCTAAAGGAAATAGAAGCAGAACAGCAAAGGCAGCCTAAACCTAGCAGAAGAAGAGAAATAAATAAGATCAGAGCAGAAATAAACAATTTAGAAGCTAAAAAAACTGTAGAGCAGATCAATGAAACCAAGAGTTGGTTTTTTGAAAAAATAAACAAAATTGACAAACCTCTAGCCAGGCTTCTCAAAAAGAAAAGGGAGATGACCCAAATAGATAAAATCATGAATGAAAATGGAATTATTACAACCAATCCCTCAGAGATACAAGCAATTATCAGGGAATACTATGAAAAATTATATGCCAACCAATTGGACAACCTGGAAGAAATGGACAAATTCCTAAACACCCACACTCTTCCAAAACTCAATCAGGAGGAAATAGAAAGCTTGAACAGACCCATAACCAGCGAAGAAATTGAATCGGTTATCAAAAATCTCCCAACAAATAAGAGTCCAGGATCAGATGGCTTCCCAGGGGAGTTCTACCAGACGTTTAAAGCAGAGACAATACCTATCCTTCTCAAGCTATTCCAAGAAATAGAAAGGGAAGGAAAACTTCCAGACTCATTCTATGAAGCCAGTATTACTTTGCTTCCTAAACCAGACAGAGATCCAGTAAAAAAAGAGAACTACAGGCCAATATCCCTGATGAATATGGATGCAAAAATTCTGAATAAGATACTAGCAAATCGAATTCAACGGCATATAAAAAGAATTATTCACCATGATCAAGTGGGATTCATTCCTGGGATGCAGGGCTGGTTCAACAATCGCAAATCAATCAATGTGATACATCACATTAACAAAAAAAAAAAGAGAAGAACCATATGATCCTGTCAATCGATGCAGAAAAGGCCTTTGACAAAATCCAGCACCCTTTCTTAATAAAAACCCTTGAGAAAGTCGGGATAGAAGGAACTACTTAAAGATCATAAAAGCCATTTATGAAAAGCCCACAGCTAACATCATCCTCAACGGGGAAAAACTGAGAGCTTTTTCCCTGAGATCAGGAACACGACAGGGATGCCCACTCTCACCGCTGTTGTTTAACATAGTGCTGGAAGTGCTAGCATCAGCAATCAGACAACAAAAGGAAATCAAAGGCATCAAAATTGGCAAAGATGAAGTCAAGCTTTCGCTTTTTGCAGATGACATGATATTATACATGGAAAATCCGATAGACTCCACCAAAAGTCTGCTAGAACTGATACATGAATTCATCAAAGTTGCAGGATACAAAATCAATGTACAGAAATCAGTTGCATTCTTATACACTAACAATGAAGCAACAGAAAGACAAATAAAGAAACTGATCCCATTCACAATTGCACCAAGAAGCATAAAATACCTAGGAATAAATCTAACCAAAGGTGTAAAAGATCTGTATGCTGAAAACTATAGAAAGCTTATGAAGGAAATTGAAGAAGATATAAAGAAATGGAAAGACATTCCCTGCTCATGGATTGGAAGAATAAAGATTGTCAAAATGTCAATACTACCCAAAGCTATCTACACATTCAATGCAATCCCAATCAAAATTGCACCGGCATTCTTCTTGAAACTAGAACAAGCAAGCCTAAAATTCATATGGAAACACAAAAGGCCCCGAATAGCCAAAGTAATTTTGAAGAAGAAGACCAAAGCAGGAGGCATTACAATCCCAGACTTTAGCCTCTACTACAAAGCTGTCATCATGAAGACAGCATGGTATTGGCACAAAAACAGACACATAGACCAATGGAATAGAATAGAAACCCAAGAACTAGACCCACAAACATATGGCCAACTCATCTTTGACAAAGCAGGAAAGAATATCCAATGGAAAAAAGAGAGTCTCTTTAACAAGTGGTGCTGGGAGAACTGGACAGCAACATGCAGAAGGTTGAAACTAGACCACTTTCTCACACCATTCACAAAAATAAACTCAAAATGGATAAAGGACCTGAATATGAGACAGGAAGCCATCAAATCTTAGAGGAGAAAGCAGGAAAAGACCTCTCTGACCTCAGCCGTAGCAATCTCTTACTCAACACATCCCCAAAGGCAAGGGAATTAAAAGCAAAAGTGAATTACTGGGACCTTATGAAGATAAAAAGCTTCTGCACAGCAAAGGAAACAACCAACAAAACTAAAAGGCAACCAACGGAATGGGAAAAGATATTTGCAAATGACATATCGGACAAAGGGCTAGTATCCAAAATCTATAAAGAGCTCACCAAACTCCACACCCGAAAAACAAATAACCCACTGAAGAAATGGGCAGAAAACATGAATAGACACTTCTCTAAAGAAGACATCCAGATGGCCAGCAGGCACATGAAAAGATGTTCAACGTCGCTCCTTATCAGGGAAGTACAAATCAAAACCACACTCAGATATCACCTCACGCCAGTCAGAGTGGCCAAAATGAACAAATCAGGAGACTATAGATGCTGGAGAGGATGTGGAGAAACGGGAACCCTCTTGCACTGTTGGCGGGAACGCAAACTGGCGCAGCCGCTCTGGAAAACAGTGTGGAGGTGCCTCAAAAAATTAAAAATAGACCTACCCTATGACCCAGCAATAGCACTGCTAGGAATTTATCCAAGGGATACAGGAGTACTGATGCATAGGGGCACTTGTACCCCAATGTTTATAGCAGCACTCTCAACAATAGCCAGATTATGGAAAGAGCCTAAATGTCCATCAACTGATGAGTGGATAAAGAAATTGTGGTTTATATACACAATGGAATGCTACGTGGCAATGAGAAAGAATGAAATATGGCCTTTTGTAGCAACGTAGATGGAACTGGACAGTGTGATGCTAGTGAAATAAGCCATACAGAGAAAGACAGATACCATATGGTTTCACTCTTATGTGGATCCTGAGAAATGTAACAGAAACCTATGGGGGAGGGGAAGGAAAAAAAAAAAAAGAGGCTAGAGTGGGAGAGAGCCAAAGCATAAGAGACTGTTAAAAACTGAGAACAAACTGAGGGTTGATGGGGGGTGGGAGGGAGGGGAGGGTGGGTGATGGGTATTGAGGAGGGCACCTTTTGGGATGAGCACTGGGTGTTGTATGGAAACCAATTTGACAATAAATTTCATATATTAAAAACAAAAAACAAAAAAAACAACAATAACAACAACAAAAAAGAAATAATGGTATGTAACTGCTTAGAGCAGTTTTATTCAAAATAGTTCCAAATTAAGGAAAAAAAAACTCCATTAGCAAATAATACATTCATATATATATATTAATATATTATATATTGTATATATATCATATATATTATATATATTATGCATTGTATATATTCAAATATACATTCATATGATAAGAGACTATTCAGCATTGAAAATGAGCAAATGTCTGCTTCACACAATATGGTTGAATCTTGCACACATTATACTGAGAAGAAGTCATTTTTGACATTTTGGGCACACACATCTTACTGGTTAGAGTACAAATTAGATCAGTGTTGTCTATAGTAGAGGGTAGGGAGTGTGATTACAAAAAGGAGTGACCAAACCTTCTGAGCAGATTTAAAAGGTCTATAATAAGATTAAAGAGATAATTAGGTTAATATATGCATTTACCAAAAATCACTGACCTGTGCATTTAAAAGGTGCAATTATATTGTATGTAATGCATGCCTTAATAAAGTTAATTTTTAAAATACACTAGAAAAAAAGGATAATAAACTCAAGAATTTAGAATAAAGTGTGCCTTGTGGCAAAGGAGGCATGTAGTAAGATGTACATTACTTTCAAGAGCCTATGTTGAGATACTTGATTCAGAAAAGCTTATATACCACAAAAAAACAATGAACACAGAAATAAAATGTTTGGACCAATATTTAAAAGTGTGATGAACTAAGGCTTATAATGATACTATTCTGCTCAATTAAGGTCCAGTAAATTTAACAGATTAAAATGTTAGATACCTATACAATATCAATCATGATACTGTAATCATGTAATCATGATACAAAAACAAATTACAGTAAAATATTTTTACAAACTTATTAATCTATTGGAAGAAATATAATAATCATTTTATGAACTTTTGGGTGCAAATAACTTGTTAAATAATATGCACAATACAAATATACAAAGAACGAGTTGTTATTTGATTATACTATATCTTAAAACATCTGTAGGATGGAAAACTATTAACAGGGTTTAAAGGCAACAGACAGCAGAAAATAATTTGGAAAAGAATATATTATACAAATTTTAAAAAAGATATAAAAAAAAACAAGAAGGGGAAGAGAACATGAGGTGATAAATTTATAATGGTGGATAGTACCTCAATATCTATGATATGCAAACATACTATAATTTTACAGAAGGCATCAAATACAAATTGAAATAAAAATGAGTTATTTTTCAACTTCCAGGTAAAAAAAGTTGAAGATAATAAAATCGATATTGACACGAAGTGAGAAAAGAGAGATTGCTTCATATTTCTAGAAGGTATGTAAATTGGTACAGCCACTTTGGAGAATTATATTCATACCGTATGAATAATCAACTCCGTTTTTTGAAACCTACTCTAGAGAAACAAGCATGCAATGAGGTACATTAAATATTATTTGTAGTAGCTGAAAAAAATGAAAATGATTTCCAAGTCAATCAATGAGAGATTTGTTAAACAAACTATGATCAGGGTGCCTGTGTGGTTTACTTTCTTGAGCTACTGACTCTTGATTTTGGCTCAGGTCTGTGATTTCATGGTTCACGGGGCTGAGCCCCGCATTGGGCTCTGTGCTTACAGTGCAGAGCCTGCTTGGGATTCTCTCCCTCTCCCTCTCTGCCCCTGCCCTGTTTGTGCTCTCTCTCTCTCTCTCTCTCTCTCACACAATAAACAAACATTAAAATATATATATATTTTACCCATCTTTTCCATGGATACTATGTAGCAGTTTTTAAAAAGGTGGTTAGGAGGTAAATCCGTATGTGCTAACCTGAAAATTGCTAATATGGAAGCAAGTTGCAGTAACACATGACACAATTTATTAAAATAGTGAATGCATATGTGTATAAATGTATACACATGTTTATATGTACCTGTGTGTGCATATATTTGCATGTATCTGCATATATATATATATATATATATATATATATACACACACACACACACACATATGTATATACACACGTATACATAGCTCAATTTGTAATGGAATATTTTCTTTAAATTTCTCAGTTCTGGTTTTCTTCCCATTCTTACAAAGGATTCATAGAACTTCACCTTGGTGTCTATTCTACAACTTTCTCCATGTGTATATAATGATGTATCATATATGAATATCGGCTTTAAATTTTTTTAATTAAAATTGGATGTTATATAAATTTTATACAATAAAATTTTTTCATTTAAAATAAACTAATGGAATTTTTCCAGTATGTGATTGATACATATCATATATTCAGGTAAGTGTATAAATTGTTAAGTCTATATTTGTTTCTTTTAACAAATGTGTATACCTGATCAAATGAAGATATGAAGTATTTCTAGTTCAAAGGCTTTTTCAAAAATAAATAAAACTGGTGAAAAGCAGAGTCAACCATTAAGCTTAATATTTAAACTATCAACTTTATGCTCCCTAGGGTTATTCAGTAGTTTAATAAACAGACAAGTGATAATAGCTTGGGATCAAAATGACCAAATAAGTACTATATCAAAGCAATTTCCTCATTGTTTGAACATAGTTAAAATAGGTGCTTATTGGTATCTTTAATCCATAGGATCATTCCAGTAGTTTTATTCCCTTCATTATGATAAATCTTTAGAAAGAGGAAATGCCCCTTCTCTACTTTATCTCCTTTCCCCTTTGCAATGTGTATTTATCAGTTGGCAGATTTGAAATTTCATGGTCTATTTAATTCAGTGTTGCTGTTTGTGATTCCACACTGCTCATCACTGTACATTCCAGGCACATCCACATGACCTAGTTAATGAATGCCCTGAATGCTCTGAGCAGATTATGCTGGTGATATGCTGTGCTCAGGCCAGAGCACAGAATGAGGCCCAAGAAGGGCTCATTTTCTCTTGGCTACTGCTTTTCTATGTAAACTTCAATATTATATTGAATCTTCTAAACCTAAACTCTTCCCAGACACAAGGCTAATAATAATAGTGTATTTGATGGTGAAGTACTTTTGCAACCTTGTTAGAAAAGCATTGGGAATGCACACATGTATTATTTATAAGGGCTAAGAAATATTTAATGGAAACTGTTTTGTTATTCTACAAAAAGTATTTCCATAGAAATGGAACAACCAATACTGAACTTAATATAGAAAACCCACTGAAAAAACTTAAAAATAGTATCACCTTGGTGATTACCTTCAGCATTATTTTTAACCTATTATTCATACACCATGTTCATTTCATGTCACCAGTGATTTATTCAGAATCCATCCAGATAACTGTCCATGTCTAATTAATAGTGAGCATGAGGTAAAACAAAATATCAAAATGTCAATTGTATTAAACTATCTTAACAACAAATGCAACAGATGAATACTTATATATTTAGTTGTTAATGTTGATTAGATTCATATTGGAAAAATGATTTATTACCAGCAATCACTTGACTATCTTGCATAACAGGTCATATTCAAAGTTTTATCTTCTTGTCCAAACAGAATGTCATACCCAAAACACCAAATATTCTATGAAGGTACTCCTCTTTTAGTTGTCTCAGTTCATATCGACTCAGTAACACTAAAAATGTTGGCACTATTCAATAAAAATTTAAGCAAACTGTTAATTTGTACATTTCTCTAGGGAATTGGAGATGTCATTGGAAAATCTACAGAACCTATCATGGGGACTTTCATCACCATGGCCTGAGTTGAAAAGTCAAGTCTCCTCTTTGTCTTCACACATATAGAATGGTAGATAAAATAAACTTCATTTTATAAGATGCATTAGCAGAATTAAAAGTAAGAACGATATTTTAAAAGGTAACTTATAAGGGTGAGAAGAAGGTACAGTTCAATGGCTCAGGATTAACCAAACCAGGTATAGAGAGATTGGATTCATGGTTTTGATGACCACATGGAATTGATGAACACTGGGGTATAGGTCTTATGCTCAGACGAGAGTCTGGAACTAGCAACATGCAAGTCTGGGAATAGTTGTCCCATCCCTTAAGAGCGACTTGGAAACCTTAGCTCTCTAGTCCAAGGGTATGGCAAAAAAGGTGAACTCTTTGTTTGGGGCTCTGGTAATAACAGAAATGGCAATTTACTCAGAATTCAAGTTTTGAACCATATGTCTTGCTTAAAATGTGGGCAATGCTGGAACCTAACGCAAAATATTTATATTTAAAAATAAACTAGAGACAATAATTCTCAAAGGGTATTAGTAGCACAATCCACATGAAACCATGCCACAGGAATATTGCTGTTAAATCCATGGCTTACAAAAAGCCCCTAAAGAATGTATTTTTCAATCAAGATGAGCCCCCAGACAAAATTACAAAGTATGCAGGAAATACCTTGCCATGGAATATAGACACCTGATCTGAAAGTCAAACCCATGAAACTATAGGATAATAGAGCCAATGGAAAGAGACTGTGATAAAAGTATTTCAAAATAATAAGAAAAAAATAAAAGTAATGAGGCAAAAATAGCATATTTGAAGCAAAGCAAAATGGAAGCCTAGAAATGAAAAATGCAAAAGTTGAAATTTAAAAAAAATGCTGGTTCTTTAAACAATATAGTTGATACAACTGAAGAGAGAATTATTGACTTAGAAAATATGGCTGAGTACATCACCCAGAAAAAAATAGAGATTTTTTTTCTTTTTTTGAAAATATGAAAAAGTAGTAATGAGGCATAGAGAATAGAATAGAATCACCAAGTTACATCTAATACTATTTCAGAAGTAAAGGCAATATTCAAAGAATTAACCATGGAGAAATGTGAAGAAACACAGAATCCTTGGAGGAAGATTCCATGACTGACATACATACATACATACATACATACATACATACATACATACATACATAAAATATATAACAAGCCCAAAGTCACACACAATGATTTTCTAACTTAAAAACAAAACAAAACAAACCAGAAAATCTTTTTTTTTAAAGAAACTTCTGGAATAAAGCAGACGAAACAGTGACTATTCAAAGGAAGGCATATTTCTCATAAAAAATAGTGACATAAAATGATGTTGTATTATCTTGAAAATACTCAATAAATTATTATTATACACTCAAATAATTATTATTAAGTGGAAGTAATGGGAAACCAAAGACTTTTTCAAGAAAATAAGAATGAAAGCTTTTATTGCTGAAAGACCATGAGAGAACAAGTCCTTAATAATGTTCTACAGCAAGAAAGAAAGTAAACACAAAGAGAAAGATTTCAGGAGGAATTAATAAGAGTCTCCAAGTACATATATATTTTCCCCTTAAAATGTCATCAATTCATCTGTTTTTAGTGAGAATGAAGTGTGTTTATTTTTTATTAAATTTTTATTCTCTGTTTTATAACTTTTACTCTCAACATATAATATTTTGTAATTAGAACACGGTACAAATTTTCTTAACAGTTAAGAGTTTATCACTGGTAGTTTTCAGCCTCTGCCCCAGGCCTAACACCTTAGAAATTCTACGAGTTTTCTGAGATGTGGTGACCTAGTACCACTGGAGCTGCTTCGGTGGTAGAATCACAATTGATACATGGATAAATTTCAAAAGAATCTATCGTGAAGGTAAAAAAGGAGTAATGATCACAGAGAAGTTAGTTATTCAAATGTCATAGGATGGAGATAGCTCTTCAGTAAAAGACAAAATACCGGGATAAAGTATACCACTAACTTCACAGGAGACTGAAAAGATATTCAAGACAATGTCCTTCTTATGTCCTGGGACATTGCAATGCTAACTGGTCATGACAGTGAAGTCATATTTGATGGAACTGTGGTGGTACTGAGGAGTTCCTGGATCACAATCCATCATGAAGTCAACCAGGCCTTTTCACACCAGAACAAGAGCCCTAAGTCCTGTTTCCTTCTATAGTTTTGGTGGAGGTACAAAACCGGGCAGACAAGGTGCACCTGCTTACATCATATTTTCATATTATCAGTCAAAAAACAATGCAAGGAAGTACTGTAGAGAAGCACATTTAGGGCACCTATTCTATTAGGGCAAATATCAAGAGTTGACAACTTTTTGCTTGGTATTAGAGTCATAGCCATCCACAGGAGTGATCTTTACCAAGGGTGGAATAGCAGAATGGACATTTATGCCCTGTTCTCTTCAGCTTTTGGCAAAAAATAACAGAAACCATAGGGTAACTTAAGCAAAAACTAATAAGTGTATTATAAGGATTGTTGTAAAAACAAAGGCAAATTCACAGAGAACACACCAACTTGAAACAGCAGTATTCAATGGAAAAAGTTCTTGGACACAGAATGGCAACCAGTGAGCCACCTCCCTGCTGCCCATGACATTCTAGGTCAGGGCAGAGATTCAGAACAGACTCAACAGATAGATAGACTCCAAGGAAGAGACTTCAGTCCTTTGGCTGTGTTTCCTTATCCTGCCAGCTCAATACTCACGTTAGGGTGAACAGTGGCCTCTTCTCTAATGTGACCACAGAATGAGTGGGTCCATGCCTTTTGGTTGCAGCCAGGCAACAATGGCGGTCTAGCCACTGGGTTTTCACAGTGATGAGTATTGGAAAGTACCCTTCTCCCAGTGTAATCAAGGACTGAGTCCAAGCCTTGCTCATGACTACAGTTAACTAAGCACTAGACCATAATAGATTTTCATGGAGTTCTATATGAGGCCAACTTCTTTTCTGAATCCAGATTGCAAAGAATCAATCAAATTAACCCTTACCTCTCAAAGATCTAATATGCATTTCAAAAACTATGAATAGAAAGAAAAGCCAGGCACAGCAGTGGTTCAAAGTCAAGAAAGAGAAGCTGCCAGACACCAAGGCAGCCCCCTTCTCCCTCCCCAACCTTATTTTCTCTGTTTCCCTATGTATATCCATCTCTTCTCACTCTGAGGACAAGTTTTCTTTGTTTCTCCCTGCAAACAGCAGGATGATGACACCACATGTATGAATTTAAATGTTCTTAGTTACAGCAATAAGTACAGTCTGAGTGCAAATATCACACAGAAAGAATATCATTGGCTTTGAGTCAAGAGTTCATCCCTGTTCAATAAACTATGGCCCAGGGAGGGAGGGTAACAAACGACAAGCATGACTTCCTAGAGTAGGAAAGAATAGTGTTTACAGAAAGAACATAGCTCTAACCCATATGGCCCCCATAAACCTGTCCCCACCTTTGCGTCTTAACTCAATGAATTTTTATCAATTTCAGCCCAAGCCAGACCCATGAACATGATTTCTATTCCTCTTTTATTTGTATCCTCTCTATATAATCAATCACTAAATCCTATCAATGTTGTATCTTTAATATTTTTCAACTTCTTATGGTGTAAGAAAAATTCAAACAATAATTAAGTGGGAAACAAAGAAAATCTTTGCTTAACCAAGGCATGTCTTTTCATCCACCTCTACAGGCCAGGGCTCTTTACAATATAACCACTAAGGAAACAAAGCTAAGATATCCAAATCAATTATGAGAGAAGCTTTTCATTTTTTTTCTTAAATTTTTTTTTTTTTTGGTTTACCCACACAACTCCCTGTTCTAGATTTTTGTGGCACTACATCACACAGTGCATAGAAGTATGGTAGCATAAACATCATTAGACATGAAATTAGTCTTAAATTCAAGAACTTTCATTGTGACATGGAAAATTCACATATATTCTCTAGGCTACCTTCTTCATTCAAATTCAACTTCTTCTCCAGTATTCCCAAAAAGCAAACTTTGAAAACGTCACTTTTCTGTCAGGTAATTCCTATCTGTAATTTGTGCAGTTATGGCTTTGGTTGAAAAGTGACAGAAATCCAACCAAATGAGTTCATGGAACTTTGGAAGGGTTAAACAAACAAAAGAGCTTCCAGGTTTCACCTCATACAGCTTCTACCACAGAGAGGAACTAATTCTGTTCCAATTCAAAAGATCTTAGGTGAGGCACATCCTCTAAGCCAGCAGAGGGCTGGCTTGACGTCCTATGAAATCAGCAGGTTCAAATCTAGTTGGAGGATGTCCTGCGAAATCAGTAGGTTCAGGAATAATTATGTGGACAATGGGTCATTCCAGAGGGATCAAGAATGTGTCTTGGGGCAGATGCATTCCACATCGTAAGGTCCACAAAAGAACTCCATCTATTTAACTTGGGGTTCAGGTGTGGGGAAAGGGAAACAGCTATAATTTATTCCTTATGCTCTCCTTTCATACATGTTTCAAAAATAATATATATGTGACACATAATGCTATGAGAAAGACAGGATCATTTCCTCTCTCTAAATGAGAAAACTGAAAATTATATAAGCAAAATATAGTCACCTAGCTTGTATTTTGGATCTAGGCTGGTCTCAATTCAAAGTCCATGCTCTCTTTACTATAGTATACTTTCCCTTATCTTGTTCCAGGAATTCCCGGACACTCAAATGCTTTAATGTTGGTGGAGATGAGACAGATATTTTTGTTCCTATGTTATAAAATGAAATATAATTTGCATAAGCAGTGGCAGTCAGGTCACGCAGACAGCCACATGTGGCCATGCACAATTCCAGCAGACAGCTTGAGCAGACATTTATGCCTATGGGGATGAGGCTGCAGAATTTACAGAGAAAGACCTCAGGAAATATCTGCTGAATGACCATCAAATAACCTATCGGCAGCTAGGACTGTCTGCTCCATAGTCAGGTATATGTCATTTCACTGGCAGTCCCAAGCAAGGAGGCATTGGCCGTCTTGAAATTTATTCAATACTCTTTGAGCTAAGGAGACCCTAATGCGAAATTTCACTTCATCGATATTAGTATTTCTCATACTAAGGCACCATGATGAAATAAAATAAAGTCCAGTGATGATAAATAGCTCACCGAAGCTACAGTGGAACTAAAATTATTCTTATGGTATGAAATCTATCTATTGATATAGATGGTGACATTGTATGTTAAACAACTGATAAATTTACTTCTGCACTCATAAATTACTTCTGAAACATGTAATTAAAACATCAATCACTACACCTTCAATTAATAAAAATGTGATCAATGAGTAGAAGTTCATAATTTATGATGATGTGGTCCTAACATGTTTCATTTGGAAAATGATTCACAATGTGTACAAAATTTATTTCCCAAAAGGCATGTGCATATTTTATTTAACCTCAACTTTTTTGCTTATATGATGCTGCTGATATGACATGAAAATATTACAGGATTATTTCTTATTCAACATTTTCATTTAACAAATAGTCATGTAAGTGACTTATAAGGCACTGAACACTAAAGGTTACACATGCTATGTTTCAATGCTTTGATTTCATTTTTTTTTATTCAGCAAATATACTGTATATATATTATATGCTCAGTATATAATACTGAGATCCAGGTGACTATTAAAATATATTTAATTGAGTCTTAATATTAGTCTTTTTTACTGTGTAAATACATACATTTTGACAATCTCATATAGTTCCACAAGAACTACAATCATGACCAAAGTACTAAACATTCTTATTAGTCAAAAATTCCTTTATGACCCTATCCCAACCAACCTTTGGAAACCACTTATAAGCTTTTTCTTTGTATAAATATATCTATTCCACAAGGTAGTATAAATGGAATCACACAGCATGTAACCTTTGATTCAGGCTAGCGTGTCTCAGCAAAAACTCCTGAGATTCATCCACACTGCTGCACGTATCAGAAACTCATTCCTTTTATTGCTGAGTAGTATTCCATGGCATTATTTTTTCTTAGCTATTTGCTAGTTAATAAACATTTGGATTGTTTTCAGTTTTGGAGAGTTATGCATAAAGCTTTTGTGAACGTTTGTGTACAAGTGTTTGTATCAACATATGTTTTCATTTCACTTGAGCAAATACCCACAAGTAGGAATGCTGGATCATATGCCAGTACAAGTACATATTTAATTTTATAAGAAATTGCACTGATATTCAAAGTTGCTGTACCGGTTTGCATTCTCAAAACAATGAATGAGAGTTCAAGGTGTTCCATAAATTCACCAGTTTGGTTTTAAGCCATTTCAAGGTCATCTAAGTTCTAACAGATATTGATAATAGTTTTAATTTGCATTTCTTAATATCTAATGATAATGAAATTGTTTTCATATGGTTGTTTGTCATCTCTGTATCTTCTTTGGTGAAGTGTCTGTTCAAATCTTTTTTTTCCTATTTTGTATAGGTTTGATTTCTTGTTATTGAACTTTAAAAGTTCTTTATTTTTGAGGTACCTGGGTGGCTCAGTCAGTTAAACATCCTACTTCAACACAGGTCATAATCTCACAGTTGTGGGTCTGAGCCCCCACAGCAGGTTCTGTGCTTACAGCTTGGAGTCTGGAGCCTGCTTCAGTTTCTGGGTCTCCTTCTTTCTCTCCCCCTCCTTGCTCATGCACTGTCTCTTTCTCTCTCAAAAGTAAATAAATATTAAAAAATAAATTTAAAATAGTTCTTTATTTTTGATAAAGACACCTTACCAGGTAGATGTTTTGCAATTATTTTCTTTTAGTCTTTTATTTGGTTTTTCATTCTCTCAACTGTGTTTTGAGAAGCAAAAGTTTTTAATTCTGAAAACATCCAAATTTTATCATTTTTAATGGATTGTGCATTTTGTGTTTTGCCTAAGACATCTTTGTCTAATTCAAAGTGACAAAGTTTTCCCTATATTTTCCTTAACAAGTTTCAAGGTTGTATGTTTTGCATTTAGGTGGTGGTACATTCTGAAATATTTTTTGTATGTGATGTGATGTGTATATGATGTGAGTATATGATTAGGACTGACTTTTATAAGCATATTCCAGCATCCATTACTACAGAGAATATTCTTTCTGCATTGATTTGCATTTACATCTTTATGAAAATCAATTAGCCATTTATGTGTGGATCTATTTCTAGTTTGTGTTATTCTTCATTCATGTATGTATCTTTCCTTTTGCCAACACTGTCTTGATTACCATAGCTTAATCAAAGCCTGAAATCAATAGTATGAATTTCTCAACTTGCTCTTTTAAGAAATTTATTTAGCTCTTTTATATTCTTTCTTTTGAAATATGAATTTTACAATCAGCTTTTTGATTTCCATTAAAAATCCTGCTGAGATTTGATTGGGTTTGCATTAAATCTATAGATCAGTTTAATATCTTAACAATATTCAGTCTCCCAATCCATGAGCATTGTATATTGCTCTATTTACTTAGGTATTAGACCTTTTCATCTGTTTTATAGTTGTGAACATACAGATCTTGCACATACAAATACTTATGTTTAGATTTCCATTTCTGTGTAGGTAGAGAGATGTACTTTTCCCTGTTCATCTCACTTAAGCACAACCAAAAACCATGGACATTATGGAAAACTACCATATAAAGACTTTGAAAAGCAGAGAGAAAAATGAAGACAAGCTAGGGAGCTTAGGACGCAAGGAGCAAGATGGTGGTGAGTTCCATGGGTTTTGTTTGTTTGTTTGTTTGTTTGTTTCATTTATGTATCCTAGATACTAAAGAATCTAGCAAACCAGAAACACAAATGACAGGGAAAAAAGCCCAAACAAAGCCTTCTCTGTCTAAAGGACCAGGAGAGAGAGGCAGCCTAGCAAGATAGAAAGCTTTGAGATAGCAACTGCTGCATGCCATCCAAACACTATGGGGGGTGGGGTGGGACTGTGGGCCACACCCAGCCAAGCCAACAAAAGTAGTGTTAGGAGGGAAAAAGAGAAAAAGACACAAGTTACCAATATCAGGAAGTAGAGGATATCAATATAGACCTGACAGATCTATAGAAGATATTAAGGAAACACTATAGACTACACACATAAATTTGACAACTCAAATGTAATGGACACATTTCTTGAAAGGGCAAAAGACAGAACATGAAAAAAAAAACAATTTTAATAACCTGATAATTAATAAGGAAATTGAAGTCATAATTTAAAACTCCTAACAAAATCTCTAGGTTGAGATGGTTTCATTGGAAAATTCTACTACATTAAAAAAAAAGAACGTACAGTAATTCTACACAGTCTCTTCAAGAAAATTGAAGAGACACTTTCCAATTCATTTCATAAAACAAGAATTACCCGGATATCAAAACCAGACTAGCACAGTACAAAAAAACTACAGACCACTAACCCTCACAAATATGCAAATATTCTATAAAATAGAATTCTGCAATATATAAAAAGAATTACAGGCAACAACTAAAATGCATTTATTTCAGTGATGGAAGGCTTTACAATATTTGAAAATAAATCACTTCATCCTACCATAATAAGCAACTATAGAAGAAAAGTCACATGATCATATCAGCTGATGCAAACACACACCCACACAAAGCATTTGAAAAAATTCAACATATGTTTACAAAATCTCTCAGAAAACCAGGTTATAGACAAACTTCAGTTTGGTTTAAAACAACACCAACTGATAGATAACATCATACTAACAGGTGAAAGATTGAAAGCTTCCCCCCTAAGACTTAGTTCAGTGCTGCAAGTTCTAGCCAGCACAAGGATTTAGGAAAAGGAAAAAAAAAAAAGCATACAGGTTGGAACAGAAGAAAACAATTCCTATGCAAAGATGACATGGTTGTCTATGTAGACACCAAAAATAATGTTTGCAAAGAGATTTTAAATTTTACTGGAAGGGTTTAATAATTTAACCTTAAGTGAAATGAGGACATTTTCTCATGTACGTACACATGTACACAAATGTGACCTTACCTTTGTTAAAAACATATTAAAACACTTTGTATATGCCAAAATAAACATGTCATGTTTGCCTTGTAGTTGGATGGATCACTGGTAAATATGTTTAGTCTTCTTGACATTTAGACTTCTTCTTGACATTTTCTGGAACTTTCTAATATTTTTTTTACAACTAGGAAAAAAACTATTAAAACGCATGAATATTCTAGTCACTGTTTTATTTTTTTCTTCCTAATTTTGTTTCTTTGGGATCCTCATCAAATCATAAGTATCTTCATCACAGTTGTGCTAAGCAGTGGTAGGATAAGACCAATTTAGAGACAGTAACTAGTCACCTAGACACATTTATTACAACAAGCTTATTATGGATATCGGTCATTGTAATATGTCCTGGGAAATAAAAAACAAATAAGATATGGAAACTGCTCTTGAGAAGCTCACTGTATATTAGGGAAATAAATACTCTGTTACATGCCAGACTGTAATTCAGTTTCAGAGTAATAAAGGTTTAAACAAAGTGCTAAGCAAAGTTGAGGAGAGAGATGTAAATTCTAACTGCAAAGATTGGAGATTTCAAAAAGGACAAATGGAGAAATCTACACCTTTCTACATGAACAGTATTTGGGAGGTGGAGATCTGATATGATGAGCAGTGGGGTGGTGTCTAACATTAGGGGCAGACTGTGATGTGGACACTATGTGTTTTAAACATAGGTTATCTCATTTAATTTTCAGAATGGCTTTATGGAGTAGATACTATTATTATTTTGGTTTTACTTATGAGGAAACTAAACTTTAGGAACACCAAGCAAGCTGTCCTAGGCTTTACAGCTTGCACAGAGTTGGGCAAGGATTCAGATCACATCTAACGGATTCCAGGGTGGGTATCTAAACCATTATGCAATTGGCATGGACACAAATGTATGAAAAAAGACTTGCAGAAATCTCTACAACATATGGATCAATTAGATCCATGCATTAGCTGTAAATAAAGGAGAACCCCATATCACAACCCATGAAGACCCAGCTGTGGTCATTTCACTTGCTCAATGTTGTCTCCCAGCACTCATATTGTTAAGGACAGGAGATGTGAGGTATAGCATACAAGAAGAATTTCATATTGTAAACTCACTAGCATTTTAAAGTGGTCCTATTATGTGTGATCACAAATTCTAATCCTTCCTCTGCTGAGTTAAGACTCTCCACAAAAATGAAATCTGTTCTAAGTCTGAGGATCTTGGGAAATCAGCCCCAACACTGACCAGTTGAAACTAACACAGATCTCCTACTTCTCAGCTTTTTCCAAATTGAGTGATTAATCAATACTGAAAGACGTTGAAGTCTTCAACATGATTGATAATTTTTGTTCGAAAAGGGACTGATAGGGGCATCTGGGCAGCTCAGTCCATTAAACATCCGAGGTCATGATTTCATGAGCCTGAGTGCCTCAGATCATGATTTCATGGTTCATGGGTTCAACTTCCCTGTCAGGCTCTATGCTGATAGTTGGGAGCCTTCTTGGGATTCTCACTCCCTCTCTCTCTGCCCCTCTCTTTCTCATTGTGTCCCCAAAATAAAATAAACATTAGAAAAAAGAGAGGGACTGATAATCCGATACTAAGTTTAAGACTTTACCTCCAGGATATTAAATATTTAAACAAGCAGGCATTTAATTTCATATGCCTCATTTTTTCTTAGATTACAAATTCTCAGATATTCACTGTGTACTCAGTCATTCATACAAAGATGTATCTGTTTTACAGAGAAAAGTTGGATCAGAAGTCTGCTGAGCTGAACCATTCCTAAAACAGACTCCTCATTTATTCCTTGTGCTGTCAGTGTATCTCCCAAACTGATGTGTGAAGTTCTTGAGGGAAGTCTAAGGCTTGGTCATGCCCTGTTCACTGTGCATGTGCTGCCTGCAGAACTGGGCCCTTGCTCCATTTCAATTGTTACCTATTGTCACTCTCGCTTCCTCTGGCTGTTAATAGTTAGGGCCCTGGAAGATTTCTTCCAGTATACTTTCATTAGATTATCAGGAAAAAAAAATGACCCAGTAACTTTCTGAACTTCTAGTTGAGTAGGAAATGGCTAACCTTCCATCACTCCCCACTCTGTGAGCTATGCCTTTACTGCTAAGGATGATGATGACTCACCAGTGTTAGCTAGTCCCAGCTGCAGGCTTGTTATAAATAGGCTACTGGCTATGTTAAATTGGAATGATTTCTTTAAATATTTGCCAAAAAGAGTAAACAGAAATAAGCAAAACTTAGAAAATGTAAAATGAAAGAAAAACACAAAAGGCCTTTCTTTTCACTTATATGGATGGCTTTGTCCTGCTGCTGGGATGGGCCACACAGTCAGCCACGCATCTCTGCCCCCTGGGCGCATCACCCACAGGTTTATGCCATACTTAGGGCAGGAGAACAGGCTCTGGCCGTAACCAAGTGCACTGTTAGCCCAGTGATTCTCAAACTGCTTTAAGATTACTAGGAGCTTTTTTTTTTTTTATTTTTTTTAATGTTTTTTATTTATTTTTGAGACAGAGAGAGACAGAGCATGAACGGGGGAGGGGCAGAGAGAGAGGGAACTAGGAACTTTTAAAAATATGCCAGCATCCATCTTGAGTGTCTCGGGGCCTCCATTCTCAAGTTGTAAGGGGCTGGTAAGAGGGTTAGTATGAGAAATTCAATGGGCCATGAAGTTCATGTAAACAAGCAGAATTGTTCAGAAATTTGTATTTTCTCTCATATTTCTGTAAACATGCAGCTGTCTTCAGCTATCTTTTAAAGTTTTTTTTTTTCAGGTATAGAATTCAGTGATTCATCACTTATATACAACACCCGGTGCTCATCACAACAAATGCCTTCCTTAATGTCCATCACCCATCTAGCCCATCTCCCTCCCATCTCCCTCTATCAACCCTCAGTTTGTTCTCAATCATTAAGTGTCTGTTTACTGATTTGGCTCTCTTTTTCCCCCGTTATGCTCATCTGTTTTGTTTCTTAAATTCAACATATGAGTGAGATCATATGGTGTTTGTCTTTCTCTGACTTACTTCAGTTAGCATAATATACCCTAGCTCCACTCACATCATTGCAAATGGCAACATTTCATTCTTTTTGATGGCTGAGTAATATTCCACTGTATATATGCCACATCTTCTTTATCCATTCATTAGTTGATGGACACTTAGACTGAATCCGTATTTTGGCTATCATTGATAATTCTGCTATAAACATCGGGGTGTGTGTATCCTTTCAAATCAGTATTTTTGTATCCTTTGGGTAAATAGCTAGTAGTGTAATTGCTGGATTGTAGGGAGTTCTATTTTTAACTTTTAGAGGAAGCTCCATACTGTTTTACAGCATTGCCACACCAATTGGCATTCCCTACCTTTTAGTTTTTAGTTGTTTTTTTTTAACATTAGGAAAACCTGAATACAAAACAATGACCACTTTCTAATTCTATCTGAAGCAGAACTGTAAGGCAAGCACTCAATATTAATGCCAACTGACATCTGGCCTCAGTGTTAGTAATGCAGTGAGAAATAATGGGAATTAAGGTAAACAGGAGAGTACAAGTTATAAACTTTACACTGTATTATCCTATATGTGTTGGCCCATTCTGAAACTAAAACCCAACTGAGTTGTTTTTCTGCAAAAACAAAACAAAACCGACAAAATAAAGAAGGTCATAGCTCACAATTTTCCAAAAGGAGCTACAAATTCAAGAATATGTGTGAAGTAACCTGATTTTAAAGTGTTGGCAATTATTTGACAAATAAGATGAAAATTTTATGTGTGGCCATGTAAGGTCAGTAAAATATGCGTTTTAGGCCTTCTTGTGGCCTGTGGACACTAGTTAAGCTTCAAGGAACCTGCTGACCATATATTGTCAAGTCAGACCTGAGTCCAAATGCCAGTTCTAGCATCTAGTGGTCAATGCCTGACATATAGTAAATGATCAATAAATGTGACTACTATTAATATTCTATAATCTTTCTTCTCTAACAATTGAAGTCCCTATATATATATTTAATGTTATTTATTCTGAAAGAAAATGAGTGCATGAGCGAGAGCCAGGGAGGGGCAGAAGGAGAGAGAAAATCCCAAGTAGGGTCCATACTGTCAGCACACAGCCCAACACAGGGCTTGAACCTATGAATGGTGAGATCGTGACCTGAGCCGAAATCAAGAGTTGGATGCTTAACCTACTGAGCCACCAAGTGCCCCAAGTCCCTATTTTACTTAATTTTTTCGCTTTAGGATTTTCTTAGTACTTACGTGGACTCTTAGCAATTGGACAGTGCAAAGAATCAGGTAGGTCTTTATATTTTATATATTCCACACATTTATTTTTTATGAAAAGAGATGGGTAATAGGGATTTGTTCATACAGTGTCTCTCATTTCTTGATGTCCAAAATCTTAAGAAGTAATGTTTATATAGTTACTGTTGCCTCTTAATATACTTAAGCACATCAATTCAAAATGGTAAATAATGTTAAATACTTTAGCATTAAATGTATTCACTGTGCTCTAATAGAGCAACATTAAAGTTTCTCTATTGCTAAATATTTGGTTCCAAAAGCAGATGGCCCCCCAAATTTACAGATAACTAAAAACTTACACATTTCATTTCTAGTGAGAAAAAAGGACAGTTTTTCTGTAAGTTTCTCTGAAGAAGAAGGCACAGCACAAAATGTCTTATGCATCAGGCTTCTTTCCTTCCTAAACCCAATGTGATATTTAAGAATAGATCCAAGAAAAACAGTGAAGCCACTCCAAAATTTTCTTCTACTTTCTGGTTGAGGCCTGAAGACACAGGAGCAATCAGTATTGAGAGACCCTGATCCTTACAATGAAAGGAACAGCCCCGACCCAAAGTCGGGCAGGGGAGACTCCTCCTGTATGGTTTCACTCACCCCCTTCAATAACCAAGCACCTCAATGTCTCTCCACCACCCCCCACATCACTCTTCTCCACTTCTTGCCTCGGTTTCTTAATCAACCTCTTAACTTACATCTCTGAGCCCCCTCTTTCTAATTATTTGCTATACTATAGGCAGAGTAACCTTTTTCCTTTGAAAATGCTTTGAAATCCTTCAAGATCTCCATCTCCATCTCACAATAAAATTTAAACTCCTTCAATTTCTGGCTCCAACATAACTTCCCCACCCCATCTTCTACCATGCCCTACCTCACACAGTGAGCTTCACCCAGGTCTACAATTTGTCTTTCTCAAAATCTCTATGGTCTCTCCTGTGTTCACTCCTGGACTTTAAAAACCCTTCTTCTCTTAAACCATTCTTTCTCTAACCTTTAACCTCATTATTCCTATTTCAGATCTTGAATGATACCTATTGCCTTCAAAAATGTTTCCCAGCCCCTTTCCTGGAGGACCTGGTACTTTTCTTGGTACTATCCCTGATGACACTTCCTGCATGGATTTGCTATTCCTAGCTTGTATTCTCCACTGGACTGGCAATTCTGTAGACACATAGTCCATCTTATTCCTCCTGTGTCATTTCTTCAGCCTGGAACATAGAAATATTTGATGTATGTTTTTTGACTAAACATATAATTCTGACTTTCTCAGTGACCAGGACCATGTAAGAATGATGGATTTGTGTATGCTAGATCCTCAGTTCACAGGTTTTTGTTTATATGTTATGGACCTTAATATCTAAATTATATTCTAAAAATAAATCCTTTTATGGATAAAGAGCTTTATAGTTTTCTGAGTGCTTTCCATGACATTCATTTCTCACAGAAACTCTGAGAGCAACTTAGGGCAGTTGCTGTTATCTGCACATAATAGGTAAGGAAATGGAGGCTCAAAAAGGCCATATGACTTAATTAAGGGAACACAAGCTAAGGAGCAAGGTCTCAAACTCTGATCTTTTGTTTCTGAGAAAAAAAAAGCCTTTTTTTCCTCATGGTAATGCATGGAATTTTCCCTGTTCATTATTTGTGTTTGTTTTGGGGATATGTGCATCTGTACCCATAGCAGCTCATTTCCCTTCTCAATTATGTCTGGCTTAACTGATATTAAAATGAGAGTTCGGAGAGCACATATCGAATCAGAGCTAGACAAGGCAATCAAGACCTGTTCTATGTGGTGGCAGGAGGTGTTCTGGAATCTAAAGCTAGCTAGAGGAAATCCACAAAATAAATAAGCCACATGAAGAAAATCAGGAAATGACTCTCATCTCCATAAAAATTCTGTGTATCCACAAACTACCTTTCCACCATGATTCTATATGTAATGTAGTTTTATAAGCACATTCTGAAGGTATAAGTCTATGTCAGGCTCATCCATCCATCCATCCATC
Source organism: Panthera onca (assembly GCF_046562875.1). Taxonomy (NCBI): domain Eukaryota; kingdom Metazoa; phylum Chordata; class Mammalia; order Carnivora; family Felidae; genus Panthera; species Panthera onca. The sequence goes on from NC_138348.1 coordinate 109,956,689, forward strand.
CATCCATCCATCCAATTAGTTCATTCTCCAGTTCTGGAGAAATAGATAAATGAGGTAATTTCTGCCTTTGGAAAGGCAAATTCATATTCTAGTGGGGGAGATGGACTATCGATAAAATCATTATAGAAGGCAATACCTATTACATGATCAGTAGAAAGGGTGTAGTGCAGAATAGGGTGAAGACATTGTTCAGATGGAAGGCTTCTCTTCCTGGGGACAATTTAGGCTGAAACCTGGCAGATGTAAGAACCTGGGTGGAAAAGATAAGAAACCCAGAGAAGTGGAAGAGCAAGTGAAGGGCTCTGATGCAGAAAAGGCACCTTAGCTTTTCTTTGTAGATCACAGTGTTGGTTCAGGTTCTGGGAAGAGCAGGAGAGAAAGACCTTTCCCACTTCCAATCTGGAAGAAAGTTATTTTGATGCTGTGTATGGGAATAGAGACTCCAGGGATCCCTGTGATTTACTTCCTATTTCATTTACCTGTGAGCCACCAGATTATGTTCTTTGGTAAGGTAGTCAATACTGATCCACTCTTTCAGACACACAGGAAACAACAGTTACTTAATTTTGAGCTATAAAATACACAGGCACCCTTGAAAATAATTGGGTGCTCCCCATATTTTTCACAAATTGCATTCAGCTTCAAAAACCAAGAGGAAACTGGCCCTTGCAAAGAGTAAAAGAAAAACAAATAATCTTCTACATTAAAACAACTCCATGATGCATCTGTTCAGTTAAATTGTCTTTTATTAGGTTCCTTTAAGAGCATTAAAATTATTTCAGAGTCTTGACCCTCTTATCTTTAATGTCATGCATGTCAAGACATCCCAGGAGATAGTTTTCCTCTGGAGTCAGTTTCCTGGCACATGGAACATTAAAACAACTGGGAAATTCACAAATATAATCTCCTTACAGTTAAGTTTGGACAAGATTTCCTATGTTAAGCCAAAAGAAGCATACAAGTATTTCAAAGTTCATTTTTAAAAGTGTTATATGCATGGTTCACAAGATACCATTATTTGACTCATTTACTCAACTACATTTCATTTCTAAATAATGGGAAAATAGAAGACAACTAGAAACTATAAATCTCAGTGTTGAACTTGATTACAAAAAGGTGCCATTTTAAACTTCTTCTTCCTGAAGAGACTTATTCTATTTAGTTTCATTATTTATCTACTGGGCCTTTTGTAACACTTCAGCCTTGCCCGACCAGGAAGGCCATTCTAATGGTTGTATATCCAAACTTAGGAGAGTCAGTGATCTGTCACCATCCTGCTGAGTTTAATCATATTCACTTCAGGAAACTATTTGCCTTGGGACTGTTCAGTCTGCTGTGGTGCTATAATTTATTATTTGAGGGAAAGTACCCATTTATATACTGCCAGCAAATCTTCCAGGAAAAAAAATTTTATAAATATCACATTGTTTCCAAGCTGAAATCAACATTTTTGTCATTTAAACAGGTCAAATCTCTGTAATATACAAGACAAAGCAAAAAAAAAATAGCAAACCCTAGGTATAAAACATAAATTTTAATGTATTTAACATATTACCAAAAACACTTGGTTCTGTTCACTTGATCCTTACAATGATCTTGCAAAGTAGGTATTGTTATTCCCATCTTATAGGGAGAAAACCAGGCTAGGAAATCCAAGTGTATTGTTAAGATTACCCTAGGAGAAGAAGCCTATATGTGTTTCCATTATTCTGAGTAGTTTTAATGCAAATAGGGAAGAACATGGAGAAAAGTTACAAAGCATACATAAAAACACTATTAACTAGTGTAGGAATAATGTTGGATAAGAGCAAGAATTCACATTATCATCACAGATATTCATTGAATCCCATCTGCATCTCCCTGTACCAGCGTGAGGAAGTTTGACCAAGTTTTGGTTCTCTGGGAAACCCAACTATTAATAGGCCCATGGGGAAAGTCTCTTGGTAAGTTTTACTCCCAGGGCTGGTGCTATATTTTCCCCACAGAAGATACCTGATCACTGGAGACTCTGCCTTGTGGCACAGGGTCCGTATGAGGCATTTTATTTATCTAATGCTATCCAGCACCCAAAGTAACACTGTGAAAGAGCACCCATGCCATTATTTCTCATCGTCTTTGGGTTGACTAGCTTCAGCTAGATGGTTCTTCTACTCCATGTGATTTTGCCACTGGTCCATAAACATCTGGGGACTTGTTCAGTTGGAATGTCAAGTGGACTGAGAGTTGATGCTGGCTATTAGCTGGGAATTCATGTGAGATGTCAACTGGAGTAACAAGTCTTCTCCATATAACTTGGGTTTTTCATATTAGGGAGACTAGGTTCTAAGAGGCAGCACTGTGAGAAGAAGCACTTCAAAAGGAAGCTGCATTAATTCCCCCATGAGCCACTTCCCCTGCTTTTTGTTGGCTAGTTTAAAATTTAGAGAGAAGAAACTAGTCTCTATCTCTTTATGTGACCATCAGCATGAACATAAAGAGGGCAATAATTGTCCAAGGCCATCTTTGCAATCAAACTCCCATAAAAGTCAAAAGTCTGGTAGGTAGGGAAGCCATAGATATGACCAATTTAAGAGTGCCCTCCCAAAGACCCTTCCATTATGTAAATGTCATATACACTGAATTGCAAATTACCCTGTTAATATACAATCAAAAATTACTAGAACAAGGCCAAAATTGTGGGAGACTTTTTGGATGAGGTAATGTTTTGAACCTCTTCTGACTAAGATGATAAACAGACTGAAAAACTTCAGTGAGACAATAGTCAGCTTATGTTTATATAATACAAGTAAACTGGACAGTAATCCATAATAGTGATATTTGCCTGAGTTTATGTTTTGAGCATAGAAAAAGCAGCCTATGTGCATGCGTTTGTGTGAGTTTTATTGTAAAGACAAGCTGGAGCAAATCAGACAGACTATATTTTAAGGTCCTGTTCTAGGGTTGATTCTTATAAAGCCCTATGAATCAATCTGGATAAAAGCTTTAATGATAACCAAGTAACATATTTGTGACAGATGGTGGACCAGATGACTGAATATGCATTACGTTGGTTCCTTGCCAAACAACTTTTAAATACACAGCCTGTCGAGTGATTGAAAATGAGTCATGGATTTATAAAACACGTTATATTCATAATAAGACAAAACTAAGAAAAATCTATAGAGGCTAAAAGAGCATCTTCTGTGGGGAAAAAATCTGAACAATGCAAAATAGCATCCATCCTTATAACAGTTCCATACAGTTATTTAAAAGCCATGGCCAGAGGCTGCAGTGAGCACTGTGTTAGCATTCTGATATGATGGAACAGAGCTAGAATACCAAGCAGCTGTGAGGCAAGCCTGGTCTCAGAAACAGTCGGATATGAGGGTCAAGAAAAGGGGGGGAGGATAAACAAGGAAATGATTAAAATTACCCAGAGTGGATACTCTCAAGGAGATTCAATCTCAAAACTGCTTTAAGAACAGGTAAGAACAGAAAGCATAAGAAATCTCTACTTATTTAGTTGTTCCAAATACAATTAGTATTTTTAAAGCAGCTATTTAAAAAGCCCAACAAAATAGAGATTATAGCTAGAATGATTACTGTTCTGTGAAAGATGAAGTAGGTCTAGAGAGTAACAAATGATACTGGGTGGTAAGAGCACCTGATTAGTTTTATGGCTTTCAATGTAATTCAGATGATTATATATACACATTTATTCACATATTACATACCAGGGAGAGGAGGTGGGGGGTCAGTAATTTATCTACAGAGAACTCCTACACAAGACTGATCCCTCCAGGTTTCCCTGGTGAGGTCCATCCACCTCCTCTAGAACATAAGACCACAAGATAATGACACTCCCACCCACGAGCTCCATCCTCCTGGCAAAGTGTTGTGCAAGCTGGGAGCAGTCTGTCTCTGTGGCTAAGGCACACAATGGTTTGGCTATAGAGAGCTCAGGTGTGACTGGGCACATTGTATGGGACAGCTGTGCTATAATACTTGAGATTTGTGAGTGGTGCTGTTTCTTCCCCAACACAAGTTAGATGCTCTTAAATACCATATGTGTCTCAAGGAAAATGAGGGATGAACCCTTCCTCCCTCCAGCAATACCAGTCATTTGCTAGCCACTCAGCTCACAGCTCTGTACAAATTCCCTGTCTAGTGGGTGCTATAAAGCCATGGTTTTATCAACTCTCTCTTTGTGGAACTGCAGGCCTATTACACTCATAAAAAGACAGAGAAAAAGGTTTGTGAGTTTTTCAAGATATAGTCTAGTCACCTGGGCTGCTGCCATCTACACATTGCAGACAGAAGCCCAAAATCAAGGTCATCTCACTGCTGGACTTGTAGTACTAAGAATGGCTTTATGACCACATGACCTTTAAGTCTGCTATTTATGGGGATGAGAGGGGAAAAGGCTCAGTTTTAACAAGAAAAAAAAAACATTAAAAAAAACCTTTATATGAAAAATGCCTTTCTTTCTACTCCTCCTGCTGCAGAGCTTCAACAGAGCAAACTCTACCCCAGTTCTCCTTCTACCCAAGCACCAGGCATATTCTGCCAATAAAGGAGGCTGCCAGCTCGCTCCAGCACCTGAGTCCTCTGTGAGGGACTTCTCAGGACTGAACATTCCCCAGGTCCCCACTGGAGGACACCAGCCAGAGTAAAGCAGCTTTCAGGGAGGAAGCAGGGGCAGAGAAGAAGGCAGTGATCCTAAGGTTGAGTGCTTACCACCCGGAATTAGCATTTGGTTCTGATTTTAATTTCAGACTGGGTGAACCAGAAACTCCAGAACTCATGCTCACATAGACAGATCCCTCTGGATGGTCCTCCAAAAGCTGACTGGTCAGAAAACTGCTCCCAAGTAATGCCACACAGGAGGGTAGAACTTGTAGTGAATAAGCCCAGGTTCCAGGCACTCCATTCCCACACAAGAAAACCTAAGATTCTGAGTGACTCCACTCTCAGGAGTCCCCTCTCACAAGGAGGTAATGTCAGTATTCCCTCTGGAAATTGAGAAGGGATTAGAAGAGGGAGAGTTAACAAGAGTTGTTACAGAGATCAGACCTCAGAGTTTCAAGATCTCTAGTTACAGTCTGACTCCTCAAAAAGGTCTCCTGACTCTGCAATTGAGAATAACCCCCTCCCTATAATCTACAATAACACTCTATAATTTTCTTCAATGCATTGTCACTATCTGATATATTCTTTAAAAAACATTTTTTTTAATGTTTTATTTATTTTAGAGAGAGACAGAGTGTGAGTGGGGGAAGGGCAGAGAGACAAGGAGACAGAGAATCTGAAGCAGGCTCCAGGCTCTATGCTGACAGCTCAGACAGCTGTCAGGCTGTCCGACAGTCTCCTCAGACAGAGCTCCAGGCTCTGAGCTGTCAGCATAGAGCCTGACACGGGGCTTGAACCCACAAACCATGAGATCATGACCTGAGACAAAGCCAAATGCTTAAGTGACTGAGCCACCAAGGCTTTTATCTAATATATTCTTATTTTCATTTATTATTTCCTTTCACTAAATGTCAGAGAATGGTGCCCTTATCTGTCCTTCTCACTGATTTTGCTCAGTTCCTCAAACAGGGCCTGGAACAAAACATTTAGAAAACATTTTTGTGTGTGTTTTCCTTTTATTTTTCCTCTGCATAAATATGTATATATATTTGCAATTATCTTGTATATATAATTTTTACCTTCTTTTCTATTAAGTATTATATGCATTGATTCACGTAGCAACACAACCTTCATAACAGTAACTTTAAATGACTCCTTAGTATTCAGAGTGGCGTGAACATACTGCTATTTCTAGGTACCTAATTTACTTCCACTTTGTATATTATTACAACAAAATTTATAATAAACATATAATTTAGCATCTTTTGCATATGTTTTCATATTCTTTTGAACTATTTATTTAGAATAAATAAGAAGACTAAATAAATGGATTTAAATCTTTTTATGTTTGATTCCTAGCAACCAATTCCTTTCCAAAAGTGTTGTAGCAATTTAACATACTCAAGACATGGTGCAATGAACTTTCCCATGAAGAATTCCTAACTCAGCAGCTGCTTTTCTTTCTTCACTGTTCATGTCCTCTCAATGATCTCCAATGGTGAGGGCAGAGAAACGTCTACTTCATTCCTCTATGTGGTAGGTGACCATGGAGCCACATCTGCCACTGAGAAAGTCACACCTGAGAAAGGACCTTCATTTACTTAACCACATTTAGGCCTGCACATTGACTGCAAGAAGATTTAGAGCTTATAACACATGGTAGGGAAATCATGTGGGGCCACATTTCCACAGGTCCAAAATGGCCACCAGATGACAGAAGATTACTTTTGTAAAGATAACCTCCTGCCTTGAGCCACCCCATATAACTACATAACTTGGAGAACATTTCCAAGCATTGCAAGAGATTTTCTAAGAGTTTCATGATAGATGTTTTCACTTTTATTACCCTACAGTCCGTGACTTTCCTTAATCCTGACTGGTATCCCAAGAGGACACCTCACTCGCCTTCCAAGTCAAGAGTTAACCAAACAAGGGGTGAATGTTTCAATTTACCATGAGCTGAAGGCTTGAAGTTGTCCTGTGAAAGTAATTTACATTACCGTTCCCCTGAGAGCCATAAAGGGCTTCTTAGATATTGGTTTGTGTGTCCCTCATGTAACAGGGGGTAGAAAAGCATAATTATCTCTATTTTTCACATTAGTTGAGGTGAACTTAGCCAAAAAAAAAAAAGTCAGCTAGTTTCTATTCTTGAGTTCCAATACAGGATGTATTTTATTCCACTTCATTTATTAATTTTATTATAAGATCATTGGTCCTCAAAATTTCCTATTTCTAAACTTCATCACTCTTGTTTAATTGCTTTCCTTTGGAGGAAAACAGTGAGTACAACAGTGTATTCTAATACTCAGGAATTTTGAACAATGCTGAATATTGAATAAACTACAAGTCTCTTCAGTTTCATAAGAAATAATTCAGATGGAGCTGATTTCTCAGCATAACAATTAAGTATGGTTTTGCTTGAATTCCATGCACTTATACTTTTGTCTTTTCACTGATTTTCTTTTGTCCTCCGAGAATATGTCTGATTTTCTAATTTAATGTTGATTAAAGTTTAGTCAACATGAAAATACATCTTCTCCAATCTGCTGGAAACTGAAGCCCTACTATTTCCTCATTTTTCTCTCCTAAGTGTGAATCATTTATCAGTCCCTCCTTCAGGTCATATAGTAATCATTTAGATAGGATTCAGTATTGGGCAACAGAGACAGAAAATCCTGAGCAGTCTTATCTTCTATACTTAGTGGCTCTCAAAATTACAGACTATCAGATGGAAGTATCTTTAACTTCTATTCCTTTTTGTTTATTTTCCCAGGATAGGTTTCAGATATTGATATTGATAAAGGATAATAATGCTCTAAAGTACCAAGAAAAATATTAAAATATTGGCTTATTACCACTTACACATCTTCTGCTACTTAAGCCACATGCTGATAAGTTCTAATTAAATTTATTTGAGGCACGTCACACACACACACACACACACACACACACACACACACACACACATCTCCATTAGTATAGAGTGCCCTTGATTATTGGGGTAAAGCCTGCTTTGACAGAGCAAAATCAGCTAGTTAAAAAAGAAATGCTTTTGCTTAAAGTACTTTTTACTGGTTTTCAAAACCATTACTTCTCTTCCTTTCTTCTTTACTTTCCTTACACCTGTTTAGAGATTCATAAATTACTGGCTAAATGATTTTCTAGTCATTAAATGACTTTCTACTCATAGGTTGAGTAGGATAAAACTCATTGTTTCCACATGAAAAAATATCAATTTAGTTTTCAAGGAGTCTAAATTAACTCTCAACTCTCAGGGAAGAGCTCACTCTTCCTTAACCATACCTTTAAGTCAGGGACAAATATGCCCAAACAACATCATCCAAACAAGAGCTCAGTGAAAAGGAAAAGATCTGAGAACAATGAGTGGACTCTGGAAAGGGTGGAGAATAGCCAGTATTTCCATCCTTTTCCTTGATTTTGGTTCTGCTAAAGGTGGTCTGACAGATCCTAAGGATTGTTGGGTGTCCAGAAGAAAAAACAGGAGAATTTTTAAAATTATTCCTTCTTTTGGTCTAATGGGAACCTAATGGCAGTGTGAATAGTAGTGAACAAGCAATTTTTAAGACCACTGAGCTAGAATATTCTATTTTCCTCAGCAGCTACACAGAATCAGTTCTAGAAAATAATGAATCTAAAGCCAAATGTAGTCAAAAGACACATTTCTAGGAAAAGTATGCAACTACTGTTTCTTAACTTTCATCCCTAGGTATTGGCATTTCATATCACCGCTACAAACACGTCTGGGAAATAATTCTAGTTTTGGAGTTAGTTAGGGCCAGCTGTTTTGTACTTGGGCTACCATTAACTTCTTCATAGCATTCATCAACACTGCATTCCCATGATTGTTTGATGAGTCACCGCCTCTCTAGACTCTAAGATCTTTAGGCAGAGGAACCATGTTTTATCATATCCACTGCCTCATCTCCAGTTCTGAGCACCAGTAGGCAATCCATAAATATTTTTGAATGGATGAATGGAAAACTGAATAAATGAATAAATGAATAAGTATATAGTTGAAAGGTCAGCCCAAGTCTGAAAGATTTCCAAAGAACTTATAAAATGTGCTTCAATTGCTCTACACACAAACATGGATAAACACACACACACACACACACACACACACACACACACACACAGATCTGTCATCTTCAGGCTCATTTGTAAGGTGTTTGGAAAATATTTGAATTTTAATCAACTGTCTTATCCTTAATCAAAACAAATATTTATTCTCAAATCGTCTTTCCTTGTATGTGTGCATGATTTAACACAGGTGCTTCTGGAGGGCCTTTTCAGATACAATTTTCCAATTCTGTAACAATTTATTCAGACATTTCAACCTGAGAGCACCTGGATGAATTTTAGATAAGAGCCCTTACTTTTCTTCTCCTTTTTCCCCCCACAATACCATAGAACTCATGTTTTGTTAATTGTAAACAGTCTCCAATCTATATTGATCCTGGATTTATATGTTTACTCTGCCTAAAAAAAAAAAGTGTATCTACACTGCTGATTGCAAATACAAATTAAGCACCAGCTGGGCCTGTGAGTCAGTGTTTAAGGATTACTGCAGCCTTATATCATGGCATAATTCCAGTTGTAAGATCAATCATGTATAATAAATACTCAGCATAAGCCTAAGGTTTTCTCTGAAGAATTTCAAAAATGAGGACAAAAAGTTTTGAACAAAAATAAAGTTGACGAAGGCCATCTTTAGCCACCACCACTGATGTTTTAGCCTTCCTGATTATAACAGGCTGTTCCTTTTCTAAAGAGTGGTACAAACGCATTGGGTGAATAATAACGCCATTCGTCTGACTCATTGCAGTCCGGGAGGAACAGTGGAATGACAACATGTGGCTGTAGAGGAGCTGATGAGAAGCCCCAGATCTGCTACTCTTTTGCTTGTTTTATGGACCTTGACAACATCTAAACACATTGGAGCCTAATTTAGTCTATTCATCTGTCAGAGCCTGAGCCCTGGCCCTAGCTGGATAACTGTGAACAATTACTTAATCCACTTAAGACTGTTTCCTTATCCATAAAATGGGGAGAGGTACACTACTCCCCTTGGCAAGCTGCAGTGAGGATTGAGTGAAGTAATACTTGTATTGCACTTGGAGCACAGGCTAGAACACAATAAACACTCTATAAATAGGCATTACTATCATTATTATATATTCTCTGTGAACAGCATATATTTTGTTTTCGCAATTCAAAGCACACTAAAATCTGATGATTAAATTCACTTATAGAAGCAACATTTGGGCCCAGGGGGGTTGTCTGCAATTCCCCCTTGTTCCTGGCTCCACCTGCCTTTAACCTTCATGCAGTATTTTCAGAACCTTGGAGCACTGTATTCATCTTGCCCATAACAAAGTACCACAGACTAGGGGGCTTGAACTACAGAAACTTATTGTCTCACAGTTCTGGAGGCTGGAAGTCCAAGATCAAGCTGTCAGCAGAGCTGGTTTCTTCTTGGTCTCTCTACTTGGCATGCAAACATCTGTATTCTCTCACTTTGTCTTCACATGGTTCTTCCTGTGAGTATGTCTGTGTCCTAACATCCTCTTCTGATAAGTACCCCAATCATAGATTAGGGTCCAATCCTAAAGACCTCATTTCAACTTGATTACCTCTTTAAAGACCTTATATCCCCACATGGTTGCCTTCTGAAGTACTGTGAATATAAGAATTTAAGGGACACAATTTAGCCCATAAAAAACACTAAATTCAGTTCAACTATTACTCCCTGATCTCTGTTTCAAGTCAGCTCTGGTAAACACTGAACTCCTTCCTTGTTATTTGGCTCTTGGAAGGGGAATGGTATAGAAGGATAAGGTGAACACAGAGACCCTATCCTACCAAGGATCAGTGATTTCCAAGAGCACATTTCAATGACCTGGAGCTAAGCATGGAGGAAAAAAACAGAGAAATTAAGTTCTCTTTGTCCCCAACCAATAGAAGCTTCATTTCTGCCCCCAACCACCCACCCCCTCAAGGTCAGCTTTCTTCAGACAAGTTTCCAAGGTCCAAGATCCAGGCTTTCACATGCCAGCGTCAGAAGTCTGCTGGGATCTCACACTTCCCACCAGCAGCCAGAAAATGACAAATTCAGCTGATCACATGTAGATGTTGAGGATATGGCCCTTCACTATGGGTGTTTGCCTCTGAGATTCAGCAGAGTCCATCTGGGGTTATTCTCCCTCAGCTATGACTTCTCTTTCTCCAATGGGGTCTTGGTCTCCACCATGTCTTGCTACTGCCACCTCATTCTTGCTGTTCCTTTGACAGCAAGCTGCCTGGATGCTGTTCTTCACTCCCATTAGGAAGGTGTTGGAACCCTTAGTGGTGTTTGTTGTTGGATTTGACTCTTGGAAAGAGAGAAAAACTCAGCTCTAAGCTTTAACCCAAGAAGCTCACCCCAAGGGAGCTTTATTCCATCTTTCTGAGCACCTCATTTCCTTATATTCTGAGGAACACTCCTGAAGTACCTCAGGCATTTCCGCAGAAACCTATTTACCAGTAGTTACTCAGTATTATGAAGGTAGGTGTGTTCTACAGAGAATTCATCTAAATTCCCTTTCTGGGAAGGAGTGGAATATAGTGAGTGAAAAGGAAACAGGCTTTGTGATTCAGAGAACTAATAAAATTCTGGTTCTCACCCTTTACTCCTTTTTTGGAATAAGTCCTTGGAAAGAGCCTACTAGGTGCCCTGCAGCTGTAACCTTGAGTAACATAAATAATCTGCACTTCAGTCTTTTAATCCACAAAATGAGAACATAATTATTGCTTTGTATAATTCTTACAAAAATTGAGTGGCATCAGGAATGGAAAGGCCTTGGCTTATTGCCATTCAATAAATAGTAACTAATATTATTATTGATGTCAGTGTTATTATTTTGTTCAAAGTAATTGTCAGTATTATCCAGTAGACCCATAGTACTTTGTACTGGACCTGCCACCTTATTAGCACTGGTCCTTATTCCCCCTTTCAGCAAGGTCTCCTTTTTTCTAGATTTCCTAAAACATTTCTCATTTGTCCATTCAAAATACACATTTTTAATGTCAACTATGCCCCACGTAGAGAACCAAACCCAAGGTGATACAATGGTGAAAAAATGCATAGTCCCTGAAAGCAAGGTACAGTAATGTGGAAAACAGACATTCAACAAGTGATTTCAGATGTGGCATATACTATGCAGGACTGTGGAGTGCTTTGGGGACCTTTACCAATAGGACCTATGTGAGTAACATAACCACTGCCAGGTGACACCTTCAGCTGTTTAATAAAGTTAGTTAAGAGGCACCTGGGTGGCTCAGTCTGTTAAGTGTCCGACTCTTGATTTCAGCTCATGTCATGATCTCACCATTCGTGAGATCGAGCCCTGTGTCAGGCTCTGTGCTGACAGCTTAGAGTCTGTTTGGGATTCTCTCTTTCTCTCTGCCCCTCTTGTATTCTCTCTCACTCTTTCAAAATAAATAAACATAAAAAATAATATATTTAAAATTAGTGAAGAAAACACCTATAGCCTCTAAACTACATACAAACACGGGTATGAGTTAAAATCTAGCTAAGTTATATCAGCATCCCTGCAGTAATTCAGCTTTCTGGATATTCCCACAACTTGTGTACATTCTGTCCAAAGTGACAGTGATAGGAAAGGCATGTCCTGTCACTTCTGGGAATGTATGTGTTGTTATTTCATGAGACTTGGCTTTCACAAAATATAAAGACCTGACATGGCCTTCTGTTATGAGAACATTCTTTCTGGGTCCATTCCTTGCATTACAATTTCATTTCCTAATGCATATCATGTCAACCCAGTCAGAGTAGAGGTAGTAGATCGGAAAACTGGCTGTGGTTTTCAATATGAGCAATGAAAGCAAATTAAGATGAACCCAGACTTCTGCTTCTATTCCTTCCCATGACCTTACACATCTCAATTACAGGTTGGATTTTTTTTTGTTTGTTTGTTTGATTGGGATTTTTTGGCTTTGTTTTGTTTCTCTTTCTCTTTCTTTCTGTTGTTGCTTTAGTACAGTTGGAAAGAACTGAGAGGTCAAATTCTCTGTACTCAAAAATGGGGTTGCAGAGACAAAGGGAATGGGTCCATCATGCCATGAATTCATGTTCTTTGGAAAATACATTGCAAATTTTCACTGACCAGAATGGAGCAGTGGATATGCACTCTGGGGACAGTTTCCTGCAGTAATCCAGTTAGGGACACAGATCTCTCCAAAGAGAAATAGGAGACAATCAGCACTGTGAAATAGCTTTCTGCTTATTAAAGGTGATAAGCAAGCAGGAATGTAAATCACATAAGCCAGCTGAAAGCATAAATGGATAAAGCAGCTTACACACTATGACTGCTTATATGGTTTAAGATCCTCCTGGACATGTAAGGCAGGAGAGCTTCTGAGAGGTGCCCAAGAGGGTTATTTTTTGCACACTCTGATCTCCATCTGATAACAGATACAGTGGATCTCCTTGACAACCAAGATAGGAAGGGGTTCACAGAATAGCTCAAAACCCATTTGGTAAAACAAAACTATAATGAACATAAAAATTATTTTTTTCCTTTTTATTATAAAATCAATATATTTGAAAATGCTTTCTAAATATTTAAGAAAAATTTAAATATATTGAAGGATACTTTAAAAATACAGATATGCAAGAAGAAAATATATACAGATATATAAACCTTCACGCACTTACAGGCATCTCTCCGTGTTATTTTAATGATCAAATGATGTTCCTCTGTATGGAAGTAACATAATTTAATTAAACAACCTTGTATTGACAGACAGTCAATTATAATTTCTCTCCATTATAATTAAGGCTGCAATAACTACTGCCTCAGTGAATGGCCTTTAGCTATACATGGCACAGTTGTGATTATTTCTTATGATACTTGTCTAAAATTGGAATTTCTGGGTCAAAAATGTACACATTTGAATAGTTCCCGGATAATTACTGGCAAATTTCCATGCAGAATGGTATTTATTTCCCCCTCAGCAGCACAGTCTATGAGAATCCACATTTCCTGGGGACATGTTCTAAATAAAAACAGTGATTTCCATTTTATTTCTTATTTCTTATGCACAAACACAAACTAAATCTTGCTCATTTTCCCCCCTGCTAGTTCTCCTATCCTATCTCCTCTCAGACTGCTGCTTGAAATTCTTCCCACCTAATTCTCTGTGTGTGGTCTAATGGAGCTGGCCCTTTTCTGGGCAGACACTTTATTCTTTATCAGAGAAGAATTCAATGCTTCATCTGACCCTGACTTGACAGCTTGGAGGTTTGGCAATAAACTCTCTTTATCTTGCTTATCAGTTCTGAAGGTCAGAGGTAAGCCTGCAAATCCAAGTGCTATTTTTGACACCGAAAGCCAAACATTCCCTGTTCATCAGAAACATCACAAACACTCTTTGTTTCTTTTACTAAATGCACTTCTGGGAACCCTTGATTTATTATATTCTTCTTTCAGCCCTGTGTAATGACCTGCTACTATGTGATAAGGAAAAGATTGATTTTGCTTTCCTTTTGTAAAAGAAAACACAACTTCCCTATTTGAAAAATCACCCATGCTAAGAGATATGAACTGTGGTACCTCCTAGCATCAGTCCTCTTTGACCTTGGCACCAATTAGCAGAAGTGCTTCTGATGTCATGGTCTCCTGTCATCTACCACAACAGCCAACATGTAACTATAGGCGACACAGAACTAGCCCTGTGCTGTCCAATCCAGCAGCCACTACCCACACGTGACTATTTGAGCTCAATTATTAAATAAATTTGAAAAACCTTTCCTCAACTGTACAACCGACATTTCAAGTGATCAATAGGTCAATATGGTTAGTGGCTACTGGACTGAACAATGCAGATTGCAAAACCTTTCTCCATCAACAAAGAAAATTCTACTGGACATCTTTTAACTAGAAATTCAGTTTTGATAATTGTCAATAAAGGACTGAGGGTAAATTTAAAAACAGAATTTGTAGTTCACGTCTTTATCAGGTTCAGGTCATTCTTTTCCTGTATTTTGCTCCTTCTTTCCCCAAGTTCACGTGTTTCTTCTTTCAAAGCATCCTATCCTCTTTAATTCCAAAATTACATCTCTGGTTCATGCACTGCTTGGAAAGGAATATTTACCAATCATTGGCAGTGACGAAATTTGATTATAGCAACAAATAGTATTAAAATGCAGGAGATAAATCACTGTGTCAGCAGCATATCCATCCCAGACCAATGTTCCCAACCCTGGACCCTATCTCTCTTACTTTCTACATCCTTACCATGAACCACCAATCTTAGAAAAAGCCTCTGGGCAAGGCTACCTAATGGTCTCAGTTATTTATCCAGTACAAATTTATTGAGCACTTGCTATGTGTCCAGCACTGCCCAGAGGATACAGTAATGCTTCCAACAAAGTATCTGCAATTAGGGAACCATGAATTTTAGCAAACTAGTAAGCACCGTGATCTATGATTTTATAGTTTTCTTAAACAGAGCAAGCCTCTTTTAAATTTCTCATGTATAATTTGTTTTCACTTTAGACTCCAAACTCTTCTCCATTTCATACTCACTCAGCTTGGATAATCTTGCATCTTTCATTCATAAAAATCCCTTTATTCTCATTTAATAATTGCTTCAATGTGCTACTTTCAACAGAGAACTTTACTAGGTTAACAGGATCAAAATGATCACTCCCAGACAACAAGGAACAATTTTTTTCTTGCCATAAGACATACAATAAATGAAAAAGGAGTTTATTTCAAGCCAAATTCATGATGACCAGAATAGCTAGCTTTCAATAGTCCATCCTGCGGACCACAGAGATATGATGTATAGGCACCAATGTTTCAAAGGCAAGCTTCTGACAACACATGGAACAGCTTTTATTTTCTGTCCAAATACAGGAAACATTTCTTACTCAATAGACATTAATTAACGAAGAGTAGATGGAAACCTGGTGTCATGGGAAAGTGGATTTCATATGAGGTTTTTAGTATTTACTCAAAGAAAATTCTTAGGACAATTTATCCCTCCCCGTGGATGGGTGGATGTGAGCTTATTTCAGATGCTATTGTGATTCAGGATTAGCCAGCTGAGAGGGTTGAAAAGAGGAATTTTTTGCTAGTTCTTTTCCCTACCGACAGACATTCAGTTCGAAGTGATAAACATGTGTGGGAATCTGTTCAAAATAATAATGCTAAATCATTGTGAAGACATTAAAGGGAAAGTCTCAAGTGTTGCTGAAATATTGAATAATGAAAAAGCAGTCCAGATTATTTGAAGCATTCTGATTAATTGAAATTGATGACCAGCTGCCAGTTCCCTGACAAGAAATAATAGGATCCTTTGTTAGATAACAGAAAAGAAAAATATTAAGCCAAATATGGCCCCTGTTGTTAACGGGTTGAAAGGCAAGGTTTACATCTGCACCACACACACTGATACTTTCTGATTAAATTTCTTATTTAATATTCAATCACAACATTAATATTCAAAGCATTGCAGGCAGAGCTTGAGGTGAAAGCTCTTTCCCAGAACTACATATACTGGGAAAATGTTTTTTTGTGAGAATCTCTATTTCTTTAGGGATTTGAGATGACCTTTTGCTGCTGATACACATAGGCAAGTGAAAGTCCTGATGAAGATATCTGTTTTACTGTTTATTCATGCAATAATTCATTATTTTCATTCTGCTGATGATTTCTAATTTGTGCATTACCTTTTTATTCAGCCAACATTTATTGAGTGCCTACTTTTCATCTAGGGAATGAAAACTCTGCCTTTTGAAGAAATAGAAATAGTGCTCACACCATTCATAATAAAATTATCGAATTTTTTTCATCTCTACCTGATGCTCTACTGGACATCAAATTGGGTCATTTTCAATGGTTTCTACTGTCTCAGAGTTTATCAAATGCAGCAGGTTTTTACCTCATTGATAGACAAAGAATAAGTCACTCTCAATGAAATCAAAGGGTGTCAAAAACAATATGGCTAATTATTTTTGTAGATTTTTTGCAACTGTTATTATTTCCAATTTTTGAGTTTTATAACTGTTGTTTTCCCATGTCATTAAACATACTAGCTTAGTATCAGAAAGGCACTTAGAAGTTGTTTGAGAATATGTGCCTAACTTCCAAGGATGTAATAGAAATCTCTCATTATTCAGATGGACTCTCTCATTTTCTTCTCATCCTTATAATTTTGTCCATCCTTATAACTGACTCTTCTTGATTCCAAAGAAAGTTGTTCCTGAGCTGCTCTTGATGGAGTGAAATGCTTTAGGAGGTACAAAAAAACTGGAGTTACTCCTTGACTCATAGCACGAAAACCTTTATTCATCTTTCCTTCAATCATAATGTGTAGAGTTTACAGTAAACACAGCTGTGTGTGTGTTTGCCAAAGATTATTCACAAAATATGGCTCATCCCTAATCTAACTGAATAAGATATTAATGGACTTCAGAATGATGGGACTTTTAACACACACACACACACACACACACACACACACACACACACACACACACACAAATGTTCCTAAAAAAAAACCTGACAACAAATCTATCATAAATGCTACTTATATTCATGGCTACAAAACTTACACTGAAAGCAACGGGCTACCGAGGTATGCAAGAATATACAGTGATCTCTTATGTGGATCCTGAGAAACATAACAGAAACCCATGGGGGAGGGGAAGGAAAAAAAAAAAAAAAAAAAAAAAGAGGTTAGAGTGGGAGAGAGCCAAAGCATTAGAGACTGTTAAAAACTGAGAACAAACTGAGGGTTGATGGGGGGTGGGAGGGAGGGCAGGGTGGGTGATGGGTATTGAGGAGGGCACTTTTTGGGATGAGCACTGGGTGTTGTATGGAAACCAATTTGACAGTAAATTTCATATATTAAAAAATAAAAAAAATAAAAAATAAAAAAAAAAAAGAAAAAAAAAAAAGAATATACAGTGATCATAACTGTGTTATTCGCTAGTGAGTCCTGCTGAGCCTTGGTCCTCTACACACAATAACTCTAAGGACCTACATCCACGCATGAGTAATCATTAATTGAGGAACAACTTTATGATTCTTAGAAATATGATTCCTGTCCTCAAATAGTACAACAGTCCTTTCCTCTCTGATTTCTTTCTTCACATGGGGATAAAGCAATATCAAAGTTGAAGCATAGGTTTTAAAACAATTAAAAATGGCATTTGAATAACTTTAAGAACAAATTTCATGACTGCTCTCTTTATCCCTAGTGTGATTCA
The DNA here is from genome assembly GCF_046562875.1 of Panthera onca. NCBI lineage: Eukaryota > Metazoa > Chordata > Mammalia > Carnivora > Felidae > Panthera > Panthera onca. The sequence goes on from NC_138348.1 coordinate 109,974,597, forward strand.
GGGAGGTAATTGATATTGTAGGGGCTGAGGGCAGACTGCCTCAAGATGGGCCAGTTGGGCATAAAGATTATATTGAGCTGGAGGCAGCTGATATCCTGTGGGCTCAACAGAAATTTCTGCCCCTCCTTTTACTTCATAGAAGAATCTCAGCTATGGGTCTTTCCCAGAACAAGGGTTATTACCAGAGATAAAGTTTATCTGAGTGATCCTTCTATATGGAAAACATCTAATTACCAAACACCTACTCTTCTTATTGCCTCATAAATTCCTTTTCTCTCAAGTTACGTATCTCCTACCCCCCTTCTCCTGAGTTCAGGATGAGGTATATACCTCATTTTGCCTGTCTTTCATATTTCCATGTCTTTGTGGATTCCCATTATGCAAAATTAAATGTTATTTTATTTTGTTAATTGGTCTTCTGTCAATTTTATTCTTAGTTCAGCAAAAGGACCTTGAAGAGGACAGGGTATTCTTGCTCATGTGACAATATTAAGAATTCTGTTTCCTTGAGAAACAGGAAAAGCTGGGACTTAGGGAGAGTAGTTTAAGACGGTGACTGTGACAAAATCAGAGTTTTAATACATGTCCTTAGGCTTGTTAGCAGCTATTTGGTTAGGTAACTTCTTTTGTCAAGAGAATTTTTATGAAAAAAAGCATCAAAGATGCATCCATTTGTCTGAGTGTAATCTTAATCATAAATAATCCTGACCATGACCACCACTTTGAGAAGTTTTCCTTATGTTCTTCTAATATAGTAAGATACAGGTGGGCATGTGAAGTGTCCTTGGGTGCCAGCCTGCTGCTATATTAGCCATAAAATACAGGGAATCATGGCACTATTGCCTTGGTTGCAAGATGTGAGAAAACCTACCTGGGCACTTCCACATCTCTCCCTGTGTTCTATTGACAAGACAACAGGATGTGGATGAATGTGCCCAATTCAACAGCCTCCTCTGAGAGTTTATGGTTAAAACAAGAGAAGGTATGGAAGAATGTCACTGATTCCATGTGTGAACACCTTAACATTCCACAAACTCAGTCATGCTAAATTCAAGGTCACTGATTTTGGAAAAAAGGCCAGGCTGACCAAGTATCATTGCTGACTGCTCAATTAATAGGTCTCTAAAAGCTCAGTGAAATGTGTAATAATGTCCAACACCTATTGCCAAAATGACAAAATAAAATTTAATTTCCTAGAAACTGATAAGATCATAGGTAGTTATAGTTAAAAAAAAAAAAATGACACAGTGCTTCCTCTTAATTTATAAAGTATCCCTAAGATTTTCCTTGGAGTCAGTGAAATATGTATTTAAATTCAATGTTTGTCACTTACCTAGCTGTGTGATATTGTAAAATATTTATGTAGCTCTCTATGTCACCATAAAATGGAAATAATAATACCCAGCAGAATTGTGAAAAAGATTTAATAAAATAATGTTTACCAATGGTTCCCCATAAGGTATGATTTTGCTCTTCAGTGGATATTTGGCGATATATAGCAGAATACATTCAATTATTTGTTGAACACCTACTATAAATACTACAACATAAGGAAAATACAAAGGATTATAACTCCATGATATGATGATTATCTTGAAAAATACATAATAGAAAAAGAAGAGTTTAGCATTAGTGCATAGGAAAAATGATTAAGAAACAAGAAGTGGTGGTCAACTTCCAAAATAGCAGTGACCTCAGGGAACTCTTCTCCCGTAACAATGAAAATATTGGCAAAACAATGGAAATAAAACATTTCAGAATGTGAGCAATTAACCAAAGTTACCAAGTAAACTCAGAATCATCTATCCAAAAAATAATAATAATAAGACAGCACATTCTGTATCATTTTACTTTGGAGCTAACCCCATCTCCCTTCCCTTCCTAGCTAAGAACTCAGTAACCAAAAGCCAGCAGACTTGAAGACAACAGTAAGATAATGATTGATTTTTGAGCTCTGTAAAAAGTACCTTCAAACAAAATCAAACTTTTGTCCACAGTTTTAGATCCTTGGAAAATGGGTATTCTCAGCATGTGATGGCTATTTGACGTGACATACAGCTTAGCTCAGCAGGGGAGTAAGGAAGAAGTAGGTAACCTTTAAAAGCTTCTACATATCCCTAGGGATCTAAAAGGCTGAGCTTCTACAAGTCTTTGTGCATACCTAGGAAAGATCCAAGAAAGCAAAATTCCTTAGTCACTAGTATTTTCTTGACCTTGAGGCCATGACCAAGCAGGAAGTCAAAGTTAAAAGTGTGATATAAACCAATATCATTGGCAAAAAGTCAATGACATACAGGAAGGGCATTAAAGGAAATCTTGTGACCAATCATTGACTGACTACCAAATTACATTGATTAAGAAGTCACACCCAGGAAGCCAGGCTTAAAAATAAAGACAAAAACACTTCCTAAATGTCTAGAAGAGAAATGAGTAGCCACATACAGGAGGGAAGACAAAATCTACACAATTAGCCCACAATTGTCTAACTAAACAAGCAGCAATAGAAAAAACTCAAACAACATAAAAACAATAACAATAAATCTTGGTAGGGAAAGAATATTCTCATTACACTGTATTAATGTACAGTCCCCCCCTCCCCCCCGCCAAAATAGGAAATGGGCAAACCAATGTCAAGTATGCCACATACACAGGAAAGAGTGGCCAACAAAAATTGTTCCTGAGGAAGATTAAGTATGGGTTTAATACACAAAGACTTAAAATCAGCTATTATAAATACGTTCAAAGAACTAAGGGAAAGCATATCTTAAAAAATTAAAGGAAATTATGACCATGATGTCTCATTAAATGGAGAATACGAATAAAGACACAAAAATTATTAAAAAGAACAAGAAGAAATTATGAAACTCGAGAAAGAGAAGAGAAAGAGAAAATGGCAAAACAACAACCCACAAAAACTGAAAACCCACATATATTTGAAAGAAATAATGACCTAAACCTTCACAATTTTGTGAAAAATACTAATGCACATGTTGAAAAATCTCAATGAAATCCAGATAGAATTCAAAGAGATCAGAGAATATAATGTATCATAGTCAAATTGACAAAATTAAAAATTCCAAGAGAAAATCTTGAAAACGGCAATAGAAAATAAAACATATATGAAATACAAGGGATCCTCAATAAAATTAACAGGTGACTTTCTTATCAGAAACCATGGAAGCCTGAAAACAGTGCAACGCCATTTCCAAGTGTTGAAAGAAATATTGTTACCCAACAATTCTCTATTCAGATAAACTATCCTTCAAAAGTTTAGAAAAAGTAAGATATTACTACTAGATAAACAAAAACTGAGCGACTTTACTGCTAACAGACCTGTCCTATAGGAAATGCAGAAAGAGACTTTCAGGATGAAATAAAATGGCACTAGCCAGTAGCTTAAATTCCTATAAAGACATAAGAGCACTAATTGAGTTAACTATATAGGTATTACAAAAGACAATATAAATGTACTTTGTTTGCAACTGTTCTTTTTTTAAAAAGAATTTCATTTCAAAATTACAAATTTCAGTCCGTAGTTGGAAAAAGTGGTTCCCTCCCTGAAGAGCTGCACAACAGTACAAAGCCTGCCTGTGTCTGCCACCCCCAGGCTCAGTGGCTAGGCTGAGGGTGCAGCCTGCAGTAGGAAAAGGTGGCCATCTCCCTGGAGTGCTGTGGAAAAAGACAAAGCCTGACTGCATCCACCACTCCCGGGAGCTTATGGCAAGGGCTGCGGCTCAGTCCACAGTAAGAGAAGGCAGTCCTCCATGAAGTGCGGTGGCACAAACAAAGCCAGCAGGGACCACATATCCGGATGCACTGAGAGACCCTTCCCCAGTGCCAGAACACACAGAGCAGGACTTTGAATCCTAGCCTAGCAAAGGGTCAGGGAAGTTGGCAGAGTGAGAAGAACCGCCCTGTTCACGCCCATGGCACAGTGAGGATGATTCAAACGGAGTCCACCAGGTCCGGCTCCATGAAGAGACTAGGGGATCACCATTCCTCCTCCCACACCACCAACGTAGGGCCTAAGGGACCAGTCCCAGGGCACATAATGGAAATGGGTCCAGACTACACCAAACCACGCCCTTTGCACTGGGTAGCTGTGTATCCACTGGAGCGGCACAGACCCTGCAGAAAGCTCTCTCCAACAAGCGATGCAGAGTTGCCTGGATTAACTCTAGGTCAATTCTGGATGTATAGATATATTCTACATGCCCTTGCCCCCCCCCCCCCCCCCGCCATTTCTCCTCCTTATCTCTTCCTTCCCTTGGCTGGTTACTCTGGTTATTGTCTGTCTAAACAGACATATTTAATCCATTGTCTTACACATGTTCTACACCTCCTTCTTTACACTCCTTTCTCTGTCTCTGGAATAATCAAGCCATACAGTTTCTCTGTCTGGGTAACATTATCTTCGTTTCATTTTCCCTGCCTCCTTCTTTATTTTCCTTTCCCTCTCTCTTGATTAAGATTTTTAGTCTCTCTGCCTAGTCAATGTTCATTTTTTCTTTTCTGTCCCCCCCCCCACCCACTCCTGTCATTTCTCTCTTTGTATGTGCCTTCCATCAGCACCACCTCCAACTCTCTTCTTTACTTGTAGTTGGCGTTTTGGTATTTTGTTTTGTTTTTAGTCTTTCGATTTTTGTTTTTGTGTTTGTGTTTGCACGTTTTTGTCTCTGGTTTGTCTATCTGTTTTCCTTTACAGGGCTATTCCAAGGAACAAATCAAAGCACACCTGGTGGAGGGTCCAAAATATCACTACGAGTAGGGTAATAAAATAACCAAAGTCACAAAAACAGAAAGCAAGTAACAGTCTCTGAAAAACACATCTCCTGAAGGACCAGGCCCCAGACAGGGTATGACCCTCCCTTAATACGGCAGTGCTCACAGGTTCAGAGCACACAACAAGCTTCTAAAATGCATAAGGAACAGAAAACTAGCCAAAATGACAAAACAGAAGAATTCTCCTCAAAAGAAATTCCAGGGAGTAGTGACAGCTAACGAATTGATCAAAACCGATTTAAGCAATATAACAGAACAAGAATTTAGAATAATAGTCATAATATTAATCGTTGGGCTTGAAAAACGCATAGAGGACAGCAGAGAATCTATTGCTACAGAGATCAAGAGACTAAAAAATAGTCATGACGAATTAAAAAATTCTATAAATGAGGTGCAAAATAAAATGGAGGCAGCCACAGTGAGGATTAAAGAGGCAGAGGGGAGAATAGGTGAATTAGAAGATAAAATTATGGAAAAAGAGGAAGCTGAGAAAAAGAGAAAAAAATCTAGGAGTCCAACGGGAGAATTAGAGAACTAAGTGATGCAATCAAACAGAACAATATCCATATCATAGGAATTCCAGAAGAAGAGAGAGAGAGAGGGGCTGAAGGTGTACTTGAACAAATCATAGCTGAGAACTTCCCTGATTTGGGGAAGGAAATAGGCATTGAAATCCACGAGGCACAGAGAACTCCCTTCAGACGATACTTTAATCCATCTTCTGCACAACACATCATAGTGAAATTGGCAAAATAGAAGGATAAAGAGAGAATTCTGAAAAGAGCTAGGGACAAACGGCCCTTAACATACAAAGGTAGACGCATAAGGGTAGTAGCAGACCTATCTACTGAAACTTGGCAGGTCAGAAAGGAATGGCAGGAAATCTTCAATGTGTTGAACAGAAAAAATATGCAGCCAAGAATCCTTTACCCAGCAAGTATGTCATTCAGAATAGAAGGAGAGATAAAGGTTTTCCCAAGCAAACAAACACTGAAGAATTCACCACCACTAAACCATCCCTACAAAAGATCCTAAAGAGGACTCTTTGAGTAAAATATTGCAAGGACAACAAAGTACCAGAGACACCACTACAAGCATGAAACCTACAGATATCACAATGACTCTAAACCCATATCTTTCAATAATAACACTGAATATAAATGGACTAAATGCTCCAACAAAAAGGCATAGAGTATCAGAATGGATATAAAAACAAGATCCATCTATTTGCTGTCTATAAGAGACTCATTTTAGACCTGAGGACACCTTCAGATTGAAAGTGAAGGGATGGAGAACCATCTACCGTGCTACTGGAAGTCAAAAGAAAGGTGGAGTAGCCATACTTATATCAGACAAACTAGACTTTAAATTAAAGGCTGTAATAAGAGATGAAGAAGGACATTATATAATAATTATAGGGTCTATCCATCAGGAAGAGCTAACAATTATAAATGTCTATGCACCAAAATTGGAAGTCCCCAAATATATAAAACAATTAATCAAAAACATAAGCAACCTTATTGATAAGAATGTGGTAACTTCAGGGGACTTTAATACTCCACTTAGCAATGGATAGATCATCTATAGAGAATCAATAAAGAAACAAGGGCCCTGAATGATACATTGGATCAAATGGACTTGACAGATATATTTAGAACTCTGCATCCCAAAGCAATGGAACCTACTTTCTTCTCAAGTGCATATGGAACATTCTCCAAGATAGATCACATACTGGGTCACAAAACAGCCCTCAGTAAATACAAAAGAGTTGAGATCATACCATGTACACTTTCAGATCACAATGCTATGAAACTTGAAATCAACCACAGGAAAAAGTCTGGAAAACCTCCAAAAGCATGGAGGTTAATGAACACCCTACTAAAGAATGAATGGGTCAACCAGGCAATTAGAGAAGAAAATAAAAAATATATGGAAACAAATGAAAATACAATATAACAACCCAAATGCTTTGGGATACTATTTGGCAATGAGAGAGAATGAAATCTGGCCATTTGTAGCAACATGGATGGAACTTGAAAGTGTTATGCTAAGTGAAATAAGTCAGGCAGAGAAAGATACCATATGTTTTCACTCTTATGTGGATCCTGAGAAACTTAACAGAAGACCAGAGGGGAGGGAAAGGGGGAGAAAAATTACAGAGGGAAGGAGACAAACCATAAGAGACTCTTAAATACTGAGAACAAACTAAGGATTGATGGAGGGTGAGGGAGACGGAAAAGTGGGTGATGGGCCTTAAGGAGGGCACCTGTTGGCATGAGCACTGAGTGTTGTATGGAAACCAATTTGACAAGAAATTTATATATATATATATATATTTTAAATTTAAATTATTTAAGTAAATAAATTTATATATGTATAAAATTACAAATTTATATTGAAATGTTTCTAATATAGTTTGTATGATATAACAATATTAATGCAAAGGCAGAATGAGGAAATAGAGTTATATTAGAACAAAGATTTTGTATACTACTGAAATTAAGTTGGTAATATTTTAAAGCACATTTTAAGTTTAATTTAGACTTTAATTAAAATGCTAATGGTAACTCCTAGAACAGCTATTAAAAAAAGAACTCAAAAAATATTAAAAGTAACAAAAAAAAGGAATTAAAAAGATATACTAGTTAATATGTATTTAATGTTTGGAAGACATGATTTTGGGGATAAGGGGGAAAAAATCCTACAAAAAACTAGTAGCAAACTAGCAGATAATTTCCTATGTTACCAGTAATCACATTAAATGTAAGTGGAACAAATTCTCCAAAGAAATGGCAGAGACTAGAAGAATATATTTTAAAATATGCTCCAGCTTTATATTGCCTATCACACACATTACTCTCAAAGACAGAAATCGGTTAAAAGTAAAAGAGTAGAAGAAGATATATCATGTAAGAAGTAACTAAATGATATTTTGGGTAGAAATAGTAGTATTAGACAATAAATTTTAATATCAAAAATTGTTGCTTAAAGACAGAGGACATTTTATAATTATAAGAAGTTCAATTCATAAGAAAGATATAATGATTACAAACAAGTATGTACCTATGAGCAGTGTACCAAAATACATGAGGCAAAAACCTGATGGAATTAAAGAGAAAAATAGGTAATTTAATAGTAATAATCAGAAGCTTCAATATTCTACTTTCAATAATGAACTGAACAATGAAGGTAACTACAGACAAGAAAATAGAACATTCAAAGTATACCTTAAACCAAGCAGTTCTAACAGACATAGAACACACCTCTCAACTGCAGAATATATATTTTTCTCAATTGTACATGAGACATTCTCCAAGATAGACCATATACTAGAAAATAAAACAAAACATAATAAAACTTACAGGATTGAAATAATACTAAGTATGTTCTCTGAACACAATAAAATTAAATTAGAAATCAACAACAAAAGAGAACTTGGGAAATTCACAAATATGTGGAAAATAAACAATAAACTCTTTAAATTTTTTTAATGTTTTTATCAGTTTTGAGACAGAGAGAGACAGAGCATGAGCAGGGAAGGGGCAGAGATAGAGGGAGACACAGAATCCAAAGCAGGCTCCAGGCTCTGAGCTGTCAGCACAGAGCCTGATTCAGGGCTCGAACTCACAGACTGTGATATCATGACCAGAGCTGAACTCTGACACTTAACCGACTGAGCCACCCAAGCGCCCCTACAATAAACTCTAAAATAAACAAAGGGTCAAAGATCAAATCACAAGGGAAATCAGAAAATACCTGGAGACAATTTAAAACAAAAGTAAGCATACCAAAACTTATGAGAAGTATCTAAACAGTTCTTGAAGAAAACTTTGTAATGGTAAATGCCTACATTAAAAACACACAAAAAATTGGGGCGCCTGGGTGGCTCAGTTGCTTGAGCATCCGACTCTGGCTTAGGTCATGATCTCACGGTCTGTGCGTTCGAGCCCCGCGTCAGGCTCTGTGCTGACAGCTGAGAGCCTGGAGCCTGCTTTGAATTCTGTGTCTCCCTCTCTCTCTGTCCCTCCCCCACTCATGCTCTGTCTCTCTCTCTGTCAAAAATAAATAAATATTTAAAAAATAAAAAAAAAAACACAAAAAATTTCATTAACCTAACGTGTTTCCCTGGAATACTAGAAAAATAAAATTAAACTGAAACATCCAGAAAGAAGGAAATAATGATGATTAGATTGGAAATAAATAAAATAATAAAAAACCCAATCAAGTAGATTAAAAAAAAAAGACCATGGAGAAAAAAAGACAAAAAAACCCCACTCAAGTTAGGAAACAAGAGGAGACTAATGACCTTACAGAAATGAAAAGGCCTCTTTTGGAAAATACAGTGAGTATGACAATAAATGAGGTAAATGAGAAAAAGTGGATACATTTCTAGAAAGTCACAAGATACTGAAAGTGACTCAAAAGGATATTAAAAATCTGAGTAGATATATAATAAGCAAAGAGAATTAGTTTGTAATTGAAACACTTCCAACAAAGAAATGCATAGGACACATGACTTAACTAGGAATTTCTACTAAACATTTAATAAGGAATACTATCTCTTCACAAACTCTTCTAAAAATAGAAGAGAGAACACTCCACAGCTCATTCTGAGGTCAGTATTATACAAGAGAATCAGAGAAAGGTATCACAAGAAAATGACAAACGAGTATCCCTTTAAATATATATGCAAATGATCTTAGTACATCAAATCCCACAACAGAAAGAAGGATTATATACCAGACCCAATGAGATTTACCAGAGAATTGCAATGTTGGTTTAGCATATGAAAATCAATCAAATACAGAGAAAGCATTTGGTAAAATCCCATACTGAACAATACTGAACAAAATAGCAACAGAAGGGAGCTGCCTCAACATGATACAGGACATCTATGAAAACTCATAGTAACATTATATGGAACATAGAAAAGACTGAGCAATGTTGCCAGTATGATCAATAACATGACAAGACTGTCAACTCTCACCACTTCTAGTTAACATTGTACCAGATGTTCTAGGCAGCATAATTAGACAATAAAAGGAGATGAAGTCATCCAAATTAGAAAAAAGTAAAATTATTTTCCAATGACATGATAAAAACCTAAGGAATTCACTAAGAAACTACCAGAATTAATGGAAGACTTCAATAAACAGTATGGTAGGGTGCAAGGTCAAGATACAAAATTCAATGGCAGTTCTATACACTAGCAATAAACAATCTGGAAACGATATTAAGAAAACTATCCCATTTATAATATCCCAGAAACAAGAAAAAAGTAACCAGAATTAAATTTAACAAAAAATTTGTAAGACATACAGCAAAACTTGAAATGTGGTCAGGAGAAACTGAAGATTTAAATAAGTGGAAAAACATCCTCTGCTCTTAGATCAGCAGACTTAACATTGTTAAGGTTACACTATTCCCCAAATTGATCTACAGATTCAATGTAATTTTTATCAAAATCCCAGCTATGTTTTTCTTTTTCTATATTGACAAGCTGATGCTACAGCTCATATGTAAACGCAAGTAACCTAGAAAAGCCACAACAATCTTAAAAAGGAAGAACAAGTTGGAAGACTCACATGTCCCAAATTCAAAATTATAAATCTACAGTAATTAAGAGAATATGGTACAGGTATCAGGACACATACATAGATCAGTGGAACAGATTGAGAGTCCAGAAATGTTCACTGATGGGCGATTGATTTTTGACAAGTCCAAAGAAATTAAATGGGGAAAATAATATTTTTAAAAAATGTTTGTGGGACAACAAGATATCCACATGGAAAATAATAAATTTGGGTCCCTGTGTCACTCCACTTGAAAAAATTAACTAAAGTGAATTTTGGACCTAAATATAAGATCTAAAACTGTAAAACTCCAGAAGAAAATAAAAGATAAACTTTCATGACCTTGGATTGAGCAATGGTTTCTTAGATGATACCAAAAGCATAAGCGACAAAAGAAAAAATACATAAATTTAACTTCATTAAAATTAAAACTTATGTATCAAAAGACATCATCAAGAAAGTGAAAAATCAACTTTCATAAAGGGAGAGAATATTTGAAAATCTTTTATCTGTCAAAGAACCTGTATCCAGCATACATAAAGAACTTTTTAGATTCAACAATAAAAAGACAAATATACCAGTGGATAAAATGGCAAAAGATTTGAACAGACATATTTCCAAAGATAATATACACATGTCCAGTAAACAAATGATAAGATCCTCAACCTCATTAGTCATTAGGGAAATGGTAATCAAAGTCAAAATGAGATACTATTTCACATCTACCAGAATGGCTAAAATAAAAAAGATGCACAGTAACAATTACTCATGAAGAGGTAGAAAAATTGGCATCCTCGTATATTGCTAGCGATAATGTAAAATGGTGCAACCACTTTGAAAAAGAGTTTGGCCATTCCTCACAAAGTGAAAAAGACACTATATGACCCAGTAATTCCATATCTTGGTACATAATTTAGAGGAATGAAAACACATGCCTACACAGAAACTTGTATGTCAGTGTTGACGAAACCATTATTCATAAAAGCAAAATGTAGAAACAACTTAATCTTTATCAATGGATAAATAAAGTATATATTTATACAGTAGTATGTTGTTGAGCAATAAAAATGAATGAGGGTCTGACACATGCTACAATGTGGATGAACCTTGAAAACAAAAGGATAAATGAAAGAAGATACACACATAATACCACTTATTATATGCTTCTTTATATGTGACTTGCCTACACTAGGAAACCAGATAAAGAAAACAGGTTAGTAGTTGCCAGGGAGTAGGGGTGTTGAAGGATGGGGAATACCAGTGATATGTACAGGGCTACTTTGAAGGGTCATGAAGATATTCTAAAATTAGAAAGCAGTAATGGTTCTACAGCCCTGAATATATTAAAAATCACTGAACTGTGTACTTTAAATGGGTGAATTTTATGGCATGTGAAATGTACCCCATAAAACTGTCATAAAGAATCAAGTTGTGGGGAAAAAAACACTACCAAGAGTGAGAGAATCAAAGAAACCACAAAAAAATGAGAGAAGTATGATATATAGAGACCTTGAAGTATGGGTATGGTGCATGCAATCATGCATCTGAGTGTGTGATTCACATCCATCTATCTGTTTGGAGTGCATGCCATTTCTTCTCTACACCTAGGCCTGGAACAAAACTAGCTGAACTGTTAGCTCTTCCATATTTCACAGATAAGCTATCACTGTGGATAACATGTCAGAGGGAGAGTAGTCACTCACCAAATAGGCTGGATTCTTGGTAAGACAAATACTGAACTGAGGAATCACAAGCATAAACTCAATTAGCTGGAAGAGAAATCGAGAGCACTGATTTTCCCATCGCACGCAAATGGGAAAATCACAGGCAGGAGTTAGAGGCACCATTAGTCCTTCCTTCCTTCCTTCCCTCCCTCCCTCCCTCCCTCCCTCCCTCCTTCCTTCCTTCCCTCCTTCCTTCCTTCCTTCCTTCCTTCCTTCCTTCCCTCCTTCCCTCCTTCCCTTCCTTCTGTTCTTTCCTTCCTTCCTTCCTTCCTTCCTTCCTTCCTTCCTCCTTGCTTCCTTCACTTCCTCTTTCCTTCTTTCCTTCCCTTCCTTCCTTCCCTACCTTCCCTTCCTTCCTTTTCCTTTCTTTCTTCCCTTCTTCCTTCCTTCCTTCCTTCCTTCCTTCCTTCCTTCCTTCCTTCCTCTGTTCCCCTCCCTTTCCTCCTTCCTTCTTGTTTCTTCTGATCCTATTTCAAATTCTGGAAAACTAGACATAGATCAGACCTCAATCTTGATGTTAAGATACTTAAAAGTTAATTGAAGTTTATTAACCAGGACTCTTCATAAAAACAAAAATATTCAACTCAAAGGACCTTAAGCCTATTATAATTAAAATTGATAATAATAATGATAATAATAATAATAATAATAATAATAATAAATTAAAATTCAGAACTTGGAAGCACACAGGACAATTGACTGCAGACAAGCCTCATTCCAGGAGCTCAAACAGTGCTGTCAGATCTCAGTCTTTTTCTTTTTCCTGGTGTCTGTTTCTCTTCACTGTTATTCTCAGATTGGCCTTGCTCAATGGCTGGCAGAATGGCTACCACCAATTTCATTCTGCCATTTTTTTTCAAGTATTTCCATTCCCTTAAAAGTTAATAAAATGATCCCAGAGAATTTTCCAGTTTTTCTGAGCCATAGGCTTATTTTTTATTCTCCTTTCAAAGTTGGTGATGGTGGGCATGTGAATTGGGAAGGATGAGGAGAGTCAGCCCTCTCTGAGAGGAGCCCTCTCTGAGGAGATGGCAGCCCCAGCACACTGGGCAAGCAATAACCCTACGTCAAAGAGAACTGTGCAACCTCTACAGGTTCACATAAAAGGCAGAATTTGTTTAATGCTGCACAAATGGGGTAAATTAAATACTAGTGGGTTTCAGAGTAGAAAATCTCTTCTGACTAGAGATTATCAGCAAAGCTTCATGAGGAGGTAGGATTTTCATTTGGAACTAACATGAACTCTAATATAAGCTTCCAGTGGGTGAGGAGGGGGATAATATCAAGCCAAAGTCTTGCTCTGACTCTGAGGTATTTCACAGACTCTGTGGAAGGACATGTCACGGTATCTGTAGGCAGGATATCTGGTGTCCGCAGAAGAGTGATCTCTCAAAAGCAAAAGGAAAGAAGGGGGAACAATTCCCATCCCCTCCTGGGACCCTCCTTTTTCTATAACAGGAAATCTATGTGATTTCATATTTTTATTCAATTCTTTTCTCTTAAGCTGGTTTTCTCCTCTTTCCAACCTGCTAAACATAAGCAAATGGATAATGAATACCTGCGTGGGCAAACCAATAGAACTTTCTGCAGGAAACGAGTTATATGTGACTGCCTTCAGGAGCTGTTGGGCATTCTATGGATGTGTGAGACATATCCCTGATTCCAACAGGCAGCCACTGTTCCACAGCAAGGAGCCAAACACACACAGGGCTATTGAACTCAAGGAAATTGTCACAGGGCATTAACTGAAAGTTATTAGAAACTCAATATAGCTTTATCGATTTTGTTGCAGGAAGAAATGAACATTACTGGACTTCTGAATCCTACCTCTGCCTGTGAATCAGATGACTTGTTCACTTTGAGAACAATGTCAAAGCTGAGGGTCTTGCTACTGTAGAAGGTCCCTTCACCCATCTCCTTCTCCTACCCATAGACTTCTCTACGGAAGATAGCTTTTATCTCAAACCACCCCACATTAGTCCACATTTTGTGATTTCTTTCTCACTTTAACAAGGAAAAGGACAATTTCTGGATTTAAGTCTTGGCTCTACCATTGAACAGGTTCTGGCCTTGGGCAAAGTATTTTTGATTTTCATTTCTGTTTCATTTTATTAAAATGAGGCTAATAATAGCACCTGTCTCCTAGGGTTGCTATGAATACTGAATGAGTTAATACATGCAAAATCTTTGAAACTGGGCTGGTAATAAGCACAAAAACTTAATTAAACCTACTATTTAGCACGACAATATTTTCATCCCCTCTGAGGATGTCACTAAGGCCATGGTGGCTTGTAGGAACTCAGAATGGACCTGAATGAGATGATCCCTCAATAAGAGATCTGAGCCAATGCCTCTCCCACACCCACCCCACTCTTTCTAATAATAATGTACATGTAAAGGCATCACAACAAGGTTCAGGTTGCAAGTTTTATCGAGTCCTTCTGCACTGCCTTTACACGTGCCCGCCCCCCCACCCCCGCCGCCTTTTCCAACCCTCAATGCAGCTGCTCCAGTCCTTTATGGCTTTTCCTAAATGCTTTACCGCAGGATGATGTGACAGGCAGTAAGCACATACTTAGCCCGCCAGCAGAGATGCAGCACCAATAAGGAAAAGAAAAACAGAAAATCTGCAGAAAGGCTTATTTTGGTGTCACCATATATTAAAGGCTGATATCATTTCAAGACGAAGTCTATGTTCAAAATTGAGATGTGCTCCCCCACCCTATTAAACAAGGTGGAGTGATGGAAATGTGTCATGAGTTTTTCAGCACTTAGTGCCCTTAAAGGGTTTAATCCACTCCTTAGTAAACAGAACTCTCGATTTTACTGCATAGAAACAATGAAGAGGGTCAGGCACAAACTCACTCTATTTTCAAAAACCCTAATCTTCAAAATGCATTTCTGCTTGCACATCTGCTTCCTTCCTTCCTGCTAGTTTTGGAATAAAAGAAGTCATGCTCTGTCCTGGGCTTTATCAAATGCCACTTGTAGGACCTCTTTCTTTCTTGCTCCTCCGCATCAGCTGCTTCTCAGCTCCTACAATAGGCTCATATGTGTCCTGTTTTCAAACATACACCACATCCCTCCAAAGGCTGCACCGTGTCTCCTCCCCATTTTGCAACAATTTAAAACAGTTACTCGCACTCTATGTCTCTCTCTCTCTCAAAAATAAATTTTAAAAAATTAAAAAAAGATATATCAACATGCTTTACATTGTACCTAAGTTATACTCACTGCTTTAAGAAATAAAAAATAAATAAAAATAAAACCATCCTGTTACTTTTACGTGTTGCCTTCTCTTGCTTCCCTTTCTTCTTTCCCATGACAACTAGGAGAAGCAGACTTGTTGCTCTCAGTATCTCACTGAAACTGCTCTTGGAAACTCAGTAGCAGCTACCTGGTCCACATCCTAGAACTTGTGGGGCTCTCATGGACTCCCCTGGGACATCTGATCCCCTCCAGCCATGCTTTTTCTCTTGACATCTGTTGCTCCCTTGACATTCTTAACAACACTCCCGTTGGTTTTATGCCTTAGCTGGCTTTCCTCTTCCTTGCACACTCCTTTCTCCTTCCAGCCTCTAATGGTTCCCAAACTTCTCTCCTGAGTCTTGTATTCTCCTCATCCTATGTAGTATTTTCCACTCTCCCAGCTTCAGCTCATACCAATAATAAGCTGATGGTTCTGAGCTGTTTCCCCAGCCTGAACCTCTTCTCTGAGCTTCCTGGATGCCTATAAAGAATACTACTACGAACTATGAACTTTGAACTCACTATGACCAGAAGATAACTCATCTGCAAATCTTACTTTTCTTTTACATTCCCCTTCTCTGGTGACAATGGCACTCACTTGAAGTGTATTCACTTCATCCTTCTCTTTTAACATTACCTCTAGCAGTTCATCTGTGCTGTTGATATTTTGTCCTAGGACTAAAACAAAAATTAAAATGAAGCATGCATTATTAAAATTTCCAAACTAAATTAGTATAGAAGACATAGAAATAAACTGTGAAAGAATGTTTTAAGGCTGTGGCATCCATGAAAACATATATATTCACTACGACTTTTTTGATGCCCACACACACAAGCATGTATATTATTATTTCTGCTTTCTATTCCTACCACCTCTGCAACACAGCAGCGTCAACACCTTTCACCTGGACAGTTACAATGGCCTTCTATTTCATTGTGTGACTACCAATCATGAATACTAAAATTCCCTGAAAACACTTATTCGAGGACCTACCTCAGTCCCACTAACTCAAAAATCTTTGAAAATAGGACTTAAAAAATTATATTTGTACACAAGTTCCCAAGATAATTCTTAGAGGCTATACATAGGTTAGACAACTGCTCTTTCCACTGGTCATGTTGCCAATCTTCCATTCTCCATCTGGTTATCAGAATGGTCTCTAATAAACACAAGCCAGACCTAACTCCATACTACTGAAAACCCTCAAACACCATTCATCACTGAGGAGAGTTCAAAGTCACTAACATGACTTAAGGCCCTTCCACATCTAGCCATTTCCCACTCTTTAACACTACTATCACCACTTCATTGGCTTAAGTTCAAGCTTTGTAGAGATTTGTGATTTCCTAAAATGTGATTTTATGCCTCCATGCCTTTCAATATATTATTTGCTCAATGAGTTTTTCTTTCAGAGTCCTCTATGGTACCTTTCCTGACCACCATATCTATCTAGTCTCCTCTTTAGGATGTGATCTTATCTTTAGGATAAGATCCATGTCATCCCCATTGGTATGTACCCTAAGCATCAATCACAATGCCTGGCATTTTTAGTTTTTTAACGTTGTTTAGATATGTTTGGTGAATGTTTGAATAAATGAAAGAATGAGAAGAACAACAATAGCTAATACTTACTGAGAACTTAGGATGGGCTAGATGTATGGTGTATACATATTGACAAGTCGTTTCCTAACAACAAGTTTATGAGGTAGATTATACACAGATCAAGTAAGTGAGGCTCAGGGCACCTGGGTAGCTCAGTTGGATGAGCTTCTAACTCTTTATTTGGCTCAGGTCATGATCCTAGAGTGGTGAGATCGAGCTCTGTGTCAGGCTGGACACGAAGCCTACATAAGACCCCCTCGCTCCCTCTCTCTCTCTGCCTCTCCCCTGCTTCTCTCTCTCTCTCTCTCTCTCAAAAAAAAAAAAAAGAGGCTCAAAGAGTAAATTTATTTCTCAAGATCATGTGGTAATGGTTGAAATTGGAATTTTAACCTAGGCCAAGTCTATTACCAATGTGTACACCCTCAATATTCATGCTTTACTCATTAATAATAAAACAAAATGTTGAGGCTCATCATTAAAAATCAGGTGAACATGAATCGAAGTTTGAAGCAGAATAATTTTCATTTAATAAACAAGTTATCAAACAACTCAGGACAAAAAATAAGGACTCAAGGTTTTATGGAAGATGTCTATAAAGCATTCAAAGATGAGTTAATCCTAATAATGATTAATCTTCCAAGAGCAAAGAGTAAGATAAATTCAATGAAGTTTCACTTCACACTTTTATTATACATGTCACTTATGAGTATCAATGAAGAATTCCTAAACATTAGCAAATATGAGCTAATACCACACAAATAATAACTCCCCATGACCAAGTGGGATTAACTCCTGAAATGTTAGGATAGTTTGATATTTAAATAATTATAATTCAACATCTTAATATATACAAGGAGAAAAACCACATGATAGAGACTTTAAAAGATTTGACAAGATTAAACACTTATTCTTGATTGAAAGAAATCTGTAAACTATGTTATCATATAGAAACCCTAGAGGCACAGTCAAAGAGAAGAGATGAGACAAAAACTATTGGAGGTATAGGATCAGTGAAAAGAAGTACAGCCATATTTGTTTGTACATAATAGTGTACTTTGAAATACTGAAGAGGACCAATGATGATGCTAATAAAAGTAAGGTATTAAAGAAGCATGATATAAAATAAACTACAAAAATCAATAGCCCTCATTTATACATTTAATAACCAGTTTAAAAACTCAGCAAAAGAGGAAAACCCCATAGTAACAACTGTGGTGAAAAACTAATAATAGAAAAGAAATATGCTAACAAATAAACTTTAAAAAAATCTGGAAACACAGGAGAAAAACTTTAAAACACTCCTGAAAGACACAAAGTGGGACTTGAACAACAAATCACCCTTGCTCTTAGGTAGAATGACTTGATGTTGTCAAGATATCAATTCTCCCCAAGCTGGGGAAGACATTTAATGTTGTTTCTATAAAAGAAAATAGCCTGTTAGTGCTTATTTTCTGGAGCTAGACACATCTCTTCACAACTGTGTGTGTGTATAATGCAAGAATAACAAAGGAAATAAACTGTGTAATTAAAAAAAAAGCAATGTAGAGAGGCTAGCTTGGTAGCGATATACACTTCATAGAGCTAACACACTATAAAGCCTCTTATTTTAAAAGGGCACCTAACTGGCACATGAACAGACAGACAAACCACTGGAAGAGAAGTCCCCAAGATTGGTCCAAGTGTATTTAGAAATTTACTGCATAATTAAGGGATTTCTCAATCACTTCTTGATAAGTAGGCTGGAACAAATAGGTGGCCATTTAAAAACTAACAAAACTATTGTCATAACTCATATAATATTCCAGTAAACTCCAAATCAATGAAAGATCTTAATGCAATAAAGGAAACCTTATCAATAATAGGAAAAGAAAAAACACCTTTAAAACTGGGTACAAGTGTGATTATGAAGAAAGCCTTCCTAACGTGATTCAAAAATCTAGAAAAAAAAATGACTAAATTTTGCCATGTAGAAGTGAAATATTATGGTATAAAACATATAGATATATAGATACAGATACATATATATTATATATATAAATATTGATATAGAATAATGTGATAATAAAAACCAATAATAAAATTATTCTTGAACAAAAAAGGAATCCATCAATCCAAATCAACACGTGTACACACAACACTGGGTAAAAAGGTGTTGGAAATAGTAGGTTCTTAACACAATCTCAAAATATTTTGAAATAGATGGCTTATTACTTGCAAAAGAAAAACACATCTTTAAAATGAAGAGATGTCATTCTCATCACCCTAACCAAATGATAAACCTCAGCATCACCGATATGAGATAACCTGGCTTTGTCTCTCGTTGGGCACATTGCATCCACACTAAAAAGACACACCATCAATATAAGTATTTTCCCCAACATCTTTTAACTGGAAGCTAATCAGAGGGAGACAATCTGACAAATTCACATGTGAAATAGGCAATATTCTACAAGACCTCTAATCTGGACTAAAAAATTTTTTAGTATCATGAAAATTTAAAACCACAAATCTTGTTTTGTGGACCACTGAGATAATTTAAACATGGACTGTATATTAGATAATGTTGAGTGGTTTTCTTAAGTGTGACCATGATGATAATGACAGCCTATTCTGCCAAAGACCATTGTATTCTTGGAATATGTTTCATAAGATGCAATGTCAGATTCTTACTTTTAAACAGTTTTTTAAAAAAGTTGTGTGTATCTATACATGCTAATGTAAATGGGCTTCCACTGGCCTAATTTTATACTCAGCATAAAAAACAATAATAATAATCCAGAAAGAAGCCATAAGTGTGTTAATAATGAACCTGAGAGGTCTATGAACATATATTGTATTATTTTAAGTTATCTTTAGATTCAAAAAATTTCAAAACAAAATATATATAAAGAATGAAAAATATTAGAAGTGCAAATGAAACGTTGCTCAGTGAATTCCACAGAAGAACCAACTTTTTGGCGACTACTAATTGACATTTTCTTAACCCATTAACTTCCCAGATTTGGCTTTGTGGTGACCAAATGTAACAGATATCTATGACTAAATTTCAAAGCTCGCTTTAATACACACTGCTAAGTTCACCATATTAGTTCATCTTCATGTCTGATCGCTTAGAAGTATACTATAGTTGGGGTGTCTGGGTGGCTCAGTCTGTTGAGCATCTGACTCTTGATTTTGGTTCAGGTCATGATCTCATTGTTCGTGAGATCAAGCCCCACACATCAGGCTACATGTTGAGTGTGGAGCCTGCTTGAGATTATCTCTCTCCCTCTCTCTCTGCCCCTTTCCCACTCACATGTGAACTCTCTCTACCTCTCAAAATAAATAAACTTAACAAAAAAAAGAGACAGTATGTTATAGTACTGTCCTATAATATCAACTGTTATAAAAGTTAAAAAATTATGAAACATAGGAATAGGAAAATAATTCCTCACTTTACATAAACATTTGATGAACTGTTGCTTTAGATTATGAGTTCTTTTAGTACCCTTTGAAGAGTGATTTAACAGAGCTAGGGATAAAATAAGGGATATACCAAACAAAATCTGTAAGTATTCTAAAGAATGCTTTGGGAAAATGTTGTCTAATATACTCAGTGGAATTGATTCTCTTATTAAAGATCTCATCACAAATTACTTCTTTAATATTTTTGTTTTCACCCAGATTATTTGTGCAAAATTATTTGTGCAAAATTATTTGTGCAAAATTTCATTAAGGCAAACTGTTTTTCTTTATCTCTACTCCAAATCAGAATTGAAGGGTTGGTGGAAACAGGAAGGTGGGGGAAGAAAACACATCTTTCCAAACTCTACAGAAATTGTGAAGGCAGTATTCCCTAGTGCTGATGTCAGTCAGTGGTGTTCATGTTCAGTCAATCTAATGTCTAAATTTAATGTGATGTTTTAGATGGTTGTCTATGTGGCTAAAATCAAAGGCCACTGACAAGACCATTCCCACTTTGACTTTTTGGTGAGATATTTACATTTCTAATTTTAAAGTTCCATTTTTCTGACTTAGGATCTACCTTCTCCTTGGCTCTTCTGAATGACTGTTTTCCTTTCTGGTGCAATCTGCATAAGGCTGCTGGTCATCACAGGGATGTTTATAATTTTACACTGTGCTCATAGATCAAGCCAACAGTACATATTTTACATTAATTCCCTTCAACTTTCCAATTTCCCTTCTACAGCATTGCTATTTATATACTGCCTAATCTTTGAAAACCTAAAAATCTCTTTATACATTTCAGGTAATGGAAATGTCAGTGGGAACCTAGGTGGTAGGGCATACCTGACTAGGCTATTTCATACAAGCTTTGGCCCTTGATTTATTTAGTTGTCTCAAACACGGACAGCAAAGTCTGAGAAAACAAATAAACAATACAGGGACATATATGTATGGCTTATTAGAAAAGTTGTCTTAATTCTTATATTCTAGAAGCTAACAGCTACGTAATATAAAAACCATAAATGAAACTACACCATCTTAAGAATCAAACAGTATTCCTTCCATGTGCTTTGAATTTGAAGTCTCTGGTGTCTTTTCCTTCACTTGAGAGAAAGAAATTCATTCATCTACTCTAAGGAAGGAAGCTTCTACACATTTTTGTGAATTGAAACCCAGTAAGATTAAAAGCTGAAGGATTTTCCCAGAACAAGCTATCTTCCCTGAATTCCACATGCCCTCCTGCTTGACTTGTATTTTCTTCTTATCTTTATTGTTCTCAAACTAATTCTTCAGAAATGATCCACAAAACAAATTTTACTGAAATTACTTGCAACTTGCTCCAGCAATCTGGAAGCCCTTCAGACACAATCTTTAAATAAATAATTTTCATAAGTAACCAAAAATTGAGGGTTTGAGAGTTTGATTCCTAAATTTCACCAAAGATTAATCCTGTTTGACTGTTTCCATGAAGAAAGTATCCCTTTCTTACATAGAAACCCTTTCCTGATTTTAAAGTAAATTGAGCCAACATTTCTTCAAGACCATAAACTTGTATTCCTTAATCTGATTTACAAAAAATTTACCTCCTCTGAAACATCTTAACTGCTTTAATTCACTGTACTTCCATCCAAGAAAAACTTTCAGTGTCAAATAAAACATATGATATTTTCAGTTCTCTTATTTTTAATAGTTGATTAATATTTATCTAACTAGAAAACAATACTCAACAGGCATCTTCTTTACATATTTCCTTGAGAGATTTACATGACACACCTCATAATTCTGTAGAATTAATTGACATCGAGAGTAGAATAATAGGGAATAATATTCCCTATTTTCAGTGATAACAAGTATTATATGCTACAAGAGGTATATACTATAGAAGGGACATATATTTAATTCCACAAGTATATGCATATCATTAGAAAAATATTAATAAAGCAGCCAAAATGATACTGAATTGGCCACTAAACTGTTAAAATTTATTTAAATCCTACTGATAGAGACATTTACTAAGCTAAGCTATCTGTTAATTTATGAAAGATTTTTATTGTATATCACAGTCAGATTTCTTGCGTATCAAAAATAGAATAGTATAAGCCTAGAGAATTCTAGAATAGGTATTTGTAAAATACTATTACAGCAGCCTGAAGGAATTTAACCAGACTTCTATGGTGACAGGTAGCTAGTGCAGGCTCAAACGTGTTTTGACTGAATCCTCTAGAATGCATTTGTATTGCAGTTTAATCCTTGAAATCCCGGTGGCATGATCTTGGGGGTAATAAATGGTTAATCTGGGGCTATCCAGTGGCTCAGTCAGTTGAGTGTCCAATTCTTGATTTTGGCTCAGGTCACGATCTTATGGTTGGTGAGTTCAAGCCCTGCATTAGGCTCTGCATTGACAGCACAGAGCCTGCTTAGGACGGTCTCTCTCTCTCTCTCTCTCTCTCTCTCTCTGTTTCTCTCTCTCTCTCTCTGTCCTTACCCCATTCACACAAACTCTGTCTCAAAATAAATAAACATTAAAGCAATAGTTAATGTTACAGTATTTCTTCTGTGTTCTCCACCACACATACAACCTATCACCTATTAGCTCAGCATATATATTAATTTACATCAAGAGGCTCCGGAATTGTTTATCCATGGATACTCCACATTATTCATCTTTGCCAGAAGGAATATGGGGAACTGGCAATGCAGAAAGAGGTCACGGCACACAAAACGAGAGATAGAAAAGAGTATGAAATCTTCAGTAAAATGTAAAAGTCCACGGTTTAAATGGAAATGAGTCAGCACTTTTATGTTTGTTTTGAGAGAACAGAAACTCAATTCAAACTACATTTTAAGGATGGAAAGTTATTTTCAGCTCATCTCACTGAAATATCTAAGAGACATCATGGGTTCCTCAACATCTGGTTCTCAGGATTCAAATGATACTGTAAGACCTATTTCTTTAGCCCATTATCTGGTCTCTGTTGGTCTCATGTGTAAGCAAGCCTTCTATATGAGCAGTGAAGATGATTAAGGACAGCTCCAGATCATACAGCTATTAGCACTTACATTATCGAAAGGATCAGGATGCTTTTTCCCTCTGTGTCCACATCATTCCTACCAAAAGGACTCTGATTGGCTCTGCTTGCGTCATGGTCCAATCACTGTGCTATATATATATTTGTATATTGCTGGTAGGGAGGGAGGGAGGGAGGTGATTGGTAGATGATAGAGGGGTTGTAATGACTGATCGATATAAAAAGATGGATAGATTATAGATTAATTATAAGCCTATGAAAAAATATTTATCTTTGATAGTTTCCCATGCTGTTTTTCTGTCATATTTTTCTGTTTGTCTATGTGTGTATTTTAAGCATCAGGGCTGCATAGTGGTTGGAGCACAGGCTTCAGAGTCAGACAGAGATGCTTTTGAATCTCCTGCCAGCGACTAGTTGTATGACCCAGGGCCAGTTATTCTGTCACCGGAAGCTTCAGTTTTTGTCACACGTAGAATAGGGATCATCATGCCTACTTCCCAAAGGATTCACAAAGATTAAATGGGATTGTATAATCAAAATGTGTAGTAGAGTACCTGGCATATAGAAAACTGTCATTCAATAGATATCATTATCAGTACGATTACTACTGTTGTTATTGCCTGACTTCTATATACATACTCTTGATCACCCTCGTGGTCTGTGTTAGGCATCACTAAGCCCATTCACTGATGTTTAGACATTAAAGCGAAAGTATTGCTGTCATTATGCATCAGAGCTCTGGACACCAGGGACATGCTTCGTAGTATAGCAGCCAGACAGAAGCACCCATGCAGTCGTGCCCGATATTCTCATTACCAATGGGTAACAATGCTCACCTGTGTCCACCTTCACCTCTGGCAGCAGTGCTTTAAAATAGGGCATTTTCAGTAGTAACAATAAAGGATGCTGTTGTGAATAATCATTTTGTTCAATTTAAATTTATTAAAACTCATAAAAGAAAGATTATAAAGCTTTTTTTTTTAGCGTAAAAGCTATACTTGCATTGGGGAGGTATTTCTTCCATAAGCATTGAATGTGTATAATGCAGGGCAGAGTAGTTTTGTTTTGGCAAATTTACCATTCTACATCCTCATCGATTTGCACAGCCTAACTTTGAGGTATTTTCCCTTCAGTAGAAAAAAATCAAATCTGTTCATTGTAACCATAACATAAAGGGCTCCTTCCATATTTTCTTAAAAGAAGTCAGCCTAACTTAAGTTTCACTTCATTTTAAGAAAAATACTTTTTTTTAATCAGGAAAAGATAACTATTCTACATTAATTTAAATTGCCTATTTCTTTTCCATTATCTTTTCAGTTGCCAGTGTGGGGAAAATTTAGTGAAATCATAATCTAAAGACTAGAGCAAACTCTGCCAACTGTTGGTTTAGTGAAAGGTGAATTTTCAGTATTTCACTGGATGGAAAAAGTGAACTTTTAAAGATTTTACCAAGATATCACTAATTTTCAGAAACTATTTTCCAGTTATCTGAATATAACCAAAGAGTAGGATGCACATAGAAGATTGCAGTGGCAAGGGGACCGTGAGCTCCATGGCACAGCTGAACTCCTTTATGGACCCTGCAAGGCAATTTCCCACCAGGATAAAACACCCTAAATTATGATTGCAAGGGATGCTTCAAAATAGATCAGAAATATACTAAAATATGAATATTGATTATTTTTCAGTGATAATATAGATAATTCATTTTTTTATGTATTTTCAAAACATAAGATATGAAATGAATAGTGTAAAAATAACCAAAATAGAGGAAATTGAAAAAAATCAAGATGTTACTTCCCATAGTTCAGGGTAAATAAGGGCTCAGCATCCCAGTCTTGCTTTCAGCTCAGGTCATGATTCCAAGGTCCTGGGATCAAGCCCTGCATCGGGCTATGTACTGGGCAGGGTGCCTGCTTAAGATTCTCTCTCTCTCTCTCTCTCTCTCTCTCTCTCTCTCTCTACCTCTGCCCCTCTCCCCAACTCATGCTCTCTCCTCCCCAAAAATAAAATAAAATTATTTTTTATACCTCTTTATTTGTGATATATAGAAATAAGAACGATATAAATATATTGATCTCACAGGCAACTAATTTGTCAACCTTTTTAAATTCCTAATGAGTTGTTTATAGAAGTTTGGGAGATCTCTATGTGGATGAGATTATTTTTTATTTTTTTAATTTTAACATATATATATATATATTAGCATATATATTAGTGTATATGTATATGTATATGTATATGTATATGTATATGTATATGTATATGTATATGTATATGTATGTACATGCCCAATATGGCTCTTGAACACATGACCATGAGATCAAGAGTCACATGCTCTACCAACTGAGCCAGCCAGTTGCCCCAGGATGATCATATTTTGATTTACAAGATAATTGCTCAATTGTCTCCAATTCTTACTTACATCTTTACTTTGTTTTTATTGTTTTACCTCACCTGGTAAGGTGAGTAAGCTGGTGTAGTACCTCTAATACTTCCAATACAATGTAGACCAGAATCAGTGATAGTAAAAATGCTTCTGACATTTCATATATTAAGAATGGATACTTGCTATAAGGTTTTTTGGTCATAAACAGAAATTAGATTTTATAAAACATTTTGCTGCATGCCTTGAGATAATCATATCATTTTTTTTCTTTAAACACTTTTAGTGTTGAATCAAATTATTCCTGGTATAAGCCCAACCGACCCATAATGAATAATTCTTAAATGGTTGAATTTGCTAATACTCTATTTAGAATGTAGATCTATATTAATGAGTAAGATTAGCCTGTGATTTCCATTTGTCACACTTTTTATGTGTTGTTATAAATGTTAAATTTATCTATTAAATGAATAGGGAACTATAAACTTTTTTCTTTACTGTGAAATGTTTTACAAAGGATTAGATTCATCTGTTTCCTGCAAGTTTGCTAGAACTTGCCTGTAAAACCATTTGGGCTAGCTGGTTCTTTGTGAGAGGATTTTATACTACTTATTCAATTTATCCTTTGGCTATTAGCCTATTTCTTTTTAAAAAGAATTTTTTTTTAGCTTTACTGAATCAACACAGAACACTGTGTAAGCTTTAAATGTACAACATGATGATTTGATATATGTGTAGATTGCCAAATCATTACCACGATAAGGTTAGTTAACATATCCATCACTTCATATACTTATCATTTGGGGTGGGAGGGGAATTGAGAACTTTTAGGATTTACTTTAAGCAACTTCCAAGTATACAATACAGTACTGTTAACTAAAATCATCATGTCACATGTAAGAACCCCAGAACTAACACATGTTATAGCTCCAAGTTTGTACCCTTTGACGACCTTCACCCATATCTCCCACCCCAGTCCTGGCAGTCACCAATCTACTTTCTGTTTCTTTTTTTTTTTAATTCTACATACAATTGAGATCATACAGTACTTGTGTTTCTATATCTGACTTATTTATCTCAGCATAATGCCAAGTTCCATCCATATTGCTGAAAATGGCAGCACTTCCTTCTTTTTTATGGCTAAATAAATAATATTCGTGTGTGAGTGTATGTGTGTGATTTGCTCTATTCATCTGTTAACGGACACTTAGGCTGTTTCCATATCTTAGCTATTGTAATAATGCTATAATGAATAAGGGGGTGCAGATATCTTTTCAAAAAAGTAATTTATTTTCTTTCAGATAAATGCAGAAGTAGAATTGGTGGATCATGTGATATTTCTATTTTTAATTTAGTGAGAAACCTCCACCATGTTTTCCACAGTGGCTGTACCAGTTTACATTTCCAACAGCAATGCACCATGGTCTCTTCTTCTGCACATCTTCACCAGTCCTTGTTATCTATCTTATTAGCCTATTTCTTCTTGAACCACTTCTAAATTAGACTTTTCCTAGTAATTCATCTCAATAGATTCTTTTGGTATAAAGTTGTTTATATTATATCCTTATTTTTTTATACTGACTCATTTTCTGTTATAATATCTGTACCTTCCACTCAATCTCAACAGGGGTTAAGCTATTTTATTAGTGTTTGCAAAGCACTTTTGGTTTTACATTTTTTTGTTATTTTAGATGCACATGCATTTATATTATTTAACTTTCCTGACTGAGTTGAAATTTTTAGCATTATGCAATAACATTTACGAAACCTAAAATTGCCTTTTATCTTAAAGTCAGTTATATCAGAAGTTCATATTCCTCCTCAAACTTCTTTTAGTATTTAAGACTGATGTAATATTCCCATCCCTTTACTATCTGTATGTCTTCCTGGGTATTTATAAATAGCATATAAGTTAGATTATGGGGGTAGGAAGGATTATGAAACCAATGTCTCATATTTTGTCTCGAGCTTTCTATTTGTTCTCCTTTTTCTCTTTTAGTTTTTTGGTGGTTTTCTTTATTCTTCTTAATGCATTCTTTTTTTCTACTGATTTGAAAACTACATACTGTCTATATTTTTGTTAGTTATCATAGACGGTCATCATACATTCCAATTTAATGTCTGGAGTTAACATCTTAATTCCCACCCTAAAACAATGTAAGACAATATTTAACACTACATTCAAATCAATCTTCTTACATTTCACATGCGTGTTCGGTCCAATAATTTTGTTCTTTTCTTTTTCCAAATTCCACAAGTCATATATTAATATTAGTTTATTTAAAATTATTTACTTGGTGGTGCCTGGATGGCTCAGTCAGTTAAGCATCTGACTCTTGGTTTCTGCTCAGTTCATGATCTCAGGTTTCATGGATTCAAGCCCTGAATTAGACGCTGCACTTATATTGTGGAAACTGTTTGGGATTCTTTCTCCCTCTCTCTCTACACATGTACCCCCCAACACTTGTGCTGTCTCTGTCTCTCTCAAAATAAATATATAAACTTAAAATTTTTTTTTGGATTTAACTACATATTCATCGATTTCTTTTTTCACTATTCCTCCACTTCACTAGCCCTTCCTTCTGAGATCATTTATTCTCTGACAAATTCTTTGGCAGGTCCCTTGATGTAGACGTATTTACGGTAGCCTCTTTATATATGTATATGTATATATGTGTGTGTGTGTGTGTGTGTGTGTGT
Organism: Panthera onca; assembly: GCF_046562875.1. Classification (NCBI taxonomy): domain Eukaryota; kingdom Metazoa; phylum Chordata; class Mammalia; order Carnivora; family Felidae; genus Panthera; species Panthera onca. Next base: position 110,003,090 of record NC_138348.1, read on the forward strand.
GTGTGTGTGTGTATGTATGTGTGTGCACACACACATACATACACACACACACACACACACACACACACACACACACACCACACACACATGTATGTATTTCAGCTGTAAATATATTTAGCCTGTCTTCCCTCTTGATTTTTTTCTAGGAACACAATTCTAAACTGAAAGTTATTTTCTCCTAACCCTGCAAATGTATCATTTCCTTCTCACTTTTATTGTTGCCTCTGAGAAATATGTTTTCACTCTAATTGTTAAACTTTTGTAGGGACGTTGGGACTGTTTTTGGTCAGGATAGATGAGTGAAAGAGATGGGTATCATTCTAAATTACTAGAGTGAAAAAGGCCTTGGAGCTGTTGCCCATTCCTATCTTCCCCTTCCAAAGCAAACATAGAGACTTTGGGTTGAGATGGCATAGTGTGTGTCAAGATCAAAATAATTTAGGTTGTGGATTCACTGGATGAAGAACAGAAGACAATCATCCTCCTGACGAATAGCCAACTTTTGTCGTGTTAAGTCACTAAGATGTGGGGCTTGCTTCACTACAGCATAGGAGAAACTAACACACAGTATCTGTTAATATGTGGTCTTTCTTCTATTCTCTCCACACTGTACTTCTGGGAATTCAGTAAAACAAATATTAGAACTCCTTTTCTAGGGGTGCCTGGGTAGCTCGGTAGAGCATCCAACTTCAGCTCAGGTCATGATCTCGTGGTTTGTGAGTTCGAGTCCCGCGTCAGGCTCTGTGTTGACAGCTCAGAGCCTGGAGCCTGCTTAGGGTTCTGTGTCTCCCTCTCTCTCTGCCCCTCCCACACTCATGTTCTGTCTCTCAAAAATAAACATTAAATTTTTTAAATAAATAAATAAAATAAAACTTTTATTCACATCCACTCTTTTTTCTAATTTTCTTTATTTATCCATGTAAAAGCTCAAGAAGGAGTCATATCAAATGTTTAATGGTTATCCTTAGGCATGGTGAGAGAGCCTTTCAACATAAATTTCATCCCTGTTTCTTTTTGAAATAGCTCTGTTTTTAAAAGGAAAAGGAAGAGAAATAAGTAAAGGCTGTTTTATAATGATGTGACAAAACAAGGTGATTTATGTAAAATTCCCAGCACAGGACCAGGCAGTGAATGGCTACTCAGAATGGGTCATAATAACACATGTAAATAATTCATGAAAAACATAATTTTCATTCATTCATTCTTTCAATCTTTCAATCATTTGTTCATTTATATCCAGCCCAGTTTAGTGTCAGCTGTGCTGACTGCTCAGAGCCTGGACCCTGCTTCAGATTCTGTGTCTCCCTTTCTCTCCACCCCTCTCCCACCCACACTCTGTCTCTTTCTCTCTCAAAAATAAAGCATTAAATTTTTTTTTTTTTAAATCTCCTCTTCTATCCTCCACATATCTTAAATTCTTTGGCCTGGTTTTCATCTCATACTTCTGTGTTGTATTTTGTACTACTTTCTGCACATCTATTTCTCAGTTTACTAATTTTCTCCCCAGCTATATCTTACCTAACTCATTTAGTTTATAACATTTTTATAATAAAATTTCTATGTTGCATTTTTCCAATATGTCAACTGTAAGTTTCAATCATTTCTTTTCACTCTTTTCACATACTCTTTTCTACAAATCCTGTGTTTTTATCTGAAAAATATTAAATTCTTTGGAGATGTAACATTGTTTTTTCTGCTGGCTTTTGTTCATAATAGTTTATTTCCTGGTGTGTGTGATGATTATTTGGAAGCCACAGATCTTAATCCATGGAAAATCTACAAGATTAAAGTTATGATCTTTTCTTCCAGTGGAGATTTACTTTTGTTTCCTTTTGGAGTCTGGTCTTGCTATAGATTGGGATTATTTTATTACCCTTCTGATTCCATTTCTGAAGACTCAGGTTCAGTACCCTTTTTGTAGCTAATCCAATGCTTAGTCTTTTGGTTATGAGCTATCAGCTACTTGCCTTCAGGGAAAACCTGATTCAGAGCTTACTGCTCATTAGGCATCAACCCCCTCTTTTGTTTGTTAGCTCCTTTGCAATGTCACTTATATCTGTAGGCCAGCAAAACAATAAAATATATTTTATGCTACATGTAGGTGTTTTGTAGCAAGTGGGTTCTTGGCAAATACAATTTGTCATTCATTGTACCCCCTATTTTTATACTTCATCTGGTTCCTATTACCACTGGTAAAAGTCAGAAAAATGTCAATTTAGGAAGGTTTTAGCTAGATCCTAACAAACTCTGAGAAGGCTGAAAAAGAAATTAGAAGTATCATGTTTTAATGGATAATAAGTGAGATTTAAAGTCAGATAAACATCCTATATCTTTGAGTTGTGACTTGGGCCAATTACTAGTAGTCCACAAGCCATAATTTTCTCACTATAAATAGAAATATTAAAAGATATCTTGTGTTATGATCATTTGAATATATATATATATATATATATATATATATATATATATATATATATACACAGTGTGTGTGTGTGAGAGAGAGAGAGAGAGAGAGAGTGAGTGAGAGAGGGAGGGAGGGGGAGAGGGAGAAAGAGAGAGAAAGAACATGTGCATCTGACATATAGACAATAAATGGTAGATACTTTTATTCATGGTACATATTTTCCCCTGCATGTTGTATATGATTGGGTTATCTAACTTATTAGTTTGTTGGAATGTTGTTAGAGTAAATTAGCATATAGTATGCAAAAAATAATGTTTTTCTTTACCTGCTATGTTGAATGAGAGAGAGATTAATTTCCACTCTAATTCTGCATATCTATATACATCATAAATGTAGGACTTGTATATTAGTTTAAAATGATAGTATATGAAAGTCTCTAAAACAATCTCCAAGATGCCTGTTATGTTAGCTTTCCTTGTAGGTTTTTTTCTTCTATAGTAATTTGAGTAACAGATAACTAAGTGCTCATATTAGTATTCAAGTAACAAAGTAATTTTCCTCTGCCTGATTAATAAAGGAAAGAGACTGAATGTGGTTATGAACTCAAGGTATTCATATTGCAGTCATGTTTTCTGTTGCAGGCTTAATCAAAATTCAAAATGACAATACTGACAGAAATAGTCCATGGGATAGGCTATTGTTGTGAAGGAAATGTAACACTGACCTCAGAGAAATGTGATTCAGATTATGTGACAAATTAGCTAGGTTTGTCAAAGGGAAGACTATAAATTCAGGTAACAGAGAGGCTTTACAAAAATCTTTCTTTTTTGCCTTCCTTGACTTTGCATGTCTAGCAAGATAGCAGGACTGCAGGGAAGTGATTTCTGTTGGCTGTGCAAGTGCCATAAAAATCACTTTATAAAAAAACCAAATTAGACTCACGTAAACTGTTTAGACAAATCTTTCCTGTCATAATCATGGTTTTCATGTGTGCCAGACTTTCTATGTTGTTTGTATTAAATAGCAAGATCAGACTTGTGAAAGTAAGATCAATGACGATAAAAATAGTTAACATGCATTATTTACCAATATTATTTCATTTAATGTCCACAATACCTATGAAGTAGGTATTGTCAAACTCTCTTGTCTACTTATGAGAAAAGAGGTTCAGAGAATGTTAATGGCAGAAATGACAAGTGTTAAAAAAAAAAAAAGGAAAGAAGTTGCTCCTAAAAGTATTTTGCTAGGCAACCTCACTACCATACTGTACACATTGATTTGACCTCCCGTTCCTACTCCATCTCCTCAGAATCTTGCCATTCTTGTTACATAATTTGAATGGATGTTCAAATAGGATTCTTATCAAATAACTCAGATCTGATTGGGGTAGTGAGTTTATTGAATAACACAATCAAGATTACTATCAAATATTTTAACAGGCTGAAGTAATAGGCTAAACATAATATGATAAAAGACAGAACTTTAATCAAAAAAAAACAATTATAAAACTGAGAAAACATAGACATGCGGTTTGGCAGCAACCTTTCTAATTAAGGATTTGTGTATACCGTAGTTTAAGACAGTTGACAATGATGATGATAAAAAGATAGGTAAAAGAAATACTTAGAAAGTACTCCTGTTCCTCTAAAGAGCCAGGAAGGAAAGCACGATTGAAAATTTTGAATAGACTGAACAAACTTCACAAAGGAGAAGATTCAGGGGTAGGAGTGTGTGTGGCATGAACTTGAGCACAGTCAGAAAAGAAGCTTATTCTGTCCAGCATTTACACTTTAGATGAGTCTGGAGAAGGACATGCAGTATGTCATCAAAACCATCCTAGTGTATCAAGTTTACAGTTGTGGCTGCAGAATAGGAGCAAGCTGGGGAAGACAGGGAATAAGAATGGATATGCTTCATACATGACTGCACATGCGAGTTGAACAACATGTTAAATATGACATTGGTCCTCTGTCCTGGGGGATCCCAGGGTGCCAAGTCTCCCATTCTTCCAGGATCATTCTTTCATTTAATAGTCAAATACAACGTCTGAAGCTCCCATTGTACCTAACTACAGAAAGTCCAGTCCTCTGTCACTTGTAACATCAGCAAGAGGACCACTGCTTACGACAGCTCAACTGACCTGAGGCGAGATAGCGGTGTAGTTATGAGCATGGGTTGGGGGCTCGGACCAACTAATTTAAGTACTGGACCTGCCACTAAATGAATGCTCTTGCAAAGTTTTTTAATCTGTGTCTTACCCTCCTCAATTAAGAGATGGTGATGCCTAATTGTGCCTGCTTTACTGGAGTGTTCATCCAGTTCATCCACAGCCATTTATCCATCACCCACAAGGGCTCATTGCATCAAATTCACAAATACCCTGTCTCCTGGGAGGAGAATGATTAAAATCATTAAATTAAACATAATCATAAAATGATTAAAATCGGTGTTTTCTTAGGAAAGAAACAAAAAAAACCAGACACCTCCACAACTTCTCTCCTCCCTTCCTCCCTCCCACCCCCGATGTACATGCACACACATGCACAGAAAAACACACACACACATCTCATAACTTCTAGACTATGGAAATGCTTAATGGTAGGCTTTTTGTTTTAATGTTTATATATTCTTGAGAGAGGGAGAGAGACAGAGAGACTGAGTGTGAGCAGGGAATGGGCAGAGAGAGAAGAAGACACAGAATCTGAAGCAGGCTCCAGGCTCTGAGCTGTCAGCACAGAGCCCAATGCAGGGCTGAAACTCATGAACTGCGAGATCATGACCTGAGCCAAAGTCGGACGCTTAACCAACTAAACCCCCCAGGCACCCCCCCCCCCTTACTGGTAGGCTTTCTTAATGTTACATTGTCCTCCATTACACTATTTATTGTGTTGAGAACCAACACATGGGAAGTGGTGTGTGTGTATGTGTGTGTGTTTGCTATATATGTGAGAATTATGGATAGTTTGGGACACATGGAGTTTCCAGAGCTACTAGTACTGCTTTACAAAATTATTCAGAAGGTATTTAAATTGGAAATGTAAGAGTTCTTATTTTTTAAATAGCCCCATAAACTATGTTAGAAATTGATCTGAAGACACAAAGTACATAGTGAGTGAATAAACTTAGCACATAGTAAGTGAATGCTAGCTGGGTGGTTTGAAATTAAGAGTTCTGGGTCTCAAATGGCTAAGCATTATGGGGAAAAATAAACACAGCTACGTGGAATTAATGCAAGATAATTGTATTCACTCCTCAGGCTATAAGTCACCAACAGTCCCCAGTTATTTGTTAAAAAATCTGAATTCATAGTCCAGCATTCAAGGTCCTCAGTGATCAGGCATTCCTTCCCTTGTCTAGTATTTATTCATTCAATATTCCAAGGTCCAGCTGATCTAAAAATCACATATCTCCGTTGCCACACTTGCATTCCAATTCTTTCCCAAATCTAGAAAGACTGATCTCCTCACAACTCCAAACATTCAGGTCCTCTCCATTAATTAAAGGCCATATTTTCCAAAAGATCTTCTTGCTGATTTGAAATGAACTGGCTTCTTTATCCCTCTTCTGAACTTAGCTTGTACCTAGATATAGCACAATCCCATCTTTATATGGGTGACCAAGATTGGTGACATAAATCTGTCAGGATCACAAATAGCTGTATACTCTCCAAGAATAAGAAATCATTTCTGATTCCCCCAGAGTTCCTGGCATGCAGTAGGCATCCAGTGTATGTTTGTTAAAAGACCAGAACTTGGCCTGTTGTATAGACCAAATAAAATAAAATTAGTTCAAAACTGATTTTTCTTTCTCTTTTTTTTTGGGGGGGGGGTAGGGAGGGAGAGAGAGAATGAGTGACAGTGTGAGTAGTGGAGGGGCAGAAGGAGAGAGAGAACTTTAAGCAGGCTCCACACTTGGCACAGAGCCTAACCAGGGCTTGATCTTGTGACCCTGAGGATCATGACCTGAACCAAAATCAAGAGTCAGATGCTTAACTCAGACACCCAGGTGCCACAAATTAGTTCAAAATTGATTTCTTAAATGCACTCCTAGATTTACCAGGATTATTATTAAATTATTTTATTCTATTAAATGTCTATTCCATGGCATTTTTCAGAAAATATCATTAGACTCCATTTAATCAAAACTAACTGTAGAAATATTTTCAGCACCTCAAGCATTTCTCAAGGATCCATGACCAATGCAATGAGGTCAGTCAAGAGGAAAATAACAACCAGAATTTATAGTCACCACTAATTCTATGGGAGTCTCAGACCATATTTCTAAAAGAACTCATTTGGAATATGCAATGCATAGAATTTTTCAGTTAAATGTTTTCAGCCTCTAATGTCCACAAGCTTGAATAGAAGTCCTCCAAAAGGAACAATAACATGTCTGAGGTCTTCATTGGAGGTATTGAATGTTGTGACAGGCTATCCAGATTCTCTCTGTAGAACAAAGGTGTGAATTCCCCCAGCTGCCATGAGTATTGGCTTCTGGCAGTTCACAATCACATCTCCTCCACCACCACCCCAGGAATTGTCATCAACCAAAGGGAGCTGCCCAGTACATGATCACACTTCATCCCAAGGGGCAGTCTATATTCAACTACTGCTGGACACGAAAGTACCAATCTCCAACTAATAAAACTTTGAAGGTCCATCCAGATCCAAAACTCTTTGTGAGATTAGGCCCTGTAGTTGTTCAGCTTATCCTAATACCCCTCTGACTTCCCCCAATCTTTCGTAGTGTGTTCCAATACACCACTTGCTTGCACGTTAAAGTATCAAGTCTTTTTCCAGGAAACCCAGATGAAGACAACAGGGAAAATTGGATTAAACAAATAATCATAAGTGTACTTTAGACAATAATATTTTTATTTTTTATTTAAATTTTAGGTAGTTAACGTAAGTGCCATATCCGTTTCAGGAGTAGAATTCAGTGATTCAGAGGCACATGGGTGGCTCACTTGGTTAAGCGTCCGACTTTGGTTCAGATCATGATCTATGGCTAGTGGGTCCAAGGCCCACGTCAGGCTCTGTGCTGGCAGCTCAGAGCCTGGAGTGTGCTTCAGATTCTGTATCTCCCTCTCTATCTCTGTCCCTTCCCCACTCATAATCTGTTTCTCCATCTCTTAAAAATATTAAAAATTAAAAAACAAGAATTCAGTGATTCATCACTTATATACAACACCCAATACTAATCACAACAAGTGTCCTTGGTACCCATCACCCATCTAGCCCATCTCCCTCTGTCAACCCTGTTTGTTCTCTATCATTAAGAGTTTCTTGTGGTTTATTTCCCTCTCCTTTCTTTTGTCCCCACTTCCCATATGTCCATCTGTTTTGTTTCTTAAATCTCATGTATGAGTGAAATTGTATGGTACTTGTCTTTCTCTGACTGACTTATTTCACTTAGCATAATACATTCTAGCTCCATCCATGTCATTGCAAAATGGCAAGATTTCATTCATTTTGATAGTCAACTAATTTTACATTTTGTGTGTGTGTGTGTGTGTGTGTGTGTGTGTGTGTGTGTGTACACATACCACATCTTCTTTATCTGTTCATCAGCCAATAGCCATATAGGCTTTCTCCATGGTTTGGCTATTGTTGATAATGCTATTATACACATTGGGGTGCTGGTACCTTTTCGAATCTTGTATTTTTGTATCCTTTGGGTAAATACCTAACAGTACAATTGCTGGATCATAGGGTAGGTCTATTTTAGTTCCTTGAGGAATCTCCCTACTGTTTTCCAGTGTAGCTGCACCAGTTTTCATTCCCACCAACAGTGCAAGAGGATTCCCCTTTTACTGCATCCTAGCCAACACCTGTTATTTCTTGAGTTGTTAGTTTTAGCCATTCTGACTGGTGTGAGGTGGTATCCTGCTGTGGTTTTGATTTGTATTTCTCTGATAATGAGTGATGTTGAGCATTTTTTCATGTGTCTGTTAACCATCTGGATGTCTTGTTTGGAAAGTGTCTATTCATGTCTTCCCATTTCTTCACTGGATTATGTGTTTTTTAGGTGTTGAGATTGAAAAGCTCTTTATAGATTTTGTACACTAGCCATTTATCAGCATTGTTGTTTAAAAATACCTTCTCCCATTCCATAAGGCTGCCTTTTAGTTTTGTTGATTGTTTCCTTCACTATACAGAAACTTTTTCTCTTGATGAAGTCCCAATAGTTCATGTTTGGTTTTGTTTCCCTTGCCTTTGGTGACGTGTCCAGTAAAAAGTTGCTCTGGCTTAGGTCAAAGAGGGTGCAGCCTGTGTTCTCCTCTAGGATTTCGATTGTTTCCTATCTCACATTTAGGGCTTTCACCCATTCGGAATTTATTTTTGTGTATGGTAAAAGGAAGTGGTCCAGTTTCATTCTGCATGTTGCCATCCAGTTTTCCCAGCACCATTTTTTGAAGAGACTTTTTTTTCCCCATTGGATATTATTTCCTGCTTTGTTGAAGATGACTTCACCATATAGTTGTGGGTCCGTTTCTGGGTTCTCGATTTTGTTCCATTGATCTATGTGTCTGTTTTTTGATTGTTTGTTCATTTGTTTTTATTTTACATCCAAGTTAGTTAGCATACAGTGCAACAATGATTTCAGGAGTAGATTCCTTAATGCCTCTTACCCATTTAGCCCATCCTCCCTCCCACAACCCCCCCTCCCACCTCTAGTAACCTTCTTTTTGTTCTCCATATTTAAGAGTCTCTTATGTTATGTGTCTGTTTTTATGCCAGTAGCATACAGCCTGGATGACTACAGCTTTGTAATAGAGTCTGAGGTCTGGAACTGTGATGCCTCCAGGTTTTTTTTTTTCAGGATTGCTTGGCTATTCTGGGTCTTTTGTGATTCCATACCAATTCTAAGATTGTTTGTTCTAGTTCTGAGAAAAATGCTGGTGGTATTTTGATAGGGATTGCATCAAATGTGTAGATTGTTTTGGGTAGTATAGACATTTTAACAATGTTTGTTCTAATCCATGAGCATAGAATGCCTTTTCATTTCTTTGTGTCCTCTTCAGTTTCTTTCATAAGTGTTCTATAGTTTTCAGGGCACATATCTTTTATGTCTTTAGTTAGGTTTATTCCTAGTTGTCTTACTGTTTTTGGTGCAATTGCAAATGGGATCGACTCCTTGATTTCTTTTTCTACTGCTTCATTATTGGTGTATAGAAATGCAATGGATTTCTGCACACTGATTTTATATCCTAGGACTTTGTTGAATCCATGAATTAGTTCTAGCAATTTTCTGGTGGAGTCTTTTGGGTTTTCTACATAGAGTATCATGTTTGCAAATAATGGAAATTTGACTTCTTCTTGCTTCCTTACTCTTTGGATGCATTTCATTTCTTTTTGCTGTCTGATTGCTGAGGCTAAGACTTCCAGTACTATGATGAGTAGTAATGGTGAGAAGGGACATCCTTGTCATGTTCCTGACCATAGGGGAAAAGGCTCTCAGTTTTTCCCCATTGAGGATGATATTAGCTGTGGGTCTTTCATATATGGCCTTTATGATGTTGTGGTATGTTCCATCTATTCCTACTTTCTTGAGGGTTTTTGTCAAGAATGGATGCTGTACTTTGTCAAATGCTCTTTCTGAATCTGACAGGATAATATGGTTCTTTTTTTTTTATTTATGTGGTGTTATCACATTGATTGATTTGTGAATATTGAACCACCTTTGCAACCCAGGAGACAATACAATTTTTAAATTGCTTTCCAATACACAAAGTCAATAATATTAACATAAGTACCAGAAAGAGATCATTCTGTAAATTTTTACTAGGGGGATTTTCATGCATTTTTTTATTAAATTATAATTGACACACAAATATCTATTATTTTCAAGTGTACATGACAGTGATTTAAATGTTTACGTTATTGAATGATCCCCACAATAATTCTAGTCACTATCTGCCACCAAAGTTATTACAATATTATTGTTTATATTCCCTATGCTGTAAATTACACCCTTATGATTTATTTATTTCATAACTGAAAGTGTGTACCTCTTAATTCCCTTCACTTATTTCATCTGCCCCCAAACACTGCCCACTATGGTAACCGACAGTTTGCTTCTTGTATCTCTGAGTACTTTTGTATCTTGTTTCTTTATTTTGAATGGTATTTTAATTCTCAACTCATGACTCATACTGAATAAGCACAAGCCTCAGACATGTCCAATGGTCAAATACACACACACACACACACACACACACACACACCATCAAACAAATGGAGTGACATCTAGTCAAATTTTGAAAAACTGTAATAGCAATATTGAATTTCACTCCAGATATTCCAACATTTACAATGATGCTAGCAGTTTCTTCATGCACAAGAACACACACACATAAACACACACACACACACACACACACACACACACACACCTAACACCAAGGAAATGCATCAGGAAAATTATTCTACTAAAAGTAAAGCTATCATGGAAATGTGAGGGGACTTGAAACATAAATTATTTCCTTATTTTCTACATTCTCTCCTTTAGTTCTTCAGGTTGCCATAAGAGCTCTTCCCATTGCTAAACACTATTTACCATTTCTGTGCTTTCCTCTTAAATTTATTTTTTATGGGAGCAATATTCATAATTATTTTAAATTTATATATGCTGAAAACAATAAACAAGGCAGAGAGGAAAGGACATAATACTGCATTGTCTTGCATTTAACTTTAAAAACAATAATCCACTGATGAAATTGCATAAAAAGTATTCCAAGAATACTTGACATGACCATTGAACCAAAAAAGTAACTTTCAGTGACCCTAAAGCATTAAGAAATATATAAAAACTATAAATTTAATAACAGTAATTTATTGATAAAAGCAATAGGACAAAAGGGAAGAAAAACAAAATTTATGATCCACTGCAATATTGCTGCTAGCTGTCCTGTCACAAGCGAGTAGTGATGTCATGATGCATAAGCTTATACTTCTGATAGATCTGAGGGCAGCTTAAATGAGGAGGCATGCTTTGTGGGAAAACCAAAAACCAAACACAAAAAACAAAAAACTTTTCACCCTATGTAAAGGCATTTAAATGCTGCTTGATCGTTCCTGTGTCACCTATGGCATTTTATGTCAAGCCCAAAGATACTGCTGGCTACAACATAGTCATGGATTTCAGTATGTTCCCTATTCTATTATATTAAACCATGTGAACAATCCAAAAGAGAAGATGGGCAGAGAGGAAAGAACATAATACTGCATTGTCTTGCATTTAACTTTAAAAACAATAATCCACTGATGAAAGCAACAATATGCAGTTGTGTAAACACGTAGATTATATTCCTGTCACAGCCTGTGCTGATGACAAAGCAGTTGTTCTGATCAATCTGAAATGAATCTAAATGTATGAGGTATAGACTGCTGGAATTCAGAGATTTATCCTGCCACTGTGAACAGTACACTCACAGCACGGTTACACACACACACACACACACACACACACACACACACACACACTGCCCCACAGTCAAGACAGAAATTAAAGGCAATACCATATAACACTGGTAGGCAGGGACTTAGGTGACACCAGGCAGAAAATGTCTAGCACACAGTATGTTGCCTTGTGTTACATGAATTCCCTCTCAGTAATACTCTACCAAAAATTTAAATTGAGGAAGGTAAGATATAAGGGGTTAAATTCCACCCCCTTGGGAGATTATCAACCCCCAGCAGAATAGTAGAGATGGAATTGGTCAATGCCGTGCTATAAAAATCACAACTGCATGGCCAAGAGAGGTACAGTAATGTAGAAGTGGGACTCCAGGACATTTGGATCCTGCCTTTTGTGTTCTTCATCCATCAGTTCCAAGAACATCCACTTGGCCTCCTGGCATGATAATGTTTAGAGGGAAACACTGATGAATTTGTGCTGGTTTCTACTCTGTGATTTCATCTTTTGGCACCTGACCAAAGAAGTTACCAAGAGGAGGTGTGATTCAGCTACTAGTAAGCACTGAGTTTGGGCTTTATTCTAAAAGATGACAACTCTCAGGGTCTGAGATGAACCCCGCTTCTCTACACCTTCACCCCTTTCATGCCTTTACATCGTGTCTGGTTTAGCAGCTTGCTGGCTGGCCTTCCTGCCTCCACCCTACCTACCAACTCATCCTGCACATTTTCATAGCCCTAATTTCTTTGTACTAGAATTTCCTGTTTGCACTGTTATTTATTTACTGGGAAATTATTTCTTGAGTGAAGGAAGTACACATCACATACTTTTGCATCTCTATACCATAATGTCCAATGCACAATGAGGCAGAGCCCCTGGAAGCTTCTGGCAGTAGCTGGGGAGTTAAGACCTAGACAAACATCTGAGAGGTGGGACAGGCCATCTGGGAAGGACAGAGCCAGAGGCAAGAGGGAGTCAGGCACTCCAGCACAGGTCTGCACTATTGGAGGGGGGTGGGGGGGGAAGCAGGGAGGAGTTTCGCTGACATTTACATCTGAATCTTGAAGCCCATCTTGGATATGAAAAGAAATTTTATTAAACTAATAAATCAGAAAAGGAGTGGTTTGCCAATAGAAACTTTCTTCTTATAAGAACTGACATGTCTATTTTCTGAAATGCTTCAGCAATCAATAGGTTGGTTCCACTAGTAAGGTGAGCACAGTTGTGTTGCTTCCTTTCCTTGGACTCCATTACATCTCAGACCCCAGGGGTTCAGTGTCTTCAAATGACTTCCTGGGTATAGAAGGTCCTAGGAGACTTTTGTCCCTTTCAAGGCACAGAAACATTTCTGTTTGACATTTATTTAACACAAATTAAAATATCTGCTGATTTGATGTAAAATATAAGTGGATGGTAATTAATTCATGTTTATTTCTCTCCCCAACTTTGCCATTTTAGAGGTGGTTTCAATGCCTTAATCCTAACTTGAGCTCTGACACCTTGATTTCCAACCTCCTCTCTGGCCAAACCCCCATATACCTCCACCCTGCCTATCCTGAACTATGTGGAATTTTAGAGTATGGTCTGGTCTCACCTCTCAGCCTAGAACAGCTTTCTCTGCTTAATTATGCTCAGCTCAAGCAATGTATCCCCTGCAAATGACTAAGTGGGCTTAGCAGACATTCACACATGCAACACCATACCTGCTACTCTATGCTTATTGTATTGTTTTTCATACTGCATTGTATTTACCATCTGTTCATCCTTTACACCTAGCAGAATGTAAGATCTTGTGTAAAACTGTGTTTTATTATTTTTGTCTTTCCAGGACTTGGCAGCATTAAGTGTGCTACACAAGCATTTACTGAATTAATGACTACATGAGTAGTCCCAAGTAATAATTAGGGTGGACATTTAACAGAATTTGGGAAGTAGTTGTGTTAGGTAACACCAAAGTTGCCTTTTATTCCCCCTCCCTTCCACCAACATCTAAAGACTGACCTTAACTCTCAACCAAGAAAACTCACCTTACTTCCCATTCCGTAAACACCTCACCTGGCTCAGATTTAGTGTGTGAAACAGTGTATAGCTGACCTATTTTTGTTTGCTTTTTGTTTCTCTTGTGGGCATCTCACCAACCAGTGAGAGATTACCTTAAATTAAAGGCATAAGTAATAATATATAATAATACACTAAAACTTTTTTTTTCAATTCTTTGTCTAATTGCTTCACATGGACAAGGCTTACCTCTCCTGTAGTCAAGTACATACTCCATACCAGGGACTAGATGTTATTTTTGTTTGGTCCCACATGTGTCTAGCACAGAGCTGGGTCCAGGCTAAGCTCCAAAATAGAGTAGCTAATTAATCCTTGAACTGCAGAGCTATGGGAATCAGGAATACCTGGAACACTTGGAATCTGATTTTTCTCAACATTAACAGACTTTGAATTCCAGACTGCCAGCCTACCTCTGAGGGTATACCCTGAATGATATGGCCATCTGGAAATGGAGTTTTTAATTTCTCTGTGCAGTAGAGGTGAAATGAAAGTTCAGATGCAAATTTAAATGTCTTTAATATGATAGAGGATCTTAAACATTTAAGTCTGAATTAAATTGATATTTATGTAGTAATAAGCAGACTGTTGAAACTGGGGAAATGAGCCCTGGTTTCTATCTCAGCTCAATTTTGTCCCTGGCTTCCCTGTATGGGAGCTCAGACAGCAACCCAGGATCTTACAAGGGGTCCCCATTCTCTAGCCAAACTTTCCCATCCTATCAGGTGAATAGAAGGATTTGGGGTTAAGATCTGGCTAAGTCTTCCACCCATATATTAGAAATAAGGATCTGGAGTTTTGATAGCTGGGGAAGAATATGGCAGAAACACATGGTGTCACCCTCCAGGATTGAGGAAACTTTGAGAAAGAATGGTTTTACTTGTCCCTCCCACACTCACAGCCATGGTGTCCTTTGCCCTGAACCTGACCTGCTGCAAGGCAAGCTGATTGCCAGAGTCTTACACATGCATGCACTGTGCTGTTCATTCCTTAGCACCTTGGCTTCCCCACTTTCTTCTCTGTGGAAGTGCTCTCCAGCAATGTTGCTTCCTCCTTTGTTCCCTGCACAACTCCTACTAAGCCTTCAAGTCTGCCAAAGTCATCTTTCTCTGGTTCCTCCCCCAGGCTCTTCCCCTACTCAGAATCAATCAATAGCTGAATCACTGTGAAGCAATAGTATTTTGCTATTATCTATTTTTTTTTTTTTTGTTTCCCTATGATATTGTTGAGTCAGGGATTCTTTCTGATTAATTACCCAGCACAGTGCCTGGCACGTAGTAGGTTCTCAGTTAATGCTCAACAGGATCATATGAACTTTCCCATTTACCTTCACAACCTTCCCACCCCCCCACTACTTTTCTCCTCATTAGAGTCCCTGTCTTTAGGGTCCTTGAATTGAGTGTGGCCCCTGATGGCCAGGGCACCCATCAAGACCTCAAGCAGTCATCGCCCTGGCACTAATTCCTACTTCTAGCTCATATTCTTGAGCTCATTTTCATCATTGTAAAGTTAAGAAACCTAATGTTGTCCTTGTTCACAGCCCTGATTTTTTCAGATGACCCAGAGATAGGGGACTCACAGGTTACACTGCCAGTTACTGATCCTACTTAATATAGATCCCAGTTCTACCATGTTTAATTCCAAACTCTTCATACTCTCCACATTGTTTTTTCTGTGTCCCGTTTCTCAAGACTGGCTGAAGTAATATATAATGGTGTAATCCATGCAATGAGCTGGACTGCTCCAAAAGAAATAATGCATCTCTAATAGTGGAAATATCAGGAATCATGACAACATATAGACTGATAGATACATGATGCCCTCAAAAATCACACAATATAGGCAAGTTCCTAGTTTATACCTAATACCATTCTTTATTTACTTAGCTCTTAAAGAAGATGGATGGCAAAGACATTTGTGCCTCAGTAGGGAAGTTAAAGATTGTGGGAAGAACAGATTTTGAAAAGAGGACAAAGTGACTTGTGAAAATATCATGAAATGCCAAAGGAGATCTTCAATCAAAAGAGACCTAAGAATAACTTCTGAAGAGGTTAGTGGTTAGCCTCAAAAATTTGAAGGCAATAAGATGCCAGAAATGCTGGCCAAGCCCAGGAATCATAAAGAAGAATTTCAACAAGTGAGAAAACTTGTTCTTTTGTCAGTGAGCACCAGGGAAGTCGGGATATAATGCCTGAAGCTACAAATGTGCTGATGTTATACTTTTTAATCTTGCTGTTGGTTTGACCAGTTTACAAAGAATAAAGCCCAGAGTTTTCTTTCTCTTTCTCTGCTTTTCACTAAGGGAAAAAACAGAATTCCTCCAAGAGGCTATTTTGGGGGGAGGCAGGTTGTTTTCTTTTGTTTTGCTTTGGCAGAATTTCATTTCTGGATCTACTTTTTCATTTATTAATAGGGTGGCCATCATCAAGGGCCTGTCACTGGAGGAATGGATCCATGCTGTGCTTCAAAAGTATGTTTGCTTCAACTTCAGAATCTGATGAGGTGCAAAACTATGGCAGTGGCAAGATTTACACCAGCTATGCTAGAGTTATTCTCCCATATTTACAGAAATACATACTAACCTCTGCTAACATACTTTATGATAAACCATTTGTGTGTAAATTATTTATGAAAATAACATGATTTTCTCTGGACTGAGGCATCTGTATTAAGAGCAAAAATCATGGATGCTGTTGTAGACTGAAAAAGGGCCCTAGATTCCCTATAGCCCCTTTTAACACTAAGTGGAGTCTCATTCCTGCTTCTTAAATCTGGGGGGTCTTGTGACTTTCTTTTACCAATAGAATGCATCAGAAACAACTATTGTATGACTTCTGAGCTTGGAGCTCAAGAGATTTCACTGTTTCTTCTCTTATACCTGGAACTGTTGTACCACTCTTTGAACAACACCAGGGTAACCTGCTGGTTGATAAAAGACCATGTGAAAAGAGGCCCCAGCCATTCCAGCCATTCCACCCATCTCTGCTGGGAGACTTTAGGGGTATGGCACATATTAAGTACTTGTTTTAAGGCATGAAGTTTTAAGGTGGTTTGTTATCAGCAAAAACTGTATGATATATGCCTTACTTTGAACTTATGAGTTGGTACCTGGGTCTAATGTCCAGTCTAATGTATATGTCTGTCTACCTTCTTTCTTTTTTTTTCAATATATGAAATTTATTGTCAAATTGGTTTCCATACAACACCAAGTGCTCATCCCAAAAGGTGCCCTCCTCAATACCCATCACCCACCCTCCCCTACCTCCCACCCCCCATCAACCCTCAGTTTGTTCTCAGTTTTTAAGAGCTGCCTACTTTCTTTCTAATGGACATTTTATTTATTTGATATTTTCTGGAATGAGAACATGGAGAAAATCTCCACCAGGTTGCCCATCCACGTAAGCACCTCCCAGCCCCAATGGGTTCCTAACCTGGACTGACAGAGCAAGAATCAAAGGGCAGCTAATCCCTTTCCTATCAAAGTGGGTTCCTCCTAGAGGACCAGAACATTAGCTTCCAAATCACAGCACTTTTTAAGTGAATAAAGAGGCTATTTTATAAAATGCTTCCCTAGGAGTGACTACACTTCTCAGACCACCACGTTCATTGTAGGTCAAATTCCAAACTGATTCTGGCTCAAGCCAAGAATATCTCCTGGAGATTATATTCCTCCCAAGACAATTTTGTAACAAAATGTTTGAATTAAGATGATTAGACACCTCAGTGTTAGTCCAAAAATATTTTTATTTCAAGAGGATTCTTTAGAAACGAAGGTAGATTCTGCCCATCATTTTGTATTTTTGCATTACTTATTCTAGCTGAGACCAGATGGAACAAAGTAAATCATATGACTGCACCCACCATCCTGGCCAGGTGGTCCAGAAGTGATGAGTGGCAATCAGCAGAGAAGTATTATGCTCTAGAAACACTGCAATGGATTTAGGGATCTATCAAGCAATGACTTAAATAAGAACAACAGAACAACTTGGTATATGGCTACAGGGAAATGGTAAAACTCTAAGCTCTAATTTTCTCATTTTTTGAATTATTATTTGAAAAGTATCTCAGTGCTAAGCACATGTAGATGTTTAATCAAAATTGACTGACATACTGGTATAACACTGTGCCCTTTCATATAGTACCAGATCTGGATTAACCAGTTGTTTTGTGTATGTTTGTTTATTCTCTGATATGCTTTCAAAAATAATCTGGGCCACAGTTTTTTCATCTCTCAGATTTGCTGTTTAAGAGAGAATGTACTCCGTTCATATTCTCAGAATCTCTGATTCATTCTTGGATCACAGCTTCCTGTTCTATTCATTCGTGGAAAATGACTGAAGAAAGTTTCTGGATGGGCCTTATTTTTGGAAATCTTGAGAACAATATCCATAATTATCAGACATAATTATTTATTGTATCCTATTCATTAGCACTCAACTTCAGGAGACATTTTCTCCATGATAAACCTAAGTTCTGATGAGAAGTTAAATGAGATGCACATTTAGAGGGTGGAATTACCATAGACTGAAGACCATCATCTGTCAGACACTGTTCCACACCTTTCATATACCTTACACATCATTTAAAGCATCACCACATCTCTGTGAGGGAGGCACCACGTTGCACCCTATGTCATAGGTACAGAATTGGAAACTCAGAGAAAGTGGGTACTTTTCCCATGGTCTGACATCTCTTCAAGAATAGAGTCAGGTTTGTCATCCCCACTGCAAAACCCCACCTCATTAAAACCATTATCATCTCTCAACTGAACCACTATGTTCAAGCCTACTTCCACTTTACCCCCCAAAGTTCATCCTCTGCATTGTAGTGAGAGTGATCTTCTGAAAGCACAAGTGATGTGGTATCATACCGTGAATAACAATTTTCAGTGGTTTCCCACTAACCACAGAATACAACCCAAAGTCATTTTCCATGGCCTGTGGGGGACCCCATCACTCCCTGACTCTGCCTCTTCTATAGGAATCTTCCTCACAACACTGGCCTTTTTTAAAGCACTCACACCTCTTAACCTTGTACTTGGTCTTGGCTACTTCTAGTCACGATTTCAGTGCCTGGAACATTTTCCCTCAGGCTTCATGTGGCTGTCTGAATCGCTTCACTTCCGTGTCCCCTTCAGTCTTGACCCAATTACCTACATTATTTTTTATAACACAGTTTGATACATTGTGTCATTAATTTTTTGCTGTACTACAATATAAGCTCTGACTCTTGCTCCATCACTTAGAATAGTATCTAGTGCAAAGAAAATGCTAAGTGAAATTGTTTTCTAAAGGGAATATTTCATCTAGGAATGCAGAAAGTAAGTTGAAGATCATCCATACATCCATTGCTTCTCCTATTTAACTCATCACCTCATTAAAGGTTAAACATACACACACAAAGTACATCAAATGAGTCCTTTAAAATACATTCCTCCTGGAGTGCTGGGTGGGGGGGCTCATCAGTTTAGCCTATGACTTGTTTTTGTCTCAGGTTATGATTCCAGGGCTGTGGGACTGAGCCCTTTTTAGGACTCTGCTCTGAACATGGGGCCTGTTTAAGATTCTCTCTCTGTCTCCCTCTTCCCCTCTCCTCTGCTCATTCTCTCTTTCTCTCTCTCTCTCCCTCTCTCTCTCTCTCTCAAATAAAAATAAATAAATGAATAGATAAACATTCCTCCTAACAAGAAAACAGAGTATACAGAAGAAAACCCTGTTCATAAAATCCTTTCTCCATGAGAAAATAATGCAGAAAGTGTGAACATGAAATGTAGAGATCCCTTAGCTCTGTAGTTCTAACTGCAGGTTCTGGCATCAGATCCACTGGGTATGATGCTTGCCTGACTCTTCCACCCACAAGCTGTGACCTTGGAAGCATTACATCATCTCTCTCTGGCTCAATTTCTTTGCCTAAAAAATGTGGATCCCAAGAGTAAGGACCTCACAGGATTTCTGTAAAAAATAAATTCATGCATGATGCAGTATTAGTAGTATACTGATAAACCAGCTTTGTAGAAAACAAATGAATAAACAAACAAACAAACAAACAAAAAACCTGATTTCATAGTGTTTACCAATTTCCATGGTATAAATGCCATGGCTGATTTTAAGCTATCAGTGTTTGAACCACTGGCTTTTAAAATTCTTGAATATTTAACCAATTCCTCTCGTTAGCCTCTATGAGCCAGCTCCAATCCACCATTGATGATGCTTAACTAGTAAGCAAGAGGACATATTTTAATAAAAAGGCAAACTAATAAAAACAAGACAATGAAATACACACAGTATCCAATACTAAATACAAATAGTGTCCACCTCAATTGTTAGCCAACTCAGCACATGTACAGGGTCTGCTCTTGCCATCCTACAAGCCAAGAACATGAAGACAGTGGTTTTAAGAATCATATGAAACTCTCCACGAGTATACTTAACCTGTCCTAACATTAGGATTCCTGATTTTGCCTCTTTCTTCCATTTCCCATTCACTATCATGATCTTTAGAGTTGGCTGGGTTTTTTGTTGTTTTTTGTTTGTTTGTTTGTTTGTTTTTACTTCCTGAATTTTGAGGCTTATCTTCCTCCAAAGACTTTGGCTTAGTATGCTGCTCTTCTCTGTATCAGACTAACTCCCTCTGATGTATATACAATTCATATACACTGGATCCAACCCTGAGCTCATGGTCAGGCCCCAGCACTCAAAGCCAGGACTTCTTGGTTTCTTTTAAGAAGAAAAGTGACACATGCTAGACCTTCAGATCTACTCTGAGTTTAGCCACAATGTTCTACTTGTACTAAGTCCCTTGATATGTACCATGATTTCCCTCCTTTCTTCATCTTTGACTGTGTAGCACCCTCTTCCAAACTCTCCCCAACTAACTACACCTTATTCTTCACTTGTGTTAGATATCACTATCTTTAGGAGGGCTCTCCTCATTACACAAAGACTCAATTAAGAGTCTCACCTAGCTGACATCTTAGCCTTGTAGGCTGCAATGTAAATTTCTTGGTTTCTCACCTAAATAGTTCACTACACTGAAGATCTTTGTTGGCAGAAATTCTGCCCTATGTATTGCTTTCTTTTCAGTGCCTAATAGTGCCTTGCACAAAGAAGCTATGCAGTATTTTATTTCATTATGGGACTAACTCCTGACCAGAAAAAGAATTCATTTCTTTTCTTTGTTTTGTACTCCTGAGTTCTGCTTCAGAAATCCCTCTGGGCCTACTGTTTTAAGTTCACAAAGGGACAATAGGGCCATGCGCGTTGCTCTGATGAATGGTGATTGGCTGGCTTTCTGGACCTGTCAGCCTATCGCAATGCTGTCCCCACCTAGCACACAACCTGTGACTCACTCAGCGCTGACTGCAGCCCTGTTAGTTTCTACCAGCTTTGAGAGCAGGATACCAGGTGCCCTGTTATATCTAACTCTAGTTCATAGTGTAAGGAAGAACTGGCTTTATTATTCCCAGTCTACAATAATTGGCTTGATCACATCTTTCTGACTTAGAAGATAAGAATAGCTTTGTTAAAAATAAAAATCACTCTAGGGCGCCTGGGTGGCTCAGTCGGTTGGGTGTCTGACTTCGGCTCAGGTCATGATCTCACAGTCGGTGAGTTCAGGCCCTGCGTTGGGCTCTGTGCTGACAGCTCACAGCCTGGAGCCTGCTTCGGATTCTGTGTCCTCCTCTCTCTCTACTCCTCCCCTGCTCATGCTCTGTCTCTCTCTGTCTCAAAAAAAAAAAATAAATAAAAACATTAAAATTTTTTTTAAATAAAAATCATTCTGTGTCTAAAGGGTTCTCTGTTCAAAGTTCAATAAAAGTTTAATTTTAAAATCTGGTAGTTAGTATAACTCTCCTAGTCCCATCCAGGTCAAGTATAATTGTGAAAGGATTTCTAAGGGCTACGGATGGCAATGAGCTTACACAGAAGGGCCTGAAAGGCAAAGTTCTATAATTTAGGGAAGAATCACAATCTCAGCTCCACCTGCCTCAATCAAAATTCTTTTTAAACTACAAATGAAAGGATTGAGGGCCTTCTGGGCAACACCGTGGGCTAGTATGTCCTGGATTAGGTAGGAGGGAAAGTTCTTGTCCACTTACACAAGGTATAAAGGAAACAATAATTTTCTGCTTTTGTTATATCTAGGCTTATGATTACATTTTTTAGTTCATGAAAAACACTTTCTGTTAAACATTTTCTACTCAATATGAGCCTTGGGCTTTCCAACTCACTCAACTACTTGGTCTTCAGTCCATGTCTGCTGAGGCAGTACCGTCAGCTACTCTTCATTCAGAATAGAAAGTAGTGCCACAGTGTCCTCTTTTCCAGAATGTCTATTTGTCCCCCAAAACCTAAGTCCTCATTTCCATCCCATCTCCCTTAGGTCCTTTTACATGATTATGCTTCTCTGTTGTTCCTTATCTCTGCAGATTCCTTTATGCTTTCTCTTCCCCAACTTAACCTGGCCAAGACATGTTTTTCTTTTGACAATCTGCTCTCAGGAGATTCTCAGTTTTTACTTTCTCTTGCCAGTCCTGAATCACATTTCTTTGCCTTTTACCAAATAAGATACTTCTCTCTCCTTTATAGTTAAGGTTTACTTCTGTCTTCTCATGAGCTACTGACCTGCTTTTAGGCAGAACAAGAGAACTTCATATGGTTTCACTTTGATTTGTTTACCTATCTGTTTCCCACATTAGGTACCAGACTCCCTATGGAAATTCCTGGGCTTCTTTGACTTTGTGTCCCCTTCCTACCCCCTCATGTGTCACCCAAACTCTCAGTGATCCTGAATGAAATGGGTTATTTTGTGAAGTGGGCACAGTGGTCTAACAAAATCCTGTTAGCCAGGGGTCCCTGGTGTGTTACAGGATTACGTGATCAACAACAGTAATTTTACACAAGGATGGAGTTGCTTATGGTATTTTTTTCTTTTTCTAGCTTTACAAACTCAGAATGAATATTAAGCGCTACACGAAATGAAGGAGAGAATTTGACAACTGGCAAACGTTTACAAATTAAAACGCAATCAACCCTAGACTATTGGAAGTTCTTCAAGGCTTCAATTTACTACTTATGTTCAAATATATATCTTGAGTAAATCTTCCAATTAGGAGTATGTTTTAACTTCACCAAAAATTAAGTCTATGTTGTAAATTATGTGTCAGGCAAAATAACGTAATTCATACAGATAAAAAAAAATGGGGGGAACAATATGGATTTTTCAATGTTACTAGGTGCTCATTACTTTTAATAAAATCCAACCAGGTTATTCTTTTAAAAATATAGTAATTGAAAATTGACAATCACATTTCAGATGACCTTGATCTCTGGAGCATCACATCCTTTGTAGGAAGCTGAAATTTGGTATCATTCTAATGTTACTTTTCATTAATGAGAATGTTGATCCTTTTATTCTTTTAATTCTTCAGACTGATGAGGAAAAAACACAGTGCACTAGAGGAATGGTAGCTTGGGAAGAAATAAACACATAATAGAAATTGTGTGCCATTCCAGTTCCTGGCCTCACTAGGAACATTATGACACTCCTTGTTCACCCTGTGTGTGCCAGATTCCTCAAGGAAAAGGGCAAAGATGACCAAACAAGGCCTCTGTGCTTTTAAGTATTCATGTTTTAGTGATACCAAGAGGCAAGAAAAAAATATTCAAAAATATTAATACCTAAATAAAAAACATCCAAATTGCCATGGAAGCATGAAAAAAGAGGAAAGCATTTCAGGCAATGACTAGGGCATTAGGGAGAGATTCTATGGAACAATGACATTTGACAAGAGACATGAAGAAAAAGAATACTCCCTAGGCCCAAGGCCGGTGCAGGTGGCAGGGGCGGGGGGAGGAATGACAAAGAGCTTTACTGGAAAATCAAAGAATAAGAGCATACGGAGAAAGAAGAAACAAGGCACATTAAAGGAAAGGGAACGATTTAGTGTGGGTGGATGGATGGTGTTATGTATGAGGATAGAAGGATAGAAGGAGGATAGAAGGAAAGGAGCATGTTGTCTAGAAGAGGACAAAATGCAAGTATGTGAGTAATGATAGCTTGTGATACATTCCATAATCAAGTAAATAATAGAGCTTCAAAAGAAGTGTGACTACATTTGATCAGCCAATAGAAAATATATTGGAAAGAGTTTTTAAACTGTGTTTGAATCTCAGCTCTGTCACCACCTGCCTTGATAAATGTTGTGAATACCTAATAAATACGTTGGTTAGCGAAGGATAAGTGGTAACTTTGGATACATTAATTTTTCTGAATCTGTTTCTTTTCATTAAATCATATCATGATACCTAGTAGATAGAGTGAGCAACTGTCCAGGTTTGCTAGGGACTGAGGGATTTCCTGGAATGCTGTTGGTCACCCTTTAGGATACAACAGGCTCTCATAAAATGTGTCCTGAAGTGGCACCTGAGTGGTTCAGTCAGTTAAGAGTCTGACTCTTGATTTCAGCTCAGGTCATGATCTCACAGTTTGTGAGATCAAGCCCCATGCTGGCTTCCAAATAAGAGTTGAACCTGCCTGGGATTCCCTCTTTCCCTCTCTCTCTCTCTGCCCCTTCCCCACTCTCTCGTGTCTCTCTCAAAAAAAAAAAAAAAATGTGTCCTGGAAATGTCATTTAGTCTCTCCCAAACTGATCAGAAAATTCTGTCAGAAAAGTGAGGTTATAGCCCCTACTGATTTCTGAAGTCCATATGGAACTCCAGAGACACTTGTGTTCATCAAAATTTCCAGACACATGCTGAGAAGGCACCTGAGACTCCAGCCTAAGGGTGGGTGGTGGGTGAGAGGGGGTGGATATAGAGAGATATGGTGGATGGAATGTGCATATGCATTGCAGGGGAAGAAAGATGAGGAAGACTAGAAAACTATCCATAAGCTTGAAAATGACAAACTTCTTACTTTTCTATAATTATAATACAGGAAATACTGATCAGTGTTTATTGGTCACTGATTCCTCTGAAGAACTGAACTGAGATTAGTATCTAAGTTTTATGCAAAAAATGACTGACTGCAAGTATAAAAGCAAATCAGGCACTAGGAAGTTGTAAATAATTCCATGGTCAATTACTTGTGTATCTTGATTTGAAATACTCACCTTCATTAAAAAAAATTGGTCATGGTATTTATTACATTTATCCTGTCCTCAGACATGGAGTCAATTAAAAATCAGTAACGCTGGTAATTGGCTTGGTATAAGAACTTCATTTCCCCCAGGATTCACAATTTTGTCCTCAATACATGTAATGATAAAAATTATTTAAAGGTTGTGTGTGTGATAAATCACTTATATATGGTTAAGTGTTAAGAGAGTCACAATATATATAAAATATGATCCTTTATTTCCTATACAGTAAGACAACCACTAGCATTAGTCATGCACTATACAATTGCACCCAATTCCAACATGGGTTCAAGATCTGAATATTTGAAAAGGTAGAGGACATCTCTGACAGATAAACAACATAAGGGGACAGTAAAGTACTATTAGAAAATGGAGCATATCGCGGTGCCATATCAGTGGGGTAAGTGTCCTACTATTGATTTCAGCCCAGGATCATGATCTCACAGTCGTGGGATCGAGCCCCATGTCAGGTTCCACGCTGAGTGTGGAGCCTGCTTGAATTCTTTCCACATTCTTCCACCCCTGCTTGCACTCTCTCTCAAATAAAAACAAAAGAAAAAGAGAAAGGAAATGGAGCATATCACCAAAGGATAAAGCCCAAATTCTGGAGACTTAAGCTGAAATCTGAATTTTCAACACATGCCATGCTCTGAAGTTTACATGATAATTCATGGATAGTAATTACCTAGATGTGGATTTACCGGAATAATGGGTCAGGCAAAGGCAATATAAGGAAATATACAACAGCTGACATTCCAAAACAAACAAACAAACAAACAAACAAACAACCCAAGGGCGCCTGGATGGCTCAGTCATTTAAGCCAACCACTTCTGTTCAGGTCATGATCTCACAGTTCCTAGGTTCGAGCCCTCCATCGGGCTCACTCTTGTCTGCACAGAACCTGCTTCAGATCCTCTGTCCACCTCTCCCACTGCCCCTTACCCTTTTGTGCTTGCATGCTCTCTCTCTCTCTCAAAAATAAATATTAAGAAAAATGTTTTTTAAAACCCCCAAATTTAAAAATAGATCAAACTATACTAATATAGAGAATCTGCTGGTAAACTGAAAGTCTGCAGCTTTAAGTTTTTTTCAATAAAATACTAACAGAATTTATTCACAGTTCCATAAGTCGTTTACCAATTTTTGCCCATACAGTAAAACCTTGGTTTGCGAGCATAATTCATTCCAGAAACATGCTTGTAACCCAAAGCATTTGTATATCAAAGTGAATTTACCCATAAGAAATAATGGAAGCTTAGATCATTCATTCCACAACCCAAAAATAGTCATATAAAAATGATTACAATAGGGGCGCCTGGGTGGCTCAGTCGGTTAAGCGTCCAACTTCGGCTCAGGTCATGATCTCGCGGTCTGTGAGTTCAAGCCCCGCATCAGGCTCGGTGCTGACAGCTCAGAGCCTGGAGCCTGTTTCAGATTCTGTGTGTGTCTCTCTCTCTGACCCTCCCCTGTTCATGCTCTCTCTCTGTCTCAAAAATAAATAAATATTAAAAAAAATGATTACAATACTGTAATGTAATACAAAATAATAAAGAAAATACAAAATATAAAGAAAAATAAACAAATTAACCTGCACTTATCTTTGAAAACCTTCGTGGCTGGTGTGAGGGAGATAAGAGAGAGGAGGGTTATTGTGTAGGACAACTTTCACTATCACTAACGGTATCACTGGTATCTACTGGCTCAATGGAATCTTTTTCTACATGGAGGCCATGGTATATGCTCACACGGATGTTGACTACAATACACTATTCATAAACTCTTGTCATGTACTGTATTTAATTTAACTGGCAGTAAGGCTGCAGAGGAAAGGGTCTCTATCTGCAGGCAGCCTGACCTAGAATGAAGCAAAGCATTCCTAAGCTTACTTTTATATGGAAAAAGCAAAAGACCATCCACAGGTGCTTTGAAGTGACAAAAAAAAACACCAAAAAACAAAAAACAAGTGCAAGTTGTGGCTCCTTCCAATGTTCTGAAAAATCACTGATTTGTGACAAACACTGTGGTCTGAGATCAAGTATCTGATCATGGGAGACAATCATCCACAATCCCATAGAGAGAGAGAGAGAGAGAGAGGGAGGGAGGGAGACAGAGAAGCCATTGGCTCAGTTGTGATCATGTGATGTTCGGCATCAAGTACTACTCTTATTGCCAGACATCTCTCACTTATCAAGTTAAATTTTATTACAAATATTTTCCCATCTTTCGAAAACTTGCACAACAACTTACTTGCAACCAGGGTTTTATTGAACATTGAAATGGGATCAAAATATAGCAGTGAATGAAGAAACTTACATCAGTGCCATATGACATCTCTAGGTGGCGCCAGCTTGGATCCTGAGTGACTATAAGGGCTTCCATATCCAAGAAGGCGGCTCCCTTCTCTACCAGTGCCGTCTATTTTATCTATTAAAAGCAGGCCTCAAGAAATTATCAGAAACTGATCTGTACTAAAAAGTCAATAACTAACAAGAGCTTCAATTGATATTACATTTTCTAGAGCTCAGAGCATGAAGGTTAAAGGTTATTAATATCAGGAATCAGAAACATATAGCACTTCTTTTTTTCAAGGAAGGTTAACCTAGTAAGGGTTTACTTCAGTCCTCATTGTACGATGTAAATGCCCTAGGGAGTTCTGGACAGAACTAGTCTACATGCCCAGGGGATATTACAGACCAGAAAACAGAAAGAAAGGACAATACATGAGGATCCAACAGTTAGTAGGCATTAAACTTAAGTAATACCTAATTTTTCCATTTGATGTTATTTTGTTATTATCCATGCAAATAAATTCAAGGGAGATCTTTTTTGTTGGAAAACATTTGTCTTCTAAGGGGTGGAGAAAAGAAAGATACCAGAAACAGCTAAGTTATAAGACATGGTTGCAGCTGCCATGATGCTTCTGTGGTGTGTCTGCTCTGAATAAGAACATGTGTTCGGTACTTTTCTTCCCAGCATTATTGCATAAAACCATTAAGGAGGGTGCACTGTGTCCCATTTTATAGATGAGAAAACCAAGTAGTTGCGTAATTTGCTAGTAACTGGAGACACAACTTAGAACTAGCTTTAAAAAGCTTCAAAGCTACACTCTTCACTGAGCTAGATAGAATTTTGCAATTATTTGGCCAAATACTTTCAAAAGGTGACATATATGGGCTTATCTGATTATACATATAAGGATAGAGCATCCAAAGATGCCCTTGGGAAACTGGCATCTAGGAACATTTGGACCTTGAAACCTAAAACAACTATAAAATTTCAACTATAAAATTTCAGACTAATCCTAGTTAATTATCAGGAGCCATTACTCATATTGTTTTTCGACCAGTCTCCAGGCAGCATTGTCATGGCAACTCTAAGGTGCCTCTTTCTGCAGTCATCTTAGCTATATGACAGACAGTTTAGCAGATCTCATTTTTACATATTTAATTCATTTCTGTGCTCCTTTAAAATATTGGTGCCACACATGCCTGCTTTCAATTTATGCCTCATCTATTCTTTATGAGTTCTGGGCCTTCGATCTTTCTTCAATTGCTATTATGATTGCAATATCACTCCACCTAGTCCTACAAGGTCACCCTGACAAGAAGGAAGCAGGTTCATTACGTGGGTGGCCATTTAAGCTATTATTGCTCTTATTTGTGTCATGAAATACAATGAGAGCACTGAAAATGTTGTCTTGTTTTATAAAAATGCTTTTAAACTTTTCATTTCTCTATGTGTGTGACCTCCTGCATTGAATTGGTGGCATACTGAAAAATCTGAAGCTGGAACTGCAATAAAAATCTTTAAAAATATTGGGTTAAACAACCTTGTGAAAATAAAGACAATGATGTCTTCATTCATTCATTCATTTTTAAAAATTGAACATGTATTTATCTACCAGGCACTGTGACAGCTCCTGATGATATATCAGAGAACAAGACACTGCCTCTGCCCATAAGGAACATACAATGTAGAAGGCGATACAAATTTAAAAAATCACAATTCAGAAATGTGCTAAAATAGGAGTGTGCACAGAGACTATAGGGACCCTTAGGACAAGCAATTAACACAATCTTGTATAGCTATGGGAGAATTCATTTGAATGGATCACAGCATATTATTAATAAGAGAGGAGCCTGGAGAAAGCTGGGGACTCTTGCAGAGTTTTGCACATTGTGTTGATGAATTTGGACGTTCTCCAGTGAGAAATGGGGAGCCATTAAAGGTTTTTAATCAGGGGAGGAGTCAAGATGGTGGAACAGCATGGAAGCTTTTTGTGTGTCTTGCATCCATGAAATACAGTCAGACCAACACTAAACCATCCTACACACCTAGAAAACTGATTGGAAGATTAACACAACAATCTGCACAACCTGAACCACAGAATTCAGCAGGTATGCTACACGAAGAGCTGAACTTGGGGAGCAAGAAGCCCTGAAAGGTAGTAAACCCCTTTTGTGCATGCAGAGAGGAGGGAGACTGGGGAAGGGGGGGGGCATACAGGAAAAGCACCCCTCCGCAAAAGCAACTGGAGAGAAAGTGGAAAACTGGAAACACCCGCAGCAACTAAACTAAAAAGGAAGAAAGGAGAAAAGAGAGGGTTTAAATTCCATTAAGACTGTAAATAAGGGGAGCTCAAAGGTTGCAACTCTGCAGCTCGATACCTGGCAGTGCTCTGGTGGGAAGGGTGAACCCCCAGGAACAGGGTGGCGTCTGGGAGGTTCTTGGGCCCCACAGGGAAAAGTGGTTCCACTGCTGGAAGGACATTTGGTAGAGACTGTTGAGGACACCTGGTTCCAGCAGACCCTGGAAGACAGCCACATTTGCTGGTGCTGGGGCAAGGTTGTTGAGGGTGAAGCCTGGTGCCAGATGTGTGTTGCGATTTTCCATAATCCCTGAAACGCTGATACTACACTGTCTCACAATCTTTTGTGGGGGGCAGGCTGGCACCTGGCACAGTCTTGGGGCACCAACAACAGCAGGGTCCAGTAGGCATTCCTGGGTGCAGCTGACATTTGGCCATCGCTCATTCAGCCAGTGCTCAGTGAGACCCTCCCGCAAAGGGGCGGAAAGGGTCAAAGCCACAGACCTTCAGAAGTAAGGGGCCAGGGAAAACAGCCGCATCTGAGACAAAACGTGGGAGAGAGGTACTGCCTGGGCCTGGTCACACAGAGTGGAAAAGCAGGGAGTGGAAAAGAGCTGGAGACAGAGGATTGGAGCACGATTGCTGATCCGGGAGAACAGACTGGGTAGCTGGTGGCGCCATTTTCACCACTCCTGTGCATGCACATGCACACTTACCAGCACCAAAACAATCCACCCCAGTAGGCTAGCAGCGCCATCTAGTGGAGAGAGGAGCTGTTACACCAAGCCCTGCTGAACTGGGCCAACTTCACTTTTCAAGAACACAAACCTCACCACCGGCTTAATTCATGCACTATAAAGAGCTACATGGACTGACCTCTAGGGTAAAATGAAACAATTTCAGTCCTACTTCAATCTGTTAGCAGGTTCATCTATTCAATTTTTTTCTCTTTTTTCTTTTTCTCTTTTACAATTCTTTCTCTTGAATACAGAAAAGAAAAAAATCAATTTATTCTCAATTTTTATTAAAAATATCTTTTAATTTTTATTACTATATTTTTACTTTTGTGTGAATTTTTTCAAAATCTACTTTACTTCCATCATTTTATTTGTCTACTTCATTTACTCACCTTTTCAAATTTTCAAAAAATTTCTTTTTCTCTTTCTTTTTTCCCTTTTTCATTTCTTTTCTTTTTCTTGAATGCAAACGAGAAAAACTTCATTTTTACTTTCAATTTCTTTTTAAAATATTTTTATTTAATTTTTATCACTATATTTTTTGCTTTTATGTAAATTTTTTTCAAATTCTGTCTTACTCTCATCATTTTATTTCACTTTTCAAATTTCACTTTTTAAATTTTCAAACGATTTCTTTTTTTCTTTTCTTTTTTCTTTTTTTATCTTTTTTCTCTCTTTTGTTTCTTTTCTCTTTTGTAATAAAGAAAACAAAAAAGTTCATACTTCTTTTTAATTTTTATTAAAATATTTTTTATTTTTTTCTACTATATTCTCTACTTTTGTGTATACTTTTTCAAATTCTATTTTGCCCACATCATCTCATTTTAGTCTACTACAGTGTATTCATTTTTTCAAATTCTCAAATGATTTCCTTCCCCCCGCCCCAGATCACTTCTCTAATCTGTCAAACCACTTTCAACACCAAGACCAAAACACACTTAGGATAGCATCATCTATTCGATTATTGTGTGTGTGTTTTTAATTTTTAATTTTAATTTTTTTTAATTTTAATATTTTTTAACTTCAATTATTCTACCTCATTAATTCCCTTTCTCCTTCAAAATGACAAAATGAAGGAATTCACCCCAAAAGAAAGAGCACGAAGAAATGACAGCCAGGGATTTAACCAACACAGATACAAGCAAGATGTCTCAACCAGAATTTAGAATCACGATGATAAGAATACTTGCTGGAGTCAAAAATAGATTAGAATCCCTTTCTGCAGAGATAAAGCATGTAAAAAATAGCCAGAATGAAATTAAAAATGTTATAACTGAGCTGCAATCACGAATGGATGCAGTGGCAGTAAAGATGGATGAGGCAGAACAGAGAATCAGCGATATACAGGGCAAACTTATAGAGAATAATGAAGCAGAGAAAAAGGGAGATTAAAGCAAAAGAGCACAATTTAAGAATTAAAGAAATCAGTGATGCATTAAAAAGGAACAACATCATGGGGTGCCTGGGTGGCTCAGTTGGTTAGGTGACCGACTTTGGCTCAGGTCATGATCTCGCAATTTGTGGGTTTGAGCCCCGTGTCGGGCTCTGTGCTGATGGCTCAGAGCCTAGAGCCTGCTGCAGGTTCTGTGTCTCCCCCCTCTCTGCCCCTCCCTTGCTCACGCTCTGTCTCTCTCTCTCTCTCAATAATAAATAAATGTTAAAAAAAAATTAAAAAAAAAAGGAACATCAGAATCACAGGTGTCACAAATGATGAAGACAGAGAAAAATGGGTAGAAGGCTTATGTGAGCAAATCATAGCAGATAACTTTCCCAACCTGGGGAAAGACACCAACATCAAACTCCAGGAAGCACACAGGACTCCCATTAGATTCAACAAAAACTGACCATCAACAAGGCATATCATAGTCAAATTCACAAAATACTCAGGCAAGGAGAGAATCATGAAAGCAGCTAGGGAAAAAAAGTCCCTAACCTACAAGGGGAAAACAGATCAGGTTTGCAGCAGACCTATCCACAGAAACTTGGCAGGCCAGAAAGGAGTGGCAGGATATATTCAGTGTGCTGAATCAGAAAACATACGCAGCCAAGAATTCTTTATCCAGCAAGGCTCTCATTCAAAATAGAAGGAGAGATAAAAAGCCTCCCAGACAAACAAAAATTAAAGGATTTTGTGACCACTACACCAGCCCTGCAAGAAATTTTAAGGGGGACTCTCTGAGGGAAGAAAAGGTGAAAATATACATATATATAAATAAATACCCAAAGCAACAAAAGAAACTCCAACTCCACAAGCATCATAATGGTAATAAATTCATATCTTTCAGTACTCACTCTAAACGTCAGTGGATTCAATGCTCCAACCAAAAGACATAGGGTAACAGAATGGATAAGAAAACAAGATCCATCTATATGCTGTTCACAAGAGACCCACTTTATACCTAAAGACACCTTCAGATTGAAAGTAAGGGGATGGAGAACCATCTATCATGCTAAAGGGCAACAAAAGAAAGCCAGAGTAGCCATACTTATATCAGACAATCTAGACTTTACAATAAAGACTGTATCAAGAGATGCAGAAGGGCATTAAATCATAATCAAGGGGTCTATAGACTAAGAAGACCTAACAATCGTAAACATTTATGTGCCAAATGTGAGAGCACCCAAATATATCAATCAATTAATCACAAACATCAAGAAATTCATCGATAGTAATACCTTAATAGTAGGAGACTTCAACACCCCACTCACTGCAAAGAACAGATCATCTAATCAAAAAATCAACAAGGAAACAGTGGCTCTGAATG
This sequence comes from Panthera onca, assembly GCF_046562875.1. Classification (NCBI taxonomy): domain Eukaryota; kingdom Metazoa; phylum Chordata; class Mammalia; order Carnivora; family Felidae; genus Panthera; species Panthera onca. Next base: position 110,036,197 of record NC_138348.1, read on the forward strand.
ACATACTGGACCAGATGGACTTAACACTTATATTCAGAACATTTCATCCTAAAGCAGAAGACTATACATTCTTCTCCAGTGCACATGGAACGTTCTCCAGAATAGACCATATAGTGGGACACAAATCAGCCCTATGTAAGTACAAAAAGATCACAATCATACCATGCATATTTTCAGACCATGAAGCTATGAAACTTGAAATCAACCACAAGAAAAAATTTGGAAAGTTAACAAATACTTTGAGACTGAAGAACATCTTACTAAAGAATGAATGGGCTAACCAAGAAGTTAAAGAGGAAATTAAAGAGTTTATAGAAGTCAATCAAAATGATAGCACCACAACCCAAAACTTCTGGGATGCAGCAAAGGTGGTCATAAGAGGAAGGTATAGCAATCCAGGTCTTCGTAAAGAAGGAAGAAAGGTCTCAGATACAAAACCTAAACTTACGCCTTAAGGAGCTAGAAAAATAACAGCAAATAAAACCCCAAACCAGCAGAAGAAAGGAAATAATAAAGATTAGAGCAGAAATTAATGCTACTGAAACCAAAAAAAAAAAAAAAAAAACAAAAACAAAAACAAACACACACACACACACACACACACACACACACACACACACACACACAGTAGAACAGGTCAATGAAACCAGAAACTGGTTCTTTGAAAGAATTAACAAAACTGATAAATCACTAGCCAGTTTGATAAAGAAGAAAAAGGAAAGAACCCAAATGAGTAAAATCAAGAATGAAAGAGAAGAAATCACAACCAAACAACAGAAATGAAAACAATAATAAGAGAATATTATGAGCAATTATATGCAAATAAAATGGGCAATCTGGAAGAAATGGACAAATTGCTAGAAACATATACACTACCAAAACTGAAACAGTAAGAAATAGAAAATTTGGAGGAGGACGCTGGGCTCACCACGCGTCCTGCTGATCACTTAGATCCCACCTACACCTGCCTAAATAACCCAGAAAACCGCCAGAGGATTAGCAGCACTGAGTCTCCAGAGCCAAGCGCAGATGAGAGGCCCACGGAAGAGGGTAGGAAGGGCGGCGAGGCGGTGCACGCTCCACGGACTGGCGGGAGGGAGCCGGGGCGGAGGGGTGGCTCCCGGCCAAGCAGAGCCCCCAAGTCTGGCTGGCAAAAGCGGAGGGGCCGGACGGGCTGTGTTCCGACAGCAAGCGCGACTTAGCGTCTGGGAGGTCATAAGTTAACAGCTCTGCTCAGAAAGCGGGAAGGCTGGAGGACAAAGGGAGGGAGAGCTGCTGAGCCCCCAGAGGACAGAGCTCAGTTTGGTGGGGAACAAAGGCGCTCGACAACGCCATCTCCCTCGCCCATCCCCCAGCCAAAATCCCAAAGAGAACCAGTTCCTGCCAGGGAACTTGCTCACTCCGCGCAAACACCCAACTCTGTGCTTCTGCGGAGCCAAACCTCCGGCAGCGGATCTGACTCCCTCCCACTGACACAGGGCCCCTCCTGAAGTGGATCACCTAAGGAGAAGCGAGCTAAGCCTACCCCTCCCGCCCCCGTGCACCTTGCCTACCCACCCCAGCTAATACACCAGATCCCCAGCACCACAAGCCTGGCAGTGTGCAAGTAGCCCAGACGGGACACGCCACCCCACAGTGAATCCCACCCCTAGGAGAGGGGAAGAGAAGGCACACACCAGTCTGACTGTGGCCCCAGCGGTGGGCTGGGGGCAGACATCAGGTCTGACTGTGGCCCCGCCCACCAACTCCAGTTACACACCACAGCACAGGGGTAGTGCCCTGCAGGTCCTCACCACTCCAGGGACTATCCAAAATGACCAAACGGAAGAATTCCCCTCAGAAGAATCTCCAGGAAATACCAACAGCGAATGAGCTGATCAAAAAGGATTTAAATAATATAACAGAAAGTGAATTTAGAATAATAGTCATAAAATTAATCGCTGGGCTTGAAAACAGTATAGAGGAGAGCAGAGAATCTCTTGCTACAGAGATCAAGGGACTAAGGGACAGTCACGAGGAGCTGAAAAGCGCTTTAAATGAAATGCAAAACAAAATGGAAACCACGACAGCTCGGATTGAAGAGGCAGAGGAGAGAATAGGTGAACTAGAAGATAAAGTTATGGAAAAAGAGGAAGCTGAGAGAAAGAGAGATAAAAAAATCCAGGAGTATGAGGGGAAAATTAGAGAACTAAGTGATACACTAAAAAGAAATAATATATGCATAATTGGTATCCCAGAGGAGGAAGAGAGAGGGAAAGGGTCTGAAGGGGTACTTGAAGAAATTATAGCTGAGCACGATATCTTTAGTGTGATAAACAGAAAAAATATGCAGCCGAGAATCCTTTATCTAGCAAGTCTGTCATTCAGAATAGAAGGAGAGATAAAGGTCTTCCCAAGCAAACAAAAACTGAAGGAATTTGTCACCACTAAACCAGCCCTACAAGAGATCCTAAGGGGGATCCTGTGAGACAAAGTACCAGAGACATCGCTACAAGCATAAAACATACAGACATCACAATGACTCTAAACCCGTATCTTTCTATAATAACACTGAATGTAAATGGATTAAATGCGCCAACCAAAAGACATAGGGTATCAGAATGGATAAAAAAACAAGACCCATCTATTTGCTGTCTACAAGAGACTCATTTTAGATCTGAGGACACCTTTAGATTGAGAGTGAGGGGATGGAGAACTATTTATCATGCTCCTGGAAGCCAAAAGAAAGCTGGAGTAGCCATACTTATATCAGACAAACTAGACTTTAAATTAAAGGCTGCAACAAGAGATGAAGAAGGGCATTATATAATAATTACAGGGTCTATCCATCAGGAAGAGCTAACAATTATAAATGTCTATGCGCCGAATACCGGAGCCCCCAGATATATAAAACAATTACTCATAAACATAAGCAACCTTATTGATAAGAATGTGGTCATTGCAGGGGACTTTAACACTCCACTTACAGAAATGGATAGATCATCTAGACACACGGTCAATAAAGAAACAAGGGCCCTGAATGATACATTGGATCAGATGGACCTGACCGATATATTTAGAACTCTGCATCCCAAAGCAACAGAATATACTTTCTTCTCGAGTGCACATGGAACATTCTCCAAGATAAATCACATACTGGGTCACAAAACAGCCCTTCATAAGTTTACAAGAATTGAAAATATACCATGCATACTTTCAGACCACAATGCTATGAAGCTTGAAATCAACCACAGGAAAAAGTCTGGAAAACCTCCAAAAGCATGGAGGTTAAAGAACACCCTACTAACGAATGAGTGGGTCAACCAGGCAATTAGAGAAGAAATTAAAAAATATATGGAAACAAACGAAAATGAAAATACAACAATCCAAACGCTTTGGGACGCAGCGAAGGCAGTCCTGAGAGGAAAATACATTGCGATCCAGGCCTATCTCAAGAAACAAGAAAAATCCCAAATACAAAATCTAACAGCACACCTAAAGGAAATAGAAGCAGAACAGCAAAGACAGCCTAAACCCAGCAGAAGAAGAGAAATAATAAAGATCAGAGCAGAAATAAACAATATAGAATCTAAAAAAACGGTAGAGCAGATCAATGAAACCAAGAGTTGGTTTTTTGAAAAAATAAACAAAATTGACAAACCTCTAGCCAGGCTTCTAAAAAGAAAAGGGAGATGACCCAAATAGATAAAATCATGAATGAAAATGGAATTATTACAACCAATCCCTCAGAGATACAAACAATTATCAGGGAATGCTATGAAAAATTATATGCCAACAAATTGGACAACCTGGAAGAAATGGACAAATTCCTAAACACCCACACTCTTCCAAAACTCAATCAGGAGGAAATAGAAAGCTTGAACAGACCCATAACCAGCGAAGAAATTGAATCGGTTATCAAAAATCTCCCAACAAATAAGAGTCCAGGACCAGATGGCTTCCCAGGGGAGTTCTACCAGACGTTTAAAGCAGAGATAATACCTATCCTTCTCAAGCTATTCCAAGAAATAGAAAGGGAAGGAAAACTTCCAGACTCATTCTATGAAGCCAGTATTACTTTGATTCCTAAACCAGACAGAGACCCAGTAAAAAAAGAGAACTACAGGCCAATATTCCTGATGAATATGGATGCAAAAATTCTGAATAAGATACTAGCAAATCGAATTCAACGGCATATAAAAAGAATTATTCACCATGATCAAGTGGGATTCATTCCTGGCCTGCAGGGCTGGTTCAACATTCGCAAATCGATCAACGTGATACATCACATTAACAAAAAAAAAGAGAGGAACCATATGATCCTGTCAATCGATGCAGAAAAGGCCTTTGACAAAATCCAGCACCCTTTCTTAATAAAAACCCTTGAGAAAGTCGGGATAGAAGGAACATACTTAAACATCATAAAAGCCATTTATGAAAAGCCCACAGCTAACATCATCCTCAACGGGGAAAAACTGAGAGCTTTTTCCCTGAGATCAGGAACACGACAGGGATGCCCACTCTCACCGCTGTTGTTTAACATAGTGCTGGAAGTTCTAGCATCAGCAATCAGACAACAAAAGGAAATCAAAGGCAACAAAATTGGCAAAGATGAGGTCAAGCTTTCGCTTTTTGCAGATGACATGATATTATACATGGAAAATCCGATAGACTCCACCGAAAGTCTGCTAGAACTGATACATGAATTCAGCAAAGTTGCAGGATACAAAATCAATGTACAGAAATCAGTTGCATTCTTATACACTAACAATGAAGCAACAGAAAGACAAATAAAGAAACTGATCCCATTCACAATTGCACCAAGAAGCATAAAATACCTAGCAATAAATCTAACCAAAGATGTAAAAGATCTGTATGCTGAAAACTATAGAAAGCTTATGAAGGTAATTGAAGAAGATTTAAAGAAATGGAAAGACATTCCCTGCTCGTGGATTGGAAGAATAAATATTGTCAAAATGTCAATACTACCCAAAGCTATCTACACATTCAATGCAATCCCAATCAAAATTGCACCAGCATTCTTCTCGAAACTAGAACAAGCAATCCTAAAATTCATATGGAACCACAAAAGGCCCCGAATAGCCAAAGTAATTTTGAAGAAGAAGACCAAAGCAGGAGGCATTACAATCCCAGACTTTAGCCTCTACTACAAAGCTGTCATCATCAAGACAGCATGGTATTGGCACAAAAACAGACACATAGACCAATGGAATAGAATAGAAACCCCAGAACTAGACCCACAAACGTATGGCCAACTCATCTTTGACAAAGCAGGAAAGAACATCCAATGGAAAAAAGACAGTCTCTTTAACAAATGGTGCTGGGAGAACTGGACAGCAACATGCAGAAGGTTGAAACTAGACCACTTTCTCACACCATTCACAAAAATAAACTCAAAATGGATAAAGGACCTGAATGTGAGACAGGAAACCATCAAAACCTTAGAGGAGAAAGCAGGAAAAGACCTCTCTGACCTCAGCCATAGCAATCTCTTACTCGACACATCCCCAAAGGCAAGGGAATTAAAAGCAAAAGTGAATTACTGGGACCTTATGAAGATAAAAAGCTTCTGCACAGCAAAGGAAACAACCAACAAAACTAAAAGGCAACCAACGGAATGGGAAAAGATATTTGCAAATGACATATTGGACAAAGGGCTAGTATCCAAAATCTATAAAGAGCTCACCAAACTCCACACCCGAAAAACAAATAACCCAGTGAGGAAATGGGCAGAAAACATGAATAGACACTTCTCTAAAGAAGACATCCGGATGGCCAACAGGCACATGAAAAGATGTTCAACGTCGCTCCTTATCAGGGAAATACAAATCAAAACCACACTCAGATATCACCTCACGCCATTCAGAGTGGCCAAAATGAACAAATCAGGAGACTACAGATGCTGGAGAGGATGTGGAGAAACAGGAACCCTCTTGCACTGTTGGTGGGAATGCAAATTGGTGCAGCCACTCTGGAAAACAGTGTGGAGGTTCCTCAGAAAATTAAAAATAGACCTACCCTATGACCCAGCAATAGCACTGCGAGGAATTTATCCAAGGGATACAGGAGTACTGATGCATAGGGGCACTTGTACCCCAATGTTTATAGCAGCACTCTCAACAATAGCCAAATTATGGAAAGAGCCTAAATGTCCATCAACTGATGAATGGATAAAGAAATTGTGGTTTATATACACAATGGAATACTACGTGGCAATGAGAAAAAATGAAATATGGCCTTTTGTAGCAACGTGGATGGAACTGGAGAGTGTGACGCTAAGTGAAATAAGCCATACAGAGAAAGACAGATACCATATGGTTTCACTCTTATGTGGATCCTGAGAAACGTAACAGAAACCTATGGGGGAGGGGAAGAAAAAAAAAAAAGAGGTTAGAGTGGGAGAGAGCCAAAGCATAAGAGACTCTTAAAAAACGAGAACAAACTGAGGGTTGATGGGGGGTGGGACGGAGGGGAGGGTGGGTGATGGGTATTGAGGAGGGCACCTTTTGTGATGAGCACTGGTTGTTGTATGGAAACCAATTCGACAATAAATTTCATGAAAAAAAATAAAAGCACTACTAAGAAATTAAAAAAAAAAAAAAAGAAATAGAAAATTTGAACAGACCCATAACCAGTAAGGAAATCGAGTTAGTAATCAAAAATCTGCCAAAAAACAAGAGTCCAGGGCCAGATGGCTTTCCAGGGGAATTCTACCAAACATTAAAGGAAGAGTTAACACCTATTCTCTTGAAGCTGTTCCAAAAAATAGAAATGTAAGGAAAACTTCCACACTCTTTCTATGAAGCCAGCATTATCTTGATTCCAAAACCAGACAGAGACCCCACTAAAAAGAAGAATTATAGACCAATTTTCCTGATGAACATGGATGCAAAACTCCTCAATAAGATATTAGCCAACTGGATCCAACAATACATTAAAAAAATTATTCACCATGACCAAGTGGGATTTATACCTGGGATGCAGGGCTGGTTCAATATCTGCAAAACAATTAACGTGATTCATCACATCAATAAAAGAAAGGACAAGAACCATATGATCCTCTCAATAGAGTCAGAGAGAGCATTTGACAAAATACAGCATCCTTTCTTGATAAAAACCCTCAAGAAAGCAGGGATAGAAGGAGCATACCTCGAGATCATAAAAGCCACATATGAATGACCCAACGCTAATATCTTCCTCAATGGGGAAAAACTGAGAGCTTCCCCCCTAAGGTCAGGGACAAGACAGGGATGTCCACTCTCGCCATTGTTATTCAACATAGTATTGGAAGTCTTAGCCTCTGCAATCAGACAACACAAAGAAATAAAAGGCATCCAAATCGTCCAGGAGGAGGTCAAACTTTCACTCTTCGCAGATGACATGATACTCTATATGGAAAACCCAGAAAATTCCACCAAAAAGCTGCTAGAATTGATTCATGAATTCAGCAAACTGGCAGGATATAAAATTAATGCACAGAAATCGGTTGCATTCCTATTCACCAACAATGAAGTGACTGAAAGAGAAATCAAGGAATCGATCCCATTTACAGTTGCACCCAAAACCATAAAATACGTAGGAATAAATCCAACCAAAGAGGTGAAAAATGTATACACTGAAAACTATAGAGAGCTTATGAAAGAAATTGAAGAAGACACAAAGAAATGGAAAAAGATTCCATGCTCCTGGATGGGAAGAAAAAATATTGTTAAAATGCCGATACTACCCAAAGCATTCTACATATTTAATGTAATCCCTATCAAATTAACATGAGCATTCTTCACAGAGCTAGAACAAATAATCCTAAAATTTGTGTGGAACCAGAAAAGACCCCAAATAGCCCAAGCAATCTTGAAAAACAAAGCCAAATCAGGAGGCATCACAATCCCAGACTTCAAGCTATACTACAAAGCTGTAATCATCAAGATAGTATGGTACTGGCACAAGAACAGACACTCAGATCAATGGAACAGAATAGAGAATCCAGAAAGGGACCCACAAATGTATGGCCAACTAATCTTTGACAAAGCAGAAAAGGATATCCAATGGAATGAAGACATTCTCTTCAGCAAGTGGTGCTGGGAAAACTGGACAGCAACATGCAGAAGAATGAACCTGGACCACTTTCTTATGCCATACATAAAAATAAACTCAAAATGAAAGAAAGACTTCAATGTAAGACAGGAAGCCATCAAAATCCTTGAGGAGAAAGCAGGCAAAAACCTCTTTGATCTTGCCCACAGCAACTTCTTACTCAACATGTCTCTGGAGGCAAGGGAAACAAAAGCAAAAATGAACTACTGGAACCTCATCAAAATAAAAACTTCTGCACAGGGAAGGAAGAAATCAGTAAAACTAAAAGGAAACCGACAGAATGGGAGAAGATATTTGCAAATGACATATCAGATAAAGGGTTAGTATCCAAAATCTATAAAGAACTTATCAAACTCAAAACCCAAAAAACAAATAATCCAGTGAAGAAATGGGCAAAAGACGTGAATAGACACTTCTCCAAGGAAGACATACAGATGGCCAACCGACACATGAAAACATGCTCCACATCACTCATCATCAGGGAAATACAAATCAAAACCACAATGAGATACCACCTGACACCTGTCAGAATGGCTAACATTAACAACTCAGGCAACAAGAGATGTTGGCGAGGATGCGGAGAAAGAGGATCTCTTTTGCACTGTTGGTGGGAATGCAAGCTGGTGCAGCCACTCTGGAAAACAGTATGGAGGTTCCTCAAAAAACTAAAAATAGAACTATCCTACGACCCAGTAATCGCACTACTAGGCATTTATCTACGGGATACAGGTGTGCTGTTTCAAAGGGACACATGCACCCCATGTTTATAGCAGCATTATCAACAGTAGCCAAAGTATGGAAAGAACCCAACTGTCCCTTGATGGATGAATGAAGAAGTAGTGTATATATACATATATATATATGTATGTGTGTATATATATATATATATATATATATATATATATATATATGTAAAAGTAGTATATATATATATATATATATGAAAGTAGTGTATATATATATAAAAGTAGTATACTTATATGTATATGTATATATATATGTATATGTATTATATACATATATATATATATATATATATATATATATATATATATATATATATATAAAAGAGTATTACTTGGCAATCAAAAAGAATGAAATTTTGCCATTTGCAACTACGTGGATGGAACTGGAGGGTATTATGCTAAGTGAAAGTAGTCAGAGAAAGACAAAAATCATATGACTTCACTCATATGAGGACTTGAAGAGACAAAACAGATGAACATAAGGCAAGGGAAACAAAAATAACATAAAAACAGGGAGGGGGACAAAACATAAGAGACTCATAAATATGGAGAACAAACTGAAGGTTGCTGGAGGGTTTGTGGGAGTGGGAATGTGCTAAATTGGTAAGGGTTATTAAGGAATCTACTCCTGAAATCATTGTTTCACTATATGCTAATTTGGATATAAATTTAAAAAAATATAAAGTTAAAAAAAAAGACAAAAAAAAGGTTTCTAATTAGAAAAATGACATAAATACTTTTGCATCTTTACGAAGTCATCCCAGCTCCATTAAATAGGATGTCAATACACTCAGTCTTTGGAGATATAATGCCTTTGAATAAATTCATCATAGAAAAAGTAGGTAAATAAAGTAAAATGTATCTCAACTAGGGTAAGTGAGATAAGAATGGAGGGGCAAGCTGCCCAAGGATGGTCTGAGATATGGGCTCAGATAAGGTCAAGACCTTACTTGTGGATCTCCCATGGTGTAGGCACAGGGATGGTTGATAAGGAAGTATTAGGACTGAGAAAGACCACTTCCAGAGAGGCATAAATATCTGCGCACAGACTGAAGGAAAAAGATAGACTCCATTGGCGATAAAGAAAGTATTATTGGGAAATTTCTGGGAGAGAAATTACCTACTGCAATGCATGCTTAAGCCCCTGTGTTATTATATCTTCTATGACTACATATCCAAATCCAAAATATGCTTTCTATTCCGAATAGAATATGAATATGCCTTTCATTGGTGGAGAGGGGATTATTTTAAGTTAAAAAGGGAAGGCTGGATGAAATGTTATCACATATTTCACTTTCTTCTGTACATCTTTCTCCCTATATACACTAGAATGGCCACTAGCTTAATGGGAATAAGGTATCTCATTCCTCTGTATTCCTCCAACCTACCTCTTGTCCCCTACTTCAGTTACTCAGACCAAAACCCTGGGATCACTCAAGCTTTCTCCCTCAACCAAGCATTCATCATCAAATTGCTTTTAATTCCTAGTAATACTAATTCTTATTCACCTCCCTAATCTGTCCTCTCTTGTCCATCCCTACAAGTGCAGATCATTATGTCCCAACTGCAATATTTTCATCGTCTCCTATATCATCTGCTGACTTCTGCCTCACTTCTTATTCTTGCCCTCCATATTGCTACCAGGATATCCTTCCAAACTAGGTATCTGTTCAAGTAGTTCCTCCACTTGGAACTCTTCCATGGTTGTGTGGTAACTACAGGATCAAGTTCCAATAGCTCTGTGTGACACACAATGCCTCTCTCCATTTGATCCATAACTGTTCCTGGACTCAGGTTAAGTGACTCCCCTCATGGTACAGTAGGACACTCTTGCTATAAGTTCTTCTCTCCCTGTTTCATGCTATTCAAGGCCTCTGAATGTAAACACATGCAGTGCTCACTTCCTGACATGGTTTTGTCCTCATCGCTCTTGCCTGTCTTCCAAAATTTTCATCCCTTTCAAACAGAGACTCAAATATTAACTTTCTATAATATCTCAGAATCTCCTAAGTCAACCCAAGTGTATTTTTCTATTCTTACAAGTACTGAGTGGTAGTGTGGCCTGCAGAGAATACAGGCTTCCGTGAGTTCTAAATTGGAATACTAAATCCATCACTTAACATGTGTCCTGAGACAAGTTACCTAACTCTTCTGAACCTTGTTTTCTCACCAAAAAAAAAAAAAAAAAATCCAAAAATTATTCTGCAGGATTATGTTAAGAATTAGGTTGTGAATTTACACTGTAGCTTCTCAGTAAATAAATGGCCATGTTTTTATTAATAATTAATAATATTAATAATTAATAATAAAACATAATAGAATTTAAGAATGAAAAGTTAATTAGAGGTCATAATGTAAATTTCACGCTGAAGCGTTTCAACTCTTCCTACCGTATAATGGAGAACTATTGAACACTTGAAGGCAAGAGACTGTATTGTAGCCAAGATCCTTATAGTTAATTTTTGTGTAGTCATGTACCCTAATTTCACTTGGATAACTCTGCCATTCAAGATTTCAAGGGTATTAGCAAAATATAATGATGATCTGTATGCTGAAAACTATAAAATGCTAATCAAAGAAATAAAAAAAAAGATCTAAATGGAGAGATGTACTTTGGTTTTGGATTAGAAGATTGAATATTATTAAGACCCTAATTTGAATCAGAGATTTAATACAATTACAGTAAGATTCCCAACAGGCATTTATAGATCATGACAAGCTGATTCTAAAAATTACACAGCAAGGCAAAGAACTTTAATAGCCAAAAAATTCTGAAAAAGAACACATTTGGAGAAATCTCACTGTCCAAATTCGAGACTTAATGGAAAGCTACTTTAACCAAGACAATGTGATTCTAACAAATATCGATCAATAAAACAGAACAGACAACCCAGAAATAGATTTACATAAACAAAGTCAACTGATTTTTTTGGCAAAGGTGCGAAGGCAGTATAATGGAAAAACAACAGTCATTTCAAATAATGGTGTTGGAATAATTGGTCATCCTCATACAAAAATAAATAAGCTTGACACATATCTCACATTTCATACAAAAAATTAACTCAAAAGAATTTAGACATAAATATACACACAAAAGAAAAAAAATCATCAATTAACTCTTGTTAGAGTTAAAAATTTTGTTCTGCAAAATGCACAGTTAATAAATTGAGACAAGCCACAGAGTAGGAGAGAGTATTTGCAAACCACAGCTGAGTAAGGAGTCATATCCAGAATATATGAAGAACACTTAGAACTCAACAATAAGCAAACAAAAATCCCAATTGAAAAAGTGGTAAAAAAAAAATGTAAACAGAAGTGTCACTAAAAGCTGTATGAAAATGGAAAATAAGCTCATGAAGGGCTGGTCATGATCAGTGATCATTAGGCAAAAGCAGATTAAAATCAAAATGAGATACTGCTACCTACCTACATAAATTTAAAAACACCACCAAATACTGCCAAAGATGAAGCAACAAATATGCTCATTCATTGATGGTGGGAAAGCAAAATGGTACAGCCACTCAGGAAAACAGGTTAGCAGTTTTTTATAATGTTAAACATATACTTGCCATATGACCTAGCAATCACGCATCTAGGTATTCATCCAAATGAACTGAAAACCCATGTTCACACACAAATAACGATAATAACAATAACAATAGCAATAATAATAATAATACAACTTGCATTCACATGTTAATAGCAGCTTTTTTGAATAACTCCAAACTGGAAACAATCTAGAAATTCTTCCATTAGGTAAAATGATAGACAAACTATGGTAAACTATACAATGGAGTATTAGTCACCAGTAAAAAGGAATAAGGTATTGATTCAAACAAAAAGATGGGAAGATCTTAAATGTACTCTGCTGAGTGAAAGAAGTTAGATTCAAAGGCTCTATCTTGTATGCTTCCATTTTTATGACATTAATAAAAAGGCAAACTATAGGGATAGAAAATCACTCTTGTGGCTGTTAGGGGTTGGAGTACGGAAGGAGAAATTAATTTCTATGGGTCAGTCTTTACAATGATGGAACAGCTCTGTGTGGTTCTGGGGTGATAGATATAGGACTCTATGAATTTGTGTAGCTGACAGAATTATACATCAAAAAAGAAAGAACATTGTTATTAGCTTATTTTAAAAAATTAGCCAGGAAATGAGGGGATCCTAAGGTAGAATGCAAACAATGAGAAATAAATCTAACGGTAATACAAACACATGTCACTGAAATTATTAAAGGAAAAATGATCTGACCTAAGAAGGGTTGGCAGTGATATTTTGGCCAGAAATGGTATAGGTGAAAGACAAAACAACTACATATAAACAGTGTAATATATTTGACAAATTTGTTTCTTACAGAGGTCTGGGTTTGTAATTATGAAATTACTTTACATGCATACTAAAACTGAAGAAGTAAATAAATAAATTGCAGGTAATGGGAGCCAGATTTCTCACTGTCAGAGAAAGAAGGTCCAAGTAAGTGTGGTGAAAAGTCTAGAGCAAGCCTTGTAGTGCTGAATCTGAGTTGGAAAAATAAATAATGAATGCATGTTTATTTTAACCTGCATACAGATATCCAGATGCAGAAATATTTATAGATGTGGGTACACACATGTGTTACTACATATACATATATATTACAGATCTGTCCATAGAGGGCTTAGAAGCAGTGACACTCCAGAGCAACAAGCATGTCCAGTTTCTAGATCTTGGCTTCTAAATACCATTCTCCAATAAAGGGAACCAGGACATCTTAGAGAAATGGCCGATTCTAAGGCTGGGATAGAGAAAATACATGATATACCTGCAGGATCTTGTCATGTCAGAAAGTAAGAAATGACTTTTTAAAAAGTGATGGAGATATGTTGTTAAAACAAAGGAACTAACCCAGAAGACCCAACGCTGGAACAATTTAAGAAACAAAATAAATGTTGTATTAGATAACCCTGTGAGAGGCAAAATAATGACATCCTGAAGATGATCATTTCCTAACCCTCAGAACCTTTGAATATGTTACATTACATGACAGGGGGAATTAAGGTTGCTAAACAGCTGATCAGCTGTAGGATAATTTATCATGGAGCTTATGGGTAGGCCCAATGTAATCACAAAAGTTTTTTGAGTGAAAAAGGAATGCTCAGTGTCTCAGCGTTATAGTATTATAAAGACTCAATTGGATATCGTTGCCTTGAAGATGAAAGTGGGCCAGGAACCCAGAAATGCAGGTGGCCTCTAGAAGTTACAAATGTAAGAAAATGGATTCTTCACTAGCACTTCCAGAAAGGTCTACAGCCCTACTAACCCTTTGATTTGAACCCAGTGAGACCCATTTCAGACTTCTGAACTCCATAATCCTAAAATAGTAAATTTGTGTTGTTTTAAGCTACTAAGCTTGTGGTAATTTGTTACAGCAGCAAAAAGAAACTAATGCAAACCTGTAGAAAAAATATTATGAGTCCATACTGATATAAGTTATAAAATAAAGGATAAAAGAGAAAAAGGAAAAATCTTTCTTACAGAAGAATTCTAAGTAACCTGTACAGATATTTTGTCCCTCAGGGAGCTGGAGTTTAATTCCTGGACCCTTGAGTATAGCTTGGACTTGAAGGTATTGAAAGGGGAAAATAATAACTTTTCAGTGGAGAAATCTGAAGTGATTTCTAAGTGATCAAGTGATCTAGATCTAGTGATCTAAGTGATCAAGATTAACATCACCAATAAGAAGTTGGGTTGATATTGTATAGTCCTCAATATGATGCTGTAAAAAGGGCACTTTGCCTCTCTGGAATTTTTCACAAAAACCTGTGACTACAGTCCAATAAGGAGTAAACATCAGACCATGTCCCTTACCTGAGAGACAGTTTATAAAGTATCTGACCAGTAGTATCCAAAACTGTCAAGACTACAAAAGAAAAGCAAGATGGAGAAACCATAATAGATTGCAGGAGACTAGGAAGACATCATTACTACATGCATTGTGGTACCCTGGATGGGAGCCTGGAACAGAAAAAGGACATCACTGGAAAAACTGGTGAAATGTGAATAAAGTCTACAGACTAGTTCATAGTATACACCAAAGATAATTTCTTAGTTTTCATAAATGCATCATGGTTATTTAAGATGTTAACATCTTATATCTAAGGTGGGATAAGTCTGCACAGGAACACTTTGTACTGTCATAACTTTGCTTTAAATATAAAACTATTCCAAAATAAATCTTTAAAATAATTTTAAAATATGTCCACATAAAAACTTATACCTAACAAATTTAATCCTATTAGCTGAAACTCCTCCCAGGTGTTTTATTATATCAAAAAGAAAACAAAAACAATCAGCTGTTGACCCCCAAAATATAGTATGGTTTTATTCATTTATTTGTATGTTTTAAAATTTACCATTTAGCACACAACCATTTGCACAATACAAGTTTAGTCATACTCCTAGTATACTTTCCTGAATATTCTAGTTTTGTGATAAGCATCTTTTTATGTATTGTTTAGAATAGATACTGTAGCTATAGCCATGGAAAACCAACTATTAGATTTTCTACACACCACTCATGATAGAGGGACTTGGTGTGGTTATTCCAGTTGGCAATTATATAACACATGTTGCTTCAGCTATGCTCCTGCAAGCAAAAGGCTTTGGTATGAAATTCTCCATCTCATTTCTGACACTAACACCTTCAAAAATTCAGGTGAGAGGTAATAAGACCTAACATTCCAAATGATGGGGCATGAACTAAAAGGATGAAGTTCATTTGTATGAATGTTTACTTGATGTGGGAAATGCCTCCATTCTGATGGCTTTTAGATTTAGAAACCACGGGATCATCTACAACTGTTTCTGTGAAAAACAATGTTTAGTAAACTGTACTCAGACTTGTCTTTTGGGATTAAAATGTTACTTTTTCTCTGAAAACAATAGCTATTATTCAGAGTTGTAGGGAGTTGGAAAAAAGACTTTTACATAACGAAATGACTAATTATGAATTTGGGTATTTGAGAGCCACTCTCAGATCCACAGTTCAAACCAAACAACTGAACTGAAGGTAAAAAGAGATCAACATGAGTAATTGAGTTAGACATCATTTTTTTTTAACCTCAGGTTCAGAGAGTGGAGATAATCATGGTGAGTTTATTGGATCATCATTGGTTCACTGGAGGGAGGCCCTGCTCCTGGCCTGTTTCCCGGAAGTATGGAGCATGAGCGTCGAAGATGTGCTCCTATTCAGCCTCTCGTGTTAGTGTAGACTTAACTTTGTGTTTTGTGCCTAAATCATCAGGAAACCTTAACCCAGTCCGAGGAACCCCCTACACCATGGATTTCTTTTTTCCAATAAACTAACTCCTTGATTTGTAATTCCTAGGCCCAGGAAAATAGAAATGATGGAGGGGTTTGTTCAAGAGGTAGCATCCAAGCTGGGCTCCCAAGAAAGTAGATTCTAAAACAGAGGTCAACATTCCACTGAAGGAAGTCCTAACAGAAGGAAATGTGAGATGTCAACCCCTAACTTGCCCAACACCTGGTGGATGAGCACATCAGGGCTAGTGGGGTGACCCAGACAAAGCAGTGGGCTTCACTACACACTGTTAACCAACTTCCAGGCCAGCCAGACTTCAGGTGTAGGCTGGAGACACTGTTTTCTGTACCATAGAGCAGGTGCTGGTCTGTCCAGGGCAATGTCAGAGAGGAAAAAGTGAGACAAAGACAGCTTTCCCCAAACAATTAACCATACTCAGGCCCCGCCTTCTTTCTCTCTGTGTTGGTATTTTGGCCCTACTTAGAATCCTAACCATTTTCTCTTTGCCGATTTTACAGATGTATCAGAGTTTTTACATTAAGTTTTGAGATTCATCAACCTCTCTCTTCTTTCCATAGCCTTCCCTGAGCTGGCTGCGAGGAAAATTCAAATGTTCATTGACTACCTTTTCAGGAATCACAAGATTCTATCAAAACAAGGTTAGTAATTTTTAAATCAAAGGTGAAAACAGAGGGGGCACCATCTTTTAAGGTTCGAGAGAAAGAGAACAAAGAATCTCAGCAATAAGCAGAATAAATAGCAGTGTTTAACTTTTCCAATGAGTTCAATAAAAAGCCTGTGACCTTCAGGACTTGGGGAAAAAGAAAAAGGAATCACATCTAATGATAGAACATGCGATTCAAGATGAGTAAAATGATGAATATTGGACAATCCTCTATAATATTATAAATTTAAAACTATAGTTTTGACAGAGATGAGATAGCATTGAAATAAATATCATTTATCAAGAATTTTGATAAAATTGATTAAATTAAGCTCCTGTAATGAATTAAATTTCAGATCAATAAATATTGGTGGCACCATCTCTAGAAGAAAGAGTCATTTCTACATTCTACAGGTGCAGCATGACTACTTTTTGGCAAGGACGGATGTGCCTGTGACAAGACACAGAACATGGACCACATAAGGTGGGCCTCTCTACAGACAGTAGGATTGAAATATCATTTCAGTGAATTTTTACTAAGTTATTCTTACCAATTTTTTTCTGTCTTGAAACACTTATGATTCATATACTTCTCCAGATTGTATTGGTAGCTTATGCTTCACAATTTTCATAGGAGGTTTTATATAATTTGGGTTGTTCTTTATTGGTTTTGAAATCATGTTTTCTCCCTTTGTGAAATTTGGAGGGTGGGGGTAAGATGACCTCCCTCAATTCCACTTTTGTGATACAATAATCATGTCCCATGGTGCTGCTCAGCACCAGTCAGTGAGGCACACCATCTGACACAGCAGTTAGGATCCAGCCATCTGACTATCATCCTAATTACTACTGAGCAAAAGGGGACTCACAAGTCACCTTCTGAGGGAAGACCTTGAAGCAGAATAAAGTATTTATTATGCCTGCCAGGGACTAGTCATCTATAGATAAGTAGCTCTAGGACCCAGAAGTAATTTGAAAAGATATAGAAAGAAGAAAAGAGCTTTTGGTAAACTTTCTCAGGACCTTTTGGTGCCTCAAGACTTTCTCCATAATGTGCGGTCATATACTTTGCTCAGAGAAAGATTTCTGAAAGACTTATAAGCCCCAAATTACCATGACTTTCCCCTATGTAACTCTCTCTCTTTGAGGGGAGGAGGTGAAGAAGTACCTAATGTTCCTGTTTCTGGAGTCCTGGCTCTTTTTATACCACAGGCATGATTAGTTTAACATTGATCTTTGAAGAAGAAAGTCAGCAAAATATGTCCTATCTAGGAGGCTGGGTTCTATCACACACGTATGTATACACACACATGCACGCACATGCATTTCATGTACACACACATGAATGCATGCAGACAAAAACAAACAAACAAAAAATGAGGCTGTGAATCCCTAGGCACATTCTAAAAGGGAACTAACTATAGGATGGCATAACTATTCAAATTATTCTGCTTTAAAACATCCATCTCTAGCCGTGAATTAGGCAGATGATATAGTCAAGGTTAAAAATCCTCCCAGTTTACTTGTAATTATATTTTAATTCCATAATTGTTATTATTCTCAACAGCAGTCACTATTTCCATGTATAAAACATGAGGAAGAGTTTAAAAATATTTTTCCTTGAGATTGCAACAAGTTTTCACATTTCAAGAAAAGGTATGAGTCAATCTTCACCTTCCAAACTTTCATATTTGTCTGACTTTTTCTGTCCTCAGAGTTGTTTGTTTCTGACTATCAGACCCAAATAATCAAGTGTGTATGTGCTGTTGGAAACCTTATTCTACTGGGACCCCATGTGGTTACTTCACTTTACACTCTACTGAAACAAGGAAGATTACAAATAATTGTAACAAAGAAATTTATCAATATGCCAACACTAACATCATGCCTATTAACTTGCATAGGTAATTTAGAAAATACAAATTCATTTTTTTTCATAAGTCATGATTATCTCATTACTCCTCACAAGAACCAGAGTTAGAGAAGAATGTCATCTCTACTTCATGAAAGAGAAATTGGGGCACAAGAGATTATCATTTCCTCCAATACTTAAGAATAGACACTAGTTGGCGACATTGGGCTGCTAAGCCATACTGTGATTCCTAATGTAATATGATGACTAATTTTATGTGTCAACTTGACTGGTCCACAAGGTGCCCAGATATTGGTTAGGAATTATTTCTGGGTGTGTCTCTAAGGCTGTTTCTGGAGAAGATTAATATTTCATCAGTAGACTGAGTAAAGTAAGTTGCCCTCCCCAGTGTAAACTGGCCTGATCCAATCCACCAAATGCCTGAATAGAATAAGCAGCTGAGTAAGAAATAATTATTTTTTCTGTCTGTCTTTGAGCTGGGGCATTTATCTTTTCCTGCCTTTGGGTTCAAACTGAAATTTAAAGTTTTATCAGCTCTCCCGGTTGTGCAGTCTTTGTGATGAGACTGGTACTATACCATCGGTTCTCCTGGGTCTCCAGGTTTCCAGCTGCAATCTTGGAATTCTCAGTCCCCATAATCATGCAAGCCTATTTCTTATAGTAAATATCTCTTTCAGTGATATATAAATAGATAGATAGAGTGGATGGACACAGAACAACCAACCTATTGTTTTTAGAAGTTTTTTTTGTTGTTGTTGTTTTTTTTTTTTTTTTAATTTGAGAGAGAGAATGCATTGAGAGAGGAGACAGAATCCCAAGCAAGGTCCACATTGCCAGTACAGAGCCTGATGCAGGGCTTAAACTCCAAACTGTGAGATCATGACCTGAGCTGAAATCAAGAGTCAGATGCTCAACTGAGTGAGACATCTATGTGCGCCCCCCCCCCCCCAAAGCTTTCTCTTATTGGCTCTGTTCCTCTAGGGAACCCACACTAAAATATATAGTATTTCATTAGTAGCAAAGATTCTAGAATTTTTTTGTGAATCATATCCACCCAAAATTCTGTTGTTGGCTTTTTTTTTTAACAAGACTCCCAGGCAGTTTTGAAGCATGAGACCAATAGTGTATCATTTCATACTTCAACCACCTTCTGACACAGAGATCTTGGAAAACTCAAGAACACTTAAAATCATCTTTCTACTACTGCCAGATAATGTTTTGTACTCACTAAATGCCAGACTCTGTTGAGAGTGGTTTATTGCTATTAACTTATTTGCTTGTCAAAACACTCCTGATACAGGTACCATTATCATCTCCATTTTATCAATGCAGTGACTGAAATACAAGAAAGTTAAATACAATGCCCAGGCTCACACAGCTAATAGGTGATTCAGTTGAGGTTGGAACATGGACAGCCAGCCTCAGAAGATCACACCATTATAGCCACTCTGTTTTCCTCTCCATTAAGAATTGACTTCAGGGGTGCCTGGGTGGCTCAGTTGGTTGACTCTTGATTCTGGCTCAGGTCGTGATCACAGGGTTGTGGGATCAAGCCCCACATCGGGCTCCACACTGAGTTTGGAGCCTACTGAAGACTCTTTCTCTCCCCCTCTACCCATCCCCTGCCCCCCCCCCCACTTGCACGCTCTCAGTAAAAGAAAATTAGGGGAGCCTGAGTGGTTCAGTCGGTTAAGCATCCAACTTTGGCTCAGCTCATGATCTCACCGTTTGTGAGTTGGAGCCCCATATCCCGCTCTGTGCTGACAGCTCAGAGCCTGGAGCCTGCTTTGGATTCTGTGTCTCTCTCCCTGTCTCTATGCCCCTCCCTTACTCACTCTCTTTCTTTCTCAAAAATAAATAAAAATATTGAAAGAAAGAAAGAAAGAAAGAAAGAAAGAAAGAAAGAAAGAAAGAAAGAAGAGAAAAGAAAAGAAAATTAAAAACAAGAGTTAACTTCATAAGAAACTATGAATGTTGACTTATTAAGACAACAATTTCGCTCTCCACTTGGAAATAACATACCCCCGGGGGTACCTGGGTGGCTCAGTAAGTTAAGCATCCAACTCCAAACTTTGGCTCAGGTCATATTCTCACAGTTTGTGAATTCAAGCCATGCATTGGGCTCCATGCTGCGAGTGTGAAGCCTGCTTGGGATTCATATTCTCTCTCTCTTACTATCTCTCCTCCTCCTCCTCCTCCTCCTCCTCCTCCTCCTTTCTCTTCCTCTTCCTCTCTGTCCCTGCCCAGATCACCCACTCTCTCTCTCTTTCAAAATAAATAAATAAAACTTAAAAAGAAAGAAAAAGAAATAGCATACCCCTGTAGCCCAGATCTTAAAGGTTTGGTGTGCTTTTCCTTATACAATTTTTGACACTCCCCACAGTTAAATTTACACTCAGTATCCTCTACTGCCCAGAGATAAGCTTAATTACTCCATTCTAAGAAGCAACTGTGACTCATTAATAGAGCTTAATAAAATTAGGACAAGTAGAGTATAGCTAATATTTTCTGAGTGCTTACTATCAGCCAAGCAATGTGTGAAGTTCTTTTCCAACATTTTGCCACTGAAGACTTTGCCCTGTGGCTATCCTTTCTTGCCTGTTTACGGGATGGACACGATGGTTCTCACACCCACCTCTTAGCGCATGACACTCACCTGTGACCCTTAAGCACAAACAATCCCAGGTCCCAGCTCCAGGAATTCTGAATATGTCTGCACTGAGGTAGGACAATGCAATCGCTTTAAATCTTCCTCAGTTGATTGCAGCATAAGGCCAGAGTTGAAAACCACTATGCACTCAAAATTTTACACACAGTGTTTTCCTTTAAACATTAAAAAACTCAGTGAGGTTGCTGTTATTTCCCTCACTTTATGAGAAAACTAGTCAGAGAGGGTAACTTGGCCAAGCGAGAAAGGGGCTAAGCTGAGGATTTGAACCCACATCTTAAAAGACTTAAAAGTCCGTTGCCATAACCTGTATACCCTATTTAGTCTACTATTCAGGAATGATTCCATTTGTGCAATTCAGTTAGGTTCTGGCCTGGCTGGGAACAGCACTCATAGTGTTCTCCTGCCACTTACCTTCTGAAACCCCCCCCCCCCCCGGGCCCCTCACTGCAGGATTTCCTCTCCAGTGGACTGACTTAAAAGCTTATGCTGTTTCACATTATTTGGGGCTTTATTGGCTCAACAGTAAAGTTGAGACATCTTTCCAGATGGCAGCCAAGCTCCTGCCTAGAGCAAAGCAAAACTAGCCCCAGGGGAAGGCTGCATTATATCTACTTAAGTTTATTCTTCTGATGTGAATAGTGTGTCTCATGCTCAGAGTAAATTAGTTTAGTCAGGTCCAAGTCCAAGACCCAAGGGGGAGACATGTGTATTCAGGCAGCTGTCCAGAAGGCAGCTGTCCCCAAGTATTTTCACAAACCATCATACTGCTAATATTACACCCAGAGGCCTTTTTGGAGCTCAGAGTTTTGTTTTACAATTTCAGTCTGAAGTAATTTTTGCAGTGAAAATAATAAAACAACAGTACTTTACATTTGATTCTCCTTAGGTCATTGTGGACTTAACCCAAGAAATCCCTTCTCTGGGAGCTAGATAAAGAGGAGAAGGTCTGTAGACCTTGGACCTGGCTTAATAACCACCCTGCACATTTGCGTTTATACTCATTAAAGTCATTTTGCACACATGGCCTCATGAGCTCATAGGTTATTCTAAGGAGCTAAATTTCCACACTATGTATTTAGAATGAAACATACCATTGTTTCCTAAAAGAAAGGGAGGGATAGAGGAAGGGGGGAAGGAAATACGTTATCCACTGACCCTTGCCAACAGTACAAAACAAACATAATCAAGCACTATGCTGCTTCCTTCCCTTCTTGTTTCTCTAATTCTTTTCTTCTCATCGTTCTCTGAATGTCTCCCACGGGTAGCCTCCTAGAGGGAGCAGTGTGCCTGGGATGCGCTCCCCCTTCCAGAACAGGTCCATGCAATCTTTGTGTGAACCTCACTACCCTTCTTACCCCAAGGAAAGGCTCTTGGTCTCACCTCCACTGACCACCTCATTTCTGTCCTTTGTTACAACTTCTATACTATTCTTCTCAGATTCCAAATTCAGACAGAACTTCCAGAGTTCTTTCCAAAATGGAGTTGTGGTTTCCCTCCTTGTCTTCTTCTCACTTCCCTTGGCACTCTTCCTTGACAGACTCCTGAGAAGGGGCTCTGCCCTTCACATTACACTCAGCAGGAATACTCCAAGTCCTACTCTCTGATGTGAACATCTTTCTCAAGCAGTATGGCTTCCCTTTCCTTATATCCCCACACCATGAACCCACCCCTCCACACTTCATTCTTTTCTCCATTACTCAAATTCCACAAACATACCACAAATATTTATTGAGCAGACACATGCCAGGCACTGCAAGAGGAAGATGAAATTATAAATGTCTCCCCTTGAGCATCTCCAATCTGGCTTCTCCAAATGAATTCAAACAGCTGTAACCAGATGCAAACTTCACTTCTTTCTTCTTGCCAAAACTTTGCAGGATATTTGCTGTTTTCACCCCAGCTAGCTTGTGGACATCAGTCAGTGTGAGCCCCACACTAGTTACAAATCAAACCAAAGGCACCTGGAGCTTTAAATGGTACTTTGGAGAAAGCCTCCTTACCGTCCCATGGAAGTAATAATGAGACTAGCAGATGAGACTTATTGCAAAATGAAAACACACACATTACTCTGAAGCTGAGTTTAAGATACAAAGGAGATGTAAGGTGGAGGATGTAAGATGTAAGGAGATTTAAAAGGATTAGACAGGTCCTAGAATTCTCCTGTGTTGGTGTCTTGGAAGACCCCAGGTAAGTCCAGGCATTCCATCTTCACTGGGTTGACACAACACTGTTTTTCTCAGAAATCCCTAAACCCTACTGCAGGCATTCGTGGCTCCACATCTCCCTTCAGAGGGAAATTTCAAGCCCAGAAGTCCACTTGACTATAAAGAATCCTAGAATTCCTACCTTGTTCTTCCCCAGGTTCCATTTTGTCAAAATCAGGCAAGCCATTCCTCCTTTCATTACCTCATTTGGTTGAAAGAGAAGATGCCAGGGGTGCCAGAGTGGCTCAGTTGGTTAAGCATCCTACTCTTGGTTTCAGCTCAGGTCATGATCTCATGGTTTGTGAGATGCAGCCCTGCATCAGGCTCTGCACTGACAATGTGGAGCCTGTGGTATTCTCTCTCTTTCTCTCTCTCTCTCTGCCCCTCGCCCACTTGTGCATGCATGCTCTCTCAAAATAAACTGTAAAAAAAAAAAAAAAAACCAAGATGCCATAGAATCATGATAAAAGAACATGTTAGGAGTGCCATGTGCCACAGCATTCTAAGCAGTTTTCATTTAAACCTCCCAAAAGTCATGAGTTACTGTGAACACACTCATTTTGGGGATGAGGAAACAGACACGCAGAGTTTATGTGAATCGCAGGCACAGGTTGTGGAGCCAAAATTCGCCATCTGCTCTCAAACTCTGGTACCCAAACCTTCAACTACAACTGTACGGCCTCCTTAATTATTACAGCTGAAAATAATGTTCCTGTCTTAGGCATAGCCAAAATGTCCAAGGTCTTTAAACATGCTGAAAAGAAAATAATTTCTAAGGTGACTGGTTCACCATCTGTTTTCTACCTCACCGTTGACTTCTAGCCCGAGCTACACCCATTTGAACACCAAATTTGGGGTGCAGGTGGAGGGGAGAAAGGGAAGGGGAGGGAAGCAGAATAGAACTTGTCCAAGGAACATGCTCTCTTAGAGGGGAAGGTATTTTTCAGTGATTCACAATGTGTACTTAGATTTCATCTAGAGGCATGCATTGTCACAGTTTATTTTTAAAAAATAATAAAGTTTGGGGGCACCTGGTTAAGCATCTGACTTAGGCTGAGGTCATGATCTCATGGCTCATGAGTTCAGAGCCCACGCCAGGCTCAGAGCCTGGAGCCTGCTTTGGATTCTGTGTGTGTCTCTCTCTCTGCCCTTTCTCTGCTCATTCTCTGTCTCTCTCTCAGAAATAAATAAACATCAAAAAAATTTTAATAATAAAGTTTACTCTTTCCTAGATGCCTGCTGACCAACAATGACTGATTCTGGATCTGCCTTTCAGACCTTCCTGGTCCTGTGTTCCTAAGAGAAGTCACTACTATCAATCATGGCTTATACTCAGGAGGTTTTATGATCCTGGACTTATGTACATGCAACTCTGTTGCTCAAGGCACAGTCTCAAAAAGCCTAAGAATCTATGTCTCTGTGTTCTTGAGACAGGAAGACGCAAGGCAGATAATCAAATTAGTATCTCAAAGCGGGGGGGGGGGGGGGGGATGACCCAGTGGATTCCTGGTATAAAACTATTAGGGCAAATTTGTTTTGCCCACGCCCCTTCCCCCTTCTCCCATTCTCCCCCTAAACCTCCTTAGTGATGCCCTTCCCCTGTACCATGGATGGAAACTCGGCTGTTCAATGGCTGTTGTAATCACTTTTATGTAACTTACGTCATTGAGTCACTGTCAACACTTGATCACAGAATGGACTTTCAATTCAGAAATTAAGACTTCAATTCAATACAGCCCACACTTCACCTTCATTCAAAGATAAGACCTGTCCAGACTGTCTGATATTCAGACAGTTGCCCTGCTTTCAGAGAGGAACCCTTCTGAGAAGAACAAGGTGGCTTGCACTCTTGTTCTCGTTTCTGGCCCTGCCTCATGGGTACATCCTAATTTCAGTTCTGGGGTCTCCATACTGCAGATCTTTGTTGTACCTAGGGCCTCTCCATCAGCTTGTACCTCCTCCATCCACTCAGCATCATCTGTGATTGAAAATCCATAGTTTTCAGGCCTTGTCAACAGACTTCAAGGTTAACTTCTCACTGGTGGTTCCACATCTGCTGTCTTGGATCTATAGGCCTTTCACCCACTGTCACAGGAGAATCCTGCTACTTTACAGGTGCAGGACCTTCTCTAGCATCATCCTTTTCTCTGTTGCTGTCAGTAGCCATGAGACACACACCAATCCCTATTCCTGCCAACCGCAGGGAACACTTGTCAAGCTTTTCAAAGGTCCCTGGTGACATGTCTGCTGATCCAGCAGGCTAGACCTAAGTGGTGGAGCCCCTTGTATGCCCCGGTTCCCCCACCTAGTAAATCACCTTCCAACATGCTCTTTTAATCTTCACTCTCTAAACCTTTGTATCTCCATCTTCTGGATGATCATATCTAAAGGTATAAAGCCAATTGTCAACTATTTCTTTGAAAATCTGTATTCTGGCCTGGCATACTTCATCTTGTAATTCTGCATCTTTGTATCTGAATGCTTCTGTGAAATTTAGTATTTATCACTCTGTTACAGAATACAAAATGAGTGTGTCTAGATCTCAAATGGAAGAACAAGTCACACACAAACAGGAAGTAATTGTCTTTATCCTATACCAGGTGCTGGGGATTCACCAATGGGGAAAGGCAGGAATCCTATCAGAGGCTGTCAGGTAAGGAAGGGAGATCAGTGCCCCAGCAGGGATGATGTGTGGGCAACATGCACACGTACCCTTCCACAAGACAATGGTGTCATATTCACTCTACTTCTGGCAGAGTACAACTCAATAACAGCCTATTCTATTCCCAAGCTATGCAACTGTTCCAGGGCAGAGCCCTCAGGAGGGAATCCAGAGCAGCACAGAGACCTTCAGCTTTTCAAAAGGCAAGGAGCAGACTATTTTCTAGGAGACAGACTAATTTAAAAAAAAATAACTGTAGAAATATTCTGGAAGCCTAGGATGCACATGCCAGAAGGCCATATCAGAAGGAGCATGGGAGGCTAGAAGGACAATGGGGGTAGCTGAACAGCAGTGTTGGATTTTATTTTTTCTAATTTATGTCAAAACCTGGAAACTCTTTTAACATATTTTGCCATATTGCATGCAGCACCCTTTAAAAGGAAGAAAAAATCAATTTGAAGGTGAGAAAATAAATCTCACTTATTCAATGTTAGCAAGTACAACTGTAAAGGGAAAAAAATCAGCTATATGACAGAGCCTTCAAAACTCTTCTGAGTAAATATGGAAATCTATTTGGAGGCAGAATAGTATACTTAATGAATTCTATTGTAAAAAGTCTTCTAAAATTGATATTGTGATAGTCAATTTTATTGTGAAAATTGCCTGAAAATAGGTTGACACAGAAACAAGACAACCATTAGTAAAACCTAATTAATTTTTAACCCTGTGTGGTTT
The DNA here is from genome assembly GCF_046562875.1 of Panthera onca. NCBI lineage: Eukaryota > Metazoa > Chordata > Mammalia > Carnivora > Felidae > Panthera > Panthera onca. Next base: position 110,063,149 of record NC_138348.1, read on the forward strand.
TTCCCTTTCTGATTTTTATTCATTTCAGGCTTTTCATCCTTTGTGAATTTTGTAAGTAAATAGTTTATATATGGACAAACTTATTTGGAAATTAGCCTGAGGTTTAAATTTAAAATGTAATTTTATGACAATATCCAACCTGAATTATAATCAGCAGCAAAATTAGGGTATTGGAATACTTCCTTTTTTTTAACTGTTAGAAGGTAACATAATGGAGGTAAGATAGAGACAAATGGGGCCCAAATAAGTGCCAGTTTCCTCCCCACCAGAAAAATAGGTCAGGAGCAAACCTGCCTTGTGGGTCCCGCTTGTTTCTCCATCCCTGAATAAAAACCAATTCTGAGTACCCTGTGGGATGATTGAGTAGATATGGCAATGGATAACTATATGACTGTACCATATTCAGTGTATTTTCCTGTTCCATTGTCAGAATATCCTTATAGCTTCCCCTCATCAGGGTGAATAAAAGCAGTGACCTTTTTTGCAAGTTTCTGTACTGACTCAGAATACAGGTACTTTTCTTCACAGCTACATCAATAAGTCTTTTGAACAAACTTAATATTTTCATCTTTCCTGAATCATTTGAAAAAGAAATTAACATACCAACACCAGGTGAAAAAAAGGAAGAGATCCATCTAGAAATAAAGGAAAGTTGGCAAATTATTCTGCAGTTTTTTAAGGCATGAGTGCCAGACCCTCACTAAAAAGCCATAATAGGACTAATAGCTTTAAAAACACTGCCTGGAAATTAAACTGCTACAATGAGAATGAACTCTGGCCTGCTGTCATTAAGGGCTTGCATTTTCATGTGATCTTTTCTCTGTGAAGATGGTTCTGTTCCAATGTCTCATCCCTCACTCTCCCATTGTCCCTGTACGTGAATCATGTGGCCAGCTCACAACACAATCACCTGCCCTAGTGACTGATGTCACACCAGAATCTTGGCTTTGCTGGAGGAGCCAAGATGGCACAATAGCATGGAAGTTTTTTTGTGTCTTGTGTCCATGAAATACAGGCAGGTCTACACTAAACCAACCTGCACACCTAGAAAATGATTTGAGGATCAACACAACAATGTGCACAACCTAAACCACAGAACTCAGCAGGTACACTGTGCAGAGCATTGAACTGGGGGAGAGGGAAGCCATGGAGGGCAGGGAGCTGTTTTTGTTTGCAGAGAGAGAATGGAGACGGGGGAGAGTATAGAAAAGTAGCTGGAGAGAAAGTGGTAAAGTGGAAACAGTCGCAGGGACTGAACTAAAAAGGGAAAAAGGAGAAAGGAGAGGGTTTAAATTCCATTAAGACCCTATCAACAGGGGGAGCACAGAGTCTGAAACTCTGCAACTTAATACCTGGCAGTGCTCTGGTGGCAAGGGTGAATCCCCAGGAGCAGAGTGAAGTCTGGGGGTCCTTGGGTCACATAGGGAGAGGTGGTTGCCCTGCTGCTGGAAGGACATTTGGTAGAGGTTGTGAGGCCCTGCCACAGGCAAAGGCCCAGTTGACCCTGGAGAACAACCACATTTGCTGATATGGGAACAAGGTCATTAAGGTGAAGCCTGGTGCCAGAAGTGTGTTGTTTTTTTTCCATAATCCCTGCAACACTGCTGCTACACAATCATGCGAAATTTTTCTGGGGCAGGCTGGCACACAGCTGCAGTCTCTGGGCATCAGCAGCAGGGTCCAGAGAACGCTGCTAAGAGCAGCTGACACCTGGCCACTGCTTGGTAAGACACTCTTGCAGAGGGGCACAATGGGTCCAAGCCACAGTTCCTCAGAAGTAAGGGATTGGGGAAAACAGCCACATCTGAGATAAAACTCAGGAGGGAAGTACAGCCTAGCAATCTGACGGCTTGGTCATGGACAGTGTAAAAGCAGGGAGTGGATGGAAGCCAGAGACAAAAGACTGGTGCTCGATTGCGGATCAGGGAGAATAGAGTTCCAATACTGAGACTGGGTAGTTGGATGACGCCATTTTCACACTTCCTGCACATGTGCATACATGCCCACACATGCCACAAGAATCCACCCCAGTAAGCTAAGCACCGCCATCTAGTGGAGAATGGAGCCATTACACTAAGCCCCAACCAAGTGAACCAACCTCCCCTTCAGGAACACCACAAGTCCCTGCACCTGCTTAGTTTACAGACTATAAAGTGCTTCACAGTTTGACTTCTAGGGGAAAATGATGTAATTTCAAATGTATTGCAGTCTGTTCACTGGTCCATCTATTCAATTTTCTTTTCTTTTTGTTCTTTTTTCCTTTCCTTTTTCTTGAATACAGAAAGAGAAAAAACTTATGTTTATTTTAAATTTTTATTAAAATTTTTTTTAATTTTTTCTACTATATTTTTTACTTTTTTGTAAATTTTTCCAATTCTATTTTCCTTCCATAATTTCATTTTATTCTATTTCATTATATTCATTTATCAAATTTTCATACACTTTCCTTTTTTCACCCCTTTTTCTCTAATCTATCAAGCTCTGTTCACCACTCAGACTAAAACACCTAGGATCTAGCATCATTTATTTGATTTTTATGTGTGACAGTGTTGTTTTTAATTTTTTAATGTTAATTTTTTTTACCTTATTAACTCCTTTTCTTCCCTCAAAATAATGAAACAAAGGAATTCACCCCAAAAGAAAGAGCAGAAAGAAATGACAGCCTGGGACTTAACCAACACAGATACAAGCAAGATGTCTGAACCAGAATTTAGAATCATGACAATAAGAATACTAACTGGAGTTGAAAATAGATGAGGATCCCTTTCTACGGAGATAAAAGAAGTAAAAGCTAGTCGAGATGAAATAAAAAAATGTTATAACTGAGCTGCAATCTCAAATGGATGCCACGGTGGCAATGGGATAAGGCAGAGAAGCCAATCAATGATATAGAAGATAAACTGATGGACAATAATGAAGCAGAAAAAAAGAGGCAGACCAAAGAAAAAAGAGCATGATTTAAGAATTAGAGAAATCAGTGACTCATTAAAAAGGAACAACATCAGAATAATAAGTGTCTCAGAAGATAGAGAGAAAAAGGGGTAGAAGGGTTATGTGAGCAAATCATAGTGGAAAACTTTCCTAATCTGGGGGAAGACACAGACATCACAATCCAGGAAGCACAAAGGACTCCCATTAGATTCAACAAAAACTGACCATCAATAAGGCATATCATAGGCATATCAAAGTACTCAGGTAAGGAAAGAATCATGAAAGCAGCAAGGGAAAAAATTCCTTAAGCTACAAGGGAAGACAGATCAGGTGTGCAGCAGACCTAACCACAGAAACTTGACAAGCCAGAAAGGAGTGACAGGATATATTCAAAGTGCTGAATCAGAAAAATATTCAGCCAAGAATTAAAGGATTCTTTTCCAGCAAGGATGTTAATTCAAAATAGAAGGAGACATAAAAAGTTTCCCAAACAAAAATTAAAGGAGTTTGTGACCAGTAAACCAACCCTGCAAGAAATCTTAAGGGTGACTCTCTGAGGGGAGAAAAGGAAAAAATACATACATACATACATACATACATACATACCAAAAGCAAGAAAGACTAGAAAGAAGCATAGAAAACCACTAGACACTCCAACTGTACAAGAAACATAATGGCAATAAATTCTTATCTTTCAGTACTCATTCTAAATGTTAATGGACTAAATGCTCCAAGCAAAAGACATAGTGTAACAGAATGGTTAAGAGAACAAAACCAATCAATATGCTGTTTACAAGAGACCCACCTTAGACCTAAAGATACCTTCATACTGAGAGTAGGGGAATGGAGAACCATCTATCATGCTAATGGTCACCAAAAGAAAGCTGGAGTAGCCATATTTATATCAGACAATCTAGACTTTAAAATAAAAACTGTAACAAGAGATGAAGAAGGGTATTATATCATAATCAACAGGTCTACCCACCAAGAAGACCTAACAATTATCAACATTTATGCTCCAAATGTGCAAGCAGCCAAATACCTAAATCAGTCACAAACATAAAGAAACTCATAGATAATAATAACATCATAGTAGGGGACTTCAACGCCCACTTACAGCAATGGACAGATCATCTAATCAGAAAATCAATAAGGAAACAATGTCTTTGAATAACACACTGGACCAGATGGACTTAACACTTATATTTAGGACATTTCATCATAAAGCAGTGGAATACAAATTCTTCTCCACTGCACATGGAATGTTCTCCAGAATAGATCACATTCTGAGACACAAATAAGCCCTCAACCAGTACAAAAAGATTGAGATCATACCGTGCATATGTTCACACCCCAACCCTGTGAAACTCGAAATCAACCACAAGAAAAAATTTGGTAAGGTAACAAATGTTTGTAGACTAAAGAACATCCTACTAAAGAATGAATGGGGTAACCAAGAACTTAAAGAGGAAATTAAAAGTTCACGGAAGCCAATGAAAATGATAACACCACAACCCAAAACCTCTGGGACACAGCAAAGACGGTCATAAGAGGAAACTGTATAGCAATCCAGGCCTTCCTAAAGAAGGAAGAAAGGTCTCAGATACAAAACCTAACCTTACACCTTAAAGAGCTGGAAAAAGAACAGCAAATAAAACCCAAAACCAGAAGAAGGCAGGAAATAATAAAGATTACAGCAGAAATCAATGTTATAGAAACCAATAACACAGTAGAACAGATCAATGAAACCAGCAGCTGGTTCTTTAAAAGAATTAACAAAATTGATAAATCACTAGCCAGTTTGATCACAAAGAAAAGGACCCAAATAAATAAAATCAAAATGAAAGAGGAGAGATCACAACCAATACAGCAGAAATAAAAACAATAATAAGAGAATATTATGAGCATTTATATGCCAAAAAATGGGCAATCTGGAAGAAATGGACAAATTGTTAGAAACATATACACTACCAAAACTGAAACAGGAAGAAATAGAAAATTTACTGCTCACTAAACATAAGCAGTAAAGGAATCGGATTAGTAATCAAAAATCTCCCGAAAAACAGAGTCCAGGGCCAGATGGCTTTCCAGGGGAATTCTACCAAACATTTAAGGAAGAGTTAACACCTATTCTCTTGAAGCTGCTCCAAAAAATAGAAATGGAAGGAAAACTTCCAAACTCTTTCTATGAACCAGAATTACCTGGATTCCAAACCCAGACAGAGACCTCACTAAACAGGAAAACTATAGACCAATTTCCCTGATGAACATGGATGCAAAAATCCTCAATAAGATATTAGCCAACCAGCTCCAACAGTACATTAAAAAAATTATTCACCATGACCAACTGGGATTTATCCCAGCCCTGGGATGCAGGGCTGGTTCTACATCTGCAAAACAATTAATGTGATTCATCACATCAATAAATGACAGGATAAGAACCACATAATCCTCTCACTAGATGCAGAGAAAGAATTTGACAAAATACAGTGTCCTTTCTTGATAAAACCCCCCAATAAAGTAGGGACAAGAGGATGATACCTCGAGATCATAAAAGCCATATATGAAAGACCCAATGCTAACAGCATCCTCAATGGGAAAAACTGAGAGCTTTCCCCCTAAAGTAAGGAACAAGACAGGGATGTCCATCTACTCCCACCACTGTTATTCAACATAGTATTGGAAGTCTTAGCCTCTGCAATGAGACAACAAAAAGAAACAAAAGGCATCCAAATCAGCCAGGAGGAGGTCAAACTTTCACACTTTGCCAATGGCATGCTACTCTATATGGAAAACCCAAAACATTCCACCAAAAAAACTGTTAGAACTAATCCATGAATTCAGTAAGGTTGCAGGACATACAATCAATGCACAGAAATCAGTTGCATTCCTATTCATCAACAATGAAGCAACAGAGAAATCAAGAAATCGATCGCATTTATAATTGCACCAAAAGCCATAAAATACCTAGGAATAAATCTAACCAAAGAGGTGAAAAATCTATACACTGAAAACTACAGAAAGCTTATGAAAGAAATTGAAGAAGACATCAAAAATGGAAAAATATTCCATGCTGCTGGATAGGAAGAACAAATACTGTTAAAATGTCAATACTACTGAAAGCAATCTACATACTCAATGCAATCCCTATCAAAATAACACCAGCGTTCTTCAGAGAGCTAGAACAAACAATCCTGAAATTTGTATGGAACCAGAAAAGACCCCAAATAGCCCAAGCAATCTTGAAACAAAAAACAAAGCAGGAGGCATCACAATCCCAGACTTCAAGCTATACTACAAAGGTGTAATCATAAAGACAGTATGGTACTGGCAAAGAACAGACACTCAGATCAATGGAACAGAATAGAGATCCGAGAAATGGACCCACAAACATATGGCCAACTAATCTTTGACAAAGCAAGAAAGAATATCCAATGGAATATACAGTCTCTTTAGCTGGGAACACTGGACAGTGCAGTGCAGAAAAATGAACCTGGACCACTCTCTTACATCATATTCAAAACTAAACTCAAAATGGATGAAAGACCCAAATATAAGACTGGAAGCTATCAAAATTCTTGAGGAGAAAGCAGGTAAAAACCTCTTTGACCTGGGCCACAGCAACTTCTTACTCAACACGTCTCTGGAGGCAAGGGAAACAAAAGCAAAAATGAACTACTGGGACCTCATCAAAATAAAATCTTCTACACAGCAAAGGAAGTAATCAGCAAAACTAAACGGCAACCAACAGAATGGGAGAAGATATTTGCAAATGACATATCAGATAAAGGGTTAGTATCCAAAATCTGTAAAGAACTTATCAAACTCAACACCCAAAAAACAAATAATCCCATGAAGAAATGGGCAAAAGACATGAATAGACACTTCTCCAAAGAAGACATCCAGATGGCCAACCGACATATGAAAAAATGCTCAACAGCACTCATTATCAGGGAAATACAAATCAAAACCACAATGAGATACCACCTGACACCTGTCAGAATGGCTAACATTAACAACTCAGGCAACAAGAGATGTTGGCGAGGATGTAGAGAAAGAACATCTCTTTTGCATTCCTGGTGGGAATGCAAGATGGTGCATCCACTCTGGAAAAAAGTTTTGAGGTCCCTCAAAAACTCAAAATAGACTACCCTACGACCCAGAAATTGCATTACTAGGTATTTATCCAAGTGATACAGGTGTTCTGTTTCAAAGGGACACATGCATCCCAATATTTATAACAGCACTGTCAACAATAGCCAAAGTATGGAGAAAGCCTAAATGTCCCTTGATGGATGAATGGATAAAGAAGAAGTGGTATATATATATATACAATGGAGTATTACTTGGCAATCAAAAAGAATGAAATCTTGCCATTTGCAACTACGTGGATGGAACTGGAAGGTATTATGCTAAGTGAAATTAGTCAGAGAAAGACAAATATCATGACTTCCCTCATAGGAGGGCTTTAAGAGACAAAACAGATGAACACAAGGGAATGGAAACAAAAATAATAAAAAACAGGGAGGGGGACAAAACATAAGAGACTCTTAAATATGAAGAACAAAGGGTTACAGGTGGGGGTGTGGGAGGTGGGATGAGCTAAATGGGTAAGGGTCACTAATGAATCTACTCCTGAAATCATTGTTGCACTATATGCTACCTAATTTGGATGTAAAATAAATAAACAAATAAATAAATAAATAAATAATAAATTAATAATAAATAAAATTTAAATTTTTTAAAAAAGCATTATAATCAATAGTAAAAAAGTTACTTGAATTTTTTGTGTAGATAATATTTTGTTAATGATAATTTCATTTCTTTTTCACTTTAAAATGTTTTACCTCCTTTATTACTGCACTGGGTGATACAGTGTTAAATAGAAGCAGTGATAGTGGATACCCCTTTTTGTGTGTGTGTGACTTTACATAGACTGCGTGTAAGTTTTACTACTGCATATAACTCTCACATGTTTTTTATTGCTCTGTGGGCTGTTTAGAAAATAGTTTTTATGTTTTGGCACAATTAGAACTTTTTGAGAAAATTTCACTGAAATTTAGGATCTAGACTAAAAGAATACACCTTGGAAGCTGATAAATTATTTAATAGGAGAGACTGGAGAAATTCACTTCCCCAGGTGAATATGTTTATTTTCCAAGTGGGAGGGGGCGTTGGGGGGTAGATTCAGGACCTTGGAGACCTCCTTTTAGTGATAAAGCCAAAGACCTTGGTCCTCTCTACTAAAGGAATTTATTTACATTGCAGAGAATAAGAATTAGGACCTAAGTTCTTGTCCAGGAGCAAAGTGTTTTCTCCCTTCCTTTCAGAAGAGGAGAAGAGATGGTTGTCTCTCTCCCATATAAATGCCCAGGTTCATAGTTGTGTGGTTCATTGCCTGCAGTAGACCCCATTATGTGTAGGACTTATCAGGCTCTCACTGCATCATCTCAGGGATAAGAATTGATGTTATAGGAATGGGTACCATTATTTGTTATAAAGTAGATAATGATCTGTTCCAGAAACCTTGTATTTGTATTCAGTATAATATTAATTAACACAGATATTTAAAAGTTTGCATTTCATCAGATTAACAAAATTTCCAGCTACTCCCAGTTTGCTGAGAATTTCAACAATAGCATAAATATGGAAAGAGCCCAAATATCCATTGATGGGCAAATGGATAAAGAAGATGTGGTGTGTGTGTGTGTGTGTGTGTGTGTGTGTGTGTGTACACACACACACAATGGAATATTACTCAACAATCAAAACAAATGAAATCTTGCCATTTGCAGCTACATGGATGGAATTAGAGGGTATTATGCTAAGCGAAATTTGTCAGACAAAGAGAAATGTCATATGACTTCACTCATATGAGGACTTTAAGACACAGAACAGATGAACATAAGCGAAGGGAAGCAAAAACAAAATAAAAACAGGGAGGGGAACAAAACATAAGAGACTCTTAAATATGGAGAACAAACATAGTATTACTGGAGGGGTTTTGGGAGAGAGGATGGGCTAAATGAGTAAGAGGCATTAAGGAATCTACTCCTGAAATCATCGTTGCACTATATGCTAACTAACTTGGATGTAAATTAAAAAAAAAAAAAAAAAAAAAAAAACGAAATGAAACGGAAAGGAAAGGAAAGGAAAGGGAAGAAATGTTTTGAAAATTATGGCCACATGAAAGGATGGGAAAGAATCATTAAGCTCCAATATTTAATCCTGGGTTCATCTTAGTGTCTGTTTTTTGAATTAAGGACTACATGTATTTATTGATTTGGGTGATAACCAACAATAAATAAGAAAAAAAAAAAAAGAAACTGTTGAATTGATTTTCACTGCAGAGTTGACTGAAACCCAATGGTGGAACCAGGATTCAGAGAGATAGAAACTACTCCTCCAAGAAGATGGTAGATACAGGCAGCAGCGCCATGACAGACATTTCTGAGATACACAAAGAAAGAGTTTGAATGTTAAGAGTGCAAATGTATAGAAACAACTCAGATTTGTTTATAATTAGACTTGTTTGTTTTTAGCTAGCTCAAACTGTGTTCCTATTTGATTGGGCACCTTTGATTTGTCATCATGCCTTGCTAGTAAATGAACTGAGAAAGTTTAAAAAAAAAACCAGAAGCTTGGCTCTGCTACTTTTTACGTTTCACATGCAAACAACATAAGCATCTGGTATTCCATTGTCCAGGGAGCACTGAGTCTACATCTATGCTTCTTTCCAGCAGACTACATATTTCCAGGAAGGAAGAAACAATAAATGCTTGGGTAGTAATTGCAGATAACCCATCTAACCCCATACAGTTTAACTTTCCCTCATCAAGAGGACTGTGTTGTAGTGTAGGACTAGGAGTTGAACAAAGACTGTAGTGTGTGTTGCTATCTCTTTGTGCTATGTGTACATTATTCCCTCTACCTGGAGTGCCCTTTCCACATCTTCTAAATCTACCTGCCCAATTATCATCATTCATCTTTCTCAGGTCAAGAATTACATGGTCTTCAAATAATTCCCTGATGACTTCAGGCATAATGGAGTCTAGTACTTGTTCTACTATTGTGCCTTATGCAAACCACAATGATGTCAATTGTTAATATGTGTTATAATTGTTTGTTTGCATGTCCATATTAGGACAAAGGTCCTGTTCATTCATTCTGGCCTCAATCCCCAACATGGTGACTGGACTATAGCGGTATTCAATAGTCAAAGAATGAGTGACAAAAACTATATGACCCTAAGGCCTCCAGTCCACACTGATAGGGAAGGTACAATGGACTGTCAATCAAGGACATAGGTGTTTGATTCCAGAACTTCAGCCAGCATGGTTATCAGGAACCCAACCTCTGTGTGTCCTCTCTTGTTCCACAAAGTTTTTTGTGGCTCATGTATTTTCCTCAGTGACATTTAAATTGTCCCTTGGGGCGCCTCGGTTAAGCGTCCGACTTCAGCCAGGTCACTATCTCGTGGTGCGTGAGTTCGAGCCCCGCGTCCGGCTCTGGGCTGATGGCTCAGAGCTTGGAGCCTGTTTCCGATTCTGTGTCTCCCTCTCTCTCTGCCCCTCCCCCGTTCATGCTCTGTCTCTCTCTGTCCCAAAAATAAATAAAAAATGTTGAAAAAAAATTTAAATTGTCCCTGATGCTGTGGCTATTGTCTTGCTCACCTTCATGATGTGGTAATATCCATCAGCACTGCTAATACAGGTGTACCCACGGACAGCATCCCCCAAGATGCTGATTTTGCCACTGTTTTCTCCCTAACAGTGCTTCTAAATGGAGGGGAAATTTTGCCCCCCAGGAGACACACACCAATGTCTGAAATATGGGAGAACAAACATAGACGCTACAGGCATCTGGTGAGTAGGCTAGTGATGTTGATAAATATCCTGTAAGGCACAGGTCAGCCCCATGGCAGTTATCTGGCCCAAACTGTCAATAGGGTAGAGGCTGAGAAACATTGCTCCAAAATGAAACAGAGTCATCCCTACAGGCATGGCAGTTCTTTTGCTTGATTTCCCAAAAGTAGTCTGACTCTAAGTTTCTCCGTGGACATTTTTCTTGTCTTCTCTACCCAGATAACCTAGAACAAAATCTCACAGGGCTGAGTTGTAGAGTATTAATGTTCTATCACCAGGTGCCTAGCTAAATAGGACCTCCCCTACTGGCCCAAACATTTGCCCCAAGACAGAGGCTGAACACCTTTACTTAACTCAACCCCAGATCCAATTCTCTGTTGACCCATCAGACTCAACAGTGTTTATTTCACCACTGAATCATGCGTGGTCTTTCCACAGGATTTTAAACTCCAGTGTTCTGTGGCTCAGTCTGTGGTTCTAAAGCCTGCTTCAGCATTTCTTCCAACCAATGTGTAGGATTATCATAAAAATAGAATACTTGTTGTGTCATCCTAACAATGCAGAGTTGCTAATGCAGAATACCAAATAGCATCTCCTGAATTACTTACCATTTAAGTATTGACAATTAAGCATTGTTCTGCAATCATTTTCAAAATAAATCTGTCTTGCAGAAGGAGGCCATAAAATTGAAGGGTGGAGGGATAAGATGAGGGTCCTAAAGGACCTTATAGTCTTAAGGTGATAGGCATGGACCAAGAAAAGAAAGCCATACTTCTCATGTGCACCCTCCCTTAATTTAATCAGAGAGGAAAGGTGGGGGATAGAGCAATGGGTTAAGTCAGGGGTTGTACTCCTCTCTCTGGAGTTTCTGTGATGAAGGCAAAGGCCAAAAGTCGGTTTTGTTCTTACTGTGACACAAAAGGTTCCACTTGGTTCTAAGTGATAAATGTTTACAACACTGTAATTTCTCTTTAAAGGAAAATAATCTTTGGATAGGTGCTAGAAGAACTTGTATTAGCAGCATGGGGGTATATTGTAAGATATCAAATATAGGAGATAACAATATAAAAATCTTAAATTCTATCTTGAAAAATAGCATATGAATATAGATATTAATATTGATACCTCAGAATATCCAGGGAATACACTACTGGGTATTTACTCAAAGAAAACAAAAACACTAATTCAAAATGATATATGCACCTCTATGTTTATAGCTGCATTATTTATAATAACCAGAATTTGGAAGCAACCTAAGTGTCCATCAAGAGATGAATGAACTAAGAAGTGATAAATTTATACAATAGAATATTATTCAGCCATAAAAAGTAATGAGATTTTGCCATTTGCAACAACATGGATGGACCTAGAGGGTATTACACTAAGTGAAATAAGCCAGTCAGAAAAAGACCACTACCATATGATTTCACTCATATGTGGAATCCAAAAACAAATGAACAAACAGAAAACAGATGTTAAAATACAGAGAACAAACTGGTGGTTGGCAGAGGGGAGGTGAGTGAAGAAATGGGTGAAATAGATAACAGGGATTAAGAGGTACAAGCTTCCAGTGAAAAAATAAAAAAGTCATGGAGATTAAAAGCATAGCAATCCAGTGAATAATGATGGAACAATATTGTATGGTGACCATAATTATTGGAGTTACCATTGAATAATGTAAAGAATTGTCAAATCAATTGTCAATATGTTGGACACCTGGAACTAATATAACATTACACATCACTTATACTTTAATAAACTCTTTAAATTAAAAAAATAGTGAAACAAAAAGGAACACATGATGAATGAAGATGGAGCTGGAACAGGGTGAAGAGCACAAGCAGGAGGTGGGTTACAGATGGGTGACATGAGGGGAAACTATGCTCCACTCACAAAAAGAAGATGGAGAAAGCACTCAAGAACACAAGAGGTCTGCTGCTCCATCACCATAGGGGCATTTGAGCATCCAATTTTCATATAGTGTAGTATGTGCACTGATATGGGAGGTCCAGGGTATTTTCATATCACACAGGAGAGTCATCTATTCCAGACCCAGTGGGGATAGGGCAATATGAGGGAAAGCTCCCATCAGGATATGATGTTTAGGTCTAGATATAAAGGATCAGTGGATATAATCAAGTAGACAGGTAAAGAAAGGTATTCAAGGCAGAGGGACCAGCGTGGGCAGGCAAGGAAGATTCAGTTACTGAACTTGCACTACAAAGAACTCAACAGGAATGGAGCCAAGGCATGAAACAATGGAGGAGAACTCAATCTAAAGAGAAGCCTCAACTATATTGTGCAGAGGCTTGTAAAACATTCTTAAGAGACTTGCAATTTACCTCAGGGGCCTTAAGGAGACTTGGAAAAGTTTCATGTAGTAAGAAGAAAATAATTAGATTTACATTTAAGAATGATTAACTGGTATGCCTGTGGTAAATGGATTTGAGTCACAGAAATCTCTGGAAACAAAACATACTGGAATCCATTGCAGTGGATTCCTATATAAGTTGGCAGAATTGAACCCTATATAAGTTGGCAGAATTCGCAGAAGAGTGACTTTAGCTCAGTTTTCTGGGACGGGTCTAATGACTGGCCCAGGAAGTGACACAGATACAGGAAGACATCATTCCTGCACTGCCCATAATTTGATCATCTGTGGACAGGCCATGTTGCTCAGGCTCATAATGAGGAATACTCCTTATCACTGTAGGGACAAGTTCTCATGAGAACTGAAGCTTGGCTTCAATAGTTTGAAAAGGAGCAGCAGGAGACCATCCTTTTTCCACTGAAGAGACTTAGTTCCTTGTCAAATATCCATTTACTGTGTATGCAGGAGTTTATTTCTGGCTCTCTATTCTGTCCCATTGGTCTATGGGCCTATTTTTTTTATGTCATGCCATGCTGTTTTAGTTATTATAGCTCTGTCGCATAGTTTTACATAGTTTTAAACCAGTAAGTGTGTGGGGCACCCAGGTGGCTTGGTCAGTTAAGGGTACAACTTTGGCTCAGGTCATGATCTCAAGGTTCATGGGTTGAACCCTGCATCAGGCTATGCATTGAGTGTGGAGCCTACTTATAATTCATTCTCTCTCTCTCTCTCTCTCTCTCTCTCTCTCTCTCTCTCTCCTCTCTCTGTGCCTCCTCAACTCATGCTTTCTCTCTCAAAATAAATAAATAAACTTAAAAAAACATGGAAAAAAGGAAGTGTGATGCCTCCACCTTTGTTCTTTCTCAAGAGTGCTTTAGCTATATGGTGTCTTTTGTAATTTCATACAAATTTTGCAATTTTTTCCTATTTCTGTGGAAAATGCCACTGAAATTTTGACAGGCATTGAGTCTATCGATGGCTTTCAGTAGTTCAGATGTTGTAACAATATTAATTCTTCTGATCCATCAACACAGGATAGCTTTCTGTTTCTTTGTGTCATCACCAATTTCTTTCACCAGAGTCTTGCAGTTTTAGGTATACCTATCTTTCACCTCCTTAATTACATTTATTCCAAAGTATTTTATTATTTTTGGATGTTATTGTGAATAGGATAGTTTTCTTAGTATTTTTCAGACATTTTGTCCATGTATAAAAATGTAACTGATTTCTTTGTGTTGATTTTATATCCTGCAACTTTACTAAATTTGTTGATGAGTTCCAACAGCTTTTTGGTCCGTCTTTAAAATTTTCTATATGTAAGATCCTATCACGTATAAATAAAGACAAATTTACTTCTTCATTTCTGATTTGGCTGCCTTTTATATATCTTGCTTGAATGTTCTGGCTAGAAATTTCAATACTAAGTCCAATAAGAATGGTGACAGTGGGGCATCTGTGAGTCTCTTAAATAAACGGTGTTGGGAAAACTGGACAACTACTCAGAAAAATAAAATTGGACCTCTATCTTACAACAGTAACAAAAAGTAACTTTAAATGGATTCAAGATTTAAACAGAAGATTGAAACTGTAAAACTTCTCAAAGAAAACATAGGGGAAAAGCTCTTGGCTATTTGCCTTGACAGTAATTTTTTGGATAGGACACCAAAAGCACAAGCAAAAAAGACCAAAATAAATAAATGGAACTGCATCAAATTTAAAAACTTCTCTATAACAAAAGAATCAACCAACAAAATAAAAAGGCAACTTAAATAATAGGAGGAAATATTTGCTAATCATATATGTGGGTAGGGGTTTACAAAATAAATAAAATAAATGGAATTTAAATAAATAAATAAATGGAACTGCATCAAATTTAAAAACTTCTCTATAACAAAAAAATCAACCAACAAAATAAAAAGGCAACTTAAAGAATAGGAGGAAATATTTGCTAATCATATATGTGGGTAGGGGTTTACACACACACACACACACACACACACACACACACACACACATATATATATATATATATGTAGCACATATATACATATGGAATTCATACAACTCAACAGAAACTAAACGATTTGAAAAGCAGACAGAGGAACTGAATAGGCATTTTTCCAAAGAGGATATACAGATGACCAACAGGTGTACAAAAAGGTGGTCAACATCACCAGTAATCAGGGAAATGTCAATCAAAAACACAGTGAGAGCTCAACTCACACCAACAACACAAGAAGTAACAAGTGTTGGCAAGGGTGTGGAGAAAAGAGAACCTTGTGTACTTTTAGTGAAAATGTAAACTGATACGGCTACTATAGAAAAGAGTATAGACGTTGCTCAAAATATTAAAAATAGAAATACTACATAATCCTAAAATTCCACTTTTGAGTGTTTATTCAAAGAAAACAAAAACACTATTTCAAAAAGTATATATGTACCCTTGTATTTATTGCAGCATTACTTACAACAGCCAAGATAATGGAAGCACCCCAATAGTCCATCAGTAGGTGAGTGGATACACACACACATATATACGCTGGGCGCTGGGGGGAATCACCCATTTGGCACCTGCAGCAAGCAAGTGGTCAGTCTACCCAAACAGACAAGAATGGACTCAACACAGTGCCAGGGACTCATGGCTTTGGCATGAGTGATGCACAGAATCACAGTCTGGAAGCTAGCATGCAAGCTTAAGAAAAACGAAAAAAAAAAAAAAAAAAAAAAAAAGGATGTTTGGGAGACATCCAAACATTTCCAAAATTCCTTCATCTGCTTCTGAACCCTGCTCCCTGTTGGACAAAAAGGATACGTAGAGAGGAATAAGCGAAATCTTGTCTTCGTTAGAGTCTAGCATTTCACCTTTGTGCTTCTGGGAAAACCCGTAAGGATGAGATGGGGACAGAGTATCTTTGCCAGAAAGACAGAGATAATAACACTCATCTCTCAAAGTCATTGTAAAAATTAAGGCAAGGTAAAGTGTTTAAGGTCTTGGCTTAACATCAGGTCTGAGTATGGACCCCATCACTAACATCAGTACTATTACTCTCCTCTGTTCCTTGTTCTCCTCCTTCTTCCTTCCTGAGGCTCACCATGGCCTCAAGTTGTCCTAGATTCAGGGCTTCAACATCTTCACCTTATTCCTGAAGTCAGACCTACCAGGTACTGTGCTTCTCTACCCTATGCACCAGAAGCAGTACTACCTCTTTCTTGCAAACAGCAGATATTTATTTAATTTACATTGTATGTCATGTACTTTGCTGGAGACAGTGATCATGCAATGAACAAGACAAATAGGCCATCACAATAAAAACTATGGCCCTCCAACTACCTACTTAAGAATAATTTGAAGACCACATGAACATTCAGATTTCTGAGCTACACCCTCCAAACATTATTCCAAAGAAAAACCATTTAATGTTCTCTGAACTTTGGGAACTACTGACCTGAGTCCTTATCATACAGGTGCTAATGACGGTGATGTTGCTAACTGCTGATGAGGCTTACAGGTTTTACATTTCGGGGTCCACTGCATGGTGTGTTGTCTACCCCAAACGAAGAAATTTCAAGTAGTGGTAAATCAAACATCAATGACAGGCTGATAAGGCGATATTCCAAGAGGAGCTTGCATAGAGCCCTCAACACTAGATCACAGAACCAGATGCCAACTCTACCTATGTGAGAACAAGAAGCTTGGGGAGGCACAGACCTAAAGCAATGCTCCTACTTTCTGGTCTCACAATTTCTCTGCAATCACAAAAATTATTGAGGACCCCAAATCCTTTGCTTGTGTGGTAAACGTACTTCAATTTAAAACCGAAAAATAATTTTTTTAAATTTCCTTGACACTAACAATAATGAACATATAATGTATTCAGACAATTTTTTAAGTTCATTTTTTAATTTATTTTAAGAGAGAGCAAGAGGGGAGGGGCAGAGAGAGGGAGAGAGAATCCCAAGTAGGCTCCATGCTATCAGCACAGAAGCCAATGCGGGGCTCAAACTCACTAACCGTGAGATCATGACCTGAACCAAAGTCAAGAGCCAGACACTTAACCAACTGAAACACCCAGGTGCCCTTTTATGCAATATATTTTTATGAATAATTTTATCAAAGCAAAAAAAAATACAGTGAGAAGAGAGCTATTATTTTACAACAATAAAAGGATTATTAGAGAAGAGTAAAATTCTCATGTCTCTGTATACAGTCTGTTAGCATGTCACACTGGAAAGCTCCACTGTCCACTCATGAGAAAATGAGAAGGAGAAAAAGGGACACAATAGGTTAGTATGATTATTAACATGGTTAGTCTTGTAAGCTCCCTGAACAGGTTTCAGGAATCCTCAAGGTTCTGGGCCATGCTTTAAAGACCACTCACCTAAAGGATGAGGAATTGCCTAGGGATGGCCCCAATGCTTCCACCCAAGTGGTATGCTGTTTGAGAATCAAGATGAAGGTAAGAGAACAGCTCTGACACAAGGGCCACCACTTTGCGTTTCTCCCCAAGCCTGGTCTTCCTGTGAGTCTCTCTGCCTGCTTTTAGTGACCCTATTACATCCTCAAGGGCAGTTATGCTACTGAGCTTCTAAGACATGACTTGAAGCTGAAATGAGCTTCCTGGTGGAAATATTCCACTCAGAGCTCAAGCCTTGAGACAAAATAAAGAAGAAACTAATCTTCCCAGAACCCTTAAAGCTTCCTCATCTTCCAAGAATGGCTGTAGACCCCCTTCAAAAAGGAGCCTTCTGCCTACCATCCATTCTCCAAAACCCACTCACTCTGTCACACTATCTCTAAACACAGTCCACGGGCCCTTGATCACTTTTCTTCTTTTTCCTTCCTGCCTTTGACTGATGTTTGGTTCAATCTAGTTATTTGACTCTATATTTGGCTTACTTCTACTCTGGATGCCGCATTTAGTGCCACTCCCTAGAAGCAGGTGACAGACCTACGTACTGGAAGCCCAGCTCAAGTCCAAGTCTTGCCCTTTTCTGTCCCTCCCTTCCCCTTGCCTTGGGAATTTTAATATAATTAGCATCATGGCAGACTCTGAAGCTCAGAATGTCAGGAAATCACTTCACTCTGAAAAATAAATCAATAAATAAAATAAAGCCAACCAGGAAATTCAGTACTGTTTTCAAACTTTCATCACAATTTCCACAAAATATTTCTCTCCTTCAAAAATAGGCTTTGGATTCGCATTACATTTTGTCAAGTGTGTCTATTTCCTGTCCTCAAGCACAAGGTGGTTTTTGATGGTTGAATAGCCTCTTTCTAATTAAGTCAAAGTCCGCTTTCTTATAACTGCATGTGAGCAAGTGAGTGAGGACTGGCTGAGGTGCAATAATCTGACTGCAGCAACATATTTTGACCTTGGCATCTAAAGCTGCATTAGAATCTCAGAGGTTCAGATACAATGACCTGATATGAGTAAGACATGGTGCAACAATTGCTGTGGAAGCTGATTTTAATTAGACTGCACAAGTTAGGGAAGAAGATGCTCTGATTAGTGCAAAGTGCCACAGCATGTGGCATCTCTGTCTTATTTTTAACCAGTCATGACAGGTAGTTATTATATTTAAGTTTCAAATTTCCTCAATTCCTGTTATTGCTAGATCACATTTTAATAAAGTCTCTTGGGATGGGTTAGACAGGTGTGATCTAAAGAAATATTCCATGAAAACAAAAGAAGTGAAGCACCTTTAGGCTTTGCATCCACGTAGAAAATAGAAAAACAATAAAAAGAGCTACAAACTAACCTTACTTCACCTGCTTTTTTGATCCTGCTTGGTCCCTGTACTTAAGGAACTTGGAGGGCAAAAGGGAGCCACTAGGGGTGGCTGCTGAGTGACTTGGCTTGGGGAGATCTTGAACAGATTCCTAAACAAAATAGCAGCCCCAAGTCTCCAGTTAGATGAATAGGGGATCCAGCACTCCCCAGGAGCAGCCATCTCACAAGAGAGCCTTTCTCATATCACTGACAGCATGGGGCATGGATAAGTTACAGGTTTGGTTACTTCAACAAGCCAGGAGTCACTTGAAACCCAACAGTTAGTTGTATTTAGACTATATGAAGACTTATCAAGCAGATTACCAACCCTCCTCTAACTACCCAACCATACTCAGACTTGGTATTAATTTCTTCTAAGTGAGCTATGACATATGGGATAGGACACTAACTGGGATCATCAGTAAATTTAGAATTGGTACAAAGACCAATTTCAATTGGAATTTTCAAACACTGTAATGATTCAGGAGCTCTTGGTTTAAACCATATTCCCCCTGTTGATTTATTTTCCTAGAAAAGTAGTTGGGAGACCTTCTATGAACAAAAAAACTTCTAAAATGATGTGATCAAATAGTAGTTGTTCTGTATATCTCCAAGCATGTATAAGCAAAGGCAGAGCCTGTAGAAGGATTTTGTTGGGAGAAAGAATGCTAGCTGTCTGTGAAGGGTTCCTTGTGAGTGACTGAATCAGAATGGTAGCCAGGCAGGGGCAGAGGAGGAGGACAAGAAGGGAAGAGAGAGAAAGGCAGAGTAGGGAGGCAGATTCACAAAGGCCAGGTCTTCAAGAAGAATCCACATCAGAAATGGGAAGGAGAATCAACATTAGGAACTTACATGTATAGGAACCAGACCAGAGGAGTAGTTGGCAGGTCACAGGTAAGTGTTTGCAGTCAAAAAAGAGGCAATTTGCCACAGAAGGAATTAGGACCCAGAGTTAGGTGCTCCAGGATAGGGATGATTACGACAGCAACTGTAGGATAAATAGGCGACAGTAGCCACTGTTTTCTCTTCAACTCAGACTCATTTCACAAAAATAGTACTGTTTAATTCCCATCTAGCAAAGAATGATTTAAAAATACATAAGATTTCTTTAGAAAAAACAAGCTTAGAAAACACAAGATTTTATTCCAAAAAAATAAAGTCTATCTTAGAACCATAAGAATGGCCAAGTAAGATAAAGATGACCCTCCTATGTCAGACACACAGAGAGACAAATGGGGGATGGTATGCCCCAAGAGCATCACCATGCCATCTTTTCTTGGTCGGATGAAGTACTGGAGGAGCACAAGGAGGTCTACAGCACAGATGGATGGCCTGTAAGAAATTTTTGTAGAAAAGGGTTTCATAAACAGGGTTTCCTGCATTTTTAACTTGACTCTTTTTTCTTATTTTGCTCTGATTATTTCATTTGATATCTGAACATCTTTGCAGTGTTTTTCACTATGAGATTCCTCTGCTGTAATTTTATACTATTTTCTACATTCAAAGACCTAAGAAAGTCTCCAGTGCAAGTGAGAGAGAAATTGGTTTCATTACTTTTTTCTTACCCATCTTGTAAATCACCAGCGTAGGTAATTTCAGTAATTTTCAGCTTAGCATGTACTTTCTCTCCATGTAATAGGATTAAATCCCAGCCTGTCATGCTGTCCTGTTATAGTTTATAAATGGAATTTTTTTTTCTTTCACTATCTTTATTTGATTAAACACTACTTCCATTTCAGCTCTGACACTGTTTTCCTTGCTATCTCACAAGGGATTTTGCAACACATCCCTTTTTCACTGTTTGGGAAGCACAGCCTTACTTCTAGGATGTATCATGCTGTGGAACTCACCGCATTTCTGTGTGATATATATTTCTAGCATTTTTTTAAATTGGACAACTTTCTTATTTTTTATGATGAAAAAATGATTTTCAGAAAAAAGCATAAATGAGAAAAGGATTTATTTGGTCTCCTTAAATCAACTGGAAAGTTTTTAAATTGTGCCAATAAATCTTCCTTTCCTGCTGTTCAGTATCAATCAGCCTGAAAAACAATATATTTCATAAGAAGAAATTTTCAGATTGATCCCTGAGCTAAGGGTACATGAATTTTGTATAACCACACAGACACACACACACTAATATATATGTATATGTATGTGTATGTATATATATGTGTATATATATATGTATGTATATATATATATGTATACACATACATATATATATATATATTAGCTATCCCAGAGTTACATTAATATATATCAAAGTTTAGATAACCATTCAAATTAATTGGACCCTCTTTTAAGAACTAAAAATATGTCCCAGTTGGCAATGCTATTAGTGTGGATAACATTATTTCCAAAAAGTAAATAATGACTAAGCAGGTAAATAAAGAATCCTCAGCTTTAGATACAAAAAACAGGACTGGGCTGAATTCCATTTCCCCTTTTTATATTTCTCTTGACTCTTTTACACCTTTATAAAATGCTTTTGAAATACACTGTGGGTCAGCAGATCTCTCTTGTTCACTATATCCTATTACCAGGCCCAAGTCTCATTTTGAAACCTATCCTTCCCAATATCACCCGCTCTGAACAGCTGAGAATGTGTATGTTATGACAAAGGGAAATTCCCCACATCTCTCTGCTCTACCCTATGCTGTTGTGACTTGCTCATATCCTAGAGACACTTAATACAAGGCTACATAAATTCAAGTGTTCTGGAAAGAGGAAAGAGAGGAAAATTCATGACCATTCTCCAATCTTTAAGTTACATAAGAAGACACTCATTTCTACACAAGTTTCTATTTCCATTAGTCATAAAACTTACCACAAAGTAGAAAAACTGGAAAAGAACTTATGGAGGTATAACCTCACCTTGTTCACCAGAAGACTAGTAGAAGCCTTCATGAAAAGTCCTCTAAAATGTTCAAATATTCCTCCAAATAATCTGAATAGTCCATGGGGAAAGTCTAAGTTTTCTCATTGTGCCTTTAAGTGCTGAGGGCCTGCTTGTCTGTCCTCCCTCACAGTGGCTCTGTTCCCCTAGAAGCCAATGGCCCAAATCATTGCAAGGTCAACATTTAACAGTTTTGTTTTCTTTCCCTTGCATGGAAGTAATGGTTCCTACTGCTTTTTTCTGTGTGGCAAAAAATATTAATTCATTTATAAATTCACTTATCAAATATTTATTAACATCCGCTATCTGTCAGGCAATGTTCTAAACATTGTGTTGCTCTTGGAGAGACTTATGTTCTAGTGGAATATCTAAAGTAATAAACTCTTCCTTGTTTGCCCACGACTTTTCTAGTTTTAAAATTCAAAGTCCCATGTCCTAGGGATCCCCTCAAGTCTTGGGTAAATCAAGCTGGTTGGTCACCCTAGAGAGAATCATGGAAAACACAGCTTAAAACTGGAAACATAACTCAGAAAGCCTTTTTAATCAATAGTTCAAGTTGGTTGTTATGGAAGAATCTTGTAAGTATTGGCATATATATTGGATTCCACAGATGGTGGACCTTATTCTCTAAGAAAAACTGGCTTCCTCTAAAAGATAACTTATTAGCTGGCACTCAGGGTGGTATTGAGATAGAAGTTTAAATAAGAAACTTTGGGGTGCCTGGGTGGCCCCATTTAACCCAGTTAACCCACTTGGTTAAGCATCCAACTCTTGGTTTCAGCTCAGGTCATGATCTCATGGTTTTGTGAGTTCAAACCCTGCATATGGCTCTGTGTTGACAGCCTGGAGCCTGCTTGGGATTCTCTCCCTCCCTCTCTCCCTGCCCCTCTTCTGCTCTCTCTCTCTCTCTTTCTCTCTCTCTCTCTCAAAAAAAAAAATAAATAAACTTAAGAAATAAAAACAATAATAATAAAAAAGAAACTTTGTCTTTTGGTTCTTCTGCTCCCCCATCTCTTCAGCACATGATGTTCTCCTACCCTCCTCCTTCCCAAGGTCCCGCCACCTAAGCATGTAAGTCTACACACTCTATCCTAAGCATACGTTTTATGCCTCCAAGCCTTTGAACACAAAAGTCAGCTTCTTCCATATGGCATCCTGCTACCAACGTTTCTAGGCTCAGATCAGCCATTGCATTTTCCGTGATGCCTAAAAAATGTCCCCATTTCAGCCCAGTGAAAGGAGCACCTACCTGGGTTCTGTTTGTGTGGCAGTTTTTACTAGCCTTTAACAGAGTGTCGATCACACGTGAACATAATTACGTGTTTCTGGTATCTACCTTAGAATTTGTGTTCCATGAAGCAAGGAAAATATATCATTTATCTGTTTCTCCAGTAACTGATACAGAGAAAGTGTTTGATACATGTTTCTGGACTTTTCATTTCTAGAAATGTGATAAACTGAACTCTCTAGAAAGCACCTTTAAAAATACTGGATAAAATATTACAAACATTATTTTAAATTCACAATTCAGATGTCAAGAAAGCAAGAGAGGTCAGGAATAAAAAAGTAACAAATTGGGGTGTTAAGTGCAGACAAACATTGGAGCCACCCTGAGGAAGTTCCAGCCTCAGATACCAAGGAACATAGTTTGTAGTGGCAAGATGAGGAAGCAAAGTAAGCTTTGGTTTTGAGCAAGATTAGGAGTTGGAATTGATGTCTAGAAACTTTCTTACCCCTTGAGGTGGTGTAACTCCACTAAAGAGCAGACAATCTATAACAGCAACAGTTAATATCAGAGAAGTTTGTATATTCAGGGAAGGCAGTTAGTCATAAAAATAACATAAATAAAAGAAATAAAATTAAAAACAAAGAATGAATAAACAAACAAACAAACAAACAAACAAACGGTCTCCCTGAGAAAATCATAGATTTGTTCTCACATGATTTCAAGTATGGATATATATACTACATCCGGTCTCCACGAACCCCTAAACCAATAAATTAATAAAAAGAAACATTACTTTTCTTTTCCCATCTTTCCTGATCTCTCCCTCACTGACTCTACTTCTGTTCTGCCTTCTTTCCTATTGCCTGTATACATTAGCTGTGTGTCTCACTTTAATTCCTCTTAGGGTCTCTACTCTCCATCTTAAACGCTCTTTCCCCATATATGTATACTGAAAAATTTAGTACTCAATCAAACCTTTGCTAAAATATCAGTTTATCAAGGAGGTCCTCTCTGACCACCCAATTTAAAATATGCTCTCAAACTTCTTAATCTTGACTCACTTTTAACTGTGTTCCACAAGACTTAATATCTTCTAAGGAAAGGAGTCAAGTACTAATTTACTATTTTTCCTCTCCCCCAAAGGAGATTGTTAAGTGGCAAGAAGTCAGGAACGTTTGTCATGTTTATTTACTAATATATCTCAGTCAACTGGAAAAGTGCCTTATGTATAGTAGGTTCTTGTTAAAGACATTTTAGTTGATGGGATAAGAGAACTGATGATAAACTGAGTCCAGCAGCACTCAATATAAACCTCTGAGCGATAAAATCTCAATTCTGACCATGTGACATTCACATAAATAAAGCCCCACTGAAGACAACCTCCAAATAAAGCATTACAAGCTACATCATCAAATTCAATGGACACAGCATCAGCCAAATGTTGAGACCACTGAGTACTTCAGATAATAGCATCATTGGATACAACACTGCAAAACAAATATGGTTATTAATTACAGATATAAAATTAGGTGTTAAAATGTTAAATAAATATGACAGCTGGAGGAAAAACAAATTGATATACTTATAAAAAAACTAAATGATGATATAGAAAGTGGATGAGAACAGCACCTAAAAAAGCAAAACAGAGACATAAAGAAGAAAAAAATACACAAGAGGGTTACAAACACATAACTGATATAACTAAAAAGCCTAGTATGTGACTAAATGTAATATTAAAAGGATGGGGCAGAGAAAATTTACAAAAAAAGTTTTTATAAAATTAACAATTATTAATTTTTTTTCAATCTTTATAAAACCTCAGATTCATGTATCATGAAAAGTGCTAAGCACGATTAATAGAATTAATCTACACATAGATCCTGCTGATACTGTAGGACACTACTGACAGAAAGATTACAGAAACAACTTGAGAGAAATGTCAGATCACCTGCAGAGCCAAATTTAATGATGGTATTAGTTTCTCTTAAGAGTAATAATAGGAACAAAAGACTGAATGTGTATCTTTACATTATTAAAGTAACTGTCAACCTAGTGTCAAAATAGGAAAACTATAACATATCCAACAACAACAACAAACAACTAACTGCAAGCAAACTTTTTTTTAAGTTTATTTATTTAGTTTGAGAGAGACAGAGACAGTGCACGTGGGGGATGGGGAGAGAGAGAATTCCAAGCAGGCTTTGTGCTGGCAGCACAGAGCCCCATGAGGGGCTCCAACTTAATGAAGCTGGGAGATCCTGACCTGACCTGGAACCAGAGTTGGAAGCTCAACCAAATGAACCATTCAGGTGCCCTATAAAACAAACTCATTTTATAATGGGGTGTCTGGGTAGCTCAGTCAGTTAAGCCTCAGACTCTTGGTTTCAGCTGACGTCATGATCTGGCAGTTCCTGAGTTGGAGTCCCACATCTGG
The DNA here is from genome assembly GCF_046562875.1 of Panthera onca. Taxonomy (NCBI): domain Eukaryota; kingdom Metazoa; phylum Chordata; class Mammalia; order Carnivora; family Felidae; genus Panthera; species Panthera onca. Next base: position 110,088,648 of record NC_138348.1, read on the forward strand.
CTGTGTGCTGACAGTGTGGAATCTACTTGGGATTCTCTCTCTCCTCTCTCTGCCCCTCCCCTGCTTGCTCTCTCTGTGACTCCCAAAATAAATAAATAAACTTAAAAAACAATTTCTTTAAATGAATACTGAGGGGCTCCTGGGTGGCTCAATTGGTTAAACCTCACACTTCAGCTCAGGTCATGATCTCACAGTTAGTGGGGACCTGATCTCATGGTTTGTGGGTTCAAACCCTGCCTCAGGTTCTTGCTGACAGCTCAGAGACTGGAGTCTTCTTCAGATTCTGTGTCTCCCTCTCTCTGCCCTTCCCCCGTGCTCTCTCTCTTTCAAAAACAATAAATACACATATAAAAAAATTTAATTAAAAAGTAAAATGAATACTGAAAACTACTGCCAGTGGTTTCTGAATAAACCTACCAAAGATATTATTAAAAAAAAAAAAAAAAGGAAATTGAATCTCGAAGTTAGACCTGAGTTACAAAACAGAATCATAAGCTAATCAACAGGTAAATATTTTTAAAAATTTTAACAACCCTGGGGCGCCTGGGTGGCTCTGTTAGTTAAGCATCTGACTTCGGCTCAGGTCATGATCTCACAGTTTGTGAGTTCAAACCCCCACATGGAGCTCTGTGCTGACAGCTTGGAGCGTGGAGCCTGCTTCAGATTCTGTATCTCCCTCTCTCTCTGCCCCTCCCCCACTCGCATTCTGTCCCTGTCTCTCTCAAAAGTAAATAAAACGTTAAAAAATTTTTAAAAGATTTTTAACAACCTTGACTTATATAGAATAAAAATTATTATAGGCTGATGTTGATGGCATACAAACAAGGCAGAACTGAAATTCTGGTATTAAAATTTTAGAAAACCTAGGATCATCTCAGTAAATTCAGAAAAGCAAATGCTAAAATTTAGTACTACTCATGAAAAAAACTCTCAGCAAAATGGGAGTAGCTGGAAATTTTGTTAATCTGATAAAATGCAAACTTCTTAATATCTGTGTTCATTAATATTATACTGAATACAAATACAAGGTTTCTGGAACAGATCATTATTTACTTTATAACAAAAAATTGTACCCATTCCTATAACATCAATTCTTATCCCTGAGATGATGCAGTGAGAGCCTGATAATAAGTCCTACACATAAATGGGGTCTACTGCAGGCAAGTAACCACACAACTATGAACTTGGGCATTTATATGGGAGAGAGACAACCATCTCTTCTCCTCTTCTGAAAGGAAGGGAGAAAACACTTTGCTCCTGGACAGGAACTTAGGTCCTTATTCTTATTCTCTGCAATGTAAATACATTCCTTTAGTAGAGAGGACCAAGGTCTTTGTCTTTATCACTAAAAGGAGGTCTCCAAGGTCCTGAATCTATCCCCCTCCCCCAGCATCCCCCCCCCAACCCCGGAAAATAAACACATTCACCTGGGGAAGTGAATTTCTCCAGTCTCTCTTATCAAATAATTTATCAATTAACTTCTAAGGTGTATTCTTTTAGTCTAGATCCTAAATTTCAGTGAAATTTTCTCAAAAAGTTCTAATTGTGCCAAAACATAAAAAAAATATTTTCTAAACAGCCCACAAAGCAATCAAAAACATGTGAGAGTTATATGCAATAGTAAAATTTACAAGCAGTCTATGCAAAGTCACACACACACAAAAAGGGGTATCCACTATCACTGCTTCTATTTAACACTGTATCACCCAGTGCAGTAATAAAAGTGGTAAAGCATTTTAAAGTGAAAAAGAAATTAAGTTATCACTAACAAAAATATTATCTACATAAAACAATTCAAGTAACTTTTAAAAAATTATTAGATTTTAAGAGTTCAGCAAAGATGCTGGTCAATAACGTGAATTTACAAATTCAACTAAGTTCTTTCATGCAATAAACAATTACAAAATGCATTTTTATAAAGATATGACAATATCAATAGAAATATGAGGTAGACAAAAATATGCCTATTGAAAGATATTCAAGACCTTTATGTAGAAATATATGACATTGTACAGGAATATTTTTCTTAAGACCTAGGTAAATCAGAGATATAATATAGACATGAATTTTAAGACTTCTAATATAAAGATGTCAGTCTTCTGCATATTATTCTACAAGCCCAATGTAATTCCAAACAAGGCATCAACAGGCAATTTTACTGGAAATTATGAATGGTTTCTGAAAATCACATGTAAGAGAAAATGAGCAAAATAACCAAGACAATTTAAAGAACTAGATGGTTGGGACTCCAATAAAGAATATAGTTATAACAAGGAAGAGGTAATTGCTCCAGGGATAAACAAGAGAGCTGTCTACAAATCAACATGGAAATGATCACCTATTTTATAAATACTCTTATAATAATTTACATATACTTATCATTAAAACTAGATCCCTACCTCACAAACTAAATAAAACTGAATTCCAGGCATAATAACATTTAAATGTGAAAGCTGAAATTGCCAATAAAAAATGCAAGTAAATGTATTCAGCATCTTGCAACACAGAATTACTTAACTAAGACCCCAAAAGCACACACCATAAAAAAAATATATGGACAAGTTCAACTGAATTAAAATTAAAAACTTATACAGAGCAAAATATACTCTTGGAAAGCTCATTAGAGAAGTTACGTTTTAGTAGAAATTATATGCCATGCCCATGACCAAGAAAAGATGAAATTTAGGATTTGTAAGAAACTCTTTGAAGTAATAAGAAGGCAAACAACCCCACAAAAACGTGAATGGCCAATACACAAGGAAAAACACAATAAACTGAAAAAAATTCAACATCACTATTAACTAGCAAAATACAACCTCACTATTAACTAGCAAAATATAAAATTAAAATAAATACAATTTAACAAACATTATATTCTCAATAATGAAAAATTTGAGTAATACCAACTATTGGGGAGGACAGAGAGGCTGGTATTGAAAAGTAAGTGTATGCAATCCAGTATCAAACTGCCACTTACTAGGTGAGTGACCTTGAACAAGTTATTTAATTTCTTTGTGCTTCATCTTATTATACTTAAAATAAGGATAATAAGAATAGTACCCAAACTAAGAATTAATAGTACCCAGTAAGACTGTTACAACCAAAGTGAGCTGATGTGTGCAAAACTAATTAGTACAATTTTAACACATAATGAGCACATGATAAAGGTTATCTTGTTTAGAGTATAAATAGGTACAACCACATCAGAGTACCATTTGTCAATGTTTACTCAAATTAAAATGTACGAATTCAAAACACAGCATTTGACACCTAAGTATAGGTCTTTAAAAATCTTATCACCTACCATCTTTGATTTTGACAAGAGGCCCTCTGACCGTTGTGTTTTTGACTTCCTAGTCCTCATTGTCACCCTTGTGGACATTTCAAACTAGCCAATGACTAGTCAATATTTACATGGAGTTACCATAAACTTGACTGAACAATGCTCATGGAGTGATTACAAATAAAGCACAGAAAAGCAATCTCATTAAAATGAAGCAAAGATGGGTCCAGATCCTGCTATCTACAACAAATATGTGAAGAACCCATTTAATTTGTGAGCATGTCTGGGTTTCAGTTGAGGTTCTACTTTCTAGTTTTTTTGTTTTTGTTTTTGCTTTTTTGTTGGTTTGTTTTTTAACCACGGAGAAGTCATTTCACTTCCCGTTAGCTGCACTGCCTCTTCCATTAAATGATAGGTTGGAAATGACTTTAGAAATCCTAAAAATCAATTCTCAAAGGCAGAAAAATGATCTTCTCATAAAGCCAAAGGTTGTCAATTGAGCTGGGGAAGGACCGTCCACCAATGTGAATAACCTCAATGTTAACACCTTCAGTGACCTTCCCAAAGGTTCTACACAATAGTCCAGAGATACAGGTTTATCTCCAGGAGCTTGAGCCTTTTAAGGTGTCATTTTCCAATATGGAAAATGGCCTCCCAAGATTCAACAAATCAGCCTATCATGGAAAATGGAAAATTCCATTGCTCTAGTTCCCTTGTGTGTGACAAAGAAAAGAACATTCAAGAATTCTACTTCAAAGATCATTCCCTACAAAACTAGACATCTGGAAACTGAGCAAATGCCTTTCTTCCACAATGGCATAAGCAAAAAGGTAATTATGAAGATCCTCACAGCAGGTTTTAGAATTTCTATTAGATATGGATACCACCAGTAAAATGGCAGATTTAGAGAACACAGACACACAAAACTGTCTAGACTCTGAGAAAGACTGTTTTCATACTATTTTGCTCAGGTGAAAACTTTTCCATCCATAACAAGCTTTCAGTTTAGGAACTTAAATCGAAAGACAAGAGGGAGCTACAAGTAAAAGTATTCTCTACTGGGTTTATTTTTTAAACAGAAAGTTGTATTAAAAGTTAAGATTCTATTAAGTGACTAATAACAGATACACTTATTTATTGAAAATAGGAGTGTTTTTTAGCCTTACCTTATGGTAGCTATCTGGAGAAGTCACGTGACATAGATGATGCTTGATTCCTGCAACTGTCTAAAATTGAAGAACAAGTCACCTAGAAGAAAAATTAATGATTTATGTTTACATTGCATTGATTATATTTGCTATTCATTTATCCCAGTTCTCTCTGGGTTCTCCAACTCTCAACTCTGAAAGAAACTTCGCTGGGCAAGAAAATGTTGCCTCCTGCCTCCATGAATATTAATGGTAAAGTGCAGGAACTGTGACCTAAGTCTTTCCAATCAAAGCACCCCAACAGTCACAACTTTTCTAGATAAATAATAGGCTGCGGCACAGTGTTGGGGTGGCATTTCTCAGGTCAGGAAGGGCTTAATGAAAAAAGGAAATTAGAACACTGAACAACACCAAAGACTCATGTCAATGTTCCAAAATGTATTTCTTCATTCTATCTGCAGGGCCTAGCACAAAGTTGTTCAAGAATTCATTAACATGGGTCATTGGTCATCCTGATGGAATGTATGTTCTCCATGCTATTTTACCAGCTGAGGGGGAATTAGGGTATTTGGCTGCTACTAGGTAGCTGCATAACAACCTGAGCCTTTCAGAAGTCTAATGTGGTCTGAATTTTTCCCATTTCTTACACATAGAAAATGGGGGAAGCCCTTTACTTATTGGACCCATCCTCAATTACTGCTCAGTTGGTGCCAAGTAATTGAGTATTATCTACATAAATTAAAAAGTCAGGTACACGGTAGATAATTAAATAATCCAATATTCTGTTATTCCTGCATGGCACCAAATAAGGTCACTTTAAATTGCTTTTTAAAGATCATCTAAAAACAAAACAAAACAAAAACAAAAACAAAAACAAAAAAAAAAAAAAATAAAGATAATCTAGCTTTGCTCATGCATTCCTGTCCTTAATAAAGAACATATATGAATTACATACACATTTTAAGATTCAACTTTGTGTGAGTACCGCCTAGGAACCAAGATAGGCATGTTTCCTACCTTCATGGAGCACACAGACTCATCATTGTGAAAAAGATTTGGGGGAAAGAACAGGAGGAACCCGCTCACCTTTGAACCCAGAGGGCCACATGCCATATGACCCTAAGCACAAAATACAGTTTTGAGCTGCACGTGTTCCTAATATTATCATTTCATAAAGGTATTTTGGTGTCACCTAAAATCTTTTTTGGCCAAGGAGAAACAGTGATTTTCAGGAGGAAAAAAAAATCTTTCCATAATCCTTATGCCAAGAAATCAAAGCAAATGATTAGAAATTCTGTTTCCAAATAAACAAATAGGCATTTTTTTTAAATCAAGAAGATAACATAGGTGACACGAAGAGTGAAACTAATAAGTATCTAAAGGATTTTTACTAAAAGCAGAAGACTTTTCTTCTTTTTTTCCTTTGTATCATGAACAACCCTGAATTCCAAGTGAAAGGATGCAAAGACAAGAAGAAAATTGGTAGAACACATCACTAAAGACTGTATATTTCAGCTCAAAGCAATTTTGGCTTCAGAGAGTACAGAGAATACCAATGACGTCTTAATGTGCTCAGTCAAACAGAATTAGATAATACGAGCTGGTAGATTTTTCTGTCTCCTAACATGCCTCTCTGTAGTCTGTAATAGATGCACAAAGCTTTTCACTTTATTAATTATTTATTTACAACAGCATATTCCACTTCCAACAAATTTAATTTTTCCACAGGACAAAATATAGCCAGAATGCATCTTTCCTAATAAGTACATTTTGCAACATTATGAATGGATATATTTTATGTTTTAGATTAGATTAGCCTTTTCAATAAGGGGTAATAATTTGTAATTTTATTTTTTTATTATTTTTTTAATATATGAAATTTATCGTCAAATTGGTTTCCATACAACACCCAATAATTTGTAATTTTAAAATTCACTTCTGTTTTTCTTCTGGAAATAATTTATTTCCAAAGAACTTTGCAAAGCTTCTCTCTTTTTTGACAGGATAAAGATCACAATGAAATGGTATTTGTCATTCATATAATGTAGCCCAAAAAAGTGAAAACTGAAAAAATCGTAACACTATTTCTCAAGATTACAGGGAAGCAGAAACTGACACAATATCTCTAGAGAAATACTTGTCCCATGCTAAATTACTTTTGTTTGCTACTGTTGATTTAAGTATTACTAAAGAAAAAGAAAAAAAAAACAGCTTGAAACATTATCTCATTTACTTTCTGAATTCACATCTAACTAAAATAGCCTTTTCAATACTTTCTTGCAAAAATTATGATCCCATGCAACTTATCAGGCATTGTTATATTTTAAAATATTTTAAAAATTATTCTTTACAACTACAGTTATATTGGTTTTTTAATGAATTACAACACACACAGGCAGACGGGGCAGATTAAGAAGGTGAAATCCATATCCTAGCAGAGGATCCAGAGAAATAATTACACACAACATTTTTAGTGCTTGAATTGTTTCACTATTACAGGCACTTTACATGCTTTGTCTCAAGTAAACCTTATAAACCACCCCCGCCCCCACAGGTACATATTGTTAACTATTTCCTCACTAGATGAGAAAAACACTACTTGGAGAATTTGGTTAAGTTGGCCAAAAGTCACACAGTAAATGACCGTGTTAACCCCCAGATCTATCAAACTCAAGTCCCCTTCTCTTAACCCTTTCTTCAACTCTCTTGGAAGCATATTCATTGCAAATTCTCTGCCTCCAGAAGTCCTTTGCAAATCTCTCTGGACTTTGTGTAGGCTGGGAAGGAGAAAATGAGTCAAGATAAGTGGATTAAGGAATTTTTTACTTCTGCGGATCCTCAAGATAGTTTTACTCTGAGTTTCCTTCATTTCTTCTTTCCTCATTAATTTTCCTAAACTCTCCCATGCCTTCCAAACAAACAAAACCTCCAGAAAGTTCTATTATGGCATGAAATGTGTCCCCACAAGAGATTTTGGAGTTGTAACCCCCAGTACCTGTGAATGTGACCTTATTGGGAAATGGGGTTTTGTAGATATAATCAAAATAAGGTCATTGGGATGGGCCCTCATCCAGTAGGACTGGTGCCATGGTAAGAGGGAAATGTGGACAATGACACATGCAGAGGAGAAGGTCAAGAAACGTCACAGACATGGATGGCAACATGAAGACAGAAGCAGAGAATGAAGGCATGTCGCCACAGACTAAGGACATGTGAGGCTACTGGAATCTGGCTGAGACAAGAAAGGATTCTTTCCCCCTCAAGCAATGGAGGAAGGTTGGTATGAGACCTCTAGCCTCCAGAACTAAACTAAGAATGTGTTTCTGTTGTTTTAAACTGTGCAGTTTCTGGCCATTTGATATGGCAGCCCTCAGAAATGAATACAATCCCTAAGAAAGAAACCCCCCTCCCCTTTCTTCCATTAGGGCTGAACTTCACATTCACAAATTTGGAGCAATATTTGATGGAGATTAATTTTACCTGCAGCTATCATAGCTGAGGAATAGGATTTATATTATTGTTGTTATGTATAATCCTGTCCACTACAAAAATTTAGGTTACTGATGAACTGTCTTAGTCAATTTGGCCCAGTCTATACCATAGACTGGGTGGCTTATAAACAGGAGGAACTTCTTTCTCATAGTTCTGGAGGTTGGAAGGCCAAGATCAAGACACCAGCAAATGTGGCATCCAGCAAGGGCCTGCTTCCTAGTTCATAGCCATTTACTTGCTGTGTCACTACACAATAGGAGGGGCCAAGGGAACTCCGTGGGGTCTCCTCTATAAGGGCACTAATCCCACTCAGGAGGGCTCCACTCTCAGGACATAATTACCTCCCAAAGGCCTCACCTGCAAATACCATCAGACTGGGAATTAGGTTTCTTTACAGCAATTTGGGGGCAGGTAACAGAAGCATACAGTCTAAAGCAGGAACCTGTAAAGGACATTTTACACATCATCTTAGGTCTGCCTATATTACACACACCTTGACACTTAACCACAAAGAACAAAGGAAAATCGAGAAAATGCATGAACACCTACAATGTTGCCTGTTCTCTTCCTTCTGACATTTTCAGTAATCCCAGCCCTTAGTTAGCAGAGTGAAATTATTTCCTATCAAGTGATTGCATTACCTTGTCACTGGACATCTAATTTTATCACACCACTATGATATGAATTTAAAGCTCTCCAGAAACTCCTGCCTCTTTGAGATTCGCTTACCCAACGCACAGCTGAAGTTAGAGTTAATCTTTCAGATGTTCACAGTACCCATCTTGGTACCCACCCCCCTGCCCATGCACATTGTTCATCCCTTCCTGGCAGGGTTCAAAAGGGAGAACAGGAATCGGAGTGTGGCCAAAGAGGGAATGTATAATAATTTACCTTGCTACTGTGTTATATACCTCAGACTTTTTCTGTTTTATGTACATGGTCACATTTAGTTCAACAGGGCAAGATTGTTTCAATTTTACAAATGAAAAGGCTGAGCCATGGAGGAGATAATTTCCTAAGATACGAGCATTTGCTAATGCCAGATTGAAGGAGATATTAGGTGTTCTCAGTCCTATTCCAGTATGTATTTCTGCTATTGACTCTTATGCATATATTCTAACTCCTCAAGAAATACATTTTTTCCTGGATAATGTATACTTTTTTTTTAAGGAAAAGACAAGGAGAGCCATTTTTATTAAACAAATAAAAACAAACATTCTGACCCTTCCACTCAGCTCTCCCTGTCATTGTTCTCATAGCACAGTGTAGTGGTAAATACAACAGATTTATCCACACCTTGTCTCTGCACTTACCAGCTGAAGGGACTAGAGCAGGTTGGTGGGGCTCCTGCAACCCAAAGCTAAGGGAAGATCAAATGTGCGGATGTACAGAAAGGGCTTAGCTCGGAGGATGGCACATCATGAACATCCAGTGAGAGAGAGAGGTCGCTACTCTTCCTCAGTCTACATCCTAGACACTCAGCCTTGCACCTGGCCTCAGCCACACAAGTGAGGAAGCCAGGGTGCACCCACAGAGGTGATGGGTTTTCCCAATATTACAGTGGAAGTTATCTGTTAGGATAACTGGAGCAGTATGTGTTTGTTTCCACTAAACTCTAAGTCTATTTAAAGCACTAAGGTGGATACAACACAGAAAAAAAAAATTGTTGTGAAAGTTAATGCCATGTAAAAACCATCCTAAGTCACCCCTCCTTTGCCTCTGGTAAACTGAGCTTTTCTCCATAAACATTACCCACTTTAAAATAATTTTACTCTTTTATTGTTGGCCTTTCTAATATCATTCCATGCTTGAAGTATTATCTTTGAAGAAGCCTCATAAAGAAAGTCACGATATTCAATTTGAGGCTTCCTTTAATAAGTAGGCATTAGCTTCACAAATAATATTTATTTTAATAGCAAAAAAAGTTCAGATGAATTAAAAAATAAGACATAAAATGATCTACAACACCAATATGCATTTCTTTAATATCTGCTCATTCTGGGCATTATATAAGGTGTTAGGTTAGAAGAGCCAGCCTTTGAGTCTCTGTATCATGTATACATAGTATTCAATGCCTCTGAAGCTACAATAGATTTAATGTTACCTCTAAGAATGTTGAGCAGTCTAGAGGTTCTTAGTAAAAGTCCATGTGTGAGAACGTCTTCCTTTGTGCAGCTTCTAGCTAACACCCTGGCAACACCTGTACTCAGCTTTTCCCAAGCAGTGTGGCCTTGGGCACAGAGGAGCAGAACCCTGGTCCAGCCCAAAGGGTTTTTTCCAAACCTGGGACACACAGACACTTTCCCTGTCTTCTGTACCTGTAACGGAGCACTAGCAGTACACTGTAAAATGCTTAACCAGTTATCTCCAAGAATATTCTGCCTATCACTACGCACACATAGTTCAGCAAATGTGCTGGAGGCCAACCCCTTGTATGGGGTTGTCATCCAACAATTAGAAAAAGTCATAAAATTTCCCAAAATATTTTTTTTAAGTTTCTTTAAATTTTTTTTTTAATGTTTATTTATTTTTGAGAGAGAGAGAACGAGCAAGGGAGGGGCAGAGAGAGAGGAAGACACAGAATCCGAAGCAGGCTCCAGGCTCTGAGGCATCAGTACAGAGCCCAACATGAGGCTCAAACTCACGAACCATGAGATCATGACCTGAGCCAAAGTCGGATGCTCAACCGACTAAGCCACCCAGGCGCCCCTCCCAAGACTATTTAATAAACACAACACATGCGTGGTATCTCAGGACAGTAACATGCTTTAACTAAGAAAGTCTTCTTTAATTTGTTTTATTGTGATAAGAGAACAAGAAAACAAAATGATATGGATGGTTTCTTTTTTCTTTTTTTTTTGGTGGGGGTGGGGGGTGTGAGTGAAGGAGGGGGGTCCCGTCAAAAATATACAGACTGGAAAAAAAAGTTCACAATCAGGAGATAGAGGCAGGGAGAAATACTCAGTTAAGTAATTTTTAATTGATGATTTTTCATTAGACATAAGTACTAATTTATTCAAAAGATATCTACTGGGAGTCTGCTATGTCCAAGGCACTGAATTAAGTGTATAACAGATAAATCATATCCTTCTATTCATTGAGCTTATAGTCTAGCAGCATGTATAAGACAGGTACATAGAACATAAAATAGGTCAAGCATTGATAAGGACCAGAGGAGGTGATCTTTGAACCTGAATGATAAGTCAGATTTTGACTTGTGGATAAGGAAGCAAAAAATGATCCAGATAGGAAGAAGAAGAAAAAACAACATACTAAGATACTAAAACTTGACAGGAAAAATAATATTAATTGAGATAAATAGTATACATGAAAGGGATTGGAGGTCAATGTGTTGAAGGAAGTAGGAACATGTCAGGGTGGACCTTACTATGCAAGTCTGGGACAAGGTGCTGAAGTTATCTAAGCAAGGGAGTACTACCATCAGAGCTGAGGCATAACAATTTTCTAAAGACATATTAAGATAACATGTGAGAGACCAAAAGAAGTGAAACCATCAGAGCACCATTGGGATGGCTCAAAAAAGGTGGAAATAAAAAGCAAAAAATGAGCTCATGTGTGTTATGGTTCCTAAGGACCTGAATACTGATTACATCTGTGGGATGTGTAAAAGAAGAAGCAGAGTCAAGGAGGACCCTTCCACGTGGAAGTCTGGGTAACCAGAGGAGAGTGAGGCCACAAACACAAAGGGGTAACTGAACTTTAGGTTTAACAGAATGGTGACGGACTCCAGATATGAAATGGGATTCTCCAGCGGAAAATCTAGGTGAAGATATTGAAAGAGTTAAAAATATGGAACCAGACCTCAATAGATAGATCATGGTAGAGACAGAAGAACTCTTAAGAAGGGATTAGATGTTCAAAGATGAGAATTAAGGAAAGAGAAGGTGTTCAAGCAAGGCCACTGGTGCATTAGTTTCCTGGGACTGCCGTAACAACATACCACAAACGGGGTGATTTAGAACAATAGAAATGTACCCTTTCATCGTTCTGGAGCGTGGAAGTCTGAAATCAAGGTGTCACCAGGGTGATGCTCCCTCTGAAACCTGTAGGCAAGGATTCACCAGCCACTTCCAGTTTCTGGTAGTGGCTGGGAATCCTTGCTGTTCCCTGGCCAAGGAAAACATATTCTGATTCAGTTTCACACGACCTTTTTCAGTATGTTTCTAAGTCCAATTTCTCTCTTATAAAGATACAGATAACTGAATTAGGACCCACCCTAATCAATTATGATCACATCTTGATTTGATTACATCTGCAATGATCCTACTTCCAAATAAAGTCATATTTGCAGACAAGCTATGATCTCCTCTACTTGCATTGAAACACAAATATTTCACAAATGTCTTATCTCCTGTCCCCCATGAGAAGGGCTGATGTTAACCTTGCTTACATCATTTTGATTTTTGCTAACTGTATTACTCCTCACTAAACAAAATAGAAAACATGTAAAAAAATTTCCTAAGGAAAATGCCTATATACTATTTAATAGTATCTCATTTTTCATAAGTAAAGCATCTAAAGTAGCAAAGAAAATATCCCCAAAACATCCGTGCTTTGTAAGCAATCCTCACAGAAGAGTGGGCTATTGGAGCTTATCTTTTGCTTTACAATTCTGTAAAGAAGGTAGAGCAAAGGTCATTATTTCCACTATACAGGTAAATACCTGAGAAGCTTCATCCCAAGTCACACAGAGAAACACAGACAGAACGGAGGCTTAGGGCACTGCTGAGGCACCACAGAATGACTCATTTTTTATAGTCTTCAAAATTTCTATTTCACACTGATCATCACATGCTTCTCATGGGGAAATGATTCATTCTCTAATATAACCTAATGAAGACTAAGCTTGATCAAATTAAAGATCTTGATAATATCAAGTTTATGGAATATTTGAATATACTGGATGCATCTGAAACCTTGTATCCCAAAAGAAGATACACATTCATTTCACAAACACCTGGCACATTAATTAAAAAGTGTGCCTGATCACAAAACAAATTGTCAAGAAATACTAAAGAATATGTGTAATGAAATCATGTTGTCTGAACAAAATGCACTAAAACTGGTAATCAAAGTCAAAATGAGCACTTTTTGAAACATTTCTGTATTAAAGAAATCGGAATAGAAATTAATGTTTAGAATTCAATGACAATTGGGGTACCTGGGGGGCTCAGTCGGTTAAGCATCTGACTTCGGCTAAGGTCATGATCTCACTGTTCATGAGTTCAAGCCCAGCATTGGGCACTGTGTTGACAGCATGGAGCCTGGAGACTGCATTGGATTCTGTGTTTCCCTCTCTCTCTGTGCTTCCCCACTCATTCATTCATTCTCTCTCTCTCTCTCTCTCTCTCTCTTTCTCTATGTCAAAAATTGAATAAACATTTTTTAAAAATAAAAATAAAAAATGAATAAAATAATTTAATGACCAATTAACACGGAAATTCAAAACTTGGAGAACACAGCACAAGTAGTGAAGGGAAAATATCACCTTAGGTATTAGAATAAACATATGACTGGAAAGTTATTAGCTAAATCCGAATATGAATAACATATCACCCTCTCAAAAAAATAGAAGGAAGAAAATAATAAAAGTAGATGTTTTCCCATCTAGTCATCTCCTACAGAGAGATACTTGAACATTAGGAATCAGAACTGATTCCAACAATAAGAAACAGATTCACTCTGTGGGGGCAGAGGACTTCTTTATTTTTTTTTTCTTTTAATGTTTATTTACTTTTGAAAGAGAGAGATACAGAGCTGAGTGGGAGAGGGGCAGAGAGAGAGGGAGGAGACACAGAATCCAAAACAGGCTCCAGGCTCTGAGCTGTCAGCACAGAGCCTGATGCAGGGCTCTAACTCACAAGCTGTGAGATCATGACCTGAGCCGAAGTTGGACACTCAACCAACTGAGCCACCCAGGCACCCCAGGGCACAGGATTTCTAAGACATCTATTTAAAATACTTTCAGCATGACTTGAAAGAAGAAACCTCAGGCATTGAAACTGGATAGCACAATTAAATGGTCTCTTACCAGGATGGTGTTCCATACTGGTTTTCCTTAAAAAGCCAATTATATCTACTTTCAAAATGTAAAACTATTTAGAGACAGAAATGTGAAATTAAAATGACTTTTCTGACCACATCTAAAATGTAAAATACACAGGAGGGAATGAAATGCATATTAGACTTTTTATAATTTCTAGGACTTGTGAGGATTTATCCTAATTCTCAATTACTCTACATTTTCTGTGCCAGCAGAGTGACAAAAGACACCAGATGCATGGCTTCCTAACTTTAAAACAAACCACCCCCTGAGGCTGGTGTACTCACTAATGGGGCTTATGACTTCTGGTAGGCAATAGGCAAGAAAAATAAGGACTAGACTGCAGCTCTATTGCAAACAAATAGTGTAACATCACATCACAATTGCCCAACCACACAAAACTCAGGCAATGAGCCAACTCAGACAATGAGCAAAGCAAAACAGATAAAGCAGACAAAAGAGCTGCTAAAGGTTGTATTTCAATCTGAGAAAAATTTCTTAGTTCTTTCCTTAAACCTTTCTGTTCCTATTTGTTGTATTATCTAGACACATTGTCTTCCATAGGCTGCCTTATCACTTGATATGCGCTTCCACAAATAATGTATGCTCTTTTAATTCTCTATTAGGATTCTGTTCCCCCACTAGACTGCCTTTAGAATTAATTAGCTCATAGGATGTTCTATCTTCATTGCAAGTCTGCTCCCTTCCAGACTGTGTGTGGCAGGAGGCAGGAGTGGTGTCCATGTCAGTGCACCATCAGCACAAGGCGGGGCCCGTGCCCAGAGCAGGCACTTAACAACAGTTTCTTGGGGTGCCTGAGTGGCTCAGTCAGTTGAGCTTCCAACTTCGGCTCAGGTCCTGATCTCATGGTCTGTGAGTTCGAGCCCCGCATCCGGCTCTGTGCTGACAGCTCAGAGCCTGGAGCCTGTTTTGGATTCTGTGTCTCCCTCTCTCTCTGACCCTCCCCCATTCATGCTCTTTCTCTCTCTGTTTCAAAAAAATAAATAAAGTTTAAAAAAAATAAAAAAAAAAAACAGTTTCTTGAAGAAAGAGAAAAGTGAGGGAAGGGGTGGGGAGGGGGGTGGGGGAGAGAGGAGACACACAAAGCAGTAAATCAGAAAAGGCAAGGCAGTAAGGACCAGCAGTAAAAAGCCTGGCAGGAGCAAAAAGTGATGAACGACAGTCTCAGTTAGAAAAAAACAAAAACAAAAACAAAACAAAAGAGAAATCAAAGATAGTAACTTGAAATCATAGCATTTGGATTGTTTGGGATTCTTGTTTGTTTGATCACTTTATTATAGGAAAAAACAACTGAACATACCACAACTGTCCCTATCAGATAATATACTCAGAACATGGGAGAACTACAGATGGTGTGGAATATGGAAAATCCACCTTTACCTGAGTTAACTGATTTTCACCTTCCACAAATTGGCCCCCAAAGGGCTTCATTTCAGATACATGGAAAACATTATGTACAACACAGCCTATTTGCTGATACCTCCAGATAACTGGGCAGCACTATAATAATAAAGGAGAAAGAATGTCTTTTAAGATTAAAAAGGCTTCAGTAAGAATTGAAAAATTCATGGGACACCGGAGAAGGACAGAAAAGGGTAATGTTTATGTCCCATACATATGTACCAGCAGCTTCATTTTGTTTCAGGTGCCCTCTGTGCTTAGAAATAAATTATTATTTTCTTAAAAATTGCTTAAAATGACAAATGAGTTCATGTGAATGATATTCTTCTCAATAATGCCTATGATGGATATTGCATATTTATGAGGGGACTGTACAAAGACATATAGCCAGCCCTGTCCTGAATATTTGGTGCTAAATCACCAAACACAGCTCTGTAAATACCTAAGCTGAGAGGTTACTGGCAGCTCCCTGCTCAAAATGACTTTCATGAAGAATTATTAGCTAAAATAATAACCAGCATAAAACACCAGACTATCAGTGGCTTATATCTCCTAGTTATTATCTTAGTTTTTAGAACATGTAACTTTTTTGTTTGGGGGAACATTATTTATAGCATAAAATATGTTATTTTTCTGTCACTTAAAAGAAATGTGTGAAATATAGATTGCTAGATCTGTAGAGAAACATTTATCAGATTATAAAACTGCCAAGTGACAAATACAAGAAAGAAAACACCTTGCACTACACATCAGTCCTTTCACAAATGATAGCACTCACCTACCTAGCACTCGCTCTTCATGGGTTAGGTCTTGTGCAAAGGCTAAGGGACTTACTCATCATAGCACAGCTTGTAAATACCAGAGGCAGGATCTTAATCCAAGTCTTTCTGACAATAAATATATAGTTTTTAAATATATACTTACATTTTATTTCAGTTTATCCTTATCCTAGCCCTGAAAGTAAGCCAAGCCATCATAACTGAATAAATTAGCCATTCATCCATACATACATTCACCTGCTTATTCAAAAGATGTTTGTTGAGTGTCTACTATGGGTCAGTCATTGTATTTTAGTGGATAAAGAGAATGACATCTGGAGAAGTTATGTTTTCTGACTGAGATTCCCATTTCATTCTTTCTATTGTTTATAGTTTTGCAAAGCATCCTATATTGATTACCTATATTTAGTCCAGATTAAGTCAACTTAATTATTAGGCATCTGTACTGTTATAGAATGACTTAATGGAAGATACAATATTTTCCAATTGCCCAAACAGAATAATAACAGGACTTGGTAGTTAGAAGCCGGTAGACTGAGGCTGCATACAAATAGTGCTTCCAATATTACAATATGCAACAGGAGATTGAATATGGTTTGTGAGCTTAAAAAGATGGCATGCAGGGGCATCTGGGTGACTCAGTCAGTCAAGCATCCAATCTTAGTTTCACCTCAGGTTCTGATCCTAGCATCATGGCCTCAAGCTCTATGCTAAACATGGAGCCTGCCTGAGATTCTTTCTCTCTCCCCCTCTCTCCTTCTTCCTCACTCATGCTCTCTTTCTCTAAAATTAAAAAACAAAAACAAACAAACAAAAAAAGATGGAATATACCTTGGTGGCACTCATAGAAACATGAAAGCTATTTCTTATGTAACTTTCAAAGGCTAAGTTGTAACTTGATTTCCTCCAAATACCTCCCTCTTTCAGAACACAGTTTAATGTAAAAAAAATCCAAGGAGTGTAACTATGAATTCCAAGCTCCTACTGATTTTTCAGCCCTGTGCCAAGTACCTCTATGGTACAAAGTTTTAAGCCATTTATGGGCAACAAGTTTTCATGCCCCAGCAATGTGAATTACAGATGAGCAAGGTCAGTGATTGTGGAGGACACTCCTCACTGAATCATCTTAGTGGAGTCTAGGAAGTAGGAGAGGCAACCATGTAGGAGGACAACAGATCATCATCAACAACAGAAGTGTCCACTGGGAGCTGTCAGAAGGCAAGCCTACTGAAGCTGGAGACTACTGAGACAGAGAATAGGCAAAGATTGAGTAAATCTACGTGAGATATTCTTTATTTGAAAAGAAGGAACTTGCTACCTGAGATGAGTGTCAGCACCCAAGCCACAGCCAGGTATCCTGGGAGAGAGGAGCTCCAATGGTTCCCTTTGTGCGGTATGAATCTGAATTTGCATACTTATCACAACTGCTCACCTTTTGATGTGTTTAAGAATCTCTGGAAAACAGTGTGGAGGTTCCTCAAAAAATTAAAAATAGATCTATCCTATGACCCAGCAACAGCACTGTTAGGAATTTACCCAAGAGATACAGGAGTGCTGATCCATAGGGGCACTTGTACCCCAATGTTTATAGCAGCACTCTCAACAATAGCCAAATTATGGAAAGAGCCTAAGTGTCCATCAACTGATGAATGGATAAAGAAATTGTGGTTTATATACACAATGGAATACTATGTGGCAATGAGAAAGAATGAAATATAGCCTTTTGTATCAACATGGATGGAACTGAAGAGTGTTATGCTAAGTGAAATAAGTCATACAAAGAAAGACAGATACCATATGTTTTCACTCTTATGTGGATCCTGAGAAACTTAACAGAAGTCCATGGGGGAGGGAAAGAAAAAAAAAAGAGGTTAGAGAGGGAGGGAGCCAAAACATAAGAGACTCTTAAAAACTGAGAACAAACGGAGGGTTGATGGGGGGTGGGAGGGAGGGGAGGGTGGGTGATGGGTATTGAGGAGGGCACCTGTTGGGATGAGCACTGGGTGTTGTATGGAAACCAATTTGACTATAAATTTCATATTTAAAAAAAGAACCTCGTTTTCCTGCTTTCTATTTTATTTATGCTAATGTGGCATTTCATGATTATTACAATTATTTTTCTGGAACTCGGCCTATAGCTTCTGACACTCCATTTACTTACTCTTTGTAAGTATATACCAACATATATTACAATAGGTATAGCCAGTGGGTTTTTAAGTGATCTCCAAGTATTTACGATCATGCCTCTGCTTATAAGACATTTCCTAAGCAAAATTTTGAGATAAAAAATAATCAATTGATACGTGGGTTGCAAGGCAGCAAAGGTATAATGAAGTAGATGGTGAACCTGAAGTCAAGAACCCAGAATTTAAATCTGAGTTTTACCACAAAACATTGAGGACAGTTTGGGCAAGCACCTTAGCTGTAATGACTGCATGTTCAGCTATAAAACGAAAATATAACTGAAGTGTCCTCTGACGTCACTTGAAAGTACAATTCGTCTGCAGTGGCGAATTATGAAAATTGCATTAATTTTGTCTCCATTTTCTTTTAAGACCTCATCAAAGTCTCATCCAGTTATATGTGGAAGTCCTTGGCTGTGTCTCAAGCACAGTAAAACTTGGATTATGAATAGCTTGTTCCACGAGTGTTCTGCAAAACAAGTAAACATTTCGAATAAATTTTAACTTGATAAATAAGCGATGTCTTGCAATACGAAGTGATGCCAAACATCACATGATCACAACTGAGCCAATTGTTTGTTCTCTCTCACTCGCTCGCTCTCTCTCTCCGCGGGATTGTGGGTGATCCTCTCCCATGCTCAGATGCTGCGTCTCAGGCCATGGTGTTTGTCAGAAATCAGTGATTTTTCAGAACGTTGGAAGTTGCCCACAACTGGAACTAGTGTGTTTTGTCCCTTCAAAGCATCTATGGACAGTCCTTTGCTTTTCCATACAAGAGTAAGCTTAGGAATGCTTAGCTTTATTCTAGGTCAGGCTGCCTGCATATATAGACCCTTTCCTCTGCTGCCTTATTGCCAGTTACCTTAAATACAGTACATGGCCAGAGTTTATGAATACTGTACTGTAGTCAACATCCATTAGTGATAGTGAAAGTTGTCCTACACAATAAGCCTCCTCTGTCTTCTCTCCCTCACACAAGCCACAAAGAGGTTTTTAAAGGTAAATGCAGGTTGATTTGTTCATTTTTCTTTATATTTTGTATTTTCTTTATTATTTTGTATTATATTACAATATTGTAATCATTTTTATATGACTATTTTTGGGCTGTGGAACAAATCATCTGAGTTTTCATCATTTATTATGGAGAAATTCACTTTGATATAAAAGTGCTTTGGATTACAAGCATGTTTTCAGAATAAATTATGCTTGTAAACCAAGGTTTTACTGTCTAACTGAGACCATGTCTTCTGGCCATGGTGCACTAAAAGGTCTCCTGCTCTATCATCTGTACTCTCTGAAGCCTCCCTGCACGCAGTGCTGCTGGTGAAATCCTGATGTCCAATCCAAAGGTTCTCCCTCCTAACATTTTAAAAACCGCGATCTCCCAAGCTGCCAAAGAATCCAAAGTATCAACTGCAAGCCTATCATTCCCTGCATTTGAGTGGTCAAGGCATCAGTACCTCAGGGCATCTCAAAATGAAATTGAGAATAATGCCTTTCCACCCACTTGTTATCACTCTGGACAACACAGTGTAGTTTTCAGTCTCATAGATTCCAACAAGAAATCACTGCTCCAGCTTCTGCCACAATCCCTTTCTCCACAGAGCTCACGATGTGTCTTGGGATGGTCCCACCCAAGAGTTGCCACAAACCCTTGGATGTCCTATAAGTTTGGAGCATAAGCAATGCCCCATTTCTTTATTTCCCTTAATCACAGAATATCTTCCTCAAGCCTCCTCACTGCCCAGAGCTATCAAGAAATTTGGTTCAGTCCTTTTCATGCTACCTCTGCTTCCCCTAGGTTGTTTCTGAAATAGCAGGCCTCCATACTTCAGGAGAAACAAGGAAAAGCCCTGGTTTTCAGTCCAGAACATCCTAATTCATTGTGTCTTGTTCAGGTCCAATGAAGAACCTATCTCGCTGCTTCCCTGTAATAGCTCTTTTCTTGCTAAGCCAACTTCTGCTTTGGAACATTTGCTGTGTTTTCCAAACCAATAGGGTTTTGTACCTAAATCTCTGAAGGTGCCCTTAGAGGTGAGTAGGACTTGGGTCAACCACTCACAGAGGCTGCCACTTTTTGGTCCTCTGAGTCTTAAGGAGCTTTGTGATTACTACACCCTCCTTGGAAACAACTCCTTCCTGCCTCAGATGATCCAAGTTCACTAAATTGAAGGACACAGACAAGAAGTCCCAGAATCAGTCAGTTAAATACAAAACCATCTGTTTCATCCACAACATAGGTTATACCATGTGAGAGAATAATTAGAAGTGAATTCACTTTAGAATTCATTATTTGTGACTTCAGTTAGTAAATCAAAAGACCTGACCAATTGGATCCACATTCCTGAATGTTAAGAGTGAACAAAAATTGAGAAGCATTTCAGACTGGGGCACACACCCACCACTTTTCTCAGTCCTCAATGCTCCATACTGTTTACGTTCAGCTCTCTTCATTCCTTTATGTTGCCTTGTTGGCCAATGTAGTCCTTAGACCCAGGCCTACACCTTACCAACAAAGACAGCATGGCAAAGTTATCTTTTGTAGTCTGGCTATAGCTGGCAATTCAGCTCTTAAACAAAAAGACTCAATGTGTCTCCAGGACAAGAGCACTCAGAAATCCAGACCATGGGACCTAGACAGTTATGTCCCATGGTCTGGATGAGGAAGTGGTAAATCACATTCCCCTTCTTTGGCTGCTGAGTCCAAAGTACTGTATCTCATATAACTTACTGAATCTGACTCTGTCTCCAACACTCCTATAATATACATTATTATGCCCCATCTAGTATCAGTATATCCTTCTGACAAATATCAGTCCCTCCATGTGAACCAACACATGCCTCTCCCACCATTCCTCAACTGATACCTATAACAACGTGATCCCAGCAGTCGCTGCTTGACTTCAGCCATAATAATGAAGTCTGTGTCTGAGATGCTGTATGCATTAGGTGAGATCATACGTGTTATGGGCTCTTTGGGTTCAGTCTTTGCTTTGCCTGAACTCCCCATTGCTTACCCCATTTCAATCGCTATATCCCATCTGTTCAGATTTTTTAGAGTATAATAAATTGTCTGAAAAACCAGATGGATAATTAAAGCTAAAGAAAAAAAAATAGGAGCTATTAAGTACCCCCTGGACACATGTCCAAATTCTGTCCTTGGAAAACTGGAGGAGGAAAGGGTATGCCTTTGCAGGCTGTGAGTCATTCTACTGGAAATTTGAAAAGTAAATTCAAGTCACAAGCCTAAGTTTTGAGGGCATCACCCTAGCAGAGTTCACAGAGGCTTGCAATGCACTTTAATCTTTGCTGACTGACATCAACAAAGACACAACCCACCTCTTCAGATTGTATAATAAGGAGAACACAAGTGCAAGTTGTCAAAGGAAGAGCCCGTGACTTGCTGCTATGCAAAAAATTAATCATTTGAAAAGAAAAGTAAAAAGGTGAGCCTGTATCTCACTTCCTTTAAACTTTCTCCAAAAGATAGCAGAAAAATACAGGGTATTTCAAGTTACTAGATATTAAATGATGTTAAACAGCTATCAGTTTATCTGTGTTATTCTATAACAGTACCCCCTCATTGGTTTTATATGAAGAAATGTCCTTTCCCCTTTCCAAAGGGGAAATTCTCCCCCCACCACATATCTCACCATTAGACTCATTCTATCAATAGGTTTTTCTTTTTCTTCCTATCCCACCCTGCCTTCAGTACTGTGTGTGAGCCTCTTCACATAAAACAGCTAAAACCTTCTCCTAAATTATAAATATACTCACACATAACTACATTTTGTCTGCTCTGTGGCAGACACTTCCATATCTATCTGTATCACTTCCTCCCACTGCAGCAGGGCCACTTGGAAAACCAGTTCACTTACGACCTCCACCTTCTCATTTCCTACCTGAAAACCCAATGCACCACTGAAGCTACTCTTGTCAAGGATATGAATTCATTTTCCTCATTTATACTTTGTTGCTAATTCATATGGACTCAATCTGGTTCTCATTCTGTTTAACATCTTCACATAAATGAAAATGTCCTCTATGAAGCTCTATTTTCTCTTTGAGAGCATTGTTCCATGACATCTGGGTTCTTCTCCCTTATTTGTTGAATCTTTTATCCGTCTTCACTATTGGCTTCTGTTCCTTTCCCTTTCCTTATCAATGGTGGTGGTAACCAAGGTTCTGTCTTCCACTAACTTTTCACTTTAATAATGTCCCCAAGTAATTTCACCCAGGTGCAGAGGCTCAACTATCAGTCTCACCCTGATAAACTTCCAATCTATACACTTACCCACCACAGATCTCTTTCCTGTTATGCAGAACTCATATCCAACTATCCAGTACTTATTATCCTTGAGACACTTTAATTCAGTAGAAGAAACTAACCTTAATTCTGTTTTCTCTTTATGATCCCTATGCTGGGAACTGATCCCACCATTTAACACCATTCACCTAAGTAAGGAAACTGGATGTCATCCTGGATTGCTCTCTCTCCCTTATACCATATTGATGATTAAGTTCTTCTAATTCTACTTATCCCCCAAATGTGCTTTATGAGGCCCTCATGACTGCCCAGTTAGAGTGCAGAACCACTTCTTAAGAGATATTTCTGGCTGGTTTCATTCTTTTCTCTCCTCCCATCTATCCTCCATACCAATACCTTCATACTTAAAACTTTACAATTTAAGATTAAAAACTGTAGCAAAGTTGTTTTGGACCTCTATGATCTGGATTCTGGTTACCTGTCCAATGCCATTTCCTGCCTTTTCTTCATTGATGCCCAGGAGCTTGTAACATCTGTGAACAAAATATCTTACTGCATGGCTTCACGTCTTCACCAGTGTTCTCTTTGACCATCATCCATCTTTACTCTCCTTCTCATGAAAAGAAATCCAACTCTCTCTTTTCTCATCTTAGACATTCTCCCTGACTACTTCCATTCTGCCCACCATCACCACCAGAAGGTTGAACATTCCCTCTTTGGTGCCCCATGCTAAATCCATGCCTATCAGACCACCAATCTCAATGAATTTAAAAAATATGTATCCAGGTATCTGCTTCCATTATAAAGCTAAGATACCTCAGAAAGAAGCGCTGTGTTTTGTCTTTGAATTTCCAGTGCCTCATGGAGTGCCTGATACTTATCAGGCAGTTAACAAATGTTTGAGGAATAGATGGATCACTTCAAATTACAAATATACAGTAAGAACTTAATAAGCTTCTTTCAACTGAGGAAATAAGAATCAATTAGCACTTTGTGAAAGTAACAGTCTAGATATACATGTAAATCAGAATACTTACACAAAAGAAAAACACAATAGAAAATGTTGGATGTATTGTCATTGGTAGGATTGGGGAGATGAATTAGTGACCTATTGTGATTTTCTGTTATTACAAAAATCCAGATTTGCATAACAGTTAAGATAGGGGACAATATATGCTTTTCACAAAGATGGTTTTTATATATTTACCATGAGATATCTTGAAGTTACCAAAATCTGTGAAATAATGTGTTTTATAGTAAGTCCTTTACATGGAGATTGCATAAAGTGTGCGAACCCCTATCTGCTTATAGGCTAGCTCTG
This sequence comes from Panthera onca, assembly GCF_046562875.1. Classification (NCBI taxonomy): domain Eukaryota; kingdom Metazoa; phylum Chordata; class Mammalia; order Carnivora; family Felidae; genus Panthera; species Panthera onca. Next base: position 110,112,607 of record NC_138348.1, read on the forward strand.
TTATGACATCATTTTACAAGACATTCAAGACTGATGCTCAACTTCTCAACAGACTCCAAAAGTAAAATTTGGGTCAGGTCAAAATCAAAGACGGTAAGTCAAGAGGCCATATAAGAAATTACTTTGCAGGATTTAAGGGCTGGCACAATGAAAACATAAAATCAACATCTGTAGAACATTGAAGCCATCCCTTCACAAAGATTCCAGAAATACACACTATTTTAATCATATTAAATTTCAAATATGTTTCACTCATTATTTAAACAAATGTTTATTAAAGTGATAAAGCTGTGGACAAAATACACATGGGGCTTGCTATTACAAATCACAGTTCCAGGAAATCAAGATCTGTGCCATATAATGGGGCAGGTTGGGGGTGGGGGGCAGGAACTGTGAGAGAACCTAGGAAAGGCATTCAACCAATTTGAAGAGGGAGCAAAGTCCAGGGAGATTTTCCAGGAAGAAATAGTGTCTTAAACTGAACCTTAAGTTTATTCATTAAGTATGTTCACTGAGAAGCCACTACTTTATGTAAAAAGTCAGCTCCACAGAGAACAGATTGGTGGTTGCCAGAGGCAGCAGTCAGGGAGAAGGGTCAAATGAGTGAAGGAAACGAAAAGGTACAAACTTCTAATTATAAAATAAGTCCTGAGATGTAATATACAACATCAAGACTATACTAAATACTGTATTGCATATTTGAAAGTTACTAAGAAAGTAGATTTTTAAACTCATTGCAAGAAAAACAATTTGTAACGATGTATGGTAATGGACATTAATTAGATTTATTGTGGTCATCATTGTGCAACATATAAATATCTAACCACTGTGTTGTATATGTTAAAGTAATATAATGTTGTTTGTCAATTATACCTCAATTAATTTTTTTTTAAAGATTCATTTTAAAAAATCAATTTTGTAGATTGGTGTACTATTTGCTATAGGGAGTTCCTGGAAAACAAAGTAGATACCTAACAGGTTTGTCCATGAATCAGTAACAAATTTTTGCTAGCTTGCTTCAATGGTATTTACAAACATTTATACCCTAGCCTTTCCCCTGTCATGTCAACACCACCAATTTATAAGCTAAGTAGCAATTTCCAGGAAGGTCTTAGGAGAAATTCTCTAGGTAAGTTGTGCATACATTTTGGAGTCAAGAAAATGCTAAGGGATTTAGAACAACTTTGACCCTATTGTCCAGGTAGTATGATTATCAAAAAGATCCTGTTGGTGTGATTTCTTTCCCTTACTCCCCAGAAGTCTTGTTTAACTTCCAAAATGCCTTTTTAATTCATCCAATTAACTTGTTTTCCACTTGCTGTGTACTGACTTGTTTTGATTTTGAGTTCATGTTTTGAAAGTTTGTTTTAGACAAAATTGTAGTTTGAACTTGTTTTGAATAACCTGTTTTTTATAAAATTGTTTTGAAATTGGATATTAGGACTTTGTCATCAAACCCTCTCACCTCTCAAAAATAAATAAACATTTAAAATTTAAAAAAAAAATAGTGCTAAAGCTGTAGTTTTTATCTTGACTCATTTTCTCAGATGCTCTGATCAAGTCAGTGAGTTCTGGCACCTGCAAATACAGAAACAGTTCTGTCCTGTGGGGCACAGCTTTTAGGATGACCTTTTAAATCTGTTCTCTTGTTTTAGCATGTCTGTCCCCTGTCATAAATCATAGCCAATAGTCTTAATTTCATTATTGTTAGCTTCCCTTGCTGCTTTCCATGGAGATGTTATAAAGGGTAATATATTAGGTACAAAAAAGTTTGATCAGCAACTTGAGACTGTTTCGTCTGGGCAAGGCTACTCTTTGCTCACCTCAGGAGCTCTCCAGAGATCTTAAGACACCTGTTTCTATGATGGCCAGGCTACTCTTGGTAAACAGTGTTGGTAAACTATGTAGCAGGCTCAGGAAGAGAAGGGACATCTGATCCTGCCTCGGCAAAGCTACTCCTCATAGGCAGCTCAGCAAACCATGTAATAGTCCTTGGAGTGACAATCTTCAGAGCAGCTCATCTTGAATGTCAACACTGGTGGCTGTGACTCTCTAGCTATGTGCCCCAGCAGTAAGGAACCTAAGCCAGCAGTTAATAGCCAGCTTTTAGTTAGTAGGATGGACCCTACCAAGAACCAGCTTGTAATTTGAACTTTGTATCTTTCATCTCCCTTTAGACTAAAACAAAAGTTTGATTAGTCTGTCATTGTTTTGGAGTGTGTTATTTCTTTACTGGCTTATTAAGAGGAGTTATCCTGCTATTGACTTATGAAATATTATAATTACCACAGTTAACTTGTGTTAAATAAATCATTAACAAAGACAATCTCAGTCTCTGACCATTATTTGCACAGAACAAAACAATTCAACCTGACCCAAAGTAACAATTAAAATTGGTCAGTGCTGGGGAATATACCATTCCACAGTTCATACTTGAAAAAAAAAAAAAAAACAGGTTGATAAATTATGCTAAATTTATAATTAACCAAAATCTGGTAAAGCTCAAACTGGACTGACAAACTTTAAACTTGAGACGCCTGGGTGGCTCAGTCGACTGAGCATCTGACTTCAGCTCAGGTCATGATTTCACGGTTTGAGTTCAAGCCCTGTGTCAGGCTTTGTGCTGACAGCTCAGAGCCTGGAGCCTGCTTTGGATTCTGTGTCTTGCCCTCTCTCTGCCCCTCCCATGCTTATGTTCTATCTCTCTCTGTCTCTTAACAATAAATAAACGTTAAAAAAAACTTTAAACTTAATATACCATTTATCATCTATAGCATCATACTGAAATTATAGCCTATAAATGAGCAAAATTAATAGAGCCATTATAGTTTGGATATTAACGCTACTCACAATACTTATCTTAATACTGTCTCACACTATATTATAAACAATTTGGAACATTCTAGTAAGGATGTCTATAATAAAATAGACTTTTTGAACAGTGTCATCAAAGGCAGGAGGACATCAGTGAATATGCTTTATTCAGTGATATCATCAAGGGATCTCTTACTCAAGAGGTTGTTTAGCGGTATTTTGAATTATTTATTAACTTCTGAGCATCCATGCAGATCTAGTCAAGATTTAGCCCAGATAGACTTAAAATTAAGGAGACTCCAGATGTTGGCCTAGTCACCCAGCCCAGTGACTTGTATCCTATATTAAAAAGAGCAAATATGAAATTGCAGGGCTCTTAGGATTCAGACAACATTGATGCAAACAGAAAAGAAAAACTATAGCCCAAAATGTTATCTCCAGAGTAGGAGAAAACCCAGACCCTCTTTCTCCTTAAAAGGAACCAATCAACACTCTAAAGGTGATGGTTATTTTTTCTCTTTTGACTTGGGGAACTTTAATCTACTAGAAATTAAGCCCATGAGAATAGACAAAAATACAACAAATGATAATATGGAACCAAACAGGCTTACTGAACAGAAAGCCTCTACTAGGCAAGAAATGACAAAAACTACGATGGACTTACAACAAACTTATTTAGACACCGAAAACCTGTGGCTATTGGAATTATGGACCAAAGGAGAACAAAACCTGTTCCTCATAGGAGTAGAAACTGTGCAACTCAGACCCATTACCACTGGTGCTGAATTTACTCAACAACTTAGATTATCTGGAGAAAATTATACTGATACACAAAGATCTCAGTTTGACTGGTAGCAGCAGCCTAGGGATTAAAATGGCCTATACCTAACATATTGCCCTTTGAAACACCGCCATGGAAAGCAGCAGGGGAAGCTAATAATAATGAAATTAAGACTACTGGCTATGATTTATGACAGGGGACAGACATGCTAAAACAAGAGAACAAATTTAAAAGGTCATCCTAAAAGCTGTGCCCTACAGGACAGAACAGAACTGTTTCTGTATTTGCAGGTGCCAGAACTCACTGGCTTGATCAGAACAGCTGAGAAAATGAGTCAAGATACAAACTATAGCTTTAGCATTAAATGATATACACAAAACAGGCCTATCCCTAATGTCAACAGACAAAGCAGAACAAAACCTCTAAAACCCTTTTGGTCAACTATACCATGTAGACCACTACCTTTTAATCCTAACTGTAAAAACAGAAACACAATTAGAAATCCCAGAAAAAACTTACAGTGGCAGAGAATCAGAAACAAACAACCTTTTAGAGAAAGTAGACTTACAGGAAATAGATCCACTAACCCATTTAGTATGAATAACCCGTTCACAAAACCTAATCCCATTTATAGATGAACCACTGACAAACTAGACAAAGTTAGACAAACCCCCTATAGAGGCTTAGCAGTCTGCCTTCTGGCCAGAGAAAATTGCCCTTATGTACAAGGGTCACTTCAATAGGAACCCTTTTGTAAATAAAAATACTTTATATACCACTATGCTTTTGGACACAGGGTCTCCAGTAACAATGATACAGGGAAAATTAAAAAAAAAAAAAAAGATGAAGCTAATTGAAGGATTAGGAGGAAAATAAACCCCAGGAACATGGGTAAATATATCCTAACAGTTGATGAATTGATGACCATCACCAGGAAAGGCAAAATGCCTCATAGGACCCAACTTAGAAAACATCCCCAAGGTGGATAAGACAACATGTGAACAACAAAGATAGTGTCATCCCAAAGAATAACTTAGCTACACCAAAATGACTGCAATTGAGCTGCCTGCCCCTCTAAATTAACAAATATACCCCTTAAGGAAGGACACACTAGTGAAAGAAACGCAGGAACTCCTGAAGGAACAAATTTTTGTGCCTACTGAAGATTTGCAGATTATAGGAATTTACACAAACACTCTCCCAAAATTGAGAGAGAACTTCCAGATATAGGTAGTAGCACAAGCAGTATCACTACTGAATCAGAAATTACTATACACTGATAGATTTATCTGGCATATTCTTTGTTACACACGTTGATGAGAGAGCCAACCCATGACTGCATTTACACAGGAAGGTAGAAAATATCAGTTTACTAGCTCACCACAAAGATGCCTTAACAAACCTGTGATAGCCCACACCCCTTCACAAACAAGGCATCCAGGCCCTTCAAGAAAACACAAAACAAACATAAACTCTTATTTCCTATCTTGAGGACATCCTTCTTTATAGTGATAACTTTGAAGAACAGACTAGGGTCAAGACAGAGTCAACTGAATTTGTTACACTCAAAGGATGATTTACCCAGGTAAGGTCCAAAGACCCCAAACTACAGTAAAATTTCTAGGAATAATTTGGTCTTCTGAAGGTAAGAAAATAACAGACCCAGTCATCAACAAGATAGGTTGCATCTCAACTCCTGTCACAACAGAACAATCTCAGAAACTGGTAAGACTGCTTGAATATTGGTAACAGCATATACCACATATGGGGATCATTTTAAAACCCATCCACAAAGTAAATAGGAAGAATAGGAAATTTAGATGGACAAACTCAAGAGGCAGACTATTTATTTGAAAAATGCTTTCAGAACTTTAAACTCATTCGCACCAGCTAATAAAGACTGTGAATATATACTAGAATGCCTATAACTCATAAGAGTTTGCAACATGGCCGAATAATCCCAAATTTTACCTGACTGCATTTTGGACCAAGAAGTTCCTATAGTCCAAGTATATATAACCAACTGGAAAGCTAAACTGGCCACTCTTTGAAGCCCTGAAAAATGCAGAGCCACCAATAGAAAATAAGCCAATTAGACTCCAACATCCTATTCTAAACTGCATACAACAGACCTCTAACAGAGGGGAACTACTATTGACCATAAAGTCATAACAAGGAAATTATTTATTCCTAGTGAGATATAAAGATGGATGGTCGATGCTCTGCATTAACTGAAAAAATCTCAGCAATGCCAATAGTGGACTAGCTAGAGTTTCTGAGGGGTGAGCCTATCCAAGCTGGAGCAGTCAGGAAATGGGGACCACCTGGATCCACAGCACTCAACAATGTATCAGCGTAGAGATGGATCATTCCCCATGATGCCACCCAGAGTATGATAGCAGGCTGTGGCCTTGAGGATCAATTATAGTCTAGCCCTGAGAGAATCGAGTTTGGGACAACCCATACAATATGGTGAACTAATAGACACAAAGTAGGCCACTGAACAATTGACTTAGGAAAATAAGAATGAGGTGTATCTTTTCTCAGACTCATGGACAGTAGCTAATCTCATACCTATTTGTTCAAGGACATGGAAAGAACAACTGAAAATTAGAAATAAGGACAGGTGGGGTAAGGACATATAAAATAGCACAGGCTGATATTTCTTTATTTATCACATACATCTTAGCTCACCAGAGTGATCACTCTGTGCTAAGTATAATAATCAGGCAGACAAACTTACTGGCAATCTCTAGGGATTCACTAAAATTCCTAAAATCAGTCTTAAAAACCATAATGATTCATAATTTATAAAATAGCCTATTCAAAATATACTTACACATAAATCAAAGGAATAATGGGCAATAAAACAGGAAAGCACAGATATGCCAACTGACAGAATTATTAAATGGGCACATCATAAAACAGAACACGGAGGTATACAGAATGCTAAAATGTGGTTAGAAAACAGAAACATATAATAACAACTCAATATCTACAGTACCATGCTAAACAAAACATTGAGAACTGCAGAAATTTTAAAGCTTAGAAATCTTTTATCATAACTCCGGACAAAGTTGACCTGATCAACCCTTCCAAAGAATTCAGAGTGACTACATAGGACCATTGCCAGCATCACAAAATAATATTCATGTCCCAGAGTAGATATATGATGAGGAATAGAATTACCCTATCCATGCAAGAATGACCAAAGGTCAATCCAAGTGCTAAATATATGCACTGCATGTTATGGCACACTAGTCATCATAGAACCAGATCAGAGCACTCAGTTCACAGGAAACCCATCCCAAGAATGAGCCAAAAACAAGATGTAATGTGGAACTTACACCTCCTATATAATCCTACCACGTCTAAATCAATTGAAATATACAATGGCTTGCTTGAACAAAAGCGTAGCTTGCTTACTCACAATCTAGTCATGAAAGCTTGGACTAAAGCAATATGAGAAGAAGCAATTTTATTAAACCATAGGTACAGAAATAGTAGCAAAACACGTATAGGATCAATACTGCAACTGCTCACAGATATAAAAACTACCACCAATAGCACCCCAAACACTAAGTGAAAGAGGAAAGTGCTAATTAAACAAAACAAAACAAAACAAAACAAAACAAAACAGAAAACAAAATGGCACCTATAAGTGAAATTTAGCACCAGCTATAAATAACACTTGCTGGGTAACAGAAGGTTAAGTTATACTGCACCAGACAGAAGAATTTCATGCTTCTGTAAAACTTCCAGGCATGAACAATGTAAACTTCTTTTGCTTACTGATAACACTGGATCTAAGTGCTTGATATCTGCATGTGCACCTCATTACAACCTGAGCTCCCTTGTTGATTACAGGACACTTAACAGAGACACTCATCTAAGGCATTGTAACAGGGAGTGAATTTCACATACATTGTGGGTACTTCCTTTGCTGGGAGGAGTATCAGCAGTGGCAGCCACTCTTGCCATAGACCTTGAACAGCAAGAAGAACAAGGGAGGCACAGAGACTGATAAAAATACCATCTTTAGCATTTGCAGAAATGAACACACTATGCATCTCAACCCTACAAATATTGTTAAGTGGGTCCGTACAACCTACTGATCACACCATTTTGCTTATTGCTCGCTACTCAGTGCCATACTCTTTGTAGCTATGGACACTCGTCTGACACTTTTAGCAACAGTTTTTCTACAACTTCAAGTTGGAACACTACCTTCTGGTCCAGATACAGCTCCACTGTCTGTGATACCCTCCACTTCATTCAGAGCAACAACCTGGACAACCAAATTGCAACTCAAAATTCACCCACATCTCCACCTCCCTATCTTCACCCTCAGTGTCATGTGTACTCTGGACAACTTTTGTACTTTTTCTCTCCTCCTTTCTGGAGGAGAGACTGACTCCTGAGGGAAGCTAAAGCAGCAGCCAGGGCCTACACTCCCATCAGGGAAAGAATTAGAGAGAGACACCTAACATCAGCCATTATTAGAATCTGAAGCAGAGGACAAAGGCTGGCCAGCTTTTCTTACGGGCTCTTGGCATTATAACCCAGCATGTATTCCAAGACATTCAAGTACTGACTTTCATGTCCTTCCCTTCCCTTGTACGTTTGAGTTAGGAGTTCCACTAAACACAATGCAAAGACTCACTAAAAACAACCCAGATCTGGTTACTGATAGAGTAAGCATATTAGCACACTATCACAACAGAGTAGCTACAGAATTACACAATGGGTGCTTGGATACCTGGAGCCAAAGCCTAGGACACGACAGTAGCATTGACACCTTTATTTTACCATCTGCACCCTCAGCACCAAGTTCTAGGGTAGCTACATCTCCCACACATCTATAAGAACTCAGGTTAGCTCTATCAGCACTCCACTGATCCTTACCCAGTAGATCAAAATCTTATGCAATATCAAGGCAAACATTTGGCTTTAGCAATAGACCAAGCATGGCTACAAGAAATTACAAAATTGCCCACATACACACATACTAATGAGGATGTATTAGAAAAGATGCTTAAACCATATGCAGAGAGATATAGAACGAACAACTTAATACCCCATGCTATGAAAGAATTAAACATGAAGGAGAAATTCTCATCTACCACATTGGTGAAATATGATGAGATATACTAATTATATACAAGAGAGATTATATGTACTCTCTTAATGCAGATCCCAAGACCATATTTATAGATATGCGGCTATGTTTTACACTCACAAGATGCTCGCCAAGTAGATTTTGTCATTTTGGAGGGCAAAAAAATAAGCATGCTGATAACACACACAGAACCACAACCAAAGGTGCATAGGACATGTGCCTGGTTCTTAGAGACATCATTCAAAGGACTATATCACTTAGCTATGTGGCAATGTACGTCTGCATGAGAGAAGGAGGGGAACCATTGATGATGATTTTTATTTTTATTTTCTTAGACTAATAGATTCATTAAAACTAATGTGACAACAATGTGAAATGTATACTATTCACATTGACTGGGAAAATTAAAAAGTAAGTTCACATAGATGATGGGAATTAACGAGTACATTTGCTGTGATGAGCACTGGCTGAAGTATTGAAATACTGGATCATTATGTTGTACATCTGAAATGGACACAAATCTATCAGCTATATTGGAATTAAGATGATTAATTGGAATTAAAATGATATAGTCTATCAGCTATATTGGAATTAAAATGCAAAAAGAAAATTAAGTTCACTATTTAGTTCAAGAAGAATTGTGTAAGTATAGAATATTCATTCAAAAATATTTATTTGAGCGTCACCATCTGTCCAGACGAGGTTATTGACATTTCTGCACGGGAAGTTTTCAATCTAGTTGAGAGACTTGGAACATAAACAAAATTATAGTATGAGAGATGTTGATAACTGATTTAGAGAAAAAATACAGTGGAAAAGATGAAAGGAACTGTGTGTATGTTGAGGTGACAATTTTAAATAGGAAAGCCTGGGCTATAAAAGAATGTGCATCCACTATTGAATATTTGGTAAATACAGAAATAGAAAATAATAAAATTATATATAATCTTACAAACAAGATGAGCCTCATGAACATTCTGGTTTTATCTTTTATGACTTCTTAGAATATAAATAGGAAGATATTTTGTCTATGACTTTTTAAAAAATTAAATACCATTTTTGCAACTACTTGTTCATCTTACTAGTGTTTTACAAATATCTGTCTATGGATGATGTTGGGGCACTACCACTCACACCATCCAAAGCACATCTACCATGTAATACCCACCATATCAGTTATAATATTTAACAAGACACTTTGAGTGCACCAAAATTTACCTGAAATAAACTACAGACTACCCCCATTCCTATACAAACAACATCTATACCTAGGAATCCCACAGGAATACAACACTGCTGATGGCAAAGAGGTTAGACTTATGTCACAGCAAGGCCTAACATGCTTCATCATGGCAATCTATCCATACATGAGACACCTACTGCTGCATCCCCATCACCACGAATCCCTGTTTTTTTAACCCTTACACATGATTTTTTTTTTAACTTTTTAATGTTTTTTTTTTTTTGAGAGAGAGAGAGAAAGACACACAACGTATGAGCAGGGAAGGGGCAGAGGGAGGGAGACACAGAATCTGAGGTAGGGTCTAGGCTCTGAGCTGTCAGCAGAGAGCCTGGTGTAGGGCTCAAACCCACAGACCATGAGATCATGACCTGAGCTGAAGTCAGACACTTTACTGACTAAGCCACCCAGGTGTCCCAAACCTTTACACATTCTTTAAAACATAATGATTCTCTTGCCTATTCTGAGCTACATTGCCAACATAGGATTTCCCATTAATCTTGATGACCTTAAATTATGAGACCTACAAACATGACCTAATCCAATGAAAATTCTTCAATTACCTATCAGGGTATACAGAGACCAAAGTCACATCAAAATGTAGAATGGAAATATTCTTACTATTTACCAAATTTTACCAAGATGACTGTAGACATGGAGATTTTATCAAGGGAAAACAGACTGGTAACCCAGGGAGAAGACCAGTAGTATATACACAGACAAAAATTAGCACAGCAATGAAGAATTAAGCTACACCAAGGAAAGTAGAGTGAATTGTTATGTGCAATGTATCTGTGTGCTCTGATGGTATACTAAATGTTTCTGCAAGACCAGACAGTATCAGATCTTTCATGCTCACACTGAAGGGATATAAATTATTTGGTGCTGTAACAAAACACCTATCAATACTCCAGTGACATTCGTAGACTATAACTTGATCTTTTCCTTACAAAATGATTCTAAATCATCATGTAGGGATGCACCAAACAATTCAACTATGAACCAAACATTATGATGGCCCATGAGTAAGCCCATTATTAAACTTTAAATTTTATGAAGAACATGTTCTTGAGTAGAACGTGTAACATGACAAACAGAAATTCCAAGCATCAATCACAGTCAGATGCCTCCTCCAATGATGAGAGAGAAATCTCAGAACATGCATATACATGCACTGGGATGTAAAAGAATAATGAAGATGTAAATATCACTAGATGAAGGTCAGTAACATGGTCATATCAGTGTAAAACTTTTCTTATACTAGTAATACACTAAAAAGTTACCTAATGGAGCATAATTGTGCTCTATTTATTGAACAGAATACATCAAAAATCAATAGATGACTGGTGGAAACCAAGAGTGAGAAGGAAAATACTAAGTCAAAAAATTTAGGACAACCTAGAAAAACTATTTAAAAAATATACAGAGATGCATTTACCACACGGAATACTAAGTATTTACTTCCCACCATGGGTAGTAATACTTTAGGAAAAGACATTGTCAAATCACATCCACATGATGACAATCAGGCAATCATACCTTTACAAATAAATGGGCCTAATATTGGTCATTTAGTACACCCTCAACTTACACTGTTTAATCCATACTCATCTTTTAGAAAATTATCAATAGATCCATATATATTGTGTCCAGACTTTAAAAGAACAGAGACAGAGGCACCTGGATGGCTAGTCAGTTGAGCATCCGATTCTTGATTTTGGTTCAGGTCATAATCCCAGGGTTGTGGGATTGAGTCCTGCATTGGGCTCCACGCTGAGCATGGAGATTGCTTAAGATCCTCTCCCTCCCTCCCTCTCTCTCTCTCCCTCACTCCCTACCCCCTCCGGTGCTCACTGTAAAATTAAAAAGAATAAAAAAATAACTAAAAGAACATAGACATCTTGAAGGTGTACAGCGGGCATACAGAGAACTAAGCACATAGCACAGATCATTATCTTTGGTGGCATACATCAGGCTTATATATCACACCACAGATTTCTACCCCAACAATATGGAAACCTATGCTGATAAAACTTACGATGATCATATTGGAACCTACAAGTGTAGCCCATAACTTGAAATTTAATTTGACTTTTCAATCAGACGTAGATCCTCAAATTGTGCTGTTTTCCCCATCTTTGTTTATGTCCAATTTACAACTTATGCCCAAAGTACTTTCAATGAAAGAAAAGAAACCCTGGTGTTCCTGGTGACTCAGTCATTTAAGGCTCCAACTCTTGATCTTGGCTCAGGTCATGATATCCCAGTTCACGATATGGAGTCCCGCATCATGCTCTGTGTTGATAGCATGGAACCTGCCTGGGATCTCCTCTCTCTACCCTTTCCCTATTCGTGTGTTCTCTCTCCCTCTCCCTCTCTTTCTCCCTCTCCCTCTCTTTCTCCCTCTCCCTTTCTCTCTCTCTCTCTCTCTCTCTCTCTCTCTCTCTCTCTCTCAAAATAAGTAAACATTAAAAAAAGAAAGGAAACCCTTACAACCCTTTCTTGTTGAACTGGTAGATCTAATTGGAGATGCAATGGCAGCTATATTTTCTCAATTCCAAATTGATCAAATAATATTCTATTTTAAAAACTTTTAAACCAAACCATCTCAGTTTAACACATATGCAATGGCAGCTTTGTCTTCTTTGGGTACAAAGGTGGATAAAATGAGTAGCATATTACAACACATAAATTTCACATGAAAATAAATAGAGCAGTGGAAATTCTACATGAAGCAGTAGGAGAAAAACTAAAACAATACAGTATAAAGAAATAACAAAAGAATTTTGTCTAAGTGTAGACTGTCACTTAGTGCAGTTAAGATTGGTTGGTATGTGGAATACTCTTAGATCAGCTATAATTTTGGGGTAATACTGGTCATCTGAGATAACAGACAACTCAACCAGAACTGCAGTAGATACTTTGCATCCTAATGGCTGTGATTCCTTGGACAAATGTAAAATTAAAATAATGACACTTAAAGAAGCAAACAGGACATCGTGTTACCCCATTTCTGCAAATCCCCAATGTGAAAAGGGAGATTGGGGAACCTAGGCCACAGAAAGTTCCCTTATGGTAGAAGGACAATGTGTTCCGAAGGATATACTGGTGGAATGGAATGAATATATCTTTATCACTGGAAGATATGTATATAGACCTATGGTATGAGTAGCCATGACTACGACCTTGATACCTCCACAACTAGTTATATGTAATATGGGAAACTGGACCATGCTCTAAGTCAAACCTTACCCTAACCTATTAGAAGGGGCAAACATGATGGAATGTGAAAAAATAGAACATGTAATGAATGTGACAATAGAAGGGAAAAGATATTATTCAAAGCCAATAGACAATAGAGGAACACATCTAAAATAACTAGAAACCTATTCCATGTTGAACCTCCTAAAACTAACCTAATAAATATAAATCATACATTAAAAAACTTCAGATGAGTAAAAGAACATCTAGACTATGAGATGAATAAAATAAAAATTAATTTGTAGGAAATGAAAAAAAAAAAAGAGCAAAAACATGCTTCTCCCAAAGTTAGGACAGCTTTTAATTCTGATATAATGGCAAATGAGCCTGTGCTTAGAGATGCTATGGAAGCTTGTAAACATGGAATTTTATTAAAACTATTTGCCTGAAAACCTGTCAAGGAAGTTGACTGGTTTAAGCTACTTAACTTTTGGTCATTTGGTGATTGGATATGGCATCATGTTAAAGTGTTCTCTACTCTGCATATATCCATAATCCCAGGAATACAGTCACTCCAAGTCATGAAAGTGTAAAAGGATGTGTGTCAAAGGAAAACACCCGCAAAATATGACTGAAGGTTTGTGATTAACATCATAAATGATTCAACATCATGGGGTAAATTGATACATATGTGAACTTAGATTTGTTGAGAACAGTATGTCTTTAGGATATATATATATATATATATATATATATACGTATATATATATATATATACGTATATATATATATATATATATATATATATAGAGAGAGAGAGAGAGAGAGAGAGAGAGAGAGAGAGAGAATCTAAGTTATCTGAAATCCCAGGGTAGATTATTGTATGCTGAATTATTATTTCAAATCCATGCTTTGGACAAAGTTGCATTTTGAATAACTTGTTTTATGAAATTGTTCTGAATTTGGATATTAAGACTTCCTCATCTAACTCTTGCACCTGAAGTGGAGAGGACCGTTGCATCATGGATATCACAGTAATGGCACTGCTGTCTGTCATGTGGGGTGCCTGTAAACTCTAAAAACCAAGATGTCTGACCATCAACTTGAGAGAGTTCAGTCTGACTAAGGTTATTCTTTGCCGCTCTAAGGAGCTCTCCAAAGATCTTTAAACACTTGCTCCTGCCATGGCCAGGCTACTTTGGGTAAACAACAGTCTCAGGAAGAGAAGGGGCATCTGTTTATACTTTGGCAGGGCTACTTCTCATAGGCAGTAGTGTAAGCTATGTAATGGTCCCTGGAAGAATAACCTTTGAAGCAGCTCGTCTTGCCTGCGAACACCAGTGTGGTCACCCACCAGCTCTGTGCCTCGGCAGTGAAGGACCTAAGCCAGCAGCTCATACCCAGCTTTCAGCTGACAGGATGTACTCTACTGAGAACCTACTCATAAAAAGCACCTCAACTAAATTTTTATTTCATTTATTTTATCACCTCGTTGTCTGGAACAACAGTGCAATTAGTCTATCATTGGTTTGGGGTGTGCGATTTCTTTACTGTCTCAAGAGACATTATCTGGTATGCTGCTGGTGTATGAAATATAACTCCTGCAGTGGACCTGTGTTGAATTATTGGCAAAGACAACCTCAGTCTTCGAACATCATTTTTCCCAAACAAAACACCACTGTCACTTCCTTAAAGAAAATTACTCTCAGCTACTGCACAGACTATTGAAAAAATGCCCCGACTGCCTCTTACATCTATTCCTGCCCCTACCAGCAGCCAGCATGAGCACTGTGGAACCATGAATCTGATCCAGTTTTTCTCTTAAAACTCTCCAACGGCTTCCCAAGGAGCTCAAGATAAAGATCAAAATCAAAATCCCATGGGGCACCTGGGTGGTTCAGTCAGTTAAGCGCCAACTTTGGCTCAGGTCATGATCTCACAGTTTGTGAGTTCCAGCCCCACGTTGGGTTCCATATTGACAGCTCGCTCTCTCTTTCTCTCTCTCTCTCTCACTGTCTCCCAGAAACATAATGAACATTAAGAAATAATTTTCAAAAAATAAAAATCCTTAATATGACTCAGAGGATGCTATACCATCTGTTCCCTCCAATGCTTCAGCTTCCTATCAACCAAAATTATCTCTAACACTCTCTCCAGCACTCATCACACACTCCAGAACTCTGTGCCCCAATAACATCACTCTGTCTCTTCTAAGGACAATGCATTAGTTTCCTCTTTCTGGATGCTCTTCAGCCTCCTCTGCACTTTGATAATTTTGGGGAGATTATCAGATTTAACTTTATAAAGGAGACTTTCTCTGACACCTTGGGCTATTTTAAGTCTGCTTGTTACCTGCTTCTTTAGCACTAGATTCTTTACCTTCATGTCTTTTTCATAGTATCTAGTTATTTATTTATTTGAGTACTTCTAAGTTAATGTTTGTCTCCCTTATTTGACTATAAACTCTGTGAAGCCAGGGACCGTGTTTGTTTGGTTTCACATTAAATCCCAGAATTTAGTATGGGCATTGGAGCATATTCATTTAATATGAATGTGTCAATATGAAAATAAAACAACATGACCCTCTGTTAACAAAAATTCATCCATGTCTCTGATTTCTTTGCCATTTAATAAGGTCATATTTTGAAGAAAAAATGCTCAGTTGAACTCTACCACTCACCAGTGAGACCAAAAACCAACTCACATACCTCTCTGATTCTTAATGTATTTATCTGTATTCTATTTTCCCATCTATAATCCTAGGTAACATTTTTTTCACTCCTATGAATTTTACAAGTCCTTTTAAAATGAATATATTTTGGCCCTTCACTTAATTACCCAAAGGAGGAATCACTTGCTTTTATTTGATATCAAATTAATTGCTGAGCATCATAAAATCTATTTCACAGAAGTCATTCACTTCTTTTCCTTGCTTTTTATTCCCAGCTTCTTTCTGAAGCAAAAAAAAAAATTAGCTCAAAATGCATATATGTTGGAGTAGGTCTGTGTTACCATGGCAATAACCAGAAACAAAAGCAATGTGAAAATGTGGTACACCCTTTCAATTAGAGTAAGGAATGAGATCTAAGGAGAATTATCTTCAAAATTAAAAAGCTTCCCAAAGTAGAAACAAATTTCTAGTACAATATTTTAGCATATAGTCTACCTTTTTCATCCCTACTTTTGACACTCCAGAATTCCAGTAAAGAATCAGAAATCATTCAAAATTATTTTTATATGTGAAACATAAACAAAGTATGCTCTGTGGGTGTGCTTTTCCTGCTTAAATTTGCATGGAGTCTCCCATCCAGAAGAAGGCACTTCTCCTTATTACTGATACTCTGTTCCAGGAAAAGGGAGGCTTGGTATGACTTTCAGCTGCTAAACTCATGCTCAAAGCAACACCAGGTTAGATCATGTTTTCAGTCTCTTTTGTAGAAATAGCAAGAGTGGAGCCCAAATAAAGGCACAGTGCAAAATCTCAGGTTCTACTGAGGTTTGATGATATGCCAAACACTGTGCTATGAACAGCACATGCTATGAAAATTAAATCATGCCTCTGCCTATAGGAGAAACATTCTGAACAATGTGGGACAGGAAAGGACAGAGGTATGCAGAGAGTTAGTGCAGCACAGGAGGAGGACTAAAGAAAGAAGGTCATGGGATGCTTTGCTGGAACCTTGAATGCCAAGTAGGATCCACCTAGAAAAGAGGTAGAAGCAGGAATAATGGTGATATGTTTAGCAGCTGGGATAGCCCAGACAGTAAGGAATCAGGACTTAACTCAGGAGCAGTTTCTGACAGGTGTGCTGTCAGATGTTAGACTCACTGGGAAAGAGGAGGGATAAAGGACAGAGAGTCTTGGGAAGGACAATAGTGATAATTTATATGTCCCTATGAGAGTATGTGATATCTTAACCAGCATGTCCTTGCTACTGCCTATGCACCAAATATCCATCCTGAGTAAGGGAGAACCTTAAAGGCATCTGAACGTATAGAATACTAAGTGACCACAGAGAGCTCTAAGCTGTCCCATTTAAACCTGACAGACTGAGCCCAAAGGAGAGGATGCTGGTTTAACAGGCAGACAGGTAAGTTCCTGAAGCAGTCTTTTCTTGAGACTAGGAGGATTCAACTTCCTCAATGTGATGGTTAGACATAGAAGACTGTCATGTAGGGTAGTGAGATGGTTACATTTTCATTTTAGAAAGATCACTCTGGTCTTCAAATGAGGATTACATTAGCAAGGGGACAGGACTGAAAACAATGAGATGGAGTACAGACATTTGTTTCTAGCATCATAGCAGACTAGAGTCTCTGAAAGCCCCAATTGCTTCAATAAAACTGGAAACTGACACATAATAACATTTCTCTTTTTAATACACTACTGGAGCACAAGGGAAATGACCAAAAAGAAAAGAGAAAATAACCAAGTACATGAAGTCACCGTGACAGGGAGCCTTCTGGAAGCAAAGGCTGATACCTTCCCTGGAGTCCAGAGGCTAAATTCAGGTTCAGTCCTGCCCGAGAGCTGAAGTTAAGACTTGTATTAAGCAGGGAGGAGTACACTGAAATACAGAGTGAACGATATGCCTGATTATCCTGATAATCTATCCATATTTCCCTATAGATGTCGAGGCTAGATCTTTTATACACATTTAGTATTATTTTATCTTCCTGTTGAGTGGAATCCTTCATAATTATGTAGCAATTCTTTCTTGTTTGCTTTCTCCTTAAAGTCTATTTTGTCTGATATTAATATAGCAACTAAATCATTTTTTTGGTAATATTTGTCATACATCATTCCCTTTGCTTCAACTTTTCTAAGTATGCATATTTTCCCACTTTTATCAGTAATTCATGTATAGCACTGTGTAAACATAAGGTACACAGCATAACTTGACTTACATATGTTGTGAAATGATAACCACAATAATTTTAGTTAACATCCATCATCTCCTATAGGTCCAAAAAAAGTTTTTCCCTATGATAAGAACTCTTCAGATCTACTCTTAAAAATTTTCAATTACACCAGTGACATCAGTGTTAACTACAGTCATCTTCATGTACATTGCATTCCTAGAAGATAAGATAAAAACATAAATTCTAAGTGGAAGTTTCTACCTTCTGACCGCCTTCTTTCAGTTTCCCCCATCTGGTTCTTAGAGCATGGTCACTTATTTTTCAAATCAATAGACGAATCTAAAGTTGTGAGCTTTCTGCCTTTACATTTACTATAATTAGTGATAGATTTTGTGATGTCTTAACCATCTTAGAGAGCACTTTCTATTTTCCTTATTTATGTTTCTCTCCCCTCCTTCCTTGGCTTTATTGAATTAACTAAAGCATGGTTTTTATTCCCTATTTATTTTTCCTTTACTGATTCGTAAGTTATACGGTATTTCTGTTATTTTAGTGGTTCCCATTCAAATGTTGCCAAGCATAGTTAACCAAGTCTGAAGTTGATAATATCTTAGCCTCCCAGAGGGGAGCCAAGATGGTGGAACAGCATGGAAGTTTTTTGTGTGTCTCGCATCCATGAAATATAGCCAGAACAACACTAAACCATCCTGCACACCTAGAAAACTGATCTGAGGATTAACATAACAATCTGCACAACCTGAGCCACAGAATTCAGCAGGTACACAACCTGAGCCACAGAATTCAGCAGGTGCAGAGAGGTGAACTTGGGAAGCAAGAAGCCAAGGCATGCAGGGAGCTGCTTTTGTGGGCAGAGAGAGGACAGAGACTGGGTTGGGGAGAATACGGGAAAAGTACCCCTCCACAAAAGCAGCTGGAGATAAAGTGGAAAATTGGAAACAGCTGCAGGGACTAAACTAAAAAGGGAGAAAGGAGAAAGGAACATGTTTAAATTCCATTAAGACTGTAAATAAGGGGAGTGCGGAGTCTGAAACTCCACAGTTCGAAAACTGGCGGTGCTCTGGTGGGAAGGGCAAATCCCCAGAAGCAGAGTGGGGTCCAGGAGGTTCTTGGGCCACACGGGGAAAGGCAGTTCCACTGCTGGAAGGACATGTGGTAGGGACTGTTGAGGTCACCTGGTCCCAGCAGACCCCAGAAGGCAGCCACATTCGCTGGTGCTGGAACAAGATCATTAAGGGTGAAGCCTGGTGCCAGATGTGTGTTGTGATTTTCCATAATCCCTGAAAAGCTGCTGCTACACTATCTCGCAAACTTTTTCTGGGGTGGCCTGGAACCTGGCCATAGTCTCAGGGCACCGGCAGTAGCAGGGTCCAGCAAGACTTCCTGGGCGCAGCTGACCTTCAGCCATTGCTCCGTGAGACCTTCCTGCAGAGGGCAGAACAGGTCAAGGCTGCAGTCCTCTAGAAGTAAGGATCAGGGAAAACTGATGGATCTGAGACAAAACTCAGGAGAGAGGTACTGCCTGGGGCTTGGTCATGGACAGTGAAACAGCAGGGAGTGGATGAAAGCTGAAGACAGAGGATGGGTGCTTGATTGCTGAACAGGGAGAACAGAGTTCCGATACTAGAGACTGGATAGCTGGGTGATGCCATTTTCACCGATCCTGCGCATGCACATACGCACCTACGAGCGCCGCAACAATCCACCCCAGTAGGCTAGCAGTGCCATCTAGTGGAGAACGAAGCTGTTAGCCTAAGCCCTGCCCAACTGGGCCAACTTTGCTCTTGAAGAACACAAGTCTCACTGCCTGCTTAGTTTATGAACAATAAAGCACTTCATAGTCTGACTTCTAGGGGAAAACGAAGTAATTTTAGTCTTATTTCAATCTGTTAGCAGGTCCATCTATTCAGTTTTCTTTCTTTTTTTTCTTTTTTTCCCTCTTTTACACCATTCTTTTTCCTGAATACAGAAAGAGAAAAAACTCATTTTTATTTTCAATTTTTATTAAAAATATTTTTCTTTAATTTTTTACTGTATTCTTTCCTTTTATGTAATTTTTTTTTCAAATTCTATTTTACTTCCATCATTTTAATTTAATCTACTACAGTGTATTCACTTTTTCAAATTTTCAAACGATTTCCTTTATTTCTTTTTCTTTTCTTTCTCTTGAATACAGAAAGAGAAAAATTCATTTTTATTTCTAACTTTTATTAAAAATATTTTTCTTTAAATTTTTCTAATATATTCTTTACTTTTGTAATTTTTTCAAATTCTATTTTACTTCCAACATTTCATTTCAGTCTACTTCAGTGTATTCATTTTTTCAAATTCTTAAACGATTTCCTTTCCCCCCCGCTTTTTCTCTAATCTATCAAATCACCTTCAACACCCAGACCAAAACACACCTAGGAGCTAGAATCATTTATTTGATTTTTTGTGTGTTTTCAATTTTTTAATTTTAATACTTTTTCATTTTAAATTTTTTTAATTTTAATTTTTCTACCTCATTAATTCCTTTTCTCCCTTCAAAATGACAAAACAAATGAATTCGCCCCAAAAGAAAGAGCACAAAGAAACAACAACCAGGGATTTAATCAACACAGATACAAGCAAGATGTCTGCACCAGAATTTAGAATCACAATAATAAGAATATTAGCTGGAGTTGAAAATAGACTAGAAACCCTTTCTGTGGAGATAAAAGAAGTAAAAAATAGCCAGAATGAAATTAAAAATTCTATAAGTGAGCTGCAATCATGGATGGATGCCATGGCAGCAAGGATGGATGAGGCAGAACAGAGAATCAACTATATAGAGGACAAACTTAGAATAAGGAAGCAGAATAAAAGAGGGAAACTAAGGCAAAAGAGCATGATTTAAGAATTAGAGAAATCAGTGACAGAGATTAAAGAGGAACAGCATCAGAATCATAGGGAACCCAGAAGAGGAAGAGAGAGAGAAATAGGGGTAGAAGGGTTATGTGAGCAAATCATAGCGGAAATCTTACCTAACCAGGAGAAAGACACAGACATCAAAATCCATGAAGTACAGAGGACCCCCATTACATTCAACAAAAACCGACCATCAACAAGGCATATCATAGTCAAATTTACAAAATACTCAGGCAGGGAGAGAATCATGAAAGCAGCAAGGGAAAAAAAGTCACTAAACTACAAGGGAAGACAGATCAAGTTGTAGCAGACCTATTCACAGAAACTTGGCAGGCCAGAAAGGAGTGGCAGGATATATTCAATGTGAAGAATCAGAAAAATATGCAGCCAAGAAATCTTTATCCAGCAAAGCTGTCATTCAAAATAGAAGGAGAGATACAAAGTTTCCCAGACAAACAAAAATTAAAGGAGCTTGTGACCACTAAACCAGCCCTGCAAGAAATTTTAAGGGGGACTCTCTGAGGGGAGAAAATATGAGAACATACATACATACATACATACATACATACGTACATACCAAAAGCAACAAAGATTAGAAAGGACCAGAGAACACCACCACAAACTCCAACTCTACAAGCATCATAATGGCAATAAATTCATATCTTTCAGTACTCACTCTAAACATCAATGGACCAAATGTTCCAATCAACTGACATAGGGTAACAGAATAGATAAGAAAACAAGATCCATCTATATGTTGTTTACAAGAGACCCACTTTAGAGCTAAAGACACCTTCAGATTGAAAGTAAGGGGATAGAGAACCATCTATCATGCTAATGGTGCAAAAAAGAAAGCAAGAGTAGCCATACTTATGTCAGACAATTTAGACTTTAAAATAAACACTGTAACAAGAGAAGCAGAAGGGCATTATATCATAATCAAGAGTCTGTCCACCAAGAAGACTTAAAAATTGTAAACACTTATGTGCCAAATGTGGAAGCACCCAAATATATAAATCAATTAATCACAAATATAACGAAACTCATTGAGAGTAATATCACAATAGTAGGAGACTTCAACACCCTACTCACAGCAATGGAGAGATCATCTAATCAAAAAATCAACAAGGAAACAATGGCTTTGAATGACACGTAGACCAGATGGACTTAACAGATATATTCAGAACATTTCATCCTAAAGCAGAATATACATTCTTCTCCAGTGCACATGGAACGTTCCCCAGAATAGACCAAATACTGGGACACAAATCAGCCCTCAGCAAGTACAAAATGATCGAGATCATACCTTGCATATTTTCAGATTACAATGCTATGAAACTTGAATACAACCACAAGAAAAAATTTAGAAAGGTAACAAATACTTGAAGACTGAAGAACATCCTACTAAAGAATAAATGGGCTAAACAAGATGTTAAAGAGGAAATTAAAAAGTATATGGAAACAAATGAAAATGATGATACCAAAACCCAAAACCTTGAGGACACAGCAAAGGCAGTCATAAGACAAAAGTATACAGCACTCGAGGCCTTCCTAAAAAAGGAAGAAAGATTTCACATACACAACCTAACTTTACGCCTTAAGGAGCTGGAAAAAGAACAGCAAATAAAACCGAAAACAGGCAGAATACAGGAAATAATAAAGATTAGAGCAGAAATTAATGCTATTGAAACCAAAAATCCAAAGAACAGATCATAAAACCAGAAGATGGTTCTTTGAAAGAATTAACAAAATTGGAATACCACTAGCCAATTTCATCAAAAAGAAAAAGGAAATGACCCAAATAAATAAAATCAAGAATGAAAGAGGAGAGATTACAACCAACACATCAGAAATAAAAACAATAATATGATATTATAAGCAATTATATGCCAATAAAATAGGCAATCTGGAAGAAATGGACAAATTCCTAGAAACATATACACTACCAAATATGAAACAGGAAGAAATAGAAAACTTGAACAGACCCAAAACCAGTAAGGAAATCGAGTTAGTAATCAAAAAAATCTGCCAAAAACCAAGAGTTCAGAGTCAGATAGCTTTCCAGGGGAATCCTACCAAATATTTAAGGAAGAGTTAATATCTATTCTCTTGAAACTCTTCCAAAAAATAGAAATGGAAGGAAAACTTCCACACTCTTTCTATGAAGCCAGCATTACCTTGATTCCGAAACCAGAGATCCCACAAAAAAGGTGAACTATAGGCCAATTTCCCTGATGAACATGGATGCAAAAATCCTCAACAAGATATTAGCCAACCGGATGCAACAATACATTAATTTTTTTTTTCATCACAACCAAGTGGGATTTATTCCTAGGATGCAGGGCTGGTTCAATGTCCACAAAACATTTAACGTGATTCATCACATCAATAAAAGAAAGGACGATAACCATATGATCCTCTCAATAGATGCAGAGAAAGCATTTGACAAAATACAGCATCCTTCCTTGATAAAAACTCACAAGAAAGTAGGGATAGAAAAATCATACCTCAAGATCATAAAAGCCATATATGAATGACCCAACGCTAATATCATCCTCAAAGGGGAAAAACTGAGAGCTTTCCCCCTCAGGTCAGGAAAAAACAGGGATGTCCACTCTCGCCACTGTTATTCAACATAGTATTGGAAGTTTTAGCCTCTGCAATCAGACAACACAAAGAAATAAAACGCATCTAAATCAGCCAGAAGGAGGTCAAATTTCACTCTTCCCAGATGACATGATACTCTATATGGAAAACCCTAAATATTCCACCAAAAAACTGCTAGAACTGATCATGAATTCAGCAAAGTCGCCGAATATAAAATCAATGCACAGTAACCGGTTGCAATACTATACACCAACAATGAAGTAACAGAAAGAGAAATCAAGAAATTGATTCCATTTACAATTGCATCAAAAACCATAAAACACCTATGAATAAATTAACCAAAGAGGTGAAAAATCTATACACTGAAAACTATAGAAAGCTTATGAAAGAAATTGAAGAAGACACAAAAAAAATGGAAAATGATTCCATGCTCCTGGATAGGAAGAAAAAAATATTGTTAAAATGTCAATACTACCCAAAGCAATCTACACATTCAATACAATCCCTATCAAAATAACACCTGCATTCTTCAGAGAGCTAAAACAAACAATCCTAAAATTTGTATGGAACCAGAAAAGACCCCAGTAGCCAAAGCAATCTTGAAAAAGAAAACCAAAGCAGGAGGCATCACAATCCCTGACTTCAAGCTATATTACAAAGCTGTAATCATCAAGACAGTATGGTACTGGCACAAGAACAAACACTCAGATAAATGGAACAGAATAGAGAACCCAGAAATGGACCCACAAACATATGGCCAACTAATCTTTGACAAAGCAGGAAAGAATATCCAAGGGAACAAAGACAGTCTCTTCAGCAAGTGGTTCTGGGAAAACTGGACAGCAACAAGCAGAAGAATGAACGTGGACCACTTTCTTACACCACACACAAAAATAAACTCAAAATGGATAAAAGACCTCAGTGTAAGACAGGATGTCATCAAAATCCTCAAGGAGAAAGCGGGCAAAAACCTCTTTGATCTTGGCCTCAGCAACCTGTTACTCAACACGCCTCCAGAGACAAGGGAAACAAAAGTAAAAATGAACTACTGGGACCTCATCAAAATAAAAACTTCTGCACAGCAAAGGAAACAATCAACAAAACTAAAAGGCAACTGACAGAATGGGAGAAGATATTCACAAAGACATATCAGATAAAGGATTGATACCCCAAATCTATAAAGAAGTCATCAAACTCGACACCCCAAAACAAAGAATCCAGTGAAGAAATGGGCAAAAGGCATGAATAGACACTTCTCCAGAGAAGACATCCAGATGGCCAACCGACATATGAAAAAATGCTCAAAATCACTCATTATCAGGGAAATACAAATCAAAACCACAATGAGATATCACCTGACACCTGTCAGAATGGCTAACATTAACAACTCAGGCAAGAAGAGATGTTGGCTAGGAAGCAGAGAAAGAGAATCTCTTCTGCAATGTTGGTGGGAATGCAAGCTGGTGCAGCCACTCTGGAAAACAGTATGGAGGTTCCTCAAAAAAACTAGAAATAGAACTACCCTACGACCCAGAAATTGCAATACTAGGTATTTATCTAAGGGGTACAGGTATGCTCTTTCGAAGGGACACACGCACCCCAATGTTTATAGCGGCACTATCAACAATAGCCAAAGTACGTAAAGAGCCCAAATGTCCATCGATGGATGAATGGATAAAGAAGATGTGGTATATATACAATAGAGTATTACTCAGCAATCAAAAAGAACGAAATCTTGCCATATGCAACTACATGCATGGATCTGGAGGGTATTATGCTGAGTGAAATTAGAGAAAGACAAACATCATATGACTTCACTCATATGAGGACTTTAAGAGACAAAACAGATGAACATAAGGGAAGGGAAACAAAAACAATATAAAAACAAGGAGGGGGAAAAAACAGAAAAGACTCTTAAATATGGAGAAAAAACTGAGGGTTATTGGAGTGGTTGTAGATAGGGATGGGCTAAATGGCTAAGGGGCATTAAGGAATCTACTCCTGAAATCATTGTTGCACTATATGCTAACTAATAATGTAAATTAAAATAATAATAATAATAATAATAATAAAATTTTAAAAAATAAATAATATCTTAGCCTCCCGAACATTACAAGGACACTGGAACATAAAATTCTCATCACCACCTTATGATTTACATGGTAACATTGCACAGAATTTTGTCCCAGATTTCTTATCTTTCAAATTATAATTAATTTTCAACCAATGTTTAAATATACATAGAATTACCCATTTTATTGTTCACTATTCCATTTTGTATTTCAGACCTTTTTTTAGATCATTTCCTTACTTATCAAATATACCTCTTCTTAGAATTTTCTTAGTTACACTTTCTGGTAATAAATGTTCTCAATTTTTACTCTGTTATCTTGCTTGATTGAGCTTGAATACCGTGACAATACAGCTATTGATAGACAACAGGACACAAGCAGTCTAAGCCCTCAAGTGGAAAAACAGTTTTTTAATTAGGATCCATGGTCCTGTCCATGAAACGTGTGCTTTAAAAATACTTTAGACAAAATCACCATATGATACATAAATGCTATGGGGCTACAGGGAGGTTGTATTACTTTCCCTAAAAAAAGCCTTTTATTTATTGGAGTTACAGGGCTGATATAACTTTAAAATTAATTCAAGAGTGGGTCCTGAAAGTGCTGAACAACAATATAAGCAGAATTCCCTGTCTTGATGGTCTGTTATATGAAAAGGTGGATAGTTTTTGTGAAAGAGTGTGGACCTATGATATGAGTCAATCTGAATATCCTGAACCTTCCAAAACCAGTGAATCCCCTTATCAGCAAAAACTACTCCTTCTCTCCTATGTGAATAGTATAGCCTTATTTTGTTTCCAACTCTGTAACGACCTTGCCTTAATAATTATTTTGTCCAAAAATGTCAACTACTCTTAGACCTAAAAATCACTACCTTCATTTTCTCAAGTCCTATATACCAAGTCAAATCAAGATATGCCCCAGAGGACCAAGTACAGAGCCCCTCTTCTAAGGAGAGCACAAACAAAACAAAGCATTGTAAAATTTTGCTAATTTATATCAGCAGAAAGTAAGAAAATGTGTGAGGATAGATCTTGAGCATGTTACACAAAGGAGGAAGGAAGGTAATTTTACATTTAGCAAAACTGATCAGTACAGAACTGGACACAGATTCTGGGTTCACTATGTTTCCTCAAGCAACTCAAAATCATGTTACAGTACTTGATGGGTTTTTAAAATTTCATTTTTATCTCTAAGCCACATACACCACATTTACTGGTAGTGCTTTGACCTATTTACCAAATTACAAATGTGCTGTCAAAGGTGTCAAAGATAAATTTTACAGGATGGAGTTATATAGGCAAGAATATATTTTTTCAAGACTATTACAGGGGCACCTGGGTGGCTCAGTTGTTTAAGTGGCTGACTTCGGCTCAGGTCATGATCTTGCAGTTCATGAGTTCGAGCCCCGCATTGGTCTCTTGGCTGATAGCTCAGACCCTGGAGCCTGCTTCTGTTTCTGTGCCTCCCTCTCTCTCTGCCCCTCGCCCATTTGCACTCTGTCTATCTCTGCTTTTCAAAAATGAATAAATGTTAAAAAAATTTTTTTCATTAAAAAAATTAAAATAAAAGACTATTACAATATGGGGGAAAGACCCAATCTACTGAAACAAAAAGACGTTGGTTAAGTCTGTGGGAAAGTACTAAAAGACATTAGTGGGGGGGGGGGGGGGAGGACTGGCCACTGTGCAATTGTACTACTAGGTATTTATCCAAGGGATACAGGTATACTGTTTCGAAGGGTCACATGCACCCCAATATTTATAGCAGCATTAACAATAGCCAAAGTATGGAAAGAGCCCAATTGATGGATGAATGGATAAAGGTGTGATATAAATACACAATGGAGTATTACTCAGCAATCAAAAAGAATGAAATTTGCTATTTCAACTATGTGGATGGAACTGGAGGGTATTGTGCTAAGTGAAATTAGTCACAAAAAGATAAATATCACAGGACTTCACTCATATTAGGACTTTAAGATGCAAAACAGATGAACATATGGGGAGGGAAGCAAAAATAATACAAAAACAAGGAGGGGGACAAATATAAGAGACTCTTAAATAAGGAAAAGAAATAGAGGATTACTGGAGGGGTTGTGGGAGGGGGGATGGACTAAATGGGTAAGGGGTATTAAGGAATCTACCACTGAAAATCATTGTTGCACTATATGCTAACCACCTTGGATATAAATTT
Source organism: Panthera onca (assembly GCF_046562875.1). NCBI lineage: Eukaryota > Metazoa > Chordata > Mammalia > Carnivora > Felidae > Panthera > Panthera onca. Next base: position 110,140,407 of record NC_138348.1, read on the forward strand.
AAAAAATAAATAATTTAAAAATAATAAAATAAAATATATGTATCAGATCAACACATTGTGTATCTTAAACTTACACAATGTTTATGTCAATTGTATGAAAAAATAACAACTAAAAAAAAATCATAGGAGAGCTCTAAGGAACTGGAAAATAATCTACCAAAGGGACAGAGAAAATTTAATAATTTTAAAATTTACAATTATAAGTTTTATCAAGTAAGTCCTCTAAGAAAATAGAGGTCAAAGATGTATAGTCATTAAGACACCAGCGCCAAGTTTCATCAAATTGAGGATACATCGCAGGGTACCATGAGCAAGACAAGTGCTCTTGCTGTTTCAGAGTGTGGAGAGAACCCCACCACTAGGGACTAGACCCAATAGCGCTTCTAGTGTCTGTGGAAGATCTGAATGCTATAGGGAGCTAGTCTCACTAGAATAATCGAAGTATGGTTTCCTAAGAATTCTGTGGCTAAGCTATGCCCTCATGGATGAAAACATTTCTCTCCTCTTGAGGAAAAAACAACAACAACAACAAACTCCTGACCAGTATGTGGTTTGGAAGGAGTCAGTGCCCAGCCATAGGCTGAAAAGTGAACAAGCAACCAGATTTCCCTCTTGAACTGGATGTCAACTGACCACAAAGTCATGAAATTGGGCTTGCACAAAAGTGCTTCACCATTAGGGGACCAAGACTGGATACAAGTGTTGGCTTTGTTTAATTAGAAGTTTGGGGATACTTTTGTGGCAAATGATTTATTACTGTTGGACCATAATGGAATTCTGACCCCAGTGACTGATGGTCCTATTAATAATTAAATCATTATGATCAGTGAATTGTGAAGAACAATTATAACAAAGGCCTTCATATATTAGAATTTTCAAAGTCTGAAAATTAAAAAAAAAGATCTCTTAGACTCAATCTTAAAATCACTTCTCTTTTATTTTTGATATTCATAAACAGTTTAAGTCTACAAGACCCAGGTTGAATGAATGGCTTTTCTTCAAAGATTCTGCCCCTGTTGTATTACCATTAGCAGTAAGTTTCTGAGAGTTGAAGCATCTGTTCTTTATGAAATTTGTATTCTCTCAGATGATGATAGATTCTGCACAGGACTTTGTACTACTTGCTACTCAATCATGTTTGCCAATAAATATTTTTCAAAGGCGTCCAATCTCCAGGTACTGTTTATATACTGAGGATACAGAGACCCAACAAGGCATGGCTCTTGGCAATGTGGAATCACAGACTAAGCTGGACAAACAAGCCAATCAATCTTACTTTTGCTCTCTGGACTAGCTAAGGGGATCATGTGCACAATAAACACACCATCTGAAATTTTAGCACCCACTTTGTTCCTATTTTCTATACACTGTCAGATTAATGACTCTCAACCAAGCACTGATTATACAAAAAAAAATAGCCATGAAACAACCTCAAAGTAGTTCAATACAGCATACTATGAAATATAGGTCAGAATATAACCACTTATTCTCACAGTAGACATTTGTAGAGCATCTAGGCTGGGTTGATTTTAAAGAGAAACATGGTCCAGAATTTTCAAGAAAGATTTTCCTTTCTTGCCCCCACATGTTTAGTTCAACCATCCCCTTTCTCTGCTCCCTTTTCTGTAAAAATCCATCACCCCCACCCAATGCAAAAGCCAAACTCTGGGTCTGTACTCTACATTTATTCTCCAATTCTCTCTTGAACTCTCTCCCAAAAGGAATTAAGTCACTCACTGTGCCCTGCAAACAGTTCTCCTCAAGGTTCTCGATCATCTCAATGTTTCTAAAACCTATGGTCTTAAAGCAGCATTTTACATTGTTCTCTCCTGAAAACACTTTCTTTTTTTTATTATTATAAGAAATTTATTGTCAAATTAGTTTCCATACAACACCCAGTGCTCATCCCAAAAGGTGCCCTCCTCAATACCCATCACCCACCCTCCCCTCCCTCCCACCCCCCATCAACCCTCAGTTTGTTCTCAGTTTTTAAGAGTCTCTTATGCTTTGGCTCTCTCTCCCACTCTAACCTCTTTTTTTTTTCTTTTTTTTTCTTCCCCTCCCCCATGGGTTTCTGTTATGTTTCTCAGGATCCACATAAGAGTGAAAACATATGGTATCTGTCTTTCTCTGTATGACTTATTTCACTTAGCATAACATTCTCCAGTTCCATCCACGTTGCTACAAAGGGCCATATTTCATTCTTTCTCATTACCATGTAGTACTCCATTGTGTATATAAACCACAATTTCTTTATCCATTCATCAGTTGATGGACATTTAGGCTCTTTCCATAATTTGGCTATTGTTGAGAGTGCTGCTATAAACATTGGGGTACAAGTGCCCCTATGCATCAGTACTCCTGTATCCCTTGGGTAAATTCCTCGCAGTGCTACTGCTGGGTCATAGGGTAGGTCTATTTTTAATTTTTTGAGGAACCTCCACACTGTTTTCCAGAGTGGCTGCACTAATTTGCATTACCACCAACAGTGCAAGAGGGTTCCCATTTCTCCACATCCTCTCCAGCATCTATAGTCTCCTGATTTGTTCATTTTGTCCATTCTGACTGGCGTGAGGTGATATCTGAGTGTGGTGAAAACACTTTCTTAACTTGGCTTCTGAGGAAGTTGCTGGCTATTCCTTTATAAACCCTTTTCTTTGTCTCTTCTCAGCTACTCAGTATTTAAATGCTGTTGTTCACAGCATATGGTCCTTGCACCTCCTAATGTCTATGTCCATTACCTATATGACATAGACATAGACATTACCTATATGATTTCCAAATTTATATTTTCTCCTAAACTCCACTCCTGGATGTCTAGCTGCCTATTCAACACTTCCATTCATGTGTCTAGATCCAAATTGAATGCCTCAGCCTTTTCACCCCCACTCTCCTACCCCCTCCCTGTTCTGCCATAACTAGGTACTCCTACAGGTTTATTCAAAACAATGAATACCAATTTACTACATTTACTTAGTAAATAACCATAGGCTCATCTTCAACTTTCCTTCTTGTCACATTCCATATCTGATCCAACAGCAAACCCTGTTGACTGTACCTTCAAATATATCCCCAAGTATTCTCTTCTCCTTACCTCCATTTCTTTCACGGTCCAAGCCTCTACCATCTTTCACCCAGAATATTACAAAAGCCCCCTAATTTTTGTCCTTAATCCCTGTGAGCTGTTTTTTGAGGCGAGCATGATCCCGTTAAAATGCACATTTCTCCCTCTTTTTCCACTGCTCAAACCTGCCTGTAGCATCCCTTCTCATTCATGTCCTTAGAAAGGTCTGGAAGGCCCAGTGCCTTTCCTTTCTAACCCACTGCCCATCACTTTCTGGTTGTATCTTTTGCTTCTCTCCCTTTATGTTACCTTGTTTCAGTCACAAGGGTCTCCTTGCTTTTCCTAGAATATCCCAAGTGCATTTTCATCTCAGGGCATTTACATATGCTGTTCCCTCTGAATGGAAAACTCACAAGACAGAAATGCTCACATGACGAGCAAGACTCTCCCTTGTCACCCTGAATAAAATAGCATTTCCTTGTCAACTTACATTCCCTATTCCTGCTACCCTGCTTTATTTGTCTCTATGGCATTAACCATCTGGCACCCTATACATTTGCCTATTTAATTGTTTGGTGGTTTGGGGGTGGGGGGGGCTGGGTGGTTCAGTCGATTAAGCCTCAGACTCTTGATTTAAGCTCAGGTGATGATGGGGCACCTGGGTGGCTCATTTGGTTAAGTGTCCGACTTTGGCTCAGGTCATGATTTCACAGTCTGTGAGTTGGAGCCCCACGTCAGGCTCTGTGCTGACAGTTCAGAGCTCAGAGCCTGCTTCAAATTATGTGTCTCCCTCTCTCTATACCCCTCCCCCATTGCTCTCTTTCTGTCTCTCAAAAATAAATAAACATTAAAAAAATTTAAGCTCAGGTGATGATATCACAGTTTGTGGGAATGAGCCCAGAATCGGGCTCTTTGCTAACAAACAGCGCAGAGCTTCCTTGGGATTCTCTTCCTCCCTCCTCTCTCAAAATAAATAAACATTTTTTTAATTGTCTGCTCCCTTAGAATTTCAGCAAAGAATAGGAAGGTATTGTGTTTTTTTTATTCCTGGCTTTTCTGTAAAACAATGGTGGCTCAGACTAGGTGCTCAGTTAGCATTAACTGAATAAATGAACGACTTTAAAGAAGCCAAACTTCCCAGCTGTGTCTGGAAAGATGGACAGAATTTACATACTAATGGAATGTCCTACTTAGTCCTCCCTGTAAATGTGTGTAAAAGCGATTTGAGAAATGGCAACACCACACCAATGACTCAAGGTTGGATGGGGGAAGGGAGTGAACATGGGGAGGAAGATAGCAAGGAAAAGGCAAGCCTGGGGTTCAGAGTGTCTTTCCAATACTTCTTGACAATTTGGTAACAATGAAAACATGAGGGTTAGCTTTGTAGTTCTCAGGAAAATGTCCCCGGATGCACTGGTAAGGCACACTGTTCCAGCAGCACATGAGCCATCAGCACCCAACCACTAGCAGAGACATCTGCTCTACAAATGACCCAGAACCACCACAAAGATAAAGGCTCAAGGCTCCCTCCAGACCAGAGGACACCAAATCCCTGGATGAGTCAAAGGGAATCTGTTGCTCTTCTGCCATGAAACCACTCAACCCTGGTTTTCACCGTCCAGAGACACACAAGAGACCCTTAGGAGATGGGACAGGACATTTATTTTGCTAGCCACACATTTACTTTTCTTGTGTGAAAAAAGAACAAGGAATCCTGCACACAACTGGATTAACTAGTTATCTAGTTCCTGGCCGAGATGTCTGGCATCTGGGGCCTCACTGAACAGGGTTTTTGGGTGCTAGATATACCACAATGAGTTTTTCCTGGGACATATCTTCCATATACGGACTAACTGTCCACAACCCACACTTCCCTGCTGCCTGCCCTTGACTGAAGACACTATTCCTCTGTCCTGACCACTCCAGACCACACATTTGGCAACTAGAGAAAATCCCCATACCCTTCCACCCATGACTGAAATTATTCAAACTACCTAATCTTATGCCTGCTTAGTCTGCCTACTGTACCTCACCCATTCTTTCCCATAAAAGCCACAGTGAAGGCATTTCCAAAGTCCTCTTGCTGTTTTTCTCTCTCTTCCTGTGGCCAACCTCATGGCCCTGCATGCCATGACCTGTCCTCTTCCTCTTGGGACCTTCTCAATGGCGTTGGAATAAATGGTACAAGTAATCGACTATCTCCTCAATGGCCTTCATCTCCTTATTTGTTCACCTCATCATACCTGATTAACAAAATCTGAAGTATTCCACCTTTCTAAAAAATCAATCGTCTACCCTTTTTATGCTTAAAAAGTTAGCTTTCTGCTCAGGCATGCAATCATAATTTGATACTTATGTCTAAAAAAATTAAAATCCTTTTTTTCTAATACTGGATTGACTCCATAGAAGGGATCATAGACTCTGATAAAACTTCCCAGCAGTGCTCCAAGCTGACAATTTGGAGCTTGGCAAAACCCATTTGAGCGGTGTCTCCCTCAACAGCTAGAATACTTTATCATGAATCTGCTCTGCGGTTGTGCTACTGTCTCTCCACACAGTGAACATTCTGTCAGGTAGTCCTCACTCCTTCTATCACCAGTAGATTCAACTCTAGCTCCCCCTTCCCTCACCTCATCCTCCCACCCTACCCAGTACCAGGGTGCCCTCTATGGTTCCAACTGTGACTGTTCTACTGAGGCAGCAGAGGGTCTGCTGGTCTACCTGCTGAGGTGAATCAGACCCTCAAGGGCATACACTTTCAAGATAAATCAGGAATAGCCAGAAACAACCCCAGGTGATTCGAGAAATCCCTAAATTAACTACACAGCTTCAGTACTGAATCTGCTCAAAAATTCTCTCAGGGGTCACTGAAAATGGAAAGTTATCACCCATCCGAAATTGCTTTTTTTGCATGGAAATGAGCATAGAGAGTGGTTAGACAGCTAGAGCTCATGTCTCACATGAAGCCAAATACAGTTATGAGTGAAGTCCATTCTCTTTTTAAGCAAAAACTAAGACAAATGTCTTTACAATGTAGAGTGTTGGATTTCAGCATTAATTAGTTTTATAGCATATGTTAATATCAAAAGGTTACTCTCACTAATGATTTCCTCTTAATATAATAACAAAATGCCAAGATCCTTTGAAATGAACCCTGCAACATGGCAACTGCCCTTTTCAAGGCAGGTTTGCCAAGTCTCCAGAGGAGGCCCATCACCTGCCAGGTTATGTTCATGAAAAGGTGGTATTTCAGATGCCCCCTGGAGCCTCTGCCCTCAGTTGCTCTAATTTTGATTGATTTTTCACAATCTGCTGAGATGCCAAACTCCTAGGAAGAAACAAGTTTGACAGGCAAGCTTGGTGAGGCAGGGTCACTTCTAGATAGCCTTGCCTTCACCTGAATCATTTGAAACTGGGTCTTAGCAAAATAGCTCTAGCACACCATATTTAGAAATGGCCATTAGAAAATAGATTTAATATTTCCATCTTTTCTAATTTCCATTTTTATCAGACGATTTTGATTGAGAGTATTTGACTACAGTTTGGAAGAACTGACTAGTCTGTTTTGGCTAAGTTGACAAATAGTTTGGAAATTGAATGAAAAATTCATGAAAAGTACTTAAGACACAGCCTAGAGTTTAGTAAGTGTTGAATTAATGGTAACTGTTTAACGTACATGGATTTCTAAAGACCCATTACAAACCTAACAGGCTTCTAAGTTTATTTAAAATAGACCAGGTTCAGAATCATTTAAAATGACCTCAATATTATCAATCATTTGGCCACTGTGTCCTGATGGGTCTCTATATACAAAGCAGGATAGTTTGATAGAGCAGAAAATCTATCAGAAACAAAAACCATCTATCCTCAAAACACAAACAAGTTCACTGACAGATAAAACTTTATAAACCCCCAGATCTTAGGTCTGTAACCTGCCCAGTGAAGGAAAGACTGAAGAAACCTGAAATGTCATGGTTTTCCCAGCTTGTAGAAAGTTCTAGTCTCTGTTATGATTCTCTCTCTCTCTCTCTCTCTCTCTCTCTCTCACACACACACACACACACACACACACACACACACACACACACTGATGTGTCTTTCTTCCCTTGAAAACTAACAAGCTTACTATCACTAGAAAAAAAGATTGTAGGCTTTTGAAATTATTGAGACATGGATTTAAATTCCATTACTGCTCTTTTTTCCTTCATGTATAAAATGTGGAAAAGAACTTCCTCAGACTAGTGCTCTGGAAATTTAGAGCTACTGAGTAGATTTTAAAAGCTTGGCATAAAATAAGTTACAGACTACCTGTGTAAAAGTTGTCACTTTTCCATGATTTTTATTTCTCTTCTGTAATTCCTTGTCTATTTTTTAATTTGTTAGTATGCTTCAAGGAGAACTCAAGGCTGAATCACTGTAATTATGTTACCTTTGTCTTGGGTTATTCTTCTGTATTCCTCTAACCCAGATATGTTTAAACTGGGACACACAAATGGACTTGTAGGGATCCATGGAACCCATGTGAAGTTTTAACTGTTTGTAGTATGTGTTTTATGCATTATTCTGGAGAGAGGGTCCATAGCCTTCCAAGGTGTCAATGACCCACAGAAGAATAGAATATTCAAAGTATTTTTTGCCCTCAATTTCCAGTATCACTTAATATTAGTTATTTCAATTTTTTTACTAGTTTTAGGATTTAGGCAGGGCAAGTATTAATACAATTAACAAAAGGTATAAACGTCATCTGTATTTTTGTTCTACCCACTTCCTGTGTCTACTTAGAAATACCAGGTTGATGTGAAAAACACCCAGGGTTGTTTTCCATTACCTCTGCTTTTGCCACATTAAGTCGTCAGGAGCTATTACTTGGAATGTTATTACTGTTGCTGCTACCAATTGTCTTAAATTTTTTCCAAGCCATTTTGTTGTAAGCAGAAGTAGCATGAACTCATCCTGGTGTTCCCTGTAACAAGGCCCAGACCTTAGAGACATTGGGTTACTTGTTTGATTCTTAGAATCATAACCCATTCCAAACATAGATAGCAAAATAATTTTTTAAAGAGTAGCATCTGAACTGTTACATAAAAGTTTTATTTGCTGGTTTTTAACAAATTTAATGGCCAAACAATGTGAAAATCACTGGAGATACCACAGTGAAGGAAACATGAAATCATTCCCTCACGAAGCTTGCTTTCCAGGGCAAGAGTACATCAGTAAGCGCATAAATAAGTAAATGCTAAATCATGCCCCGAGGTGATAAGACATCATGAAAAATGAAGCAGAGCACTGGGCAGTGTGTCCAGAGTAAGGGGGTGTTATCAGCGTCACAATTTGAAATAGAGTGGTCATAGACGCCTCTGTGAAAAGGAATAGTTGAGCAAAGGTACACAGAAAGGGAGAGATACCTGCAGGAAGAAGTTTCTGGACAAAGAGGACACTGAGTGCAAAGACCTTGAGGAAGAGCACACCTGGGTGGGTTCTGGGAAAAGGGAGGTGGCGAATGTGATGAACCCAGGTGTGGGAGGAGGAGGAATGCAGAGATCAGAGAAGGAATGAAGTGAGCCCAGAGCTCACCTGTCAACAGGTGAGCCTCCAACATGAGTGTGATGCACAGTCCTGCCTGATGAGCCTAAGGGTGACTCGTCCAGATGTGGCTTTTAAAGAAATTCAGAAAATGCCAAATGCTAGTTCTATAGGATATTTTATACTCTACCTACTTTTACCAAGTATCTGAGATAATTTAAGTAAACTGAAATTGGAGAAAGAGGAAGAACTTCATTCATGATCTCCTACTGCCCTTTGATTTTTAACAATTGTGCCTGGAACATAATAGACAGCCAGTAAATATTCATATTCTTACTAAGCTGCCAAAATGTGGACTTCTTAATTTAGTGACTGTTCTTTTCTTTGCTATTATACATGAGAATCTCTCAAGTGTTTTTTCTTCAACGGAATTCAGAAGACCGTGCCCTTTCATTCCTTGGGTAGGACTGTTGACAACAGAACCAAGACTTTCTAATAAACCACAAATTAAGTTGGAGTAATAGAGGTAGTTCAAACCATGGTATACACTGCAGAGGAAATAAATCAGGGGTGATGGGAAAGACAGACAAAGCAAGACAAGCATTTCTCCAAATTCATCTATAAAAGCTTACCTGCAAGGCCAGGGCCCTGGCTGCCTTTGAGTCAACAGTCCCTGCAGCCCAGGAAGCTGCTGCAGGGCACCCTGATGGGCATCTGAGGCAGATCAAGCTGTGTGTCCAAGAATGGTAAACAGTGACAGACTGATGACAAATAAGCTCCAAAAGCTGCAAGTAAAAAAATGGGAGCCTACTATAACAGTCTATTCAGTTGAATGTCATTAGTTTTCAAGGCAATTGTTGTTTTTAACTATTGAAGCAATGCATTTAAATTCATTTATTTGTACTGCCACCATTGTGTCTCCCAAGCCTTTGTGCAGAAGGAAGGCAGGAAAGGATAATTTTTTAAGACATTAAAACAAAAAATGTTACGACTAAGTGCTTTACGTTTCTCAGTGTGAAAAAACCAAGCAACAAACAATGGGCCCATTTGATTTGGAACCCGCAGAATGTCACTTAGAACCTCCTGGGGAATGTAGTGGAATATAAAACAAAACAGTGGGCACATTTGTGAGATTTATGTCACATTTATAAATCTCTATCCCAGAGAGAGATCATAACTAAAGAAACCTCTGTGTCCTATTTGATGGGACCTATTGCCAAAGATACACTGACTGGGTCTTTCCCTTTTTGAAAGGTCAAAATATTTTAACACTTTGAATAAAGATGCCCTAAATTGACATGGAGTACTGAAGGACATATGAGGGTGCCCCTTCTCCCTGGTCAGATGATTCCAGACATAGAAGAACACTTTTCTAATGTATGCACCTCAACTTTCGGGACTTATCCTCCAAATGGAGGCAAGACAACACACCATGGAGGAAATTTCCCAGGGCATATCGGGACCAGTTTTCTTGTATGCCTACAAAATTAAGTCATGCCCTTTCAACTATTCTTGGCTGGCTACTTTTAGCATCAAAGCTCCATCTGGGACCAGTCTTGGAGATCTGCTTTGGGTATAAGAAGCACCCAGTCAGAGTATCTGGGAAAACCAGGCATTCTATAGCTTTCCCACAAGCATACACTATTTTCACAGCTCTACTATTTGTTCAGCCATTTTCTTTAAAATAAAGAAAAAAGGAAAGGAGTTATCAAATTCTCCATAAAATATAAAAACAGGCAGCTACTGAAAAGTCATGAAAATTTCAACCTGAAAATCCTTCAAACAACCCTGAAACTTCCTAAGTCCCTGAAAACAAAAAACAAAAAAAAAAAAAAAAAAAGAAAGAAAACCTGTAAGATAGGTTACACATTAGGGAATGATTGATTCTGCAGCATTTCCTAACATGCTTCTTAGACAGTGGTCCTAGGAGATGGTCTGGAGTCTAAAAGCTCATGGGCAGCAGGTACAGTCTCTGCCAAAGGCTCAAACTTGTATTTCAGACATGCACAATTTATTTCCATTTATTCGCTTATTTTTTCATGGAAAAATGCTCACCGCATTTATCAGAAAGGATGAAGAAAGAACTAAAATAGTTTTAAAAAAGAAATCACAGAGGGATTTACTCAAGTATTCAAAAATACAGCAGAGCTACACTAACAGTGAAACAGCTGCCACAGTGAGGTAGCTCCATGGTAGAGGAGAGAAAGCCCAGCAGCAGATCCAAGGGCATGTATATACTCAGTCTATCACAAAGGCAGCCTTCCAAGGTGAAGGACCATCACCCACTAAGTAGTGCAGATATAGTGAAGTCTCCACGTTGGAGAGAAGTTAGCTCTTTTTACCTTACAATGGTCCCACCATGAGTTCTATATTCATTCATTCATTCCTCTCTCTCTCTCTTTCTCTCTCTCTCTCTCTCTCTCTCTCACACACACACACACACACACACACGCAGAACAGCAGGAAGAGGAGAAGTATTTCTAGACAAAACACTAAGCGCCAAAACCATATAGTAATGCATCTAGAAAACTATTAAACTTCTCAAACATTAAAAATAAAAACTGACCATTTAAAAACTTTTTGCAACATATGATTAGAAGTCATCTCTAATATTGCAAGAGGTCTTACTGATTCATAAATAAAATCTGAATACTCCACCAGAAAAATGTGTAGAGGTTTGTTTATTCCTTCATTCATTCAACATTTTTAAAGCATCTACAATACTCCACCTGGTATCCAAATTTGACAGCACAGGAAAAAGAAGCACACATTAAAATGTGTGTGTGTGTGTGTGTGTGTGTGTGTGTGTGTGTGTGTGTACACATACACACATATACACCAGCCAATTAAGTATTATGGAAAATAAAAATATAAGCCGGGCACTGGCATTAAGTTGAGAAACAGTTGTCAAAGGTAGTTAGAGAAGGCCTCTTCTACTACAGTCATTAACTAACAATGAAATCAAATGTTCCATTTATAAACACTTGGCTTGGCAACCTCTATCAAAGTACCAATGATACTTATTTCATAAACCTAAAACAATTCTAAAATTTATGTGGAACCACGAAAGTCCCTGAATAGCCAAAGCAATCTTGTGAAGAACAAAGATGAAGCTATCATGCTCTCTAATTTCAAACTGTACTACAGAGCTGTAGCAATCAAAACAGTATGTAACTGGGAAAGGAACAGACACGTATATTAATGGAACAGAATAGACAGCCCAGAAATAAACTCAAGCTCATCCGGTCAATTAATCTGCAACAAAGATGACAAGAATATGAAACAGAGAAAACAAAGTCTCTTCAGTAAATATTGCTGAGAAAACTGGACAACCACATGCAAAAGAATGAAAGTGGACCACTTTCTTGCACCATGCACAATAATAAAATCAAAATGGATTAAATATCTAAGTGTAATACCTAAAACCATAAGACTCATGAAAGAAAACATAGGCAGTAATCTCATAGATATTGGTTTCAGCAATATTTTTTGGACCTGTCTCCTCAGGCAAGGGCAACAAAACCTAAAATAACTGATTAGGACTACATCAAACTAAAACTTTTGCACAGCAAAGGAAATCTTCAAAATGAAAAGGCAGGCTACTGAATGCAAGAATGTATTTTCAAATGATATATCTGATGAAGGGTGAATGTCCAAATTATAAGAAGAAAACTTCTACAAGTGAACACCAAAAAAAACAAGCAATCTGATTAAAAATGGGCAGAGGATCTCAATAGGCATTTTGCCAAGAAGACCTGCAGATAGCCAACACACAGGACAAGATGCTCATCACCCCAAATCAGGGAAATGCAAATCAAAACCACAATAAGACACCACTGCACACCTGTGAGAATGGCTAGTATCAAAAGACAAAAAGTAGCACATTTTGATGAGGATGTTGAAGAAAGGAAACCCTCATGCACTGATGGTAGGAAGGTAAATTGGTGTAGACACTATGGAAAACAGTATGGAGGTTCCTCAAAAAGTTAATAGGAATACCATGTGATCCAGCAACTCCATTTCTGGGCATTTATCCAAAGAAAATGAACACACCAATCTGGAAATACATATGCACCCATGTTCCAGTGCAGTATTGTTTGCCAAGGCCAAGATATGGAAGCAACATAATTGTCCATCAAGAGATGAATGGATAAAGAATATGTAGCAGGTATATACGTACATATATATATATATATATATATATATATATATATATATATACATATATACATATATATATGTATGTGTATATATATATATGTATGTGTACATATATATGTACGTATATATACATATAAAGACACACACACACACACACACACACACATATATATATATACACACAATTACAAAAAGATGAGATATTGCCATTTGCAACAAAGTACATTGTTGCCATTTGCAAGAAAACCTAGAGGGTTTTATGCTAAATGAAGTAAGTCAAAGAAAGACAAATGAAATATTGCTCAGTCATAAAAAAGAGTGAAATCTTGCCATTTGTTACACATGGATGGACCTAGCAGGTATTACTCTAAGTCAAATAAGTCAAAGAGAGAAAAACAAATAACATATGATTTCACTTATATATGTGGAATATAATCCTAAAGAAACCAAAACAACATAGAAACAGACTCGTAAATACAGTGAACAAACTGATGGTTACCAGAGGGGAGGTGGATGGAGGGATGGGTGAAATAGGTGATGGGGATTAAGAGATATAAACTTAGTTATCAAATAAGTCATGAGATGTTATGTAAAGCATAGAGAATATATTCGATAATATTGTACTAACTATACATGGTGACAGATAGTAACTAGACTTACTGTGATGGTCATTTCATAATGTATATAACCATCAAATCACCATGTGGTACAGGTAAATCCTATAATATTTTATATATCAACTATACTTCAATTAAAAAAAGAATTTAAGGAAGAATGACCACTAGTATTCAGGGAAATGCATAAAAATATTACAGTATAATTACTTTCCCTTCAAATTAATAACTGAAAGCAATTAGCAAATCTATTATTGGTCAGAGTCAAGTGAACACTTCTATATGAAAGTAAGTTAACTTTCACACAGATTCAGAGATTTCCCAAAGAAAAAGAGGCAAATATGACACAAATACATTGCCTTAAAATTCTAAATAAAATATAAAGAACTTGACAACTAAGGAAAAAAACAAAATATCTTTAATCCTAACATCCTGGTAGAGTTTTTTTTAAATATATATTCTTTTCTAGTCTTTTTTACATAGTTCTCATGATGCACATAAAATTTTGCCAATTACTTTTTTGGTAACCTAACACTTAATATTTCACATTTTCCTTTGTACCAGCAGAGCTATTATTTTATTGGGTAAATAAGTTGCTAGTGAATGGATATACACTTCCTCCCTGTTGAATTTCTAGATCTGTGGTCAATGGCTAATGGCAAGGCTGACAGTTTTACTCCTAATATAAGCCCTTCATCAGCCACATTTCATATGTAAAAACCAACAATAATCTAGTAAGAGTGGACAAAAATTTTGTTATAAAAAATTTTCCCCCACCAGTGATCATAGTCACACAAAATCCAATTCTATATTAACAAAATTTCATGAAACTTTAAAGTTTCAAACCTTCTTTGGGGTATCTTTGTCAATTACAGACAAAATTTACAGACCACTGGAGAAATAGATCTTTTCCTTTTACGTCACGGTTTATAAAAATTATTGGCATGAGCAGAAAACAACATAGTCAACATTTCTTTGCCTATTAATTAATGTTTGAAGATTCACAGGCAACACTGCTAACAATTTGAACAAATGTGTATTAGAACATTTACACAGCGTAGGAGGTTTACTATAGACTTGGCTCAAAGTTAAAAATAACGTCTCAGTTTATGGTATTTGCTAGCTTCTGTTTTAAGCATGTAATAGCTTTTTCTGAGCTATAAAAGGAAACCTATGCTAGAGAGGATGTATTATCAAAGTAAAAAATTGTTTAAAAACTGAGAAAGTGTAATCACTGTTGATATAGCATATTTCAGTAATTTTTCTTTCAAAAATTGTCCTTGACCAAATTACAGGTGCAATAGCATATTTGAAATTAATTTACTCTATTATTAGTCCTTTCAGCACACAAGCCGCAACCAGAAATGTCAAGAGTGCTACAGGATGTTATCATTGAACTTAATTTTATATTTTTAAATGTCTTAAAATTATCGTAGAGTTCTTATAGTAATAAAAAGGAAACAATCTTAAAAAAACTTTTATAACAAAGAGGTTTTTGGTTATTTTATGTCCAACTACCTAGGAGGTTTGTCAAGCAAAGAGGCACAACTCATTTTCCTTCTATAAAAAGACATAATTTCATTTTTAATTTCCATAATGAAAAGTAAAGTATATAACTTGATACCAAATAATTTCAGAAAAACAAACATTAAATATTAAACTTCAAGATGACATTTTAACAATTAAAGAGAGAGTAGCTGCTATTCAAAAGAAATTTATAAATTTTTGAAAGGATGTTTACAAATGTTTTAAGCATTAAGTGATTTTAATGCCTAAAACAATGTGTATCTATTCATCTATAAAATGTCTCTCAACTATATGCTGAAAATACTTAGAAGCACAATTTTCTAATCTACTTACAAATCGTTTAGTAGAAACTATCTTTCAATGAAAAGCTTGAGTGGATTTAACATACTCATCACAAATGTAATTATTTAATGACTTACAATTAATTTGTAATACCAACAGACTGACATGAGGGCAGACTGAAATTTCAGCAAAACCAATTATCTATTTGGTGAATAGTTTGGAAAATGAGTAGAACAATTCAACAAATTGAGTCAACATTACATTCCATTTCAGTCATCATGTCTTTGTGTGAGATAACTCTATCAAGTATGGCAAGCATTAAAACTAAATGTGATTCAACTAGTGTTTGGATTAACAATTTATGGTAATAGATGGAATATAACAAACGAATTATTGAAACATGCATCAACATGGATAAATCTCAAAATCACTTATCTGAAGGAAAAGAAACATACAAAAAAAAATGAGCAGTACATACTGTGTGATTTAATTTACACAAAATCTAGTCAAACTAATTTATAGTGATACAAAGCAGGCAATTGTTTGCCTGGAGATGGGATGGAGGAACGGATGGTAAGCAAAGGGTCAAGAACGAACTTTTTCTTTAAAGACAGTGAGGGAAATATTTATTGTCTTGACTGTGGTGATGGTTTCAAGAGTATGTATGTCACAAAGTATCCAACTGAACAAAGACATCCATGAACTGGTCAATGAATAGTCATTTACCCTACAAGGAACACAATCCTAAGTTAAAAGGAAGTATGGATGTACATTCAGCAACCTGGATAATAACAAAAGTAATTTGCTTTTTTGAGAGTAGCTGGACACAAAAGCGTAAGTGAAAGAAGGCATACAGAAAATAGTACAGTTTATTTGACTCTGGAAAAGGCAAAACTACAGGGACAAAAATTCAAATAGCAATTCCAGGGGCTGAATGAGAACAGGGGATTGACTATAAAGAGGCCTGGTATGGGGTGTTGGGGCAAGGTACTTATGTGGTTAGGAAAATGTTATGCATCTTGATTGTGGTAATGGTTACAGAACTGTATACATCGGCGGAAACAAACTGTCCTCTTTAAACCAGTGAATTTTACTGTACGCAAATTTTGTTTCTATAGGCTTACCTTTAAAGTCATCTTAAGAGCAGCCCATAGAATGGCCAAAACATCAAGTATTAAACAAGTATTTTTAAAAACTTAAGGTATAGTCAATCACAATGCTCTTATAAAAAATAAGTAGTACTGTCAATAACATCAATTCATCCTTCAATTTCTTTACAAAATTTTTTAATGTTTACTTTTGAGAGAGAAAGAGAGAGAGAATGAGTGAGGGACGGGCAGAGAAAAAGACATAGAATCCAAAGCAGGCTCCAGGCTCTGACCTGTCAGCACAGAGCCTGAGATGGGGCTCCAACTCATGAACAGTGACATCATGACCCAAGCCAAAGTTGGACGCGTAACCAACTGAGCCACCCAGGTGCCCCATCCTTCAGTTTCTATTTGTGTATGTCCATATGCTATATATGTTAACATTTGTGTGCATAATTTGTATCTAAATAATTAGATATGTAAAGGAGATGCAAGCTCAAATACTGTTTTACCCTAAAGCATAAATGCTCAAATCATTTACCACTTATCTTAGTTTGCTTCCAATTTTTCACTATCAAAAAAATTAATTCTCAAACTTCCATCTCTGTGTTTAGAGCTTTTATCATTATTTTGTGAGATTTTTTCCTTAGAAAACAAGAAGAAAAAAATTCAGATTAATGAGTCCAAAAAAAAAGTTGTATCTCATGAGATTTAGATATTCAAATCACTTCCCAAGTTATCAAACCACTTTATATCACTACAATGAATTAAAGTACATTTCTCTCTATTCTTGTGAGCAATGTTTGATGGAATTTTTTAAATCAGCAAATTAACTTTTAGCAAATGTCTCTCAGCAGCTATTAAAGTCTTACAAACATTGGTTTCACCTTTATTATATGCATTGATTTCCTTTTATTAAAGTATTTTTACATCCCTGAATAAGACAAACAACAACTGGAGTTATCTGCTGAAGTTGGCCCAGTGGTTTGTAGATGGTAATGGTTCATCACAGCCCAAAGCAGATTCCCAGGCACCTCTCTTGCCAGAACCTAGTCCTTCAAGTGGATTTGTTTTCTTCTTCTGAATGTGACACACTTTCCCTTCTTTTCTCAGGAAGCTGCTTTTCTTAAAAATTTTTTTAACATTTATTCATTTTTTTAATATGAAATTTATTGTCAAATTGGTTTCCATACAACACCCAGTGTTCATCCCAACAGGTGCCCTCCTCAATGCCCATCACCCACTTCCCCTCCCTCCCACCCCCCATCAACCCTGTTTATTTTCAGTTTTTAAGAGTCCCTTATGATAGAGACAGAGTGTGAGTGGGGGAGGGAAAGAGAGAGAGAGAGAAAGTGAGAAACAGAATCCAAGCAAGCTCCAGGCTCTGAACTGACAGCACAGAGCCCAACGTGGGGCTTGAACTCACGGACTGTGAGATCATGACCTGAGCTGAAGTCAGATGCTTAACCGACTGAGCCACCCAGGTGCCCCTGCTTTTCTTTCTCCATTTTTGTAACAGGCCATTTTCTTCAACTCCTTGAAAATGGTTGCCTGTTCTTCATTTTTTTGACACTGAGTAGGTCCTTACCACACTTATGTCCAATTATTTCCCAGAGCAAAAATGGCTTTCCCTTTGGAGATTTCAGGGCTCTGTACTTAAACTTTGAGATTTTCCACAGATCATTAAGTGATCAACCACACACTAAGTAAGGCAGGCTAGATTCCAGTTTATATCAGGAAGTCCAGAGCTGGCATCTAAGTAGGTTTTATTATCCATCCTGCCCATGTGAGAGCTTTTAAATAAACAAAAGAACCAAGTGGAATACATGTTAGAATATGAATCGATCCTGAGCCATCTAAGAGAGTTCAAGTTAACAACAGAACCACAAGGAATAAACAAACAAACCAATAAAGAAAACAGTCTTTGATACTTAAACCTAGCTAAGTGACTAAGATCCTTTGACTAACATTTCTTCCATCAGTTGTTTGACACCAACCATACCAAACTGTCAATACTAATTCAATAATGCTTACACTTTCCCTGGGGAAAGAAATCTGCAATTCTCAATTCTGATGATACATCAAAATGTTGTATAGAGCTTTACATGTAACATATAGGCCCCAAAACTCAGATACTCTTTTTAGTGCATTTGGGATGAAGATTGTACATCTATTCTTTAAAAAGCTCTATATATGGGTGCCTGGGTGGCTCAGTCCATTGAGCATCCAACTCTTGATTTCGGCTCAGGTCATGATCTCGAGGTTCATGAGTTCGAGCTCGACATGAAGCTCTGCACTGACAGTACAGAGACTGCTTGGGATTCTCTCTCCTTTCCCTCTGCCTTTCCCCCGCTTGTGTTCATGTGTGCGCACTCTCTCTCTCTTTAAAAAAATAAACAAATAAACACGAAAAACAAATTTTTAAAGCTCCATGTATTATTCTGATGCTAAGCCAACTTTTAAAACCATTGGTTTTAATTCTGGACACCAGATGAGCTTTGGAAAATATTCCTTTCCAGAAAGCTTAACAGAAAGAAAAAAAAAATGCTAAACTCTAGAAGTACCTAATCTTTATTTTCAGGGAGTTCATCAATTAGTGCATCAATTAAGACTAATGGACCACATTGCCAAGTATTAACAATCTTGGTACAAGCCCCAGGCTTGCTCTGTATGAGATGAAATTGTGTGTTAGGTAAAATGGGGACTGGAGATCATCTGTAGATTTCATCCATACTGCCTGTCCATCTCTACCAGCAGAAGCTAAACAATTGACAGCATGTACACTCAGTTTGATAAGGCAACCATTCCCTTATAAGGGGCAACTTGGTTTAATTGTGCAAGGCATACTAATATTTGGAGTGCCCAGAAATAATACAAAATTATTTGGAGATTTTGGAAAATGAAATAATCTTAAGTTTTAGTAAACTCATCTGTTCAGCTGTGTTCTACTTCCCATCAGGGTAAACTAAGCTCTGGAAAACAGCTTTGCCCAATGTAAATGGACAGTTGCAGACATGAATAGCCTGGAAAATAGAGAGGAAAGAGTGGCATGGAAAGTTCAACAATTTGGAGAGGCGGGCTATCTGTTCATTGATTACCAGGAGAAGGAGAATCTCTAAGGACACTGTAATCAGAAATGACCTGTCTTTGCCCAAAAAGTGGTTGAAATTTCAATGCTGTGGCTATGTGAATATGTTAGGATTTAAGAGAAAGATCATGGTGTCTGCAGAAAGAGCCATTTTACCTGGATAGCATGTCAGTGTTACTAAATAATTAATGTTGAGGGTTCAAATAGCACAGGTAACTGAACTCAATACAAGTTGGGATAATCCAACCATGAAATAGCCCCTGAGGCAACATCTACCTCACATATCATTTACTGCTATTGTGACTTTCAAGTTGGTCATATTCCCTTTTCACAACAGGTGTGCAGGATTTTACATATTGTTTTCTAGCTCCAAACCCACATTTCTTCCTCTACTCAGCAGTGACCTTGCAAACTAAGCTCACCAACTTCAAGGAAGCAAGTTAGCTTATTTCCTACCAGTTTCTGCCAGCATAAACCCTAGAGGGGGCTCAAAGAGGAAGTAGAGAGAAGGAACTTCCTCTCTGGTTCTTTCTGTTCCTATCAGTTTAGTTCCAGCCTTTGGCTTCCTTTGGCACTTCCAGACCAACCTCAGCTCATTCTTAGAGCTGTCAGAAACAGCCAGGAATGTCCCTTCCTCAGACATCTTAGTGTCTACGTTCTAGTAACCCCACCCCATTCCTTATGGATTCCTAAGTCCTACTTGTTTTCTGATGTTATTTTCTCTGCCCTTGTTTGCTGTTCCACTTTTCTCTTTCAGCCTTCCACAGCCTGTGTAACTAACTCCTTGTATCAAATCTCCTCTGTATGAAATGCTTAGTGTATGTATTCTTTTTGTCTCACAGGCAGGACCCTACCCCTTAAAGAGGGCAATCGGTGGTTTGCCTAGTATATTCAAAATGGAAGAAGAAAAACATTAATTCTGCTTTTGTTTAAACCTGATTTGTTCAAGCAACAAGCATTTATTAGGCATCTCTGTAAAGAGATGAGGGTCTCAGGTTTAAAATTAAATGACATAAGAGCCCTGAAACAAGATGGCGGAACAGCATGGAACTTTTTTGTGTGTCTTCCATCCATGAAATATAGCCAGACCAACACTAAACCATCCTACACACCTAGAAAACTGATTGGAGGGTTAACACAACAATCTGCACAACCTGAACCACAGAATTCAGCATGTACGTGACACAGAGAGGTGAACTTTGGGAGTGAGAGGCCAGCAGTGGGCAGGGAGCCACCTTTGCAGGCAGAGAGAGGACAGAGACTGGGGCAGGGGAGAATATGGGAAAAGCACCCCTCCCCAAAAGCAGCTGGAGAGAAAGTGGAAAATTGGAAACAGTTGCAGGGACTAAACTAAAAATGGAAAAAGGAAAAAGGAGAGGGTTTAAATTCCATTAAGACTGTAAACACGGGGAGCACAAAGACCGCAACTCCGCAGCTCGAAATCTGGCAGTGCTCTGGTGGGAAGGGCGAATCCCTGGGAACAGAGTGGGGTCTGGGCCATTCTCGGGCCACATGGGGAAAAGCAGCTCCACTGCTGGAAGGACATTTGGTAGAGACTGTTGAAGCCACCTGGCCCCAGCAGACCCCAGAAAATGGCCACATTTGCTGGTATTGGAACAAGGATGTTAAGTGTGAAGGCTGGTGCCAGATGTGTGTTGTGATTTTCCATAATCCCTGAAATAATGCTGCTACACTATCTTGAGAACTTCTTCTGGAATGGGCTGGCACCTGGCCACAGTCTCGGGGCACCAGCAACAGCAGGGTCCAGTGGGCATTCCTGGGTAGAGCCAACATTTGGCCATTGTTCATTTGGCCATCGCTCAGTGAGACCCTCCCACAGAGGGGTAGAACGGGTCAAAGCCGCAGTCCTTCAGAAGTAAAGGGCTGGGGAAAACAGCCGCATCTGAGACAAAATTCAGGAGAAAGGTAGTGCCTGGGGCTTGGTCACTGCCAGTGAAGAAGTAGAGAGTGGATAAAAGCTGAAGACAGGGGATGGGTGCGTGATTGCTGAACAATTCCCATTCTAGAGACTGAGTAGCTGGGTGATGCCATTTTCACCACTCCTGCTCATGTGCATATGCACATATGAGCCCAGCAACAATCCACCCCAGTAGGCTAGCAGCGCCATCTAGTGAAGAATGGAGCTGTTACACTGAGTCCCACAACTGGGCCAACCTCGCTCTTCAAGAACACAAGTCTAAGAGCCTACTTAGTTTATGGACTATGAAGGGCTTCATAGTATGACCTCTAGGGGAAAATGAAGTAATTTTAGTCCTGTTTCAATCTGTTAGCAGGTCCATATATTCAATTTTCTTTCTTTTTTTTCTTTTTTCCCTCTTTTACACTATTCTTTTTCCTGAATACAAAAAGAGAAAAAAATCATTTTTATTTTCAATTTTTATTAAAAATATTTTTCTTTATTTTTTACCCTATTTTTTACATTTGTGTAAATTTCTTCAAATTCTATCTTACATCATTCTATTTTAGTCTACTTCAGTGTGTTTATCTTTTCCAATTTTCAAATGAATCCCTTGTTTTCTTTTTTATTCTTTTTTCTCAGTTTCTTTTCTTTTTCTTGAATGCAGAAAGAGAAAAACTTCATTTTTACTTTCAATTTCTATTAGAAATATTTTTCTTTAATTTTTTACTATATTTTTTCCTTTTATGTAATATTTTCAAATTCTATTTTACTTCCAGCATTTTATTTTAGTCTACTATAGTATATTCACTTTTTCAAATTTTCAAACGATTTCATTTTTTTCCTATTTTTTCTCTTCTTTGTTTCTTTTTTCTTGAATAAAGAGAAAAAATTCATTTTTATTCTTAATTTTTATTAAAAATATTTTTATTTGTTTCCTGCTATATTCTTTAATTTTGTGTAAATTGTTTCAAATTCTATTTTACTCCAATCATCTCATTTTACTCTATTACAGTGTATTCGTTTTTTCAAATTCTCAAATGATATCCTTTTTTTCTCCCTTTTTTTTCTCTAATCTGTCAACCACTTTCAACACCAAGATGAAAACACACCTAGAATCTAGCATCATTTATTAGATTTTGTGTGTGTGTGTTTAATTTTTTAATTTTAATTTTTACAACTCATTAATTCCTTTTCTCCCTTCAAAATGATGAAACGAAGGAATTCACCCCAACAGAAAGAGCATGAGGAATCAACAGCCAGGGATTTAACCCAACACAGATACAAACAAGATGTCTGAATCAGAATTTTGAATCCCAATAATAAGAATGCTAACTGGAGTAAAAAATAGATTAGAATCCCTTTATGCAGAGATAAAAGAAGTAAAAAATAGAATGAAATTAAAAATGCTATAACTGAGCTGCAATCACAGATGGATGCAGCAGCAGCAAGGATGGATGAGGCAGAACAGAGAATCAGTGATACAGAGGACAAACTTACAGAGAATAAGGAAGCAGAAAAAAAGCGGGAGATTAAGGCAAAAGAGCACAATTTAAGAATTAGAGAAATCAGTGATTCATTAAAAAGGAACAACATCAGAATCACAGGGGTCCCAGAAGACGAAGAGAGAGAAATAGGGGTAGAAGGGTTATGTAAGCAAATCATAGCGGAAAACTTTCCTTACCTGGGGAAAGACACATACATCAAAATCCAGGAAGCACAGAGGACCCCCTTTAGATTCAACAAAAACTGACTATCAATAAGGCATATCATAGTCAAATTCACAAAACACTCAGGCAAGGAGAGAATCATGAAAGCAGCAAGGGAAAAAAAGTCCCTAATGTACAAGAGAAGACAGATCAGTTTTGCAGCAGACCTATCCACAGAAACTTGGTAGACCAGAAGGGAGTGGCAGGTTATATTCAATGTATGGAATCATAAAAATATGCAGCCAAGAATTCTTTATCCAGCAAGGCTGTCATTCAAAATGAAGGAGAAACAAAAAGTTTTCAAGACAAACAAAAATTAAAGGAGTTTGTGACCACAAAACCAGTCTTGCAAGAAATTTTAAGGGGGACTCCCTGAGGGAGAAAAGATGAAAAAAAAAAATATATATATATATATAGACAGATAGATATAGATAGATAGATATAGATATCTATATAGATATAGATATATAGATATATATATAGATCTATCTATATCTATATATATATAGATATATATCTAGATATCTATATCTATCTATAGACAGATAGATATAGATAGATAGGTATCTATATAGATATCTATATGATAGATATATAGATACCTATCTATCTATATCTATATAGATATATATATATGATAGATATCTATATAGATCTATATAGATATATAGATAGATATAGATATAGATATAGATATAGATATAGATATAGATATAGATATATAGATATAGATATAGATAGATAGATATAGATAGATAGATAAATACCAAAAGAGACAAAGATTAGAAAGGACCAGAGAACACCACCAGAAACTCCAACTCCACAAGCATCATAATGGCAATAAATTCCTACCTTTCAGTAATCACTCCAAACGTCAATGGACTCAATGCTCTAATCAAAAGACATAGGGTAACAATATGGATAAGTAAACACGATCTATCTATATGCTGTTTATAAGAGACCCACTTTAGACCTAAAGACACCTTCATATTGAAAACAAGGGGATGGAACACCATCTATCATGCTAATGGTCAACAAGAGAAAGCTGGAGTAGCCATACTTATATCAGACAATCTAGACTTTAAAATAAAGACTGTATCAAGAGATGCAGAAGGGCATTATGTCATAATCAAGGGGTGTATCCACTAAGACCTAACAATTATAAACATTTATGTGCCAAATATGAGAGCACCCAAATATATAAATCAATTAATCACAAACATAAAGAAACTCATTGATAGTAATACCATCATAGTAGGAGACTTCAACACCCCACTCACAGCAATGGAGAGATCATCTAATCAAAAAATCAACAAGCAAATAATGGCCTTGAATGACATGTAGACCAGATGGACTTAACAGATATATTCAGAACATTTCATCCTAAAGCAGCAGAATATACATTCTTCTCCAGTGCACAAGGAACGTTCTCCAGAATAGACCATATACTGGGGCACAAATTAGCCCTAAGTAAGTACAAAAATATCGAGATCATATCATGCATATTTTCAGACCACAACGTTATGAAACTCAAAATCAACCACAAGAAAAAATTGGAAAGATAAGAAACTTCTGGAGACTGAAGAACATCCTACTAAAGAATAAGGGGATAACCAAGCAGTTAAGGAGGAAATTAAAAATTATAGGGAAGTCAATGAAAATGATAACACCACAAACCAAAACCTCTGGGACCCAGTAAAGGTGGTCATAAGAGGAAAGTATATAGCACTCCAGGCCTTCCTAAACAAGGAATAAAGATCTCAGATACACAACCTAACCTTAGGTCTTAAGGGGCTGGAAAAAGAACAGGAAATAAAACCCCAAACCAAAAGAAGATAGGAAATAATAAAGATTAGAGCAGAAATCAATGTTATGGAAAACCAAAAAAACAAACAAACAAAAAAAAACAAAAACAAACTACCAAAAAAAAAAAAAAAAACTAAACACAAAAACAGTAGAACAGATCAATGAAACCAGAAGCTGGTTCTTTGAAAGAATTAACAAAATTGATAAACCACTAGCCAGTCTGATCAAAAAGAAAAAGGAAAGGACCCAAATAAATAAAATCAAGAATGAAAGAGGAGAGATGACAACCAACACAGCAGAAATAAAAACAATACTAAGATAATATTATGAGCAATTATATGCCAATAAATGGGCAATCTGGAAGAAAAGGACAAATTCCTAGAATCATATACACTACCAAATCTGAAACAGGAAGAAATAGAAAATTTGAGCACACCCATAACCACTAAGGAAATCGAATAAGTAATAAAAAATCTCCCAAAAAACAAGAGTCCAGGGCAAGATGGCTTTCCAGGGGAATTCTACCAAACATTTAAGGAGGAGTTAACACCTATTCTCTTGAAGCTCTTCCAAAAAATAGAAATGGAAGGAAAACTTCCACACTCTTTCTATGAAGCCAGCATTACCTTGATTCAAAAACCAGACAGAGACCCCACTAAAAAAGGTCAACTATAGGCCAATTTCCCTGATGAACATGGATGCAAAAATCCTCAACAAGATATTAGCCAACTGGATCCAACAATACATTAAAAAAATTATTCACCATGACCAAGTGAAATTCATACCTGAGATGCAGGTCTTGTTCAATATCTGCAAAACAATTAATGTGATTCATCACATCAATAAAAGAAAGGACAAGAACTATATGGTCTTCTCAATAGATGCAGAGAAAGCATTTGACAAAATACAACATCCTTTCTTGATAAAAACCCTCAAGAAAGTAGGGATAAAAGGAGCATACTTCGAGATCATAAAAGCCATATATGAACAACCCAATGCTAATATCATCCTCAATGGGGAAAAACTGGGAGCTTTCCCCCTAAGGTCAGGAACAAGACAGGGATGTCTACTCTAGCCACTTATTCAACAATGTATTGGAAGTCTTAGCCTCTGCAATGAGACAACACAAAGAAATAAAAGGCATCCAGATTGGCCAGGAGGAGGTCAAACTTTCACTCTTCTCAGATGACATGATACTCTATATGGAAAACCCAAAAGATTCAACCAAAAAACTGCTAGAATTGATTCATAAATTCAGCAAAGTTGCAGGATATATAATCAACACACAGAAATCGGTTGTATTCCTATACGCCAACAATGAAGTGACAGAAAGAGAAATCAAGGAATCGATCCCTTTTACAGTTGCACAAAAAAACCATAAAATACCTAGAAATAAGTCTAACCAAAGAGATGAAAAATCTATACACTGAAAACTATAGAAAGCTTATGAAAGAAATTGAAGAAGACACACAAAAAAAATGGAAAAAGATTCCATGCTCCTGGATAGGAAGAAGAAATATTGTTAAAATGTCGATACTACCCAAAGCAATCTACACATTCAATGCAATCCCTATCAAATTAACACCAGCATTCTTCACAGAGCTAGAACAAATAATCCTAAAATTTGTATGGAACCAGAAAAGACCCCGAATAGCCCAAGCAATCTTGAAAAAGAAAACCAAAGCAGGAGGCATCACAATCCCTGACTTCAAGCTATACTACAAAGCTGTAATCACCAAGATAGTATGGTACTGAATAAGAACAGACACTCAGATCAATGGAACAGAATAGAGAACCCAGAAATGGACCCACAAACTTATGGCCAACTAATCTTTGACAAAGCAGAAAAGAATATCCAATGGAATAGAGAGAGCTTTTCAGCAAGTGGTGCTGGGAAAACTGGACAGCGACATGCAGAATGAACCTGGACCACTTTCTTGTGCCATACACAAAAATAAACTCAAAATGAATGAAAGACTTCAATGTAATACAGGAAGCCAAAACCCTTGAGAAGAAAGCAGGCACAAACCTCTTAAATCTTGGCCTCAGCAACCTCTTACTCAACACGTCTCCAGAGGCAAGGGAAACAAAAGCAAAAATGAACTATTGGGACCTCATCAAAATAAAAAGCTTTTGCACAGCGAAGAAAACAATCAGCAAAACTAAAAAGCAACTGACAGAATGGCAAAAGGTATTTGAAAATGGCATATAAGATAAAGGGTTAGTATCCAAAATCTATAAAGAACTTATTAAACTCAACACCAAAAAACAAATAATCCAGTGAAGAAATGGGCAAAAGACATGAATAGACACTTCTCCAAAGAAGACATCCAGATGACCAACCGACACATGAAAAAATGCTCCACATCACTCATCATCAGGGAAATATAAATCAAAACCACAATGAGATGCCACCTCGCACCTGTCAGAATGGCTAACATTAACAACTCAGACAACAAGAGATGTTGGCGAGGATGCGGAGAAAGAGGATCTCTTTTGCACTGTTGGTGGGAATGCAAGCTGGTGCAGCCACTCTGGAAAACAGTATGGAGGTTCCTCAAAAAACTAAAAATAGAACTACCCTACGACCCAGTAATCGCACTACTAGGCATTTATCCACGGGATACAGGTGTGCTGTTTCAAAGGGTCACATGCACCCTCATGTTTATAGCAGCACTATCAACAATAGCCAAAGTATGGAAAGAGCCCAAATGTCCATCGATGGATGAATGAAAAAAGAAGTGGTATGTGGTATACATATATATATCTATATATATCTATATCTATATCTATATAGATAGATAGATATAGACACACACACACACACACACACACACACACACACACACACACACACACAATGGAGTATTACTCGGCAATCAAAAAGAATGAGATCTTGCCATTTGCAACTACATGGATGGAACTTGAGGGTATTATGCTAAGTGAAAGTAGTCAGAGAAACACAAAATTCATATGACTTCACGCATATGAGGACTTTAAAAGACAAAACAGAGGAACATAAGGAAAGGGAAATAAAATTAATATAAAAACAGGGAGGGGGACAAAACAGAAGAGACTCATAAATATGGAGAACAAACTGAGGATTACTGGAGGGGTTTTCGGATGGGGGATGGGCTAAATGGGTAAGGGGCACTAAGGAATCTACTCCTGATGTCACTGTGGCACTATATGCTAACTAATTTGGATATACATTTTAAAAAATAAAAAATAAAACAAGTTAACAAAAAAAAGAAAAAAAAAGAAATGTACGTCAACCTAAAATATATGACAACTCAGATTCCTTGAACTGGCATATTTTTATTTAGTAATTTGACCTTCAGAATCAGAAGATTCAATTGATACCCTATGACATTTAGATAATATAAAAAGATTTTTAAAAACCTTTATTCAATTAAAAAAATAAAATTAATGATTTAATTCAAACACACAAGTAAAATTCAATAGTAAAATTTATTGAGAGTATAAAATAAGGTAAAAGTTATACTTATTATTTACTTCCTCAGACCTATTTAAGGTAACTGCTGAGATTTTCAACTATTAACTCTGCTTCTGAGTCATCATCCAAAGTCTACTCATGTTTTTGTAATATTAGCCTCTCAAGATCACACTGTCCTGAGTCCCATTTTCTACCTATTTTTGACCCAAGACCACAGCCTCCTTGCATCCATGTACTTAAGGAAAGTGGTCAAGTGACAGGGATCCTCAGTTCCTGGGTACCAAGAGCCGGGGTGGGCCAACTACCAAACCCCTCAGATGACTCAGAGTACTCCTGTGTAAATTTTTATGTTTGTACTCTGGCAATTTTAATAGGTCTCAGGTAAGAAATGGCTGGATGACTTTCTCATGTTCCATGGAGTGCTCAGTGTGACATACATTCCTAATTTTGAGTTTACGGTAATAATGCAACTTTTCTCACAGTCCAAATTTAACATTGCATGATAAGATATAAGTATTTTCTGCATAAAACCTACACTCTCAACTCAGCAAAGTCTCATTCACATGGCTTGATATTCTCTCTCTCTCTCTCTCTCTCTCTCTCTCTCTCTCTCATTCTTATTTGTCTATCCAGCTTCCCACAGTTTCCTTCAATGCTTAGAGCCCCTGGGTCTTCCAACACTCCATGTAGAAGGAATTTACACCCTATTGTGTCTCTTTTCTCAAGATTTATTTTGAATTTTTTAAGCCACTAGGTACTATTGTATCCATCAGAGTTCATAAGATGTCAGCTTTAAAAGCTGTGCACTTTTTGAAACTAAGCAGTTATTACGGGTGCTGCAAAGAGCTTTTTATTTAGACATCTAGAAAAAGCACAATACTCAGGAAATTCTAGAGTATAGTTTGACTTAAGAGAAGAATATATCTATTCTTTCTGATCATTTATTTGAGATATCTTTGAAGCAGTGTTAGAAGTCTGCATGGTAGCTATGTGTTTCCAATTAGGTTCTCAGATTTTCTTGAGAATATTAAAATATATTCATTTACTTTACAGTTATTCCTAGTGTGTATATGAAAGGGGAGGGGAGGGAATCTAACAAGTAACATAAAATCTGCCCATCTCTTAAGAAGATAGTGAAAAAAAAACATTATCAGAAACGTCCTTCAGAAATCAAAAGTAGACTGTATAGGTTCTATGTCATTTAAAAAGTATATTAATGTAAATAACAGGTTTCCATTATATACATGCAAAGATCTTGCTCATGTCCTAATTCATGCCCTCTTACTACCTTGACCTCTTTACTAAGTAACTTTTTCCCCTAAACCCTTATTCCAAACTATTCTTCACACAATTACATCCTTATTTCTCAAAATTCAAGTAAGTCATTCCATGTTTTAAATTTTCTTTGGTTCTCCATTGATACAAAGATTTTAAAAATTTTGCTTTACTTTATTATTCATTCAAAATATACTACAGTCTTTATTCATAAGTATACATCTTTCCTATTTCTGTACTATTATCCTCTACTATTATCCCCCTGCAATTTAAAAGGCACATAGAAGGTAGCCTGATAAATATTTATAAGTTATTTTACTCTGATATCTCATAACAAAAGAAAACACATGGAGAGGTACCTGGGTGACTCAGTAGGTTAAGCATCCAACTTCAGCTCAGGTCATGATCTCATGGTCCATGGGTTCGAGCCCTGTGTCAGGCTCTGTGCTGACAGCTCAGAGCCTGGAGCCTGCTTTGGAGTCTGTGTCTCCCTCTCTTTCTGCTTTCCCCTGCTTGCTCTCTGTTTCCTTTTCTGTCTCTCAAAAATAAATAACACTAATAAATAATTTAAAAAAAGAAAACACATGGAAAATAGATAATTATCTTTGTCCCTTTTATTTCAGACAAAGCAATAGACAAATTCAGGAGCCTTTGTGGCTGACTGCATGGATGGGGTGAATAAAGAAGAGACTGCAAGATGCCCACATTATGGACTAGAACAACTAATTGGATTGTGGGGTCCTTCCTTCAAGTAGTGACAAGAGAAGGAGAGACAAAGTGAGGGAGAAGATACAGATTTAGAGACCTCCAGTTAATAGATCATTCTTCAAGTCATTTTCTGTCCAAGGAGAATGTGTGGAATGAGAAAATAGAGTCTGAGGAACAGCACATATGAGGAAGAGAAACCCTACAAAGGCTGGGTAGAAGAATCAGAGAGGAAGGGTGACAAGGAAGCAAAGAGGTGTTTTTTGGAGAGAAAGATTCCAAAACTGAGGTAATTAAGTTAGATAAGCACCAAAAAGTTTAGCATGAAACTTGAGCATTCAAATTAGCAACAATTAATTCTGGTGCTTTGTGAGGGACTGAAGCTTGAAGACTGTGGAATCAAGTAAAGAAGGTGGCAAAAAAACGGAAACTGCAGTGTAATCTAGTCTTTCGAGAAGTTGGACCTCTTTTTTGAACAGAAAAGAAAGTTGCATAGGGTAAATTCTGGTACATAGTTGCCTCAAGAGAAAGAGGTTGAATGTAGACAAGAGCGGGAAACCTAAGGAAAAAAGGCGGGGAGTACAAACGCAAGTAACTTGGTACATTTGGAGGCAGACACTAAAGGAGGCTTCCATCTTAGGGCTTCTCCTTTCTCTGGGATTGAAATGAGTTGTGGATGGATATCTTGGATTTACAGTGACCATTAGCAATGATAAGCCTAAGAGGGATGTGATTATATTCATAAACAGAAAAGTGAATATGTAAGAATAGAGGGTAAATATGAAGACACAACTGAAAAGCATGGAGGCAAATTACACAAGACCTTAACCATATTCAGAAAAGAATATGGTCCTGTAGAGAAAAGAGCAATTTGCACCATCAAGCAATCAGCCCTTCACTGATTCAATGATGCTCAGTACTCCCCAACTCCTCTTTATCTACTCAGTCAGAGGCGAATTTTCCAATTAGTCTTCACCACTTGCCCACTGTTTCCTCCAAACTTAGGCCAACTGCATTCCTGATGACATCACTGACAATGCAGTAGAGAGGAGTAACAGGGAGAATATGGATAGATTCATGCAAACAAAAGCTGGAAAACATAATTATTATATTCTTTGAGGCAGAGGAGGTCATCCCTTAATCTGAGTGCTTGCACATGAGTAAAACCCAGCAAGAAGAACTAACTGTTCCTCTGCATCCAAGAGAGAGGACATCTCTAGATCACTTTAACTTGGAAATGCTGTCAAGACCATCCTACTAAGGAGCATGTGTGCTACTTGCTGCTGTAGGTGCTAATGGGCATATGGTGTACAAATAATTTGTATTTGGCATCCTCCAAGAGTGGTACTTTCAAAATAGGAAACAAAGAAGAGACAATGTGTGCCAAGGTATGTCCTCTGAGCAAATGTATTTATGGAAACCTCCGTTGTGCAGGAGGCAGAAGACCTATTATCCCATCTAACAAACTGGAGTAAACAGCTCATTAAATTCATACAGCACACTTATGTGAGAGAGCAAGCATGGAAATCAAAAATAAAATAAAGAGATTGTATGTTTCCAGTGGAAATCTGTTTAAAACATATCAGGAAGAGGCCAAGTTAGGTTTAGGTTTCCTGTACATAGTAACTAATCTGGTCACTTATAGAATGGTTTTCATTAACAGTCATGGAACATCATCATAAAGGAAGCCTTGACTGGAAGACAGGAATGGTCCGTGGAAATATGGACAAATGATGGCGAAGATCAAGAGTAAGTTTAGGGACACAGTTTTTCTTTTTTAAGTTATGTTCCACCCAGCTAAAACAGAGATCCTTTCAAAATGTGAATCATGATATGCACTATGAAATCACTCTAAGAAATCATGGGTGCTACAAGATACAATCCTGATCAAGTTTGTTTTTTTTTTTTTTTTAAGGTTTGTAATTGTTCTGTCATTGAGTTACAATTCTTTATTTAATTAAATTATCTGAACATCAACCAATGTACCTTTCCTTTGATAAGACAAAAAAATCCATTTGGTTAATACTTTTACTTATTTTACCAATGAATTCCAAGCTTTCAACTAGGTGTTACTTTTCAGGTCATGCCTTCCTTTTTTAAAATATAGTGTTTGATAAACAAATCTATTCATTTCTGGACAAGCTCTTCTTTCTCATATCCCATGATGAAACATGAATTCTTTAACCTTTCCTGACATTTTTTGCCTTAAGTTCTTAAAATCTCAGAGATCCTATTCCAGGACCTCATCTCTTTTCCCTCTGCACATTAATGCTTGCACAGAACCTGGAATATAGTTGAGTGAATCATCTTGAATTAAGAAACCTAATCAATCAGGGTACCTGAGTGGCTCAGTCAGTTGAGCATCCAACTCGTGATTTCAGCTCAGGTCATGATCCCAGGGTGGTGGGATGGAGCCCCACATTGGGCTCCATGCTGAGCATGGAACCTGCTCAGGATTCTCTCTTTCTCTCCTTCTACTCTTCTACCCTTCTTCCCCACTTGCAATCTCTAAAATAAAATTTGAAAAAATTAAAACAAAATAAATCCAATTAATCAAGGTCTATGGACTTCTGCTTTCAAATCCAAAATAGATGCATAAAACTTAATCTTACATTCATTTGGCTGGGGCTCGCCAATTTATGAGAACATGGTAATTTTTTAATGTTATAGTTGTAAATTTACATTTATTGCAACATATTCAACTGCTCATGACTCCAGGAACACTGAAAGCTTCATGAGGATAGAGAAGATGTCTATTTTTATTTCCTATTCTTTTTCCAACACTAGTGTATCTAAGTCTGTGTATGCTCTATGAACATTTGTAGAACTTGTAGAATCATGACAATAATGTATCTCATTTTGCACAATGCTTGCCTGAAAGGCTCAATGTTGGGCAAACTGACAGAAGTAACCAATGCCAAGGCCTGCGAGGTGCAGAGCCGTGCTCCCAGTTAAGGGGTGATCACATTGGAGAGGGTGATGGAAGGTAAGCTTGGGGCTGACCACTGGATAAACTTCCCGTGTGGAGTAGTAGCAAGATGAGGGGACAGGAAAGCAATCACATCCACATCAAAGGGATTTCTGTACTCAGGAGTGGAGGACAGAATCAAGAACCATGGAAAAGTACATAATTAACGACTATAATAGCATGGCAGGTCACAAGAACGAATTTAAAAATGTCCAATTGTGGGGAAGAGGGGCCAAAGTAGTAACATAGCTTTATTCTGGAAGGAATGTTCCTACGCCTGTATGATATTTCCAGTGCTGGACACAGGGGAGCTGACCTCTGGAAGGGCTGGGACCCAAAAGCAGTTTATGAAAAATAAAATTAAAACTGTTCTGAAAGAAATGCTTAAAAACTGAGAATAAACTGAGGGTTGATGAGGGGTGGAGGGAGGGGAAAGTGGGTGATGGGCATTGAGGAGGGCACCTGCTGGGATGAGCACTGGGTGTTGTATGGAAACCAATTTGACAATAAATTTCATATTAAAAAAATGAAATAAAAACATCACCTTTCTGGTCTTTACATGTGCCTGGGCCACTGGAGGCTGCTTATGGGCTGTGTCAAATTATTTTTTCTTACACTTTCTTTTGTTAATGTAGTGTCCCTGATAAACATTGTTACTGATGACCAAGACAAAGTTCTTCCAAAGCAAATCCCTCAAATCTGATTTTCCATTTCCAGCTACCAGACTAACTCATTCATTCTACCTAGAACATACATTTCCCTGCTTTGCTTGTTTTTTTTTTTAATTCTTTTAACAACATTTGAGCAAGGGTCAGAAAGTTCCGTGGGACTACAGATACAGCAGAGAACAAGATAATGGTTGAGTGTTTATTTTGGACCGGAGTACTGCATAAGTACTCTGCACAGATTTACTAATCACAGTAGCACCATGACGCTCATTTATTATTATCCTTAGTTACAAATGAGGAATCAGAGAAACAGAGCTTAAATTTCCCAAGATCCTGCAGACTTAGGAAAGAATATGTGTATGAGGCACATAGTTACTTAATAAACACATAATGAGGGCTCACCATGTACCTCCTACATAAGTGTACATCTTGCTGCTCTGCATTGGCTAGACCAATCCTCAAACCAGTCAACCAGTCTACCACTTGCTTTGGAACATTCTTATTTCCAGTTCTGTATATCCTTCTGTCTGAGAATTCCTTTTTTCTTTTGAAAAAGATTCCTTTGAAACCACCCTGATTCATGAAGCGTTTCTCCTTTGCTTCAGAAGATGGTCACTTCTCTAGTCTCTACTGACTGCTGCATGTAATTTCTCTAAAATCCAATCCAATTCCATCCAGCATTACTTTTTAATTATTTCCATGTGTATGTCAACATACCATAAGCCAGATAATGGCAGGAATTCTATCACATATCCTTTGTATTGTCCATGGGGTTTAGCAGTGCCAGACTCCTGGAAGTTTCTACAAAGTTCTAGATTAGAACTCCCCTCTATTTAATGGATCTTGATAAAGATATTCTATAGTTCACCTAATGTTTAAAGGGTACTTTCTTGTGGCACCTGTGATGCTCAGTCGGTTAAGCATCTGACTCTTGATTTGGGCTCAGATCATGACCTCACGGTTTGTGGGTTCAAGCCCTGCTGCCGGATCTGCACTGACAGCATGGAGCGTGTTTAGGATTCCCTCTCCCTCTCAAAATAAACTTTAAAAAAAATAAAGGGTGTTTTCTCTCTTTGCCTCATGCTTCTTTATATTTAGAGAGACAAAGTTTTTTTTTTTAATATTTTAATTCCTCATTTTCAAAACAGTCATTAAAGATGCAGAAAAGCTACTGGGAAGGAATATTTGAAATGAAGGAGAGCCTTGAAACTTGATCATCTTTTTCTTTTTCATGATCCGTGACATTGTTAGGATTGAAAGGAGCTAAAAGGTATTATTTTAGTTTCTGTACCTAAATTAATTTAATGCCATGCTCCAAAGAATGACATTTCAAATGCCTTGGAGCAAAAGATGTATTTCACTATTATTATTGAACTCAAAATGCAGTCATCCTCCAAAATGGGCCCGCTTCTCATTAAACTGATTTCAAAGTAGCTTTGTTTTTTCTTTTTCTTTTCTTTTTTTTTTTCAATTATACATGCCCATCTATTCTCTAAATCCTTTTGCCTGACTTAAAACATGCCCATTTTCTGACAGGTCTCTAATCTCTTAGAAGCTCATTTGAGAACTTTAGTGACACTCTCTCTGTGACACAGTTTCACATGTCCATAGCCTTAACATCCCTGAATGTAGGAAGCTGCTGATTCTCTGGTCTGTGTCAGATCCTAGCACTTAAATTTCTCTTTTCCAGGCTGCTGACAGCTAATTTCAAGTGCCTTCCCTCTCACTTTTCTTTCCAGACATCCAGGTCAACTGGGGTTCAGTAGCTGGAAAGATCTCTCCATTCTCCTTCCTCACAGCCAAGGTCATATCCTGTAAGACTGACAACCAAAGCAAGAAGCAGATGGAGGTCTTTCGTTGGTGGATGTGGATTTATGATGAACAATTGTAACAAAGGCTGTGATTCACAAAGAGCCTCAGACTCTAACAGTAACGGGAGATGTGTGTGTACCTCCTTCCTGCTCCTTAGCATTTATGCAGCCAGTGGGCATATCCACACAGCCCTCAGGGCCTCAGTTTCATCTCCTGGGAAATAAGCATGATCATATCTATGTAGCAAGATTGCTGCAATAATTACACAAAGTCATAAATGCAAACAAAAAGTAGAAATGGAAGCAGGAAAAATATAAACTGGACTTTTAAATGTGAGGATTTTGGAGAGTGCCGGAAGATGGCGGCGTAGGAGGACGCGGGGCTCACAGCGCGTCCTGCCGATCACTTAGATTCCACCTACACCTGCCTAAAGAACCCAGAAAACCACCAGAGGATTAGCAGAAGGGAGTCTCCGGAGTCAAGCGCAGACGAGAGGCCCACGGAAGAGGGTAGGAAGGGCGGCGAGGCGGTGCGCGCTCCACGGACTGGCGGGAGGGAGCCGGGGCGGAGGGGCGGCTCGCCGGCCAAGCAGAGCCCCCGAGTCTGGCTGGCAAAAGCGGAGGGGCCGGACAGACTGTGTTCCGACAGCAAGCGCGACTTAGCGTCTGGGAGGTCATAAGTTAACAGCTCTGCTCGGAAAGCGGGAAGGCTGGAGGACAAAGGGAGGGAGAGCTGCTGAGCCCCGGGACGGCAGAGCTCAGCTTGGCGGGGAACAAAGGCGCCAGCGCCATCTCCCCCGCCCATCCCCCAGCCAAAATCCCAAAGGGAACCAGTTCCTGCCAGGGAACTTGCTCGCTCCGCGCAAACACCCAACTCGGTGCTTCTGCGGAGCCAAACCTCTGGCAGCGGATCTGACTCCCTCCCGCTGCCACAGGGCTCCTCCTGAAGTGGATCACCTAAGGAGAAGCGAGCTAAGCCTGCCCCTCCAGCCCCCGTGCACCTTGCCTACCCACTCCAGCTAATACGCCACATCCCCAGCAACACAAGCCTGGCAGTGTGCAAGTAGCCCAGACGGGACACGCCACCCCACAGTGAATCCCGCCCCTAGGAGAGGGGAAGAGAAGGCACACACCAGTCTGACTGTGGCCCCAGCAGTGGGCTGGGGGCAGACATCGGGTCGGACTGCGGCCCCGCCCACTAACTCCAGTTATACACCACAGCACAGGGGAAGTGCCCTGCAGGTCCTCACCATGCCAGGGACTCTCCAAAATGACCAAACGGAAGAATTCCCCTCAGAAGAATCTCCAGGAAATAACAACAGCTAATGAACTGATCAAAAAGGATTTAAATAATATAACAGAAAGTGAATTTAGAATAATAGTCATAAAATTAATCGCTGGGCTTGAAAACAGTATACAGGACAGCAGAGAATCTCTTGCCACAAAGATCGAGGGACTAAGGAACAGTCACGAGGAGTTGAAAAACGCTTTAAACGAATTGCAAAACAAAATGGAATCCACGATGGCTCGGCTTGAAGAGGCAGAGGAGAGAATAGGTGAACTAGAAGATAAAGTTATGGAGAAAGAGGAAGCTGAAAGAAAGAGGGATAAAAAAATCCAGGAGTATGAGGGGAAAATTAGAGAACTAAGTGATACACTAAAAAAAAATAATATACGCATAATTGGTATCCCAGAGGAGGAAGAGAGAGGGAAGGGTGCTGAAGGGGTACTTGAACAAATTATAGCTGAGAACTTCCCTGAACTGGGGAAGGAAAAAGGCATTGAAATCCAAGAGGCACAGAGAACTCCCTTCAGACGGAACTTGAATCGATCTTCTGCACGACATATCATAGTGAAACTGGCAAAATACAAGGATAAAGAGAAAATTCTGAAAGCAGCAAGGGATAAACGTGCCCTCACATATAAAGGGAGACCTATAAGACTCGTGACTGATCTCTCCTTTGAAACTTGGCAGGCCAGAAAGGCTTGGCACCATATCTACAGTGTGCTAAACAGAAAAAATATGCAGCCGAGAATCCTTTATCCAGCAAGTCTGTCATTTAGAATAGAAGGAGAGATAAAGGTCTTCCCAAACAAACAAAAACTGAAGGAATTTGTCACCACGAAACCAGCCCTACAAGAGATCCTAAGGGGGATCCTGTGAGACAAAGTACCAGAGACATCACTACAAGCATAAAACATACAGACATCACAATGACTCTAAACCCATATCTTTCTATAATAACACTGAATGTAAATGGATTAAATGCGCCAACTAAAAGACATAGGGTATCAGAATGGATAAAAAAACAAGACCCATCTATTTGCTGTCTACAAGAGACTCATTTTAGATCTGAGGACACCTTTAGATTGAGAGTGAGGGGATGGAGAACTATTTATCATGCTCCTGGAAGCCAAAAGAAAGCTGGAGTAGCCATACTTATATCAGACAAACTAGACTTTAAATTAAAGGCTGTAACAAGAGATGAAGAAGGGCATTATATAATAATCACAGGGTCTATCCACCAGGAAGAGCTAACTATTATAAATGTCTATGCACCAAATACCCGAGCCCCCAGATATATAAAACAATTACTCATAAACATAAGCAACCTTATTGATAAGAATGTGGTCATTGCAGGGGACTTTAACACCCCACTTACAGAAATGGATAGATCATCTAGACACACAGTCAATAAAGAAACAAGGGCCCTGAATGATACATTGGATCAGATGGACTTGACAGATATATTTAGAACTCTGCATCCCAAAGCAACAGAATATACTTTCTTCTCGAGTGCACATGGAACCTTCTCCAAGATAGATCATATACTGGGTCACAAAACAACCCTTCATAAGTTTACAAGAATTGAAATTATACCATGCATACTTTCAGACCACAATGCTATGAAGCTTGAAATCAACCACAGGAAAAAGTCTGGAAAACCTCCAAAAGCATGGAGGTTAAAGAACACCCTACTAACGAATGAGTGGGTCAACCAGGCAATTAGAGAAGAAATTAAAACATATATGGAAACAAACGAAAATGAAAATACAACAATCCAAACGCTCTGGGATGCAGCGAAGGCAGTCCTGAGAGGAAAATACATTGCAATCCAGGCCTATGTCAAGAAACAAGAAAAATCCCAAATACAAAATCTAACAGCACACCTAAAGGAAATAGAAGCAGAACAGCAAAGGCAGCCTAAACCCAGCAGAAGAAGAGAAATAATAAAGATCAGAGCAGAAATAAACAATATAGAATCTAAAAAAACTGTAGAGCAGATCAACGAAACCAAGAGTTGGTTTTTTGAAAAAATAAACAAAATTGACAAACCTCTAGCCAGGCTTCTCAAAAAGAAAAGGGAGATGACCCAAATAGATAAAATCATGAATGAAAATGGAATGATTACAACCAATCCCTCAGAGATACAAACAATTATCAGGGAATACTATGAAAAATTATATGCCAGCAAATTGGACAACCTGGAAGAAATGGACAAATTTCTAAACACCCACACTCTTCCAAAACTCAATCAGGAGGAAATAGAAAGCTTGAACAGACCCATAACCAGCGAAGAAATTGAATCGGTTATCAAAAATCTCCCAACAAATAAGAGTCCAGGACCAGATGGCTTCCCAGGGGAGTTCTACCAGACATTTAAAGCAGAGATAATACCTATCCTTCTCAAGCTATTCCAAGAAATAGAAAGGGAAGGAAAACTTCCAGACTCATTCTATGAAGCCAGTATTACTTTGATTCCTAAACCAGACAGAGACCCAGCAAAAAAAGAGAACTACAGGCCAATATCCCTGATGAATATGGATGCAAAAATTCTTAATAAGATACTAGCAAATCGAATTCAACAGCATATAAAAAGAATTATTCACCATGATCAAGTGGGATTCATTCCTGGGATGCAGGGCTGGTTCAACATTCGCAAATCGATCAACGTGATACATCACATTAACAAAAAAAAAGAGAAGAACCATATGATCCTGTCAATCGATGCAGAAAAGGCCTTTGACAAAATCCAGCACCCTTTCTTAATAAAAACCCTTGAGAAAGTCGGGATAGAAGGAACATACTTAAAGATCATAAAGGCCATTTATGAAAAGCCCACAGCTAACATCATCCTCAATGGGGAAAAACTGAGAGCTTTTTCCCTGAGATCAGGAACACGACAGGGATGCCCACTGTCACCGCTGCTGTTTAATATAGTGCTGGAAGTTCTAGCATCAGCAATCAGACAACAAAAGGAAATCAAAGGCATCAAAATTGGCAAAGATGAAGTCAAGCTTTCGCTTTTTGCAGATGACATGATATTATACATGGAAAATCCGATAGACTCCACCAAAAGTCTGCTAGAACTGATACATGAATTCAGCAAAGTTGCAGGATACAAAATGAATGTGCAGAAATCAGTTGCATTCTTATACACTAACAATGAAGCAACAGAAAGACAAATGAAGAAACTGATCCCATTCACAATTGCACCAAGAAGCATAAAATACCTAGGAATAAATCTAACCAAAGATGTAAAAGATCTGTATGCTGAAAACTATAGAAAGCTTATGCAGGTAATTGAAGAAGATATAAAGAAATGGAAAGACATTCCCTGCTCATGGATTGGAAGAATAAATATTGTCAAAATGTCAATACTACCCAAAGCTATCTACACATTCAATGCAATCCCTATCAAAATTGCACCAGCATTCTTCTCGAAACTAGAACAAGCAATCCTAAAATTCATATGGAACCACAAAAGGCCCCGAATAGCCAAAGTAATTTTGAAGAAGAAGACCAAAGCAGGAGGCATCACAATCCCAGACTTTAGCCTCTACTACAAAGCTGTCATCATCAAGACAGCATGGTATTGGCATAAAAACAGACACATAGACCAATGGAATAGAATAGAAACCCCAGAACTAGACCCACAAACGTATGGCCAACTCATCTTTGACAAAGCAGGAAAGACCATCCAATGGAAAAAAGACAGTCTCTTCAACAAATGGTGCTGGGAGAACTGGACAGCAACATGCAGAAGGTTGAAACTAGACCACTTTCTCACACCATTCACAAAAATAAACTCAAAATGGATAAAGGACCTGAATGTGAGACAGGAAACCATCAAAACCTTAGAGGAGAAAGCAGGAAAAGACCTTTCTGACCTCAGCCGTAGCAATCTCTTACTCGGCACATCCCCAAAGGCAAGGGAATTAAAAGCAAAAGTGAATTACTGGGACCTTATGAAGATAAAAAGCTTCTGCACAGCAAAGGAAACAACCAACAAAACTAAAAGGCAACCAACGGAATGGGAAAAGATATTTGCAAATGACACATCGGACAAAGGGCTAGTATCCAAAATCTATAAAGAGCTCATCAAACTCCACACCCGAAAAACAAATAACCCAGTGAAGAAATGGGCAGAAAACATGAATAGACACTTCTCTAAAGAAGACATCCGGATGGCCAACAGGCACATGAAAAGATGTTCAACGTCGCTCCTTATCAGGGAAATACAAATCAAAACCACACTCAGATACCACCTCACGCCAGTCAGAGTGGCCAAAATGAAGAAATCAGGAGACTATAGATGCTGGAGAGGATGTGGAGAAACAGGAACCCTCTTGCACTGTTGGTGGGAATGCAAATTGGTGCAGCCGCTCTGGAAAGCAGTGTGGAGGTTCCTCAGAAAATTAAAAATAGACCTACCCTATGACCCAGCAATAGCACTGCTAGGAATTTATCCAAGGGATACAGGAGTACTGATGCATAGGGGCACCTGTACCCCAATGTTTATAGCGGCACTCTCCACAATAGCCAAATTATGGAAAGAGCCTAAATGTCCATCAACTGATGAATGGATAAAGAAATTGTGGTTTATATACACAATGGAATACTACGTGGCAATGAGAAAAAATGAAATATGGCCTTTTGTAGCAACATGGATGGAACTGGAGAGTGTGATGCTAAGTGAAATAAGCCATACAGAGAAAGACAGATACCATATGTTTTCACTCTTATGTGGATCCTGAGAAACATAACAGAAACCCATGGGGGAGGGGAAGGAAAAAAAAAAAAAAAAAAAAAAAAGAGGTTAGAGTGGGAGAGAGCCAAAGCATTAGAGACTGTTAAAAACTGAGAACAAACTGAGGGTTGATGGGGGGTGGGAGGGAGGGCAGGGTGGGTGATGGGTATTGAGGAGGGCACCTTTTGGGATGTGCACTGGGTGTTGTATGGAAACCAATTTGACAGTAAATTTCATATATTAAAAAATAAAAAAAATAAAAATAAAAAAAAAATAAAAAAAAATAAATGTGAGGATTTTGCCATTTTCTTTTAGTTTACCATTGAAATAGAAATAGGTCAACACATTTCCTCACAGCTAGAATCATCTGGGACTAACTACAACCATTCCGAAGTTAAACCACTCAGGGTAGCCTAAAAATTCAAAGACACTGAACTTTTGTGAACTCCACAAACAGAAATGACCTTAACTAAAAACTTGTGCCAGAAAAATGGTTTTATTTATTTTACCACACAGGCTTCACATCTTTTCTGTCTGTCCGTCACTGCAGTTATGACCTGAGGAGGGAAAGAGATGAATAGGGGCAGGATAAGGCTGTGATAGCAAGAAGGAACTAGTAATAACTCAGTGTCACCATTAAATGGACCGCAACTTAATCTTATAGATTTGTAAGCCATCTTGTTGCCTGTGCAGCACTTTATTATAGTTTCTGCTCATAGGAGTAATTTCATATGGTTGTGTCCAGGCTACATGCCCAGTTGATCCCTGGCATTGCCAATTCTGACCCTCTAGAACTCAGGCTGGAAACCCAAAGTCCAAACTATCAGCTCCCACTCTTCTATTATTGCTTAGGTGTCTCCAAGGACAGTCACGTGCAATTTCAACATGTCAGCCAACTGGCCACTACTGAGGGGCACAGATTTCTAGAAGCCCATGCAGGCGCATCATGTCCAATGCAGGAACATGGGCAAAATCCCCTTTGAGTAGTGATGACAGATGTGAGGGTGACCGCATTCCTCACAGTACAACTTTTCAAGGCAGAAGGGCCAACTCCAGTGTTCTATTCATGGTACAGTTTTCCCTGTCCAGGGATTTTCAGGTTAAAGTTATTTTATTTTGTGCTGCCTCCCAGTCATAAGACAGAGTACATGTAACTCAGATTGCTGCTCCTTGGGCAAAAGATGTACAGGAATATAGAAACAGTTAAGTCTGAGAAGATGCAGGCTTCCTGATAATGTTTGAGGTCAGGCTTACAGCAGAGCAAGATAAGATTGATCCTCTGCAATGGCTCTGCATGAATTCTAAAACTCTACTCTTTCCTTCCCCAGCAATTATTAGATTTCTATTATTAATGAAATACTCCACTGAACAATCAACATAAACAAGAGTCAGTAAAACAAATCAAGTCCCTACCTCAAGAAATCTGTGTATGTGATTGAGAAAACCATGCTTCTTAAAAGGAGGGGAAAAGACTCAATACCTTACTTAGTTGCATGACCCCCAAGCACTAACAGAGCCAGATACAGTGCTTTTTAACTTAGCAAGCCCTTATTTAATTCCTGCACAGCTGTATGTTTTGATTCCCAAATATCTGTAAGTGTATCCTGAAAGCCTTGTGTTAGTCAACTGTCTGGTAGGGCAGCCCACATCTCATTTCAAACCTGTTTACAGATTGGAACACTAACATTCAGAGAGACTGTGTTATTGTGTCAATAAAATATCTGTATACCACAGTATCCCTGACTCCCAGAACAGAGTGTGTGTCAAAATAAAAAATACCAAGCGCATCGGGACGCCTGGGTGGCTCAGTTGGTTGAGTGTCCGACTTCGGCTCAGGTCATGATCTCATGGCTTGTGAGTTTGAGCCCCGTGTTGGGGTCTGTGCTGACAGCTCAGAGCCTGGATCCTGCTTCTGCTTCTGTGTCTCCCGCTCTCTATGCCCCTAACCCACTCGCATTCTGTCTCTCTCTCTCTCTCTCAAAAATAAGTAAACATGAAAAAAAATTTAAAAATACCAAGGGCATGAATTTAGCCAAGATTAGAATGACAATTAGCAGACTTGGGGGGTGAACTCTTGTCTTCTGATTCTGATATGCATTCCAAATTCATAGAGTAGCTTCCCGCTTGAATAAATTAGTGTGTAGAATCCAGAAATCTTAGAGCTCATTTAGTCTCTACATCCACCTTAGTATAGACAATAAAATATTCTGTACAGGACTATCTTGTGTATACACAAAGTTTCATAGCTATTTTCAAGTGAAAAAATGTTACCAGAAATGCTATCTTTGGAATAAACTTGTTTATAACAGAATAAAAAAAAAAAAACAAAACCGAGTACTTGCTTATTCTCAGAATGGTATTTTTTGAGTTGGGGGAGCTGTTCCATATTAGAAGGTCTTTTTTTATGTTGTGTAACATAAGATATGAAAATTCCAAAATCAGAAGAAATGTTTTCAGTAGATTATCTAAATTCCAGTCATGTTTATGTACTGAAAATATTTGCCTAAAAATGTTTGACTCCTGTAAGATGCATGCAGTTCATTAATGTGTCCTACCTGTGCAGTTCCTGAGATTGATTTAAGCTATCATATATTCCCTAAATGTCTTATGTACTCTGAGATAGACACTGGGAAGGTATATCAAGGTAAATAAGACAAAGTAACAGTCATTTAAAACAGTAAGAATAAAAGGAATAGCATACAAATGATGTAAACACTTAAGAATTCTACATAATTATCACATAAGGTTGTGGGAAGGGGAATTGTAGTAAATGTTTACACATTAGACTTTTACAACAAACTGTTAGGATGGTTGTGACTCACTGAAATTGGAAAGCATTCTTTCATTCACTCACTCACCAAGTACTTAAAGAGCACCAATCAGCAACCAGAAATTGTAGATACAGTGATAAACACAACATCCATACCTCCCTGCCCTAATAAAGTTAATGATCTAAGTGATAAAGACCAATAATGAATGTGGAAT
This sequence comes from Panthera onca, assembly GCF_046562875.1. Lineage (NCBI taxonomy): Eukaryota > Metazoa > Chordata > Mammalia > Carnivora > Felidae > Panthera > Panthera onca. Next base: position 110,185,088 of record NC_138348.1, read on the forward strand.
TATGATAAAAATATGCCAAAAGGGAAATAATGGTATTTTGAGAAAATATGGAAAGAGGACCAAATTAGTTTCAGAGCATAAGGCAAGGGCAACTTGGATTCCTAATGATTAAGCTAAAACATAAAAATTCAGTAGTTATCCAAGTGAAGAAAAGCAGGCCAAGTATTCCAGACAGGTGAAACAGTATATTCTAAGATCAGGAAGTGAAAGACATGTGACTTCCAGGAACAGAATTGAATTCAGAATGCTAGTCTAAGAGCATGAACAAGTACCAAGAGATGTGATTGGAGACTCATCTTGGATGGAATGGTCAGCTTGATTTCCAGAGAGCAATGGAGCCAAGCTAAATAGGGATATAACACCATTAAAGGTGAATTTGGGAAGGAGCATTTCAGCTTTAGGAAGCCAAGAGACATGAGGTTTAGGACATCATCCAAGTGTCTACATGGCACGTCATGAGGTCCAGAACCATGGAGATACCAGTGGTAGTGCAGAGAAATGGATAGATTCAGGAGCTACCAGTGGTAGTAAAATCAACAGAATATGGTAATTAACAGAACCAAGGGGTATGAGAGATGGAAAAGTGCTTAAAATAACTCCATTTTCTCCAGTTCCTGACAAAGATGAAGAAGACTGGGAGAGACCTAAGACTGGAAAGGGAGAATCCATGGTGAGTTTTGTTTTGAATAGGTTGACTTTGAGTGCTCTGAAAAAAAACTTTTATTGGTTTCCAGGGAGACAGAGGGTCATCAGAAAATAATGGAGGTTGGAAAAGATGGAGGCCTCTTTCAAGAGAATGTGGCAAGGGGGTAAGGGACTCAAGAACTGATGTGCAAGAAAGGCCAGAAACAGATGCTATAAGGTTTGGAATTCCAGGTGAGAGCAGGGCATACATTCATTTAAATAAGAACAAATAATTCCAACCACCCTACCCTCTATATAGAAAATGAATGAACATATCAGTTTCCTACAGAAATTAGGGTCTATATGGAAAAGAACCTCAGGAACTAATCAAGCCTCTCAAAAAGTTATTTTTTTCCTCCCACTGTTTGATTAGAGAAAACTTAGAGTATTTTAATAGGGCTAAATTCTTCATCCTGACACTCAATCATGAGTCAGTCCCTTCTTGGAGAAGCCTGCACTTCAGATCAATTTTGGCAAACATGGATACCTCCAATAGAAATTCCAAGTATATCTTCCTACCTTCAATCTGAGCTCCTTTCCTCTCCTTCTGGGATTGGTGATTTCCCAGATTTCAATTACAAAAAAATGGCTCCTACATTTACAACATACAACCTCAGCTACTACCTATTTTTAATCATCACAGGTATCATCTCAAGTAGGAAGAGCAGCAATCACTAGTCCACTTTAAATTGTCAAGAAATTGGGGTGCCTGGGTGGCTCGGTTGGTTGAGCCAACTCTTGATCTCAGGTCATGATCTCTTGGTTCATGAGTTCAAGCCCCAACTCAAGGTCTGTGCTGACAGTGTGAAGACTGCTTGGTATTCTGTCTCTCTTCCTCTCTCTCTCTGTCCCTCCCATGAGCACTTGCTCTCTCTCTCTCTCAAAATAAATAAACTTAAAAATAATAATAATAATAAAATAAGGCATCAGGGGACTAAGGTTTAGAGGCATTGAGTGGTTCATTCAAGGACACATACCCATCAGGACATAAGAGCAGGTCTTCTGATGCTACGGCTAGAGTTTCCACACTCCTGATAATGAACTAGGGAGTTTTTCATCCCACAAATCAGAAATCTATAATACTTAGTGCATGTACCATTAAATTCCACTTATAGGTAGAAGAAACATCAATTATGAATCATGGCACTCTTTCCCACTGATTCAAGATCCAACCTCCATATCATTGCCAATCTAATAATTCAAAAATTCTAATAATTCAAATGAATCTGAGTGGGCATATGAGGAAATCTGTTTACAATGCTTATCTTAAGTACTTGTATTTTTCATCAGGACCCTGACATCCCTAAAAGCTTTATTGTGCATTCAGCTATGACTTCTTGTTTCTACACTAAGTTCTTATGCCATCTTGAGATGTCACTTTGCAGACATGAGCCTAGCTTCCTCACTTATGAAACAGATGATATGTGAGGTCTGTCCTAGTTCTGACAGTCGATTTTATGAAATTCCCAGGTGTGGTAACGGTGTGGGGGAGGGAGACTGTTATGAAGCAAGAGTGACTCAATTACATACCACAGAAATCCACTTTCATTATTTTCTTCTTGGTTCAACCCTGCTCATCATCACGCTTCACAGCTCATTCTGGCCCATAAAACGATGGGGAATATTAATTAATTCCTTAAAATACAATACAAGAAACTGTAGAATTTCTCTTGTTCTTTTAACATTGGGATTATACATAAAGCATGCAGTTTATAAGAGTCAGAGTACTTTAGTATAAGAAAGCAGGGACCTCGGATCCAAGAGAACAGAGTTCAAATCCTGAATATATTTTTGATGGGTAATAGAAACCCTTGGCCAATGTAACATTCCTAAACCTTGTATTCTTCATATTTTAAACAGATATATGTACTTTGTGATGTGCTGTGGTTTGAATTAGAAATACACATGTGAACTGTTCTACTAAGTCTAGCACATGGAAGATGTCATTAAATATTATTTTTGTGTCTCTAATGCTAGCTTGGGACACCACACATTTGGTGTCCCTGTCAAATTAAAGTGATGTCTTTTGACCCTAGACATACTCCTCTGATGACCTGTAAATACTTAGTATTATCAAATCCCCATTTCCAAAACCTCTGCTGTGAAAACAGTTTTGTGGTATGTAGAACTAGGGCTATCATCTTTGACATTAACTCAAGGTCTGTGATCCCTGCACAAAACACACACCCTACTATAGCCGCTTGTACTCTGCTCCAGTACTACTACATGAAGGTTCATGTTTTAAGACCATGTCTTCATACTGGGAGGAGACTTTGTCTAAAAACGAATAGAATGTGGGAGGTTAAAATAGACACTAGATATACTGAAGAGTCTCTGTAGGTTTTAAAAGCAATTATAATTTGTGAGGACACAATACCTTCCAATCATAGTGTGATGTGCTAAGCCTCTGGAAAGCAGACAGATGAGAAAAAAATCGGTTTTTGACAGAAGTAGGGAGAACAACAGGGTAGCTCTGTGGGCTAAGGATCAGGGAGGGGCAGCTGTGGTGCTGCAAGCAGGAATCCTTTATCCTAGCCCTGCCTGTAACTTTCCAAGAGTCTGAGTGCAAATTGTCCCTTCTGCAGGTCTTTGATTTTTTTATAGCTGTCAAACGTGGACAACTCTTCAGAGTTACTGTGAGCCACAAAACAATAAGGACTGGCCCTGACTTGGTGACTGCCATCCAAGGGCTCTCTGCCCAAGCATTTCATGCTCCCCAACGACAGGGCTTCTCTGGTACTCCCAATTCTAATAATTTGGGATTTTGGCATTATGTCTCCAGAAGTCCCATGTTTATAATGGAATTAGCTTACATGAGGAGTAAAGTATTAAGCAAAACTTTTCTCTTAGTATATGTATGAATGATGTAATGAGCTAATAATGAGGGACATAAGTTAGATGGGTCCTGATGGATATGGTGGAGGAAGGTGGGTCAGGAGTAGGAGGCATTGTATCTAAAGGTAAGCTCTGGTGACCTAAGTAGGTGACAGAGAGAAAAGGCAGAAAAGTTCTAAAAAGCAGGAGTCTAAGAAGTAGGGAAATAGCTAAGCAGAGAAAGATGACTTCAAAGGTTACAGTGGCTAGCATTTCCACCATGAAGTTAAAGAATCAAACTAGAACACCAGATCAAAATTATCCTACACCTTCAGCGACACAGTACTAGGGTACTGAGATTGAGATGAAGCTCTTCCCTTCTGTCAGTCTTGGTTCCCTCATTCACATAATAAGGAGATTAAATGATCACTGGGACCCATCCCAATTCTCACATGCTAGGTTGCTATTTGTCAGCAATACCCATACACTGCTGGTATCTTAGGTCTTCCTCCACACACAGCTCAGACATCAAGTATCCATTAGGATAAACTTCTGGTGAGCTCAGACACAACCTTGGGATCCTTTTCAAGGAGGAAACCACTAATCGTCTATCCGATACAGCCAGAGGTTGAAATCTATTTGCCATGGTGGATAAATATATTTCAATTCAAAGTGGCATACAAGATTTGCGCAAGTGATATGAATGGCTCCAAAATGCTGATTACCTTCTGCCTGAGGAACTGAAGAGATCCTATGGAGATGATATGGCTAGAGCCAGCCACAGGAGAAGAGCTGAGAAGAGTTCTTCTCCCATTGTCCCTTGCTTTTTGAAAGCTACTGCCTCATTCCAAGGCTCAATGTCTCCTCTGGAAAGAAAACCACTCTGAAAGTAGTCCAAAGAGGAAGACAACATAGTGTGCATAGAATTCACACACTTGGGTTACATTTGACAACGTGATCTTGGGTAAATCACCTCGAAGCATTAGCTGCTAGATCTTTAAATTGCAGATGAAAATACATTATCTTCTTTACTTTTTGCAAGAATCCTATAAAGTGCAAGTGCTTTGAAAAATTACCCTACCATCACATTTTTGTGTATTGATAAGCCCTCCATCAGCTACCACCATTGGGGATTTGACAACCAATTAGGATTTATTTTTTAATATAATTTATTGTCAAATTGGTTACCACACAACACCCAGTGCTCATCCCAACAAGTGCCCTCCTCAATACCCATCACCAATTAACATTTAAAAATGAGCCACAGGGCAGATATTCTGGTGCCAAAGAAAGAAAAGGGCTGTGACAACTTAGAAGGGTACCAAACCCACATTTTATCAAGGTGACTTTCTCCTGTCATCCTCAGTGGATTACTTCTTCAACAAGTGCCTCTGACATTCTTCATCAAAGAAACGTCTAGACTCTGAGGTACTGAGATCCGGTGTTTTTCATTCATTCTGCTACACATGTTTCCTAGTCCCCTCTACTTCAAGGTGTTCTTGAAATTGATGGAAAACACACAAACTTCAGCCTACCTGCTACAATGTGAAAAGTTCAGTGGCACAGTGTAAATGAACAATGTTTGAAATTTTGGGCATTAACAAACTCTGAATTTTGTGCAGGTCTTAAAAGTTCTGTGCCTTTTGCTATTCAGCAAAATCTTGGCAGTGAAGTAGTTCCTCAGTCTTTCTCTCCATGTACCTGGGACACTGGCTCAGTCCAAAACACATCAATAGAACCTGGGAAATCATGTTCCAATCATATCCTAAAGTTAATCCCTAGAGCTGTCTTGAAGTCAGGAAAGATATCACGACCTAGAATTATCACTAACTCACTTACTGTATCCTATGTATGTCTGATGTAAGAGCAGTGCTCTGCAAAACTTTCAGCCAAAACAAAAGATAACTTGAAAAGGTGGGGAGGAAAGTCAGAGACAAAGAAAAAAGGAGGTAAATCCAAGCCCACAGAGCACAGTTGAAACATAACAGAGACTTAAGTGAATAGTCCTCAAGAATATTTTATGAATGCAAGAAGATACTCACAAATGACATATCCAACAAGGGGTTAATAGCCAATATATAAGAACTAATACAACTCAACACCCAAACAACAAAAAAATCCAATTGGAAAATGGGAAGAAGAGATGAATAGTCATTTCTCTAAAGACAACATCCAAATGGACAACAGACACATGAAAAGATGTTCAACATCACTCATCATTAGAGAAATGCAAATCAAAACAATGAGATGTTACCTCACACCTGTCAAAATGGCAAAAAATCAAAAGCACAAGAAATAAAAAGTGTTGTTGAGGATGTGATGTAAAAGGAACCCTCACACACTGTTGGTGAGAATGCAAACTAGTGCAGCCACTGTGAATAATAGTATGGAGGTTCCTCAAAAAATTGAAAATAAAATTACCATGTGATCCAATAATTCCACTGCTGGGTATTTACTCAAAGAACATGAAAACACTAAATCATAATGATATTTGTACCCCTATGTTTATTGCAGCATTATTTACTGTAACTGAATTATGGAAACAGCCCAAGTGTCCACCGACTACTGAATGGATACAAAAGATGTGGTATATATACAATGGAGTATTACTCAGCCATTAAAAAATGAAATATTGCCATTTGCAACAACATGAATGGAGCTAGTAAGTATAATGTTAAGTGAAACGAATCAGTCAGATAAAGACAAATAACTTACGATCTCACTCATATTTAAGAAACAAACAAAGGAAAAAAGAGGCAGACTCTTAACTATAGAGAAATAACTGATGACTACCAGGGCAGGGTGGGGGAAATGTGGGAAATAAGTGAAAGGGATTAAGTATACTTGTTATGATGACCACTGAGTATGTATACAACTGTTGAATCACTATATAGCACACCTGAAACTATTATGGCACTATGTTAATTACACTGATTTTTTAAAATACAATTTATTGTCAAATTAGTTTCCATACAACACCCAGTGCTCTCATTTTTTAAAAATGTTTTATGGAGTAAAATAGGAAAAAGATCAGGATAAGGGATGTTGCATCAAAAATGTTCATTATCTGTCAATTTTAAGAATATTTGGATAGAATAGGATTCCTTATCACCTGACCCCAAACCTTATTTTATTATTCCTTTTCATAATTGTAACTACAGAATCCCAGAGTGGTAAAGCAGTCAACTGATGCTAGAAGGCACCAGTATTCCTCTATACCCTGCCACTACATCAAAAATTAAGAGACCAAAATTAAAAAAAAAAAAAAAAAAAAATTAAGAGACCAACATGTTGGGGTGCCTGGGTGGCTCAGTCAGTTGAGCATCTGACTTTTGATTTCAACTCAGGTCATGATCTCACAGTTTGTGGGATCAAGCCCCTTGTCAGGCTTCTTGCTGACTGTGGAGATTTCTTAGGATTCTCTCTCAAAATAAATGAATAAACTGAAGAAGAAGAAGAAGAAGAAGAAGAAGAAGAAGAAGAAGAAGAAGAAGAAGAAGAAGAGGAGGAGGAGGAGGAGGAGGAGGAGGAGGAGGCGGCGGCGGCGGCAGCAGAGGAGTAGACCAACAGATTGCATGACTTCATATAAGTCAAAAGTAGAGAGAAGCAGGCTTGGAGTGAGACAATGTTAGATACAGGGTCTCCAATATACATAAACTTAAGAGCAAATGTGGAAAAGAATGTATACCCAATTCTATTTAGAACACTGTAGAATACTTAGGGCACTAGACAGTTTTTAGCTCCTATGATGTTTTCATTGTTGACAACAAAACTTTTTACAGCAACAATTTCAATGTTATCCTCAAACAATCCAATGGTCCTTCTACATGGCAGCATCATACATTTGATCCTTTTCATCCTGCAACCATGTGGATGGAACACAGTAAGAGATGTGTAATGACATATTCAAGGTCATAATGAGAATTAATGACAGGTCTCAAATAGACAGTAGGGAAGAATTTATAAAGAAGCATAATTTTACCTCAAACAGAACATAGATACTAATAGGTTAAATGTAAACATGTGAAGACAACCGAGAGAACAAGAATAAAGTGGGGAGTAAGAAGATAATCTCCAGGAAATGCTGAAACGAATTCAACTCTATATTCATCCCTGTGCCTGGCACAATGCTTAATAGATACAAAAGTAGCATTTTTTTTAACTTGTTTTATTATTTTTTTTAATTTACATCCAAATTAGCATATAGTGCAACAATGATTTCAGGAGTAGATTCCTTAGTGTCCCATACCCATTTAGCCCATGGCCCTCTCACAATCCTTCCCGTAACCCTCAGTTTGTTCTCCATATTTATGAGTCTCTTCTGTTTTGTCCCCCTCCCTGTTTTTATATTATTTTTTGTTTCCCTTCCCTTCTGTTCATTTGTTTTGTCTCTTAAAGTCCTCATATGTGTGAAGTCATATGATTTTTGTCTTTCTCTGACTAATTTCACTTAGCATAATACCCTCCAGTTCCATCCATGTAGTTGAAAATGGCAAGATCTCATTCTTTTTGATTGCTGAGTAACAATCCATCGTATATATATACCACATCTTCTTTATCCATTCATCCATCGATGGACATTTGGACTCTTTCCATACTTTGGCTATTGTGGATAGTGCTGCTATAAACATGTGGGTGCATGTGTCCCTTCGAAACAGAACACCTGTATCCCTTGGATAAATGCCTAGTAGTGCAATTGCTGGGTCGTAGGATAGTACTGTTTTTAGTTTTTTGAGGAACTTCCATACTGTTTTCCAGAGTGGCTGCACCAGCTTGCATTCCCACCAAAAATGCAAAAGAGATTCTCTTTCTCTGCATCCTCGCCAACATCTCTTGTTGCCTGAGTTGTTAATGTTAGCCATTCTGACAGGTGCCAGGTGGTATCTCATTATGGTTTTGATTTGTATTTCCCTGATGATGAGTGCTGTTGAGCATTTTTTCATGTGTCGGTTGGCCATCTGGATGTCTTCTTTGGAGAAGTGTCTATTCACGTCTTTGGCCCATTTCTTCACTGGATTATTTGTTTTTTTGGGTGTTGAGTTTGATAAGTTCTTTATAGATTTTGGATACTAACCCTTTATCTGATATGTCATTTGCAAATATGTCCCATTCTGTCAGTCAAAAGTAGCAATTTTTTATTTGACTTTAATTTGATCAACTAAGTACAGAAAGGGTTTTCTGATGGCTCCACCATAGCTGTTATTAAAATAAAAACTCCCAATAGGAAATATTAGAACCCCCAAGGCAATTAAAAAAAACAAAACTAAACAAAACACCATAGGACTTTCAAAAGCATAGTAACCCAGTAAATTTTCCAAAGAAACAAGAACAAAAATAAGAATAGTGTATGAAGAGACTGTGTGATCACAAAGAAGTTAACCTTTTAGGAATTAAGTATTGACTTTGGGTTAAGAAGGTCATGATTAAATCTAAAAACTCTACGATTCCAAATAATTTGGGTGTGAGTAGGTATTTTTAAACACTGACAGCAGAATATTTCTTGGACTTCTATGCTTTGGAGACATGGAGATCAGCTTGGGTGTATTTTGAGAATATACCACATTGATAAGCCTGATCTCTTCTGGATGTGGAATTCAGGTATGAGATAATTTAAACTCTTGGGGGAGAGTTACACTGTAGCTTGAACATGATCTCACTATTGCTTCTCTGAGTGTCTATAAGAAAAGTATTCACAATATCAGTTCAACACCGCGACCTCAGCCATTAATTCAGTTTCCAAATAGTGGATCCTAGTAGTTTCTATTTGTGTCCCAAATAAGACTCAATCATCATCCTTTGCCTCCAGCAGAGATCAAATTCAAGTGAGACATTTGGACATCCAAATAACAATAATGTAAAATATGAGATTTCTTAATAAAACCATTTGATTTTATATAAAGTGCTCAAGTAGGAACACCTGGGTGACTCAGCCTGGTAAGTATCTAACTCTTGATTGAAGCTCTGGTCATGATCTCAGTGTTCATCAGATTGAACCCCACATTGGGCTCCATGCTGACAGTGCAGAGTCTGCTTGGGATTCTCTCTCTCCTTCTCTCTGCCCCTCCCTTGCTCATTCTCATTCTCTCTCTCTCTCTCTCTCTCTCTTAAAATAAATGAACATTTTTTTAAAAACGTTCTCAGTGGCACAGAGGAAGAAGCCTCTCTTCCTCAAGGGGCCATCCATTCATTTAAGTGTCAGACATGGACACCTAGAGCCAAAGGAAGAAAATGGGTAATATGGCAAAGCTTAATGTTTTAAGTGAGTAAGCTTAAAACCTGTGTGACCTGAGAAGAAAGTTGAGAAGTCAATGTCAAGAGTTTGTACAATACAATGGATTGACCTTATCATTTGTAGCAAACCTTGAGTGGATTTGAATCCTCCCTCTGTCACATACTTGATGTAGCTTAAGGTGGGTAACTACTCTAAGGCTTTGTTGCTTGTCTACCTAAAACAAAGAGAAATAACTATTTGACTTGGTTGCTATGTAGTCGAATGAGCCTGTTAAGTAGACCAAGTATAAAATATAATTTTGGGGACACATTAATGAGAATTAGAACACAAATCCCACTTTTCCCTCCTATTTTTGATGACTCCCATATAAACCCTCTCTTGGTTTTCTGTGCTCAATCTCCTAGTCTAGGCTTCTCCCCACCAAGACAGACAGATCGTATCAGAAACAAGGAGCAGATCCCAAACAGATACTGCATCAAAGACTTTTCTAAACTTTAAATGGCAACATTTAGAGGAGCTTAAACTGGCTTCATAGGTAGATCTGTGCCCAAATGACCTAAAAAGAAAAACAAGTAACTAGGAAAAAATATCTAACAAGTGTTGGTTTGATCATCAAGCTTGGGGAGTGAACAATTGCGAATAAAGGTCAAATTGTGGAGAATGTATCTAAAATGTTATTCAGTGAAACATTATATGGAAAAAGATGAACCAGGACCAATTCTGTTTAGAGTATGATGCTATATAAAAAAATATACAAATACACTTAAAATGCTTTCAAATCTCTTGAGGCTCACATCAAAGTAAAAATTTAAGGAAGGTGGTCCTTACAGTGACACTTCATAGTGTCAGGCTGTATTATCTGGCTATAGCCCACCAAACTCGGGGAAAACTTGACCCATAAAAGGCTGGTTTCCTAAAATAAATCTAAACCTTAATGAGCATCCAAAGGCTTTCACTGGCAGTGATAAGGGTGCAGATCTTCACTCTTACTGTAGATTTTTAAATCCCAATATCTAAAGCTAATGAACCCAGTGGAATTCATAGCCTAGGGTAAAAGTCAGGCCTCAGATCTGGGAGAATTCTATATTTAGTTTATTTGAAGTAAAAATTTTAAGGCTATAAACCTCATGTGCTATCTCCTGGTCTCCTTCCAGGATTTATTTCAACAAATCATTTGACATAAGGTATTATATAACCTAGAAGAGTAATCTTTTACGGATTAGGACTAATTGGGCTGTCAATTAGATTTTGCTATGCAACTGATGGTGTAGCTACCAGTAGGGAACGGGCTATTTTTGATTACAAACACATAGAAAATCCACTGACAAAATTGACAGATAATCTTTAACCAAACCTATCTTAAAATTTTTTTAAGTTTTTTTTTTTTTTTTTTTTTATAACAGCATCTGATGTTAACTTCAGAAGTGGAGTCTTGTCAAAAAACAGGAAAGACATCATCCTTGGATGATTAAACTTCAGTCCAGGAAGTAGGAGGTTTAACCAGCAAGTTGGCTTTGAGTAGGTCCCTTTTCTTCTCTTGCTTAGATTTTTACACTTTTAAATGAGGTGTCCCTAAAAAATATAAAATTTCATCTGGCTCCAAATTAAACTATTACTTAAGGTATTGGGAATCCTAATGACTTCATCTCTCCATCTCTGAAGGATGTTTATCCATTCTTTTACAAACATGTTCAGAGTTATTACATATTTTACAAACATTTATTGAACACTTTATATGCATTATGTACATAGTTACCTGGTGTTTAGCCATGTATGACCCAAATAGCAATAAACCTCTGTTGCCCTGAAGTTGACATTCTTCCTTGGGGAAAAAATAAAGTCAAAGGGTGTTAAGCAAAGAAATTTAAAACAAGGAAGCAAAGATATTGACTTGAATGGAGTAACGTGTGACAATTTAAATAGAAACCTCACTGAAAGGTGACATTTAGCCAAAGATCTGAAGGAGATAAGCAAGAGAGGCAGATGGAAACCTGGGGGCAGGACACTCTAGGGTAAGGCAACTGGAAGTGAAAATGACTTCAGACAACAGCCAAGTGTGTGTATGTTCCAGAAAGACTAACAGCCCAGTACGAGTAGAATGGAATAAGCAAAGAGATCAGTAGAAGATGAGATTAGAGAGGTAAAAGGGGAGCCAAGGTTTTAAAGCATGGCAGGTCATTATACAGATGCAGCCGTCTGTTCTGAGTGCCATAGAAAACCATTGCAGAAGATATAATAGGAACTGCCTCTGTCTCCTATATTGAGATAGACACAAGTTAGAGAAGTATTTTTACTAATCCAGGCAAGAAGGAATAATGACTGGAACCAAGACTGTGGCAGTGGCAGTGCTGAACGGTCAGATTCTGGATGTATTATCAAAGTATTACTTACAGGATTTGCTGTTGGATCAGAAGTAGACATACAAGAGAAATTACAGATGATTTCAAAGTGTTTCACTTCCGGCATTGGAAGGACACTAGAGCACAGACTAGTATCAGGCTCTGCCACCTCTTCCACTCTGTGACACAGGGCAAGGTAATAATTGTCTCCATTTTTTACTATAAAGTGGTGTAATAATATCAATTACTTCATAGGAAGTTTTTGATGATGATTAGTGTTAATATAAAGTTCTTCCAAAATTGCCTGACACAGAGTAAGTCCTATGTAAATGTTTGCTACTGCTATTGCCATTATGTTGAGAAAAAAACTGGGGACCAGATTGGGGGAAAGAGGTTCAAGATTTAGATTTGGGACACGTCAAGTCTGAGTTGAAAGATCAGTGATCCAAGGAGAGATGTTGAGGAGTTATATATATACATATATATATACACATCCACAAAAGTATATATCAAGAGATTAAATTTAAATGTCACCAATGTATAGGGGATGCTTAAAAGCCTACTAGTGGAAGAGATCACCAATATAGGGATGAGTTCTGAAGACATAGCCCTAGAACACTCCAACACAAAGGAGAAGGAGACGTAAGAATATCCAAGAAGCCAAATCAATCATTTCAAAGATGAGGGAGGAATCATCTCAAATACTTCTGGTTTGTTAAGAAAAAGACTGAGAATTTGTTGTTGGATATGGCCATGTGGAGGTCATCAATCAAGAGCTTTTTGGTAGAGTGGTAGGGATGAGAGCTTGATAGGGATCCATGGTGAAGGAAAAAAAGAATGGGATACAATGAATAAAGCCAAGTCTTTCCAAAAGTTTTGGTGTTAAAGGCAATAAATAGATATGGTGGCAAATGAAAAAAAGCAAAAGCAACAAACATTAATGTGGGAGAAATAACAGCGTGTTTGTGTGCTGACAGGAATGATCCAATTGAAAGGGAAAAATTAATGATGGAGAAGAAGAGACAGAGATGAAGTATTCCCATCTCATCCCTGCAATGGGGGAGAACAGAAAGTGGGTCCAGGAAAAACCACAGTGTGATTTAGGATACTCAAGGCTGGAAGATACCAGGCCCCCCTGGATGCGTACATTTGAGTGCGGATTTTCCTGCCACTTCAGGAAGAATTGTTCATTACTTTTGCTTCCTAGGTAATAGGGAAAATATCCTACAACATCATTCATCTAGTCCATTACTCTCTGGTTTAGAAAAAAAAATAATAATAACCCAGCCGAGAACTGAGGTATTGGGCCTCTGGACATCTCACTTCAAATTGTCCCAGCCCCAATCTCACTTCTGTAGGAATACTGGACTTTCCTAAGCAGAAACTCAGTAACAGTCCCTGCCAAATGCCAGGGACTTCATCAGGATTAGCTAATTGAATCCACAGAATCCACGAAGTACTAATGACAGGACTATTACAATTTATTCTGTTTTAGAGAAAAGGGAACTGAGGTCTTTTGTGGGTAAATAAATTGCTCAGGAGATTTGAACTGAGATCTAGCCGTCCAATGAGCCCAAGTGTTTCCTCTACAAGACTCATTCACACACACCCCTTCCCTAAAGGTAAATGATATGCACACAGATTTCCTTGAATGAAAAGAATGATTGTTGAAATCGATTGATGTGTTTATGTAAGACTGGGACTCAATTTTATTGTGTAATTAGTTGGCAAACACTGATAAATGCAAATTTCATGGTACCTTCAAAAAGACATTTGTGTGCCTTACTGGTGTCACAGAAACTTGAAAGTCAAATTTTAATTAATGTTAAAACCATCAGGGCACCTTGCAGCTATACAACATTTTGAAAGGAAGACTCGCAAAGCCTAGGTTTGGAACTGATATCAGTAAGTTTGATATCAGCCTGGGTATGTGGGAGTCTGGTGGGGAAAATCACATACTCTCAGACAATGTAGAAGCCAGGAGCACTGATTCTTTCTGATAGCAGTACCACATCTCTCACCAGATCCTAGAGCTCCCTCAAGAGAAACATACAGCTGCATCCATCAACACTTATTTGATGCCCTACTATATGCCACGTACTGTTCTGACATGCACAATCTGCCTTTTGTGTAAATTTAGCTAGTAGAATCCATCAGATTTGTTTCTCCTTCTGCAATACGAGGACTACAGGATTTGACTGGAAGGGTGTTAAGTAATTCCAAGCCAGGCTGTTTGAGATTCCTTTTATAACTGTCACATTAGTTAGCACAGAGCAAGCACACAAAAGCTCCTCCTTACTTACTAGTTGCTGTGGATGGTTGGACACAGAAGGGTGAGTGACCTCAGTTGAGTTATTCCCACTCTTATCTATCATTTCCATGTCCTATTTGAGTGATAATAGTCCCTACTTCAAAAGATTGCTGAGGATTCTACCACATGAATAATGTATATCACCTGGTTTAAGGCTCAGCATCTTTAATGAGTTATTAATATAAAGTGCTTTGAGCTCTTCAAATTAAGCATGTATTAAATGCATATTATTCTTAAATCCTCCCTTTCCAGTTTCTTAGAGTCTACCATGTTCTAATGGGGCCAATGGAGTCAGATTTCTTAGTCACACCTAACCACTTGGGAATTCCCAGATCCTGCTCATAAGCTCCCAAAACAAGGAAATTTTCATTAAGCATTTGGTTATGTTTTTCTTCACATTCCCAAATAGGTTAAGAGACAGCTTGATACATTTATACTATTCATTTGAAGTCGCTCAAATGGTCTAACTCAGATTTGGCATACAAATAATTCCTGTTAGAAACAAAATGCAAAAAAAGAAAAAAATCACTATTTCCAACACTTTCTCAGCTTTGACAGTCTTACCACAGGACAAAGTTTGAATACTGTAAAATATACATTCTGAAACTATGCTTATTTTATTTCATCTTGAAGGACACTGAATTTTGTCATGATATTATCAGTGCTTTATATGGCAGCTTTCAGGATATTTATTCATTTCTTCTCCTTTAGTTTTAAGAAAGGGGAAAATATTGTGATTTCTATTTTACTACCATGTAAGCAGAAATTCAGAAAAATGGTCCCACATGTTCAGAGTCACAGAACTAGATTATTGCTGAGCACAGAGTCAAACCCTTGACGTCTAACTCTTGCTGGTCTTTTTACCACACCTGGTAACCAACTTATTAAGACTTCTGATATACTCATCACCTCATCCACCATGTCCATGGTAGCTTTTATCTAGCAATATTAATTTAAAAATTATTTATTTTTCTTCTCTTATTAGGTGTGATGCTAGGACTGGACGTTAATATCCACAAACAGACAGAATTGCAAACATACATTGAAGATTAGAACAGGGATATGTGTTTTGAAGAACTCTGTGATGTCATGAAAACAGATCATGAGAGCATTTTATCTAGTCTGGGGATAGGAGGCCAGAAAAGTCTTCCTGAAGAAATCTGAAAGGTAAGTGACAGCTACACCAGCAAAAGGAGAAGATATTCCTGGCAGAGGAAGGACACAAGCAAAGGATAGTGAAGGAAGGACAGACAGTGTCTCAATTTTCATTGAGAAAATGAACAGGAAAACAGATGTGAGAGGAGACAGCCCACAAAATGGATTTCCATCACCTTCCTAGGAAAATATACTTACCTTTTTCTCCTGCTGATTTGACACATATTGACAGAGCACTCATCACATACCAGTCGCAATATAGCAAGAGCTAGGGGAGCCTGTGAACAGATAATGGTCCCTGCTTGAGGGGACTTCGAGTCTTCACCACAACACAACAGACAGGTAATTAAGATTCAATTCTATGATAGACAAATGTCGGATGCTAGAGGTAGACCTACAAGAGACACCTAACCCAAACTGAGGGATCCGGAAAGCACCAGCCAGGACTTTAAGTAGAGAAGTGTTAGCCATGTGAAGGGCGGGGGGGGGGGGGGGGGGTGCTTTATAATCAACGTAACACATTATGAGAAAGTGCAAGGTAAAAAAAGGAGGATGAATAAAGTATATAGTGGAAGAAAAGGAAGTTAGAGATGAAGTTGGGGATTTCAGGATACCAAGTATAGGTCTCACAAGTCATGTTAGACCATGTTAGATTTATCAGGACCGTTTAGTACAGAAAAAAATCAGACCGTCTTATGTATTGGAAAGTTCTCTCTGGCTGCAAAATTGAAAATGGATTAAATGGAATGGCACAGAAGGTGGCTGTGTACACAGGAAGCTATAGCTGTCATCAAGACAAGATGTGATGGTGATTTCAACTATAGCAGTGACAGTGGGGATAGAGAGGTGACAGATACATGTCCTACTTTCAAGGTAGTGTCTTCATTGACTTCCTTTTTTTTTAAAGCACATTTTCTGCCATCCTCAGCCCCTTCTGATGGAAATAATTTCATTCATGACCTCTGCTGAAGACACCACCATATTTTGCCCTATGTAATCCCACCACCCAATAGGCCCAGGCTACTGGAGAAGAGACATCTTCTTAGCTGAGGACTGAGTATCTGGCCCAAAGCTGAGATGAAGTCTATCTTTAAGAAATTTGTGTTGCCACTCATGGGAATACAAGTTAAATACAAAGAGAAAAGTAAAATGGAAAGTAAAATGTAAGATAATGAGAAAGCCAAGACACATAGGGGCATGACATTAAGTTGGAGTCCTAGAATGAAAAGCCATTGATCCCAATTGCTGGGGTACTTAAGCCACTCAGACCCAGAACCACCCTCAGGCTCCTGCTCTTTTCAGTTCGTTTGGGTCTTTCTGAAGTCCCATGTCTATATACTCATATAACAAGTTCTCTGAGAAAATTTGTGTTAGTCTCAACTCCTTAAAACTCAATTAGTCTAACCAGTACCACCGACAATAAATCTTTTAAGATGGATCATACATCAAACATCCTCAAAAGTACTGGGACAATAGTGGTGTTCTTTTTCCACAAGTCATTCCCAGAGAGTAAGTTCTGTTTAACTGGTAGTTATCTTCAAGAGCATTAGATCTAATGACAGTGACTGGTTATTCTGTATTTTCAGTGAGAAATGAATGATGATAAAAAAAAAAAAAAGGTAGGGGAGGGCTCCCATTGTAATAGGAGGAATTTCAATAAAATTTCCTTTAAAGTAATGACTTTTTTTATGCTGGAAAGACAACAGAAGGAGTCCTCTCTGGATGAAAAAGACAACAAGTCATTTTAGAGAAGCAGGACTTTTTTTTTTCTAATATGAAATTTATTGTCAAATTGCTTTCCATACAACACCCAGTGCTCATGCCAAAAGGTGCCCTCCTCAATACCCATCACCCACCCTCCCCTCCCCCACACCCATCTCCCCTTAGTTTGTTCTCAGTTTTTAACAGTCTCTTATGCTTTGGCTCTCTCCCTCTCTAACCTCTTTTTTTTTTCCTTCCCCTCCCCCATGGACTTCTGTTAAGTTTCTCAGGATCCACATAACGGTGAAAACATATGGTATCTGTCTTTCTCTGTATGACTTATTTCACTTAGCATCACACTCTCCAGTTCCATCCACATTGCTACAAAAGGCCATATTTCATTCTTTCTCATTGCCACGTAGTATTCCATTGTGTATACAAACCACAATTTCTTTATCCATTCATCAGGTGATGGACATTTAGGCTCTTTCCATAATTTGGCTATTGTTGAGAGTGCTGCTATAAACATTGGGGTACAAGTGTCCCTATGCATCAGTACTCCTGTATCCCTTGGGTAAATTCCTAGAAGTGCTATTGCTGGGTCATAGGGGAGATCTATTTTTAATTTTTTGAGGAATCTCCACACTGTTTTACAGAGTGGCTGCACCAGTTTGCCTTCCCACCAACAGTGCAAGAGGGTTCCCATTTCCCCACATCCTCGCCAGCATCTATAGTCTCCTGATTTGTTCATTTTAGCCACTCTGACTGGCGTGAGGTGTTATCTGAGTGTGGTTTTCATTTGTATTTCCCTGATGAGGAAAGATGTTGATCATCTTTTCATGTGTGTTTGGTCATCTGGATGTCTTCTTTAGAGAAGTGTCTATTCATGTTTTCTTCCCATTTCTTCATTGGATTATTTGTTTTTTGGGTGTGGAGTTTGGTGAGCTCTTTATAGATTTTGGATACTAGCCCTTTGTCCGATATGTCATTTGCAAATATCTTTTCCCATTCCGTTGGTTGCCTTTTAGTTTTGTTGATTGTTTCCTTTGCTGTGAAGAAGCTTTTTATCTTCATAAGGTCCCAGCAATTCACTTTTGCTTTTAATTCCCTTGCCTTAGGAGATGTGTCGAGTAAGAAATTGCTGTGGCTGAGGTCAGAGAGGTCTTTTCCTGCTTTCTCCTCTAGGGTTGTGATGGTTTCCCGTCTCACATTCAGGTCCTTTATCCATTTTGAGTTTGTTTTTGTGAATGGCATAAGAAAGTGGTCTAGTTTCATCCTACTGCATGTTGCTGTCCTGTTCTCCCAGCACCATCTGTTAAAGAGACGTCATTTTTCCATTGGCTATTCTTTCCTGCCTTGTCAAAGATTAGCTGGCCATACTTTTGTGGGTCTAGTTCTGGGGTTTCTATTCTATTCCATTGGTCTATGTGTCTGTTTTGTGCCAATACCATGCTGTCTTGATGATGACAGCTTTGTAGTAGAGACTAAAGTCTGTGATTGTGATGCCTCCTGCTTTGGTCTTCTTCTTAAGAATTACTTTGGCTATTTGGGGTCTTTTGTGGTTCCATACAAATTTTAGAATTGCTTGTTCTAGCTTCGAGAAGAATGTTGGTGCAATTGGGATTGGGATTACATTGAATGTGTAGATTGCTTTGGGTAGTATTGACATTTTAACAAGGTTTATTTTTCCAATCCATTAGCAGGGAATGTTTTTCCATTTCTATCTTTTTCAATTTCCTTCATAAGCTTTCTATAGTTTTCAGCATACAGATCTTTTACATCTCTGGTTAGGTTTATTTCTAGGTATTTTATACTTCCTGGTGCAATTGTGAATGGGATCAGTTTCTTTATTTGTCTTTCTGTTGCTTCATTATTAGTGTATAAGCATGAAACTGATTTCTGTACATTGATAGTGTAACCTGCGAGTTTGCTGAATTCATGTATCAGTTCTAGAAGACTTTTGGTGGAGTCTATCGGATTTTCCATGTATAAGATCATGTCATCTGCAAAAAGTGAAAGCTTGACTTCATCTTTGCCAGTTTTGATGCCTTTGATTTCCTTTTGTTGTCTGATTGCTGATGCTAGAACTTCCAACACTATGTTAAACAACAGCGGTGAGAGTGGGCATCCCTGTCGTGTTCCTGATCTCAGGGAGAAAGCTCTCAGTTTTTCCCCATTGAGGATGATATTAGCTGTGGGCTTTTCATAAATGGCTTTTATGATGTTTAAGTATGTTCCTTCTATCCCGACCTTTCTCGGGAGTTTTTATTAAGAAAAGATGCTGAATTTTGTCAAATGCTTTTTCTGCATTGATTGACAGGATCATGTGGTTCTTATCTTTTCTTTTATTAATGTGATATATCACATTGATTGATTTGTGAATGTTGAACCAGCCCTGCATCCCAGGAATGAATCCCACTTGATCATGGTGAATAATTCTTTTTATATGCTGTTGAATTCAATTTGCTAGTATCTTATTGAGAATTTTTGCATCCATATTCATCAGGGATATTGGCCTGTAGTTCTCTTTTTTTACTGGGTCTCTGTCTGGTTTAGGAACCAAAGTAATGCTGGCTTCATAGAATGAGTCTGGAAGTTTTCCTTCCCTTTCTATTTTTTTGGAATAGCTTGAGAAGGATAGGTATTATTTCTGCCTTAAATGTCTGGTAGAATTCTCCTGAGAAGCCATCTGGTCCTGAACTCTTATTTGCTGGGAGATTTTTGATAACTGATTCCATTTCTTCGCTGGTTATGGATCTGTTCAAGCTTTCTATTTCTTCCTGTTTGAGTTTTGGAAGTGTGTGGGTGCTTAGGAATTTGTCCATTTCTTCCAGGTTGTCCAGTCTGTTGGCATATAATTTTTCAGAGTATTCCCTGATAATTGCTTGTATGTCTGAGGGATTGGTTGTAATAATCCCATTTTCATTCATGATTTTATCTATTTGGATCATCTCCCTTTTCTTTTTGAGAAGTCTGGTTAGAGGTTTATCAATTTTGTTTATTTTTTTAAAAAAAACAACTCTTGGTTTCATTGATCTGCTCTACAGTTTTTTTAGCTTCTAAATTGTTTATTTCTGCTCTGATCTTTATTATCTCTCTTCTTCTTCTGTGTTTGTGGTGTCTTTTTTGTTCTGCTTCTATTTCCTTTAGGTGTGCTGTTAGATTTTGTATTTCAGATTTTTCTTGTTTCTTGAGATAGGCCTGGATTGCAATGTATTTTCCTCTCAGGACTGCCTTCACTGCATCCCAAAGCATTTGGATTGTTGTATTTTCATTTTCATTTGTTTCCATATATGTTTTAATTTCTTCTCTAATTGCCTGGTTTACCCATTCATTCTTTAGTTGGGTGTTCTTTAACCTCCATGCTTTTGGATGTTTTCCAGACTTTTTCCTGTGGTTGACTTCAAGCTTCATAGCATTGTGGTCTGAAAGTGTTCATGGTATGATCTCAATTCTTATATGCTTATGAAGGAAGAAGCAGGACTTTTTTAAAATTTGAATTCAATGCACAGGTCCCTCTTCCAGTCTCCCTGTGACATGATGGCTGCACCACAGTAAACAAGAACCAGCTCATCAGCTCTGGCAGCCCCAGGGTCCCAGGGAGCCATTTGGAAGAGATGGGAGCCTGCAGGTCTTTATTACACATTGTGGGAAGGAGCTTCATGAAAATTCCCAACATCAGCATTTAGAGTCTGAATACCTCAATTCAAAGTTTAACTCTACATAATCTAAGTTTCTGTGTTAGGGTCTGTAAAGTGGAGATAAGAATACTTTTCTCAGATATTTTGAGAATTAATAACCATTACTTTTACTTTGCAGAAAAGTGTCATGGAAGCTGTACATTCCTATAAATTCTTAATATTTGTGGTAAGAAGAGATTTATTACAGAATAAGAAAAAACTAGTAGTGAAATTCACTTAGGCATTAAGAACGTGGACCCTATGATCAGACAGACCTAACTTTGAGAGCTAACCTTCTAGATCACTAACCAGGTAATGTTGGACAAGATATTTCAACTTCCAAATCTCAGTTCCAGTAGCCGTAAAATGGGGTTAAATAGCACCTCACCTCATGAGCTGGTGTGATTTTAAGTTACAGAAGATCATGAGTATAAAGCATCAAGCCCTAGGATTCACACTCATTGTGTACTGAAAATGTTAATAGTAGTAGCAGCCACATTAAGTGGTATTTCCAACACTATTTATAAACAGAACATCATCCCAGATACAGAAACACCTTGGAATGCCCATTCCCAAGAAGTAACTAAAGAGCAGGAAATCTTGAATGTGATGCTTATTTTTATACCAACTAGCAAGTGGGCTTCACTTAGCCCAACAGTTTTCTGTGTTAACTTTTCATGCTAATAGCAAAAGGAAATTCAATGTAGCTTCTCCAGCCGCAAATACACAGTTGTCCTTTAGGGAGAATTCAGGACTGGTGAACCATAATAAGGAAATATATTCTCCTAACATCAATGTTCAATTTATTGTTTCAAGGCTTCAGATATAACCTACAGACAAGGCTGAGATCTGGCAGGAAGAAAACACTTTTGCTCTAATAAGCTAACACTTACATCCTTAGAGCTGTCATTTTGACTCCTACTTAAAATACTCTTTCATTTATCCAATCATTTAACATATATTCAATGACATAGGATCACACATTGGCTAGGCTATTTAACAGTAAGCAAGGCACATACAGTCCCTATCCTTTACAGCTAATTTAATAAATTATGACTCTCAATGAGAGAATCCAGCTTGCTCATCGTTAGTTTCTCCATAGAACCAGAACTATTACTTTCCACAGGTACCTGCCTGGCCGGTGTCCAGCTGACTGGCTCACTCAACATCTATTCCAACCTCCTTGTACTTTTCTGCAAGACTGAAAAGGAAAAACATCCCCCAGCTTCCCTTGTTTATCTGGATATCAATGTGGCATTTTTTTGCATGTAATTGGCATAACCGAAGAGTTGTTTTAGAGATGTGTTAAATGGAGACAAAAGTATTCCTAGAACCATCGCTTAATGGTGTAGACTTCAGCAAACACATGGGGCTGAAACCAACAAATTAAGCAGTGACTTGCTGGATTATGGCCAAGATGGGATTAAACTGGGGCCAGAATTTTGAATAGCAGCCTCCTGATCTCCTGGTATTATAACTGTGACAGGGCTAACAGCAATTTTAGTGGGATTCTTATTCTGCAGTCCTTCCCAGAGGCCCAGCCTAACCACTATTTCTGCAGCATTTTAAACAACGTTATAGCCAACTAATTCCCTGTATGAAGTCCCTTTCCACCCAAACTAGCTGGAACCATTTCTGTGATCTGTAACTAAACCCCCATCTTCTTTTTTTTTTTTCCTCTTTATGCATAGGACTTTTTTTTTTTCAATATATGAAATTTATTGTCAAATTGGTTTCCATACAACACCCAGTGCTCGTCCCAAAAGGTGCCCTCCTCAATACCCATCACCCACCCTCCCCTTCCTTCCACCCCCCATCAACCCTCAGACTGTTCTCAGCTTTTAAGAGATTCTTATGGTTTGGCTCCCTCCCTAACTTTTTTTTTCCTTCCCCTGGGAAGGAAGTGGGGATTCTCTGTCTCTGGGACACCAAGAACAAATTCCTGAATGGCAAGTTAAATCATGCTGCCTCCTACAAAGAAATTCCTTCTGTGGAGAGAATGTGTTGACCAATTGCCATTAGTATTTATGTCCTCTGCTCAAGCATAGTCTCTGTAAAATAAACAATTGTATCTTGTTGTACAACAGTCTCTTTTGAGTTGAGATAACCTGGTTTTTCAGACCCCATTGACTCCTTCAAATCTGATATACCAATGAGGCAAATTTGAGGAAATGACCAACTCAAGAACAGGCTCAGAACATGCTGGACCCACCAAAATGCTGCCATCCTTGGGCTCCCAACATGGATAGCCTCTTTTGTAGCCACACACTGAAGAAAAAGTTCTCACATAGACTGAGCAGATGAGCAGGGCTGCCTCTGCCAGCAAAATAGCAGCAGGAGCAAACCTTACATGGTCTTTATTTCATGTTCACCAGGTATAAATATGAAAGAATGTTAGAGCATGGGAGGAATACACAAGGAGCCTCCAGACATAGACCAAACATACATCTGGTGTTTACGTGAAAGCATGCAGGGAAGATGTGCAGTTTCAAGGACTGCTAGGCAATGATGGTGGGTCTGTTCCCTAACTGGCCCCTGGGAGATCATGACATTCTGGAGCTCACAGTGCTAATGCATTTGATAGCCTTGAGATGAGAACGTCACTTACGTTTCAGCAATTACCTTAATCGCTTTCCCATGGCTTACAATATATTCTCTAGAAATAACTCCACACCCTTTGTATATCCTTTCTTCTCAAAGGCCATAACCCCTATTTCTCTTCCTCCTCTATCTGTCCTCAGGAGACTGCTGGGGTTTATGCAGAGGGCTCTTGGGTGTTCACTATAACAGCATGACACATATTTCTGAGCTATTTTGGTAAGAGGTTTGTCCCATGTTGTTCTCACATGAAAGATTTTTCAAAGGTTGTATAATTCCACAGCTCAGTCTTATCTTGACTAGTCCCTAAAGTGCAGGCTCCAACAACAACAGGGAGTCGTAGTGGCTGTTTTCATGATGTAATTTCAGGGTCAACAAGAAGCCCTCTCCCACCCTCATAAAGTTATGTCTCCATCTGCCTAATGTGGCCTAAAATGGCACAGATTTATTCTTTTAAGCTGTGGCTTCCTTCCTTTCCCACATTTCAAATACCCCTAGGAAACCAGTATATTAAGCTTTTCCAGTGATTAACATCCTACTGAGCAGAGTTTATCAGATGCTCCACCTACAGGAAGGTTTTAAAAAGTAGGACCCGAGAGGGAAGCCTCAGAATATGAGACTTCAAGACACAGAAGGGATGGGGGTGGGAGGTAGGGAATGGTCTCTGCCTTTCTGGAGCCCAGCTCTAGGAAGGGTGGGGAGGGGAAGACTCAAATGCATGGTTTACATTCACTCCCTCCACGATCTCCCCCCACCTCCCTGGGTTCTATATGCTATCTGAATAACCTATGTTGTATTTTTCAAACTAAAACAAGGAATTCAAATTGAGCTTCCATTGTCTACTTAGTACTAGACTGCAATGTGGAAATTCAGCTCTGAAATCCAAATGCCAGTTCTACCTCTTCTTAGCTTTGTCAACTAGTATTCTCTAATTTCATTCAGTTCTCTGCAATCTTGCACCTCTTGTCACCCTCGTAGTCTTGTCACACAACACTGAGCTCCCCAAGAGCAGGAATCTGGCTCACCATTGTGTCTCAGACATCCAGAACTGCGACTGGCAGAGTCAGTGCTCAATGAATATTTGTTGAAAAAAAATGTTTTTGTGCAACAATAACCTTCCAACAGACATTATACAGTTCTTATCCAGTTAGCCTCTCTGCAACATGTGTTCACCACTTCTCCATTCCTGGAAATCTTTCTCCCTTCATATCCATGTTCTCATAACTTTCTGGCGACGTCGGGGTGAAGGGACAGCAAGAGTTCACTGACGAGGAGACTAGACTCTGGAGTCTGACAAGGCTTAAGTTCAAGATCTTTTACTAACTGTGTGATTCTGATAATTACCTCTCCAGTCTTACTTCTTTGTGAAAAATACATGGATCTGAAGAAGTTTCCTCATCAGATTATGAGTGCTGTGTAAAATGATCATTGTTAATACTGCAAAGTGTCATATACTTAATATACAATCAATACTTAATTACATTTTAATACCTTTAAACCATTTGGTTTCTACATATGTTTCTCCTTGTTCACATGCACCTAAATATTTACTGAGAAAACTCAGTACTATTGAGTCCCATGCCCTGTTTTTCATTGTATCTACTCTTTATAAATTCTCATATACTTTATAGCCTCAGTCACTTGTTCTGATTCTTAATTCTATACCCCTTGTCCAGATCTCGTTTCTGAACCATAAACCCCTATTGGCAGATTCAGCTGTAAGACTACCCCCAGACCCGTTGATACACTGCTCAACTTCCTTTCCCATATTCCCTTACAGTTTCATAGAGCATCGGGAGTGAATTCTCTCAATGAAATGTAGTGCAAGTAACATAAGCCAACTTCAGGACTGGCCCATCCAACACCTTCCAGGGGTTCTTCCATTCCTTCTCTCCTCCCATCTGCTGGTTGATGCAGATAATCTAAGAGGTAGTGAGTGTGGTATCAAAACGAAAGAAGCCAGTGTCCCTGAATGACCATGAGGAAGGCTGCCTGGTGATCAGAAACATCTTCAGAGGTCTTCACAGGAGCAAGAAATACATTTCTCCTGAGTTAAGATGTCAAGGTTGGGGTGGGGGGTGGTTGTTTATTACAGTACCTACTGCTACTTACCCCAACTAACACACCCTTTATCTAGTGGCCTGGTAGACCTTTTTATTAAGCAGCTCCTCCTGCAACTTGAACTCAGCATCCCTAAAACTGGACTTGTACCTTTTGAAATGTTTGCAACAGCTCACTAGGTGAATAATGACAGTAGGAGTCTCTTCCAGGGACATCTCACCTCTCAGAATAGCACAAGTTTGGTGGGTTCATCTCAGTCCTGGTCCATCTTAGTAACACAAGGCCTGTTCCTTTCAGCATACCAAGAAAGACTAAGTTTCTCATGAGCAATGTCCCAGTGGACCACGTTAAGCCAGAATAAGAATTAATTTGCACTAAGAACTGCCAAGTACATTGACTATTTGAATCACTCTTACTAGCATGTTGTCTCCCTTTAGGAATACTCCAAGTAGTTCAGAATTAACCCAAGATGCATCCAGAATTAAAGCAAGAGGAAGTTATGGGATTGAGGAGAATTAATAATGCTTACCTCTGGTAGTTTGATTTATACCATCTAGTAACATTAATATGTATTACCCATCACTCATTCCTTACCAGTACTTTATTCTTTCTGGACTCTTTGATCTTCTCTCTGTTCCCAATATTAGTATCTTAAATCAGACTCTCATCATTTAAACCTTGACCCCAACAACTTAATCTCCTTACCTGCCCTTTTATTCCATTTTAATCAATGCTTTACCAGTCTAATACTCACCATTCTAAAATGGATTTTAAATGTGTTTCACATGCATCAATATTTCTCATTAATATAAAATTCAAAGACCATATGTGACTTTTAAGCTCTTTCAGGAACTGTCTCCTGCCTACCTCTCCAATCTCACTTACTGCCAATTTCCCTGTGCTCCAGTTGGGCTAAAATTTATTCAGTTCTTTCTGAATAGGACAGGCTCTTTCTTATTTTGTGTACAGCAGTGCACTGGACACAGAAAGACCTTCTAATTTCTTCCTTTCTCACTCCTTCCCATATTGGCTGAGGCACTCTTCTAAGATGCCTCCTAGTATCCTATGTATCCATCTATTATACGGATCCTAGATTGTAAATTTCTAATACATCATTGATCTAACCTAGATCCATCTAATTCACCTTTCACTAAGTGTTAATCTCTGAAGGAAAGGATGTTTCTATTTTAAGTTTGTATCACCAGCTCTTCATATAATACGTAGCACTTAGTTACCTGACAAGTATTTATGGAATGAATAAATGAATGCATGAATGAAACGGGTCAATCCTTTCTGGTCAGTAACCCTTCTGGGTACTTCAAATATGTTATTATTTAATTCCTACAGAACATCAAGCTTTTCCCCCCAAATAATTTTTATTATCCCTATTTTGTACTTGAAGAAATAATCATAAGAGTTAATTCCCCCCCGAGATCCACATCTAATAAATTCAAAGTCAAGATTTGAATACAGATCAGACTCTAGAAGTACATCATCTGCTGGACCATTCTTTGTGCAACTGACTATAGGTTCAAAAGGAGTTAAGCTGATGATCAATTGACCTGAATTAAGACAAAGTCATGTAAGAAACACGTTTGGGTTTTTTTGTTTGTTTGTTTGTTTGTTTGTTTGTTTTCTTTTTTTAATTTGAGAGAGAGAACAAGTGCAAACAGGGGAAAGAGAGGGAGAGGGAGGGAAAGAGAGAGAGAGGGAGGGAGAATCCCAAGCAGGCTCCATGCTGTCAGTGCACAGCCTGAGTTGGGGCTCCATCTCATAACCCTGGGATCATGACCTGAACTGAAATCAAGAGTCAGACACTTAAACTGAGCCACTCAGGTGCCCCAAAACAAATTATTAATTAGGATTGGAAAATTGGAAAGGTTTACATACATTGATAGTTGAAGATGGAGTCTTTCAGACAAGGAAGGCTTACCCTGAGAAGACCATTCTGAAGTAAAGCCATGTGAGATCACTATGATGTTTTCTTACTTTTTTGAGAAGCAGAACTTAATCCTAGCCCTCCCTATGTGAAATTAATCTCTGGTTCTATACAGAATGTTTTCAATTCTCAAGTTAGAAAAACAATCTAATTGAGGTTGCAGAGAAAATGATAGTATTTTTATTGCAAAGAAATTACTTCTGAACTATTCATTTCTAGATAAAGAGCAAAAAGATTCAATGCTTACAACAAATCAGTTATTACATCAGCTTTCAGTGACTTTCCAGTTCGAACAGAGGGAAGATTTTTGCCAACATATCATCATATTCATCTATTGTGATAATTTAAGCACTGAATTACCCTAGGAAACTTGGGGATACAAATAAAATGTTTTAAGATGTCAGAAACTTGAAATTGAGTTCAATTTTATTTTTTAGAAGTAATTTTGGGCTGTTACTGGTGTCTCAGATTATTTTGCCTTTATGTACCTGGCAGTACAGACAGGCCTGAAATATTTCTCTTTTTCCAGCTGCTTATTTATAAATACAAGGAGAAGTCTGAAAAACCGAGCCCCCTCAGCAAAAGGCTAGATGGGTGGATCCACCATGAAAGAGCTGAAGGGAACATAAGCTAGAGGGAGGCCAAGATTTATGAACACCTAGGAGCTGCTACCTGGGATGACCATTTTCACCTACATTGTGTCATTTTTTCAGTAAAGGAACATTACCTATGGAAGTAACTTGTCCAAAATTTTACAGAGAGCATGGGCAGAATAAAGGTTACAAGTTTGTATTTTTTGTTGGAGGTTCAGGGAACACGCATTAATCCATCACTGCTTCCTTCCATCTAGATGCTAACCAGGAGCAGATAAACCCAAGGAACCAAGTGAGTGGGTCAAAACACATTTAGAGGTATTGGCTACTAACAAGCTAAACTGAACAACACAGTGGGGCCTCCTCCCCTCCATAAACTTAGCCTTGTAATGCATAGGATGTAGAAGTCTCCACCCAATGCAAAGTGGGGGAAAAAACAAGGAGAACAGAGCTGACCAACCAGAAATGAGGCATCTCAACCAACAAGAAGAACACACACCGTCCCAGGTAAAGGCAGGACTGACAAAGCAAGAGATATGGCTCATCTTGCCCACATTACAGTAGAATGGCCCTCCTTCCTGGCTTGCATGATCTATCCAGTACCAGCCATTCCTCCCAAGGGGAGAAACAAGTGGGAGCCAAAAGTCACTGTTCACACCTCACAGAGGAGGAGAAGTTCTTCATGAAAATGAACAACAGAGGGAGAGATAACCCCTAACACTTTTCATGGTATTCAGCTCATATTCAGCTTCTGCAGATTATTTTAAGTCTGTACAAGTTCTGTGGACTATTTCAAGTGTACATTATAAGACTCTTTCATGTCTTATGATTATGATCCAAAGATGACAGAAGCGGCATAGAAGCACCATAGCATAAGGAAAGCAATTTCCAGGAACAGTTTTCATTGTGGTATTCACACTCATTATTGTGTGTGTATGTGTATTTATAAATTACACATACTATAATTATATATACAATATATATTATGTAATATGTATTATATAAATATAAAGTGATAGTTACTTTTAATTTGAGGATTAAGTGATCTTCCTCTCAAATATTACAAAAACAAAGTAATTTCACCTTAGATGTGGCTAAATCAATTCCTGCCTTGATTGTCCCCATTGCTTTTCTCTCCAAGGATATTGGAAACAGGTTTTTTATTTATCCTTCCCACAAAACACAAAACCTAGTTGGTGTTGTGCCATTCACAAAATGTGGAACTGAAGTAAACTACTTTAAAGTTAATACAACTGTATTCTGACTTTTTTTTTTTTTTTTTTTTTTTTTTTTGAGACAGAAAGAGACAGAGTGCCAGCATGGGAGGGGCAGAGAGAAGGAGACACAGAATCTGAAACAGGCTTGAGCTGTCAGCACAGAGCCCAATGCAGGGCTTGAACCCACAAACCATGAAATCATGACCTGAGCCAAAGTTAGAAGGTAAACTGACTGAGCCACTCAGGCGCCCCTGACCACATTTTTTAAAAAATAAGCCCACATCCAACATGGCGGCCTGAACTCATGACCATGAGGCCAAGAGTTGCATGCTCCACAAACGGAGACAGCCAGGAGCCCCCAATATACTTGTATTCTGCTTCACCAATATCCCCACACTATCTAGCAGTGAATATTTAGTGGGAAATGAATGAATTCTTTATTTACTAAGAGACATAGAACCTAGAAAAAGATTTTCTTCTTCAGAAAGCCTGTTCTGTCCTCAAGGATTTGTTGCTATTCTGGCATATACTTTAAATTTTACAGAGGGGAAACATCCACCTCATGCCAAGTGTTTAGATTATTTTCCTTAATAGTCTTAACTCACCTGATCTAAATCTTAGTCTTTCCCCAAATCCTCTAGCTACCTACCTTCTTGCCTCTTTACTGTCTATAATCTCCTGTTCCAGCTTGACACACAATGCACTTTTTTTCAGTAACTCTGCCTTTCATTCACCTCCTTAACTGGAGTATTCAAAGGTATCCTTTAAAATAATGTATGGACTACTTCTGCAGGTCTTTGGGATCACCCCATCTCCTTGAGCTACTCACCAGAAATAGTCTGACCAAGCTTTGTGGCCAGAGTAGAAAATGGGTCCCCTACGCTGAAGAAACCAAACACTATCTCTAGAAAACATGTGCTCGTTCTTTCTTCGGCAATAACTATATAACCCTGTGCTGGTCAGTTTGCCATTTTGCCAGAACAGCTCACAGCTACACTCAGTGATTTCCCATACAACCATTAAATGTCCAGTAATATTTCTCTACTTTTTAGATTTTTGTGCAATTTAGCTGTCAATGTTAGTCCCTCTGATCTGCTAATAGTCATTACAATAATCCACATAACCAGAGTAGATCACTATCACTTTCCTAAGCTATGTGGCTATGTGTGTGTGTGTGTGTGTGTGTGTGTGTGTGTGTGTGTGTGTGTGTTGTTTTTGTGGTGCTGTTATTCCTTTTTTTATATAATTAAACTGGATTGGATAAAGTTTAAGCAATTTGACCAAGATCTGATTAAAATTTGCCTCAAACCCTCACTTCCATATGTTTCAATTTCCGAAATCCTCCCTGACAGTCTCTCAGAATTCCTGAGTGTTTCATAATCCCAAGTCCCTGTCAAGTCCTTGTCAAGTCACTGAGTTCTTGCTTTCTTCTTTGATATATTTGACAGTGCCTCCCGTTGAGTCCTTATAAAACCAGTAACAGACCTCCTCTTTTCTTCCTTGGTTGGAACAAGAAATGAAACTTGATAGCTAGAGAAGATAGAGGTCCAAAAGTCAGTTACATTATTAATAAATCTGTTGGGAGAAAGGGTCTTTACACCTACAGGCAAATGCATGTACTAATGATCTCCTCTAAAATCCCATGGGTCCACCCACCCTGTCACTTTCACAAATCAAAAGCCACCATCCTTCCCAGCTTTTCTCTGTGAGTTTCCTACATGAAGGATCAGGAAGATCAGTTCTCAAGAAAAGTAAGAAGAGCACAACAAGACTCTAAATTCATTTCTTCTCACCAATCAGGTGGGTCCCTCTCATGCCCCTAGAGAGAGCCAAAATGTTATTCCAATACAAGTCTTTCCTCCTGGACATGGGACACGAGGGAAATGAAGGTTCTTGCTAAAAGCCAGACATGAAACTTGACACATTGTCCATTTCCATGCATTTGGTAAGTTTTATTAAACTATTGGCAGTGGAGGAAGGGTGATAAATAAAAATGGGGTTACATCACAGCAATGTTCCGGCTCCTATTACCAATATTTAAATATCTGTCCAACAAATAAAAATTAGATGCCAAGTTTGGTTTTAAAACTATAGCAATGATTCCTACTATATGCGTATCCAACTTCTATTTTTAAGAGTTGGTTGTTATGATGGATTCCACTGGACAAAATTATTTTTAGTAAGTTTTGAAGCAAGCATAATAAAATTCAAAATTAAAGCCTTGAACTACTGACCAAGTATACTTGTACATTTTACCAATTGCAGGAGAACCAGGTCAAATCTAATGATCCCCTCTAAGTGATGCCCCATGCAAATGGTGGACAGAGCCAATGAAAATGAGCTAAGACAAGACCAAATCTACACTGTTCATGTTTGAATTTCTTCTGTTTTTACTTAAAAGTAATTCTTCCAAGTAAAAATAGTATTTATTCAGTATTTTCTTTCAAATTGTTCAATACACAGAAAAGTAGACTGAATCAAAATTTTATGTTATAGGATTTTGTCAGGCAAGAAAATAACTAGTCCTGTAGTCTTGGGGTGGGGGGGAATCTAGTGAGTTAGCTAAAGAAGGTACCTGATCCCCAATCTCATAAATTCACATAAATTAACATAAATTTACAGAAATTTCATTAAAATTTCTTTTGGAATGTTTATGGCAAATGAATCTTCAAAGCACCCCTGAGAGCTGAGTGAGGGTTACTAATATTCTCCTTTGGGCTCTCAGTCACAAGTGTCCATGGTGCAGGGGAAGGAAAATGGTCATAAAATGAAAAAGAAAAGTATTATCAATATTCTGGAAGTGATTTCAGTGAGAGTAAATCAGGGGACTCCATGGGCAAAAGTCTAGTTACTAGAATGAAGTTTAAAAATATGTATAGTTATAAGAACTACAACACTATTTTAACTGGTTATGGAGGGCTGATAATGTGCTCTACTCCCCCAAAAGATGTTCATACTCTAATACTCCAGACACTTTGAATAGGTACTCACAATGCAAGAAACATGTTTCTATTGTAATAAAGGTTAGAGACCCTAAAATAGAGAGACTCTTCTAAATTGTCTAGGTGGGTACAATCTAATTATATGACCTTTAAAATCAGAGAACAATCTTTGACTGGAGTCATAGGTGCATTGAATGATGGCAGAAACATGTGGCAGATAGAAAATTTGGATAGTTCAGACACAAGAGGAACCCAGAAGAGAAATTTGGAGCATGAGAAGGGCAATGTCAACAAATGGTAGCTTTGAAGATGTCAGGAGAGGACCAGGAGCAAAGGAACACAAGTAGCCTTTAGAAACTAAAAAAGACTCCCAGCCAACAACGATCAAGAAAATGGGGCTTCATTCGACCAACCACAGTGAGTGATTCCTGCCAACCACCCCAATAATCATGGACATGGAATCTCCCTGCAACATCTGATAACTGCTGAATTCAGTAAATCCTTTAACTTCTGTTTTAGGAGACTTGAAGCAGACAAACTAGGCATGTTTTGAAAAAAATAAAATCAATTTAAGGAATAGTGAACTCAATTTCTCTTAGCATTTCCTTTGTAGTGGGTTTAATACTGTCTGCCCAAAATTTACATCCACCTGTAACCTCAGAATGGGATGTTATTTGCAAATAGAATCTTTGTAGATGTAATGGTAAGGATACAGATGAAATCATACTAAATTAGGGTAGTCCCTGAATCCAACAAGAGCATCCTTATAAAAGGCAGTAAAAGACACACAGAGACGCCATGTGACAACACAAGCAGAGATTGGAGTCAAGCTGACACAAGCCCTGGATTGCCAAGCACCAGCACAAGTGGGAAAATGCAAGGAAACACTCTGCCCTACATCCTTCAGAGGGAGCATGTCCTGCCAACACCTGAATTTCAGACTTTGGACCCCTGGAACAGTAAGAATCAATTCTTGATGTTTCCTATAATCAAGCTTGCAGTAATTTAAAATGTCAGACTTAGGAAAATAATACACCCTTAAAAAAACAGAACAAACAAAAAACTAACAACAAAAAATTATCCTAATACAATTTGTTCCACACCCCTGTAGTTTTCTGTGGCTCCATGGTCAGCCTCCCTGATATGGAAATACTGGGTGTCAGTTGTATACTTTTCTACATTTCTGTTTCATACAAGTTGCTCAATGGAATTAAGCACCTGAATCAGGGCAGTTGATCATTTTTCCTCCTCTGCTCTTTTTTTTTTTTGGCAAATTGCTGACAAAGACTGACTAAGGAGTAACTCTTTCCCATCCTCTACTGTTTATGGCCCTGTGGGGAGTCATCTTCAGTTTCTACGTAGTTCTGCATTTCCAGGATAACACCACTGATTGGGCAGGCTGAGCTTAAGCTGTCCTTGAAAACCTATCTAAGCAACATGGTGGGGAGCTGAACAAGGGTTGCTGAAGTCTTGGGTTTATCAGCAGCTCTGTCTCAAGAATTTGTCTGGCACTATTTTCATCATTTCTAGGTCTTAATAAAATTTAATTTTGTTTATAGGTTGTTTTCCTAATTTTGCTGAATTATCTTTCTGTATTTTCCTGCAGTCTATTGAGTTTATTTAGAACAGCTATTTTCAATTCATTGGATAAATCACCCATCTTGATGTCCTTGGGTTCAGTTGCTGGAGGATAATCATTATCTTTTGGTGATGTCATATTCCTTTCAATTTTCATGTTCCTCTAAGTTGTGTTGGCATCTGTGCATTTCAAACAGTCACTTCCTTTAGTTTTTACTAACTGCTTTTGGA
This sequence comes from Panthera onca, assembly GCF_046562875.1. Lineage (NCBI taxonomy): Eukaryota > Metazoa > Chordata > Mammalia > Carnivora > Felidae > Panthera > Panthera onca. Next base: position 110,219,163 of record NC_138348.1, read on the forward strand.
AGAGAGATAATTTCCATCAGTCTTGCCAGGATTCTGAGGCTATCTCAGATCTTCTATGAAGACATATGCTCCACACTTCCCTGCTTCTTTGTGGGGCAGAGTTGTTAAGCCTCTATGCCTTCCATGGAGGCTATAATGCATCAATCCATATGCCAATAGAGCCTCTCTTTTCTTTTCCAAAAGATGGTCTGAAGTTGTTTGCATTCTTGCCCTGGCCCAGACTCAGGTGGGCTTTCTGTGTATGCTCAACAGCCACATGCAAAAGCATACTCTCACCACTGCCCTTGGGACCATGCACAGGAAATCCATCACAGAATGGGGGTAAAGCACATGCTGAGGCTCATTGGCAACTTCTTGGTCAAGGCTGGCATGCAGTTGCTAGGATCTTAATGCCCTCTGAGGATCCCATCTGCCACTCTCCCAGTCCCTTCCTTAACCCTCCCCCCTGCCCCCCCAGTCACATAGCTCATGCTGGAGTACTCTGGATCTAAGGGAAGAGACGTGACTTCCTTTAGCAGCATTCTGTACAGATGGGGAATCTGGGTACTCAACTTACATACTTCTTTCCCCTGTGTGAGAAATCATGGGCAGAGGAAGAACTCTCATGGCCCTAAGCTGTGCTGCATTGGGGGAGGGGTGTGGACCAAATCAGACTGTTCCTCTCACTGCAATGCACCCCAACTCCTATCTTTTGCTCTCATGGGGTGCTTGAATTTCTCTAGAACAAACTCTACAAGGCTCTCTTGTCCATGGGTGATTGTTTTAAGATGAGGTTTTCCAGGGGCATCTGCACTGCAGACGACAGTGCCTGGAACTGACTCATAGGCCACTGCAGTGTCAACATCTAGGACCAAGGTCTGTCTGCCTATTATCCAAATGTCCAAATGTTCCAGCAGTCAAGAATCCTCCTGGTCCTTGGGTGTTTGGTGCTGAATCCCACAACTCCTTCAAAATCACAGCTGTCCAGGGACAGATGCCAAATTTTTGTTCAGTTTTAAAAAATGATGTCTGTCTTATGTTGCCATGATACCAACACTCTTTCATAAATATTTTATACACCAACTTACAAATCTAATCCTGACCTAAGTTTTTAAAGTTATCTTTAACCACCTAATTAGTGTCATTCATGAAATTTAAAAGATCAGTTTTAGGAAATCTTTTTCCGGGGCGCCTGGGTGGCTCAGTTGGTTGAGAGTCTGACTTCGGCTCGGGTCATCATCTCATGGTTCATGAGTTCAAGCCCCATGTCGGGCTCTGTGTTGATGGCTCGGAGCTTGGAACCTGCTTCGGATTCTATGTCTCCCTCTCTCTCTGCCCCTCTGCCCCTCCACCTCTCACACTCTGACGCTCTCTCTCAAAAATAAATAAACATTAAAAAAATTTTTTTTAATAGAAAATCTTTTTCCTGTTAAAAGGGAATGGAGAAGAATGGTATCATCAGCTTGTTTGTGGTCTAAAGGCATTTAGAAAAAACAATGACCACTGGTGAACTCTATAGAGCAACAGAGGTGGGAATGCCCTATGGCTGACACCGCTGCCTATCAACAGTCGTTCTTCCCCTACGCCCTTTGGTCTGTAATGGGTTCAACATTAATTTGGTTCAGTTCTTCACCCTTGTATTTGCTCAGAGAACATGACCACACCATCCCTAGTTTCAGAAAGTAAATAATGATTAGCTTAATATCTATCAGAGTGGTTGCTTTTCCTTTGCCGTGCATAAGTTTGTATGTGAACACGTAACAGCATCCTGGATAATGATACATAATCCAGTGTAGATTTAGGGAAAGATTTTCCTCATTAACTAAAAATTTATGTGGGAGAAAAAACCCACTCTTATTACCAGAGGTACTTGAGCCTTTATGTGATAACTGAAATTAAAATAGCCATCTTGCCACCATCAGGCATGAAATCCCAACAAACTGAAGACGACAGAACAGACTATACATGTACATTTGATGACAGAGTTGAATCACCAAATTCACTCTAGAACTCTACCTTTCAATGTATTATGTGAAAGGATACCTTTTCCTCATTTTTCATGACAATTTTAGTGAGACTTTTGTATTGTTAGTTATGCTGTCATAACTAATACAGTCTCTTAATACAGTTCAGGATAAAAACAAAAGGCAAAATATTAAAAGCATTCCTATTAAATTTGGAAGCAACATAAGCCTACCTGCTATTTAATTTCATCTCACAATGTTTTTTTTTTTTAAGAATTAAACAATAGAATTAAAAAACAAACAAACAAAAAAGAATTAAGCAATAGAAATCAGATCTACCCTATGACTCAGCAATAGCACTGCTATGAATTTACCCAAAGGATACAGGAATGTTGATGCATAGGGGCACTTGTACCCCAATGTTTATAGCAACACTTTCAACAATAGCAAAATTATGGATAGAGCCTAAATGTCCATCAACCGATGAATGGATAAAAAAAAAATGTGGTTTATATATACAATGGAATACTACTTGGCTATGAGAAAGAATGAAATCTGCCCATTTGTAGCAACATGGATGGAACTGGAGAGTATTATGCTAAGTGAAATAAGTCAGGCAGAGAAAGACAGATACCATAAGTTTCTCAGGATCCATATATGAGTGAAAACATAACAGAAGACCAGGAGGGAGGGGAAGGGAGAAAAAATTACAGAGAGGGAAGGAGGCAAACCGTAAGAGACTCTTAAATACTGAGAGCAAACTGAGGGTTGATGGGGGTAGGGGGAGAGGTAAAGAGAGTGATGGATCTTGAGGAGGGCACCTGTTGGGATGAGTACTGGGTGTTGAATAAATCATATATATATATATATATATATATATATATATATATATATATATATGTAGACAACTAGGAAATTTTTAAATACTGAGCTGTGAAACAATTAGAAAAAAGAATGTTATACTATATTTAGCTACATACCAATGTAAACAAATGGCAAATTATTTGGATAATTTAAGACAAAAATCTTATTTCCAAATCAACTAAAACAACCAAAATTCCTAGAAATCAACTCTATGTCTGAAGAAAACTACCAAATTATTCTAAGATCACAAGAGATTTGATTAGAAGGATTCATACTTGCTCTTTAAGAGTTCAACTCCATATAAATGGTATACACTCCTCAAAACACCAAAGGGTATTTTTTAAATGACAAGATTATTCTAAAGTTTAGCTGAAAGAATCAGCATAGGAGAATGGCTGAAACAATTCTACAAGTGTCATGAAGGAAAAGTTACTCTATATTCAAACAGGTGATAAATCTACAGTAATTAAAAGTGTAGCAGCAAAAGCATAGAGATGGAAAAGTGATGCAAGAAAAGGTCCATGAGACCAAGAGAATTAGGAAATATGAGTATTTAATAGAATTAGCAGTTAGGGACGATTGGATTAATCAATGAACGGTTTCCGTTCCAATAGTACACCATTCTAGAAAACAAAACTGGATCCCTTTATTGGCATATAAAACTACACCCTAATTAGTAATAAATGTAAATGTAAATATTAAAAGTAATTTTCCCGGTTTCAGATCACAGGGTCAATTTTTAACACCTAAGTGCTCTTAAAAACACAAAAGGGAAAAGTCATTGTTCCCAGGAAGGGGTGGTTATTCTAAAAGCCACGTGATTAAAAGGAATGAAAGCTTCTTGTTTCACAGCAGACCAGGAAGAGAATCAGACCATGGGCCTGGAGTAGAGCCTAGATTTCCCAGCCAGTCCTCAGCTGACACAGACAGCAACGATTGGGTACAGCCATGAAAAGTGGATCTATCACCCAGAAATGAATGAATGTGAGCACAGCAGTCACTTCATCTGGGAATAAAATGTCATCTTCAAGGATCAGAAACCTCAAGCTAAGAAACACAGCCAAGGCTAGTTGAAGTTAAGGCTCCCAACACCATTGCAAGTTCTTGTGACATGCTGAAAATAACTTTCCATGAAGATAAAAAACAGTCACCAACAGCAGGGGGAAAGCATTATGAAAATCAAGTAATATTCTCTGAACATCGAAGAACTTACAACTCAAGGAAATCAGAATAGAGAACTCTAAAAACTTTAGAATAATTACTTTTAACATCTTCTGAATTAAAGTAGTCAATGGAAGCCAAAAAAAAAGGACAGAAGACTAATGAAAAAGAGATAATAAATATGAGTGGTTGGTTATTTTAAGAGAACCCATTACAATTTTTAGAAATGAATAATTATCAACACAAGTTTAACCATCAGTAAAAGGATACATATACATTCAACAAAAAGTTAACGGCAAGTTCATGAATTGTTGAGTCAAATTGAGGCCTTACATAAAATAAAGAGATTTTTCTTAATGAGGATGGGAGGAGAATTAAGAAATACAAGTGAATAGGACCAAGTGTTCTAATGTAAATAATAAGACTTTCAGGAGGCAGTAGAAATGGTGATAGTTAGACAATGCGTAAAGAAAAATACTGAGAATTCCCACTATTAAAGAAACCCAAGTCCAAATATTGAAATAGGTTGAGACTACCAAGAACTAATTTTCTAATTTTATATATAGACCCATTATGGTGAAACCTTTGAAATAGAGAATCATAAAAACAACTAGAGAGTAAAAAGATTACCTACAAAGAAGAGCAATCACATTAATATTAGCTTTTTCACCAGCAATACCAGATGACAAAAGACAGTGGATAAATTTATCTTCAAGATGGTGAGCAAAAATAATTCAGACCCATGAACCCTTTATCCATGTAAATGACCATTCAAGAATGAGGAATAAAGATATTTGAAGACTGAAAAATTCATAGTTTATCTTCCACAAACCCCAATGATACAACTAAAGAAAATATTCAACAAGAACAGTAAGTTAAAAAGCAGATTGCAAAATAAAAACATGTAACAAAACCTGTATAATCTGTCAAAATAAGCATAAGATATAAAATAAAGGACATTTTCACATGTATAATAGCAGGTTGGTATAGAATTTTAAAATGCATTAACATGGAAACTGCTTTTGATGCTCTTTGATCTAGCTCTCCAAACTGCAGATTTTGTCTTATTCAGAATAAAATAAACTCAAGACAGTTAGAAAACATTTTTAAAATAGTTCCTAGTTTAAAAAAAAATCTATCTTCCAAACTACTAAAATGGAAAGAACGAAGCAAATAGTTTTTTAAAAGTTCATGCACTTTGAGAGAAAACAGGACGAGAAGAGAAAGGATTATCACAAACATAAAATGCGATGGTAGAGGCCAAATTTATTCCTAGACACAACGTGTTTTAAAATGTTAAATGCATCCTTTAAAAGAAAGTATCCTTAGGATGGATTTTTTAAAAAATACAAGAGGAACATTCAAAACAAACTGACACCATAAAAGTTTAAATTAAATACATGGAAAATGTTAAACTAGGGAAACACCAACCAAAATAACACAGTATCAATCATAATTGAAGATTTTTAAACTACTTCTTTGAAGTAGAAAAATCAAGTAAAAGCATGATATATATCATTAATAACATGAAAGAACACACATAAATTACATCCAACACTGAATATACATGCTTTGAAGCAAGCAAAATCAATAATAACTGACCAACAAACGAAACCTCAACAAATCACCTTTTTTAAAGTTTATTTCTTTTGAGAGAGAGACAATGTGAGTTGGGGAGGGGCAGAGAGAGAATCCAGGCATGGGGATCAAAACTTACAAAACCATAAGATCATGATCTGAGCTGAAACTACAAGTTGAAGGCTTAACTGAGCCACCCAGGAGCTCTGCAAATCACAATTGTTATCAAATAGTATTCACAGTAGAGTTATAAATAAACTTCAAAAACAAAAAATAAATCTTCTCCAAATCCTAGAGATTTACAAACAAAATTCTATCTCAGTCATGAATTAAAGACATCAAAAGAGAAAATTACAAATGATTTGGAACAGAATGTCAACTGAATTAGTACCTATCAAATGCCTTGGGGTGTAGCTAATGTGGTACTTACAGCCTCAAACATACTAGAAAGCAGGAAAAATTGAAAATAAATAAGTTATGTTTTCTATTCAATAAGGAGGAAAAATTAACATGAATGCAAAGAAAACTTTTAAAATCTAACAAGGACAAAAACCACAGAAATAACGTAAAAAGCAAAAGCAATGCAGATTAGAAAAACAAAACAATAGATTCTTTAAAATATCAAATAAAATGGACAAATCTCTGAGAAGTTTTATCAAGGGAAAAACAACACAAACAATATTAAGATGGGTAAAATGGAAAGTAACCATGATGAAATTTTACAATTCAAAAAAAATGCTATAAGTTTATGTTAATATGAAAAACTTATCAAAAGACTTTTCTAGACAAAAAATATTTACTAAAATCAGTTAATAAAGTTAAAAATCTGAGCAGACCAATAACCATAAAAGTATGTAAATGATATAATTTGATTAAAAATAAGCAGAGGACCTGAATAGATATTTTTCCACAAAAGATATACAGATGGCCAACAGATACATGAAAAGATTCTCAGCATCACTAAGCAAGGATGCACACCCAAACCACAATAAGGTATCATCTCACACCAGTCAGACTCACTGATATCAAAAGGACAAGTAACAAGTATAGAAAGGATATGGAGAAAAAGGTACCCTGGTGCACTGTTGGTGTGAATGCACATTGGTGCGGCCACTCTGGAGAACAATATTAAAATTTTAAAAATTAAAATAAGAACTACCTTATGATTCAGTAATTCCACTATGGAGTCTTTACCCAAATAAAACCAACACACACACACACACACACACACACACACTCGCACACGCACACGCACACACACACACACACACTGGAATATTACTCAGCCATAAAGAAGAATGACATCTTGCCATGCGCAACAATATTGATGGGCCTAGAGGGTATAATGCTAAAAAAAAAAAAAGTCAGACAGATAAAAGACAAATACCATATGATTTCACCTATATGTGGAATCTAAAAAATAAAACAAAACAAAAAGACTGTTGGTTGTCAGAGGGGAAATGGATGGGAGAAGGGTTAAAATAAAAGAAAGGGGATTAAGAGGTACCAACTTCCAGTTAGAAAATAAGTAAATCACAGAGATTAAAAGTACAACATAAGGAGTACAACCAATAATACTATAATAACATTGTGTTGTAACATATGTTGACTACACATCATGGTAAGTATTGAATAATGTACAGATTTTTTAAAACAATGTTGTTCATCTGAAACTAACATTGTATGCTAATTACACTGACATCTAAAAAATCAATGTATTATTTAAACACACCTTTATTATTTAGCACAGAGGCTCCCAGACTTCTCTTGCCTGCCTCAACCCCCTTTACTTGCAGATCAAAACCAAATTCCTGCTCACCTTTCTACCCCTTATGGGGACCTATCAGAATTTCAAATAGGGTGAGGGAAGAGAGACAAGCTATTCATTACATTGACAGAAATGCATCCGTATATGGCTATGATGAAGCTGGAGGAATCTTATTTCTCCCAAAAATATCCTGAGCTCAAATTCAACAACCAGAGTCCTGGTCTGTCCACATAGATAACATCACAAAACAGGAGCACACTGAGATTTCAAGAAGAGCAGTGATAAGACATAAGGCAGGGGCGCCTGGGTGGCGCAGTCGGTTAAGCGTCCGACTTCAGCCAGGTCACGATCTCGCGGTCCGTGAGTTCGAGCCCCGCGTCAGGCTCTGGGCTGATGGCTCGGAGCCTGGAGCCTGCTTCCGATTCTGTGTCTCCCTTTCTCTTTGCCCCTCCCCCGTTCATGCTCTGTCTCTCTCTGTCCCAAAAATAAAATAAAAAATTAAAAAAAAAAAAAAAAAAAAGACATAAGGCAGAGGAGAAAGGGGATTTCTGGAAGAGAAGAATTTTTTTTCTGAATTAGCGTAGAATACTGGACAAAGCCACTGAAGCAATTAGTTGGGCCTGTTAATGCCACAATACCTGACCTTCCTGCCCTCAATACACCTGTGGCTAATATAATCACAGCCAGAAAGTTAAAAGAAAAAGCGAATGATATTCAGAGATTCTCTATCTAAAGAAAAGGTACCAGGCCCAAATGATTTCCAAAAAATTTTATCAAATCAGGATGCCAGGTGGCTCAGTCGGTTAAGCATCTGACTCTTGATTTCAGCTCAGGTCATGATCTTACAGTTTGTGAGATCATTACCCATGGGCTCTGCATGGAGAGCATGGAGTCTGCTTGACACTCTCCCTCTCTCTCTGCCCCTCCCCTGCTTACACACGTTCTCTCTCTCTCTCCCAAAATAAATAAATAAACTCAAATTTTCTATCAAAGCTACAAGCAACAAATAATCCCTATTTTACACAAACTGTTACAGCATTTAGCAAAAGAAAAGTAACCCAACTCATTTCACAATTCTGGAAAAACACTGATCCCAAAACTAGATAACCCAATAAAACCAAGGGCCATTCTCACTCATAGAATCAAAAATTATGTTTTTTTAATAAATAAAAATCAGCATTTAGCAAGATAATCAAACGTTGTAAACAAGAGTATGTATCCCAACAATCCAAACTGATTCAACATTTTAATAAATCAATTGAATGATCACATTAACAGATTAAATGAAAAAAAAAGTTATGTAAGTTTTTAGGAATAAATATTCAAAGTAGCACCATCAGTGACACCCTTTCATGATTGAAAAATAAAATTTGGGGCATACTAAGAACACAACAAACTTTCTTAAACTGGTATCTATCCAAATATTACAGCAAATATTAGAAATATACCCACAAAAATTGGAAAGAAGATAAAGGTACCCGTTATTACTGCTACCACTCAACACAGCTTTGGAGGGCCTGGCTATGTGCTATGACAAGGAAAAGAAGAATAAGGCTTATAAAGAACAAAATAATAACTGTAGTAACTCTTACTTTTTTGTCTGCCCATTTTTTCTCTCTCCTATGTGTTGGTTTGCACACTTGTCCTATATACAGAAGGGAAGGAGAGACCGAAGAAAGAAGCAAGCCACTCCAGATCTGTACGTGGAAGGTTTGTAAGCTAAACAAAAAGAGAGTAACTTCCTCAAACAGATAAGTAGCCCAACAGGCACCAGCTGAGCAGAATACAGGTGAAATCTCAAATCTCAAAAAAGGCAGGATTTCCCTTTTTATGGCTGAATAAGATTCCATTATATGTATATGTACCACATTTTCTTTATACATCCACCCATCAATGGGCATTTAGGGAATTTCTGTTGTAAATAATGCTACAGTGAACATAAGGATGCATATGTATTTTGGAATTAGGGTTTTAATTTTCTTAGCATAAATACCCAGAAGTGGATTGTAGCATCATTGTGAATGATCCTACATTCCATCACAGTGATGGATCCCACAGTCCATCACAGTGATGGCAGGTGTTTCTAGACAACATTGACTGTGATGGAATTTGACTCAGAGACTTCTTAGAAGTAGAAGAGGCAACGTGACAGGAGTAGAATGCTCTAGACCTCAAAGTCCTTGTTGGTGAAAAGTATCACTAGGTGTATTATGGCAGGTGAATTGGGTGAGAGTAGTGTTATCAGGTAGTGAGTTTAGCCTCATCAAGGAGTCTCTTGAGTTTATACGGGGATTTACTACTTGAATTTCAGCCCTGTGGAATTTCAGACCTAGAAAGACTATCAGTGTCCCAGCTAACCTGATACCATCCCTTTTCCCATTTTTCTATCCTTCTAGTTTAATCTCAGGTTGCAAATCTCCAGTGACAGGAGACCAAGTTTCTTCCATGGAAGTATGTATGATTTGGGGGTAAACATAAATTATAGAGGAAAAATCATCTTTGAACTTCTAAAATAGATATTACTTTTTGTTGATCTGTGGGATACCTTAGTGTCATGTGGACATTTCTGAACAGCTTTTATCTCATTGTGCTTCAACTGTTCTATTTGCTTGACTTTCCTATAAAACTTTAAAATCAATGAGGGAAATTACAATCTTATTCATATTTGCATCTCCAAGCACAGCAGAGTACTGACACATAATTGCCACTCAATACATGTTTCTTAAATTAACTCAAATTGAATTTGCTTCACGTAACAATTTGCATTCTAAGAGCCAAAAACAGTCATTTTAACCCCTTTTCCACATGATCCTCCCCTTAGAATATGGTTTCCAGCATCTTCCACAGAAATTGAAACACCATGGAGACTATTCTCAAGAAGACTCAGAAGACAAAGTTATATATAACATGAGAACACCAAAGGATAAGGATTCATCACAACTTCCAATGGACAAAGAATTATTTATTTATTTACTTACTTATTTAATTATTTATTGTAAAAGGAATTTGAATTTTTGGGGGCATATTTTTATATGAAATTTATTGCCAAATTGGTCTCCATACAACACCCAGTGCTCATCCCAACAGGTGCCCTCCTCAATGCACATCACCCACTTTCCCCTCCCCCCTCCCCCATCAACCCTCAGTTTATTGTCAGTATTTAAGAGTCTCTAGGCTGCTTCGGATTCTCTGTCTCCCTCTCTCTCTCCTCCTCCCCCACTCATGCTCTGTCTCTGTCTCTCAAAAATGAATAAAGATTAAAAAAAATTAAAAAAAAAAAAGATAGCTTTCTACTTTGGAAAACCTCTGAAACAGGCCTCATCCATAGCTTGCTGATATTCATAAAGACCAAAAACTCTCTTATGCCTTTGCACACAGGTCAAGGAAAACATGCCACCAGGAGTAGTTTTATTTTTCACAGAGAAATTCTGCCACTGCAAAATTAATGGGCCAGTCCACAGGATACACAGAGATTGTGTAATTTTGTCTTTTAAGGACAATGCCTTTAGTGTTGTTTTAGAAAATATAGATTCAAAAAATCTAATGTGCTATCAGCCAGTCATGACATGATTTTAATATATTGGAGGAAATAACTACATGCCAGATGAATAAAGATCAATGATTATATTCATTTTATTCTACAAACAGCTGTTTAATCCACTTAAACTGCTTACAGAATCTTCCTGTGTTCCAAAGGTGGATTTCTCATAGAACTCCAAATTCTATATGGATTTAAAATCCTCCAATATTGTCTAATTTCCTGATAAACATTAGGATGCAGAATTTGAGTTTTGACATAATGCCTACCACATCTAGATATTCAGGACATTTTCATGAAACAAAGTAGAAGTGTTTTCTTTTTACAAGCTCCAAAGGTACCTAATAATGAAACCACTCAATCTCTACTTCTGTGTAGTATCTCCTCACTCAGGATATTTTAAAATTCATTTTCTTGTGACCCTATCCTTAATTGGCTTTTCCCCTGTTCAATCCCTCCTTTAAATTGTAGGCAAATGTAGGAAATGGGTTCTACTTACATAAATGGGTTAGAAAAAAAGCTTAGGGTGGAAAGCTGCCACCACGGGGCAAAAGCACCTGAAGTTAGCTAGCAGAATGTTGTAATGGGATCACGAGTAACTCATTATATCACCTGCAGGAAATTACTTTCCATCTGATGCCAATATACTATTGTACTTTGATCTCAAACTCCACTTGCCCCCCAGACCCTTTGCTTCTTACACACACTAGCTAATGATTACTGTCTGATTGCTTTCTCCACGTTCACATGTGTAAGACCTTGTTTTCTTCACATTCACCACGTGGGTAATATCTAGTGAGATCAATAAATAAGGAGATGAAACATCTGTTCAGGGCTCTTGTCTCCTCCTAGACATTAACTTCTGTCATATTCAATTCCGCTGTCTTACTGAACTAGAGGGAACTCCAGACTCATATTCTGCCACAGACCAAAGGGGAAGAGCCCCATCTTGTATTGGATTCATTATTTCTCCATCAAATGTCCAGAGAACTACTCTGAATCTATAGTATACTATGTGCTGAAAATGCCAACATAAAGACGATGCAAGCACTGACTTAAAAAACTTGGAGTCCAGGGGGAGACACATATTGGGAAACATAAAATTTGAATTTGCATTTGCAACTACAGTATGGAGGGTCTCCCTACTCTGCCTTTAGGAAAGCTAGATGGACCACACAGAAGAGTTATAGTGATATTCTCCATTTTTCTTATCTGTTAGCAACTAATTTAAAGTAAAATTATATCTCTAGTCCAAACTTGAAGATCAAGGCAACTAGTGGCCACCGTTGATTTGATATCACACAAGTATACCAAATTTGACACATGCTTGCATTTACAAAACTGAACTTCTCAATTTTACTTTAGTTTTTATTCTTTATATTGCTCCCACATTACCTCCCTCATTTATGTCATTGCAATAGTTTCCTGACTTGTGTTATCTCCAGTCTATCCTTGCCAATGTCTTCTGCATTGAAATCAAAATTTATTTCTGAAACACAAAGCTGATCACATCCCTTCCTCATCTAAAACATTTCAATAAGCTCTCATTGTTTACATGAAGAATGAAAAAACACACATTGTTGATGTGCCAAAAACATGCCACGCATACTCTGTGCTCAACAAGTATTTATTTAATAAATCAATACCTCCCCACTTCATTGTATCCTGAGAATTCTTATGTGTTAAGTAGAGTAATGGTCTCTAAAGATATCTATGTACTAATTCCCAGATCCTATACATATGTTTTTTGGATTGCAAGGGAGAATTTAGGTTGCTAATTAGCTGACATTAAAACTAGATTGTCTGCATGGGCCCATTGGTCCTTGTAAAGAAAGGCAAAAGAGTCAGTGTCAGAGGGACATGGCCTGAGAAACACTATAGCTGTTGTTGCTTTGAAAATGGAAAGAGGGCTTTTGGGAGGAAGATGGCGGTATAGGAGGATGCTGGGCTCACTGCACGTCCTGCTGATCACTTAGATTCCACCTACACCTGCCTAAAGAACCCAGAAAAATGCCAGAGGATTAGCAGAATGGAGTCTCTGGAGCCAAGCACAGACGAGAGGCCCACAGAAGAGGGTAGGAAGGGTGGCAAGGCGGTGCGCACTCCACGGACTGGCGGGAGGGAGCCAGGGTGGAGGGATGGCCTGCCGGCCAAGGAGAGCCCCGAGTCTGGCTTGCAAAAGCGGAGGGGCCTGATGGAGTGTGTTCCGACAGCAAGCGTGACTTAGCATCTGGGAGGTCATAAGTTAACAGCTGTGCTCAGAAAGCAGGAAGGCTGGAGGACAAAGGGAGGGAGAGTTGCTGAGCCCCCAGACGACAGAGCTGTTTGGCGGGGAACAAAGGTGCTCACCAGCACCATCTCCCTCGCCCATCCCCCAGCCAAAATCCCAAAGAGAACCAGTTCCTGCCAGGGAACTTTCTCGCTCCGCGCAAACACCCAAGGCTGTGCTTCTGTGGAGCCACCCCTCCAGCAGCGGGTCTGACTCCCTCCCACTGCCACAGGGCCCCTCCTGAAGTGGATCACCTAAGGAGAAGCGAGCTTAGCCTGCACCTCCCGCCCCCGTGCACCTTGCCTACCCACCCCAGCTAATACGCCAGATCCCCAGCACCACAAGCCTGGCAGTGTGCAAGTAGCCCAGACGGGCCACGCCACCCCACAGTGAGTCCTGCCCCTAGGAGAGGGAAGAGAAGGCACACACCAGTCTGACTGTGGCCCCAGCGGTGGGCTGGGGGCAGACATCAGGTCTGACTGTGGCCCCGCCCACCAACTCCAGTTATACACCACAGCACAGGGGAAGTGCACTGCAGGTCTGCACCACTCCAGGGACTATCCAAAAGACCAAATGGAAGAATTCCCCTCAAAAGAATCTCCAGGAAATAACAATAGCTAGTGAACTGATCAAAAAGGATTTAAATGATATAACAGAAAGTGAATTTAGAATAATAGTCATAAAATTAATCGCTGGACTTGAAAACAGTATAGAGAACAGCAGAGAATCTGTTGTTACAGAGATCAAGGGACTAAGGAACAGTCGGGAGGAGCTGAAAACCGCTTTAAACGAAATGCAAAATAAAATGGAAACGTCCACGGCTCAGATTGAAGAGGCAGAGGAGAGAATAGGTGAACTAGAAGATAAAATTATGGAAAAAGAGGAAGCTGAGAAAAAGAGAGATAAAAAAAATCCAGGAGTATGAGGGGAAAATTAGAGAACTAAGTGATACACTAAAAACAAATAATATACGCATAATTGGTATCCCAGAGGAGGAAGAGAGAGGGAAAGGTGCTGAAGGGGTACTTGAAGAAATAATAGCTGAGAACTTCCCTGAACTGGGGAAGGAAAAAGGCACTGAAATCCAAGAGGCACAGAGAACTCCCTTCAGACGTAACTTGAATTGATCTTCTGCACGACATATCATAGTGAAACTGGCAAAATACAAGGATAAAGAAAAATTCTGAAAGCAGCAAGGGATAAACGTGCCCTAACATATAAAGGGAGACCTATAAGACTCGTGACTGATCTCTCTTTTGAAACTTGGCAGGCCAGAAAGGCATGGCAGAAGATCTTCAATGTGATGAACAGAAAAAAATATGCAGCCGAGAATCCTTTATCCAGCAAGTCTGTCATTTAGAATAGAAGGAGAGATAAAGGTCTTCCCAAACAAACAAAAACTGAAGGAATTCGTCACCACTAAACCAGCCCTACAAGAGATCCTAAGGGGAATCCTGTGAAACAAAGTACCAGAGACATCGCTACAAGCATAAAACATAAAGACATCACAATGACTCTAAACCCGTATCTTTCTATAATAACACTGAATGTAAACGGACTAAATGCGCCAACCAAAAGACATAGGGTATCAGAATGGATTAAAAAACAAGACCCATCTATTTGCTGTCTACAAGAGACTCATTTAGATCTGAGGACACCTTTAGATTGAGAGTGAGGGGATGGAGAACTATTTATCATGCTCCTGGAAGCCAAAAGAAAGCTGGAGTAGCCATACTTATATCAGACAAACTAGACTTTAAATTAAAGGCTGTAATAAGAGATGAAGAAGGGCATTATATAATAATTACAGGGTCTATCCATCAGGAATAGCTAACAGTTATAAGTGTCTATGCACCGAATACGGGAGCCCCCAAATATATAAAACAATTACTCATAAACATAAGCAACCTTATTGATAAGAATGTGGTCATTGCAGGGGACTTTAACACTCCACTTACAGAAATGGATAGATCATCTAGACACACGCCAATAAAGAAACAAGGGCTCTGAATGATACATTGGATCAGATGGACTTGACAGATATATTTAGAACTCTGCATCCCAAAGCAACAGAATATACTTTCTTCTTCAGTGCACATGGAACATTCTCCAAGATAGATCATATATTGGGTCACAAAACAACCCTTCATAAGTATACAATAATTCAAATTATACCATGCATACTCTCAGACCACAATGCTATGAAGCTTGAAATCAACCACAGGAAAAAATCTGGAAAACCTCCAAAAACATGGAGGTTAAAGAACACCCTACTAACGAATGAGTGGGTCAACCAGGCAATTAGAGAAGAAATTAAAAAATATATGGAAACAAACAAAAATGAAAATACAACAATCCAAACGCTTTGGGATGCAGCGAAGGCAGTCCTGAGAGGAAAATACATTGCAATCCAGGCCTATGTCAAGAAACAAGAAAAATCCCAAATACAAAATCTAACAGCACACCTAAAGGAAATAGAAGCAGAACAGCAAAGGCAGCCTAAACCCAGCAGAAGAAGAGAAATAATAAAGATCAGAGCAGAAATAAACAATATAGAATCTAAAAAAACTGTAGAGCAGATCAACGAAACCAAGAGTTGGTTTTTTGAAAAAATAAACAAAACTGACAAACCTCTAGCCAGGCTTCTCAAAAAGAAAAGGGAGATGACCCAAATAGATAAAATCATGAATGAAAATGGAATTATTACAACCAATCCCTCAGAGATACAAACAATTATCAGGGAATACTATGAAAAATTATATGCCAACAAATTGGACACCGTGGAAGAAATGGACGAATTCCTAAATACTCACACTCTTCCAAAACTCAATCAGGAGGAAATAGAAAGCTTGAACAGACCCATAACCAGCGAAGAAATGGAATCGGTTATCAAAAATCTCCCAACAAATATGAGTCCAGGACCAGATGGCTTCCCAGGGGAGTTCTACCAGACGTTTAAAGCAGACGTAATACCTATCCTTGTCAAGCTATTCCAAGAAATAGAAAGGGAAGGAAAACTTCCAGACTCATTCTATGAAGCCAGTATTACTTTGATTCCCAAACGAGACAGAGACCCACTAGAAAAAGAGAACTACAGGCCAATATCGCTGATGAATATGGATGCAAAAATTCTCAATAAGATACTAGCAAATCGAATTCAACAGCATATAAAAAGAATTATTCACCATGATCAAGTGGGATTCATTCCTGGGATGCAGGGCTGGTTCAACATTCGCAAATCAATCAATGTGATACATCACATTAATAAAAGAAAAGATAAGAACCATATGATCCTGTCAATCGATGCAGAAAAGGCCTTTGACAAAATCAGCACACTTTCTTAATAAAAACCCTCGAGAAAGTCGGGATAGAAGGAACATACTTAAACATCATAAAAGCCATTTATGAAAAGCCCACAGCTAACATCATCCTCAATGGGGAAAAACTGAGAGCTTTCTCCCTGAGGTCAGGAACACGACAGGGATGTCCACTCTCACCACTGTTGTTTAACATAGTGTTGGAAGTGCTAGCATCAGCAATCAGACAACAAAAGGAAATCAAAGGTATCAAAATTGGCAAAGATGAAGTCAAGCTTTCGCTTTTTGCAGATGACATGATATTATACATGGAAAATCCGATAGACTCCACCAAAAGTCTGCTAGAACTGACACATGAATTCAGCAAAGTTGCAGGATACAAAATCAATGTACAGAAATCAGTTGCATTCTTATACACTAACAATGAAGCAACAGAAAGACAAAGAAACTGATCCCATTCACAATTGCACCAAGAAGCATAAAATACCTAGGAATAAATCTAACCAAAGATGTAAAAGATCTGTATGCTGAAAACTATAGAAAGCTTATGAAGGAAATTGAAGAAGATACAAAGAAATGGAAAGACATTCCCTGCTCATGGATTGGAAGAATAAATATTGTCAAAATGTCAATACTATCCAAAGCTATCTACACATTCAATGCAATACCAATCAAAATTGCACCAGCATTCTTCTCGAAACTAGAACAAGCAATCCTAAAATTCATATGGAAACACAAAAGGCCCTGAATAGCCAAAGTAATTTTGAAGAAGAAGACCAAAGCAGGAGGCATCACAATCCCAGACTTTAGCCTCTACTACAAAGCTGTCATCATCAAGACAGCATGGTATTGGCACAAAAACAGACACATAGACCAATGGAATAGAATAGAAACCCCAGAACTAGACCCACAAACGTATGGCCAACTAATCTTTGACACAGCAGGAAAGAACATCCAATGGAAAAAAGACAGTCTCTTTAACAAATGGTGCTGGGAGAACTGGACAGCAACATGCAGAAAGTTGAAACTAGACCACTTTCTCATACCATTCACAAAAATTAACTCAAAATGGATAAAGGACCTGAATGTGAGACAGGAAACCATCAAAACCCTAGGGGAGAAAGCAGGAAAAGACCTCTGTGACCTCAGCCGTAGCAATCTCTTACTCAACACATCCCCAAAGGCAAGGGAATTAAAAGCAAAAATGTATAGTGGGACCTTATGAAGATAAAAAGCTTCTGCACACAGCAAAGGAAACAAACAACAAAACTAAAAGGCAACCAACGGAATGGGAAAAGATATTTGCAAATGACATATCGGACAAAGGGCTAGTATCCAAAATCTATAAAGAGCTCACCAAACGCCACACCCGAAAAACAAATAACCCAGTGAAGAAATGGGCAGAAAACATGAATACACACTTCTCTAAAGAAGACATCCGGATGGCCAACAGGAACATGAAAAGATGTTCAACGTCGCTCCTTATCAGGGAAATACAAATCAAAACCACACTCAGATATCACCTCACGCCAGTCAGAGTGGCCAAAATGAACAAATCAGGAGACTACAGATGCTGGAGAGGATGTGGAGAAATGGGAACACTCTTGCACTGTTGGTGGGAAT
Organism: Panthera onca; assembly: GCF_046562875.1. NCBI lineage: Eukaryota > Metazoa > Chordata > Mammalia > Carnivora > Felidae > Panthera > Panthera onca. Next base: position 110,237,224 of record NC_138348.1, read on the forward strand.
GCAAACTGGTGCAGCCACTCTGGAAAGCAGTGCGGAGGTTCCTCAGAAAATTAAAAATAGACCTACCCTATGACCCAGCAATAGCACTGCTAGGAATTTACCCAAGGGATACAGGAGTCCTGATGCATAGGGGCACTTGTACCCCAATGTTTATAGCAGCACTCTCCACAATAGCCAAATTATGGAAAGAGCCTAAATGTCCATCAACTGATGAATGGATAAAGAAATTGTGGTTTATATACACAATGGAGTACTACAGGGCAATGAGAAAGAACGAAATATGGCCCTTTGTAGCAACGTGGATGGAACTGGAGAGTGTGATGTTAAGTGAAATAAGCCATACAGAGAAAGACAGATACCATATGTTTTCACCGTTATGTGGATCCTGAGAAACTTAACAGAAACCCATGGAGGAGGGGAAGGAAAAAAAAAAAAGAGGTTAGAGTGGGAGAGAGCCAAATCATAAGAGACTCTTAAAAACTGAGAACAAACTGAAGGTTGATGGGGGGTGGGAGGAAGGGGAGGGTGGGAGATGGGTATTGAGGAGGGCACCTTTTAGGATGAGCACTGGGTGTTGTATGGAAACCATTTTGACAATAAATTTCATATATTGAAAAAAATAAAATAAAATAAACAAGTTTCAGAACAAAAAAAAAAAAAAAAAGGAAGATGGAAAGAGGCCAGGGAATGTGAGCTATAAATGCCAGAAAAGGGAAGGAAATATATTCTCCCCTAAGACTTCCAGGGAAACTCAGCCCTGCCAATATCTTGATTGTAGCCCATTGGGACCATTTTGGACTTTGAAACTAGAAGATAATCAATGTGTGTTGTCTTAAGCTATTAAATTTGTGGTAATTGGTTGCAGCAACAATAGAAAGGTGATGTACCTCATTACAGAGCATTAACCATTTCCCTGTCCTCAAGTGTTCACATATGATAAGCCCATCTTGGACAGGAAGGTGGACTCATTCATTGTTGTCGGGACTCAAAACTGAGTCAACTCTACAGAGTAGAACCTTAATAAAAGTGTATTGGATTAAATGAATTTGTTAGGGAGGGTTTTTTTTTTTCTCCCCCATAACATTTTTAGTATTTCTTAAGGATTTGATGTCAGATAAACTTCCACAAATATTGAACATCAATTTCTTATAAACATTCAAATTGCTTTTGTTCTCACTTAACTCAGTTTACCATCGTATATTCTATGTAATTTTTTTCAAGCTGTGTATTTCCTTTTCTTTATCCATTAGCAGACTTTCATGTTTCCCTTCTTCCATAAAGTCATAATGGGATTTTGCTCATCCTTATTCTCTTAATTCTAAGGATCATAAGGCTCTTGACTTAATGCTACCTGTTCTTTGAACATAATCCTAGTCAACTAATTTTGTTTTGACTGATTTAAAGAGTGTGTGTTGCTGACTTTCTATCCTGCTCTAGATTTTGATCTTGACCTTTAGGAAGAACATGTAGGTAAGACACAGGCCACCACACACTCACTTTATCTTGGATCAGTTCCTGCAGTCCTAACTATTCTCATTGACCACATTCTCTATTTTTGCCTTGTGAATACCATTCCAGTTTTCATATTATCAGCACTTAGACTGACCCCTGTACTCTGCACCTTCTATGCATCCTTTTGTAAGGTCTCCTTTTTGGCCTTCAAAAATCTTTCCTTCTCTTTCCCATAGTATTTCAAATGTAGTTGTCTGAATTTAAAGTTTACTGCCCACCTGGCTTTTGTTTATTTTTTATCTGCTGATTGTGTTAAAAGTTGAATACAAATGACAACTAAACAGAAAATTACACTCAGCTCCATTCTTGGTACTGAAATGTGGGCTTCCTCCACATTTGCTCTGTTATCCTGTAGCACCATGAATAGTGTCACCATCAGTGAAATGGTGCATCTATTGGTGGGAGCCATACATCACTGTTACATAGATAAGTTGGCAAAAGAATCTGATTGATAACTCTTGTCTATTGCCTATGATAAATATGGTCCTATATATACCCTTTTAATGTTTTCCCCATTTCTGAACTGCTTTGCACCTTTTGAAGTAAATACTAGTCACTCTTACTGGGTCATTCTCCACTTATCTTCAGTTCCATTCATTTTTCCTTTTGTGTCTACTTTATATGACTTTTTACTTTGTTTCATTGTTTCCTGCTCCAAGAATAATTTTCATAATTTTCAAATGTTGGCACTTCTTTTGTTATTGCCAGAATGATATCATTTTGAAGTTAAAGTCAGACTACTGACATTCATTTTGATCATTATTTGTTCCAACTCTTCAGTTTAAAATTAGGTTTTGTTAGAGAAAGAGATACTCCAAGACCACACATTCACTGACTCACTGTAATATTTTCTTACTCCCATTGTCTTTCTTATTTCTTTCTCCCATTTCCACATAAAAATGTAAATTACCTTGGTTTATATGTCTTTACATATATTGGTGGTTTTTTAGTACCTACTAAATTTGCCCATTTGGCAGTATGATTTAGTGAGATATCAATTTGGTCTCTGTTTTCACTGCTGTGGTGTCATTTCTCCTCCCAATAAAAGATTGTAGCCAAGCTTTACGATGTGGGGTGTGAACAGCTTGCATCTTTGAGGTGAGGTAAGAGGATTGTAAATTTTATACTACAGATTATGGTGGTTCAGATCCTCCAAAATGCAGACACCAAGATAAATTTACAAGTCCAAGTTTATCTTATAAAGCATAAAGGAGAGAGGGCTTAGACATGAATTGGAGAGCTTCAGAATGTGTTGCTAGTCTGACATAGGTGAAGAAAGGGATGATGGAGGATTCGATAAGAACAGCCTCTGACCACACTGGAGATCATAGAATGTCTTACCTAGGCCAATGGGGCATCTTAGAACAAATAATGCCCATTAGAGAAGTCCAGCATTGGGCAGGAAGGGCCCAGATCTATTACCCCTGCCATGCTGAGTCATTGGCTAGGAGCAGCCTGAGGAACATGGGACTCTGGTGTGAACATAGGACTGATTGGATTCTGATGGTGTGGCAGCTGAAGACTATACCCCAACCTTGCATAAGGTTCTTTATTGAAGGGAGATCTGAGTGGCATATTCCCATGGCTGACATATAAGACCCCAAGCAGAATCTACTGGCCATGCAATGGACAGTCATCTCCCAACATTTTGAAGGTGGAGCGAAGTCTAAGCTGAAGTATGAGCTAACCTGAGAAGGAGTGTGAAATTTACTGGGATCTATTCTCTTACTACCAGATTTCAGGAAATGGTGACACATGGAAGCCATCCTGCATTTAGCTCCTACATCCTATGTGATGTGTGATGATAAGACAGTACAGAGGTTGGACCCCATGCCAATAGATTAGGAGCACAGATATGTAACTTAGAGGAGAGTCTGCAGCCAAAGGAATGCTCCTCGGACCAGGATATCTGAGCATCTGCAGAGCAGACTCTTTCACCAGAGCTTAAGAAACAGGGTCTGAGAGCAACATCAGGTAGCAAAAGGAGAAACCAAAAGATAGTTGAACTCAATGGACACCATTTTTGTGATAGAACATAAGGCTGAGTTTATTTAAGACCTTGTGGAAAGATACACTACAAAGAAGTAACTGGAATTGAATTTGTTACCGCCCAGTATGGCAAGAAGACTCAGGACAGGTTAGACAGAATTTACAGGGAAAGAGCAGCGCTGTGGGACGAAAGCGGTAGTGGATGTGTGGACAGGTACTGGGGGACGTGGTCTCGCAGCAGATGCTAGGCTGCCTGGTGTTCTGCACTCTTTGCTCTGTTGACTGCTGCTGCTCGGTTGCTCCATAGTTACCTTCCTAAATCCCTGACAACTTCTTCTAAACCACTCATTTTCCATCATTTTCCATGCTAGTGTGCTGTCTGCACTGCTGCTGACCTCATACAAATCCCTACTGTGCAGTCGTCTTCTCCCTTTCTGGCAGAGGTGTCTTTACTGTGCCTGGTGACCACCTGTTCTAAAAAGGTTTACTTCAGGAGAACCTTCAGATCTCTTGTGACACCATTTTTCTTGTTTGTGTTCTGTTTGCTTACATGATAGTCTTGTCATTTCCAGATCGCACAAACAGTCCAGGATTAGAAACTGGCAAAATTGAGTAGTCAGGCTACTCAGGATGCTGATTCAAACTGCATGTGAACCATATCAGTTATCAAGTTATTGCCTTTCAGCTCCGAAACCCACCCTTTTTTGCTCTACTTTGTGATTCTAGAGCTCAGACAGCCAATTACATTTCCTTTGCCAGTTGGGTCAATGTTAGGCTTTGCCAATAGGGGCCACCAGAGGGAGACTACCTGCTTGGAGGAGGGAAAACGGGTATTTTGTGCGTGGCAATGAATGATCATCATGAGTTGGCCCCAGAAGAAATCAAGACAGCAGGGGTGGCTTTCACACTTTGCACCAAGAGGACCCAAACCAGTTTCTTCTTCCCTAGAGGGACAGGTGGCATGTTTCAGCACCAGACACCATACCCTCTATGGAGCAGTCTCAGAGTGGCAGGGCTGTCCTCTCTCTAAGTTTACTTTTCTTGCAGTCCCATGGGTAGTAGCTGCTTTCTGCACCCGCCACCTTTATTACACCTTACAGTTATTTTCCACCTTTTTAAAGTTAACCATCTTTTATGTAGTTAATTCCTGACAGTAAGCTTTCCCTGTTCAAGTTCCTGGTATGGTTTCTATGAGCCTGAGTAACTCATGGACACACTAGACCCTTCGACACCCTGAGCTCAGCCAACTGACCCAAACTCTGACATATGTCTTCTCCATTCTGTGTCCTGTTTATCTCTCTCTTCAATTCAACTTCCTTTAAAGATCCACAGGGCATAAAACAAGTCTGTATGTCTCTGAATTCCTAATGGTGGACAGAGTTCAAAGGCATTAGGTATCATGCAAATTAGTTCATCTGTGAAACTTTTTATGTGTCATTAAACAATCCTTTATAGGTAAGTAACCTCCTAAGTAAATAAGACAAAACAACCAGCTCGAGCCCATGAAAACCAGAACATTACATTAAGCTTGAAAAACATTGGAAAGATAGTAAGAGGATGTTACAGATGACTTTATACAAAAAATTGAAGTTAGGTTAAATAAATTACTAGAAAAAATATATAACTCATGAAAACCAACTCAAGAAGCAAAAATACTTAAAATATCTTATAACTGTTAAAAAATTGAGTCAGTAGAAGAACATATTTGTATAAGAAAGTTCCAAATTCAAATGGCTTCACACTGAATACTTACAACAAATATTTTAATCTTACTGAAATAATTCCAGAGTACAGAAGAAGTAAGACCTCTTCCAATTCATTTTTGAGGCTGGCAGTTTGAGTCTAGTGGTTTGAAAGGATACTTGTGAAGCAACACAGAAACCACAGCCAATAGAGAAGAAAGATGGTACCCCAGAATACAGAGACTGCAGAACAACAGTGTCATGTATGCAGTTTGCAGAATCTGAGCTCCAGTATCACAAAATAGAGCAAGGAAGAGGGGCTTTTGGAACTAAAAGGCAGAAATCTGACAAGGACAGTAAAAGGCTTATACCACCTAAGCATAATGATACAAAAACCCTAAACAAAGTGCTAAATCAAAATCGATAAGATATAATACAGATATTACTATGTGATCACATAAGAATTGTCCCAGAAATGCATGATTGTGATTTAATATCAAAAATAGTTTAAATTCTTCATGTTAACGGATAAAAGAAAAAAACATATCATTTCAATAAAAACATTTGATAAAATCCAAGATTAATTAATAATGTTTTTAAAAAACTCTTAGCAAATGAAAAGTTGAAGGAACTACCTTTAATTAAGGGTATCTACAGAAACCTGCAGGAAAACATACTTAAATGGTGAAATATTGAACATTTTCCCTTTGAAAACAGAAACAAGATCAAGAAGGCTTATCACTGTCTCAGCTATTCAACATTGTACAGGAGTGCCTAGTCGAGGAACACACTAGGAGTTGTTTCTCAAAATGTATATAATTCTGTTCTCCAAGTGCAATGACCCACTTCCACTGGGGGCCTCCCACCACTGACACTCTCAATGCCATGCTGCTTCTAGAACCCAAAGCATCCACCAGGCATCATGCTTCCTGGAACCTGACAGATGGAGCACCTGACTTTGGGAAACCAACTGACTGTGTAGCTGGAATTGGCCATCACGAATTGGATCCTATTGAACCAACAAGGTCAAAAAGTGGGACAGGCCCACGCAAATCCATCTTACTTTGGAAGGGGTACATCTTAGATCAAGCAGGAACAACACCACTGGTCTATACCCCAATGGCACCCATCACTGTTTCTCCAGCTTATTCCTATGGCTATATGGGGCATCCCAAACAACCAGCTGAAGGAGGAACAAAAAATCCAAGACCAGTTTACAAGCACGTAGGCTTGATAGGTAAGTGCTAGACTCAGGGATGGATTTGAAAGACAATGATGAGAAAAAACACCCTCCCGCTGGGTATAGCTTTTAGGGGTATATCTAGTCATCTACTTTATGTGGAAAGAAAAATGGCCTCAGGTTGGAATATACTAACTCAGGGGCAGTGACAAATAGCTTGGCCTGCTGGTCAGGGACCTAAATGGAAAAAGACAAAAAGATGTGGAACAAGGGGGTCTGGGGTAGATGCCTCTGGAGGGAGAAATATATTGAGCAGGAAATGTGATGGCTTCTGTATGACATGTTAATGCCTACCACAAAGCACTGACCATGGAAAAGGTGCTAAGTGGTTAAGGAGACAAAAGTTTCAGCCAGTTGACGTAATCCAGCCTCTATCACTGGCAGCACCAGTGATGGTCCAATGAACACAAGGAATAAAGTGGTCATGGCAGCAGAGACGGATATTACACATGGGCCCAAGAGCTTATCCGATCTTGTTTAGTTATTACTGCTGCTTAACATCCAACCTGAAAACCACACATACTAACATGGAGTCCTCAGTATGGTACCATTCCTCAAGGAGAACAATGAACCAGTTTGTGGCCACTTGGTGGCCCATTCCATGCTTGAAAAAGCTATTGCTTCTTTCTCAAAAGAGAAAAATGAATTTATTTTGGGTATATGTTTGTCTTTTTATGCCCTCTGGGTATCAGCCAGTATCATAGTCCTAAGGCTTATGGAATGTTTACCCACTGACATGCATCCCAAATAACATTAGAGCAGACCAGAGGACCCACTTCACAGCAAAGGGATGTCCAGTCCTAAGATTCACTGGTTGTATCACCTACAAAACCACCGAGAAACTGTCAGCCATCGTTGCAACCTCCTATGCAAAGCAGCAGTGCCATTTTGGGGCAATATTCCGCAAGATGAGAACCATCTCCAACATGCAATGTAGCTACCAAGTCAAAGACCTTTCCATCATGCTGTGTCTTCAACAGAAAGAATTCATGGGTTCAGAAACAAAGGGATAGAACCAAGAGCTGCCTGGGGTCTTGTTGCTTCCAATGACTCACTGCAAAATTTAAGTTTTTATGACTGGCAATGTCTTGCAAAAATTGAAGTCCAATTACAGCAGCAAAATTAAATTAGAGTAACAACAACACCAAAAATTAATTTAATTTAAAATTACAAAGAAAATAACATTTTTGCTGACTATTGAGCCTCTCTGTTATACTATACTAGAAAAACTTCCTTCAATACCAAAGCAGAGCCAGCTAATTTATATTTCTCAGAACCACTGGTGATTTTCTGATAAAGACAGGCAAATAAATGATTTCTCAGCTAAGTTTTTCTGAAAGTCCCATTTCTAAGGAAGCATCCTATAAGGCCACTCCAACATACTGAGTTCATTTGTCTTGGAACCATGTTTATGAGTCTATTATATTTATTCTGTTCTTTCTCATATTTGTTCAAGAATTGACAGGAATGGTACCACATGTTAGCTAGCCAAGTCTAAATTATAGAAACAGGAAGCTGATGATGTTCTAAGTATATTAAACATATATATGTTTAATAGATATGTATGCATGCATACACATATGTATATGCATCTCATATTCCCACCCCTCCTCTCCTATCTAATCACCCCTTCACTGATGCATGCTGGGCTCTCTCACACACTGCCTGTGGCCTCCATTGTGCAGCGATATTGGTCTTTGTAGTCCTCTATCTTAACACATGCACTAAAATATCCTTACTCAACATATTTTGTGACAACCACTATTATTTTTCTGATGAGTGAATGTCAAGCTATATAACAGAGGCAAACCCAAGTTATTGGCTCTACAAATTTTCCTGGCCTAGAACAGATTTTTGTGCACCTTTAAAATGGGGCTGATACCCTCTACATTTGGAGTAGACAGGGGTTATGGCTAATATACAGAAAGGACTTGTGAGGATTAAATGAGATAATTACAGAAGTGCTTAGTACAGGAACAGTGTGAAGGAACTAATACTATTTCTCCATGCCCTTGTGAGAAGTGGGATCTCCTAATACTATCAGAAAGCCAGAAGTTCTAGAAAATTTATAATACTGAATTCCAAGATAATCATGAACAGTATCCCATAACCTCGCTTACTGCAATTAAATAGTCTTTAAAAGTCTTCAACATAGTAATATTTTCAAATTTGAAAGAACAGTGTAATAAACAGTGTAATATATCTCCAGCCTATATTTAAGAATTATCATTGAGACGCTTGGGTGGCTCAGTCAGTTGAGCCTCCGACTCTTGATTTCTGCTCAGGTCATGATCTCACAGTTGATGAGACTGACCCCCATGTCAAGTTCTGTGTGACAGTGTGGAGCCTCCTTGGGATTCTCTCTCTCTCTCCCTCTCCCCCTGCCCCTCCCTTGTTCACTCAAGCTCTCTCTCTCAAAATAAATAAATACACATAAAAAAGAATTATCATTTGCCACATGTACTTAATCTTTTTCTCTCTTGCTATGCATTTTCCTTGTTGAAACATCTGAAAATAACTTGCAAAGAGCATGATCCCTCGTAAACACTCAGCCTGGATTTCCTCAGGACATCTTCATACATAACTGCAGTAACATTGCCACACCAAGGAAAATTAACCATTCTCTCTTCTAACATTCCTTTTTTAATAACAACAAAAAAGTCCAGTTATAGTGGGAAAATGAAATAAAAATTAGTAATAAAAATGACCAAAAATTTCACAGGGATTAAAAGATTTAAACTAAAATGACAGAGAAAATAATTTTTTTTGCTATTTTTGCTATAGAGCCTCTCTGTTACACTGCATTAGGTAAACTGAGGAATTTTTCTTTTCTTCAATACCCAAACAGATCTATGTTAGGTGGATAAAGTTAATTTATCTTTAAAAAACAAAGAGAGGCACCTGGGAAGCTGAGTTGGTTAAGCATCTGACTTCGGCTTAGGTCATATCACCGTTCGTGTGTTCGAGCCACCTATCAGGCTCTGTGCTGACAGCTCAGAGCCTGGAGCCTGCTTCAGATCTGTGTCTTCCTCTCTCTCTGCCCCTCCTCTGCTCATGCTTTGTCTTTCTCAAAAATAAGTAAATATTTAAAAAAATTGAAAACAAAGAAGAATAATCAACTTCATTGTGTGCCTATAAATTATAAGTGCTCCTTAAGTAATGCAACAGCTCACATCAGGGCACAAAAGCCAACACTCACAGCTTGCTGTCTGCCAAAATGAAGCATTCTGCCTTCATAATTATAAACAATATTGTGACAAACTGCTCTGAGTGAATATTGGAATTTAAGTCAAGTCAGGAGTGAGGCACAAAACCGAGTCTTTCCTTCTCCATCTCAGAAGCACATTAACTTCCTGGATCCCATGCACTTTGGGGTCACATAGGGCTTCTCCTCAGAAAAGCCAGGCCAAGTTTACAGGCTGTGCCCTAAAGGCTCCGTTAACCCTTACCTCCACGTTAGTGCAAATATGAAACCGGGCGCATCAGCAGACACCTGTTGTGATCATCTTGCAGAAGCCCCTGGGGCAAGAAGGAGGGGATGTTGATCAGAGTGGTTTTGGTTTTCTCCCTCACCCGAGCACAGTTTTGACTTAATACACTTAAGCAAGATTCGGTGACTGAGATTCCCCAGCAGCACTGAGGCTTCTGTCCCTGCAGATCACAGCACTGCCCCAGGCACCTAGATTTCCTTTTGTTAACCAGATGGAGCAGAGAGCTTGCCTCCCTATGTCTAACTAGATTGAAGGGAAGGGAAAACAGTGCTGCTCACTAAGTGCTAGTGTTTGGCCTCTGCTGGGGGAGGTGGGAGTTACTGTGGGACTTGTTTCCTTGTTACACATGTAACGGGAACGAATTTCAGGCCACAAACTCAGGTACAAGAAGTGTTTATTTTCCCCCTAGAACTCAAGTTCATATCTGCCTTGAGAGCCCTTTCTCTGGAAATGGCAGGAACATGGTCTCTGGTGGTTTGAAGGGTTTCTCTTATTTCCTTCCTCTCCCCATCCTGGGGAAAGAATTTTCCTGTCTGGAAGCCTGAAGGAGAAGAGAAGCTCAGTTCTCCAATTCTTGTGGTCTCTCTTTCAAATATTTTGTCTGCTGGAGTTTGGTGGACCCTCCCCAAGGTCATCAGGCTTTGGAGGCCAGAAATTGTCTTTTTTTTCCCCCCTGTGATTTCATCCTATCAAATCCATGCCCAGAAATGTTAGGCATACAACAGGACACAGATGCTTCAACAAGGGCTAGAGCAAATGGGAGAAATGGTTCTGACTCTGCCACTCATCTCTATTCTCCTGTCATCACTGTGTCACTCAGGCTTTTAGACACGAGAACCCTGGCTAATTTAACCTAAAGCAATGTATCACATGAGGTAAGTAGCTCACAGGGTCTCCAGGGAGGCTGGGAGAAGCAGACCTGGACTGCAGAAATGTTAGGATTGGCACCTAAACTTTAACAACAGAATTGGTTTCTCCCATGAAGGTACCATCCCCACTGGGCAGACACCTGTGCTGCTGGACACCTGCCATTACAGCTCCTGGAGTTTGATGTGGCTCCTCAAGCTCCCTCTCCTGCACCTGAATGGCTTCTTCAAATCCTAGCTCCTGAGTCAGAATCCAGGGTGGGTGCCCCTCTAGAGCATCATCTAGAAGCTGGCCTCACCAGAGGACCTGACAACAGGAATGTCCAGGAAAGGTTTTCAGCTTCACTGGTGGGATCAGTGCTGCTTTCCACCATGACCCCAAAGATAGCTAAACCCCTGATGGTGTCTCTGACCCAGTTTAAACCACCCTGATGTGCTCAGCACAACCTGTCCCCTGGACTCTGGCCATGTGCCTCACGTCTCTGGCAGACCAGGTGGATAACGGTTCACATTCTTCCTGTGAACACAAAGCAGGCAGTGAGAGACACTGTGTGCAGACCTCAGGCCATCATTGTCTCTGCACATCCCCGTTCTGAGCAGGACTGGGGCCCGGCACTGTCTCAAGAATGCCCAACAAGGAAGATGACTCAGGAGCTCTGAAATCCAGTCTCCACACTGCCCTCTCCAGGGGATTCCCAGAGGGGCCACATCACATCACACATCCCAGGGCACAAGTTAATGTCTCAGGGGGCAGATTTTGATCAATAAACACCAGGAGGTGGGAAAAATCCAGCTGGTAAACTGCTTGCTGTTCTTTTCCTGGAAAACTGCTAAGGATCTGTGACTCCAGGTGTTTCTGGAAATGTCCTGTGGGGCAGAGCCCCCAACAGTGTGCTCTGGAGAAGCCATGGCCAGCTTAATAACACATCTCCTGTATTTTTTGGCTTTTCCTCCTCTCCTGCCTCACCTCTCTGCTGCTCTTGCATCCTTGGGTTTCAATAAAGTGCTAGAGGTGAGCTGTGTCTCAGACTCTGCTTTCTACAGAATGAGCTAAGGTGCATGATGTGGGGGTGGGGGTCACAATATCACTGCACCCTATGCCCCATAGCTCTTAAAGCAAGGTCCATTTTACAGATGAGAAAGACGAGGGGTTAAATCATCTCTCAAAGCTGACACTGCCAGTCAGTGGCAAAGTCAGGACTTAAAAATCAAGTCAAAAGGAGTGTGGCTCATGTTCTTTTCACAGCACTGGGTTCCCTGTCTATGCTCAACACCACACAGGCTGGTGAAAAAGGGGTGCGAAATACAGGAAGGGCTCTACATTAAAGCATCTTGAAGGGAAGTCTACAAAACCAAAGTGGTTTTGTCCATACCCTGCTCACCAGGGCCTGCGATGGGTCTAAGTGCTTATCTGACCCACTTTCCCAAAGCTCTTTTGCAGGGTGGGAGGGCCATTGCATGGGTGTAGCTTTGAATAAATAGCACTAGTAGGGAGTTAATAGGACAAGAAGCTGAGCAGCTCTTAGGGCAAGATTGAAGGAAAGGAAACATGATTAAGTATAGGGAAAGAGCCTTCAGAGAGAAAGCATCATATAGAGATTTCCCATTTGGAGTGTGGAGTCAGACAGAGGCCCAAATCTTGGCTCTGCCACTAACCAACCGAAGGCAAACTTAATCTCTTTGCACCTCCATTTACTCAACTGCAAAGTGGGGCTATGTGTAGTCTCATTCAGCCCATTGCAAAGTACTTGTAAATGTAGACAAAAGAAGGTGATGCTGTCATCGGAGGAAGAGCAGTAAAATGAATCCCTCATCCTTTGAGGACCCTAACCCTCTCTGAGAGACCCATACCCCATTCTGCCCCATAAGGCAGAGTCCAGAACATTTTGCTCCTTGGAACCCTTGCAGGATGAAGGCATGAGATGTGTTTCACCTGACATAAACACCTATATAGGACTTCAGTTTGTAAGCGAGTAGCCTAAGGAAAGAAAGAGGCTTTAAGGGGGACATCAACCTTCCAACACAAGTGACAGGCAACAGTGAAGATGTCCTGGTCTATCTACCATTTGCCACAGTGATGGGTTCCTGGCATCCAGGGAGCAGGGAGGAGGAGGGATGGTGGGCACGTTTGGTCACCATGCCAGTGCTGAAGCGTGGCTCTGAGTATTGATTTTGAAAGCTCAGCTTAGCTTCTAGCCCATTTCTCTGACCCTTCAGTGTATTCCATGCCCACCTAGCACTTTTTTAGAATGTGCTTCTTCCTTCCTAAAAGAGCCACAGTGTATTGTTTATTTTCAACCAGCAATCCTTGTGGAGACAGTGGAGCTAACATCCATCACACCACATTCAAGATATTCTCACATCATTAGCATTTTCATTTTACAGGTGAAGAACTGGGGCTTGGTAAGGTGCAATGACAGGAGATGTGGCAAACCATCTTTTGGCTGGCATGATGAGGCATGATGAGGCATGATTATGGCACCATCAAATGCCAAATGTCACACTTAATCAACAATTTCGTGGCGAAACCACCATTGCTGTGTGGACTCTTTGTAAGCATCACTTACTAGCAAAGAATTGAGAGGAATGACGGGGGATAAAAAACATCTTTCAGTGCGTCTGAAACCTATAGAAAATAGCTAAGTACATTTTTCGAGAAAATTCATGCCTTGATGAATTTGCCTCTAGGTGGCAAATTCACAAATCAACAAGCAGAGCACAGTGCCTCGAGCTGGAAAACAACTGAAATTCTAATAATGAACCACATAGCTGTTCTATTGTCTCCCCCTTCACTGCCCTTCATGCTAGCAGAATTATCTGCATGCAGGCATGCCCATCTTTATTACATTTTGAGATCCTTCAGGGCAAGATTGAGCTTTTACTTGTTTTCCAACTTTCTATTAAGGTATCTGTTATGGGAAGTTTCAAACATTTGCAAACAAGTAGAGAAAAAAATACAATGAAGCCCTACTCACCCATCACCCTTCTCAAACCATCATCAACTCAAGGCCAATTTTGCTTCATCTGTTTCCTACTTTCCCCTCCTCTGGATTATTTTGGAACAATTCCTGGCAGCCAGTATCATTTCCCTCCACAAATGTTTGAACACATATCTTTAAAAGATAATCATCTTTATAAAATATAATCACAATGCCATTATCCCTGCTGGTAATTATATAATTCATTAATTTTATGAGACGTTCAGTTAGTAGTCACATTTCTTTGTCTCCAAAATATTTTTTCCTGCATGTTCACTTTAATTGGGATTGTCAAAAGGCCCATAAACTGCAGTTGGTAGATATGCTTCTTTTTTAATCCACAGTTTCTTTTCCTTCCTAATTTTGTTCTTCTCTTTAGATGTTGAAGAAACTGGCTTATCTGTGTTGTGGAGTTTCCCACAGCCAGGCCTTGGCTGACTATATGACCATATTGTCATATAAAACATCCCTTGACCCCTTGTATTTACTATAAATTAGGTCTAGAAGCTTAGTTGATACAGGTTAGAATTTCTGGCAATACGACTTGAAAGGCAGTAATACCTACTACCTCTATCATGAGACGTGATTTTCTGGTCCTCTCTGATATTAGCAGTAATTGATGATCACTGCTTAGAATCCTTATTTCATTAGACAATTGTGTTTTTCTGCTAGGACAGCCATAACAAAATAGCATGGACTGAGTGGCTTCAACCACAGAAATTTATTTTCTCAAAGTTCTGGGAGGCAGGAAGTCGAAGAGCAAAGTTTCAGCCAGTTTGGTTTCTGGTTAGAGCTCTCTCAGTGGCTTACAGAAGGCTACCTTCTCACTGTGTTCTCACATAGCAGAGAGCTCTAGGGTCTCTTTCTCTTCTTGAAAGGGCACCAGCCCTATCACATTATGGCTCTACCCTATGACCTCATTTAACCTTAATTACCTCCTTATAGGTCCTATCACCAAATAGAGCCACTCTGGGAGTTAGGGCTTCTTCACTGGGGGAGACACAATTGAGTTCATAGAAACATGTAAAATGTGACCTTCTGATCCTATTGTTTATGCTGCATTGATTAGCCTGAATCCCCCTCTAAGGAGAAAACTCCTCTCGTTGACTATTTGGACACCCTCAGGAATAGTTTATAACAGGAAAGATGAGGATTCTTTCCCTATATTACTGGTTTTCAAAAAATGAGTTTGTGTGTTAGTTGTCTTTGTTTTCCAGTGCTTTTAAGATGTCTGACATACAGCAGGGGCTTAGTAAATGTTTATTGAATTGAGCTGAGCTACTTTCATGTTGCTTATCTGGACAATACTAAATTCTTTTAAGTCCCACTTTTCTTGAGAGCAACACTTTCCCTCCCAATTTTCCTGACAGTCCTCAGATTCAGATATTATTATGGTTAGTCTTTGGATAAGATCTACTTCTGCACCTTTCAGAGCAAACATGTCAGTACATGAGGGTACATGATGAAGCTCTCTGAGGTCTCAGTCAGAATGTGGACAACAGATCTCAAGAAATCCCTGTAAAACACAGCCCTGCAACCCATCTACATAAGTTGATCAGCCCTTCACCTGGGCTAGACACAGCTCAACATTCAGATTTTCATTTTAGAATGTATTATTTGCCAACTGCACATCATAGAGACTGGAGCCAACTTGTCTGTATGTCAGGCTGGGACTCAGCATGGAGGAGCCAGTGAGAACACAAGCAAATCAAGGACCATGTTTACAATGGCTCTACTTTCAGTGAAATAAACCAAGTAAGTAAAATAACCCAGTACAGAGGCTGTTCCCCAGTGAACACAACCAGGAGGCTGGAAATGAGGATACCACCAGATCCTAGCTCTGGGAGTCCAAATGTTCCTTCTCGACTCCCCCGACTTAAACCCAGCCACAGGCACACAAACATACACACACATGCTCAAATGTATACATCTTCCACATAGTTTAACTGAGGCCACATAAGGATTTCCTTTCTTTGTTAAAATTGGCACAGTCAGATATCGGACGCAGACCTGTCTGGCTCCAGAGACAAGCTCTACTGCTACAATGGACTGCACCACCATTCGCTTGTTAATCTCGGCTTCTGCAAGCTACCTCAAATACCTCCACCAATGGGTAGGACAACTGAAATTTATATATATACACATAAAATTCATTTATTTGTTTATTCAATATATACTGTAGATATATACTTGAATCTATAATGTGTCTATGTGTACGTGTGTATATATACATATACATCTATATACATATATAAATTTTTCTAATCTTCTTTGCCACTGGATCCCATGATTAGCACATTGTAGGTGTGCAATAAATACGTATTAAATTAATGAATCCACTTATACAAACAGACCCCAATGAATGCAAGAGCAAATGAGTGTGCGTATAGAAAGAATGAAACCTTGTTACTCAATTTGCCTTCAGAATTACTCACCTGAGGTCTATGTGTTGCAACAATTCTGTTCCTTCCATAAATATTCTGAACAATATGTGGTGAATGAGTGCATGGCTAAAGTGTGGCTAAATGACTCACTGTGGCTACTATATTCCATGGATATACAAGTATTCAAACAATTCCCATAAAGCAAACTCAAACAGGAAGCTAGAAGCAGAGCATGCATTACAGAAAGCATGGTGTCCCACTGAAGAATGGTACCAAACAGTCCTGGCACCTGATCAAATTATGGGTCCTCATGCTGTTTTTTTTTTTTTCTATTATGAAAGGAAATGCAACATTGGCTTTTTTTTGTTCTAAAAGTCAATGAGACTTGAGTAACAAGATCTGAATATCTATACAGGGCCATTTGGTTGGTTTGCTTTGGTCTCATTTTATTTGTTTTAAGAATATGTGTTTTGAAGAGGTTCTATTTTCCATTCAAAAGCAAAGAGAAGAAGGGAATTTAGAGAGTATGCATCTGCCATGAATTGGCCACAATACCAACTAGTTCCTTCCAAACCAACTCTGTCAACATATATTATTATAATGCAAAGTAAGGAAATAGAAACTCAGAGGTGAAGTGGTTTTCTCAAGGTTGAAAAGCAACTTAAGTGGCAAAGCCAAAGCCTGAATCCAGGCCTGTGGGCTTCAAAGCCCAAGGTCTTTCTTTTCCTTTTTTTCTTTTCTTTTTAATTTTTGAGAGAGACAGAATGCAAGTGGGGGAGGGGCAGAGAAAGAGAGAGACATAGAACCTGAAGCAGCTCCAGGCTCTGAACTGTCAGCACAGAGCCCAACTCAGGGCTGGAATTCACACACCACAAGATCATGACCTGAGCTGAAGGTGGACACTCAACCAACTGAGCCACCCAGGCGCCCCTCAAAGCTCAGGGTCTTTCTAAACATAGCTCAAGACCCCATCAGGCACAACCACGCTTTATTCCCCACTTGAGGAGCTCATCAATGTGCTCAGCATGAGCAGTGAGTATATCATAAACACTCTGATAGACTTTAGATAGTTTGCAGAGGCTGATTAAAATAGGTATGCAGTTTTGCTCTTCCTGGGAGTGTCCTTCCTAATAACACATGGGGGAGGGGATATGAAAACACGAACAGAAATAATATAATACAATGCAAAACTTAGAGGTGAAGAAATACAATAGAATGATAGAAGTTTACAAGGAAAACATATATGTTCAAAGATCACTGTGTGTCCTTTTAAGGTCCACAGATTTATACACATGTATTAAGGACTTTTTCTGATCACCTTAAATAGGTAAGAACACTTACCAAGCCAATCAAATGTGAATGAGTAGTAATGCTTTAGCAAAAATCACCATGCCAGCCAGCTACTGACAGAACAAATGGTTTTGCTACCAGTGAAATCCCTATAGAAATAAAGCCATTTGAACTGAATGGGTTTTGTACAATTTATTTCCAAAAATATCTCAACATAATGTAATTATCCTCAGAATTATTCTTCCCCAGTGATGGCACTGTTTAATCATAGGGCACAGCTACTCAAGCTGAAGTGGGCTTTGTTGGTGTTCAAAAATCATTTGGCAGATAGTCAGGATTTACCCTATCTTAACTTTCTGTCAGTGAATATGGGAATGTAGGTGTCTCTATTTTCAAAACACTCAGCTCTATGAAGTCAAAAGAAATTTTTATCTTTCTTTTACCTCTAGAGTACCTAGAGAATGTTCACTCGTTCATGCAACAAATTGTATTCAGGGGGTTTATTTATGTCACTTCTGGCTCTTGCCAAAACCCACCAGAGTAAGTGCAACAAATTCCATTTGCCCAAAGTCACTGAGTGGCAGGGTCAAGACTTCACTTGCATCTGCCTGAATATCAAACTATCACACTACCTACCCTGCCTGCAACAATCTACCTATTATCAAAAGACTGCGTATGAAATTTTTTCAACTAAAAACAAGAAACTAAAATCACTCCACATAAGTGAAAACACTAAAAAAGGAAAGATTATGGAAATGAGGACCCAAAAGAAATTGTAAAGACATTTTAAATTTATAATCTCTCTTTTCTAACAGCTCTTCTTCTGTTTTTTTTGTGTTTGTTTGTTTGTTTGTTTGTTTGTTTTTGGAAATATCCAGATTATAATTAGAGTGGATAGAACCTTAGGCGGGTTTTAGGATCCCTACAGCCTGACAGTAATCTAGTGTAACTGATAATCTAGACTAACAGTATGGATGGAGCACCTAGGTGGCTCAGTCGGTTAAGCCTCCGACTTTAGCTCAGGTCATGATCTCATAGTTGGTGAGTTTGAGCCTCACATCAGGCTCTGTGCTGACAGCTTAGAGCCTGGAGCCTGCTTCAGATTCTGTCTGTCTCTCTCTCTCTCTCTCTCTCTCTCTCTCTCTCTCTCTCTCTGCTCCTCCCCCACTCATGCTCTGTCTCTCTCTCCCCTTCAAAAATAAATAAAAACATTAGAGTAACAGTATGGAATACACTAAAGATAGTATTATTCTTTAATCAAACACAGAAAAGAAGCTTTGTAACAAGGTGCAAAAAAAATATTTTTGTCCTCAATGATGATTAAAATCTTCACATCATTTTAATCTCCCACCAATATTCAAGAAAGACAAAACTCTTTGTCCCTTTATACCTACTATGCAAAAACCTGGTGTTGCCTGCCATTTTGCAAAAGTACCAGGGAACCAGTTACAAGGGAGAGGGGTGTTACAGACCATCTTATGAATAACAACTGATTTTACCTCCAAAGCAAGTACCAGCTGATTGATAGCAGCTGCCCAGAATACTGTTCTCAAGGGAAGTACAGGATTTACTGCAGTTCAGGACACAATTAACAATTATGTATAAGAGTGACTGCTGCCTTGCAGTATCTAGTGGGTTGAGTGGTATCTCCATAAAAGATCTGCCCACATCCTATTCCTAAGAACCTGCAAATATTACCTTATATGGTAAAAGGATGAAATTATCTTACATGTCAAAAGACATGACCCAGTTAAGGATTTTGAGAAGGGTCCTTTATCCTAGATTATCTAGGTGGGCCCTAAACCCAATGACAGGTGTCCTTCTAATAGTGAGGAAAGGAAATTTGACAGAAGAGAACGACACAATGTAACCACAGAGGCAGAGATTGGAGTCACAGGTCAAGGAATGCCAACAGCTAGCAGAAGCTGGGAGAGGCCAAGATGGGAGAGGATCCCATGGAGCCTCTGGAGGACCACAGCTCTATAGTTACCGTGATTTCAGACTTCTAGTGTACCTAAGTGTGAGAAAAAACAGGGTTTTAATCCATGTGGTTTGCAGTCATTTGTTACAGCAGCCATGGATAACTAACAAACCATGTGTCTACCATCTCCATAACTCAAGCTCTGTCATGTTAAAGATAGAAGAAGTGTGCTGAGAGAAAGAACAGAGTTTACTCAGAGGAGAGATTGCAGGCAGGATGTAACAACAGAAATTGGTAACTGGGACAAATCTCAGTACAGAAATCAAGAAACTAAGTGATGCCAACCCAACAGCCTAGAATCACTGAGAGAGAAAACATGGCAAAGTGATTATATGCATGGGCTCTAGATGCACACACTTAGGTCCAATGCATACCTACTAGAGGCTTCACCTTGTAGAAAATGCTCAAACTCTCTGACTTTTCAGTTTCCTCATCTCCAAAATAAGTTAAATATCTATTTCATGGGGTTAGTGTGAGGGTTAATGGAGATAATTCATGGAAAGGAAAGGCATACTGCAGGGGATATTTTTGGTTCTGTTCCAGACCACTGCAATAAAGCTGCTATCACAATAAAGGAAAATAAAATATTCTTGGTTTCCCAGTGTATATAAAAGTTATGTTTATACTATACTGTCATCTAAGAGATGTGCAATAGTCTATTAAGTGTATAAAAACAATATACATACCTTAATATAAAATAGTTTATTGCTAAAAAATATTAACCATCATCTGAGCTGTCAGTAAGTCATGATCTTTTTGCGGTAGAGGTCCTGCCTCAGTACTGATGGCTGATAATTGGTCAGGGTGGTGGGTTCTGAAGGTTGGGGTGTGTGTAGAAAGTTCACATACACCAATGACTCTTGCTCTCTGTCTCAAAATAAATAAATAATCATTAAAAAGAACATATAAATAAATAAATGCTCATCTTTCTCAGACTGAAGCTTCTTATATTGAGAGTTCCGCAATGAGAAACAATCATATATACAAACCCCCTTATTGTCCCAACTTCCTGATGCACTGAGGGCAACTAACTGGGTGTAGAAAACCAGCAAAGGAGGGGGGAAATGGAGAGAGACGTGAACTAAGAAATAGGCTCTTAACTATAGAAAACAAACTGATGGTTACTGGAATGAAGGTGGGTGGGGCATGGGGTAAACAGGTGAAGGGGATTAAGGGGGGCCACTTGCCATGATGGGCACCTGGTGGTATATGGAAGTGTTGAGTCACGATATTGTACACCTGAAACTGATATTGGACTGCGTGTTAACTAACTGGAATTTAAAAGAAAAATTTTTTAAATGGCAAAAAAAAAAAAAAAAAAAAAAAAAAACCAAGAAGCTAGAGACAAAGACCCTACCTGTTAAAGATGCCACATCTCTCAAATAGCAGACAGAGGGATGTGTGCCCTCTCTCTGCATTTCTTCTTGACACTGGAGGTCTGGGCCAATGCCTTCCTGAAGACCAAACTGAGATCTTCATTTCGTGTCTCCTGGACACACGCACAAATACTTCCAGAGACGCCCAAGTTTCTGGGTTTAAGTGTGATCGTCCACTTTGAAAATGAGTTGATTTCAGTTAAACAAAGAGGACACGATGGAGTTTTCTTTCCTCCCCTTCTTCTACTCTTGTCTTGGTCTATCTCTATGAGAGCATCTTGGGAAGAGGGAGAGAAGAGGTATGGGAGCCACGAGACATCTGGTCAGATCATCTTCCAGAGCCTGTGGAAGGAAGCTGAGACTGGCCCGGGGATCCTGGGGATCCCTGCAGCAAGGGCTCTCCAGGCTTCTTGCCACCAGAGACAAGCGTGTCAGGGGAATGAGTTCCAGCCCATTCCTGCCCAGTGTCAGATCCTCTCAACTGCAAATCTGACCGGGACACTCCCTACTGACCGGACCAAAACTCCCTCAGGCTGGCACCACAAACCGAGACTTTTCCTCCCCACTCTTTTCTTCTCTCTCTCTCTCTTTTCATGGGTTTTAGATTTGGGCCATGGCCCAAAGGCTGTCTCTGCTTACTCTTCCTCCTTGATCCTTGACAGGACCTTCCCTGGTAAATCTCCTGCACACCTAGCCCCGTCTAGTCGTCTGCTTCTCTGAAGGATGTGAATAAGAAGTGACTTTGCTATTAGAGACTGTTAAAAACTGAGAACAAACTGAGGATTGATGGGGGGTGGGAGGGAGGGCAGGGTGGGTGATGGGTATTGAGGAGGGCACCTTTTGGGATGAGCACTGGGTGTTGTATGGAAACCAATTAGACAGTAAATTTCATATATTAAAAAATAAAAAAAAAAAATAAACCTTAAAAAAAAAAAAAAAAAAAAAAGAAGTGACTTTGCTAGCATCAACCCTCATCAGTATTGTGTTCTAACGATGGTCAGTTGTGTTTTCCTTGAAGGACAGCAGAGGACAAGAACCCCATACCTCACACAGTGCTTATGGATGTGATGGGGCCTCTTCAAGGCACTGGAAAGCTGAGGAGTCAGAGGGAAAGTAAAGGGGAGCAGGGGTCTATGAAAGAGGAGAAAGGGGACCCAGAGAAAGGGGGTCCATGGAAAGGAGATTAGGCAGGAACTCACAAAGCCATGTTGCTGTGACAAAGGCAGGTCCTGAGTGCAGGACATGTAGGTAGAAACACAGTCTTAGGGAATAGGAAGCAATGTTTCCATTGACATAAACATTCATCAGACCATTACAAAGTGATGCTTTCTACCATAAAGTGGTTCTAAAAGACACAGAAAAGGAAACCAGTAAAAGCACAAAGGAGCACAGATGGTTTCATTTTTTAAAGAGAATGATAGGTAATTCCTCATTGATTCTCGAGCAAGCAGCAGGATGCAGACAGTTTGAAAAAGAGAGATTAAGAGCATAGTTCAGAAGCAAGCAGAGCTGGGTAATATGGCTGGTTTTGCCACTCCTTGGGTTATTCAACTTCTCTGGTTATCAGTGTCCTCGTCTGATAATAGGGATGACAGCAGGACACCGTGAGTAGTCAATGCATGACAAGCACCAAGAACATAGCATAGACAGCTAACACTCACTAAACACAAATTGTTCACCAGGGCTTATGAGAAAGGCTTTATAGGGAATACTTAAGTTAATCAAAATGGATTATTACCCTGAGGTATACGGTGTCAAAAAGGAGTGAGTGACGTCAGTTACTGAACTAAATCTAGAGATTTTTAAAACCTATAAATATCAATGCATGAGATAGACAATGTCATTGTTTAAAGAAATTTTGATCTTATTATTCTAAATGCTACCCTGTTTAAGAAGTCTTCCCAGGGGAACCTGGGTGAGTCAGTCAGTCAAGTGTATGACTCTGAGATTTCAGCTCAGGTCATGATCTCATGGTTCGTGAGTTCAAGCCCCACATTGGGCTCTGTGCTGGCGGTGCAGAGCCTACTTGGAATTCTCTCTCTCCTCCTCCTCTACCTGCCCCTCCCTTGCTCACACTTTCTCTGTCTCTCTGAAAATAAATAAACAAACAAATAATTGTTAAATAAATAAAAAAAGTCTTCCCAGGTCAGATGTTTCCAGAACACAAATACCTTGTAACTTGTATTGCAACAGCCAACCTTATATAGAACCTGACACTAGAAGACATTCATAAATAATAAAATTACTACAAGTTTGAAGACGGTAACTTAAAGTCTGCACTTCTTCTTTTTCTTCCTTGGAAATCATTCAAAAACAATGATGAAAACAAGAAACAAAATCACTCATCCATTTTTTGTGGAAACGGGGAAAAGCAAAAACCCCAAAACTCAAAATAGGTACACAATCTGTCAAAAACAGTGAAGATCAAGCAGAAGCGTGAGTGGGAAGAAGTTGAGAGAGAGAAAGCCAAATGGGACAGAAAGAACATGGAAAACAAGCTTGGAAAAAGAAAGAGAGGGGAGGGGAGGGAGGAGAGGGAAGGGAAGAGGAGGGGAGGGGAGAGAGGAGAGGGAAGGGGAGGGTTGGGGAGGGGAGGGGAAGGAGGAGAGGAAAAGGGAGGGGAGGGGAGTGGAGGGAAGGGAAGGGAAGGGAGAATGCCCTAAGGTATGAAATGCTCCTGGGATGACAAACTTCTTACTTGTGATGAAACGCTCCTGTCACAGGAGAATCATACACAAGTCAGTGGTAGACACCCATCTGTTTCAGGGACAGAGTGGGGGAAAAGGCTTTTCACTGATTATACAGCTATATCTATACCTATATCTATATCTATAGATATATAAATATATATCTATCTCACAGATAGCCAGATCCTATATCAATTGACTGGAAAGAAGTACAAACTCACATGCACAAAATCATCAACAATTATCTCAACTAACCTGAAACTGAGTTCTGGGCCTCCTGAGGATGAGTTTTAGGCAAATATATGAAAACGTTCAGGTATTTCAAAAATTGATAATCAAAAAGAACCGATCCAGGATCTATCTATTCAAACCCACCACAAGAAAATAAGTTAGAAAAAGAGAGAGAGAGAGAAAGAGACAGAGAGAGAGAGAGAGAGAGAGAGAGAGAGAAGGCCAGATAAAGAAAGAACAAAATGCAGGGGGGAAAAAAGTCATCATGGAGCAGTTGAAAATTTAACCATACTTACACAAGCCTTTTTAAAATTAACAAACTATTACCATTTATAAAGAAAAAGTAAGGTCAAGATTCAAGAGCTAAGATGGAAAGGAAGGAAAACCGAAGGAAAGCAGAGAGAAAAGAAGCAACAGGTGATAAAGCATGAACTGACAAAGCTCAGGAAAATAAAAATAGAAGAAAAAGCTAAGCCATCACAGAAATGAAGACAGAACTGGGAGAGACAGAATGAAGTATATCAATAATTAAAGCAAAGGAGAAGAAAAATAGTATAGAAAAAATAAAAGCATGCAAAATAGAACATAAATGTAACAAAGTTTTGAAAAAAAAATAGGTTCACTTCCTCCTAGAATGTAATGGTTGCAAAAGACCATCATTCCTCATGGGGGGGGAAATGAGAAAATAGCAGATAAACGGGAGAAAATATACTTTTCTTTCAAGTTACTGAAGATCTGTGGAAACAAAGAAGTCTAGGTAAATTCAATCACGAAAAGGAGCCAGCCTTCTGCAGGCGAGCAGAGATAAGTGTCACCATCACCTCTGTGGAGGTATTTGCTGGGGCTGGGAGCACGCAGAAGTCCAGAAGGCGGCAGACCCGTGCAGACATGAGCGGAAACCACCCTATCTTTCAATAGCTATATGCTGTCTGGTGCAGTAGGACCAGAATCCCAACGAGCCCAAATCCAGGGCTGGGCTTTCCTGTTCACCAGTTTCCTTCCACCAGACCTTGGTGAGTAAATAGTGGTATGGGGACTTGTCTGGAAGACACAGAAGGATCTGACAGACTTGCACTGCTCAGATTGAAAAGAAATATGAAGGAATAATGGGGTAGAATTTCCCCAAAAAGATAAAGATGTTAACCACGCAGTCAAGCTTAGCAAATCCTAAGCAGAATAAATGAAGGGATCCAGTCGTAGGTACCTCAGAGTGAGCATTAAAAGAAAAAAGGGAAATCTTATACACAACCAGGGGAAAAAAGCCACATAAAAATCAGGGTTAGGGGCACCTGAGTGGCTCAGTTGGTTAAGCGTCTGACTTCAGCTCAGGTCATGATCTCACGGTTCATGAGTTCGAGCCCCACATCAGGATCTGTGCTGTGAGCCCAGAGCCTGGACCTGCTTTGGATTCTGTGTCTCCCTCTCTCTCTACCCCTTGCCTACTCACGCTCTGTCTCTCTCTCTCTGTCCCAAAAGTGGGTAAACATTTTTTAAAAAATTAAATCAGGGTTAAAAAACAAAAATGAATTACAGCTGACTTCTCATCAAAATAATGGAAGCAATGGCAGAAGGAAGGTAGCTTTAAAATGCTGAAATGAGAAAACTATCAATTTTAAGTTGTAGTGAATGTATCCTTCAAATATAGGCAAAGATAAAGACATTTTTAGATGAACAGATGTTAAGTGAACTTGTCCTCATCAGATTCATACTACAAAAACACTAAAGGAAGTTCTTTGTGTTGAAGAGAAATGATCCCAGATAGAAGTCCAGACCTACAGGAAGAAACTAAGGACATTACAAGGAATAAATATATGAGTAAATATAAAAGACTTACTTACATATTTACAAAAATAATGTTGATCATTTGAAGCAAAAATGGCATTTATGTAAAGAAAGGAAAGATGGATTGTTTGATAAGCAGTTTGGGAACAGATGGTTAGTAACCTGGAAAAAAATTAAGTTGGCTTTGTTTTTCATACCTTAGATTAACATATGTTTCAAATGGATGAAACATTATAATGAAACTGTAGAGAACTGGAATAATCTCTGGAGAAAACATTTGTTAATCTGAATATGGGGAAGAACTTTGTAATAGGACTTTAATGCCAGCAGCATAAAGTTTTAAAGTTTAATTCATTCACTCCCAAAATTCAAATTTTTATGCTTGGTAAAAGCATAAAGTCAAAAGTCATCCAAGAAATAGAGGGAAACTTCTTTTGTAAATCGTATCACAGACCAAGAGGTAACCATGGTAAAAAACAAATAAATAAAAGGTATGCTAGAAATCAATAAGACTAAAACTCTAGTAGAGAAATAGGCAGAATCCATGAAAGGCCATGAAAGGCCATTCACAGAGAAACACATGACAAGGTGCTCTACTTTAGATATGCTAAGAAGAATGCAAATTAAAAGTACACTGTAAGATCATTTTCACCAAAAGTGGTCACTGTGTATTCATCTCAAAGACCCATGCCCTTTTTGGTAAGACTGTGTCAACAATGACTTTCACCCTTCCTTACAGAGGACACAGCCCTTCTAGATGGCACATTGGTCAGTGTTCATAAAAGTTACAAATAAATGTATTCTGCAATCCAGCAATTCCATTTCTACAAAATTTGACCTATAGAAACAATCAAGCAAGTACAGATTTAATCAATGAAATATTGTTTGTAAAAGTAAAATGAATAGAGTCAACTCAAATGCCTGTCACTGAGGGAACAGATACATTAATCATAGTACATTCCTGTAAAAGGAAACTACAGCTGTAAAAGTGAGAAAGCAGGGTGCCTGGGTGGCTCAGTACATTGAGCCTCCAACTCTTGATTTCAGTTCAGATCATGATCTCATGGTTCATGGGATTGAGCCCCATGTCAGTCTCTGCACTTAGAGTGCAGCCTGCTTGGAATTCTCTCATTCATTCTCTCTCTCTCTCTCTCTCTCTCTCTCTCTCTCTCTCTCTCTCTGCCCTTACCCCATTCATGATCGCTTGCTCTCACTCTCTTTCTCTCTAAAATAAAAAAAAAAAAAGGAGGAAGCAGTTTATGCACTGAAACAGAAAGTCTTGAACTTTATAAGCTAGGTCGCTAAGCAGAAAAAATTTAAAATGCAAAACAGTGTGCATTACAGAACAACTTTAAGAAAAAGAAAGGAAAGAAAAATATTTTTACTTGAATATGCATAAATATCTGGAAGGATTCACCAGACTGATAACATCGAAAGTCCTCACAAGGGGTGGAGAGTACAGAGCATAGAAGGGAAGATTGAATGAGAAGAGACACTTCTTATTTCATATCCTTTCATACTTTTTGATTTTTTAAGCAAAACTATTCAAACCCTATTCAAACCCTATATAAACACAATACAAGTTTAAAAAATATACTATCTTGGTCATGTTGAATTTGGTTGTTAAGAGTAAGAAAAGAAAGGACTGTTGAAAAGAAAGAGGGAACCTTTCCAGTCCCTTTCCTTTCCCTTTTGTGGAAAATAAATCCAAGCCTTGTGGAAACTAGAAAATACACATCACAGTTGTACACAACCTTTCAGCTCTAGATTCTTAGCCTGTCTCACAGACTCCGTCTACACCTCAAGTACATGTATGCCCAGGAGACAAACTCTAACCGCTCTGGCAAACATCACCCCTGGACACGGATGGTTGGCATCACAAAACCACCAGTGCAATGAGTAGGGCTCATTATCCCCCAAAAAGGAACAAATAGTGGGTGTCTGGAAACAAAAAAGACAGAAATAAGTTAAGCTGGCAGTGGGAGAATTTAGTATAGACCCTAACGTTATTTTCCCCTGTCTCCACTGTGGGCAAGGATCATAAGATACAATTAGAAGATACCAGATAACTAAACCATAAGTTTTACGTCTCCGTGTATCAGTTATCTATTGCTATAACATTACCACACACTTAGCATCTTCAACTAGCACACATTTGTCATCTCAGAGTTTGTGAGTTGGAAGTCCAGGCATTGCTTTGTTGAATTCTCTGCAAAAAAATGTTGGCCAGGACGGGTTCTCATCTGAGGTTCTCCTGGGGAAAGGTCCACTTCCAAGCTTGGATGGTAATTAGCAATATTCTGTTCCTTGCAGACTGCCAAACTGAAGGTCTCGGTGTCTTGCTGGCCAGAGATCACCCTCAGTTCTTTGCCACATGGCTGTCTGCACAGGGAAGTCTACAAGATGGAAGCTTGCTCTTCAAGGCCAACAAGGAGGAAAACATCTCCTCAGAGATTGGAAGTTATATTATCTAATGTAATCCCATATACAATCCCATACATCCTGACCCCTTTTCCATATTCTATCAGCTGGAAGCAAGTCACAGGTTCCTTCCTCCCTCAAGAGGAAGGGACCACACAAAGCAGATAATACCAGGAGGCAGAGACCCTGGTGGCCTCTTTACAATCTATCCACCACATCCAGCACCACAAGAGATTAAAAGAGAATTAATATTCTCTGAGCCAAAAATTTTACCACTGATATTCAAGTAGTTATTTGACTTCTCTGTGTAAATATTCATCTCTCACTGCTTGGTCTCTACAGCTAATTTTTAAGTACTCTCTGGGCAGGGAAGATTTGATGGCCTATTGTTTGGTGGCTGAGTTTTTTGTTGGTAATTCATACCCCATTTCTATTCCACCCCCTACTAGTTCAGTTAAGTGTCTGAAAACTCTTAGTGGAATGCATTTCTTTACTATCAGTGTCTCTATTTGAGAGGTGGCACTGTGCTGACAGCTCGGAGCCTGGAGCCTGCTTCAGATCCTGTGTCTCCCTCTCTCTCTGCCCCTCTCCCGCTCTTGTTCTGTCTCTCCCTCTCTCTTTCAAAAGTAAAATAAACATTTTTTTTTAATTTAAAAAGAAAGAGAGATCTGGGTATTATATTAAAGAAGTGCCTTGGGAAAAAGTTGCTGCAAGGCAGAGAGTAGGTAAAAGGCAGCCCTGTACTTCAAATCAAGGAGGCTATATTTAAAGGGGTCAGTGGCAGTTCTTTATCACACTGCTAATTCCAACATCTTATTAATCTCATCTCCAGAGTTATTTCCAGGAGTAGAAAGTGAAAAAACTTTTGAATTGACTCTTTCCATTGGCCAACTGAGAAACCTCCTTTAAACTGTTTTTAATGTTGCATTTGTTCTTAAGAACTTTCAGGAATTCTAAATTTAACTCCATCAAGAAAATATCTGAGAATGCTACTCCTCCCTCTAAGAAAATTATCTTGAGTTTTCTTTTACGGAAACATGACATGCCAAATGTTTCCAGCAGTGTTGTTTGTTTTTATAGAGCAAAACTCACAGCATGGTTTTCCACTCAACTGTGAGCAAAACAATAGCAGTAACGTGAATAAATCCCATTTCTAAAGCAGTATCCTTACATATTGGTTGGCTCTTGTAAGAGGCCTTATACAGCAAAAGAAACTGCTGGCTTTTCGTTTCCTACGTGGGCTTTTTACTTCATGTTCTCGAAGCCCTTTACATGAAAATTTCTTTAACCATACAATTTACATCTAAAAAAATTAATGAACTCAAACATGCACTCTTGAGGCACATTGCACTGTAAATAAAACACTAAGAATCTAGGACACAAGCAGAGAGAGACAAAGAGATAGAAACAATTGTTCAACCCATCCTGTTTCTTTTTCTTGTGGTTGTTCTATTTCATTTTATTTTTTTAATATGAAATTTATTGTCAAATTGGTTTCCATACAACACCCAGTGCTCATCCCAAAAGGTGCCCTCCTCAATATCCATCACCAACCTCCCCTCCCTCCCACCCATAATCTACCCTCAGTTTGTTCTCAGTTTTTAAGAATCTCTTATGGTTTGCCTCCTTCCCTCTCTGTAACTTTTCCCCCCTCCTTCCCCTCCTCCTTGGTCTTCCGTTAAGTTTCTCAGGATCCACATAAGAGTGAAAACATATGGTATCTGTCTTTCTCTGTATGAGTTATTTCACTCAGCATAACACTCTCCAGTTCCATCCATGTTGCTACAAAAGGCCATATTTCATTCTTTCTCATTGCCACGTAGTATTCCATTGTGTATACAAACCACAATTTCTTTATCCATTCATCAGTTGATGGACATTTAGGCTTTATCCACAATTTGGCTATGGTTGAGAGTGCTGCTATAAACATTGGGGTAAAAGTGCCCCAATGCATCAGTACACATGTATCCCTTGGGTAAATTCCTAGCAGTGCTACTGCTGGGTCATAGGGGAGATCTATTTTTAATTTTTTGAGGAAGCTCCACACTGTTTTGCAGAGCGGCTGCACCAGTTTGCATTCCCACCAACAGGGAAAGAGGGTTCTGGTGTCTCCAACATCCTCACCAGCATCTATAGTCTCCCGATTTGTTCATTTTAGCCCCTCTGACTGGCATGAGGTAGTATCTGAGTGTGGTTTTGATTTGCATTTTTCTGATGAGGAGTGACGCTGACCATTTTTTCATGTGCCTGTTGGCCATCTAGATGTCTTCTTTAGAGAAGTGTCTATTCATGTTTTCTGCCCATTTCTTCACTGGATTATTTGTTTTCCAGGTGTGGAGTTTGGTGAGCACTTTATAGATTTTGGATACTAGCCCTTTGTCCGATATGTCATTTGCAAATATCTTTTCCCATTCCGTTGGTTGCCTTTTAGTTTTGTTGATTGTTTCCTTTGCAGTGCAGAAGCATTTTATCTTCAGGAGGTCCCAATGGTTCATTTTTGCTTTTAATTCCCTTGCCTTTGAAGATGTGTCAAGTAAGAAATTGCTACGGCTGAGGTCACAGAAGTTTTTTCCTGCTTTCTCCCCTAGGGTTTTGATGGTTTCCTGAATCACATTCATGTTCTTTATCCATTTTGAGTTTGTTTTTGTGAGTGGTCTAAGAAAGTGGTCTAGTTTCATCCTTCTGCATGTTGCTGTCCCGTTCTCCCAGCACCATTTGTTAAAGAGACTGTCTTTTTTCCATTGGATATTCTTTCCTGTTTTGTCAAAGATTGGTTGGCCATACTTTTATGGGTCTAGTTCTGGGGTTTCTATTCTATTCCATTGGTCTATGTGTCTGTTTTTGGGCTAATACCATGCTGACTTGATGATGACAGCTTTGTAGTAGAGGCTAAAGTCTGGGATTGTGATGCCTCCTGTTTTGGTCTTCTTCAAAATTACTTTGGCTATTCGGGGTCTTTTGTGGTTCCATATGAATTTTAGGATTGCTTGTTCTAGCTTCGAGATGAATGCTGGTGCAATTTTGATTGGGATTGCATTCAATGTGTAGATAGCTTTGGGTAGTATTGACATTTTAACAATATTTATTCTTCCAATCCATGAGCACAGAATGTTTTCCCATTTCTTCATATCCTCTTCAATTTCCTTCATAAGCTTTCTATAGTTTTCAGCATACAGATCTTTTTCATCTTGGTTAGGTTTATTCAGAGGTGTTTTAACCTTCTTGGTGCAATTGTGAATGGGATCAGTTTCTTTCTTTGTCTTTCTGTTGCTTCATTATTAGTGTATAAGAATGCAACTGATTTCTGTACATTGATTTTGTATCCTGCGACTTTGCTGAATTCATGTATCAGTTCTAGAAGACTTTTGGTGGAGTCTATCAGATTTTCCATGTATTATATCATGTCAGCTGCAAAAAGTGAAAGCATGACTTCCTCATTGCCAATTTTGATGGTTTGATTTCCTTTTGTTGTCTGATTGCTGATGCTAGCACTTCCAACACTTTGTAAACAACAGCAGTGAGCGTGGCCATCCCTGTTGTGTTCCTGATCTCAAGGAGAAGGCTCTCAGTTTTTCCCCATTGAGGGTGATATTAGCTGTGGGCTTTTCATAAATGGCTTTTATGATGTTTAAGTGTGTTCCTTCTATCCCGACTTTCTCGAGGGTTTTTAATAAGAAAGGATGCTGAGTTTTGTCAAATGCTTTTTCTGCATTGATTGACAGGATCATATGGTTCTTTTCTTTTATTAATGTGATGTATCACATTGATTGATTTGCAAGTATTGAACCAGCCCTGTAGCCCAGGAATGAATCCCACTTGATCATGGTGAATAATTATTTTCATATGCTGTTGAATTAGATTTGCTAGTATCTTACTGAGAATTTTTGCATCCATATTCATGAGGGGTATTGGCCTGTAGTTCTCTTTTTTTACTGGTTCTCTGTCTGGTTTAGGAACCAAAGAAATGCTGGCTTCATAGAATGAGTCTGGAAGTTTTCCTTCCCTTTCTATTTTTTGGAATAGCTTGAGAAGGATAGGTATTATCTCTGCTTTAAATGTCTGGTGGAATTCCCCAGGGAAGCCATCTGCTCCTGGACTCTTATTTGTTGGAGATTCTTGATAACTGATTCAATTTCTTCACTGGTTATGTATCTGTTCAAGTTTTCTATTTCCTCCTGTTTGACTTTTGGAAGTGTGTGGGTGCTTAGGAATTTGTCCATTTCTTCCAGGTTGTCCAGTTTGTTGGCATATAATTTTACATAATACTTCCTGATAATTGCTTGTATTTCTGAGGGATTGGTTGTAATAATTCCATTTTTGTTCATGATTTTATGTATTTGGGTCATCTCCTTTTCTTTTTGAGAAGGCTGGATAGAGATTTATCAATTTTGTTTATTTTTTCCAAAAACCAACTCTTGGGTTCATTGATCTGCTCTACAGGTATTTTAGATTCTATATTGTTTATTTCTGCTCTGATCTTTATTATTTCTCCTCTTCTGCCCGTTTCGGTATCTTTGCTGTTCTGCTTCTATTTCCTTTATGTATGCTGTTACATTTTGTATTTCAGATTTTTCTTGTTTCTTGAGATAGGCCTAGATTGCAATGTATTTTCCTCTCAGGACTGCTTTTGCTGCATCCCAAAGCGTTTGGATTGTTGTATTTTCATTTTCACTTGTTTCCACATATTTTTATATTTCTTCTCTAATTGCCTGGTTGACCCATTCATTCTTTAGTAGGGTATTCTTTAACCTCCATGCTTTTGGAGGTTTTCCAGACTTTTTCCTGTGGTTGATTTAAAGTTTCATAGCATTGTGGTCTGAAAGTGTGCATGGTATGATCTCAATTCTTCTATACTATGAAGGGCTGTTTTGTGACCCAGTATGTGATCTATCCTGGAGAATGTTCCATGTGCACTTGAGAAGAAAGTATATTCTGTTGCACTTGGATGCAGAGTTCTAAATATATCTGTCAAGTCCATCTGATCCAATGCATCATTCAGGGCCCTTGTTTTCTTTATTGATTCTGTGTCTAGATGATCTATCCATTGTTGTCAGTGGGGTATTAAAGTCCCCTGCAATTACCACATTCTTATCAATAAGGTTGCTTATGTTTGTGATTGTTTTATATATTTGGAGGCCCTCGTATTCAGCACATAGACATTTATAATTGTTAGTTCTTCCTGATGGATAGACCCTGTAATTATTATATAATGCCCTTCTTCATCTCTTGTTAAAGCCTTTAATTTAAAGTCTAGTTTGTCTGATACAAGTATGGCTACTCCAGCTTTCTTTTTACTTCCAGGAGCATGATAGATAGTTCTCCATCCCCTCACTTTCAATCTGAAGGTGTCCTCAGGTCTAAAATGAGTCTCTTGTAGACAGAAAATAGATGGGTCTTGTTTTTTTATCCATTCTGATACCCTATGTCTTTTGGTTGGAGCATTTAGTCCATTTACATTCACTGTTATTATGGAAAGATATGGGCTTTCTAGTCATTGTGATGTCTGTAGGTTTCATGCTTGTAGCGATGTCTCTGGTACTTTGTCTCACAGGATCCCTCTTATGATCTCTTATAGGTCTGGTTTAGTCGTGATGAATTCCTTCAGTTTTTTATTTGTTTGGGAAGACCTTTATCTCTCCTTCTATTCTAAATGACAGACTTGCTGGATAAAGGATTCTCGGCTGCATGTGTTTTCTGTCATCACATTGAAGATTTCTTGCCATTTCTCTCTGGCTTGCCAAGTTTCAGTAGATAGATCTGTCACTAGTCTTATCGGTCTCCCTTTATATGTTAGAGCATGTTTATCCCTAGCTGCTATCAGAATTTTCTCTTTATCCTTCTATTTTGCCAGTTTCACTATGATATGTCATGCAGAAGATCGATTCAAGTTACGTCTGAAGGGAGTTCTCTGTGCCTCTTGGATTTCAATGCCTTTTTCGTTCCCCAGATCAGGGAAGTTCTCAGCTATGATTTCTTCATGTACACTTTCAGCACCTTTCCCTCTCTTCCTCCTCTGGAATCCAATTATCCATACATTATTAGGTTTAATTGTGTCACTTAATTCTCTAATTCTCCCCTCATACTCCTGGATTTTTTTATCTCTCTTTTTCTCAGCTTCCTCTTTTTCCATAATTTTATCTTCTAATTCATCTATTCTCTCCTCTGCCTCTTCAATCTGAGCTGTGATCACCTCCATTTTATTTTGCAGCTCATTTATAGCATTTTTTAATTCCTCCTGTTTGTTAGTCTCTTGATCTTTGTAGTAATAGATTCTCTGCTGTCCTCTATACTTTTTTCAAGCCCAGTGATTAATTTTATGACTATTATTTTAAATTCATTTTCTGTTACATTGCTTAAATCGTTTTTGATCAGTTCGTTAGCTGTCGCTACTTCCTGGAGTTTCTTTTCAGGGGAATTCTTCCATTTCATCATTTTGCATAGTCACTGGAGTGGTGAGGAACTGCAGGGCTCTTCCCCTGTGCTGTCTGGAGAAGCTTTGTTGGTGGGCAGGCCACAGTCAGACCAGATGTCTTCCCCCAGCCCACCACTGGGGCCACAGTCAGACTGGTGTGTACCTTATCATCCCCTCTCCCAGGGGCAGCATTCACTGTGGAGTGGTGTGGCCCCTGTCTGGACTACTTGCACACTGCCAGGCTTGTGGTTCTGCTTAGATGGGATCTGGTGTATTAGGGTGGATCCAGAAGGTGCACAGGGGCGGGAGGAGCAGACTCAGCTTGCTGTGCCTTAGGTTGTCTGCTTCAGGAGGGGCCCTGTGGCACTGGGAGGGAGGCAGACCCATCAGAGGGATGGATCCACAGCAGCACAGCGTTGGGTGTTTGCGTGGTGCAAGCAAGTTCTGTGACGGGAACTGGTTTCCTTTGGGATTTTGGCTGGGAGATGGGCGAGGGAGATGGCACTGGTGAGTGCCTTTGCTCCCCACCAAGCTGAGCTCTGTCCTCTGGGGCTCAACAACTCTCCCTCTTGTTGTTCTCCAGCCCTCCCGCTCTCAGAGCAGAGCTGTTGACTTGTAACATTCCAGACATTAAGTCCCACTGGCTGTCAGAACTCATGCAGTCCAGCCCCTCCAATTTTGCAAGCCAGACTCGGGGGCTCTGCCTTGTCGGACAGGCTGCCCCTCCAATGCCCCGGCTCCCTCCTGCCAGTCCGTGTAGTGCGCACCGCCTCTCAGCCCTTCCTACCCTCTTCTGTGGGACTCTCATCTATACTTGGCTGCAGGGAGTCTGTTCTGCTAGTCTTCTGGCAGTTTTCTGGGTTATTTAGGCAGAGTGGTTGGAATCTAAGTGGTCAGCAGGACGCGGTGAGCCCAGCGTCCTCCTACACTGCCATCTTCCTTCAACCCATCCTGTCTCTTAATGGCCATTTCTCCTCCTCATTTTCTTTCCCTTCTTTATTTCCCATCCCTTGAAAAATATTACTTTGTACCATCTCTGTTGCTACTTCTAAATTAGCTTTTTAAATTGCTTTTATCCTGAGGCAGGGCTGAACATACTAACACAAAAAAATGTTCACAGTAGAGTAAGGGAAACAAAAATCAAAACAGTTATAGTAGGAGTCCAATTTTTGTGTTTATATATACATAATAAGTTATAGTAAATACATAGTTTTTTCTGGCATTTAAATCTATTTACTCTATTAATATGTATCAATAGACTTATGATGGGAAAGAAAATAGATTAAAATGCTAGAAAGATACCTATCAAATTTTTAATACAGTGATGTGGGGGAATGACAATTAGAAAATGGGACATTCAGTTGATAGGTATGAATTTCCTTGTTTTTAAAAAATAAATATCACTTACAAAAAAAAGGTTAATGCTTTCAAACTGCGCCTCTTTGCACAATATCCAGTGATGCCCAAAGCTGCCCAATTTTGTTCTGCCTACGCTGCAGGATTTTGACAAGGATGGAACTCAGTGGTGACCATTTCCCCTGCTATTACCACAAATGTCATTATCTCAAAAACAGACATGCTGCCTACAATGCAGACCTACATGCATGCACCTTGCCGTGGGAACTTGCCCCACGTGTCCTGTCAGCACTCCATGGCATCTGTCTCCACAGAACCTCCTCCAAGCATTCCAGCCACTGCCCTAAGAGCAGAGCATTGCACCTGCCTGCAACTGTCAGGTTTGGAAAGTTAGTCAATGCTTCCCCTGGGAAAGCTAATCACTGTTTTCAAAAGCTCAATTATAAAAGAAATCACCACACAAATGGGAACCCAGAGAATAATCTCAAAAACAATAATAAAGCCATAAAACCTCATACTTAGCACATTATACTTGCCCATTTCTTTTTTGATTCTCACAATAATTCTGTGAGCTAAGAGAGGCAAGGGCTTACAGAGAGTCCCTGCTTTTTGCTGCTTTGCAATTCACCCATGTGCTTACCCAACTCCACCAAAAATCCTTTCACTTTGTGTTTTGCTGATTCATTTGCTTAATCATCACCTCACCTGCAATTTCCAAAAAACCTCCAGAACTTTGTATCTAGGGAACATAGCTGAAATAAGCATTTTTCTTCTCCTGGGAAGAAACACAAGAGAAGAGCCTGACAGCTAGAGTCAGAAAGACTTCTGATCTAATCTTGGTTCTGCTACTTAGCAGTCATGGTCACATTGCTTAACCCACTAACCCTCAATTTTCCCATCCATAAAATGGGGAACTTAATTCCTACTTAACAGGGCTGTTGTAAGGATTAGATGAGAACCTGGGATGAAGCAGCTGGCTTTAAGAAACCTCACTAAGCATTTGGACCTTAGCAAAATCCTTTCCCGGGCCCCATCTGCTGGTGATAAAAAGTAAAGTCAAGGCTACAATGAAGGAAAATAGTTTTCACCAGGTAGCTGTTCTTGGACTCACATAACTTACAGAAACTCGTAATATTGAAAAGCAGGAATCGACTGTATCAATGTCTCTGTGTGGTAGTAAAAGAAACCAAAGGATGCAAGGCAGAGTCACGCAGCTCGCTGAGAAGAGAACTGCAGACTCAGAGTCCACAGAAGCCAAACCGAAGAGGTCTGTGGGTAGAAGGAAGGGAAGACAGGCTTCCAAGTCTGGCTCCACTGCTGTTCTTGGGGAAATCTCTTCCCCTCCTCAGAACCCTTGGCTCCTTTCTATGCCTGTTCCAACTGACAGATACACATATTTTTGTGTTTTACAAACTTTGCAAAAGGCTTGCAGTAAGGATGCTATACATTGCTGATACATAAGCATTTACATTGATGAGTGGACATCCACAGTCTGGAAAGTTCTTCAGCAAACTGACACCAGCAGCTTCTCCCTAAGAGCCTCTTTCTGGAGACGCCAGCTTCCCACCACAGAGCTCAGACTCCTTTCCCCCTTAAGTCTCTATTATCTCCAATACCTTTACGATTTTTCAGAAAATGTCAATTGTCACTTGCTCCTAAGCCCTGGACCTGTATTTGCACCAGCACATCCATTAATAAGGCCCATTCACATCAAGGCCCATCTTTCTGGGTCTCACCCTTCAGACACACCAACTTTCAGAGACGACAGCTTCATTTCTGTCTGTCCATACCCAAAAATCTCTGTAAATAAAAGGGCACAGTATAGATATTTACAGAAGGACCAACCCTCCCCCACAGTCTCTCCCTAAACTCACATGTAAACCTGAGAAAGCAGAGGCAGTTACAGTTACATTATATCTTTACATTGCATTTTTTGTTCATCCCACTACTCAAAGAAACAATACAGACTGAGGCTGATTACTTTTGAATATTAAAGAGCGAAGAGAAGTAAAAAATGACATATCCCTAAACTCAGGAAATTGGAAGGAGAAGGTGTCGAGATGCAGGATGGACTCTTTGGTTTGGGAAGCTCGGGGTCAGAAGTCCCTGGCGTTGAGCACACGGATGTGTCCAGTTGTGCGCAGGACATGTGGGCACAGAGTAGAGGGAAGAGGTCAGCGCTGGAGCTTAGGGGACACACAGCTCCCAAGATGACATAAGAAAGATGACTAAAACAAGACAGGAAGCTGTGCTCCTCAAAGAGAAAGGGGTGCAAGGAAACAAGGAAAGAACAAAGCTCAAGCCTCAGGCGATGCCTACAGTTAGCAGTTACTGGGGAAAAGAAAAAACAATGACACAGAAGAACCGTGAGTATCTTAGAGACTAGAAGAGCCTCAAAAGAGAATCAAAACAATGTGCTGTCACAAAAGCCACAGCGACAGAGAACTTCAAGGGAGAGTGGGAAGTAGGATCAGAGGCTCCAGGTAGTTCAAAGATAATTGCTTCACAGGGTCTGAAAAAGGGCAGGAATCTCTTACCACTTCAGTTCTGCAGTGTGTTGGGAATAAAATTCAAGTTTCAAGTTGGTAGTAGCATCAGCAACTTTATCTAACATTTACTGAGCACTTAAGCTATGCCCAGGTTGCCAGATGAAATACAGGATGCTCATTTAAATTAGAATGGTAGGTAAATAATGAATAACTCTTAGTGTATCTTCCATTTCATATAAATAACTGGTTAGTATAGGTATCTCCAACTGCACATAAACAGCACATAAACAGCTGTCAGCTGTGCTGACAGCTCAGAGCCTGGAACCTGCTTCGGATTCTGTGTCTCCCTCTCTCTCTGCCCCTCCCCTGCTCATGATCACTCTCGCTCTCCCTCCAAAACAAATAAATAAACTTTTTTTTAAAGTCCCACGTTTCACCCTACATAAGTAAGGCAAACATAGGTCCCTGAGCTGGTACAACAAAATTGGTTTGAGAACTGCTAAACCCATTAAAACTTCTAGTTCATTGCCTTAATAAGCTACAATGTTAACAGAAATCTCAAAATTAACATCATGACCTGTTTAAGCAGTGGACTCTAATATACATTTTTATGTAACTTTTATCAAAGAGTCAATTCTTGATTATAGACATGTTTAAGAATACAGCAAAAGGAGCCTGGAATTAAGTATAAAACAACCTACGAGAGTTTTCCTACATCATTACTTACTAACATTCTATGATTTCTCTTTGAGCCTAAATTTTCTTATCTGTAATGATCCTTGCCTATTACAAAGGGTCACTAGGCAAACTTGTGTCCTTAAAAGTGTTCCATAAATTATAAGTACTATACAAGTGGAAGGAGACCTCATTATTATTAATTATTGCAAAAATAGAAGGAAATATGGTTCATGTAACACAAATTTGATTAATATGATTTTGGAATTCATCTGATACAAACTAATTTTGCATTTAACAATATGATATTTCAAAAGCATAGTATATAGTACAAAGCATTTTTGTCTCATTTTATCCACTGTGTTAGTAATTGCCTCATATTAACAATGAGAGTCTTATACTCCATGGTGTTTCCAAGGTCTGTTCATCTCTATGATATCTAAATCTACAATGACAGTAGAACAAAATGGCACCTAAGCATTGGTAGGTGCTGGTGTAAAGCGAGCCTAGATTTAAATTTTTGTTGCAAAAGATTCACAAAGTATGTAAATAATTCACATGTGGAACATGAAATTAAAATTTTAAAATATCAAGGTTTTATTCCTTCTGTCTCAGATATCTTTCTTAACAGAATTCAGCCTGATAATGTGTTCATCTTGCAAATATTTAGGAGGCCAAGTCATACTGAGTGTTGGCAAACAAAAGTCTTTGAGATCAAGGGGTTTATATAGTCAAGAGTAGAGACAATTAGAAAACTGAGTTCCTTGGGGTGCCTGGGTGGCTCAGTCAGTAAAGCTTCCGACTCTTGGTTTGGGCTTATGGTTTGTGAGTTCAAACCCCATGTGGGGCTCTGCACTGACAGCACAGAGCCTACTTGGGAATCTCTCTCCCTTTCTCTCTGCCCCTCTCCCTCTCAAGAGAGAGAGAGAGAGAGAGAGAGAGAGAGAAAGAAAGAAAGAGAAAGAAAGAAAAAGAAAACTAAAGAAAACTCAGTATATTATAGGACATTTTTCCAGCACATTATTATGGGTATTCCCATGAAGATGAAGTAAGCATACAGAGATAATTCCACATCAGAGGAGAGCAAGAAACCAAGCTTTAGTACTAGGTCAAGGAAGGGGGCTCAGAGCAAGTGATATCTAAGAGGAGAGAGAATAAGTAAATGAGTTAATCACATATGAGTGGGATGGGATAACATTTGGAACCAGTGGGGGTGTCCAGAGCAGAAAGCATAAAATAAATAAAAGAAGTATGCATTTGATAAAATATGATAGAACTTGGAAGACCATGAGGGAGAGGTAAAAGTTTAGATTGGATAGCTAAGGAGAAGGAGAAGGAGAAAGAAATAGTATAAACCAATTCAAGAGAGTTACACTTAATGTTGAGGGCAAAAGTTGACATTTCCACCTTTTAGCCGGGATAAATATTACTATTACTAGTATGGAGAGTAGAGAATTAGACTCTAAAATTTTAAAGAAATTAAAATTAGATGGAATGGATTTGAAGCAAGGGGGGAAATTGTAAGACAGAGAAAGGAGTCAAGTGAAATAAGAGATTTCTTGCTTGCAAGATCTGGTGTATGATGGCATTGTTAATTAAGAGAGGACACTAGTCAGTTTTCACTAGTTTAGACCATGGCAACAAACAACCTCAAAGTATCAATGTGCTATGGGAACAATTTATTCTATGCTTGCATTACATATCATTGGTTATAGGTCAACTACCACAAATTTTCTCATTCGAGGACCCAACCTGAAAGAGACCCTGTCTGAAACATGATGCTCTGTAAACAGAAAGAAAAAACAAGATAGGTTCAGGAAGCAAGTATTAACATAAACATCAACTCATACACCATTGGCCAAAGCAAGTCACATGGCCATTCCCAAGGTCTTCAAAGAAGACAACACATATTTCCTTTATCCAAATGATTCAGTCTAGCACAATCACCTTTCTGATCACAAATATTTGCATACCTCTTTTATTCACACAAAATGAATGAGACTCTAAATGTTTTTCCAACCAGGTTGGAAATCCAGGATCTTGTTCTAGCCTCTATACCAGATTTAAGCCTTCCTGACTCAGACACCTATAAACAACAACAAAATAAAACAGATGATATCTTCCCTACACACATCCAACATACAATGGTGGGATGGGGACAGGATAATGATGATAGATGTTGCTATTCAACAAAGAGAATAACTGGAAGGCACAGCAGTCATTGGTTGATAGCAATGCTGAAGGCTTATGGGACTAATGTTGCAATAAACCTGTATCTTGGGGAATAGACACATTCTTGTTTAAGGCCAGGTTTTGTTATTTGGGATTAGCTCCCCAACCTATGTTTTCCCATAGTCCTTGGTTACTCCTCAGAGGTGCTCCCTTTTCCAATATCTTCCTTGGCCACACATGAAGAAGGTGTAGGAGAATATGCAGCTCTTTGGGGCTGGGCAGCTTTCTCAGTCTACCCACTGCCAGAAATAGCTTTGGGAATCACAGCTGCTTTTAATCCAAGTTGGCAACTCTTTTGGCATCAACAGTTATTTAAAAACTTTTTATTACTATGTTATAACCAGCTTCATGTGTCAGTAATCACACCACCATTATTTTTGTGATATACATCTTTCTACATTCACAACTGGTAGTTTTAGTTTATCAGGATTCTACTAGACCAGTCCCTTAATCTTTGTCCACCAGCTGATTTTATAAAACTAAAAGAATAAACTTCCCCCTGCAGTACACTTTGTCCACGTAGAGGTTTTAACAATATATAACATGGCACACTCTTGATCTGGTCTTTGTCCCAAGGCTGAACTCCAATGAGCCCTTATTGCTTAAAGCATTTCTGTTTCTCCTCTTTTTTAACTAGTTGGAGAAAAAACACAACTTCACCTTTCAACCATTCAAGTCCTAGAATTTCTCGATTCCTTCTGTTCTCTTCCATTCCTTCTTGCAAACTTCCTGGTTCTTTTCTAAGATCCTTTCTTCCCGGTAGAACCTTGGCCAAAGGAAGCTAAAAAGAACCAAGGTGCATAAGTGACATTCTGTTCCTAACCTGTTCACTTAAAACCACATGCACATCAGGCACATTATCTGCTTGTATGTTATCACAACATTTTTATCAAATAATTTTCCACTGAAGAACACAGTGGAAACATCTTTTGGGCCTCCAATGGGTTTCCGTGCTACCCATTTCCGGATCCCAGAGTCAATTATTTGTTTAGCTGAATCCCACTTCTAGCAACCAAATTTGGTGTTTGCATTTTCCCGCCTAGTGAAGTTAAGCCATATTTTTTTAAAGCTTATTGTCATCCATATATCCTCTGTGGGGCAAAGGGTCTTTTCAAGTCTTTAGCCTGTTTTCTTCACTTGTATGTTACTTTCTTATTTTGGGGGTTTGAGACTCTATATATTCTAGATCCAAGTCCCTTACCAGACATGTGATTCACAAATATTTTCTCCCAGTTTGTAGCTTGATTTTTCATCTTCTTACCAATGTATTTCCCAGAGCAAAATATTTTAATTTAATAAATTTAATTCAGCACTTTTTTTTTTCTTTTATGGATTGTGATTTTGGTCCCATATCTAAAAAATCTTTGCCCAACCTCAGATCACAATGATTTTCTCCTATAATTTCTTTTGGAATTAAAATAAAAATAAAACCATTATAGTTTACATTTTATGTTTAGATCTATGGTCCATTTTAACTTAATTTTTGTATATCTCAGGTATAGGTCAAAGGTCTCTCTACTTTTGTTTTCTTTGTTGTTGTTGTTGTTGTTATGAATATCCAGTTGTTCCAAAACCATTTGTTGAAAACCACTATTTTTTCTCCATTGAATTGCCTTTGTACCATTGTCAAAAAAAATGAGTCATATTTTTGTGGGTCTATTTCTGAAATCTTCTGTATCCACTGACCTTTGTGTCTGCCCACTATCAATATCACTCTGTATTGATTGCTATAGCTTTATATTAAGACTTAATAATGAGTACTATGGGGGACACCTGGATGGCTCAGTCAGTTGACTGACTGACTTTGCCTTAGGTCACGATCTCACGGTTCATGAATTCTAGCCCTGGTGGGGCTTTGTACTCACAACTCAGAGACTGGAACCTGCTTCAGATACTGTGTGTGTGTCTCTCTCTGCCCATCCCCTGCTCGCGCTCACTCTCTCTCTCTCTCTCAAAAATAAACATTAAATTTTTTTTTAGAAAGACTTAATATTGAGTACTATGGAGGCTCTTAGGTGGCCCAGTCAGTTGAGCATCTGACTCTGTCTCAGGTCATGATTTCACAGTTTGTGAGTTCAAGCCCCACATCAGGCTCAATGCTGTAAGGGCGGAGACCACTTTGGATTCTCTATCCCCCCCACCAGCTCTAGTCTCTCTGTCCCTCCCCCAACATACTCTCTCAAAAATAAACTCTAAAAAATTATTTTTAATAAATAAAAAGGAAAAAAATACTGAGTACTGTGATTTCTCCAACTTTATCCGTTTTAAAATAGATCTGGCTATTCAGATTCCATCTCTTTTTCATAAAATGTTGGAATCATCTGGATAGATCATAGGTCTGTATCTATGAGATGATACTGATAATGACAGATCAATTTGGAAAAATATGACATATATGTTGAAACTTCCAATCCATTTACATGGTATATCTCTGCAGTTCTTTAGATCTTTTATTTCTTTCATCTCTGTTTTGTAGGTTTTAGCAAAAAGGTCCCTTCCTTATCTTTTTTTTATAACTATTGTCAATGGCATCCTTGGCAAATTTTGGGTTCAAGGTTTTCATTGCTTTTTTTTTTGAACAAATGTACAACTTTTTAATGTATTCACCTTGTACCCTACAATATTACTGAACTCACTTGTTAGTTCTAGGAATATTTTTGTAGATTGGGATATTCTACATAAATAATCATCTTGTCTGTG
This sequence comes from Panthera onca, assembly GCF_046562875.1. NCBI lineage: Eukaryota > Metazoa > Chordata > Mammalia > Carnivora > Felidae > Panthera > Panthera onca. The sequence continues at coordinate 110,280,998 of NC_138348.1, forward strand.
AATAGGAGCAGTTTTATTTATTTATTTTCCAATCTGGATTGGGGTTTTGTATGTCTGTCTGTTTCTTTGTTTTTCCTTATTTTGATGGGTAGGACTTCTAGTAGGATGTTGAAGAAGCATGGTAAGGGTAGACATTCACCTGTGGGAAAGCATGAGGTTATTGCCATTAGGCATGATGTTAGTTGTGGTCTTTTCTTAGATGCTCTTTATCAGACTGAGGAAGTTCCCTTCTATTACTAGCATGCTGAAAATTATTAAGTGATGTTGAATTTTTTCAAGTTACATTCCTTCAGCACTTGATATGAGCATGTGGTTTTTCTTTAGATGGTTAATATGGTGGATTATACTAACTGTATTATTTCCCAAAGTCCCTATGAGGAAAATATAGAGAATGGATTTTGGAACTGTTTCCTAATAAACACATTTAAAGACATGAATTTCCATACAGCACAATTTAGCTGCATCCTAGGAATTCTGATATGTAGTGTTTTCATTTTCATTCAATATGAAATATTTCTAATTTTTCTTTTAATTTCTTTTGTGACCTATGGGTTACTTGGCTGCATATTCTTTGATTTATAAATATTTGGTGTTACAAACCAAATGGTGTGTTTTATTGTTTTATTGTGGTCAGGGAATATAATCTTTGTGATCTCAGTCTTTTTAAATTTAATGAGACTTGTTTGATACACCAAGAGATGGTCCATCTTGATCAATTTTCTGTGTGGATCTGAAAGGACTATGCAGTGCAGTTGTTGCTATAGCATTCTATGTAACTGTCACTTAGGCTGAGTATACTGATTGTCCTGTTCAGGTCTTCCATATTCCTACTGGCGGTCTTTCTACTTGTTCTATCATTTATTAAAAAGGATCACTGCCACCTTCAAATATAATCATAAACTTATCCATATTGCTTTCCACTTTCTCTGATAGTTTTTCTTCATATGTTGTTAAACCTGTAATTCAGTTCATACTGTTATATGTGGTTATACTTTTTATAAATTGAAACTGTTGTCATTATAAAACATCTCGATCTCTTGTGCCTTATTCTAAAGTTTACATGGTCTGAAATTAATATATCCACTGTGCCTGTTTTATAATCAGTATTTGCATAATGTATCTTTTACAAACTTTTTTTATCTGTATCTTTTTAAAAATGTTTCTTTTTTTTTTTATTTTTGAGAGAGACAGACAGACAGAGAGTGAGCAGGGGAGGGGCCGAGAGAGAGCGAGACTCAGACTCTGAAGCAAACTCCAGGTTCAGAACTGTCAGCACAGAACCTGACATAGGGACTGAACCCATGAACTGTGAGATCATGACCTGAGACCAAGTCAGAGACTTAACCAACTGAGCCACTCAGGCGCCTCAATCTCTGTCTTTTTTGGGGGGAGGGTGGGGTGGGAGTGGGGGGTGAAGAATCCTAAGCAGGCTCCATTCTCAGAGCAGAGCCTGACCTGAGGCTTCATCTCACCAATGTGAGATAATGACATGAGCGGAAATCAATAATCGAACACTTGACACACTGAGACACCCAGGTGCCACCTATTTATCTGTATATTATTTAAGCTGGGTTTTATTTGTTTCTGCAAACTAACAATCTCTACCTTTTATTTTTTTTAATATGAAATTTATTGTAGAATTGGTTTCCACACAAAACCCAGTGCTCATCCGAACAGGTGCTCTCCTCAATGCCCATCACCCACTTTCCCCTCTATCCCACTCCCACCCCCATCAACCCTCAGTTTATTCTCAGTTTTTAAGAATCTCTTATGGTTTGCCTCCTTCCCTCTCTGTAACTTTCCCCCCCCCTCCTTCCCCTCCTCCTTGGTCTTCCATTAAGTTTCTCAGGATCCATATAAGAGTGAAAACATATGGTATCTGTCTTTCTCTGTATGACTTATTTCACTTAGCATAACACTCTCCAGTTCCATCCACGTTGCTACAAAAGGCCATATTTCATTCTTTCTCATTGCCACGTGGTGTTCCATTGTGTATACAAACCACAATTTCTTTATCCATTCATCAGTTGATGGACATTTAGGCTCTTTCCATAGTTTGGCTATGGTTGAGAGTGCTGCTATAAACATTGGGGTACAAGTGCCCCAATGCATCAGTACTCCTGTATCCCTTGGGTAAATTCCTAACAGTTCTATTGCTGGGTCGTAGGGGAGATCTATTTCTAATTTTTTGAGGAAACGACACTGTATTGCAGAGCAGCTGCACCAGTTTGCCTTCCCACCAACAGGGCAAGAGAGTTCCCGTTTCTCCACATCCTCTCCAGCATCTATAGTCTCCTGATTTGTTCATTTTAGCCCCTCTGACTGGCGTGAGGTGGTATCTGAGTGTGGTTTTGATTTGTATTTCCCTGATGAGGAGCAACGCTGAGCATCTTTTCACGTGCCTGTTGGCCATCTGGATGTCTTCTTTAGAGAAGTGTCTATTCATGTCTTCTCCCGTTTCTTCACTGGATTATTTATTTTTTGGGTGTGGAGTTTGGTGAGCGCTTTATAGATTTTGGATACTAGCCCTTTGTCCAATGTGTCATTTGCAAATATCTTATCCCATTCCATTGGTTGCCTTTTAGTTTTGTTGATTGTTTCCTTTACTGTGCAGAAGCTTTTTATCTTCAGGAGGTCCCAATGGTTCATTTTTGCTTTTAATTCCCTTGCCTTTGGAGATGTGTCAAGTAAGAAATTGCTATGCCTGAGGTCACAGAGGTTTTTTCCTGCTTTCTCCTCTAGGGTTTTGACGGTTTTCTGTCTCACATTCAGGTCCTTTATGTATTTTGAGTTTATTTTTGTGAATGGTGTAAGAAAGTGGTCTAGTTTCATCCTTCTGCATGTTGCTGTCCAGTTCTCCCAGCACCATTTGTTAAAGAGACTGTCTTTTTTCCATTGGATATTCTTTCCTGCTTTGTCAAAGATTAGTTGGCCATACTTCTATGGGTCCAATTCTGGAGTCTCTATTCCATTCCATTGGTCTATGTGTCTGTTTTTGTGCCAATACCATGCTATCTTGATGATTACAGCTTTGTAGTAGAGGCTGACGTCTGGGATTGTGATGCCTCCTGCTTTGGTCTTCTTCAAAATTACTTTGGCTATTCAGGCCTTTTGTGATTCCATACAATTTTTAGGATTGCTTTTTCTAGCTTTGAGAAGAATGCTGGTGCAATTTTGATTGGGATTGCATTGAATGTGTAGACAGCTTTGGGTAGTATTGACATTTTAACAAGGTTTATTCTTCCAATCCCTGAGCATGGAATGTTTTTCCATTTCTTTCCATCTTCTTCAATTTCCTTCATAAGCTTTCTATGTTTTTCAGCATACAGATCTTGTATATCTTTGGTTAGATTTATTCCTAGGTATTTTATGCTTCCTCGTGCAATTGTGAATGGGATCAGTTTCTTTATTTGTCTGTTGGTTCATTATTAGTGTATAAGAATGCAACTGATTTCTGCACATTGATTTTGTATCCTGCAACTTTGCTGAATTCATGTATCACTTCTAGCAGACTTTTGGTGGAATCTATCGGGTTTTCCATGTATAATATCATGTGTCTGCAAAAAGTGAAAGCTTGACTTCATCTTTGCCAACTTTGATGCCTTTGATTTCCTTTTGTTGTCTGATTGCTGATGCTAGCACTTCCAACACTACGTTAAATAACAGCAATGAGGGTGGACATCCCTGTCGTGTTCCTGACCTCAGGGAGAAAGCTCTCAGTTTTTCCCCATTGAGGATGATATTAGCGGTGGGCTTTTCATAAATGGCTTTTATGATGTTTAAGTGTGTTCCTTCTATCCCAACTTTCTCGAGGGTTTTTATTTAGAAAGGATGCTGAGTTTTGTCAAATGCTTTTTCTGCTTCGATTGACAGGATCAATGGCCCTTATCTTTTCTTTTATTAATGTGATGTATCACATTGATTGATTTGCAACTATTGAACCAGCCCTGCAGGCCAGGAATGAATCCCACTTGATCATGGTGAAGAATTCTTTTTATAAGCTGTTGAATTCGATTTGCTAGTATCTTATTGAGAATTTTTGCATCCATAATCATCAGGGATATTGGCCTGTAGATCTCTTTTTTTACTGGGTGTCAGTCTGGTTTAGGAACCAAAGTAATGCTGGCTTCATAGAATGAGTCTGGAAGTTTTCCTTCCCTTTCTATTTTTTGGAATAGCTTGAGAAGGATAGGTATTATCTCTGCTTTAAATGTCTGGTAGAATTACCCAGGGAAGCCATCTGGTCCTGGACTCTTATTTGTTGGGAGATTTTTGATAACGGATTCCATTTCTTTGCTGGTTTGGGGTCTGTTCTAATTTTCTCTTTCTTCCTGTTTGAGTTTAGAAGTGTGTGGGTGCTTAGGAATTTGTCCATTTCTTCCAGGTTGTCCAGTTTGTTGGCATATAATTTTTCACAGTATTCCCTGATAACTGCTTGTATTGCTCAGAGACTGGTTGTAATGATTCCATTTTCATTCATGATGTGATCTATTTGGGTCATCTCCCTTTTCTTTCTGAGAAGCCTGGTTTACCAATTTTGTTTATTTTTTCAAAAAACCAACTCTTGGTTTCATTGATCTGCTCTACACGTTTTTTAGATTCTATATTGTTTATTTCTGATCCTTATTATTTATCTTCTTATGCTGGGTATGGGTGTCTTTGCTGTTCTGCTTCTATTTCCTTTAGGTGTGCTGTTAGATTTTGTATTTGGGATTTTTCTTGTTTCTTGAGATAGGCCTGGATTGCAATGTATTTTCCTCTCAGGACTGCCTTCACTGCATCCCAAAGCGTTTGGATTGTTGTATTTTCATTTTCATTTGTTTCCATATGTTTCTTAATTTCTTCTCTAATTGTCTGGTTTACCCATTCATTCTTTAGTAGGGTGTTCTTTAACCTCCATGCTTTTGGAGGTTTTCCAGACTTTTTCCTGTGGTTGATTTAAAGTTTCATAGCATTGTGGTCTGAAAGTGTGCATGGTATGATCTCAATTCTTTTATACTTATGAAAGGTTGTTTTGTGACCCAGTATGTGATCTATCCTGGAGAATGTTCCATGTGCACTTGAGAAGAAAGTATATTCTGTTGCTTTGGGATGCAGAGTTCTAAATATATCTGTCAAGTCCATCTGATCCAATGTATCATTCAGGGCCCTTGTTTCTTTTTTGATCCTGTGTCTAGGTGATCTATCCATTGTTGTTAGTGGGGTATTGAAGTCCCCTGCAATTACCACATTCTTATCAATAAGGTTGCTTATGTTTGTGATTGTTTTATATATTTGGGGGCTCCTGTATTCGGCACATAGACATTTGTAATTGTTAGCTCTTCCTGATGGATAGACCCTGTAATTATTATATAATGCCCTTCTTCATCTCTTGTTAAAGCCTTTAATTTAAAGTCTAGTTTGTCTGATACAAGTATGGCTACTCCAGCTTTCTTTTTACTTCCAGTAGCATGATAGATAGTTCTCCATCCCCTCACTTTCAATCTGAAGGTGTCCTCAGGTCTAAAATGAGTCTCTTGTAGACAGAAAATAGATGGGTCTTGTTTTTTTTATCCATTCAGATACCCTATTTCTTTTGGTTGGAGTATTTAGTGCAATTACATTCAGTGTTATTATAGAAAGATATGGGGTTAGAGTCATTGTGATGTCTGTAGGTTACATGCTTGTACTGATATTTCTAGTACTTTGTGGTCCTTGTAACATTTCACTCACAGATTCCCCGTTAGGATCTCTTATAGGTCTGGTTTAGTGGTGATGAATTCCTTCAGTTTTTGTTTGTGTGGTAAGACCTTTATCTCTCCTTCTATTCTGAATGACAGACTTGCTGGATAAAGAATTCTCAGTTGCATATTTTTTCTGTTCATCCCATTGAATATTTCCTGCCATTCCTTTATGGCCTGCCAAGTTTCAGTAGATAGATGTCACTAGTCTTATCGGTCTCCCTTTATATGTTAGAGTATGTTTATCCCTAACTGCTTTCATAGTTTTCTCTTTATCCTTCTATTTTGCCAGTTTCACTATGATATGTCATGCTGAAGATCGATTCAAGTTATATCTGAAGGGAGTTCTCTGTGCCTCTTGGATTTCAATGCCTGTTTCCTTCCCCAGATCAAGGAAGTTCTCAGCTATGATTTGTTAAAGTACACCTTCAGCCCTTTTCTCTCTCTTCTTCTTCTGGAATTCCTATGATATGGATATTGTTCAGTTTGATTGCATCACTGAGTTCTCTAATTCTCCCCTCATACACCTGGATTTTTTTTATCTCTTTTTCTCTTCTTCCTCTTTTTCCATAACTTTATCTTCTAACTCATCTATTGTCTCCTCTGCCTCTTCAATCCGTGCTATGGCCACCTCCAGTTTATTTTGCACCTCATTTATAGCATTTTTTAGCTCCTCGTGACTATTTTTTAGTCCCTTGATCTCTGTAGCAATAGATTCTCTGCTGTCCTGTGTGCATTTTTCAAGTCCAGCGATTAATTTTATGACTATAATTCTAAATTCTTGTTCCATTACATTGCTTAAGTCATTTTTGATCAATTTGTTAGCTGTTGCCACTTCCTGGAGTTTCTTTTGAGGAGAATTCTTCCATTTCATCATTTTGGGTAGTGCCTGTGGTAGCTCCAAACTGCAGGGCACTTCCCCTGTGCTGTCTGGAGAAACTTGTGTTGGTGGGCAGGGCCACAGTCAGACCCAATGTGTGCCCCCAGCCCATCAGTGGAGCCACAGTCAGACTGGTGTGTACCTTATCTTCCCCTCTCCCAGGGGCAGCATCACTGTGGAGTCATGTGGCCCTGTCTGGGCTCCTTGCACACTGACAGGCTTGTAGTGCTGCTTTGATGGGATCTGGCCAAGGGCATATTATCCAGGGTGGATCCACAAGGTGAACAGGGGCAGGAGGGGTAGGCTTAGCTATCTTTGCCCTTGGTGGTCCCCTTCAGGAGGTGCCTGCAGCACTGGGATGGAGGCAGGCCCATTTGAGGGATGGATCCACAGAAGCACAGCATTGGGCATTTGCATGGTGCAAGCAAGTTCCATGATGGGAACTGGTTCCCTTTGGAATTTTGGCTCTAATTGGAATATATATATATATATGTGTGTGTGTGTGTGTGTGTGTGTTTGTAAATATTTTCGCATTTAATGTTGGATCTCATTCTCTGTATGATTGCTATAATAAAGTTTATTTCTACATATTTTGTGAAGCTAACAATTCAGTGAATTATACATGTAAATATAACAAATAGGTGAAAACATATTTACCAATAGATTACTATTTCTGATTCTTTTCATTCCATAATTCCAAGTTCATTTGTTATATATGTATTTTTGCATTTAAAAAACTTTCTTTAACAACTTTTAGTGTAATTCCGCTGGCATTTAATTATCTCACCTCTGAAAAAAATACTTGGCTGTTATTTTTAAAAGACATTTTCAGCCCCAGCCAGATCAGCAGAGGCAGGGCCCAGGCACTTGGGAGGTGATGGAGGGCAAGGAGCTGTTTAGGGGTAGGGAACAGTAAGATTTAGATTCACCCAGAGAGGGGAGAGCAGGGAAAAAGCTCTGAGGGCCCTAGAGGTGAGAGGGCAGATTAAGATCTAGAGCAACCTGATGGCCATGGAGGCCCAAGAGATGATGCAACACCTTCAGGAGTTTCCAGAACATCAAAAAATGATCATGGGCCAATTGAATGAACAATGAGACAAAGATCAGTTTACTAACATCACCCTGATTGCCGACAGACATGATTTTAAGGCCCACAAGGCCGTTTTGGCTACTTACAGTAAGTTCTTCTACAAATTCTTTCAGGAGTTTACTCAGGAACCTTTAGTGGAAGTTAAACTTGTTAGTAAAATGGCCTCCATCATTTAATTGAGTTCACATATACAGAAAAATTGATGATACAAAGAGAAGAGGAGACCAATGATGTATAGAAAGCAGCAGAGTTTCTACAAACACTAGAAGCTATCAAAGCCTTTGAAGTCAGGAACAAAGAAAACTAAGCTCCCCTAAAGGAAAATACCACAGGAAAAAGTGAGGCAAAAGAGAGAGAGAGAGAGAGAGAGAGAGAGAGAGAGAGAGAGAGAGAGATTGCAGAAACTTCAAATGTTATCACTGAGTCATTGCCATCTGCAGAGTCAGAACCTATTGAAATTGGAGGTTGCTGAAGGCACAATCGAGGTGGAACATGAAGGCATTGAAATGTTGGAGGAAGTGGCTTGTGCCAAGCAGTCTATAAAGTACATCAGAGCACAGCTTCTTCTGATGATTCCACCCTAGCTCTGTTGGCAGATATTATGATGAAAGTACCATCTGGGTGATAGAAAAGAGCAGATTAAAGAAGAGGGTTGTACATCTGACCCCACAAGCAAACCAGTAGAAGGTATGTAAATTGTGGAATTTCAGCTGTCACATGTGAAAGACTCGATCCCTTGGGAGAAATGTAATTGTTCATTTAAACCACTTTACCATTTTTAAATTTTTTTAATGTTTTTATTTATTTTTGAAGGAAAGAGAGAGAGACAAGGCATGAGCAGGGGGAGAAACAGAGAGAGAGGGAGAACAGAATACGAAGCAGGCTCCAGGCTCTGAGCTGTCAGCACAGAGCCAGATGCGGGGCTCAAATGCACAAACTATGAGATCATAACCTGAACTGAAGTCGGATGCTTAACCGACTGAGCTACCCAGACCCAACAATCATTTTACCATTTTAATGAACACTGAAACCACACTCCACTGAGAGCCTCAAGTGTGAAATATGCAATAAAAGGTATCGCTGGGAGAGCATGTGGAGACAGCAACTCAACTGTTAACACCTCAGAGAAGGTGGAGTCAGTATGCAGCAAAGGACTGGGGGAAAATTTCACATGTGTCAATACTATGAGAAACAATGTGACCACTTTGGACATTTTAAAGAACGTCTCTGAAAACATGCAGGTGAAACACCTTGTGAATGTCCAAATTGTCATGAACGATCTGCCAGAAATGGCATCCTCAAATGTCACCTGACTGTGTGCCAAACTGGAGTGGGGACACAAAAAGGGAAGAAAATGCTTTAACAATGTCAGGTCCGTAACAATGTGTTTAACAACAGGGACCAGTTCAAAGATCATTTTGTAATACACACTGGAGATAAACCCCACCATTGCAGTCTATGTGACTTGTGGTTTATGCAAGGAAATGAATTAAGGAGGCATCTGGGTAATACTCACAGTATTTCAGAGTGTCTAGTAACCAAAGTTATTTCAGTAGAAACACGCATGCAAACTGAACCCCATGATTAATGACTATTATAGAACAAGTTGGGAAGGGGAATATGTTACCATTGCTTTCAATGTGTGGATTCAGCACAAGTCACTGTGGAACAGGTCCATCCCGATCTGCTCCAGGACAGCCAAGTGCATGATTCACAGATGAGTGAACTTCCAGGGCAGGTCCAGGTGGGTTATCTAGAACCGGGTCAAATTCAGACTGAAGAACGTACTGAAGTATCTGTGGAGCAGCTGAATGAATGGGTAAATCAGATGCCAGAGGAAGTACAAACTGAACTTCTAGAAGCTAATTTGGAACAAGTGACCCCTGAAATCATGAACCAGGAGGAGAGAGAGCCCATCCAAGCAGATGCTGTTGAGGCTGCCAGAGAAGCCTTCAAAGATGCTGATGGTTTAGAGACCAAACCAAGAGTCGATTCCCAAGTTGAAAGGGCAGAGAATGAAAACAGAGTACCTGTGCCTGTTTTAGAATGAAATAACAAATGAATATTTTTTTTTAATTTATGTGTTGGGTTTTTGAATTGATGATGAGCAATGTGACTGTCCTTAAGCTAACAGACAAATGGACCAATGTTAAAATCTTTTCTGTTGTGAACTGTTTCTATTGAAACAAACTGACCCCTCCCCCATTTAATGCCACACAGGAGGGATCTTTCCCATAAGTGCATGGGAAGCTTTGAGAAGTATTATTTCTGGAAACTTCAATGGATTATATTCTTATGGTACAGCTGGGTATGAATGTATTTTCATCGTGATAATGGTTTCTCCCTTCTCTCTTTCCCAGGTCATGTTCTTTCTCAGATGTTTTCCATGTTATAAAATCAAACCTGAAATCATTAGAAGACAAGTTTATGTATTCTAAATCATGTTAGAACATTGAATGTATAGTAAACACAAGGCTGCATGAAGAAAAATACATTGTTACTGTGCAGTTAGATGTTGGTTTCTGGCCCTCTTTACTTTTTTTAAATGTTTTATTTATTTTTGAGAGAGAGAGAGAGAGAGAGTACAAGTGGGGACAAAGCAGAGAGAGAGGGAGACAGACTCTGAAGCAGGCTCCAGGCCCTGAGCTGTCAGCACAGAGCCTGACATGGGGTATGAACTCATGAACCCCAAGATTGTGACCTGTGTGGAAGTCAGATGCTTAAGTGACTGAGCCACCCAGACGTCCCTGTCCTTCTTTAGTTCGAACAAACTTCTTGTCTATACTGATAGTCACAGATGTCATCTCAGCAACAGAAACAGAGGTGGTGACATTTCAAGAACATAAAAAAAAGCACACCCTTGTACCTTTTCAAAACCAACTAAACTTCTATAACGTGTCTCTTATTCTTTCAAAGTATGTGTTGTAAGGAGCAATGTAGGTGATACTCTAGTACTTTATGTTTTTGCTTATAGTGGCAACTACTGATTATTTTTCTTGGTAAGTTAGATTGAGAAATTTTATTTAATGGCAACTGAAGGGCCATTTCCAAATGGGAAAATTCCTTTATATCTGTCTTCAACTTTTTTTGGTAAAAAGTTGCATTAGTATTTTACCACCATATGTAGAAAAGAGGAGCATCATTTAAAAATTAATACATTTAAAATAAAGTACAAAGAAAAATATGTATATGTCAGGTTTTGTTTTGAATGAATCTTTTTCTCTGATCCTAATGTAAAGATCTTGTGCTATAACTTTTAAAACCATACAAATAAGAGTGCTAAACTGTGGGCTTCAAAGTAGGTGCGTTTAACCAGTATTACTTGGAAAATAAAATAGAAGAAAGGAAGAAAGAAAGAAAGAAAGAAAGAAAGAAAGAAAGAAAGAAAGAAAGATATTTTCATGGGGTTTATTGTCTTCTGGTTTGTACAGTATCTTATACAATGTCTGTTGTAATTCTTTGTCCCTTTGTATGTAATGTGTCCTTTTCTCTTGCTATTTTTAAGATTTTCTGATAATTTTTTAAATGTGTCAAGATGTGGTTTTCATCATGTTTATCCTGCTTGAAGCTTATTGAATATCTTACACCTGTGAGTTTACAGTGTTCATCAAATTTGCAAAGATTTTTTTTATTATTTCTCCAAATATTTTTCATGTTTCTTTCTCTTGTATCATTTGTGGAATCAAATTACATATATTTAGATTATTTATCTAAGAACTCACTGATATTATTCTCTTGTGGTCTCTTTCTATGGGCTTAATTTTGGGAAGTTTATATTTCTGTCTTTAGGTTTATTGATGATTTGTTCTGAAGTGTCTATTCTGTGAAGTGCAGATTTTTTTTTTCTGCAGAGTCTAATCTACTGTTGACTTTTCATTTTATTTGATGTCTCTGTGTGTGTGTACCTTTACTATCCTTCCTCTATTCATGTTTTCTTTTAAATTCTTGAAAATGTTTATAATTTCTCTTTTAACATGCATTCGAATTCTACTGTCTGCATTATTTCTGAGTCTGTTCCTATTAACTGACTTTTCTCCTGATTAATTTTTCCCTGCTTTTTAGTATGTCCACTGATATTTTCATTAGATGCTAGACAATAAATTTTATGTTATTAGTTCATGGATTGTGTTGTTTTTATTTAAAGAGTTTGGGCTTTTCTGATAGGCAATCAAGTTATTTGCAATTTAGTCTGAAGGGCTCAAAGATTGTCTTAAGTTTTTGAAGGTACTTATACAGTATTCTTTAGGAGTAGATTATTCCCACTATTGAAGCAGAGCTCATATGGGGTTTTTACTGAATGTCTGCAAACCATCAACAAGGGCTCTTTCTTCTGGCTGGTGGAAAAATCAAATGATTTCCATTCCTGGAGGAGTTCTGGGTTCCATTCAGCTCAGAGTTTCCCAGTTACTCAATTTTCCAAATTCTTGGAGCTTTCATTTGATGGACTGATTTCCCCATACTCAGCAAAATTTATAGAAATCCATCTTCAGATTTGTGGAGCTCTTTTCCTGTATAAATTCCTCCTTTCCAGAATTCTACTCTGTAACTTCCAGCAGCTTCGAAGTCCCTGACCCCTGATCTCCATCTCATCAACCCACTAGAACATTATGAAACACTTGGAACATCTCTCTCTGCTGTCTGTTTGGGGATGTGCCCCTGGGCAAAAAGCCAGCATGGTCATCAGGCTCAACTCATTTGCTTCCCTTCAGGGATCATGATCCAATGAGTTCTGTTGTTTAATGTCTGAAAAGAGTTGGTTCATAGATTTTGTCAAGTTTGCTAATTGTTTAAGACAGGAAATTAAATCCAGTCCTTTTACTCCTTCATGGCAGAAATAGAAACTGTCATATAATTTTTTTAATCTAGAGAAGTATTTCCTTGTTTTTCAAAAGAATAGAACAGTTGTTTTAAAATTGATGTTCAAATGGTTTGTCTAATCATTTCTTCATTACTACATTAAGATCACACACTCTTGTCAGGAAAACTACAAAAAGATTCTGTGATCCTTCAGTGTATATATCAGAAGGCATATAATAAAGTAACTCATTGTTTATAACATATATTTAGATTTAAATACCGTGTAATTATTCATATTCTCAGGTTCAGATCACATCTTTTTCCTGATAAAATCCTTTGTTTTTCCCAAATAGTGAGGCGCTTTTTCTGGTATTGATTCATCTCTATACAGTAGAAATATATATATATATATATATATATTCTAGATGGTTACATATTGCATAGAAGAAACAGATATTTATTTCGATATACATTATCCTGAAAATATCGTTTTATGCAGTATGGCAAATAGTATGTTATTAACATTTATTATACTAGAAACTGATTTTTTCTTTTTATACTTTCCTTATATACAAAAAAGTATGGTTTATATTTTTATTTGACCCAAGTTTGATTTATTTCCCCACTCTGTGATTCAGAGAGGTTCTCAATAGTCAGTGTATGTTCTGCCCCATTTACCATGGCAGTTTTCATTAAAAATTATAAATGAGGATATAAAGTCTCTTAAAAGCATCACTGAATAACAGGATCAGATAAATAGCTAAGCGATCAGCTGCTATGGTTTTTACACTGTAAAGGAGAAAATTATTTAACATAGTACTTACTATAGCATTTGCCTTAACTAAACACTGGTTCTCTTATGCACCCTCTTCTCTCTTTCTGAGCAGGAAGATACCATAGTGCCCCAGTCACAAAATCAAAAATGCTTGATTCTGAGACCTATGCTCTGTTTAAACACTAATATTTCTTATATATAGCTAAGATTTAATATAAGGCTAACCCAACATTGTTCTCTTTGCCAGTTCTAACACTGGTTCCAAAAGCACATTTAATTCCCAGGGATACGCTGGATCCACTTCATGACACAGTGAACCCTGGCTGTATATTGCAGCTAATGATCTCAACTATGCAAATGAAGCTGTAACATCTGTAATTACAAAGAATATCACTGTAAATCATTTGACATGAATAAGCAGCCTCATTGCACTTCAGGAAAGGCTTTTTAATGAACAAGGTCTAATAATTTTAAAGGCTTAATGAGCAATTATGCTAAAACCGATGATAGCACTAAGAAGATTCATCATAATTTATTGTTTTTTCTCAGATGTGATTTCTAATAATAGCATAGGCAAGATCATGATTGAGGTTCTACCCTTATCAACACACCATTTTCATTACAAAATGAATCCCCCCATACCTAATGCTATCCATTCTAACCAGTGGGAAGGAGAAAAAGAGAACTGCTATTTATTAAAGATCATTACTACAAAGACTCTCATATATTAACTCATCTAATATACAACTAAATAACACTATATGATATTTATTATTTTTTTAAGTATATTATTATGTTCACATTTTTAATATGAGGAAACATAGACTCAGATATATTCAGGAATGTCTCCAAAGATTAGAAAGATAAGGAGAGAAAGAATTTGAATTGGACCCAGAATAACAGACTTTAAACCTAATACCCTTTCCACTGTATTACACTTCCTCTCTTTTATACCACTATAGCTACATACTGCATTAATTCAATGTACAACACTAGTAATTTGACTCCTATTCCTGTTTATGCATTTTGCTTAAACATTGATATATTAATATGCTTCACATTTTTTAAAAATTTTATTTGAGCTGATTTTATCTGATTCCCATGGAAGATAATATGACTTAATTCAGTAAGTCATATCATGCATGTCTCATGTCAAGCTAATTTATAAATGGAAGACATTTGTAAATAGCTATCCATTATACTCATGTTTACACCTGCTTCTGTCTTCATTGCACCTATCACTTCTGCTAAATGCCTGAACAAATGGGAGAAATATGGCTTTCCAGAGTCTCAATATATTCACTAGTGTCTTGTGATCCTCTGAAATCCCTACACTCACTTGTTTTTTCTTCTGCTCATCAGGAAGCCATTTCGTTAATTTGTCCTATGGGCAAAAAAGTTTTGTTTGCCTAAACACAATGCAAACGTCCATGTACATAATGAACAACATTAATGCCATTTTATTTGGGGGACTTAACAGGGTAATTAGTAGCAGTCCTTAGCTCAGAAGAGCCAATGTCTTTCTTTTTGTTTTGTTTTGTTTTTCGCTATCTCTTGTCTATTTTGATCACAGTAATATGAGCTAAGTGAACTTAATAAAAGTGAGAGGCCCCTCATTTCTTTTTTTTTAAGCTTATTTATTTATTTTGAGAGAGAGAGCACAAAGTCGTGAGGGCAAAGAGAGAAGAGACATCGAAAATACCAAGCAGGCTCTGTACCCGCACAATGGAGCCAGATGCAGGGCTCAAACCCATGAACCCTGAAATCATGACCTTAGCCAAACTCAGATGCTTAACCAACTGAGCCACCCAGTTGCTCTGGACCCTCATTTCTTCTTGCCTTCTCACCTGGAAGGCTTGTATTATAAAACCAAACTACCAGGAAGCCCAGAACACTTAATTACTGCTAGTGATGATTTACCAGAATCAATATTTTAGAACTTATCTGTATCCTAATTTAAGTCTTCCAAACCATGGTCATCAGAGTAATAACCAAGTAAATAAAATTTTCATCGTTTCTTCTGTCTTTTGGGGGAACTTATATAATGTCAATAAAATCAGATCTGAGCCTGCAAAGCTATGTAGAAATAACTGGAAAAAATATATCAGAAAAGATTCATTTCCAAATGTGTTCATTTCCCCAGTGCCAAACACAAATGTATCAGTTGAGGAAATCTAATGTCTTCAGAGGACCAAGGTCACCAAATGTTGTAGGCTCTATGAAAAGCCTACCATTTTATTTCAAATTGACACATTGCCCCATCTAGTTGAAACTCCACAGCTCATGTGCAAGTGCAATTTAGTTTAGGTTCTTATTAAACTGACTCAAAACACTTTAAAATGAAAGCTCCTGAAATTAGAAAATGTGCTCTGGAAATGAAAATGGTAAAATAAAAACAATGGATCTCATATTTGCAACAAGTCTGAGAATCAATGCAAAATGAAAGTCTCAAGAGACAATATGCAACATTAGCCACCGTTTTAACAGCTCCCCAATCAGTTAAGACTAATTAAAAAATAGCAAATCCATATTTCTACTAAATGAATACATGGTATTATTGGAAGCCAGAAAGTTAAACTCTCTTCATCCAGCTCCATATTAATAAAAGGAAGTTATTCCTTCACTATTTAAAAATGTGCCAAGACTTCATATAAGCCAAACTATACATGTTTAAAGACAGTGACTATTAGAAAGGAAATTTAGATCTCAGACCCTGGGTCCACAACAAGAAAGACAAAGAAGACCTAAAGATCAGCCTCACACCTGAATTCTTCTTGCCCTGCTTTCTTATCTTCTCTCCCTAGTTTACTGGTATGTGTCAGTTAATAGACAAACACTGTCAGAAACTAAAATTAATATAAAAGAAGACAAGACATGGTCCCTAATCTACTTTCTGAATTTTATAGTTTGTAGGTAAAAGAGAGAAGGAGAAAAAGCTAACATTTATCCCTAGCAAGAGGAAGTATTGTATAGTAGTTAAGGATATCGGCTTCCAGTCCAGTCCACACTGGGTTCAAATCCCAATACTACCACTTACTGGCTCTATGGCCTTGAGTAAAATACTTAACTGTGTCTCAGTTTCCTTACCTGTGTAATGGAGTGATAACAGATCCTTAGGATCAATAAGAGAAATAAACAAGTAAACACATGATATAGCCCTCACTAAATATGAACTGTTGCCATTAGGTATTCCACATCAACTACCATACTAAGTGCTTTTGAATACATTCACTTTTGACCTTTCCATCACCCATTGTAATAGTTACTCAATTACACAGATGAGAAAATTGGCATGCAGAGAATTCAAATTCATTGTCCAATGATAACCAGTAAGTGGTGATGCGAAGACTGAGACTCAGATCTAATTATAAAGCTTGTATTCTTTCCACGACATGTGCCTATCTGACTTATTTTAAGGCATTTTACAAGATGACAGCTTTAATACTTTTTAAAAGGGTCAGAGGAATCCAATCAGTGATTCCATACTTAAAACAAATACAACAACCTAACCTGATGCTTTTACAACTTGGCTTAACAAGATTTCCCCTTCCATTTAAGATGGATCTAATTAACTCATGTCCTAATTAACTATCCTGTAACTGGCCTGCAAATTAATCTGATCTTCTTTTCTCCACATAGATCATGTTCCTTTCTTGTGATCAAGAATACCTTCTTATGGGACACCTGGGTGGCTCAGTGTGTTAAGAGTCCATATGTGGCTCAGGTCCTGATCTCACAGTTTGTGGGTTCAAGCCCGGTGTTGGATTCTGTGCTGACAGCTTAAAGCCCGCAGCCTGCTTCAGATTCTGTGTCTCCCTCTCTCTCTCTGCCCCTCGCCTGCTCATGCTATTTCTCTCTCAAAAATAAATAAACATCAGAAATTTTTAAAAAGAATACCTTATTACAATAATTATACTTGACCATACAAATATTTCAAAAAACTGAGTTTTCAAAATATGCTGTGTCAAGGAGAAAAAAAGAACTCATTCTCCCATATAAGATCATGGATATGACAGACCACCCTAGGTTCACAGGGTATGACTGACATCCAAATTTACATTTACTCCTATGCCTGGCTCTTGACCCAGATTTTGTACTACTTGTCAGTTCTTCCATCCCTCAGTCTCCCAGCTGCAGACCAAAACGACGTGAAGACTTTGAATCCACTCATTCATTTGCTCAATATATATTGATTTATTACTTTCAGTGTTCCAGGAACTAGAGGCTGGAACACTCTGTTCCAGCCTCTGGAGAGGCTACTGTAAGCAGAAAAAAGTCCCTGCCTGCATAGAGATTTATTTCCTAGTGGGAGAAGAGATGCATTAAATAGATATACTATTCAAGGGCAAAAAATGCAATGAAAAAAAAAGGGGAAAAAAAGATAGTGTATGTATATGGGTAAAGTTGTAAAATTAAACAGATTAATGAAACCTCACTGAAAAGATGATATTTGAGCAAACACCTGGAAGAGGTGAGCGAGCATGTCATATGACATATGAGGAAGAAACATCCCAAGCAGAGATAACAGCAAGTATGAAGAACTTGATGCTAGAAAATGCCTAATGCATTTGACCGATGCAAGCAAACCACAGTGTCAAGAGGTAAGATCAGAAAAGTAATGAGGGACCAGATCATGTAGCGCCTGACAGAATACTACTGTAGTACTCCACAGTTACCGTGGTGAACAATAAAGACGTTGAAGATTTTGGAGCAGAGAACTAGCAAGATTTTACTTAAGTTTTGAAAGGATTCCTTTTGTTGCTATATTAAAAATGTATTGTATGGTATTAATGGCAACAACAAAGATAAAATAAATATTTTTATATCTGTAGAAGAAATTTAATGTGTTTAATAGGAAATAGAGAAGAGAAATAAGAAACTGCAGGAGATGTAAGATATGACATTAGGTAGCAAGAATAAGGCCTACTATATCAATAATAACAATAAATATAAATGGGTGTGATTTTTCAATTGACAGAAGGACTCAGATTAGGAAAATAAAGAAAGTCAGGAGAGCTTCTGGGAAGATGGCGGCGTAGGAGGAAGCTGGGCTCACTGAGTCCTGCGGATCACTTAGATTCAACCCACACCTGCCTAAATAACTCAGAAAATCGCCAGAAGACTAGCAGAACGGCTTCTCCAGAGCCAAGCATAGACAAGAGGTCCACGGAAGAGGGTAGGAAGGGTGGAGAGGCAGTGCGTGCTACACAGACTGGCAGGAGGGAGCCTGGGTGGAGGGGCAGCCCACCGGCCAAGCAGAAACCCCGAGTCTGGCTGGCAAAAATGGAGAGGCTGGATGGAGTGTGTTCTGACAGCAAGCAGGACTTAACATCTGGAAGGTTATAAGTTAACAGCTCTGCTTGGAGAACAGGAGGGCTGGAGGACAACGGGAGGGAGAGTTGTTGAGCCCCGGACAACAGAGAGCAGCATGGCAGGGAACAAAGGTGCTCACCAGTGCCATCTCCCTCGCCCATCCCTGAGCCAAAATCCCAAAGGGAACCAGTTCCTGTCAGGGAACTTGCTTGCACCACGCAAACACCCAACTCTGTGCTTCTGCGGATCCATCCCTCCCGCAGGTCTGACTCCCGCCCAGTGCTGCAGATCTGCTTTGGGGAAATTTCCCAAAGCAGATTTCCAAAGGAAAAGTGAGCTGAGCCTGCCCCCCCTCCCCCGCCCCTGTGCACCTTGCCGATCCACCCCAGCTAATACACCAGATCCCCAGCACCAAAAGCCTGGCAGTGTGCAAGTAGCCCAGATGGGCCATACCATCCCACAGTGAATCCCGCCCCTAGTAGAGGGGAAGAGAAGGTACAAACCAGTCTGACTGTGGCCCCAGTGGTGGGCTGGGGACACACATAAGGTCTGACTGCAGCCCCGCCCACCAATGCAAGTTATTCAAGACAGCATAGGGGAACGGCCCTGCAGTTCCGCACCACTCCAGGGACTATCCAAAATGACAAATAGGAAGAATTCCCCTCAAAAAACCGTTCAGAAAATAACGACAGCTAACGAACGGATCAAAAACGATTTAAACAATATAACAGAGTGAATTTAGAATAATAGTCATAAAATTAATTGCTGAGCTTGAAAAAAAGTATAAAGGACAGCAGGGAATCTATTGCTATAGAGATCAAGGGACTAAGGAACAGCCAGGAGGAGCTAAAAAATGCTATTAATGAGCTGCAAAATAAAATGTAGATGACCACAGGTTGGATTGAAGATGCAGAGGAGAGAATGGGTGAACTAGAAGATAAAATTATGGAAAAAGAGGAAGCTGAGAAAAAGAGAGATAAAAAAATCCAGGAGTATGAGGGGAAAATTAGAGAACTAAGTGATGCACTAAAGAGAAATAATAGATGCATAATTGGTATTCCAGAGGAGGAAGAGAGAGGGAAAGGCGCTGAAGATGTACTTGAACAAATCATAGCTGAGAACTTCCCTGATCTGGGGAAGAAAAAAGGCATTGAAATCCAAGAGGC
Source organism: Panthera onca (assembly GCF_046562875.1). Taxonomy (NCBI): domain Eukaryota; kingdom Metazoa; phylum Chordata; class Mammalia; order Carnivora; family Felidae; genus Panthera; species Panthera onca. The sequence continues at coordinate 110,300,739 of NC_138348.1, forward strand.
ACAAAGAACTCCCTACACACATAACTTGAATCAATCTTCTGCACAACATATCATAGTGAAACTGGCAAAATACAAGGATAAAGAGGAAATTCTGAAAGCCGTTAGGGATAAACATGCTCTAAAAACAAAGGGAGACCAATAAGACTCATGACTGATCTCTCTTTTGAAACTTGGCAGGCCAGAAAGGAATGGCAGGAAATCTTCAAAGTGATGAACAGTAAAAATATGCAGCCAAGAATCCTCAATCCAGCAAATCTGTCATTTAGAATAGGAGAGATAAAGGTCTTCCCAAACAAACAAAAACTGAAGGAATTCATCACCACTAAACCAGCCCTACAAGAGATCCTAAGGGGAATCCTGTGAGACAAAGTACCAGAGACATAGCTACAAGCATGAAACCTACAGACATCACAATGACTAGAAAGCCCATATCTTTCCATAATAACACTGAATGTAAATGGACTAAATGCTCCAACCAAAAGACATAGGGTATCTGAATTGATAAAAAAACAAGACCCATCTATTTGCTGTCTACAAGAGACTAATTTTAGGCCTGAGGACACTTTCATATTGACAGTGAGGGGATGGAGAACTATTTATCATGCTACTGGAAGTCAAAAGAAAGCTGGAGTTGCCATACTTATATCAGACAAACTAGACTTTAAATTAAAGGCTTTAACAAGAGATGAAGATGGGAATTATATAATAATTACAGGGTCTATCCATCAGGAAGAACTAACAATTATAAATGTCTATGCACCAAATACAGGAGACCACAAATATATAAACCAAATCATCACAACATAAGCAACCTTATTGATAAGAATGTGGTAATTGCAGGGGACTTTAATACCCCACTTACAACAATGGATTGATCATCTAGACACATGATCAATAAAGAATACAAAGGCCCTGAATGATACATTGGATCAGATGGACTTGACAGATATATTTAGAACTCTGTATCCAAAAGCAACAGAATACACTTTCTTCTCGAGGGCACATGGAACATTCTCCAAGATAGAACACATACTGGGTCACAACACAGCCCTTCATAAGTATACAAGAATTGAGATCATACATGCATACTTTCAGACCACAATGCTATGAAGCTTGAAATCAACCACAGGAAAAAGTCTGGAAAACCTCCAAAAGCATGGGGGTTAAAGAACACCCTACTAAAGAATGAATGGGTCAAACAGGCAATTAGAGAAGAAATTAAAAAATGTATAGAAAGAAACGAAAATGAAAATACAACAATACAAACACTTTGGGATGCAGCTAAGGCAGTTCTGAGAGGAAAATACATTGCAATCCAGGCCTATCTCAAGAAAGAAGAAAAACCCCAAATACAAAATGTAACAGCACACCTAAAGGAAATAGAAGCAGAGCAGCAAGGACACCTCAAACCCAGCAGAAGAAACATAAAAAAGATCAGAGCAGAAATAAACAATTTAGAAGCTAAAAAAACTGTAGAGCATATCAATGAAACCGAGAGTTGGTTTTTTGAAAAAATAAACAAAATTGATAAACTTCTAGCCAGGCTTCTCAAAAACAAAAGGGAGATGACCCAAATAGATAAAATCATGAATGAAAATGGAAATATTACAATCAATCCCTCAGAAACACAAGCAATTACAGGGAATACTATGAAAAATTATATGCCAACAAACTGGACAACCTGGAAGAAATAAACAAATTCCTAAGAACCCACACACTTCCAAAACTCAAACAGGAAGAAAGAGAAAACTTGACTAGACCCATAACCAGTGAAGAAATAGAATCAGTTATCAAAAATCTCCCAACAAATAGAGTTCAGGAGCAGATGGCTTCCCTGGGGAGTTCTAAAGCAGAGATAATACCTATCCTTCTCAAGCTATTCCAAAAAATATAAAGGGAAGGAAACTTCCAGACTCCTTTCATGAAGCCAGCATTAATTTGGTTCCTGAACCAGACAGAGACCCAGCAAAAAAAGAGAACTACAGGACAATATCCCTGATGAATATGGAAGCAAAAATTCTCAATAAGATACTAGCAAATCGAATTCAACAGCATATAAAAAGAATAATTCACCATGATCAAGTGGGATTCATTCCTGGGATGCAGGGCTGGTTCAACAGTAACAAATCAATCAACGTGATATATCACATCAATAAAAAAAAAAAAAGATAAGAACCATATGGTCCTGTCAATTGATGCAGAAAAAGCATTTGACAAAATTCAGCATCCTTTCTTAATAAAAACCCTCGAGGAAGTCAGGATAGAAGGAACATACTTAAAACATCATAAAAGCCATTTATGAAAAGCCCACAGCTAATATCATCATCGATGGGGAAACACAGAGAGCTTTCTCCCTGAGATCAGGAACACAACAGGGATCCCCACTCTCACCGCTGTTGTTTAACATAGTGTTGGAAGTGCTAGCATCAGCAATCAGACAACAAAAGGAAATCAAAGGCATCAAAACTGGCAAAGATGAAGTCAAGCTTTCACTTTTTGCAGATGACATGATCTTATACATGGAAAATCCAATAGACTCCACCAAAAGTCTGCTAGAACTGATACATGAATTCAGCAAAGTTGCAGGATCCAAAATCAATGTACAGAAATCAGTTGCATTCTTGTACACTAATAATGAAGCAACAGAAAGCAAATAAAGAAACTGATCCCATTCACAATTGTACAAAGAAGCATAAAATACCTAGGAAAAACCTAACCAAAGATGTACAAGATCTGTATGCTGAAAACTATACAAAGCTTGTGAAGGAAATTGAAGAAGATAGAAAGAAATGGAAAAACATTCCATGCTCATGGATTGGAAGAATAAACCTTGTTAAAATGTCAATACTACCCAAAGCTGTCTACACATTCAATGCAATCCCAATCAAAATTGCACCAGCATTCTTCTCGAAGCTAGAACAAGCAATCCTAAAATTCATATGGAACCACAAAAGGCCCCAAATAACCAAAGTAATTTTGAAGAAGACCAAAGCAGGAGGCATCACAATCCCAGACTTTAGCCTCTACTACAAAGCTGTCATCATCAAGACAGCATGGTATTGGCACAAAATCAGACACATAGACCAATGGAATAGAATAGAAACCCCAGAACTAGACCCACAAACGTATGGCCAACTAATCTTTGACAAAGCAAGAAAGAACATCCAATGGAAAAAAGACAGTCTCTTTAACAAATGGTGCTGGGAGAACTGGACAGCAACATGCAGAAGGTTGAAACTAGACCACTTTCTTACACCATTCACAAAAATAAACTCAAAATACATAAAGGACCTGAATGTGAGACAGGAAACCGTCAAAACCCTAGAGGAGAAAGCAGGAAAAGACCTCTCTGACCCCAGCCGTAGCAATTTCTTACTTGACACATCCCCAAAGGCAAGGGAATTAAAAGCAAAAATGAACTATTGGGACCTCATGAAGACAAAAAGCTTCTGCACAGCAAAGGAAACAATCAACAAAACTAAAAGGCAACCAATGGAATGGGATAAGATATTTGCAAATGACATATCGGACAAAGGGCTAGTATCCAAAATCTATAAAGAGCTCACCAAACTCCACACCCAAATAACAAATAATCCAATGAAGAAATGGGCAGAAAACATAAATAGATACTTCTCTAAAGAAGACATCCAGATGGCCAATAGGCACATTAAAGATGCTCAACATCGCTCCTCATCAGGGAAATACAAGTCAAAACCACACTCAGATATCACCTCACACCAGTCAGAGTGGCCAAAATGAACAAATCAGGAGACTATAGATGCTGGAGAGGATATGGAGAAATGGGAACCCTCTTGCCCTGTTGGTGGGAAGGCAAACTGGTGCAGCCGCTCTGCAAAACACTGTGGAGTTTCCTCCAAAAATTAAAAATAGACCTACCCTATGACCCAGCAGTAGCACTGGTAGGAATTTACCCAAGGGATACAGGAGTATTGATGCATAGGGGCACTTGTATCCCAATGTTTATAGCAGCACTCTCAACAATAGCCAAATTGTGGAAACAGCCTAAATGTCCATCAACTGATGAATGGATAAAGAAATTGTGGTTTAATACACAGTGGAGTACTATGTGGCAATGAGAAAGAATGGAATATGGCCCTTTGTAGCAACGCGGATGGAACTGGAGAGTGTGATGTTAAGTGAAATAAGTCATACAGGGAAAGACAGGTACCGTATGTTTTCACTCTTATGTGGATCCTGAAAATCTTAACAGAAACGCATGGGGGAGGGGAAGGAAAAAAAAAGAGTTTAGAGTGGGAGAGAGCCAAAGCATAAGAGACTCTAAAAAACTGAGAACAAACTGAGGGGTGATGGGGGTGGGAGGGAGGAGAGTGTAGGTGATGGGCATTGAAGAGGGCATCTTTTGGGATGAGCACTGGGTGTTGTATGGAAACCAATTTGACAATAAATTTCATATATTAAAATAAATAAATAAATAAATAAATAAATAAATAAATAAATAGAAAGAAAGAAAGTCAATAAAACATTATGTACTTGGAAAAATTTTAAACGTTGAATATGAAAAAAAAATTTAATTATTAGGCAAATATGAAACAATTTTGAAAGCAATATTGTTATCTGACAAGATATAAGGAAGACAAAAAGTGGCACAAAAGAATATTACATGCTGGCAAAAGGAACAATAGAGCAAGATGATATAGCCCTTATTAACATCATTGCACCTAAGAATGGTGCTTGAAAATATGTCAAGCAGCAACTGACATAAGTAAATTAATATATATATATATATATATATATATATGTACACACACACACACATATACATACACATATAAATGAATAATAGTAATTGGAGATTTAGCACACCCATTTCTGCAAATGATAGATGGAAGAGACAAAAAATAAACATCAGGATTTGAACAGTATTATAAGTATGCGGGTGCTAACACACACACACACAGGCACACGCACATAGAAAAAACACACACTCAGGCACACACACATAGACAAACACACACACACACACACACGCACACACAAAGAGAAAGAAATCTATACCTAACATAAAGAGTACACCTACCATAAGAGCACTGAGTAATGTATAGAATTATTCAATCACTATAATGTATACCTGAAGCTAATAAAACACTGTGTGTTAACTATAATTGAATTAAAATGTAAAACTTAATTTAAAAAAAAAAGAAATCTATACCTAACAAAGTAAGATGCTCATGGAACATTTAAAAAATAGACCGTATGTTAAGAAAAGAAAGAAATCACCAATAAAAGCCAAAGTATTAATATTATGTAGACTATATACACCAACCATAATGCGATAAAATTGAAAAATAAAAACAAAGTAGAGCTTAAAATTTATATATTTGAAAAAACTAAATAGAATATTTCTAAAAAAATTAAAAATAAAAAGGAAACCGTATAGGAAATTCAATATGTTGATGTTAATGATTATGGGTTTGTTCGGGTTTTTTTGATGTTTACTTAAATTTGTTTATTTGTAATATCTAAAAAGTCAGGGAGTAACAAGTAAAATGATACACATTCTGATGCTCATGTTAATGATTATAAAAGCAATGTATTAAAATTGGGGGGACAGAACTAAAAAGTAAGATGTCTTACCTCACAAAGAGCCAATTTTCACCCTTTTAGGGGTGATATCACCCGTGTTGAGAATGCACATCCTAAATAATCTACCAATTTACAGGAATTGAAGCACACAGAGGGTCATATTAAATAACACCACAGGGATATAATCAGCAAAAGCTAGACAGTGCTTATAAATATATACGTAAATGGAAGGATAAAACAAGAACATTTTTTAAATTTTTATTTATTTTTGAGAGACAGAGAGACAGAGTGAGAGCAGGGGAGGAGCACAGAGAGAGGGAGACACAGAATCTGAAGCAGGCTCCAGGCTCTGGGTGGTCAGCACAGAGCCCAACATGGGGCTTGAACCCATGAACTGGAGGATCGTGAAGCAAGCCAAAGTCGGACATTTAACTGACTGAGCCACCCAGTCAATTTGTAGAATTGACTCTTTGCAACTATTAATTTTCATAATTAAAAGCAAAGTTAAATTTAAAGATGAATGCCCACAATTTGAAAGCAAGAATGAACAAATTAACCTACAAGGCAATTTAAACCATAGGGACTACTCAATTTCTTCAACAAGCATTTGCAAGAAAAAAATCAAAGAGAAATGTTTAGACAATAGTAACTTAAAAGATAGCTCACAAATTGTGGTGTAGGGAACATTTTTTCAATACTGATTCAGAAAAATCAACTGTACCAAAAACTTCCTCATCCAAATGCAGAAATCTAATATTAAGATATTTAGTTTTGATGCCACAGAAATAAAAGGGATCATAAGAGATTACTGTGAATAATTATATGTCAACAAATTTGATAACTTAGAAGAAATAGACAAATTCCTAGACACATACAAGCTACAAAGACTGAACCATGAAGAAACAAAAAATCCAAACATGTAAAGAAGAATTAACAACAACCTTTCCCAAAAGCTTCCAAAAATTAAAGAGCAAAATATATTCCCAAACTCATTTTATGATATCAGCATTACCATATTAGCAAAGGCATAAAAGGGCTAGAAGAAAAGAAAACTCCTCATCAATATCCTTGATGAGCAGAGATGCAAATATCCTCAACAAAATAGTAGCAAACCAAATTCAAGAGCACATTAAAAAAAAACAATATAGCAGGACCAAGTAGGGTTTTATTCTTGGGAATGCAAGGAATATGGAAACCATTCTATCTGATATGCCACTTAACAGAGTGACAGATGAAAATCACATGATCATCTCAATAGAAAAATTATTTGACAAAATTAAACATCTTTGAAGATAAAAACTCTCAATAAACTTGGAATGAAAGGAAATTGCATCAACATAAGGAAGAGTATATATGAAAACCTACAGTAAACATGATAATACTCAATGGTAAAAAAATGGAAAGCTTTTCCCCCTTGGATCAGGAACAAAACAAGGACGTCCACTGTCACCATTCCTATTCATCATAGTATTGGAAGTCCTAGCCACAGAAATTGAGCAAGAAAATGAAATAAAATCAAACAATAGGAAAGGAAAAAGTAAAACTACCTTTGTTTACAAATGACATGATCTTATATGTAGAAAACTCTAAAGATTACACCAAAGGACTGTTAGAATAAATAAATTCCATAAAATTGCAAGATACAAATCTACATGAAAACAACCAGTTATGTTTTTTGTTATTTTTTTAACATGTCTTTATTTCTGAGAGACAGAGAGTGGGCAGGGGAGGGGGCAGAGAGAGAGGAGACACAGAATCCAAAGCAGGCTCCAGGCTCTGAGCCGTCAGCACAGGACCCAACACTGGCCCGAACCCATGAACTGTGAGATCATGACCTGAGCTGAAGTCAGATGCTCAACCGACTGAGCCACCCAGGCTCCCCATAACCAGTTTTTTAGACTCTAATAATATATTATCCAAAAAAAAAGAAATTAAGAAAACAATCTGATGGATCATTCATCAAAACAACAAAATACTTAGAAATACTAACTTAAGAGGTCAAAGACTTGCATATTGAAAAATTACAAGACAATGATGAAATAAATTAAAGACACAAATAAATGGAAAGATATCCAATATTCATAGACTAGAAGACTTTATATTGTTAAAATGTCCAAACTACCCAGATTCTAGATCTGATGCAATACCTATTAAAATTTCAATATTTTTATCTGAAATACAAAAAGCATCCTAAAATTCATATGGAACCCCAAAGGACCTCAAACAGCCAAAACAACCTTGAGAAAGAACAAAGCTGGAGACTTCACATTTCCTGATTTCACAATATATTACAAAGCTATGGTACTAAAAAAAAAATATGGTACTGTTATAAAGACAAACACATAGACAAAGTGAACACACTAGAGAACCTAGAAATAAACCCATCATATTTAGACAACTAATCTTCAAACAGGGGTGCCAAGAATACACAATGAAGAAAGGGTGATGTCTTCAAGAAATGGTGTTGTGGGGTGCCTGGGTGGCTCAGTTGGTTAAGTGTCCAACTTTGGCCCAGGTCATGATCTCACAGTTTGTGAGTTCGAGCCCTGCATTGGGCTCTGCACTGACAGTTCAGAGCCTGAAGCCTGCTTCAGACTCTGTGTCTCCCTCCCTCTCTGCTCTTCTCCTGCTCATGCTCTGTCTCTCTCTCTCTCTCCTTCAAATATAAATAAAAACATTTAAAAATTTTAAAAAAGAAATGGTGTTGTGAAAACTGGATATCCACATGCAAAAAAATGAAATGGGATTCTTATCCTATATCATACACAAAATCAAATCAAAATTGATTAAAGACTTTGATGTAACACCTGAAACTGTAAAACTCCTAAAAAAAAATAGGAAAAAATCACATGACATTGGTCTTGGCAATGATTTCATGGATATAACAACAGAAGCATAGGCAACAAAAGAAAAATGAACAAGTAACACTACATCAAACTAAAAAGCTTCTGCACAGCCAAGGCAACAATCAACATAAGGAAAAGGCAACCCATGGGATGCAAGAAAATATTTGCAAACTATATATTTGATAAAGGGTTAATTTCTAAAATATATAGGGAACTCCTACAACTCACTAGGAAAAAAATAACAATTAAAATAGGCAAAGCACTTTGAATAAACATTTCTAAAAAAGACATACAAATGGCTTAGGATGAATCTTCTGCTATACCAACAGATAGAAGATAAAATGCTCAATATCACTAACCATCAGAGATATACAAATCAAAACAACAAGGCGATGTTATTTATAAGCATATTAATTGGGTAAATTTCATGCCAAGTATCTTTTCTGAAGTGAAATAATACAATACAATACAATACAATATAAAAGATATCACTCAGTTTTTAACATTTTAGGTAGGATAATGGCATTGTGGTTATATTTCAAAAAAGAATCCATATATTTGGATTTTACAGTGTGGATATTCATAGGTTAAATTCTATGATGTATGGATTTGCTGCATAATGATCTGGAGGGGGAGACAAGTGGGCAAGGTAGAGAGGGGATGAGATGGTCCAGACCGTACCTGCTAAAGCTGTGTGCAGGCATATGCAACATCACTGTTGTATCCTCTCTACTTAAATAAATAAATACACACACACACATACATATATTTTATATACTATTTTATATTCCATATTTTATAGTATATGATATATTTCATGTATTTTATTATATAAAATATAAAATTACGTACAATATATATTGCCATATAAAATAATATTAAACATATAAATATAAAATAATAATGTATATAAAAACATGTATGAAAGTTGCAAGATAAAAGTTTTTTTAATGACTAGTATTCATCTCAAAAATTGGGACTTAGAACAACCAATCATAAACCCCTTTCCTCCAAAAAGAAGAAAAAAGAAGGAAGGAAATAATAAAGAGAAGAAGATTAGCAAAATTAATTCTAGTTCTTTGAAAAGATGAATATAATAAGCAAGAAATACCTACAGTAAGATTAAGCAAGAGAAAAAGGGAGAAGGATATGGTTAAATCAAATTTTTTTTTTTTTTTTAATGGAACGCTTCACAAATTTGCGTGTCATCCTTGCGCAGGGGCCATGCTAATCTTCTCTGTATCGTTCCAATTTTAGTATATGTGCTGCCGAGGTGAGCACAAATCAAATTTAATTTAAAAAGGAAAATAAAAAAAGATATCAGTTATTTAAAAATGATTTAAAAAGTTACTCTAAACAGCTTACACTAATAAATTTGAAAACAGACAAAATGAAAAAAGTTCTAGAAATGTACAAAACACAAACATTGATGCAAGAAAGAGAATGGGAAGGGCCCCTGGGTGGCTCTGTCAATTGAGCATCTGACTCTTGATTTCAGTTCAAGGTCATGATTGCACAGTTTGTGAATTCGAGCCCCACATCAGGCTCTGTGCTGACATTACTGAGCCTGCTTGGGATTCTCTCTGTCTCCCTTCTCTCTCTGCCCTTTCCACATGCTCTCCCACTCTTTCTCTTTCTCAAAATAAAAAATAAATGAACTTAAGAAAAACAAAGAGAAGTTTTATAGGGCAGTAAGAATCAAAGAAATTAAAATGGTATTAAAGACTATTTCTCCCCCCAAATCCAAGCTATCTTGGCTTTGCAGGACAATTCTACCAATTTTTCAAGGAATAATTCTTTATTATTTTATATAAATTATTTCAGAAAAAATTGAGAAAAAAAGATGCCCAATTCTTTTTATGAGGTTAGTGCAATGTTTTGGGGTTTTTTTTTCTCAAATTTTAATTTAAATTCTAGGGACACCTGGGTGGCTCAGTTGGTTAAGTGTCCGACTTCAGCTCAGGTCATGATCTCACAGTCTACGAGTTTGAGCCCTGCATTGGGCTCTGTGCTGACAGCTCCGAGCCTGGAGCCTGCCTCAGATACTGTGACTCCCCCTCTCTCTCTGCCCCTCCCCTGCTTATGCTCTGTCTCTCTGTCTCAAAAATAAATAAAAACAGAGAGAAGCTTCAGGAAAGATGGTGACGTAGGAGGACTGGGCTCACCACGTCCTGCTGATCACTTAGATTCCCCCCACATCTGCCTAAATAACCCAGAACACTGCCAGAAGACTAGCAAAACGGACCCTCCAGAGCCAAGTGTAGAAAAGAGGCCCACAGAAAAGGGTAGGAAGGGCGGACAGGTGGTGCGCGCTACACAGACTGGCAGGAGGGAGCCATGGCAGTGGAGGGGCAGCCCACCCAACAAGTCATAGCCCCCGAGTCTGGCTTGTAAAAGCAGAGAGGCTGGACTGCATGAGTTCTGACAGGCAGCAGGACTTAACATTTGGAATGTTAAGAGTCAATAGCTCTGCTTTCGGAGAGTGGGGAGGGCGAGATGACAATGGGAGGGAGAGGTGTAGAGCCCAGGAAGACAGAGATCAGCTCTTCGGGGAACAAAGGTGCTGGCCAGCTCCATCTCCCTCTCCCATTCCCCAGACAAAACCCCAACGGGAACCAGTTCCCATCACTGAACTTGCTTGCACTGCGCACACACACAATGTTGTGCTTCAGTGGATCCATCCCTCTGACAGGTTGGCCTCCATGCTGGTGCTGCAGGGCACCTCCTGAAGGGGACCATTGAGGGCAAAGTGAGCAGAACCTGCCCATCCTGCCCATGTGCTCTTTGTGGATCCACCCTGGATAATACACCCTTGGCCAGATCCCATCGAGCAGCACCACAAGCTTCACAGAGTGCAAGTAGCCCAGACAGGGGACACACCACTCCATAGTGAGTCCTGCCCCTAGCAGAGGGGAAGATAAGGTACACACCAGTCTGTGGCCCCAGCGGTGGGCTGGGGACAGACATGAGGTCTGACTGCGGTTCCGCCAACCAACACAAGTTTCTCCAGACAGTGCAGGGGAAGTGCCCTGCAGTTTGGAGCTACCACAGGGACTGTGGTAATGATGAAATGGAAGAATTCTCACAAGAAACTTAGGAAATAGCAACAGCTAACAAATTGATCAAAAACGATATAACAGAAAAAGAATTTAGAATAATAGTCATAAAATTAATCACTGGGCTTGAAAAAAGTAGAGAGGACAGCAGAGAATCTATTACTACAGAGATCACAGGACTAAGAAACAGTCAGGAGGAGCTAAAAAATGCTATAAATGAGCTGCAAAATAAAATGGAAATGACCACAGCTCCGATTGAAGAGGCAGAGGAGAGAATAGGTGAATTAGAAGATAACATTATGGAAAAAGAAGAAGCTGAGAAAAAGATTAAAAAAATCCAGGAGTATGAGGGGAGAATTAGAGAACTAACTGAAACAATTAAAGCAATAATATACGCATAATTGGGATTCCAGAGGAGGAAAAGAGAGGGAAAGGTGCTGAAGGTGTACTTGAACAAATCATAGATGAGAACTTTCCTGATAAGGGGAAGGAAAAAGGCATTGAAATCCAAGAGGCACAGAGAACTCCCTTCAGATATAACTTGAATTGATCTTCTGGACAACATATCACAGTGAAACTGGCAAAATACAAGGATAAAGAGAAAATTCTGAAAGCAGCTTGGGATAAACGTGCTCTAACATATAAAGGGAGACCAATAAGACTAGTGATGGATCTATCTACTGAAACTTGGCAGGCCAGAAAGGAATGGCAGGAAATCTTCAAGGTAATGAAAAGAAAAAATAGGCAGACAAGAATCCTTTATCAAGCAAGTCTGTCATTTAGAATAGAAGGAGAGATAAAGGTCTTCCCAAATAAACAAAAACTGAAGGAATTCATCACCACTAAACCAGCCCTACAAGAGACCCTAAGGATGATTCTATGAGTGAAATGTTGCAAGGACCACAAAGTACCAGAGACATCGCTACAAGCATGAAACCTACAGACATCACAATGACTTGAAAACCCATATCTTTCCATAATAACACTGAATGTAAATGGACTAAATGCTCCAACCAAAAAACATAGGGTATCAGAATGGATAAAAAAACAAGACCCATCTATTTGCTGTCTACAAGAGACACATTTTAGACTTGAGGACACCTTCAGATTGAAAGTGAGGGAATGGAGAACTATCTATCATGCTACTGGAACTCAAAAGAAAGCTGGAGTAGCCAAGCTTATATCTGACAAACTAGATGTTAAATTAAAAGCTGTAACAAGAGATGAAGAAGGGCATTATATAATAATTACAGGGGCTATCCATCAGGAAGAGGTAACAATTATAAATGTCTATGCGCCAAATACAGAAGCCCCCAAATATATAAAACAATTGATCACAAACATAAGCAACCTTACTGATAAGAATGTGGTAATAGCAGGGGACTTTAATACCCCACTGACAACAATGGATAGATCATCTAGACACATGGTCAATAAAGAAACAAGGACCCTGAATGATATATTGGATCAGATGGACTTGACAGATATATTTAGAACTCTGCATACCAAAGCAACAGAATATACTTTCTTCTCGAGTGCACATGGAACATTCTCCAAGATAGATCACATACTGGGTCACAAAACAGCCCTTCATAAGTATAAAAGAATTAAGATCATACCATGCACACTTTCAGATCACAATGCGATGAAGCTTGAAATCAACCACAGGAAAAAGACTGGAAAACCTCCAAAAGCATGAAGGTTAAAGAAAAACCTACTAAACAATAAATGGGTCAACCAGGCAATTAGAGAAGAAATTAAGAAACATATAGAAACAAATGAAAATGAAAATACAACAATCCAAATGCTTTGGGATTCAGCAAAGGCAGTCCTGACAGGAAAATACATTGCAATCCAGGCCAATCTCAAGAAACAAGAAAAACCTCAAATACAAAATCTAACAGCACACCTAAAGGAAATAGAAGCAGAACAGCAAAGACACCCTAAACCCTGCAGAAGAAGAGAACTAATAAAGATCACAACAGAAATAAACAATATAAAATCTAAAAAAACTGTAGAGCAGATCAGTGAAACCAAGAGTTGGTTTTTTGAAACAAACAAAATTGATAAACCTCTAGCCAGGCTTCTCAAAAAGAAAAGGGAGATGACCCAAATAGATAAAATCATGAATGAAAATGGAATTGTTACAACCAATCTCTCAGAAATAAAATCAATTATCAGGGAATACTATGGAAAAATACATGCCAACAAACTGGACAACCTGGAAGAAATGGGAAAATTCCTAAGCACCACACACTTCCAAAACTCAAACAGGAAGAAACAGAAAACTTGAACGCCCCTAACCAGAGAAGAAATTGAATCAGTTATCAAAAATCTCCCAACAAATAAGAGTTCAGGTCCAGATGGCTTCCCTGGGGAATTCTCTCAGACATTTAAAGCAGAGATAATACCTATCCTTCTCAAGCTGTTCCAAAAAATAGAAAGGGAAGGAAAACTTCCAGACTCCTTTCATGAATCCAGCATTACATTGGTTCCTAAACCAGACAGAGACCCAGCAAAAAAAGAGAACTACAGGACAATATCCCTGATGAATATGGGTGCAAAAATTCTCAACAATATACTAGGAAATCGTATTAAACAGCATATAAAAAGAATTATACACCATGATCAAGTGGGATTCATTCCTAGGATGCAGGGCTCATTCAACATTCCCAAATCGATGTGATACATCACATTAATAAAAGAAAAGATAAGGACCATATGATCCTGTCAATCAATGCAGAAAAATCATTTCACAAAATTCAGCATCCTTTCTAAATAAAAACCGTTAAGAAAGTCGGGATAGAAGGAACATGCTTAAACATCATAGAAACCATTTATGAAAAGCCCACAGCTAGTATCATCCTCAATAGGGAAAAATTAAGAGCCTTTTCCCTGAGATCAGGCACAAAACAGGGATGTCCACTCTCACCCCTGTTGTTTAGCATAGTGTTGTTAGTGCTACCAACAGCAATCAGACAACAAAAGGAAATCAAAGGTATCAAAATTGGCAAAGATGAAGTCAAGCTTTCACTTTTTGCAGATGACATGATATCATTCATGGAAAACCCTATAGACTCTACCAAAAGTCCACTAGAAGTGATACATGAATTCAGCAATGTTGCAGGATACAAAATCAATGTACAGAAATCAGTAGCATTCTTATACACTAATAATGAACCAACAGAAAGACAAAGAAACTGATCCTATTCACAACTGCACCAAGAAACATAAAATATCTAGGAATAAACCTAACCAAAAACGTAAAAGATCTGTATGCTGAAAACTATAGAAAGCTTGTGAAGGAAATTGAAGAAGATATAAGGAAATGGAAAAAATTTCCATGCTCATGGATTGGAAGAATAAACCTTGATAAAATGTCAGTACTACCCAAAGCTATCTACACATTCAATGCAATACCAATCAAAATTGCACCAGCATTATTCTCAAAGCAAGAACAAACAATTCTAAAATTTGTATGGAACCACAAAAGACCCCGAATAGCCAAAGTAATTTTGAAGAAGACCAAAGCAGGAGGCATCACAATCCCAGACATCAGCCTCTACTACAAAGCTGTCATCATCAAGACAGCATGGTATTGGAACAAAAACAGACACATAGACCAATGGAATAGAATAGAAACCCCAGAAGTAGACCCACAAAAGTATGGCCAACTAATCTTTGACAAAGCAGGAAAGAATATCCAATGGAAAAAAGACAGTCTCTTTAACAAATGGTGCTGGGAGAACTGGACAGCAACATGGAGAAGGATGAAACTAGACCACTTTCTTACACCATTCACAAAAGTAAACTCAAAATGGATGAAGGACCTGAATGTAAGACAAGAAACCATCAAAACCCTGGAGGAGAAAGCAGTAAAAAAAAAAAACCTCTCTAACCTCAGCCGCAGCAATTTCTTACTTGACACATCTCCAAAGGCAAGGGAATTAAAAGAAAAAATGAACTTTGGACCTCATGAAGACAAAAAGCTTATGCACAGCAAAGGAAACAATCAACAAAATTAAAAGGCAACCGACAGAATGAGAAAAGATATTTGCAAATGACATATTGGACAAAGGGCTAGTATCCAAAATCTATTAAGAGCTCACCAAACTCCACACCCAAAAAACAAATAATCCAGTGAAGAAATGGGCAGAAAACATGAATAGACACTTCTCTAAAGAAGACATGAGCTGGACCTTCAAAGTGAGTAAGATTTGGACATATAAAAGTAAGTATGGGAGTAAGAGAGGTACTCCAACGGGGGGAAATAATGCGATCATAATGAACAAGAAGAAACAAGTTTCATTTGGTTGACGTATAAAAGCACCAAAAGGAAGTAGGAAAACTCACAGGACAAAGGAGTTTAAGGAATATTTCGCTGAGAGTTGCAAATGCTTGCAATTAATTCCAGAAGCAAGAGTGACCTACTGAAGTACTCAGAGCTCCAGAATGACACACCAAAAGCTCTATTTCAGGAAGATTAAAGAGAATTACAGGAAGGACTAGACCTTCAGAATTGTTGTCATCTGCTTCAGTGAAGAAGAAACATCAAAACTGTCTTTCCCAGGCAGTTTCTTTAAATGGTGCACCAAATAAGCAAGGCCATAGTTTTTCATGAGACAATCTCTTTTCTTCCCATTGCATCAGTATTTCAGTCGCAGATTCTAATCACCCCTCAAATAGACACTGTTTATAATCAAATTGTATTTTTTAGTAATTAATCTGATCATATACTGTAACCACTAGGAAGAGCACAGGGGTCTCAATCACTGATACAGCCCAAGATCTAGTAAGGGTCAAGAACAAAATGGAGACCCAGAAGAGACAAAACTAGCATCACAAGGAGTCACAAAGGTGATAGAGGAATGGATGAGTAACCATGGTGGCCCCAAACTTGTGGGAGAAAAAAATGTACTATCATGGGTATGCTAGAAAATTGGTAAGTATGTTTATTAAGTAGGTCACCATTCTTTTATTAATGTAGTGGATAAAAATAAAAATAGACCAAAACAAAATAAAAAAGGACACTCTAATTCAGTGATGATGACACTTCAGTGTCTATGTGTAGTGGTTAGACATACAGTCTCTGGAGTCACATCCAAAATACAACCTGTATTATTTGTCCAAATTTCTGGACAGCTCTATACCTTATTTTTCGTTTGCAAAATGGGGTCACTAATTGTATCTGCCTTCAGGGTCTTGTAAACATTAAACGAGTTAATGTACACCCTTACAAAGTGCCTGGAACAAAGTAAGAATCCAATAAATGCTAATGATCATCATCATTACCACCACCCCTATCATCATTATCATCATCATCATTACCATCATTACCACTATCATCATCGTCACCATCATCATCACCATCAACACTATCATCGTCACCATCATCAATATCATCATCATCATCTTGCGAATGCAAGATATCTACACATACAAGTTTTTATGCAGATGCATTTACATAGCTTTGAATCACATGGTATATGCATTTCTTACTAGCACTCAGTTATTCAATACAATATCTTGGTCAATTATTTTTCTTTCTTAATAATAACTAATATTATTTTTAAACAATATAACAATATACACATGAAAATACCTCTTTTTTTAATCCCCAAAACCCCTCAGTAGTTGTACTTCTTCAGCAGCATTTTTCCATCTACTTCTGTCTCTCTCCCCTTCCCACACTTTGTTCAGAATTAATACAACAGATTAGGCAGAAGTCATAAAAATTCCTGGATCCCAAAAGAGTTCTGTCCTAATACAAAACCCACAGACAGCATTTAGGCCAACACTATCGCTGCCCTCCTAGCATGGTGCACTCCCGTGAGGTCTGTGCCACCATAATGGAGATGAAGTTGGGTACAAGGAGGAAGGAAGGTTAGAGTCATCTTTGTCTGTGTGGCCTCCTCTTTCTCATGCTTCCACATAGTATGGTGGTGCAAAAAAAAGCCAAGAAGGACCAGAGAGTCACCCACAGGAAAGGCAAGAATACTCATGTGATTAAGAAGTAAGGGAAAGGTATCACGCTCACAAGCTGTCCAGCAGTGTGCCTCCAATCAGGAGAACTACTTAGTGGTTCCATTAGCAAGGCCCAAACTCACACATCCCCTCTCCTAGGCCCCTTGCCAGGTATGTGGGACCACACATTTTCCCTTCCAAGTGTCTCCAGTCTGCTTCCAGGGCCTGCTCAGTTCTCCTCAGGAGGTCTGGCACAGCTATTTATGCAGCATGGACAGAGCTTGGATGTGTGGGCCACAGTGTCCGCCTCTGGGAATGCAAACCTCCATGCGGTGCATGACATAACCAAGGGCATGCAGAGAATGGAGCAAGCTACAGGCCTTGGCCAGGGGCTATGGGCTAACTCCCCATTGCTGCCACATTCCAGCACAGATCTCTGAGGAAGCCAACAATTCTCAGCTCAAACTTGGCCTTCCAGCCATCATGAAGATAGAAATAGGGTAGACAGCATTTAAAACATTTAGTTTGGTTAATCAATTTTTAAATATTTACACACATGGGTCCTCATTTGTACTCTTGTGCCACATCATGCACATGACAGCACGATCATTTGTCCACCTCCACCTCCACTCCTTAAGAACCATGTGGGAGCCTACAAACATCAATGGCCCAAAAGGCTTTCAGTCATGGACCACGACAGGTTCATCCCAACGAACAGTACTGAGACTGGTAGGAACAGGCACTGTAAAATGCCTAGATGGTTCACTCAAATACCTTTGTAACCCAGCAACCATCAAATACTTGTTGAATGAAAAAGGAAGGAGTGGGTGAGCCCAAACTTTCTCAAAGGGCCAGGAAACTTGAGAAACTTAAATATAGCTTTCCTCTGGGTAGCACCATTACTGCTAATACAGACAGGTGCCTTGTGCATGAGAAACAACAAAGCTGATAAACAATAGCAAGAGCTGTGAAATTTGCATAAAATGCATATAGAAAGAACTATTTTCTGCTTTTTAACAACACACCGAGGTACCCACATGTGTAAACCAGGGATGTTACACTTGGAAGCAGGTGCCACTTCTGCTCAGCTCCTTGATTACATATTCAAATAAATGTACACAGCTTTATTTGAATGTGTAATCCTATGTGAATGGGAACATTCAAACAAACTCATTCGGTCCATTTATTTAGGTCTCTGATGGCTCATTCTAGGAAAATGCATGTACTTTCCCCATTTTGCTTTCTACACCATTAACTGGAAGAAATACAATTTAAAACATTTTGTTAAACTAGCAATAAGGATGGTGGGTTATGTTTTCTTTCTTTGTGGAGCAGTTACACTAAACTGTGATGCATAGAAACATATGTACGCATCTCCAACAAAATGAATATATATTATATATGACCTCAATAACATTCTATAGGATAAAATGTCTTAATGTATAGAATATAGGTTTTTATGTATAAAGGGAAAAAATGGATTGCACTAGAAATAAAGGGAAAAGCCATTCTTTCTTGCCTCCCCTGCTGCTTTGATGATTGTGGATTGCAGGATTTGGATGGGACAAGATGGAAAGTAGGACTTTATCATTATATAAAGGTGTTTTTTTTAATACTTATAATTGTGCTCCAGAGCCACTAACGTGGGGAGTCCTATAAACCTGAGTTTCCAGAAGGTTAATCTGAGAGCAGTGTGTAAAAAAAAAGGAAGAAAGGAGAGGCTGGGAGGGAAGGCATCTGTCGCTTAAGAGGCTCAGAAAGAGTAACAGGGGCATGGAATGGGATGTGGTAAGGGAGACTGGGTTGTTCAGCAAGGACTGGTCATGGAAGGAGGAACAAGAGGACTGGAAATCTAATGGCTATCATTGCCTCTGTCCTTGCCTGAACCAGACCCTCATTCCAGTGCATGGATGGACCTAACACACAGGCACCTTTCAGAACTCAAAGTCCTCATGGTCCACCAGGACTTACAATCTTTTCTACTTGGGTCTTCCACACGGTGTGTGGCTTTGTGAAAATCTCCACACTCCTAATAAACATTCTCTGACACCACTTCTCTGGCAAACCCGGGGTCTCGTTCTTTAGTCGGTCTTTCTGAGTTTGGTCAAAGACAAAACAGAAACATGAATGTTTGATGGGAGAGACAAAAATTATAAACATCTCCCTGCTGCCTGTCTTGTGGGCTTCTCTTGGTTTCTGTCTGGCCCCTTTCAGATAGAAAGATAACACATAAGCAATTTATTTGGGAGGGATTTTTAGGTGTGGGGTTTGAGAGAGCCAGGATGGGCCCAGGGGACTGACTTGGGCCAGTGGAAGAGTGAAAGGGAAAATACGAATTTGAGCCAAGCTCTCCTCAGAAACAAAGTGTGTGTCTGGCTGCACCACTAGGTAGGCTTACCTCTGAGTATGTGCAGTCTGACGAGACAGGGCCATTATCAACACCAGGCACAGCTGGAAGGAGAGAACCCCACCAGCTGGGAAACCTCATCTCCCCTCGCATCTGCCCAATGGCATCTAGCTTCCTTTCCCATTATTTTATGGAAACAGCTCTGGTTAATGGGCTCCATCTTCAACTCATATGGACTCTATCTCATGCTGCTTGGCTCTCAGCCATGGCTGCCAGGTGCTCTTGTGTGTCTGCCCTCTGGATGGTGTCTGGCTCACCTCCACTCTCTCTGGCCGCTCCTGAGAAGCCCACCTCACCAGTCTTACCCAACTGACTTGCCTTTGTGTCTCTTCTCTTCTGGGTATTTTCTCCATTAGAAATCTCATTTTATCATATGGCTTCAAACTCCATATTCACCCAGTAGACTCTGAAATCTCTATCTTTTGTTACTGAAATGTCACCTAATCTTCCCTTTCCGGTTGTTTAGGGGTCTCCTAATTTTGGCTGGCTTCTCCAAGTGAGTGCCCCAAAAATGAAACTCATCTACCTCCCTCCCAAACCTGTTTTTTCTCCTGAGTTCCCCTACAACACACTTCTCCCAGACACTCCTACTCAAGGTCTAATTGTTATTTACTCATTCAGTGAAAAACAAAAACCCACTCAAGCATCTGTCGTGCACCAGGCACTGGGGACTGGGACAGCTGCTGGGCATCCGGTCTTGGCACAGTCACCTTTAATGCCTTTTTCCTTGATCATGCAACCCATCGCTAGGTCCAACCAATTCATAATATCTTCCAAATCCATCCTGTCCTATGTGTTCCAGATTCTGCTATCCAAACTCCAATCTTAATGACTTCTGAGATGGATCTTTGCTGTCGCCTCTTAATGGGATGTTTTCGACCCTCCATTCTAATTCATTTGATAATCCTGCACCAGATTAATCTCAAAGCACATTTATCACTGATCAGAAGCCAACAGAGAGAGGTAAAAAGACAGGGCCATCTCAACTGGCTGTGTGAGCCTGGGCAAATAGCTTAGTTTTCTGACTCTGTTCATTCCTCTGTAAAATGATTCCTTCCTTATTGGGGTGTTGTCAGGATTAAGGAAATGGTAACATTGTTTAAGCACATTACACATAATACTTCACTAAATCCTTGCCACAACACTATGGAGTATATACTATTATTATCTTCCTTTCATAAGTAAAGAAATTGAGGCACAAAGAAAAAATAACTCAACTAAATTCATAGTTCTAGGAAGAAGTAAAGCCAGGTTTGCTGGGACCCAGACCACTGGATTAAAGCCAGGATTGGGGCCCAGACCATTGGATTCTAGAGTACAGGCTTTTCCCAGACACATAGTAGGTACAAAACTAAAGTTAACTCTCACCACCTTCCCAGATACATGAGATAATTTTTTCCTCTCTGCATTATCTAGACAGAGTTAGGTTTCTAACACTTAGAAATGAAAGAATCTTAATTAATATGACTGCCAAACTCATGGAGTTTTCACCAGTTTATCTTTGGTGAATATTAGGGAGGCACAGGATAGTTTCTACATACCAACAAATCCAACAATATATGCAAAACATGTAACTTTTGAATCATCTCTTTCACATGTATGCAAAGCATTCTGTTTAATGGAACAAGCATAGAAATCTTACCCAAAGTATATTTCTCCTATGTTTTCAAAGCAAACATTCAGATGTTTACTCAAAAACACATAAAACTTCTAATCCTCATATTTTTAGTTTTCTTGGAGTGTACAGTTCAGATTTTGAGACTCTCTTTATCCTGATTTTGCTAGTATCTCACCTAAAGTGTCAACGGTCATTAAGCAAATAAACTAGAATTTACAGGTCGTTCATTTGTACTTGTTCCTCCATTTCAGGTAACTTACTCATTTAATCATTAGTCAACTATTTGAGCAGGGCTTTATATTCTATTATATAATAGGCTGAAGAGCACAGCCACCAGCCCAAGAGTTGCTGACCATGCCTGGGGCATCTTTGCATCACCAAATAAATACTCCATTTATTGAGTGATGTCTATTTCTCTTCCTACCATCCTAACATCAGACTGTATTTTTACTTCTCAAATCCTCCCCTCTGCAGCTGCAGAAGGGACCCAAGCCTCAGCCCCAGGAATGCTCTCAGTATGTCTTTCTGGCACAGGACTTAGTCTAGGAGACAGCACTTAGGCTTAGCTCAGGTTTACCTTTAACTTTACATCCTCAGGCTTTGCAAATACTGAATTTCTCTTTGAGGCATATATTTTGTTAAACAGTTTCAGCTATGCTTGGTATTTTAAGCACTGAATCCATCACAGGAGAAATGACTATTGAATAATTTCTCATAGAGTAATTGTAAATAGAGCTAATGAATGCTGGGCTAGCTTTACAAAAATGTACATAGGGACACCTGGGTGGCTCAGTTGGTTGAGGGTCCAGCTCTTGATTTTGGCTCAGGTCATGATCCCAGAGTCATGGGATCAAGCCCCACACTGGGTTCCACACTGAGTGCAGACCTACTTAAGATTCTATCTTCCTCTCCCTCTGTCCCACCCCCATTAGTGCACACACTCTCCCTCTCAAAATAAAAAAAAAAATTTTAAACGCTGTACAAAAATAAACCAAGTAAATGAATATAATACAAATCAGATAAAACTACACTTGGCTGTATCTAATTTCATAAGGTCTTTATACTTCACACTGCGTTTTTAATGCTCAAGACAAAATCAATCACTCAATTAATTAATTAGATAGATTAAACAAACATAAAAAGTCCTGAAGTTTGTGCACTAATGTATATCCAATGTCTTTATATGTTCTTTGTGCCTCCATAAAGCTGAACTGGATGCATTGTTTGGATTAGAATTAATCTTTGGGCAGGCAGACAGCTTTTCATTTTCATATATTTTATTTGAACTTTTTTCATCTCTCAAGGCAGCCTTGATAAGATTTATGAGCTCTGTCAATACTTCCAAAGGTTTTTATTGAGCCACAGAGGGGCCCAAGGAACATTCAATCCCAAATTTAGGGAAAACAATAAACAGGTAACTCTGTCCTTCCATAAAATCTGACAATGAGAGAGTGAAAGTGTCAATAAATAAGCCCATCCTCTTTTTTAAGATATCTGCTATTTTTAAATTTGCCTAGCTGCTGATAATAAACAAACACATCAGAAGGAGGAAGTATCTGATTGAACGGTTCCATTAAATCTCCCTTTTGACTCATAGGAGACTCATGCAAATTTTGAAAGGGGGGGGCTTTTAAGTAATAATACACTGTTTATTAAACATCAAAGTCATTCACTGCTAAAATCCTTCCCAACAGCTTCTAATAATGTATAGAATAAAATTCAAATCACTTCCATAATAAATTATTGCTGAACACCCCTACCCACACTCACATCCCATTGTGGCCCTCCTTGCGGCCAACCTGTGAACCTTAGAAACTATTATTCTTCCACCTAATCCACCTACAACCAACACAGACAGTGAATGCTCCATGGAAAACTGAAAATCTGAGCAGGTCAATAATGAGTAAGGAAACTGAATCACTAATCAAAAATCTACCAATAAAGAAAAGCCCAGGACCAGATGGCTTCACTGGTTAATTCTACCAAACATTTAAAGAAGAATTAGTATCAACCCTTCTTGACCTCTTCCAAAAAAAAAAAAAAAAAAAAAAGGAAAGAGAGAAAAGGAGAGGACACACTCAAATTCATTTTATAAAGCCAGCATTACCCTTACACCACCAAAAACAAACAAGGCCTCTGTATGAAAATAAAATTATAGGCTAACATCCTTAATGAACAAAGATGCGAAAATTCTAACTGAAATATGAACTGGGACACCAGGGTGGCTCAGTCAGATGAGGGTCCAACTCTCGATTCTGGCTCTGGTCATGATTCTAGGGTCATGGGATTGAGCCCCACATTGGGCTCCGTGCGAGTGTGGAGCCTGCTGGAGATTCTCTCTCCCTCTGCCCCTCTCCTACTAATGCTTCCTCTCTCTCTCTCTCTCTCTCTCTCTCTCTCTCTCTCTCTCGCTAAATTAAAGGAAATAAAAATTTACATACATATATATACATGTATATGTATATATATATATATATATATATATATATATATATATATATATATATATATATATAAATTGAATTTAACAACACATTAAAAGGACCGTACACCACGATTAAGTAGAGATCTGTTCCAGGGATGCAAAGATGGTTCAACATAACAAATCAATAAATGTGATACATCATAAAAAATGAAAGATAAAAATCATAGAATTATCTCAATAGATGCAAAATAACATTCAAAACTCTCAATAAATTTGGTATAAAAGGAATTGATTTCAACATAATAAAAACCATATATGACAAAACCACAGTGAATATCACATTCAGTAGTCAAAGCTGAAAGCTTTTGCTGTAAGATAAGGAGCAAGACAAGGGTGTCCACTCTCACCACATCTATTCAACATAGTATTAGAAGTCCTACCAGAGGAATCAGGCAAGAAACAGGAATAAAAATCTTCCTAATCAAGAAGGAAGAAGTAAAATCACCCATTTGCAAATAACATGATCTTATTGTATAGAGAAAACCCAAAAGACTCCACCAAAAAAAAAAAAAAAAAAAAAAAAAGAAGAAGAAGAAAAGAAAGAAAAGAAAGAAGAGAAAAAGAACCAATCATAGGACATGCTGTTACTATATTTACCAAGTAAAATACCAAGTATTTTCAGGGAAAATCCTGGCAATATACCATTCCATCCATTCCAAGGATCTACAGTAGCTGCACTTAATCTGCTGTATCTACTGCAGAGTCAGTTGCTAAGGCTTATACCTGGGCTAGGGATCAGCCTCCTGATTGCCAGGGGGGTATCAATGCCTTATAGCCTTGAAGGAGAGGTAGACCAGCAACTTTAGGAACTTCACCTGATTGTGCATGTCATATATGTTGGCAGGAGAAGCAGCACTGTCAGGCATGAGGAGATAGACTGGAGCAGAATATGCCAGACCAGGACCCCTATGTTCTCCCCTCTTTTGATGGGGTGTGCTCCATTCCAGGTATAATGGATTTCAACAGGTCTGACTTTAAGCAGAACAACAGGATCCCAGTAGAAATTGTAGATCCCCCTCACCCAAGGGTACAAAGTAACTCACCTATCCTATGGGACATCCCATGGCAAATTCCAGTAGACAACACCTTTGGTGCTCCCAGCAGCATAGCATATTCATCCACAGTGAGAGTTGGGGCCATATGGATCTCCCTATAATTCTGTACCTTTATAGCATTGGGTGCCTCAGCAGGGGTCCCCAGTCTGGCATCTGGGGCCAGAGACCCTACTACTTGATCATTAAAATGCATTAAAGCCTGTGACAGCACATTAGTACACCTGGCCAAGGTGGTTTTCCCTGTTAATAATTTAATCTGCTGCTTTAATATTCCATTTTTCCTTTCTACAAATCAGTGCTTTATGATCCAGGACATGGAAAACAGTGATGATCACCTCAGGCTCTTGCAGGTGAGCCCAAATGTCCTGATACAATATCCTGATACCACAGGGCTTAATTATGTTAATCTGCCCTTTGGTGTCCCAGTGTCTAAATTCTAGGTTAATCTCTTTAGAACAGCCCACCTGTCAGTGCAAAGGGTTAATGGCTAGAGCTCATGAGTGATCACCAGTGAAATTGCTCTGAGTTCAGCCCAGTGGCTGCTTAGCTTATTCCTGTTTCCATCCAGATGGCACCAGTATTGGGCTAAATAGCAACTTGAGTTCCTCTGTGTTGGGTTTCCCCAACTAGACCCATGTGTATATTAGGCATCAGAGGGAATTTTTCCCCATTTCCTCTATAGGCCGCAGAGGCCATAACACGGATAAAAGTGGGGGCATTTGAAGGATCTACATATTCTATAGGACCCATTTGCACCTACATTTCTGGATACAATGAGCTGTACATGGCAAATTATAAACTTTGATGAAAAATTAAAGAAAACAGAAACAAATGAAAAGATATCCTATGTTCATGGATCAGAAGAATTAATATCATTGAAACTCCCATATTACCTAAAGCTATCTATAGGCCAATGCAATCTCTATCAAGATTCCAATGGCATTTTCACAGAAGTAGAAAAAAACAACCCTAAAATTTGTATGGAACCACAAAGGATTCCAAATAGCCAAAGCAATCTGAGGAAGTATATAAAGCTAGAGGAATCATATGTCCTGATTCATATTATATCGCAAAGTTATAGCAATCAAAACATTATGGTACTGGCATAAAAAAAAAGACACATAGGCCAACAGAATAAAGAACCCAAAAATAAACCCATGCATGTGTGGTCAATTAATTTATAACAAACAATGTGAGAATATACAATGGGTAAAGGACAGTCTTTTCCATAAATGGTGCTGGAAAAACTGAGTAGCTACATGCAGAAAAATGATAATGAATTCATAGTTTTTACTAGTCACAAAAATTAACTCAGAATAAAGACTTAGATGTACATGAAACTGTAAAACTCCTAGAAGAAAACCAACAGGAAAATCCCCTTAACATTGGACTTGACAACATATTTGGATATTACACCAAAAGCACAGGCATTAAAAATTAAATAAACAAGTGGAACTACATGAAATTAAGAAGCATCTCACAGCAAAGGAAATTGTTAACAAAATCAAATGTGAACCTACAGAATGAGAGAAAACATTTGTAAATCATATACCTGCTAAGGGGTTAATATCCAAGATATATAAAGAACTCATATCACTCAATAGCAGGACCCACAAATAATCCAATTTAAAAATGGGCAAAGAACTTAAATAGACATTTTTCCAAAGATTTTTCCAAAGAGCCACAATGGCCTACAGGTACACGAAAGGTGCTCAATATTACTAACATCAGGAAGGTGTAAATCAAAATCATAATGAGCAAACCACCAGAAGACTAGCAGAATGGACTCTCCGGAGTCAAGAGTAGACAAAAGGCCCACAGAAGAGGATAGGATGGGCTAAGGGGTGGTGTGCAGTACACAGACTGGTGGCAGGGAGCCGGGGCAGTGGAGGGGCAGCCCACTGGGCAAGGCAGAGCCCCCAAAATCTGGCTTGCAAAACCTGGAGGGGCTGGACTGCATGAGTTCTGACAGCCAGCGGGACTTAACATCTGGAATGTTATAAGTCAACATCTCTGCTCCAAGAGCGGGAGGGCGAGAGGACAATGGGAGGGAGAGGTGTTAAACCCCGGAAGACAGAGTTCAGCTCAGCAGGAAACAAAGGCACTGGCCAGCACCATCTCTCTCACCATCCCTCTGCCAAAATCCCAGAAGGAACCAGTTTCTGTCACCGAACTTGCTTGCATCACGCAAACACCCAACACTGTGCTTCTGTGTGTCCATCCCTCCAACGGGCCTGCCTCCATTCTGGTGCCACAGGGCCCTTCCCAAAGCAGACTACTGAAGGCAAAGCGAGCTGAGTCTGCCCCTCCTACCCTGGTGCACCTTGCGGATCCACCAGGCTAATACACCAGATCCTATCCAAGCAGCACCACAAGCCTGGAAGTGTGCAAGTAGTCCAGACAGGGGCCACACCACTCCACAGTGAATCCTGCCCCTGGGAGAGGGGAAGGTAAGGTACACACCACGCTGACTATGGCCCCAGCAGTGGGCTGGGGGCAGACATCATGTCTGACTGCAGCCCCACCCACCAACACAAGTTACTCCAGACAGCACAGGGGAAGATCCTGGCAGTTCCACCCCACTCTAGGGACTACCCAAAGTGATGAAATGGAAGAATTCTCCTCAAAACAAACTCCAGGAAGTACCGACAGCTAACGAACTCATCAAAAATGATTTAAGCAATGTAACGGAAAAAGAATTTAGAATAATAGTCATAAAATTAATCACTGGGCTTGAAAAAAATAGAGAGGACAGCAGAGAATATATTACAACAGAGATCAAGGGACTAAGAAACAGTCAGGAGGAGCTAAAAAATTCTATAAATGAGCTGCAAAATAAAATGGAGGTGACCACAACTCGGATTGAAGAGGCAGAGGAGAGAATAGGTGAATTAGAAGATAAAATGATGGAAAAAGAGGAAGCTGAGAAAAAGAGAGATAAAAAAAAATCCAGAAGTATGAGGGGAGAATTAGAGAACTAAGTGACACAATTAAAGCAATAATATACGCATAATTGGGATTCCAGAGGAGGAAGAGAGAGGGAAAGGTACTGAAGGTGTACTTGAACAAATCATAGCTGAGAACTTCTCTGATCTGGGGAAGGAAAGAGGCACTGAAATCCAAGAGGCACAGAGAACTCCCTTCAGACGTAAATTGAATCAATCTTCTGCATGACATATCATAGTAAAACTGGCAAAATAGAAGGATAAAGAGAAAATTCTGAAAGCAGCTTGGGAAAAACATGCTCTAACATATAAAGGGAGACCAATAAGACTAGTGATGGATCTATCCACTGAAACTTGACAGGCCAGAAAGGAATGGCAGGATATCTTCAATGTGATGAAAAGAAAAAAACAGGCAGATGAGAATCCTTTATCCAGCAAGTCTGTCATTTAGAATAGAAGGAGAGATAAAGGTCTTCCCAAACAAACAAAAACTGAAGGAATTCATCACCACTAAACCAGCCCTACAAGAGATCCTAAGGGTGATTCTATGAGTGAAATGTTGCAAGGACCACAAAGTACCAGAGACATCACTACAAGCATGAAACCTACAGACATCACAATGACTTGAAAACCCATATCTTTGCATAATAACACTGAGTGTAAATGGACTAAATGCTCCAACCAAAAGACACAGGGTATCAGAATGGATTAAAAAAATACTCATCTATTTACTGTCTATAAGAGACTCATTTTACACCTGAGGACACCTTCAGATTGAAATTGAGGGGATGGAGAACCATTTATCATGCTACTGGAACTCAAAAGAAAGCTGGAGTAGCCATACTTAGACAAACTAGACTTTAAATTAAAGGCTGTAACAAGAGATAAAGAAGGGAATTATAAATAATTACAGGGTCTATCCATCAGGAAGAGCTAACAATTATATATGTCTATGTGCCGAATACGGGAGACCCCAAATATATAAAACAAGTCATCACAAACATAAGCAACCTTATTGATAAGAATGTGGTAATTGCAGGGGACTTTAAGTCTCCACTTACAACAATGGATAAATCATCTAGACACAGGATAAATAAAGAAACAAGGGCCCTGAATGATACATTAGATCAGAAGGACTTGACAGATATATTTAGAACTCTGTACCCCAAAACAACAAATACACTTTCTTCTCGAGTACACATGGAACATTCTCCAAGGTATATTACGTACTGGGTCACAAAACAGCCCTTCATAAGTATAAAAGAATTAAGATCATACCATGCACTTTCACACCACAATGCTATGAAGCTTGAAATCAACCACAGGAAAAAGTCTGGAAAACCTCCAAAAGCATGGAGGTTAAAGAACACCCTACTAAAGAATGAATGGGTCAACCAGTCAATTAGAGAAGAAATTAAAAAATATATGGAAACAAATGAAAATGAAAACACAATAATCCAAACGCTTTGGGATTCAGCAAAGGCAGTCCTGACAGGAAAATACATTGCAATCCAGGCCAATCTCAAGAAACAAGAAAAACCCCAAATACAAAATCTAACAGCACACCTAAGGAAATAGAAGCTGAACAGCAAAGACACCCCAAGCCCAGCAGAAGAAGAGAAATAATAAAGATCAGAGCAGAAATAAACAATATAGAATCTAAAAAAAAAACTGTAGAGCAGATCAATGAAACCAAGAGTTGGTTTTTTGAAAAAATAAACAGAATTCATAAACCTCTAGCCAGACTTCTCAAAAAGAAAAGGGAAATGACCCAAATAGATAAAATCATGAATGAAAATGGAATTATTACAACCAACCCCTCAGAAATACAAGCAATTATCAGAGAATACTATGAAAAATTATATGCCAACAAACTAGACAACCTGGAAGTAATGGACAAATTCCTAAACACCCACACACTTCCAAAACTCAAACAGGAAGAAACAGAAAACTTGAACAGACACATAACCAGCGAAGAAATTGAATCAGTTATCAACAACCTCCCAACAAATAAGAGTCCAGGATCAGATGGCTTCTCAGGGGATTTCTACAAGACATTTTAAGCAGAGATAATACCTATCCTTCTCAAGCTATTCCAAAAAATAGAAAGGGAAGGAAAACTTCCAGACTCCTTTCATGAAGCCAGCATTACTTTGGTTCCTAAACCAGACAGAGACCCAGCAAAAAGAGAGAACTACAGGACAATATCCCTGATGAATAGGGATGCAAAAATTCTCAAGAAGATACTAGCAAATCTAATTCAACAGCATATAAAATAATTATACACCATGATCAAGTGGGATTCATTCCTGGGCTACAGGGCTGGTTCAACATTTGCAAATCAATCAATGTGATACATCACATTAATAAAAGAAAAGAAAAGAAAGATATGATCCTGTCAATCGATGCAGAAAAAGGATTTGACAAATATCTACATCCTTTCTTAATAAAAACCCTCGAGAAAGTCGGAATAGAAGGAATATACTTAAACATCATAAAAGCCATTTATGAAAGGCCCACAGCTAATATCACCCTCAATGGGGAAAAACAGAGAGCTTTCTCCCTGAGATCAGGAACATGACAGGGATGTCCACTCTCACCGCTGTTGTTTAACATAGTGTTGGAAGTGCTAGCATCAGCAATCAGACAACAAAAGGAAATCAAAGGCATCAAAACTGGCAAAGATGAAGTCAAGCTTTCACTTTTTGCAGATGACATGATATTATACATGGAAAACCTGATAAACTCCACCAAAAGTCTGCTATAACTAATACATGAATTCAGCAAAGTTGCAGGATCCAAAATCAATGTACAGAAATCAGTTGCATTCTTATATACTAATAATGAAGCAACAGAAAGACAAATAAAGAAACTGATCCCATTTACAATTACACCAGGAAGCATAAAATACCTAGGAATAAACCTAACCAAAGATGTAAAAGATCTGTATGCTGAAAACTATAGAAAGCTTATGAAGGAAATTGAAGAAGATATAAAGAAATGGAAAAACATTCCAAGCTCATGGATTGGAAGAATAAATATTGTTAAAAAGTCAATACTACCCAAAGCTATCTACATATTCAATGTAATCCTAATCAAAATTGCAGCAGCATTCTTCTCGAAGCTAGAACAAGCAATCCTAAAATTCATATGGAACCACAAAAGGCCCCGAATAACCAAAGTAATTTTGAAGAAGACCAAAGCAGGAGGCATCACAATCCAAGGCTTTAGCCTCTACTACAAAGCTGTCATCATCAAGGCAGCATGGTATTGGCACAAAAACAGACACATAGACCAATGGAATAGAATAGAAACCCCAGAATTAGACCCACAAAAATATGGCCAACCAATCTTTGACAAAGCAGGGAAGAATATCCAATGGAAAAAAGACAGTCTCTTTAACAAATGGTGCTGGGAGAACTGGACAGCAACATGCAGAAGGATGAAACTAGACCACTTTCTTACACCATTCACAAAAATAAACTCAAAATGGATAAAGGACCTGAATTTGAGACAGAAAACCATCAAAATCCTAGAGGGGAAAGCAGGAAAAGACCTCTCTGACCTCGGCCACAGCAATTTCTTACTTGACAAATCCCCAAAGGCAAGGAAATTCAAAGCAAAAATGAACTATTGGGACCTCATGAAGATAAAAAGGTTCTGCACAGCAAAGGAAACAATCAACATAACTAAAAGGCAACCAACGGAATAGGAAAAGATATTTGCAAATGACATATTGGACAAAGGGCTAGTGTCCAAAATGTATAAAGAACTCACCAAATTCCACACCTGGAAAGCAAATAATCCAGTGAAGAAATGGGCAGAAAACGAGAATAGACACTTCTCTAAAGAAGACAACCAGATGGCCAACAGGCACATGACAAGATGCTCAGCGTCACTCCTCATCAGGGAAATACAAATTAAAACCACACTCAGATATCACCTCATGCCAGTCAGAGGGGCTAAAATGAACAAATCAGGAGACTATAGATGCTGGCGAGGACGTGGAGAAACGGGAACCCTCTTGCACTGTTGGTGGGAATGCAAACTGGTGCAGCCGCTCTGGAAAACAGTGTGGAGTTTCCTCAAAATATTAAAAATAGATCTCCCCTATGACCCAGCAATAGTACTGCTAGGAATTTACCCAAGGGATATAGGAGTGCTGCTGCATGGGGGCACTTGTGCCCCAATGTTTATAGCAGCACTCTCAACAATAACCAAACTATGGAAAGAGCCTAAATGTCCATCAACTGATGAATGGATAAAGAAATTGTGATTTATATACACAATGGAATAGTATGTGGCAATGAGAAAGAATGAAATATGGCCTTTTGTAGCAATGTGGATGGAATTGGAGAGTGTGATGCTAAGTGAAATAAGTCATACAGAGAAAGACAGATACCATATGTTTTCACTCTTATGTGGATCCTGAGAAACTTAACAGAAGACCATGGGGGAGGGGAAGAAAAAAAAGAGGTTAGAGTGGGAGAGAGTCAATGCATAAGAGACTCTTAAGAACTGAGAACAAACTGAGGGTTGATGGGGGTGGGAGGGAGGGGAGAGTGGGTGATGGTATTGAGGAGGGCACCTTTTGGGATGAGCACTGGGTGTTTAATGGAAACCAATTTGACAATAAATTTCATATTTAAAAAAAATCAAAATTTTAATGAGATTCCGCCTCATACCTGTTAGGATTTTTATCATAAAAAAGACAAGTAATAACAAGTGTTGGTGACAATGCACAGAAAAGGGAAGCTTTGTGCACTGCTGCTAAGAATAAAAATTAATATGCCCACTATGGCAAATAGTATGGAGGATATTCCAAATATTGAAAATAGAACTGCCAGAGCACTTGGCTGACTCAATCAGTGGAGCATCTGACTCTTAATCTCAGAGTCATGAGTCAAGTCCCACGTTGGGTGTAGAGATGGCATAAACAAACAGACAAACAAACAAACTTATAAAGAAATACAACTACAATATGATGGAGCAAACCCACTCTGGTTGTACAAAGGAAACAAAATCCCTACCTCAAAGAGATTATCTGCCCCTACATGTTCATTTCAGCATTATGCAAAATAGCCAAGACATGGAAAAAAACAAAGTATCCACCAACAGATGAAACGATAAAGAAGATGCGATATATATATGGATACAGATATATATATGGATATATATCATATGATATATATATGGATATATATGGATATATACCATATGAATATTATATATATATATATATATATAATACAATGAGTTATTATTTAGCCATAACAAAGAAAATCCTACCATATGTGACAACATGGATAGACCTTGAGAGCATTATGCTTAGTGAAATAAGTCAGAGAGAGAAAGACAATTCTTGTATAATATCACTTATTTATGAATCTAAAAAAAGTCAAATTCACTCATAGAAACCAAGAGTAAATTGGTGATTGTCAAAGGCTAAGGATGGGAAGATGTTGCCCAAAGCAGACAAACCTTCAATTATAAGATGACTAATTCTGGGGTTTGTGCAGCATTGTGACCATGGTTAACAATACCATACTGTGTACCTGAGAGTTGCTAAGAGAGTATTTTTTCCACCACCCCCCACCCCACATACACAAACAGGTAACAATGAGAGGTGTTCGATGTGTTGACCAACCTTACTGTGGTAATTATTTCACAATACATATGTGTACCAAATCATCACATTGTACATCTTGAACTTACATAATGTTATTTGTCAATTATATCTCAATAAAGCAAGAAAGAAAACTCAGGTCAAGCATCTACTTCCTTATACAGCCTTTCTGGGATGCTTTTCACACCCAGTGAGAGTTGACTCAGTTCTGCTGTTCCAACCGTACTATGCATATGTTCTAATAATAACCCTGATAACATTTTATTACCCCTATTTACTTGTATGCCTATCATCCACCAAGAGATTATAAGCTCTTTCAGGACAGGGACTATTTTATTCATCTCTACACCTATTGTGACTAAAATACAGCTTGACATAATTAGATTATAAGTGGGAAAAATTAGATTATAAATGGGAAGTGAATAAATAAACTTTGCTTCTCCAATAAATATTCAAACTGAAAAAAAAATTGATCTAGGAAATTTGGCTCAAACTTCTCAAGCATGCTTTAAAATTCTATTTGAGCTGACAACAAGGTATAACTTTTTTTAAAAACCAAGAGGGAAACACTGTTTGTAACATATCCTGAGGTCACTATGCCTACATATGTAATGCCCTTAAAGTCTGAGGCAATGAACACAACAAAAAAAATCTCTTTATTCTCTTGTGAAAAATAACTCTTTACACAGATGACTTATATGTTTTACATGGGAATAACTCCTCACTTTTAAGGAATTCTCCATTTAGTAGGGTGCTCATTAAAAACTCAGATTCCTAAAGCCCATGCCAAGCAAGCCCTACTGGATCTAAGTCTCTGAGCAGGTGCAACTTTTACAATGTTCCCAGATGTGTCCTGACATTTGACCATGGCTTCTCTACCCCTGGTTTATTGTTGGAGGTGAAGGTTCTACTCCTGGGGGCTGGGGTTCTTTTCCCCTCTTTCCTGACCGTTCTTAGAACTGGAGATTTTCTCCTCTGATGCAAACCTAATGGCCCAATTATACATGACTTTCTGAACCCCAAATCTTATTATTGCAAAGTACATTTTTGCTTCGAAAATTACTTCAAAGTGGCAGATAACCCAAACATTGACCAGTTTATCTGATTAAGATCTAAGCCTTCTGATTACATCACACCTGTCATTTTCCCTCTGCACTAGCAGCATCCAATTTGCTTCAAGGCACAGATCTGTGGGCTTGAATCTGCTCAAACCTAACAGCAGAGTTGCAGAAAATATACATGTATGTCATTATCTGGTCATTAATAACAGTAAGTGGATCAATATAAGATTTTGTGGTAGTAAGTTATATGTAGTACCTACTGGATGTGGGAGAATTTTTCCTATAAATCAAAGCAATACTATTGTATTTTTGGAAAGTTTATAACAATGTAGAGGTTAATTAACAATTAGTGATCCTCATAGATTCCAGTTTACCAAGATATTATTTTATTCTCTTAGCAATGGAGCTATAAAGCCCTCCAAATCAATAGAATAGAAACCCCAGAACTAGACCCACAAACATATGGCCAACTCATCTTTGACAAAGCAGGAAAGAACATCCAATGGAAAAAAGACAGTCTCTTTAACAAATGGTGCTGGGAGAACTGGACAGAAACATGCAGAAGGTTGAAACTAGACCACTTTCTCACACCATTCACAAAAATAAATTCAAAATGGATAAAGGACCTGAATGTGAGACAAGAAACCATCAAATATTAGAGGAGAAAGCAGGAAAAGACCTCTCTGACCTCAGCCATAGCAATCTCTTACTTGACACATCCCCAAAGGCAAGGGAATTCAAAGCAAAAATGAACTATTGGGACCTCATGAAGATAAAAAGGTTCTGCACAGCAAAGGAAACAATCAACATAACTAAAAGGCAACCAACGGAATAGGAAAAGATATTTGCAAATGACATATCGGACAAAGGGCTAGTATCCAAAATCTATAAAGAGCTCACCAAACTCCACACCCGAAAAACAAATAACCCAGTAAAGAAATGGGCAGAAAACATGAATACACACTTCTCTAAAGAAGACATCCGGATGGCCAACAGGAACATGAAAAGATGTTCAACGTCGCTCCTTATCAGGGAAATACAAATCAAAACCACACTCAGATATCACCTCACGCCAGTCAGAGTGGCCAAAATGAACAAATCAGGAGACTATAGATGCTGGCGAGGACGTGGAGAAACGGGAACCCTCTTGCACTGTTGGTGGGAATGCAAACTGGTGCAGCCGCTCTGGAAAGCAGTGTGGAGGTTCCTCAGAAAATTAAAAATAGACCTACCCTATGACCCAGCAATAGCACTGCTAGGAATTTACCCAAGGGATACAGGAGTACTGATGCATAGGGGCACTTGTACCCCAATGTTTATAGCAGCACTCTCCACAATAGCCAAATTATGGAAAGAGCCTAAATGTCCATCAACTGATGAATGGATAAAGAAATTGTGGTTTATATACACAATGGAATACTACGTGGCAATGAGAAAGAATGAAATATGGCCTTTTGTAGCAACATGGATGGAACTGGAGAGTGTGATGCTAAGTGAAATAAGCCATACAGAGAAAGACAGATACCATATGTGTTCACTCTTATGTGGATCCTGAGAAACTTAACAGAAACCCATGGGGGAGGGGAAGAAAAAAAAAAAGAGGTTAGAGTGGGAGAGAGCCAAAGCATAAGAGACTGTTAAAAACTGAGAACAAACTGAGGGTTGATGGGGGTGGGAGGGAGGGGAGGGTGGGTGATGGTATTGAGGAGGGCACCTTTTGGGATGAGCACTGGGTGTTGAATGGAAACCAATTGGACAATAAACTTCATATATTGGAAAAAAAATAAAAAAAAAATAAAGCCCTCCAAATCAGACAATAGATTATGGTACAATTTTATTTTTGGTCTCATGGAACTTTTCCAACAATCTATGAAGTATTCTGAAGGTGTTAAAATTACATCCATTTGAACAACAGAAAGTATATGGGTTTCGATTTATATCTATCATGAGTCAAATGTTCAAACAATAGCCTTTTCTGAGATTAGTGCCACAACTGCAAAATAATCCATAACCAATGCAGCCTAACAGAAAATTCCTTACATTATTTTCTTATCAGAGAAGTAGGCTCTGCTTTGAGGGGGGCTGGGTGTTTTTATCTGCCTTTTCACTAATTTTACTAGGAAATAAATGTATAGTTTACTTCCACATATAAATTCACAAAGCCGTATAACCAAAGAGCAAGAAGGGACTTAAGTCAACCTCCTTGTTCAAGGTCAGTGGCAAAAATGGGACTATAAGCAGATCTGCTCTTCCTACTGTTCCATAAATCAAATTCAGTTTATTTAACACATGAATATTAGATACCAACTTTGTATAAAGGAAACATCTTTTGAAGCATAATGTTTGTAAAGAACAATTGTCCCAAAATATCTGCCACAAATCTCTACTTCAATATGACACCATCTCTTGATAAAGTTTTTGTTAAAACAAAATGTATATCCAGTAGCAATAACATAATCTGAAAAGAGAAATTCTTTGTCCACCCATGACTCATTCATTTGTCCAATCAATTATCAAGTATATAGCAAGAGTCTTACCATGTCAGGCACAACTAAGTCTAAGGGTAAGTAGATCAACCAGAGATGGATCCTACCCTTGAGGAATTTACTGGCTAGTGGGGAGAGACAGAGATATCAACTAATGGCTAACAGCATACAAATTAGGATCAAGGCAAGGAAATGTGGAAACAGTGGTTTAACATTTAGCCTGAAGGAAGTCAATAAGATAACATTTGTGATGGATTTGGAAGTACACCTGGTCATCTTTCTTTAAGGTATGAGTGCAATTAATGGGACACTATCTCTGCTATGCTTGGAGTTACCAACCGTCAGGTACTGTAACAGAAAGTTCACTCATTCTGAATCTCTCAGATTCTCTTCTCTTTCATACATCAAAACAGCAGTGAGTTTCAGCTTTCCCCTAACCCTGTTTCCAAGTGGAGATTTAAAACCTAGCATCAGCAGGCTGTGTTGGAAGCATGGTACTGGGGGTTCAGAAGTTATCTCAAGGAGTAAGGCAGCATCTATTCACAGCCATAAAGATTCTGAGGATGGAAGAACACACTCCCCAGCATTATGCTCAGAGAAGGGGCCAGGTCTCTGAGGATCAATGCTCTGTCATTCCCTCACCTATGCATATTCATAAGGCATAAGGCAGTCCCAGAGTGGTGAGGTCAAGGCAGGTTTTTACAGAGTTCCTGTCACCTGAGGGGTTAGTGATTATGGAGTTCTCGCTGTGAAGGGAACCTTTTTAGGAATAATAGCAAAAACTGACCAGAAGACTGTAGGGGGCTGTGCTCCTGCAGAGGAAACTTTTCCCAAAGGCCCTATGAGGACAGCTTAGGGTTCAGTTGAGATGATGTCTTGCCCTAATGGGCCCAGTTTTCAAGCTTCCCTGAGCCAGCTTTTCAGTTCACCTGCCCAGTTGCTTACAGGAGAGCTAGCTAGCTGCATTAGGACTAGTTCCAGGGTTTGCCACGTCACAGGAACAGAGCACTCTCATTGCTTCTTGCCACAACTCAGAACTATTTCTGATCCCATGTCTCACTATGGCAATAAGAGTTGTCACCTTCTCCAGTACCATTATGCACCAGAAATGAAATCATAATTCAACCTTTCTTCCTGAAATAACCACAGATTCTTTTATGCAAATTTATCCAATCACTTTCAAGAACACTTGGATGCCATCACTAAGAGAAACTGGCTTCCATAAGTCAAATGAAAGTCTCTATTCACCTTTTCTGCAGACCTCCTTAACACAACTTCTGTCTCTAAGCAGCATAACACAATGGTTGAAAGTGCTTCCTTTAGAGCCATATTCCTTGAGTTTACAATATTCTGGCTCCACCACTTACTACCTGTGTAAATTTAAATGTCCTGTGCCAACTCATTTGGAAAATAGATGTTACAACAGCTCCTGCTTCATGGGGTTGTTTTGGTACCTACAAAATAGATAAAGCATTTAGATCAGAGTCAGCATAATATAACTGCTAGTGATTATTATTATTTTAGTAAGAGCAACTAGAAGCTGTTTTCATAAGAGAGGGAAAACTGTCTGATAGGATGCTGTATTACAAAAAAGATTAAAAAATTGAAAAACAAACAACATTCAAGACATCTCAGAGGAAAGAGTTAATATAAAGATATGAATGTATTTGAACTTCCAACATGTACTTATTGAAGCCCTGTTTAAAAAAAAAACAAGGGGCGCCTGGGTGGCTCAGTCGGTTAAGCGTCCGACTTTGGCTCAGGTCACGATCTCACGGTCCGTGAGTTCGAGCCCCGCGTCGGGCTCTGGGCTGACTGCTCAGAGCCTGGAGCCTGTTTCAGATTCTGTGTCTCCCTCTCTCTCTGACCCTCCCCTGTTCATGCTTTGTCTCTCTCTGTCTCAAAAATAAATAAATGTTAAAAAAAATAAAAATAAAAAAATAAAAAATAAAACAAAACAGGGATACAGTCACTCACAAACAGACCACAATCTCTGCCCTCGTGGAGCTAATACTCAATGGGGGAATTGGGGAACAGATAATTTACCAAAAACATAAGCAAAATGATATAATATATGACCTCGGGATGAGTATTATGGAAAAAAATAAATGGGCATGATAATTCAAAGTTAGGAAAGAAGGTGTAATTTAGTTAGGGTGGTTGCGAAAGCCTTATTGACAAGATAGTATTTGCTCCAGGACCAGAAGGAGGGAAGGCTACAATCCATGCGTATAGCTGAGGAAATATTTCCAAGTTGCTTGCAAAGTTTGTGAGATAAAAACTTGGTGTGTTTGAAAAACTGCAAAGAGGTCAATATAGGTGGAGCAGAGTAAGAGAAGGAGAAACTGGTAGAAGATAAGGTTAAAGACTAGCAAGGATGGGGGCAGATAATATAAGATCTCATTAGCCATGGGGTAATGACTTTAGGTTTTACTCTGAGAGAGCTGGAAGACAAGCATAATTGTGACTCAAAGAGTCACAAAGTCATACTTCAGTTTTTAAAGGACGATTTTGGCTTCTGTATTAAAATAATAATAATAATAATAATAATAATAATAAAATTATGAGTTAAAGAGGGAGAAAGCAGGATACCAATGAGAAGGTGGCTACAATGTTCCAGATGAAGAATGATGGTATCTTGGACCTGGGTGGTAATTTCAGAGAGGATGAAAAGGAGTCTGATTTAGATATATTTTAAAGGCAAGGCCAACAGTACCTGCTGACATACTTGATATGAGGGTAGGGTATAAAACAAAGTGGGGACTCAAAAAACACTCCAAAATTTTAAAACCCAAGACCTGAAAAAATAGAATTTATATTTATTATGGGAAGAGGACTGTGGAATGAGAAGGTTGTAAGAGGATCACAATTTTGGTTTTGAATATAATGTGTTTGAGACGTTTCTTAGACATACCAGCAAAGGCATCAAGTGGAGAAATAGGAGACAGGAATTCAGGGGGAGGTCTGGGCTGGTGATTTAAATTTGAGGATCATCAGGGGAAAAGGTATTTAGGAGAGTGATAAGGGCAAAAAGAAGAGATGTAAGGATTGAGACATGGAGCCTCCAATATTTAGGGTTTGGGGAGACAACAGAAACCAGCAAGAAAACACTGAGGAAGAAGAGACTTGATCGATGTGGTATATTGCAAACTAAGTGAAGAAGATGTATCAAGGAAAGTGTCTTAGTTCTGGTTAGTATAACAGAATACCACACATGAGTGGCTTATAAACAATACAAATTTATTTCTCAAAGTTCTGGAGTCTGCAAGTCCAAGATCAGGGAGCATTATGGTCAGGTTCTGGTGAGAACTCTCTTCTGGGGTGCAGATTTTTCTTTGTATTCTCTTGTGGCAGAAGCAGAAAAAGGAAGCAGGCTCTCTCATGACTCATTACAAGGGCACTAATCCCATCCCTCAGGATATCATCCTCATGATCGCATCTAATCCTAACTACTTCCCGAGTGTCCCACCTCCTAAAACCATCATAATGGGGAGTAGAGTTTTAACGTATAAATTTAGGGCATGATACAAACATTTACTCCCCAACAGTGAACATTTGCACTGATCTAAATATTATTCATAGGTCAAGTAAGATGAAGACAAAGAATAAAGAAAGAAGTCTAGTATTGCCCAAGGGGCTTAGCAATATGTAGGTGTTAGGTGAGCTTGAAAAAAAGAAGCCTGATTTGAGTAGCTTCTGGAGGTCATGGATGAGAGAAACTGGAAATAATGAATGTATCCCCGGTTTCGGCAGAAAAGGGAACAGAAACATGGAATGGTATCTAAGAATGAGGAATGGGATCAAGAGAGGTATATTTTTCTTAGGGGAAAAGCAATAACATGTTTATATGCTTTGGGGGATGATGCAGTCAAGAGGGGGAAATTGATATGCCAAGGAGGTGAGCGTTGCCAGCATCCTAAGGAAGGGGGAAGGAACTGAATCTAGTGAATCTAATGGGATCTAATGTAAGGCTGGGGGAGCTGGCTTCAGGCAGGAGCATGGACAATTCCTCTCTAGGAGCAGCAAGATATATCTGCTAACTAATTCTGCTTTTTCGTGCAATAGGGAACAAAGGAATCTGCTGAGTTGAAGGATCAAGACTGATGTATTAGAGACTTGAGGAGTGAAGGAAAGCTATGGAGCAGTCATGTAGGGGAGTGGACCAGGAAATACAGTAGGATGGCAGGGTGGCACTACTACCCATTTAATATTAGCACTTAGGGATTTCAATGAGACCAAGCAGCTGGAAAAGGCGGGGAAGGAAGAGGCAGAGAGTGAAGAGTCGGAGGGTTTGGTGAACAGTATGAAAACCCTGGTAAGGATTTTATACTCCAACCTACAAGATAAAGGGAAGCTAATCCTGTTTGTCAAGCAGGGCAGTGGCATAATTTAACGTGGCTTGTTAGAGAGAAAATTCTGGTCGGTAAGAACATGATGGGCTAAAAGTTTTTAGTGGAGACATGGGTTTTGTGGTATCTAAAACTCCTCCTTACAACCAAGAAAATATATAGTTTGCTCTGTAAAACTAACCCAGTAAATAAAAGATTTCCCAACAGAATATTGTTGAAAACTCCACGTCAGTCATGAGGCCCCACTAAACTTTGTAACTAAATGGCTTTCTTAATTTTCCTAGTTTCTCATAAATATAGACCACGTGTTCTGGCACAAATCTGCTCTTGCCCTGCCTCAAGGTTAGCAGAAAGAAAATATTCTCCTATGACTTTGCTTGTTAAAAAGAAAAGAGCAAAGAAAATTCATTTGAGATAAACCAACTATTTCTCATGATGGAAA
The DNA here is from genome assembly GCF_046562875.1 of Panthera onca. Classification (NCBI taxonomy): domain Eukaryota; kingdom Metazoa; phylum Chordata; class Mammalia; order Carnivora; family Felidae; genus Panthera; species Panthera onca. Next base: position 110,342,644 of record NC_138348.1, read on the forward strand.
ATCTGCATGATTATTTTGGACATAATGTATTGCATTTGTTTCTGGCTGACTTTGCCTAAATTAGCGAAGCCTTTTAAATGACCAAATACTGCACATTTCACTTATTCACATACACACACGTGTACAAACACACACACACACACACACACAGCATGAAAGTGAATAGGATATAACATAAATGCACTAGGGACATAAAAGTTTAATTTTCCTGTAAAATAGAAAATAACTGCTTTGGGAACAGTTTTCCATTTGATAACTTTGCAAGCAAATTTATGTTGACATGTATTTATTAACATTTTTAGAAATACTATTTTTAATGATAACTCTAAATACAAATGTGATTATGGTTCAGAAAGAGGGAAACATTTTTTTTCTCTTTGGCAAATTAATCATGCCGAAAACTGAAAGGATATCAGTTTTGCAAATTCCATGAGACAACATTGTTGATATCTGAACCATCATTTCAGTGAAAGTAGAGTCACGGAGGCTGTATCCTTGACTCAAAATCATGTACCATTGTTGGAGGGAACCCCAGAAACTCTCCTTCAACATGGTGATTGTCATCTGGGAACTGTACTTCTTTTTTTACTGATGAAAAGGAATGTTCAAACTATCTTTATCATGACTCCAGGATCTGACTTTTGTAGTCCAGCTCAGTTCTAAAATGGTCTTAATTCATTTGTCTCAGGTTACTTATCTTAGTCCTGAATACCCAAATAAAAGACACCACACAGTAATTCTTTGATCATTAAAGAAAATAGGTCTACAAGAATGATATATACCAAACTTTACTAGCTAAGATAGTAAGCTTATCTCTTCCAAGATACTAAAAGATTAATGCTTTCATTCAGCTTAATGGTCAACATGATATATGATGGGTTCCTAGGGAAAGAACAGTAATTGATGCTTGGATATTCAGGATATTTCTTTGTTTTAATCACCAGTCGTTATAAGCATGTTACTGTCTATTGATTTATTCTAGAATATTTTTTGTTTTTTTATTTTTTATATTATTTTTTTATGTTTTACACTATATTTGAGAGAGAGAGACAGAGCATGAGTAGGGGAAGGGCAGAGAGAGGGAGACAAAAAATCTGAAGCCAGCCCCAGGCTCCCAGCTGTCAGCACAGAGGCTGATATGGGGCTTGAACTCACAAGCAGTGAGATCATGACCCGAGCCAAAGTCAGAACAAACTGAGCCCCCCAGATACCCCTAGACTTATTTTAAACTTGCAAATTAATATCAGACTCCAAAAGTACTAATTATTATGTAAGCCTTTATCTCATTCACAAGGTACATTTATTTTAAACAAAATTTATTTTGATAAAATGCTCTAGTCTTCTGTTTTCAGGAGCTACATAGAAGTAGAGAACCAACAGCTTCCTCATACACAACTTAAGAACCTGATGCCAATTTAAAACAACAATTACATGGCCACTTGATCAACATCCATAAGCTCAGGGCAGTGGTTTGGAAATGCCAAATGAAACCAGAGCTCAACACGTTTAAGTGGTCACACCGTGACCTATCAGTATTTCCATCTACATGTCCAAATGACAACTATTAACAGCTACTTTCCTATCAATTTAATGACTGCACAACTTGCATGAATGCAAATACAACATACTCTTTAAAGCACAGCTCATTCTAAAATATAAAATCTATGGAGAAAAATTCTAATTTCCATTTTAAACAATCAGCTGCACTCAAAGAGGGAATGATATTCTCCTAACTATAAGTAACTGACTTTCAAAGTCTACGATAGTTTTTCACCAATAGAGCTCAGGCGTGTTATCAAGAACACATGGTAAAGTCTTACAACAAAGGCAAAGACCTTTTCCTCTATATTTTAGGATAAAATAATGGCTATTGCCTTGACATGATGAATTCATTGTATAATTCTGACCTCTTAAAAAGGAAACAAACTTTCTTAGTATTCTTAGTGGCTAAATTTTGCAAAGGGAAAAATACATTTAGATAAATCTAAGAAATCTAAGGATTATCTAAGAAATTGCAGCAGGAAAAAAAAAAAAGGACATGACATTCAAATTCAAACTGTTCCTGAAATGTGACACCAGCTTTACAGGTAACATTACTTATAATATGTCAGGCTGAGTATGGCTTTTCCCCACTCATCTTGGGGACAGTGTGTTAGATGAAAGTAAGTGGGCTTTGGAGCCCATGGGAACCAAGTTATCAAAATGACAGCACTTACTAGTACTGTGATCTCAGAAACATGACCCACTCTCTTTTGAGCCTCAGATTTTTCAAATGAGAGTAAGCATACTTACCTCACCTGGAGGTTATGATGTGCATGATGCTAAGGATGTAATTCCAGTGCCAGCCAGGAACATGGAGTATAGAGGTAGAGGGCAGATGCAAGCCTATACCAATAAATAAATAGAGTTATAACTTGGGCTAAGGGCAAACTGGGATTAGCACTGGGTGAGCAAATAATGGGACAAGGACATACAGGAAAGAAAAAAAAACCCATGTGAGTAGTGACTAGGTACTACAGACAGAAACCTGTTATTGAATGGATTTTCCCCCCATATCCATACTTTGAAGTCCTAACTACCCATGTGACTGTACTTGGATACCAGCTCTTGAAAGGTAAACTGGAGGTTGAGTGAGCTCATTTGGGGGGAGGGACCCTAATCTGATAACTGGTGTCCCATAAGAAGAGAGTGGACACCTACATACACAGAAGGAAGACTACGTCAAGACAGTGGGAAGGAGGTCATCCACCAGCCACGGAGAGAGGAGACCCACCCTGCCCACACCTTGATCTAAAGTATGAGAAAATAAATAAATCAATTTCTGTTGCTTAAGCCACCCAGTCTGTGGTACTCTGTGATGGCAGACCCAACAAACTAATACGAAATCCCAACACTTACTCAGCAAGTGGTGTCTGAGCCTTTGTAGGAGTTAGGCACTGTTGTAGAGGCATAAGGAAACAGCCCTAAACAAAGCTAGTTTGGTATTTGGACCCCATAGAGCTGACATTCTGGCAGGGACTGCAGTAGGCAACAGACAGCAAGGAAGTAAGAAAAACAGACGATGTCCACGGCCAGGAAGAAAAAGAATGCGGGGAAGGGAGATCAGGTGTTTGGGTTGGAGAAGGAGCAGTATTGTTTTAGATAGAGAGCTAGCAGAGGCTCCACTGAGCAGGTGACGTCAGAGCAAAGATATGACAGAAATGAGGAGTATGTCATCTGGGCACATGGGAGAACATTCCAGACAGAGAGAGGCAAAGCCAGCGCGAGGCCTGAAGCAGGAGTGTGTGCCTGACATGCTCAGGGAGCAGAGAGGGGGCCGGTGTGGCCGCAGCCCAGTAAACAAGGGGAGGGGAAGAGGAGAAGCCTTCAGGGAGGTAGCAGAGGCTGGGGAGGGTAGCACCTGTGTGGTGCACAGACAGAGTCAGGCGTCTGGAGACATGAAGAGCTGGGGGCAGAGCTTAAAGACTTGGAGGCCCCAGCTGCTTGTAGATAGAAGCCTGAGGCTGGCTGAGATCGCCCCAGAGTGAGGACGGGCGAAAGCTGATGGGAGGTGGGAAGAAGATGAGAACAGACCAACACAGACACTGGTGAGCAGCAGCTTGGGTGGTGGGAGGAGGAAGGAAGGAATTTTTAAACAAAGGGAGTAATTACGTGTGTCTGTAAAATGGTGCCACATAGTCTGCAAACTGGGCGTTGAGACTTCACCGTGAGCTTCAGCGAGGTGAGTGTCGTTCATTAATGAGATGAGAACTAGAGCCCAGTGGGAGAGGAAGCCGGCTCAGGCTCAGCTGACAGAGGGAAGATCTGCAGGTGCTGGCACGTGCAACGCTAGGACGTAGGAAGACAAACAGGTGGTGGTGGATGGGAAGCGATTGCCCCCCGTGGGCCGGGAGAAACAGCCGCAGGTGCACAGGATGGCCGGTCGCGAGGAAACCCCCAGGTGTGCAGGAGAGAGTGAAACGGTGCGGGAGCCGCGTTAGCGAGATGGCTTCCTCCCTTAGGACCACGGCTCAACTGTGGCAACGGGACACCAGCCAGAGCCGTGGGGACAGATGTAGCAAGGTGGGCGGCTGTGGGGTTGCTGGGACTGTGTGTGATTGGCAAACACCGTGAAGATGCCCTACGTTCTCTCTGCCTGTAGGACGCGATCACGGCCGGGATTTCAAAAGCGATGCACATGAGAAACAGAGCATCGGGCCCTCCACAGGGACCCCCGTGTTGTCCTCTTAGAGCAGACATTCCCACCTCCTTCTTGCCCCCGTCATCTTCGTGATGCCTGGCAATCCCTCATCTGCTCTCCATTTCTATGATTTTGTCCCCTCGAGAGTATTACACAAGTGGAATCGAAAAGCGTGTGACCCTTTCAGGATTCGCTTTCTCCCATCTGGGCATAATTCCCTGGAGATTCGGTCCTGCTGCAGTGTCTATCAGCACTGCGTGCCCTGGCACTGCTCACCGGTGAGCACCCCACCGCACGGGGCTAGCATGGTTTGGCTGTCTCCCTATGGAAGGACACGTTGTACTAGGCTGGACAATGGCCCTCAAAGAAATCAAGCCCTGATACCTGGGATCTAACTCCCATCAATGGGATCTAGTTGAGGATCTTGAGTCCTGGGTTGTCTGAGTGAGCCCTAGATGGAATCACGAGCATCCTTAGAAAGACAAAGACTTTTCTAAAGTCTTAGAAAGACTTGACAAAAGAGGAGGCACTGTGTCCATGGAGACAGACTGGGGTGATGTGGGCACAAGCCAAGGGAGGTTGGTGGCCACCGGGAGCTACCAGAGGGAAGGGATACACTGTCCCCTGGAGCCCTGGGATCTCCAGAGGGAGTACAGCCCTGCTGACACCTTAGTCTCCGTGAAATGAATTTTGGGTTCCTGGCCTCCAGAACCGTGAGAGAACACGATTTTGTTCTCATAAGCCACCAACTTTGTGGTAAACGAGCAGGTGTGCGCACAACAGGTCCCCATTCCCATCTCCCTCGGACCTTGGAGTCTTCCTTCCCTGAGAAAGTCAGGGAAGCTCTGGCATTTCAACCTAGTTGACTGAAGGCAGCCACTGAGTCATTATTATGACCATTCTCAGTTCTCAAGGCAACATGTTAAATCACATTTCCTGCAGGAGGAACCCTGTATCCATGTCTGGCCTATCGTACGCCACTCTCTTTTGTTTAATACTCTGTAAATCCACACCCATACTTGTTCCCCAGTCTCCTACCAGTGTGAAGTGGTAATACCCTGCTACTCCCCTGCATGGGCACCTAATCCTGTATGGACCTGATCCCATACTTCCATTTGGAGTACACTGGCATTCCGTTATTTTCCAGGAAGTAACACAGATAGCAGACGTGGAGGCTGAAGATCACTGCTCTCTGTCACGATGGTATTGTCTTAGGTGAAGCCATTGAAACCTTTTCTTGAGTGGTCCTGGGGGTGGGGTAAGACTATTTCCCTCAGACGGTGGGGGAGCTGCTTCTCCTGGCAACAAAACACAAGATAATCCACTCATGAGGCCCTATGTTTCGCCCTTGCTTTCAATCTATCCTATTTCCTGCATATACCCCAGATACCCAAAACTGACCCTGAACAATCTCTGTAACTGCCCCCCATGGCCACAGTGACGACTCCACCTGCAATCCTCCAGCGTGCTGTCCTCCATCACTCCACACCAGCACCAGTGGTAACATGAGCAAATGTGAAATCGCCTCTTGCCACCAATGATCAATATTCTCTTCTGCCAACAAGGAAGCTACTTATTTGTATGTCCACCAGAGAGCAGAGTAGTCCAGTCTGAGAGTCCCATCTTGAGGCAGTTTCCTGAGGCCACTCCAGGTACAAATTACCATTTGTGCATAACTGCGACAGGAGACAGACTGCACACCCTAAAGCAGTGAGTGGAGAGCACTGCAAGGGTAAGGGAACCTCCAGGAGATGGCGGAGAGGGCAAAGTGGCCATGCTAAGCAAAGGCAAGATGTTTCCACCAAGAAGAAAGTGCAAGGAAAAGTGGTTCCTGATCCTGTGAGATTTATCTAGAGACGAGGGTCATGTGGGGAGATGTGATACAAAGGAAAAAGACTACAATAGCACCCCACCCAACCCTGTTATCCATGGGGATATGTCCAGAGACCCCAGGTGGGTACCTGAAACTACAGATAGTACAAATACTGTAGTGGCCATGAGGGGTGCAGGCAGCATGCTCCCACAACACTGATGAAGGGGTACAAGTTGCCGATTAAGGGGGCAGGCAGCATACTCCCACATCGCCGATGAAGGGGTGCAGGATGCCCATACGCAGTTGCAGTCAGCTCACCCCACTACGCCGATGGAAAGATACAAGACACCGATGTGGGGGTGCAGGCAGAAAATCCCTTCATTGCTGATGAAGGGGTGCTGGTGGCTCTCCCCCACATAGCCCATGAAGGGGCAGAGACGGCTCACTCCTCCATGGCCCATGTAGGTGTGACATCACTACATAGCCCATGAAGGGGCTCAGGTGGCTTACCCCTCCATGGCCCATGACGGGGCACAAGTGGGACACCCTTACATGGCCAATGGTGGGAATGCAAGCATGACACCACTTCATCACAGATGGAGGGATTGCAAGTGTGACACCCCTCCATCGCTGATGGGGGAGTGCAAGAGCATCCATCGCCAATGGAAGGGTGTAAGGAATTGAAATGAGGCTGTTAGAAAGGACAAGAATATGATTCATGGACTGTAAGAGCTGTTAGGGATGTGGTGATGACAGTTATTAGTAGGGCTCAGCCATTGGCATACGATCTTAAGATCTTAATACCAAAACTATGCAACCAACTCCTAACTTAATACTGGGTTAATTTAACAATAGAAGCAATAATGCTAGTATGAGTAACAAGAAATTGTTCTCCTTGCACAAGGTTATATCAGAGCAGACAACCTGATAGTTAACACTAGGATAAAAATAACCTATGAACTAAATATCAAACCAATTTTTGACCCAACACAGGTATACAATCAAGGAAATATTAAAAGAAGCAAAAGGGACTCAACAAACACAATCCTGACTGTTTACCAAAATCATCACCTCTAGCATTTCTAGTATTAGAGGCACTGCCTGCCCAGTGACATTCATTAAACAGCTGTGATATCCTGACCTTGCAAAGGTAGCATAATCACTTGTTCCCTAAATAGTGACTCCTATGAATGGCCACATGAGGGTTTTACTGTCTCTTCCAATCGGTGAAATGGACCTTCCCATGAAGAGGCCCGAAGAGACTACACCAATACAACCAATAGGGACAACAAATCTTCCCTGGGCCAACAATATAGATTGGGGTGACTTCAGAGAATAAAATCACCTCTGAGTGATTTAGATTTAGACTTACCAGTCAAAAGTACAACATCACTTATTGATGCAAATTACTTGATCAATGCTGTATGTAGTATACATGTACCCTGTCGGAGTTTCCTTTGGGGGTGGGTGGTTGCTTTCTCCACATTTAGGGCAGGGTTATTAAATGGTGGTGGTGGTGGTGGTGGTGGTGGTATTTTCTCCTCTTCTATAAAGAGTCTCAAGGTGACCATTTTGTGGGAGCCAAGTGGTAGCTGGGCTTCTCCTGGGATCCCTCCCTGCTTCGGGTTCCCTGTCAGGCTTCCTAGCAGTGGCCTACTGGAAAAATAAGAGAAGGTGTCAGAAGATACTCGGGTAACCCAAGATGATAATGACGAGCCCATTGAAATACCATCAGAAGACAATGGGACAGTGCTGCTGTCCACAGTTACAGCCCAGTTTCTGGGAGCTTGTGGGATGTGCTATAGGAATCCAGTGTCTCAGTGGATGAGAGGTGTCAGCTGGTAGAAGAAATTCTGCATGTCTGTAATAATGGCTGGGGAAATCTGGTGTATGTGTTAAACTATCCCAAAGATAACAAAAGAAAAATGGACTAGACAGAAGCCTGCTCCTTCAGCAGTCAAAGTGAAAAGAGCCATTCAGGAAACATCTGATTTAAGAGTGGCAACACACACACACACACAAATAAAATAATAAAAAAATAATAAGAGTGGCAACACTCCTCCATCACAGTTGGGGGGTGCAAGCATGACACCCCTCCATCGCCGATGCGGGTATGTAGGATGATACCCCTCCATCCTTGAATGGGGGGGGGGTGCAAGCATGACCTATCCCTACCCTAACCCTAACCCTAACAGATGCCTGGTTCTTATGCTGTGAAAGTTTAAAAAGGCATTCAGGAAACTTCTGATTTAATTAGCGACATCACTACTCCATTGCCGATGGGGGGGGGGGGGGTGTAAGCGTGACACCACTCCATCACCGCTGGGGAGTGCAAGATGACCTACCCCTACCCCTACCCCTTATCCTAATCCTAACCCTTACCCTTAACAGATGTCTGCTTCCTCAGCTGTGAAAGTGAAAAGAGCCATTCAGATAATATCAGATTTAACAGTGCCATCACTACTCCATCGCTGATGGGGGTGCCAATGTGACACCCCTGCATCACCAATAGGGTGCAACAGCGACACCCCTCCATCACCCATGAGGGGTGCAAGTGTGACACCCCTGCATCACCAATGAATGGGTGCAATTGTGACACTGTGCATCGCAGATGAAAGGGTGCAAGCTTTACACCCCTGCATCGCCGATGAAGGGGTGCTAGTGTGACACCAATGCATTGCCGATGAAGAGGTGCAAGCGTGACACCTAATGCCATTAGTCTCAAACTATTCCAGAACAGAGGAAACTAAGCTTTCAAATTCATTATAGGAGACCACCATTACCCTGATAACAAGACCAGTAAGGACACTACACAAAAGGAGAACTACAGGCCCATATCTTTGATGAACACAGATGGGAAAACCCTCAACAAAATATTAGCAAACCAAACCAAAACAACATTTAAAAACATCATTCACCATGATTGAGTGGGATTTCTTCCAAGGATGCAAGGGTGATTCAGTATTCACAAATCAATGTGATACATCACGTCAGTAAGAGAAAGGATAAAAATAAAACTGTATGGTCATTTCAACAGATTTACCTGACACCTGTCAAAATGGCTATTATCAAAAACAAAACAAAAAACAAAACAAAACAAAAACAAAATCAAAGTGTCGCCTGGGTGGTTCAGTTGGTTAAGCATCCAACTCTTGATATCAGTTCATGTCATGGTCTCATGGTTATGGAATGAAGCCCTGCACTGGGCTCCATGGAGCCTGCTTAGGATTCTCTCTCCCTCTCTCACTACCCCTTCCCCTTCTTGTTCTCACTCTCTCTCAAAATAAATAAGTAATAAAAACATTTTTTTTAATAAAAACATTTTTAAAAAGACAAGTAATTGTTGGGGAGGATGTGGAGAAAAAGGATCCCTCGTTACACACTCACTGTTAGGAATGCAAACTGGCACAGCCACCGTGTAAGACAGTATGGAGTTTCCTCAAAAAGGTACAAATAAAAGTACCCTATGATCCAATAATCCCACTATCGAGTGCCCAAAGAATACAAAAACACTAATTCAAAAAGATATATGCACCCTTATGTTTATTGCAGCATTATTTAAAATAGCCAAGATATGGAAACAACCCAAGTATCCATCTGTAGACAAATGGATAAAGTATAGGATGGAATATCACTCAGCCATAAAAAAATGAAATCTTGCCATTTGCAACACGGATGGACCCATAGGGCATAAAGTTAAGTGAAAGAAGTCAGAGAAAGAAATACCATAGGATTTCACTCATACATGGAATTTAAGAAACAAAATAAATGAACATAGATGAGAAGAGAAACAAAACAGAGAGTGTGGTCGCCAGAGGGGAGGTGGATAGGGGGAGGTGAAGGGAATTAAGTGAAGGGAATTAAGAGAACACTTACCATAGTGAGCACCGAGTAATATATAGCAATGCTGAATCACTGTACACCTGACACTAATCTAACACTAAGTAAATTACACTTGAATAAAAAAACAGAAATGATACAAACTGAAGCAGAGAGAAAAAAACCACCTCGGTGACCCGTGAGAGAGTATCAAGCGATCTAACATACGTCAATGGGAGCATCAGGAGAACAAAGATGCAGGCAGCTTCCATTCAAAAACAGGGCTCAGATGGAGACCTATACGTTGAGATGAAATTTGTGAAATGATTTAAGTCTTCATTTTAAGTTTAACAAAAAGAGTGAAGTAAAGCCAAAGCCAGCAGAAAGAAGGAAACTATAATGGAAGTCAATTAAACAGCAAACACAATAGGGAAAGATGTTTAAGTTGATTCTTTGAAAAAGTTTACACTAATATGCCACCAGCTTAGAAAGTTAGCAGTCTAAAGGGAATATTACAAACTAAAACACATCACTACAGTCCATAGACATTAAAAATAATTTTATGAACAGTTGTTTAATAAGTTTGACAAGTTTTTTTTTTTAGGTCAATACATTCCTGGAATGAAACAAATTACCAAAACTGACCAGGAATAAATGTAAAGTCTGAAGAGATTTTTTTATGTATTAAAGTAACTGAATCCATAATTTAAAAGCATCCCACAAAGAAAACTCCATGCCAAGAGGATTTTACTGGTGAATTTTGGCCATAATTTAAGGAATTTGATCAGACAAAAAGGATGCTACACGAACTCATTCATGAAAGAATATTCCCAACTCATTTTAAGATGGCAGCATCATTCCAACACAAAACCAAGCAAAGACATTACAAGAAACAGACACTATAGACCACTACTGCTGAGGAACATATACACAAACATTCTCAACAAAATATTCAGAAAGTTAAATCTCGCAATCAGGTGAAGTTTGATCCTGGAATGCAATATTGGTTTAACATCTAAAAATTAACTCAGTTCACCACATTAAGAGATAAAGGAGTAAGACCACAGAATGATTTCAGTAGATGCATAAAAACTTCAAAAAATATCAACACACACTTAGGACAACTCTCAGAAAACCTGTTAAAGTGTACCCACAAAAAAACCCTACAGCTATCATAATGGTGAAAAGTCTGTGCCCCCTAAAATTGGGAACAAGGAAAAGAGGTCTGTTCTGGCCAGTTGTATTTAACATCTCACTAGAGGTCGTAGCTAATGCAATAAAAAGAGAAGTACATCCAAGTCACAAAAGTTAGCAAGAGCTAAAACTTTATTTATAAGTTATGATAACTGTTTATGCAAAAACTCCTAAGCAATTTACCAGAAACAGAACAAAACCTGACTAGATCTAATAATCAAATTTAGCAACACTGCAGGATAGAAGGTCAACAGAGAAAAATCCATTTTTTCTATAATATCAGCAATCAATAGTTGAAAAATGAAACTTAATATCATTTAAAATAGCATCAAAAAAAGAAAACACTCAGAAAAATTTCAAGAGGTAGAAGAAGCTTCACTGAAAATTATATCCCATCACTAGAGAAGATCTAAATGAAGAGATCTCTTCTGCTCATGGATTGGAGGATTCAATGTTAAGAGGTCAGTTTCTTCTCCAATTGACCTGCAGATCTAAAACAATCTCAAAAAGTACAGCAAGATTTTATTGTAGAAAATGACAAGATGAGGGGCGCCTGGGTGGCTCAGTCGGTTAAGCGCCCGACTTCGGCTCAGGCCATGATCTCACGGTCCGTGGGTTCGAGCCCCGCGTTGGGCTCTGTGCTGACAGCTCAGAGCCTGGAGGCTGTTTCAGATTCTGTGTCTCCTTCTCTCTGTGACCCTCCCCCGTTCATGCTCTGTCTCTCTCTGTCTCAAAAATAAATAAACGTTAAAAAAATATATGTATATATAAAAAAATTTAAAAAAAAAGAAAATGACAAGATGAATTTAAGTTTTATAGGGAGAGACAGGTGACCTAAAGCAGCCAAAACAGTTTTGGAAATCATAGTTTTGACATAACGATCAATAGACCAACAGAATAACAAGCCATGAAGTAGACCCACACATACAAAATAAAGTTCCAAAAAGAAGTTGCCAGACAATTTAATGTGGAAAGGACAATTAACAAGCGATGCAGGAACAACTAGGTATTTCTATAGAACAGAAGTGAACTTTGAATTCATAGATTACTTCCTACACAAGAGTTAGACCAAGATGGATCAAAGACCATCCACAGAGATTCTAGAAAACATAGGAACATAACTCCATGATCTTGAGAAAAAGATTTCTTAGCCAAGAGGCAAAGAGACATAATCACTAAAGTTGTAAAATGTTAAAATATACCTCATCAAAAAACTATAACATATACACCTATCTATGCATTAAAGGACACCAGTAAAAAAATAAAAGGGTAAGGCATTAACTGGAAAAGAAAGTCATAGCACATATACCTGACAAAGGACTTACATCTATGGTATATAAACAAATAGCACATAAGAATAAGAAGACAAAAAAAGAAATGAACAAAAGACCTGAAGGCCACTTCGCAAAGGAAGATCTAGGACCATCAACATCATATGTGGGCAGACATGTGGAGCCATTCACCTCTCACATCACCAGTGGATGTGTGGAAAATGAACAGCAGTAACCTTCTGTAGGACCAGAGAGTCACTCGAAAATGAAGATCTGTATCCAAAACCAGTCTTGTATAAGAAATAGCTCAAAGCTGAGAACAACTCAAATGTCCAAGAAGTGGTAAATAAATTATGTTCACAGACTGAAATACCCTTTGGCAATTAGAGCAGGAGCCTGGGTGGCTCAGTGAGTTGAGCATCTGACTCCTGGTTTTGGCTCAGGTCATGATCTCCTGAGATTGAGCCCTGCATCAGACTCTGCTCTGACAGCAAGAAATCTGCTTGGGATTCTCTCTCTGCCCCTCCCCCACTTGTGCTCGCTTACCCTCAAAATAAACTTTTAAGTGGAAAAAAACATGCTGTTCCCACTTGTAAGATTTCAGGTCGTCTTGAGCAGAGATTCCTATGCAGAGAGTGCACCAGATCCTAGGCTCCTCGTCACAGCAAGTCACCCTTACTGAGCACTATGTACCAGGCACTATTCTAAGTGCCTCAGGTAGATTAACCACCCAATATTGATAAATAGTCTCTGTAACATTCACTTTCCTTTTACAGATGAAGAAAGCTGACCCACACATTCACACTGAGGGCCTCACCTAGGAGTCCCTTAATGAAGGCATTCAGTTAGTGACAGTGATCGTAGTTACTCGCAGGACATGGCTTTGCCACTGGCAGGGTGATGTCACGCTTTGTATTATACATCAGGTTCCTGAATGAAGGCTATGGACTTACAGCTGATCAAGCCCAGAGTGAAACACAGGTTTTGTGGAGCCCGTGCTGTGTGGATCCCCTAGGGAGAGGGACGTGGCGGGATCACTTGCTTGGTGAGGAAGGTTCCTCCTTGCCTGGGGACCCCACAGGACATGTTCAGGCCATAACGAGTTCTCCCACAACCCCACCCAGCCCCGTGAGGCACAAACCCTACACAGCAGGCTGTCATGGAAGGAATTCAGGAGAACCCTCATGTCTGGGAACATTGGTATGTAAATTTCCCATTTCTCTTTGGAAATCAATTATGGACAGAACTCATTTTTTTAATGTTTATTTATTTTTGAGAGAGAGAGAGAGAGAGAGAGAGAGAGCGCCAGCAGGGGAGGGGCAGAGAGAGAGAGAGAGGGAGACACAAAATCCGAAGCAGGCTCCAGGCTCTGAGCTGTCAGCACAGATCCCAATGCAGAGCTTGAACCCAGGAGCTGTGAGATCATGACCTGAGCCAAAGTTGGACACTCAACTGACTGAGACACCGAGGCGCCCCATGAGAGTCCATTATTTTTAAGCATATCAATGTCTGTGTCCATTGCTACATGTGACCAAAATTAAGAACCACAATGATTTAGGGTCCCTGCCTGTGTAGATGTAGGACAGGATTGCTTTCTAGGTTTCTGCTGGAGATTGGGGGAAAACTTGCTGTGCTATCATACATGCATGGAGAGCTTCAGTTGCCCATAATATGCCTTTGTGCAAAGGAGAAGGAAGGATTCCTTCCCCTGGGCAGAGGAAGCCCCATACACCTGTGCACTGGCCTGGCGAGTGGAAAAGAGCTTGGATTCCATCTCCCACCTGTTGCACTGACAAGGCATCCTAGAGCTGCAGGTCAGTTTCCCAACCACACGTGACAGCCTTTACAGAGGCCACAGATTTCCACCCGAGGGGAGCTAATAAGAGACATCAGAATTCAGTCTTCCATGTAGAGCTTGGCTATGGCAAGCAAGCCTCTTTGAAACTGTGCTTTGGATGAAAACCCTATTCAGACAACAAAAATCCACCCCCAGCTAACGGTTAAGGGGTTGTTGCTGTGTGGAGGACATTACTGATGTGTAACTGTCTCAGCTCCAAGGGTCACAACACTTCATCCCTTCGTGTGGAAGATCAAGGTAACACCAAGCCCAGGCAGAGGGCTGGGCCTTGGTTTTGTGGGGTTCTCAGAAGTGCGATGGATTAGCTCAGTCACCTTCTGCCCTCATTCTCACGCACAAGACTCCAATTTGATCCTGCTCATGTTCCCTGGTTCGGCTAACTCAGTTAAAGACACACTTCTTAAAATAAATCTGAGGGGACAAGAGAGACTCAGTACACATAGGTCTGTGGCCACGCAGCTCATCGATCCAAACTCAAATACAGGGCTTTCAACTGCACATCTGTGTTCTTCCCACATATTCCCCCTGCATGGGATCCAAGCCAGGAAGATGCCCCAAATGTTAACAACACTTAAGTGTGGTATTGCTGCCTCTAAACCCAAAACATGCCTCCAGCAAATCCAAGTTAAGAGGATCCACTTCATGCATGCCAGGCTGGCAAAAATTAAGTCAAATAACAAATTACGATAGGTGTAAAACCGGTTCCTCAAGATACCCATGTCTTCATCCCCAAACGGAGGGGTGGGAGTAGGTCCTGCATGTGGTGAGGAGGAAGGAAGTGCACAGATGGAATTACTGTGCCCACCATAATCCCAGGGTCCTGTAGAACAGAAGGGGAAGACTGAAGGGGACAGAGAGGCCCAGTGAAGATTCTACCTGCGGGTACCTGCAGGCTTCGGAGGAGGAAAGGCCACATGCCAAAAAATACAGGTGGCTTCTAGAAGCAGGGAAAGGCCAGGAAATGAATCACCCCCTAGAGCCTTGAGAAAAGAATGTGACCCTGTGAACACCTTCACTTTTAGCGCAGAGGGACCTCATTTCAAGCTTGTGACCAACAGAGCTGGAAGAGAAGTTTGTGGAGTTTTTAAGCTGCTATGAAGGTGGTACTATATTCCAGCAGCAACAGGACATGACTGCACCCAGAACCTTCCTAGGCTCCCTGGTGCTGGATGCTATGGGAACAGGAGATCCCAGACAGCGTGATGGAGATGGCAGGGGAGCAGCAGGGGGACTTCCTGGAGCCAGCAGTGTTGGATGCCAGCAACAGGAGAGACTGGCTGTCAGAGGTCCACTGCCAGCCAAGCCACCACACGGCACCAGGAGAAAGGTGGGCTGTGGGTTCGCTGCAGCTGGAAACAGAAGCAGGTCTGAGGCACTGTGGCAGCCACACTGAGGGCCTTGGACCTTGTTCCCAGTCAGTAGGGAGTGGGTAGGGGGTTAGCCAGGTCATCCTCAGGGTCCTCAAATCTGCCTTGGGGAGCCCACCCTGGCTGCACTGCAGGGAGCAGATGGAGGGGATGCTGGCAGCAGACAGACCACAGAGGAGGCCACCACAGCATCCAAGCAGAAGGGTACAGGCCAGTACAGATGTCGGCAGAGGACGAGACTCACAGACAGACCAAGGGGACAGTTGTGGTAGCTGCTCACAAGGGCTTTGGGTTGGCAGAGGAATGAAAGGGGCAGGTGGGGTCTTGTTTAAGGTTCTTGGCACATCCCTTTTACCATAGTTGCTTCACCTGGTCATACCCAGAGTCTCTTAAAAGCTGTTCTATACTCCTTAAAGCTGCTGCATATCCCTGTCCCTAGAGGCACATGTGACAGGGCACAGGGGTTGTCATTTACCATCTGCAGAGTGAGGCACCAGTGAGGGAAGAGGTATGTTAATTATGAGGAGCACAGGTGAGGGAGAAAATGACCACCATCTGCTCTGGTGCTTTGGGGGAAGGGGCAGGACAAGGATGAGGACATGGACTTGGTGACCCCGATTTAGTTGGAAGATGAGCAGTCTCGAGGATGGAGCTTAAGGGATCCCAGTGTCCTTGGCAATGCCCTTACACTGTCAGCTTGTAAGGGCATGGGCCTGGAAGAGCCACATTTGGCCTGCTCACTGAGCGGCTTTTTGGGTGTTGAGTTTAGTAAGTTCTTTATAGATTTTGGATACTAGCTCTTTGTCTGATATGTCATTTGCAAATATCTTCTCCTATTCAGTCGGTTGCCTTTTAGTTTTGTTGATTGTTTCCTTTGCAGTGCAGAAGCTTTTTACCTTCATGACATCCCAATAGTTCATTTTTGCTTTTAACCCCCTTGTCTTTGGAGATGTGTCAAGTAAGAAATTGCTGCGGCTGAGGCCAAAGAGGTTGTTGCCTGTTTTCTCCTCTAGGGTTTTGATGGTTTTCTGTCTCCCATTCAGGTCCTTCATCCATTTTGAGTTTATTTTTGTGAATGGTGTAAGAAAGTGGTCTACCTTCCTTCTTATGCATGTTGCTGTCCAGTTCTCCCAGCATCATTTGCTAAAGAGACTGTCTTTTTTCCATTGGATACTCTTCGCTGCTTTGTTAATGATTAGTTGGCCATACATTTGTGGGTCCAATTTTGGGCTCTCTATTCTATTCCAGTGATCTATGTGTCTGTTTTTGTGCCAATACCATGCTGTCTTGATGATGACAGCTTTGTAGTAGAGGCTAAAGTCTGGGATAGTGATGCTTCCCACTTTGGTTTCTTCTTCAATATTACTTTGGCTATTTGAGGTCTTTTGCGGTTCCTTACAAATTTTAGGATTGTTTGTTTTATATTTGAGAAGAATGCTGGTGCAATTTATATTGGGATTGCATTGAATGTGTAGCTTGCTTTGGGGAGTGTTGACATTTTAGCAATGTTTATTCTTGCAATCCATGAGCATGGAATGTTTTTTCCATTTCTTTGTGTCTTTCTTCAATTTCCTTCATAAGCTTTCTATAGTTTTCAGCCTACAGATCTTTTCACCTCTTTGATTAGGTTTATTACTAAGTATTTTATGATTCTTAGTACAATTGTAAGTGGGATCAGTTTCTTTCTCTTTCAGTTGCTTCATTATTGGTGTATAAAAATGCAACCGATTTCTGTACACTGATTTTGTACCCTGTGACTTTGCTGAATTCATGTATCAGTTCTAGCACTATCTTGGTGGACTCTTAGGGGTTTTCCATGTAGAGTATCATATCATCTGCAAAAAGGAAAGTTTGACTTCATCATTGCCAATTGTGATGCCTTTTATTTCATTTTGTTGTCTTATTGCTGATGCTAGAACTTCCAACACTTTATTAAACAACAGAGGTGAGAGTGGACATCCCTGTCATGTTCTTGATCTCAGAGGAAAGCTCTCAGTTGTTCCCCACTGAGGATGGTATTATGGTGGACTTTCCATATATGGCTTTTATGATGTTTAAGTATGTTCCTTCTATCCCAACTTTCTTGATGGTTTTTATTAAGAAAGGATGCTGTATTTTGTAAAATACTTTTTCTGCATCGACTGACAAGATCATATGGTTCTTCATTCTTTTATTAATGTGATGTATCACATTGACTGATTTGTGAATATTGACCCAGCCCTGCATCCCAGGAATGAATCCCACTTGATCATGGTGAATACTTCTTTTTATATGCTGTTGAATTCGATTTGCTAGTACCTTGTTGAGAATTTTTGCATCCATGTTCATCAGGGATATTGGTTTCTAATTCTCCTTTTTTTGTGGGGTCTTTGTGTGGTTTAGGAATCAAGGGAATGCTGGCTTCATAGAATGAGTCTGGAAGTTTTCCTTCCATTTCTATTTTTTGGAACAGCTTGAGACAGATTGGTATTAACTCTGCTTTAAATGTCTGGTAGAATTCCCCAGGGAAGCCATCTGGTACAGAACTCTTATTTGTTGGGAGATTTTTGATAATGGATTCAATTCCTACACTTATTATGGGTCTGTTCAAATTTTGTAATTCTTCCCATTTGAGTTTTGGTAGTGTGTGGATGCCTAGGAATTTGTCCATTCGTTCCAGGTTGTCCAATTTGTTGGCATATAATTTTTCATAGTATTCTCTGATAATTGCTTGTATTTCTGAGGAACTGGTTGTGATAAATCCTTTTTAATTCATGATATTACCTATTTGGGCCCTCTCTCTTTTCTTTTTGAGAAGTCTGGCTAGGGGGTTATCAATTTTGTTTATTTTATTTTATTTTTTTCAAAAAACCAGCTCTTAGTTTCATTGATGTGTTCTGGTCTTTTTTGTTTTTTGTGGGGTTTTTTTGTTTATTTGTTTGTTGTTGTTGTTGTTGTTTGATTCTACATTGTTTACTTCTGCTCTGATCTTTATTATTTCTCTTCTTTTGCTGGATTTGGGGTTTCTTTGCTGTTCTACTTCTAGTTCCTTTAGGTGTGCAGTTAGATTTTGTATTTGGGATTTTTCTTATTTCTTGAGATAGGCCTGGATTGCAATGTATTTTCCTCTAAGAACTGCCTTTGCTGCATCCCAAAGGGTTTGGATTGTTGTGTTTTCATTTTCATTTGTTTCCATATATTTTTTAATTTCTTCTTTAATTGCCTGGTTGACCCATTCATTCTTTACTAGGATGTTCTTTAACCTCCCTGTATTTGTAGGTTTTCCAAACTTTTTCCTGTGGTTGATTTCAAGTTTCATAGCATTGTGATCTGAAAGTGTGTATGGTATGATCTCAATTCTTTTATATTCATTGAGGGCTGTTTTGTGACCCAGTATGTGATCTATCTTGAAGAATGTTCCCTGTGCACTCAAGAAGAATGTGTATTCTGCAGTTTTAGGATGAAAAGTTCTAAATATATCTGTCAAGTCCATCTGGTCCAGTGTATCATTCAGGGCCATTGTTTCTTTATTGATTTTCTGTCTAAATGATCTGTCCATTGCCGTAAGTGGAGTATTAAAGTCCCCTGCAATTACTGTATTCTTACCAATAAGATTGCTTTTGTCTGTGATTGTTTTATGTATTTGGGTGCTTTCAAATTTGGTGCATAACATTTATGATTGTTAGCTCTTCTTGATGGATAGATCCTGCAATTATTATATAATGCCTTTCTTCACTTCTTGTTACAGACTTTAGATTAAAATCTAGTCTAAGTATGGCTACTCCAGCTCTTTTTTTTTTTTTTTTTTTTTTTTTTTTTTTTTTTTTACTTTGTAAGGTATTTTAACTTCCAAATGTAGAACAGGGGTTTTGAAAAAATGCATCTTGTCTAGATCATAAAGGGCAAGAAGCCCTCCAGCTGACTTCAGGGTCCACACTGCAATATTTGAAGTTGACAAGGGGGCTGCTATAGTGGAGGTGGGAACAGACAGACCCAAGGAGATCCCCCAAAAGTCATTGGCTAGATGGCGCATGAGGTTCAAGTCTCTTAACCTTGAGATTTGGTAATTAGAATACAAGGTGTACCTTAGATGAACATCACCCTCGAGCCAGAGAGGCAAGATCGCTTTGGGGCCTTTTGGTGAAGATCAAGGGAAGCCAGAGAGGCAGGAAGCCAGGAATGTCATTCTCCCAAGAGGAACAGTGTAGACCAGGAGGGGTTAGTTCTGTAACGTAGTGCACACTTGGGTCTCGGTGCCCTTGACCTCAAGGACAGACAGACAGGATCCTTCCTTAGGTTCTTCCTACACCCCACACCACCGCTGGCTCTTCAGAAACCTTCCTGTGGCCTCTGTGTCTGGTGTATGCAATACACAGAGAGACTTCAAAGCATTGTGGTGCCTCAGGAGCAAAGGTGCAGCCACACTCAGCAGTTTTCTTCTGGGGCACACCCGTGGGTTGTGGTATGATTGTGAAATACCAGTCTGTAGCCACAGATGTGGGAGAACCCAGATTCTGAAATTTCAAGCATGTTAGTGTGGACTGGTATCTGTGGATGTGTGAGCCCCAGTATCTCAGGGACACCATTCACATTTCCTGGCCAACTTTGTCTCCTTCCAGCAGAAAACAGTCCATGACCATGGTCTTCATCTTCAACAACCCAAGTTATCTAACACACACAAGTAACTTCACAATCCATGTTGGAGGTTATCCAACAGGAGATACCTAGATACTCAATGGAGAAATACTTGCAAAAGGGGGTAAGTGGTCCAAATGTGATTTACTTATTTCTGGCCCAAAAGATGGAATAAATAATGACAATAGCTAGAATAACTAAAAGTGGCCCAAATGTATTGGGCACATCCAGTATTCAGGTTCTCATTTTCCTGGAGACTGCAAGTCCAAGATCAAGGTGTTAGATAGCTGCTTCCTAGAGAAGCACTGTGCCCACACGGCCCTTCCCTTGTGCAGTGTGGTCCTAGTCTCTTCTTAAAGGAACACCAGTTGTATTGATTGGAGCCACACCTTCAGGACATCATGTAACTTTAAGTACCTCCTTAAAGGCCTGTGTCCAAAAGTGGTCACACTGGGGTTAGGAATTTATATTGTGGGAGGACTGTTCAGTCCACAGCACATGGATTCATCCACTCCTTACCATCTCGTGAGGAGGTACTATTATTTTATATCTCACAGACATGGAAATGGAGGCTCGAGGTATACAGTGAGCACTCAGGGTCCAGAACCTGTGCTCCTGACCACCAAGTAATCCGGCCTTTCCTGGGTACCAGTAAGCACACTGGAGGACCATTCTCTGGTAAGGATATTTTGAATTGTCTGGGCATCTCCCTAAATTATCAGCCAAGTTGAGAACAAGAGTTAAGAAGCCTATCCTCTGCCTTCACCTTGAAGTTGTCACACCTCCAGATGCTACACATGATCCTTAGTTCACCTTGTGTAAACAGGGAGGGGACTCCTTCAATGCAGGACCATGGTGACTCAGCAGATATAGCACAGAGCCCTCAAACCATTAAAGATATGCAAATAGATTCCACAGCCCTCAATCTTAGTTTTTAGAGGTTCGTGGCACTGAAGAAAACCTTAAATCTTTCTTGCCTAAATAGAGCCATGCCTGGAGAGTCCCTCATTACAGCAGAGGGGAACTGAAGGGGTTCAGTGAACCCATAGCATGGTGGTCACCATCAGAGTTGGTGTTAGTTCATTTATCCAACAAAGAGAAAAGGGTCAAAGGCCAGAAAGCAAAGGAGATAACAAACAAGGAAGGGAAGAAATTAGAATGGGTCCTAGAATGAATGGTTTTCCCAAGAAACTAAAAAAACTCCTAGTTGAGGCAATTATTTGGCATTGAAAGTATTCTTCAAGTTTCCAGGTTAGAAGGCTAAATTCTGGAAACATCCATGAAGATAAAATAAAGGTTAACCACAATAGGCCACAGATTTTTCTCAAAGAAAAATTAAGAATAATACAAAATCTGAAGGATTTTGAGAGCAGAAGCCCTTAGTTAACAATTTTCACCCAGCCAAGCTGTAATTTGTGTGTAAAACAGAGGAAAAGACATTATTGGAAGATTAAGGCAATAGTAAAGAAAAACAATAACAAGTGGGGTCTAAACCATCATATTAAAACACAATATAAAGCTGCAATTGATAGAGCAGTGGGAAGTCAAACTAAGAATTAACTCTCCAATCAATGGAACTGAATAGCTTTAAAATGGGCCCCAGGTAGAAATTTGTACAAGTTCCATACAGAGATTCATGGGATCACTATTTTTCAGGCTTGTACTGGAGGTTGTAACACACATAAAAAGAACTACAAGGATCAGAAACAGACACAAAGTATACAACATTGAATATGATGCAACCTAGACAATTCTAAGAAGAGATTTATGTACCATTTATAAATGAGAGCAAAGTAGGAAGATGGTAGACACACCCAAAAAAGACGCAATAGGAAATCTAAGAATTACATAGCAATAAAACTTAAAAAAAAGAGGCTAAAGAGATCAGGATCAATCTTTCCTGGTTAAAAGAAGCCTCATTAGGGGCGCCTGGGTGGCGCAGTCGGTTAAGCGTCCGACTTCAGCCAGGTCACGATCTCGCGGTCCGTGAGTTCGAGCCCCGCGTCGGGCTCTGGGCTGATGGCTCGGAGCCTGGAGCCTGTTTCCGATTCTGTGTCTCCCTCTCTCTCTTCCCCTCCCCCGTTCATGCTCTGTCTCTCCCTGTCCCAAAAATAAATAAAAAACGTTGAAAAAAAAAATTAAAAAAAAAAAAAGAAGCCTCATTAATGGATGTTATGTGTTCATGAAGGAGATAATTACAAACATGGAATTCCTTTCTTCCCAAGTCATTTCATAAATGTAATACAGTCCCTGTCAAAGTCCCAGTAAGACTTTTCATGGAGTTTGACAAGATTATTCTGAAATTCAAAACAAGAGCCAGGACCAATTTTGGGAAAACAGAAACAAATGAGACTGGTCTCACCAGATACAAAAAAGAGATGACAAAGGAGAAATATATATAACTATGAAAGACAACACAGACCCAGGTGGACCGGGGAGATGGAGAGTATTGTTTTAAAGGGGGATTTCACAGAAGTAGAGAAAGACTTTTCCATAACTTGTGTAGAAACATTTGGGTGTACTTATTTAAAAAAAAAAAAAAAAAAAAAAAAAAAAAAAAAAAAAAAGGTTGGAGCCCTACGTCATGACCCACAGAACTAAGTTTTAGTAAAAACTAAAACTATTACGATAAAATGAACAAATGTTTAAGACTTTAGGGTTTTAAAGGACTTTACAAATAAAAGGTTTTAAAAGCCACAGAAGAGAAGACTGGTATATGTGAGCATATGAAGACATTAGGGTTCCATGGAAGAAAAGCGCAGTTCAAGGGTCCCTGCCTGGCTCAGTCAATGCAATGTATGAATCTTGATCTCAGGGTTTTGGGTTCAAGCACCATGTTGGGTGGAGAGATTACTTAAAAGTAAAATCTTTAAAAAGTTTTAAAAAACTTTCAAAGGCAAGGAACATTCCCCAGAAATTATTAACACATGTGACAAGTTATCCAAAATCATTATATACACACACACACACGTACACATACACACACACACACACACACACACACACACACACACACACACATTCATTTGAGGGTGGGGAGGGGAGAAAGCCTCTTATGTTGAAAAATTATTTCACCTAGGTGTACCTCAGTGGTTCCATTGATTGAGCATCCCAACTTTTGATTTTGGCTCAGGTTATTATCTCACGGTTTGTGAGCTTGAGCCCCACATCAGGGTCTCTGATGTCAGTAGAGAGCCCTCTTTGAATCGTCTGTCCCCCTCTCTCTGTCCCTCCTTGTTTGTGTTCTCTCTTGCTTAGTCTCAAAAACAAACATTAAAAAACATTCTTAAATGATTTCACACATATATGGAATTTAAGACAAAAAACAGATGAACATAGGGGAAGAGAGGGAAAAAGAAGATAAAAAGAGAGGGAGGCAAATGATAAGACACTTTGTTTTTTAAAAAACATTTGCTTTGGGGAGAGGAGCCAAGATGGCTCAACAGCATGGGGCTTTTTTTTTTTTTTTTTTTTGAGTCTCATATCCATGAATTACAGCCAACACTAAACCATCCTGCAAACCTAGAAAACTGATTTGATAATTAACACAACAATCTGCATACCTGAACCACAGAATTCACCAGGTACGTGGCACAGAGAGGTGAACTGGGGGAGAGAGAAGCCACAGAGGGCAGGGAGCTGTTTTTGCTTGCAGACGGAGGACAGAGATAGGGGGAGAGTATGGGAAAAGCACCCCCCACAAAAGTATTTGGAGATAAAGGGGAAAAGTAGAAACATCCACAGGGACTGAACTAAAAATGGGATAAAGGAGAAAGGAGAGAGTTTAAATTCCATTAAGACTCTATAAAGAGGGAGCGCAGAGTCTGAAACTCTGCAGTTCGGTAGCTGGTGGTGCTCTGGTGAGAAGGGTGAATCCTCAGGAGCAGAGTGAAGTCTGGGGGTCTTTGGGACACACTGGAAGAGGCTATTCCCCTGTTAGGAGAGGCAGTGTGGCACCCTCACAAGCAAAGATGCCAGTGGACCCCAGAGAACAACCACATTTACTGGTGCTGGAACAAGGTCATTAAGGGTGAAGCCTGGTGCCAGATGAGTGTTGTGATTTCCCATAATCCCTGAAATGCTGCTGCTACACGATTGCCTGAACTTTTTCTGAGGTAGGCTGGTATTCAGCCACAGTCTCTGGGCATCAGCAGCAGCATGGTCCCAGAAACATTCCTGGGTGTGGTCGTCACCTGGCCATTGCTCAGTGACACACTCCCACAGAAGGTCTGAGTGGATAAAAGCCCTGGTCCCTCAAAAGTGAGGGGTTGAAAAACACAACTGCATTTGAGACAAATCTCAGGAGGGAAGTGTCACTTGGCAACCTGATGGCTTGGTCATGGACAGTGTGAAAGTGGGGAGAGGACAGAAGCCAGAAACAAAAGACAGGTGCTCGATTACTGGTACAGGAGAGCACAGAGTTCAAATACCAGAGACTGGGTGGCTGGGTGACACCATTTTAACCCCTCCCACGCATGCACATACACACCTACAAGTGCCACAACAATCCACCCCAGTAAGCTAAGCAGTGTCATCTAGTGGAGAACAGAGCCATTACACTAAGCCCACCCAACTGGGCCAACCTCGCTCTTCAGGAACACGAGTCTCTCCACCTGCTTAGTACACGGACTACAAAATACTTCAGGGTTGGACTTCTAGGGGAAAACAATGTAATTTCAATCGTATTTCAGTCTGTTCACTGTCCATCTACTCAATTTTCTTTTATTTTTTAGTTTTAATTTCTTTTCTTGCTCTTGAATACAGAAAGAGAAAAAATGTATTTTTATTTTCAATTTTTATTAAAAATATTTTTCTTTAATTTTTCTACTATATTTTACTTTTTTGTAGATTTTTCAAATTCTATTTCACTTCCATTTCATTTTATTCTATTTCATTGTATGCATTTCTTTCAAATTTTCAAACATTTTCCTTTTTCCCCCTTTTTTCTCTAATCTGTCAAACTCCTTTCAACACCCAGACCACAACACACCTAGGATATAGCATCATTTATTTGATTTTGTGTGTGTGTGTGTGTGTGTGTTAATTTCTTAATTTTTTTTTACTTTATTAATTCTTTTTCTTCCTTCAAAATAATAAAACAAAGGAATTCACCCTAAAAGAAAGAGCAGGAAGAAACAACAGCCAGGGACTTAATCAACATATATAAGCAAGATATCAGAAACAGATTTAGAATCACAAAATAAGAATACTAGCTGGGGCCAAAAATAGTTTAGAATCCCTTTCTGTAGAGATAAAAGAAGTTAAAGCTAGTCAGGATGAAATAAAAATTGCTATAACTGAGCTGCAATCTCGAATGGATGCCACGGCAGAAGGATGGATGAGGCAGAGCAGTGAATTAGCATTATAGAGGACAAACTTATGGAGAATAATGAAGCAGAAAAAAAAGAGGGAGACTAAGGCAAAAGAGGATGATTTAAGAATTAGAGAAATCAGTGAATTACTAAAAAGGAACAACATCAGAATCATAGGGGTCCCAGAAGAGGAAGAGAAAGAAAAAGATGTAGAAGGGTTATGTGAGCAAATCATAGCAAAAAACTCGCCTGAGCTGGGGAAAGACAGACATCAAAATCCAAGCAGAGAGGACTCCCATTAGATGCAACAAAAACTGACCATAAACAAGGCATATCAGAGTCATATTCACAAAATATTCAGGCAAGGGGAGAATCATGAAAGGAGCAAGGGAAAAAAAAAAAAATCCCTAACCTACAAGAGAAGACAGGTCAGGTTTGCAGCAGACCTATCCACAGAAACTTGGCAGGCCAGAAATGAGTGCCAAGATATATTCAATGTGCTGAATCAGAAAAATATTCAGCCAAGAATTCTGTATCTAGCAAGGCTGTCATTCAAAGTAGAAGGAGAGATTAAGTTTCCCAGATAAACAAAAATTAAAGAAGTTCCTGACCACTAAATGAGCCCTTCAAAAATGCTGACAGGAGAAAAGTTGAAAAGAAAAAAAAAGAAAAGACCAAAAGCAAAAAAGACTAGAAAGGACCAGAGAACACCATCAGAAACTCCAGCTCTACAAGAAACATAATGTCAATAAATTCATATCTTTCAGTACTCATTCTAAATGTCAATGGACTTAATGTTCCATTCAAATGACATAGGGTAACAGAATAGACAAGAAAACAAGATCCATCTATATGCTATTTGCAAGAGACCCCTTTAGACCTAAAGACACCTTCAGATTGAAAATAAGGGGATGGAGAACCATCTATCATGCAATTGGTCGACAAAAGAAAGCGGAGGTTGCCATACTTATATCAAACAATCTAGACTTCAACATAAAGACTGTAACAAGAGATGAATAAGGGCATTATATCATAATCAAGGGGTCTATCCACCAAGAAGACCTAACAATTGTAAACATTTATGCGCCAAATGTGGAAGTACCCAAATATATAAATCAATTAATCACAAAACATAAGGAAACCCATTGATAATAATACCATAATAGTAGGGGATTTCAACACCCCACTTACAACAATGGACAGATCATCTAAACATAAAATCAACAAGGAAACAATGGCTTTGAATGACACACCAGACCGGATGTACTTAACATATATATTCAGAACATGTCATCCAAAAGCAGTAGAATATACATTCTTCTCCAATACACATGGAACATTCTCCAGAATAGATCACATTCTGGGACAGAAATCATGCCTCACCAAGTACAAAAAGATCGAGATCATACCGTGCATATTTTCAGACCACAATGCTATGGAACTCAAAATCAACCACAAGAAAAAGTTTGGAGGGGTGCCTGGATTGCTCAGTTGTTTAGGCGACTGACTACAGATCAGGTCATGATCTCACAGTTTGTGAGTTTGAGCCCCGTGTTGGGCTCTGTGCTGACAGCTCAGAGCCTGGAGCCTGCTTCAGATTCTGGGTCTTCTCCTCTCTCAACCCCTCCCATGCTCATTTTCTGTGTCTCTCTGTCTCTCAATAATAAACATTAAAAAAAATTTTTTAGGGGCGCCTGTGTGGCTTGGTCGGTTAAGCGTCCGACTTCGGCTCAGGTCATGATCTCACGATCCGTGAGTTCGAGCCCCGCGTCGGGCTCTGTGCTGACAGCTCAGAGCCTGGAGTCTGTTTCAGATTCTGTGTCTCCCTTTCTCTCTGCCCCTCCCCTGTTCATGCTCTGTCTCTCTCTGCCTCAAAAATAAATAAACGTTAAAAAAATTTTTTTAAATTTTTTTTAAAGTAAAAGTTTGGAAAGGTAACAAATACTTGTAGACTAAAGAACATCCTACTAAAGAATGAATGGGCTAACCAAGAAGTTCAAGAGGAAATTAAAAAGGACATGGAAATGAAATGATGACACCACAGCCCAAAACCTCTAGGATGCAGCAAAGGCTGTCATAAGAGGAAAGGATATAGCAATCCAGGCCTTCCTTTTTTTTTATTACTCTTTTTAACATTTATTATTACTAAAAGAAAGAGAGACACAGAGCATGAGCAGGGGAGGGGTAGACAGAGGGGGAGATACAGAATCTGAAGCAGGCTCCAGGCTCTGAGCCATCCGCACAGAGCCCAATGCGGGTCTCAAACTCACAAACTGTGAGATCATGACCTGAGCCAAAGTCAGTCGCCCAACCAACTGAGCCACCCAGGCACCACACACTCCAGGCGTTCCTGAAGAAGAAACAAAGGTCTCAGATACAAAACCTAACCTTACACCTTAAAGAGCTGGAAAAATAACAGCAAATGAAACCCAAAACCAGCAGAAGACAGGAAATAATAAAGATTAGAGCAGAAATCAATGCTATCGAAATCAAAACGAAATAAAAAAAAAAAGCAGTAGAAGAGATCAATGAAACCAGAACCTGGTTCTTTGAAGGAATTAACAAAATTGATAAACCACTAGTCAGTTTCATCAAAAAGAAAAAGGAAAGGACCCAAATAAATAAAATCAAGAATGAAAGAGGAGAGATCACAACCAACACAGCAGAAATACAAATAATAAGAGGATATTATGTGCCAATAAAATGAGCAATCTGGAAGAAATGGACAAATTCCTAGAAACATATAAACTATCAAAACTGAAACAGGATGAAATAAAAAACTGAACAGACCCATAACTAGCAAATAAATCGAATTAGTAATCAAAAATCTCCCAAACAACAGGAGTCCAGGGCTGGATCGCTTTCCAAAGTAATTCTACCAAACATTTATGGAAGAGTTAACACCTATTCTCTTGAAGCTGTTTCAAAAAATAGAAATCGAAGGAAAACTTCCAAACTCTTTCTATGAAGCCAGCATTACCTTGATTCCAAAACCACACAGAGACCCCACAAAAAAGGAGAACTATAGACCATTTTCCCTGAGGAACATGGATGCAAAAATCCTCAACAAGATATTAGCCAACCGGCTCCAACAATATATTAAAAAATTATTCACCATGACTGAGTGGGATTTATACCAGGGAGGCAGGGCTGTTTCAATATCTGCAAAACAATGTGATTCATCACGTCAATAAAACAAAGGACAAGAACCACATGATCCTCTCAATAGATGCAGAGAAAGCATTTGACAAAATACAGCATCCTTTCTTGATAAAAACCCTCAAGAAAGTAGGGATAGAAGGAGCATACCTTGAGATCATGAAAGCCATATATGAAAGACCCAATGCCAATATCATCCTCAATGGGGAAAAACTGAGAGCTTTACCCCTAAGGTCAGGAACAAGACAGGGATGTCTACTCTCGCCACTGTTATTCAACATAGTATTGGAAGTCTTATCCTCTGCAATCAGACAATACAAAGAAATAAAAGGCATCCAAATTGGCCAGGTCAAACTTTCACTCTTCCCAGATGACATGATACTCTATATGGAAAACCCGAAAGATTCCACCAAAAAACTGCTAGATCTGATCCATGAATTCAGCAAAGTGGCAGGATATAAAATCAATGCACAGAAGTCAGTTGCATTCCTATTCATCAGCAATGAAGCAACAGAAAGAGAAATCAAGAAATCGATCCCATTTACAATAGCTTCAAAACCCATAAAATACCTAGGAATAAATCTAACCAAAAAGGTGAAAAAGCTATACACTGAAAAGTATAGAAAGCTTACAAAAGAAATTGAAGAAGACACAAAAATTGGAAAAATATTCCATGCTCCAAGATAGGAAGAAGAAATATTGTTAAAATGTAAGTACTACCCAAATAAGTCTACATATTCAATGCAATACCTATCAAACTAACACCAGCATTCTTTTCAGAGCTAGAACAAACAATCCTAAAATTTGTATGGAATCAGAAAAGACCCCAAATAGCCAAAGCCATCTTGAAAAAGAAACCAAAGCAGGAAGTATCGCAATCCCAGACCTCAAGCTGTATTACAAAGGTGTAATCATCAAGACAGTATGGTACTGGGACAAAAACAGACACTGAGATCAATGGAACAGAATAGAGAACCCAGAAATGGACCCACATACGTGTGACCAACTAATCTTTGACAAAGTAGGAAAGAATATCCAATGGAATAAAGACTGTCTCTTCAGAACGTGGTGCTGAGAAAAGCGGGAAGTGAAATGCAGAAAAATGAACCTGGACCACTTTCTTACACCATACACAAAAATAAACTCAAAATGGATGAAAGACTTAAATGTAAGACAGGAAGCCAACAAAATCCTCAAGGAGAAAACAGGCAAATACCTCTTTGACCATGGCCGCAGCAACTTCTCACTCAACACATCTCCAGAGGCAAGGGAAATGAAAGCAAAAATGAATATTGGGACCTCATCAAAATTAAAAGCTTCTGCAGTGAAGGAAATAATCAGCAAAACTAAAAGGCAACTGGTAAATTGGGAGAAGATATTTGCCAATGACGTATCAGATAAAGGGTTAGTATCCAAAAATCTATCAAGGACTTATCAAACTCAACACCCAAAACAAACAAATTTCCAGTGAAGAAATGGGGAAAAGACATGAATAGACACTTCCCCAAAGAAGACATCCAGATAGGCAACCGACACATGAAAACATGCTCAACATCACTCATAATCAGGGAAATACAAATCAAAACCACAATGAGATACCACCTCACACCTGTAACAATGGCTAATATTAAAAATAGGCAACAACAGATGTTGGTGAGGATGTGGAAAGAGAGTATCTCTTTTGCACTGACGGTGGGAATGTAAACTGGTGCAGCCACTCTGGGAAATATTATGGAGATTCTTCAGAAAATTAAAAACAGAACTACTCTATGACCCATCAATTGTACTACTAGGTATTTATCCAAGGGATACAGGTGTCCTGTTTCAAAGAGACACATGCACCCTAATGTTTACAGCAACACTATCTACAATAGCCAAAGTATGGAAAGAGCCCAAATGTCCATCAAAGAATGAATGGATAAAGAAGATATGGTGTGTGTGTGTGTGTGTGTGTGTGTGTGTGTGTGTGTGTGTATGATTACTCAGTAATAAAAAAGAATGAAATCTTGCCATTTGCAACTACATGGATGGAGCTGGAAGGTATTATGCTAAGCGAAATTAGTCAGAGAAAGACAAATATCATAGGACTTCACTCATATGAGGACTTTAACATACAAAACAGATGAACATAAGCGAAGCGAAGCAAAAAATAACATAAAAACAGGGGGGATGGGGACAAAACATAAGAGACTCTTAAATATGGAGAACAAACAGGGTTACTGGAGGGGTTGTGGGGGGGCGGACAGGCTAAATGGGTAAGGGACATTACAGAATCTAATACTGAAATCACTGTTGCACTATATGCTAACTTGGATGTAAATTTAAAAAAAAAATTATTTGGTTTTGAGAGTGCACTAGCAGGGGAGGGGCAGAGAGAAGGGGGCCAGAGAGATGGGGCCAGAGGATTCAAAGCAGCTTGTGCACTGACAGGAGTGAGCCCGATGTGGGGCTCAAACTCACAAACCATGAAATCATGACCTGAGCCAAAGTCGATCGCTCAACCAACTGAGCCACCCAGGCATGCACATAAGTGACTCTTTCAATAGAGCAAACTGAGGGTTGCTGGAGGGATAATGGGTGTGGGCATGGGCATTAAGGAGGGCACTTGTTGGGATGAGCACTAATGAGGGATGAGTCACTAAGTTCTACTCCTGAGGCCATTACTACACTAGATGTTTGGAATTAAATATTTAAAAAATTAAAAGTACAAAAAATGAGCCAATAGAGAAGTGTAAAGTAGTGATAAGCAAGCAGTTCAAAGAGCAAATGCAAGTGTCCAACCATCACATGAAAAGGCATTCAACCTACTTAGCTATCAGAAAACACAAATTTAAATGAAATAACATTTCTACCTATTAAATTGCTAAACCCTGAAATACAGTAGTTTCATGCATGGCTGGTCGTCAATTGCTAGAGCCACACTGGAGATCACGTCAGCAGTAATGTTGTGTGCCCACCTAGGATGGAGTCATTCTATTTTTCAGGGTCTCCCCTGGAAGGACATTAGCCTGCATCAGCCAGAAAGCCTGAAACACACTGTTCATCGCATCATGTATAAAAGTGAGTTAGAGGACAACCCAAATGTCCAGGGCTGGGTGAATGGCTGGATAAACCTTGGTGTATCTGTACCATTATCCACAGCACAGCAGTTGCAAAGAAGGAAATTAAGCATACTGGTATACTGGTATACCTCAGATATAAGTGTTGAAAGAAATTTAACAATACATTCAGGATGGTACTGTTGACAACAGGATCCTGTGGATTTTTGCCCACACAAAGATGTCTGGAAAGCCACACACTTAACCAGTAAAAGAGAAAGGAAACATGGGAGGTCTGGATGGTGGCTAGTGGTCAGAGAGGACTTTGGTTCCAAGAGAACTTTAGAACATCCAGGTTGTAAAGAATGTAGTTGTCAAAAAGGATTCAAAACTCACACTTGCTCAGGAGGTTTAAGATCTTGACAGGGATCTTCAGAAATATATGCTGTTCTACTAGGAATTTATCTAAAGGATACAGGAGTGCTGATTCACAGGGACACAGGTACCCCAATGTTTATAGCAGTGCTGTCAACAACAGCCACAATTATGGAAAAAGCCCAAATGTCCATCAACTGATGAAGTGGATAAAGAAAATATGTTTTATACATACAATGGAATACTACTCGACAAAAATGAAATCTTGCCATTTGCAACAATGTGGATGGACCTGGAAGGTATTATGCTAAGTGAAATAAGTAGTCAGAGAAAGACAGAGATCACATGTTTTTACTCCTACGTGGAATTTGAGAAACCTAACAGAAGACCATGCGGGAAGGAAAGGGCAAAAAGTTTCCAACAGATGGGGAGGCAAACCAAAAGACACTCTTAAGTACAGAGAACAAACTGGGCTTTATGGGAGGAGTGGGGGAGAGGAGAAAGTGGGCCATGAGCATTGAGGATGGCACTTGTTGGGATGAACACGGGGTGTTGTATGTAAGCACTGAATCATGGGAATCTACTCCTGAAGCCAAGAGCACACTGTATACACTGTTAGCTAACTTGACAATAAATTATATTTAAAAAAAAAAAGTATCTGCTTGTGCCCTAGAAGAATGGGCAAGGGATGGGAGCAGGGAAGTGGACTTGGAGATG
Organism: Panthera onca; assembly: GCF_046562875.1. NCBI lineage: Eukaryota > Metazoa > Chordata > Mammalia > Carnivora > Felidae > Panthera > Panthera onca. Next base: position 110,375,361 of record NC_138348.1, read on the forward strand.
TGGGAGGTTGGGTCTGTTTAAGTCCAGTAAAGCAAGGTCAGGAGTAAAACATGCTTCTTTTTCAAGGTCATGATCTAAGAAAGTGTCATTTCTTCTTGTCCCCAGTGACACAGCAGGTGTCTGGTTACAAAAATCAGAATCCCATATTCAAGTCCCACTTCTAAACAGGTGATCTCTGGGTGAGCCATTTATATCGCCGAGTCTATCATTACTATATACATTAGGAAGGTCATTCCCCACCACCCTGTCTCCTTTATGGTCACTTTGAGTCAGACACAACATGAGCAGAAGTTCCCTGAAAGCTATAAAAAACAACACAGAGAACAGTTGACTCCCTCCCAAACACACACCAGGATAATGTATATACCCACTGAGTAATTAAAGACATAGTTAAAATAGTTTTCTCCCTAAAATTTCCCAGGAGTTCAATACCTCACACCATTTTCTAAAAGAAAGCACAGATGAAATAATCAAGCACTAAACATGAAACAATAAAAAGATACAAATCCAAACAGTATCTTCTTTACATCAAGTAATAGAGGCAAAATAAGGCCAACAACAAACCTCAAAAGCAACAGACAGCATATTTAGTACAGAAAGGACTTCCACACACCAATGTGAGAAACAAATTCTCTAACAGAAAAAGAGTTGCCAGAATTCTAAGCCAATAAAGTCCAAAAATATGGAAAGTGAAAAATCAAGAAAAGAACAAATTGGATACTTTTTTTTACCTACCAAAGTCAAAATACCAGTAATACTTAATACTGCCCCAAAATCAAGCAAGACAGATGCCTACAGTAATGCCATCCCAGGAGACACCTGCCATCCAGATATGGGATTTAACACTTTCCAGGAACCATGTTAAAAGCAAAAATAACCAAGTAAAATTTTAATATCTTTAACCCAATATACCAAAAGTGTTATTTTAACTCACTATGAAATTAAGATTTTTATGTCCCCACCTCCTTTTTTTTTTTCTTTTTGGAAAAGTACTCCTTCTTTGAAATTTAGTACTTCAGACTTACAGCATCTCTCAATCCAGATGCTAAACTTTTGATGGAAAGGTTTTGTGTTTCCTATGATTTTCTGTAGAAAAAGATTCACATACCCATTTTGTCCCAAATATATTTAAGTCTTCCAGTAACTAGATTGAGTGTCAGGTTTTAAAATTAATTCTAGATTAATCAAAATTCAAACTATTCCTCAGTCCCACTAGCCACATTTCAAGTGCCTGAAAACGAGGCATGCTGGTGGGTACCTTACTAGAGGACATCGCTCTGTAGAAAATCTGTCCAACTAGCTTCCTGTCCTGGCAGTAGGAAAAGGCGGCTCTTCATTCAGCCTCCTGAAATGCTACACAGGGAATCCGATCACCATAAATAATGCAAGACTTCCCCCTCCTGCCCTCCCACAGAGGTACCTTCCACTCCGTGAACAGATCCATCCCATCGTCCTTTTCTGTTCCTGCAGGGACAGTTTTCCAGGGGTCCCCCAGTCCAGTCCTTAGTTGGTGGGCACATCTTCAGTTCTCATGCTATAAACAGGAAAAAATGATGGCAATAGGAAGGATAAGAATACAAACTGATAGGTTCCATCTACTGAGCGGTCCATGGTACAAAATCCTTTCTATTCATCATCAATCCGCACCCTTCCAGTTTACAGACAGGAAACTGACCCAGGAAAGCAACGTGTACAGGTCATGCTGGAAAAACCTCAGTACTAGTGGAGCCACCTGCTGTTGCAACCAGAGCTAATGGTTCCCAAACCCTTCCCAGGCTGTTCCCTGTTCAGCATTCAAGCTCTCTCCCCCAGTCACCAACAGGGGCTCCCAGCTCTCCATGCAGGATCAGGGACACCGGGATGCCCTCTGGGGCACTACTTTTTTCCAGAATAGCATTAGGCCCAAATAAAGAAGAAAACCACCACGTGAGAACCTACTAGGTGTTAGGCACAGCGAAGCCCTCTGCACAGACAATGCTGACAGCAACCTCTGAACTAGGGATGGTCATTTCTACCATTTTACAGAGAAGAGACTTGTCCAAGGGCAAGAAGCAAGCAGGAGGGCCAGGATTTCAGTGTGGTACATGTGTCCCATGTTCTCCCCAGGTGACTGGTGCTGTGTGCATGCAAGACTACCAGGGTGGGGGGGCACGGAGTTCCCTATACCTCAGTCCACACCTCTGACATGATCACATACTGATCTCAGTGGTGTGCGGTCACAGGCGAGTAAGACCTATACTTTGTCAAATGAAAGCATTCACATTAGTTTTCGGTGTATTCTACAAGCAATGAGCCATTTTGAAGGCCAGCATGTCGGGGGTGGGTTATTGGGCACCCACTGTGCACCAGCTGTCTGCAAAGCATTCACATGGATTTCACATCTGAGTCTCTTAACAGGTCTGCAGACTGGGTAACACCGCCCACAGCCCACAGAAAACTAAGGTACAAAAGGTGAAGAGACCCATCTGAGATGACAAAGTAAATGGCAGTCAGGGTACAGAACCACCGCCCAAAGTGGGAGGGGCTTTCTCCAGGCAAACATCATTTTCCAGCCACCTATGGGTCTAGCACTGACGACGCACACAGGACCCAGAAAAGAATAGGGCCAACATGATGCATGGTCCCAGGGGGTTCAGGCCACCAGGTGGGGACTGTTTCAATGTCTTTTATGGATGCCAGATTTCCATGATCACCTCCCTCCCCCATGATTTAGCCAGCCCCTCCAGATTCAGGTGGCTGGGGCATACACAGTTGTTTCAGCCTATAAGCCCTCAGTGGCAGTGAGGGGGTCCTCTCTAGGCAGAAGCACTCAGGAGTTGGGCACAACACAAACTCTCCTTGGAAGTCAGGTACTGACTGGTGGAACCATCCTGGATCCCAAGCCACCAGATGGAGGACAAGCGAGCCTCCCCATGTGGTGTGAGGGCTAGGCTTTTGTATGCCAACCACGGAGATGAGAGGGAGTTGCTGCAACAAAGCCAAACACATGCTGATGAACATGGTGAGATAGGATCAAGAACTACACAAAGTTGCATCATAATCTACATGAGAAACAAGAGCAGTGAGATTTTAATAGACTGATTTGGTCTTGTCAGAGAAGGCAAGGGTCTGTAATGGAAAGATGGAGTGGGGATCAGACAGACGAGGATGATGGCAGGTCCTGGTTGTTAATGTGCCAGGCATGCTTTACGATCATCTGAGCAAAAGCCAGGCTCACAAAGCCTGAAGTTTGGGGAGTGGGAGACTGGGAGGTTGGCCCTGGGTGTGTGGTTCATCAGGCACCAGTCACAGTCCACTTCCATGGATTTCACACAATGGAACAAGGGGAGCTAGTGGAGATGGGACCTTAAGGAAGGCCTCTCCAGAGAGGTAACAGCAGAGAGTGGAGGGTCAGCCAGAGAAGGACGTTCCAGGGGATACCTTGTGACTTTGTGACCCAACAAGGGACAAACAGGAGTGATTGGGGGTGAAAATAAAGTCAGATGCAGGCTCAGGATGCTAATGTAAGTCTCTGAAGAGTCCTGAGCAAATGCTCTGATAGGCTCTCTGGTGGGAGGGCTGCTTAGCCAAAGGCGATAGGACCCCCCACCATGGGACATCTGACAATGGCCAGAGATGCTACCAGCTTCTATGAGGCTGGGGCTGCTGCCCCAGGTCCTGTGATGCACAGGACAGCCCCATAGCAGAGGACAACCCAGCCCCAAGCATGGTCAGGGCTTGCTAGAGACTGGAGTGCAGAAAGAAAGCAGAAGGAGCCCAGTTAGGCTGCTGAGTAATTCAGACAAAGTGGTGGCTTGGACAGGGTGGCAAGAATTGAATTTCTGATGCTCTTAGAAGGAATGGCCAACAGGATTTCTTGAGGAGAATTCCTGAAGTGGAATGAGAGAGGGAGAAGTCAAAGACAACATCAAGGCTTGTCATCAGAGCCATGAAAGAGGCATTTATATGGAAAACATGTTAGTTGAGCACCTAGTAGGTGCCAGAGAAACAGGCATTAAAAAACCCCTTCCCTCATTGACACTTACCATTGAGCGGGAAGGAAGCTGGCAGCTAAGCCAATACACAGTAATTTCCAGTAGCATTAATCCCTCTTACCACGATTTGATAGACTTTACCAAGCGTACTTGGGGAGTTTCTCTGAGGAGCTACCATCTGAATACCCATCAGCCAGGAGATCTGGGGTAAAGACAGGCCAGGCAGGGGGTACAGTGGGTGCAAATGCCCAGAGGCACGAGCGTGCACATGTTTGCAGTGCTACAGGAAGAACAACGTGTCTGGACCAAGGGAGTGGGAAGAAGCAGGCACTGGACAGGTAGGAAGAGGTGCAGAATCCACAGGTCCTCCAGCTACATCAGATTTCATTTTCAGCACAACTGGCTGTCATTTGAAAATTTAGCCAGAACCGCATTAACTCGCTACTTCAAGGAGCTCAAGCAGTGAGTGAAGATCGCTGGAAGGCTAAGGGAACCTCCAGGAGATGGTAGAGAGGGCAAAGCGGCCGCGCTAAGCAAAGGCAAGATGTTTCCACTAAGAATTAAGTGCAAGGAAAGTGGTTCCTGATCCCATAAGATTTATCTGGAGACGAGGGTCATGTGTGGAGCTGTGATGCAGCAGAATACGACTACAGTAGCCTCCCATTATCCATGGGGATATGTCCAGAGTCCCCAGGTGGGTGCCTGAAACCACAGATAGTACAAAGACTATAGACACCATGTTTGTTCCTATACATGCATATGTAAAGTTTGATTGATAAATTAGAGATAATAATCTCTATTAATACCTAATGAATTTAATAACAATTTAATTTGATAATTTAATACTATGTTTTTTCCTATACAAGCATACCTATGCTAAAGTTGGATTTATAAATTAAGCATGGTGAGAAACGAACAATAATCATTTCTAATAATAACTAATAATCTAACAATAAGAGTAGCTAACAATCAAATAGGACAATTAAAACAAGATACGGTGATACAAGTTCTGGGAATGTGATCTCCTTCTCAGAACTTCTTGTATCAGACTCACTTTCCACTTGTCAGGATGTGAGATGATAAAATGCCCACAGCAGGATCTGACGGGAGGTGAGCACTGTGACATAATGAGGCTCCTACTGACCTCCTGAGGATTCATCAGGAGGGTCACTGGTTTCCTAAGGAAGAGGAGCCACAGGGAAGTGCACAGAAGGCCTGCTGCCTCATCTCCAAACCACTGTCCAGCAGGGAATCAACACCCTGACAGAGTTCCCTTCCCACCCAGTCTTCCTCGCACTTGCCAACACCAACAAGGAAAAGGGATTCTGATTAAGATAGCGTCTATAGTGAACATGCTTCTGGTGTCCTGAGCAGGTGGAGAATGGAGTTAGAAGGGGGAAAGAGTAGCCAGATGGACAGGTTCCCTGCCCCTCCAACACTAACAAGAACACAGGAAGGGTGCAAAGTATCAACAGAAAAAGGTGGGGGCCGGCCAGGATCACCCAGGTTCTGAGCCCAGGGGCTCCAGGTCAAGGCCGCAAGACTGGCCTCACTCCCAGCACGTTGGGCACTCTCCTGAGGGACAGCACACTGAGTATTAAGCTCGACTTCTGCTTCCATGTCCCAGAAATGTTCTCTTCCTTCTTTGTCATGTTGGTTCCTTTCCAACTTTTCCACAAAAAAAAAAAAAAAAAAAAAAAAAAAAGACCCTAGAAGAACAGTGACTGTATACTTGTAGGCAAGGAAAATCATCTGAAGCCCTCCTCTGCCTTCTGTCTTAAAATGTAGGAAAGTTTGTTCACTTCTTACTAGATCTGTATTGCTTTTATCTAAGAGCCTTTCCCAAACTTTAGATGAAATGAATGCCTCCAGAAGGTGTGCAGGTGTAACTGTTAGCACCACCTACCCCTCAGGGTATCTATTATCTCCTTTGAGAAGTCTGAGAAGTCTTCTCACTGAGAAGTCAGTGAGCTCCTCATTCGACACCCTTGCCACTTTAAATAACACACAGAGACCCCAAACTGATGTTTCAGTCCCAATAGGAAAATCTAGGATAGAAGTACACGACACCACACATCCAGGATGGATGCATACTTAAGTAGTTACGTGAATAAAATTACAAGTGACAGAGGTTGTCACTGGAGAGGGAAGGCAAAGGGGTGACAGGGGTGGAAGGTCTTCAGCTACACCTGTATATGCATGCAGGAGGGGCAATTTGAAATTAATACGGCAAAATAGCAGTTAAACCTAGAAGCTGAGTTACACATGTGGCATTATTTCACAAAATCACCAAAAGCTACCAATATAAAGGCTCCCAGACCACATCATCCCTGCCCCAGGATGGCTTGCTGTTAAAACTTTCATCAGCCTACCAATGAGTTTTGCAGAGTGGAGTTCAGACTCTGAATCTAGCCTATATGGTTTGAAATATTGAGTCCACTATTCAATGGATGCATTATTTTTAACAAGTTGTTCAATACCACAGTGCCCTTCTTGCCCCAGCAGTAAAATGGGGATGATACTATAACCTACTCTATAACATTATGAGGATTGAATAGCTTGATACTTGTGAGGTGCTTGCAAAGGAAGATAGCTATTCTAATAGAGATACTCTAAGACAAAGAAGCCACTTGATCTTAATTGGACGTATGTCCAAAGACTTTGCTAATTCACAGACACTATGATAGCATATTTATTTGCCCCATAAAATGAAACTAGCTCCCTTTATATTCCCTTTGATTGAATACTGGCAGATGGAATTGTTTCAGGCATATTTTTGACCAAGGATGTATGTACCCACGTATTCATGTATAAACCTATTTTGTTATCAAGTTCAGATGACAATAGTTCAGTCAGTGAGGGCCTACTGAGTTACCCAAATATTATGGGTTTCTGAGTTTGATACTGAGTAGTAAGGATAGTTTAAAATTTAATTGAAAAAAATATATATCTGATTCCTGAGCTCTAAACTGCAATGGGTATATGAATATGCACACATACATATGTCGATCCATTTTTCAAATCAACCTGTCAGTTCCTATGCAGGGAATGAGTTTCTATTCATAGAAACCAATGAAGCTGTCTTGAGCAGTATATGGTGTAATGCAAATAATGATTTTGGACTCAGCAAAACAAGGCTATGAAGCAACAGCACTGTTGTGCAGCCCAGCCCAGGATTTAACAATCGTCAGGACCAAACACTGGGCTTCAGTGGCAGGGAATGGAGTAATCTGTGTAAGCAGCAGCTGAATCCCTTACACCACCTGCATAAGGGGATTGCCCCTTTCTCACATAAAGTCTCAGAAAATACATCTCCGATGTCCCCTACACCAGCATATGCTACAAAGCAAGAGGTGGAGGAAATGGGAAACCAGGGAGTCTAACAGAGGGAGAGGCAAGGGATGTCTTGGGGGGACAGTAAGAGGAGATTCCAGGAACACCAGCTGGGCACCAGCCACAGAAGGCACAAAGTCCTGACCGGACAAAACAGACTGCTCCAGACACGGTGTCTTCCAGAAAAAGGATAAAGTGGACAGCACGGATATGTGTGAACATGCATCTCGTAGAGTTTTGGGCAGCATTAGCAAGAAGTGCCTACAAACCTATGCAAACGAAGTCAATTGTCAAGGAAAGAAAACTGCTGTCTAGGTCAAGAACAGCCATCGCTCCGCGGGCACAGCTTTACATCTTAATAATGTAAAAGTTGTGAATCAGTCAACAATGTAAGAACTGAATCACAATGTGATTATGCTAGGAAGAGGAGGCAGGAAGGGAATATATAATGGACTGGAAACAGAACAAGCTTTTGAAACTAGAAATTAAAAGAATGCCCATGATTGCAAAATCAAGTAAAACAGAAGCATGTTATTCGAAGATATGGTAATGGATAACAAAAAGAGCTTGCTCTGGGGGATAGGAAATGGAAGAATGAGGTCAAGGGGTGGTATTTCTCACTCAGAAAAACGAGCCTATATGTCCTTTAGACTCTGTAAACCATGTGTAACTTTGAGAAACAGAAAAACAAAACATGAAATCTAGTGCAGTGCCTGGCTCATAAAAATTCACTAACATTATTTGCTTTATTATCATGACAAGACAGATGACAGGTTTTCATATCACTATTACATTCATGCTAGGGGACAACAAGGTTTCCTATTTTATACATTACTTGATCATTTAAAAACACATTATTTACTCTGCTTGGAGTATTTTGGCATGCTTCATAAAATAAAAAATTACAAAACACTCCAATTGTGTTGTTTACTAAGAAAAGTATCTAATTTTACGCAATTTACAATTATTAATTTTAGTAACAAAAATAATAAAATCCTTTCACTTCTTGATATCCCACAATAATACGACTTTAACTCCCCAAGATATGCACTACAGCTGTGTAACAGATTGTGTCATCGATGTGATGGTCTTGGCATCTTATATATTATGCTACCACTTTAAGTGCTAATTTAGTGAAGGAAAACAGGCAAAGACGATTAACAAGTGGTTCAGAAGAAAGGAATAAAAACAGCCAATAACAACACCGATGTATCATTCTCATCTGCAATAAAAGAGATACAAATTTAAAAACAACACATCATTTTTCACTTATATTCTCAAAGATTAAATTAAAAAAAAAAAAGGGAAGAATAGGTACAGTTGACCAGGAAGAACATAGGTAGCGGGCGTACGGGTGGTCACACATGTAACACTAGCTGGAGGTGGAAACCGCATGGCCTTTTCTTCTCAAAGCTCTAGAACTGTTTAAGCTTTGTGAACCACTTCTAGAAATGCTCTTAAGGATGAGAATAAGCATGCGCCTCAACATGTGGTCATGAGCACACTCACTGCATCAGTGTTCATAGTAAACAGTGCACACGGTCACAATGTCCAGCATGGGAAGGGGTGCACATGATGCGGACCTGTGATGGCAAGTGGCCGGGCACCCTCAATGGCACGTCCCCACCCTCGTCAGGCTGCCTACCATGGGTCTACTCCTCACAGAGGCTGTTAATGTCAGAGGTCTGATCTGAGTCAACAGAAGCTGCGGGAAACATTGTGGGGTCTGTTGGGAAGTTCTCTTCACGGATGACAACGAGACATTTCCTGCCTTTTAGACCCAATCCTATGAAGATGTGAGGCTCACGTTATGGTAGCAGCTCTTTAGATGAGGGGAGGAGCCACAGGCAGAACCGATAACCTGAGGCTGAGGTGCCAAGTCGGATGACAAATTCCCCAGGGTTATTTGGACATTGTTACGTCTGGTCAGGAATTCAGCACCAGTTAAGCCACGGATGCAGACTAATGAACAGGAGATGTAGAGTTAAGCCAATAAAAAAATTACAGGGGTGGAGCCAAGATGGCGGAACAGCATGGAAGTTTTTTGTGTGTCTCCCGTCCATGAAATACAGCCAGGCCAACACTAAACCATCCTACACACCCAGAAAACCGACTGGAGGATTAACACAACAATCTGCACAACCTGAACCACAGAATTCAGCAGGTACGTGGCGCGGAGAAGTGAACTTGGGGAGCGAGAAGGTGCAGGAAGGGAGGTGCTTTTGCAAGTAGAGAGAGGACAGAGACTGGGGGAGGGGGGAGAATACAGGAAAAGCACCCCTCCCCAAAAGCAGCTGGAGAGAAAGTGGAAAGTTGGAAACAGCTGCAGGGACTAACCTAAAAAGGGAGAAAGGAGAGAGTTTAAATTCCATTAAGACTGCAAACAAGGAGAGCGCAGTCTGCAACTCTGCAGTTCGATACCTGCTGGTGGTCTGGTGGGAAGGGTGAATCCCCAGGAACAGAGTGGGGTCCGGGAGGATCTTGAGCCACAGGGTGAAAGCGGTTCCACTGCTGGAAGGACATTTGGTAGAGACTGTTGAAGCCACCTGGTCCCAGCAGACCCCAGAAAACAGCCACATTCGCTGGTGCTGGAACAAGGTCGTTACAGGTGAAGCCTGGTTTCAGATGTGTGATGTGATGTGATCTTCCATAATCCCTGAAATGCTGTTGCTATATTATCTTCCGAACTTTTTCTGTGGCGGGCTGGCACCTGGCCGTAGTCTCAGGGCACTGGCAGCAGCACGGTCCAGCAAGCGTTTCTGGGTGCAGCCATATTCGGCCATAGCTTATTCGGCCATTGTTCAGTGAGGCTGTTCCACAGAGGGGCGGAACAGGTCCACGCCGCAGTCTTCAGAAGTAGGGGGCCAGGGAAAATAGCCGCATCTGAGACAAAACTCGGGAGAGAGGTACTGCCTGGGGCCTGGTCATGGAGAGTGAAAAAGCGGGGAGTGGACGAAAGCTGAAGACAGAGGACAGGTGCACGATTGCTGATCCGGGAGGACAGGGTAGCTGGGTGGCTCATTTTCACCGCTCCTGCGCATGCGCATACGCACCTACAACCACCGCAACAATCCACCCCAGTAGGCTAGCAGCGCCATCTAGTGGAGAGCAGAGCTGTTACACTGAGTTCTGCCCAACTGGGCCAACTTCGCTCTTCAAGAACGCGAGTCTCACTGCCCGCTTCGTTTATGGACTATAAAGCACTATGTAGGCTGACTTCTATGGGAAAACAAAGTAATTTCAGTCCTACTTCAATCTGTTAGCAGGTCCATCTATTCAGTTTCTTTCTTTTTTTTTTTTTTTTTCTTCTTTTTCTGGAATACAGATAGAGAAAAAATTCATTTTTATTTTCAATTTTTATTAAAAGTATTTTTCTTTATTTTTTATTACTATATTATTCACTTTTGTGTAAATTTTTTCAAATTCTATTTTACTTACATCATTTTATTTTGGTCTACTTGAGTGTATTCACGTTTTCAAATTTTCATACGATTTCCTTTTTTTCTTCTTTTCTCTTTTTCTTTTTTTCTCTTTGTTGTTTCTTTTCTTTTGCTTTAATGCAGAAAGAAAAAACTGATTTTTACCTTCAATTTCCATTAAAAATATTTTTCTTTAAATTTTTTACTATATTTTTCGCTTTTATATAATTTTTTTCAAATTCTATTTTACTTCCATATTATTTTAATCTAATACAGTGTATTCAGTTTTTCAAATTTTCAAATGATTTCTTTTTCTCATTTTTTCTTTTTTCTTTTTTCTCTTTTTCATTTCTTTTCTTTTTCTTGAATATAGAAAAAGAAAAAATTCATTTTTATTTTTAATTTTTAATAAAAATATTTTTCTTTAGCTTTTTCTACTATATTCTTTACTTCTGTGTATATTTTTTCAAATTCTAGTTTACATCCATCATCTCATTTTAGTCTACTTCAGTGTATTCATTTTTTCAAATTCTCAAATAATTTACTTTTTTTTTCTTTTTCCACCACTTTTTTTCTCTTATCTATCAAACCACCTTCAACACACACACCAAAACACACCTAGGATCTAACATCATTTATTAAATTTGTGTGTGTGTGTGTGTTTAATTTTTTAATCTTAATATTTTTTTAATTTTAATTTTTTTTAATTTCAATTTTTCTACCTCGTTACTTCCTTTTCTCCCTTCATGATGATGAATGAAGGAATTCACCCCCCAAAAAAAAAGAACACAAAGAAATGACAGCCAGGGATTTAACCAACACACATACAAGCAAGATGTCTGAACCAGAATTTAGAATCACAATAATACGAATACTAGCTAGAGTCAAAAATAGATCAGAATCCCTTTCTGCAGAGATAAAAGAAGTAAAAAATAGCAAGAATGAAATTAAAAATGCTATAACTGAGCTGCAATCACAGATGGATGCAGCGGCAGCAAGGATGGATGAGGCAGAACAGAGAATCAGTGATATAGAGGGCAAACTTATAGAGAATAATGAAGCAGAATAAAAGAGGGAAATTAAGGCAAAAAAGCATCATTTAAGAATTAGAGAAATCAGTGACTCATTAAAAAGGACAAACATCAGAATCATCAGGGTCCCAGAAGAGGAAGAGAGAGAGATAGGGGTAAAAGGGTTCTGTGAGCAAATCATAGCAGAAAACTTTCCTAACCTGGGGAAAGACACAGACATCAAAATCGAGGAAGCACAGAGGACCCCCATTAAATTCAACAAAAACTGACCATCAACAAGGCATATCATAGTCAAATTCACAAAATATTCAGACAAGGAGAGAATCATGAAAGCAGCAAGGGAAAAAAAGTCCCTAATCTACAAGAGAAGACAGATCAGGTTTGCAGCAAACCTATCCACAGAAACTTGGCAGGCCAGAAAGGAGTGGTGGGATATATTCGGTGTGCTGAATCATAAAAATATGCAGGCAAGAATTCTTTATCCAGCAAGGATGTCATTCAAAATAGAAGGAGAGATAAAAAGTTTCCCAAACAAAAATTAAAGGAGTTTGTGACCAGTAAGCCATCCCTGCAAGAAATTTTAAGGGGGACTCTGTGAGGGGAGAGAAGATTAAAAAATATATATAGATAGAGAAATACATACATACATACATACATACATACATACATACATTCTAAAAGCAACAAAGATTAGAAAAGACCAGAGAACACCCCCAGAAACTCCAACTCTACAAGCATCATAATGGCAATAAATTCGTATCTTTCAGTACTCACTCTAAACATCAATGGACTCAATGCTCCAATCAAAAGACATAGGGTAACATAATGGGTAAGAAAACAAGATCCGTCTATATGCTGTTTACAAGAGACCCACTTTAGACCTAAAGACACCTTCCGATTGAAAATAAGGGGATGGAGAACCATCTATCATGCTAAGGTCAACAAAAGAAAGCTGGAGTAGCCATACTTATATCAGACAATCTAGACTTTAAAATAAAGACTGTATCAAGAGATGCAGAAGGGCATTATATCAAAATCAAGGGGTCTATCCACCAAGAAGACCTAACAATTGTAAACATTCATGTTCCAAATGTGATAGCACCCAAATATATAAATCAATTAATCACAAACATAAAGAAACTCATCGATAGTAATACCATCATAGTAGGAGACTTCAACACCCCACTCACAGCAATGGACAGATCATCTAATCAAAAAATCAACAAGAAAACAATGGCTTTGAATGACACACTGGACCAGATGGACTTAACAGATATATTCAGAACAATTCATCCTAAAGCAGCAGAATATACATTCTTCTCCAGTGCACATGGAATGTTCTCCAGAATAGACCATATACTGGGACACAAATCAGCCCTAAGTAAGTACAAAAAGATCAAGATCATACCATGCATATTTTCAGACTACAACGCTATGAAACTCAAAATCAACCACAAGAAAAAATTTGGAAAGGTAACAAATACTAGGAGACTGAAAAACATCCTACTAAAGAATGAATGGAAGTCAATGAAAATGATAACACCACAACCCAAAACATCTGGGATGCAGCAAAGGCAGTCATAAGAGGAAAGTATATAGCAATCCAGGCCTTCCTAAACAAAGAATAAAGATCTCACATACACAGCCTAACTTTACACCTTAAGGAGCTGGAAAAAGAACAGCAAATAAAACCCAAAACCAGAAGAAGGCAGGAAATAATAAAGATTAGAGCAGAAATTAATGCCATTGAAACCAAAACAAAAAACAAACAAACAAACAAACAAACAAACAAAAAACCAGTAGAACAGATCAATGAAACCAGAAGCTGGTTCTTTGAAGGAACTAACAAAATTGATAGACCACTAGCCAGTCTGATCAAAAAGAAAAAGGAAAGGACCCAAATAAATAAAATCAAGAATGAAAGAGGAGAGATCACAACCAACACAGCAGAAATAAAAACAATAATAAGAGAATATTGTGAGCAATTATATGCCAATAAAATGGGCAATCTGGAAGAAATGGACCAATTCCTAGAAATATATACACTACCAAAACTGAAACAGGAAGAAATAGAAAATTTGAACAGACCCATAATCAGTAAGGAAATTGAATTAGTAATCAAAAATCTGCCAAAAACCAAGAGTCCAGGGCCAGATGGCTTTCCAGGGGAGTTCTACCAAACATTTATGGAAGAGTTAACACCTATTCTCCTGACGCTGTTCCAAAAAATAGAAATGGAAGGAAACTTCCACACTCTTTCTATGAAGCCAGCATTACCTTGATTCCAAAACCACACAGAGACCCCAAGAAAAAGGAGAACTATAGACCAATTTCCCTGATGAACATGGATGCAAAAATCCTCAACAAGATATTAGCCAACCAGCTCCAACAATACATTAAAAAATTATTCACCACGACCAAGTGGGATTTATACCTGGGATGCAGGGCTGGTTCAATATCCGCAAAATAATTAACGTGATTCATCACATCAATAAAAGAAAGGACAAGAACCATGTGATCCTCTCAATAGATGCAGAGAAAGCATTTGACAAAATACAGCATCCTTTCTTGATAAAAACCCTCAAGAAAGTAGGGATAGAAGGAGCACACCTGGAGATCATAAAAGCCATAAATGAATGACCCAACATTAATATCATCCCCAATGTGGAAAAACTGAGAGCTTTCCCCCTAAGGTCAGGAATAAGACAGGGATGTCCATCCACACCCACCACTGTTATTCAACATAATACTGGAAGTCTTAGCCTCTGCAATCAGATAATACAAAGAAATAAAAGGCATCCAAATCAGCCAGGAGGTCAAACTTTTACTTCTCACAGATGACATGATATTCTATATGGAAAACCCTAAAGATTCCACCAAAAAACTGCTAGAATTGATTCATTAATTCAGCAAAGTTGCAGGATATAAAATCAATGCACAGAAATCAGTTGCATTAGGCGGCCCCCCCACCCCCACATCGCCGATGAAGGGGGCATGTGGTATACTCCCATGTCGCCAATGAAGGGGTGCAGGACAATGATGAGGGGTACAGGCGACTCACCCCAAGTCGCTGATGAAAGGGGTCAGGTGGTTCCCACCACATAGCCGATGAAGGTACTGCCAAGCTTCCTGAGAGATGGTTGAGTTTTCAGTGTGATCTGACCCTCTGTTTTCAAGTGGTTAACTTGACAATGCTTTACTTCAAATGACCCTGAGAACTAGGAACTTCTTGCAAGTGTTTTTCACATGGGAACATGGAAGCATTTTTTTCCTCAAAGTTTCCTTCTCCCAGGTGAAGAGATGTTGGCTAATTTTATAAAAAATCAGTAGCACAGCTGGGCTTGAAATACAGAGGTCTTGACTCAATGTTTTATACATAATTTGCCACTATTCTCTCTCTCTCTCTCTCTCTCTCTCTCTCTCTCTCTCTCTCTCTGGGGCGATATATGTAATAACTTTAGTCAGAGGCTGGAAAAGTGAATATTTTGTCTGCATATTTAGCAAGATTGATGATTACTGCAATCACATATCTTTCAGAAGCAGTTAAGCTGTTTGTCAGAAGTGACTTATTGTTTTGACTAGTTTTATTAATAACACCAATCATCTCACTTGATCCATTGGTGTCTACAGGCTTAGCCGTAAAGATAGGGTATCTCACGTTATGATTTTGGTCATGTTAAATGATGGAATTTGGCATATCATGTACTACTATGTGAAATAATTTTGTGGAGAACATGGAGGTCCCTGTGGTGTGATTTAGATGAGAAGTGGTTTCTGCCCCCAGTTTGTCTCTCACTGATAAGCCTATTTACCACAATTCCACTATTACTGGTCAGACCATATTTTATAATGTAGGGAAGCTCCTTTTTTATCATCCTCTACCTTAGGACCAGGGATCGAGTTTTTGAGGAAATGGAGGTATGACTCCTTCTGAGCACCACCTGAGATAAGAGCACTAAAGGTATTTAAAATTTTGATGAGGAAAGGAAGTAGATTATGCAATGATGATTACTGGAGACCTGTTTAGGAAGTTTACATGATGATGGTAGCGATTGAGCCTATCAGAATGCAGCATGAAGATATTAGATGCCCAGGGTGTAAGGAAGGGGTGAGCCAGAGGAGGACAAAGAGTTGAGAGAGGAGGAGTGGAAACGTGTGTCCAAGGCAAGACTTTATTCCTGATTTTGCCTATGTCTTTCTTTGTCTATACAGGTTTGGTGTCAAGATTTTTAAATGTGTCCTCAAGAAGCCGACAATTTGAATCCATGTGATTCTTTAATTGTGTGTTGACGTTAAAAAAAATTCTTACTGGAAACACTTTCTAAGGGGAGAGATGCTCTGTTTGCAAAAGAGCACTTGCAACATCTCTAACTTTGGTTCTTTTTCAGTCAAATGGTGACAATAACACCAGCCTGACTGTTTCCCTGGAGGCCCCTGTGACTGGTGGAAGATCCGCTGGCACGGCACGCGTTACAAAACGTGAACTGTAAAGTGTACAACCAGATCCAAAGTCTTAAGTGTAATGTGCAGTGTAGGTTGGAGGCTTTGTGCCTGGACTCTGGGCAGATTACCTACTCTTCAGTACGGGTTTTGCCTCTTTTTACCTGTGTGACATAGGGCAGCTTCAATTTTGTGTGTCTCCGTTCTCTTACCTGTAAAATAATAACACCCATGTCTACATCATGCTGTTGATGTGACGAACAAGGGAGTTCGTGTGCAGGGAGCTTACAGCAGTGCCTCTCATAGAGGGAGTGTCATACTAGCTGTTATGTTGTATGTATGTGTCCCAGCATTGCTGACATAAGTGCCCGGGACTGAGTTGTATGGAAATTTTAAACATCCTTTATTTATGCCTCAAGCAATATAGCTCTTTATTTATCTAAGAAATTCACATTAAGTATAAGTCATTAGTGATAGTTAATAAATGGAACTGTGTTAAACTTGGCAGTTATGTATGAACACCTCTCAGAAGCTTACTTCTCTTGATATTTGAATAAAGAATGTGTTCTCATTAATGTGGACTTACTCAGTTAAGATAAGGTTTGTAGAGTGTTATTGGTCTTGATCATCATGTTTATACCTTAAACTACAGGTATGCAACCCATGACTGCACATTAGAAGCAACTGGATCTCCCAGACCATTTGAGTTGGAAAATTTGGAGGTGGAACTCAGGCATTGGTATTTTTAGAGTTCCCCAAGGTGATTTTATTTATTTATTTTTTTAATGTTTATTTATTTTTGAGACAGAGAGAGACAGAGCATGAATGGGGGAGGGTCAGAGAGAGGGAGACACAGAATCTGAAACAGGCTCCAGGCTCCGAGCTGTCAGCACAGAGTCCGACGTGGGGCTCGAACTCACGGACCGCGAGATCATGACCTGAGCCGAAGTCGGCCGCTTAACCGACTGAGCCACCCAGGCGCCCCCCCCCCCCAAGGTGATTTTAATGTACAGACAGAATAGAAAACCACTGGCCTAGAGAGTTAGTAATTAAGTGTATATCTCTATCATTTAATTGCTGACATTGATATGTAATTTCCTCATATTTAAGTAAATAAAATGACATGGCTATTTACAGACATTTCTTTAAAGGGCGGCCTAGGGTTTCCATTAATTCTGTAGCCTATGGGTGTGTGCCATAAAGCAGAAATGAGAAGCTTGTTTTAAAATTATCAAGGTCACCTGGGTGGCTCAGGTGGTTAAGTGTCCTACTTCGGCTCAGGTCGTGGTCTCACGGTTTGTGAGTTTGAGCCCCCTGTCAGACTCGGTGCTGACAGCTCAGAGCCTAGAACCAGCTTCCTATTCTGTTTATGCCTCTCTCTGCCCCTGCCCCACTCATGCTCTGTCTCTGTCTCTGTCTCTCTCTCTCTCTCAAAAATAAATAAACATTAAAAAACTAAAATTAGCTATGAAGTTTTGTTTGTTTTTGGAAGGATGAAGTGCTGTCAATATTAGCAAACAATATATAAACCCCAGAATGTTAAAGATGAGAGGGACCCTCAAGGCATCTCGTAGAAAGAGGGGTACACTTTGAAGCCAGTCCTGGCTTTTAGTGGCTTATTCACTTCCTACCTTTGTGATCTTGGGTTCTTTACTGAACCAATCTGAGCCTCAACTTCTTGATCTGTAAAATCGAGGTGAGCATGTGCTTTATATGATGATGAGTGTGTTTCATGGGCACACACACGCATGTCTTGCTTCCCTGCCTCCTACCTTGATCCCATCTGGTGCAGATGTCCATGGCAGGGACTGCGTTGCAGCTTCTGCAGGGCCAGCTTCTGGGAACTGCTTCCTCCCACTCCTCGGGGACCACTTCTCTGGCTCTGTTGGGACTGTTTCATGGCTGAATGTTTGGATCCCATGACCTTAAGTGAGCATAACATTTAGTGTGCAAGGGTCAGTACTGCTGGCGAAGCAGAGTGAAGCATTTCATGAGACAGGAGATGAAGGAGATCTTGTGGCCATGTGATGGCAGCCATTGAGTACCTTCTGTCTGCCCCAGATGATCTGTGTGCAGGACCCAGATGGCTGCCTTGTGTCTCCAGCTCTATGTTCTTAGCCATTGCTTCTTGGGGTTGAACAGGAACAATGAGAGGCTCCTATCTCTATCTTAGCTTGGGGTAAGCACAGAAGAATCATAGACCTCTTTTATTGTTGTTGTTGTTTTTATGATAGGAATACTGGATTTCATCTTTTCCCCCACCCTTGTCTCTCCGATCCTTCAGCATTTGGCTATAAAATGATTAGGCCAACTGGTTCTCCTGTTGCCCATTCTTTGTGTCCTAGGAAGGAGATTCATGGTTTCTTATTCTTTGTAAATCTTAAGGCCTCAGGTCTTGATCTCAACTATGGGGCTTCAGTGTCCTTCCCACTTGTAAGCCTGCTTTCTAGGACTATCCTCAATCTTAATTTTCAGAATTCTGCTTCTATAACCATCTCTGGACTGATATGAAGTTTTCATTGGAAATGAAACTGCCATTTTTCTGTTGTTTCCTTTGTCTACTGGAATCAGCACCCTCTTATGATTAACAGTAGTAGGAGCTGTATTGAATTTTTAGGTGGTAAGGATCTCAAAACATCACACTCTTGGGCTGGGTGGTGCGACTTAAATCTTGTGCCCCTCCACTAGATTATGAGACTATTGAGGGTAGAAGCCATGTTTTACAGCCGAGTATCATTGTAACTATCATTTATTATGTATCTACTGTGCACTGAAGACTTTGCTTTATTTCAATTAATCTCCATAAAAATAATGTACACATGAGGAATCTTAGAGAGCTTAAGTAAACTGCCCAAGGTCATGTGGCTTGTGAGTGGATTTTTGAACTCACTTTGATATTAAACCCTTTGTTCTAAAATTGTGTTTCTAAATTCCTTCTGAAAGGAAGGAGCAGATACAGGTAAGAAGAATGGGATTTTGGCCTGTAGAAAGTTGGATGACCTCTTGAGTCAAGACCTCTTGAGTCTTGAGTCAGGACAGGTATGGAGGTATATTCTTAGAGGAGGAGAGAAGGTCTGCATATCTTCAAAGCCCCTGTTTTTCCCATTAATATACTGACCGGCATTGCTGACGTACGTGGACTAAGAATGGACTCTATGACTCTCAAGGCAGAAGTCACCCCCGTGGACGGCTTTGGCCCACACGTGGCTTTTTTATTCAGGTCAAGAGAGACCCCGAGATTACGTGAAGACATCTCTCACCGATAAGAGCCATTGGGTGAGCAATCAGGCAAACTCTGAAGAGGACTCTGTGAATCCATGGTGATGAGATGTTCTGTGCTGAAGTCATCCTTTACTTGCTGACGATGAGAAGATAGTCTCCAATCACCCTCTGTGCTTGCAGTTTAGACCATGAGAATGTGCCCACCAGCTCTGGCAAGCGACAGGAAATATATAAATGCTTTCTGGCATTGGAGCTCTGTTGGATATTCCCAGAGAACGTTTCCCTTTTAATGTAGTTGGAAACTATAAATTTAACTCCTGCTGGGGGGGGAAAAAAAAGTAATGGTTTCACAAAAGAAAAAAGTCAGCTCTTTAAAAGGCTTAACTCCTCGGGGCGCCTGGGTGGCTTGGTCGGTTAAGCGTCTGACTTCGGCTCAGGTCACGATCTCGCGGTCGGTGGGTTTGAGCCCCGCGTAGGGCTCTGTGCTGACAGCTCAGAGCCTGGAGCCTGTTTCAGATTCTGTGTCTCCCTCTCTCTGTGACCCTCCCCCGTTCATGCTCTGTCTCTCTCTGTCTCAAAAATAAATAAACGTTAAAATTTTTTTTTTTTTTTAAAAAGGTTTAACCCCTCTCACAAACATGTGCTTTTTAATGACTGGGAAATTCCTGGTGCAGGGAAAAAAATGTCCTTTTATACAAATGAGGTCATTCTGGTCTTAACTGGCCCTAGGCACTCTAGTTCCTGCGTTCTGTTCCACGTTTTGTGACCAGAGGTTATTGGAAGGGTAATCCCTGTGTGCATAGTCACTGCTTTTAGGGCATGTTGCCAAAGAGAAAGTTATCTTAGCTCACAAGCTTCCCAGCCAGTGCAAGAGGCCCAGCTCCCAGGGGTACCCGGCCAGTGACTGATAATGACTTGGTTTAGCTTGGCCGTGGGTTGAGTTTTTAAAGCACACTTTTCTTGTGCACTGGGATTTTTGTGTCTGCTGCTTCTTTAGATTTCTCAACAGCTCCATTGCTTCTCGATTCAGGAGTGATTTTTCTTGCTTGGGCACATTCTATCCACTGTGCTTTGATTCTGTGCTGAAGAGAAGAAACATCCATGCCAGCATGAGGCCTCCTGTTCATCTTCTTCACCCGGTGTAAATGAAAAACAGCTGTTGAAGGCATTTGCCCTGTACCCATTTCCTTGCACACTTGGAGGCTGATTCCTCCAAAAATTAATTTCTGATTTAGTTCTTACCCCAATTTCTTAATAAAGTCTATGTTCAGGGATCTTCGTGGCTACCTGGGTCAGAAACCTGAAGCCCAGGCTCTGTTGCCTAAATAAGTCTAAGAAAAATTTGTTGACCTGGGAGTAAGAAACTATCTTCAGCTCTCCCAGAAAGGCAAGGATTATACAATTCGGCTGGGAACTAGTTATGTATTTGCTGCAGACCCCATTTTGTTGCCCAGAGTACCTGTGGCCCCTCTTGGAGGCCTCAGCATCCTTGCTTGAAAACTCTCAAGTCCTTGAGGAGGTGAGGCTTGATCTGGGCATGGCCCTTGTTTCTTGAGTCCACCTCCCCTCCACTGCCCTCAAGGCCTCGGTTTTGTTGTAGACAACCACAATAAATGTTGAGTATTGTAATGAACCTAAGGGCTGGTGCAAAAGAATTGGAAAAAATATGGCTAGGAAATGCTATCACCTTTGAAATGCTGGGAAATTCGGGGTAATTGCTGAGTACCTCATATTACTTCCTGTGGAGAAAATACATGGCAAAATGCATAATGGGTTAATATTTTAAAGTGAAAACTTGTAGGAGATAAATCAGAAGCCCCATATCTGCCTCTGATGCTCAGAAGGGGAAAGGCACTGATTTGCTGATAATATATTTTTATTTTTCTTCTTCTTCTCCAGCCTCAGACGATACAGCAGACTCTCCAGAGGACACTGCAG
Source organism: Panthera onca (assembly GCF_046562875.1). Classification (NCBI taxonomy): domain Eukaryota; kingdom Metazoa; phylum Chordata; class Mammalia; order Carnivora; family Felidae; genus Panthera; species Panthera onca. The sequence continues at coordinate 110,396,718 of NC_138348.1, forward strand.
TATTATGAGCACCAAGTTATTGGGTAAGTAAAACAGACTTTGGTCATTATTTGGGGAAAATTAAAGATAATTACTCAAACACAGCTGTTGAGCATGCGCTTTCCTGCCACCCAAGTCAGTCTTTACCAGTGGCTGTGGGGCAGAGATTCCTTGGGACCCCTGGATTGACTTCCTTTGCTTTATTTTTGTTTAATCCTTTTAAATGAAATTCCCTTTTGGTATTGCCTTTCCTTTTTAACTTTTCTTCTTCTTGTGTTCTTTCCATCTTCTCCTCCACTGAATCTCCTAATTGTGCCTTCGTAATACAGTCAGGTTTAATGGTACCAACCTGAGAGGCTTTAAATGGGATTTTAGAATCCTTTAGGAAAGTCGACTCCGAGTCATTATAAGCCTAATAGAGTTCAGGGAGAGGTATTGGTTTAGAGTTCCACATTCCACATTGTTCTTTAATCTTTCTTTCCTTGACATCATTTGCATACGGGGTAATATAAGAAGACAAAATCAAGGAACAGGAACTCAAGGCCTCACCAGCGCATAGAAGTTTAAAGTTACTTTAATCTGTTTTATAAGGGAGGATGACGATGGTAACAGCTAATTGAAGATTAGATGCTATGAATAAATGAGATAATTTCAGTGGGAGTATTCTGTAAATAGAAAGCTCCAGATAAGTGTATGGTTTACTTACAACTGCCTATGGCAGAAAGCAGTTGGAAATGCAGAAGGCTAAATTCACCTTCTGATGCAGTCTAGCTTAAAACAGAGGAGTTAAACTCATTGACATGAAAGACAGTGCATATTTATAATTCACATAGTTAATGTTGTCTCTGAGCTGCCATCATTTATTTGTATAAGATTGTGAGCACTTTTGAGGAGCTAACATTCAAATCCTAGTACCTTTTGAAAGGTCATCAAGCATCATTTAACATTTGGGGCCAATAGTCATTGCCCTGGGGATCGAGACTATATTTGTGGCTAGTAGGATGCACTGTGATTATTTTTTTAAACCAAAACAGAAGAAAAGAAGATTTAGTGGAAACATAATCTCGGTACCTAGTACAATACCATATGTTTTAAGTGCTGGATAATTATGTTAATTGTCATTTCAGAGGGAATTGCTTTGAAACCTTGTCACATGAGTACTCAAAAGTGTGGTACTAGGAGAAACATATTATTTAAACTCGTGAGATGGCTTTTAGTTTGAGGCCATTAGTGACTTTAAATGGTTTACCCTAATGGAGGCAAATGATGTCAAATTAATCTCTCCCCACATATTCTAAAATAAAACTTAATCACTCTCATTGGATTTGCTGCTTCCAAAGTGTGGTATTTGGATCAAATTAGTCAATATACTTGGCACAGTTCCTTGTATGTGGTGAGCACTACAACCTGTTTGCTCTTGTGTTTAGTGTCATTATTATTTTTTGAATTGTATTTAAAAAAATTTTTTTTTAATTTTTGAGGGAGAGAGAGAGAGAGAGAGTGAGTGAGCAGGGGAGGGGCAGACAGAGAGGGAGACATAGAACCCAAAGCAGGCTCCAGACTCTGAGCAGTCAGCACAGAGCCTGATGCAGCCTCAAACCCATGAACCGTGAGATGATGACCTGAGCCAAAGTCAGTCACCTAACCGACCAAGCCACCCAGGAGCCCCTGTTTTTAATATTTTAAAGAAAATACCAGTAACCAAAGACAAATCATTTCGTGGAATTGCAAATGCCCTCTTTTGAAATGAAATGGTAACTGATGAAAGGCTCATTTGTGAACTGAACTTACGTCTTCAGGGCACATTGGAGAGGGAATCTTGTAACTGTGATCAGAGTGGTTACCTAGACTATGTTACCATAATCAGGAGAAAATTCTTTTTTCCATTAGTAAGAGGGAGTTCTCTTTTATCTCAACCACTGCCTCACCTCTCTTGTTCCCTCTGTCCATGTAGACATAGCCTGTGGTTATTCTTGGTTTCCAAATAGTCTTTGGTAGTTCTGTTTCTTAGAGACAGTGTAAGGAAAACCGTGCATGTGTCTCTGATAAAGAGGCATCCTGATGTCCAGTTGTCTCCAAAGAGACCCGTTAACACATTTTCACCTGAGTGGGGGCTGCCTTCTGAGGACTTGGAAGTACCAGTGCCCGCTGCCTTTATTCGTGGGCACGCGAAAAGAAAGGAGATGTTGGTGGCAGTATTGTGACATTGGCCTTTCTTGACTTTGTCTTCCCTCTTCTCTTGGCCCCAGTGTCCCCACCCATCTCTCTTTCTTCCTATTTCTCTTTAATAGTGAAAAAGGAGAGCATCTATTATGACTAACATTTGAATTCAGTATTCACACCTGCCTGTTGTACTTCTTTCAAAGACACAAGGCTTTTTATCTCTAACTGAAAAGGAGTGTGTTTCTTCCAGTTAAAAGGATGTCAGGCAATTGGTAAAAATTGCTGAGTATTAGTTTACATGTTTCCGGCAGAGGGTGAGGTTGGGAGAGCGATGGTTTTCCAAATCTCTGAAATAGGGCTTTGCCCAAGGTTTTTCTTGAAGTAATTCAGCTTTAAGGAGCCTTGAGTTGGGAGGATGAATCCGGATGAATGGTAAGCCCGGGACGAATAATAAGCTAGCCCTCCTGGGGTTTCTTTTTTTCAAAATTGTAATTGCAGTGCAGTTAACATACAGTGTTATGTTAGCTTCAGGTGTAGAATATGCTTATTCTTCACTTCCATATATCACCCTGTGCTCATCACAAGTGCACCCTTCACCTGTTTCATTCATCCCCCACCCACCTCCCTTTGGGGGACCACCAGTGTGTCAGTGTATTCTCTGTAGTCAAGAGTCTATTTCTTGGTTTGTCTCTTTTGTTTTTCCTTTTGCTCATTTGTTTAGTTTCTTAAATCCCACATATGAGTGACATGATATAGTATCTGTCTTTCTCTGACTGATTTCACTTAGCATAACTTTCTAGCTCCATCCTTGTCCAGAAGGGTCCCAGCCCTTCTGTTGTGAATTTCTTAAGTCCCCTCTAATCACTAGCCTCCCAGCCTCCCTTTCTTGTCCTTTAAAACTGCCCTTGGATGGAACTGGAGAGTGTGATGCTAAGTGAAATAAGCCATACAGAGAAAGACAGATACCATATGTTTTCACTCTTATGTGGATCCTGTGAAACTTAACAGAAACCCATGGGGGAGGGGAAGGAAAAAAAAAAAAAAAAGAGGTTAGAGTGGGAGAGAGCCAAAGCATAAGAGACTCTTAAAAACTGACAACAAACTGAGGGTTGATGGGGGGTGGGAGGGAGAGGAGGGTGGGGGATGGGTATTGAGGAGGGCACCTTTTGGGATGAGCACTGGGTGTTGTATGGAAACCAATTTAACAATAAATTTCATGTATTGGAAAAAAAAAAAAGAGTATCATAGCTAACCAAATACTGTTTTATGGATAGAAGCGCTAAGCAGGCCTTCTCAAATAGGAGAGAACTTGAGCAGTACATCACCAACTAACTTCTGTTAAGGAAAAAAACAAACTACATGTTGAAATTTAATTGTTGAAATAATTCAACAAATTATGTAATGAGTTCTTACAGAGAACTCAGAGTGGCAGAAACCTTTATCCAGAAGATTATTAGTGACTCTGCTTAAATCTAGAACTTCTGTAAGAAAAAGTGTGCAACAAGTGATAGCCATAAATCACGTATGTTCTGTTTCCAAAAATAAGGAAGTTATCAGAGCGGAAGTGAGAACTTTGAGATTTCCAAGTCTTTTAATCTGTGGATCAGGTAATGTCTAAAATTAAAATACATAACTGAAAAGTAATAATTGGAACCAGCAACAACAAACTTGTGAGCACAAGAACAGGTTAAAATGAAAATAATATAGTATTAAGGTATAAATTATTTGTACTGTATTTTCTAAAGTTTTTGCAATAAGCTTGTGAGACTTTGACGATTGGAATAAAAACAAGAAAGATTTAAAAAAAATAAAAAAAAATAAAACTGCCCTTGGACCTGCTTTATTTATCAGAACTTCAGGACTACCTGCTGGTCCTTGATGAATTCTTACAAGTAGTTCACAGAAACTCTGAGGCTTTTTTAGTCTCTGAGATGGAGACATGAATGCAGGGAGCAGCTGTTGAAAGGCTCACACAGATGGAGGACGGAAGGGAGGAGCTCGCGAGCCTCTGTCGGGGAGACAGCCTCTCTGTGCCCCAGGAACTTTATCTTTAAACATTTGTTCTAGTCCTCAGCTTGTTCATTCTCTGGTTCACGCAGTTATTCAGAGACCGTTCAGGCTGCAGAAAGGAGGGCTCAAGTTATTCATGCCATGTGGAAAAGCTTCTGCATCCCCACTGTTGCCATGGTGGCTTCTGGCCTGGACACTTAGTCTTGTGCCTCAACGTTGTGTCCACCACAGCAAGGTAACTAATCAGATTAGATTATGTCCCCTTCTCATTTCAGCCCAATGGTTCTCACTTGTTAACGTGCATCAGAATCACCTGTGGGCTTGTTAAAACACAGAGAGCTGGACCTCACCTGCAGGACTCTGACCCCGTGTGTCCCATGCACTCTTGGAGCATTTCTAATGAGTTTCCAGATAATATGCTGACGCTGCTGGGCCAGCTATTAAACTGTGAAATCCTTGCTTTACACCATTTAATGGCTTCCTGTGATAGAGTAAAATCTGAACTTTGCCTGTGATCTGGGCTCTGCTTACCTCTCTGATTCCATCTTCTTCCACTCCCCCTTGTCACTCCCCGCCCTCCCTGCCAGGCGTCTGTGGGCTTCTCAACTCCTGCTTAGCCTCAGGACCTTTGCGCATACCATCCCACTTTCCTGAAATGGCCTGTCCCCAGATGGGTGCGTGGATTACTTTTTTTTTTCTTTTTTAATGTTCAGGTCTCTTTTTAAACATCGTTATCTTCAGAAAAACATGCCATGGCCACCCAATCTAGAGAAGCCCTCCATCCCCCCCTTACATCTCCAACCCATATATTTTGTATTCTATTCCTCTCTGGTATTCCTTTTCATAGAACTTATAATAGCCGATGTTATCTTGTTTATTTATCTAAATTACTTTCTTTTCTGTAATCCCATGCCTCTGTAATTTCTTGGTACATAGGAGGGACTAACATGTTTTTGGGGGGTCATTGGGAAGTGTGAATAAATGAAAAAGTTGCTCCCTGGAGGTATATACATAGAAGTATGTGTCTAGTGGATAAAAGAGTAGATTATGCTTGGAAGGGGGCTTAAAATGAGGGGTAGAAATAATCTCCAAGGTTGATTACAATTGTAGTATCCAAGAGCCTTTCCTGCATAGCATAAATTTTACTGATTTATTTGCTTAGTTTCTCCTTTATGCTTAATGTTCTACCACTGTGTGTCAGTCTTACTTTGTCGTAAGTTTCTTATTTTTAAATTTTTTAATATAAACTCTGCACAAGCACACTCACCTGTCCATACAGCACAGTCTTCTTCCCTCAATATGAGGAAAAGGGGCACTGAGTGTACATCTTTGTATTAGTCTTTCTGTAACTCCAGCTTCTAGGGGCTGGACTCACTTCTTGGACAGTGTGGTGGAAGGAACAATCAGAACCAGAAGGGGTAAGTAGGGGACAGGCCGGGATCGCCGTCAGAATTGAAAGGCACCCCAGATTGAGGAAAGTCTGCTTTATGATGACTTTCTCCCTCTGATGTCATTGTTGCCATTATGTTGTGTTCCTCCTGGTCTCTGAGCAGAGGGCTGAGAAAATGCTTTGGGAGGAGACCTACCACATACCAGGTTTCCTAGATTTAAAGTCTGATTCTGCCTTTGAATGCTTTAGGGCACATTATGTAACAAAAATGGGCCTCAGTTTTCTCATTTTTAAAGTGGTAATAACATACTGATGTCCAGAGTGCCACCCCCAGCCTCTCTCCTCACGTTTGTGCTTCATGACTCCCCCTGGTCTGTAACTCACCAAAGTGGATTACCATGACAGTGCTGACAAGGCAGAGATTTCTTTTTTTTTTTTTATTTTTTTTATTTTGTAAAATTTACACCCGAATTAGTTAGCATATAGTGCAACAATGATTTCAGGAGTAGATTCCTTAGTGCCTCTTACCCATTTAGCCCATCCCCCCTCCCACAACCCCTCCAGTAACCCTGTTTTTCCTCCATATTTATGAGTCTCTTCTGTTTTGTCCCCCTCCCTGGTTTTATATTATTTTTGTTTCCCTTTCCTTATGTTCATCTGTTTTGTCTCTTAAAGTCTTCATATGAGTGAAACCGTATGATTTTTGTCTTTCTCTGACTAATTTCACTTAGCATAATACCCTCCAGTTCCATCCACTTAGTTGAAAATGGCAAGATTTCATGCTTTTTGATTTCTGAGTACTACTCCATTGTGTATATATACCACATCTTCTTTATCCATTCATCCATCGATGGACATTTGGGCTCTTTCCATACTTTGGCTATTGTTAATAGTGCTGCTATAAACATGGGGAGGTGCATATGTCCCTTCGAAACAGCACACCTCTATCCTGTGGATAAATCCCTAGTAGTGCAACTGCTGGGTCATAGGGTAGTTCTATTTTTAGTTTTTTGAGGAACCTCCATACTGTCTTCCAGAGTGGCTGCACCAGCTTCCATTCCCATCAACAATGCAAAAGAGATCCCATTTCTCCACATCCTTGCCAACATATGTTTTTGCCTGAGTTGTTAGTGTTAGCCATTCTGACAGGTGTGAGGTGGTATCTGAGTGTGGTTTTGATTTGTATTTCCCTGATGATGAGTGATGTTGAGCGTTTTTTCATGTGTCAATTGGCTATCTGGATGTTTTCTTTGGAGAAGTGTCCATTCATGTCTTTTGCCCATTTGTTCTCTGGAATATTTGTTTTTTTGGCTGTTGAGTTTGATAAGTTCTTTCTAGATTTTGGATACTAACCCTTTATCTGATATGTCATTTGCAAATATCATCTCCCATTCTGTCAGTTGCCTTTTAGTTTTGCTGATTGTTTCCTTCGCTGTGTTGTAGACTTTTATTTTGATGAGGTCCCAGTAGTTCATTTTTGCATTTGTTTCCCTTGCCTCCAGAGATGTGTTGAGTAAGAAGTTGCTGTGGGCAAGATCAGAGAGGATTTTGCTTGCTTTCTCCTCGAGGATTTTGATGGCTTCCTGTCTTACATTTAGGTCTTTCATCCATTTTGAGTTTATTTTTGTGTATGTTGCAAGAAAGTGGTCAGGTTCATTCTTCTGCATGTTGCTATCCACTTTTCCCAGCACCACTTGCTGAAGAGACTGTCTTTATTCCATTGCATATTCTTTCCTGCTTTGTCAAAGATTAGTTGGCCATACGTTTTTGGTTCAATTTTGGGTTCACTATTCTGTTCCATTGATCTGAGTGTCTGTTCTTATGCCAGTACCATACTATCTTGGTGATTACAGCTTTGCAGTATAGCTTGATGTCTGGGATTGTGATGCCTCCTGCTTTGGTTTTGTTTTTCAAGATTGCTTTGGCTCTTCCAGGTCTTTTCTGGTTCCATACAAATTTTATGATTATTTGTTCTAGCTCTATGAAGAATGCTGGTGTTACTTTGATAGGGATTGCATTGAATATGTAGATTGCTTTGGATAGTACCAACATTTTTTTTTCTGTGATAAACTATTTTTCTACCTCAGTTGCTTAAAGGGGGAGAAAAATAAAACATCATTAGGGAGAAGCACAGATAAACTATTTACAGAGATGAAGAAAATTCACAATGGCTGTAACGTCTGCAAGGCAAGAATACTAGGACAAGTTCACCAAAGCAAAGCAATTCATAGCAAAACAAAATACAGGGTGGGGGAGGGGGAGTCATACAGATATGTTTAAAAAAAATAGCACTCATGAAAAAGCCTGCAGGAAAATCAAAGGAGGCTAACCAATTATTACATCAAGCATCTTTAATGAGATGAGCAAAACTACACAGGTTGGTTCTCAAGGACAGTGACATTCAAACAGATGGATCTGCTCACATAAAAAAATATCCAGTGGAAACATGTCGGTCATTTCTCACAAACTATGCGCATAAACAAAGGGACGACTCTTGAAGGTCCTGCTGTGCTGTACTTCAATCTAAGAGAGTGGGGGTATTTTATTTCAAGTGCAGAAATGGAGGGGATCAGAATCATGGGAAAAGCAAGCCCTTCTGGGGAGGTGACCATCAGGGGTGCCAATCAGATCAGAAGAGACCCTCTGTGTTCTGTCCCCTCCTATGTCAGTGGGCCAAGGGGCCATGATGCCAACAGGGAATTTAAGGCCAGGGTGGGCAGGGAGGTGAGAATGGGGGTTCTGGGGAAGGAGGGGCCCGGCATGGATCTGTGCCCACAGTGCCCGACACACAGCAGTGCCCAGGTGACTCCGCTGTCCCTTCTCAAAGACAGATGTACATAAGTTATTGGCAATAGCCACGGATGGACTGGCCCCCAAAGACAAAAACAACCAGATAATGCTGGTTTTTGAGATATAGTTTTTCTTCCAGATTCAGTTCAATTAGTATTTACAGGAATAGGGTGTGTGTGTGTGTGTGTGTGTGTGTGTGTGTGTGTGTGTGTGTTCACTTTTGGTAATGTCCACTACAGGACATAGGTGCTCCAAGTCACAAATCCTCAACCCCCGTGAGCCATCAGCACTAAAAGCCCACCCCAAGGAATGCCCCAAAAAACTTATTTGGTCAATATTCAAAGTAATTTTATTCCTGTTTCCTGGACTCCCCTGAGGAGGCTCTACAAAGTTTGTAAGAAGTTTCCCTCTGGTCCTGTTACATTCCAGGTGAGGGTGGGAGGTTGGGGTAAGTAGGAAGAATGTTCACGCTGGGTACAAGAAGCAAAATGCCAGGAGACTGCACAAGAAAAAAAATTTCTTTTTAAACTGACTGAAGCAATGAGGACATGAGTCTTTTCTGAGAATTAAAAAAGAGTAAAAGAACATTGGTTCAAATGGGCAGCTAAGACACTCTCAGCAGGCATGGACAGTGGCGGGGCTGGCCCCGACCGGGACTGTGTTCTCTGTCTAGTAATGGTAGCAAACCCCACTTTGTTATGCCTCTCTTAAGATCTAGTTGATAAAAATTATGTGAAATTTATGTGAATCTTGTGAAATCGGCAAATAGTCTGGGAACTGACAGTCATAGCTAGGAGCAAATACAGGGTAGCCATGGCCATAGATAGTCACAAAGTTGGGGTAGCCTAGCATTCCCATGCCAAGCATGAATGCGTCCATGGTGTAAGGCAGTCCCCGGGCCTGGCCTCTTGTCCCCGGTGGGAACATAACTTCCCTAGGCTGAGCTTTCTTACATTCCACCATTTTATTATTGATTTCATGGAAATGAATCCCACAGACTTTTTCTACATCTTCATTCTCAAACGTAACAAAGCCAAACCCTCTGAGCCTTTTGGTCATCTTATCAAACATCAGCATTGCATCCTCCATCTTGCCAAACTGCTCAAAGTACTGTTTTATGTCCTCCACCACCATGTTCGCAGATAATCCGCCTACGAATATCTTCTTTGTTCTTGTGACCATCTTGGGTTGTGCCCCACGAGGAAATGCAACTTTGGGGTCGATCATCTTGGAATCGAACTCATGGTGGGTCTGACTTAATACTTCATCTACACTTGCTGGGTCTGCGAACGTGACGAAACCGGACTCGGGAGCATTTCCTAGTGGGATCTCTAATGACCATACGTTCTCTAATTTCTCCAAATTTGCTAAAATAGTCTCTAAGGCTATCTGGTGACGTCTGCCAGCTCAGTCAATCGATAAACATGTCACCGGGGTCGTGCTGGGAGTTGTGGGCACTGCCGGAGGTGCCTTGGCTCCCATTTGCCTCCATAGTTGAGCCCCCCCCCGCCCCCCACCCCCAAAAAACCGAGCCCCACAGGGATCGGAGCAGAGCCGCAGCTGGCTACCAGCGCGAGATCTCCCGCTCCCTCCTCCCCCTCCTCCTCCTCCCTTCCTTGGGCTCCTCCCAATCTCTCAGCCAGTGACGGAGCACAGGAAGCCACACACGTGGGCTCCACTGAGCTCAGCCTGGCTGCTCCACATACCCCCCCCATCCCCACCTCTCCCCCTCCTCCTCCTCACCCCCATCTGGGTAGTATCAACACTTTAACAATATTTGTTCTTCCTATCCAGGAGCATGGAATATTTTTCCATTTTTTTGTGTGTCTTCTTCAATTTCTTTCATAAGCTTTATACAGTTTTCAGTGTATAGATTTTTCACCTCTTTGGTTAGATTTATTCCTAGATATTTTATGCTTTTTGGTGCAACTGTAAATGGGATCAATTCCTTGATTTCTCTTTCTGTGCCTTCATTGTTGGTGAATAGGACTGCAACCGATTTCTGTGCATTGCTTTTATATCCTGAAACTTTGCTGAATTCATGAACCAATTCTCGCAGTTTTTTGGTGGAATCTTTTGGGTTTTCCATATAGAGTATCATGTCATCTGCGAAGAGTGAAAGTTTGTCCTCCTCCTGGCCGATTTGGATGCCTTTTATTTCTTTGTGTTGTCTGATTGCAGAGGCTAAGACTTCCAATACTATGTTGAATAACAGTGGCGAGAGTGGACATCCCTGTCTTGTTCCTGATCTTAGGGGGAAAGCTCTCAGTTTTTCCCCATCGAGGATGATATTAGCGTTGGGTCGTTCATATAAGGCTTTTATGATCTCCAGGTGTGCTCCTTCTAACCCTACTTTCTTGAGTGTTTTTAATCAAGAAAGGATGCTGTATTTTGACAAATACAAAATTTCTTTCTCTGCATCTATTGAGAGGATCATATGGTTTTTGTCCTTTCTTTTATTGATGTGATGAATCACGTTAATTATTTTGCGGATATTGAACCAGCCCTGCATCCCAGATATAAATCCCACTTGGGTGTGGTGAATAATTTTTTTAATGTATTGTTGGATCCGGTTGGCTACTAATCTTGTTGAGAATTTTTGCATCCATGTTCATCAGGGAAATTGGTCTATAGTTTTCCTTTTTTGTGGCATCCCTGTCTGGTTTTGGAATCAAAGTAATGTTGGCTTCATAGAAAGAGTTTGGAAGTTTTCCTTCCATTTCTAGTTTTTGGAACAGTTTCAAGAGAATAGGTGTTAAGTCTTCCTTAAATGTTTGGTAGAATGCCCCTGGAAAGCCATCTGGCCCTGGACTCTTGGTTTTTGGCAGATTTTTTATTACTAACTCAATTTCCTTACTGGTTATGGGTCTGTTCAAATTTTCTATTTCTTCCTGTTTCAGTTTTGATAGTGTATATGTTTCTAGGAATTTGTCCATTTCTTCCAGATTACCCATTTTATTGGCATATAATTGCTCATAATATTCTCATATTATTGTTTTTATTTCTGTTGTGTTGGTTGTGATTTTGCTTCTTTCTTTCGTGATTTTATTTGGGTCCTTTCCTTTTTCTTCTTGATCAAACTGGCTATTGGTTTATCAATTTTGTTAATTCTTTCAAAGAACCACCTTATGGTTTCATTGATCTGTTCTACTGGTTTGTTTGGTTTTTTTTTTGTTTTTTTGTTTTTTTTTTTTTTTTTTTTGGTTTTGAGAGCATTAATTTCTGCTCTAATCTTTATTATTTCCTGTCTTCTGCTGGTTTTGGGTTTAATTTGCTGTTCTTTTTCCAAGTCTTTAAGGTGTATGGTTAGGTTATGTATGTGAGATCTTTCTTCCTTCTTTAGGAAGGCGTGGATTGCTATATACTTTCCTCTTAAGACTGCCTTTGCTGCATCCCAGAAGTTTTGAGTTGTGGTGTTATCATTTTCATTGACTTCTGTACACTTTTTAATTTCCTCTTTAACTGCTTGGTTAGCCCATTCATTCCTTAGTAGGATGTTCTTCAGTCTCCAAGTATTTGTTACCTTTCCAAATTTTTTCTTGTGGTTGATTTCGAGCTTCATAGCGTTGTGATCTGAAAATATGCATGGTATAATCTCAATCTTTCTGTACTTACTTAGGGCTGATTTGTCTCGGTATATGGTCTATTCTGGAGAACGTTCCATGTGCACTGGAGAAGAATGTATATTCTGCTGCTTTAGGATGAAATGTTCTGAATATATCTGTTAAGTCCATCTGGTCCAGTGTGTCATTCAAAGCCATTGTTTTCTTGTTGATTTTTTGATTAGATGATCTGTCCATTGCTGTGAGTGGGGTGTTGAAGTCTCCTACTATGATGGTATTACTATCGATGAGTTTCTTTATGTTTGTGATTAATTGATTTATATATTTGGGTGCTATCACATTTGGAACATGAATGTTTACAATTGTTAGGTCTTCTTGGTGGATAGACCCCTTGATTTTGATATAATGCCCTTCTGCATCTCTTGATACAGTCTTTATTTTAAAGTCTAGATTGTCTGATATAAGTATGGCTACTCCAGATTTCTTTTGTTGACCATTAGCATGATAGATGGTTCTCCATCCCCTTATTTTCAATCGGAAGGTGTCTTTAGGTCTAAAGTGGGTCTCTTGTAAACAGCATATAGATGGATCTTGTTTTCTTATCCATTCTGTTACCCTATGTCTTTTGATTGGAGCATTGAGTCCATTGATGTTTAGGGTGAGCACTGAAAGATATGAATTTATTGCCATTATGACGCTTGTAGAGTTGGAGTTTCTGGTGGTATTCTCTGGTCTTTTCTAATCTTTATTGCTTTTAATTTATATATATATATATATATATATATATATATATATAATTTTTTTTAATCTTCTCTTCCCTCACAGAGTCCCCCTTAAAATTTCTTGTAGGACTGGTTTACTGGCCACAAAATCCTTTAATTTTTGTTTGGGAAACTTTTTATCTCTCCTTCTATTTTGAATGACATCCTTGCTGGATAAAGAATTCTTGACTGCATATTTTTCTGATTCAGCACACTGAATATATTCTGCCCCTCCTTTCTGGCCTGCCAAGTTTCTGTGGATAGTTCTGCTGCAAACCTGATCTGTCTTTCCTTGTAGGTTAGGGACTGTTTTTCCCTTGCTGCTTTCATGATTCTCTCCTTGTCTGAATATTTTGTGAATTTGACTATGATATGCCTTGTTGATGGTCAGTTTTTGTTGAATCTAATGTGGTCCTCTGTGATTCCTGGATTTTGATGTCTGTGTCTTTCCCCAGGTTAGCAAAGTTTTCTGCTATGATTTGCTCACAGAACCCTTCTACCCCTCTCTCTCTCTCTTCCTCTTCTGGGACCCCGATGATTCTGATGTTCCTTTTTAATGACTCACTGATTTCTCTAATTCTTAAATCATGCTTTTTTGCCTTATTCTCCCTCTTTTTTTCTGCTTCATTATTCTCTATAAGTTTGCCCTCTATATCATTGATTCTCTGTTCTGCCTCATTCATCCTTACCACCACGGCATCCATCCGTGATTGCAGCCCAGTTTTAGCATTTTTAATATCATTCTTGCTATTTTTTACTTCTTTTATCTCTGCAGAAAGGGATTCTAATCTATTTTTGACTCCAGCTAGTATTCTTATTATTGTGATTCTAAATTCTGGTTCAGACATCTTGCTTGTATGTGTGTTGGTTAAATCCCTGGCTGTCGTTTCTTCGTGTTATTTCTTTTGGGGAAATTCCTTCATTTTGTTATTTTGAAGGGAGAAAAGGAAGTAATGAGGTAGAAACATTAAAATTTAAAAAATAAATTAAAAAATATTAAAATTAAAAAAATTTAACACACACACACACACACAAATTGAATAAATGATGCAAGATCCTAGGTGTGTTTTGGTCTATGTGTTGAAAGTGGTTTGACAGATTAGATTAAAAAAAGGGGTGGAAAAAGAAAAAAAAAAGGAAATTTTTTGAGAATTTGAAAAAATGAATACACTGAAGTGGACTAAAATAAGATGATGGAGGTACACTAGAATTTGAAAAAATATACACAGAAGTAAAGAATATAGTAGAAAAAAAACTAAAGAAAAATATTTTTATTAAAAATTAAAAATAAATGTAAAATTTTTCATTTTCTGTTTAAGAAAAAAGAAGAGAAAATAAAAAGAGGAAAAAGATAAAGAAAAAAAGGAAAAAAGAAATCATGAAAATTTGAAAAAATACACTGTATTAGACTAAAATAAAATTATGGAAATAAAATAGAATTAGAAAAAAAATTACATAAAAGCAAAAAATATAGTAATGAAAATTAAATAAGAATATTTTAATAGAAATTGAAAATAAAAATGAAGTATTCCTCTTTGTCCATTCAAGAAAAAGAAAAGAATTGAAAAAGAGAAAAAAAGAAAAAGAAAGAAAAAAAAAGGAAATTGCTTAAAATTTTTAAAAGGTGAATACACTGAATTAGACTAAAATAAAATTATGGAAGTAAAGTAGAATTTGAAAAAATTTACACAAAAGTAAAAAATATAATAAAAATTAAAGAAAGATACTTTTAATAAAAATTGAAAGTAAAAATGAATTATTTCTCTTTCTCTATTCAAGAAAAAGTAAAGGATTGTAAAAGAGAAAAAGGAAAAAGAAATAAAATTGAATAGATGAACCTGCTAACAGATTGAAGTAGGACTGAAATTGCTTCATTTTCTCCTAAAAGTCAGTCTATGTAAGTCTTTATAGTCCATAAATTAAGCTAGCGGTGAGACTTGTTTCTTGAAGAGCAAGGTTGGCCCAGTTGGGCAGGGCTCAGTGTAATGGCTCAGTTCTCTGCTAGATGGTGTTGCTAGCCTACTGAGGTGGATTGTTGTGGAGGTCGTAGGTGGGCATGCGCAGAAGCAGTGAAAATGGCGCTACCCAGCTACCCAGTCTGTTCTCCAGGATCAGCAGTTGTGCACGCATCCTCTGTCTTCAGCTTTTGCCCACTCCCTGCTTTTTCACTCTCTGTACCAGACCCCAGGCAGTACCTCTCTCCCAAGTTTTGTCTCAGATGCGGCTGTTTTCTCTGGCCCCTTATTTCTGAAGGACTGCATCTTTGACCCATTCCAGCCCTCTGTGGGAGGGTCTCACTGAGCAATGGCCGAATGAGTAGTGGCCAAATATCGGCAACACCCAGAAACGCCCACTGAACCCTATTGTTGCCTGTGCCCCAAGACTTCGGCCAGCTGCCACCTGGCCCCAGAAAATGTTTGGGAGATAGTGTAGCAGCAGTGTTTCAGGGATGACGGAAAATCACAACACACATCTGGCATCAGGCTTTACCCTTAATGAACTTGCCCCAGCACCAGCGAATGTGGCCACCTTCTGGGGTCTGTTGGGACCAGGTGGCTTCAACAGTCTCTACCAAATGTTCTTCCAGCAGTGGAACCGCTTTTCCCCATGTGGCCCAAGAACCTCCTGGACCCCACTCTGTTCCTGGGGATTTGCCCTTCCCACCAGAGCACTGCCAGGTATCGAGGTGTAGAGCTGCAGCCTTTGTGCTCCCCTTGTTTACAGTCTTAATGGAATTTAAACACTCTCCTTTCTCCTTTCTCCCTGTTTAGTTTAGTCCCTGCGACTGTTTCCAATTTTCCACTTTCTCTCCAGCTACTTTTGGGGAGGGGTACTTTTCCTGTATTCTCCCCCCTTCCCCAGTTTCCATCCTCTCTCTGTCCACAAAAGTGATTCCCTACCTTTTGCAGCTTCTCACTCCCCAAGTTCATTTCTCCGCACCATGTACCTGCTGAATTCTGTGGTTCAGGTTGTGCAGATTGTTGTGTTAATCCTCCAATCAGTTTTCTAGTTGTGTAGGGTGGTTTAGTGTTGGTCTGGCTGTATTTCATGGACAGGAGACACACAAAAAACTTCCATGCTGTTCCGCCATCTTGGCTCTTCCCCTGAATATAGCTTTTCTAACTATAAAGAGACATGGTTCTTTTTACCAGGTCACATTTTTTTGTTTCTAAAAATACCAATTTTAGCACATCTCCTGTTTAAAAGAACCATCTCTGTTTCTTTCTTAGTAAAGAAAAGATAAGGAAAGGAAAGAAAAGGCAACTTGGTGTGTGTGTGTGTGTGTGTGTGTGTGTGTGTTTGTGTGTGCATGTATTGCCATAAACTACTGTATGTGTGTATATGTATATATATATATATATATATATATATATATATATATATACATATATATGCATACTGTATTATATACATATAGTACCCTCATATACATACATACATGTATACATACATACATATATACACATATATATGTACACATATTTACATACTGTATTATATACATATAGTACCCTCTTATGCATACACACACACACACATATACATACATACATACATACATACATAACTTTGGCCAACTCCTTGAACTAAAAGACATTTTACAAATAACTTTGGCTAATGATGATTCTGGCTATAAATGTATTTTCTTATGAAGATAGAAAACAAATAAGGGTCTAGAGAACAAGGGTTTTGAACTGATAAAAATGGGAGGAACCTAAATTATCCTTCTATTACAGCACATTTCATGGTGTGCTTCCGAATCGTCTCCAGGTCTTTCTCTCCACCTTGACTGTGGGTATCTAGTGGTTAGGTGCTATATTAGTCCTTTGTAACCACACCAATAAGGCAGGGAACCTGGAAGGGTAGGTATTGTTTGAAAGAAGTATTGTTTGAAGGACAAAGGCTGAGGAACTGTTCCAGAGGAAGGAAAGCTAAAGATACAAGACAAATGCAGTGAATAATCCTGTATTGGATCCTGTGCTAGGAAGGAGCCATGAAGAACATTACTGGGCCAATAAACGGAATTGGAATATGGAGTGTGGATTAGATAATATTGTACCAAAGTTAAATTTCCTCATCTTCAAAACTGTACTGTGGTTTTGTAAGGGAACATCCTTGTTCGTAGGAAATATGCACTGATGTATTTAGGGAAGGACCTTTGCCACTTAATTCTCAAATTGTGTGTGTGTGTGTGTGTGTGTGTGTGTGTGTGTGTGTGTGACAGAGAGAGAGAGAATGAGAATAAAACAGAAGGGATAAATTTCTAACAAATTGATGAATCTTTATAAAAGAAAATGGGAGTTTTTGGTACTATTGGTACTATTTGGTACTATTCCTACTATTCCTACTTTGGTACTATTTGCTACTATCCTCTAAGTTTGAAATTATATCAAAATCAAATAGTTCTAAAAGCTGTTGAATAAAATGATAATTAAGATAGGTAAGCCCAAAAGGACTTTGTATTTCTACTTGGTGGTAGCCCCAATTAAGAAAAAAATCCAAACCTAAACTAAAACACATGAATAAGAGCTTGTAGTCTATTTTTATATTTAAGTGTGTTTTTCCCCCAACGTCACTCATGAAAGCACCAAATTTTATACATGTAATGAGTGTCCAGAGTAGAGCCCATCTATGAGGTGTATTTCCTCCAGTTCTGTGGTCTTGCTTATTAATCTGTTGCAGTGCTAAGGACCTTGAAGATGAAATTAGAATAGTGTCTGAACATAATCCCACTCCATTTATCTAATACTGCAGGGAACTGGTCTCAGAGCAGGTGATTCATGCCTCTAGTGATAGGAAGGGTGCCTGGGTGGCTCAGTTGGTTAAGTGACCAACTTCAGGTCAGGTCATGATGTTATAGTTCGGTTCATAGGTTCAAGCCCCACATTGGGCTCTGTGCTGACAGCTCAGAGCCTGGAGCCTGCTTCAGATACTGTGTCTCCCTCTCTCTCTGCCCCTTGCCCACTCGTGCTCTGTCTCTGTCTCAAAAATAAACATTGAAAAAACATAACAAATAAATACCCATGGTAAATGACTTTTCACAGTCTGTCATCAGTGATTAGATACTATTGCAATGTGCTATTAAAGTGTTTCTGTGTTTAGGTGCTTTCTGCCTCTGTCTACAGCAGCATGTACAGTTAGTTAAACAGAATCTTCACCTTAAGCAGGACATCATGCTAAGTAGCTGTTTAGTGTTTCAACTGAGCTAATAGTTTAGAGTGAACTATTTAAAGGTGATTAAAACCCCTGTGACAATTACCACACATAGTTAAAATGACCACGGCTCACTTGTTGCAATTCATAGTGGGTCAGAGCATCTGGCACATGCTTGATACTCATTTTCTTTCTTGTTGGACAGATGGAATACTTTTCAAGAACTATATCCATTTTTTAAAGTTTATTTTATTTTAGAGACAGAGAGACAGAAACAGAGTATGAGTGGGGGAGGGGGAAGAGAGGGAGACACAGAATCCAAAGCAGGCTGACAAAGTTGTGCTGACAGCTCAGAGCCTGGCGCGGGGCTCAAACTCACGAACTGTGAGACCATGACCTGAGCTGAAGTCAGATGCTTAATCGACTGAGCCACCCAGGTACCCTAAGAACCATATCCATTTTAAATGCATCTCTGTGTAATTCTTTAAAGCCCTAATTGTTGTATAGAAATAATGGGATTTAAGTGAATTATACTCAAATTTCAAACTTGTATAGGATCAGAAGCCAACATACAAGGCAGATAAATGTCATTTCATGTCTCCCTACGTATTCTTAACCACCCCCCTCCAATCTGACGTCCACACATGCATTTTCATGTTGTGACATACTTGACAATCTTGATCCTTAGGGGGCACAATTTTTAATTAAATGGTGGGCTGAATCTAGTTACTGATGGGAGGCAGAAATTTAAGTAACAGCGGTATTCACAAACCAGTATGGCTGCTTCCACTTTAGTATGCAAGAAAAATAGGGATTTGGGGGATAGAGTATATCTTACCACAAACAGGCTTGCCTGCTCTTGGTTTCATTCTTGTCTTATTTATCTATGTATTTGGATCATTCTCATAAGTCAAACAGGGATGTTAGTAAGTTTCACTGTTGGCTCAGTTCTCCTGGCAACAGAATTGTAGTTTATTGGCTCACTGTTTTAAAAGAAGATCGCCCACCTTGCAAGGTTTGCACTTGCAACAAGGTGGCCATGGTCACAAAGCTTAAAAAAAAAAAAAAAAAAAAAACAGTATATCTCTTTGCCTTCTAGGGCACCAGGCCAACCATTTCATTGTCACTGGGATAGAAAAAGCAAACTCTGTTGACCATTGACATCCTTCTGGAAGCTAGAAAGGAAATAGCAATCAATATTCTGGCAAGTCCTGGGAATGGACTGAGGAGAGAAAAGCCAGGGGTTTTTTTTGGTTTGTTTGTTTTTTTGTTTTTGTTTTTGTTTTTTCTTTCATTTATGACTTTCTCTACACCACACTAAATAAGTGCTTTGGAAAGAATGGTTTTTTTTTAATTTACATCCAAATTAGTTAGCATATAGTGAAACAGTGATTTCAAGAGTAGATTCCTTAATGCCCCTTACCCATTTAGCCCATCCCCCCTCCCACAACCCCTCCAGTAAGCCTCAGTTTGTTCTACATATTTATGAGTCTCTTCTGTTTTGTCCCCTTCCCTGGTTTTATATTATGTTTGTTTCCCTTCCCTTGTGTTCATGTGTTTTGTCTCTTAAAGTCCTCATATGAGTGAAATCATATGATTTTTGTCTTTCTCTGACTGAGTAATTTCACATAGCATAATATGGTCCAGTTCCATCCATGTAGTTGCAAATGGCAAGATTTCAAGCTTTTTGATTGCCGAGTAATACTCCATCATATATATATATATACCACATCTTCTTTATCCATTGATCCATCGATGGACATTTGGGCTCTTTCCATACTTTGGCTATTGTGGATAGTGCTGCTATAAACATGGGGGTGCATGTGTCCCTTCAAAACAGCACACCTGTATCCCATAGATAAATGCCTAGTAGTGCAATTATGGGTCGTAGGGTAGTTCTATTTTTAGTTTTTTGAGGAACCTCCATACTGTTTTCCAGAGTGGCTGCACAAGCTTGAATTCCCAGGCATCTTTTGTTGACTGAAAGTTCAAGATCTTACAGCTCTGTAATATCTTCTTCCTGTCAAGTACTAGATTTGGTTGACCTTTGGATAATGCTTTTTTGTTTGCTTTCAAATATTAACAAAGATTTCTCATAGAACCTTTAGTTTTCTTTAGGAGTTAAGGAGTAATAGGGCAGGGATAAACGTTTATAGGAAAATGAAGAGCTCTGAATACAGACATTTTTGTTTTATATCTCCTTTGGGTCAAGTGGCCCCTAAACTGACCTATTAAGCTATCTATAGGAAGAAATTAAGCCTTTGGTCTGTTTTCTTCCTTTTGCACCTTCTATGTCCCATTGTTTTTCTTCTATCCCCTCAAAAACAGGTAGAGTGTCCCCTTCTTTGCCCTCCTATGCTCTCTTGTGATAACCCCAGGGAGGGTCTGAGTGATAGGACATGAGTTGGATAGTAGGGCATGCTCACAAGGTACTGATGAGGTCAGACTAATTTGAGAAACGATTCTTGTTGGGACATTTTAAGAGACAAGAACAGGAGATGATTCTTAGGTTATGTCTCCAGGATCTGCCATTGCATCTCAGAGGTAGACTGTACTCAGCTTACTGTCTTCATTCCTCATCTGCCCCAAATTTAAAGATAGGGGTTTTCACTAAAATCCAGTCTTTGGCATTCTTTTGCATGAATTTGTTGTATGTGTCCTATTGTGATAATGACAAACTTGGCTTACTGGTTTTTGGTTGACAAAGTGCTTTTATTAGCAATTATTTTATTCCTCCTTAAATTCTCCTCATTGGTCCCTCTGCTAAGTTGTGCATAAAAGAGGATCTAACACATACCCATGTGGGCTCTCCCTGTTACCACCACCATCACTTTTGCTTTGGAATGGGAATAATTTAAGAACTTAAAGCCACGGACTTATTAGTATCCATTCCATATTTTCTGCATTATCTACATTTCTATATTAATGAGCCCCCTCATGTTTCAGTTAAAATTTAAAGCAACCTAAATATTCATTTATTCATTCACACATCTACTGAACAAATATTTATTGTACACTGGGTACCTTGTATAGGCTCTGATTTACTCAGCCAAGTATAATGGAATGCTATATAAGTTCATTATAGAGCATTCTGTTATCTTTTTCTCTTTCGGCTTCTGAAGCATTCTGTTCGGAGCCTTGGGTCAAAGACACTATAATGTAGAACATAATCTGCCCCGATTCCTTAGTGTATCTTCCTATTAAACTTAGGTGTGCCATATTACAACCTATAAACCTTTAGTATCAGTAGATTGAAACCTTCCCATCCTCTTGGTAATGGCCCACACCTTAGATTTTTTTGAAGAAATAATTCAAAACAAGAAGAAGAATCTTTAAATAATGGCTCGATGGCGTTTATTGAATGCTCTTTATAATGACAAAATATTGGCAACAACCAACCGTCTTACTGTGAGGAAATGGTCAATTAAAATATGATCTGCTTCCGAGGACATTAAGCAGCTGTTGCAATGAGAACAGTGTGGCAAGATGACACTGTGGCATGGGAGAATGTTTATGATGTTGTGATAGCCTGATTTCCCCAGGAAACAGACTCAGATGAAGATTTGTGCTCAGGAACCCTTAGTTAGGGCCGATGACACACCAGGCAAACCCCTATAGATATCAAGTCCTGAGAATAACGCTTTGTGGCTCGCAGCTCCACCCTCCAATCATCCCTTTTTCTGGAAGTTAGGTAGCATGTGTTTACAGCTTTATAGTTTCACCAGACTACTTCCTTGTGAGGATGTGAAGAAAGGAGAGGGGCCAAGGTTCATGTGCTGTCACAGGAAAGGACTCTGCTCAGCTTTTCACAGTTGCCCTCCATGGAGACCAGGAAGACTCATCTTTGCATTACAGCTCATGTCTTTGGATACAGGTTGCCCTGGGGAAGGGACGTTGGGTCAGTCAGCCTTATTTAGCTCAAGGCAGTTTCTAGAGCAAGACTCTGCTGAGCACCGACAGCTACAAATACCCCCGCCTCTGCTAGAGAGAAACAATTACACAAAAAGAAAAATAGGCAAAAACCAAGTGTTTTTGTGTCCACTGTGAATCCAGCTTTGTAAAATATGTGTATGGGTATGCACAAAAACTGGAAGGGGGCAGAGAAAAAAATGAACACAGCTATGTCACAAAAGCAAAAGAAATAATAAGGGCATAACCCTTTCCCCAAAGAAACCGTGAATCCAAAGAGATTATTGGTTCCTTTACAATAACAGAGGAGCTCAAATGTAGATGGTATCCCCTCCTGATTTAAAAAGCTGGCCATTTTTGTTAATTCTTGTGTGTCTGAGGCTTGCCCTTGTGTTCTATTTGTGGAATATGTCCAGATGTGGTGTGACAAATGTAGCTCAGAGTTCCTGTCAGGTTCCCGTGGAAATGGTAACACACATGAACAGTCTCTGTTCATCTGTTCATACAGTGGCCTTACCCATGATGGAGAAGACATAGAGGATATTCATTCAGTCCATGCATGTGCCATCGGTACTGTTTTTCCATAGTCCTCACTTGCTTCCCTACCTGGCCTAGCATCTTCCATATGTATGATCTAAAGGGAACGGAGTATGAAAAGTGTGGATGGGGTCAGGGCAAATAAATAGGACACTGAAAAACAGTTTGAAGTGTATACTCTAGTAAGGATGAGTAAATACAGACATCTATTTTCCCACGTTAGAGCACATATACACACAGGGCTGAAACCTGGAGTCAAAGCATCTCACGTCAGCTCCTCTTATCTGAAATAGACCTCTTTTATCTCTGCTGCTTTCTTGTTCCCTTCCTCCTGGTAACTTACAGTGTCCTTCAAAATCACACCTGTTCTGTATCTTTTTTCTCATGTACTCTTGCCTTTCACATCCATTTAAGATCATTCTTTTTAGCTGCCTTTAATGGATTTTGAATTAGTTCTTTGAAA
The DNA here is from genome assembly GCF_046562875.1 of Panthera onca. Taxonomy (NCBI): domain Eukaryota; kingdom Metazoa; phylum Chordata; class Mammalia; order Carnivora; family Felidae; genus Panthera; species Panthera onca. The sequence goes on from NC_138348.1 coordinate 110,419,437, forward strand.
ACAAGATGAGAAGACAAAGGAGAGCCTGTGAGCTATTTTCAGGCACTTTAACAGATTTTTGTGGGGAAAACAGAGGGTATAATAGAACCAGTGAGCCAAAGTGATAGGAATAGATTGTTTCTCTGTGGAAGAAGGAAGGAACTATGTGATCACTAGAAATATTATCAGGAGAGCATGCTTCAGGAGTTCCTCATCATGGGTGGTGTAGAAGTAGATGAAGGATGACTATTTATGAGGAATACTATATTTTTTTAGTATGTACTATATTTACTTATTTTGAGACAGAGCACAAGCTGGGGAGGAACAGAGAGAGGGAGAGAGAGAATCCCAAGCAGGCTCCACACTGTCAGCGCAGAGCCTGATGCAGAGCTCAAACCCATGAACCATGAGATCATGACTTGAGCTGAAATCAATAGTTGGATGCTCAATTGACTGAGCTACCCAGGCATCCTGAGGACTACTGTATTTTGATGGAGGTTAGACGGGTTAGTGCAGTTCCAGGGCATCTAATGACTTCATGTCACTGATCTTGTGTGAAACAGTGTAGCTACAAATTATTTTGTAAATAAACATGTACATAGTTCCATGCTGTTGTCCTCCAGAAGTACAAAAGTACTAGGATTGCTTCTTCATGCATCCTGTAAAAGCTGCCATATGCTACTGTAATAGCCACATCATGGACGTATGATGTGATAATTTCTGTCACACTTAAAGTCTGATATTTGGCTAAGGAAACTCATAGGTTTAGCCTTTGGCTAACTTTTACCTATATCATTTGGAAAGTGGTAAAAAATTTTCAGATTCTCCTCAATTTTATTTCTTTACTGTAACACAACTTTCATTCCAAAACCTCATCGTTTCTGTACAAATTGGTCAGACACGTAGCTCCCAAGACTGGGTTGCAGCAGTTCAGGAGGGTGACTCACACAGCTGAACAATTGTAGAGGCGTAGCAATCAAAGAGGCATTAGCAGTGATTAATGTCTCCGAATAAGCCCTTTGAGGATCTGTCCTTGTGGAAATGAAACTCTCCTGCCATCGCTACAGTGGCCTCCATTTTGAGCAGGGACAGTCGTCATCAACGGAAGCCAGAGTCCATGCATATTTGCACTGTGATTCCCTCTCCAACCTTCTTAGCCACCAGGTGAAAGATTGGGAGAAGTACAGGCATGAGAAATGATGAGAGCAGGTCTCTGTGGGGAGATGCCAAAGCCTGTGAGCCATTGCCCTATTTATGCAATGCAAAAATGCAGGTTTTTGGGTATAGAGCTGAGGTAGGTGCTTGGCCAGCTCCTCTTTGTAATGAGCTTGTGTGTGTGTGTGTGTGTGTGTGTGTGTGTGTGTGTGTGTGTGTGTGTGAGAGAGAGAGAGAGAGAGTGAGAGAGAGAGAGAGAGAGAGAGAGAGAGAACATTAGAGTGTGTGTGTGCATGCCCTTATCAAATCTGGCTGGAACTTGTTTACATCTGAAGATTCAGGATTTTCTACAATTTAGGGGAAGTTCTTTTGGTTTATATTTCTTCCTCCATTGTTTTTTTTCTTCTCATTCTAGATCACACTGTTTTTAGAGGTTGTACTTTTCATTAATTGTCCTACTAAATCTGTTTTAGAGTCAACAGAGGAATCCAGACAAATATATATAATACAAGGGAATATCTGGTATTTTACAAGAAAGGCACACAGATAGGCTTTGCTGTTTGAAAGGAAAGAGAAACAACTGATAATATTGGAGTGTAATTTTATGATGCTCTTTTTTTAAAACTTAGATTAATCTCTTAATTTACATATTAAAAATTTCCAATCATACAACATTCGACACCCAGTCTCTATTTCATCATTTCCATAGGATGCTCTGCTTTTTAGATGTGGTTTCTTGGTGAAAAATGTATCGCAGACTGTAAATGTGGCCCAGATTATAAAGAGTCTGGCTTCACCTCCATTATGCCATATTTCTATCAAAATTTATATCCTATGCATATTTTAAAGTATATCTTAGCATATTCTCCAATTTAAAAACTTTAAACTTAACCATCACAAATGTCCCTGAAGCACTTAATATGCTTTTGATAATACCTACTCCTTTGGGTATTCAGTAATTAATCTTAAATATATTAGAGAGTTCCCTGTTGTTAGCAAATTCTTTGTTAGCTCGAAGATGTTAAAACCCTATTTTTTAAAAAAAAAAAATCTGAATGTATACTCTGTTTTCTTTAACTATATCATAAAATTTGAAACAATTAATTTTGGTTCACTTATATTTAAAAGTAAATATATGACATAGTTGTGTTCCTTTTGGAGAGGGGCAGAGATGCCACAAATGCAGTAAAAGGAGAATGATTTGCTTCTAAAATAGTAGAAACTCATTGTTTAACTCTTCACAGATTAAGGCCAAGATTGATAAGGATCTTTCTTTTCACTATTATACCTATACTGTTACTTACTTAACTCCAGAATATCCTGAAACTACAGAGGTTTTATATCACCCCAACAGAGATTCAAATGAAACTGCATTGATAGATCAGATTGAAAACAGTTTTCTTTAAAATTACAATTCAGGCAATGGCATTTCTTTTTTTTTCTCATGAATATAATTTATTGTCAACTTGGCTTCCATACAGCACCAGTGTTCCTCCCAACAAGTGCCCTCCTCAATGCCCATCACCCATTTCCCCCTCTCCCCTGTGCCCCATCCACCCTTAGTTTGTTCTCTGTATTTAATAGTCTCTTGTGGTTTGCCTCCCTCCCTCTCTGTTTGTATCCATTTTTCCCCCTTCCCTTCCCCCATGGTCTTCTGTTCAATTTCTCAAGATCCACATACGAGTGAAAACCTATGATATCTGTCATTCTCTGACTGATTTATTTCCCTCAGCATAATACCTTCCACTTCCAGTGGCATTTCTTTTGAGCCTTTCTCCTTTGTTATTATTTAGACATATGCATATAGTATTTACCGGTAAGTCTCCCCTGGGAGGCTGAGACCAACTTCAGTCATTTCTTTATAGATTGGCAAGACACTAGAATAATATTTTTATTAAAGTGTCATCTGGGTTTCAAACTAGCTCACAAAAACCTTAGGGTCTTCCTGATAAAAGTATTGTTTCTGGACAAATACTATATGCTGTCACTTCTATGTGGAATCTAAAAAATGCCAAATTCACAGAATGGCGATTCCCAGGGTCTGGGAGGTGGGGGACTGGGGAGATGTTAGTCAAAGGGTACAAACTTCCAGTTACAAGATGAATATGTTCTTGGGATCTATTGCACAGCTTTGTGATCATTGTTAACAATTATGTATTATATGCTTGGGTGTTGTTCAGAGAGTAGATTTTAAATGTTCTCACTACCAAAAAGAAAAAAAATTACATATATATATATATATATATATATATATATATATATACAAAATTATGTGGCATATTGAAAGTGTTAGCTAACACTATGAGAGTAATTGTTTTGCAATATATAAATGTATCAAAAGAACACTTTGTACACCTTAAAGTTATACAATATTATATGTCATTTATAGCGGAGGAAGGAAAGCTGAAAAAATGGTTTCTCTAAGAGGATGATTATCTCCTTAAAATATTGGAATCTTTTTACAATCTGGACTTGAGATATAGTTGTGCTTGAGTTACATTACTTAAATGTGAATTTGATGGAGCTAAATAATTAAAAGATAATTATGGGGCATCTGCAGCTCACAGAAGTGAGTAGCTGGTAGGTATTCACCTCCTCAGTTGATATTTGGTCCACATAAGGATACATTTGCTGCTTTGGTGTTTTCCTGTGTTAATGGAGACCCGTGCCCTTCCTGGGTGGCAAGGATGGTCTCTGGATCTAAAAAAACACTAATTGTACTCTTTTATTGATACATCTTCCCCTAGAGGACCCAGGACCCCAAATGTACAATGCTGTGTATTTGGTGCTATCTCTCTCTAATTACTTGGTTCTCAATGAAGGTAATATTTCCTTTTCCAAGTATAGTGGTCATATTTGTTACAGTTTTATAAAGGAAGTAATTTTAGCTCTCCAATAATATTAATCCAGCTGAAAACTTTTTGTTTCTTTACTTGTCACACACTCCTTAACCCCTTACACCCAGTAGTCTGCCCCACTCCTCCACTAAAATTACTGTCAAAGGTCCCCAAAGTGCTGACCAATCCATTTTACAGTTTTCTGTCTTTCTTTTACTTGACTTCACTGTGACATTTGATAGCTGTTGACTGCTCCTTATAACTGCTTTCTGTTGACTTCAGTGATACATTAATTCATTGACCATCCAGCTAATACATATTAAGCATCTCCTAAATGACAGGCAAAATGCTAGGTATTGATTAAATAACAGTGGGCAAGACGTGCATTTCTTCCCTCGCACAGATGTTTTCCTCTGTGTTTATTTCACAAGATGTGGTATCAGACAGACTTCACCTTGAGACCTACCTTTGCTACATATAGTTGTGGAACTTGGGCAAATGTCTTAACATTTTTCACCTGTAAAACAAAGACAATTAAAAATATCTACTTGATAAGAATTTTTTAAAGTGTAAAGTCATCTATGAAAATATTTGGCACATTGTTTAACATTCTTCTCACTGGGACCTCTCTAGTTCAGTCAATGTAGGCTTTTAAAGACATTATAGCATCTCTGGCTGGTGCCTTTGACATTGGTCTTGGTGCTCAAAAGTCCAGGCTCGGTGTTGCCCATCAGTTAACAGCTCACCCCCTCATTCCTATTCCCCAGATGCTATCCACTTACAGTTTGCCCATCCCTGACCATGCTGGGCTCTCCCACTTCTCTGGTTCATCTGTATTCCATTACTGTCCATCTGTCAGTGTGACTGTGCCTTCCTTGTTGGGTTTTTGAACACCCACTTTTATTCAAGTTCTTCATCAGACACTATCACAGGCATGGGGCTCAAACCCATGCCTCTGTTAGGCTCTAACGGAGGCAAACAGGAAAACCTGTGGATGAGAGAGTCATACTTTGTTTTCTCCATTGTCCATAAGTATTCCCATTTGCCTCTGTCACAGCCTAATCACACTGTGACTTAATTATCTGTAGAGGCTCATATCAGAAAAGAATGTGTCTAGGTGTCTAGGTGCCCTTAAATGTGGCACAACTTTGGTTTTAAAGGTACTTTTTAAAAATTTATTTAATATTTTATTTTTTATATGTTTATTTTTGAGAGGGGGAGAGAGAGAGGGAGAGAGAGGATCTGAAGCAGGCTCCATGTTGAGAGCAGAGAGCCCCAATGTGGGCCTCAAAGTCACAAACCAGGAGATGGTGACCCGAGCTGAAGTTGGATACTTAACTGATGGAGCCACCCAGGTGTCCTGGCACAAGTGTAGCTTTAAAAGCTTGATTATATTTACCAAACAAATATTTAGATGAAAGCTTAGTTTTATTTTTTAAACTTTTGTTTATTTATTTTTAATGCTTTTATTCATTTGAGAGAGGCAGAATGTGAGTGGGGGAGGGGCAGAGAAAGGGAGACACAGAATCCCAAGCAGCCTCCAGGTTCTGAGCTGTCAGCACAGAACCCGATGCAAGGCTTAAACTCACATACTGTGAGATCATGACCAGAGCTAAAGGTGAACGCTTAAACGACTGACCAACCAGGTGCCCCAGCTTAGATTTTTTTTAAGTTTTTATCTGTTTTGAGAGAGAAAGAGAGAGAGAGAGAGAGAGAGAGAACATGAGTGAGGAAGGGGCAGAGAGACAGAAGGAGAGAGATACCCAAGCACACTCTGTGCTGGCAGCCCAATATGGGGCTCGAACCTAGGAACTGTGAGATCATGACCTGAGCCAAAATCAAGATTTGGATGCTTAAGTGGCAGAGCCACCCAGGCACCCTGAAAGCTTAGTTTCTATGAATGAATCTTTGTGTCCATGTGCCAGGCATTACACTAGTGATGGGTGTGCAGACATAAATGAGCTCATGTCTTTGTCCTTAAGAGGTGCATTATGTGAAGTCAGATGGATAGCAAATGAAGGACAAAGATTTATGTCATCAATGGATAGGTTATTACACTTTGAGATGAAGGATGTCACATTTAGGCTACTCATTTTTCTAAAGAAGTGAATTAACAGTAACTTAATTTTTTTTAAGTTTTATTCATTTTTGAGAGAGAAAGAGAGAGCATGAGAAGGGGAAGGGCAGAGAGAGAGGGAGACACAGAATCTGAAGCAGGCTCCAGGCTCTGAGCTGTCTGCATAGAACCCGATGTGGGGCTCGAACTCACAAACCATGAGATCATGACCTGAGCTGAAGTTGGATGCTTAACCAATTGAGCCACCCAGGTGCCCCAACAATAATTTAAAATTTTAACTTGTTAATGAAAGCAGATTTATTTTAAGTTTTGCCTCTAGAGGAACATATTCTTATAGACCCAAAGGTCAAACTGTCATAGCATCTTCTGACATGAACACATGAGCATGGTCTATATGTTTCACCTGATTTGCTGTAAGTAGGGGATTTGCATCCTCATAAGTGGGGTATTGGAAGTGAGAACTGTACCACTTGTCTGAGCTGAACTACTTTGTCTGTGCTTTCTGAATTTTGAGATGAGGTTTAAAATGAAACTATTTGTAAAAGTTACAGTGATCTTTCCCAAAGTTTACATGTTTACAACTTGAAGAACTTTCTTGTCTTTTATGATACTGTACAGTTTAATAATTGTGAGAACAAATTTTTTTTTTATTGTTTATTTTGAGACAGAGATTGAGAATGAGTGGGGGAGGGCCATAGAGAGAATGAGAGAAAGAGAGAATCCCAAGCAGGCTCTGTAATGTCATCACAGAGCCTGGTGCAGGGCTGGAACCCACAAACCATGAGATGATGACGTGAGCCAGAATCAGGAGTCAGACACTTAACTGGCTGTGCTACCCAGGCACCCCCCAAAGATCTTTATTAGTTAACTGAGTACTGTGATTTTATAGAATTACCATGTATAGTATTTGGGTGTAATATTCAAAATATTCTAGCTTTTCTTTATTGGTATAAGTCACTCTAGCACCCTGGCAGACCTCGGTGTCTTTGCTTGAGAATTAACAACTCTTCTTTACTCTCAAGTACAGAAGTGCTTTGTAAGACAGCAGGGATTGCTAGTGGATAGAATGCTGTACTCACAGAGTAGTTTTTATTTTGTGTTCCTGGTGAATTGTTTTCTGGATTATTTTTGGGGATTCTGGCAATGAAAATAGAACATAAGCTTACTATATTATGTTTAATCTCTGTTCTTAATAACTCTGAGGGTGTTTTCAATGTTATAAAACAAAAAGCAAGTTAGAAGAAATTCTTTTTTTTCTTTTTTGTGCATAAAGACTCTCTGTCCTTTTAAGATAAAACTCTTCAAAGTATAGAAGCAATTCGTGGGATGTTTTAGTGACCCATGGAATTTTGTAGTTCAGGGAGTATAATCAGCTTATAGGAATTTTTATTTATTTTGAATTTAGTTTTAATTAGAATTTTGTAATTGAAAAATTTAATAACAACCAAGAACACTGTCTTTGAAGGGATATACATTTAATTTGTATTAGGACTTTTTGGTTATGTATCGATGCTGATATAAGGATTTGGTCTAGGAATACATTTTAGGGAAGGAGTCTTCAGACAGTCAGTAATCAAACCAACAGTGTATATTTTTAGAAGCCGAGAGAAGGGAGATTTAGGAGAATGAGATGATCAGTACAGTCAAATTAAAACAAAAACAACAAACCAGGTTAACTAAGGTAGGGATGAAACAGTATGTATTGCTTTAAGCAATTGGAAGAGTAGTTTCAGTGGAGCCATTGGGACAGGAGCCAAATTGCAGTGAGTGTTGTCCACCTTTTTTTCTTCCACGCTGGAGAACTGGACAGATAAATGCTATTATCATCAGTTGAGCTGGTCTTACTGCTCGTGTTTGCAGCCTACGTTGAAGGGCAATCTTGTACCATGACCATGTAAGATGTGCGCTCATGTTTTTATCTTGATAGGTGAATTTGTCAGCTTGACTCAAATATCAAACCTATGAAACTAAAATTAATATGAAATTCTTCTTAATAAAAGGACTCTTTTTCTCTTAGGTTTTCTACTTTTTTTTTTTCATTTCACGTTGATTTTAAGAACTTTTTTTGTCCAACTGACTTCTTCACTTGGCTATCAAAAAATTTATACTCTCTAGTGCTGTCTCAAAAAATATTTGATGTCTTTTGGCTGTGTTTTTCAAATAGTAGTGTTGACTCTGCTTTGTTCCCTGATTTCTGCATGGGGAGAACGCTTAGGGAATAATAAATGTAGGAATAGATAGCAAAGCGAGCCATAGACAGCCCAGATGGCTCTGCCCTTGGACAGGACACTAGCAGAGTGGCCTTCTGTTTCTTTCCCAGTCAGGCCTTATCTTCAGGACCTCCTTATGAGATGGAGTAGACGGGGCAAGAAAATATGAATATATGAACTTACATGTGTTGATTTCAGCCAAAGTCAAAGGAGAAGCAACAGACTAACTCTGTATAGAAGTTTCCTTTAGTGTACACACTCAGCTCATACACAGGTGTTGTATCCTTCCTGTATGGACCATAAATTCCCTCCATATTTTCCCTCAGATCGTCCTTAATGGTGGATCTAACTAGATCACGTGTGACTGGTTCTAGTTTCTACATAATGGTTGTGTGTATGTGTGTGCATATGTACTTACTTTTTATTGTACCTCCATTACTGTAAGATAGAGTTCCTTTTGCCATGTCAAGTGGGAGTGAATGTAGACCAGGAAGACAAAGACTTTTAACCCTTTCTGGTGAGATTCCAGACTCTTGGTTACTCTCAGTTTTGTGGGTCAAAGAATGCAAATCAGTCCACCATTCTGCCATGTTAGTTTCTTGTTTTGTCCCTCTCTCCCTGGATTCTAACTTCATTCCTTCTGTTGACACTAGATAATCCAATACCTTTCTCTGCTCAAGTACCATAAATTCCCTCTCTGGTTGACATTTCCCACTTAACAGAAGAATTTTGATAAGTCAGATAGTAATAGTGGATGGGCCCGATAGAGAAACAACTTGATAGCTGCTTCTGGAAAGTTTATTTGCCTATGAGGGAAACCATTAAGAAAAAGATCTTGTTTGTGCTAATTGTAGCAAATGGAGTAGGGTATTGAAAAGAAAATTGGGCAGCTAAATTATCAGCATTTAGAAAGTTTGTGCTACAGGGGGCTGAGGTAAGGTGGGAGGCATGAACAGGCAGAGCACGGAGGATTTCTAGAGCAGCAAAACTACTCTGTGTGATGCTGTAATGGTGGACATGTATCCTTACACATTTGTCCAAGCCCAAGGACATACAACATCAAGAGTGAACCCTACTGTAAACTACCAACTCTGAGCGATGGTGTTGTGTCATTGTAATTCACTGATTGTAACAGATGTACCACTGTAGTGCATGACTGATTGTGTGTGTGTGTGTGTGTGTGTGTGTGTGTGTGAAGGGGGAGGTTGTGTATTTGTGGGAAGAGTGTTCTATGGAAAATATCTGTACTTTGTGCTCACTTTTGCTGTGAGTCTCAAACTTCTCTAAAAAATAAAGTCTACTTAAAAACAAAAACAAAAACAAAAAAGCATAAAGTTAAAGGAAGCTTATGCTCATCAACATCTTAGAAGCCCCCAGAAGGTGAACTGAAATTTTCTTTCTCTAATTCAAAATGAATTAATCTCTCTGAGAATCTCTGGGCCCAAGGGAAATATCTCTCTAGCTTCACTCACTAGTTATCTCATTTGATGAGCATTTTTTAAAAAGCTATAAATTCAATTATTTTATTGCACTTGACTAACATTTGCTTCCCATTTACCTCTAGGTTTGAAGTTTGAGGAAGTTCAAGAAAGATTTGGTGAGGAGTTCTTTAATATATGCTTTGATGAGAATGAGAGAGTCCTTCGAGCCGTAGGTGGCACTTTGCAGGACTTTTTTAATGGCTTTGATGCTCTGTTGGAACACATCAGAACTTCCTTTGGGAAACAGGCCACGCTGGAGTCCCCATCGTTCCTGTGCAAGGAGCTCCCCGAGGGCGCCCTTCTGCTTCACTACTTCCGTCCTCACCACGTTGTGGGCTTTGCGATGCTGGGCATGATCAAGGCTGCGGGAAAGAAGATCTACCAGCTTGATGTGGCCATGGAGCAGGTGGCCAATGAGAAACTGTGCTCCGATAGAACCCAGGCAATTGTAGCTGTCTTACCTTCCTCATCAAAGAATGTGACAATACTAACACCAGGAAGAACCTTCCCCGGGGAGTCTCCCAAGTCCCTGCGGACCTCAGAATCAGCATCAGTACCTTCTGCAGGGCCTTCCCTTTCCACTTGATGTTCGACGCCCACATGTCCGTCCTGCAGCTGGGGGAAGGCCTGCGGAAATAGCTGTGGTGCGACAGCCACAAAATGCTCAGGTTTGAGGACTGCTTCGAGATCGTTTCTCCAAAGGTCAGTGCCGCCTTTGAGAGGGTCCTGTTGTGACTGTCCACCCCGTTTGTGATCAGGACCAAGCCTGAGGCTTCTGGCACTGAAAATAAAGACAAGGTGAGTGGCCATGGGCTTGAGATGGGTGATGGGGACTGGAAGAGTGCATAATTATTTCTGTAAATTACATGCCGGCGGTAGTTGTAATTATTGAGGCTACAGAGCTTAAAGTGCCATTTAGAAAATTACTGGTCCCTGAATGTATGGAAAAAGATTTGGCCTTATTCCCAGCCATTTTGCACAGGGTCTGCCTCTTCCATTAGTTTATTTCAGCATATAAAAGGAAGACACTTACTAATACCAGCCACAGTAATTACAAAAATGATAGGACTCACCAAGAACCTGACCCTGTAAAGCCATGAATATTTCCACCAATTGAAGGCAAACAGGAGAGAAATGGAAAGGCGGATTGCAAAAGTGTGGGGCCTGCTCACCTTCTCCTTAAATAACTATGGGTGGAAAGCTAGCTCCACTTTGAATATGCTCTGTTGTAAATGTCATAATCTAGGAACGTCTTGGTTGCATCCTATTTTTGTCTCAGTGTGCAGAATAATGGATTTTCTAAGAGGTGGAAATTAAGTGGCTATCTCACGAGTGCTTTTCTCAATAGATTGTAGCATTGACACAGGGACTCATTCCTTTAGAACAGGCTCACTGCTTGGAGAACAGTGTCAACGCTAGGAATTATCAATTTCTTTGAATCCCTGTTTGGAAAATCTTGGTTATTAACAAATGAAAAGATGGGTAAAGCTTTTTTTTTTTTAGGGGAAGTCAACATTTAAGTAGAAATGTGAAGAAAAATTAGTCATTATTATTTTAAATACAAAAATAAATGATATAAATGATACTCTTCTGCAGTAGACCTTTGTGTGTATCAACTTCCAGTAGAGCTTTTTGGTATTTTGTGACCAGAAAAGTATGGGGCTCCTGGGTGGCTTAGTTGGTTAAGCATCCAACTTTGTCTCAGGTCACAATCTCCCAGTTCAAGCCCCGTGTGGGGCTCTGTGTTGACAGCTCAGATCCTATAGCCTGCTTCAGATTCTGTGTCCCCCTCACTCTCTGCCCCTTCCCCTCTCATGCTTTGTCTCTGTCTCTCAAAAATAAATGTTAAAAAAAAATTTTTTTAAGTAAAGTGAAGTTCTTCTAGGTGATTCAGCTTGTTCGCAAGCATTTTAGGGAAAGCTGTTGACTTTTGGAAATGAACAAGCTGCTGTGGGCTAAAAGAAAGATGAGTTACAGAGATGATTAAAAACTCAGTGAATTAGGGGCACCTGGGTCACTCAGTCAATTAAGCATCTGACTTCAGCTCAGGTCATGATCTCATGGTTCATGAGTTCGAGCCCTGCGTTGGGCTCTGTGCGGACAGCTCAGAGCCTGGAGTCTGCTTCAGATTCTGTGTCTCCCTCTCTCTCTGCCCCTCCCCCACTCGCACTCTGTCTCTCTGTCTCTCAAAAATAAATAAACATTAAAAAAATAAAAAATAAAAAAAAAACCTTAGTGAATGAGTACTCATGTATTTGTATTGTGGTGTGCCTGCCGTGAGAAATAAATAAGGGACTAGCCCCCTGAAAGCAGAGCCAAAGACATTTTTGAGGATCTTCTGCAGCATTCGTTTTAGAACTGCTTTTTATAATTTTGAAATTCAATGGAAACATTTTAAACAAAATACTTGAGAGATAGGGAACAATACCCATTTATTCAGGATGACTGGATCCCGTGATTTAGAAAACTGATCCAATGTTGTTTTCAACATTTAGATTCAGCGATTCGAAAGCATCTAAGTATAAATCTGAAAAATCCAACTTGGCATGCTTGGATATTTTAGTCTGAATGAATTGTTATTATTTCTGTTTGATTACACATGGTGTTTTAATAATATTTCTTACATATATATTATATGTATTTATATGTTCAATGATTGCTATCCTTTCTTGAAGCTCTTTGCAAAAGAGGGAAGTTGTTTAGTGTATGTTTTTGTCCATATTTTTAGTTGACTTAAAATTGGAATTCTGTCCTTTTAATTTAGAGAATATTAAAACTGTCAGTTCTGTTTTACAGAAGTGAAGTGTTTGGCTAGAAGGGTGTGAGCAGTGTTGGCCTTTAAAATTGAAGTTAATATTTTTGAAAATGTGCCTGAAGTAGAATATGTTATTACCAATGTTAATTGCTTTATATATTTTGTAGATTTTAGAAAAATTAATTCAATTTATAGTTATTGCTTCAGATTTCCCCCCTCTATTTCATCTGGCTTGTATTTCTGTTTAATTTGCATACCAGTGTGAGGAATAGACATAATGAAATGATGATTCACATGTCAAGGCCCCCTGCCAGTTCCGATAATAGGAAAATGTGCTTATGAATGAAATGCCATTATAACTTAAACATGGCAGTGACAGCTTAAAAATAAAGCAATAGGCAGGATTTTTACTTAGAATAGGACAGCAATCCTCTCATCCTTAGGCTTATATTTCTGCTTATTCACCTGGGTTTGCCAGAAGGGGATATTTGGGAAGTTCTTTTGGCCCCATTTGGAACTGTGGTCAGTAACTTTATGGCATGGAGTCTTAACCAGGTGAATAACATTTTTGAGTTACTATGTTTCCATATCCCAAATTTGTATTTTCTTAACACATGGAAAGAAGAAAACCAAGGTTAAAAATTAGGATTCTCTTGATAAATTTGACCTGTTATTCACTATTTTCCCCATAATAGGTGTTCTTTCTTGTTGATGAATAATTCCATGTTGCTGAAGTTTCTAATTTTTTATGGGGCTTTGATAAGAAAGTGCTATTTTCATTTTTATTTATTTTTTTAATTTTTTAATGTTTTATTTATTCTTGAGAGAGAGACAGAGCATGAGCCAGGGAGGGGCAGAGTGAGAGAGGGACACAGAATCCAAAGCAGGCCCCAGGCTCTGAGCTGTCAGCACAGAGCCTGACGTGGGGCTTGAACTCACTAGCCATGAGATCATGACCTGAACCAAAGTCAAACACTCAACAGATTGAGCCACCCAGGCACCTCAAAAAAGTGCTGTTTTTAAATAATTTAGGATATTCCTTGGTCCAAAGATGAAGGCTTTCATGATAATTTCACTGTTTTGGCTGTGCACTTAATGCCTGCCATCCAAAAAAAAAAAAAAAAAAAAAAAGTCAAATACCCAAGAAGTGAAAACCAAGAGCTAATTGTGTAACTGAATGACAGTAAATCATTTGCAGAATGAACTGTAATACTTCTGCTAAACAGAATCTTTGTAATTTTCTGTTGTCAGCCATTGCTTACCCATATGATTAGAGGCAGAATGTGTTTGTGTGCAGTTTGGCGAAATACTAATGGATCAGAAAGCCATCATCCTAGTTCCAGAGAATTTGCATCGTGATTGTGCAGTAATGAGTTATGGAGACCAGAAGGGAGAATGTCACCGAGAGGCATCATATGCAGTCATCAGTGGCAGGCTTCAATTCAGCAGACTTTAGAGGTCAGGAGGGACTCTTCCAGGTGGATTGATCCAACTTGGAGACCCTCTATTTGGCTCCCTCTGCATCTTCTAAGTGATCACCTATGCCTTACATAGTCTCCTCTCTCTCTTTTCTTCTCTGTCCATGTGGCATTTCTGTGTTTTTATCTTTCCTTAAAGCTCACCTTCTTTTCATCACGTTTCTTTATCAGATGTCAGGCATTAAATATGAATGAATTAGTTCATTATTTAAAAAAAGAACAGATTCAGCATTGGGAATTAATGGTGAATTATGAATCTCTTTTAATTTGTGCATGCATCTTTAGGTCATTCAAATCTAACTATTTGGAGAATTTGGAAGTTTTTCACATCAGTCTTTGGAGGCATTGTAGTGAGTTTTAGAGGAAATTTCTTGTAGTACAATGTGCAGCTTGGGGCATTACATCTAGTCCTGTGAATCTAATGTATTGACATAGATTCCAAAGCTTCTTTGTATGAAAGGGGCCATGTGTGTAAAGAGGGCTGTTAGAAACTGGACGAATGGCCCATGGCTTTCTTCTCCACATTAGAAGGTAATAGTGTGTGGGAAAGTGGAGGTAGCCTGGGCGAGAGGCGTCTCAGACCCGTGATTTTAGTAAATCCCTGTAATCTGAGCCTCAGGTTAATTCATCTGGACATTAAGAAACTCAGATGAATAATTAGTATTTATACTCCTTATTAAGTCATCTTTAACATGTGTAAATTTATAGGAAGTCCGTGGGTCATGAAAGTTGCTATCATCCCTTTGATTCAATGAATTCAGGCAATTTCAAAGAGAAGCAGAGGGGAATCTGACTTTTCAACCACGAAGAGTCATCCTCTTATCAGGACCGACTTAAAGTAATTCTCTGACAGCTTAGGCTGCCTACCTCAAACACTTTTTTGTTTGGATTAAATGACAATCCATGTAAAATTTTTCTATCTTCAGCTTCAGTGTAAGCCATGATTATTATTTTTGCTCTTCACACTTGTAACCTCCTTCCTATCTGTTCTCCTCCTCACTTATGGCCTTAGAAAAGAAGGTACTGGACATCAGTAGGTTTAATAATTTTAAAGAAATATGAAACCTGCTGGTATAACATCTCCCTAAAATATGACTTGGGGATCTGCTTTTTTCTTTATAAACTGTTCTTGTTTTAAAATCCCAAGTCTCCTTTTCAGAGTCACTAGAGTTTGGAATCAAGTTTTTACTACCTGGGTCTACTAATACCTTTTATGTACACACGTTATAGTGCTCTACTGTGCCAGTGGCTTCCAAGATAAAACCAATTGGTTAGCTTAGGCACAACCTGAAATAGCAGTGGATTTGAGAAACAATAAATAACATGAGTTCTTTTGACATTTTTTTCCTAGTAACAACGCTTCAAAGAACTTTAATAATATTGTGGAAGGAGTCCAGGTTTTGAAATACATCATCCCTACAACAGAGAAATGGCATTTTCACTTGTGTTCCCAGAGTTGGAACTGAGGAAAAGCATGAACAGTAACGCATTTCTTTTTCAATCCCTAGAAATATCCTCACATTTGTCTTATTAATTAGAAGTCACAAAACAAATTCTGGGAAATAATTTTAAAAGAATACAGAATTAACCTCTGATTTTCTGTGATCAGATCAGCTTCCAGCCTTCTTTATCTTTCCTAGACATGTGCCCATTTTCTTCTGACACAATGATTGAAAAGTTGAAAATATATTTATTAATCTTACCATGCTGTAATGACATTGTTGAAAGACAAATTTCACCTACCAAGAATACATCACTTGACTTCATTTCAGGTTAGTGTGGGAAAATGTGAGGTTTTTTTTTTCTCTCTTCAGACTGACACATTCTGTTAGAGAATTTCAAATATTGGACGATAATTTTAATGATGGAAAAAATGACATTAGGTCTTTCTCTATAAATTAGCATTATACAACATTGATGTAACTATGTCTTTGAGTCACAACTATCTGGAGTTTGCTTTGCTCTTGTAGTTATAAATGAGATCTTCAATTTTTGTGGGTTTTTTGTTTGTTTGTTTGTTTGTTTGTTTGTCTTTTCTCTGGAACTGCTTCCTGCCCATAAACTGCCTTTTAAAGTAGGTTGGACAAATTTGGATTCTGACGCTGGTATTGCTGAGGCTCATTCTGGTTCTTTCAATCTTTAAATGCCTGTAATGTTAAAATGCCTGCATAGTGCCATGCTACTGTATAGTTACTGTATTCTGTAAAGAGGACAAGGTATTTGTTACATGGTGAAGTATATATTCACTATAGTGACCTCCATGCCTCAAGTGCCCATTTTACTGTTGGATAGGTGAATAAAGTATGCCAAAGATGGCTGATGGGGCTCAAACAAACTCTGGTCTCTAGCTTAGAGACCCCTCCTCTGTGTTCTTCTTCCTTTGTTTGCTGCATGCGCAAAAATCCCCACAGATATGGAAGCTGACAGCTATAAATTACCCTCCCCACTTGCATTTGGGGCTCAGATCTTTGGAAAAACAGTCTCCTCTGAGCCCACCAGTGTTAAATAAATCTCCGATTGACCAAGATTTTTGAGTGCTGCCTGGTTTTTCTGCCAGTGTTCCAGCCTGGTTCCGTAATATATTTGGTTCCCTGACTTGGAAACCCAACCACACTGGCCCATTGTTGCCACTGGTTTGGAAGAATGGTGAGGCAGTGACGGAGCAAGGGATCACAAGGGAGAAGACGCGTCCTGCCTGAATTTCGGCAGTTTCCTACTCAGTCACCTCAGGCCGGCCCTGCTCCATTGTTCCCACCAGACTCAAAGAGACCTGGAAGGTGAGGACCTGGACCCGATGTCAGAACCGGTAAGGCCGGGACCTCAAAATAGTCAGGCCTACCCAAAATGGTGGAAGGGGGACCTAATCAATCCCCAGAAGCCTTAATAGTCTCACAGGTAGAAAATTTTGCAGGAGGGAATGTAATAGACTCTGATGTGTGTGTGCATGTGAATGTACAGCTCAGCCAGGCTTGCCAGTCAAGTTCGAGTTTGTGGCTTCACAGGCAGGCACTCTTAAGGTCCCCAAAAGTCTACGGAGTCTGAATGGGCTCTCCTGTGTCATGGTGAGCATATAAGGTCTAGGGCAGTATCGGATCAGACTCTGATTGCAAGTCACAAAGCTGAGTCCACAACAGCCAAACCTCACCTAAAGTTTCCCTCAGAAATGCGACCAGTGGAGTATCTGATTGGTCCTCTTATCCAAGGGGATACCTTCCCTTTGTCTGTCATTGTGACACTGAACATGAGAAAGAAATTAATAATGGGATCAAAACAGAGTAAACCTATGATTTTAGATGTCATGCTCAAATATTTTAAAAAGGGATTTTCAGGTGATTATGGGGTGAAAATGACACCCAGGAAGTTAAGGACATTTTGTGAACTAGAATGGCCCATATTCAATGTAGGATGGCCCCCAAAAGGGGCATTAGATGCTCAAATAGTGGAGCGGGTTTGGCTAATAGTCACTGGGAACCCAGGCCACCCTGATAAATTTCCATACATCAACTCCTGGCTTGAAATTGCCCAAAATCCCCTGCCTTGGGTGTGATTCATCCTTAGCAAACAGAGCCAGGCAAAGGTTTTTGCCACTTCATCTGGAGGCTCACACAGGAAGCCAAAGAAACAATGCACTGCTCCTCTAATATTTAAAGGAGACATGGAGGAAGATATTGTCTTTCTGCCTCCTTATGACTGTTCAAGCTCCCTCCCCACTGCCCCTGAGATTGAAACTCCTCCCCCATCTGTCTCTCTGCTGCCACCACAGCCACTGCTGCAGCAGTTGCCACCGCCCATCTCCCCGCCCCTCTCAGACCCAGAGAACCCTCCCCCACCGGGGCCAGCAGACAGACTGCGCCCCAGACCCAGATCTAACGCTCTCCAAATGCCTGTAAGGGAGATGAGAGAGCCTGAAAGACATAATGAGGATGGAACAGTCCAGCCGAGTCGTTCCATGATGTATTATCAACCTTTCTCTACAACCGACCTCCTCAATTGAAAACATAACACTCCACCATACTCTGAAAAGCCACAAGCAATAGTCAACTTGATGGAGTCCCTCTTCCAGACCCACCAACCAACTTGGGAAGATTGTCAACAGTTACTCCATACTCTGTTTAATACAGAAGAAAGAAGAAGAATGAGAGAAACACAACAGTACCTAGAAGATCACGCACCTCTGGGGATTAATGACCCTGCTGTCTGGGCTCAAGCTGCTGCACCTGAAGAATGCCTAACGTGGGATTTCACCACAGAAGAAGGACAAGCCCACATCTGATGATACCAGGAAGCCCTCTTTCAGGGAATCTGAGCTGGAGCCAAAAAGCCCATGAACATGACTAAAATATCATCAGTCACCTAGCACCCTGGGGAGTCTCCTGGAGACTACTATGAAAGATTATGTGAAGCATACCTTGTATACACCCCGTTTGACCCTGAGGCACCAGAAAGTCAATAAATGGTAAATACCTCTTTTGTGGCACAGGCTACCCCAGATATCAGAAGAAAACTCCAGAAGTTGGAGTGCTTTGCTAGGATGAATATCACTCAGCTGATAGAGGTTGCCAATAGTTTTCATGAACACAGAATTTGCAGCCAAAAGAGAAGTGGAGAGAAGAGTAAAAAATAAGGCCACCCTTCTCACAGCAGCACTAAAAGAAACAGATGGTGCAAAGATGGGAAGACCCCAACCACTAAAAGGGGGGAAGCCCAGAGCCCCCTTAGCAATATGCATACTTCAAAGAGAAAGGACACTGGAAGAATGAATGTCTGAATTGGAAGGGACCTCAAAACCCAGCCAATATCGGGAGGATCCTCGAGGTGAGAACTTTGTTGGTCTGGCCTGGATAGAATCGGACTGAGGGCGACTGGGCTCTTTCTCTCTTGGCCCGCGTGAGCCCACAGACAAAATGAAGGTAGGGGGCCAAACAATAATTTTCATGGTTGACACTGGGGCTGAATACTCCATTGTTTGTTCCCCAGTGGTGCCCTACAGCCAAAAGACAGCAACCATACTTGGGGCTACTTGGACATAGGCAATGCAACAGCCCTTCTGTCAAGCTCGTCAATGTGAACTTGGGGATCACAAGGTCCGGCATGATTTCCTCTACTTATCTGACTGCCCGATTCCTCTCCTGGGCCAGGATCTGCTCTCCAAACTTGGGGCCCAGATAACTTTTGAACCCACTGAACACACTAGCTTCCAATTAAACCCAAGGCAGAAGGAAACCCTGGTCTTGGTGATTACCCTGCCAAGGGAAGAAGAATAGAGACTATTCTGTGCCCAGGCCCTACCCTGTGGCCCCTCAGAATTCAGGCTTACATTCCCCTCTGTATGGGCTGAAGATAACCCACCTGGACTAGCTTGGAGTTGGGCCCCCATCATTGTTGACCTGATGCCTGGAGCCCAACCTCAGAGACAAAGGCAGTACCCCCTTCCACTCCAGGCTAGAATGGGTGTACAAGAGCACCTGACCAAGCTCAGAGAAGCAGGTATTCTAACTGAGTGCCAATCAGCTTGGAATACCCCGCTCTTGCCAGTCAAGAAGTGAGGAGGAGGATACTGACCAGTACAGGATTTGAGGGCCATTAACAAAGTGACTGTTTCCTTACACTCAGTGGTTCCAAACCCATATACTCTCCTCAGCCAAATTCTGGGGTCATACCAAATGGACACATCTTTGTCCTGTCATCTATGGGAAAACACCTAGTGAAGGAATATCACCAACTCACACACCTAGGGAAAACTGCGCTAGAGGCCCTCCTCAAAAGTACTACTATATCAGCCAGCTGCTGGCATTATGGCGACCTGTCAGTGAACAATGTGTAACCTGTGCCAAAAACAATGCTTAGTCTGCCCTACAGCCCCTCCCTCACACATAAAGGATGGGAGCCACCCCTTTCGAAGACTTAGAGGTGGACTTTACCAACCTACAACCAAATAAAGGGTTTAGGTATTTTTTTGTAATAATCTGCACATATTTAGGATGGGTCAAAGCATTCCCTAGCAGAGTGGAACAAAGTTGCAAGGTGGCCAAATCTCTTCTATGGGAGATTGTGCCTCAGTTTGGTCTACCCTTAACCATACACAATGATAATTGACCTGCATTTGTGGCAGACATACAAACCCTGACAAAGTCCTTGAACATTACCTGAAAACTGCACACTGCTTACTGACCCCAGAGCTCAGGGAAAATAGAGTGGATGAATCGCACCCTCAAGGAAACCCTGACTAAGTTCCACCAAGAGACTAATTTCCCATGGCCAGATTTACTACCGCTGGCCCTCCTGCATGCCCGATGCATGCCTGGGCACTAGGATTCTCCCCTTTTGAGTTATTATATGGGTGACCCCTTCCCTCATTTTTAGGAAAACTCCCAGGAGACCTACACCAGATTGGAGACAAGGGAATAAGAGAACAGCTCCAGACTTTGGGGGCAGTCCTAAACAAGTTACAGAGATACACCATAGAGAGGGCCCAATTTCCTTAGGGACTCCCTTTCACCCCTTTCAGCCAGGAGACTCTGTGTCGGTCAAAGATTGGAAGAGGGAACCTCTTAAACCACAGTGGACTGGGCCTCATACTGTTATTCTAACAACTCCTACAGCCCTTAAAGTTTCAGGTATCAACCCATGGGTCCATCACTCCAGAGTTAAGAAGGTCAGCTCAGAAGAACCAACAACTTCGCAAAGTGATCCAGCTCCAGTCAACCCACTTAAACTGACCCTCAAAAGGGAAACAGGCCCCTGAGACCTACACCCCTGCTCTAACCACACCCCAGAAGCTATCTGGCCTGCACACAGCAGAAGCCTGAGGAATCAACTTGTGAACCTAGCCCAGGGGTTTGGATGCAGCTCTGCCAGCCCTTGCCCCTTACTGGTGTCATAGCCCTGATCTTACTTCTTACTGTTGGGCTGATAGAGACTGCACCAACAAGCTGGACATGGGACAAAACATGCTTGGTGGGTCTCACATACCTCCTCTGGATGGGAGGATTATTAAGTATTGCCTGCATATTATGATAACCTCTCTCACCCTCACAATTGCCACTTATCCACTTTGCCCCCAGGATTGTTATATGACAATTAGCGAGTCAAGGGTGTTCAGCGCCTTCACCTCCCTCCACAAAGATTGCTACAAGGGAAAAACACACACTCTCTGTCAGCCACCTGGTGCCCCAAGGACTAAGTATTGGACCATAGAAATAACCCAAAATGTCAGGAACCCATGTCACAACAAGGGTCTCCAGAGAGGGAAGTGAGCTTGCTACACTTACCTTCCTCAATGGGGGATCTCAGATGGAGAAGGGGTACAAGACAGGGCCCTTCAGAAGGCTATAAAGGATACCCAGCATAGGGTAATACAAGCCATAAAGGTGACCACTTCCCCAGCAGCCTACCAGTGTTTGAACCTTTCAGCCCTCAATCAGATACGCTTACCAACACTACTACAGTGGGCCAACACTACTCTACAAGTCTTCCATAAAATAGATAATCACACCCAAACCTGCTGGATGTGCTCGCCCCACAGCTGGAGGGCTTACTTAGCCACTCCTATCCCTTTGACCTGAGAAGTTCCTGAAAATCTCAAAACCAACACCTCTGTCTTAATTGGACCCCTGGCCACTGGGATCCATCTCACAAATGCTGACAATCTAATTGGTACAGTCCCTGAAGGTATGAATGGTACCTTTCTGGGGCGCCTGGGTGGCGCAGTCGGTTAAGCGTCCGACTTCAGCCAGGTCACGATCTCGCGGTCCGTGAGTTCGAGCCCCGCGTCAGGCTCTGGGCTGATGGCTCGGAGCCTGGAGCCTGTTTCCGATTCTGTGTCTCCCTCTCTCTCTGCCCCTCCCCCGTTCATGCTCTGTCTCTCTCTGTCCCAAAAATAAAATAAAAAAACGTTGAAAAAAAAAAAAAATTGAATGGTACCTTTCTATGTGGAAGAAATATAACCTTAAAGAGGAATACAACCCTATGCTCAACCCCTGGGATGTTCTATCTTTGTTCTAATTTGGCCTACCAATGCTTACAGGCCAACTGGACTCAGATATATTATTCTGAGGGGCGCCTGGGTGGCTCAGTTGGTTAAGTGACCAACTTCAGCTCAGATCATGATCTTGCAGTTTGTGAGTTCGAGCCCCACATTGGGCTCTGTGCTGACAGCTCAGAGCCTGGAGCCTACTTCGGATTCTGTGTCTCCCCCTCTCTCTACCCCTCCCCTGCTCATGCTCTTTGTCTCTCTGTCTCTCAATAATAAATAAATGTTAAAAAAAAGAGAGAGAGGGGCGCCTGGGTGGCGCAGTCAGTTAAGCGTCCGACTTCAGCCAGGTCACGATCTCACGGTCCGTGAGTTCGAGCCCCGCGTCAGGCTCTGGGCTGATGGCTCGGAGCCTGGAGCCTGTTTCCGATTCTGTGTCTCCCTCTCTCTCTGCGCCTCCCCCGTTCATGCTCTGTCTCTCTCTGTCCCAAAAATAAATAAAAAAAAAAAACGTTGAAAAAAAAAATTAAAAAAAAAAAAAAAAAAGAGAGAGAGAGATAAATGAAGACATGGAACAGGTAGAAGATTCTCTGGTAAACTTACAAAGCCAAATAAACTCTCTGGTGGTAGTGACCCTCCAAAATAGGGGATCCCTAAATCTCCTCACTTCAGAAGAAGCAGGAACTTTCATCTTTCTGGGAGAGGTCTATTTCATAAACCAATCAGGAATAGTTACAACTAAGGTTAAGGAAGTCAAAGAAAGAAGTCAACATAGACAACAGGAAAATATCAATCAATGGAAAGGATGGGATCTCACAGATTTGACATCCTGGCTTCCTTCCCTAGGGGGGCCCCTCTTCTCCATAATTTTACTTGTATCCATCAGCCCCTGTATACTGAATGCCGTGGTACATTTTATTGAAAACACTGTTGCTCGCCAAACTACAGCACATATCTTAACCTTCTGTGAGTACCAACCTGTAAAACTGAAAGGTGATGCCTACTAAAAGTTTTTTTAAGGCATCAAAGGGGGGAATGTTGGAGAAGTGACTAGAGTACGCCAAAGATGGCCAATGGGCATAAAACAAACTCTGGTCTCTAGCTTAGACACCCCTCCTCCGTGTTCTTCCTGTGTTTGCTGCGTGCACAAAAACCCCCACAGATATTGAAGCTGACAAATATAAATTACCCTCCCCCCTTGCATTCAGGGCTCATATCTTTGGGAAAACAGTCTCCTCTGAGCCCATCGGTGTTAAATAAATTTCCAATCCACGAAGATCTCTGAGTGCCGCTTGGTTTTTCCAACAGTGTTGCAGTCTGGTTCTGTAACATTGCCACATTTTTATTTTTGTTAGCAGGAAAGAGTGCACCTGAACTAACAAAGGAGGTGTTTCCTACCATAGATCAGATACCATTGACTGCTAGAGTGACACATTCTTGGAGGGGAGGGGGGATTGGCCCTTTGAGTTACAAATTGTTCAGAATCTTTCTTTAATTGGTCCTTTTGTTTTAGCTGGTAGCTTTCAGTCTCAGTTAAATTAAAAGCTGAAGAGATGTTTGGAATTCATTGCCCACCTCCTCAGTTTTAATGATGCATTTAATTCATATTAACATTTTTCACAAGTATTCAGTGTGAAACTATCACAGCAGTAGTTTTGGAATACTTTACTGCCCACCCCCCAACCAAAGTTTCCTGTGCCCATTTGTGGTCAATCTTTGCTCCTACTCCTGACCCCAGGCAACCACTGGCCTACTTACATCTGTATAGATTTGTCTTTTCTAGATCTTTCTTAAAAATGTAATCATACAAATATGTAGTCTTTTTTGGTCTAGCATAATATTTTTGAGGTTCATCCATGTTCTTGTGTGTATGAGTAATTTGTTCACTTTTAGTACAATGTTCCATTGCATATATATACTGTGGTTTTTCTGTTTTGTTTTGTTTTGTTTTGTTTTGTTTTGTTTTGTTTTGTTTTTACACATTTACCAGCTGATAGACACTGGATTGTTTTCAGATTTTGGCTGTTGTGAATAATGTTGCAATGAACATCTGTGTATAAGTGATTGTGTTGGATATATTTCCAGTTGTCCTTGATAGATTCCTAGCAGAGGAATTACTGTGTCATATACTAAGTATACATTTAACTTTTTAGAGAATTGCCATGCTGTTGAACAAAGAGGCTATGTTGTTTCACATTTGAGCAACATATGAGGCTTCACACTTCTTCACGTTCTCACCAACACTAGGTATTGGCATTCTTTTTGATCATGACCATCCTGGTGGATGTAAAGTAGTATCTTGGGTTTTAGTTCACATTTCCCTGATGACTGATGATGTTAAGCATCTTCTCTTGTGCTTATTAGCCATTGGTATAATTTCTTTGGTTAAATGTCTAATCAGGTGTTTTGCCTATATCTGTTGTTTGTCTTCCTACTGATTTTTTTTTAAACATACATTCTGGATAAAGACTTCAAAAATTACTGTCTTTTGAAGCACAAAGATACTGTGATGGTATCATTATTTTCTTTTAGGAAGCTTGCTTTTGGTATGATATCTCACAAATCTTTATATAACTCAAGGCCACAGATTTTCTCCTTTGTTTTCTTCTAGATGTTTTATGGTTTTAACTCTTACATTTAGATTTGTGATTCATTTTGAGGTATATTTTGTGTATGCCATGGGTCCCAAGTTTTTGTTTTTATTTTTTATTTTTTTGCATGTAGATTTCCAGTTGTCTCAGCTCAGTTTTTGAGAAAACTATCTTTTCACCATTGAATTGCCTTTGCAACTCTGTCAAAAATCAATTGATTGTACATTTTTTCTTGCCTTTCTGTTCTTTTTCATTTTTTAAAAATTCCTAACTGTATGGTGATAACACAGTGTCTTGATTACTGGATCAAAATAAGTTTTGCAATTGGGTATTTTAAGTCTTCCAAGTTTACTCTTTTTCAAAGTTGTGTTGGCTATTCTTGGTCCTTTGTATTTCCACATAAAGTTTAGGATATCCTTGTCAATTTCTAAAATAGCTTCTAGTATTTTTTAGGGATTTCACCAAATTTATAGGTTTATTTAGAAAGAAGAGCTGTCTTAAAATACTGAGTCTTCCATTCCATGAAGTTATCTCTCTCAGTTAATATAGATCTTTTTTAACCTTTGTCAACAAAGGTTTTATAATTTTCTGTGGACACGTCTTGCACTTTTTTGCTTTTTTGTTGCTTGTTTCTTGATATGACAAAGACAGTGTTTTTAAATGGTATTTTTATATATAAATACAAATTATTTTTGTATATTGATCGTGAGTCCTATGGTCTTACTCAACTCATATTCGAATAGTTTACTATTACACCATAGAAAAAATGCAATGGGGGGGCTTTAGGATTTTTTACATAGGAGGTCATGTAGTCTGAGAGTTAAGATAGTTGTCCTTCTTGCTTTTTAATTTGTCTTTCTTTGTCTATCTCCCTCCCTATATCTCCCCCTCCCTCCTTCTCTCTCTCTCTCCTAACCTTTGCCCTGGCTAGAACCTTCAGTACAGTGTTGAATAGAAGTGGTGATAGTGGATATCCTTGCCTTTTTCTGAAATTAAAAAGTAAAGCATTCAGTCTTTTGCCATATGTGTGATGTTAACTGTAGGTTATTTATGTTCTTAATAAGACGGAGAAAATTGCTTTCTATTCCTAGTTTGTTGAGACTTTTTATCATGAATAGGTGTTAGGTTGTGTCTAGTCTATTTTCCTTATCTATTGAGATGATCATGTGGTTTTGCCTTTCTCTTAATATGAGATACTAATGATTTCCAGATGTTGAACTCAAAATCTTGAGATAAATCCCACTTGGTCATGTATATGTTGTAAACGTTTTTATATGTTGCTAAATTTGGTTTGCTGATGTTTTGTTAAGGATTTTTGCATCTTAGTAGATGAGAGATATTGGTCTGTAGAATTTTTCATTTCTTTAAAAAAAATTTTTTTTTGCAATGTCTTTGGCCTCAGAGAATGAGTTGGGAAGTGTTTGTTTGTATTCATTTTCTGAAAGACTTTGTGTAGGATTGTTACTATTTTTTTTCTTTGAACGTTTGATGACTAGATATTGTTTACATGGTGTATATATATATATATATATATATATATATATATATGTACAATCTTTTCACTTTCAACCTGTGTTTGTCTTTGAACTTGAAGGGTGTTTATTTCAAATAAAGTTGACTTTCACTTTTTTAATACACCCTCATAATCTCCGTCTTTTGACTGGATTGTAGTATATTCACATTTAATGTAATTGTTGACTTGTCTGGAATTACATGTACTGTTTTGTTTTCGATGTGTCTCATGTTTCTTTGTTCCTATGTTCCTATTTCAAAAATAATTCTTTTGTATTAAATGAATATTTTATCATGATACTTAAATTCCTTATTGATTTTACAAATATATTTTAAAATTATTTTATTAGTGGATGCTCTAGAGATTACAATGCATAATCTAGCTTGTTACAAGCTCTTTCAAATTAATACTGCCCTGGTGTTGGTAGACAGTTCTGTTCTTAGATAGTTCCATTCCTTCTCTCCCACTACATTTTGTGGTGTAGTTTATGTGTTATAAACCTAGTTATATGTAATAATTGTGACTATTATGTATAAGATAATAATTACATATAATAATTACAACTGTATGTTTTTTAAAGGAATTAGGAAAAGGAAACAAAACTATATTCCACTGTACTATATACTCTCTATTTTTTTAAGTTTTAATTTAAATTCCAGTTAACAAACAGTATGATATTAGCTTTAAATATACAATATAGTGATTCAACATTTCCATGCATCACCTGGTGCTTATCATGACAAGGGCTCTCCTTCATCCCCATCACCTATTTTACCCTTCCCCCACCCACCTCCCCTGTGCTAAACATCACTTTGTTCTCTATAGTTAAGAGTATGTTTCTTGGTTTGTCTCTCTTTTTTTTCCTGAAAGCTCATTTTTTGTTGTTGTTGTTTCTTAAATTCCACATATGAGTGAAATCATATAGGATTTGTTTTTTCTCTGACTGACTTATTTCACTACCATAATACATTCTGGCTTCATCCATGTTGTTGGAAATGGCAAGATTTATTCTCTTTTATGGATGAGTGATATTCAATTACACACACACATGCACACACACATGCACATATACTTACATATGTATACATATACCATATCTTCTTTATCCATTCATCAGTTGATGGACAGTTGGGTTCTCCATAGTTTTACTATTGTTGATAATGCTGCTATAAACAGTGGAGCAATAACTGAGGGCTGATGGGGGGTGGGAGGGAAGGGAGGGTGGGTGATGGGTATTGAGGAGGGCACATTTTGGGATGAGCACTGGGTGTTGTATGGAAACCAATTTGACAATAAATTTCATATATTTAAAAAAAAAGAGTGGGGCATACAATTTAATTTCTTACTTTCTGTCTTTCTTTGTTTCTCTCTCTCTTTCTTTTTTTAATGAATAAAACTACATATTTTTTTGGCTACTGAAGATTTTTCATCACATTATTTCAGTCTGTTACTGGAATCTTTTTATTAAGTTTTTTATTATGAAATAATTTATACTTTGTACAAAATGCAGATCATGAAAAAAATCTATTTTTATTATTAGTACTTTGAAATAATACTGATAAAATTTTGATATACTTATTTTTACTTTTTCCTATAAATCTTTTTTATATAGTTTTAGATAATTTGATTTAAAAATTGTTTCTCTGATAAAAGAGTAACATGTGCCAATTTAGTCTTTATAGTTTTTTTTTCAGATAGTCATTAGTGCAGTTACTCTTTTGCGTGTCATTTTTTGGTTACTCAGTAACAGTCTAACATACTTTAGCACATCTACTAACTCTATCCCTGTTAGTTCTCATGTAATTGTCTTCTGTGATCTTTCATTTATTCTTCTGTAAAAAATAGTTACAGAGAAACTTCTGCCCAGGAACTTCTGTTCTGCACAAATAAAAGTCTACTCTTTATCAGTCAACACTATTTGCGTATTTCAATATCTCCTACTCTTCTACTTAACTTCATCCTTTTTTATAAATAACATTGGTTGAAATCACAGGTGTATCTCTGGGTATATATATATTTTTATGTGCTTGTGTGGGAACCCAGAAATTGCAGTTGAACCACAAGGCCAGTATGTACCTTTACACATCCTTTTTTTTCTCTGAGCAGCAACTGAACCTGGAAGTTAATTGAATACTCCAAGATCGTTAGACAAACACTATTGACATGTCAGTGTTGTTATGACTAACACAGGATGTGTCTCCTAAGAGAACACACATCAGTTGTCTTGGCAAGCTTCACCCTGTAGTCATCAAAAGAGGGCCACAGAGCCTGCCATTTACTATGTTACCTGTGTGGTGGGAAGGCAGCTTAAGTGGTCCTGCCTTCCTGAAGATTTCAGAGGCATGAAAACACAGTATACTAGATTTTCTTTTCTTCTTTATTCACATTACATCTTTACCCTTCAAGGATTCTGAGAGTTGTTATAATTGAGTTCCAGAACACTGATCATGACTGACTTCTTGACTATGGAGGCAACTTGTAAGCCATTCTTTAAACTATATCTTCTTTATTTTTTCAAGTGGATTTTAGGATAATACATAATGATTCTGATTCTGATTGAAACAATTAGCTCTATATGTGTCTTGTTGGGCATCCTCCTTGAGTAAGCACAGAAGGGGTGTTGAGAGGCAGTATTGTGTGTGATGAAGAATGTCATCTCTACAGCAGAACTTTCCAAGTTTACACTGTCTCTGTCACTTACAGAATGAATATATATTCATTCATTCATGCAAAGCACTCAAAATAGTACCTGGACTATTGAAAGATATTAAGTCCCTTGCATGAAAATATTCATAAGAAAGATGTGGAAACTGCCTTCAAGTATTTGAATAGTTATCAAATAGAAGATACTATTTATGCCACTTTATTTCAGAAGGCAAAGCCGGGATAGAGCTGTAGATTATAAGGGAGTAGATTTGGTTTAGGATTAAGAGGAACCTTTCAATCATTAGATACATTTACAGTGGAGTGAGGTGCCATTTGAGATAATCAGCTGCATAATACTTGGGAATTCAAAAATATATTAAATGATAACCTCTTAGAGATATTTTATCAAAGATTCAGAGAGGGAACCCAAAAATCTTCAGAGGTAAATAATACCACATTGTTTTTAAAATGCTATTTTATGGAATAAGAGTAGTACCTATATTTTTCTTTTTGTCTGTCAGTAACACCAGCTGACATTTGTTGCACTTACCATTTGACGGGTGGCACTCTGCTAAGTTTTTTTTTTCCCTAATTATTTTGAATATGGTTGACACATGATACTATGTTAGTTTCAATGCACAGCATGATGACATGATGAGTTTGAACATACCACCAGCTCACCACAGGTGCAGCTGCCATCTGACTGGAACACTGCTTTAACCCATGCCCTCTACCTGTGTTGCCTACTCCCCTCCCCTCTGGGAACAGGCAGTTTGTTCTCAGGGTTTACATATCTGTTTCTGCTTTATGTTTGTTGATTTAGTTGTTTTGTTTCTTTAGATTCCACATATGAGTGGAATCGTACAGTATCTTTCTCAGTCTGATTTATTTCACTTAGCCAGAGTAGTATATATCTTACAGACATTCTGTGCTCTTATGAAGATAAGCTTTGATACCATTTTATTTGCACTCCTGAACGACTGAAGAATTTGTGAAATAGACATTTTTGTAAAAGCTATAATTCTAGTTATCAATTATTTTTCTTTTATTTTTTAAAATTTTTTTAAAGTTTATTTATTTTGAGGGAGAGAGAGAGAGAGAAAGTATGCAAGTTGGGGGGAGGGGGCAAAGGGAGAAAATCCCAAGCAGCCTCTGCTGTCAGCACAGACCCTGATGAAGGGCTCAAACTCAGGAACCTTGAGATCATAACCCAAGACGAAATCAAGAGTCAGATGCTTAACTGACTAATCCATCCATGCATGCCAACAATCCTTCTCTTTTATAATGTAGTCTACGGTGTCCTTCAAATTTCAACTCACTAAAGTATCTTTGAAATGCCCCCTATATTTGGGCTCCAAGTTTAGCAGCCAGTTTCTACTCCTCAAAATGCAATGAAAATTTGATTTGTATGAGCTATTTTCTTTTTTTTTTTTAATGTTTTTATTTGTTTTCAAAGGGGAGAGAGAGACAGAGCATGAGTGGGGGAGGAACAGAGAGAGAGGGAGACACAGAATCTGAAGCAGGATCCAGGCTCTGAGCTGTCAGCATAGAGCCCAATGCGGGGCTTGAACCCACGAACTGTGAGATCATGACCTGAGCTGAAGTCGGACGCTTAACTGACTGAGCCACCCAGGCACCCCCGTATGACCTATTTTCTATTATGAATAGTAAAACATAGGAAAAGCTACCTTTACAACATTTTCAGCTTACAGGAGCACTGTATAAGAAAGTATTTATTTATGCCTTTTAGTATAAAAATTGAACCTCTAGGAAATCCTGAAATAGTAAATAATTCTTTAGAATATGAGTCTTTAGTAAGTTTTCTTGAGGCTTTTTAGTTATTAGAAAATCACAGTTTTCATTTTCTAATATATTGGTGATTAAAGACTCTGATTTCTTATTAGGTTGATTTTATTCTGTCGTACTTAAAAAATATGAACTAGAGCCCTTGCTCATGTTTAATAGTGTTCCCCTGTTTTGTGAGAGAATGAGTAGAGTTCACCACACTGTGTTTTTCTGAAAAGAATCGAAGTATTTATGTTTGAATCACATGATTGTCTTGGTTTGTTCTTTTCCTTTAAGACAGTGTCTATGTTTTTCATGGAGGCTCAGAGGAGTCCAAACCTGATTTGAGTGCCAGAGACCAGCACATAAACAGAATTGATCTCCAAACTCTGTCCCTTTGGAGGAGACATCTAGAACTGTATTTCTTGTCAAGACAGACTAATCTGTGATGTTGTTTGTCACAGACTGAGTCTGGAGTTCTTCCTTGTCCAGCAAGAGAGTGGATGCAGAATTGAATATGAGAGAGGCTAATGTCCAGGAGGACATGAGAGCCTTGAACAAGGGTTTCATCTCTGTATTTTTTGAGCTCACAAGATATTACCCACGTGGTGAACATGAGGAAAACAAGATCTTACACATGTGAACATAAAGAAAACAATCAGACAGTAACCATTAACTTGTGTGTGTAAGAAGCAAAGGGTCTGGGGGACAAGTGGAGTTTGTGATCAAGGTACATTGATACCAGATGGAAAGTAATTTCCTGCAAGTGATATAATAGGTTACTCATGATCCCAGTACAATATCTCGCTAGCTTGTCTTGGGTGCTTTCACCCATGGTGGCAGCTTTGCACCCCAAGTTTTTTTCCTAATCCATTTATGTAAGTAGAACCTATTTCCCCACAGTTGTTGATGGTTAATATTGAGAATGCTTATGATAACATGTACAACTCCTTAAAAGGATTGAGACTTTAAGTTTTATGTCTCAAAATTATGAGTGAATGAATGGAATAATTCTCTATGGACTGCTGAACACCATCTTCAGACATACTTCTACTTTAGTAAAGATGTCATGGAATCTCTATATATGGAGAATTTATACTATGATTCTAGTACCTTGCATTTCCGTATTTTCTAATTTAGATGATACTAGAAATACGATAAATGGACCTTTAATACTAGAATTTCAGTAAACAAGAGCAAGAAAGTAACTTTTATAAGTAATTTACATTAAAAGGGTTCTGTCCTATTCTGATGCATTTTCTAGGTAGGTTATACATTATTCTATTCTTAAGGTCTTTCTGGAACTATTTATGACAAGTAATTTTCAGTGATTTAATTTCCATTCAACTCTGGTCTGTAGTTTTGTCCATACTATGAGTTTATTATTCTGTGAAATAATTTACACTTTATTTTATACATAATGTTTGTAATTTATGTAAATTCAAAAGGACAAAGTTTTATGAAGTTAGAGTCCTTATTTATTCCTTCCCAATTTACAGAAAGAAATAATATCTAATAAATTATTTACAGGTTCTGTTTTCAGTTTCTCTATAATCTTCTTGATTTTATGGGATTATGTATTTCATAGATTTTACATTGCAGTCTGTCAGTTTTTCCATTCATACTTTTAAAAAAATTTTTTATTGTGGTCAGAACATTTAACATAAGATCAACTCTCTAACAGATTTTTAAGTGTATAATACAATATTGTTAACCACAGGGCAGATCTCTAGAACTTACTGTTCTTGTATTACTGAAGCTTTATTCCCAAGGCTATGCCTTTTTAAACTTGAATCCATATTACTAAATTACAGAAGAGAATGAATAATTTCATCTCTATATGAGAAAAAGGATTCCAATGTTTTGTTTCTGATAGGGATGATTGGACACTATAAAAATGTGTTTGATTTTCTTAAAGAACACTACCTGAAGACATTACATATAGTTTGGTATATTTAACTTTCTTTAGACATTTCTTTGAAGAGATCAGCTCTTCTATAATGAGACCTTGTGAGTGCTGCCAATATTCAATTTATAGGGCTGCTTCTCACCCCTATGATATAACAACTTAAAGTAATTTAATCCCTGGGATGAAATGTTCTTTGTAATTTGAACAAGGGTCTGATCTCATGTTTCCTGGAGAAAAAAAATTTCTCATAAATTTTGAAATGATTTTGTTATTTGTACAAGAATTTACTTCAGCACTTCATTATTTTCCTGTTTTTGCCCTTGATAATTCTTGAGTCATAATACCTAAATTAAATTTACTTTTACCTATCTTAGTATCAAAGGTTTGAGGATTTTGTGTGTTAACTTTTGGATATGTTACTTCAGTCCATCTTTAATTTTTAAAAAATTTTTTTAAATTTTGAAAAATTTTTTAATGTTTACTTTTGAGAGAGAGCATGAATGGCGGAGGGTCACAGAGAGGGGGGAACCACAGAATCCAAAGCAGGCTCCAGGCTCTGAGCTGTCCGCACAGAGCCCAACACAGGGCTTGAACTCATGAACTGAACCGTAAGATCATGACCTGAGCTGAAGTCGGTCACTTAACCAACTGAGCCACCCAGGCACCCTTCCCATCACTCTATCTTAATAGTAATTGCTCTCACCAACAAAAATGATTTATTTAAAACTTTTCAACTTATTTTATTTGAGCTACTCCATTCCCCAATTTGATCTGTTTCCTTTGTCATTGTTTGTATTCAATGGTAGGGTTGGTTTTCTTGGTTTGGCATAGTCGGGTTGACAATGACACTATTTTTACATATTGTAAGTTTGAGTATATTTTTCAAAATCACACTTTATGATAGAGAAGAAGCCTTCTAGTATTGATGGCACTAATGCCAAAAAGTCAGCTATTAGACCAACCATTGATTTACTTGTGAACTATTATGTATCATAGTATAGAAGTTTCTCTTTATTTTTAGTGTAAAGTGTCAAAAATCATTCCAGTCACCCTGTTAAAAATTAGGGTAAACAATTATCTAATTATTTATTCCATTTATTTTCCCAGCAGAATTAATGAACATTATCAGCATATTCTGCTAAGGGAATATCAAACAGTGTATACTTTTTGAGCATTTATTGCAAAAGGGGTTGTTACAGGTACTCATAAGGTTCATATTCTCACAGATCAACTCACAGAGAAATAAGATAAATTTTTACCAAGGTCATAATTAGCACAAAAGATACAGAAAAGTTCTTCAATAACTTAACATCAATCTGAACTTAGAATACTTTCTTTGAGAGGAGCTAATTTTGTTTTTAAATATCACATTTAGGTTATTCTTTTGATTGCCCTAGGAGTATAACTGTAGATGATAACAAATTGTATTATTGTTTTTATTTTTGAGTGGTATGAGCAAATTGTGCTAATTTAAGTTTCTTTCTCATTTGTTATCAAATACAGGAAAATCTAATACTACCTTGATGTATTTACATGATATCCTTAAAGTCTTTTTTTTATTTATTTTTATTTTTTTCCTTAAAATCTTAAGTCTATCATCCCCCTCCCTGTTTTATTCAGTAGAGTTCTGATATATTGTTACCCCCCCCACCATTTCACATTTTAGTAGTTACTAAAATAAAAATTTTTTTAGATGTTGCTTCCCAGTGCATCTTTTTTGTCATATGTTTTTTAGAAAGTTTCTAAAAGTTTGCATTTTCTTCCCATAGTTAATGTCCTCTTGACAATGGCATGTTTAGGCAAATGTGGCTTTGGGACCTCAAAAGTGCTGGCCTGGGACTACATCTGAGCCAGTCACATATGTATGACTGGGCATCATACCTCGTCCTTTAGCTTCACGTGTGAGTCAGGCATGTCGACTTCCATTCGTGACTCCATCCCCAACCTTGAGCCCCTGTCTGGCATGTCACAGGCACTCAGGAAATGTTTGCTGAGGGAGTGATTGAACAATTTTGTAATTCACTCTGTATTGTTAAGGCCAAAGTGTGAGGATACATGTGATGGCATTTTGTAAAGTACTGTTGGATTGGGAGGTACTTTTAGATAAAACCAATTCACTCTTTAACTAGTGGTCATATTTAAACTTTCACTGTTAACATAAAATAATTGGATTAATTAGACAATACTTCTCTAATTTACTTGCCATCACAATATGCCTGGCATAAAATGAAAGGGGAAAAAAAGGATTACAAGTAAAATCTTAAGATTTTCAGTTTCAATCATTGCCTAAAACATAAATAATTCAAGCTTATTATATATTTCCCCTTCTTTGTCTAACATGTTTCTACAATGAATATTCAGAATTTTGACCTTAAGTCCCTCGTCATTTTTCTTTGCCTTCTTTCCTTTCCATTACTGCCTGCATCTCTTCAGTCATGGTTCAGCACAAGACCATTAAGTGAACACTTACTTCATTTCAAGCCTTTGGAAGTACATATCTGAATAAGACACATTTCCATCCCTTAAAGACTCTTATCACTCATTACTCATATTACATATATTTTTTAATTGTTGTCCGTTTCTGTGTGTCTGTCTCTCTCCTTGAATCATGAGTTTAAGAACACAAACTCTATCTTACACACCTGCATTTCTTTAGAACCCCATACAGTGCCTGGCCTAAAATGGGCCCTCAGTCATTGATCAAGTGAATAAGCTCACAGAGAGTTTATCCTTTATTAGAAAGGCCCATGTAAAACCATTTCATGCATAAGCCTCAATTCAAATTCTTCTTTCAGCTCATCAACTTGCAGTAAGAGGGCAGGTCTTTGTTATCACTATTTTATAGTTGAAGAAACAGAGGGCAGATGATAGAAATAATGTACCACGTGCTGTGCTAATCCCAGAATCATTTTCATTAAGAAAGCAACCTATGCAAAAGCTAATTGTTAAGAGTGTAGAGAGTTCAGCGCTTTTCAAACTTTTATGGAATAAATATGTTTTTGGAGATGCACTAATGGGCACCTGATGACAAGATCCTAACTGGAAAAAGAAATGAGCATCTTTCTTAAATTCAGTAACTTGATTAATTCTTGAAAATGTACTGTGTAGTAATCAGCGGGTTGGGCTTGACGTTAAGGACACAGTGATGAATAAGCCATCTGTTGTTAGTGAGTTTCCACCCCTGGAGAAGGGCAAGACCAAATTCAGTGTGGCAAATAGCCAATACATTGTGGTAATCCTTAAATGGAAGGGGTTGGTTTGTTCTTGGCTTGTCTCCTTGGTGACTGTTTATCAAGTTCTTACTATGAGCAAGGCCTTGGCCTAAATGGTTCCAACAGCCCTGTAAGGTCAAACCACTATTCCCATTTTACAGATAAGAAAATTAATTGTGTGAATATTACTTTGTAAGCTCATCAAAGACGGGATAACATGTAGAGGAATTGGAGGAGGCAATTGAGAATAGAAGGATGACATGATTATACTGGTCAAGAAAGACCCCTGGAAGTTACTGAAAGCATATTCTTAATAAAAGAGTGGCAGTTTTACACCAGAATTGTTCTAGTCTTTTAATGATCTTTGAAGCCACGTTTGGATTGCATTTTGTCTTGAGGATCACGTTTCTGGCACGAATCCCTGGGAATATGAGGAAAGGCCATCTTAGAATGTTCCAGTTGGCTGTAAATGTGGAAACATCTGAGGGATTTTTCTGGTCAGGTCCAGTAGGAACAGAAGTCATAATCCAAGTTCGAGTCTTGGAGCATTTCAGGATATGGGTAATTGAGTTCAGTGAACTTGGAAATAATGATGAGAAATCCATAAACAAGGTTTAAAAATAGGTGACTTCCATGCCCTGTCCCTGGCTTTTCCCTTGGTGTCACATAATCACATTACAAGGCACATGGACTATGTAAGACAGGGTAGGTATATCACAGTTGGTCTTATGATACTTTACTGGCTTTAGGACATGTTACATGTATTGAATCGATTATAAAATATGAAAAGAAAAATAAAAATTAGGTTCATCATAGGATTCTGAATATAAGGTACATTTCAGAAAAGTGGAGGCTCCATTTTTTTTTATTACTAGAATGTCATTGTGTTTGGTAGTTAATGAAGCACTGAAGTGTCATTATTTGAGCGTAATTGCAATAAGGACAGTCTGAATAAGAGAACTCATTAAATAGATATATTTTTTAAAAAGGAATGGAATTTTCTTATGCTCAACTTTATTTGGTGTTTGAAAGAAACCACCAGGTTAATGTTTTGCTAGTGAGAGGCATCTTGCAGGACTGTTGGAGCGGCTATAAAAGAGTCCTGTGTAATTATATTATACAAATGGCAAACAATTGGAAATATTTAAGCCATTAAACAGGGTTGAGTTCCTTTTAACAGATTAAAATTGCCCCGAAATAGTAATCCTGTTTATACTTTTAATGTGATTTAATAAACTTACACTTCACCCACACTCAATGATATATATTTTAAATTTTGAATTGGTGCAATGTGGTTTAATGACTTTTTGATTTTATTTCCCAGTGATAGAAATATAGCATTTACTCTGCATTTTTCCATGCTAATTATTCCAGTTCCACTCTAATCCTGGGTTGATCCGTCTGTCTTGAGTTTCTCTTCTTGTCCTGGGTAAATATGGAAGAGCCTGACCTATTCTCAAGTTACCTGTTGAAAGATCATGAAACTAGGTGTAACTGTAACTCATTGGGGGGGGGGATTAATTAAGAATTGTTGATTTTTTAAGTTCTTGCTTGTGTGGTATGATTTTAAGAAGTTGCATCCTCCAGTGTGCTCACCAATGGACAGGCTCTCATTTTGCCACTTGGTCCTTAAATGAATGCCATAGTCTACATGTGGTCTGGCCTGGAAGGATTGGTAGTATTTGAGGTGGAAATGAGGCTTCTTCCATTAATGAAGCTAGTGATTTTTCTCTCTCCCCGTCCCCACCCTGTCCCAGGAAACAGGTGCTTTGGATTGGTAGTCACTTTCCATGCCCAGATCATTTTGTAGCAAATTGTTTTAAATAAGGTCTTCTGTCTGCCCTTGAATTTTGTTTTTGTATAAATTATTTTTCACTGTTCAGTCTCATCATCTTAGCTTTAGGTCATTGCTCTAGTTATTGGGATATTTTTGCAGACTGATTCTGTCATTAGTGTATTATGAATTCCTTCTGGAAGGCTGTGTTTTAGCATGTCTTCAAGAAGAGAAGGGAAATGGGGGAAGACACAATAGGGAAATCCTATTAAAAACCTATCAAGTGATGGCATTATAAAGGTTGTAACAAAAAATTTTGGTATTTTATAGTGTTTACTTCCCATTTCCAACACGGTAAAAATCTCCATTCATATTTGCATGTGCTCTAAGAGGTAATTACTAACAATGCATCACAATTACATGATACATCTATTCAGAATACACACAACATCATTACTAAATATTCTTTCTTCCTACCAAGGTAACATACTTTCCATACTTCAATTATTTATCAATATTTTTAAGTGAATTTAGTAAATGCATTTATGTGATTGTAACCATGATTGACAGTTGAAAGCTCTGGTCTATATTAGTGATGGATTTAACAGTGCTTTTAGTTTTCTTCAAAAAGTGCTCATAAATTGTCAGTATTAAGCAAGAGAGTTACCTTTTTCTCTATAGTCTCTGGTTACATACTCTTGAATTTTTACTATTTATTATTATTACTATTGTCTCCTGTAATTTAGTCCCTAGGGCTTTAATGTCTGTTTCTGTGGTCTCTGAAGTTCCAGGAAAAGGTTTAAACCAAGAAACTGTATTGGATTATGCTCTACCTCCTCCAACCACATAGTGGTGAACTGGTAGCTATT
Source organism: Panthera onca (assembly GCF_046562875.1). Taxonomy (NCBI): domain Eukaryota; kingdom Metazoa; phylum Chordata; class Mammalia; order Carnivora; family Felidae; genus Panthera; species Panthera onca. The sequence goes on from NC_138348.1 coordinate 110,457,680, forward strand.
TTTCAATATTCATTATCGCCTCCTCTATGAAACTTTTCCTGACTCAGGTAAAACTAAACAAACACTCCATCTTAAAGTCCCCATATTTCCTACAGAGTACCAATGTAATACTTGATTACATTCCTTAAGTATTCTTGTTATAAAGCAGAGTATAAACATTCTCACGTCTGTTTATGTATAAATTATCCAGTGTCCCTTCACCCAGTGATGAGTTATGTCATAGTCCTCTTTTTATGCCAGTACATAAAAAGGTCACTTTTTATGGTCGCTTTGACTTATTCCTGGTCTACAAGTTTCCCATGTTTCACCACTTTTTAATTCAATTTTACCTCATTTTCCAATAGGAGAAAAATTTATTCTCGCTTTTTCTTGATAAATGTGAGTCAAAAAGAATAAAATAATTCTTGTGCCACTATATATATTTTTTTGTTAAGAAAAATGTTTTTCCTTTTTCTCTTGAAAAGTTTACATTTGCTTTAAAATGTTACTGGATCAATAAAGTTGGCTAAGAGATATTTGTGGACCTGTGTACACTAGGTGCCCCTGGATGGGTCATTTCTTTAGACCTGCCTCTTTTAGCAAGAATGGTTGGTTATGGAACGTATTTTTTAATACTTAATAAAGGAATTTTTCACCTTTAAAATAATGTAAACCTCTTACACTTTGAACAATAAGCATGCTGTACACTTGTTATTTTAAGGAAGGTTTTTAGTTTTCAGGAGAAAATAGGGACTTGTCAGGAGTGGACAGAATAGGGGGGAACAGAATAGCCAGCTGGCAGAATGCACATGGTGAGAAACTGTGTGAGTGACCTTCTAAGGCACACATTTGCCCAATAGGCTGGGCAGGCACTTGGCTGGGAGAAAGGATCCCCAACATGTGGCAGATTTTTGCAGATAGATGTAAAAGTGCTATTTGAACAAGTTCAGCAGCCTGTGGTGAACAGGTGCAACAAACAGGCAATTTTCAGGGAGCCATGAGGACTCAGCCTGAGGCACTATGGGAATGGTCACCAGAGGAGGTTTATGAGTAACCGGTGAAAGTGTGAGCCTTCTCTTCTGCCCAGGACAATCAGCAGCTGTTTGTTTGAGTCAGCTTTGTAACAAGAGGTAGGTAAGTGGAAGGCTGTGACATAAATAGAAAGGAAAGGGACGGAGGGAATGAAATCCCATTAAAGCACTGCCCCCTGCCAGGTCTTTAATTCATTCAATATGTACTAAATAAATCCTCTGGGTCAAGAAATGGTACATATACAAAATGTGACTAATTCTTAAAACATTGGTATGAGGTTTGAAATTTTGTTCTTGGTGAACAAGGAAATTGGAACTCAAGAAACTAATGTCCTTTCTTCAGGCTTCTGAAAACAGTAAACTGTAGAATTAGGTATTAGTGCCCTTCTGCTGAAGCCCTCACTCAAAATTGCAGGATTTATAGGCACTAACACTTATAAGGAATCCTTCTTTAAACTCTAGATGGAAGACGTACTAACAACATGTGTGCTTTACTTTGAAAGCCAGGAAGGCAGCCAAATATAGTCCTGGCTTGGAAGACTCAGAAGTGCTCATGTTCATCATAAGATCTAGAAATACCACCACAAAAGGGAAAAAAAATTGAATAGGTGAACCAGCACACAGAATGAAATCCGAATCAAGTTACATCTAGTTTTCCCTAGAACTCAAACTATGAAGCACTCTATAATCTCTTGATTATGAGGAATACTTCTTTAATATATTGTTGGATCTGGTTGGCTAGTATCTTGTTGAGTATTTTTGCATCCATGGTCATCAGGAAAATTGGTCTGTAGTTCTTCTTTTAAATGGGGTCTTTGTCTGGTTTTGGAATCAAAGTTATGCTGGCTTTGTAGAATGAGTTTGGTAGCTTGCCTTCAATTTCTATTTTTTGGAAAAGCTTCAAGAGAATAGGTTTAACTTTTCTTTAAATATTTGGTATATTTCCCATGGAAAGCCATCTGGCCCTGGATTCTTGTTTTGGGGAGATCTTTGATTAATAATTCACTTTCTTTACTGGTAATGGGCCTGTTCAAATTTTCTATTTCCTCCTATTTCATTTTTGGTAGCTTATAAGTTTCTAGGAATTTCTCCATTTCTTCCAGATTGCCCAATTAAATGACATATAATTGCTTGTAATATTCTCTTAAGACTTTTTTATTTCTGCAGTGTTCATTGTGATCTCTCCTCTTTCATTCTTAATTTTATTTATTTGGACCCTTTCTTTTTTGTTGTGATCAATCTGGCTAGGGGTTTATCAATTTTGTTACTTCTTTCAAAGAACCAGCTCCTGGTTTCATTGATCTGTTCTATTGTTTTCTTGATTTTGATATCATTGGTTCCTCCTGTAATCTTTACTATTTCCCTTTTTATGCATGTTTTGGCCTGTATTTTCTGTTCTTTCTCCAGCTCTTGAAGGTGTAAGGTTAGACTGTGTATTTGAGACCTTTCTTCTTTCTTTAGGCTGGCCTGGATTGCTATATACTTCCCTCTTATGAACACCTTTGCAGCATCCCAGAGGATTGGGGCTGTCATGTTATCATTTTCATTGGCTTCCATGTACTTTTTAATTTCCTCTTTAATTTCTTGGTTAGCCCATTTATTCTTTAGTAGGATGTTATTTAATCAAAGTTTTCGTGGTCTTTCAAAATTTTATCTTGTGGTTTATTTTGAGATTCATAGCATTGTGATCTAAAATTATGCATGGTATGATTTTGATCTTTTTGTACTTGTTAAGGGCTGATTTGTGACCCAGTGTGTTTTCTGTTCTAGAGAATGTTCCATGTGCACTCAAGAAGAATGTGTATTCTTCTGCTTTAGGAAGAAATCTTCTGAATATATCTGTTAAATCCATCTGGTCCAGTGTGTCATTCAAAGCCATTGTTACCAGTTGATTTTCTACTTAGATGATTGGTCCACTCCTCTAAGTGGGGTGTGGAAGTCCCCTACTATTATGGTATTATTATCATGGAGTTTCTTATGTTTGTGGTTAATTGATTTATGTATTTGGGTGTTATCACGTTGGGGGCATAAATGCTTACATTTGTTAGCTCTACTTGGTGGGCAGAGCCCTTAGTTATGATATAATGCCTTTCTTCATCTCTTCTTACAGTGTTTATTTTAAAATATAGTTTGTCTGATATCAGTATGGCTACTCTGGCTTTCTTTCAGCAACCATTAGCATGATAGATCATTCTCCATCCCCTTACTTGCTTTCTTAAAAAAAAAAAAAAAAAAAAAAGGTTTATTTATTCTTGAGAAAGAGAGAGAAAGAGAACATGAGCCAGGGAGGGGCAGAGAGAGAGAGGGAGACACAGAATCCAAAGCAGGCTCCAGGCTCTGAGCTGTCAGCACAGACCCCAATGCAGGTCTCGAACTTGTGAGCTGCGAGATCATGACCTGAGCTGAAGTCAGACGCTCAACAGACTGAACCACCCAGGCACCAATCCTCCCCTTACTTTCAATCTGAGGTGTCTTTAGGTCTAAAATGGGTGTCTTGTAAACAGCATATAGATGGATCTTGTTTTCATATCCATTCTGATACCCTACATCTTTTGATTGGAGCGTTTAATCCATTGACATTTCGAGTGAGTACTAAAAGATACAAATTTGGTGCCGTTGTGTTGCCTGTAGAGTTGGACTTTCTGGTGGTGTTCTCTGGTCCCTTCTAGTCTTTTTTTCTTTTGGTCTTTTTTGTTTTGTTCCATCTTTTCTCCCCTCGGGGAGTCCCCAGTAACATTTCTTGCAAGGCCGGTTTAGTGGTCACAAACTCCTTTAGTTTTTGTTTGTCTGGGAAACACTTTATTTCTCCTTTATTTTGAATGACAACCTTGCTGGATAAAGAGTTCTTGGCTGCATATTTCTCTGATTCAGCACGTTGAATATATTCTGCCACTCTTTTCTGGACTGCCAGGTTTCTGTGTATAGGTCTGATGCCAACCTGATCTGTCTTCACTGGTAGGTTAAGGACTTTTTTCTTTGCTTCTTTCATAATTCTTTCCTTTTCTATGTATTTTTTTAAATTTGACTGTGATATGCCTTGTTGATGGTCAGTCTTTGTTGAATCTAATGGGAGTACTCTGTGCTTATTTGATTTTGATGTCTGTGTCCTTCCCCAGATTAGGAAAGTTTTCCATTATAATTTGCTTACATAAACCTTCTGCAGCTTTTTCTCTCTCTTCATCTTGTGGGACTCCTATTTTTCAGATGTATGCACATGCATGCGAGAGGTGAAAACGGCATCATTCATCTTCCTAGTTTCTGGCACAGGAACTCTGTGTTCTCACCCAACCACATTTAAGCACCCCTCCTTTGTCTGAGGAGTCTGTCCACTCTCTGCTTCTACACTGTCTGTGTCCAAGCTGTCAGCCTGCCAGGCAGCACCTCCCTCTTGAATTTTATCTCAGATGAGGCTGTGTTTCCAAACCCCTCACTTCTGAGAACTCTGCAGCTTGGACCTGCTCCAACCATCTGGGGAAGTCTTGTTGAGCAATGGCCAGGTGCCTGCCTGCCCCAGAAAATGTTCATGCTATCCTTGCAGTGGCAAAGTTTCAGAGATTATGCCACATCACAACACATCACTGGTACCAGGTTTCACCATACTCTGACATTTTTGTTCTAATACCAGCAAACATGGCTGCTCTCTGGGGTCTGCTGGGACCTTTGCCTGTGGAGAGGCTGTATGGCCTCTACCAAATGCCCTCCAAGCAGGGGAACCACTTCTCCCCATGTGGCCCACAGACCCCTCAGACCTCATTTTCTGCTCCTGGGGATTCATTCTTCCTACCAGGTATTGGGCTCTGTGCTCCCCTGTTTTTATAGAGTCATAATAGTATTGAAACCCTCTCTTTTCTCCCCATCAATTATTTTGAGGAACAGATTTCTTGTTCAGTCCCTCGTGGGTGTTTACACTCTTTCTCTTTCTCTTCAGCTGCTTTTGGGAGAGTGTTTTTCCTATACTCTCCCAGTGCACCACACTCTCCTCCAGTTTCTCTGTCCTCTCTCCCCCAAAACAGCTCCCTACCCTCTATGGTTTCACTGTCCCCCACTTCACCTCTCTGCACTCATACCTGCCAAATTCCGTAGCTCAAATCATGCACATTGTTGTGTTAATAACAAGATCAATTTCCTAGGTGTGCATAGTGGTTTGGTGCTGACCTAGCTGCATTTCAAGGATGAGAGAAGCCAGGAAACTCCATGCTGCTCTGCCATCTTGGCCCCACCCGGAGAAGTTTCTCCGTTTCTGTAAATCTTGTTCAGGGTGTTCCCAGTGGGTGAGTTTCAAGGAATATTTGGCCTACCTTTCAGCAACAAGCATGTAAACCTACTGATAAAAATCTTAGAAACCAGGTTGGTAAGTTGGAATAAGTATGTTAAATTCTTCAGCAAACATATAGGGGTCCTCAGTCACTTTAGGAAATGCTTTAACTCTAGTTTGAAATTCAGCTTTAGTCTTATGCACATAAAATACTTGGGGTCTGTTTATTTTGATGAATTTCCAATAGCTTATTTTTGCTTTTGATTCCTTTACCTTAGGAGACGTATCTAGAAATATGTTGCTGTAACAGATGTCAGAGAAATTACTGACTGTGTTTAATTCTAGGATTTTGCTTGGATTTAGGGCTGTAAGCAATTTTGAGTTTATTTTTGTGTATAGTGTTAAAAGTAGTCCAGTTTAATTCTTTTATATGTAGCTGTCTACTTTTCCCAGCGGAATATATTGAAAAGACTATCCTTTCCCTATTGTATGTCCTTGTCTCCTTTGTCATAGATTAATTGATCATCTACATGCGGGTTTATTTCTGGGGTCTCTATTCTGTTCCATTGATCTATGTGTCTGTTTTTCATCTAGTGCCATGCTCTTTTCATTACTACGCCTTATAGTATATTTTCAAATCTGGGATTGTGCTGTCTCCAGCTTTGTCTTCTTTCTCATTATTGCTTTGTATATTTGAGTTCTTCTGTTGTTCCATACATATTTTTGGATTATCCTAGTTTTGAAAAAAAAAATGCTTTTGTTATTAAGATAGGGATTGCATTGAATCTGTAGATTGCTTTGGGTAATATGGACATCACAACAATGCTCATTATTCTAATCCATCAGCATGGAACATCATTCCATTTGTGTTATCTTCAGTTTCATCAGTGTTTTATAATTTTCAGAACACAGGTCTTTCACCTCTCATAAAGAGCTTTTGCACAGCAAAGAATATCATCAACAAAACAAAACAAAACCTACTGAATGGGAGAAGGTATTTGCAAATGAAATATCTGATAGGAGTTACTATCTAAAATACAAAAAGAACTCCTACAACTGAACACCAAAAATACAATCCAATTAAGAAATGGACAGAGGACCTGAAAAGGCATTTTTCCAAAGAAGTAATATAGATGGCCAACAGACACATGAAAAGATAAGATGCTCAACATCACTCATCATCAGGGAAATGCAAATCAAAACTGCAATGTGATATCACCTCATGCCTGTTAGAATGGCTAAAATCAAGAACACAAAAAACAAGTGTTGGTGAGGATGTGGAGAAAGAAGAACCTTGTGCACTGTTGTTGGGAATGTAAATTGGTACAGCCACTGGGGAAAACAGTATGGTATTTACACAAAAAATTAAAAATAGAAATACCATATGGCCCAATAGTACCACTATTGATATTTACCCAGGGAAAAGGAAAACACTAACTAGAAAAGATACACACACCCTTATGTTTATTGCAGCACTGTTTACAATAGCCAAGATATGGAAGCAACCTTAGTGCCCATTAGTAGATGAATGGATAAGGAAAAAGTGGCATACATATATGATGAAATATCATACAGCTTTAAAAAGTGTGAGATCATGACATTTGAGACAACATGAAAGGACCCAGAGAGCATTATACTAAGTGAAATAAGTCACTTATTTGTCCTGAGAAGGACAAATACCATATGATTGCACTCATAAATGGAATCTAAAAAAAATTAATAAGAAAACAAGCAGAATCAGAACTATAAATACAGAGAATAAAATGATGATTGCCAGATGGCCAGGGGGTACAAAATGGGAGAAGGGGAGAGGGAGATATAGCCTCCAGTTGTGAATTGAGTAAGTCATGGGAATAAAAAGCAGAGCATAAGGACTACAGTCAAAGATACTGTAATAGTGATGTAATGGGATAGGTGGTATCTCTCTGGTATCTATCTGGTATGGGATATGGGAATGTGGGAGAGGGCTTCTCAAAACAAAGGAAGGCAGTATGGCCCAATGAACTCCCATACACATATGAATAACTCTGACATAACTCTTATACCCTGCTGCACTCAGGGCTCTGTTTTTCAGGTACAAGCCCACTGAGCCTGTGCAAGCACAACAAATAAAGTTGCTTCCTGGACAAAGAAAGCCTCAGTGTCCTGTTTCTCTGTGCGAGAATCCTGCTATATTTCTTGGGGGCTTGCTTCCAAGATTCGAGGATGGTGCATTCACACTTCGTTTACCACTGGGGTATGAACCTCGGAGCACCAGGGGAAGTGACCTCACCTGGTGCCAGCAGACCACTTGATTCATAGGAGACTAGCCCCTCCCGACGCACTGGGGCAAGGACCCCAGATGCACAACAGAACCAGTGAGGCCCAGGAACCAGCTCAGGGAGCACCAGTGGTCAGACTGGTAAAACCCAGGTTCATTTTGGTAGACCTGCCCCTAAGAGACAGAAGGGGAGCCTGATCACCTCCCAGAGTTACCTGAGTAGTTCCATAAGGAATAAGGAGTGAAGCCACAATTCTAAGGTACTGGGCACTAGGCAGCAGGTTGGAGTCACTCTATGACTGTGTGTGAATGAGACAGACAGTGGAAAGGTTCTGACCTGACCAAGGGACTCAAGCGAGTGTTGAATCCCAATCTACGATTCCATGGTGAGTGACTTCATACAGCTGAAGGCGGTGTCAGACTTCCCTGGGAGTCTTATCCAGGTCAGGGCTTGATACTGGACCTGCCAATGCTAAGAGGAGCCTGAAATATCTCCTGGAGGATGGAGATTCCTGGCCTCCTGAGGGAGACATTCAGTCAGTACTATCTTAAAGTTAGATCTATACTGTAAAAGAGAGGGTAAATGGTTAAAATTTCCTCATGTAAGAGTTGTAAGTTAGGTGCCAAACTTCTGGCCCTTAACAGGAGCAGGGAAAGCAAGTTCTTGCAGGCTTGTCCTCTGAGGGCTCTTCTCAGGAAAAGCCACATAATAGACCCTCATGCCCTCCTTATCCAGGATTATCAGAGATGAAAAGTCATCCCCTTAAAAGGAAGGCACATTCAATGTATCTATTGACTAAAATGCTTCATGGTGAATTTGATCCCATGAAGGTTCCATTTTCCTTGAAAGATTCTAAGCAAATAAAAAGTACCTGGAAAATTTGCAGACAACCCAGATCAATATATAGAAGTATTCCAAAGCCTAACCCAGATTGCTGGGAAACAATAACAACAATACAGGCCATCCCTAACAAAGGGGACTCTAACACTCTTTCTCTGTTTTTCCTAATACATTACAGCGACTCTAACTGTATGTGGGGGCTTCTCCCTCGTTCATTTCCTGGGTCAATGATTATGATGATTAGAGCCAACTGTCTCTAGTTAGTCTACCTCGGGATGGATACTTTAAGGAATATTTTCAAGCAGCTGCTAAAACTCCTTTTGTTTCAGGGAAGATCCCTCTCTTCTCTAGCCTGGCATGGAGTGCCTAATTCTACTTGTTAGTGGACAAAATCTGGCGTCTGCTCATCTGTCCAAGTTGACAGGCTTTAGGACCAGGAGACATCTCTCTTTTCTCTCTGGGCTTTTATCTGCCTTCAGGCTTTTAGGCTGAATCTCACCTCTTCTGCCTTCCTCTCCCCCTCCTGTTTATGTATCACCTTGGGTAAGACCTACAAAACTGGTTCCTATACCATGCTCAGTGCCTGGGGCACCATTGGCTCCTCCTCCCACCCTCTGATGTCAGGGAGCAAAGAGCACTCCCTTGGGACACCCACTTCAGAGCTCCCTACCAGTGTCCCAGGTAAAAACTGACAATAGGGAACAAGTTGATTGCCTTTTAAGCGGATGCAAGAGAAACGTAATATTTAAACTAATGTAAGTTTATTGGTTTAATTAAAAATAGAGTTATTGGCATTAAATAGAAAACTTTTTATTCTATCTAGGTTTACTAAAGGTCAAATAAGCTCATGCTGTCTCTGTTGCAATTTGCTAGCAAAAATGACTTAAAATGATGGTTAATTCTTTCTCAAAGTTTTCGTGGGTAATTGTTAAGATAGCTTTCAAAGTCTTTGACAACCTGAAACTTGTAAGTTTTGCTTGGATGATAAATTGAAATTGAATTCATTGGACATCTAGGTCTTTTCCAAATGAGATAACATGCCACAACATTGATTGCTAAACATAGGTTTGTGCTTTTGACTTCTTATTGCACAGAAACAAAGGATATTTGGATCTTTTGGAAAACATGATTTTGCTTAATTGATAAATTTGCCATCTAAAGAATTCTGCTGTAGCCATTCACAATTGGTTACTGCTTAGTTTTCACTGGAGACTAAGTTTTCTAAGAGTTAAAATTCTGCTAAATGCAATTAATACTGATAAAAATAAGGAAATTTACTATATAGAAAAGTAGGAGATATGTAAGAAAGACATAAACAATGGGAACACATTTTTGTTGAAGGTAAAAGAAAGTAATTTTGTCCAAAATGAGACTGGTTGTTTGGAGAAAAGGGGCTTAGGTCACAATCTGAAAGCAAGGAAAGCCTTGTAGAGGTTTGTGAAGGGAAATCTTTGGAAAGAAATTTTATATGTGGTCAGGACAGACTAAGGTTAAAATAAATGGATTTTAAAAGTACACTGGTATAAGATTAAAATTCTGCCCTACTCTGTTAAAAAGGCAAAGGTTTCTTGGATTGTTGGTATTCTTTTGATTTTAAAAAAAAGGTAAACGAAGGGTTGTTTTTTCCAATTTTATCTGTCCAAAAACATGGGAAAAATATGATTTTAACCAAAAGGGTGGACAGCATGCTCTTTTGAGTTGTTTTACTCAAGCTTTGGTTGAAATTTCTCCTCCTTTGATCCAAAGGCTGGAGAGATGATGATGATGTCCTTGCTGCCAGAAACCAAATGCTCCACATTTGTGTTGTTTCTCTTTAGCACAGGAATGGATGTCTGTGCCATTTAAGGGATAGATGACTATAATACATAAATGGCTTTTACTGGAATACATAGGAGTCATTTTGCTACACTTAGTCCAGTTTATGCCAATTTCTAACAGCCTAGATACTCTAAAATGGATATCCACATAGCTGGAACATATTTCTGTGGGCACTGCTGAAAAAAGCAAGGGAATAGACCTCTACTTTGGCCCTTTTAGCCCTCTCAACAGCCAATTTTGTCCTCACAAAAAATGGTTTTCATAAGCCTTTTAAAATATATTTGTAAAGATGATTACTGTTGGGCCAAAATAAAATTAGTGCATCCTTCTACAACCAGGCAAGTCTTGCTTGGTCACAGTCTATACCCCCAAAGTCCTGCAGGAGGAAAATGGAGGAATAGGAGAAATCAGGGAAGACAAGGTCACCTCTCAGAGGTAGAGTCAAGCCTGGATAAGAGTGACTGCTCCCAGCACCTCATGAGATTGACAAAGCTTTTGGCTGCCAGTTGAATAGCCAGCCAAAATGCAGGACCAGGAGATAAGGCTTCTTCTCCTGTCCAACTATCAGGGTCAGAACATGAGGATTCTCTTGGCCAGCTATGGAAAATTAAGATAAGGGATGCCTCTGCCCCATTTTCCTATAGATGGGCAACTCCCCAAACAAAGCCAATACTCATTTGGAATGCATTCTGAAACGTTGGGATGATTTTGATCCATAAATTCTGAAAGAATAAAATAAAGACAGTTCAGTAATTATCAGGGGCTGGAGGTCCTATAGGGAATGTCCAGTTTCCTACTGGGACCCAGGTAGTTATATCCCAAGATCCTAAATGGGACTGTGACCATCCCATTAAGAAATGGTATTGCCACCACTTCCAAGCTTGTGCTTTAGAGAAATTAAGGAGGTCTAAGGTTAAGCCCTTAAATTATATTAAATTAGCCTCTACTTTACAGACACAAAATAGGAGCCTGAAGGCCTTCCTGGAGAGGTTGAGGGAGGCTCTCATTAAATATATATCTATTTCTGCTGGCACCCCTGAGGCTGAGATGATTTTAAACGACAAATTTGTTACTCAATTGGCCCCAGATATTCAGAGGAAGCTGCAAAAATTGGCTGTTGGCCTGGAAGGGACCCAGGAGGAGCTCTTAGGAGCTGCCAATCAGGGGCATTACAACCTAGATAAAAACAAAACAAAACAAACAAACAAACAAACAAGCAGGAAAGGAGCCTTAAGAAAAATCTGAGACCTTAGTCATGGCCTTACACATTATGTCAGACAGAGGAAGATGGGCACCAGAGGCAGGGTCTGAGGTGTGGCCTGAACACAAGGTGGTTGTCTCCCTTCTGTAGACAGAGAAGGTGGGGGAAGGGAAGAAGAGGACTCAGAAGCCCCTTTTTGTCTTTTTAATCTATGCTTGCATCATTTAGTTTGTAAGTTGTATTTAGAGAGATGTAATTTTTGATTCTTGATAGATTTGGAAGCTTCAAATAGGCATCCCATTCAGTTTTGTCATTTTTAGGACCATGGTTGTCCAGTTTAGCTTTGAGAAAATTAGGTTGGAGATGACCAAAAGCTCCCCATCATGGACATTGAAGTTCTACATTATTTCTGGTTAAGTCAGTCTATTTATTTATCAGTGTGCATACATAGAGGGACCATAGTTTTTAAACATAAAACCATCCAGAGTCCCAGTAGGCAGGATGCCCTCAAACCATTTTGATGTCTGGGATCCCATTTCTTAAAAGGTTTTCAGGGACATCCTGTTTCTAGAAGGAATCAGACCAAAGGCCAGCACAGTTCCAGAGAGAACAGTCAAGCCCCAAACAGATCACAGACTGAGGTTAGCACAGTTCCAACAGGCAGAGTTCCAATGGGAACAGCCCTGTTGCAAAGGGGAATAAGAACAAAGGTCTTCACAATCCCACCTGGCACCATTCCAACTGGAAAGGTCTGATTTTGAAAAAGACTCAGACTGGGGTGCCTGGGTGGCTCAGTCAGTTAAGCATCTGGCTTCAGGTCAGGTCATGATCTCACGGTTTGTGTGTTCAAGCCCCACATCCGGCTCTCTGCTGACAGCTCAGAGCCTGGAGCCTGCTTAGGATTCTGTGTCTCCTTCTCTCTCTGCCCCTCGCCCACTTGTGCTCTGTCTCTTTCTGTCTGTCAAAAATAATTAAACATAAGTTAAAACAATTAAAAAAAAAAGAAAAGGACTTAGACTGAGGGCTAGCCCAGTTCCATTAGGAGCTGTCTCATTCAAAACAGAAATTAGACCAAAGGCTGGTGCAGTTCCTTTAGACTGAAGGCCAAATGAGTACCCTCTGAGATACATTTTTTTTTAATCATAAATAGTTCCCAAATCCTGGAGAAGTGAGACATGAGGTGTGGAGCTTGAAATCCAGGAGAAAAGCCCAGGTGGGCAAGAAAGCAGCTCAAACAGCTCCATGGATACTGTACCTGTTAGCTAGCCAGCTCTGGAGTAGTTGGGGTCTTCTCTGGAGCCCATTTCTGATCACCAAGAAATGTTAACCTTAAAAATAGAAACTGCCAGTTATTTTACCAGAAGAAGATGGTTTTACTCAGGAATGAAAGAGAACTGTAATCTGGGACACACAAGCTGTCACAAAACCATAAGCAAGTACAGAAAATAAAGGGCGGACAAGCTTTTTTAAGGAGAAAGGGGTAAGTAAGAAAGGCTGATTAAAAGTCCATTGGAGAAAAATGGAGGTTTGAAATGTGGTGGCTTCTCATTGTCTGAGCTGTTGCAGAGATGGCGGTGGTGAGGAAAGAATTTCTTCCCTCTGGCTAGAGTAGTAGATTAGTATCCACATGCAATGTCAAGTCTTTGTAAGGTCAAGTCCTTCTCTTCCTATTGTGTCTACAATCAACTTGCCATGGTTGGGTGGGAGAGCTGCCCCTACCATAACATTCTGTGTCCATTTTATAAAGTTTCCCATTACTAATTTTCAAAGTTCATACAAGCTTTTGATGAAATGTGAAAAAAATTTTGAAGGTTTGGGTTTGAGAGAGTGAATGGCTAAGAATTCTTGAGGTGTTTTTGGTGCAAAAAGGTGATTTTATTATAACGCAGGAACAGGACCTGTGGGCAGGAAGAACTGCACTGAGATTTTTTTAAATTTTATTTTAAAGAGAGAGAACACAAGTTTTGGAAAGGGGCAGAGGCAGAGGTGGGGCAGGAGGGAGAACCCCAAGAAGGCCCCATGCTCACCCTGGAGCCTGATTGAGCTCTTCCCAGTCTGGAAGAGCAAACATGAGAGAACCAGTAATGGTTCAAACAAAAGTCATAAAAATCATATTTTTTTTTCAGCTTACTTAGTGTCATGTTACTAATCTTTTGTTCAGTTTGAATTAAACTTTTTAGTTCTAGAAATCTTGTCCATTTCATTTTTATGATTTTAAAGATATCAAAAACCTGTATTTTTTTTTAAAGTTCTTTTTATGAACCTTGTTGAAGATGAAACTCATTTTGCAAATGACAAAAGACTGCAATGCAGTTGACAAGAAAATCCAGTTTTTTTTTTGACACTGAACACTTCAATAATTAGAATATCAAGTGATGACTTTATTATCAAAACATATTAAAACTTCAGGAATTTCGTTTATATATTTGAACAGTGACAACATTAACCCAAGCAATACAACTTAAAGTTCATCATTATTTGTTTGACAGTTCTTTCCATGTAATTTAACATACCAAATAAACAAGCCTAATTAGTCAAAAAGACTTCATTTACAAATCAAATCTTAAGGAAGCTTGTTAAAAGCCTCAAAGTTTTTTTTTTTTTTTTTTTTTTTTTTTTTTTTTTAATATATGAAATTTACTGTCAAATTGGTTTCCATACAACACCCAGTGCTCATCCCAAAAGGTGCCCTCCTCAATACCCATCACCCACCCTGCCCTCCCTCCCACCCCCCATCAACCCTCAGTTTGTTCTCAGTTTTTAACAGTCTCTTATGCTTTGGCTCTCTCCCACTCTAACCTCTTTTTTTTTTTTTTTCCTTCCCCTCCCCCATGGGTTTCTGTTACGTTTCTCAGGATCCACATAAGAGTGAAACCATATGGTATCTGTCTTTCTCTGTATGGCTTATTTCACTTAGCATCACACTCTCCAGTTCCATCCATGTTGCTACAAAAGGCCATATTTCATTTTTTCTCATTGCCACGTAGTATTCCATTGTGTATATAAACCACAATTTCTTTATCCATTCATCAGTTGATGGACATTTAGGCTCTTTCCATAATTTGGCTATTGTTGAGAGTAAAAGCCTCAAAGTTTTAAAGTACATGTCTAAATAGGATTATGGATCATTATAAAACTTGAAACAATTATTTATTTAACCAATGTGCCAATAAGATTTTAAAGGCAAATATGTAGGGTTATATAGCTGTGAGTAAAACTTAGCTCCTTTAATATTGTGAAGTTTTAACCTTTTTTAAGCAACCAAGGACCTGATAAAGACAAAACATAGAAACTTTGGTTCTCTATGGAGACAAAAGAGAAGAAAAAAACAACTTTGTTTACACTTTTTTCATCAAGAGCTGACCAACAATCCAAGAAACCTTTGTCTTCTTTACCAGAGAGAAAAGAATTTCAATCTTCTACCAGTGTACTTTTTAAAATCCATTTATTTCAACTTTGTTCTGACAGCACATAAAATTGCTTTCGAAAGATTTCCCTTTATGAAACTTTTACAACCTTTTTTAAAATTCAGAGTTGCTTTCCGTATTTCCATGAATCTTAATTACATTTAGCAGAAGAATTTTAACTCTTAGAAACCTTAGTCTCCAGTGAAAACTAAGTAGTGGCCAATTGTGAATTGTCTGTTACATCAGAATTCTCTTGGATCTGAAATTTTAAAACATGGGTTTTTCCATAGTACCATCTTTCCATAAAGCACATAGAATATTTACCAACAAATCCAAGTATCCTTAGGTTCTATGAAATAAGAAACCAAAAGCACAAAACTACCTTCAGTAATCATTGCTTTAGTATTTTATCTCATTCGGAAAATACTTAGATACCAATGAATTCAACCCATTTTATCATTTAACTTAGCAAAACTTCAAACTTTCAGGTTACCAAAGCTCTTGATAGCTGTCTTAACATTTACTCATGAAAACTCTGAGACACGAAATTAACCATCATTTCAAGTCTTCCCTTTGCTAACAAATTGCAACAGAGAAAACAGCTTATTTGACCACTTATTTGACCAGGATATTGGTGGGGAATCTGAAGTGGGCAGTGTAAGTCCAAGGTGGTGCTCTTTGTTCTTTGACAGTGAAGGGAGCAGGAGGAGCCAATGGTGCCAGAGGCACCCAGGAGGATATAGGAACCAGTTATGCAGGCAAAATCCAAGGTGGTACAGAAACAGGAGGAGGGGGAGGGGAAGGCAGAGATGGGAGGTTATCTTCCTGCTGCCAGGAAGTCTGGAGGCAAGTCAAAGCCTAGAGGGCAGAGAAAGAGCTTTTCTGGTTCTAAAGCCTGTCATCTCAGAGAGATAACCAGATACAGATGTTTTCTCCCCACCAGCAAGGGGAAAAGGGCAGTCCAAATCTGGCCAGAGAAGACAGGACATTCCGTGAAACAAAAGGAGTTTTGGCAGCTGCCTGAGAATATTCCTTAAAGTCCCTGTCCCCAGGTAGATTCACCAGAGACAACTAGCTCCAATTATCATAGCCATTAACCTGGGAAATGAATGAAGGAGAAGCTTCCACTTAGAGCTAGAGGAACCTGAGTCTATAAGGAGGAACAAAGAGTGTCAGCATCCCCTCTGTTAGGGATGGCCTGTGTTTCCTCCAGCAAGCTGTATTTCTTCAGAGGAGGCATGTTTAGACAATCATCCAATATATCAGGAGGGAGTTCATTAACCTGGTTAGTGGCCAAACATATTCTGCAAGTGGTCCTTAGATCGGGGTCCTGACTTAGGGCCATTCAGGCCTAGACATTGGCTCCTCCTGCTCCCTTCACTGTCAAAGAGCAGTCCATTTTCCCTTTTTCCTGCAGAAGAGATATAACGGAAAGTTTATACTGAAGCTTAGTGTCCCATTATTGGGTGATTTTTCCTCATATCCTAAGGAATAATGAGTCTTTGCAGTGTTACAGAAGACCAGTCCTTTTTTAAAGCTTGCAATCCTAATTGGTTCCAGTGGGTTGAAAGGCATGCCAAAGAAGAGTCCCTAGAACCAAAGAAGCAGCCTAGAGAAGGTCCATTACCAAAAATCCACACCATCCCCACCTTCTGACTCCTGGGTGGTGTCCCACACAGGATATGTCTTTGACACTAGGAACCTGTGACGTACCATGGTTTTCATTTGGGTTCACTCTTGGGTTGTGCATTCTGTGGAACTGGACAAATTTTTGATTACATGTATCCACCATTATAGTATCATACCCACTGGTTTCACTGCCCTAAACATTCTGTGTGCTGCACCTATTCATCCTTCCCCCTCCCTCTGCCCTATGCCCTGACAGTCACTGACCTTTTACTGTCTCCATCATCTTGCCTTTTCTAGAATGTCATATAGTTGGAATCATAGTGTATGTAGCCTTTGCAGATTGGCTTCTTCCCCCTAATAACATCTGTTTAGGCTTTCCTCCATGTCTTGTCATAGCTTGATACCTTCTTTTATTATAGCCCTGAATAATAATCCATCGTCTGAATGTACCACAGTTTTCTTATCCATTCACCTACTGACAGACACGTTGGTTACTTCCTACTGTTGGAAATTGTTATTAAAACTCCTCTAGTGATCCATGTTCAGGGTTTTGTGGGTAAAAGTTTTCAACTTTGTGGACAAATACGGAGGAACACAATTACTGGATTATAGGATAAGAGTTTTGTAAAAACCACCCAACTCTCTTCAAAATGGCTGTACCATTTTTCATTCCCCGCAAGAATGATTGAGTTTCTGTTGCTCAACATCCACAACAGCATTTGGTGTAGTCAGTGTTCTAGATTATGGCCATTCTAACAGGTGTAGTGGTATCTCCTGTTGTTTTAATTTTCATCTACCCTGTGACATATGATGTAGAGCACATTTTCATATGCTTATTTACCATGTGTATATCTTTCTGTTGTGACATCTGTTAAAGTCATTGCCCATCTTTCTATCAGGTTGGTTGATTTCTTACTGTTGAGTTTGAAAGGTACTTGGCATATTTAGATAACAGTCCTTATAGGTGTGTCCTTTACAAATATTTTCTACCAGTCTTCGGTTTCTTTTTTTGTTCTTTTGATGAGGATGACTTCTTACATGTTTTTGTTCCTTAATATTTTATTTGAGTCATTGGAGTCCAAAACTTAATACTAGGGTTGAGAAAAGAAAGCAAAACTGTTTGAGAATTTGCCCTGAAAACATCTTGTGTATTTTAGCTTACTTTATATAATAACTTTGAAGCTATAGTTGTAACTATATGCACATTCCTGGCATAAAGACATACTGAGTCAAGTGTTGATGTAGGAGAGTTTGGATGCAAATTTTCTGAAAAAAATTATATGCCAACTATAATTTAATGTTTTGAAATCCATTCCTACTTGTACAATACTATTGTGAAAATGGTTCTTTTTGAAAATTTTCTTTTGAGAGCTCACATGACCAGGGGTGGAGGAGCAGAGAGGGAGAGAGAGAGAATCTGGTGCATGCTCCATGCTTACTGTGGAGCCCAATGTGGGTCTCCATCCCTTGACCCTGGAATCATGACATGAGCCAAAATGAAGTCAGACGCTCAACCAACTGAGCCACTCAAGCAACCCCAAAATGGTTCTTTTTCAGTGAAAAATATTTGAGGGCTTCAGAAATGTTCTCAGGATGCTGGATCTCCTCGTTATCCTTTTTTCTTAAAGGGCTTATCACATCATTCTTCCCGTTCATTTTCTCTCCTTCAGATGTTTCTGATCTAACTCTCTGACATCATCCTTTGTCATTTTATGAGTGATTTTCATACTTTCCAGCATCAGTACTCTTAGCATCTTGAAATCTTACACCTCATAGACCATTGACAGCAGAGGCCAACATCAAGAATATCACAAGGAGGGTGAGGAATCACCACTTGAATGAATTAGAGAGGAATACTTGAGAACATTACCCAGGACAAAACTTTTTAGGGAAAGAATTTAGTGTGTTTTCAGTTGTACAAGGTTTAGTTGGATCCTGGGGGAAGCATGACTTTGTCATTGCATTTATGTGGAGGTTACATGTGGGTTTAGAAAATGTGTGTGGTGCTGTGCTGGTGCATGACAAAGCCATCACAGTGATCAGTGGTACATGCAGCAGGTTCCTTAGGAAATATCATTGTGTTAGTGGCCAGTGCTAGTTCCCTCAGCATCATCCTACCCCTGGATCCTAATGAGGATCCAGATGACCCCTTCCTGATAGTTCAGTCTGAACCAACTGACTGTTTGAGGGCTAAGATGAAATTTTCTAATGCCCACACCACCAGGGCCACAAGAGTTGCTGCTTTCATCCCTTCTGAGATGGACAAGGCCTCTCAGGACTTTTCTACTCACTTCTGAGGAGGAAGCCTGTTTGAGGGAGCAAGGGAGGATCTCATCAGCCCTCTTTGCTGCATAGCATGTTGGATTAACACCTGACCCTTCTAAGTCATTGCCTTTTTTTTGTCTACTATAAGGGGCTTTAAGAATGGTTAGTGGTCATTCTGGGGGGCATACGAAGTGGGAGAGGCCCTGGGGAGCCATCCAGGTGGCTAAAGGTGTCCTGAGCATCTTGATGTGGTAAGGGGTTCCACAGATGAATGCACATGTAAAAATTTCATTGCAAATTAAATTGTGTATTTTATAAACTCAATTAAAATATTATTTTAAAATAATTTTGATAAGAATGAAGAGTACTTAAGAGCAAGTATATCTAGCAGTGATGGTTGTAGAACCTTATGAATATACTAAAATCCACCATGATAAATTTCATGGTGTGCAAATATCTTTTTCTCTTTTTTTCTAAAAAAAATTTAACTGAAGTATAAAATATCTACATAAAAGTGCTCAATGAATTATCTGATGGTGTGTCGATATCTCAATTAAAATATCCAACCCAGAGTGATTCTGTGATCATTACAAGTTGTTCAGCTTCTCTGGAGCCTCAGATTAATTATCTTAAACTCAGCTTGTTGTCTTACTGTGACAGAGAAGGGGGAATGGATGTTGGCTGACAATTATCATCTTGACTCTAAATGGCCTGGAAGGTCTAGACCAAGCCCACTTCTCAGTGACCCCTGGTATCCAACCCCCGACACTCAATAGTGTGTGCATGACCCTTCTGAGAGTTCCTCTGGTGCGAGCTGTCCCCCCCCCTCCACTTCCAGGATGCCCCCCTTCACCTGGTGATGTCCCATTTGTCCTTCAGATGTCAGGGCAAGTAGGACTTTTTTGGGGAAGGGATCCTTGTTCTCCTAAAATAGGTAATTTCCTTCTAAAATGTATCTTCATGGCCTTATCTGGTCCTTCCCTTAATAGCACTTATTTCAGTTTGTGGCTATATTATTACAACACTGTTATTAGACTAAAATTTTGTTTTTGCTCTGCTGTATCTGATTCCCATGAGGCTGGGCTGTGTGTTCTAGCTCACCACGATGTACTTTGCTTAGAAGAGAATAGGCTTTCCGTTAGTACTCATGGAGTGAGTGAATTAATGAGTGAAAGAATCAGAAACTTGGATACAGAAAAGGATGCAGGGGAATCTTTGCATGTTCCTTAAGTTGTTCCTTAGCACACAGGAAAACTAGGTCTTGGATCTCAACTTCAGAGTATCTCCACATTATTTTAGAAAATACTTGAAAGTATAAGAAATATTGATTTTGTTCATACCTCTGTGTGTTACCTGCCTACACACTGGAATGAGGCATATTTTTTTAAGTTTATTGACTTATTTTGAGAGTGCAGGGAAGGGCACAAAGAGAGGAGGAGAGAGACAATTCCTAGCAGGGTCCACACTCAGCATGGAGCCTGATGTGGGGCTCGATCCTATGAACGTTAAGATCATGACCTAAGCTGAAATCAAGAGTTGGACGTTTAATGGACTGAGCCACCCAGGTGCCCCTAGAGTAAGACATATTAATTAACCTGAAAACTCATAAGCTGAGGTAGTAATGCAATAGGACATATAGGAGATTGCCTTCAACTTCAGATCAGAAAATCTTACTGACTTTGTTACAATTAGAGTCCGTGTGCCAAAAAAAAAACATGCAGCCTGAACAATAGAATGAAACAGGTGATAACTCAACTCTGAGACCCCAACACTAGCTGGTGACATGGGACAAATTATTTCACCATTTGAGTCTGTGTTACCTTAGAGAAACTGGGGAAGTAACTGTGTACTTTCTAATCCTTTATGAAGTGTAAGAGTCATGATGTGTAGAAATGAATCTGCACCATGCTTGCATACTATAACAGCTTAATCTGTGGTAACCTTCTTATCATTATGAGAATGTGAGTTACTGAGAGCAGGGACCCTGTCTGTTTGTTCTCTACTGTGTCCCTAAGACCATGAATCATGTCTGACACATAGCAGATACTTAACATTTGTTGAATGAATATTTGGCAGTCTTGGAGAGAAGGCAGAAGGAGGAATGGGACATATTTGTAAAATAAAGTGATTTTTCTAGGAAAAAGTTTACATTATCCTACAGCACCCCATTTCCATGTATATTTAAACAATAGAGAATCTTTTCTTCTTTTTCCTAAAACATGCTCATATAATGAGGAATAGGATGCAGAATTTGCCTGAAGGTTTCAGATTAAGCCCCAGAGCTCAGGGAAGACTAAACATGTGCCCTCTTCCCTGACCAGAGGCAGTGAGGTAAGAAACTCTGGGGAGCATGTGACTATCATATTTCTTTCTTTTTTAATGATTATTTATTTTTGAGAGGGCATAGAGAGTCAGAGTGTCAGCAGAGAAGAGGCAGAAAGAGAGGGAGACACAGAATCTGAAGCAGGTTCCAGGCTCTGAGCTGTCAGCACAGAGCCCCACACAGGGCTCAAAGTCACAAACTGCTAGATCATGACCGGAGCTGAAGTCGGATGCTTAACCCACCGAGCCACCCAGGTGCCCCGTGACTGTCATATTTCTTACCTGGAGTGCCCATTCTTCATGTTTGGGGCCCAAGAAAGAAGCAGGTCACAGGTATCTGGGCTCACTGAGACAGTTATCCTACATACCAAATTAAGATGTGATACTCAAAAATATGACACTTGATGGCCTGGGTCACCCAGCCCTGCCAGTTGCTCAGAAACTGAGAAGGAGTCATTGATCCTCCAGGTACTGGATCAGGCCAGTGAGGTCAAGAATGCCCTGGTAGAACATCTGGCAGTAGCTGAATCAGCTGTGGTGAGCAACCAGACCCGATTCAAAAGGAGGGAAGGACGAGGACACAGAAGTCATCATGTCTGTGTGTGGGCACCCAGAAGGCAGGAGCTGGAAAAACATTTTCCAGGCCATATCTCCCCAGCCTCCCACCTAGGGTGGAGGAAGGGTAGAGTGCATGTGCATGTGCATTTACACTATGTGGTCACCAGAGGGCACTGTGGCCCTAACTGTGTGCTGACAGAAAATGATGCTTGTGAATGCTGCTCCTGCTGCTGCTGCCAATCTCCTATTGAATGAGCCCTTACTATGTGCAAGCTCATTTCCCCATCACAACAGCCTAATTCATTAAGGATTCTGATACCCTTTTTTAAATAGTAAAGAAGCATAAAGAGATTAAATAACTTGCCTAATCACAAAGCCCTTAAATGGTGGAGGTGGAATGGGAATCTGAGAGGTCTGGCTTCAGAGCATGCATTCATTGATTCAACAAGTTTGTGCTGAGTACTTACTATGTACAAGGTCCTATGTCCCATAACAGGGACATAAATATTCTAAAAAGAGTTAATTACCAACATTTATTTCATGCCCACATCACTCTATCTATAATAATAGTAAAAATAGTGATGATAATGATAGGAATACAAATAATTTAAACTGGCTTCACGTTTTCCATGTATGATCTCAATGAATCTTGACATAAATGCAATGAGGGGTGAAGCTGTGCTATCCCCACATCACAGAGAAGGAAATAAAGGCTGAGAGGTTATTTTCTAAGGCAAAGAGTAGACATTGGAAGTATAGAAACTGGCCCTGTTTTTTCCAAAGGCTCAACTCTCAACTCTCAACTTGTTTTCACATTTATTTAATAAAAATTTACTTTTTAAATTATGCAACTGGTTGCCACTCACCCTGAACTTCCACTCTGGTTCTGCACTGCAGGTGGTGAAGGCATTTATTGTCCTGACCCCAGAATTCCTCTCCCATGGCCAGGACCAGCTCACTCAAGAGCTGCAGCAGCATGTGAAGTCAGTGACATCTCTGTATAAGTACCCAAGGAAGGTGATTGAGGGCAGATGGATGGGATCTGGTACCCTCCAGTGGTTCCTGGGGTTCTGCTGCCCCAAATCCCCTTGGGTGGCTGGGGTGAAGCTTATGGAGCCAACGGAATGAACATTTCCCTAAGCAGAAGAAGCAGTTCAACTTAGGGATTTGGGGGAAGCAACTCAATCAGGTGGAACCTCTGTCCTATGTCAGAAACATGGCTGGCATGTCAACATAAAGAAAAGATGAAGCAAGTGCCCAGAGGTATCAAGATTATTTGTGTGGAGTTAAGATGACAGAGGTGCATGGATATCCTGATCTTGCCTCATCCCTGAAACACAGCCAGATCAGCATGAAACAATTTCTAACACCTAGGAAATTGATCTGAGGACAATAACAATTGGCATAACTTGAGCAACAGAATTCGGCATGTACATGGTGCAGAGAGGTAAACTGGGGGAGAGAAAAAATGAGAAGGGTAGGGAGATGTTTTTCCGGAGAGAGGACAGAGAAAGAGAAGGGGGGAGAGTGTGGTGCAACAGGATCATGCAAGAAAAGCACTCCCCTGAAAGTAGCTGGAGAGAGAGTACAAATGCTCACAGGAGAATGAACAAGATATCAGTTCCGTAAGACCTTTGACAGGAGGACAGGAGAGGGTCAGTGGAGTGCAGAGTCTGAAGTTTTGGAACTCAATGCCTGGCAGTGCTCTGGTGAGGAAGTATGGCAACTCCCCAAGAACAGGCAGTGGGGCCTGAGGGGTCCTTGTGCCACATGGGGAGAAATGATTCCCCTGCTTGGAATGTATTTGGTAGAGGCCATATGACCTCCTCACAGAAAAAGATCTCATGCAGACCCCAGAGAACAGCCACATTTGCTGGTATTGGGACAAAGATGCCAGAGTGAAACCTGGCACCAGCTGTGTGTGTTGTGATTTGCCATAATCTCTGAACCTCTGCTGCCGTGCTATTGCATGAATATTTTCTGGGCAAGCCCTCACCTGGCCATTGCTCAGTGAGACCCTCCCCCAGAGAGTTGGTTCTTGTCCAAGCCACAGGTGTCTCTGAAGTATGGGACTTTGAAACACAACCCTGTCTGAGATAAAACTCTACAGGAAGGTGCTGCCTGGCAGGCAGACAGTGTGGACATGAAAGAGTAGAGGTGGGGAGTGGACAGACGCCTGGGATAAGGGAGAGGTGCTTGATTGTGGGTTGGTGAGAGTATGAAGTTTCTGTGCCAGAGACAAGGGAGCTGGGTGAAGCCATTTCCACTTCTCCCACGCACGCACATGCGCACACCCATGCCAGTAAGCTAAACTACTGGAGAACAGAGCCTTATACCAACACTTGCCCAACTGTCCCCTTCAAGCACATCCCCTAGAAGACCAGCACAAGTCACTTCACTTACTGAGTGTACACACTATAGAGGGCTTCATAGTTTCAATTCTAGGTGAAACTGGATGTAACTTCATTTGGGTTTCATTCTGTTTCCTGGTTCATTTATTTGTACACTTTCTTCTGTTTGGGCTTAAAATATAGACTTTTTTCTTTCTTTCTTTGTTCCTCTTTGGAAACAGAAAGAAAAATGTGTTTTTATTTTTTTGTTTACTTTATTTTTAACTTTTTAAAGTCTTTTATTGTTTCATTTTCTTTATTTCATTCTAATTATATAAATTTTAATGTTTTGTTTTGTGGGTTTTTAAATTTTCTTTCCCTCTTTTCTCTATTCTAACAATATCATAGACAGAATTAATAAAGCACCTTTCTTTTGTTAATCATCTCCACTCTGGGCTGCTACACCTGTAGGTGTAGCAGCAGTATAGTCCAATTTACCTGTTTACCTAACTTGGTCCTTTCCTCTTGTGAAAGCAGATTTTTGTTATAGTATTAAATTGGGGGTGCTTCCACTCTGAATATCTAATCTTGTTTATTTCATATACCTATGTATTGGGCACCTTTGCGCCCTTATTTTGGGCCTTTTTCCCTCCCTCTCTATTCTAGGGGTTCTGCACCCCCTCTCTATTCTGGGGTGCCTTTGCACCTCCCTATTCTTGGTTGCCTTTTCCTGTTTACCCAAACTCGGATGTGAGCATCCTATGGCTTTGTAATTCTTTATGACTTGTTAACCCATTGGTGTAAGCCCAGAGAATTTCTAAGCTTATTCTCCACACAGCAAGTTTCTTTCACAAGGCAACAAAACACGCCTAGGATCTAGCTTCCTTTATTTGAATTTTTTTATTTTCTATTTGACCACTTTTTTCTTACTCCAAAATAACAAGGTGAGGGATTCACCCCAAAAGAAAGAACAGGGAGAAAAATAGGGGCTTAATCAACACAGATATAAGCAAGATGTCTGAACTAGAATTTAGAACCACAATAATAGGCATACTAGCTGGGTGGGAAAAAGCACAAAATCCATTTCTGCAGAGATAGAAGAAATAAAATCTAGTCAGGATGAAATTAAAAATGCTAAAACTGACATGCAATATCGAATGAATGCCACAATGGAATGAATGGACAAAGGAGAGCAGTGAATCAGCAAAATAGAAGATAAAATTATGGGGGGAAATGAAGCAGAAAAAAAGAGGGGAACAGGCAAAAGAGCATGATACAAGAAGTAGAGAACTCAGTGACTTAAAAAAAAAAAAAGGAATAACATCTGAAAAATAGGAGTCCCAGAAGATGAAGAGAGAGAAAAAAGGGCAGAAGGTTTATGTGAACAAATTATAGTGGAAAACTTTCATAATCTGGAGAACAACATAGACATCAAAATCCAAGAAGCACAGAGAACTCCCATTAGATTCAACAGAAAACAACCATCACCAAGGCATATCATAGTCAAATTCAGAAAATACACAGACAAGGAAATAATTATGAAAGCAGCAAGGGAAACAATGTCCTTAATGTACAAGGGAAGACAGATCAGGTTTGCAGCAGACCTGTAAACAGAAACTTGGCAGGTCAGAAAGGAGTCACAGGATATATTCAATGTGCTGAATCAGAGAAATATGCAGCCAAGAATTCTTTATCTAGCAAGGCTGTCATTCAAAATAGAAGGAGAGATAAAGAGTTTTCCAGACATTCAAAAAATGAAGGAGTTCACAGCCACTAAACCAGCCCTGCAAGAAATTTTAAGGGTGAATCTTTGGGGAAAAGACAAAACAAAACAGAAAATACCAAAAGCAACAAAGATTAGAAAGGCCCAGACAACATCATCAGAAACTGCAAATCTACAGGCAACACAATGGTACAAAATCCGTATCTTTGAGTCAATGGACCAAACACTCCAATCAAAAGACATAGGGCATGACAAGGGATAAGAAAACAAGATCTATATGCTGCTTACAAGAGACTCATTGTAGACCTCAAGATACAAATTGAAAATAAGGGGATGGAGGATCATGTATCACGCTAATGGTTGCCAAAAGAAAGCCAGAGTAGCCATACTTTTACCAGGCAAATTAGATTTTAAAGTAAAGACTGTAACAAGAGATGAGGAAGGGCATTATATCATAAATAAAGGGTCTATCCACCAAGAAGATCTACAACTGTAAACATTTGTGCCCCCAACGTGGTGGAACTCAAGTATATAAATCAATTAATCACAAACATAAGGAATAAAAGTGTCAAATACACAACGCAACCTTACACCTAAAGGAGCTGGGGAAAGAATAGCAAATAAAGCCCAAACAGAAGAAGGGAATCATAAGATTAGGGCAGAAATCAAACAAACAAACCAACAAAAAACAAAACAGTAGAACAGTTCAACAAAACCAGAAGCTGGTTTTTTGAAATAATTAAAAAAATTGATAAACCCCTGGCCAGATTGATCAAAAAGAAAAAGGAAATGATGCAAATAATTAAAGTCATGAATAAAAGAGGAGATATCACAGCCAACATCACAGAAATACAAACAATAAAAAGACCATACTATGAGCAATTATATGCCAACAAATTGGGCAATCAGGAAGAAATGGACAAATTCATAGAAATATAAACTACCAAAACTGAAACAGGAGGAAATGGAAACTTTGAAGAAATCCAAAACCACTAAAGAAATTGAATCAGCAATCAAAAATCTCCCAACAAAGAGTCCAGAGCCAGATGGCTTTCCAGAGGAATTCTACCAAACATTTAAAGAAGTTACCACCTATTCTTTTGAAGCAGTTCCAACAAATAGAAATGGATGGAAAATTCCAAACTCATTCTATGAGTCCAGCATTACCTTTAATTCAAAACAAGACAAAGACTGCACTACAAAGGAGAACTACAGACCAATTTCCCTGATGAATCTTGATCCAAAAATTCTTAACAACATACTAGGCAACTGGATCAAGTAATACATTAAAATAACTATTCACCATGATCAAGTGGGATTTATTCCTAGGATGCAGGGCTGATTCAATATCCACAAAATAACCAATGTGATTCATCACATTAGTAAAAGGATATGAACCACATGATCCTCTCAATAGATGTAGAAAAAGCATTTGACAAAATACAGCATCCTTTCATGATAAAAACCCTCAAGAATGGAGGGATAGAAAGATCATACCTCAAGATCATAAAGGCCATATAATAAAGACCCACAGCTAATATTATCCTCAACAGGGAAAAACTGAGGGCTTTCCCTCTAAGGTCTGGACTAGATCAAGGATGTCCATTCTCACCACTATTATACAACATAGTATTGGAGGTCCTAGCCTCAACAATAAGACAATACAAAGAAATAAAAGGCATCCAAATCAGCAGGGAGCAAGTCAAACTTTCACTGTTCATAGATGACATGGTACTCTGTGTGGAAAACACAAATCCTCCACCAAAAAACTGCTATAACTTGTAGATGAATTCAGCCAAGGCACAGGATACAAAATCAGTATACAGAAATCAGTTGCATTTTTATACACAAATAATGAAGCAGCAGAAAGAGAAATCAAGGAATCAATCTCATTTACACTTGCACCAAACACCATAAAATCCCTAGGGATAAACCAAACCAAAGAGGTGAAAAATCTCTAAACTGAAAACTACAGAAAGTGTATGGAAGAAATTGACGAAGACACATAAAAATGAAAAACATTCCATGCTCATGGATAGGAAGAACAGATATTGTTAAAATGTTGATACTACCTAAAGCAATCTACATATTCAATGCAATCCCTATCAAAATAGCACCAGCATTCTTCACAGAGCTAGAACAAACATTCCTAAAATTTGTATGGAATCAGAAAAGACCCCGAATAGCCAAAGCAATCCTGAAAAATAAAACAAGGTCTGGAGGCATCACAATTCCAGACTTCAAGCTGCGTTACAAAGTTGTAATCATCAAGACAGTATGGTACTGCACAAAAACAGACTCTTAGATCAATGGAACAAAATAAAAACCCAGAAATGGACCCACAAACCTATAGCCAACTAATCTTTGACAAAGCAATAAAGAATATGTAATAGAAAAGACAATCTCTTCAGCAAATGGTACTGGGAAAACTGGACTGCGACATGCAGAAGACTGAATGTGGACCACTTTCTTACACCATACACAAAAGCAAACTCAAAATGGATGAAAGACCTAAATGTAAGGTGGGAAGCCACAAAAATCCTAGAGGAGAAAACACTCAACAACCTCTTTGACCTCGGCTGCATCAACTTCTTGTCATGTCTCCGGAGGCAAGAGAAACAAGAGCAAAAATGAACTCTTAGGACCTCATCAGGATAAAAACCTTCTGCACAGCAGAGGAAACAATCAGCAAAGCTAAAAGGCAACCAATGGATTGGGAGAAGATATTTCCAAATGACATATCAGATAAAGGGTTAGTATCCAAAATCTATAAAGAACTTATCAAACTCAACACCTAAAAAGCAAATAATCCAGTGAAGAAATGGGAAAAAGACATGAAAGATACTTTTCCAAAGAGATCCAGATGGCTAACAGACACATGAAAAGATGCTCAACATGACTCATCATGAGGGAAATACAAATCAAAACCACACTGAGATACTCCCTCAAATCTGTCAGAACAGATAAAATTAACAACTAAAGCAATGGCAGATGTTGGCGAGGATGCAGAGAAAGATGAACCCTTTTGCACTGCTGGTGGGAATGCAAACTGGTGCAGCCATCCTGGAAAAGAGTATGAAGGTTCCTAAAAAAAAATTAAAAATAGAACTACACTATGACCCAGAAATTCACTACTAAGTATTTATGCAAAGGGTACAGGACGGCTGATTCAAAGGGGAACATGACCCCAATGTTTATAGCAGCACTATCAACAATTGCTCAAGTATGAAAAGAGCCCAAATGTCTATTGACTAATGAATAGGTAAAGAAGATGTGGTATATATATACAATGTAATATTACTCATCAATCAAAAAGAATGAAATCTTGCCACTTGCAACAATGTAAATGAAACTACAGTGTACTATGCTAAGTTAAACAAGTCAGAGAAAGACAAATATCACATGATTTTACTCATATGTGGAATTTAAGAAACAAAATATATGAACATAAGGGAAGCAAAAATAATATAAAAGCAGAGAGGGAGACAAATCATAAGAGACTCTTAAATAAGGAGAACAAACAGAGGGTCATTGGTGTGGTGTTGGATGGGATGGGCTAAATGAGTAAGGGGCATTAAGGAGAACACTTTTTGGGATGATCCCTGGGTGTTATATGTAAGTGATGAATCACTAAATTCTATTCCTGAAATTTAAAAACATGGATTATTTGTAACCTTTCAGATTTTGAAAAAACTTGAAAACAACTGCCATAGTTTTTAAAAACATTATTTGTGATAAGAAAAACATTGTAAATTGCAACCCAATACATATATAGATACAGAACAAACAAAAGTTAACAAATATTTATTCTAGAAAACAATACATTCTGATAGTTTTTATTTACTTCATTTGTTTTCAGTGCCATGTGCAACCTATGGAAATGTCCAGCAACAGAGAAGTGATTGAATTCTTCATGGTATTTAATGTTGTCCTATAATTTAAAAAGACGATGCAGATCTTTTTATTTGTAACATAAAAATATCACAACAATATCTTATTAAGAGTAGAAAGCAGGGTGTGAAATACGTAACATTATCCTAGTTGTTATAAAACAGTTTGAAAGGCAACATATGCCATAGGCTTAATATTTCCTTCTTTTCTTTTGTAATAGTTGCTGCATTTTCTGAATGCAATCTGGACATAAAGCTATAGAGCTAATATTTATTGAGCATTCACTATGGGTGCCAGGCCCTGGACTCAAAGTTTTATATGTTTTATTATTTCATTTAATCCTCTTCAAACATGAGATGGTGTAACCATCTCCATTTGAGATGCTCCATTTTATGGAGCAGAAATGGAGGCTCAGAGACTCCCAGTAAATTGCCTGGGGTTGGAGTTAATTAAATGATGGAGCTGGAACTCAAACCCATGTGTATCTAACAACAGAGATCATGCTTTGAATGTTAGGCTGTGCTGCCTCGTAGAGTGGAGAATGGAGGGTGCATACCAGTTAGGATGGGCTAGATGTTATTGTGGGAAATAGCCCCAAAGTCTTAATGGCTTATAATAAGGGAATTCTCTTCCTTGCTCATGCCACATGTCCACCATGATCCTCCTGGGACCAGGATAGAAGATCACCCACCATAGGTAACTACCAGGTGCCATGAGAGATGGACAGAGAGGTGGCCAGATGCAGTTGTTCCCAAGTGTTGTGTTCGAGGTGGCACATTTCATTCCCACTCACATTTCACAGGTCAGAGCACATCACAGGGCTGCGTCCAGCTTATGGGGTCAGAGGACAATGTGACATTCTTCGTGGAGCCTAGTGAGGCTACCATATGGTACCAGACTGTCTGGGGGACTGTGCAGGGGCAAAGGAGGGGCATGGGTCATTGGTAGGAAATGACAGCAGGACTCATTGAGGATGGATTTGCTTCATCCTTGAAGAGGTGAAATTTGTCACAGAGCAGCCCAAAAACATCACTGACAAAATTAAAGACGTGAGCTTCAGAAAATGGAGTTTAGTCAGATGTAATCAGCAAAACATTCAGAAACCACTATGTGATCTTGGCCAAATCCCTGACTGCCTCAGTTTCCACACTATGGAGAGGATGAGGAGGGAGTGTTGGGCATTGTTTTGTAAGAGCATCAAGAGTGCACACGATCCAGCATTTTTGTTCTTTTAAATTAATATCAGTTATTCTCACTCCTGAGTGAGTGCTCTGAAAGTGGTCTGGGTAAGAAAACACTGACATCAGCATCCAAGGTGACCTCGTGTTGTGCTTTTATCCTGTGAATGAACTGGCACTAAATGCTGTCCCTCCATAATTCTCCCCAAGTCCCATCAGAGAAGATTCCAGGGCTAAATTCTCCCTCCTGGTTCCAGGGGCCCTGGGTGACTCCTTATGCCCATTCAACAATTAGCACAGAGGTCAGAGGAGACACTTTTATGGCCACAGGTGTCTGTCTCTGCCTGGTTTGCCCATGCCCTGCTGGAGGGTGATGTCAGGGCCAGAGCTAGCAAGGTGGCTGGGGAAGAGGGAAAGGGCCCAGGGCAGCTCAGTGTGGTGATTCCACTTGCTTGCAAGACCATGGCTCACTGCTCCATCTACCATCCCATGGATCTGCTGCCTCTGGATGCTGCTGCTGCTTCCCAGCCCCAGCCTGTACCAGCACAGGTGATTGAGAGATCTGCCCTTTGGGGACTCACAAGTCCTGCAGGACTCCTCCAGCTCTTTTCCGGGGTGCCCAATCCTGCATTCCTTCCATGGGTCCCAGGAGCCCCCAGCCCTCCCTTGGGGCTCCCACTCACTCACCCTTCCCAGGGCCTAGGAATCCCTCAGCGTCACCAGGGGCCCCAAGGCTTCCCCACTCTTTGTGACCTCCAGCTGCCATTTACAGCCCTCCCAGCCCCTGGCCTGTGATCTTATGAGGTGATCCTGCACTCCATCCATCTACACCACAAGGCATCACACCACAAGGGGGGCACTGAAGGATGGGAGAAAAACAGGCAGAGGGAGCTGAGCCTGAGAGGAGGAAGCACATATTGTCTCTTGCTCACCCCCTCCCAGGAGTCACCTTTAAAAGGTCCCCTCTGCAGCTGCTTACTTGTGAGCTGCATGGATACACACGTGCGGAGGAAAAAACAGACACCACAACCACAGAGGCACACAGGCATGGAGCCACCGACAGCCTCATCTGGGGACTCAGGTATGGCGCTCATGGACAGGCTCACACACAGACCCACACAGCATACATAGCCAATGACATCTTGAGGGGAATACACACACACACACAGACACACACACAGGGCCACATGACTAAGCCCCATAAAGCAAACTCTACACATACTAGACACAAGAACAGAAAACCACACACATACCCACAGGTATGATCAAAAACACTCAAAGGGGCCTCAAATCCACACATACAACCAATACACACACAGACATCAAACACAGATACTCCAACAGGGACACATGTACACGAGAGATACAGATAATACAGTCACAGACACAGATTTGCTCAGCAGATATATGCTCATTCAGAGACAGACACAAATACACATGCATACAGATAAACACAAGAGTAAAACATGAAAGCAACCTAAAAACAGGAAACTGATGTCGACAGTCAATATATTCACAGAAAGAGAACTCATACTCACAGGTGCATAATGTAGATTTACACATACACACACACCACATTCCACGTAACTCTGGCACTCCAGTGAAGGCCAGCACAAGCAGATGGGATGCATAGACCCTGGCATGACCTGTTCCAAGTTGTCATGGAAGAGGGTATTTTCCTGGTTCTAACCCTGTGCTGGGCATCTGTCCCATGCCAGTGGCTTATGGAGGGTTGTGCCCAGGCCTGGATTCCAGAAAGTGGCCAGGGTAGGGTGGCCGTGAGGACAGGGCACAGGGTAGGGACAGGATACACTTAGAGTGGGAGTGTTTCATGGGGCCATGTCAAGTGTAGGAGACAGGTAGGCTTCCCCAGAGCCCCTCCTCCTTTTTCTCTACCACCTGGGGTGCCACCTGCATATTAAACTCATATACTATCCTTAGTGCCTCTGGCAGCACTGGCTCCTTCTATCCTCACTGTCAAGGAGCAAAGAGTAACCCCTTGGACTTATTTCAGATTTGCAGGAGCAGCTCCAGGTAAAAATTGACAATGGGGAACAAACTGATGGACTTTTTAGTGGCCCCAGGTGGAATATATTTGGTATTTAAACTATGTTTGTTGGTTTAATGAAAATGGACATGCCTTTGGAGTTGTCAGCATCAAATATAAAACTTTCATTCTACCAAGTTGTGCAGAAAGTCAAATAAGCTTGTGTTATTTATGTTGCAATTTGTTAGCAAAAAGATGACTTAAAGTGATTCTTAATTTTGTCTGTCTCAAAGTTTTCTTGGGTAATTGTTAAGATACTTTCAAAGTCCTTAACTTGAAAGTTTTGCTTGATTGATAAATAGAACTGAATTCGTTGGCCATCTGTGCATTTTCCAAATAGGACTGAGTGCTGTAACATTGATTACTGAACATAGATTTGGGCTTTGGGCTTCTTACTGAAGAGAAGATGAGGATATTTGGGTCTGTTGGGAATATGCTTTGCGATTCCTTAAAAGATTGTTCTAGGGAAAAAGATGTTTTTGAATTATAAAATGCAATTATACATTTTAGATCTAGAAGAATTCTGGTATAACAGACAGTTCACAATTGATTACTACTTAGTTTTTACTGGAGACTTAGGTTTCTAAGAGTTAAAAGTTTTCTGCTAAATGCAATTAAGACTGACAGAAATAAGAAAAGTAACTCTGCATATAAAAAAAGAAGAGATGTGTAAGAAAGATGTGAGGAATGAGAATACATTTCTGTTGAGATAAAAGAAAGTAATTTTATTTACTTTATTATTTAGGTATTTTATTAATGTACAATAGAAGTCGTTGACTTCTTATCTACCATATGTTTAATATTATGTATTTTTCTGTTTTGAGTTGGTTTATAAATTCTCAAGTTAACTATTTAGAAAGTATCTGGAAGTGTTTTTCAGCAAAATAAAATCCCTAAGTGTTGCCTGTTATAGTTTTCCTATAGCTTCAGTGTGGTATAATTTATGTATAATAACACCTTTTTAAAGGAAACAATTTGTTGATATTTATCATATGTAAGGAGTAATGAAGCTATCACCACAGTAAGAGAGTAAACACATTGCATCACTCCCAAAAGTTTGCTCCTGCTCCTTTCTAACCCGTCTGTCCTTCTCCTTTGAGGAGGCATTGGAAAGTCTCCTGGAGATTGTTTGAGGGTTTGTAAAGATGATTCTTTTTGACAGATACATTGTCAGTGTCTGATGGATTCCTCGTTGTCTCCAATATTATTTCGGCTTCTCCATATTTGAGCCTACCATTTCTCTCTTGGCTCTGATGTGTTTGGAATTCTGTGGAAACATAACGTTATTACTGCCTCCCTCGGAATTTATGCATTTCTAATTTACCTCTGGAGAACTGTCCTTGCTGTGAATATACTAAAGTACCTTATATTTTTTAAATCATAAAGAAGCAGAAAATTTTATATTCCCTGTGCCTTTATATGCACTCAGTATTACAAATTTCACTCTAATCTGTTCAATTTTCACTATCATTTAGACTGAACTATTTAAAAATTTCTGTAGAAATGTCTTCTTTCACCCGTTTTTTTTTAAGTTCAAGTATAATGAACATAAAATGTAATATTAGATTCAGGTGTACATTATGATTCTGCAATTCTTTACATTTCTCAGTGCTCATCACCATAAGTATACTCTTGATTCCCTTCACCTCTTTTGCCCATCCCCCCACCAATCTCCCCTCTAACCCATGTGTTCTTTAGAAGCTTATTTAATCTACAAGGTTTTTGTCATTTTCCAGCTCTCTTTCTGTTCGTGAGGTCTAATTTGACTCATTTATGGTCTAAGAACATACTTCCTATGATTTCTGTTATTGTGGTTGTTCAGATGTATCTTATGGCCACAAATATGGCCTATCTCGGTAAACGTTCTATTTGAGCTTGACAGGAATGTATAATCTTCTGTTGGATGAAGTATTCTACAGATGGTAATGGATCCAGTTGATTGGTGATACTGTTCAGTTCATTTGTGATCTTACTGAATGTCTATATGCTGGATCTGTCAGTGACTGATAGAGGGTATTGAATTCTCCAGCTATAGTAATGGATTCAGCTCTTTCTACCAGAAGTTCTGTCAGCATTGGCCTTGTGTATCTAGACTCATCTGTTGTTAATGCATGCACATTAGAAATTGTTGAGTCTTTTTGGAGAACTGACTTCTTTACCATTGAAATAATGCCAGTCATGATCCCTGACAATTTTCCTTACTCTGTAGTGTGTTTGAAGGATAATTTCACTGGCTACAAATAGTTTAATGTTTCTCTTAACACTTGAAATATTTCATTCTTGATTGTGTGGTTTATGAAAAGAGGTCTCAGGTATTTCTTATCCTTGTTCCTCTTAGGTAAGGTGTTCTTGCGCCCCTCTCTCCTTATACCTCCAAACCCTGCTCCAGATTTCCAAAGCTATTTTAATTATCCATAGTTGAATATTATATATTAAGCATAGTTGGTGGGTTTGTTGTTGTTGTTAGTTGTTTGTATGTTTGTTTGGGTATTTGTCCTGCTTTTGATTTTTTGAGTATCCTGGATCTGTGATTTGGTGACCAGTATTCATTTTGGAAAATCCTCAGTCATTATTGCTTCAAGTCTCTCTCCTCCATTGTCATGGTACGCCTAACATGTGTTTCACATTTTGCAATTGTCCCACTGGTCTTGGGTTTGCTGTGCCATATTTTTATTTTTATTTTCTTTGTGTTCCTTTTTGGAAGGTGCTACTGGCATTTCTTTATCCTCAATTATTCTTTCCTCAACTATGTTGAGTCTACTAATGAACCCATCAAAGGCATTTTTTATTTCTGTTATGGTGCTCTTGATATCTCGAATCACTTTAAACTGTTAGAGTTTCATCTCTCTTCTTACATTCACCATCTCTTTTTGCATGATGTCCACTTTTTTCATTATCTGCATTATCATAGGAATGGAAGTGGTTTTAAGTTCCCTGACTGGTAATTCCTACATCTCTGCTCATTCTGCTCATCTCTGTGATTCTAGTGCTTGCTGCCTGTGTTCAAACTGTGTGGTTTTTATTTAACTATGCCTTGTAAGTTGTGTGGAAAGCTAAATGTTATGTGCTGGTAAAGAAACTGAGGTAAATAGAACATGAGTGTGAGGTTTTTATATTTACATGGCTGGGGGTTAGGCTGAATTTACTGCCAGGTGAGACAGGAAGGAGAGAGCCCTGGAGTTGAGTATTTTTCCCTCAGCTGTATCAGTTACTCTTTGGGAAATCCCCAGTTAGGCTCTTAGTTTCTCTTGAGGGCAGATCTTTTCTGGAAGAACAGAATACTTTGGAATTTATTTCTAAATGAGTATTTCCCCCTCTCCCTGCCACTGTAGAAAACTTGCCTTCACAAAGAAACACAAATATTAAGTATTTGGTGAGTTCATCATATTCCTTTTCACTTCCCCTGCCAGTGCTGCTGGATGACAAGGGACAGGGAAGCTCAGAAGTTCCTAAGTGGCTTTTTGATAGCATGATGATATTCTGATGTCCTGGCAAGAGTTTAGGGCTGGCCTTAGCCTCTCATCATCCTTTAAAACTTTAGAATGGGGAAATATGTTAATGGTGTCAAAACTGGGTCATGTCTAGATTTGATTGAGCTAGAATTTATCAGGGGTGACTGAGGTCTGCAGAGCACTTTTTGCTCTTTTTTTAAACATTAGCTGTCATTTCTTTTGTTGCTGTGCTTTAACTCTCGCCATGTTTTATTCTTTCTCTCATTTGGTGGCTTTTATTTCATTTGTAGCAGTCTGGAAAAGCTCATGGCACCTGATGTGCTATAACTCTGTATGAATTCAGCAAACAGCCAATTTCATGTAATATTTCAGAAGAGCTTTCTAGAGAATGAAAGAGACATATCTTAGTTCAAAGGTTTTGCCCACTCTTCCTCCCTTCCTTCCTTCCTGTTTCTTTATTTCAGGATTTAAAAATAATCCTAGTTCTAAACTTCAGTGTGAATACTGGGTTTAAAAAAAAATAAGTGAGGGAAATGACGATTTAGAGCACTTTGTAAATGTCTGTATTATCAATGGTCAAAAGTGAATAGGCTGAATAGGCTGTTTATATTCATTCAATATAAACAGATTTTTGGTTGAAAAAAAGCTATTTACGTTGTGCTCTTTAACAGAAATTGTGAAGTAACATGACTTAAATAGGAAATTCTATTTTTTCTTATTTTCTAATCCTGTGAATTAATTATGCAAAATGTAGGCTTTTACTAATAATATGTTTTGACAACAAATTTGTTTTTTCCCCTCTTAGAGCCTCTAGAATATCATGGTAAGAATTTAAGCTTCAGTTTTCTTTGCAGTATTTTCTCAGTACTGGTGTTTGGTGTGGGTTTGTTTTTTTTTAATGTTTGAGTGAGAGAGACAGAGTATGAGTGGGGGAGGGACAGAGAGAGAAGGAGACACAGAGTCCGAAGCGGGCTACAGGCTCCTACCTGTCACCACAGAGCCTGATAGGACCACAAGCTCATGACCTGAGCCAAAGTCAGACACTCAACCAACTGAGCCACCCAGGCACCCCTCGATGTGCTTTTTAATTCAACTAAGAATAAATATGGTGACGTCTGTTGTCTAATTGATTTGTTAACTCTTGAAATTCATCTTTCTCTTCCCTGTTCAGAGCCTAAGTGACAATGTGGAGGGAGTTACCATCTCTTAAGATAAGACATCAGGAGGAGGAACACATCACCAGAGTAGAGGGAATGAAACAAGTGATGATATGAGCCTGAAGTTTGGAGTGAGTACTTTGCCATGACCTGGCTCTTGCTGAAATGTCACAAAGAGAAAACCCTTTTGGAGTCTATCAAGAAGCCTAAGCTTAGAGAAGAAGCCAGATATTGCCAGGCAGGGTGTGTGTCACAAGAGAGGTTTAAACCATGGTTTTGAGTCTGAAGTGGAGGGAGCCATTTGTGCCAGGAGAGCATGAGTGGAAATGAATTTGTTGCAAATGGGGGTAGACTGTGGTGATTCTGTGGCACTGTTGAGAGCCAGGGTGGCTGCCTGACACTTAGCAAACCCTCCAAGGCTGGTGTTTATCCCTTTGAATGCAGCAGTGGTGGCGGTGAGAAAAGTGATCTCAGGGCACGAGAGCTCTCACACTACGCCAAAAGAAGAGACGTTTGCACTATATGGTCAGATGAGAGAATTAATCCCTGTTAGAGGAGTCTGTTCTAGAGCTTACATGTGTTATCCACATAATCCATAATTGGGTGCTTCGTGTGTGTTGAATAATATCCCTGTAAGGTTGGAGGGTAATGTTCGCATGTTGGAATGAAAAAACTTTGTCTTCTAGGAATTGCCATTAATCCAGATCCTCCAGCCATTAAGTGTAAAGCTGAGATTGTACCCGTATGTTTGATTCCAAAGACCTTGTCCTCCAGGGCCCCCAGCCTCGGGTTCATGAAAGGCAATCTGTGAGCAGCAGGAAGACATCCAAGGCCTTTGAGTAGTCAATCAGTCAGCAGTTTGAGCTTTCCTTGATATTCCAAATAGCACCTGGGGGTGTAAGTAGCTCAAATCGAGACTAAATGATGGTTTTGTTTTTGTTTGTTCCTTTATTTGCAGGGACCTATGTATGTACCTTAATAACTGGAGGAGAGAAATGTAAGTTGATAGGATTTGATTTTTCTGTTTCATCTCTGGTGGTGACGTAAGTATTTGAAGTGATTGAATTTTCCAAGAAGGGTATTTCCAGATGGGAGAGAAATTAGAAGATATTTTATTGTGTTGCTCCATTTTGGACAATACTTTAAATAGGAGTCTCATTGAAATAAGGTTTTCTTAGGTTTAAAATGCTGCTAAAACTTGATTCCTTCAGGCACAACGGGAAAGCTAAAATGTTAGTTACACCCACCTGTCAGATCATGTGTCTGTGCTGCTAATACACTGGGATTATTCGATGTCACTGGTTTGGTAACAAACTTAGAAAATGTTTTCTCTCCTTTTAGTTAGTTTACAGAGAAAAACTGAGAAGATCAATACTTTTAAGAAAGAAAACAGAGAACTTTACTTCCTGAAGAAATATCCATTTGGGAACAGAAGGTAGCATGGCCCTTTCAAATATTTTTTGTGATTTCATTTTGGTTACTTCCACTCTGGTAGATCATCCTACTGACCTACTCTATGTGTTCTATAAGCAGTACCAATTCAAGACAAGCTTCACAAATGTAAAGAGCTACCTCTTTATTTGTGAAAGGAGTCACACATTAGAAGGTAGGTTTATCTAGCACTATGCTTTTTTTTTTTTAATTCTGATTCCTTTTTCGTGTTTTATACAACAATGAATTAAGGAAATGTCTTCAGGAAACTAAGAAAGTAAGTTTCTCTCTGATGAAGCTCTTAAATTGAAGGTGAGAATCCTTTCTTTGCCTGGATTGCATTCTAAAAAACACAAGTAAAAGTAATGAATTATTATTACTCATTCAACACGTTTTGTTGAAGGAGAACATCAAAATAGTTGAGCACTTTAATTAAATTAAAAATATTAGTGTTTATTAATTTTTTGAGAGACAGAGACAGAGCACAAGCAGGAGAGGGGATAGAGAGGGGGAGACACAGAATCCAAAACAGGCTCCAGGGTCTGAACTGTCAGCAAAGAACCTGACACAGGGCTCAAACTCACAAACCACAAAATGACGACCTGAGCTGAAGTCAGATGCTTAACCGACTGAGCCACCCAGGCACCCACTTGAATGAAATTTTAAATGACACCCTTCAAAGTGCACTTGCTACCTTGCAAACTCAGAGCCAGAGAGAGACAGGAATGTGAAGAATCAGGAAGTGGTAAGAGTTGGCTGCTGAGTTTTACTGTAATTTGGCTTTGGAGGCTTTTTGTTCATTGGGTGAAGTAAGCACAGCATATTTGCTTGCCATTTACCACAGTAGAGAGTGGGCCTCTGGGAGCCAAACCTCTTTCTGAACAATGAGCTGGAATTTCAGTAGAATCACCAAGATAAGTTTTGCCGTTTCAAGGACTAGGAGTCCATTTCAAGGACTATCTTTTGTTTTCACAACTAGGTAATTATCACATCATTCAACTCTGCCCTCCAAGATATGTAGAAAATCCCCAAATATAGTTGAGAGAGAAAGGGTGATAGCCACAGTGTATAATCCTTTCCTTTAAAAAAAATATTTTTAAATCATTCTTTATTTTTTTTTTAGTGAGACAAGGCATGTGAGTGGGGGAGAGGGGCAGAGGGAAAGAGAGAGAATCTTAAGCAGGATCCACACTCAGTTTGCAGCCCAACACAGGTCTGGATCGCATGATCCTAGAATCATGACCTGACCCAAAATCAAGAGTCTGATGCTTAACTGACCGAGCCACCCAGGTGCTCTGTAGTCTCTTTCTCTCTTAAGGCTGAACAGTGAATTCTCAACATGAATGGGGGAAGGGGGATACACACACACACACATACACATATACATACATATGTATACCACTAAGAAAGCTATTTATGAGTTGTTAGACGTGAACTATCTTCCACCATCTTTGTCTTCTAGTTATATTTATGCCTCAAGGTCTTTGTTTATTGCAATGCATGATCTTATTGCTGTGCGATCAGTTTTCTGTAAAAGTCTTTTCTCGTATCTGTCTTAACCACAAGATGCAAATGTTGAATTCGAGGATGTGGAGCTAAGAGCCTTGAGGTCCAATAACTGTCAACTGGAAGGTATATTTTCTGTTGGGAAGAAATCTCCATATGATGGCAATGACTGCATTGAAAAGGGAAAGAATACCCTCATGCCTTCAAGGTTCTTGCGTTTTTTCTGTCTCGCCAAAATCAAGACTCAGGTCTTGTGCACCTTTATAAAGAAAACCCCCTTTTTTTCTTTTTTACAGAAAATAAAAAGGCCCTGGAAGACAAGTGTAATGCATTGAGGACTATGAAAGCAACAAAGGAAGCAAAAGTCAAACAGCTGAAGGAGAAAGCATATCACCTAGAAGAATTCTATGAACAAAGAAAAGTGGCTACAGAAGAGTAAGATATTCATGTGAGAACTGTCACAAGTACTGCATTGTAAGAAAGAATGTGGCAGCCAATAGAGATAATTATATTTCTTTTGGAACTGGATCCAGAGTATTTTGCCAAATGCATTCAGTGGAATTGTGCCTGCCCTTCCTACCTTGCTTTCTGTAACCTGCATTTTCCTTTCTGCCCTAAGTGCTTGTCACACATTGTGTCATGAATTTGGGGCCAAAGAGGGAATGTGCCAGCAGTAACGTTGATACCTGGATCCATTGTAGATACACCTACATTGTCCTATGTAGGTTTCAAGCCCATCACACTGTTTTGTCATCCAGCAATTAGGTCATTTTGTTCAGGGCCAGACATGGGTCAAAAATGTGGGGGGGGGGGGGGGGAATTTGAATTATCTTGCTACAGACACAAGAGAAACTGCTTTCTGAAAAGTGGGTAGGAGTACCAGCTGCACTGAATCCCTGAATCCATTCGGCCAGTGAGATTGTTCAGTGCAGGCCCAATCCCTAAGAAAGTCGAATTGTTTTCTGTCCCCTGAGGTTTTAAGTGTAACTCTTCTGAGTCTTGACCAAAGCCTGCAGCTTCACTAGGGCTCATCTTTGCTGGCCACCCCTGAACTACATTTGTTTACTTCTAAGTCTTTGCCCATAAGGTTGTTCAGCTTCTTTGCCATTCAGATGTATGCCCCCCAAATCAGTGATGAGCCCTAGGAAGATTGGGTCCAACTGCCAGGCTGGCTTTGTCCTGGGCTTCCTTCCTATCTTGGTCTTGTGTGTCTTCGTGGGGTTGTTAGATATTTGGTGCATTCACTCACATGCTTCCTCCTTTGTACAGTATTTCCTTTTGTTCTCAGGACATCAGGGACTTTAGAGTCCCTCACTCATGGTGGAAAGTGAACTCCTCCTTTTCTTCCCTGGAGACTCAGCTTTATGTTAGTCCTTTCCACACCTGGGGTTAGGGCCTGCTCTGTCTCACTGGCATCTTGTGTTGTTTTGTTTTGTTTTAATTTGTAGGCTCTTTCTGTGAGTACAGTGCCCTGACCACCTTTCTATCTTCAACCCCTTACAACAGAGCCACTACATTACAACTACGACAGAAAGCATTTGCTGAAGGACTGCCTGAGGCCAGAAGGAAATGCATGTGCCTGTGTCTCATGCTTTTGTGTCCATTTTTAAGAGAATTTCAATTTTGCATGTGATTCTTGAGTACATTAAGTGTCAATGTGAAAGCCTTTAAATGAACACCACAAACAAAATAGTGTGAGGGCAACACAACAAACCAGCCTTTCTAAGCATTGCCTTTTGCTGCCTTCACTATCAATGGAACCAGTCTTGTGAAAGTAGATTGGCTCCATGAAGTTGAGATTTTTCCATCTGAAATCTGTTTCCTGGAAATAAACCCAGACTGTGTGACATTTCATATCAGATTATACTTCAGGAGATGTTGCCCCTCTAAGATTGGCCTTTTTCTCCACTAGGATATGTAAAGGTGGAGGCAGGGGTTGGAGTCCTGAACTCTAGCGATGTCTGGGAGTGAGCTGCAATGTTGGTGAAGCCATAGCCTGGGAGGTCGTCTTTCAGGGTGATTGTCTGTGTCATGGTACAACTTTTGGACTGAGAATCAGGGCTCCCCATGGAGATGTAAGACTAGTGATGATCCCCTGCTTTATCCTAATGGGTACAGTTGGTCAGACATGGTTTTTCACACTGATGAAATGAGTCTTCACCATCTCAAACAAAGACGAACTCTGGGAAGGCACGAAGTGCAATGTTACTTGATGACTTTATGATGAAGGAGAGGAAAAAGAGAACTAGAAAGACAGTTCCGATAGCAGAGATGTAGCAAGAGGTTGAAGTTTCTTTAACTTAAATGGGGTGTTCACCTCCTTTCTCTGATTGTGTTGTCAGTCTGTGCATTTATGGGAGAGGTGGGGGAAGGGATATCTGCATAGGCCTTCAAGAGTGCTGGGAGGTAAAAAGGGAGAATTTCTGGATCTTGGTCCTGACTGTATATATCTTTCCCATCTTAGGAAGCCGAAAATGATAGTGTGAACTGATGGCAAAGAAGAATCAGCTGGCAGCTGCAGGTAAAATTTGAAAATAGCTACAGAAAGGGCTC
The DNA here is from genome assembly GCF_046562875.1 of Panthera onca. Taxonomy (NCBI): domain Eukaryota; kingdom Metazoa; phylum Chordata; class Mammalia; order Carnivora; family Felidae; genus Panthera; species Panthera onca. The sequence goes on from NC_138348.1 coordinate 110,500,514, forward strand.
CTGGGGGGCTCAGTCGGTTAAGTGTCTGACTTCAGCTCAGGTCATAATTTCACAGTCTATGAGTTCGAGCCCCGCGTCAGGGTCTGTACTGACAGCTCCGAGCCTGGAGCCTGCTTCGGATTCTGTTACCTCTCTCTCTGTCCCTCCCCCATTCATTCTCTCTCTCTCTCTCTCTCTCAAAAATGAACATTAAAAAAAAAGGAAAACAGCTACGAAAGAAGTAAGAACAAGTGAGTTCAGCTACTAATTACCAGCAGCTCATGAAACCTCTGTTCATTTTTTTTTGTTTTTAATCTTTTTACAATGTTTAGACTCAACTTAGTAATATAAACAAAAATTCAGATATCATATAGAGTATTAACAGATAAAAAAGGTAAGTTTTAGAAAGAACAAAACAATTAGGTTTTTAAACATTTGCAGATCTCAAGCAATAGCCAGACTGTGTAGAAACTTTGTCCATGCCAACATTCCTTGGGGGTGGTGTCAATTGTCATAATCTATAGGAGAGCAGTGTGTTGTACGATGAATCATAACCATCAACATGGTAGTGCGATTCCATGGCTCTCGTCTTTGCAACCCTGGGAAACCTGGTGAGGATATAAGTTAAAGAAGAATAGAACTTTATCTGAAAGACACTTGTCACATGATGAATTAGGGAAAGATTGAAACTGGGAAGGAATTCTATGAACTCTGAGCCCTACGGGCATGGAATAATGAGTAAGGAAAGGATGTAACAATAGCTTTGATCCTACTGTACATTTATAATCATGTGAAAAGTGTTTCATGTGTAAGAATAAATTGTATCAGGGGACAGATATGAGGTTGTTGGGAACGTGGGAAGATTATTTAAAATCATTCCCAATATTGGGTCTTATCTGACAAGAGCAATTGTAACTCACAGGCAACAAATTGAAGAAACATGGGAACAGCTGCAGCAGGCAGAGCTCACCTTTAGATACCAGGTAACCTGAGTTCTGCCGGACATACTGAACCCTTAGCACCTCATGCGGGTGAGTGTAGCGGCCCTTGGAATCCCTAACCACGGGCTTTTCATTGTTGGCTTTTTCAAATCGCAGCTCATGAGAAGAATGCTCAGGACAACTAGGTAAGTGTTTTCTTGTTTCCTCTTTCTTTGGTGCACAGTCTGGCACGACTGAAGGTGGATGTGTTTTTTCTCCCCCAGATCAAGACTCAGATCTGGGACAGGGAGATGGCGGAGCAGGGCAGGGAGGTCGCTTACTTGAAATACAGATGTGGTCATTTGACTTGCGTTTTTATGGGTGTTTCCAGGGATGATGTGTGCACTGTTTGTTGTCTAGTAGACGACGTGGTGTTGCACCACTTCTTATAGAAGTCCATTATTTTTCTGTATCCAAGACTGGACAGGATGGAAGCAAAGAGGCTGCCTGAGGGATACACGAGGCAGAAACCAATGGCTGCAAGACCAGAGACACAGAACCCTCCATAGAGAGGTAAGGAGCACGTTGTGATGTGCCGCAATCTAACTTCTGCTGTGCAACCTGTTCCTGTGGATGATCATTGTGTGGTCTGGAAAGAATCAGAAGCACTAAGGACGGCAGGTGGTCTGAAGGGGTGACAGAAGGGTGTTCTCCTCTGGTGCCGCAGGCAATGAGGCACTTGTCCCTGTGACTGGTGGAGCTCATGCCCCTCCTCTGTGACCCTCCCACCTCCTCTAGCATCCCCCTGTCTGAAGAGCCTGGAAAGGATGACAGGACATGGGCCTCATCCTTCTTCCCACCCGCACTCAATGTGAAGACTTTATTTGAGGAGAAGGTCATTTATTCACTATTTTAATGGTCTTTATTTTTGTTTGTTTTTGGGAACTGTAGCCCTACATCCCTGAATTCAAGTTCCATAGAGCTTAGCTTAGTCCTCTGATGGTATCAGTGCAACTCTGCAGCATCACTGCTAACTTCTCATAGTTTTCCTTTTCTCAATAGTGTAAAATTAGTCTTTCGTTATATAATAACTGCTCTCATGTGGAAGACAGCTTGTAGATAAGCTGAGAGATTGAACAATTTGCCTGAAGTCTGAAGAAATGCACACTTCTTGAGATTCATTGAGGATATACACCAAACCAGTATTCTCAATTTTATTCTTTTATTTATTTTTTTTAAGTTTATTTATTTTGAGAGAGAGAGTCTGGGAGGCATAGAGTAAGAGGCACAAAGAGAGAATCACACGCAGGCACCACAGTGTCAGTGAGGAACCCAATGCTGGGCTCAAATTCACAAGCTGTGAGATCATGACCTGACCCAAAATCAAGAGTCAGATGCTTAACCGACAAAGCCACCCAAGCGTCCTCATATTTATTCTTAATCTGTAATGAAATCGTGATTTCCCATGATGTATACTGAGAAACCTCTGTTTTACTGATGACTTCTAAATTGCTAGTTGTGCCTGACCGGTTCACAGTTATTTGATTAATTACAAAACAACATAAACTAGGGCACCATGAGGTCTTTATCAAGGTGAGGGATGGTTCTCCCCTTTATCCTTGGGGGGTCACCTGAGGCATGTGGGATACCCTCTGCCTCTGGTCAGGGACCTGAGTGTAGGGAAAAGTTTAAGATATTTGAGGAATGAGATGAGGGATTGTTTTCATTCCACACAGTCCTCTAAAAGCAGAATAAACCTCCATCCCTTCTAGGATCTTTAGTAGATCCAGAAACTGCTGAAACCTCTGTGAATTACAGCAGCTCTGACTATACCAGGAATGCAGACGAGGACAAGGTAAACACTAGGGCCATTCTCAGTGGTAACTCTTTCGGGAAACCCTCATCTTTCTGTACAGCACACCCTCCCGGCCTTGTCTTGTTCTGTGTGTTCTGTGTCTGTTTGTTCTTTGTTTTCCAAATGCATACCCATAACCCAGGAGCCCACAGACTTCTCACTTTTTAGTCTGTCAGCTTTCTGTGGTAAGTTTAGAGACGAAAAGTGCTTAGAGACTGAGTACCTTAAGGTTTTTCCGTGTGGTTCAGGAAATAATAAGAGGAGGATGACCCCACACTCCAAACAGAAGTCTCCTGGGCTGCGTGACCCCTTCCAGACCTCACCTCTGTGGGAACAGTGTGGCTGCTGTGTCTTCCTTTCTTGATTCTGGCTAGGAGATTAACCTGTTAGAAAGTCTGCCATATTGTTTAAAATTCAAAAGTGAAAAATGACATCATGACTCCAACTTTATATTTTGTGCCCTGTACCATTTAGAGTGGTCTTAGATAAAGTCAGTGTCATCACGCATCACCTTCCCATCTTTGTTGGTAAATGAGTTGTCTGGAATCCTTCCAGCTATACCTTAGGTAAAAATAGTTTGAACACTGTGTCCTTCAATTATGTTTATATGAGCAGTTTCTGGTTGTGTCCCCAGTCACTGTTAGAGCTGATACAGTCTCATGACACATACCAGGAGTTTTATACCAAAACACTTGCTTTAAATCTGTTATGTGAATTTCTACCTCTTTTTTCTGTTGGGCATAATTACTCTGTGTCCTGTAGTATGCTTAAAGTCAGAATTCCCTATGAATTAAGATGAACACGTCTGAGCTTTGTAGACATTCATAAGTAACTTATTCGTCACAGAAGACTCTCATTCCCCTGCAAGATTCCAGGCATCCTCCACTCCCCAGAGGTCTCAGAGGCCTTTGACAACACTTCAGGAAGGAAGACTCCTTTCTCAGGGAGAGAAGCAGAGGAGGCAAAGTGAGGGTCCAGCTGCAGAACTTTTCACCAGGAGTGGCTATGATTCCATGAGCAGAATATGAGCCATTTATTCCCACTCATTTTTTTGTGTTCTTAACATACCAAAAACAGAGCATCTGGAGTCACCATAGAGGAGGGATGCAGGGTGAACCTGGACATCGATGGCTGCCTGTCCAAAGAATGCTACTTCATTAGTCTGTAATTACTTCTGTTAACCCTCTAGGACAGGACCCTTGCCATTTTACTTCTGCAGACATGGGCAGTGATGAGTGGTGGCAGTAGGTTAACCTCTTGCATCTACTATCCCAAGCTGTATGTGGTATCCAGTGGCAGGGATGGAGCTTTCAGGTACTGATACTACTCTCTTGGATCCTGGTGGCAGAGAAGGTGGCAGGTGCGAACACATTCTTCTCTGGTTTTGATATTTGTTCTCTTGTCTGGCATATGAATGTAGCTGTCACTTCTGTTCTGCAGGGCAGTCTGGATCCTGGGGACCTCCTCTGTTAACTGGACGATTTTGCATGCCCTACCCTAGAGGCGCCCCGCCCCCATGGACTATTAGGCACATCCACCTCCTGAACCTTGGTGGCCCTGGGGTCACCCCAAACCCCTCCACCACCTGCGACACTTGGTAAGATGATCTGAGCACTAGAAGTTGACTTGTAAAACACACTCATCTTATTTTTGTTGGTGTTAGGTCTTTGGCCAAGGTGCAGTGGCAGTGCCACAGACCATTGTGATACAAGGGGAATGTGTCTGCTTCCATTACCACATTCCTCAAGTTTCTCATGCTCAACATATCATCTTTGTCATTTCCCCCACCATGTGTTGGTACAGGCGTCTCTTGTGGGGAAGGAATAGGGCCGTGTGCAGAAAAGCAGACATAGCGGTTCAGCAGTGATGCCCTACAGTCCTTTTGCTGGGATCTGTGAGGCATGAGGCACAACGTAACGTATGTCCATCTAGTTGTGCCCCCAGCCATCTATAGTTGTTCGATGAGTGAGGAATACATCTGAATCAGGGCTTTTAGGAGTCTTCATTAGGTTATAAGGGATGGTTCTTCAAGTTCTTCTTGGGGATCACCTGAGGCATGTGGGACACCCTGTGCATCTGATTTGGGATCTGACTGGAGCAAAGAGTTTAAGTTGTCAGAAGAATGAAGGGAGGGTTTTTTTTTGTTTTTGTTTTTGATCTCTAAACAGTCTATTCAAATCAAAATAAACCTCCATCCCTTCTAGGGCCTTTAGCAGATCCAGAAGCAGGTGTCACTCCCAAGAGTGACATCAACACTGGCTCTACCAAAACTGCCAAGAACCATAAGGTAAATGCTGTGGCATTTTCAGTTCTATGTCTTTCCAGAGAGCCGCATCTTTCTGTGCAGCACACTCTCCTGCCACTGTCTCTGGTTTGAGTGCCATATGGTATGGGTGCTTTTTTTTCCCCCCAAATGCACAACCTTTACCCCTGAGTCTACAGGCTTCCCTGTTTTCCACCTGGCATCTCTTTGTGGTACCTTTAGAAGCTAAGCGTGCTTAAGGGTGAGGACCATAGGGCTTTTCCAACGTGTTCCCGGAATAAATCAAGGAGGATGACACCACACTCCACTTGGAAGTCTCCTACCTTGCCTCATTGTTTCCAGATCTTCTCAGTGTGAAATCATTGCTTTTGCTGTTTCTTCCTCTCCTGTTTCTTTCTATCAAGGGTTTTCACGTGTTCAGAAAAATCTGTGGGTATCCTTACAGTTTGAAAATGAGAACTGCCTTCACTCCAACTTATATTTATGTATGCGTCATTTAGAATGGTCTTAGACAAAGTAAATTTCATAACAGTCAGCATTCCATCTTTTTTTTGGTAAATGTGCTGTCCAAAATTCTTTCAGGTGTGCCCTGGGTATAAATACTGTAAACTATAAGAGGTGACATATTTGTCATAGAAAACATGCCCTGAAACTTAAGTTGTGAAGAGAAAAAATCCAAAATTACCTGTGTGGCAAGTCCCCACCATGTCCTTCACTTGTGTTCACATGAGCACATTCTCTTGCGCCCTGTGTCACAGGTACAGCTAAAACATAGAAACATACGCCAGAAATCAAAGTGCATTTGTGTTAATTTTGTCATTTAGGATTTCAGCTCACTTTTCCAGAGGACACAATTACCCTGCAAAATGTATTGTACTTAAGCTGAGGAGTACCTCTGAATTCAAATAAATTAGCTGAACCCAACTAACATGTATAGGTTACCTATTTCTCTAAGAGCATGCTTATCCAGGTCCTCTGCAGGACCTCAGGATCCCCATCTCCCCATGTGTCTGTGCCCATGGATAGCACTTCCAGAGAGGAGGAGACCCCACTGTTGGGAGAGAAGTAAATTGGGCACAGGCAAGGGCTTAGAGGCAGAGCTTTGAGCCACGAGGGCTATGATTCCATGTGTGGAGACTGGGATTGTCATTCCTTCTCATTCTGTAGTTCTTCACATATAAATAAGCAGCCTCTGTGGTGGAGGGGGATGAGGGGTAGAGGGTGATCCTGGACATAGATGCCTTCCTATCTGGAATATGCTACGTTGTTAATTTGGTATTAAGTCTACTAATCTTCTAGCAATAGAGCCCTTGATGTTTCTACATTTCCTGACACGTGGAGACACTAGTTTATCCCAATAACATCCGTTCCCCATCCCAAAGCTGTAAGTGGAACCCAAAGTATGGGTAGAGATTTTGGCACTGATGCTGCCCTCTTGGAACCTGGTGGTCAGGAAGCTGGCAGGTTATGAGCACTGCTTCTTTGGGTTTCTGCTCTTTGCTGGTGTTGGTGCTTTGTTCTATCCTATGAACATAGCTTTTATTTCTGTTCTGCAGGCCATTATGTATGCAAGAGGGCCTGTTCCCTTCCCAGGATCGCCTTGCAGGCTCTATCCCATGGACTGCCCTTCACTACCAGTCATGGATTATGGGCCACCTCCCTCTCTTCCACCTACTCTATTTGCTAAGATGACCTGAACTGGATGAGTGGCTGGTAAAGTATATTCATCTTCTTCATGACTGACTTTGTGGCAATGATGTAGAGATGGTTGTGAGTCTTGGCAATCCAACTACAACCTGCCTGAGGACACTGTAGCATATCTCAAGTTTCTCAGGACACACACACAATGGGCAGTGTCATTTCCCTGTAATACAGTGAGCTATATACATCTTTCTTGTCAAAATGAAAGAGGATTTTCTACACAAAAGCAGACGTATCAGCAGCACCGGTGCATATTTTGGAGGCACAATGTTTTGGGTTCTGTAAAGAATGAGGCGCACCCCTAACTTTTAGAGCATCAGGTGTCCTATGTGAAAGAGGGACATGCATTAAGTGACACAGACCTTGTGATCACCATAATGGAGACACCAGTGAAGGATCCAGTGCAGAAAGAAACAGGGGAAACTTGTATCACACAGGAATAGAAGGGAAGTTGAGGACAGTAAGCAGAGTTTGAGGAGGTGCAGAGGGTGCTGGGGTCAGAGAGATGCAGTTGGAGGCCATTCCTGACCACAGCCTGAGCAGGGAGTGTGAGGTTCACACGAAGCTGCTATGTGCGATCACTCTCAGTGCACAATGCAGTGTTCATCTCCGAAATGTCATTTTCGTCAAAGTGCACCTAGGTAATCATCTAAAAAGGCTGTTGTCACCCTGGGTTTTCTGAAGGTTCTGGATATTTGTGGGGGGAAAATGCCCTGGAGACATGGGAAATTTAACTTGGTCTTATGGAAATGCTTGTATGCCCAAGTTCATCTCCCTCAGTGAGACTAAAAGTGGAGACAGGATCTAGATCAGCTGAGGGCCTGCACTGGCCTTCAGCCTGAGTCAAACTCTTAGTGGGTCAACCTATAATTCAGGGTTGGCCAGAAGCCGCCACTGCATCAACCTGATTACAGCTTTGCATCTCCTCAAACTTCTCTCACAATATCCTGAGGCTTTGCCTGTGTTCCTGCTGTCTCAGCCCTAATACCAGTTCTCAGTGGGACCTACACAGAGCCTCAACTGTGTTATCTGTGAAAACAGGGGTAATATTTGTTTCTAAAAACATTATGAAAAGAAGACATTAAATACATAAAGCATCTGCAAAATGTCTGGGAAGTGTCCATTCACCCTTCTCACAGTTTCAATTAAGATATCTCCACACAGGGGCGCCTGGGTGGCTCAGTCGGTTAAGCGTCCGACTTCAGCTCAGGTCACGATCTCACGGTCCGTGAGTTCGAGCCCCGCGTTGGGCTCTGGGCTGATGGCTCGGAGCCTGGAGCCTGCTTCCAGTTCTGTGTCTCCCTCTCTCTCTGCCCCTCCCCCGTTCATGCTCTGTCTGTTTCAAAAATAAATAAACATTAAAAAAAATTAAAAAAAAAAAAAAGATATCTCCACACAGTGATCATCAAAAAAAGATGGTCACAGAAGTTCATTAAACTAAGACTGTTAACATGTCAGCCCAGGGACTGGGAATCGCCGTTTTAAACAATGAGACAAGGTCCCTCATTTTTCTATTAAAATTCGGGCCCTACCAGACAAAGAAAGAAGAGATAATTATGAGAATGTGTACATTCAGAGATCTAGATCTGAAGACAATCATTTTCCATTACATACACTCTCACAGATGCAGCCACACACTAAAATGTTCATCTGAGGCCACAGCCACTGATAAACTACAGAAGACAGAATGCATGTAGGAAAACATAAGATCAGAGGGAAATAAACCAAAATCTCTTTGCCTTATAGGACAACTATTCTGAAATTTGAAGAGGACTGTGCATGGAGACAGACTATGGTGATTACATATACATTTTAAGAAGGTGTCAGATCTGCCTGAATGCTTTCCCTGCCCATCCTGTCCCCTCCACTTTGTCGTTCCTACTGTCCGCTAATCCACCTTTCATCGTTCTATCTCTGTGTCAGCGTCTGCTTCTAGGACCATCTACTCTCACTCCCCATCGAGTGCACACAGTGGGGTTCCTGTACACACAGGTAACAAAGTGTTATCAGAAATGGTGGTGATAGAGGATAGAAGCAAGATCACCCTTTGTGCAGGGGAGCCCGAGGGAGTTTTCTGGGGTGATGGGAACTTCCTATATCTAGATTGATGGGGTGCTTATGCTCATTTATTTTAGAAATATTCACTGGCTTCCTGGTGCCTTGGGGTCAAATAGATAGGTATCTGTCCCTGGGAAATGGTGGAGTTCTAATGGTGGGGAAGGATGAGGGACCAGCAGTGACTGTGGGAGAGGAGTGAGGAGGCCACACATGGAGTCAAACCCTTGCCCAGGATGCCAGGTCTCCACAGACAGCACCATGTGTAGGAGGGCTCTGAGGAACAGAGATTTCTTGATCAGACCCGTGAACTACATAATGTTCTTGCAGTTTCCTCACTGAGGGATGGCCAGAGCAGAGGCCAGGAGCTGGAGGACACCCTGATCATGGCTGGATTGGAGCAGGGGACCTGGGGGATTGAGTCAGAGAAAGGGACAGGCAGAAGGTAGCGACAGGGAGTCTGAGAGACAAAGGGGAGAGAAGAGAAGGTACGTTTCTCTGCTGACTTCACCTACATTTCTGTGTGAACAACAGGGGATTCTTGTCTCCAAGGGAAGGGAAGAGTGCGAGCAAAAAGAGTGACATTCTCAGCTCAAGTGCCCAGGATATCTGCCTTGCTCTTGAGTACCTAACACAGGAAGCCCATGCTTTCTGTCATAATTGGAACTGCAGCTCGTGCCACTTAGTGAAAATCAATCCAATTATGAATCCCTCATCACTCATACCGCAACATCATCATACTGCAACAAAATTAACAGAATGAAAGATACAATACAGGATAAAGTCCAAAGCTAGACCGACTGCAATACTTAACAGGAATACAGGCTATCAGAAAAGGAGGTACCCCCGTGCAGGCATTCAGACACCTGGGCAATATCTGAAAACATAAAAAAATGTAGCCCGTACTTCAAAAGCAACATTAACTTAGACACAAAGGAATCATGATTTAAGGTTTAGAGAGAAACCATATGACTTCATGGTGCTGTACCTATGAGATCAAGTCTCATCAAATCATACCCTTTAACTAGAGGCTATTTGTTATATGTAAATTATACCTCATTAAAGAGAGTTTCAAAACATAAAATACTAGAAGCAAATGTGGGAAAGTTCCTTTCTAATCCTGAGTGCATGGGTGATAGGAGTCTGTCTGACCATGTCTCAAAAATCCAAAAGATGAAGACATTTAAAAAATTAATAATAGCAGAGTAAGAGGACCCTGAGCTCACCCTGTCCCGTGTTTTCAACTGCATAACATCCACATCCAAGTCCATGAACCAGAGAGCGATCCAAAGACTGGCAGAACAAACTCCACAACTAAATAGAAGCTGTACCTGAAAGGTTAGGAAGGTCAGAAAGGTGGAGGGCAGCTGCCTGCAGAGAGGGCAGAGAAAGTGAGCCCTCACACCAGGGAGCTCACACAGGCAAGACTAATCCCCAGAACATTTGGCTTTAAAACCCAGAGGGGCTGAATTCCCTTGAGTTTGGATCCTGGAGCTTTGGAGGTCAGATGACCCAGCACTGGGTGATCCAGGAGGATGCGTGATAGCCAGCTCCCTGCCAGTGTAGAGAGACAACGTAAACGTAGCATTTTACACAACGCCAAGGCAATAGGAGACAGATCTGTTCATGCTGACTTCTGAGTGGTTAGGGGACTTCTCCAACAATGAGGGAGCTTACAGGCACCATTCCCGCCTCTCCCCCACCCCCACCCCCCCCCCCCCCCCCGGCACATACCAGGGAGTGGAGCTGCACAGACACTTGCTACCTAACATAGTAGCCATGTGCCAGTCCTCTGGTGGACTCACCCACTCCAAGCCTGCTGGTCTCAGCGCTGGGCTCAGGGCAAACTTTGTTAAAACCGCATGGGCACCCTGTCTGGCCAGCTGCAGGCAGAGCTACCACCGCATGCTGTGCACCCCTGGCTACCCTCATCTATCTCACCCACCCACATGTCCCAGCCACTGACACACTCTGTGCACAGCCTTGAGCCCCTGGTTGCCCTGGTGCATTGCCCCCAGCCACCAAAGACAGCTACAGATTTGTCAACAGAATCTTGGAAAGACAGAAGGAAGTGACATGACATATTCAAAGCGCTGAATGGAAAAATCAGCAGCCAAGAACACTCTATCCAGCAAGGCTATCATTCAGAATAGAAGGAGACACAGAGTTTCCCAAACAAAAACTAAAGGAGTCTGTACCACTAAACCAATCCAGCCAGAGATACTAAGAGGGACTCTTTGAGTGGAAAGGAGAGAACAAAAGTGACAACAGGGAGGTAGAAAACACAAATCCAGTAAAAATGAATATTTCTGTAAAAAATAAGTCAAGGAGCTCATAATAACATGTACCAAAATATAGGGAGAAGAAAATAATGGGTTCAAAGGTAAATGACCATCAACTTAATATAAATGGCTAAACACAAAGAAATTATGTAAAAACTTAATGGTCACCATACATCAAAAACCACTCATAAATATGCAAAGAATAAGGAGAAAGAAATCAAAATACATCAGTAAAGTAAATCAGCAAAACATGAAAAAGAAAAACAAGAAAGGATAGAGAAAATCATTAGAAACCACAACAAAACAGGTAACAAAATGGCAATACATAGATACAAATCAATAATTACTTTGCATGTAAATGGAATGAATGCTGTAATAAAAAGACATAGGGTATAAAAATGTTTGAAAACACAAAACACATTTATATGCTGCCTACAAATGACCCATTTTAGACCGCAAGACACCTACAGAATGAAAATGAGAGGATGTCAAGAAACATGTAAATGAACGTCAAAAGAAAGCCAGGGTAGCAATACTTGTATCAGAAGAAAAAAAAAGAGAAAGGACTCAAATAAAATCATAAATCAGAGAGGAGAAATCACAACCAACATGTCAGAAACACAATCATAAGATAATATTACAAAAACTTGTAAGTAAAAAATTTGGACAATTTACAAGAAACAGGTAAATTCCTGGAAACATATAAGTTACATTAACTGAAACAGAAATAAATAGAAAACATGAACAGAACAATAGCCAGCAAAGAAACTGAGTCAGTAATCAAAAAACTCTCAACAACCAAAAATCTAGGACCAGATGACTTCACAGGTAAATTCCACCAAACAGTTAAAACAAGGTTAAGACCTCATCTTCTTAAGCTATTCCAAAATATAAAAAAGGATGGAAAACTACCAAATTCATTCTATGAGGCCAGCATTACCCTGCTACCAAAACCAGATAAAGAGTCCACTAGAAAAGAGAACTCCAGGCCAATATCCTTGATGAACATGGATGCAAAAATTCTCAATCAAATACTACCAACCAAATTCAAAAATACCTTCAAAAAATCATTCGCCACAATTAAGTGGATTTGTTCCCAAGCTGCAAGGTGGTTCCATATTCACAAATCAATCACTGTGATGCATTACATCACTGGAAGAAAGGATAAGAACCATATGATCTGGGCTCCTGGGTGGCTCATTTCTTGATTGGCTCAAGTCATGACCATATGGTTCATGGTTCAGGCCCTGCATTAGGCTCTCTGCTGACAGTTCAGAGCCTGGAGCCTGCTTCTTTGTCTCCCTCTCTCTCTGCCCCTACCCCACTCACATTCTGTCTCTGTCTTTCAAAAATGAATAAACATGTAAGAAAAAAAAACATACGGTCATTATCAATACGTACAGAAAAAAGCATTTGACAAAGTACAACATCCTTTCATGATTATAACCCCCCTAAACTAGGTTTACAGGGAACATACATCAACGTAATAAAGGGTTATCTATGCGGTTAACATCAACCTTAATGGGGAAAATCTGAGAGCTTTTCCTCTAAGGTCAGGAAGAAGACAAGGATGTTTACTCACCACTTTTCGTAAACATAGTACTGGAAGTCCAAGCCACAACAATCAGACAAAAAAACAAAACAAAACAAATCCAAATCTGCAAGAAGTGAAACTTTCACACTTTGCAGATTACATGATACTATATATAGAAAACCCTAAAGAGTCTACCCAATAACTGCTAGAACTGATAAATGAATTCAGCAATGTCACAGGATACAAAATCATTGTACAGAAATCTGTTGCATTTCTAGACAACAATAATGAAGCAGTATAAAGAGATATTAAGAAAACAGTCCCATTTACTGTTGCACACCAAATAAGATATCTATGAATAAATCTAACCAAAGTGGTGAGCGACCTATACTCTGAAAAGTGTAAAATGTGATGAAAGAAATTCAAGAGGACACAAAAAAATGGAAGGACATTCCATGCTCATGGATCGCAAGTACAAATATTGTGAAAATGTCTATACTTCCCAAAGCAATTGACACAATTAGTGCAATCTCCATCAAAATACCAACAGCATTTTTCACAGAACTAGAACAGTCCTAAAATTTGTATGGAACCACAAAAGACCCCAATCTTCAGAGTAAACAACCTTTATGTGAAGTGATAATTATGGATGGCATCATGCCTCTGGATCTTCTGCTCCAAAACACATTAACTCTGGCCTAAGCATTTGAACAAACATTAGACATATCCCAACCAAGGATCATGCTACAAAATACATTGTACAAAAGTACCCTCAAAACTTTGCAGATTATGAAAAATATGGAAAATCTAAAAATCATCATGACCAGTTGGAGCCTAAGGAGACAGAATGACTAAATGTAATGTGCCAGCTAGGAGGAGTGTGGAACAGAAGAGGTTAAAACTGAAGAAATCTGAGTTAACATATATTAAATTAAAAAATAACATAAGGTTAATGACACCTACCTACCAGGTTTTCTGTAGTTTTCAATCACTTCACTATGTTGGAAAAATAGCCATTACATTTTTTTTAATATTTTTTTTTTCTGTGTTAATAATTCTTTTTTTAATATATGAAATTTATCGTCAAATTGCTTTCCATACAATACCCAGTGCTCATCCCAAAAGATGCCATCACCTACCCTTCCCTCCCTCCCACCCCCCATCAACCCTCAGTTTGTTCTCAGTTTTTAAGAGTCTCTTATGCATTGGCTCTCTCCCACTCTAACCTCTTTTTTTTTCCTTCCCCTTCCCCATGGGTTTCTGTTAAGTTTCTCAGATCCACATAAGAGTGAAAACATATGGTATCTGTCTTTCTCTGTATGGCTTATTTCACTTAGCATCACACTCTCCAGTTCCATCCACGTTGCTACAAAGGGCCATATTTCATTCTTTCTCATTGCCACGTAGTACTCCATTGTGTATATAAACCACAATTTTTTCATCCATTCATCAGTTGATGGACACTTAGGCTCTTTCCACAATTTGGCTATTGTTGAGAGTGCTGCTATAAACATTGGGGTACAAGTGCCCCTATATATCAGTACTCCTGTATCCCTTGGGTAAATTCCTAGCAGTGCTACTGCTGGGTCATAGGGTAGGTCTATTTTTAATTTTTTGAGCAACCTCCACACTGTTTTCCAGAGTGGCTGCACCAGTTTGCATTCCCACCAACAGTGCAAGAGGGTTCCCGTTTCTCCACATCCTCGCCAGCATCTATAGTCTCCTGATTTGTTCATTTTGGCCACTCTGACTGGCGTGAGGTGATATCTGAGTGTGGTTTTGATTTGTATCTCCCTGATGAGGAGCAACGTTGAGCATCTTTTCATGTGCCTGTTGGCGATCTGGATGTCTTCTTTAGAGAAGTGTCTATTCATGTTTTCTGCCCATTTCTTCATTGGATTATTTGTTTTTCGGGTGTGGAGTTTGGTGAACTCTTTATAGATTTTGGATACTAGCCTTTTGTCCGATATGTCATTTGCAAATATTTTTTCCCATTCCATCACTTGCCTTTTAGTTTTGTTGATTGTTTCCTTTGCTGTGCAGAAGCTTTTTATCTTCATGAGGTCCCAATAGTTCATTTTTGCTTTTAATTCCCTTGCCTTTGGGGATGTGTCAAGTAACAAATTGCTGCGGCTGAGGTCAGAGAGGTCTTTTCCTGCTTTCTCCTCTAGGGTTTTGATGGTTTCCTGTCTCACATTCAGGTCCTTTATCCATTTGAGTTTATTTTTGTGAATGGTGTAAGAAAGTGGTCTAGGTTCATTCTTCTGCATGTTGCTGTCCAGTTCTCCCAGCACCACTTGTTAAAGAGACTCTCTTTTTTCCATTGGATATTCTTTCCTGCTTTGTCAAAGATTAGCTGGCCATACGTTTGTGGGTCTAGTTCTGGAGTCTCTATTCCATTCCATTGGTCTATGTGTCTGTTTTTGTGCCAATACCATGCTGTCTTGATGATGACAGCTTTGTAGTAGAGGCTAAAGTCTGGGATTGTGATGCTTCCTGCTTTGGTCTTCTTCAAAATTACTTTGGCTATTCGGGGCTTTTTGTGGTTCCATATGAATTTTAGGATTGCTCGTTCTAGCTTCAAGAAGAATGCTGGTGCAATTTTGATTGGGATTGCATTGAATGTGTAGATAGCTTTGGGTAAACCATTAAATTTTTAAAAAGCATTTATGATGTGGGGCCCAGTTTGTGCCCTTATCTCGATCTCTGGTTCTAGCATGACTCGGAAAGTGGATCCCAGCTCATTCTTCTAGAAGGTCCCGAGATGAGCATTTCATGCATTCATGTCCTAATGGAATGCAGCTCCCATTTTTCTGAATTTCCGTCAGGATTTCTTCCCGGAAACAAGCCTGAATCTGGAACAAACCATCCACGGCATCTATGATGTGATGTCGTGAGACCCCTGAATCCATGGGTCCTTTAGTAAAATACCTCTTGTTCACATACTGTCCAGGAAGGGGAGGAATGAAACACGGGAACAGCCCAGAAAGTGCAAGGGCCTGTGCTGCTGACCAACCAGCGCGCCCAGGGAAGCCACCCAGTGCCCCCTCCTCAGCACTCAGTGCAACAAGGCAGTTTCTCTCTGGTGACTCAGGAGATGCCAAGTTGCTGCAAAACTCCCAAGGCCTCCCCTGGGACGGGCGGCAGAACCTGCTGGAAACGCAGCCCTGGTCTCTGTCCTGAGGCAGCAGCAGAGGCCCTGAGTCCTCTGGGAGCAACAGAAGCCCTTCCTGTTCTGAGGTGCCCTGGGTCAGAAAAGCCAATGGGGTACCCTCTGCAGGCCTTCACTGTGCACCCAGAGGAACCAGCCCCTCCTGCTTTGTGGTGCTCTAGCTCTCTCTGCTGGCCACCGTGGGAATTCCTGCAATGTGGAAGGCCCTGGTCACTCAGCTGACGGACCCAAGGTACTCTGGGCAACTAAGCCTGTTCTCCACATTGGGAAGGGTCTTACTGACAGGGCCTGGGACACAAAGAAATCTTTTCCTTCTCCTTTCTTGTGAGTGAAGAATCAAACCGAATTTATTAATGTAATGACATCATTTGTAATGCTTTAAGCAATGTTCACAGAAACACAGACCACCAATTTACACATACTGAACAAGAGGTAAATGTGTCTACCACCAAAATACTTAGGTTAGATAAAGAGTTGACACCTTTGAGAGAGAGATACTGGCTTCCAGCTATGGAATGAATGAGTCCTAGGGATACAAGGGACAGCCAATGGAATAGAGTCAATCCTGTAGTAATACTGTTGCATGCTTTCACATGATAGCTACACTTGTAGTTAAGTACAACATAATTTATAGACATATGGAATGACTAAAATGTATGCCTAAAACACAACAAATGTGTGAATATTCAATTAAAAATCGACATCCTTTACACTATCTTTAGTTTCTACTTCTTTGCCAATAAACTATCATTCCTGGGGCACTTGGGTGGCTTAGTTGGTTGAGCATCCGACTTGGACTCAGGTCATGATCTTGCAGTCCATGAGTTTGAGCCCTATGTCAGGCTCAGAGCCTGGAGCCTGCCTCAGATTCTGTGTCTCCCTCTCTATACGTCCTCCCCTGCTCAGGATCTCTCAAAAAAGGAAAAAAAATAAACATTAAAAATGAAAGAAAAAAAATCATTCGTAATTTAGAATCTGTGAAATTCCATTTATACCAGATTCTCTAACATCACCATCTTGATGTTGACAGCTTATCTGAAAAGTCACTAATAATATCTTTGATGGACACATAGGTGACAAGGTCAGAATGCAACTTACAGGGAGCTACACATCTGTTATGAATTTACTGTAAGTATCCTTGGCTAATATTTTCAATGAAATGTGCTTTAGGGATATAGATGAATGAAGCAATGTCTATCAGTCATATAGGTCAATTTCCTATAGGACCACTGTGTCTTCAATTATGAATTGCCATCTCTTCAGAATTAAAAGAAAGCTGGGAGATGAAAATGTCTTTGACTTTGATGTAAGAGAAGACAACGGTGTTTTAAAGGGTTCAGCTACCATCTGGCATCCTCAGGTTGGCAGTGCACTGGAGGATAGCAACCCACTATCTTGAAACACACCGCTAGTTCCAGACGGAGAATATGGACCTTATTGTCAAATACTTTTTATCAATATCAGCAATCCACCTCTGCCAGGTCCAGACTGCAGGACCTGGGGGCAGCACAATGCCTGATGCCTGGGTTCAGAACATGAGGAAGGCCAGCAGGTTTGCGGGGGATGCAGCAGGGCCTGGGGCAGTGAGGGAGATGGCCCAGGGTCACCTCCCCACAGAGAAGGCTCTGGAGTTTACCTGCCAAAGAGCAGCACACTCTCCCTCAAGACATCCCCTCTCCATGACAGGACATGAGGCTGAGCCCCACAATTCCAGGAGAAATGAGGGATACCAGTCTTTTCAAATGCAATGCCCTCTGCAGAGCTTGGCCCCAGGGTCTTGGGAGTCACAGAACTCTGATGCCCATGATACCGGCCTTTTCTGCCCCAGCACTGAGCCACTTCATATACCCCCTCTCCCCTGGCCCATGTCACCCCATCCACATACCTGGACCAGGTCCCTACTTTCCTCCTTGTACTTCTTCTTTGTTTCTCTCTAACCCCATCTCTCTCTGTTTCTTCCTTTCACTCTCTAGGACTTGCCCAATCCCCCATCACTCATCCAGTGTCTCTCTCCCAGTCTCTTTCTCTCCCCAGGCTTCAGGCTATTTGCTCTGTGCATGCAGCCCTGTCCAGGAGCACAGGGCACTCCTGTGTCTCCCTCTCTTCTGTCATATTTGGTCCCAAGCCCTGATCACAATAGAGGAGAATCCCCCTGTACAGCAGCTGCTCATGTTGACATTTACTATAGCAATGCTAGCAGCATGTGGACAGCCAGGCATTCACCCTTGGTGGCTCAGCCATGACCCAAAAGCTGCTGGAGGGCTGGCTGCTTCCCTAAGCTGGGAGGAAAAAGGGGCTCACAGGGTTCAGGGTCCCTGGGGGCAAAGTGGATTGGATTGGCCAATGTAGAAGGAGCCATATGCTTACAACCCAACTCTCCTGGGTGGTGTCGAAGAAACCTATCTCAGACCATGGACCTCTGCCCTCCCCATGCCTCAATAAGGCAACAGGGGAGGTTTATGGGACCTCATGTGACTCACCACAAAAATTGCTGCCATTTGCCCTCTTGGAGGCCACCTGGATTGGTGCCATTGGGGGCAGCTGGTGAGGTACATAAGGGCACAAGTGCTGGATTAATGCAGGGCCTCCTTACTGGTCTCCTGAATCCATTCCCCACCTTCAGAATAGACCCTTTCCTGGAGACAGATACCTGACCTGCTCATCAGCACAAACCCCATAAACTAGCAGGCATGCCATATGCTCATGAGTACCTACCTACAGAATTAACAACCACCACCAGAGCTCCCTAAAGGATGTGTACAACTCCTCAGATGGAACTACAGGTCCCTTCCAGGCAATACAACCCCAAAGAATAGTCTGTCTTCTTCCACCAATACTATACATTCTACCTGTTGGTTTACTGTGTTACAGGAACCCAAAAGTGTACACCTGAGGAGGAAGGAGTGTCGATTTTCCTGGAAGCAGATGCTGACACAGAGACACGACTGTGACAAGTGTATTAGAGGACACTAGGAAGGACAAAGTGGAGGGGACGGGGTGGGCAGGGAAAGCATTCAGACCAAGGGGCAGATTGGACACCATCTCTAAATATATAATAACCACAGCTGGTTTGTAATGGTTCAGTGTCCTCTTCAAATTTCAAACTGATTGCCCTCTATGTCAAAGTGATTTTTAGTAATTGCAAATGGATCTTCTGTTCTCCTTTATGCGTTTTTTCTTCTACAATACATCTGTGGCTTTGGATGAGCACATATTTGTGTGGCTGCATTTGTGTGTCTACCTGTAATGGAAGAGGATTATCTTCAGATCTTAGGTGTAGATCTCTGAATTTACACATTCTCATACTTATATTTTCCTTCTTTGTAAAGTAGGACCCCAATTTTAATAGAAAAAACACACGGGTCTTTGTTGTATCTTTTGAAACAGGAATTGCCAATCTCCCAGCCTCAGGCATTATAGCCTTAGTTTCATGAAATTGAATGAGTATCTGTTGATGACCTTCTGTGTGCAGATACATTCATTTTCCCCCTGAGAAGGGTGAATGCCCACTCATCCCATACATTTTACAAATTCCTTATGTGCTTAACCACCTCTTCATCGCACTGACCTCAGAGACCTACATTGTCCCTGATTCTCAGGTTACAAAGCTGAGGCTCTGAGATGGTCCCACTGAGAGCTAGCATTAGGGCTGAGATAGCAGGATCACAGGCAGTGCCTCTGGAAATTGTGAGGGAAGTTTCAGAGATGCAAACCTTCAGGCAGGGTGGTGACAGTAGGTGCAGGGGTGCGGTGACAAGAGCACAGCAGGGGCATTTCCTGGTCAACCCTGAATTCCCCGCTAAGAGTCTGACTCAGGCTGAAGGCCAAGGAAGCCGCACAGCTGATCTACAACCTTTTGTCCCATCTAGTCTCACAGAGGCACACAAACTTAGGCAGACACACATCCCATAAGAACCAAGTTAAACTACAAATCTCCAGGGCATTCTTTCACACAGATACAGAACCTTCAGAAAACCAAGGGAAACAACAGTCTTTATTTCGATAATGAGCTAGGTGCACTCTGGCCACCGTGACATTTCAGAGATGATACCTGCATGAACTGTCCTTGACCCCATGCAGCAGCTCTGTGTGGACCTCACGCTGAGCTCACTCTCCCTGCCCAGGTTGTGGGCCCTGCCAGAAATGGCCTCCAACTCCATCTCACTGAGTCCAACACCCTCCCCTCTGGACCATCTCAGCTCACCCTTCTCATGCACAGTCTCCAATACATTCCCATGAGATTCACGTCTCTGGCTCTTGTACTTAAGGCCCCATTACCGGAGCTGCCACTATTGTAGATCAGAAGCTCCATGTCTTTTAATGCATGTGACTCTCTCCCCGTTAGGACACTTGAACCCCTGATGGTAGGGGTGTGCCTCATCTCTCACAGAGCCATTAACATGGACTCTGTACAAGGCACATCTGCAGAACTGATATGCCTGCTTTTCTATGAAAAGACTCATTCCTTCTCCACAAGAGACACCTGCAGCCCAGTTCCCCAGTTCAGTAAGGGAAAAGACACAGCCCAACATATGTATGTCCTGAGAAACCTGAGGAATCTTAACAGTGTCCTCAGCCAGCAGCACCCTGGCATTGCCAAGCCTGTGAGGCCATCTCTGTGTCTTCTCAAAGACTCAACAAGACAGAAGCTGAACGTGCTGAACACGTCCACTCATACTGTTCATATCATCTTATAAATAGTTGAGGTGGAGGTGGTGGGTCCTGTGTCCGAGGACACCAAGGAGCTGGAGGAGGCTCATAGAGCCCATGAACAGTGATAAAAGTGGTCTTTGGGGAAGGGCCTGCAGGGTGGACCTGGTAAAGGAGGAGGTCCTCTTGCATCCATAGGGATCTACAGAACAGAAGGGACAGGTATGCTGGTATGACAGACAGAAGCAGAACGCCCGCAGGAGCTGAAACCCAATGAAGCAGGTGTCAGCACCTGGCTGCTTGTTCATTCACAGGCTCTAGAACAGGGCATCAGTGCCAGAAAACTCTACCCTCCCACGAGATCCCACCTACAGCCTGAAGGTACCAGATGCTACAAGGAGAAACCACTGTCGCCACATGTCACTTCCTGTGTTTACAAATGCAGTAGGCCAAGGCGTCCTATTCTAGAAGACTGATGGCAGTAATGCCAGTCTAATAAAGGAGCATATTCCAGAGAGGCAGGCATCTGTGTCCAGGACCCCTCTGGTGTCCTCTTCCACCACATATGCAGACTTTTTATTTGCACATTGAGAACGGACAGAACATGCAGGAAAGAAAAGCCCAGCACCACACAGAGATTAAGACCACCCAGAGTCAGAGCTGAGCCTGCCAGCCCATGCCTGTACTCGCTCTGCTTCCCCCCCTGACAAAGGCATCTTCTCTGCAAGGCCACAGAGACTTCTGAGGAGATGGGGATTCCTGGAGTCCTGCAGGGGGCCTGGAAATGTGTTTTTGGAGAGAAACACATTACCTGTACATATTCATTGGTCTCAGGTATGTTTACCTTAATCCACAGGTAATTCAGCTTTTAAGTACAATATGAGTTGCAGAGCTATTCTGTCTCATTGTAAAAGGGAGGTAGAAATTCTACATAAAAGAATGAACAGAAACATGTCTCGAGTTTCATGTGTCAAACTCCCAAAAGGTATCGTGAGACAAAGTACCAGTTATAACTGCTCCAGGGACACAAGAGAACCTGCTCATATAAACACAACTGAAGGACTCTGTGAGATACGGGCCCTGCAGGTAATCACTGATTCTCTACCTTCACGACTGCAGTTCCATGTACATTTTCGAGTACACGTGCCGCTTCTCATAATTCAGAGTAGTTCCACCTAGGGGACAACTGAGAAATTCTCTATCGCACATTTACCAACACAGAAGGATCAGTAATGAATTCTGAAATTTATCTAAGAACATTCAGCGCTGCACAAAGCACACAATATAAAGCTGGAAAGAGTTTTCATCTTTTCCAGTCACGAGGCTTATCGCAGACATTCTGAACAAGTTCATCGCCTACAATGAAATAGGAAAAAATAAAAATAATAACACCATGTAAAGAAGGTGCGGAAGGAGTCAGCCACTCCAGGAGACTTGAGGGTACAGTGAAGTGTCATCCTCCTCAAGTTATTTCCACAAACACAAAGTGAGAGCCACGTGGTCCTCAGCCTCGACACACTTGTGGCTTCCAGAGGTGCCAGCTACCATGATGATCTTAAACTGGAGAAGCCTGGAGGCTTGTGAGGATGTAAATAAAACAGTAAAGACACCAGAGGACATAGAATATCAGACAAGGCCAGATAAGTTTCCAGAAACCATTACAACTGAAACGGGCGACAGAATTTACCTTGTCTTTCTCTGCATCCTTGGTAGAGACAGAACTGATGTTCCCCATGGGAGCTGTACCACGTCCTGGGTCTCATAAAGGCTGGAGGTGGATGGAGGTGATTCTGACTTGCATAGACTTTGTGGAAGAAAAACAAACCTTCTGCCACATGTTTCATTATATTCAACTCTTTCCCACTCTTGGGTCCCTTACTGGGGGCAGAGGATTTTCAGGTGCCTCAGGTGACCCTTGAGGACAAGAGGGAGATCTGATCCTGTCCCTTGAGGAAGGTTCACAGGGCCCTGGTTCAGGTGTTTTTATAACTAATCAAGCAGCTGTGAACAGCTCAGGTCTCAACTAGCTAGAAATAAAGTTAGGGGTGTGTCTCATCCCTCAGAGAGCCCAGCACATGGTCTCTGTACAAGCTACATTCTAGGGAGTGCTCTGTTTGTCGGCCTGTATAAGGCCTCTTTCCTTCTCTATGAGAGACATATGTTGCCCAGCTCACTATGTGGAAATGACTGTCCATTTCATGCATGTCCTGAGAAACAAAAAACATTACAACGTCCTCAGACTGGCCTGAAAGCCATGTGGTACCATCACTGCATCTTCTCCAAAGACTCAACAAGAAGAAAGACAAAACATGTTTTCTAAGTTAACTCCTACTATTCAGATCATCTTCCCAGATGGTGGAGGTGGAGGATGAGGTCCCAGAGGTCACCAGCTTGGAGAAGGTGGGGGTGGCCCAAAGCCCATGGATGGTGATAAAGGGCAGCCCACAGGGTACAACATGGAGGGCACTTCTGGGAAAGGAAGAAATGCTCTGGCAGCCACGTTGACCTACAGGACAGAAATTAAACTTTTGAGATGTGTTAGGGTAAAAGGTGAAAAATCCAACACCAACACCAACACTAACATAGCTGAACCCCAGCGAAGCAGGAACAGTGCCTGTCTCCTTCCCCTCCACCTGGTTTCAACAGGGCAGCATCGGTGCCACAAAACTCCATCCTTCCCACCAGCTCCCACCTACAGCTTCTAGGAGCTTGAGGAAACAACACAGTGCATTATTGACAGCATGCATGGTACTAGCTGTGTCTGCAAATGTAGGGAAGGAAGTGGCTAGTCTTAGAGGATCAGAGGGATAATTCCAGACTACTAAAGAAAGTCTGTTCCACACACACAGGCTTCTATTTCCAGGACTACTCTCTACCCAGCCCTTCACCACCTCAACAGCTCCGTCTTGGCATAATAAGAGCTGAAATGATGAGGAAGAATTAGGTTTCCCTATAATTCATTTACATCTTTAATCCATTTCAAGTTCATTCTTGTGAGTGGTGTAACATAAGGTTCTAAGCCTTATTCTTATACATATAAATATCCAATTTTCCCAGCACCAGTTATTCAAGAGACTACTTTACTCCACTGTATATTCTTGACTCCCTTGTCAAATACTAGTTGACTGTGCATGCATGGGTTTGGGCTCTCAATTTCTGTTCCATTGTCTTGTGTGTGTCCGTATACCAGCGACATAACTGATTTCTTTAGTGTTAGAATGCAGCTTGAAATCAAGAAGTGTGATGCCTCCTGTTTTGTTCTTTCTGGCTTTGGCAACTTGGGGTATTTGTGTGGTTCCAAATACATTTGAGGATATGTTTTTATAACTATATAAAAATTGCATTGGAGTCTTGATAAAGATTGCACTGAATCTCTAGATGGCTTTGGGTAGTATGGACATTTTATCTATATTAATTCCTTCAAAAGATGGACACGGGATGGCTTTTCACTGACGTGTATTCTTCCGTTTCTTTCATCCAAGTTGAATTTCTTCCATTTCTCCACACAGGTTTAATAGTTTTGTGTAGAGAGATCTTTCACTTCCTTGACCAAACTTATCCCTATATATTTTATTGTTTTTGATGCTTTGGTAAGTGGAATTGTTTTATTTACTTCTTTTTAGATAATCTGGTTAGTGTACAGGAATGCTACAGAATTTGGTATGGTGACTTTCTATTTTGCAACTTTACTGCATTTCTTGATTAGATATTAATAGGCTTTTTGATATTATACTTTTTATTTCATTCTTTTATCTTATTAAAAAAATCATTTTATTTGGGAATAGCTGACACACTATGTTACACTAGTTTCAAATGAACAACATAGTGATTGGACAAGTGTATACATTGTGCTACACTAACACAGGTGTAGCTGTTATCCGTCACCATGCATCGCTATTCCAGTACCATTAACTATGTTCCCCATTCTATATCTTCTATCTGTGATTTATTCATTCCATAACCAGAAGCCTGCATCACCTAATCCCCTTCACATATATAGGGCATCCTTGTCTTGTGCCTGATCTTAGAGGAAAATCTTTCACAATTTCACTATTGAGTATGATGTTAGCTGTGGGCTTCAGAAACATGGGCTTCCTTATGTTGAGATATGTTCCTTCTACACTGAATTTTTAAAGAGATTTTTGTTTGTTTGTTTGTTTTTAGCACAAATGGATACCACATTTTCTCAAGATTTTTTTCTGTGTCTATTGACATGGTCATATGAGATTTCTTTTCAATTTTTAAAATTTATTTATTTTAGTTTAAATTTATTTGTGTATTTAGTATTTATTTTTTCAAGTTTTTACTTAAATTCCAGTTGGTTAACATATAGCATAATATTAGTTTCGGTTATGGAATTTAGTCATCCATCACTAACATACAACACCTGGTATTCCTCGCTACTAGTGCCCTCCTTAGCCCATCACCCTTAACCCATCTCCCTGCCCACCTCCCTTCCAGTAACCCTCAGTTTGCTATTTATAGTTAAGAGTCTGGTTTCTGGTTGATTTTTCTTTCATTCATTTATGTGAGGGGTCACATTTATTGATTTGCATTTCTGAGACATCCTTCCTTTACAGGGAAAAAACCCTTCATCACGGTCAATGATCCTTTTAATGTGCTGCTGAATTTGGTTTGCCTGTATATTATTGGAAAATTTTCATCTATATTCATCATGGGGATACCGGCCTATAGTTTTCTGTTCAGGTAGTATCCTTTACTGGCTTCCTAACAGGGTAACTCCAATCTCATGAAATGAGTTTGGTGGTGTTCATCCCTCTTTAATCGGTGAGAGGACTGCTGTTAGTTTCTTCTACAAACGTTTGGTCAAATTCACCCGTGAATCCACCTGCTCCTGGGCTTTTCTTCACTGGGAGATTTTCAATGACTGATTCAAATTACTTGCATTAGTTATCTTCTGGTATTGATACAGTTTTCCTTTAATTGGTCTGTGAAAACCTTCTATTTCTTCCTGATACAGTCTTGGTAGGTTGTGTGTTTCTAAGAACCTATCCATTTCTTCTAGGTAGGCGGTTTGCTGGCATCTAATTTGGCCATAGTCGCCTCTGTCTCCTTTATGTTTCTGTGATATCAGATGTAATGCCTTCTCTTTTATTTATAATTCTTTTGATTTGGGTCCTCTCTCTGTCTTAGCATAGTCTATGTACAGTCTTGTCAATTTTGTTTAACTTTTCAAAAACCCCACTGTTGGTCTTCTTCATATTTTCTATTAATTTCATGGTCTCAGTTTCATTTGTTTCCACTCTCATATGTATTACTTTCTCCCATCTGAGAACACTGGACTTAGATTGTTGTTTTTTTCTAGTTCTTTGAAGTTAAAGTTAGGTTGTTCATTTGAGTCCCAAATCTATCCTCCATGCATGTAAGTCCAGTGACTCATCAGAGAACCTTCAATAGGTCTTTCCTGTCCTATCTCTCATTCTCAGAACTCTGAGAAAAAGAACTAGAAAATTTGAAGACACAATAGATGAAAACTTCCCTAATGTGGGGAAGGAAACAGATCCAGAAGCAGGAGGCACAAAGAACTCCCAATATATTCAACAGAAGCAGATCCACACCAAGTCATGGAGTAATTAAAACACAAAATGTAGCGATAAAGAAAAATTTTAACAGCAAGAAAACACAAGATGACAGTTACCTACAAGGGAAACCCTGTAAGGTTATCACTGGATTTTTTCAGAAGAAACTTTGAAACCATAAGTGAGCAGCATGGTATGTTAAAGGTACTGAATGGAAAACATCTGCAGCCAAGGAGACTCTATCCAGCACACTATCATTCAGATAGAAGGAGACATCAAGAGTTTCCCAAATAAAAATGAAGTGAGTTCACAAACAACAAACCACCCCAGCAAGAAATGTTAAAGGGGACTCTTTGAGTGGAAAATAAACACCTAAAGTGACAGTATTAAAGTGCAAAACGCAAAAGCAATGAAAATGAGTATTTCCATCAAACATCAGTCAAGGTATTTATGATATAAAATGTCTTGAAACATGATACTATATATCTACAACACTGGGAGGAGAGGAGTAAAGAACTGGTTCAAACTTAACTATCAACTTAATATAGACTTCTATATGCACAAGTGGTTAGGTTACAAACCTAACAATAAGCACAAATCAAACACCACTAATACATATGCAGAGAATAAAGACAAGCAATTTCAAATGTGCTACTAAAGAAACCCAGCAAACCATAAAAAAGAGAAAGGGAAGAAAGGATCAGAAAGATTCATAAACAACCAAAATCAAGTAATAAAATGACAACAAGTACATGTCTATTGATTTGAATGGAAACAGAATAAATGCTCAAATCAAAGGCAGTGGGTGACAGATAGGGGCCCCTGGATGGCTCAATCACTGGAGATTTCAACTACTGATTTCAGCTCAGGCTATGATCCCAGGATCATGGGATTGAGCCCCATGTTGGGCTGTGCACTGAGCATACAACTTGCTTAAGATTCATTTCTCATTCTCTCTCTCTTCCCCCACTCCCCTTACCCCGCCCTCCCACACCTATGCTCTCTCTCTTAATAGTAAAAGGCACTGGGTGAAAGAATGAATAAAAATATAGGACCCATCTATCTTCTACCGACAAGAGACTAATTATAGAAATAAAGTATCAAAAGAAAACAGCAGTAGCAATACCTACATCAGACAAAATAGATTTAAAAATAAAACTGTAACAAGAGACAAAGAAGGATACTATAATAATAAAAGGTACAATCAACAAAAAGAACAATTGTAAACATATATGCGCTCAATGAGAGCATCCAAATACACAAAACAGTCAAAAACAAAAGTAAAGGAACTGATAGTAATATAATCATAATAGGGCATTTTAACATCCAATGACATCAATGGAGAGATCATTCAATCAGAAAATTAACAAGGAAGTAGTAACTTTTTGAATAATAGAGTAGACCAGATGGACTTAACCGATGAACTTAGGACATTCCATCTTAAAATAGCACAATAGACATTCTTTCCAGGCGCACATGCAACATTCCCCACACTAGATAAAATATTAGGTCATAAAACAAGCCAAAATAAATTCAGACAGATCGAACTCATACCATGTGTCTTTTCAGACCACAATGCTATGAAAGTAGAAGTCTACAACAAGAAAAAAAATCTGGAAAAAGCACAAAAACATGGAAGTTAAATAACATGCTCCTAAACAATCAACGGGTCAAATAAGAAATCAAAGAAGAAATCCAAAAAACATGGAAACAAATGAAAATGAAAACACAACAATTCAAACTTTTGTAAAGCAGGAAAAGTGGTTCTAACAGGGAAGTTTATAGCAATACAGGTCTGTCTCAGGGGAAAACAAAAAAGAACCTGAAGTAAACTCCATCACCTTATAACAATAAAAGCTAGACAAAGGACAACAAACAAAACCCCCAAACAGAAGAATGAAGAAAATAATTAAAAGCAGAGGAGAAATAAATGATTAGAAATTAAGACTACAGAACAAGGTAAATGAAATTAGGAGCTGCTTCCATGAAAAGATCAATAAAATTGATAACCCCTAGCCAGACTAATCAGAAAACAGAAATGACGCATATAAATAACAATGACAGAGAAGAACAACCAACACCACAGAAATACAAACAACTGTAAGAGAATATTATGAAGAACTATATGCCAACAAGCTGGACAAACTGGAACATACGGATCAATTCCTAGCAACATGGAACCTACCAAAACTGAAGCAGGATGAAACCGAAAATTTGAACAGATTGTTTACTAGCAAGGAGAGAGACTCAGTAATCAAAAATCACCTAACTGACAAACGTCCAGGACCGGAGGACTTCACAAGCACATTCTTCAACATCTGAAGAAAAGGTGATGCCTATACTTGTC
The DNA here is from genome assembly GCF_046562875.1 of Panthera onca. NCBI lineage: Eukaryota > Metazoa > Chordata > Mammalia > Carnivora > Felidae > Panthera > Panthera onca. The sequence goes on from NC_138348.1 coordinate 110,528,812, forward strand.
AAACTATTCCAGAAAACAGAACAGGAAGGAAAATACCCAAATCAATTCCATGAGGCCAGCATTACCCTGATACCAAAACCAGATAAAGATACCACAAAAAAACAAAACTATAGGTCCATATCGTTCATGCACACAGATGCAAAAGTCCTCAACCAAGATTTAGCAAAGAGAATCCAACAACACATTCAAAAAATAGTCCACCAGCATAAAGTGGGATATCTTCCAGAATGCAAGGGTAGTTCCATATTCAAAAATCAATCAACCTGCTATATCAAAGTAATAATTGAAAGGATAAAATACATATCATTTCTACAGACACAGAAAAATTATTTGACAAAGTACAACTCCCATTCATGATAAAAGCCCTCTAAAAGCAGGTTTAGAGAGAACATACCTCAGCTTAATATAGTCTATCTATGTAAGCCCACAGCAGGCATCGTACTCAGTGGAGAAAACAGAGAGCTTTCCTCCAAGGTCATTAAAAAGTAAAGATCTCCACTCTTATCACTTCTATTCAACATAGGTACTGGCAGCCCTAGTCACAGCACTTAGCCAACAAAAAGAAATGAAAGGCATTCACATTGGGAAGGAAGAAGTACAATTTCACTACGTGCAGATGACATGATACTCTATATAGAAAATCCAATAGACTCCACCAAAAAGCTACCAGAACTGAAACCTGAATTTAGTAATGTCACAGGACAGAAAATCAATGTGCAGAAATCAGTACCATTTGTATAAAATAATAATAAAGCAATAAAAAGAAACAATCCCAATTACATTTACACACAAAAAATAAGATATCTAGGAATAAACCTAAGCAAATAAGTGCAAGGCCTTTACTCTGACCTTGAAACACTGATGAAAGAAATTGAAGACAACATAAATAAATGGAAAGCCACTCCATGCTCATGCACAGAAGGAACCAGGGGAGCCTGGGTGTCTCAGTCAGTTAAGCGTCTGACTTCAGCTCAGTTCATGATCTCGTGTTCATGGGTTCGAGATCCACTTCAGGCTCTGTAGTGACAGCTCAGAGCCTGAAGCTGGCTTGGGATTCTGTGTCTCCCTCTCTCTCTGACCCTCACCCATTCATGCTCTGTCTCTCTCTCTCTCTCTCAAAAATAAATAAAACGTTAAAAAAAAATGTAACAAAAAAGAAAAGGGGCACCTGGCTGGCTCAGTGGGTTAAGTGTCCAACTTCAGCTTGGGTCATGATCTCACAGTTCGTGCATTCGAGCCCCACATCAGGCCATGTGCTGACAGCCCAGAGCCTGGAACCTGCCTGGGATTCTATGCTTCCATCTCTTCCTGCCCCTCCCCCACTCATGCTTTATTTCCCTCTCTCTCTCTCAAAAATAAATATAAAAAAAATTTAATAAATAAAAAAGAACCAATATTTTTGAAATGTCTACACTACCAAAAAGCAATCTACAGATTTAATGCAATCCCTATCAAAGTACCAACAGCATTTTTTCACACAACTAAAACAAAAATCCTAACAATATATTTGGAACCAGCAAAGATCCCAAATTACCAAAGAAGCTTTGGAAAACAAAAGCAAAGCTGGAGGGATCGCAATTCAAGACTTCAAGTTCTGGTCCAAAGCAGTAGATAGTAAAACAGTACAGTCCTGACACAAAAATAAATACATACGTTGAGGGAACAGAATAAAATATTCATAAATAAACCTACGATTATTTTTTAAAAAATTTTAATGTTTATTTATTTTTGAGAGAGACAGAGAATGCGAGTGGGTTAGGGGCAGAGAGAGAGGGAGACACAGAATCTGAAGTAGGCTCCAGGCTCCAAGCTGTCAGCACAGAGCCTGTCATGGGGCTCGAACCCATGAGCTACAAGATCATGACCTGAGCTGAAGTCGGACACTCAACCGACTGAGCCACCCAGTCGCCCCATAAACCTACAATTTTATGTTCAATTCATCTTCAACAAAGCAGGAAGGAATATACAATGGGAAAAATCAGGCTCTTCAACAAATGGTGCTGGAAAAACTGGTCAGCTATAAGCAAAAGAATAAAATTGGACTGCTTTCTTACACTATACACAAAAGTAAATTCAAAATGGATTAGGGACCTGACGTGATACATGAATCCATAAAAATCCAGAACAGAAAACAGGCAGTAATATCTCTGGTAACTACCATAGCAACATGTTTCTAGATATGTCCCCTGAAGCAAGGGAAATAAAAGCAAAAATAAACTGTTGGGATTTCATCAAAATATAAAGCTTCTGGGGGCGCCTGGGTGGCGCAGTCGGTTAAGCGTCCGACTTCAGCCAGGTCACGATCTCACGGTCCGTGAGTTCGAGCCCCGCGTCGGGCTCTGGGCTGATGGCTCGGAGCCTGGAGCCTGTTTCCGATTCTGTGTCTCCCTCTCTCTCTGTCCCTCCCCCGTTCATGCTCTGTCTCTCTCTGTCCCAAAAATAAAAAAATAAACGTTGAAAAAAAAAAAAAAAAATTTAAAAAAAAAAAAAAATGAAAAAAAAAAATATAAAGCTTCTGCATAGCAAAGAAACAATCAAGCAAAAGAAACAATCAACAAAACTTAAAGCAAACATACTGAATGGGGGAAGATATTTGCAAATGACATATCCAAAACAGGGTTAGTATCCCACATATATAAAGAATTTAAGCAAATCAACCCACACAAAAATATCCAATTAAAAAATGAGCAAAAGAAATGAACAAATCTCTCTCCAAGGAAGAAAGAGATGGCCAACAGACACATGAAAAGATGCTCAACATCTCCCCTCATCAGGGAAATGCAAATCAAAAGTACAAGGAGACATCAATTCATACCTGTCAGAATGGCTACAATCAACAACAGAAGCAACAAGGGTAGAATAGGTTGTGCAGGAAAAGGAGCACTCGTGCACTGTTGGTGGGAATGCCAACTGCTACCACACTGTGGTAACACTATGGAGGTTCCTCCACAAGGTAAAAAATGGAACTACCCAATGATCCAGCAACAGCACTACTGAGTATTTACCCCCAAAATACAAAAACACTCTTTCAAAGGGATACATGCACCCCATGTTTAGGCAGCAATATTTACAAGACAAATTATGCAAGAGCACAAGTGTCCCTAGATAGATGAATACATACATACCTGGAATATATATGTACAATTGAATCCTATCAGCCATAAAAAAGAATGAAATATCCCCATTTGCAATGACATGAATGGAACTACCGAGTATACTTCTAAGTGAAATCAATCAGAGAAAGACAAATACCATATGACTTCACTCACATGTGGCATTTAAGAAACAAACGACTGAAGGAAAGAGAGAAGAGAGACGAGCCTTGAAACAGACTCTTAATTATCGAGAACTGATGGTTACCAGAGGGGGTGGGGTGGGGGATGGGTGGAATCACAGTTGGGGATTAAGGAGTGGACTTATTGTGATGTGCATTGGTGATGTAGAAAATTGTTGAAACTAACACCTGAAACTAACAGAACACTGCATGTTAACTATTCAGCAAATAAAATATACTAAAATAAATAATAGCTTTGAATATAAGTGGACTAAATGCTCCAATCAAAACACACAGGGTGCCTTAATGGATGAAGAAAGCAAGACCCACCTATGTGCTGCCTACAAGAGTCTCATTCCAGAACTAGAGACACATGCAGATCGAAAGTAAAAAGATGGAAACATATTTATCATGCAAATGGAAGTGAAAAGAAAGGTGGGGTAGCAATACTCCAATCAGGCAAAATAGACTTTCAAACAAAGACTACATCAGGAGACCAAGAACCCTACATAGCGATAATGGGAACAATCTACAAGAAGACATACCAATTATGAGTATTCATGCAACCAACATGGGAGCACTGAAATATAACGCAGCTAACAACAGACATAAAAGAAGAAATTCACAGCAATACAATATTAGTATAGGATTTTAACACCACCTTACAACAATGGACAGATCATCCAATCAGAAAATCAAAAAGAGGGGCGCCTGGGTGGCGCAGTCGGTTAAGCGTCCGACTTCAGCCAGGTCACGATCTCGCGGTCCGCGAGTTCGAGCCCCGCGTCGGGCTCTGGGCTGACGGCTCAGAGCCTGGAGCCTGCTTCCGATTCTGTGTCTCCCTCTCTCTCTGCCCCTCCCCCGTTCATGCTCTGTCTCTCTCTGTCCCAAAAATAAATAAAAAACGTTGAAAAAAAAAAATTAAAAAAAAAAAAAGAAAATCAAAAAGAAAACAGTGGCTTTGTATGATACATTGGACTAGATGGATCTAATAATTATCTTCCAAACATTCCATCCCAAAACAGCAAAATACACATTCTTGTCAGGTGCACATGGAACATTCTCCAGAAGAGATCACATGTTAGGCTACAAAACAAGTCTCAACAAATTCAAAAAGATGAATGCATCTCACGCATCTTTTCTGACCACAATGGCAGGAAACCGGAAATCAATCACAGGAAAAGAATCAGGAAATGCAGGATAAATAACATGCTCCTAAGCAATGAATGGGTTAACCAAGAAATCAAAGAGGAAATCTAAAAATATAGGGAGACAAATGAGAAAAGAAACACCAGGGTCCAAAATCCTTGGGATGCCAGGAAAGATCTAAGAGGGATGATTACAACAATCCAGGCCTCCTTCAAGAAGAAAAATCTCAAATAAACCACCTAACCTTACACATAACATAGTTAAAAAAGAAAACCAACAAACCCCAAAGACAGCAGAAGCCTTCAATGAAACCAGAAGCTCATAGTTTCAAAGAATAAGCAAAATTGATGCACCTTTAGCTATACTCATCCCCTTCCCCCCAAAAAGAGGACTAAACTAAAAGCAGAAATGAAAGACGATAAATAATGACAGACATCACAGAAATACAAAGGATTATAACAGAATATCACGAAAAAATATATACCAACCAAATCAAGGACCTGATTGGTTGGTCCTTCATTCTTTTTGGATGCATCAATTCTTAGAAACATCACATCCAAAAGCAAACCTGAAAGAAATAGAAAGTTTGAACAGACTGATGAATAGCAATCAAATTCAACCAGTAATCAAAAAACTCCCAACAAACAAAAGGCCAGGATCCAATGGCTTCAGAGCTGAATCCTTTCAACCATTTAAAGAGTTAACACCTGAGGGGAGGGGCCAACATGGCGAAGTAGGGGGATCCAAATTTCACTCTTCTCCCAAAGACTTTGAATCCCATGAGTCCAGGAGGAAAAGAGATAGTCACGCTTCCAGGGACCCACCGGGACAACCTGACAGGCCATAGGTGCATGATTGTGAACTGGGAGAGATGAAATGAACAGAGGGAGGGATCTGCTTCTTCAGAGAGACAAAGGGAAGAGAAAGAGTGGCTGTGGAAGCATAGGACTGTATCTGGACAAGAGAGAAACGTCAGACCAGGACAGAGAAAGATCCAATCTCTAACTGCGGGGCTTGCTGAGGACTGGGGCCAGCTGCTCATATCAGGAACGTGGGGAAGAGGGGAGCCAGCCCCAGGCTCAGGGGCTAGGTCAGGGGCGCAGTCTGCACTAGGAGAAAAGTGATCCCCTCCCTGGAGTCCTGTGGGACAAGACAAAGCCTGCCTGCACCTGCCAGCCAGGGACCACATATCAGGTGGTGTGGAGAAACGCTTCCCCAGTATTGGGGCTGTGGAGTGAGTCTGAATCCCAGCCAAGTGCCAGGCACGGGAGTTGGGGGAGCAAGACAAACTGCCTCATTTGTATCCATGGCAGAGTGAGGACAGCTTGAACAGAGTGGTCTGCGGAGGAGAGACGGCGGGGGGGGGGGGGGGGGTCGCCATTTTTCTCCCCACAACCACCAAGATGGGGCCACAGGGATCAGACAGGACCCACAGTGGACGCCCCCTCCTCCAGACCTGTGCTGCTACATTGCCTGGTTTAATTCTCAGACATTTCTGATTATATAGATAAATTCTTCCTTCCTTTTCTCCTTCTCATCTCTTCCCTCCTCTATTCTGGTTACTCTGGTTGTTGGTTTGTTTAAGCAGACGTATTTAATCCATTTTCTTGATACATGTTCCAAAACTCCTACTTTATTCTCCATTCTCTCTCTTTGGAGTAAGCCTTATAGTTTCTCTGTCTGCACAACTTTATCTTCTTTCATTCTTCCCCACCTTCTTTTTTATTTTCCTCTCTCTCTCTAGATTAAGCTGTATAGTTTCTCTGGTCCGTTTTTATTCTTTCTTTTCCCCGCCCCTATCCTGTCTCTCTTTGTATGGGATAAGGTCTCTTTTATCAGCACCACCTCCACCCTGTGGTTTACTTATAGCTGATGTGTCTGGTTTTTTGTTTTAGGTTTTTTTGGTTTGTTTGTTTGTGTGTTTTTGTATTCTGTTTGTGTTTTGTTTGTTCATCTGTTGGTTTTCCTTTCCAGGGCTACTTCAATGATCAAAACACACCTGGTGGAGGGTCCAAAACATCACTACAAGTTGGGATATAAAGTACCCAAGGTCACAACAACAAAGAGCAAGCAACGCTCTCCAAAAAAACATCTACTAAAGGGCCAGGCCCTGGACAGTGTGTGGCCCCTCTTTAATCTAGAAGTGCTCGCAGGTGCAGGGCACATAACAACCTTTTAAAACACATAAAAGAAAACTAGCCAAAATGATGAAACAGAAGAGTTTTCCTCAAAAGAAATTCCACGATGAAATGACAGCTAAACAATCAATCAAAACAGATATACCCAATATAACTGCACAAAAATTTAGAATAATACTCGTAAGATGAATGGCTGGGCTTGAGAAAAGCATAGAGGAAGGCAGAGAATCCATTGCTGCAGAGATCAAGGAACTAAAAAATAGTAATGATGAATTAAAACATGCTATAAATGAGGTGCAAAATAAAATAGAGGTGGTCACAGAGAGGATTGAAGAGGCAGAGGGGAGAATAGGTGAATTAGAAGATAAAATTATGGAAAAAGAGGAAACTGAGGAAAAGAGAGATTAAAAAAATTCTGGATCATGAGGGGAGATTTAGAGAACTAAGTGATCCAATTAGATTTAGAGAACTAAGTGATAAAACGGAACAATATCCATATCATAGGAGTTCCAGAAGAAGAGAGAGAAAGGGGCCAATGGTATATTTGAACAAATCATAGCTGAGAACTTCCCCAACCTGGGGAAGGAAACAAACATTGAAATCCAGGAGGCACAGAGAATTCCCTTCAGATGTAACTTGCATCGATCTTCTGCATGACATATCATAGTGAAACTGGCAAAATACAAAGATAAAGAGAGAATTCTGAAAGCAGCTCGGGATACATGGGGCTTAACATACAAAGGGAGACACATAAGGAAAGTAGCTGACCTATCTACTGAAACTTGGCAGGTCAGAAAGGAGTGGCAGGAGAGTGTCAATGTGATTAACAGGAAAAATATGCAGCCAAGAATCCTTTATCCAGAAAGCCTGTCATTCAGAATAGAAGGAGAGATCACGGTTTTCCCAAACAAACAAAAACTGAAGGAATTCATCACCAATAAACCAGCCCTACAAGAGATCCTAAGGGGCACTCTGTGAGTAAAATGGTACAAGGACCACAAAGGACAAGAGACATCACTACAAGCATGAAACCTACAGATAATACAATGACTGTAAACCCATATCTTTCAATAATAACACTGAATGCAAATGAACTAAATGCTCCAATCAAAAGACATAGGGTATTAGAACGGATTAAAAAAAAAAACAAAAAACACAAGACCCATCTATTTGCTGCCTACAAGAGACCCATTTTAGACCTGAGGACACCTTCAGACTGAAACAGAGGGGATGAAGAGCCATCTACCATGCTACTGGAAGTAAAAGGAAAGCTGGAGTAGCCATACTTAAATTAGACAAACTAGATTTTAAACTAAAGGCTGTAACGAGAGATGAAGAAGGGCATTAGGTAATAATTATGAGGTCTCTCCATCAACAAGAGCTAATAATTACAAACGTCTATGCACCACATTCGGGAGCACCCAAATATATGAAACACTTAATCAAAAACATAAGCAACCTTATTGGTACAAATGTGGTAACTGCAGGGGCTTTAACACTCCACTTACAACAATGGACAGGTCATATAGACAGAAAATCAATAAAGAAAAATGGCCCTGAATGATACACTGGACCAGATTGACTTGACAGATATATTTAGAACTTTTCATCCTGCAGCAGCAGAATACACATTCTTCTCAAGTGCACAGGGAACATTCTCCAAGATAGATCATATACTGGGTCACAAAACAGCCCTCAATAAATATAAAAGAATCGAGACCATACCATGCACACTTTCAGATCACAATGCTATGAAACTTGAAATTAATCACAGGAAAATGTTTGGAAACCCTCCAAATGCATGGAGGTTAAAGAACATCTTACTAAAGAACAAATGGGTGAACCAGGCAATTAAAGAAGAAATTTAAAAATATATGGAAATGAGTGAAAATGAAAACACAACAATCCAAACACTTTGGGATGCAGCAAAGGCAGTCCTAAGAGGAAAATACATTGCAATCCAAGCCTATTTCAAAAAAACAAGAAAAATCCCAAGTACAAAATCTAACAGCACATCTAAAGGAACTAGATGCAAAACAGCAAAGAAACCCCAAACCCAAAAGAAGAAAAGGAATAATGAAGAGCAGAGCAGAAACAAACAATACAGAACCCCCCAAAAAAACAGTGGAACAGATCAATGAAACTAAGAGTTGGTTTTTTGAAAAAATAAACTAAACTGATAAACCTCCAGCCAGACTTCTCAAAAAGGAAAGAGAGAGGATCCAAGTAGATAAAATCACAAGAGATTTATTGCAACCAATCCCTCAGAAATATAAGCAATTATCAGAGAATACTATGAAAAATTCTATGCCAACAAACTGGACAACCAGGAAGAAATGGACAAATTCGTAAACACCCACATACTACCAAAACTCAAATGGGAAGGAATAGAAAATTTGAACAAACCCATAACTAGCAAAGAAGTTAATCAGTTATCAAAAATCTCCCAACAAATAAGAGTCCTGGACCACATGGCTTCCTTGGGGAATTCTACCAGACATTTAAAGCAGAGTTAATATCAATCCTTCTCAAGCTGTCCCAAAAATATAGAAATGGAAGGAAAACTTATGGAATCATTCTATGAATCCAGCATTACTTTCATTCCCAAACCAGACAGGGTCCCCACAAAAAAGTAGAACTACAGGCCAATATCCTTGATGAACATGAATGTAAAAATACTCAACAAGATACTAGCAAATCAAATTCAATGACATATACAAAGAATTATTCACCATGATCAAGCGGGATTCATTCCTGGCCTGCAGGGCTGGTTCAATATTCACAAATCAATCAATGTGATTCATCACATTAATAAAATAAAAGATCAGAACCATATGGTCCTGTCAATAGATGCAGAAAAAGCATATAACAAAATACAGCATCCTTTCAAATAAAAACCCTCAAGAAAGCCGGGATGGAAGGAACATACTTAAACATCATAAGGGCCATAGATGAGAAGCCCACAGCTAATATCATCCTGAGTGGGGAAAAACGGAGAGCTTTCCCCCTGAGATCAGGAACAGGACAGGGATGTCCACTCTCTCCACTCTTGCTTAACATAGTGTTGGAAGTCCTAGCATCAGTAGTCAGACAACAAAATGAAATAAAAGGCATCAAACTGGCAAAGAAGCCAAACTTTCACTTTTCACAGACAACATGATACCCTACATGGAAACCCAAGACTCCACCAAAAGACTTCTAGAATTGATACATGAATTCAACAAAGTCACGGGGTACAAAATCAACGTACAAAAATCAGTTGCATTTTTATACACCAATAGTGAAGCAACAGAAAGATAAATATAGAAATGGATCCCATTTACAATTGCACCAAGAATCATAAAATACCTAGGAATAAACCTAACCAGAGATGTAAAAGATCTGTATGCTGAAAACTATAGAAAGCTTATGAAGGAAATTGGAGAAGACACAAAGAAATGGAAAAATATTCCATGCTCATGGATTGGAAGAATAAATATTGTTAAAATGTCAATACTACCCAAAGCTATCTACACATTCAATGCAATCCCAATCAAAATTGCACCAGCATTCTTCTCCAAGCTAGGAGAAAAAATGCTAAAATTTGTATGGAGCCACAAAAGACCCCGATTACCCAACATAATACTGAAAAAGAAAGCCAAAGCTGGAGGAATCACAATCCCAGACTTTAGCCTCTACTACAAAGCTGTAATCATCAAGACGGTATGCTACTGGCAAAAAACAGACACATAGACCAATGAAATAGAATAGAGAACCCAGATGTGGACCCACAAATGGATGGCCAACTAATCTTTGACAAAGCTGGAAAGAGTATCCAATGGGGAAAAAAGGCAAATGGTGCTGGGAGAACTGGACATTAACATGTAGAAGAAGAAAACTAGACCACTTTCTTACACCATACACAAAAATAAAGTCAAAATGGATGAAAGACCTAAATGTGAGACAAGAAGTCATAAAAATCCTCGAGGAGAAAGCAGGCAACAACCTCTTTGACCTCGGCTGCAGCAATTTCTTATTCAACATATCTCCAAAGACCAGGAAATTAGAAACAAAAATGAACTATTGGGACCTCATCAAGATCAAAAGCTTCTGTACTGCCAAGAAAACAACCAACAAAAGTAAAAGGCAATCAACAGAATAGGAAAAGGTATTTGCAAATGACATACCGGATAAAGGACTGGTATCCAAAATCTATAAAGAACTCATCAAGCTCCACACTCAAAAAACAAATAATCCAGTGAAGAAATGGGCAGAAGATATGAATAGACACTTTTCCAAAGAAGACATCCCGATGGCCAACAGACACATGAAATGATGCTCAACATCACTCCTCATCAGGGAAATACAAGTCAAAGATACAATGAGATACCACCTCACACCGGTCAGTGACTACAATGGACAAATCAGGAAATTATAGATGCTGGCAAGGATGTGGATAAATGGGAACCCTCTTGCACTGTTGGTGGGAATGCAAACTAATGCAGCCTCTCTGGAAAACAGAGCGGAGCTTCCTCAAAAAATTAAAACTAGAACTACCCTATGACCCAGCAATAGCACTGCTAGGAATTTACCCAAGGGATACAGGAGTGTTGATGCATAGGGGCACATGTACCCCTATGGTTATGGCAGTGCTTTCAACAATAGCCAAATTATGGAAAGAGCCTAAATGTCCATCAACTGATGAATGGATAAAGAAATTGTGGTTTATATACACAATGGAGTACTATGTGGCAATGAGGAAGAATAAAATCATGCCATTCGGAGCAACGTGGAAGGAACTGAAGGGTGTCATGCTAGGTGAAATAAGTCAGTCAGAGAAAGACAGATATCATATGTTTTCACTCATATGTGCATCTTGAGAAACTTAACAAGACCATGGGGGAAGGAAAGGGGGAAAAAATAGTTACAAACAGAGAGGGAGGGAGGCACACCATAAGAGACACTCAAATACACAGAACAAACTGAGGATGGATGGGAGGGTGGGGGAAAGGGGAAAGTGGGTGATGGGCACTGAGGAGGGCACTTGTTGGGATGAGCAGTGGGTGGTGTATATAAGCCAATCTGAAGATAAATTATATTTAAAAAAATTAACAGTTAATACCTGTTCTTAAAATACTCTAAAATATGAAAGTGGAAGGCAAGTTTCCAAGTTCATTCTACGAGGTCATGAGTACCCTGATACCAAACCAAATAAAGACATTACAAAACAATAACAAAACAACAGGCCAATATCTCCGATGAACATAAATACAGTAATTGTCAAGAAAATATTTTCAACCCAAATCCAACAATGCATTTAAAAAGTCATTCACCTTAGGTGCCTGAGTGGCTCAGTCAGTTAAGCGTCCAACTCTTGGTTTGGGCTCAGGTCATGCTCTCACAGTTCAGGAGTTCAAGCCCCCCATGAGGCTGTACGCTAAAAGAAAAATACCATATGACATCACTTTACATGGAATTTGGGAAACAAAACAAAGAAACAAAGAAAATGGAGAAAAGAAGACAGACCAAAAAAAACCCGACTCTGAAATTTAGAGAGGAAACTGGTGCTTGCCAGAGGGCAGGTAGGTGGGGGGTGGGTGAAAGAGGGGAAGGAGATGAAGAATACATTCATACTGAGGAGCATGGAGTCATAGGAGAAGTGTTAAACCATTATACTGTACACCTTGAAGCAAACATAACCCAATGCTAATTACACTTGAATTTTACAAATTAATACAAAATGGAAATACTGTCATAGCAACAGAAGAAAGAAGTTTTAATTTTATAATCTTGGAATGAAAAGTGATATACGTAGCTTATGAAATCATTAATGAATTGGAAAAATAGGACACTGTCATAAAATTGTTCATAAACACATACGTAATTGAGTAACTCCTGCAGACATGTGAAAACTACACACCATTCTTTTCCCCCTGAAATGGTTTTTCTCCCCTTGCATCTTTCTCAGAAAACAACACTAATTTCACTTGCAAAAAATCTACATTTAGGAATTTAATATGCAAAATGTATAGGATATACATTTCTCTTTCAAATTCAACTACATGTGGGATTTTCTCAGGACTAAAACATCTAATGTATACATATACATAAGATGAAGAACTTCTTACACACATACACATACAATGAAGAAATCCAGTATAATGAAATGAAATCATACTGGTGCACACAGATTACATTTTTTATGGAACTACCCAAGGTGGGATGATATTTTCAACTGGATGGGAAAAGTAACAGAGACCTACACAACAAATCTTGAAGTTACAGAAACTTGCATGTGCATCAGAAGGTCTGTCTTCTTTCTTACAGTGACAGAAAGGAGCCTTGAAAGTATGTGTGGTGAATGTGAAACTCAGGCAGGTCTATGAATCTCTGAATGAGAAAATGAGCAAAAAAGAAAAAAAAAGTCGAAATGTATCAGACAGGGGAATCTAAGCATCAATTTTCATAAAGACAAAATACCATCAGGCTTTTTCTTCTAAAATTGATTCACAGGGGCGCCTGGGTGGCTCAGTCAGTTAGGCGGCCAACTTCGGCTCGGGTCATGATCTCGCGGTCCGTGAGTTTGAGCCCCGCGTCGGGCTCTGTGCTGACAGCTCGGAGCCTGGAGCCTGTTTCAGATTCTGTGTCTCCCTCTCTCTCTGCCCCTCCCCTGTTCATGCTCTGTCTCTCTCTGTCTCAAAAATAAATAAACATTAGGGGCGCCTGGGTGGCTCAGTCGGTTAAGCGGCCGACTTCGGCTCAGGTCATGATCTCGCAGTCCGTGAGTTCGAGCCCAGCGTCGGGCTCTGTGCTGACAGCTCAGAGCCTGGAGCCTGCTTCGGATTCTGTGTCTCCCTCTCTCTGACCCTCCCCTGTTCATGCTCTGTCTCTCCCTGTCTCAAAATAAACGTTAAAAAAAAAATTTTTTTTTTAATAAATAAAAAAAATAAAAAAATAAAATTGATTCACAGTGTTTGCTTAGCACAATCTTACCCACACTGAGAAGTGGCCTTGGTATGTCCTTTGACCAGCAGCAGTCACAGAGGGATCCGGTGATTCAGCTTTTAGTAAAAACCGCAGTCAATTTAAAAGTATTTCAGATGTTCACGAGTTCATGAGAAATCAGAAAACATGCCAAATCTCAACTGAAAAGGGGAAAAGGTAACGAGTATGTTTTTAAGATATTATTGATGAGACTCCTTCCAACGAAGACAACAGAGGACAACCGTAACAAATTCTGTGGCAGGAATAATATTGAACATTCAAATAACGGGAGGTTCCTGACACAACTTACCTGTCAGTTTTTCAGTTGTTGTCAACGACTACAACATTGTTGGGAAAAAATCCCCACTGAACATTATTAAAAGCATGAATGATGTGGAGGGCACATCGCGTTTTTACCTCGGGCTCTGGTTCCGGCGGGACCCGGAGAGTGGTTCCCAGTTCATTCTTCTAGAAGGTTCTGAGAGTCAACATTTGGCTTCTTCACTTCCCAACTGAATGCGGCTCCTGCTCCTCCGAATTTGTGTCAGGATTTCTCCCCCGAAACAAGCCTGAACCTGGAACAAACCAACCCCAGCCTCTCGGACGTGGCGTCCCAGGACCCCCTGAATCCACTGAATCCTGAATCCTGAACCCCCTGGATCCTTGAGTGAAATACATCTTGTTCACAAAGCGGCAGGAGAAATGAGGAACAAACCACAGAACACCCCAGAAAATGCAAGAGACTGTGCCGCTCACTGACCATCCCGCGTTTCTGGGGAAGCCGCCCAGCCCCCTGCCTCGCTACTCAGCCCCACCACTGAGGAGATGCCAAGTGGCTGGAAGCCTCCAGGGTGTCCCCCGGCCTGGTGGAACCTGCTGGAAACGCAGCTCTGGTTCTTTGCCCACACTCAGAGGCACTGGGACCTCAGAAGCAAGGAAGCCTTTCCAGCTCTGAGGTACACTGGATCAGAAAAACCTAACAAGCGCCTTCTCCCGCCATCACTGAGCACGCAGGAGACCAGGCCCTCCCTGGGCGTGGTGCGCACGCGCGCGCATGCGCCCTCTGCTGGCTGCCGGAATTCCTGCAATGCTCAAGGCCATGGCAGCTCAGCTGGAGGTACTGAGGGTGCAGCTGATCCAGTTGGCCTGTTCTCCAGACTGGGAAAGGTCTTAGTGACAGGGCCTGGGACACAAAGAAATCTTTTCCTTCTCCTGTATACTGAGTGAAGAATGAAACAGAATTTATTGATGTCATGATATCATTTGTAATGCTTTAAAAAAAATGTTTTTTTAACATTTATTCATTTTTGAGAACCAGAGAGAGACAGAGTATGAGCGGGGAAGGGGCAGAGAGAGAGGGAGACACAGAATCTGAAGCAGGCTCCAGGCTCTGAGCTGTCAGCACAGAGCCCGTCGCGGGGCTCAAACCCTCGAACTGCGAGATTATGACCTGAGCTGAAGTCAGACGCTCAATCGACTGAGCCAATCAGGCGCCCCTCATTTGTAATGCTTTAAGCAGCACTCCCAGAAATACAGAATGCAAATTGACACATAATGAATGAACCACAGGCAGTGGTGTTTACCACGAAAATACTTGGGTTGAATAAAAAATTGACACCCTTGAGAAAGAGATACAGGCTTCCAGCTATGGAATGAATACGTCATTGGGCTACAAGGTACAGCCTATGGAATATAGTCAATCCTGTAAGAAAGTGTTGCATGCTTTCACATGATAGCTACACTTGTCTAGGTATCTGGAGAGCATAATGTATACACACGGAATCACTATGATATATGCCTGAAACTAATACAACATGGTGTGTCTATTATATTTCAATAAAATTTGACAAAACTTTAAGTTTCTCCTTCACCATTAAAAAATTATTTCTAATTGAGAGCATATGAAATTCCATTTATACCACATTCTCTAATGTCACCATCTTGATGTTGAGAGCTTATTTTTCATGTTGTCAATAATGTGTTTGATGACACAAATGTGACAAGGTCAGAATGCATACCCAGAGGGAGCTACACATCTGTTATGAATATCCTGCCTCTATATTGGTAATATTTTCAATGAAAAATGCTTTCAGGGTGAAGATGGATGAAATAGTGCCCATCAGACTCATAGGTAGATAATTGTGCTTTCAAATAATAATTGCCATGTCTTCACAATCAGAGGAAGGCTGGGTGAGGACATAGGTTTCTCCTTTCATGTAAGAGAAAGCTGTGGTGTTTTAAACTGCTCACTTACAATCCAGAATCCAGAGATCAGCAGTAGATGTAAGAATAGCAATGCACCATCATGTTGCACATAACTCGGTCCAGAAGGAGAATACAGACCTTATTCTCAAAAGCTTTTGTTTGAGATCAATAATCCATCTTTTCAAGTTCCAGGCTGCAGGCTCTGGGGACAGCACAATGCCTGACGCCTGGTTTTGGAACATAGGGAAGGTCGTGCTCAAGCACGGGGGAATGGAGTAGGGACTGGGGACAGTGGGGGAGACAGATGATGGTTACCTCCCCATGGGGCACACTCTGGACTTTACCTGCTAATGACCTGCACACTCTGCCTCAAGCCATTTCTCTCCATGACCGATACTGAGACAGGGCCCCAACACACCAGGCAAAATGAGGGGCACCCATCTTCCCAGGGGCAATGGCCTGTACAGAGATTGCCCCCGTGAGGCTGGAGCCTTGCATTCAGGGAACTGTCATGCCCAGGGTTCCCACACTTTCTGCCTCCAACACTGAGAGTATCGTCACAGAGCCCCTCCTGCATGGCCCATCGCCCCCTCACACACTGTGACGAGCTCCATCCCTTCCTCTTTGACTCCTCTTTGTCTCTGCTTCTCTTTACTCCTGTCTCCCTCTGTTTCTTCCTCTCACTCTCTCGGACATGCCCAATTCCCCCATCACTGACTCAGTGTCTCTTTCTCTGCCTCTCCCCAGGCCCTCAGCCTTCTGCTCTGTGCAGCCCTGTCCAAGAAGCAGGGCACCACATATCCTGTGTCCCCCTCTCTCCTGTCATGTTTTAGCCCAGGCCCTGATCGCAGTGGATGAGAATCCTGTTTACAGAAGCTGCTCATGTTGACCTTTACTGCAGCATTGCTGTTCCAAGCCACTCCTGGGAAGCATGTGGACAGCCAGACCTTGACCCCTGGTGGCCCAGCAATGACTCCAAAGTTGATGGAAGGCTGCTTGCCTCCATAACCTGGGAGGAAGGAGGGCCCAGCAGGAGTCAGGGGCTCGAGGGCATTATGCATGGGCTTTGAGGACCTGGAAAGAGCCAGATGCTTACAACCAACCCCACTTTGGTGGTGAGGGAGCAAAGGGTATCATGTCATTGACCTCTGCCCTGCCCATCCCTCACTGAGAAAACAGTGGGAAGAGGGGCCTATGGGTGGCTCAGTCGGTTAAGTGCCTGACTTCGGCTCAGGTCGTGATCTCATGGGATGTGAGTTTGAGCCTCTTGTCGGGTTCTGGGCTGACAGCTCAGAGACTGAGACTGCTTTGGATTCTGTGTCTCCCTCTCTCTGTCTGCCCTTCTCTCACTTGTTTTCTCTCTCCCGCTCAAAAAATAAACACATTGCAAAAAAATTAAAAGAAAACACTGGGAGGAATACAAGACATCATAAGTGTCACCCCAAAAACTACTACCATAAGTCTACCTCAGCTCCCACCTGGATTGGTGCTACTGTGAGGTAGCTGGTAGGTGGGAAAAGTCCACAACATCTGGATTAATGCAGGGTTTCCTCACTGTTCTACCAGAGACACTGCTGACTCCTCATCCATTTCTTGCAATCAGGAATCAGCCACTTCGTGGGGACTGACAGCTGTCCTGCTGATCACCACACACCACTGTGACTAGCAGGCACCGTGTACTTGCGAGTACCTATTGAGGAGTGAACGCCACCATCACCAGATCTAGAGGAAGGTTGTGTCCACCACCCCAGAAGGAAACAGGGGACATGTGCAGTCAATACAATTCAAACAGTGACTTATCTTCTGCCCCTATTACTGTAGATTCTAACTGTTTGTGACTGTGTATACAGGAGTCACACTGTATACATCAAAATAGAATGACCGTTATGTCCTCCTGGAAGCAGATACTGACACAGACACAGAACTGTGATGGGTTTATCAGGGGAAACGAGCAAAGACAAAATAGAGGGGACAGGATTGGCCAGGGAAAGAATTCAGTCAAATATGTATATCAGACAACTTTTCTAAATATATTACTTGACCACAGCCCATTTGTCGCAGTTCAGGGTTCTCTTCAAACTTCAAATTCTCCTGTAAGTCAAAGAGATTTTGGGTTATTACAATGGGATCTTATATTGTTGAAGACAAAATGCATAGAGGACAACAGATCTGTGGCCTTGGATGAACACTTCATTGTGTGGCCACATCTGTGTGTCTACCTATAAGGGAAGAAGACTGTCTTTAAATCTTAGATATAGATTCCTGAATGTACACAGTATCACAGTTATCTTTTTCTTCTTTGTAAAATAGGACCTGAATTTTCATAGAAAAAACACTGGGGTCTTTGCTGTATCTTTTGAAATAGTGATTGCCAATCTCTCAGCCTCAGGCATTATACTCTCAGTTGCATGAAATTGAATGAACATCTGTAGATGATCTTCTGTGTGCATATACATTTATACCCTGAGAAGGGTGAGTGCTCACTCATCCCATACATTTTACAAATTCCTTATGTGCTTGTCACCTCTTCATCGTGCTGACCTCAGAAACCAACATTGTCCCTGTTTCTCAGATTACAAATCTCAGGCTCTGAGATGGCCCCACTGAGAGCTGGTGTTAGAGCTGAGCCAACAGGAACACAGGCAAAGCCTCAGGAAATTGTGAGGGAAGTTCTGGAGATGCAAACCCACAGGCAGGGTGGTGACAGCAGATGCAGGGGTGTGATGACCGGACTTCAGCAGGGGCGGCTCCTCCTCAACCCTGAATTCCCCAAGAATCTGACTCAGGCTGAAGGCCAAGGAAGCCGTTCAGTTGATCTACAACCTATCTTCGCACTTAGTCTCACTGAGACACACAAACTTAGGCAGACAAGCATTTCCTAAGACCAAGTTTAATTTACCAAATCTCCAGGACATTCTTTCATACATGTGCAGACCCTTCAGAAAACCAAAGGAAACAACAGACTTCTTTTTAGATTATGAACTGGGTGCACTGTGGTAACCTTGACATTCCAGAGATGATGACTGCATTGTACACTGTGCTTGAACCCGTGAAGCAGTTCTTTGCAGATATCCTCATGCTCCCTGCCCAGGCCATGGGCCCTGCCCTGAAAGGCCTCCAAATCCATCCTACTGACCCCAACACCCTCCCTTCTGCAACTCCTCAAACTCTGCTTGCCATCCACAACTTACTTTCTATTCCTGTGTGATTCAAGTTTCCCCCATTCCTTCCCTGCTGCTTCCATTATGGTGACCACAAGTTCTGTGTCATATAATGCATGTGCCCCATTTCACACAGGACACTTGAGGCACCTGAAGTTAGGGGTGCGTCTCATCTGTCACAGAACCCACAACATTGTGTCTGTAAAATACACACCAGTACTGCTGATACGTCTACCGTTGTGTAAAAATCCTCTTTCTTTTTGACAAGAGAAACCTATACCTCACCTCATTTCAGGGAAATGGCAAAGCCCATCGTACCTATGTCCTGAGAAACCTTGGATTTATATTACACTGTCCTCAGGCAGGTTTGCAGTTGAATTGCCAAGCCCTCACAACCATCTCTACGTCATTCCCACCAAGTCTTTCATGAAGAAGATGAATACGCTTTATCAGTCACTCATCCAGTTCAGGTCATCTTAGCAAATTGAGTACTTGGAGGAGCTGGAGGTGGCCCATGGCCCATGACTGGTGATGAAGGGTGATCCATGGGGTACAGCTTGCAAGGCAAACCTAGGAAAGGACCAGGCCCTCTTGCATACATAATGGCCTGCAGAACAGAAATGAAAGCTATGTTCAGAGGACAGAACCAAGTACCAACACTGGCAAAAAGTGGAAGCCTAAAGAACCAGTGCTCATCTCCTGCCAGCTTCCCCACCACCAGGTTCCAAGAGGGCAGCATCGGCATCAAAAGAACTCTACCCATACTTTGGGTTCTATTGAGAGCTTTGGGGGTGGGGAACAGAGGCTATGGGAAGGAACTAGGGTCTCCACATGTCTGCAAATGTAGGACAGCAAGGGCTCTTGTCCTAAAGGATTCATGGAGTGAATATAGAGTAAATTAATAAAATAGCATATTCCCGATATGAAGGCATCTAAGTCAAGGATCAACCACCACCCCTCAACCCCCTCTACCACAGAGACTGCTTATTTGTATGTGAAGAACTACAGAATGAGAAGGAATGACAATCCCAGTCTCCACACATGGAATCATAGCCCTTGTGGCTCAAAGATCTGCCTTTAAGCCCCTGCCTGTGCCCAATCTGCTTCTCTCCCAACAATGGGCTCTTCTCCTCTCTGGAAGTGCTATCCATGGGCACAGAGACACATGGGGTGATGGGGATACTGAGGTCATGCAGAGAACCTGGAAAGTCATGTTCTTAGAGAAACGTGTCACTTATACATGTTAGTTAGGCTTAGGTAATTTATTTTAATGCAATGGTACTTCTCAGTTGAAGTACAGTACAATTTTCATGGTAATTGTGTCCTCTGGAAAAATGAGCTGAAATTCTAAATAACAGAATTAACACAAACACACTTTTGTTTCTGCTGTACATTTCCATGTTTCACCTGTAACACTGACACAGGACACAAGAGAACATGCTCGTGTGAACACAAATGAAGGACACAGTGGGGAATTACGATGCAGGCAATTATGGACTTTCTCTCTTTGCCACTCATGTTCCAATGCACATTTTCTAGGACAAATATGTCACCTCTTATAGTTCAGAGTATTTATACCCAGGGCACATGTGAAGGGATTCCAGATAGCACATTTCCAAAAAAAAAAAAAAAAAAAAAAAAAAAAAAAGAGAGAGAGAGAAAGAAAGAAAGAAAAGGCTAAATGCTGATGGGTATGAAATTTACTTTGTCTAAGACCACTCTAAATGACACATACAAAAATAAAGTTGGAGTGAAGGTATTTTGCATTTTCATACCATAAGGATAACTGTGGATTTTCTGAACACGTTAATCCCCTAGACAGAAACAGAACAGGAAGTAACAGTAAGAGCAATGAGTCCACTTTGAGGAGGTGCAGGAAAAATGAGGCAGGCCAGAAGACTTCCAGGTGGAGTGTGGTGTCATCCTCCTTGGGTTATTTCCAGGAACATACTGGAAAAGCCCTCAGGTCCTCAGCCCTGACCATGTTTGGCTTCTAAACTTACCACAAGGAGTTGACGGGATGAAAATAGAGAAGCCCGTAGACACTTGGGTTAAGGTTGTGCATTTGGAAAATAAGAAAAATAAGCAGATATATTATACAACACACAAAACAGAGACAATGCCAGGAGAGAGTGCTGCACAGAAAAATAAGGGTTTCCACAAAAAGTTACAACTGCAAATGTCCACACACTTACCTTGTCCTTCTTGGTCCTTGTGGTAGAGTCAGTTTTGTTGTCAATCACGGGAGCAAAATCTGGATCTGCAAAAGACCCTAGAAGGGATGGAGGTTTATTTTGATTGGAGTAGATTGTGCAGAGACAAAAAAAAAAAAACAACAAAAAACAAAAAACTAAAAACAAAAACCATCACCTCATTCCTCAAACAACTTAAACTCTTTGGCCCAGTCACATCCCAAATCACATGCAGAGGGTATCCCACATGCTTCAGGTGATCCCAAGGTGAAGGGGAGAACCATCCCTTAAACTTTGATGAAGACCTGTTATAGCCCTGGTTCAGGTGCTTTCATGACTCATCAAACAACTGTGGATGAGTGAGGGCTCAACTGGATAGATATACGTTAGGCTGAGCCTCATGCCTCTACCGCCCAGCACATGGACTGTGTACAGCACACATCTGCTGAAGCGCCATGCCTGCTTTTCTGTATATGGCCCCATTCCATCTCCACAAGAGACATATGTACCAACACAGAGTGGGGGAAATGACACAGAGATGATATGTGGATCATGAGACACTCGAGGAATGTGGTAATGGCGGCAGACACATTTCTCTTGCATCATAATGCCCCATAGTAACACCTCTGCACCTTGTCCAAGACTCAACAACAACAAAAATCAGATGAATGTGCTTTGAAAGTCAACTCATACTGCTCACATCATCTTACCAAGTGGTGCAGGTGGAGGGGTTTAGGGTAGTCCCCAGGGCCACCAAGGTTCAGGAGATGGATGTGCCCAGGAGCCCGTAGGGTGGCCTCTAGGGTAGGTAGGGTGTGCAGAATCTTCCAGTTAACAGAGGAGGTCCCCATGGATCCACACTGTCCTGCAGAACAGAAGTGACAGCTACGTTCAGATGCCAGACAAGAGAACCAACACCCAAAGCAGCTGAAACCCAGAGAAGTATGGGTCAGCACCTGCCACCTTCTCTGCCACTAGGATCCAAGAGAGTAGCATCACTACCTGAAAACTCTATCCTCCCACTGGGTACCACCTACAGCCTAGGCAAATAAATGCAGGAGGCTAAACTACTGACACCACCTATCCCTGCCCATGTCTGAGAATGGAGAACAAAATGATCCCATCTTAGAGGATTAAAAGAAGTAAGTCCAAACAAATGAAGTAGCATATTCCAGACAGGCAGACATCTATGTCCAAGATCACCCTGCATCCCTCCACTACAGTGACTGTAGAAGCTCTGTTTTTAGCATCTTCAGAACACACACACACACACACACACACACACACACACACACACAATTGAGTGCAAATAAACAGCTCACTTTCTGCACAAAAAAAATCACAGCTACTACTGGGGAAAAGTTCTGCCTGTCGGCCCCTCACTTTGCCCCCTCTGTTCCCTCCCTGAGAAAGGGGTCTTCCCCATCTCTGGAAGTGCTGTCAAAGGCCTAAGAGGCCACTGGGGAGTTGGGGATCCCTGGAGTCTTGCAGGGGAACTGAGAAAGTGTTTGCTGTGACAAACACATTATTTACCAGTGTCTACTAAGCTCACATGTGTTTATCTGAATTCATAAGGAATTCTGATTTTGAGCACACTACGAAGACACAGAGTAATACATCATATGGGAAAAAAGAAGAAATTCATGTAACAGAATTAATGTGAACATGTTTTCATTTTGGTATCAATTCCCTGGAATGTGTCGTGAGTGATGGTATCAGCTCTAAAACGGATTGGAGACACAACAGAACCTGCTCGTGTAAACACAAGTGAAGGACCTTGTGTTCAAAACATTTTTACCCAAGGCACAGCTTGAAGGATTCCAAACAGCTCATTTACCAACAAAGATGTGAAGGTGGTGAGTTATGACAATGACCTTTGTCTAAGACCACTCTAAATTGTACAAGGCACACAATATAAAAATAGAGGGGCGTCTTTTCACATTTCCAATTAACAGATAGCTTTAACACTTAATCGCATGACCAGAAAAAGGGAAATAACAACAACACTGATCCCACAGAGAGGCGGTATGGTAGGAGTCAACAAGCCTAGAGACTTTAGTATGGAGCGCAGTGTTATCTTCCTGTGTTATTTCCAGAACACATGGGAAAAGCAATAGGGTCCTCAATCTCTAAGTTCCTTTGGCCACTAAATTTACCAGAAAAAAGGTGACAGGCTGAAAAGAGAGAAGCCTGTAGGCTCTTGGGTTAAGAATGTGCATTTGGCAAATAGAAACAGGCAGACATATCACACAACACAAAAAACAGGGAAAAGGCTGGAGAGCATGCTGTATCACAAATGAGGGTGTCCCGACAGACTTACAACTGAAAATGGCCCCAGCATTTTCCTGGTCTTTCTTGGCATTTTTGGTAGAGTGCTTGTTGTTGTGACTCATGGGAGTGACACCAGCTTCTGGATCGGCTAAAGGCTCCAGAAGGGACGGAAGTGTATTCTGATTTTAGTAGACTGTGCAGAATTCAAACAAACACCACATCTTGTGACATCTTAAACTCTTCCCCACACTCAGGACCATGAAGAAAGGCAGAGAGCAACCCACAAGCCTCAGGTGACCCCGACGATAAGGGGAAGATCCATCCCATCATCTTAATGAAGAAACCATAGGGCCCTGGTTCTTGTTCTTAATTAGTCAAATAACTTTCGACAGGTCAGCTCAAATAGAAATCTGGAAATCGTCACCAAAACAGCCATTTCTTAATATACATTAGGGGTAATAAATCACCATCTCATGATAGATAAGAATTAAAATGAGAATCTCAATTGGTGTATAACATCAATAAATCCTCAACAGAAGAGCATGGGTGTGTTTTGTCTGGCTCCAGGGGAATTGTTCAATCTTTCAGCTTATCTATAAGCTGCCTTCCACATGTCAGCAGGTATTATATAACTATTTCTGACTAGAAATGGACTTAGACTAATATTATAGTCAAGAGAAAAGATCTGACCCTGATCTTTGAGGGAGATTCCACAGGGCCCTGGTTCAGGTGTTTTCATAACTGATCAAGCAACTGTAAACAGCTCAGGTCTCAACTAGCTAGAAATAAATTTAGGGGCATGTCTCATCCCTCAGAGAGCCCAATACGTGGTCTCTGTAACAAGCTACATCCTAAAGGGTGCTATGTCTGTCAACCTGTATAAGGCCTGTTTCTTCTCTATAAGAGACACTTGCTGCTCAGCTGACCATGTGTAAATAACAGCCCATTTCATGCATGTCCCAAGAATGTTACAATGCCCTCAGTCAGGCTGACCTGAAAGCCCTGTGATGCCATCACTGCATCTTCCCCCAAAGACTCAACAAGAAAAAATAGATAAAATGTGTTTTACAAGTCAACTTCTACTATTCAGATCATTTTACCAAATGGTGGAGGTGGAGATGGAGATGGAGGGTGAGGTCCCAAAAGCCACCAGGATGGAGAATATGAGGGTGGCCCAGAGCTCATGAATGGTCATAAAGGGCAGCCCATGGGTACCTCATGGAGGGCACTTCTGGGAAAGAAGGAAATGCTCTGGCAGCCATGTTGACCTGCAGGAAAGATATTAAACTTTTGAGATATGTTAGGGTAAAAGGTGAGAAATCCAACACCAACACTAACATAGATGAACCACAATGAAGCAGGAACAGTGCCTGTCTCCTTCCCTTCCACCTGCTTTCAACAGGGCAGCATCAGTGCCGCAAAACTCCACCCTTCCCACTGGGTCCCACCTAGACCTTACAGGAGTTTGAGAAACCAAGACAGTAAGTTTCTGGCAGCATGCATGGTACTGGCTGTGTCTGCAAATGGAGGAAGGAAGTGGCCGGTCCTAGAGGATCAGATAGATAATTCCAGACTACTAAAGAATGTCTGTTCCACACACACAGGCATCTATTTCCAGGACTATTCTCCACCCAGCTCTTTACCACCTCAACAGCTCCATCTTGGCATATTAAGAGCAGATAGAAGGACAGGGAATTATGGTTTCATAGCATTCATTTAAATCTTTAGTCTGCCTCCAGTTAATTCTTATGAGTGGTTTCACCACGGAGACTCATGAGAGAACCTTCTACAGGCCTTTCATGCCCAAGCTCTGATTCTCAGAACTCTGCAAGGTAAGGATGGCCAGCCACACCCTGCTCTAAATGTAAGGAAACAGGCTCTAAGAGGAATGAAGGTAAAAGGCTTGCAAAAGGTGAAGCAGGAGTTGATACCAGCTCTGCCTGCAAGGTCCTGCTGGCAGCCTCTGCTTACCTGGCTCCCTCTCTGGACCTGCTGTCCGAAGCCACAAAGATCTCTGGGGAGATGACATCCCTAAAGGGGAATTGGGAAAAGTGTTTTCTGCAGGAACAGTGCCACCTACAGGAGTTAGTTAGGAAAAGTTATAGATAACATGTGAATTCACAGGTAATGTCGAATTTTTACATACACTGTGACACACAGACTAATTTTTTCCCAAGGAAAAATATTTTGGAATTTGAAATGACAGAATTAAAATGAATATGTTCTGATATCAAAATGGCAAAGACAGTTAAGGTATGAATAGAAGATGCCAGCTATAACAGCTACAGAGGCCATTAAAGAACCTGGTTACATGAACATGGCTTCAGCTCTTTTCCAGAAACTGGCACATCAGACCTGACTTTCACTCTCTGTTCCTTCAGTTCCAGTGTACATTTTCTACTGCAAATATGTCTTCCCTGAGAATTCATAATATTTTTACTAACTGAACACCTGCAATGACTCTGCAAAAGCACATTTCCCAAAAGAGATGGGAAAACTGATGAATTATGAAATTTAGAAAAAAATAACCTTCGAATAAGAGCATTCAAAATTGCTAAGCACCTCTCAGAAAGTTGGGCTTTTCATGTTTTTCAGTTAGTGAGAATTACAATCAATGTTCTAAACAGGTTGGCGACTAACTCTGGATAGAAAAGAAGTAAAAGAACAACAACACTACTGTTTCAGTTTTCAGGAACATTCCCATGAAAGGAGGTCTGGAAGAAGTGAGCCAGGCCAGGAGATGTAAGTGTGGAGTGAGATGTCATCCTCCTCATGATATTTCCACAAACACACAGTGACTTCCCTGTGGTCCTCAGCCTCTAAACACTTATGGCTGCTGGAGGCACCACCAAAGATGACCAACAAGCTAAGAACAGAGAGGCCCATAGGCTCTTGGGAAAGAGTTTTACTCTTTGTAAAGTAAATAACACCATAGATATATCTCAGAACACACAACCTAAAGACAAGACCAGGAGAAAGTCTGTATAAAGAGAAAAAGATTCCAGGGAGAGAGCTACAACTGAAAATGGTCACATCATTTCCCTTGACCTTCTCTGTATCCATAGTAGGGACAGAATTCTTGTTCCTCACAGAAGCTGCACAAGGTTCTGCATGTGATAGAGGCCAAAGAAGGGATGGAGGTTTATTCTGACTTGCATAGACTGGGTGGAAAAAAACAAAAAAAAAAACCTCTGTGCCTTCCTCCATCTTCCTACAATCAGGTCCCTTCACAGAAACAGAGGGTTTTCCACATGGCCCAGGTGGCTCCTTGGGACTCAGGGGAGCATTGAGGAAGGCACTAGAAGGCTTTGGTTGGATATTTGATAATCAACCAACTGTGGACAGGTCAGGGCTCAATTCATTGGAAATTAACATGAAGAGAAGGGTTTCCTAATACACATCATGGGAAATGACAATTTATCAGATTAAAAATGAAAATAAGAATGGTTTAGTCAGGATAATGTCAGTAAACATCAGCATGAACAGCACACTGTCCTTTTCTACAAGGCATGGGTGGGGTGTTTGAAGTGGTTTACTGTCTACATCGTCTGCCTTATGTATATGACAAGGGATTATGTGAGGATTCATGAACAGAAATTGCCTTGAAGAGACTAATACTATAGTAATGAGGTAGGGAAAGGTTAATTCCATGTGGAATGACTTGCAAAGTTTTAGAGTTACACTAATAAAATAACATTAGAGGAGTGAAATTTCACAAGGATTTACTTTACTAATGGAGTACTATAGTTCAGAATACAAAAAAAACCAAACATCTTTTAAAGAATAAAGGGACCTCCAAACAGAGGTAAATAAATGTCCACTTTCTTTACAGAAAGCGTATTTTCTATGGAGCATTTATCCAAAAGCCAATCAAGAAAGCTCATCAGGACATACAGCCTCCAATTCATGCTGTTGTTCACATTATTCATGTGAAACAAAAGAAACAGCCTTCAACATTGTCTCAAGGTGGAAGGGGGGCTGACCCACATCCGTTCTAGCACCCACTCTCCAGTTAACTGTAACTGGGAGGTTGTAGGGGGGCCCACAGTCATTGGAGGGGCGTGAGCTACACCACTCACAAGGGACAGACCCAAAGAGCCCTGCTGGCTGGCGCATCTGAGGGAAACAGTGTCCTGTCACCACTGTGAGACAACTTTGTCCTCTAGTAACCACCTGGGACTGTTTGCAGGAGACCAAACAATTACACCCACGGTAACAAGAAGCCGATTGTGCGGATGTTGCCACAGAAGTTAAACTACTGCATTTCACAATGTGCTCCATACCCCTCCATGGAGGGATCTCCCTGTCAGGTCCTCTTGCCATTGGTTTGTGCCTCCTGAATTCCTCTGGAAGCCTCTGTCTTTGGATGACTTCCAGTCTTGCAGATCGAGATGAATCAGTTTCACTAAGAGTTACCACACACCCAGGCCTCCACTGGACACCGAACAGTTTAGCCTTTTTAAAAAGTCACAGCACCCTTAAAATAAATATGTCAAAGTCCTGTACCTGCACTTCAAGTAGGCCACCTCCCTGCTCTGCTCCACCACCGCCCTCTCCAGATCACGAGCCCCGAGCCGGGAGAGAGAAACACATCCACGTTCAGCTGTGGCAGGATGTGCACAAGAAGAGGAGAGAAAAACATTCTTACCCAGTTGTCCTGAGTCGCCTTCTCACCAAGAGCCATCTGAAAGAGTCAACACATCAATAAAAACCCATGTGGAGAGATTCAGTGGCCCATTATGATCATCTGCATTAGATGCTGAAGCACTCAAGAACTACTGGGCAGAGTGCAGGCTACCTGGTGTCTGAAGGTGAGCTCTGACTGCTGCAGCTGTTCTTGTGTTTCTTTTACTCTTCTCCTGGGCATGAAATGGCTTTCATCAGATGAAGTACCATGTTGAGGGTGATGTTAATTGGCCCAGGTTCCCATTATAAGAACTGAGTTCTCATACACACGATCCAATCATATAAGACACATTTCACATGAGGAGGAGAGTACAGAAAGCTCAAAGCCATCGCTACATCATCTTGGATTTATTATTTAATGCCTGTGGGGCTCCACGTTGACACGGTCTCCTTACCTGTGGTGACAGTTCCCTAATTCTGCAATGAGGATCTTTCATTGTAAAGTTCAAATCTTCTTTTCCTTATATCTTCATCATTATTTCTCATGGTTACAACAAGTGGGTCTCTTAAATGGGATGGTCATACTTGTCAATGTGATTTGTCCTCCACCAAACTGCTTCCTGAGATTCCTAATCATATCCAGCACCTCCAGAAACATGTTCAGGAACCACATTTCCACATAGTCTGGCCATCACCAGGGATCAGGAAATCTTTAGTGCCTTAACTTGTTTAGATTAATATTTTTAACTTAACATCTGGAAAATGTCACATTTCTCCTGAAGTGTCTATATAAATAAATGTCTCCTGAATATTTGTATAGATTTGTGTGCTCCTTGGGTCTAAACACTGTACAAAGTTTCAAAGTAATACAATGGACATCGTGTGAGCTGCTGGTAGGAGCTGAATTCACTTGTAGATCCATAGCTCTTCTGCAGCTAATTTCAGTTTCTCCTCTGCGGCTAAGAGGAGAAGGGGAGCTGCTTCTCCCCTTCCACCTGCTCCCATTCTTTCAGTCCCAGCTTTCTAGAGGGGAAAGAAACATAGATTACCTGGTAGCCCATGTGAAAGTCTGCCTTTCTTCCCTCCCTGAAATCTGAAGGCAGGACTCAAATGTCCCCTCTCCCCTTGCCCATAAATGCACAGATCCACAAATACAACCAGGGGGAAGCATTGACGCACCCCATTAAGGGACTAAACAAACTCAAACTCCAGCATGCTGGCAAGTCTTTGGCAACTCTGAGTTTCTCTTCACAGCTTTCTATTCCTACTCATCAATACATCACATAAATATAAAAAGCCCACATGAGATGCACTAAGTGCCCTCCCAGTCTCAGACTTGTGCTTGTGATGGGGACGGCATAAGCGTATTTCTTTTCAATGTACAAAACCAAGCCTGGCCAACTCATCACAACTAAACACATAAGGATGACGCAAGGGTTCCTGACTTTCTCCCAAGAGCCCTGAACTTTCAATCAAGGCTCGGGCCATGACACTGCCATAGAGACATCTTTCTTGGACATGGTGTCATTAACACTGTACAATGACCTACTGGACATTTCTACACTTCACGAGGGAACTCCTGCCACCTGACTCAAAGACATCAGTTGAGAAGAATGCAAAATACACTGATGGAAAGAAAATGATGTGAATTGCCCACCTTCAGAGTATTGTCTCCTGGAAAAGGAATGAAGGGAAGGGAAAGAGGGAAAGGAAAGAAAACTGAGTTCACAGGTTTCAGTAATGCTGGCACCCCTGATCTCCTACCAGACATAAACTCCCATATCATCTGCAGCAAGATACCATCACAGTACACCTGAATTCTCCTCCCAATATTTCCTACCCAATGTCTAGAGTTCAACCAAAAATATACGTACATATGGCAGTCATGTTGCCACGATGGGGCTAAAAGGTAAAGGACAATGAAAATGAACCCTGAGGTTTCCACAAAGTGAAGGAAGGTGCAGATCACAGAAATCAAGGCAGAAGGGAGAAACACAATTCTTTACTGATTACTATGGTAAAAGTATGGTTGGTGTTAAATGTGCTCAAAGAAAGAAAATTATCCCCACTGTCTGACACATTCGTTCTTACAACAGTGTTTGTAACAATTAACTCCTGAAAGTCTTACTCTTCTGTGAGCTTCTCTCTTTGTCCACACATTCCAACACGAACGTCTACATTCTTCTTCAGCGTGTCCCATTTGGCGTCTTTTGCCCCTTTCCCACACCTAAGTGCATCACAGTTGTCCCCCAGTTCCCTTTTGCTGCCTATCAAGCATAAAACAGTTTACTGAGTGTGCACACCTGTTCCCACGAGTGTGGCCATGAGGGGGGAGAGGAGAAAGGACAAGATTCCCAAGGCAGGAAGCCACTTTTTACCTTCCCGGAGCAAACTCACTCTACCAAGTGTGGTTTTCTCCCCCCAGTGCAACACCTTTTCCACGTTACATTTATTAGACGTCAAGACTCTCTGCATCGAATCCTTGATGCGTGCAGTATCTCCTGACTTTAAGACAGATTTGAGGAAGGTGGAATGACTATAGAAGAATGTACAGTATAGCGAATGTACTTACCAATACTAAAATGTACACTTAAATGTTTATGATGGGAAAGATTCTAATGCATGTATTTTACCACAGTTAAAGAAGAGAAACTTAAAAAGAAAGTAATGATGTTCAGTTCTCTGATTTATATAACATTTGATAGTAAATTTTGTTACCTGATTCTTTTGGATCTTAAGCTGAGCATTTTCTTTCTGCAGAGGCTGTTCTTCAGACTTTGATTTCACTTCGCTGGTATGAACTTCATTAAGGGAGAAGTGAACCTGAGAAAAACATTCTCTCTAGTGACTTCTTCCCAAGAAGAAGATCACTCAGTAGATAACATATAAATCGAATATTCTAAGACATAAAAGATTTGTTTTTCTTTAAAGCTAAAGTGTACAGTGGAAATCCTGCAGGAAATAGAGGGAATTTACTTCTGAAACTTCTGAAGTGTTTACTAAAATAGCACTTTTCAAGTTCTTTGTAGATTTTTCCTTTCCCTGATTTGCAAGTAAGATAGAAACAAAACGTGTACTAGGCTTTCCAAACAAACACTGGACAACGTGTCACAAAGAAGCATTGTCAATAGAACACACCCCATAGTCAGTCCCTGTATCATTAAAAACAGTCGATCCAGTTTGGGCCAAAGAGAAAAGCCAGACACATAAAGAAATGAAGGATGAAGATAACGGTGGAAGGTGTAAATGTTTCAGAGCAACTATCTTGGTTTCCAGACAATGGAACTGTGACTGGATGACAATGAAAAAGTGAAAACAGTGTAAAATCTTTCAAGCCAAAAAGCTCCAATGAATGATTTTTCGTTATGGAAGAGAAATATTGTCACCAGATTCACTTTCAAAATTTTCTGAATTAAGAGGAACAGAACTATTCAACATGGCGAAGAAACCTCTAGTGTTCTCTCCTGGCAGCACTGAATGATATAAAAATTAACGCAGGGTTATGAAAACAAATTCTGTCTCACTCCTAAATAAAAGAGGTACTATGGTATTACTGCTTGAAACAGCAGTAGACAGCATGGAAGGCTAAGGGGCTCAATTCACCCAATGACCAAAAGGGTGCAAACATCAAATTATGGTAACTCAGGAAGCCCTGATTCTTGACATTCTGATTTCTCTCATATTGCAACGAAGCGTGCACACTTGGAATTATGTCATTAAAAAATTCATTAGTGACCTCAAGCATCTCACTGTTATTCTTCAACAAAAAACATAGTTATCAGGAATACTTTACTCATTACATTTAGTTCCATTTTTAAAGAACAAAGAAGGGATTTTAATACTCTATTTTATTTTTTGAGAGAGAGACAGAGCAAGTGAGCAGGGGAAGGGCAGAGAGAGACAGAGGGAGAGAATCCCAAGCAGGCTCCCCACCGTCAGCACGAAGCCCGATGCAGGGCTCAAACTCATGAACCATGAGACCATGACCTGAGCTGAAACCAAGAGTTGGATGTTTAACTGACTGAGCCACCCAGGCACCCCAGAACAAAGAAGAGATTTCTTTTTAATATGAAATTTATTGTCAAATTGGTTTCCACACAACACCCAGTGCTCATCCCAAAAGGTGCCCTCCTCAATACCCATCACCTACCCACCCCTACCTCCCACCCCCCATCAACCCTCAGTTTGTTCTCAGTTTTTAAGAGTCTCTTATGTTTTGGCTCCCTCCCTATTTTTTTTCCCTTCCCCACCCCCCATGGTCTTCCATTAAGTTTCTCAGGATCCACACAAGAGTGAAACATACAGTATCTGTCTTTCTCTGTATGACTTATTTCACTTAGCATAACACTCTCCAGTTTCATCCACGTTGCTACAAAAGGCCATACTTCATTCTTTCTCATTGCCACCTAGTATTCCATTGTGTATATAAACAACCATTTCTTTATCCATTCATCAATTGATGGACATTTAGGCTGTTTCCATAATTTGGCTATTGTTGAAAGTGCTGCTATAAACATTGGGGTAGAAGTGTCCCTATACATCAGCACTCCTGTATCCCTTGGGTAAATTCTTAACAGTGCTATTGCTGGGTTACAGTGGAGATCTATTTTTAATTTTTTGAGCAACCTCCACACTGTTTTCCAGAGCGGCTGCACCAGTTTGCATTCCCACCAACAGTGCAAGAGGGTTCCCATTTCTCCACATCCTCTCCAGCATCTATAGTCTCCTGATTTGTTCATTTTAGCCACTCTGACTGGCGTGAGGTGGTATCTGAGTGTGGTTTTGATTTGTATCTCCCTGATGAGGAGCGACATTGAGCATCTTTTCATGTGCCTGTTGGCCATCTGGATGTCTTCTTTAGAGAAGTGTCTATTCATGTTTTCTGCCCATTTCTTCACTGGATTATTTGTTTTTCGGGTGTGGAGTTTGGTGAGCTCTTTATAGATTTTGGATACTAGCCCTTTGTCTGATATGTCATTTGCAAATATCTTTTCCCATTCCATTGGTTGCCTTTTAGTTTTGGTTGTTTCTTTTGCAGTGCAGAAGGTTTTTATCTTCATGAGGTCCCAATAGTTCATTTTTGGCTTTTAAATCCCTGGCCTTTGGAGATGTGTCAAGTAAGAAATTACTGCAGCTGAGGTCAGAGAGATTTTTCCCTGCTTTCTCCTTTAGGGTTTGGATGGTTTCCTGTCTCACATTCAGGTCCTTTATCCATTTTGAGTTTATTTTTGTGAATGATGTAAGAACATGGTCTAGTTTCATTCTTCTGCATGTTGCTGTCCAGTTCTCCCAGCACCATTTGTTAAAGACACTGTCTTTTTTCCATTGGATATTCTTTCCTGCTTTGTCAAAGATTAGTTTCCCATACTTTTGTGGGTTCAATTCTGGAGTCTCTATTCTATTCCATTGGTCTATGTGTCTGGTTTTGTACCAATACTATGCTGTCTTGATGATTACAGCTTTGTAGTAGAAGCTAAAGTCTGGGATTGTGATGCCTCCCACTTTGGTCTTCTTCTTCAATATTGCATTGGCTATTTGGGGTCTTTTCTGGTTCCATACAAATTTTAGGATTGCTTGTTCTAGCTTCGAGAAGTATGCTGGTGCAATTTTGATTGGGATTGCATTGAATGTGTAGATTGCTTTGGGTAGTATTGAGATTTTAACAATATTTATTCTTCCAATCCATGAACATGGAATGTTTTTCCATTTCTATCTTCTTCAACTTCCTTCATAAGCTTTCTATGGTTTTCAGCATACAGACCTTTTACCTCGATGTTTAGTTTTATTCCTAGGTATTTTATGATTCTTGGTGCAATTATGAATGGGATCAGTTTCTTTATTTGTCTTTCTGTTGTTTCATTATTAGTGTATAAGAGCGCAACTGGTTTCTGTACATTGATTTTGTATCCTGCGACTTTGCTGAATTCATGTATCAGTTCTAGTAGACTTTTGGTGGAGTCTATCAGGTTTTCCATGTATAATAAAATGTCATCTGCTAAAAGTGAAAGCTTGACTTCATCTTTGCCAATTTTGATGCCTTTGATTTCCTTTTGTTGTCTGATTGCTGATGCTAGCACTTCCAACACTATGTTAAACAACAGCGGTGAGAGTGGACGTCACTGTCGTGTTCCTCATCTCAGGGGGAAAGTTCTTAATTTTTCCCCATTAAGGATGATATTAGCTGTGGGCTTTTCATAAATGGCTTTTATGATGTTTAAGTATGTTTCTTCTAACCTGACTTTCATAAGGGTTTTTATTAAGAAAGGATGCTGAATTTTGTCAAATGCTTTTTCTACATCGATTGACAGGATCATGTGGTTCTTTTCTTTTATTAATCTGCTGTATCACACTGATTGATTTGCAAATGTTGAACCAGCCCCGTAGCCCAGGAATGAATCCCACTTGATCATGGTGAATAATTCTTTTTATATGCTGTTGAATTCAATTTGCTAGTATCTTATTGAGAATTTTTGCATCCATATTCATCAGGGATACTGGCCTGTAGTTCTCTTTTTTTGCTGGCTCTCTGTCTGGTTTAGGAATCTAAGTAATGCTGGCTTCATAGGATGAGTCTGGAAGTTTTCCTTCCCTTTCTATTTTTTGGAACAGCTTGAGAAGGATAGGTGTTATTTCTGCTTTAAATGTCTGGTAGAATTCCCCTGGGAAGCCATTTGGTCCTGGACTCTTATTTGTTGGGAGATTTTTGATAACTGATTCAATTTCTTCACTGGTTATGGGTCTGTTCAAGTTTTCTATTTCTTTCTGAGTTTTGAAAGTATGTGGGTGCTTAGGAATTTGTTCATTTCTTCCAGGTTGTCCAGTTTGTTGGCATATAATTTTTCATACTATTCCCTGATAATTGTTTGTATCTCTGAGGGATTGGTTGTAATAATTCCATTTTCATTCATGATTTTATCTATTTGGGCCATCTCCCTTTTCTTTTTGAGAAACCTGGCTAGAGGTTTCTCAATTTTGTTTATTTTTTCAAAAAACCAACTCTTGGTTTCATTGATCTGCTCTACAGTGTTTTTAGATTCTATATTGTTTATTTCTGCTCTGATCTTTATTATTTCTCTTCTTCTGCTCAGTTTGGGGTGTCTTTGCTGTTTTGCTTCTAGTTCCTTTAGGTGTGCTGTTACATTTTGTATTGGGGATTTTTCTTGTTTCTTGAGATTGGCCTGGATTGCAATGTATTTTCCTCTCAGGACTGCCTTTGCTGCATCCCAAAGCATTTGGATTGTTGTATTTTCATTTTAATTTGCTTGCATATATTTTTTAATTTCTTCTCTAATTGCCTGGTTTACCCATTCATTCTTCATTAGGTTGTTCTTTAACCTCCACGCTTTTGGAGGTTTTCCAGACTTTTTCCTGTGATTGATTTCAAGTTTCATAGCATTGTAGTCTGAAAGTGTGCATGGTATGATCTTAATTCTTTTACACTTATGAAGGCCTGTTGTGTGACCCAATATGTGATCTATCTTGGAGAATGTTTCATGTGCACTCAAGAAGAAAGTATATTCTGTTGCTTTGGGATGCAGAGTTCTAAATATATCTGTCAAGTCCACCTGATCCTATGTATCATTCAGGGCCCTTGTTTCTTTATTGATCCTGTGTCTAGATGATCTATCCATTGTTGTCAGTGGAGTATTAAAGTCCCCTGCAATTACCACATTCTTATCAATAAGATTGCTTATGTTTGTGAGTAATTGTTTTATATATTTGGGGGTTCCCGTATTTGGCACATAGACATTTATAATTGTTAGCTCTTCCTGATGGGTAAACCCTGTAATTATTATATAATGCCCTTCTTTATCTCTTGTTACAGCCTTTAATTTAAAGTCTAGTTTGTCTGATATAAGTATGGCTACTCCAGCTTTCTTTTGACTTCCAGTGGCATGATAAATAGTTCTCCATCCCCTCACTTTAAATCTGAAGGTGTCCTCAGGTCTAAAATGAGTCTCTTGTGGACAGCAGATAGGTGGGTCTTGTTTTTTTATCCATTCTGACACCCTCTGTCTTTTGGTTGGAGCATTTAGTCCATTTACATTCAGTGTTATTATGGAAAGATATTGGTTTAGAGTTATTGTGACGTGTGTAGGTTTCATGCTTGTAGTGATGTCTCTTGTACTTTGTGGTCCTTGCAACATTTCACTCACAGAGTCCCCCTTAGGATCTCTTATAGGACTGGTTTAGTGGTGATTAATTTCTTAAGTTTTTGTTTGTTTGGGAAGACCTTTATCTCTCCTTCTATTCTGAAAGCCAGACTTGCTGGATAAAGGATTCTTGGCTGCATATTTTTTTCTGTTCATCACATTGAAGATTTCCTGCCATTCCTTTCTGGCCTGGCAGACTTCTTTTAAATTAATAACCAATGCACCATTTACTTGCAGTTCTTTTTTGTCAAGTCCAATAGCCATAATAAGGTCCAGAACCACAAATTATTTCAGAGTTTCAGACAAAGCAAAGTAAAATCTTTGGACTAAAAGATGCCTCTGGCTCACCAGAAACACCAGAGAAATGTCTTGTACAGTTGGCTATTTCCTGAATTGACAAACAGTTCTATCAAATCAGGTCCCATGATTTTTCCCACATCACCAACAACAAACGTTTTCAAATCAGAAAGGAACTGGGAGATGGCTAGAGAAAACACACAAGCAACAAAAGAAATGAAAACAAACATTTCCAGAAAGTGCAAATGTGATTCCTTGACCAGAGTCCTTCCCTGAAGACATTATAAAATTAGAGCAGGTACTTGAGACGTTATAGAGAGATCTGAACAAAGGAAATGGAATCATAGGAAGTATGTTCTCAGACCACAAATGACTCAAACTAGACATCAAGAACAAAAAGTTCTTAGTTGGACCATGACAAAAAAATGAGATTAAACAACAACCTTCTCAAAAAGACATGGATTCGAGGGGAGTTAGGTGGGGAGATGGCAGAAATAGGTGAAGTAGATCAAGAGTACACTTGTGATGAGCACGAGAAATGCATGAAATCACTGAATCATGGAACACCTGAAACTGATATTGCACTGTATGTTATAGTTGATTTTTTTTAAAAAGTCCATATAGGTCAAAGAAGACTTTTCTACAGAAATTTTAGCATATTTCAATCTACATGATAATGAAAATTGAACATATTAGAGGGAAATTTGTAATACTGAGTGCATATAAAAGTTCCAGTGACTATAAAATTTTCTGCTTACTTATGATTACAAGTCTATCTATAAGGTACTTGGTATATTCACAGCAAAAAAAGTTCTCCAGATGTAAATTAGACAAACACTAGTTCCCATAGAGGCAATAATAATGTTATGTTTCCACAGAATTTCAAACACATCAGAGCCAAAAGGGAAATGGTCAGGCAAAATATGGACAGGCTGAATTAATATTGGAGATGATGAAGAATCTTAAAGATGTTTACAATCTATCTGTCACAAAGAGTCATCTTTATAAACCATCTACCAGCCTCCAGGAGGTTATAAGCACACCTCTCAAATATCTCCTCATGGAAGAGCGAGAGGACGGATGGCTTATAAAGGAGCAAGAACAAACTTGTGGGGGTGATGACTGTGTTTGCTACCTTACTGTGGTCATGGTTTCATTGCTGCTTACATATGTCAAATATCAGCATACTGTGTTCTTTAAAAAGGTTTTGTTATTCTATACAAATTATATGACACTGAAGCTGCAGGAAAGATGTAATAGGCAACACTGAGAAATTTTATTTTGCTGACAAACATATTGCTTTGTTCGTTTGTTTTATTAATTTTTTTAAATCTTTATTTATTTTTGAGAGAGAGAGAGAGAGAGACAGAGGGAGACACAGAATCCAAAGCAGGCTCCAGGCTCAAACCGCCAGCACAGAGCCCGATGCGGGGCTCCAACCCACAAACCGTGAGATCATGACCTGAGCTGAAGTCAGACGCTCAACCAACTGAGCCACCCAGGTGCCCTGCAGCTGTCTTTCAATAGTAAGAATTTGTAAGCCAATGTAAAATAGAAAAATTAAGAAAATGCAAATTTATAGTAGATAAGAAGTCAATGATTTCTAGTGTACATTCACGAAGTACCTGGATAAAATCCTTTGGACTATCTCCAGACTATGCCCAAAATTCATGGAAGAATGGAAGGAAGTAAAAACACAAAATGTACTAGAGATACAAATGAGATTGTTCTATAGAAAGATGTTTACAGATAACGGATATATCTGAGAGAAACGGGCAACTGCTATTATAATAATATGGGATTATTCTTCCAAAAAAATAAATTATACATGATGGTTCACTTTTTGATGTTTTAATGTTCACTTTGATTCTGGATCACAGCTCAAAATGTCAGATTTCTGAGGCACATAAAGATGTGCATAATCAGGCGACCTTGTATATTTTGATAATATCTGTGGGATTTTAAGTTACCTGAACACACGTCTCCAAATAGCCTATGAAAGGAATTCATGTTTCTCTTTCATGGTATTGTGCCAAAAGCAATCAATAGCAACTCTGAAAACTGATCTCTAAAAGAATACAAAATTCCTGAATATGGTCACCAAAACAACAGAACACATTTCATTCTACAAAAACTGGTCTTAGAAGCATTTTAGGAGTAAAACATTCACAATGCAATTCACACTAATTCACATACCAAGCTTAATTTTGTGCAAATGAACCTGTCTAGAAAGTAGCCTCTGAAATCTATAACATTTTCATCTTCAGCTCTGAGATAAGGTCACAAAAATGTGTAATGGTGGGAAATATACACTGTCTTTGACTAGCCACTGTCTAAAAGAAAGCAGTAGCTTTCAGCACAGTGGTTGTTCATGGGGTTCAAATGCACCAAAGACACAGGCCATCTTGTCACAAAGGTAAAACACCTTCAGCTGTGGGCACTCTTGGTGCATCTGGCAGCTGTCTGGCTGCTGATATCAGTAATTGATGCTGAACTAGATTAGATCCAATGGGGCCAATAACACTAGGTTCTCACAGTCAATGGCCATGAGTATGCAGAGGTGGCAAATGCAAGACAAGTTAGCTAATGGAAGAATTCAGAGATGAGGTATGGCGAGAGAACTGAACCAATCTGTGACAGGCAGCCTAGGTAGAGGGGGGAAATTCTGATAAAGACAATCAAGAATTTTCCTCCTTCATAGTCTCAAAAGAAATAAAGTCGTTTCTATTCAGATTGGAGGTTTCCGTGTGGAATGATTCTGCCTCAATGCAAGGGTTATTCCTGACTACTGGGACTTTTCAGATCCCACTCTAAGGATCTGGTACATGCCAATCTAAAGAAATCTACTTATCTCTATGGTGTCCCTGTCTGTCTGCCTCTCTCACTCTCCTAGGGGTACAAGTTTTGCTTTTCAATGATAGAGTGAAACACTGGGAACTGGGAACCAGGTATTTCATTATATTTGGACCATCCTAAGGACATTCAGAACCCTTCTTGCTTTGAGGAAATCAACACTCTGCACATACTTAGCTAAAGAAGGGACAACAATTCTTTCACTTCCTGATCATGTCGCTCCTCGTGACTTTCCCATCGTAAATGTCCAAGCAAGATGCAGCCACTTAGTTTCTGCTGGGCTTATGAGGCTCCCATCAACACAGTTGGACACAGAGTCCCTGGGGACAGCCTCCAAGACCAGAGGCAAAGGGATGACTCAGAAGTTGCTAAAAGCCCACAAAGCAGGAAGCACAGAGCCCAAAGACATTTCACTTTTTAACACTCTAGTGCCAACACCAATGCTCCAGTTACCACTGTTCCCAAAGCTACCAAACTTCACAAATATGAACAACGTGCTGATAGGAAAATGAACTACATAGAACATGGACCCTAAGCTCACAAAGCGTGAAGCAGGATCTTAACAGGGCTTCCAGGAGCCAGTCTAATACCCATAGTTCCTATTAAATAAGAGTTCTTGACATTTTTAAAGCAACTTTAATGAAATAATTCACACATCATAGAAACACCTATTTCAGTCAGTCAGCTCAATAGCTTTTAGTATCTTCGCAAATCCTTCCTTCTTGACACTATAAACCTACTATAATCGGGTTTACATCCTGTCACCACTGCTCTTTTTGGACCAAGCAGCACAGACAGGACCCAGAACGTGATGTGGACAGCTGTGACCACAACCACTTCAGGCTGGTGGAGAAAACTGCCCTGTGGTCCTCAGTCTTCAGGAAGAAATGAAGTTCTTCTGAAGTTCCCATCAAAAGCCCCATGGAAAAGCTGTTGTGTAACCACAGTGTGAAAGAAGCCAATAGGAAGGAAGAATCCACCGATGGCCCATGTTTACTCACATTTGTGTTTGGGTAACCGGGACACCCAAGCACAATGAGCCAGAAAAACAGCCTCTGCACCTTCCTGTCCTGGTCCTTTAAGGGGACTCTAGGGTTCCAGGCAGGAGGTGGAGACAGGGGGTTAGCAAGGGAGGAGTGGGGGGGGTGGGAAAGGGAGAGGGGTGGTAATTGGGGATGGGGGAGGAGTATAAAAAGGGGATGGGGTTAGGGATTTGTCAGGAGAAGATGGGGGTCAGAGACAGTACCAGGATCAGATCAAGTACGGGGGGTGGGGGGGAGGGTTCACACAGGCTAGTAGGTCAGCAGGTCAGTAAATCACTAGGTGAGCAGGACACAAACAGCAGGTTAAGTGGACTCTCAGGAGCAGATGGAGCAGAGGAAGATCCTTCTTCTTCCAAGTCCTCACCTGTCTGGGTGTTGCCTTAGCAACCCAGAGCCTTGATACTCTCTCTTGACCAATCAGCTGCCCTCACCCCTGGTAGAGTAATATGGACACCCCACGTGATCTCATTTTAAAAAGCCACTTCCCACCTGGTGCACCACCACGTGCCATCCCAACGACAGTTCCTCTCTGGAAACTTGGCTGACCTTCTGGTTTCTGGGCCCTCCCAACCCAGCTCCCCGTCACCTCTTCTGAGTGCTCTCTGCGTCCTTTCTGAACTATCTCCCATGGGCAATAGCTGAACAATCGAGAAAGCAAAGGAGGACACAACTGCAAGAACAATCAAATACGCAAGCAGACAGGAAAGTTTAACCCTCTCTCAGTAAGTCAAAGCAGATAGAGCATCCATAAGGTAGTCATCTTGATAGCAAACCATCTGAATCCCACAGCAATATCCATATATGTGTCCACATGGACATAACACTGTAGAGGACACATTCACTTTAGGCACAGAGGATACAGTTACAAACATTCACCCTATTTATTACAGCCATAAGGGAAATTTCAAAGGAATGAAATGATTTCAGAGAAAGGAAATCACACAAAGCATGTTTTGGTAATAGAATGTGCTAGAAATCACTAATAATGAGGTAACTAGAAACTCCCATATGTTTAGAAATTGAGAAGTTCCTCTAGAAGTAGAATATGAGTCAAGAAATCCCAAAGAAAAAGAGCTATATTTGAACTGAATGATAGGTGCACGATAAAATTGTAATAAAAAATGTCTCCTGGCCTGGAATATCCTGGAATATTGGTGTAAGAAGATTGGTCCCCAAATCATCTCTAGTTGACCTAGACATTTTAACACCACAAACAGTGGTAGATCTGTCACTTATCTGTGTGACCCTCCTACCTATTGGCATGGGCTGTACATTATGAACCATGGGGGGGGGGGGGTGGCTTGTGAGGAGAAATCCAGCTGGCTCACAAGGGATCTCCTGCAATCTCCAGGAATGAGAGCATTGTAAGAGAAATAGTTCATCAGCTTCTCTCCTGGGGGAACTGGGACAATACCCAGATTGTTGGCAGTACCAGGTGTGCTGGGCGAGGAGGGCCAAGCAGGTGGGCATAGGCCAGGGACCCAGGTGACTAGACAAACCTACTGTGATCACCTGTCCTGGGCTCTGTCCTGAGCTGAGCTTCCTAAATAGTTTCTCTACACGATTGACTCAGTGATTCCCCAACTGAAAATCATTGCTCTAAATCCCCTCACTTTTATTTTTATGTAAATTTATTGTAACAGGAACCACTCTGCCACTGCTAAAATAGCAAAGCAAGGGCTCCAACCTAAATATAAAGAAACCATACAAAACAACGAAAACCAAAACAAAGCAGGAGTGAAAAACCAATAGTGTTACATTCCCTTTAGATCCTGCTG
The DNA here is from genome assembly GCF_046562875.1 of Panthera onca. Taxonomy (NCBI): domain Eukaryota; kingdom Metazoa; phylum Chordata; class Mammalia; order Carnivora; family Felidae; genus Panthera; species Panthera onca. The sequence continues at coordinate 110,570,915 of NC_138348.1, forward strand.
CCTGCCTAAAGAGCCCCAGTGTTGGGCTGTCCTGGTGGTACAAGGAGAGGCCAGCTACAGAGGGGGTGGAGTCTGACTGGCCCAAAAGTGAACGGGAGACAGGCCCTGACTATAAGGGGGCCTAGGGAATTCCATGAAGGGTGGCCAGGATCACCCTGATTATAACTGGAGCAGGAACCAGGGAAAGAGGAGGCAGTGAACAGAGTTTGGGGGGCCTTGAACAAGTGAGATCATTCATGGAGGTGAGAAAGTGTCCCCAAGGCCAATGTCAGCCTCCCATCTGGGGAGTCCTTCGTGGCCCCTGGGGGCAGGGCCAGGAGCATGGAGTTTGAGATCCAGTGTGCTGCTTAACAGCTGTGTGAGCCTGGGCTGGTTTCCTACAGTAAAATGGGAGTGTCCATGCCTGTGTCCAGAACTGTGCTGAGGACAAGAGGAAGCCACGTGCTGAGCACTAGTGGATATCAGTGTCACCACCTCCCTGGGGCATGAGTCTTCCCAGTCTGGTGCCTTAAAAGTTGCACAGCTGTTAAAGGCAACAAAGGTGAAAACCTCAGTTCCCTCCAGTTTCAGGCCTGTGCCAAGCCTTTGCCTTTGCAGACATCACCTCAGGACCCAGCGGCAGTACCGTCTCTAACCCCTTGCACAGATGGGGAACCAGGCTCAGAGCCCTCAAGGGGAAGGCTGGACCCAGGCTGAGAAAAGGCTCACTGCTGACTTGGGTCTGGGAGGGGATGTTGGAAGAGTGGGAAGCAGGGGCCTGGGGACTCCAGAGGGAGCAGGGACCACAAAGATGCTTGGCCCCATAGCCCCGCTTTGTTCCAGGTCAGCCTGTACAGAAGCTGAGGCCAAACGAGACAGCAAGGTCACAGCCTTGCTCCTGCACCTCAGGTTGCTGGTCATTCATCTCTGTGGTGATGACAGTGCTGTCATATGCTAGTCCTGATGATGCCATTAGTGCCATTATTGCTGTGGGAGCAGGCACAGCCCACTTTGACACACCCCAAGGATCCTGGAGAGACTCGCCTGTCTCCCTCACCTGACCCGGTCCCATGCAACACCCCCACTCTAAGTATACCCTGTCTCTGCCCTGTGCCCCTGTCCCTGTGGCCACCCTATCCTGGCCACTCTCTGGAATCCAGGCCTGGGCACAACCCTCCATAAGGCAATGACATGGGACACATGCCCAGCACAGGGTTGGAACCAGGAAAACACCCCCTTCCATGACAACTTAAATGGGAAAGGTCATGCCGGGGTCTGTGCACCCCTTCTGCTTGTAGTGGCCTCCACTGGAGTGCCAGAGCCGTCCTGGAGTGTGTGTGTGCGCATGCCCTTGCACATGGGTGTGTAATCTGCATCATGCACCTGTGAGTTGGAGTTCTGTGTCTGTGGTTATATTGACTGTGGACATGAATTGCCTGTTATTTGGCCGTTTTCATGTTTTCTGATGAGGTTTTGGGGTGACAGTGGGGTTCGTGGGGAAAGGATTTTTGAAGTCATCTTTGGTGCAAAAACGTGATTTCATTAAAGCACAGGGACAGGACCAGTGGCCCTGGCTGAAGAGCTGCCCAAGCACCATGAGGAGAGACTAGTTATATACTATGGAGCTGGGGGGAGGGAAGTTTCCAGTGAGACTTTCATATGCTAAATAAGACTCCCAGGATACTGGAGGCCTAGCTTTTGTAGAACTAGGGTTGTTTGCCCTCTAGCAAAGCATTAGCATTAAGACACAGGGAGTTCCTGGAGAAATGTTTCACTCTGTTGGCCTCAAGAATCTGTCAATGGGCTGCAGGTTATAAGGAAATTTAGTCCTATCTGCCATTTCCTTCTGCCTTAGTTTCCTACATCACTATGGAGGGATGTTGCTGGGGTTCTAGGAAACCAAGTCCATAGGTTTCTGGAGATTACCATTGCCTTTTTCTCGTGATTTACTAAGGTATTTGTAAATAGATGGAGACAGGCCCTGCAGGACTATGATCTCTGTTAACCATTTGTTTTTCTTTTCTTTTCCTTTGTTCTTGGGCAGCCAGGAGTGCCCAAGGGATATCACACATATCCCACCTGGGGGTGGGGGCGGGGGGTTTAGGCCTGGCAGCTTGCCTTATGCTCCCTCATCACTTTCCTCTTGTGTTTATCTGTATGCATGTGTATCTGTGTCTGTGTCTCTGAATGAGCATATATCTGCTGTGCAAATCTCTGTGTCTGTGACTGTATTATCTGTATCTCTCAGGTACACGCGTCCCTGTGAGAGTATCCGTGTGTATCTGTGTTTCATGTCTGTGTATTGGTTGTATGTGTGAATTTGCTGTCACTTTGGGTGTTTCTGACCACAACTGTGTGTGTGTTTTCTGTGTGCCCAGTGTGTATAGGGTTTGCTTCATGGGAGTGTTGCACATGTCCCTGAGGATTATCCTACCCGTTTTATGGAGCTAAAAACTGTTCAAGGTCACCTGGTGCATCACTGCAGGGACTGAGATACAAACCTGAGAGTTCAGCCTCGTTCCTCACCCTTTGCTGTAAGCAGAGTCTGAAACTCAAGAAAGCTACAGGAAAGGGAATGTTTGAGGTAAAGAAAGGCCCTCCAAACCTGATTTGCCTTTTTCACTTCTAAACAGGTTCTTCATCATGAGCTTCAGGGGGTCCCTGGACCCAGCGGGTGTTGAGTGGAAATTTTGTCTGTGCATTTTTCTGGAACAAGAAGCCATAGGTTTCACCAGTTTCTCTAAGGAGTCCCCCCCAGAATTCCATGTTATTCAGGCTTTCAAGAGAGTAGCAAAGTAGGTTATCAGGACAGCTACCAAGAACTTGGTCAGCACTACTATCTGCATAACCCCTGGGCTTCTCCGGAGTGCTGAAATTCCTGAAAACCCAGCCCAAAAACCAAGGATGCTTTTCCCCAAGGCAGTCCTTCCCAGGGCATGCAATGGAGATGAGAATTCTTAAGAGGCCTCCATATCCTGGAAAAGCAGTCATCAAAGTAGAGTCCACTCACTCTAAGCACCACATAAAATGACTCTGCATAAGGACAGGAAATGTGAGAACTCCTGTGTATGGTCTTTAGTTGTTAAAGTGAGGAATCAGGGGTGCCTGGGTGGCTCAGCTAAGTGACCAGCTCAGCTCATGATCTCGCGGTTCGTGAGTTCGAGCCCCTCATCAGGCTCTGTGCTGATGCCTCGGAGCCTGGAGCCTGCTTCGGATTCTGTCTCCCCCTCTCTCTGCCCCTCCCCTGCTCATGCTCTGTCTCTGTCTCTAAAAAATAAATAAAATGTTTAAAAAAAATTTTTTAAATAAATAAAGTGAGGAATCAATGCAATATGTGGATGGATGCTGGTACCCTCACTTGAGATGCCCACGTCAGACAGGGAGAATCAGGAAGCTCAGACCAAGAACAGTGACTGGCAGTGGCACCCTCACTGGGGTATGTTGCCCATATTACAGCTATGAGCCCCCCAAAAGGAGATAAGCAGATGCATTATCTAGGGTTAGCAAGGCTAACCATCACTAAGCAGGCACATGGCTTAACCACCCCTCCTCACCCCAGCCCTAACAGAACCACAGGCTGAAGAAAATACTGATAGAGGAGGCACAAGAAAACAATTGCGTCGACTCTCCCTTTCTCTTCAACAGCTAGCTTGTCACAAGGCTAAAAACGATGTCCTATTCAGATCAAAGCAAAGTCAGCCAAGAATAATCAAAACTCTCCTGTACAATATTCAAAATATGGACTGTTTATTAATGGTAAGTTTCTTCCTCAACATATATCATGCTTTGACATTAGCTAATGATTCCACGACATCATCATCCTTACAAACAAATTTTAAAATAACATTGACTGCACCTTCAGCTCAGTTTAAAATGTGTTATTATGTATGCTTTATAATGTACCTAATAACTGTTCACTGGTATTATTAGTACAACAAATGTGTATGGATTAGGGTACATACTAAAAAACATGTGAAAATACGTGTCCATAAAGCTTCATAAATAAGACCATGGAAATCACCAACTGTGTGCTGTAAATCAAACAAAATTCCCAAGGATTTGCCATCTCTTTGTGGCACCTAGTTTGGGTGCTTCTCAAACGATGTGCATTCATGCTACCTAGGGGCCTTGATAAAATGCAGATTCTATTTCAATAAGTCTGAGGCAGGGCATAAGATTCTTCTGCTCAAGCTCCCAGGTCATGAAAATGAGGCTGCTCCACAGGACACACTCTGAGTACTAAGTCCCTAAAAGAACTATAATGGTAACTTTTAAGTGTCCACTTTACTGGGCCACAGGGTGCCCAAATATTTGGTCAAAGGTCATTCTGGATGCGTCTGAGAATGTGCGTTTGGATGAAATGAATGTTGACATTCAACAGACTGAGTAGATTGCCCTCCATTGTTCGGGTAGGCCTCGTCTAATCAGTTGAAGGCATGCACAGAACAAAAGGCCGACCCTCTCCTGAGTAAAGGGGAATTTTCCTGTCTGACAGCCTTCAAATCCATATATGTATATATAAATAGAGTTCTCTTTCTCTGGGGAACCCTAACTAATACAAGTACCTTACTAAAGAAACTATACTTTTCCTTGATATCACTTGTCCCAGTTCAGAACAATTAGGTTGAAACACTGCCATTTTTTGTAGTCATAAATGATTGAATATTGGCAATTTCATAAGGTTCAATTTAGTGTCAATTTCCTTCTAGATGTACTTGTGTGTTACCTGTCTTTGGCCATTTGACTGCATTCTTTGAGTGCAGGGATTGTGTCTGTACTGTCACTACTCTCTTATAGCTCTCAAAATAGTGCTAGGTATGCCGTAGGTGCTCAATAAATATCAATTAAATGAATATGTGAATGGGTGAGTGAATGAATGAATGAATGAATGAATGAAAGAGGAGATACTGTTTTTTGTAAACTGGGATGTCAGAACCCAGAATCTCTTTGTGCCAGATACTGTTCTAGGCACTGAGGATACAACAGTAGAAGAGATTCGCGAAGTGTCCCCGCACTCCTTACTGTGGACAGTAACGTAAAGAGACGGATAATCAAGTAGCAAACCAGGAAATTAACAAGTTAATTTTAGGCTGTAATGTGAAATGAAGCAAGTACCACCAAGCGATGGGCTGGCAGGGGCTGGGGTGGGGGGGCAGTGGTAACTGAGCCTGGGTCGTCAGGGACGACTTCTCAGACAAGGTGACACTGGAGCGGAGATCTCAATGGCAAGGGACCCAGCATGTGAGGTCTGATGGAGGATAATTCAATCCAAGCCAACACAACAGCTCCAAGGTAGCAATGAGCTTGACATATTTGAGGAACAAAAAGAGAATACGGCGTTCCTTCACTTTCCAATTACAGCAAGCAAATAAAAGACCCCAACATTCCCAAACAGAGCTGAGAACCTCCTCATCTTGGTTCAAAGCTTCCAGGAGTCCCGAGGTCTAAACCGTGTTCTGACATTTAAACACTTGACTAGGATTCCGGAGCATTTTCTCTTGTACCAGAAGCATCTTTCAGTCTTTCAAGATCTCAAGGGCTGTGGGCAGGAGGTAACTTTCTGGAGTGGTGGTTACGGGCAAAGCTCCTCAAACCACACTTAAACTTAAAACGTGTGCTTTTGATTGTGTAAAGTATATCCCACTGAAGGGGACTGCTAAAATGCAAGGACTCCATTGCCCAAAGAGAAGTAACCTGCCATGAAAAAGGATATAGACAGACTACTCCATGGGCAAGGAGACGTGCCTGCAAGGGTTTCTCCAAGCTGGGGAGCTGGTCAAAGCCAGAGGGTAACCACAGACATGCAGGGAAAAGGGGAAGCAGGAGGAAGAGAGAAAAGGCAAAAGAAGGGAAGACATTTATCGCTTGATGTCACTTCTTTAGAAGGGACTCCAGCTCTTCTGAAGTGTGTTTGAAAAGCACCCAGGACACTGTGCTGTGTAATGTGCCACTTGGATTTCTGATTGTTTGAAGGTGGGCAAAATAATGGCATGTGTTCCCTCCCGGCCTCAAGTGTATGGAGCGTTAACAGGCATTCCTGCCCCCAAGGTCATTTCTCATCAATGCTTCCTCCAAGGGCACTGGCCCTGGCAGGGGCAGATGCAGGAAACACTCCTCGTCTTGGTCTAACAGCGGCTCCTGGAACTGGCCCCCCTGTACGTGTTGCCATTTGCAGAACAGCAAGCACTTCTTTGTGATCTGAGAGCACAGAAGTCCTGCACGTGTCCGCTCAAAGGCCGTGCAGCCTAGTGGTCAAGGACCTGTGCCCTGGCCTCAGACTGTCCAGGTTGGAAGTCTGACTCCTCCATGCCCCAGGGCCTTGTTCATCCTCACGGAAAGAAATCTGTGCCTCTTCAAAGGCACAGGCACACTGTCCTAAGGCCTGCCTCACTGGGGCAGGACCTGACATTAGAGGAGAATTTATACCCAAGCTCACGGCAAAATAGAAGGCTGGACAAGAGTTCTTTAATATCACCCAGGCCAACACTTTGCAAGGCATTCAGGGTGGCCATACCTGGGTCTTCTCTCCTAGTCTGAACCTGTCACCCTCCGCTGCTTAACTCTGAAGGAGTTAGGAGCCTTGACCAATGTCACACAGCTAAAAAGATACAACAGAGCGAGGGCTAGGTACCCCTTTGGCAGGTAAGGGGTAGAAAATTCCAGTAATAAGGGTGATGGCAAAGGGGTAAAAGTTGCTGAGCAGTGACCATCAAGAGGTCCTGTGCTAAGGGCCTCCCAAGCCCAGTCTCAGTGAAACCCTCACACAAGCCTAGGACATAGGGATCACCATGGTCTCATTTTACAGACAAGAACCTAGAACTCAAAGAGGTGAAGTCACTTTCTCAAGGCCACACAACTCTCAAGTGGCCAGGCTGGATGGAAATCTCCGGCCATCTGACTTGAGATCGGCCTGACTGCGTCTCCAGGCACTGCAGGGACCAGCACTAAGGGAACTGGGTGGGGGTGGAGAAGGAGGTGAACCTGAGAGCTTCCTAAAGAGGGAAGTCACCCCTGGGAGGCAACCAACAGCTTCCCTGGGAAAATGCATGTCAGTTGTTGTCGGTTCTACCAATTTCTCAAGAGAAGTCAGAAATTGGGATTTCTATGTGAAATCTCCTTGGTTCTAAGTTGGGTTTAAAACACAATATATAACAGACACTGAAGAAATTTCACAGCCCAGACGCAGTGAGCCTTGACTGGATCTGAGTTTGGAAGCCCAAGCTCCAGAAGACATTTGTGGCACGACCAGGAAAATGTTACCGTGATTGGCTATTTGATGGTATCACAGAGTTTCTGTCCTTCTTGAGTGTGATCCTGGGACTGTGTTGTGTGGGGGAATGTCCTGGTTCTTAGGCGATCCACGCTGAAGGATTTAGGGATCAAGTGCCACGTCTGCAACTTCTTTTCAAATGTTTCCGCCAAGAAACAAAGGAAAAAGAAATGGAGGGAGAAAGGGAGAGAGAAAATGAAAATGCAGAGTGTGTACTAAAGCAGATATGACAAAATACTCATCATTGTGTGGCCTAGATTAGTAACTCTCAATTGGGGGTGATTCTACCCCCGGATGACATGTGGCTACGACTGAGGACTTTTTTTAACTGTCACAATGCACAAAACAGATTCCCACAACCAAGAATGAGCCACCCCAACGGCAGTCGTACCGGGAGTGAAAAACCCTAAAGACATTTTTATCCTTCTTTCAAGTTTTGTCTTTTGTATGTGTAAAATGTTTCAGTTAAAAAAAAAAGAGAGAGAGAGAGAAACTTAAAAATAAAAATAATACATAAATAGGGGTGCCTGGGTGGCTTGGTTGGTTGCGCATCTGACTTCGGCCTAGGTCATGATCTCGCCGTTCCCGGGTTTGAGCCCTGTGTTGGGCTCTGTGCTGACAGCTTAGAGCCTGGAGCCTGTTTCAGATCTGTGTCTCCCCCACCCCCTCTCTCTCTGCCCCTCCCCTGCTCATGCTCTGTCTCTCTCTCTCTCTCTCAAAAATAAACATTAAAAAATTTTTTTAAAAAGAATACATAAATAGCAATACCTTGCAGACCAAACAAAACATGTCAGTGTGGTTGGGTAACCACAGCTGGCCACTGTTTGCAGTCACTTGTTATGATACAGAGGGGCAGGATATAACGCTGCTGTGGCTGGTGAATGAGGGTCTCTGAAGCTCTGCCTGTATCGTGGGCAAGACCCCCGCAGCTCCTGGAATTAGAGACTTTCTCCTGTTTTCAGGTACCAGTTGGCCCAGAAAGGAGCAGCTGACATGCCCAGGACTCTGGGTCTGAAAACTGACATCACAGAGGCCTCTTCTGGGATACCACAAGTGCACGGGGTCACCAGAAGCAGTTGGTGACATGGGGGTGCCTTCCGATGAAATGAGAATGAACCCTTCATCTCAGTGACCGGCACAGCCCAAGACAAAATAAATTAAGAGGCTGTGGCTGAGATGTTAATTTCACCCGGAAGCTCTCAGGTGGCTGGGTATACGCCACCCAGGTACCCCCTGACCTGTGGCTGGGACTTGAAATGAGTAACTGCATACACAGTGCAACATGCATTTGGATGGTCCTTGGGGCAGCCCCCAGCACCACAAATACACAAAGCAGAAATACGTGCAGAAAACACACAACCAAATGCAAATAAGAGAGTGGCACTGGATTAACGCATCCATTTCCAAGACTGAAATAGTCCCAAACTCAAGAACAGCCTTCCTTAAACGTGTAGGCCACTTTTGAGGCCCCATTCAGGGAGGCTGTTACGTGCAGATTTCTGGGGCACATCCCAGACCTTTACTGACCCGGAATCTTTCCCTTTCCGGACAGAACACGGGAATATGCAACCCCACCCCCACCCAAAACTCACTCAAACTGAAAACACGGTTGAAATCAGGGGGCTGGGGACTGCAGTTTTATAACTAACTGGGTGACCTTGGAGAAGCCACTCAACCTGAGCCATGATTTTCTCATCTATAAGTGGGAACTGGTAGCACCTGTCTCCTAAGGTGGTCACGCACACTAAAGGAGTGTTTGCACACGCATGCACACAAGTGTGTATGTATACATACACACACACACCCCTCTAGTGCAGTGTGCCTGGCAAATGTTCCTTCCTTTTCCGTAATAGTAACTGGCCACACACTGGAAAGCCTAGAGAGCTTTACAGAAGTACACAGACTCAGCAACCCTAGAGATCCTGATCTAAATTGCCTAGGGCGGCCCCTAGCACGGGGTTATTTTGGTTTGGTTTCTTTTTTAAAGCACTCCAGGTGGTCCTAAACAGCAGCTGGGGTTGCAAACCACACTGGGGAAACTGCCAATAAAAATCAACTATCAGGGGCGCCTGGGTGACCCTAACCCTAACCCTAACCCTAACCCTCTGGGGGGGGGGGGGGGTGGGAATCATCGGATACTCTGAGTATAAATAGAAAATAATTACTAGTGAGTTGGTAATGTTCCTTCCCTATTTTGGGTGGGTCTCTGTTCAGGTTTTTTAGGCAGGGGCACGGAGCTCGTGCATCCACGCGAGCACACATGGGCCTCCGCCGGAGGTGTGGGGAGGGTGTGTGTCTGTGTGTTGGGGGGTGGGGGGACATATGGAGACCCCGTTGCCCGCATTCGGCAAGATCGAGCTAGCTAGCGCCCAGCCATCCAGCTGTCCCAAGATGGCCAGTCGATCTCCAACCCCGCCCGCCCAGACCTCAGGCCTGCGTCGCGTCTGGGGGCTGCTTCCCGGTGGCTGTGTCCTCTGCCTCCAAGGTTACTGGATTGTGCGAATCAATTTAGACACTTTTTCAAGGAGCAAAATTAAAATCGCTCCATTAATCCCCAAATGCCTTCTCCCATCTGCTGCAACTCGCTCCCACTAGGACTTGCATAATGAAAGTTGAAGGAAAGTTGAGGAATCAGGGGGCAGGAGGGGGGCTCCCGCCCTTGGAGTCCGCGCCAACCCCTGCAAGGGGCGCAGCGCGGGGCAGAGGCCCTGGCCCCCAACAGGGAGAAGTGGCGACAGGGGAAAGCGGGGAGGGGTCCGGGTGGCGGGGAGGCAACTAAGGTTCTAATTCCAGGGACCTGGTAGCTCAGTGAGAGGCGGCGGCTCCAGGCAAGGCTTTTGTTCTCGCCCTCCCCTCTCTCTCTCCACCTCCTTTTCGCCAGCCTTGTGAGTTGCAGGCTGCACACACCCCTTCCCTCCCTCACACACACCTTCCCTGCAGGGCCCGCCTGCCCTGTTTACCTAGAAACTAGCATCTGGAATCCGAGGGGTAGACCCCTTGCCAAAACCCAAGACTCCGGGGGCCGTGGGCTTCCGGGCTGTGTGTGTCTCAGATCCGCCTCAATCCTAGGCGGGAGGGGGCGGCGAGAGGGTGAAGGGGGGTGGGCAGAGACCACCCCCCACATACACACACGCGCTCAAGTCCACACCCGTGCGGAGCCCAGCGCCCCCTCTCCGCGCTCGGAGCGAAAGTTGGCTTCCCGGGCGACCTCTCCCAGCGGAGGTGCGGGCGGTGGGGGACGCGCCATTGCCCACGGAAAGGTGGAGAAGGAAGAGGAAAGGTGGAGGGAGAGCGGCGCCGGGAGGGGAGGCGGGGGGTGGGGGGAAAGGGTTGAGCCCACCTGGACACGTGCTGCCTTTGCCGCCCGTGCGCTTTCTCCAGCCCCAGCTTGAAGATGCCTACAAGCACAATGACGTCCCACCCCGCAGATGATGAGGGTGGTCTTGTCCTTCGTGGGGTGGTGCAGGGGGTCGTCCTTGCGCGCGGGGGCGGGGGGGGGGGGGGGCTTGCGGGTGTTGAGCCACAGCGGAGTGTCGTGCTTGGTGCAGGTGCTGTGCCTCAGTCCCGCTTCTTAAACAGGCGGCAGAACCGGAAGTCACAAGTCCCGCAGCAGCAGATGAAGTCTCCCGAGTGAACGGCTGGTCCCACTGGCCCATGACATCGAAGTAGCTCCGGCAGAAGTCCGGGGTGGGCGCTCGGGTACGGCGCTCGTCTGAGACCCCCGCGCCCTCGCCGGCCCCTCCCCAGGCGGCCCCGGAGCGGTTGCCACCCCCCCCTCCGCCAGCACTACCACACCGCCCAGCTGCGCCAGCTGCCCGTGCCCCGCTCGCTCCTGCGCCGGGCACCCGCGGGCGCACAGCTCGGTGAGGAAGCAGCCGAGGAGCAGCCGGAGGACGCGACGAACCAAGTCTCCCAGCCTGGGCTCGGCCGCTGGGCCGCCGCGTCTCGCGGCAGGCAGGCAGCTGCGCGGGGCTCAGGCAGCTGCGCGGAGCTCAGCCCTTGTTCGCCTCCCGCGCGCCGCACGCCGAGGGGGAGGGACCGGGCGGGGAGCGGCGCGCCTGGCGGGGCGTGGGGAGGATGAGTGGGGGCAAGCGCTGGGTGCAGCTCCGGGCGGCTACGGGGAGAGGCGGGGGCCAGAGGGCGGCGGAGAGCTGGTCTGGCCGCGGCTCGTCTAGGCCGGCGGCTCCGGACTAGCCGCCCTGCGCCCGCTCTCAGGATCCCTCTCACCTCTCCAGCTCGCCACGTGCCCTGGAGAGAGCCCAGCAACGCTTGTGGAATGAAGGGAGGGCAGGAGGAGAGGGGGAGAGGGGGAGAGGGACGAGCGCGAGCTCGAGTGGGGCGGGTGCGCGGAACAGGTGACTCGGGAGCGCTGGCGGGAGCGAGTTGGGGGGCGTGCGGCGCTGAGCTAGGCTAACGGGCGGGGAGTAGGGAGCTTCGGCAGCCACTGGGGCTGAAGGCAGCGCTCGGGTTTCCCAGCAGGTGGAGGATGGCTGCGGGACCTCCCGCGCCCTCTCCGGGAGGGAGGCGCGGCTCAGACCTGTTCCTGGCTAAGAGGCGGCTCAGCCCGTGGCTTTTTCAGGCGTGAATCTGCAGGAGCTGTGGTTCGAATCTGTCCTCCAGGGAAGGGGGGACTCGCAGGGGTTAGGTGGGGACAGACTAAGTGGTTTCCACTCCAAGGCCGACTGGGGCACAGTTTGATCAGGATCGCCTCTCCATGGTGCCCGGGGCCGCCTCAGCTCGCTTCGCCCTGCCCTTCCCCGGACTGCGCCCTCTAGCCAGGCGCGCGTCCGGGATGGTTCCACTCCCTGGGATTTGCGGAGGACCAAGGCTTAGCTGGGAAGGCGGGGTGGCAAGCCACTGGCCCCGGGGTAAGCACCCCCGGGAGAGGGCGGTGGGAGGAACTGAAGTCAAAGAAGCGCAGGGGGTAGGGAGAGGCAGCAGACCAGGCCCAGGCAGGGGCACGTCTCACGTCCCGGAGGGTCTTTCCTTGGGACTCTGCCAGGCCCCAGGACCTGCCACTTCTGTCCCTCTACGACCTGGCGGTGGCCTTCTCTGCGTTCCTTAGGAGGGCACACCGCCGCGCCGCGTCTGCGCACCCAGATCCGTTGCAGCGGAAGGCCTGGACATCTAGCCTCAGCCACCCTCCCACGCCTGGAGCCCGCATCTGGGTCTCCGGAGTTGGCTGGCCCTGTGCTCACGGAGCCCCCCAGACATCCTCACCCGATGTGGCGCAGTCCGGCCTTGCTTCCCTGGCTTCGAGCCTCCGGTCATCACCCGTCAGCATTTACAAATCTGCTGTCTCCACCCAGCCGATTCCAGCCATCCGTCGGCCCTCTCTCATTTTCTCCCACTTCTTTCCTCTGCTTGAATTTGACTCCAATAGCCCCCAAAACAGGATTTGCACCAAAGCCGCTACACGGAAGTTAGATCTCCCACGCCACTGCGTTGTTGTTTTTTGGTTTTTTGTTTTTTTAATTTCATTAACTAAGTATACACTTTGCAGTCAGCTGGGCGGTTTGCAGGGAAATGATGTCTCCACCATCCCACCCCCTCCATTGGGCTTCAGTCAGGGCCTTCTCAAGGCATTTTCATTTTCAAAGCACCAAAAAGTTGGGCCACATAGAAAATGATATAGTGGGTTCTCTTTAACTGAAACAGCATGGTTGGGGAGGTGGTTATTGGACTCTATTGCAAGCTTTCTCAGAATGACAGGGAGCTTCGGTAATTAATTGTGCCTTCTCTTGGAAGAATGTCACCTCCTGTCTTCCGAAAGACTAGCATAGAATGACCCTGTTCCAGCAAAAATTGAACCAGGCCAACACTGACCCAGCATATCCAGGAGTAGGCCAGCCCTCAGAGACTCTGAATCGCAGGCTGTATTATGTCCCAAACCCACCTGGACAAGGTGTGAGATTGTTTAGTCTAAATTCATCACAGCCTCCGAATGAGGTTCCCGAAATAGGGGAGTGTGGCATGTCTGTCGACCCACAGCCACCACCACTGTGTGAGCCTCTGCAAACACAAGCATTGGTGTGTGAGAGCTAACGATAGCTGACATTTATTTGATGCTTACAACATACCCACTAAGCTCACCTCTTCCAAAGTCACCTCCTCACAGATGCTCAAAGCAGTGCCTAGGATCTCGCAGACAATCTGGGAATAGGTGCTAAACCACTAGAGTGACTGATCTCATTTAACTCTATCTCTAGATAATATTACCAGGCCCACACAACAGAGGGAGAGACTGAGGCTCAAAGCAGTTAAACCAGTTGCCCACCAGAGTAGCGCAGCAAGGACGCTACACAGTTGGCGTTTGACCCAAGAAATGTGACTCCTGGGTCTGTGTTCTAACCATTGCAGGTAGTGCCTTCCTAAAATAGGCCTCTAGACTCCCTGTCCACCTGACATTACATTATATATTTGGTTTTCGCCCGTCTCCGCACATTGAACGGTAAACTCCAGGGTAGAAAGGGGCCTTCACTCCTACAGCATCTCCCAGCACCTACAGCAGCCAGAAGCATGAGAAAAACTATTTACAGCCTGTTTTGATGAACTTACTAAACTCTTATGCAAGATCGTTGGTGTTAAACCAAGGGAGGAAAGGAATGCGTACAACAGGACAGACAATGGAGTTTCTGCTGTAAGGATCACACAGAGGGATTGGGATGTTTCTAGGCACTAAATCAAAATTGGAAAGGACTCTTCCAGCAGGCCTACCAAGGTCTGAGAAGCTGAGGCTCAGAGAGGTTAAGGGCTTTGTCCCAAGGTCACATGGTCAGCAAATGAGAAAGCCAGGGGTGGGTGGAGAGTGCCAGACTCCTAACCTCTGATTTCCTGCCTGCCCACCCCCACCACACCCCACCCAGGCACCTCCCAGCAAGCCTCAAGGCTGGGAGCCTAGGGCAAGAGCCTGGTAGAATAGGTCACAGACACCTTTCCACAAGAGTAGGGGGTGTTGAGCCACTTCTAAGTTTGATTTTAAAAGAGAGAGAGAACAACAACAAAAACCCACCTAAGTGAAAACAGACAAGATCTAGACAGAAAAGTCCTTTTTAGAATCTGTCTCCAATCTCTGTAAAATATTGCTTGTCACCAGAACATTTGAGTCCAGTCCTCAGAGGAGACACCCTGGTTGCTGTTCCTGGCTTTAATTAACAGAGACTGCCCCCTCTTTGTCACAGGAGAGTGCAGGAAACCTGTTTCAGAAAGAAGCCAACCTGACAGACCGACCCTTCATGGCTTATCTGCCAGATCCCAAACTTTAAACCACTATCCCTTCGAACTTCAACTAAACCAAATTCCCTTCCTATTCCCGCCTGCCCCTCTGGAATATCACCCACACCCATTTCCCAAACCTTTGAAAAATATGTATAAGAAGGGAGAATCAGGTTCATTTTACTCTTTAAAGGAAGAAAGCCACTTTCCTCTGGGTATGTCAACTCAGTAAATAGAGTCACTGCCTCCTAATAGATGTGTGATTGTTGAGAACATGCCCCATTTAGAACATGTGGTTGAGAAAGCATTTCTCTCAGAGTTCCTGGTGGGGAGGGGTGCGGTGTGTGGGGGGGGGGGAGGGGGTGTTTATTCACTTCCTAATTGAAACACCTGTCAAGTTCATAGAAAATGAAAAATCATCATCAAAGACCACCCCCTCCACTACCCAAATGAATTTATGCAAATGTGTTGAAATTAAAACGCAGCTCTTCAGGAAAGTGCTTTCTATGAAAGAGTTTATGACATTATTTACAACACAGGCACTTTTAATATCTAAGGAAGAATCTCGTTTGCTGTAGGCTTAATCATCTCAGTCTTCAGCATGATCTGCAAGGAGCCTGCAAACGTACACTCCCCAACAATTAAGGGGAAGGAGCGATGTTACGATGGAGGTTTGCTCACCAGGACTTGCAGCCCACGTCAGTCTATACTCAGCTCTACAAATTAAACTGCCTTGTGGCCCTCACCGGAAGGCGTTGATTGTTAATAGTCCTCATCGGGTGACATTTAGGGTTTCAGAAAGGTTTCTTAGCACCTGTTAGCCTTGAGAAAAAAGAAAAGAGATGACACAGAAGCTGTTGGTTGGAAACCTTAAGAGCTACCTGGGGGCTGGGGGGGGGCGGTGGGGGGATCAAAACTGGACCCCCATATACAGAGGGCAAGGAGAGACCAAAGAAGGAGGCAGATGTCTCCAGATGGGTGGGTGATGGGGTAATAAGCAAGGGAACTTACAAGGCCTGCCCTGGCCCTGCAAGGCAAGTGGATCTCTGTACCTGCCTGCCAGAATCTTACAAGTTTATATTACACACAACCTGCAATAGGGGTCAGTAGTAAATCGTCCAGATGGTCTTAATAGCACTTTGCTCTCTCAAGGCTGCATCCTTGAAGCAGACTCCTAGTGCCAGAACGGTGTTTGGAATATACATTGCAAGGACAGGGGAGCAGGTGATGAGCCTCCGATTCCCTACCTCCAGCTCAGGGGTCAACTGAAGGTCATTTCCCCTCGATGACTTTCTCCAACAGAAGCCAAAATGTGGCCAGCACCTTGCCGTGCTGGGGCAACAGGCTGATTTGATATGGTTTATTCTCTTGTTCTGAAAAGATAAAGGAAACTACAAGAGAAGTGAAGTGGGTCTAAATTTTGGTTCCCCCAGACTACAAGTAGTAGGTGAGATGAGTTTTGGTGGTACCCAAACATGTTTTTTTTAATAATTTTATATTTATTTTTAATGTGTGTCAGAAAAAAATAACATATCAAACACTTGGCTTCATGGGCAGAAACATTTAAGGTGCACATCAATTTAAAGTCCATTTAAGAAGAATGATAAATATGTTATAGTATTTATTAATAAAGTAAAAATGAAGAAAATAAGATGAAGTGTCTTGTGTTTAGGAAAAGTGGGTTTTGGTATGAGGACAGGGTTTCTCAGCTTCAATGCTATTGATTTTTTTTAATGTTTATTTATTTTTGAGAGTGAGAGACAGAGCGTGAGCAGAGCAGGGACAGAGAGAGAGAGAGAGAGAGAGAGAGAGAGAGAGAGAGAGAGAAGACACGGAATCTGAAGCATGCTCCAGGCTCTGAGCTGTCAGGCACAGACCCGAATGAGTGGCTCAAACTCACGGACCATGAGAACATGACCTGAGCCAAAGTCAGTAGCTTAACTGGCTGAGCCACCCAGGTGCCCCAATGCTATTGACATTTTGGAGTGGATCATTCTGTGATGGGGGGAGCTGATGTGGGGGGCTGTCCTGTGCATTGTAGAAGGTTCAGCAGCATCTCTGGACTCTACCCACTAGATGCCAGGAACATCTCCCAGTTGCCACAACTAAACACTGTTGATGAGCAGAGATTGTGAAATCAATTGAGAACTTCCCCATGTTTAAATCCTAGCTCTTTCTCATATGAGGTTTATGACCTCAAATGAGACACTTAACCTCTCTAAGCCTCAGTTTCCCCGTCTATAAGATGTGGATATGAATGGTGCTTTCCCGGGACACAGGGATGGCTCAGTCGGTTAAGCCTCTCTGACTCTTGATTTTAGCTCAGATCATGATCTCATGGTTGGTGAGTTCAAGCCCCATGTTGGGCTCCACACTGACAGTGTGGAGCCTGCTTGGAATTCTTTCTCTCTCTCTACTCCTCCCCATGCCCTCGCGCGCTCTCTCTCTCTCTCTCTCTCTCTCTCTCTCTCTGGGTCTCTAAATAAATAAATACATACCTACCTACCTTAATAAAAGAATGGTGCTTTCCCCAGGAATATTACAAACACTCCATATCTTCTTATATTACAAACACCCCATATCTTCTAAAATTACAAACACTCCATATCTTGCATAAAGTGCTTAGCACAGTGAAATGGAACTTTAATAGTGCTTAGTAAACATTTACTCTTATTACAGGAAACCTGAAGGAGCCTAGCAGGTGTCAGGCACTGCCCTGAGCCCTGGGGAGACAGAAGGCTGAGACAACATCCTTGCTCTCCAGGATCTCAGATCTCCAGGGCAAGACAGAACATAAAGGCAGGGCAAGCATCCTGGGTATGCAGTCTGTACAGCCTTACAGAAACCCATGCTCAGGAGGGCCCCATGCTTCATCTGCTGCTCTGCCATTGCCTTGAATCTCTTAAATGATTTCTGAACATGAGGCCTCACCAATTCTGCAGCTAGTCCTCTATGTAGGGGATGCACCTCTGGCAGAATGAGAGATCAAGCATACGGGAAATTACAGGAGGATGTTTTACTCCGCCTACACAGGCAAAGCCTTCTCTCAAAGGTGTTGACATCCCATAGTCCTAGCTTACATGTATGTAAGCATTCTCAGCAATGTGGCAGGAAGAATTTTTTTTTTTCTAAGTAGGCTTTATGCCTAGTGTGGAGTCCAACGCTGGTCTTGAATTCACAACCCTGAGATCAAGACCTGAGCTGAGATCAAGTTTAACCAATGGAGCCACCCAGGCACCCCCATTAGCAGGAAAAATTTTGGTAGATTTTCTTTAAAAATAGTTCTTGGGGTGCTTGGGTGGCTCAGTCGGTGAAGCATCCAACTCCTGATCTCGGCTCAGGGTATGATCTCACAGTTCCTGAGATCAAACCCCACATGGAGCTCTGCACTGAGAGTGTGGAGACTGCTTGGTATTCTCTCTCTCCCTATCTTTCTGACCCCCCCACAAAAATAAATAATAAACTTAAAAAAAACAGGTAGTTCTCAAATGTCAGTCCCAAGAACAGTACTGAAGTTTTCCATAGTTAAGTTTCCACTGGTCCATAGAAAATTGAGAAAAATTATGAATGATGAAATAGATATTCTATAAGCACCTCTTTTAAAGGTTGTATACTTTATATGTGTCACAATTCACTTTCTAAATTATGTTAGTCTTGGGGCACCTGGGTGGCTCAGTCGGTTACGTGTCTGACTTCGGCTCAGGTCATGATCTTGCAGTCTGTGAGTTCAAGCCCTGCGTCAGACTCTGTGCTGACAGCTCAGAGCCTGGAGCCTGTTTCAGATTCTGTGTCTCCCTCTCTCTCTGACCCTCCCCTATTCATACTCTGTCTCTCTCTGTCTCAAAAATAAATAAATGTTAAAATTTTTTTTTAAAAATTAAAAAAATTATGTTAGTCTTATATTCGTGTGTGTGTGTGTGTGTGTGTGTGTGTGTTTAAATATTTCTTACCAGGGAAAAAAATGGTAAACTTATTGTGCCTAATTTTTGGTCATTTTACTATAGATGAAATCCCAGAGACTGGGATGACTAATTTAAGAACACCACAGTAGCTTTTGTTCACAAGTAAAGTGGTAATTTGAAGCAATTCTCTGAATAATTTAAGTCCCTTCAACTGCACTGTGAAACCAAAATAGGTTTTAGGGTCATGCATTTGCCAGCTAGCTACACTGGCTAAAATGATGAGGAATCAGCTATGGCTGGATGCAAACCACACAACTCCATGGACCCATGTCTCTCTGCTGCAACAAATGCCTATAAACACAGATTGTATCAGTTAGTTTTTGCCATGTAACAAATTATCCCAAAACTTAGTGGCTTAAAATAACAACTATTTATTTAACTAACAGTTCTATAGATTGGCAATTTAGGTTGGTCTCAACTGGATGGTTCCTTTGGTCTTGGTTGGACTCACTCATGCATTTGCTGCTAACTGCCAGGTCACTAGGGTGCTGGTTGGTCTGGGATAGCCTTCATTTGGGACAGCTCCTCTCTGTCCCATGAGATTTCATAAGCCAGTAGGCTAGCCCAGGCTTTTTCACATGGTGCCTGGGCAGGGCTCCTAGTCACTAAAATAAAGCACATAAGACTTATTGAGACCCACGGTCAGAACAGGCACATCACCAGTGTGCCACATTCTGTTGGTACATAACAAGCTACAAAGGCAGTTCATGTTCAAGAAGAACATGGAAGAGTGGCAAGGTTGCACTGTAAAGGGACATGCATATGGTGCCTGGGTGGCTCAGTCAGTGAAGCATCTGACTTTTGATGTCAGCTTGGGGCATGATCTCACAGTTTGTGAGTTTGAGCTCTGTTCAGGCTCTGTGCTGATAGTGTGGAACCTGCTTGGGATTCTGTCTCTCCCTCTCTCTGCCCCTTGACCACTTGCTCTTTCTCTTTCTCTCTCTCTGAAAATAAACAAGAAGAAGAAGAAGAAGAAGAAGAAGAAGAAGAAGAAGAAGAAAAAGAAAGAAAGAAAGAAAGAAAAAGAAAGAAAGAAAGAAAGAAAGAAAGAAAGAAAGAAAGAAAAGAAAAGGGACATGCATGCAGAATGTGTGAATCACTGAAGCCATTTTTTTTTAAATATCAACTGTCTTAGTCCATTTGGGCTGCTGTAACAAAATGTCATACACTGGGTGGTTTGTAAATAGTAGAAATCTATTTCTCACAGTTCTGGAAGCTGGCAAGATCAAGACACAAGCATGGACACATTCTGGTGACCCCCCTCTTCCTGGTTCATAGCCAGCACCTTTTCACTGTGCCCTCACATCGTGGAAGGGGTGATGGAGCTCTGTGGGGTCTCTTTTATAAGAAGAGTGATCCCATTTGTGAAGATGCCACCCTCATGATCTAACCACCTCCCACAGGTCCTACCTTCTAATATCATCATATTGGTCTTTAGGATGTCCAGATGGGAATTTTGAGAGGACACAAACATTTAGAGGATAGCTTCAACCTACCAAGCAGTTCAAATGCCATTACTACCAACCACAGTAGCATGAGAATCTCCCTGTCACCAAGACTGCCTCACCGACAGTATGCCAGGAGAAACTTACACACACGTATTGTACCGTCAGCAAAGAAGCAACAGTCACATAAAGTTATACAATCTGTGTTTTCATCTACATAATCAGAACAACCCCTGTATATTGGGAAGTTCGGTACACCAACAGCCAGCCGTGTGTCCAAACCAGTAAATCGGGAGGTCCTTGGTGCCTCCCTTTGTCTCAACTTCCATACCCTGTCAGTCACCAAGTTCTGTAAATTCTCCCTCCTGAACAAACATCAGATCCTTCCTTCCTGTCATCCCCGTTCCTCCTGTTTCACTTCAGCTCTCATCATCTCTCATGGTGACGATGACACTTCTCCCTAATTTGCCTACCCCCCCCCCACCATGTCCTCATCCTGAATCTAGTTGCCTTTCATTCACTTAACAAGCCTTTATTGAATGCTCATATCATGCCAAGCACTCTGCTGGTGGTGGCAGATACAACAGGAAATAAGGGAGCCCATAGTTTGCTAAAGGAAAGAAAAAAAGACTTAATTTATTAGTCAGGGTAGGTCATGTGCTGTAGTGCATAACCACAAAATCTCAGTGGCTTAACCCAATAAATGGTGACTTAGGAATCCAGGTCCCTCCCATCATGTAGCTCCGCCATCAAAAAATCATTTACTTTCATCCAGGTGGAAGCCATATGGAGCCATAGAGGAAAGAGCAGAAGGATGGCGTGAGGTAGTTTATGGCCATGCCTGGGAAGTGGCATACATCATTCCCACCATATTCCATTGGCTGAACTTGGTCACATGGTCCCAAGTTCAGCACAAAGGAGTCTGGGAAATGTAGTGTTCCTACATGCTCAGAGGAGGAAAGATTGCTGGTGAGTAGTATAACCAGTCCTTTCTTCAGTGGATGATTGTCATGCATATAACTGGGAAGTATGGCATCCTAAGGGAACCAGGGGAGGGTCTAGTGTATTTAATATATCCTTGGATTCAGGAAGGCAGAGCAGTGGGCTAAATAATGGCCCCCGAAGATCCAAGTTCTAATCCCTGGAGCCTCAAACCTAGTACCTGGCAGAAAGGACTTTGTAGATGTGATTAGGTTAAGGGTCTTGAGACAGAGAAATTGCTCTGGATTATCCAAGGGGGCCCTAACTGTAATCATGAGTGTTCTTCTAAGAGGTAGATGGAGGGAGATTTGACCAGGGAAGAGAAAAAGGAGATGGGATGACAGAAGCAGAGATTGGAGTGATGTTCTCTGAAGATGGGGGAAGGGTACACAAGCCCCAGAAACTAAAAAGCTGGGAAAGGCAAGAAAGAGATTATCTCTTGGAACCTCCAGAAGGAATCATCCTGCCAACACCTTGATTTTAGCCTGTTAAGGTTCAATTTGAACTTCTGGCCTCCACAAATATAAGAGAATAAAGTTTTCTTACTTTAAAACACTGAATTTGTGGTAATTTGTGACAACAAGAGGAAACTAATACAAGCAGTAATGCCTACACTGAGTTCCAGATAAGGATCACTCACTAGTGAGCTAAGCAAAAAGACTGGAAGGCAGGGCTAGAAGTGGAAGTTAAGGCTGAAGGGTAGCAAGGTCCAGATCCAACAGGATTTGGCAGGGAGGAAAGAGAGGGGAGGGGGGCAGTGAATTTAAGCCTGAGGGCACCAGCAAGCCATTGAAGCAGGAGTGACCTGACCAAGATCTGCATTTTTGCACGATGACCCCACCGACCCCATTGGCTCTGCAGAGAGAAGATCAGGGGAACCAGTGCTGGCAGCAGAAGACAGTCATTTGCTTTATCCCAGGAGAAAAGTAGAAAGGCCATAATTCAGGGTCCTGGCAACATGTAGTGGAGTCAACAGGACTTGGTGATGTCCCGCCTCTGATAAGAGACATCCACTCCATCACCAACACCAGCTGTACCAACTCTGATGGTTAATGGTACCTGCAGAGGACATAACCTGCTTAGCAACCTATCCGGAATAGAGACACACTAGGGAAGTCTAAAGGAACAGGGAAGGTGCCTGTGAAGACCAGGTGCTATCCATTGGATGCCTTCTTCCAAATCCTGTAGTTGCCATGACCATCATGTCCTTTGTAATTTGAGTAAAATAGTTACAGCACCATCCCCATATACAGGGAAATCCAGCATTAACCTTCATCACCACCCACACCACAATCAAGGGATTTCTATTTCTCCTAATTACTTCTGACTCTGATTTCCTGCTTCTCCTTGTACAGCTATGCTGATGTGCACTCCACAGAGATATCCCCAACCAATGGGTGAGCTGGGGCTGAAATCCAACCTGCACTGTCCTGGCAAGTCATGTACTCTTGGTGTATACAGAAAATGATTTGATGCTTGGCATGGGCAGAACTTGGAGCTTTTGAGGAGAAAAGCAATAAAGACTGGCAATAAAGGTCAACTAGGGGGTCAGCTGAAAGTGTTTCAATGCCTTGCCTTAACAAGGACTCAAGACTGCTTCCTATAATAATGGTACCTTGTCTAACAATGTAAAACAAAGAGAGACACATCCATTCAGATTTGCATCTTATGCAGATCACTGTCCAGCCAATCTGGTCCTCATCACCCATATGGGACCGAGAAAAAGCCAACCAGTCGGAGCTGAGAACGTCTATACCAAGTCCTGTGGGGAATCCCATTGGCCTCCATGCACAGACAGGATCAAACAGTGCTGGGAAACAGAAAGGGAAAATGGATATGATTCCAGAGAGAAGCAGAAGCAAGACAAAAAGAAACTTAACTACCTTATTGATGGCTTTCTGGATCCCGAGATTTGGGGGTTCTCTGTGCTACTACTGAATCTTCCAATAAAGTCCTCCTACCTTCCTCCTATTTTTGCCCAAATTAACGCAAGTTGATTCCTGTTATAATTCTGACCTGGATACTGTGTGTCTAGTTTCTTTCTTCAGGCCTTCATCACATCACCACCAAGTGTCACATTTTGTGTCTCTCCTCCCCAACGCCATGAGTTGGCCAGATGGAGAGGAGGAGGAGGAGAGGTCAGGGGAAGGCAGGGGTGGGGAGAAGAGGCAAGAAGAGGGGAGGAGGAGGGGGGAGAGAGAAAGGTGTCATTGCATACATACGCAGAGACGTAGAAAAGTGTTCATTATAGCATTGTTTGTAATAGTAAAGGACTGAAAACAACCTCCGTCAGTGAGAGAACTGATAGTCTCCCGGAGAAATCTCTCCATCAGTGAGGTATTGGCCAAACAATCCACAGTAACTCCATATTGGAATACTATACAGCAGTTAAAAAGAATGAGCAGTGAAAAAAAATTCTAGGGGTGCCTAGGTGGCTGTCAGTTGAGCATCTGAGTCTTGATATCAGCTCAGGTCGTGATCTTGCCATTCATGGGATCAAGCCCTGCATAGGGGTCTGAGCTGACAGCTCAAAGACTGCTTGGGATTCTCTTTTCCTCTCGCTCTGCCCTTCCCCCACCTCTCTCTCAAAATAAATCAATAAAAAAAAATCGAGAACTCAGTTTAAGCATTACTGCCTTACTTACATATTTAATAAATAAATATGTTTATATTCTATATATGTTATAAATTATAATAAATCATAATTCATATTATTATACATCTAAATGTATTTTATAAAAACATGTAATAAATATACTGTCAATTATTTATTAAAATATATAAAATATATATTATATATTATATATTTCTATATATTATAAAGTATATTTATTATATGAATGTGTTTATATAAATAACACAAATATGAAACTTAGAAATAAACTTATATTGATAATATACATAATATACATGTATTATATATAAATACATACTATGTGTGTATATATATCAAATGATCTTCAATTAAGATATAATTTTTTTAAAAAGCAAGGCAGAGATACAAGCACACTAACTTTTAATTTTTTTAATGTTTATTACGTTTTGAGACAGAGAATGAGAGGGGGAGGGACAGAGAGAGGGAGACACAGAATTCGAAGCAGGCTCCAGGCTCTGAGCTGTCAGCACAGAGCCCCGCGCGGAGCTCAAAATCATCAACCTCCAGATCCTGCCCTAAGCTGAACTTAGACGCTCAACCCACTGAGCCACTCAGGCGCCCCAAGCATACTTACTTTTAGAATGCACAGACTATTTCTTGGAAGATGTACTAGAAGAAGTCGTGACCCTCACAAACAGGAAGGGTGGAGAGGCATGTTGTTCTTCCCTGCATGCTTCTGTGTGCTGTTTTTTAAACCATCTATATATGCTTCAACTATTCCAGCAAAGTAATTGATTAAAATGTTTTTAAAAGCACCTCCGTGATGGATCCTTGACCTTGACTAGACCATTTCCCTTCCTTGGGCCTCGTTTCATTCACCTGGAAAACAGGTCAGCAGAATTCAATGCTCTCTAAGGTCCCTGCTCCAAAAACCGCTTGCTAATTGCTCTGGCATAACTTTCAAATGAAAGCAGTGGTTGTCCTAGCGTTCCATAGCAGCACAGGATGTTACCATCATAATATGAAATGGCTTTTTCTTTATTAGAGTTATCTTTGGAATCCGGCGAGTTAAAGGATATAAAATGAATCATAAATAACATATTTGCAAATCATGTAGAATAAGATGATTTTTTACAAGAGGCACATTTGGGCACCTAATCAACCCCACACCCTCTGCAGAGAAAAGTCCTCCGTAGCCTAGCCAGAGATGGATGAAGATGCCTGACCCAGGAGTATCCAGTCAATTATAATGCTGACTAAAGCCAATTAGATTTGTCCTCAAGAACTTGAGCTAAGAAAACCCCGGGGGGGGGGGGGGGGGGAGGGGGGGAGGGGGGAGGGGGGCGGGTAATCCCATTACCTTAATGCTTAGGAACCAGAGGAAGTTGCATGAGAGCAGGAAATGTACAATCTTCCTCGTGCTGTATGCCCAGTGCTTACCACCACTCTGCCACATACTAGGTGCTCAATAAATATTCGTTGAGGGGTGCGGGGATGGCTCAGTCAGTTGAGCGTCTGACTCTTGGTTTCGGCTCAGGCCATGATCCCAGGGTCATGGGATGGAGCCTCGCGTTGAGCATGGAGCCTACTTGGGCTTGTCTCCTCTTTCCCTCTGCTCCTCTCTTCTGCACTCTCTCTCTCAAATTATATATGTATGTATATATATATGTATACATATATGTGTATTCATATGTGTATATTTATACACACATATATATGTGCATGTGTGTGTATATATACACATACTAGTTGAAAGAAAAACTAATCACCAGAGGAATGGTCCATAAACTCTGACAGCTGAAGATTCCCTGGTACCACCCAGTTCTTTTTCCTTTGAGACACCTAGATTTCTAGATTTTCTTGGAATTTTGTGGGATTTTTATCTTTCTTTAAAAACCCACTTCCACCTAAGCTAATTTGAACAGATTTGGGGTTCTTTCATCCAAAAGAGCCCTAATACGAATATTCTTTGTTTTCTCAAAACACAAATAATTTTTTCCCCTGAGATTCCTTTCTTTTAACTAAATCCCATCAAAATTCATAGTAACATGTTCCATGGTTCAATTCCCTGCAGCAAACGTGTGTTGAGCTAGAAACTATGTGAGACCTGAAAGATGAATGGGGCCTAATCCCTGCTACCCGGACATTACATTCAGATACAGAAAGGGAGACATACAGTTAAGTCTTTCAAAGAGAAGATCATCTGAAAGAGAAGGTTTAAACAGTGCACTGTGGGTGTAAGTGGGAGAAAGAGAGCAATATCCGGGAAGACCTCACGGAGGAGACGACCACAAAGATGGGTTTTGAAGAATGAGCAGGATGTTTAGGATAAGGGTTAGGTCATCCTTACACCACCACTTCAGCGAGGGGCGGGTGGCTCACGCTTGCGACGCTGCTCTGCGTGGGAGAGGGTTTGCGCACGCGCCACGCCCCCATCGCCTGGGAGGGGCTCGCGCATGCGCCCCTTCTGCTCCCCATATCAGCGATGTAGCAGTGATGTTCCTTTCAAGTCAGGGGTTTTCTGTGGTGCCTGGCTGGCTCAGTGGGTTAAGCGTACCATCTTGGCTCAGGTCATGGTCTCTCCGTTTGTGGTTTTGAGCCCTGGATCGGCCTCTGTGCTGATGGCTCTGAACCTGGAGCCTGTTTCAGATACTGTATGTATGTGTGTGTGTGTGTGTGTGTGTGTGTGTGTCTGCCCCTGCCTCACTTGCGTTCTTTCTCTCTCTCTCTCTCTCGCAAAAAATGTACCTGAAAACATTTTAAAGCAGAGGTTTCCTGGATGGCTCTTTTCACTTTCATTCCTGAAGAAGCAGGCATCTGTCTCGTCCATCGTTCTTTTGTTGTCGTTGGCATAGGTGACTACATATACCACATTTCCCCAGCCAGCATCCAGGACGTGTAGCATTTCTTCCACCGGCCGGACACCTCTCATCCGCTGTGACACTGCATTCCTCTAGCGCGTCCCACATGCTCCCGGAAACTGGACTGTAACTGTGGACAGCAGCACTGTCCCATCGTCTTCTCATGGCATTTCAGGAGGCTCTTCATTCACATCTTCTCTTATTTTTCCGCTAGGCCGCTTCTAGGACCCCTGACAGGGAACCTGAAGCAGTCAGGGATCCAGGAGCAGCCCTGCTACCGTTTGGCTCCCACAAAATGGTCGCCTTGGAACTCTTTATAGAAGAGGAGAAAAAAACCACCACCACGGCCACCACCACCGTTTCATAACCCTGCAAAGAATGTGGAGACCACCACCACCCACCCCCAAAAGGAAACTCCAGCAGGGTACATGTATACAGTACCTATGGTGTTGATCAAGTATTTTGGATCAATAAGTGAGGGTGTATTGTCGACTGGTAAGTGTAAATCTAAATCCCTCAGAGGGGATTTTATTCTCCGAGGTCGCCCCAACCTAAATTGTTGGCCCATGGGGAGATCTGTTGTCCCTGTTGGTTGTATTGATGTAGTCTCTTTGGACCAGTGAATTAAAGCTCCATAGGGTTTTGTCCTATTCCCGCCTCTTCACAGGAAGGTCCACTTCACCCATTGGAAGAGACAGTAAAACCCTCATGTGGCCATTCATATGAGTCACTATTTAGGGAACAAGTGATTATGCTACCTTTGCATGGTCAGGATACCACTGCCTTTACACTAATGTCCCTGGGCAGGCAGGGCCTCCAATACTAGAAATGTTAGAGGTGATGTGATTGGTAAACAGGCGAGGTTTGTGTTCCCTGAGTTCCTTTTACTTCTTTTCATCTTTCCTTGATTTGCTGTGTTTCCTAAATAGCTTTTTTCACTTTCAGAGCTGAAGAAGCAGTCATATGTTATGGTTAGGGTTAGGATTAGGATTAGAGTTAGGGGTTAGGGTAAGAGTTAGGTCACATTTGCACCCCCCCCCTTTCAGTGCAGGAGGGAGGCCCTCATGTGCCTTGCCACCCCTCCCCATGGGAGGGGGTCACCCATGCGCTGGCCCCCCCCCCCCCCTGCAGGGGAGTAGTGATGCCACTATTTCATGTGTCATTTCATGAATGGCTCTTTTCACTTTCACAGCTGAAGAAGCAGGCATCTCTTAAGGTAAGGGTTATGGTTAGGATTGCCGTTTGTGGTTAGGGTAAGGGTTAGGTCATTCCTGAACCCTCCCTTGGAGTGGGAGGGGGTTCACCCATGCCCCCCCGGCCCCCTTCAGTGGGGGAGGGTGTTAACGTATGAGCTTCGCCCCTCTGGCGCGGAAGGGTGTTCACGCAGCACACAGCCCCCCCTTGGGGCAGAAGTGTGTTCACGTATGGGCACCACACCCCTCGTGGAGGGAGGGCGTTTGCCCATGTGCCCCACATCCCTGGGTGCGGGAGGGTGTTCACGCATGCGCGTAATTCCCCCTCCGCGTGGGAGGTGGTTCATGCATGTGCCCCGCCCCCCCCCCCCCCCCCCCCGCTGTGCCAGAGGGGTTCACCTGTGCACAGCATCACCCCTCAGCGAGGGAGTAGTGATGCCACTGTTAAACCTAATATTTCCTGGATGACTGTTTTCACTTTCACAGCTGAAGCAGCCATCTCTTAAGGTAAGGGTTAGGGTTAACATTACTGTTAGGGGTTAGGGTAAGTGTTAGGTCATGCTTGCAGCCCCCCTTAGGGTAGAAGGGTGTTCAGGAATGCTCACCCCCACCCCTCAGCGAGGAAGATGGTTCACGCATGCGCCCTGCCCCCTTCTATGTGGAAGGGTGTCACCCGTGCACAGTGCTACCCCTTGGGGAGGGAGTAGTGATGCCACTATTAAAAGTGATGTTTCATGAATGGTTCTTTTCACTTTCACAGCTGAAGAAACACGCATCTCTTAAGGTAAGGGTAGGGTTAACATTACCGTTAGGGGTTAGGGTAAGGATTAGGTCATGCTTGTTCCCCCCTCCGAACGGAGGGTTTCACGCATTACCCCTCCCCCCTCAGCATGGGAGGGTGTTCACCCATTCCCCTGTCCCCGCTTCAGCTCAGGTGGTGATGACCTATGCTCCCTGCCTCCTCAGCGTGGGAAAACATTGAGGCATGCATCCTGCCCCACTTTGGCGGGGGAGGGCGTTCACGTATGCACCCCAAACCCTGAGCGCAGGAGGGTGTTCATGCATGCTCATGCCCCCCCCCTTGGCGCAGAATGTGGTTCACGCTTGCGCCCCGCCCCCCTCTGTGTGGGAGGGGTGACCCATGGGCCCTACTCCCACTTCCGCAGGAGAGGGTGTTCACCCATGTTACCTGCCCCTTCAGCGCGGGAGAATATTCAGGCATGTGCACCACCACCCCTAGGCGAGGGAGGGCATTCACGCATGCGCCCCGCCCCAGGCGAAAGTGTGTTCACTCGTGCACACCCTACCTCGGCCAGAAAGATAGTTCATGCATGTGCCCCACGTCAGCGCAGGAGGGTGTTTACACATACACCCAGCCCTCCCTTGGGGTGGAAGGAGGTCACCCGTGCAGAGTGCCACCCTTCAGCAAGGGAACAGTGATGCCACTATTAAATGTTACATTTCATGAATGGTTCTTTTCACTTTCACAGTTGAAGAAGCAGGCATCTCTTAAGGTAAGGGTTAGGGTTAGCATTACCATTAGCGGTTAGGGTCAGGTTTAGATCATGCTTGCACACCCCCTCATCGCTGGAAGGTATTCATGCAATATCACCGTCCCTCAGCGAGCAGGAGAATAGTCACTCACACATGCACCCTGTCCCCTTCGGTGCGGGAGGGCATTCACACATGTGCCCCAACCCTTTCGGCTGGGAAAGGCATTCAAGTATTCGCACAAACCGCCCACGGCAAGGGAGGGAGTTGGCGCATGTGCTGTGTCCCTCTGGGCCTGGGAGGTGGTTCACTCATGCACCCCACCCCCTCAGCGAGAGAGCGTGTCACCCCTGAACGGAGCCACCTCTCAGCGAGGGAGTAGTGTTGCCACTATTAAATGTGACATTTCATCAATGGTTCTTTTCACTTTCACAGCTGAAGAAGCACGCATCGGTTAAGGTAAGGGGTAGGGTTAGCATTACCTTTAGGGGTTAGGGTGAGGATTAGGTCATGCTTGCTCCCCCCCATCAGTGTGGTAGGGTTTCACGCATTACCCTGCACCGCTCTGCAGGGGAGGGAGTTCACCCATATTCCACTCCCCCTCTTTGGTGAGGGAGGTCGTTTTGCCTTGCGTCCTGCCCTCCTCAGTAAGGAAGGGCGTTTGTGCATGTGCCCAGCCTCACTCAGTGCGGAAGGTGGTTCATGCATGCACACAACACACCCTTGATGAGGGAGGGCGTTCACGCATCTGACTTGTACCCTTGGGCAAGGGAGATGATTCAGGCATGTGCCCCGGCCTCTCTCTGGCACGGGTGGGTGTTGACCTATGTGCCTTACCCCCTCAGCGCTGGAGGGTGTTCGTGCACGCTTCGCCCCCTAAGCAGGGGAGAATATTAACACATGTGCCTGTCCCCCTCGGCTGGGCGGGGGTTCACGAATGGGCACCACACCTCCTTGGCAAGGGAGGGTGTTCTAGCATGCGTCCCACCCCATTTGGCTCAGGATGTGGTTCAGGCTTCCACCTCGCCCCCCCCCCCCCCCATCCCGCCCTTCAAGCGTGAGAGAGTCACCCACGCACAACGCCACCCCTCAGGGAGGGAGTAGTGATGTCACTATTAAATGTGATGTTTCATGAAACAGTCTTTTCACTTTCACAGCTGAAGAAACACGCATCTCTTCAGGTAAGGGTTAGGGTAAGGGTTAGGTCAAGCCACCTCCCTCTGGGCATGGGAGGTTTTCAAGCCTTAGCCCGCCCCCCTTTGGTACAGGAGTGTTCACCCATGCACCCGACACCACTTTGGCACATGAGGGTGTTGAGCTATACGCCTCGACCCTCACCGCAGTAAAGTATTCAGGCATGTGCTCTGCCCCCCGCCCCCCTTCAGGAGGGAAGGTATAGATGTATATGACCCACACTCCTCGGTGCCAGTGGGTGTTCACGCATGTGCACAGGCACCCTTCGTGGCAAGAGGGTGTTCATGAGTGTGAACAACCCCCCTCAGCAGGGGAGACTCTTCGTGCATCCACCACACCTAGGTGAGGGAGGCGGTCACGCATACAGACAGCTCCACCTCCTGGCGGGAGGGTGTTCAAGCATGCGCACAACCCCCCTCCCCCCCCCCCCCAAGGAGGGCGTTCTCACACGAACACAGCGCCCCCTCCTGGCAGAAGTGTTCACACATGCGCACAGAGCCCCCTTGTGATGGAAGTGTTTTCACATGTGCACACAGGCCCCCTCGTGGTGGAAGGGTGCTCACGAATGAGCAAAATCCGCTTCACCGAGGGAGTGCTTTGTGCATACACCCCATCCGCCTAGGCGCGGGAGGTGTTCACGCATTCGGACAGCCTCCCTCATGGCGGGAGGGTGTTCACACATGCGCACAATCCCCCTCAGCGAGGGAGCGGGTTCGGGCATACGCTTCATATGCCTAGGTGCGGGAGGCATTCACCCATCCAGACAGCCCCCCTTCCTGGCTAGAGGGTTTTCATGCATGTGCATAAACCCCGGCCAGGTAGGGCGTCGGCTCATGCGCACAACCCCCACCCCGGCAGCCAGGGAGGAAGTTCGCACATGTGCACAGCTCCGCTGGGTGAGGTAGGGAATGTGCGCATGCGCACTACCACCCCCCCCCCCCCCCCGCCAAGGAGGAAGTTCGCGTATGTGCACAGCGCCCCCTTGTGGCGGAAGGGTGTTCACACATGCCCACAGTGTCACCTCCTGGTGGAAGTGTATACGCAAATGCACAAATCCCCGTCAGCGAGGGCGTGCTTTCGCCCATACGCCCTACCCCCATAGGTGTCGGAGGCGTTCACGCACCTGGACGCACCCCCTCTTGGCGGTCAGCCATTCACACATGCGCACAAATCCTGCTCGGCGAGGTATAGTGTCTGCGCATGTGTGCACCCACCCCACCCCGAGCCATGAGGGTGTTTGCGCATGTGCATAATGGCCCCTCGTGGCAGAATGGACTTCACGCATGCGAACAGCGCCCCACGGTGGTGCAAGTGTCTTCACACATGCCCACAACCCTCCTCGGGGAAGTCTGCGCATGCGCACAACCCCCACTCAGCCTGGGAGCACATGCGGGCATGCGCCCCACTCCCCTTGGCGCCGGAGGGTTTTCATGAATGCGCACAGTGCCCCTGGTGGTGGGTGTTCATGCATGTGCACAGTGCCCCCTCATGGTGGAACGGTGCTCACAAATGCGCAAAATTCACTTCAGCTAGGAGTGCGTTAGCGCATATGCCCCGTCCGCCTAGGCGCAGGAGGTGTTCGCGAATCTGGACAGCCCCCCTCGTGTTCCCACATGTGCCTTACTAGGTCTCCTTGGAGCGGGAGGGTGTTCACTCATGCACAAAGTGCCCCCTCGTGGCAGACTGGTGTTCACGCATGCGAACACCGCCCCATGGTGGCAGAAGTGTGTTCACACATGCCTACAACTCCCTCAGCAAAGTAGGGCATCTGTGCATGCGCACGACCCTACCTCAGCCAGGGAGGGTGACTGTGCATGTGCCTGACATCCCGTAGCGCGGGAGAGTGTTCACACATGCGCATAACCAGCCCTTAGCCAGTGAGGATGTTTGCACGAGTGCACACCACCCCCCATGGTGAAACATTTTCATGAATGCGAAAAACCCCCCTCAGCGAGGCAGCCCGTTCGCACATATTCCATGCCTGCCTATGCGCAGTAGGTGTTCACCCATCTGGACAGCCCCCTCTTGGCAGGAGTGTGTTCAAGCATGCGCACAGCTCCCGCTTGGAGACGTAGGTCGTCTCCACATGTGCACAACCCCACCTCAGACAGGGAGGGCATTTCCACATGCGCAAAGCGCACCCTCGTGGTGGAATGGTGCTCACGCATGGGAAAGCACCCTATGGTGGCAGAAGTGTGTTCATACACGTACATAACACCTCTAGGCAAAGTAGGGCATCTGTGCATGTGTACAGCCCCACCTCAGCCAAGGAGGGTGTTCGCACATGCGCAACGCCCCCCTCGGGGCAGAAGGCTTTCGCGCATGTGCATAGCGCCCCCTAATGGAGAAATAGTGTTCGCGCATGCGCACAGCACCCCCTCGTGTCAGACCTGTGTTCCCGCAGGCGCACAGCGCCCTCTCGTGGCGGAAGGCTTTCGTGCATGTGAATAGCGCGCCCTGATGGCGAAATAGTGTTCGCGCATGCGCACAGCTCCCCCTCGTGGCAGAAGGATGTTCCCTATGCGGTGGAAGGGCGTTCACGCATGCGCACAGTGCCCCCTCGTGGCCAAATAGTGTTCGCCCATGCGCACAGTGCCCCCTCGTGGTGGAAGGTTCGCGCATGCGCACAAAGATGCTGGGCGAGGTAGGCCGGCTGCACATGCTCACACCCCCCCTCACAGAAGGGAGGCTGTTCGTCCATGCGCACAGAGTCCCTTCGTGGCGTAAGGGCGTTCGCGCCTGCGCACAGAGCATCCTTGTGTAGGATGGGTGTTCTCACAAGTGCACAGCGCCCCCTCGTGCCGGAAGGCTTTTGTGCATGTGTATAGCGCCCCCTCTTGTCGGAAGGGTTTCGTGCAAACCACGCTGGGCGAGGTAGTCCATCTGTGAATGTGCACACCCAGCCTCAGGCAGGGAGGATGTGTGTACATGTACACACCCCCTTCAGGCAGAGAGGCTGTTCGCGCATGCGCACAGCGCCCCTTCGTGGCGGAAGTGCATTCGCCTATGTGCACAGCACCCCCTCGTGGCGGAAGGGTGTTCACGCATGTGCACATCCCCGCTTGGTAAGGTAGAGCATTTGCACATGCGTACAACCTCCCCTCAACCTCAGCGTGGGAGGTTGTTCGTGCATGCACCCCACACCCTTCGGCGCAGATGGGAGTTCACACATGCCCGGAACAACCTCTCGGTGAAAGAGGATGTTCGGAAACGTGGCCCACACTATTTGGCCCAGGCAGTTTCAGGCTTCTGACTCGCCCCCCCATTGGTGCGAGAGTGGGTCTCCCATGCAGAGGGCCACCGCTCGGGGAGGGAAAAGTGATGTCACTATGAAATGTGATTTTTCATGAAAGGTTCTTTTTACTTTCACAGCTGAAGAAACACGAATCTTTTAAGGTAAGGTTTACGGTTACATTACTATCAGGGGTAGGGTAAGGGTTAGGTCAAGCCACCTGCCCCCTGCGCATGGGAGGTTTTCAAGCATTAGCGCTTCCCCCTTTGGTAAGGGAGTATGTTCAGTCATTCTCCTGATTCCACTTTGGCACAGGAGGGTGTTGAACTATGCGCCTTGCCCCGTCACCGTGAGAGATTATTCACACATATGCTCCGTCCCCTTGGGAGAGGGATGGTATGGAGCTATGTGCCCTGCACCCATCAGTGCGGAGGGTGTGGCGCACGTGCAGAGCTACCTGGTGTCTGTAGTGTGTTCACGAAAGCGCACAAACCCCCAAAGCAAGGGAGAGTGTTCGCGCATTTGCGCTGCGAGCCTGAGCTTGGAAGGTATTCACACATGCCCACAGTGCCCCCTCATGGCGGGAGGGTGTTCACATACGCGCACAGCTGCCCTTCGTGGCGGAAGGGTGTTCTTCAATGTGCCCAATCTCCCTCAGCGGGGAAGCTGGTTCCCGCATATGCCCCGCCCCCCTAGGCGAGGGAGTCTTTCACTCATCTGGAGAGACACCCTCGTGGTGGGCGGGTGTTCACGCATTAGCACAGCGCCCCCTCGTGGCGGAAGGGTGTTCACATGTGTGCTCAGCCCGCACCTGTCAAGGTAGGGAGTCTGTGCATGTGCACACCCCCCCTTCAGCCAGGGAGGATGTTCACGCATGCGGACAGTGCCCCTTCCTGGTGGAATGGTGTTCACACATGTGTACACCCCGCTTGTTGAGGTAGGTCCTCTACGTATGCGCCTAACCCCCCTCAGCCAGGGAGGGTGTTCACGCATGCACAGAGAGCCCCTTCGTGGCGGCAGGGTGTTCACGCATGCGTACAATCCACCCTCAGCAAGGGAGGCCGTTCATGCATGCGCCCCACTCCTCTCAGTGCAGAAGGGTGTTTGTTCACGCACGCGCAGAGCACTTCCTCCACCACGGAGGACCTTCGCAAATGCGCCCCGCTCCGTTTGGCTCAGGCGGTGGTTGAGGCTTGCGCCTCGTCCCCCTTTGGGGTGTGAGAGGGTCACCCTTGCACAGCGCCACACGTCTGGGTGGGAGTAGTGATGTCACTATGAAATGTGATGTTTCGTGAATGTTCTTTTCACTTTCACAGCTGAAGAAACACCTGTCTCTTAAGGTAAGTGTTAGGGTTAGCATTACCATCATGCATAGGGTAAGGCCTAGGTCATGCTTCCTCCCCTGGGGCACCAAAGTTTTTCAGGCATTAGTGCATCCCCCCTTTTGACAAGAGGGGGTTCACGCATGTGCCCTTCCTTGGTGAAGGAGGTGTTCTCCGTTGTGTCGTTGCCTCGGGGAGGGAGTGGTGTCACTCATGCACTCAGCCCCACCTTGACGGGGGAGGGGGTCACACATGCACCCCCTCTGCCTCCTTTCATCAAGCGACGTAGCGGTGATGTTCCTTTTAGGTCAGACTTTTTTTTTGCAGTGTGTAGGTTGCTCAGTGGGTTAAACGTCTCACTTCAGCTCAAGTCATGGTCTCATGGTTTGTGGGTTCGCACCCTGGGTCGGCCTCTGTGCTGATGGCTCTGAACCTGGAGTCTGCTTCAGATACTGTGTGTGTGTCTCTCTCTCTGCCCCTTCCCTACTTGTGTTCTTTCTCTCTCCCTCTCTCTAAAAAAATGAAGCTAAAAGCATATAAAAGCAGCTCCATAGGTCTTCTTGTCTCTTATCCTATTCCCGCCTCTTCATGGGAAGGTCCATTTTACCAATTGGAAGAGACCGTAAAACCCTCGTGTGGCCATTCATATGAGTCACTGTTTAGGAAATAAGTGATTATGTTACCTTTGCACGATCAGGATACCACAGCAGTTTCGCGAATGTCCCTGGGCAGGCAAGGCCTCTAATACTAGAAATGCTAGAGGTGATTTTATTGGTAAACAGGTGGGGTTTGTGTTCACTGAGTTCCTTTTACTTCTTTTCATCTTTCCTTGATTGCCTATCCGTGTTGGGTCAACAATTGGTTTGATAGTGACTTTACAGTTAGGTTATTTTTTATCTTATTGTTAACTATCTGTAGTCATCTGCTCTGATAGAATTTTATGCAAGGACAAATATTTCTTGTTGCACATACTAACATTATTGCTTCTATTGTGAAATTCACCTGGTCATAACTAAGGAGTTGGTTGTCTATTTCTGGTATTCAGATCTTAAGGTCATATACCAATGCCTGAGCCGTACTATGAATGTTCATCACCGCATCCCTAACGAGTCATATTTTTCACCCTTCTAGGACAGCCTCGAGACACCTACATTGGCGATGTAGGGGTGTCACACTTGCACCCCCCATCGGTGTTGGAGGGGTGTCATGCTTGCACCCCTTCTGTGCCCCTTCATCGGCCATTTAGATATGTCACACCTGTGCCCCTTCTTCAGCCGTGTGGGGCATCACGCCTGTGCCCCTTCATGGGCCATATAGGGGCAAGCCGCCTGCTCCCCTTCATGGACTATGTAGGGGTGTGCTGCCAGCACCCCTTCTTGGTCCATGTAGGGGTGAGCTGTCTACGCCCCTTCATGGGCCATGTAGGGGTGTGCCACCAGCACCCCTTTATGGGCCAAGTAGGTGTGAACCGCCTGCACCTCCACATTGGTGTCCTGTACCCTTGCATTGGCGTTGTGGGGTGTGCTGCCTGCAAATACGCATGGGCGTCTTGGAACCCTTCATTGGAGATTTGCAGGTGTGCTGCTTGCCCCCCTTCATCAGCAACTTGCACCCCTTCATTGGTGTTGCAGAGGTGTGCCACCAGTATCCCTTCATGGGCCATGTAGGGGTGAGCTGCCTGCACCCCTTCATGGGTCCTGTAGGGTTGTTCTGCCAGCACTCCTTCACGGCCACTATAGTATTTGTACTTACTGTCTGTGGTTTTAGGGATCCACCTGGGGTCTCCGGACATATCCCCATGGATAACAGGGGGTTTCTGTAGTCATGTTCCTCTGTATCACATCCCCCCACACAACCCTTGTCTCTGGATAAATCTCTTAGGATCAGGAACCACTTTTCCTTGTACTTTCCTCTTAGTGGAAACATCTTGCCTTTGCTTAGCATGGCTGCTTTGCTCTCTCCGCTGTCTCCTTGAGGCTCCCTTACCCTTGCAGCGCTCTCCACTCACTGCTTTTGGGTGTGCGGTCTGTCTCCTGTCGCAGTTGTGCACAAATGGTAATTTGTACCTGGAGTGGCCTCAGGAAACTGCCTCAAGATGGGACTCTGGGACTGGACTGCTCTTCTCTCTGGTGGACATACAAATAACTTCCTTGTGGGCAGAAGTGGATACTGGTCGTTGGAAGCAAGAGGTGATTTCACACTTGCTCACATTACCACCAGTGCTGGTACAGAGTGATGGAGGACAGCATGCTGGAGGATAGAGGGTGGAATCGTCACTGTGGCCATGGGGGGCAGTTACAGAGATTGTTCGGGGTCAGTTTTGGGTATCTGAGGTATACACAGGAAATAGGAGAGATTGAAAGCAAGGGCGAAACATCAGAAAATCTATGGCCTCATAAGGGGAGTATCTTGTGTTTTGTTGCCAAGAGAAGCAGCTCCCCCGGACCCCCGTTGGAGGGAAATAGTCTTACCCCACCCCCAGAACCCCTAGAGAAAAGGTTTCAATGGCTTCACCTAAGACAATACCGTCGTGACAGAGAGCAGTGATCTTCAGGCTCCACGTCTGCCATCCGTGTTTACTTCCTGGAAGATAACGGGATGCCAGCATACTCCCAATGGAGGTATGGGATCAGGTCCACACAGGATCAGGTGCCCATGCAGGGGAGTGGCAGGGCATTACCACTTCGCACTGGTAGGAGACTAGGGATGGGAGTGGATTCAAAGAGTATTAAACCAAGGAGGGTGACATATGATAGGCCAGACATGGTACAGGGTTGCTCCTGCAGGAAATGTGATTTAATGTGTTGCCTTGAGAACTGGGAACGGTCGTAATAATGACTCGATGGCTGCCTTCAGTCAACTAGGTTGAAATGCCAGAGCTTCCCTGACTTTCTCAGGGAAGGAAGACTCCAAGGTCCGAGGGAGATGGGAATGGGGACCTGTTGTGCGCACACCTGCTCGTTTACCACAAAGTTGGTGGCTTATGAGAACAAAATCGTGTTCTCTCACGGTTCTGGAGGCCAGGAACCCAAAATTCATTTCACGGAGACTAAGGTGTCAGCAGGGCTGTACTCCCTCTGGAGATCCCAGGGCTCCAGGGAACAGTGTATCCCTTCCCTCTGGTAGCTCCCGGTGGCCACCAACCTCCCTTGGCTTGTGCCCACATCACCCCAGTCTGTCTCCATGGACACAGTGCCTCCTCTTTTGTCAAGTCTCCCTTTGCCTCTCTAAGGATGCTCGTGATTCCATCTAGGGCTCACTCAGACAACCCAGGACTCAAGATCCTCAACTAGATCCCATTCATGGGAGTTAGATCCCAGGTATCAGGACTTGATTTCTTTGAGGGCCATTGTCCAGCCTAGTACAACGTGTCCTTCCATAGGGAGACAGCCAAACCATGCTAGCCCCGTGCGGTGGGGTGCTCACCGGTGAGCAGTGCCAGGGCACGCAGTGCTGATAGACACTGCAGCAGGACTGAATCTCCAGGGAATTATGCCCAGAGGGGAGAAAGCGAATCCTGAAAGGGTCACACGCTTTTCGATTCCACTTGTGTAATACTCTCGAGGGGACAAAATCATAGAAATGGAGAGCAGATGAGGGATTGCCAGGCATCACGAAGATGACGGGGGCAAGAAGGAGGTGGGAATGTCTGCTCTAAGAGGACAACACGGGGGTCCCTGTGGAGGGCCCGATGCTCTGTTTCTCACGTGCATCGCTTTTGAAATCCCGGCCGTGATCCCGTCCTACAGGCAGAGAGAACATAGGGCATCTTCACGGTGTTTGCCAATCACACACAGTCCCAGCAACCCCACAGCCGCAGCCGCCCACCTTGCTACATCTGTCCCCACGGCTCTGGCTGGTGTCCCGTTGCCACAGTTGAGCCGTGGTCCTAAGGGAGGAAGCCATCTCGCTAACGCGGCTCCTGCACCGTTTCACTCTCTCCTGCACACCTGGGGGTTTCCTCGCGACCGGCCATCCTGTGCACCTGCGGCTGATTCTCCCGGCCCACGGGGGGCAATCGCTTCCCATCCACCACCACCTGTTTGTCTTCCTACGTCCTAGCGTTGCACGTGCCAGCACCTGCAGATCTTCCCTCTGTCAGCTGAGTCTGAGCCAGCTTCCTCTCCCATTCGGCTGTAGTTCTCATCTCATTAATGAACCACACCTCGCTGAAGCTCACGGTGAAGTCTCAACCCCCAGTTTGCGGACTACGTGGCACCATTTTACAGACACACGTAATTACTCCCTTTGTTTAAAAATTCCTTGCTTCCTCCTCCCACCGCCCGGGCCGCTGCTCACCAGTGTCTGTGTTGGTCTGTCCTCATCTTCTTCCCACCTCCCATCAGCTTTCCACCCGTCCTTACTCTGGGGCGATCGCAGCCAGCCTCAGGCTTCTATCTACAAGCAGCTGGGGCCTCCAAGTCTTTAAGCTCTGCCCCCAGCTCTTCATGTCTCCAGACGCCTGACTGTCTGCGCACCACACAGGTGCTACCCTCCCCAGCCTCTGCTACCTCCCTGAAGGCTTCTCCTCTTCCCCTCCCCTTGTTTACTGGGCTGCGGCCACACCGGCCCCCTCTCTGCTCCCTGAGCATGTCAGGCACACACTCCTGCTTCAGGTCTTTGCACTGGCTTTGCCTCTCTCTGTCCGGAATGTTCTCTCATGTGCCCACATGACATACTCCCTCATTTCTGTCATATCTTTGCTCTGACGTCACTTGCTCAGTGTGGTCTCTGCTAGCTCTGAAAACTGCTCCTTCTCTGACCTGAACACCCGATCTGCCTTCCCTGCATTATTTTTCTTCCTGACCCTTGGCATCATCTGTTTTTCTTACTTGTTTGTTGTCTGTCGCCTGCTGCAGTCCCTGCCAGAATGTCAGCTCTATGGGGTCCAAGGACCAAACCAGCTTTGTTTAGGGCTGTTTCCTTAGGGCCCTAGAACAGTGCCTAACTCCTACAAAGGCTCAAACACCATTCGCTGAGTAAGTGTTGGGATTTCATATTAGTTTGCTGGGTCCGCCATCACAAAGTACCACAGCCTGGGTGGCTTAAGCAACAGAAATTGATTTATTTATTTTCTCATACTTTAGATCAAGGTGTGGGCAGGGTGCGTCTCCTCTCTCCGTGGCTGGTGGATGACCTCCTTCCCACTGTCTTCACGTGGTCTTCCTTCTGTGTGTGTAGGTGCCCACTCTCTTCTTATGGGACACCAGTTATCAGATTAGGGTCCCTCCCCCCAAATGAGCTCATTCAACCTCCACTTTACCTTTCAAGAGCTGGTATCCAAGTACAGTCACATGGGTAGTTAGGACTCCAAAGTATGGACTTTGGGGGCAAATCCATTCCATAACAGCTTTCTGTCTGTAGTACCTAGTCACTACTCACATGGCTTTTTTTTCTGTATGCCCTTGCCCCCATTATTTGCTCACCCAGTGCTAATCCCAATTTGCCCTTAGTCCAAGTTATAACTGTTTATTTATTTGTATAGGCTTGCATCTTCCCTCTACCTCTATACTCCAAGTTCCTGGCTGGCACTGGAATTACATCCTTAGGATGCACATCATAACCTCCAGGTGAGGTAAGTATGCTTACTCTCGTTTCGAAAATCTGCAATCTGTTTGATTACTCTCATTTCGAAAATCTACAATCTGAGGCTCAAAAGAGAGAAGGTCATGTTTCTGATATCACAGTACTAATAAGTGCTGTCATTTTGATAACTTCGTCCTCATGGGCTCCAAAGCTCACTTTCTTTCTTCTACCACACTGTCCCCAAGATGAATGGGGAAAAGCCATACTCAGCCTGACATATTATAAGCAATGGTACCTGTAAAGCTGGTGTCACATTTTAGGAAATGGGATTACATTTAGAATTTGAGTAGTTATACCCACAGTTTGAATTTGAATGTCATATCCCTTTTTTTTTTTTTACTGCTGCAATTTCTGTTATCCTTAAGGATTATCTAAATGGATTTTTCCCTTTGCAAAATTTAGCCACTAAGAATACTAAGAGAGTTTGTTTCCTTTTTAATAGGTTGGAATTATATAATGAATTCATAATGTCAAGGCAATAGCTGTTATTTTATCCTAAAATATAGAGGAAAAGGTCATTGCCTTTGTTGTAAGACTTTACCATGTGTTCTTGATAACATGCCTGAGCTCTATTGGTGAAAAACCATCATAGACTTTGAAAATCAGTTACTTATAGTTAGGAGAATATCGCTCTCTTTGAGTGCACTGATTGTTTAAAATGGAAATTAGAATTTTTCTCCATAGATTTTATATTTTAGAATGAGCTGTGCTTTAAAAAGTATGTTGCATTTGCATTCATGCAAGTTGTGCAGTCATTAAATTGACAGGAAAGTAGCTGTTAATAGTTGTCATTTGGACATGTAGATGGAAATACTATAGGTCATGGTGTGAACACTTGTTGAGCTCTGGTTTCATTTGGCATTTCTAAACCATTGCCCTGAGCTTATGGGTGCCCTCAGCTCATGTAATTGTTGTTTTAAATTGGCATCAGGGGTGTAGAGATGGCTCTTAAGTTGTGTATGAGGAAACTATTGGTTCTCTGCTTCTATGTCTGTGTAGCTCCTAAAAACAGAAGTCTAGAGCACTTTATAGAAATAAATTTTGTTTAAAATAAATGTACCTTGTGAATGAGCTAAAGGCTTACATAGTCATCAGTACTTTCGCAGTCTGATATTAATTTGTGAATTTAAATAGGTCTAGGGGCATCTGGGTGGCTCAGTCGGTTAAGCTTCTGACTTTGGCTCTGGTCATGATCTCACTGCTTGTGAGTTCGAGCCCCATGTTGGCCTCTGTGCTGACAGCTGGGAGCCTGGGCCTCACTTCAGATTTTTTGTCTCCCTCTCTCTGCCCCTCCCCCACTCATGCTCTGTCTCTCTCTCTCTCAAATATAATATAAAACATAAAAAAAATAGTTCTAGAATAATTTTGTAGACAGTAACATACTTAAAATGACTGGTGACTAAAACAAAGAAATAGCCTGAATCTCCAAGCATAAATTACTGTTCTTTCCCTAGGAACCCATCATATATCACATTGACCATTAAGCTGAATGAAAGCATTAATCTTCAAGTAACTTGGAAGAGATAAGCATACTATCTTAGCTAGTAAAGTTTGCTATATATCATTCTTGTAGACCTATTTTCTTTAGTGATCAAAGAATTAATGTGTGGTGTCTTTTATTTGGGTATTCAGGATTAAGATAACAATCTTAATGGATGACAGTCATGTTGGAGGAGAGTTTCTGGGGTTCCCTCCAAAAATGGTACATGATTTTGAGTCAAGGATACAGACTTACTGACTGTACTTTCACTGAAATGATGGTTCAGATATCAACAATGTTGTCTCTTGGAATTGTCTTTTGCAAAACTGATATCCTTTCAGTTTTCGGCATGATTAATTTACCAAAGAGAAAAAAAAAAATGTTTCCCTCTTTCTGAACCATAATCACATTTGTATTTACAGTTATCATTAAAAATAGTATTTCTAAAAACGGTTAATAAATAGACGTTAACATAAATTTGTTTGCGAAGTTATCAAATGGAAAACTGTTCCCAAGGCAGTTATTTTATGTTTTACAGGAAAATTAAACTTTTATATCCTTAGTGCATTTATGTTATATCCTGTTCACTTTCATGCTGTGTGTGTGTGTGTGTGTGTGTGTGTGTGTGTGTGTGTTCATGAGCATGTGTATGTGAGTAAGTGAAATGTGCAGTATTTGGTCATTCAAAAAGCTTCACTAATTTAGGCAAAGTCAGCCAGAAACAAATGCAATACATTATGTCCAAAATAATCATGCAGATTTTCCATCATGAGAAATAGTTGGTTTATCTCAAATGAATTTTCTTTGCTCTTTTCTTTTTAATAAGCCAAGTCATAGGAGAATATTTTCTTTCTGCTAACCTTGAGGCAGGGCAAGAGCAGATTTGGGTCAGAGCACACGGTCTATATTTATGAGAAACTAGGAAAATTAAGAAAGCCACTTAGTTACAAAGCTTAGTGGGGACTCATGACTGATTTGGAGTTTTCAACAATATTCTGTTGGGAAATCTTTTATTTACTGGGTTAGTTTTACAGAGCAAACTATATATTTTCTTGGTTGTAAGGAGGAGTTTTAGATACCACAAAGCCCATGTCTCCACTAAAAACTTTTAGCCCATCATGTTCTTACCGACCAGAATTTTCTCTCTAACAAGCCACGTTAAATTATGCCACTGCCCTGCTTGACAAACAGGATTAGCTTCCCTTTATCTTGTAGGTTTGAGTATAAAATCCTTACCAGGGTTTTTATACTGTTCACCAAACCCTCCGACTCTTCACTCTCTGCCTCTTCCTTCCCCGCCTTTTCCAGCTGCTTGGTCTCATTGAAATCCCTAAGTGCTAATATTAAATGGGTAGTAGTGCCACCCTGCCATCCTACTGTATTTCCTGGTCCACTCCCCTACATGACTGCTCCGTAGCTTTCCTTCACTCCTCAAGTCTCTAATACATCAGTCTTGATCCTTCATCTCAGCAGATTCCTTTGTTCCCTATTCCACTGAAAAAGCAGAATTAGTTAGCAGATATATCTTGCTGCTCCTAGAGAGGAATTGTCCATGCTCCTGCCTGAAGCCAGCTCCCCCAGCCTTACATTAGATCCCATTAGATTCACTAGGTTCACTTCCTTCCCCCTTACTGAGGATGTTGGCGACTCTCACCTCCTTGGCATGTCAATTTCCCCCTCTTGACTGCATCATCCCCCAAAGCATATAAACATGTTATTGCTTTTCCCCTAAGAAAAATATACCTCTCTTTATCCCATTTCTCATTCTTAGATACCATTTCATGTTTCTGTTCCCTTTTCTGCCGAAACTGGGGATACATTCATTATTTCCAGTTTGTCTCATTCATGACCTCTAGAAGCTACTCAAAGTAGGCTTCCTTTTTTCAAGGTCACCAAAAACCTCCATATTGCTAAGTCTTTTGGGCAATACTAGACTTCATTCTTTATTCTTAGTCTTCATCTTACTTGACCAATGAATGATGTTTAGATCAATGCAAATGTTCACTGTTAGGGACTGAATGTTTATGTCCTACCCTAAATTTATATGTTAAAACTCTACTCCCCAATATGATGGTATTAGGAGGTGGGACATTCGGGAAGTAATTAGGATTAGATGTGGTCATGAGGATGATGTCCTGAGGGATGGGATTAGTGCCCTTGTAATGGGTCATGAAAGAGCCTGCCTCCTTTCTCTGCTTCTGCCACATGAGAATACAAAGAGAAATCTACACCCCAGAAGAGAGCTCTCACCAGAACCTGACCATGATGCTCCTTGATCTTGGACTTCCAGACTCCAGAACTTTGAGAAATAAGTTTGTATTGTTTATAAGCCACCCATGTGTGGTATTCTGTTATATTAATCAGAACTAAGAACTAATTCTGTTATATTATAACTAATATATATAAATAATATATATAACTAATAATATATATATATAACTAATAACATATAACTAATTCTGTTATATTAATCACAACTCTCCTTGATATAGCTTATCACTTGACTTGTAATATATCACATTGATCAAGTCTCTTATTCCTCAGTGTTTTCTTTGCTGATTCCTGTTGTCTCCCCAAACCCTAAATATTGGAGGCTCCACGTCTCAATCCTCACATCTCTTCTTTTGGCTGTTATCACTCTCCTAAATACCTTTTCCCCTGATGATCCTCAAATTTAAATCACCAGCCCAGACCTCCCCCAGAACTCCTGTCTCCTATTTGCCTACTTGATGTCCTCTGTTGTTTGTCTAACAAACATCTCAAACACATTATATTCAAAACCTGTGTTGACCTCCTTGCTGTTTTTCAAATGCACCAAGTTTTTATCTCAGAAACTTTGCAAGATAC
Source organism: Panthera onca (assembly GCF_046562875.1). Classification (NCBI taxonomy): domain Eukaryota; kingdom Metazoa; phylum Chordata; class Mammalia; order Carnivora; family Felidae; genus Panthera; species Panthera onca. The sequence goes on from NC_138348.1 coordinate 110,615,569, forward strand.
TTGGAAAGTATTTCCTCAGCTATACACATGGATTGAAGCCTTCCCTCTTCTGGTCCTAGAGCAAATGCTATCTTGTCAATAAGGCTTCCCCAACCACCCTAACTAAATTACACCTTCTTTCCTAACTTTGAATGATCATACCCATTTATTTTTTTCCAAAGTACTCATCCTGAACTCATATATTATATCCTTTTGCTTATGTTTTTGGTAAATTATCTGTTCCCCAATCCCCCCATTAAGTATTAGCTTCATGAGGGCAGAGATTGTGGTCTGTTTGTGAGTGACTGTATCCCTGTTTTTTTTTTAAACAGGGCTTCAATAAATACATGTTGGAAGTTCAAATACATTCATATCTTTATAGTAACTCTTTCCTCTGAGATGTCTTGAATGTTGTTTGTTTTTCAATTTTTTAATCTTTTTTGTAATACAGCATCCTATCAGACAGTTTTCCCTCTCTTATGAAAACAGCTTCTAGTTGCTCTTACTAAAATAATAGTAATCACTAGCAGTTATATTATGCTGACTCTGATCTAAATGCTTTATCTATCTTGTAGGTACCATAACAACCCCATGAAGCAGGAGCTATTGTAACATCTGTTTTCCAGATGAGTTGATACAGGACATTTAAATTTATATGGGTAATAAGTGGTGGAGCCAGGATGTTGTAAACTCAAGGAATATGACTCTAAGGCTGTACTTTCAACCATTGTGTTGTGCTGCTTAGAGATAGAAGTTGTGTTAAGGAGGTCTGCAGAAAAGGTGAATAGAGACTTTCATTTGATTTATGGAAACCAGTTTCTCTTAGTGATGGCATCTGAGTGTTCTTGAAAATGATTCGATAAATTTGCATAAAGGAATCTGTGTATATTTCAGGAAGAAAGGTTGAATTATGATTTCATTTCTGGTGCATAATGGTATTGGAGAAGGTGACAACTCTTATTGTCATGGTGAGACATGGGATCAGAAATAGTTCTGAGTTGTGGCAAGAAGCGAGAATGCTCTGTTTCTGTGATGTGGCAAACCCTGGAACTAGTCCTAACCCAGCCAACTAGCTCTCCTGTAAGCAACTGGGCTGGTGAACTGAAAACTGGCTCAGGGAAGCTTGAAAACTGGGCCCATTAGAGCAAGACATCATCTCAACCGAACCCTATAGCTGTCCTCATAGGGCCTTTGGGAAAAGTTTCCTCTGCAGAAGCACAGCCCCCTACAGTCTTCTGTTCAGTTCTTGCCATTTTTCCTAAAAGTTTCCTCTCACAGCCTGAACTCCATAATCACTAACCCTTGAGGTGACAGGCAGTCTCTAAAAACCTGACGTGACCTCACCACTCTGGGACTGCCTTATGCCTTATGAATATGCATAGGTGAGGGAATGACAGAGCATTGATCCTCAGAGACCTGGCCCCTTCTCTGAGCATAATGCTGGGGAGTGTGTTCTTCCATCCTCAGAATCTTTACGGCTGTGAGTAGATGCTGCCTTACTCCTTGAGATAACTTCTGAGCCCCCAGTACCATGCTTCCAACACAGCCTGCTGATGCCAGGTTTTAAATCTCCACTTAGCAAACTGGGTTAGGGCAAAACTGAAACCCACTGCTGTTTTGATGTATGAAAGAGAAGAGACTCTGAGAGATTCAGAATGAGCGAACTTTCTGTTACAGTACCTGATGGTTGGTAACTCCAAGCATAGCCGAGATAGCGTCCCATTAATTGCACTCATACCTTAAAGAAAGATGACCAAGTGTACTTCCAAATCCATCACAAATGTTATCTTACTCACTTCCTTCAGGCTAAATGTTAAACCACTGTTTCCACATTTCCTTGCCTTGATCCTAATTTGTATGCTGTTAGCCATTAGTTGATATCTCTGTCTCTCCCCACTAGCCAGTAAATTCCTCAAGGGTAGGATCCATCTCTGGTTGATCTACTTACCCTTAGACTTTGTTGTGCCTGACATGGTAAGACTCTTGCTATATGCTTGATAATTGACTGGACAAATGAATGAGTCATGGGCGGACAAAGAATTTCTCTTTTCAGATTATGTTATTGCTACTGGTTATACATTTTGTTTTAACAAAAACTTCATCAAGAGACGGTGTCATATCAAAGAGATTTATGGCAGGTATTTTGGGACAATTGTTCTTTACAAACATTATGCTTCAAAAGATGTTTCCTTTATACAAAGTTGGTATCTAACATATGTATGTTAAATCAACTGAATTGGATTTATGGAACAGGAGAAAGAGTCTCATTTTTGCCACTGACCTTGAACAAGGAGGTTGACTTCTAAAGTCCCTTCTGGCTCCTTTGTTCTACAGCTTTGTGAATTTATATGTGGAAATAAACTATGCATTGTTTCCTAGTCAAATTAGTGAAAAGGCAGATAAAAACACCCAGCCCCCCCTTCAAAGCAGAGCCTGCTTCTCTGATAAGAAAAGAATGTAAGGAATTCTCTCTGTTTGGCTCCATTGGGTATGGATTATTTTGCAGTTGTGGCACTAATCTCAGAAAAAGCTATTGATTGAACATTTGAACATAATAGATATAAATAGAAACCCATATACTTTCTGTTGTTCAAATGGATGTAATTCTAACATCTTCAGAAAACCTGATAGATTTTTGGAAAAGTTCCATGAGACCAACAATGAAATCATAACATAATCTATTGTCTGGTTTGGAGGGCTTTATAGTTCCATTGCTAAGAGAATAAAATAATATCTTGGTAAATTGGCATCTATGAGGATCACTAATTGTTAATTAACCTCTATACTGTTAAAATTTGCTGAAAATAACCATAATAGTATTGCTTTGATTGATAAGAAAAAATCTACCACATATCTCCAATAGGTACCACATATAACTTACTATCACAAAATCTTATATTGATTCGTTTACTGATATTAATGACCACATAATGACATATATGTATATTTTCTGCAACTCTGCTGTTAGGCTTGATCAGATTCAAGCCCAGAGACCTGGGCACTAAAGCAAATTGGATGCTGCTAGTGCAGAGGGAAGAGGACAGGTGTGATGAAATCAGAAGGGCTTAGTCTCTTAATCAGATAAACCAGTGAATGTTTAGGTTATCTGTCACTTTGAAGTAATTTTCAAAGCAAAAATGTACTTTGCAATAGTAAGATTTGGGGTTCAGAAAGTCATAGATAATTGGGCCATTAGGTTTGCATCAGAGGAGAAAATCTCCAGTTCTGAGAATTGTCAGGAAAGAGGGGAAAACAAGCCCAAACCCCCGGAGTAGAACCTGGGCCTCCCAACAGTAAACCCAGGGTAGAGAAGCCAGCCATGGTCAAATGTCAGGACACATCTGGGAACATTGTAAAAGTTGCACCTGCTCAGAGACTTCGATCCTGTAGGGCTTGCTTGGCATGGGTTTTAGGAATCTGAGTTTTTAACAAGCTCCCTACCAAATAGAAAATTCCTTAAAAGTGAGGAGTTATTCCCACGTAAAACATATCAGTCATTTGTGTAAAGAGTTATTTTTCCCAAGAGAATAAACAGATTTTTTTTTTTTTTATTGTGTTCATTGCCTCAGACTTTAAGGGCATTACATGTGTAGGCGTAGTGACCTCAGGATATGTTACAACCTCTTGTTTCCCTCTTGGTTTTTAAAAAAGTTATACCTTGTTTTCAGCTCAAATAGAATTTCTAAAGGATGCTTGAGAAGTTTGAGCCAAATTTCCTAGATCAATTTTTTTCCAGTTTGAATTTTTATTGGAGAAACAAAGTTTATTTATTCACTTCCCATTTATAATCTAATTTTTCCCACTTATAATTATGTAAAGCTGTATTTTAGTCACAAAAGGTGTAAAGATGAATAAAATAGTCCCTGTCCTCAAAGAGCTTATAATCTCTTAGTGGATGATAGGCATACAGGTAAATAAGGGTAATAAAATGTTATTAGTGTTATTATTAGAACATATGCTTAGTATGGTTGGAACAGAAGAACTGAGTCAACTCTCACTGCGTGGGAAAAGGGTCCCAGAATGGCTGTATAAAGAAGTAAATGCTTGACCTGATTTTTCTTTCTGGCTTTATTGAGATATAACTGACAAATAACATTATGTAGGTTCAAAATGTACAATGTGATGATTTGGTACACATATGTATTGTGAAATAATTACCACAGTAAGGTTGGTCAACACATCCGACACCTCTCATTGTTACCTGTTTGTATGTGGGGGGGTGGTAAAAATACTCTTTTAGCAACTCTCAAGTACACAGTACAGTACTGTTAACCATGGTCACCATGCTGCACAATCCCCAGAACTTAGTCATCTTATAATTGAAGGTTTGTGCGCTTTGGCCAACATCTTCCCATCCCTAGCCTTTGACAATCGCCAATTTACTCTTGGTTTCTATGAGTGAATTTGACTTTTTTAGATTCATCAATAAGTAGTATTATACAAGATTTGTCTTTCTCTGTCTGACTTATTTCACTAAGCATAATGCTCTCAAGGTCCATCCATGTTGTCACATATCACAGGATTTTCTTTGTTATGACTGAATAATATTTCATATATATATTACATCTTTATCCTTTCATCTGTTGGTGGATACTTCGGTTGTTTCCATGTCTTGGCTATTTTGAATAATGCTGCAGTGAGTATGTAGGGGCAGATATCTCTTTGAGGTAGTGATTTTGTTTCCTTTGGTTGTACATCCAGAATGGGTTTGCTGGATCATATGGTAGTTCTATTTGTTTTTAAGTTTGTTTGTTTGTTTGTTTGTTTATGCCATCTCTACACCCAGTGTGAGACTCGAACTCATGACCCTGAGATCAAGAGTCTGATGCTCCACTGACCGAGTCAGCCAAGTACCCTGGTTTTTATATTTTCAATATTTGGAGGATCCTCCATACTGTTTGCCATAGTGGGCGTATTAATTTATATTCTTACCAGCAGTACACAAAGGTTCCCTTTTCTGTATGTTCTCACCAACACTTGTTATCGCTTGTCTTCTTTTATGATAAGAATCCTAACAGGTATGAGGCAATATCTCATTCTGATTTTGATTTGCACTTTCCTGATGTTAGTAATATTGAGCATCTTTCATGTATCTGTAGGCCATTGTGGGTCTTTGGAAAAATCTTTGGAAAAATGTCTATTTAAGTTCTTCACCCATTTTTAAATTGGATTTTTTGTGGGTTCTGCTATTGAGTGATATGAATTCTTTATATATTTTGGACATTAACCCCTTATCAGATATATGATTTGCAAATATTTTCTCTCGTTCTGTAGGTTCACATTTGATTTTGTTGATAATTTCCTTTGCTGTGAAATGCTTCTTAATTTCATGTAGTTCCACTTGTTTATTTAATTTTTAATGCTTGTGCTTTTGGTATAATATCCAAAAATGTTGTCAAGACCAATGTTAAGGGGCTTTTCCTGTTGGTTTACTTCTAGGAGTTTTACAGTTTCATGTACAACATTTAAGTCTTTATTTTGAGTTAATTTTTGTGACTAGTATAAAATATGAATTCAATATCATTTTTCTGCATGTAGCTACTCAGTTTTTCCAGCACCATTTAAGGAAAAGACTGTCTTTCACCCATTGTATATTCTCGCCTTCTTTGTTGTAAATTAATTGACCACGTATGCATGGATTTACTTTTGGGCTCTTTGTTCTGTTGGCCTATGTGTCTTTTTTTATGCCAGTACCATAATGTTTTGATTGCTGTAACCTTGTGATATAATTTGAATCAGGAAGTATGATTCCTCTAGCTTTATATGCTTCCTCATATTGCTTTGGCTGTTTGGAATCTTTTGTGGTTCCATACAAATTTTAGTGTTGTTTTTTTCCTACTTCTGTGAAAATGCCATTGGAATCTTGATAGAGATTGCATTGGCTTATAGATAGCTTTAGGTAATATGGGAGTTTCAATGGTATTAATTCTTCTGATCCATGAACATAGGATATCTTTCATTTGTTTCTGCTTTCTTCAATTTTTCATCAAAGTTTTATAATTTTCCATGTACAGCCCACTGTCTCCAGAAATGTGGGTGCTAATGGGTCCTATAGAATATGTAGATCTTTCAAATGCCCCCAGTTATTCGTGTTATGGCCTCTGTGGCCTATAGAGGAAATGGGGGAAATTCGCCTAATATACAGACAGCTATAGTTGGGGACACACAGAGGAACTCAAGTTGCTATTTAACCCATTAGTGATGCCATCTGGATGGAAACAGGAATAAGCTAAGCAGTCTCTGGGCTGAACTCAGAGCAGTTTCACTGGTGATCACTCATGAGCTCTAGCCATTAACCCTTTGCACCGACAGGTGGGTTGTTCTAAAGAGATTAACCTAGAATTTAGACACTGGGATGCCAAAGGGCAGATGGTCATAATTAAGCCCTGTGGTATCAGCTTATGTGGAAAGACATTTGGGCTCACCTGCAAGAGCCTGAGGTGATCCTCACTGTTTTCCATGTCCTGGCTCATAAAGCACTGGTTTGTAGAAAGGAAAATGGAATATTAAAGCAGCAGATTAAATTATTAACAGGGAAAACCACCTTGGCCAGGTGTACTAATGTGCTGTCACAGGCTTTAATACATTTGAATGATCAAGCAGTAGGGTCTGTGGTCCCCGATGCCAGACTGGGGACCCCTGCTGAGGCACCCAATACTATAAAGATATAGAAGTCTAGGGAGACACCTAGGGCCCCAACTCTCACTGTGGATGAATGTGCTATGCTGCTGAGAACACCAAAAGATGTTGTCTACTGGAATTTGCCATGGGATATCTCATAGGATAGGTGAGTTACTTTGTACTTCTGGGTGAGGGGGATCTACTCAGTTTCTACTGGGATCCTGTTCTGCTGAAAGCCAGACCTGTTGAAATGCACTATACCTGGAATGGAGTGTACCCCATCGAAAGAGGGGAGAACATGGGGGTCCTGGTCTGGCATATTCTGCCCCATTCTATCTCCTCATGCCTGACAGTGCTGCTTCCCCCTGCCAGCATGCATGGCATGCACAACCAGGTTAAGTTCCTAAAGCTGCTGGTCTACCTCTCAAGGCCATAAGGCATTGACACCCCACTGGCAATCAGGAGGCCGATCCCTGGCCTGGGTATAAGACCTAACAACTGACTCTGCAGTAAATACAGCTGATTAAGTGTAGCTACTGTAGATCCTTGGAATGGACGGAATGGCATATTGCCAGGATTTTCCCTTAAGATACAGTGACATGGTAAATATAGTAGCAACATGTCTTTTATATGTTTATATCTTTTCTCTTTCTTTCTTTCTTTCTTTCTTCCTTTTATTTTTTGGTGGAGTCTTTTGGGTTTTCTGTATATAATAAGATCATGTTATTTACAAATGGGTGATTTTACTTCTTCCTTCCCGATTTGGAAGCTTTTTATTTTTCTTTCTTGATTGCTCTGGTAGGACTTCCAATACTATGTTGAATAGACGTGGTGAGAGTGGACATTGTTGTCTTGCTCCTGATCTTATAGCAAAAGCTTTCAGCTTTGACTACTGAAAGTGATACTGTCTGTGGGCTTGTCATATATGGCCATTATTATGTTGAAGTAAATTCCTTTTATACCAAATTTATTGAGAGTTTTGAATTTTAAGTTATTTTGTATCTATTGAGATAGTTATAAAATTTTTATCTTTCATTCTGTTATGATGTATCACATTTATTGATTTGTGAATGTTGAACCATCTTTGCAATCCTGGAACAGATTCCCCATTTAATCATGGTTTATGATCCTTTTAATGTGTTGTTAAATTCAGTTTATATATATTTTTTTAAATTTTTATTTTTTTAATTTAGAGAAAGAGGGAGCATGAGCAGGGGAGGGGCAAAGGGAGAGAGAATCTCCAGCAGGCTCCATACTCAGCATGGAGCCCAATGTGGGGCTTGGTCCCATGACCCTAGAATCAGGACCTGAGTCAAAATCAAGAGTCCGATGCTCAATTGACTGAGCCACCCAGGTGCCCCAGTTCATATTTTAGTTAGAATTTTTGCATGTTCATTAAGGATGTTAGCCTATAATTTTCTTTTCTTGCAGAGGTCTTGTTTGTTTTTGGTATAAGGGTAATGCTGGCTTTATAAAATGAGTTTGAGTGTGTCCTCTCCTTTTCTCTCCTTCCTTTTTTTTTTTTTTTTTTTTTTGGAGAGGTCAAGAAGGGTTGATACTAATTCTTCTTTAAATGTTTGGTAGAATTAACCAGTGAAGCCATCTGGTCCTGGGCTTTTCTTTATTGGGAGATTTTTGATTAGTGATTCGGTTTCCTTACTCATTATTGACCTGCTCAGATTTTCAGTTTTCCATGGAACATTCACTGTCTGTGTTGGTTGTAGGTGGATTAGGTGGAAGAATAATAGTTTCTAAGGTTCACAGGTTGGCCGCAAGGAGGGCCACAATGGGATGTGAGTGTGGGTAGGGGTGTTCAGCAATAATTTATTGGGTAAGTGATTTGAATTTTATTCTATACATTGTTAGAAGCCGTTGGGAAGGATTTTAAGCAGTGAATGACTTTGATGTTTAATAAACAGTGTATTATTACTTAAAAGCCCCCCCCCTTCAAAATTTGCTTGAGTCCCCTATGAGACAAAAAGGGAGATTTAATGGAACTGTTCAATCAGATACTTCCTCCTTCTGATGTGTTTGTTTATTATAAGCAGCTAGGCAAATTTAAAAATAGCAGATATCTTAAAAAAGAGGATGGGCTTATTTATTGACACATTCACTCTCTCATTGTCAGATTTTATGGAAGGCACCGAGTTACCTGTTTATTGTTTTCCCTAAATTTGGGATTGAATGTTCCTTGGACACCTCTGTGGCTCAATAAAAACCTTTGGAAGTATTTACAGAGCTCTTAAATCTTATCAAGGCTGCCTTGAGAGATGAAAAAAGTTCAAAAAAAAAATGTATGAAAATGAAAAGCTCTCTACCTGCCCAAAGAATAATTCTAATCCAAACAATGTATCCAGTTCAGCTTTATGGAGCCACAAAGAACATATAACAGCATTGGTTATACATTAATGCACAAACTTTAGGACTTATGTTTGTTTAGTCTATCTAATTAATTAATTGAGTGATTGATTTTTGTTTTGAGCATTGAAAACACAATATGAACTATAAAGACCCTATAAAATTAGATACAGCCAAGTGTATTGTTGTTTTATCTGATTTGTATTATACTCACTTACTTGGTTTATTTTTGTACAACATTTAAATTTTTTTTTTATATTTTGAGAGAGAGAGTGTGTACACTACTGGGGGTAGGACAGAGGGAGAGGGAGATAGAATCTTAAGCAGGTCTGCACTCACTGTGGTCCCAATGTGGGGCTTGATCCCATGACTCTGGGATCATGACCTGAGTCAAAATCAAGAGCTGGACACTCAACCGACTGAGCCACCCAAGTGCCCCTATGTACAACATTTGTGTAAAGCTAGTCCAGTATTCATTAGCTCTATTTACAATTACTCTATGAGAAATGATTCAACAGTCATTTCTCCTGTGATGGATTCAGTGCTTAAAATACCAAGCATAGCTGAAACTGTTTAACAAAATGTATGCTTCAAAGAGAAATTCTGTATATGCAAAGCCTGAGGATGTAAAGTTAAAGGTAAACCTGAGCTAAGTCTAGGTGCTAGCTCCTAGACTAAGTCCTGTGCCAGAAAGACATACTGAGAGCATTCCTAGGGCTGAGGCTTGGGTCCCTTCTGCAGCTGCAGACGGGAGGATTTGAGAAGTAAAAGTACAGTCTGATGTTAGGGTGGTAAGAAGAGAAATAGACAACACTCAATAAATGGAGTATGTATTTGGTGATGCAAAGATGCCCCAGGCATGGTCAGCAACTCTTGGGCTGGTGGCTGTGCTCTTCAGCCTATTATCTAATAGAATGTAAAGCCCTGCTCAAATAGTTGACTAATGATTAAATGAGTAAGCCACCTGAGATGGAGGAACAAGTACAAACGAACAACCTGTAAATTCTAGTTTATTTGCTTAATGACCGTTGACACTTTAGGTGAGATATTAGCAAAATCAGGATAAAAGGAGGCTCAAAATCTGACCTGTGCACTCTAAGCAAACTACAAATATGAGAATTAGAAGTTTTATATGTTTTTGAGTAAACATCTGAGTGTTTGCTTTGAAAACATAGGAGAAATATGCTTTGGGTAAGCTTTCTATGCTTGTTCCATTAAACAGAATGCTTTGTATATATGTGAAAGAGATGATTCAAAAGTTACATGTTTTGCATATAAAGTTGGATTTGTTGGTGTGTAGAAACTATCCTGTGCCTCCCTAATATTCACCAAATATAAATTGGTGAAAACCCCATGAGTATGGCAGTCGTATTAATTAAGATTCTTTCATTTGCAAGTGTTAGAAACCTAACTCTATCTAGTTAATGCAGAGGGGAAAAAATTAGCTCATGTATCTGGGAAGATGATGAGAGTTAACATTCGTTTTGTACCTATGTGTCTGGGAAAAGCCTGTACTCTAGAATCCAATGGTATGGGTCCCAATCCTGGCTTTAATCTAGTGGTCTGGGTCCCAACAATCCTGGCTTTACTTCTTTCTAGAACTATGAATTTAGATGAGTTTTTTTTTCTTTGTGCCTCAATTTCTTTACTTATGAAAGAAAGATAATAATAGTATATACTCCATAGTGTTGTGGCAAGGATTTAGTGAAATATTATGCATAAAGAGCTTAAACAATGTTACCATTTTCTTAATCCTGACAACACCCCAATGAGGAAGGAATCATTTTACAGAGGAATGAACAGAGTCAGAAAACTAAGCGATTTGCCCAGGCTCACACGGCTAGTTGAGACGGCACTGTCTTTTTACGTCTCTCTGTTGGCTTCTGATCAGTGATAAATGTGCTTTGAGATTAATCTGGTACAGGATTGTCAAATGAGTTAGCATGGAGGACAGAAAGCAGCCCATTAAGAGGCCACAGCAAAGATCCATCTTGGAAGTCATTAAGATCAGAGTTTGGATAGCAGAAGCTAGAACACACAGGGCAGAATGGATTTGGAAGATACTATGAGTTGGTTGGACCTAGCAATAGGTTGCATGATCAAGGAAAAAGGCATTGAAGGTGACTGTGGCAAGACCGGATGCCCAGCAGCTGTCCCAGTCCCCAGTGCCTGGTGCACAACAGATGCTTGAGTGGGTTTTTGTTTTTCACTGAATGAATAAATAACAATTAGAGCTTGAGTAGGAGTGTCTGGGAGAATTGTGTTGTAGGGAAACTCAGGAGAAAAAGCAGGTTTGGGAGGGAGGTAGATGAGTTTCATTTTCGGGGCACTCACACGGAGAAGCCAACCAATATCAGGAGACCCCTAAACAACTGGAAAGGGAAGATTAGGTGACATTTCAGTAACAAAAGATAGAGATTTCAGAGTCTTCTGGGTGCATGTGTTTGAAGCCATATGATAAAATGAGATTTCTAATGAAGAAAATACCCAGAAGAGAAGAGACACAAAGGCAGGTCAGTTGGGTAAGACTGGTGAGGTGGGCTTCTCAGGAGCGGCCAGAGAGAGTGGAGGTGAGGCAGACACCATCCAGAGGGCAGAGACGCAAGAGCACCTGGCAGCCATGGCTGAGAGCCAAGCAGCATGAGATAGAGAGTCCATATGAGTTGAAGATGGAGCCCATTAACCAGAGCTGTTTCCATAAAATAATGGGAAAGGAAGTTAGATTCCATTGGGTAGATGCAAGGGGAGATGAGGTTTCCTAGCTCGTGGGGTTCTCTCCTTCCAGCTGTGCCTGGTGTTGATAATGGCTCTGTCTCGTCAGACTGCACATACTCAGAGGTAAGCCTACCTACTGGTGCAGCCAGACACACACTTTGTTTCTGAGGAGAGCTTGGCTCAAATTCGTATTTTCCCTTTCACTCTTCCACTGGCCCAAGTCAGTCCCCTGGGCCCATTCTGGCTCTCTCAAACCCCACACCTAAAAATCCCTCCCAAATAAATTACTTATGTGTTATCTTTCTATCTGAAAGGGGCCAGACAGAAACCAAGAGAAGCCCACAAGACAGGCAGCAGGGAGATGTTTATAATTTTTGCCTCTCCCGTCAAACGTTCATGTTCGTATTTTGTCTTTGACCAAACTCAGAAAGACCCGACTAAAGAACGAGACCCCAGGTTTGCCAGAGAAGTGGTGTCAGAGAATGTTTATTAGGAGTGTGGAGATTTTCACAAAGCCACACACCGTGTGGAAGACCCAAGTAGAAAAGATTGTAAGTCCTGGTGGACCATGAGGACTTTGAGTTCTGAAAGGTGCCTGTGTGTTAGGTCCATCCGTGCACTGGAATGAGGGTCTGTGGTTCAGGCGAGGGCAGAGGCAATGATAGCCATTGGATTGCCAGTCCTCTTGTTCCTCCTTCCATGACCAGCCCTTGCAGAACAGCCCAGTCTCCCTTACCACATCCCATTCCATGCCCCTGTTACTCTTTCTGAGCCTCTTAAGCGACAGATGCCTTCCCTCCCAGCCTCTCCTTTCTTCCTTCTTTTTTACACACTGCTCTCAGATGAACCTTCTGGAAACTCAGGTTTATAGGACTCCCCACGTTAGTGGCTCTGGAGCACAATTATAAGTATTAAAAAAAAACCTTTATATAATGATAAAGTCCCACTTTCCATCTTCCCCCATCCAAACCCTGCAATCCACAATCATCAAAGCAGCAGGGGAGGCAAGAAAGAATGTCTTTTCCCTTTATTTCTAATGCAATCCATTTTTCCCTTTATACATAAAAACCTATATTGCTATACATTAAGACATTTTATCCTATAGAATGTTATTGAGGTCATATATAATATATATTCATTTTGTTGGAGATGCGTACATATGTTTCTATGCATCACAGTTTAGTGTAACTTCTCCACAAAGAAAGAAAACATAACCCACCATCCTTAATGCTAGTTTAACAAAATGTTTTAAATTGTATTTCTTCCAGTTAATGGTGTAGAAAGCAAAATGGGGAAAGTACATGCATTTTCCTAGAATGAGCCATCAGACGTCTACATAAATGGACTGAATGAGTTTGTTTGAATGTTCCCATTCACATAGGATTACACATTCAAATAAAGCTGTGTACATTTATTTGAATATGTAATCAAGGAGCTGAGCAGAAGTGGCACCTGCTTCCAAGTGTAACATCCCTGGTTTACACATGTGGGTACCTCAGTGTGTTGTTAAAAAGCAGAAAATAGTTCTTTCTATATGCATTTTGTGCAAATTTCACAGCTCTTGGTATTGTTCATTAGCTTCGTTGTTTCTCATGCACAAGGCACCTCTCCATATCAGCAGTAATGGTGCTACCCAGAGGAAAGCTATATTTAAGTTTCTCAAGTTTCCCAGCCCTTTGAGAAAGTTTGGGCACACCCACTCTTTCCTTTTTCATTCAACAAGTATTTGATGGTTGCTGGGTTACAAAGGTATTTGAGTGAACCATCTAGGCATTTTACAGCGCCTGTTCCTACCGGTCTCAGTACTTTTTGTTGGGATGAACCTGTCGTGGTCCATGACTGAAAGCCTTTTGGGCCACTGACGTTTGTAGGCTCCCACGTGGTTCTTAAGGAGTGGAGGTGGAGGTGGACAAATGATCGTGCTGTCATGTGCATGATGTGGCACAAGAGTACAAATGAGGACCCACGTGTGTAAATATTTAAAAATTGATTAACCAAACTAAGTGTTTTAAATGCTATCTACCCTATTTCTATCTTCATGATGGCTGGAAGGCCAAGTTTGAGCCGAGAACGCTTGGCTTCCTCGGAGATCTGTGCTGGAATGTGGCAGCAATGGGGAGGTAGCCCATAGCCCCTGGCCAAGGCCTGTAGCTTGCTCCATTCTCTGCATGCCCTCGGTTGTGTCATTCACCACATGGAGGTTTGCATTCCCAGAGGAGGACCCTGTGGCCCACACATCCAAGCTCTGTCCATGCTGCATAAATAGCTGTGCCAGACCTCCTGAGGAGAACTGAGCAGGCCCTGGAAGCAGACTGGAGACACTTGGGAGGGAAATTGTGGGGTCCCACGTAACTGGCAAGGGGCCTAGAAGAGGGCATGTGTGAGCTCTGACCTTGCTAATGGAACCACTAAGTAGTTCTCCTGACTGGAGGCACACTGCTGGACAGCTTGTGAGCATCATACCTTTCCCTTGCTTCTTAATCACGTGAGTATTCATGCCTTTCCTTTGGATGACTCTCTGGTGCTTCTTGGCTTTTTTTTTGCACCACCATACCATGTAGAAGCATGAGAAAGAGGAGGCCACGCAGACAAAGATGACTCAAACCTTCCTTCCTCCTTGTACCCAACTTCATCTCCATTATGGTGGCACAGACCTCACGGGAGTGAACCATGCTAGGAGGGCAGCGATAGTGTTGGCCTGAGTGCTGTCTGTGGGTTTTACATTAGAACAGAGCTCTTTTGGGATTCAGGAATTTTGATGATTTCTGCCTAATCTGTTGCATTAATTCTGAACAAAGTGTGGGGAGGGGAGAGAGACAGCAGTAGATGGAAAGATGCTGCTGGAGAAGTACAGCTACTGAGGGGTTTGGGGGATTAAAAAAGAGGTATTTTCATGTGTATGTTGTTATATTGTTTAAAAATAATATGAGTTATTAAGAAATAAAAATAGTTGACCAAGACATTGTATTGAATAACTGAATGCTAGTAAGAAATGCATATACCACGTAATTCAAAGCTATGTAAATGCATCTGCATAAAAACTTGTATGAGTAACTCTTACATTCGCAAGATGATGATGATGATGATGTTGATTATGGTAGTGGTGATGATGATGATGGTGATGTTGATGATGGTGGTGGTGGTAATGATGATGATCATTAGCATTTATTGGATGCTTTTTGTGCCAAGCACTTTATAAGGGTATATATTAACTCACTTAATCTTTACAAAGCCCTCAAGGCAGATACAATTAGTGACCCCATTTTGCCAATGAAAAATAAGGCATAGAGCTGTCCAGCAATTTGGACAAGTAATACAGATTGTATTTTGGATGTGACTTCAGAGACTGTATGTCTAACCACTGCACATAAGAGACTGAAGTGTCATTGTCACTGAATTAGAGTGTCTTTTTTTATTTTGTTTTGTTCTATTTTTATTTTTACCTGTTACAGAAATAAAAGAATGGTAACCTACTTAATAAACATACTTAGGAATTTTCTAGCGTACCCATAATAGTACATTTTTTTTCTCCAACAAGTTTGGGGGCACCATGGTGACTCATCCCATCTGTTCCTCTCCCACCTCTGTGACTCCTTGTGATGCTAGTTTTGTCTCTTCTGGGTCTCTGTTTAGTCCTTGACCCTTACTAGATCTTGGGCTGCATCAGTGATTGAGACCCCTGTGCTCTTCCTAGTGGTTACAGTATATGATCAGACTAATTACTGAACAAAACAGTTTGATTAAAGACAGTGTCTATTTGAGGGAAAATTAGAATCCGGGACTGAAATACTGACACAGTGGAAAGAAAAGGGATTGTCTCACTAAAAAGCATGGCCTTGCTTATTTGGCGCACTATTTGAAGAAACTGCCTGACAAAGACACTTTTGATGTTTCTTCTTTACTGAAGCAGATGACAACAATTCTGAAGGTCTGGCCCTTCCTCTCATTCTGTTTAATCTTCCTGAAATAGAGCTTTTGCTGTGTCACTCTGGAGCTCAGAGTACTTCAATTGGTCACTCTTGCTTCTGGAATTAATTTTAGGCATTTGCAACTCTCAGCAAAATATTCCTCAAACTCCTTTGTCATGGGAGTTTTCCTACTTCCTTTTGTTGCTTTTATACGTCAACCAATGAAACTTGTTTCTTCTTACTCATTATGGTCCCATTATTTCCTCCCCTTGGAGTACCTCTCTTAGTCCCATACTTACCTTTATATGTCCAAATCTTACTCACTTTGAAGGTCCAGCTCATGTGCTGATATTATCATGAAATAAATCCCCAGTTGGAAATAACTTCTCCCTTCTCTGAATTCTCAGGACATGCACTTATTTCTTTTATCACAAAAGACATTCTCAACCTTGCTAATCATCAGGTCACTGGCATCTCCATATTGACCTCTTGATACAGGACATATATTTAAATCATCTTCCTATTTGTTGTGGCACTCAGCATAGCACCTTGTGGTGCTGAAGTATGTACCACATTGGAGAGAACAGATGTTGCCAGATCATATCTGAAACAGATTTAAGTCCTCTTGATATCTCCTTAACAATAAATGCATCACAGTGGAGGCTCTAGCAACATCTAGAAACTATAGAACCAAGGCATTCATTCCTGCAGCTGGGAATGTTAACTCTTAGTGCTGGCTCATAACTGAGCCCCTTCTGAGAAATGACTTCACCCAAGGTATGGACCTTACCTGCAGACACCTGGCATACAATGATTGGTAGAGGTGGAGTTCAAAGACCCTGCCCCTTCACCTCACTTTGGAGACATCTCTGAAGGGCCATCCCTGCTTTGAAGCACCCATGGGACTGAATGAGGTCTCTTGCAACTGAATTACTGTTCAGCTTCTCTATCTGTCCAGCATTCATGGATGTGGTACCTGAGAGAATTCTTCAGTAAGTTTCTTTTATGCAAATCTCCAATTTCCAACCCTAAGTCTGTTTCCTGGAGAACCAAATCTAAGAAACATGTTTCTTCACTGGATTATTTTCTAGAGCTCTTGGACTCTGGCATCATATAGATCTGGCTTTGGAGCACGTTTGAATCCTGGCTTTATCACTTAAAGATACATGAACTTGGGATGTTACATTCTTGTATTGGTTAGGATCAGCTTTACCTACGTATGATGAAAACACAAAAGCAGTTCTGGCTAAATGATATTTAAAAAATCTTTCTCATACAGGAGAAGATCAGGGGTATGGAATAGAATCCTCATGATGTGCATAAGAACCATTTCTGTGATTCTCCACTCTGTGTTGTGATCCTTGTCTTCATGATCCAAAAATGGCTGCTGGAGTTCCGGCCATTACATGAATTAACAGAATGGAGGAAGCAGAGAATGACACACCCCCTCCCATTTAAGGAGACTTTCTAGAAGTTTTATACGACACCTTGGTGTATATCATCAGCTCAAACGTATCTCATGGCCATCCCTAAAACTGAAAATGTATCTGAAAAATGTAATCTTTTAGCCATATGCATGGTAAAAGTTTTGTTTTCTATAGAATGCTTTGTTACAAGGATTATAAATAAATATATATTGTCTAGATAGATAACGGTCAATAAATGCTTACTTACAGGAGTAAGTATGAATGAGTACTATTTGTTAAAACCTAACGGAGGTTGAGTGACCTTGAGATCACTGAGCCTTCCCTTCCTATGATGTTGTTGTAATGGGATAGTGATATGATTAACAGAAAGATGCTAATACATATTGGTAAAGAAAACAAGTTCCTTTAATACAGGAAAAGGATATAACTAAGAATGTGCAGATAGATACTACTTAGAATAGGAGAGACAGAAGCAATTAGAACCAGGGTAGCAACTGTCCCTGGTCTTCAGGCCTCACCAAAGTGTTGCCATCAGAACTGGAGAGTGTGATGCTAAGTGAAATAAGCCATACAGAGAAAGACAGATACCATATGGTTTCACTCTTATGTGGATCCTGAGAAACATAACAGAAACCCATGGGGGAGGGGAAGGAAAAAAAAAAAAAAAAAAAAAAAAGAGGTTAGAGTGGGAGAGAGCCAAAGCATTAGAGACTGTTAAAAACTGAGAACAAACTGAGGGTTGATGGGGGGTGGGAGGGAGGGCAGGGTGGGTGATGGGTATTGAGGAGGGCACCTTTTGGGATGAGCACTGGGTGTTGTATGGAAACCAATTTGACAGTAAATTTCATATATTAAAAAATAAAAAAAACAAAAAACAAAAAACAAAAAAAAAACAAAGTGTTGCCATCATTTGGGACAGGAATCCTGTCTGGTCTCTTGAGTAGTGCCCTCTACCTTTCTTTGAGCTTTTGGTTTGTCTGTGGACTCCTGCCATCTCTGGACTATTCTGTAGATTTCCAGCCATTTTCCTGCTTGCCAACAAGATGCAACCTCAGCATATTCTCAGAGTACTTACTCAGAGGGCTGTCAAAGGTAAGTTTTCCAGGACCAAATTTCTGGGTGTACCTGTCCCCAGCGTTTCCTCTCTCTAGCTCCCTAGACCAGCTGGGAGTTTTGGCAAGCTGAGCTGGGAAGATTAGATACGAGAGTTCCTGGCACTCGTCTATAGCCTTCTACTCTGATGTTCTGACCTTGGCTGCCATCTGCCCCCATTTAACATCAGGCAGAAAAATTGTAGCTTCTGTTCTTTTGCTCTAGACAGAAGTTTAATTGTTAGGCAGGGTTGACATACAGTTATTCTTCTGTAAATTGTGGTGAATTTTATGGCTGTTTATGAGCAGTATGTTCATCCCACGGTCACTGTTTCCGAAATCAGTGTACTACATCTCCGCATTCTTTTGATCAAAGCGAATTTGTGGCTCTTTATATCTGCAGAATCTGGACCTGTTTTACCACACCCAGGCTCATCTGTGTTAGTGTTGTCTCTGTTACCTTTTAAGTTATTTTTTGGATAAGGCTTATTTTCATCTTGGGGCTGTTTGTAATTCTTCCAAGATAAAATATAGATGCAGTGATGAAAGATCATCATGAGCACTGACCTCTACTCAGGACAAAAAGCTTCATTATGGGGTAGCTTTAGGTCTTTATGGAAAACAACACAACTGGCTTGGCTTTTGTACAAGAATCATTGGGGAGTATGGAAAAATCATTTGGCTTTGTCACTGGGCAGCCCTGGTCTGAGTCTTTTCTTCGCCACCTTTTAGCTTTATGATCATCGGCACATAAATTAATCTCTCTACATGTACTTCTTAGTATTCATAGTATTTCTGTAAGCATTTAATGAGATTTATAAAGTCCAGTTGCATAGTGTCTGATATAGTAACCAATACTGAAGATGAAGTTTTATAATAGTATTACTCATTACTTATAAAAGAGGATTTTCTTCTAATTTAGCTTGCTCTTCTTAAAAATAAGATTTTAAAGACATGTTAAATCTGATCAAATCTTTTTGGGCATCGGCTGAAATAATTATGCTTTTTCTCCTTTAGTTTACTGACATGAGGAATTACTCTAATATTTTTGAGGTAAATCATTCTTAGGTTCCTTGCATAAACCCTCTGCAGCTTAATGCTATTATTTTTTGAGGGGACTTGTGGAATTATTTAATGAACGTGTTACTAGCTAACATATTATTTAAGGATCTTTTCTACTACATGTATAAATGAAATGGACTTACAATGTTCTTTCCCCGAGGTTATGACAGTGGAATCAAGAATACACTAACCTCATGAATCACTAAAGTCTACTCCTGAAACCAATATTACACTTTATGTTAACTAATTAGAATTTAAAGAAATAAAAATTTGAGAAAAAGATTACACTAACCTCATAAAAAGAATTGGGCATCTGTTTTTCCATTTTTTCTGAAATAGTTAATGTAAAATAGTAAAGCATTATTCCTTGAAAATTTGGTAGAATTGTCCTGCAAAGCCAAGATAGCCTGGATTTGGGGGGAGAAACAGTCTTTAATACCATTTTAATTTCTTTAATACTTACTGCTTATAAAACTTCTCTTTGTTTTCCCTAGGTTCATTTATTATTTATTTTGAGAGAGAGAGAGAGTGGGAGAGCATGTGGGAAGGGCAGAGAGAGAGAGGAGACAGAGAGAATTCCAGGCAGGTTCAGTACTGTGAGCACAGAGGCTGATGCGGGGCTCGAACTCATGAACTGTGTGATCATGACCTTGAGCTGAAATCAAGAGTCAGATGCTCAACTGACTGAGCCCCCCAGGTGCCTTAAACATTCTTTCTTGCACCAGTGTTTGTGTTTTGTGCGTTTCTAGAACTTTCTCATTTTGTCTTGTTTCAAATTCATTAGTGTAAGCTGCTTACAATAGATTTTTATCATTTTTAAATAACTGATATCTTTTTATTTTCCTTTTTAAATTAAATTTGATTTAACCATATCCTTCCCCCCTTTCCTCTTGCTTAATCTTACTATAGGTATTTCTTGTTTATTATATTCATCTTTTCAAAGAACTAGCATTTTTTTTTATAATTTTTTTTTTTAACATTTATTTATTTTTGAGACAGAGAAAGACAGAGCATGAACGGGGGAGGGGCAGAGAGAGAGAGGGAGACACAGAATCGGAAGCAGGCTCCAGGCTCTGAGCCATCGGCCCAGAGCCCGACGCGGGGCTCGAACCCACGGACTGTGAGATCGTGACCTGAGCTGAAGTCGGACGCTTAACCGACTGAGCCACCCAGGCGCCCCAAAGAACTAGCATTTAGTTTTGCTCATCTTCTGCTCTTAACTTTATTATTTCCTCCCTCCTTGTTTCTTTTTTTTGGGGCGGGGCATTTATGATTGGTTGTTCTAAGTCCAAATTTTTGAGATGAATAATACTCATTAAAAAAACTTTTATTTTGCAACTTTCATGCATATTTTTTATATATAATTTAATATTTATATGTTGAATATTTTATATAGCAATATATTATTATTATTATTATTTTTTTTTTTTAAATTTTTTTTTTAACGTTTATTTATTTTTGAGACAGAGAGAGACAGAGCATGAACAGGGGAGGAGCAGAGAGAGAGGGAGACACAGAATCTGAAACAGGCTCCAGGCTCTGAGCTGTCAGCACAGAGCCCGATGCGGGGCTCGAACTCACGGACTGTGAGATCATGACCTGAGCCGAAGTCAGACGCTTAACCGACCGAGCCACCCAGGCGCCCCAGCAATATATTATTTTATATGCAATTTTGTATTTTTTAAAATAAAATACATGAAATATATCATATAACTTAAAATATGGAATAGTTTATAAAACATTATATATTTATGTGTATGTGTGTGTGTGTGTGTGTATTTGTTTATTTAAGTAGGATGCAACAGTGATGTTCCATATGCCTGCACGCAGCTTTAGCAGGTACAGTTTGGACCATCTCATCTCCCCTCTACCTTGTCTACTTCTCTCTCCCTCCAGATCATTTTGCAGCAAACCCATACATTTTAGAATTTAACCTATAAATATCCACACTGTAATCTCCAAATATACGGATTCTTTTTTGAAATATAACCACAATGCCATTATCCTACCTAATATTTAAAAAACTGAGTGGTATCTTTTTTTATTGTATTGTATTATTTCACTTCAGAAAAGATACTTCACATGAAACCTACCCGATTAACATATTTATAAGTAACATCTCCTTGTGGTTTTGATTTATACATCTCTGATCGTCAGTGATATTGAGCATATTATCCTCTGTGTGTTGGTATAGCAGAAGATTCATCCTAAACTGTTTGTGTGTTGTTTTTAGAAATGTCTATTGAAAAGTGCTTTGCCTATTTTAATTGTTTTTTTTTTTTTTCTGTTGAGTTGTAGGAGTTTCCTATATATTTTAGAAGTTAACCCTTTGTCAGATATACAGTTTGAAAATATTTTCTCCCATCCCATGGGTTGCCTTTTCCTTATGTTGATTGTTGCCTTGGCTGTGTGGAAGCTTTTTAGTTTGATGTAGTCTTGTTCATCTTTCTTTTGTTGCCTATGCTTCTGTTGTTATATCAATGAAATCATTGCCAAGACTAATGTCATGAGATTTTTTTTCTATTTTTTTACAAGATTTACAGTTTCAACTGTTACATCAAAGTCTTTAATCAGTTTTGATTTGATTTTGTGTATGATATAGGATAAGAATGCAATTTCATTTTTTCACATGTGTATATCCAGTTTTCCCAGTACCCTTTCTTGAAGACACTGCTCTTTCTTCAGTGTGTATTTTCTGCACCCCTGTTTGAAGATCAGTTGACTAAATCTGGATGGGTTTAGTTCTGGGTTCTCTAGTGTGTTCAGTTGGTCTTTATGTCTGTCTTTATAACAGTACCATATTGTTTTAAGTACTGTAGCTTTGTAATATATTGTGAAATCAGGAAATGTGATGTCTCCAGCTTTGTTCTTTCTCAAGATTGTTTTGGCTGTTTGAAGTCTTTTGTGGTTCCCTATGAATTTTAGGATTGCTTTTCCTATTTCAGGAAAAAAATATTGAAATTTTAATAGGCATTGCATCAGATCTAGAATCTCTTTGGATAGTTTGGGCATTTTAATAATATTAAATCTTCTAGTCTATGAACATTGGATATCTCCATTTATTTGGGTCTTTATTTCATCACTGTGTTGTAATTTTTCAGTGTACAGGTCTTTGGCCTCTTTAGTTAAGTTTATTGCTAAGTATTTTGTTCTTTTGATGAATTATCCATGAGATTGTTTTCTTAATTTCTTTTTTGGATGGTTCATTATTAGAGTATAAAAATTTGTGGTGGGGAGTCTGGGTGGCTCAGTCGGTTGAGCATCTGACTTGAGCTCAGGTCATGATCTCCCAGTGCATGGGTTTGAGCCAGTGTCGGGTCCTGTGCTGACAGTTCAGAGCCTGGAGCCTGCTTTAGATTCCGTGTCTCCTCTCGCTCTGCCCCCTCCCCCGCCCATGCTCTGTCTCTCAAAACTGAAAGAAATGTTAAAAAAACAACAAAAAACATAACTGGTTTTTTTCGTGTAGATTTGTATCTTGCAATTTTATTGAATTTATTAGTTCTAACAGTGCTTTGGTGAAATCTTTAGAGTTTTCTACATATAAGATTGTGTCATTTGTAAACAAAGGCAGTTTTACTTCTTCCTTTCCTATTTGTTTGATTTTATTTCATTTTCTTGCCCAATTTCTGTGGCTAGGACTTCCAATACTATGATGAACAGGAATAGCGAGAGTGGACATCCTTGTTTTGTTCCTGATCCATGGGGAAAAGCTTTGCATTTTTTAACATTGAGTGTTATTTTTAGGTTTTCCTATATACCCTTCCTTATGTTGATGTAATTTCCTTTTATTCCCAGTTTATTGAGAGTTTTTATCTTGAAAAGATACTCAATTTTGTCAAATAATTTTTCTATTGAGATGATCATGTGATTTTCATTTGTCATTCTGTTAAATGGCATATCCCAAATATTGGTTTTCATATTCCTTTCGTTCCTAAGAATAAATCCCTACTTGGTCATGCAATATATATATATATATATGTGTATATATATATATATATATATATATATATATATATGTATTTTAATATGCTCTTGAATTTGGTTTGCTCCTATTTTGTTGAGGATTTTTGCATGTCTGCTCATCAAGGATATTGACTTGGAGTTTATTTTTCTTATAGTCTTTTTATGCCTTTGCTAATTTGGTAATGCTGATATCATAAAATGAGTTTGGGAGTATCTTTTGCTCTTTAATTTTTTGGAAGCATTTGTGAAAGGTTGCTGTTAATTCTTTATGTGTTTGGATTTTTTGTTTCTTCATGATTCAGTTTGGGTAGCTTGTATGTGTCTAGGAATTTGTCCATTTCTTCTAGGTTATCAAATTTGTTGAGATAAAATTATTCACAGTAATCTCTTATGATCCCTTTTATTTCTGTGGCATCAAAACTGAATGATATCTTAATAATAAATTTATGCACTTGGCTGAGGAAATTTTTTTTGGTACGGTTTATTTTTTTGAATCAGTATTGAAAAAATGTACCCTACACCACAGTTTGTGAGGTGTTGTTTAAGTTACTTTTGGTCTATACATTTCCCTTTGACTTTTTTCTTGCTATATACTTGGTGAAGAAATTGAGTAGTCCCTATGGTTAAGTTGCCTTGCAAGTTAATTTGTTTCATTTTTGCTTTCAAATTGTGGGCATTTGTCTTTAAATTTAATTTTGCTTTTAATTTTCAAAATTAATAGTTTCAAAGAGTCAATTCTACAAAATAAACTTACATCCCTGTCCTTTCTATCTTATTAGATTTCCCTTCTTACATTTAAGCATGTTATGGGACTTGTTCTTGTTATGGGACTCCTGGATGGCTCAGTCGGTTAAGCATCTGACTTCAGCTCGGTTTATGATCTTACGGTTTGTGGGTTTGAGCCCCATCTAGGGCTCTGTCCTGACAGCCTAGAGTCTGGAGCTTTGAGCCTGCTTCAGATTCTGTGTAGACCTCTCTCTCTGCCCCTCCCCTGCTCTCACTCTTTCTCTCTGTCTCTCAAAAATAAACATTTCTAAAAAATTTTAAATATTTTATCCTTCCATTTACATACATATTGTGCCTATATATATAGTGCTTATATATTAATATATGTAATATATAGTGCTTAGATATTAAATAAAATCTATAGCTTTTGCTGATGACATCCCTGCGGTGTTATTTAATATGACCCTCTGTGTGCCTCAATTCATGTAAATTGGTAGATTATTTATGGTGTGCATTCTCAACATGGGTGATAACACCCTCAAAAGGGTGAAAATTGGCTCTTTGTGAGTTAAGACATAACTTACTTTTTAGTTATCTCCACCAAATTTTAATACACTGCTTTCATAATCACTAACATCAGCATCAGAAGGTGTGCTGTTTTACCTGCCTTTTTAGATATTACAAATAAACCAATTTAAGTAAAAACCAAAAAAAAAAAAAAAACCCCATAATCACTAACATCAACATATTGAATTTCCAATATGATTTCCTTTTTATTTTTTTAGAAATATTCCACTTAGTTTTTTCAGATATATAAATTTTAAGCTCTACTTTGTTTTTATTTTTCAATTTTATTGCATTATGGTCAGTGTATATAGCCTACGTAATATTAATACTTTGGCTTTTATTGATGATTTCTTTTTTTTTTCTTAACATACAGTCTATTTTTGTAAATGTTCCATGAGCATCTTACTTTCTTAGGTATAGATTGCTTTTTCTTTTTTTAAATTAAGTTTTACATTTTAATTCCAGTATAGTTAACATACAGTGTTATATTAGCTTCAGGTGTACATTATAGTGATTCAATAATTCTGTACATTACTCAGTGCTCATATGGTAGGTGTACTCTTTATGTTAGGTATAGATTTCTTTCTCTTCGTGTGTGTGTGTTTGTGTGTGTGTGTGTATGTGTGTGTGTGTTTGTCTATGTGCGTGTGCCTGTGTGTGTGTGTGTTAGCACCCGCATACTTACAATATTGTTCAAATCCTGATGTTTATTTTTGTCTCTTCCATCTGTCATTTGCAGAAATGGGTGTGCTAAATCTCCAATTACTATTATTTATATATATCTATATGTCTATATATCTATATATCTATCTATATATATATATATCTTATGTCAGTTGCTGCTTGACGTATTTTCAAGCACCATTCTTAGGTGCAATGATGTTAATAAGGGCTATGTCATCTTGCTCTATTGTTCCTTTTGCCAGCATGTAATATTCTTCTGTGCCACTTTTTGTCTTCCTTGTATCTTGTCAGATAACAATATTGCTTTCAAAATTGTTTCATATTTGCCTAATAATTAAAAATTTTTTTCATATTCAACGTTTAAAATTTTTCCAAGTTGTTTTGTACACAATGTTTTATTGACTTTCTTTATTAATCTGAGTCCTTCTGTCAATTGAAAAATTACACCCATTTATATTTATTGTTATTATTGATGTAGTAGGCCTTATTCTTGCTACTTAACGTCATATCTTACATTTGCTGTACTTTCTTACTTCCCTTTTCTTCTCTCCTGTTTTCTATGAAACACATTAAATTTCTTCTACAGATAGAAAAATATTTATTTCTATCTTTGTTGTTGCCATTAATACCATACAATCTATTCTTAATATAGCAACAAAAGGAATCCTTTCAAAACTTAAGTAAAATCTCGTTATTTCTCTGCTCCAAAACCTTCAATGTCTTTACAGTTCACTCAGGTAGCTGTAGAGTACTACAGTAGTACTCTATCAGGCACTACATGGTCTGGTCCCTCATTACTTTTCTGATCTCACCTCTTGACACTGTGGTTTGCTTGCATCGGTCAAATGCATTAGGCATCTTCTAGCATCAAGGTCTTCATACTTGCTTTTATCTCTGCTTGGGATGTTTCTCCCCCATATATCATGTGATATGCTTGCTCACCTCTTCCAGGTGTTTGCTCAGATATCATCTTTTCAGTGAGGTTTCCTTAATGAATTTGTTCAATATTGCAACTTTATCCATATACATACACTATCTTGTTCTTCCATGTTTTTTTTTGTTTGTTTGTTTGTTTTCCATTGCATTCTTTACCCTTGGATAGTCTTATCAATTTAATGCATCTCTTCTCCCACTAGGAAATAAATCTCCATGCAGGCAGGGACTTTCTTCTGTTTACAGTAGCCTCTCCAGAAGCTGGAACAGAGTGTTCCAGCCTCCAGTGCTTGGAACAATGAAAGTAATCAATCACTATATATTCAGCAAATAAATGAGTGGATTTAGAGTCTTCACATCTTTTCAGTCTGCAGCTGGGGAGACTGAGGGATGGAGGAACTGACGAGTAGTACAAAATCTGGGTCAAGACGCAGGTGCAGGAGTAAATGTAAGTTTGGATGTCAGTCATACTCTGTGAACCTAGGGTGGTCTGTCATATCTATGATCTCATATGGGAGAATGAATTCTATTTTCTTTTCTGGACACAGCAGATTTTGAAAACTCAGTTTTCTGAAAATAGTTGTATGACCAATTATAATTGTTATAAGAAGGTATTCTTTTAAAAAAATTTTAATGTTTATTTATTTTTGAGAGAGAGGTAGAGACAGAGCATGAGCAGCAGAGGGGCAGAGAGAAAAAGGGAGACACAGATTCTGAAGCAGGCTCCAGGTTTTGAGCTTTCAGCCCAGAGTCCGAGGCCAGGCTCAGACCCACAAACTGTGAGATCATGACCTGAGCCAGATGCGGACGCTTCACCGACTGAGCCACCCAGGTGCCCCATAAGAAGGTTTGTTGATAAGAAGAAAGGAACGTGATCAATGTGGAGAAAAGAAGATCAAATTAATTTGCAGGCCACTTACAGGATAGTTAATTAGGACATGAGTTAATTGGATCCATCTTAAATGGAAGGGGAAATCCTGTTAAGCCGAGTTTTAAAAGCCTCAGGTGTTGTTTTTTGTTGTTGTTGTTTTGTTTTTTAAGTATGGAATCATCGATTGGATTCCTCTGACCCTTTTAAAAAGTATCAAAGCTGGCATCTTGTAAAATGCCTCAAAAATAAGTCAGATAGGCACATGTCGTGGAAAGAATACAAGCTTTAAGATTAGATCTGAGTCTCAGTCTTCACAACAACACTTACTGGTTATCATTGGACAATGAATTTGAATTCTCTGCGTGCCAATTTTCTCATCTGTGTAATTGAGTAACTATTACAATGGGTGATGGAAAGGTCAAAAGTGAATGTATTCAAAAGCACTTAGTATGGTAGTTGATGTGGAATATCTAATGGCAACAGTTCATATTTAGTGAGGGCTAATAAATGTATTTACTTGTTTATTTCTCTTACCCTAAGGATCCTGTTATCAGTCCATTACACAGGTAAGGAAACTGAGACACAGTTAAGTATTTTACTCAAGGTCATAGAGCCAGTAAGTGGTAGTATTGGGATTTGAACCTAGTGTGGTCTGGACTGGAAGCTGATATCCTTAACTACTCTACAATACTTCCTCTTGCTAGGGATAAATGTTAGCTTTTTCTCCTTCTCTCTTTCACCTGCAAACTATAAAATTCAGAAAGTAGATTAGGGACCATGTCTTGTCTTCTTTTATATTAATTTTAGTTTCTAACAGTGTTTGTCTGTTAACTGACACATACCAATAAACTAGGGAGAGAAGATGAGAAAGCAGGGCAAGAGAGACATCAGGTGAGGGGCTCTTCTTCAGGTCTTCATTGTCTTTCTTGTTGTGGACCCAGGGTCTAAGATCTAAGTTTCCTTTCTAATAGTCCCTGTCTTTAAACATGTATAGTTTGGCTTTATGAAATCTTGGCACATTTGTAAATAGTGAAGGAATAGCTTCCTTTTATTAATACGGAGCTGGATGAAGAGAGTTTAACTTTCTGCCTTCCAATAATACCATGTATTCATTTAGTAGAAATATGGATTGGCTAGTTTTCAATTAGTCGTCACTGATGGGGGAGCTGTTAACACAGTGGTTAATGTTGCATATTGTCCCTAGAGACTTTCTTTTTGGATTCTTAGACTTGTTGCAAATACGAGATCCATTGTTTTTATTTTACTATTTTAATTTCCAGAGCACATTTTCTAATTCCTTTCAGAAGCTTTCATTTTAAAGTGTTTTGAGCCAGTTTAATAAGAACCTAAACTGAACTGTACTTGTACTTGAGCTGTGGAGTTTCAACTAGATGGGGCAATGTGTCAATTTGAAATAAAATGGTAGGCTTTTCATAGAGCCCACAACATTTGGTGACCTTGGTCCTCTGGAGACATTAGATTTCCCCAACTGATACATTTGTGCTTGGCACTGGGGAAAAGAATGCATTTGGAAATGAATCTCTTCTGGTATTTTTTTCCCAGTTATTTCTATATAGCCTTGCAGGCTCAGATGTCATTTTATTGACATTACATAAGCTGCCCCCAAAGACAGAATAAACAATGAAAATTTTATTTACAGGGTTATTACTCCGATGACCGTGGTTTGGAAGACTTCAGTTAGGATAGAAATAGGTTCTAAAATACTGATTCTGGTAAATCATCACTAGCAGTAATTAAGTGTTCTGGGATTCCTGGTAGTTTGGTTTTATAATACAAGCCTTCCAGGTGAGAAGGCAAGAAGCAATGAGGGTTCAGGGCACATGGGTGGTCCAGTTGGGTAAGTGTCTGAGTTTGGCTCAGGTCATGATCTCAAGGTTCATGGGTTTGAGCCCCGCATCTGGCTCCATGCTGCGGGTGCAGAGCCTGCTTGGTATTCTCGATGTCTCTTCTCTCTCTGCCCTCCCCACCTGGTGCTTTCTCTCTCTCTCTCTCTCTCTCTCTCTCTCTCTCTCTCTCAAATAAATAAACTTTAAAAAGAAGAAATGAGGGCCCTCTCAGATTTATTCAGTTCACTTAACTAATACTACTGTGATCGAAATAGACAAGAGACAGTGAAAACCAGAACAAAACAAAAACAAAGACATGGGCTTTTCTGAGCTGAGAACTGCTACTAATTTCTGCTCTTAAGCCCCCACATAAAATGGCATTAATGTTGTTAATTATACACATGGACATGTTTCCATTGTGTTAAGGCAAACAAAACTTTTTTGCCCATAGGACAAATTAATGAAATGGCTTCCTGATGGGAAGAAAAAACAAGTGAGTGTAGGGATTTCAGAGGATCACAAAACACTGGTAGATATAATGAGACTCAGGAAAACCATCTTTGCCCCATTTGTTGAGGCATCGAGCAGAAGTGATAGGTGCAATGAAGACAGAAGCAGGTGTAAACAGAAGTATAATGATAGCTATTTACAAATCTTTCCATTTATAAATTAGCTTGACATCAGACATGCAAGGTATTACTGACTGAATAAAGCCATAGTATCTCCTATGGGAATCAGATAAAATTGCCTCAAATAAAAATTTTAAAAAATGAGAGGCATGTTAATATATCAATTTTTAATCAAAATGCATAAACAGGAATAGGAATTAAATTACTACTCTTGGACCCCAAATTAATGGCAGTATGTAGCTACAATGGTATAAAAGAGAGGCAGTGTAATACAATGGAAAGGGTATTAGGTTTAAAGTCTGTTATTCTGGGTCCAACTCAAATTCTTTCTCTCTTTATCTTTCTAATCTTTGGAGACGTTCCTGAATATATCTGAGTCTATGTTTCCTTATATTAAAAATATGAACGTAATAACACACATGATAATATCTATCATATGGTGCTATTTGGATATATATTAGATGAGTTAATATATAAGAGAGTCTTTATAGTAATGATCTTGAATAAATATCAGTTCTCTTTTATCTCCTTCCACTAGTTAGAATACATAACATTAGGTAAAGGGTAGATTCATTTTGTAATGGAGATGGTGTCTTGATAAGGGTAGAACCTCAATCACGATCTTGCCTATGCTATGATTAGAAATCACATCTGAGAAAAAACAATAAATGATGAGGAATCTTCTTAGTGCTATCATTGGTTTAGCGTAATTGCTCATTAAGCCTTTAAAATTATTAGACCTTGTTCATTAAAAAGCCTTTCCTGAAGTGCAGTGAAGATGCTGATTCATGTCCAATGATTGACAGTGAGATCCTTTCTAATTACAGATGTCACAGCTTCATTTGCATAGTTGGGATCATTAGCTGCAATATGCAGCCGTGGTTCACTGTGTCATGAAGTGTCTCCAGCGTATCCCTGGGAATTAAGTGTGCTTTTGGAACCAGTGTTAGAACTGGTAAAGAGAACAGTGTTGGGCTAGCCTCGTATTAAATCTTAGCTATAAGCAAGATTAGCGTTGAAACAGAACATGGGTCTCAGAATCAAGCGTTTTTGATTTTGCCACTGGGGCATTAGGGTATCTTCCTGCTCAGAGAGAGAGAAGAGGGTGCATAAGAGAACCAGCGTTTAGTCAAGGAAAATGCTGTACCAAGTACTATGTTAAATGATTTTCTCTTTTTCAGTGTAAAAACCATAGCAGCTGATCTCTGAGCAATTTATCTGATTCCATTATTCAGTGATGCTTTTAAGAGACTTTGTATCCTCATTTATACTTTTTAATGAAAACTGCCATGGGAAATGGGGCATACACTGACTGTTGAGAACCTCTTATCTGTCAAGGGCTATGAATCACAGAGTGGGAAAAGAAATCACCTGGGTCAAATAAAAATATGAACCATATTTTTTTGGTTTTCTATAGGGAAAGTATAAAAAGCAAAAATCAGTTTCTAGTATAATAAATGTTAAAGCATACTATTTATCATACTGCATAAATGATATTTTTAGGATTATGTTGTATATAAAAATATGTAAATATCTCTTTCTTCTATTCAATATGTAACCATCTAGAAAATATATGTATATTTCTTCTACTGTATAGAGTTGAGTCATTACCAGAAAAAGCCTAACTCTTTGGGAAAAAGAGATTTTATCAGGAAAAAAGATGGGGTCTGAACCTGTGATTATGAATAATTACAAGGTATTTAAATCTAAATATATGTTATAAACAATGAGTTACTTTACTATGGTATATTATGGTATATTTCTGGTATATATCCTGAAGGATCACAGAATCTTTTTGTAGTTTTCCTGACAAGAGTACGTGATCTTAATGTAGTAATGAAGAGATGATTAGACAAACCATTTGAACATGAATTTTAAAACAACTGTTCTAGTCTCTTGAAAAACAGGGTAATACTTTTCCAGAATAAAAAAACGGTATGACAGCTTCTATTTCTGCCCGTGAAGGAGTAAACGGACTGGATTTAATTTCCTGTCTTAAACAATTAGCAACCTTGACAAAATCTATGAACCAACTCTTTCAGACATTAAACAACAGAACTCATTGGATCATGATCTCTGAAGGGAAGCAAATGAGTTGAGCCTGATGACCATGCTGGCTTTTTGCCCAGGGGCACATCCCCAAACAGACAGCAGAGAGAGATGTTCCAAGTGTTTCATAATGGTCTACTGGGTTGGTGAGATGGAGATCAGGGGTCAGGGACTTTGAAGCAGCTGGACGTTGCAGAGTAGAATTCTGGAAAGGAGGAAATTATACAGGAAAAGAGCTCCACAAATCTGAAGATGGATTTCTATATATTTTTCTGAATATGGGGAAATGAGTCCATCAGATGAAAGCTCCAAGAATTTGGAAAATTGAGTAACTGGGAAATAGTGAGCTGAATGGAACCCAGAACTCCTGTAGGAATGGAATCATTTGATTTTTTTCCACCAGCCAGAAGAAAGAGCCCTTGTTGACTGTTTGCACACATTCAGTAAAAACCCCAGATGAGCCCTGCTTCAATAGTGGGGATAATCTACCCCTAAAGAATACTCTATAACTGCCTTCACAAAGCCTAAAACAATCCTTGAGCCCTTTAGACTAAACTGCAAATAACTTGATTGCCTATCAGAAAAGCCCAAACTCTTTAAATAAAAACAACACAATCCATGGACTAATACCATACAATTTATTGTCTAGCATCTAATGAAAATACCACTGGACATACTAAAAGAAGAGTCAGTTAATAGGAACAGACTCAGAAATAATGCAGAACGGTAGAATTAGCAGCATGCATATTAAAACAAATTATAAACATTTTCAAGAATTTAAAGGAAAGCATGAATAGAGGAAGGATAGTAAAGGTATACACACACACAGACATCAAATAAAATGAAAAATCAACAGATTAGACTCTGGAGAACAAAACATGTCCACTTAACAGGTAAGACACTTCAGAACAAATCATCAGTAAGCCTGAAGACAGAAATAGAAACTTCCCAAAATTAAGCGCACAGAGAGAAAGAGACCAAAAGAGATGAACAGAATATCAGTGACCTCTTAGATAAATAACCTAAATATATGTTATTGGACTCCACAAATGATACAAGAGAAAAGAACATGAAAAATATTTGAAGAAATAATAAAAAATCCTTGCAATTTTGACGAACACTGTAAACTTACAGGTCTAAGAAATTCAACAAGCTTCAAGCAGGATAAACATGACTAAAACCACGTCTGGACACATTTCAAAAAAATTTGTAATAAGAAGGTCTTAAAAATAGCAAGAGAAAAGGACACATTGCATTCAAACGGACAAAGAATTACAACAATGTATAAGAAACTATGCAAATCAGAAGACAGTAAACCCCATGAAAATGTCTTTTTCTTTCTTTCTTTCTTTCTTTCTTTCTTTCTTTCTTTCTTTCTCTTTCTTTCTTTTCTTTCTTTCTTTCTTTCTTTCTTTCTTTCTTTCTTTCTTTCTTTCTTTCTTTCTTTCTTTTTGGTTCTTCTATTTTATTTTCCAAGTAATACTGGTTAAACACACCTACTTTGAAGCCCACAGTTTAGCACTCTTATTTGTATGGCTTTAAAAGTTATAGCGCAAGATCTTTACATTAGGATCAGAGAAAAAGATTCATTCAAAACAAAACCTGATATATGCATATTTTTCTCTGTACTTTACTTTAAATACATTAATTTTTTAAATGTTCATTTACTTTTGAGAGAGACAGAGAATCAGAGCACAAGGGGGGAAAGGGGAGAGAGAGAGGGAGACACAGAATCTGAAGCAGGCTCCAGGCTCTGAGCTGTCAGGAAAGAGACTGACACAGGGCTTGAACCCACGAACCGTGAGATCATGACCTGAGCCGAAGTTGCACGCTTAACCAACTGACCCACCCAGGTGCCCCTAAACACATTAATTTTTAAATGATATTCCTCTTTTTTTCATCTGGTGGTAAAATACTGGTGCAACTTTTTATCAAAAAAAGTTGAAGACAGATATAAAGGAATTTCCCCAGTTGGAAATGGCCCTTCAGTTGCCATTAAATAAAATTTCTCAACCTAACTTATCAAGAAAAAGAATTAGTAGTTGCCATTATAAGCAAAAACAGAAAGTACTATGGCATCACCTACATTGCTCCTTACAACACATACTCTGAAAGAATCAGAGACATTTTATAGAAGTTTAGTTGGTTTTGAAAAGGCACATGGGTGTGATTTTTTTTTAACGTTCTTGAAATGTCCCCACCTCTGTTTCTGTTGCAGAGATGACATCTGTGACTATCAGTATAGACAAGAAGTTTGTTCGAACTAAAGAAGGACAGGGACATCTGGGTGGCTCAGTCAGTTAAGCATCTGACTTCTGCTCAGGTCACCATCTCGTGGTTCATGAGTTCAAGCCCCATGTCAGGCTCTGTGGTGACAGCTCGGGGCCTGGAGCCTGCTTCGGATTCTGTGTCTCCCTCTCTTTGCCCCTCCCCTGCTCATTCTCTCTCTCTCTCTCTCTCTCTCTCTCTCTCTGTCTGTGTGTGTGTGTCTCTCTCTCTTAAAAAATAAATTAAAAAAACATTTAAAAAAGATACAAACAAAAAGTAAAATGTTTGTAAAAGACGTACTATGCAAATGCTAGTTATAAAACAGCCACAGTGGATATATTAAGTTCAGACCATGTAAACTTTAGAATAAGGCATATTACAAGAGATAGACATGTTTTATAATGGTAAAAGCTTCAATGTCTAAAAAAATATAACCACACTAAACAGCAAGAATTGAATTACAGGTTTCGCAACATATGAAGAAAAACTATCGGAGAAAGTGGAAAGAAATATGGAGAAGTTCCTGGTTATATTTGAAGGTGGCAGTGATCCTTTTTAATAACTGATAGAACAAGTAGAAAGACAGCCAGTAGGAATATGGAGGACCTGCACAGGACAATCAGTACACTCAGCCTAAGTGACAGTTACATAGAATGCTATAGCAACAACTGCACTGCGTAGTCCTGTCAGATCCACACAGAACATTGATCAAGATGGACCATCTCCTGGGTCATTAA
Organism: Panthera onca; assembly: GCF_046562875.1. Taxonomy (NCBI): domain Eukaryota; kingdom Metazoa; phylum Chordata; class Mammalia; order Carnivora; family Felidae; genus Panthera; species Panthera onca. The sequence continues at coordinate 110,650,004 of NC_138348.1, forward strand.
ACAAGTCTCATTAAATTTAAACAGATTGAGATCACACAGATTATATTCTCTGACCACAATAAAACAAAGCATTAAATAGCAGAGGAATACCTGTGTAACACCAAATATTTATAAATCAAAGAATACGCAGCCAAGTAACCCATAGGTCAGAAAAGAAATCACAAGAAAAATTAGAAATACTTCATATTGAATGAAAATGAAAACACAGCATATCAGAATTCCTAGGATGCAGCTAAAATTGTGCTGTATGGCAATTCATGTCTTTAAATTATTGGGAAAAAAAGTTCCAAAATCCATCCTCTGCACTCTCCCCATAGGGACTTTGGGAAATAATACAGTTAGTATAATCCACCATATTAACCATCTAAAGAAAAACCACATGCTCATGTCAAGTGCTGAAAGAATGTAACTTGAAAAAATTCAACATCACATCATAATAATTTTCAGCCTACTAGGAATAGAAGGGACTTCCTCAGTCTGATAAAGAGCATCTAAGAGAAGCCCGCAACTGACATCATACTTAATGGCGATAGCCTCGTGCTTTCCCACAGGTGGGTGTCCACCCTTGCCATGCTTCTTCAACATCCTACTAGAAGTCCTACCCAGCAAAATAAGGAAAAACAAAGAAACAGACACACCAAACCCCAATCCAGATTGGAAAATAAATGAGTAAAACTGTCCCTATTCACAGATAAGGTGATTACTTATGTAGAATATCCCAAAGAATCTACAAAAATATTCCTAGAACTAACAAGTGAGTTCAGTAATATTGTAGGATACAAGGGGAATACATGAAAAAGCTGTACATTTCTTCAAAAAAAACGCAATGAAAAGGGGCAGAGAGAATGGGGCAGGTTGGGGGACAGAGAATCCAAAGCAGGCTCCACCCTGGCAGCAGTGAGCCAGATGTGGGGTTTGAACTCACAAACTGTGAAATCATGACCTGAGCTGAAGTCGGATGCTCAACCGACTGAGCCACCCAAGAGCCCCCATAGTACTCAATATTATTTTTTTTTAATTTAATGTTTATTTTTGAGAGAGAGAGAGAGCGAGCACGGGAGGGGCAGAAAGAGACAAAGACACAGAATTTGAAGCAGGCTCCAGGCTCTGAGCTGTCAGCACAGAGCCCCGCTTGGGGCTCGAACTCACGAACCGTGAGATTATGACCTGAGGCAAAGGCAGACAATCAACCGACTGAGCCATCCAGGCACCCCCATAATACTCAATATTAAGACTTTTTTTTTTTTAATTTTTTTTATTTATTTTTGAGACAGAGAGAGACAGAGCATGAACAGGGGAGGGTCAGAGAGAGGGAGACACAGAATCTTAAGCAGGCTCCAGACTCTGAGCTGTCAGCACAGAGCCGGGCCAGAGAGAGAGAGGGAGACACAGAATCCGAAGCAGGCTCCAGACTCTGAGCTGTCAGCACAGAGCCAGATGTGGGGTTCAAACTCATGGACCGCGAGATCATGACCTGAGCCGAAGTCGGCCGCTTAACCGACTGAGCCCCCCAGGCACCCCCCAGGCGCCCCTCAATATTAAGTCTTAATATAAAGCTACAGCAATCAAGATAGAGTGATATTGACAACAGGGCAGACACAAAGGTCAGTGCATACAGAAGAGTTCAGAAATAGACCCACGCAAATATGACTCACTGGGTTTCTTGTTTTTGTTTTGACAGTGGTACAAAGACAATTCAATGGCGAAAGAATAGTTGTTGTCAACAAATGGTATTGGAACAACTGGATATTCATAAGCAAACACACACACACACGCACAAATCGAGAGAGAACTTTGACCTATACCTCCGATATTATACAAAAATTAACTTAAAATGGACCACAGGTCTAAACACAAAATGTAAAACTATAATGGTTTTATTTTTATTTTAATTCCAAAAGAAAATATAGGAGAAAATCTTTGTAATCTGAGATTGGGTAAAGAATTCTTAGATGGGGGACCAAAAGCACAATCCGTAAAAGAAAAAAAAAAGTGCTGAATTGAGTTTCATTAAAATTAAAGTATTTTGTTCTGGGAAATACATTGTTAAGATGAAAACTCAAGCTACAAACTGGGAGAAAATATTTGTGAATCACATGTCTGGTAGGGAACTCAGATCTAGAATATATAAAGAGTCTTAAAACCCAGAAATAAGAAAGTAACACACAATTTAAGAAAATGGGCTAAAGACTTGAAAAGACCATTCACCCCACAGAGGATATATGGATGACAATCAGCTCTGAAAAAAACATGGTTTAACTTCAATACGTGGGGAAATGCAAACAAATAAACAGCTAAACAAATAAAAGATGTGGAATTGACTCTGGGATCATGAAGTGGGCAGCGAGGAAACCCACTGGAGGCCCAAAAGATGGAAGCCTGTATTCTTCAGTGGAAAATTATTTGATAAAAATGTTGTGATAACATGCAAGCAGATAATGTGACTGATGTGCGTGTGGTTTTAAGTGGACAGGTTAGGAACAGAATGTCACTTATGCACCTTGGTTCTTTTTAGCTTCCTTTGGCCAAGGTTCTACTGGAAAGAAAGGATCTTAGAAAAGAACCAGGAAGTTTGCAAGAAGGGATGGAAGAGAACAGAAGGAATCGAGAAATTCTAGGACTTGAATGGTGGAGAGGTGAAGTTGTGTTTTTTCTCCAACTAGTTAAAAAAGAGGAGACACAGAAATGCTGTGAGCAATCAGGGCTCATTGGGGTTCAGCCTTGGGACAAAGACCAGATCAAGAGTGTGCCATGTTATCTATTGTTAAAACCTCCACACGGACAGAGTGTACTGCAGGGGACAGTATATTCTTTTATTTTATAAAATTTGCTCGTGGACAAAGATTAAGGGACTGGTCTAGTAGAATCCTGATAAACTAAAACTACCAGTTGTGAATGTAGAAAGATGTGTATCACAAAAATAATGGTGGTGTGATTAATGGCACACGAAGCTGATTATAACACAGTAATAAAAAGTTTTTAAATGACTGTTGATGCCAAAAGAGTTGCCAGCCTGGATTAAAAGCAGCTGTGACTCCCAAAGCTATTTCTGGCAGTGGGTAGACTGAGAAAGCTGCCCAGCCCCAAAGAGCTGCATATTCTACACCTTCTTCATATATGGCCAAGGAGGATATTGGAAAAGGGAGGACCTCTGAGGAGTAACCAAGGACTATGGGAAAACATAGGTTGGGGAGCTAATCCCAAATAACGAAACCTGGCCTTAAACAAGAATATGTCTATTCCCCAAGATACAGGTTTATCGAAACATTAGTCCCATAAGGCTTCAGCATTGCTATTAACCAATGACTGCTGTGCCTTCCCGTTATTCTCTTTGTTAAATAGGAATATCTATCATCATTATCCTGTCCCCATTTACCATTGTATGTTGGATGTGTGTAGAGAAGATATTTTCTATTTCATTTTGTTGTTATTTATAGGTGTCTTGAGTCGGGAGGGCTTAAATCTGGTATAGAGACTAGAACAGGATCCTGGATTTCCAGGCTGGTTGGAGAAGACATTTATAGTCTCATTCATTTTGTGTGAATAAAAGAGGTATGCAAATAGTTGTGACCAGAAAGGTGATTATGCTAGACTGAATCATTTGGACACAGAAAATGTGTGTTGTCTTCTTTGAAGACATTGGGCTTGGCCTTGTGACTCGCTTTGGCCAATGGTGTATGAGTTGATGATGTTTATGTTAATACTTGCTTCCTGAGCCTGTCTTGTTCTTTCTTTCTCTTTGAAGAGCAGCATGTTTCAGACAGGGTCTCTTTCAGGTTGGGTCCTCGAATGAGAAAATTTGTGGCAGTTGACCTATAGCCAATGACATGTAATGCAAACATAGAATAAATTTTTCCCATAGCACATTGATACTTTGAGGTTGTTTGTTGCCATGGTCTAAACTAGTGAAAACTGACTAGTCTCCTCTCTTAACTAACAAGCCATCATACACCAGATCTTGCAAGCAAGAAATCTCTTATTTCACTTGACTCCTTTCTCTTTCTTACAATTACCTCACCTGTGCTTCAAATCCATTCATCTAGTTTTAATTTCTTTAAAAATTTAGAGTCCAGGGGCGCCTGGGTGGCTCTGTCGGTTAAGTCTCCGACTTCAGCTTAGGTCATGATCTCGCGGTTTGTGAGTTTGAGCCCCGCGTTGGGCTCTGTGCTGACAGCTCAGAGCCTGGAGCCTGCTTCGGATTCTGTGTCTTGCTCTCTCTCTGAGCCTCCCCTGTTCACGCTCTGTCTCTCTGTCTCAAAAATAAATAAAACATTAAAAAATATTTTTTAAATAAAAAAAATTTAGAGTCTAACTCATTCTCTACTCTCCATACTAGTAACAGTAATATTTATTCTGGCTAAAATGTGGCAAGGTCAACTTTTGCCCTCAACATTAATTGTAACTCTCCTGGATTGGTTTATACTGTTTCTTTCTCTTCCTCCTTAGCTGTCCAATCTGGACTCTTATCTCTCCCTCATGGTCTCCCAAGTTCTACCATATTTTATCAAGTGCATACTTCTTTTATTTATTTTATGCTTTTGGCTCTGGACACACTCACTGGTTCCAAATGTTATCCCATCCCACTCATGTGTGGTTAACTCATTTACTTATCCTCTCCCCTCTTGGATGTCACTTGTTCTGGGACCCGTTCCTTGACCTGCTAAAGCTTGGTTTCCTGATGTGGCTTCTTGGCTCCTCTGATGTGGAATTATCTCTGTATAATTACTTCATCCTCATGGTAATACCCATAATATTGTACCATAAAAACATGTCCCATAATGTACTGAGTTTTCTTTCTTCTTCTTTCTTTTCTTTTCTTTATTCTTTTCTTTCTTTCTTTCTTTCTTTCTTTCTTCTTCTTCTTCTTCTTCTTCTTCTTCTTCTTCTTCTTCTTCTTCTTCTTCTTCTCTTTGTTTCCTTCCTTCCTTCCGTTTTTCTTTCTTTCCTTCCTCCCTTCAATGCATCTTTCTTTCTTCTTCCTTCCTTCCTTCCTTCCTTCCTTCCTTCCTTCCTTTCCTTCCTTCCTTTCCTTCCTTCCCTTCCTTCCTTCCTTCCTTCCTTCCTTCCTTCCTTCCTTCCCCTTCCATGCATCTTTCTTTCTTTCTTTCTTTCTTTCTTTCTTTCTCTCTTTCTCTCTTTCTTTCTTTCGGAGAGGGAGAGGGGAAGAGAGAAAGTGACAGAGAGAATTCCAAGAAGACTCTATGTTGTCAGTGCAGAGCCCCATGTTGGGGGTTTGAACTCACATACCATGACCTGAGCCAAAACCAAAAGTTGGAAGCTTAACCGACTGAGTGACCCAGGTACCCCAATGTACTCAGATTTCTGACTGTCTCTACTCTTGCCTATTTAAACCCCTTGATCTCAAAGACTTTTGTTTGCCAATACCCAATAGGACTTGGCTTCCTAAATATTTGCAAGAACTCATTATTAGGCTGAATTCTATTAGAGAAAGATATCTGAGACAGAAGGAATCAAACCTTTGCCTTCTGTTGATATTTCAGAATTTTAATTTCATGGTCCATGTGTGAATTATTTACTTTGTGCATCTTCTGCAAGAAAAATTTAAATCTAGGCTGACTTCACAGCAGCATCTAGCAATGCTTAGGTGCCAATTTGTCCTACTGTCATTGTGGATTTAGTTATCATAGAGATGAACAGACCTTGGAAAGACCATGGAGTATAAGACTCTCATTGTTAATATCAGGCAATTACTAACACAGTTAGTGGATAAAATGAGACAAAAATGCTTTGTATTATATACTATGCTTTTGAAAATTCACATTGTTAAATGCAAAATTAGTTTGCATCCAAACTAGATGGATTCCAAAATCATATTAATCAAATTTGTGTTCCACGAACCATATTTCCTTCTATTCTTGCCATAATTAATAATAATGAGGTCTCCTTCCACTTGTATAGTATTTATAATTTATGGAACACTTTTATGGACACAAGCTTGCACAATGACCCTTTGTAATAGGCAAAGATCATTACAGATAAGAAAATTTAGGCTCAAAGAGAAATCATAGAATGTTAGTAAGTAATGATGTAGGAAAACTCTCTTAGGTTGTTTTATACTTAATTTCAGACTCCTTTTGCTATATTCCTAAGCACCTCTATAATCAAGAATTGACTCTTTGATAAAAGTTATATGAAAATGTATGTTAGAGTCCACTGCTTAAACAGGTCATGATGTAAATTTTGAGATTTCTGTTAACATTGTAGCTTATTAAGGCAGTGAACTAGAAGTTCTAATGGGCTCAGCAGTTCTCAAACCAATTTTGTTGTACCAGTTCAGGGACCTATGTTTGCCTTACTTATGTAGGGTGAAATGCGGGACTTTAAACAAATGTTTATTTATTTGTTTTGGAGAGAGAGAGCAAGCATGAGCAGGGGAGGGGCAGAGAGAGAGGGAGACACAGATTCCGAAGCAGGTTCCAGGCTCTGAGCTGTCAGCACAGAGCCCATGCAGGGCTCAAACCAATGAACTGTGAGATAATGACCTGAGCTGAAGTCAGATGCTTAACTGACTGAACCACCCAGGCACCCCTGAAATTCAAGACTTTTTAATAAATAAGATCACTGAATCAGATGAATTATATTCAACATTGCTTTTTTTTGCTTTATACCTTTAAGGTACTATGGAAATACCCATTCTTTATTCTTTAATCTACCTCTGCCTTCTAGACAATTATGCATATGGAATAAAAGATGATTTGCAGGTTCCTAATACTCTTGCCAGTGCTGGTCATTTACATGGTATGGTGCTAGACAGTCAGCATTTCATTTTAGATTTTTGTGAGTGCCTTTAAAGCTCCTAGGCGCGCACACACACACACACACACACACACGCATACACAGAGTGTGATCATACTGGCTTCCTTTCCGTGAGGGGTTAAGAGAGGAAGACTACAGAGCCTGGGTGGCTCAGTCTGTTGAGTGTCTGACTTCTGCTCAGGTCATGATCTCGCAGTGCATGAGTTCGAGCCCCGTGCTGGGCTCTGTGCTGACAGCTCAGAGCCTGGAGCCTGCCTCAGATTCTGTGTCTCCCTCTCTCTCTCTGCCCCTCCCCCACTCACACTCCGTCTCTCTCTCAAAAATAAACATTAAAATAAAGGAGAGGAAGACTACATAATAAACTCCATAAGGGAGGATATAGTGTGTTTTTTTCCTTGTTGTATTCCTGGCACAGATATGCCTTAATAAATAGCTCTATTAATCAATGCAAATATGCAAAATTAGACTTATTCTCTATTGTCAGCATAGAACCTTTATGGCTTTCTCAGGGGAGAGAGGAACAAAATGCAACAGACCTCCTAAATGAACTGGATGTTAGAAGCATTAAATGGGTTAGGTATATAAAATGCTTCAGGTAGTGCCTTGTATATGCAGGATTGCTAGATTTAAAAATACAGGATTCCCAGTTAAATTTGAATTTCAGATTTTTTATGTGCAGTTGGACATACCTGTACTAAACAGTTATTTATATGAAATGGAAGATACACTAAGAGTTACTCATTATTTACCTACCATTCTAATTTAAATGAGCATCCAGTATTTCATCTGGCAACCTGGGCATAGCTTGAGTGCTCAGTAAATGTTAGATAAAGTTGCTGATGCTACTACCAACTTGAAACTTGAATTTTATTCCCAACACACTGCAGAACTGAAGTGGTAAGAGATTCCTGCCCTTTTGCAGACCTTGTGAAGCAATTATCTTTGAACTACCTGGAGCCTCTGATCCTACTTCCCACTCTCCCTTGAAGTTCTCTGTCGCTGTGGCTTTTGTGACAGCACATTGTTTTGATTCTCTTTTGAGGCTCTTCCAGTCTCTAAGACGCTCAGGGTTCTTCTGTGTCATTGTTCTTTCTTTTCCCCAGCAACTGCTAACTGTAGGCATCGCCTGAGGCTTGAGCTTTGTTCTTTCCTTGTTTCCTTGCACCCCTTTCTCTTTGAGGAGCACAGCTTCCTGTCTTGTTTTAGTCATCTTTCTTATGTCATCTTGGGAGCTGTGTGTCACCTAAGCTCCAGCGCTGACCTCTTCCCTCTACTCTGCGCCCACATGTCCTGAGCACAACTGGACACGTCCGTGTGCTCAACGCCGGGGACTTCTGACCCCGAGCTTCCCAAACCAGAGTCCATCCTGCATCTCGACACCTTCTCCTTCCAATTTCCTGAGTTTAGGGATATGTCATTTTTGACTTCTCTTCGCTCTTTAATATTCAAAAGTAATCAGCCTCAGTCTGTCTTGTCTCTTTGAGTAGTGGGATGAACAAAAAATGCAATGTTAAAGATGTAACTGTAACTGCCTCTGCTTTCTCAGGTTTACTTGCGAGTTTAGGGAGAGACTGTGGGGGAGGGTTGGTCCTTCTGTAAATATCTACACTGTGCCCTTTTATTGACAGAGATTTTGGGTGGGGACAGACAGAAGTGAAGCTGTCGTCTCTGAAAGTTGGTGTGTCTGAAGGGTGAGACCCAGAAGGATGGGCCTTGATGTGAATGGGCCTTATTAATGGATGTGCTGGTGCAAATACATGTCCAGGGCTTAGGAGCAAGTGGCAATTGACATTTTCTGAAAAATCGTAAAGGAATTGGAGATAATAGAGACTTAAGGGAGAAAGGAGTCTGAGCTCTGTGGTGGGAAGCTGGCGTCTCCAGAAAGAGGCTCTTAGGGAGAAGCTGCTGGTGTCAGTTTGCTGAAGAACTTTCCAGACTGTGGATGTCCACTCATCAATGTAAATGCTTATGTATCAGCAATGTATAGCATCCTTACTGCAAGCCTTTCGCAAAGTTTGTAAAACACAAAAATATGTGTATCTGTCAGTATGGAACAGGTGTAGAAAGGAGACAAGGGTTCTGAGGAGGGGAAGAGATTCCCCCGAGAACAGCAGTGGAGCCAGACTTGGAAGCCTGTCTTCCCTTCCTTCTACCCACAGACCTCTTCAGTTTGGCTTCTGTGGACTCTGAGTCTGCAGTTCTCTTCCCAGCGAGCTGCGTGACTCTGCCTTGCATCCTTTGGTTTCTTTTACTACCACACAGAGACATTGATACAGTCGATTCCTGCTTTTCAATGTTACGAGTTTCTGTAACGCATGTGAGTCCAAGAACAGCTACCTGGTGAAAACTGTTTTCCTTCATTGTAGCCATGACTTTACTCTTTATCGCCAGCAGATGGGGCCAGGGAAAGGATTTTGCCAAGGTCCAAATGCTTAGTGAGGTTCCTTAAAGCCAGCTGCTTCATCCCAGGTTCTCATCTAATCCTTACAACAGCCCTGTTAAGTAGGAATTATGATCCCTGTTTTATGGATGGGAAAATTGAGGGTTAGTGGGTTAAGCAATGTGACCAAGACTGCATGAGCTACTAAGTAGCAGAACCAAGACTAGATCAGAAGTCTTTCTGACTCTAGCTGTCAGGCTCTTCTCTACAGTGTTTCTTCCCAGGAGAAGAAAAATGCTTATTTCAGCTGTGTTCCCTAGATAGAAAGGTCTGGAGCTTTTTTGGAGATCGCAGGTGAGGTGATGATTAAGCAAATGACTCAGCAAAACACCAAGTGTAAGGAGTTTTGGTGGAGTTGGGTGAGCACATGGGCGAAGTGCAAAGCAGCAAAAAGCAGGGACTCTCTGTAAGCCCTTGCCTCTCTTAGCTCACAGAATTATTGTGAGAATCAAAAAAGAAATGGGCAAGTATAACGTGCTAAGTATGAGGTTTTATGGCTTTATTATTGCTTTTGAGATTATTCTCTGGGTTCCCATTTGTGTGGTGATTTCTTTTATAACTGGGCTTTTTTTTTTTTTTTAACGTTTATTTATTTTTGAGACAGAGACAGAGCATGAACGGGGGAGGTCACAGAGAGAGGGAGACACAGAATCTGAAACAGGCTCCAGGCTCTGAGCTGTCAGCACAGAGCTCGACGCGGGGCTCGAACCCACGGACCGTGAGATCATGACCTAAGCTGAAGTCAGACGCTTAACCGACCAAGCCACCCAGGCGCCCCTATAACTGGGCTTTTGAAAACAGTGATGAGCTTTCCCAGGGGAAGCATTGACTAACTTCCCAAACCTGACAGTTGCAGGCAGGTGCTCTGCTCTGCTCTTAGGGCAGTGGCTGGAACGCTTGTAGGAGGTTCTGTGGGGACAGGTGCCATGGAGTGCAGACAGGACATGTCGGGCAAGTTCCCAGGGCAAGGTGCATGCGTGTAGGTCTGCATTGTAGGTAGCACGTCTGTTTTTGAGATAATGACATTTGTGGTAATAGCAGGGGAAACAGTCACCGCCGAGTTCCATCCTTTTCAAAATCCTTCAGTGTATCAGTAATAGGCACAACCAGATTGGGCAGCTTTGGGCATAACTGAATATTGTGCAAATAGATGCAATTTGAAAGCGTTAACCTTTTTCTTTGTAACTGACATTTTTTTAAAAGCAAGGAAATTCATATCTATCAACTGAGTCCCATTTTCCAATTGTCATTCCCCCATATCACTGTATTAAAAATATGGTAGGTATCTTTCTAGCATTTTAATCTATTTTCTCTCCCATCGTAAGTCTATTAATATATATTAACAGATTAAATAGATTTGAATGCCAGAAAAAAACATATGTATTTACTGTAACTTATTATGTATATATAACACAAAAATTGGACTCCTACTATAACTGTTCTGATTTTTGTTCCCCTTACTTACTCTATTGTGAACATTTTTTTATGTTAGTATGTTCAGCCCTGCTTCATGATAAAAATAATTTAAAAAGCTAATTTAGAAATAGCGATGGAGAAGGTGCAAAGGAATACTTTTCAAGGGTTGGGAAATAAAGAAGGGAAAGAAAATGAGGAGGAGAAATGGTCATTAAGAAACAAGATGGGTTGAACAATTGTTTCTATCTCTTTTTCTCTCTCTGCTTCTGTCCTAGATGCTCAGTGTTTTATTTACAGTGCAAAGTGCCTCAAGAATGCATGTTTGAGTTCAGTAATTTTTTTAGATGTAAGTTCTCATATGGGTAAATAAATCTTCATGTAAAGGGCTTTGAGAACGAGAAGTAAAAAGCACATGTAGGAAACTAAAAGCCAGCAGTTTCTTTTGCTGTATAAGGTCTCTTACAAGAGCCAACCAATCTGTATGGTTACTGCTTTAGAAATGGGATTTATTCACGTTACTGCTATTGTTTTGCTCACAGTTGAGTGGAAAAGAATACTGTGAGTTTTGCTCTATTAAAAACAAACAACACTGATGGAAACTTTTGGCATGTCTTGTTTCCATAAGAGAAAACTGGAAATAATTTTCTTAGAGGGAGGAGTCGCATTCTCAGACATTTTCTTGATGGAGTTAAATTTAGAATTCCTAAGAGTTCTTAAGAACAAATGCAATATTAAAAACGGTTCTTAAAGGAGGTTTCTCAGTTGGCCAATGGAAACAGTCAATTCAAAAGCTTTTTCACTTTCTACTCCTGGAAATAACTCTGGAGATGAGATTAATAAAATGTTGGAATTAGCAGTGTGATAAAGAACTGCCACTGACCCTTTTAAATATAGCCTCCTTGATTTGAAGTACAGGGCTGACTTTACCTACTCTCAGCCTTGCAGCAACTTTTTCCCAAGGCACTTGTTTAATACAATACCCAGATCTCTTTCTTTTTAAATTAAAAAAAAATGTTTATTTTACTTTTGAAAGAGACACGGAGAGACAGAAGAAGAGCAGGAGAGGGGCAGAGAGAGAGGGAGACACAGGATCTGAAGCAGGCTCCAGGCTCCGAGCTGTCAGCACAGTGCCACCTCTCAAATAGAGACACTGATAATAAAGAAATGCATTCCACTAAGAGTTTTCAGACACTTAACTGAACTAGTAGGGGGTGGAATAGAAATGGGGTATGGATTGCCAACAAAAAACTCAGCCAACCAACCAGTAGGCCATCAAATCATCCCTGCCCAGAGAGTACTTAAAAATTAGCTGTTGAGACCAAGCAGTGGGAGATGAATATTTACACAGAGAAGTCAAATAACTACTTGAATATCAGTGGTAAGATTTTGGCTCAGAGAATATTAATTCTCTTTTAATCTCTTGTGGTGCTGGATGTGGTGGATAGATTGTAAAGAGGCCACCAGGGTCTCTGCCTCCTGGTATTATCTGCTTTGTGTGGTCCCTTCCTCTTGAGGGAGGAAGGAACCTGTGACTTGCTTCCAGCTGATAGAATATGGAAAAGGGGTCAGGATGTATGGGATTGTATATGGGATTACATTAGATAATATAACTTCCAATCTCTGAGGAGATGTTTTCCTCCTTGTTGGCCTTGAAGAGCAAGCTTCCATCTTGTAGACTTCCCTGTGCAGACAGCCATGTGGCAAAGAACTGAGGGTGATCTCTGGCCAGCAAGACACCGAGACCTTCAGTTTGGCAGTCTGCAAGGAACAGGATATTGCTAATTACCATCCAAGCTTGGAAGTGGACCTTTCCCCAGGAGAACCTCAGATGAGAACCCGTCCTGGCCAACATTTTTTTGCAGAGAATTCAACAAAGCAATGCCTGGACTTCCAACTCACGAACTCTGAGATGACAAATGTGTGCTAGTTGAAGATGCTAAGTGTGTGGTAATGTTATAGCAATAGATAACTGATACATGGAGACATAAAACTTATGGTTTAGTTATCTGGTATCTTCTAATTGTATCTTATGATCTTTGACCACAGTGGAGACGGGAAAATAACGTTACGGTCTATACTAAATTCTCCCACTGCCAGCTTAACTTATTTCTCTTTTTTGTTTCCAGATACCCACTATTTGTTCCTTTTTGGGGGATAATGAGCCCTACTCATTGCACTGGTGGTTTTGTGATGCCAACCATCCGTGTCCAGGGGTGATGTTTGCCAGAGCGGTTAGAATTTGTCTCCTGGGCATACATGTACTTGAGGTGTAGACGGAGTCTGTGAGACAGGCTAAGAATCTACAGCTGAAAGGTTGTGTACAACTGAGATGTGTATTTTCTAGTTTCCACAAGGCTTGGATTTATTTTCCACAAAAGGGAAAGTAAAGGGACTGGAAAGATTCCCTCTTTCTTTTCAACAGTCCTTTCTTTTCTTACTCTTAACAACCAAATTCAACATGACCAAGATAGTATATTTTTTAAACTTGTATTGTGTTTATATAGGGTTTGAATAGGGTTTGAATAGTTTTTTCTTAAAAAATCAAAAAGTATGAAAGGATATGAAATAAAAAGTGTCTCTTCTCATTCAATCTTCCCTTCTATGCTCTGTACTCTCCACCCCTTGTGAGGACTTTCGATGTTATCAGTCTGGTGAATCCTTCCAGATATTTATGCATATTCAAGTAAAAATATTTTTCTTTCCTTTCTTTTTCTTAAAGTTGTTCTGTAATGCACACTGTTTTGCATTTTAAATTTTTTCTGCTTAGCAACCTAGCTTATAAAGTTCAAGACTTTCTGTTTCAGTGCATAAACTGCTTCCTCCTTTTTTTTTTATTTTAGAGAGAAAGAGAGTGAGAGCAAGCGATCATGAGTGGGGTAAGGGCAGAGAGAGAGAGAGAGAGAGAGAGAGAGAGAGAGGGAGAGAATGAGAGAATTCCAAGCAGGCTGCACTCTAAGTGCAGAGACTGACATGGGGCTCAATCCCATGAACCATGAGATCATGATATGAACTGAAATCAAGAGTTGGAGGCTCAATGTACTGAGCCACCCAGGCACCCTGCTTTCTCACTTTTACAGCTGTAGTTTCCTTTTACAGGAATGTACTATGATTAATGTATCTGTTCCCTCAGTGACAGGCATTTGAGTTGACTCTATTCATTTTACTTTTACAAACAATATTTCATTGATTAAATCTGTACTTGCTTGATTGTTTCTATAGGTCAAATTTTGTAGAAATGGAATTGCTGGATCAGAGAATACTTTTATTTGTAACTTTTCTGAACACTGAGTAATGTGCCATCCAGAAGGGCTGTGTCCTCTGTAAGGAAGGGTGAAAGTCATTGTTGCCACAGTCTTGCCAAAAAATGTATGGATGTTTTGGATGAATACACAGTGACCACTTTTGGTGAAAATGATCTTTCAGTGTACTTTTAATTTGCATTCTTCTTAGCGTACCTAAAGTAGAGCACCTTGTCATGTGTTTCTCTGTGAATGACCTTTCATGGCCTTTCATGGACTCTGCCTATTTCTCTACTAGACTTTTAGTCTTATTGATTTCTAGCGTACCTTTTATTTATTTGTTTTTTACCATGGTTACCCCTTGGTCTGTGATATGATTTACAAAAGCAATTTCCCTCTAATTTCTTGGATGACTTTTGACTTTATGCCTTTACCAAGTATAAAAATTTGAATTTTGGGAGTGAATGAATCAAACTTTAAAACTTTATGCTCCTGGCATTAAAGTCCTATTACAAAGTTCTTCCCCATACTCAGATTAACAAATGTTTTCTCCAGAGATCATTCCAGTTCCCTACGGTTTCATTATAATGTTTCATCCATTTGAAATTTATGTTAATCTAAGGTATGAAAAACAAAGCCAACTTAATTTCTTTCCAGGTTACTGACCATCTGTTCCCAAACTGCTTATCAAACAATTCATCTTTCCTTTCTTTACTTAAATGCCACTTGTGGTTCAAATGGTCAACATTATTTTTATAAATATCTAAGTAAGTCTTTTATATCTACTCATATATTTATTCCTTGTAATGTCCTTAGTTTCTTCACGTAGGTCTGGACTTCTATCTGGGATCACTTCTCTTCAACACAAAGAACTTCCTTTAGTGTTTTTTGTAGTATGAATCTGATGAGGACAAATTCACTTAACGTCTATTCATCTAAAAATGTCTTTATCTTTGCCTATTTTTGAAGGATACATTCACTACAACTTAAAATTGATAGTTTTCTCATTTCAGCATTTTAAAGCTACCTTCCTTCCGCCATTGCTTCTATTATTTCGATGAGAAGTCAGCTGTAATTCTTTTTTGTTTTTTAACCATGATTTAAATTTTTAAAAATGTTTATCCACTTTTGGGACAGAGAGAGAGAGAGAGACAGACAGAGCGTGAGCAGGCAAGGGGCAGAGAGAGAGGGAGACACAGAATCCAAAGCAGGGTCCAGGATCTGAGCTGTCAGCACAGAGCCTGATGCAGGGCTTGAACTCACGAACTGTGAGATCATGACCTGAACCGTAGTCAGACGCTTAACCGACTGAGCCACCTAGGTGCCCCTAGCTCTGATTTTTATGTGGCATTTTTTTTTCCTGGTTGTGTATAAGATTTCCCTTTTACTTTTAATGCTCACTCTGATGTACCTACGACTGGATTCCTTCATTTATCCTGCTTAGGATTTGCTAAGCTTGACTGTATGGTTAACATCTTTATCTTTTTGGGGAAATTCTCCCCCATTATTCCTTCATATTTCTTTTCAATCTGAGCAGTGCAAGTCTGTCAGATCCTTCTGTGTCTTCCAGACAAGTCCCTGTACCACTATTTACTCACCAAGGTCTGGTGGAAGGAAACTGGTGAACAGGAAAGCCCAGCCCTGGATTTGGGCTCATTGGGATTCTGGTCCCACTGCACCAGACAGCATACAGCTATTGAAAGATAGGGTGGTTTCTGCTCATGTCTGCACGGGTCTGCTGCCTTCTGGACTTCTGCGTGCTCCCAGCCCCAGCAAATACCTCCACAGAGGTGATGGTGACACTTATCTCTGCTCGCCTGCAGAAGGCTGGCTCCTTTTAGTGATTGACTTTACCTAGACTTCTTTGTTTCCACAGATCTTCAGTAACTTGAAAGAAAAGTATATTTTCTCCCGTTTATCTGCTATTTTCTCATTTTTCCCCCAGAGGAATGATGGTTTTTTGCAACTGTTACATTCTAGGTGGAAGTGAACCTATTTTTTTTTTCAAAACTTTGTTACATTTATGTTCTATTTTGCATGCTTTTATTTTTTCTATACTATTTGTGTTCTCCTTTGCTTTAATTATTGATATACTTCATTCTGACTCTCCTAGTTCTGCCTTCATTCCTGTGATGGTTTAACTTTTTCTTCTATTTTTATTTTCCTGAGCTTTGTCAGTTCATGCTTTATCACCTGTTGCTTCTTTTCTCTCTGCTTTCCTTCGGTTTTCCCTCCTTTCCATCTTAGCTCTTGAATCTTGACCTTACTTTTTCTTTATAAATGGTAATATTTTGTTAATTTTAAAAAGTCTTGTGTAAGTATGGTCAAATTTTCAACTGCTCCATGGTGACTCCCCCCCCCCCCCAACGTTTTGTTCTTTCTTTATCTGGCCTCCTCTCTCTCTCTCTCTCTCTCTCTCTCTCTCTCTCTGTGTCTCCATCTTATTTTCTTGTGGTGGGTTTGAGTAGATAGATCCTGGATCGGTTCTTTTTGATTATCAATTTTTGAAATACCTGAACGTTTTCATATATTTGCCTAAAACTCATCCTGAGGAGGCCCAGAACTCGGTTTCAGGTTAGTTGAGATAATTGTTGATGATTTTGTGCATGTGAGTTTGTACTTCTTTCCAGTCAATTGATAGAGGATCTGAGTATCCGTGAGATAGATATATATTTATATATCTATAGATATAGATATAGGTATAGATATAGCTGTATAATCAGTGAAAAGCCTTTTTCCCCATTCTGTCCCTGAAACAGATGGGTGCCTACCACTGTGACTTGTGTATGATTCTCCTGTCACTTGTTTGTCTCATTTCTCTCATCACAAGTAAGAAGTTTGTCATCCCAGGCGCGTTTCATACCTCAGGGTATGCTCCCTTCCCTTGCCTTCCCGTCCCTTCCCTTCCCTTGTCTTCCCTCACCTCCTTCCCCTCCTCTCCCCTCCCCTCTTCTCCCCTCCCCTCACCTCCCTTTTCCTTTCCAAGCTTGTTTTCCATGTTCTTTCTGTCCAACTTGGCTTTCTCTCTCTCGACCTCTTCCCAGTCACACTTCTGCTCAGTCTTCACTGTTTTTGACAGATTATGTACCTATTTTGACTTTTGGGGTTTTTGCTTTTTCCCGTTTCCACAAAAAATGGATTAGTGATTTTGTTTCTTGTTGTCATCATTGGTTTTGAATGATTTCCAAGGTAGAAAAAGAGGAAATGCAGACTTTAAGTTACCGTCTTCAAACTTGTAGTTATTTTATTATTTATGAATGTCTTCTATATGTCAGGTTCTATAGGGGTGGCTCTTGCAATACAAGTTACAAGGTATTTGTGTTCTGGAAGAATCTGACCTGGGAAGACTTCTTTCTTTCTTTCTTTCTTTCTTTCTTTCTTTCAAAATTATTTAAATTTATTTGTTTATTTTCAGAGAGACAGAGACAGTGTGAGCAAGGGAGGGGCAGAGAGAGGAGGAGAGAGAGAGAAAATATCAAGCAGGATCTGCACTGCCAGAGCCCAATGTGGGGCTTGAACTCACGAACCATGAGATCATGACCTGAGCTGAAATCCCAGGGTCAGAAACTTAACTGACTGACCCACCCAGGTTCCCCTGGGAAGGGTAGCATTTAGAATAATAAGATCAAAATTTCTCACAATTAATCACAATTGTTAATTGTGTCCTGAACTGCAGTAAAGCCTGTGCTTCCCTTGAGAACAGCATTCTGGGAAGCTATTATCAATCAGCTGGTACTTGCTTTGGAGGTAAAATCAGTTGTTATTCATAAGATGGTCTGTAACACCCCTCTCCCTTGTAACTGGTTCCCTGGTACTTTTGCAAAATGGCAGGCAACACCAGGTTTTTGCATAGTAGGTATAAGGGGACAAAGTGCTTTGTCTTTCTTGAATATTGGTGGGAGATAAAAATGATGTGAAGATTTTAATCATCATTGAGGACAAAAATATTTTTTTTGCATCTTGCTACAAAGCTTCTTTCCTATGTTTGATTAAATAATAATACTATCTTTAATGCATTCCGTACTGCTACTCTAATGTTTTTATTTATTTTTGAAGGGAAAAGAGAGACAGAGCATGAGTGGGGGAGGAACAGAGAGAGAGACAGAGAGAGAGAGGGTGAGAGAGGGAGACACAGAATCTGAAGCAGGCTCCAGGCTCTAAGCTGTCAGCACAGAGCCTGATGTAGGGCTGGAACTCACGAACTGTGAGATCATGACCTGAGCTGAAGTCCGAGGCTTAACTGACTGAGCCTCCCAGGTGTTCCATACATACTGTTTGTCTAGATTATCAGTTATGCTAGATTACTATCAGGCTATAGGGATCCTAAAACCCGCCTAAGGTTCTATCCACTCTAATTATAATCTGGATATTTCCAAAAACAAACAAACAAACAAACAAACAAACACAAAAAAACAGAAGAAGAGCTGTTAGAAAAGAGAGATCATAAATTTAAAATGTCTTTACAATTTCTTTTGGGTCCTCATTTCCATAATCTTTCCTTTTTTAGTGTTTTCACTTATGTGGGAGTGATTTTAGTTTCTTGTTTTTAGTTGACAAAATTTCCTACGCAGTCTTTTGATAATAGGTAGATTGTTGCAGGCAGGGTAGGTAGTGTGATAGTTTGATATTCAGACAGATGTGAGTGAAGTCTTGACCCTGCCACTCAGTGACTTTGGGCAAATGGAATTTGTTGTACTTACTCTGGTGGGTTGTGGCAAGAGCCAGAAGTGACATAAATAAACCCCCTGAATACAATTTGTTGCATGAAGGAGTGAATATTCTCTAGGTACTCTAGAGGTAAAAGAAAGATAAAAATTTCTTTTGACTTCATAGAGCTGAGTGTTTTGAAAATAGAGACACCTACATTCCCATATTCACTGACAGAAAGTTAACATAGGGTAAATCCTGACTATCTGCCAAATGATTTTTGAACACCAACAAAGCCCACTTCAGCTTGAGTAGCTGTGCCCTATGATTAAACAGTGCCATCACTGGGGAAGAATAATTCTGAGGATAATTACATTATGTTGAGATATTTTTGGAAATAAATTGTACAAAACCCATTCAGTTCAAATGGCTTTATTTCTATAGGGATTTCGTTGGTAGCAAAACCATTTGTTCTGTCAGTAGCTGGCTGGCATGGTGATTTTTGCTAAAGCATTACTATTCATTCACATTTGATTGGCTTGGTAAATGTTCTTACCTATTTAAGGTGATCAGAAAAAGCCCTTAATACATGTGTATAAATCTGTGGACCTTAAAAGGATACACAGTGATGTTTGAACATATATGTTTTCCTTGTGCTATCATTCTATTTCTTCATCTCTAAGTTTTGCATTGTATTATATTATTTCTGTTCCTATTTCCGTATCCCCTCCCCCATGTGTTATTAGGAAGGACACTCCCAGGAAGAGCAAAACTGCATATCTACTTTAATCAGCCTCTGCAAAAGATCTGAAGCCTATCAGGGTGGTTATGAGATACTCACTGCTCATGCTGAGCACATTGAGGAGCTCCTCAAATGGGAAATAAAGCGTGGTTGTGCCTGACGGGGTCTCAAGCTATGTTTAGAAAGATCCTGGGCTTTGAGGGGTGCCTGGGTGGCTCAGTTGGTTGAGTGTCCGACTTCAGCTCAGGTCATGATCTTGTGGTGTATGAATTCCAGCCCTGAGTAGGGCTCTGTGCTGACAGCTCAGAGCCTGGAGCTGCTTCAGATTCTGTCTCCCTCTTTCTCTGCCCCTCCCCGACTTGCATTCCGTCTCTCTCAAAAATTAAAAAAAAAAAAAAGAAAAAGGGCTTTGAAGCCCACAGACCTGGATCCAGGCTTTGGCTTTGCCACTTAAGTTGCTTTTCAACCTTGAGAAAACCACTTCACCTCTGAGTTTCTATTTCCTTACTTTGCATTATAATAATATATATTGACAGAGTTGGTTTGGAAGGAACTAGTTGGTATTGTGGCCAATTCATGGCAGATGCATACTCTCTAAATTCCCTTCTTCTCTTTGCTTTTGAATGGAAAATAAAACCTTTTCAAAACACATATTCTTAAAACAAATAAAATGAAACCAAAGCAAACCAACCAAATGGCCCTGTATAGATATTCAGATTTTGTTACTCAAGTCTCAGTGATTTTTAGGGAAAAAAAAACCAATGTTGCATTTCCTTTCATAATAGGAAAAAAAAAACAACAATAGCACGAGGACCCATAATTTGATCAGGTGCCAGGACTGTTTGGTACCATTCTTCAGTGGGACACCATGCTTTTTGTAATGCATGCTCTGCTTGTGGCTTCCTGTTTCAGTTTGCTTTATGGGAATTGTTTGCATACCCGTATATCCATGAGATATTGTAGCCACAGTGAGTCATTTAGCCATACTTCAGCCGTGCAGTCACTCATTCACCACATATTGTTCAGAATATTTATGGAAGGAACAATTGTTGAAACACATCGCCCTCAGGTGAGTAATTCTGAAGGCAAATTGAGTAACAAGGTTTTATTCTTTCTATACGCACACTCATTTGCTCTTGCATTCATTGGGGTCCGTTTGTATAAGTGGATTCATTAATTTAATATGTATTTATTGCACACCTACAATGTGCTAATCATGGGATCCAGTGGCAAAGAAGATTAGAAAAATTTATATATGTATATAGATGTATATGTATATATACACACGTACACATAGACACATTATAGATTCAAGTATATATCTACAGTATATATTGAATAAACAAATAAATGAATTTTATGTGTATATATATAAATTTCAGTTGTCCTACCCATTGGTGGAGGGATTTGAGGTAGCTTGCAGAAGCCGAGATTAACAAGCGAATGGTGGTGCAATCCATTGTAGCAGTAGAGCTTGTCTCTGGAGCCAGACAGGTCTGCGTCCGATATCTGACTGTGCCAATTTTAACAAAGAAAGGAAATCCTTATGCGGCCTCAGTTAAACTATGTGGAAGATGTATACATTTGAGCATGTGTGTGTATGTTTGTGTGCCTGTGGCTGGGTTTACATCGGGGGAGTCGAGAAGGAACATTTGGACTCCCAGAGCTAGGATCTGGTGGTATCCTCATTTCCAGCCTCCTGGTTGTCTTCACTGGGGAACAGCCTCTTTACTGGGTTACTTTACTTACCTGGTTTCTTTCACTGAAACTAGAGCCATTGTAAACATGGTCCTTGATTTGCTTGTGTTCTCACTGGCTCCTCCATGCTGAGTCCCAGCCTGACATACAGACAAGTTGGCCCCAGTATCTATGATGTGTGGTTGGCAAATATTACATTATAAAGTGAAAATCTGAATGTTGAGTTGTGTCCTAGCCCAGGTGAAGGGCTGATCAACTTATGTAGATGGGTTGCAGGGCTGTGTTTTACAGGGATTTCTTGAGATCTGTTGTCCACATTCTGATTGAGACCTCAGATAGCTTCATCATGTACCCTCATGTACTGACATGTTTGCTCTAAAAGGTGCAGAAGTAGATCTTATCCAAAGACTAACCATAATAATATCTGAATCTGAGGACTGTCAGGAAAATTGGGAGGGAAAGTGTTGCTCTCAAGAAAAGTGGGACTTAAAATAATTTAGTATTGTCCATATAAGCAATATGAAAGTAGCTCAGCTCAATTCAATAAACATTTACTAAGCCCCTGCTGTATGTCAGACATCTTAAAAGCACTGGAAAACAAAGACAACTAACACACAAACTCATTTTTTGAAAACCAGTAATATAGGGAAAGAATCCTCATCTTTCCTGTTATAAACTATTCCTGAGGGTGTCCAAATAGTCAACGAGAGGAGTTTTCTCCTTAGAGGGGGATTCAGGCTAATAAATGCAGCATAAACGATAGGATCAGAAGGTCACATTTTACATGTTTCTATGAACTCAATTGTGTCTCCCCCAGTGAAGAAGCTCTAACTCCCAGAGTGGCTCTATTTGGTGATAGGACCTATAAAGAGGTAATTAAGGTTAAATGAGGTCATGAGGTAGAGCCATAATGTGATAGATCGGGTGGCCTTTCAAAAAGAGAAAGAGACCCTAGAGCTCTCTGCTATGTGAGAACACAGCGAGAAGGTAGCCTTCTGTAAGCCACTGAGAGAGCTCTAACCAGGAACCAAACTGGCTGAAATTTTGCTCTTCGACTTCCTGCCTCCCAGAACTTTGAGAAAATAAATTTCTGTGGTTGAAACCCCTCAGTCCATGCTATTTTGTTATGGCTGTCCTAGCAGAAAAACACAATTGTCTAATGAAATAAGGATTCTAAGCAGTGATCATCAATTACTGCTAATATCAGAGAGGACCAGAAAATACACGTCTCATCATAGAGGTAGTAGGTATTACTGCCTTTGAAGTCTTGCCAGAAATTCTAACCTGTATCAACTAAGCTTCTAGACCTAATTTATAGTAAATACAAGGGGTCAAGGGATGTTTTATATGACAATATGGTCATATAGTCAGGCAAGGCCTGGCTGTGGGAAACTCCACAACACAGATAAGCCAGTTTCTTCAACATCTAAAGAGAAGAAAAAAAAAAATAGGAAGGAAAAGAAACTGTGGATTAAAAAAGAAGCATATCTACCAACTGCAGTTTATGGGCCTTTTGACAATCCCAATTAAAGTGAACATGCAGGAAAAAATGTTTTGGAGACAAAGAAATGTGAGTACTAACTGAACGTCTCATAAAATTAATGAATTATATAATTACCAGCAGGGATAATGGCATTGTGATTATAGTTTATAAAGATGATTATCTTTTAAAGATATGTGTTCAAACATTTGTGGAGGGAAATGATACTGGCTGCCAGGAATTGTTCCAAAATAATCCAGAGGAGGGGAAAGTATGTAGGAAAACAGATGAAGCAAAATTGGCCTTGAGTTGATGATGGTTTGAGAAGGGTGATGGGTGAGTAGGGCTTTATTGCATTTTTTTCTCTACTTGTTTGCAAATGTTTGAAACTTCCCATAACAGATACCTTAATAGAAAGTTGGAAAACAAGTAAAAGCTCAATCTTGCCCTGAAGGATCTCAAAATGTAATAAAGATGGGCATGCCTGCATGCAGATAATTCTGCTAGCATGAAGGGCAGTGAAGGGGGAGACAGTAGAACAGCTATGTTGTTCATTATTGGAATTTCAGTTGTTTTCCAGCTCGGGGCACTGTGCTCTGCTTGTTGATTTGTGAATTTGCCACCTAGAGGCAAATTCATCAAGGCATGAATTTTCTCGAAAAATGTACTTAGCTATTTTCTATAGGTTTCAGACACACTGGAAGATGTTTTTTATCCCCCGTCATTCCTCTCAATTCTTTGCTAGTAAGTGATGCTTACAAAGAGTCCACACAGCAATGGTGGTTTCGCCACGAAATTGTTGATTAAGTATAACATTTGGCATTTGATGGTGCCATAATCATGCCTCATCATGCCAGACAAAAGGTGGTTTGCCACACCTCCTGTCATTGCACCTTACCAAGCCCCGGTTCTTCACCTGTAAAATGAAAATGCTAATGATGTGAGAATATCTTGAACGTGGTGTGATGGATGTTAGCTCCACTGTCTCCACAAGGATTGCTGGTTGAAAATAAACAATACACTCTGGCTCTTTTAGGAAGGAAGAAGCACATTCTACAAAAGTGCTAGGTGGGCATGGAATACACTGAAGGGTCAGAGAAATGGGCTAGAAGCTAAGCTGAGCTTTCAAAATCAATACTCAGAGCCACGCTTCAGCACTGGCATGGTGACCAAACGTGCCCACCATCCCTCCTCCTCCCTGCTCCCTGGATGCCAGGAACCCGTCACTGTGGCAAATGGTAGATAGACCAGGACATCTTCACTGTTGCCTGTCACTTGTGTCGGAAGGTTGATGTCCCCCTCAAAGCCTCTTTCTTTCCTTAGGCTACTCGCTTACAAACTGAAGTCCTATATAGGTGTTTATGTCAGGTGAAACACACATCTCATGCCTTCATCCTGCAAGGGTTCCAGGGAGCAAAATGTTCTGGACTCTGCCTTATGGGGCAGAATGGGGTATGGGTCTCTCAGAGAGGGTTAGGGTCCTCAAAGGATGAGGGATTCATTTTACTGCTCTTCCTCCGATGACAGCATCACCTTCTTTTGTCTACATTTACCAAGTACTTTGCAATGGGCTGAATGAGACTACACATAGCCCCACTTTGCAGTTGAGTAAATGGAGGTGCAAAGAGATTAAGTTTGCCTTTGGTTGGTTAGTGGCAGAGCCAAGATTTGGGCCTCTGTCTGACTCCACACTCCAAATGGGAAATCTCTATATGATGCTTTCTCTCTGAAGGCTCTTTCCCTATACTTAATCGTGTTTCCTTTCCTTCAGTCTTGCCCCAAGAGCTGCTCAGCATCTTGTCCTATTAACTCCCTACTAGTGCTATTTGTTCAAAGCTACACCCATGCAATGGCCCTCCCACCCTGCAAAAGAGCTTTGGGAAAGTGGGTCAGATAAGCACTTAGACCCATCGCAGGCCCTGCTGAGCAGGGTATGGACAAAACCACTTTGGTTTCGTAGACTTCCCTTCAAGATGCTTTAATGTAGAGCCCTTCCTGTATTTCGCACCCCTTTTTCACCAGCCTGTGTGGTGTTGAGCATAGACAGGGAACCCAGTGCTGTGAAAAGAACATGAGCCACACTCCTTTTGACTTGATTTTTAAGTCCTGACTTTGCCACTGACTGGCAGTGTCAGCTTTGAGAGATGATTTAACCCCTCGTCTTTCTCATCTGTAAAATGGACCTTGCTTTAAGAGCTATGGGGCATAGGGTGCAGTGATATTGTGACCCCCACCCCCACATCATGCACCTTAGCTCATTCTGTAGAAAGCAGAGTCTGAGACACAGCTCACCTCTAGCACTTTATTGAAACCCAAGGATGCAAGAGCAGCAGAGAGGTGAGGCAGGAGAGGAGGAAAAGCCAAAAAATACAGGAGATGTGTTATTAAGCTGGCCATGGCTTCTCCAGAGCACACTGTTGGGGGCTCTGCCTCACAGGACATTTCCAGAAACACCTGGAGTCACAGATCCTTAGCAGTTTTCCAGGAAAAGAGAAGCAGGCAGTTTACCAGCTGGATTTTTCCCACCTCCTGGTGTTTATTGATCAAAATCTGCCCCCTGAGACATTAACTTGTGTCCTGGGATGTGTGATGTGGCCCCTCTGGGAACCCCCTGGAGAGGGCAGTGTGGAGACTGGATTTCAGAGCTCCTGAGTCGTCTTCCTTGTTGGGCATTCTTGAGACAGTGCCGGGCCCCAGTCCTGCTCAGAAGGGGGATGTGCAGAGACAATGATGGCCTGAGGTCTGCACACAGTGTCTCTCACTGCCTGCTTTGTGTTCACAGGAAGAATGTGAACCGTTATCCACCTGGTCTGCCAGAGACGTGAGGCACTTGGCCAGAGTCCAGGGGACAGGTTGTGCTGAGCACATCAGGGTGGTATAAACTGGGTCAGAGACACCATCAGGGGTTTAGCTATCTTTAGGGTCATGGTGGAAAGCAGCACTGATCCCACCAGTGAAGCTGAAAACCCTTTCCCGGACATTCCTGTTGTCAGGTCCTCCGGTAAGGCCGGCTTCTGGATGATGCTCTAGAGGGGCACCCAGCCTGGATTCTGACTCAGGAGCTAGGATTTGAAGAAGCCATTCTGGTGCAGGAGAAGAAGGCTGAGGAGTCACGTCACCCTCCAGGAGCCGTAATGGCAGGTGTCTGCCCAGTGGGGATGGTACCTTCATGGGAGAAACCAATTCTGTTGTTAAAGTTTGGGTCCCAATCCTAACATCTCTGCAGTGCAGGTCTGCTTCTCCCAGCCTCCCTGGAGACCCTGTGAGCTACTTACCTCATGTGATACATTGCTTTAGGTTAAATTAGCCAGGGTTCTCGTGTCTAAAAGCCTGAGTGACACAGTGATGACAGGAGAATAGAGATGAGTGGCAGAGTCAGAACCATTTCCCCCATTTGCTCTAGCCCTTGTTGAAGCATCTGTGTCCTGTTGTATGCCTAACATTTCTGGGCATGGATTTGATAGGATGAAATCACAGGGGGGAAAAGAAGACAATTTCTGGCCTCCAAAGCCTGATGACCTTGGGGAGGGTCCACCAAACTCCAGCAGACAAAATATTTGAAAGAGAGACCACAAGAATTGGAGAACTGAGCTTCTCTTCTCCTTCAGGCTTCCAGACAGGAAAATTCTTTCCCCAGGATGGGGAGAGGAAGGAAATAAGAGAAACCCTTCAAACCACCAGAGACCATGTTCCTGCCATTTCCAGAGAAAGGGCTCTCAAGGCAGATATGAACTTGAGTTCTAGGGGGAAAATAAACACTTCTTGTACCTGAGTTTGTGGCCTGAAATTCGTTCCCGTTACATGTGTAACAAGGAAACAAGTCCCACAGTAACTCCCACCTCCCCCAGCAGAGGCCAAACACTAGCACTTAGTGAGCAGCACTGTTTTCCCTTCCCTTCAATCTAGTTAGACGTGGGGAGGCATGCTCTCTGCTCCATCTGGTTAACAAAAGGAAATCTAGGTGCCTGGGGCAGTGCTGTGATCTGCAGGGACAGAAGCCTCAGTGCTGCTGGGGAATCTCAGTCACCGAATCTTGCTTAAGTGTATTAAGTCAAAACTGTGCTCGGGTGAGGGAGAAAACCAAAACCACTCTGATCAACATCCCCTACTTCTTGCCCCAGGGGCTTCTGCAAGATGATCACAACAGGTGTCTGCTGATGTGCCCGGTTTCATATTTGCACTAACGTGGAGGTAAGGGTTAACGGAGCCTTTAGGGCACAGCCTGTAAACTTGGCCTGGCTTTTCTGAGGAGAAGCCCTATGTGACCCCAAAGTGCATGGGATCCAGGAAGTTAATGTGCTTCTGAGATGGAGAAGGAAAGACTCGGTTTTGTGCCTCACTCCTGACTTGACTTAAATTCCAATATTTGCTCAAAGCAGTTTGTCACAATATTGTTTATAATTTTGAAGGCAGAATGCTTCATTTTGGCAGACAGCAAGCTGTGAGTGTTGGCTTTTGTGCCCTGATGTGAGCTGTTGCATTACTTAAGGAGCACTTATAATTTATAGGCACACAATGAAGTTGGTTATTCTTCTCTGTTTTTAATTTTTTTAAATATTTACTTATTTTTGAGAAAGACAAAGCATGAGTGGAGGAGGGGTGAAGAGAGAGAAGGAGACACATGTCTGAAGGAGGGTCCAGGCTCTGAGCTGTCAGCACAGAGTCCGACATGGGGCTCGAACCTACAAACTGCAAGATCATGACCTGAGCTGAAGTCAGAAGCTTAACCAACTGAGCTACCTAGGCACCCCCGCCTTTGATTTTTAAAGATAAATTAACTTTATCCACCTTACATAGATCTCTTTGGGTATTGAAGAAAAGAAAAATCCCTCAGTTTACCTAATACAGTGTAACAGAGGCTCTATAGCAAAAATAGCAAAAAGGTTATTTTGTGTGTCATTGTAATTTAAATTATTTTAATCTCACTGAATTTGTGGCCATTGTTGTTAGTAATTTTTGTTTCATTTTGCCACTATAACTGGACTTTTTTTGTTGTTATTAAAAAAGGAATGTTTGAAGAGAGAATGGATATTACGATATCATGGAAGCATGGTTAATTTTCCTTGGTGTGGCAATGTTACTGCAGTTATGTATGAAGATGTCCTGAGGGGGGCGCCTGGGTGGCTCAGTTGGTTGAGCCTCTGACTTCAGCTCGGGTCATGATCTCACAGTCTGTGAATTGGAGCCCCGCGTCGGGCTCTGTGCTGACAGCTTAGAGCCTGGGGCCTGTTTCAGATTCTGTGTCTCCCTCTCTCTCTCTGACCCTCCCCTGTTCATGCTCTGTCTCTCTCTGTCTCAAAAATAAATAAAACGTTTAAAAAAAAATTTAAAAAAAAAAAGATGCCCTGAGGAAATCCAGGCTGAGTGTTTATGAGGGATCATGCTGTTTGCAAGTCATTTTCAAATGTTTCAACAAGGAAATTCATAGCAAGAGAGAAAAGATTAAGTACATGTGGCAATTGATAATTCTTTTTCATGTTTTTTAATTCATTTTTGAGAGAGAGGGAGAGAGAGAGAGAGCGAGCATGAGCGAGCAAGAAAGGGGCAGAGAGAGAGGGAGAGAGAGAGAATCCCATGCATGCTCCACACTGTTGGCACAGAGCCTGACACAGAGCTCAATCTCAACAACTGTGAGATCATGTCCTGAGCAGAAATCAAGAGTTGGAGGCTGAACTGACTGAGCCACCTAGTGGCTTTAAAATTTTTTTAAAAAAATTTTTTTGAGGTTTATTATTTAGTTTTGAGAGAGAGAGAGAGAGGGAGGGAGGGAGGGTTAGAGAGAGAAGGAGACACAGAAACTGAAGCAGGCCCCAGGCTCCGAGATGTCAGCACAGAGTCTGACGTGGGGCCTGAACTCACAAACCATGAGATCATGACCTGAGCTGAAGTCGGATGTTTAACTGACTTAGCCACCCAGGCACGCTTCGATGATAATTCTTAAATATAGGCAGAGGATAAATAGGCATTTATTATACTATTCTTTCAAATTTGAAAATATTACTGTGTTGAAGACTTTTAAAGACTAATGCAGTAAGGGATTTTGTGGGATACTGCTCATGATTATCTTGGAATTCAGTATTATAAAGTTTCTGGAACTTCTGGCTTTCTGATAGTATTAGGAGATCCCACTTCTCACAAGGGCATGGAGAAATAGTATTAGTTACTTCGCACTGATCCTGTACTAAGCACTTCGATAATTATCTCATTTAATCCTCACAAGTCCTTTATGTATATCAGCCATAACCCCTGTCTACTCCAAAGGTAGGGGGTATCAGCCCCATTTTAAAGGTGAGCAAAAATCCATTCTAGGCTAGGAAAATTGGCAGAGCCAATAACCTGGGTTTGCCTCTATGTTACATAGTTTGACATTCATCCAAAAGAAAAAAAAATGGTGGTTATCACAAAATATGTTAATTGAGTACGGATATTTTAGTGCATGTGTTAAGATAGAGAACTAAAAAGACCAATATTGCTGCACAATGGAGGCCACAGTCAGTGTGTGAGAGAGCCCAGCAGGCATCAGTGGAGGGGTGATTAGATAGGAGAGGAGGGGTGGGAATACGAGGTGCATATACCTATGTGTATGCATGCATACATATCTATTAAACATAAACAAATGTGTATATACTCGCAACATCATCAGCTTCCTGTTTCTATACTTTAGACTTGGCTAGCTAACATGTGGTACCGTTCCTATCAATTCTTGAACAAATATGAGAAAGAACTGAATAAATATAATAGACTCATACACATGGTTCCAAGACGAATGAACTCAGCATTTTGGAGTGGCGTTACAGGATGCTTCCTTGGAAATGGGACTTTCAGAAAAAGTTAGCTGAGAAATCATTTATTTGCCTGTTTTTATCTTTGGAAAATCACCAGTGACTCTGACAAATATAAATTAGCTGGCTCTGCTTTGGTATTGAAGCAAGTTTTTCTAATATAGTATAACAGACAGGCTCAGTAGTCAGCAAAAATGGCAAAAATGTTATTTCTTTGTAATTTTAAATAAAACTAAATTAATTTTTGGCTGTTCTTGTTACTCTAATTTAATTTTACTGCTGTAATTGTACTTCAGTTTTTGCAAGACATAGCCAGTCATAAAAACTAACAAGACTTCAGGCAGCTGTTAGTTGTATCCCTTCATTTCTGAACCCGCGATTTCTTTCTGTTGAAAACACAGCATGATGGAAAGGTCCTTGACTTGGTACCTATACTGCATGTTGGAGATGGTTCTCATCTTGCAGAATATTGCCTCCAGAATGGCACTGCTGCAGGATGTCACAACGATGGCTGACAGTTTCTGGGTGGTTCTGTAGGTGATACAACCAGTGAATCCTAGGATTACGGGCTCCCTCTTGGACCTCCCTTTGCTGTGAAGTGGGCCCTCTGGTCTGCTGTAATGTTATTTGGGATGCCATGTCAGTGGGTAAACATTCCATAAGCCTTAGGACTGTGCTACTGGCTGGTACACAGAGGGCAGAAAAAGACAAACCTATACCCAAAATAAATTCATTTTTCTCTTTTGAGAATGAAGCGCTAGCTTTTTCAAGCATGGAATGGGCCACCAAGTGGCCACAGACTGGTTCATTGTTCTCCTTGAGGAATGGTACCATACTGAGGACTCCATGTTAGTATGTGTGGTTTGCAGGTTGGATGTTAGGCAGCAGTAATAACTAAACAAGACTGGATAAGCTCTTGGGCCCATGTGTAATATCTGTCTCTGCTGCCATGACTGCTTTGTTCATGTGGTTATTGTACCATCGCTGGTGTTGCCGGTGATCGAGGCTGGATGACATCAACTGGCTGAAACATTTTGTCTACTTGACCACTTAGGGCCTTTTCCATGGTCAGTGCTTTCTGGGAGGCATTAACATGTCATAGAGAAACCATCACATTTTCTGCTCAATCATATTTGTCCCTCCAGAGGCATCTACTGCAGACCCCCTTGTTCCACATCTTTTTGTTTTTCCTTATAGGCCCCTGACCAGCAGGCCAAGCTATTTGCCACCACCCCTGAGGTAGTATATTCCAACCTGAGGCCATTTCTCTTTCCACATAAAGTAGATGACTAGATATACCCCTAAAAGCTATACCCAGCAGGAGGGTGTTTTTTCTCATCATTGCCTTTCAAATCTATCCCTGAGTCTAGCACTTACCTATCAAGCCTACGTGCTTGTAAACTGGTCTTGGATTTTTTGTTCCTCCTTCAGCTGGTTGTTTGGGATGCCCCATATAGCCATAGGAATAAGCTGGAGAAACAGTGATGGGTGCCATTGGGTTATAGACCAGTGGTGTTGTTCCTGCTTGATCTAAGATGTACCCCTTCCAAAGTAAGATGGATTTTTTTGTGGGCCTGCCCCACTTTTTGACCTTGTTGGTCCGATAGGATCCAGTTCGTGATAGACAATTCCAGCTACACAGTCACGTGGTTTCCCATAGTCAGGTGCTCCATCTGTCAGGTTCCAGGAAGCATGATGCCTGGTGGATGCTTTGGGTTCTAGAAGCAGCATGGCATTGAGAGTGTCAGTGGTGGGAGGCCCCCAGCGGAAGTGGGTCATTGCACTTCCAGCACAGAATTATATACATTTTGAGAAACAACTCCTAGTGTGCTCCTGGGCTAGGCATTCCTGTACAATGTTGAATAGCTGAGGCAGTGATAGGCCTTTTTGACCTGTTTCTGTTTTGAAAGGGAAAATGTTCAATTTTCACCATTTAAGTATGTTTTCCTGCAGGTTTTTGTAGATAGCCTTAATTAAAGGTAGTTCTTTCAACTTTTTACTTGCTTAGAGTGTTTTAAAAACATTATTAACCTTTGTTTTTATCAAGTGCTTTTTGGGCATCTATTGAAATTATATGTTTTTTTTTTCTTTAATCTGTTAACATGAAGAATTTAAACTATTTTTGATATTAAATTACAATCATGCATTTCTGGGACAATTCTTATGTGATCATAAAGAATGATCTGTTTTATACCTTATTGGTTTTGATTTAGCACTGTTTATGGTTTTTGCATCATTGTGCTTAGGAGGTATAAGCCTTATACTGTCCTTGTCAGATTTCTGCCTTTTAGTTCCAGAAACGCCTCTTCCTTGCTCTATTTTGTGATACTGGAGCTCAGATTCTGCAAACTACATGCATGACACTGTTGTTCTGCAGTCTCTCTATTCTGGGGTACCATCTTTCTTCTCTATTGACTGTGGTTTCCTTGTTGCCTCACAAGTATCATCTCAAACCATTAGCTTCAAATTGCTATCCTCAAAAACAAACTGGAAAAGATCTTACTTCTTCTGTACTCTGGAATTATTTCAGTAAGATTAAAATATTTGTTTCTTGGGTGTGTTTAAGTATTCAGTGTGAAGACACTTGAATTTGGAGCTTTCTTATACAGTATGTTCTTCTAATGACTCCAATTTTTAACAGTTATAAGACATTTTAAGTATTTTTGTTTCTCGAGTTGGTTTTCATGAGTTATATATTCTTTCTGGTAATTCGTTTATGTAACCTAACTTTTCAAATTTATTGGTGCAAAGTCATCCGTAATATCCTCTTAGTATATTTCCAGTGTTTATAGAGCTTAACGTAATGTTCTGGTTTTCACAGGCTTGAGCTGGTTAATTTTGTTTTATTTACTTAGGAGGTTACTTACTTATAAAGTATTGTTTAATGACACATAAGAAGTTGCACAAATGAACTAATTTGCATGATACCTACTGCCTTTGAACTCTGTCCACCGTTTGGAATTCAGAGACATACATACTTGTTTTATGCCCTCTGGATCTTTAAAGGAGGTTGGATTGAAGAGAGAGAGAAACAGGACACAGAGTGGAGAAGGCAAATGTCAGACTTTGGGTCAGCTGGCTGAGCTCAGAGTGTGGAAGGGTCTAGTGTGTCCATGAGTTACTTAGGCTCATAGAAACTATACAGGAACTTGCACAGGGAAAGCTTACTGTCAAGAAGTACTAACTATGTAAAAGATGGTTACCTTTAAAAAGGTGGAAAAGAATTGTAAGGTGTAATAAAGGTGGCGGGTGCAGAAAGCAGCTACTACCCATGGGACTGTGAGAAAACTTAGGGAGAAGAGGGCCATCCCACCATGAGACCGCTCAGCAGAAGGTATGGCTGCTGGTGCAGAAATATGCCGTCTGCCCCTCCAGGGAAGAAGAAACTGGTTGGGGTCCTCTTGGTTCAGAAGTGTGAAAGCCACCCCTGCTTTCCTGACATCTGCTGGGACCAACTCATGATGACCATTCATTGCCATGCACAAAATACCCATTTTCCCTCCTCCAGGCAGGCACTCTCCCTCTGGCGGCCCCTGTTGACAAAGCCTAGCATTGACCCATCTGGCAGAGGAAATGTAATTGTCTGTCTGAGGTCCAGAATCACAAACTAGAGCAAAAAGAGGTGGGTCTGGGAGCTGAGAGGCAGTAACGTGGTAACTAACATGGTTCACTTGCAGTTTGAAGCTGTGCCTGACTAGCCACCTACTCAATTCTGCAAGCTTCTCATCCTGGACTGTTTGTGCGATCTGGGAACGACAAGCTATCATGTAAACAAACAGAACAAAAACAAGAAAAATGGTGTCACAAGACATATGAAGGTTCTCCTGAGGTACACGCTCCTGGAACAGGTAGTCACCAGGCACAGTCAAGACCCCTCTGGCAGAAAGGGAGAAGACGACTGCACAGTAGGGATTTGTATGAGGTCGGCGGCAGTGCAGACAGCACACTAGCATGGAAAATGATGGAAAATGAGTTTAGGAGAGGTTGCCAGGGATTTAGGAAGGTAACTGTGGAGCAACCCAGCAGCAGCAGTCAACAGAGCAGAGAGTGCAGAACACCAGGCAGCCTAGCATCTGCTGCGAGACCACGTCCCACACTCCCTGCCCACACATCCACTACTGCTTTCGTCCCACAGTGCTGGTCTTTCCTTGTACATTCCGTCTAACTTGTTCTGAGTCCTCCTGCCATACTGGGTGGTGCCAAATTCAATTCCAGTCACTTCTTTGTAGTGTATCCTTCCACAAGGTCTTAAATAAACTCAGCCTTATGTTCTATCACAAAAATGGTGTCCGTTGAGGTCAACTATCTTTTGGTTTCTCCTTTTGCTACCTGATGTTGCTCTTAGGCCCTGGTTCTTAAGCTCTGGTGAAAGAGTCTGCTCTGCAGATGCTCAGATATCCTGGTCCAAGGATTGGCTGCAGACTCCCCTCTAGGTTACGTATCTGTGCTGCTAATCTATTGGCATGGGGTCCCACCTCTGTACTGTCTTATCGTCACCCCTCACTTAGGATGTAGGAGCGAAATAGGATGGGTCCATGTGTCACCATTTCCTGGAATCTGGTAGTAAGAGAATAGATCCCAGTGCATTTCACACTCCCTCTCAGGTTAGCTCATATTTCATCTTAGACTTCTCTCCACCTTCCAAATGTTTGGGGATGACTGTCCATTGCATGGCCAGTAGATTCTGCTTGGGGTCCTGTGTGTCAGCCATGGGAAAATGCCACTCAGATCTCCCTTCAATAAAGAACCTTATGCAAGGTTGGGGTATAGTCTTCAGCTGCCACAGCATCAGAATCCAGTCAGTCCCATGTTCACACCAGAGTCCCATGTTCCTCAGGCCGCTCCTTGCCAATGACTCAGCATGGCGGGGGTACGAGATCTGGGCCCTTCCTGCCCAATGCTGGACTTCTCTGGTGGGCATTATTTGTTCTAAGATGCCCCATTGGCCTAGGTAAGACATTCTATGATCTGTACTGTGGTCAGAGGCTGTTCTTATCCAGTCCTCCATCATCCCTTTCTTCAGACGAGAAACACATTTTGCAGCTCTCCAATTTATGCCTAAGGTCTCTCTGCTTTATCCTTTATAAAATAAACTTGGACTTGTAAATCCATGTTGCTGTCTGCATTTTGGAGAATCTAAACCACCATAATCTGTAGTATAAAATTTACCATCCTCTTACCCCAACTCAAAGATGCAAGCTGTTTGTACGCCACATCATAAAGCTTGGCCACAATCTTTTACTGGGGGAAGCAATGACACCACAGCAGTGAAAACAGAGACCAAATTGATATCTCACTCAATCATACTGCCAAATAGGCAAATTTAGTATATACTGAAATAACCACCAATATATGTAAAGACATATAAACCAAGGTAATTTACAGTTTTATGTGGAAATGGGAGAAAGAAATAAGAAAGGCAATGGGAGTAAGAAAATATTTCTCACACTCAGTCAGTGAATGTATGGTCTTGGAGAATCTGTTTCTCTAACGAAACCTAATTGTAAACTGAAGAGTTGCAACAAGTAAAGATGAAAATGAATGTCAATAGTCTGAGCCCTGGTTTAACTTCAAAATGATGTCATTCTGGCAGTAACAAAAGAAGTGTCAACATTTGAAAGTTATGAAAATTATCCTTGGAACAGAAAACAAACATAGTAAAAAGTCATATAGAGACAAAAGGAAAAATGAATGGAACTGAAGATAAAAAGTAGATAATGATCCAGTAAGAGTGACTGGTATTTACTTCAAAAAGTACAAAGCAGTTCATAAATGGGGAAAATATTAAAAGGTATGTATAGGACTATATTTATCATTGGCAAATAGATAAGACTTATCAATGCGTTTCTTTTGCTAACTTACCTATGTATCAGTGGTGCTTGGCTCCAACCAATAGATACACCATTTCACTGATGATGGCACTTTTCATGGGGCTACAGGATAACAGAGCAAATGAGGAGGAAGTTCACATTTTAGTACCAAGAAGGGAGCTGAGTGAAATTCTCTGTTTAGTTGTCATTTGTGTTCAACCTTTAACACAATCAGCAGATTTAAAAAAAACAAAAACAAAACTAGGCAGGGGGTAAACTTTAAATCAGACAACTCCATTTGAAATACTATAGGAAGAGAAGGAAAGATTTTTTAAAGCTGAAAAGGAAACCTTACAAAAGGATGCAGAGAAGGTGCAGAGTACAGGGGTCAGTCTAAGTGCTGATAATAGGAAAACTAGAATGGTATTCACAAGGCAAAAATAGAGGATGTGGTCAATGCGAATAGTAAGAGCTTCAGGGAACTTATCCAGGATAAAGTGAGTGTGTCGTGTCCTGTATCTTACCTACATGTTCTTAATAAAGGTCAAGATGAAAATCTAGAGCAGGAGAGAAAGTGAGCAGCACACACTCTTTAAATCATTCACAACAAAAGAGAGTTGGAATTAGTTGACTAGGATTATGTTCAAAGACAGAACAGGTAGAATTAAGTCAAGAGCCTTTTGACCCTTAGAATTAAGAGAATAAGGATGAGCTAAATCCCATTATGACTTTCTGGAAGAAGGGAAGCATGAAAGTCTGAAAATGTATAAAGAAAAGAAAATATACAGCTCGAAAAAATTACATAGAATATACGATGGCAAATTAAGTGAGAACAAAAGCAATTTGAATGTTTATAAGAAATTTATATTCAATATTTGTGGAAGTTTAGTTGACATCAGATCCTTAAGAATTTCTGAAAATGTTGGAAATGTTGAAAATGTTTTTTTTCAAAAAAACCTCCCTGACAAATTTATTTCATCCAATACAATTTTATTAAGGTTCTACTCTGTAGAGCGGACTCAGTTTTCAGTCCATACAACGATGAATGAGTCCGCCTTCTTGTCCAAGATGGACTTATCATATGTGAACACTTGAGGACAGGGCAATGGTTCATGCTCTGTAATGAGGTACATCACCTTTCTATTGTTGCTGTTACCAGTTACCACAAATTTAATAGCTTAAGACAACACACGTTGATTATCTTCTAGTTTCAAAGTCCAGAATCATCCCAGTGGGCTACAATCAAGATACTGGCAGGGCTGAGTTTCCCTGAAAGTCATAGAGGAGAATATATTTCCTTCCCTTTTCCGGCATTTATAGCTCACTTTCCCTGGCCTCTTTCCATCTTCAAAGGAACAACAGCCATAGTGTTTCTCAGGCTGTGTCCCTCTGACACTGACTCTCTTGCCTTTCTTTCACTTACAAGGACCAAAGGGCCCATACACACAATCCAGGGTAACTGCCCCTGTTTTAAGTTCAGCTAATCAGCAACCTTAATTCTCCCTTGCCATCCAAAAATGTATGAATACAATCTGGGAATTAGTACATAGACGTCTTTGGAGCCCATCGCTCTACTTAGTACAGGAGAATTGTCAGGATACAGTGAAGTGGGGAGGTATTGGTTTATTCAGTAAATACTTATTGACCACAGAGTAGGTATGCTTGGCATGTTTTTGGCAC
The DNA here is from genome assembly GCF_046562875.1 of Panthera onca. NCBI lineage: Eukaryota > Metazoa > Chordata > Mammalia > Carnivora > Felidae > Panthera > Panthera onca. The sequence goes on from NC_138348.1 coordinate 110,686,715, forward strand.
ATAAACATTGTATGCTTTTTCATTCTTCATGTGAACAATGAGAGATTATTGGAAGGTTTTATATGAGCAAGGGTGTGATCAGCTTTGTGTGTCAGAAATCAATTTTTATTTCAATGCAGAAGACATTGGCAATAAAGGATAGACTGGAGATACAAAAGTCAGGAAACTATTGCAGTGAAATAAATGAGGGAGGTAACGTGGGAACAATCTAGAGAATAAAAATAAAGTAAAATTGAGAAATTCAGTTTTGTAAATGCAAGGATGGTTCGAGTTTGATATACCTGTGGGATGTCTAATCATCGGTGTCCAATAGTTGACTTGATCTTCAAGTTTGGACTAGAAATAGAATTTTACTTTAGATTGGTTGCTAACATAAGAAAAATAGAGAACACCACTCCTTTCTGTGGTCCATCTAGCTTTCCCAAATGCAAAGTATGGAGACCCTCGCCTACTGTAGTTGCCAATGCAAATTCAAATTTTATGTTTCTCTGTATGTGTCTCTACCTGGACTTCAAGTTTTTGTGTCAGTGCTTGCGTCTCCTTTATGTTGGCATTTTCAGCACACAGTATACTATAGATTCAGAGTAGTCCTCTGGACATTTGGTGGAGAAAGAATGAATCCAATACAAGATGGGGGTCTTCCCCATTTGCCTGTCACAGACTATGAGCCTGGAGTTCTTTCTTGTCCAGCAAGAGAGCGGGAACAGAACTGAATATGAGAGAGGTTAATGTCTGGGAGGAGACAAGAGCCCCCAACAGAGCTATCATGCCCATATTTATTGAGCTCACTAGATGTTACCCACGTGGTAAACGTGAAGAAAACAAGATTTTACACACATGAATGTGGAGAAAACAATCAGAGAGTAATCACTAACTTGTGGGTGTAAGAAGCAAAGGGTCTGGGGGGCAAGTGGAGTTTGTGATTCAAGCACAATAGTATATTGGCATCAGATGGAAAGTAATTTCCTGCAGGTGATGTAACAAGTTACTGGTGATCCCATTACAGCAGCTTGCTAGCTCACCTCAGGTGCTTTTGCCCCCTGGTGGCGGCTTTTTGCCAAAGCTGTTTTTCTAACCCATTTATGTAAGTAGAACCTATTTGCCTACATTTGCCTACCATTTAAAGGAGAGGTTGAGCAGGGAAAAAAGCCAATTAAGGTCAGAGTCACAAGAAAATGAATTTTAAAATATCCTGAGAGAGGAGTAACAAAGAAGTAGAGATTGAGTGGTTTCATTATTAGGTTCCTTTGGAGCTTGTAAAAAGAAAACACTTCTAATTTGTTTCATGAAAGTGTCCTGAATATCTGGATGTGGTAGGCATTATGTCAAAACTCAGATTCTGCATCCTAGAGTTTATCAGAAATCAGACAAGATTGGAGGATTTAAAGTCTGGATACAATTTGGACTCCTATGAGAAATCCACATTTGGAACATAGGATGATCCCGTAAGCAGCTTAAGTGGATTAAACAGCTATTTGTAGAATAAAATGAAAATAACCATTGATCTTCATTCTTCTGGCATGTAGTTATTTCCTCAAATATATTAAAACCATGTCATGACTGGCTGATGGCACGTTAAATTTTTTTGAATCTGAAGTTTCTAAAACAGCACTAAAGACACTATTATTTAAAGATAAAATTACAGAATCTGTATGTACTCTGGGGGACTGGGTCATTAATTTTGCAGTGGCAGAATTTATCTGTGAAAAATAAAACTACTCCTGGGGGCATGTTTTCCTTGACCTGTGTGCAGAGGCATAAGGGAGTTTTTGGTCCTTATGAATATTAGTAAGCTGTGGATGAGGCCTGTCTCAGAAGGCTCTCAAAAATGGAAGGCTTTCTTCCTTTTTTATTTTCATTTTTTTTAATGTGTATTCATCTTTGAGAGACAGAGACTGAGTGTGAGTGGGGGAGGGGCAAAGGGAGAGGGAGACACAGAATTGGAAGCAGGCTCCAAGCTCTGAGCTGTCAGCACAGAACCCAAAGCAGGGCTCAAACTCATGAATCAGGAGATCTTGACCTGAGCTGAAGTCAGACGCTTAACCGACTGAGCCACCCAGGTGCCCCAAAGGCTTTCTTCTTACTTGGTTTGCCAGGAGAAGAGTGGTCAGGGTTCAACCACCCCTGGCTGCTTCTGCAGGTGGATTAACTTGTCCACTCACTCTGGTTAGCCTAGTTATGCCAGAAAGTCATTTTGCTGATTTGTCAAACAACGTGGCTCAGCCCAGCTGCATTGTTCAATGAGTGTTGAACTTTGTTCACCTACATAAACACAGCCTCTTTTTTACTCCTTTAAGAGGAAAGGAGAGGGGCGCCTGGGTGGCGCAGTCGGTTAAGCGTCCGACTTCAGCCAGGTCACGATCTCGCGGTCCGTGAGTTCGAGCCCCACGTCAGGCTCTGGGCTGATGGCTCGGAGCCTGGAGCCTGTTTCCGATTCTGTGTCTCCCTCTCTCTCTGCCCCTCCCCCGTTCATGCTCTGTCTCTCTCTGTCCCAAAAATAAATAAAAAACGTTGGGAAAAAATTAAAAAAAAAAAAAAAAAAAAAGAGGAAAGGAGACACTTATTATAACCTTTTAAACATTTTAACTCCTGTCTCTGTGCAATAAGATGAAGAATGTTTCGCAGTTATGCTCTGGCTCATCCTTTTCTATCCTCTACCAGAGAGATCTAAATAATTATTTGTGCATTGGAAGGTGTGATGAATCATTATCCTTCTTTGTTCTCATGTGATATAACTTTGTCTTCCGAGAATTTTTGAGAATAGTCTCCATGGTGTTTCAATTTTGTGGCAGATGCTGGAAACCAGATTCTAATGGGAGGATCATGTGGAAGAGGGGTTAAAATGACTGGTTTTGGCTCTTAAATTTAGAATGCAAATTGTTAGGTGTGAGTCAATTCAATTTGAGTTAATTTAAGAAACATGTATTGAGTGGCAACTATATGTCAGCCACTCTGCTGTGCCTGGAGGTGCAAAGATGAATAAGATTGTAACTTCCCTCCTTGATTTTAAAGTTTGCTAGGAAATTCAAGCACATGGAACAATAGAAGCACAATGAGATAAAAGTTTTCAGAAATGTCCACATGACAATGTGGAATCCCACAGATCAACCAAAAAGTAATATCTAGTTTAGAAGTTCAAAGATGCTTTTTCCTCTGTAATTATATTTACCCCCAAAGAGGACATTCTTCCATGGAAGAAACTTGGTCTCCTGTCACTGGAGGTTTGCAACCTGAGATTAAACTAGAAGGATAGTAAAATGGGAAAGGGGACGGTATCATGTTAGCTGGGACACTGATAGTCTTTCTAGGTCTGAAATTCCACAGGGCTGAAATTCAAGTAGTAAATCCCTGTATAAACTCAACAGACTCCTTGATGAGGCTGAACTCACTGCCTCATAATCTTACTCTCACCCCCATTCACCTGCCATAATATACCTAGTGATCCTTTTCACCAAAGAGGACTTTGAGGTCAAGAGCATTCTATTCCTGTCACATTGCCTCCTCTGCTTCTAAGGAGTCTCTGAGTCAAATTCCATCACAGTCAATGTTGTCTAGAAACACCTCCCATCACTGTCTTCACAATGATGCTACAATCCACTTCTGGGTATTTATGTGAAGAAAATGAAATCCCTAATTCCAAAAGATACATGCACCCTTATGTTCACTGTAGCATTATTTACAATGGAAATTCCCTAAATGTCCATTGATGGGTGAACGTATGAAGAGAATGTGGTACACATACATATAATGTAATTTTATTCAGCCATAAAAAGGGAAATCCTGCCATTTGCAAGAATGTGGACTGTCTCTTAGAGATTTCACCTGTGTTCTGCCCAGCTGGTGCCTGTTGGGCTACTTATCTGCTTGAGGAAGTTACTCTCTTTTCGTTTGGCTTACAAACCTGCCACGTACCCATCTGGAGTGGTTCGCCTCTTTCTTGGGTCACTCCTTCCCCTCTGTGTACAGGACCATTGTGCAAACCAACACATAGGAGAGAGAAAAAATGGCCAGACAAAAGAGTAAGAGTTACTACAGTTATTATTTTGTTCTTCCTAAGCCTCATTCTTCTTTTCCTTGTCTTAGCACATTAGCTAGGCCCCCAAAGCCGTGTTGAGTGGTAGCAGTGATAACGGGTATCTTTATCTTTTTTCTGACTTTTGTGGGTATATTTCTAATATTATTGTAATATTTGGATAGAAACCAATTTAACAATGTTCATTTTGTTCTTAGCATGTCACAAATTTTACTTTTTAATCTTGAAAGTGTGCCATTGATGGTGGAGATAATTTGAATATTTATTCCTAAAAACATAGATTATTGTTTTCACTTAATTTGTTGATGTGATCAATTAATTGATTTCTTAAATTGTTGAATCAGTTTGAATTGTTGGGATAGGTACTCTTGTTTACAACATTGGTTTCTATTGCAAATGATGATTTTCATTTTTTAAAAAAACATAATTTTTGCTTCTGTGAGACTGGCCCATGGTTTTCTTGTGTTACCCCGTTTTGGGATCTTTGTTTTTCCAGAATTATGAAATGAGTTGGGTTACTTTTCCTTTGCCAAACGCTGGAACAGTTTGTGTAAAATAGGGATTATTTGTTGCTTGTAGCTTTGATAGGAATTTTAAGTTTATTATTTTGAGAGAGAGAGAGAATGTGTGTAAGCAGGGGAGAGGCAGAGAGAGAGAGAGAGAGAGAGAGAGAATGTCAAGCATACTCCATGCTCTCAGTGCAGAGCCCATGGGTATTGATCTCACAAACTGTGAGATCATGACCTGAGCTGAAATCATGAGCCAGATGCTTAACCGACTGAGCCACCTGGCACACTGGTTTCACACACACACAAAATTTTTTTTAAATGTTTTTATTTATTTTTGAAGCAGAGAGAGAGACAGAGCATGAGTGCGGGAGGAGCAGAGAGAGGGAGACACAGAATTCGAAGCAGGCTCTAGGCTCTAAGCTGTCAGCACATAGTCCGGTGCAGGGCTCGAACTCACAAACTGTGAGATCATGACCTGAGCCGAAGTCGGAGGCTTAACTGACTGAGCCACCCAGGTGCCCCGATAAAAATTTTTGTAAATCATTTGGGCCTGGTACCTTTTCTTTAGGGAGAGAATCTCTGAATATCATTTACTTTTTCTTTTAACTTTCCGGCTGTGATTATTTTACCCACAGGTGTGTTGAGGGCAGGAAGTTCAGGTATTGTGGCATTAACAGACCCAACTAATTGCTACAGTGGCCTTGTCCAGTATCCTATGCTAATTCAGAAAAATTCTTCTCTTCCAGAAATCCCCTTTCTCCTCTGCCTTATATCTTATCACTGCTATTCTTGAAATCTCAGTGTGCTCCTGTTTTGTGATGTTATCTATGTGGACAGACCAGGACTCTGGTTGTTGGATTTGAGCTCAGGATTTTTTTGGGAGAAAGAAGATTTCTCCAGCTTCATCGTAGCCATATACGGATGCATTTCTGTCAGCGTAATGAATGGCTTGTCTCTCCTCCCTCACCCAATTTGAAATTCTGATAGGTCCCCATAAGGGGTAGAAAGGTGAGCAGGAATTTGGTTTTGATCTGCAAGTAAAGGGGATTGAGGCAGGCAAGAGAAGTCTGGGAGCCTCTGTGCTAAATAATAACAGTGTGTTTAAATAATACATTGATGTTTTAAATTCCAGTGTAATTAACATACAATGTTAGTTTCAGATGAACATTGATTAAAAAAGTCTAACATTATTCAATATTCACCATGATGTGTCATCAGCATCTTTTACCATACAACGTTATTATAGTATTATTGGCTGTATTCTTTATGCTGTACTTTTCATCTCTGTGACTTGTTTTCTAACTGGAAGTTGGTACCTCTTCATCCCTTTCTTTTCTTTTAATCCTTCTCCCATCCATCTCCCCTCTGACAACCAACAGTTTGTTCTCTGTATTTGAGAGTCTCTTTGGTTTTCTTGTTGGTTTGTTTTATTTTTTAGAGTCCACATATAAGTGAAGTCATGGTGTTTGTCTCTTATCTGTCTGACTTGTCTGACTTGTTTCACTCAGCATTATACCCTCTAGGTCCATCAATATTATCGTACATGACAAGATCTCATTCTTTTTTTATGGACAAGTAATATTCCAGTGTGTGTGTGTGTGTGTGTGTGTGTGTGTGTGTGTTTATGTTTTGGTTTTATTTGGGTAAAGACCATACAGTGGGATTAATGGATCATATGGTAGTTCTAATTTTAATTTTTGGAGGAAACTCAGTGTTGTTCTCCAGAGTGGCTCCACCAGTGTGCGCTCCCCCCCACCAGTGCACCAGGGTTCCTTTTCCTCCATATCCTCTCTAACACTTGATACTTCTTGTCTTTTTGATACCAGTGATTCTGACTGGTGTCAGGTGATAGCTCATTGTGGTTTTGGGGTGCGTCCTTGCTTAGTGATGGTGAGCATCTTCTCATGTGTCCATTGGCCATCGTTATGTCTTTGGTGGGAAAATGTCATTCAGGTTCTCTGCCTATTTTTAATCAAATTATATTGTTTACTTATTTTAATGGTTATTGGTCTACTCAGATTTTTAAACTTTATTAACTGATTTTAGTAAATTTTTTTATTATTTAGTATTTAGTATTTATTTATTTATTTATTTAGTATTTAGTATTTATTATTTAGTAATTTTTTTTATTAACTGATTTAGTAAATTTTCCTAGAATAAGGACTTTGATAAATTTTTCATATTAACATAAAGTGATAGCATTTTTTCTGGATTGTACAATTTCTTCTTGGTTACTTTCCATTTTTCCCATCTTAATATTATTTGTCTTGTTTTCCCCTTGATATTACTTCTCAGAGATTTGTCTATTTTATTTGATATTTTAAAGATTCTATTTTTTTGTTCTTCTGATCTTCTGCATTGCTTTTCTGTTTTAAGTTATTTCTGTGGTTTTTCTCGTTAGATTGTAAAAGTTTTCTTTGCATTCCTGTTAATTTTTCCTCATTTAAAAAAAAATTTTTATTTACTTTTTGAGAGAGAGAGAGAGAGCATGAGTTGAGGAGGGGCGGAGAGAGAGGGAGACACAGAATCCAAAGCTGGCTCCAGGCTCTGAGCTGTCAGCACAGAGCCCAACGAGGGGCTTGAACTCACGGACTGTGAGATCATGACCTGAGCTGAATTCGGATACTCAATGGACTGAGACACCTAGGTGCCCCAATTTTTCCTCCTTATTGAATAGAAAACATAAGTTATTTATTTTCAGTCTTTCTTCCTTTCTAGTATGTTTAAGGTTGTAAGTACCACTTTAGGTATGCCTCAAGGCATTTCATAGGTACTAACTGAGTTGACATTCTGTTGCTAATCTTTTGTAATTTTCTCTTATGATGTCCTTTATTCATGACTGAGATAGAAGTTTGTTTGTACATCTATAAGATTTGGGGAATTTTTTTGAGGTTTATTTATAACTAGTGTGATAAGTGAACACTATTTGATAACAATTGTGATTTGCAGGAGAACCTGGGTGGCTCAGTTGGTTAAGCCTCCATCTCCTATTTTCAGTTCAGGGAATGATCTCATGGTTTTGTGTATTTTGAGCCCCATATTTGGGTTCTGTCTCTCCTTCTGTCTCCCTGCTCCTTCCCAATTCACTTTCTGTCTCTCTCTCAAAATTAACTTAAGAAAATGTGATTTGTTGAGATTTCCTTTGAAATTTAGTGCATGGTCAGTATTCCTGATTTTGCTGCTTCAAAGCATGTATATTCAGTATTGGGGATAATTTATGTATTCTTTAATTTTGTTAATGACATGTCATGCTTTTACTTGATTTTTCAATTTCAAAGAAGTATTTTAAAATTTTCAATTATGATTAAACCCGTTTTGTTTGGTATTTCCCTACTTTAACATTTTCCATGTATTTAATTTAAACTTTTATGGTGTCACTTTGTTTGAGTGTTCCTCTTGTTTTTTAAGAAAATCCACCCTAAGAATACTTTCTTTTAAAGGATGCATTTGACACTTTAAAATACATTGTGTCTATAGTTATCAGCATACAGATCTTTTCCTTGGTTAGGTTTATTCCTAGGTATTTTATGATTCTTGGTGCAATTGTGAGTGGGATCAATTTCTTTATTTGTCTTTCTATTGCTTCATTATTATTGTATAAGAATGCAACTGATTTCTGTACATTGATTTTGTATCCTGCGACTTTGCTGAATTCATGTATCAGTTCTAGCAGACTTTTGGTGGAGTCTGTCAGGTTTTCCATGTATAATATCATGTCATCTGCAAAAAGTGAAAACTTGACTTCATCTTTGCCAATTTTGATGGCTTTGATTTCCTTTGTTGTCTGTTGATGCTAGCACTTCCAACACTATGTTAAGCAACAGTGGTGAGAGTGGCCATCCCTGTCATGTTCCTGATCTCAGGGGGAAAGCTGTCCGTTTTTCCCCATTGAGGATGATATTAGCTGTGGGCTTTTCATAAATGGCTTTTATGATGTTTAATTGTGTTCCTTCTATCCCGACTTTCTTGAGGGTTTTTATTAAGAAAGAATGCTGAATTTTGTCAAATGCTTTTTCTGCATCGATTAACAGGATCATATGGTCCTTATCTTTTCTTTTATTAATGTGATGTATCACATTGATTGATTTGCAAGTATCTAACCAGCCCTGCAGCCCAGGAATGAATCCCACTTGATCGTGGTGAAAAATTCTTTTTTATATGCTGTTGAATTCGATTTGCTAGTATCTTGTTGAGAATTTTTGCATCCATATTCATCAGGGATATTGGCCTGTAGTTCTCTTTTTTTAATGGGTCTCTGTCTGGTTTAGGAGTCAAAGTAATGCTGGCTTCATAGAATGAGTCTGGAAGTTTTCCTTCCTTTCTATTTTTTGGAATAGGTTGAGAAGTATAGGTATTATCTCTGCTCTAAATGTCTGGTAGAATTCCCCAGGAAAGCCATCTGGTCCTGGACTCTTATTTGTTGGGAGATTTTTGGTAACTGATTGAATTTCTTCACTGGTTATGGGTTTGTTCAAGTTTTCTGTTTCTTCCTATTAGAGTTTTGGAAGTGTGTGGGTGCTTAGGAATTTGTCCATTTCTTCCAGGTTGTCCAGTTTGTTGGCATATAATTTTTCATAGTATTCTCTGATAATTTCTTGTATTTCTGAGGGGTTGGTTTTAATAATTCCACTTTAATTCATGATTTTATCTATTTGGGTCATCTCCCTTTTCTTTTTGAGAAGCCTGGCTAGAGGTTTATCAATTTAGTTTATTTTTTCAAAAAGACCCAACTCTTGGTTTCATTGATCTGTTCTATAGTTTTTTTAGATTCTATATTGTTTATTTCTGACCTTTATTATTTCTCTTCTTCTGCTCGGTTTGGGGTGTCTTTGTTGTTCTGCTTCTATTTCCTTTAGGTGTGCTGTTCGATTTTGTATTTGGGATTTTTCTTGTTTCTTCAGATAGGCCTGGATTGCAATGTATTTTCCTCTCAGGACTGCCTTCACTGCATCCGAAAGCATTTGGATGTTTGTATTTTCATTTGTTTCCATACATGTTTTAATTTCTTTTCTAATTGCCTGGTTGACCCATTAATTCTTTTTTTTTTAATTTTTTTAAAAGTTTTTATTTATTTTTGAGACAGAGAGAGACAGAGTATGAGCAGGAGAGGAGGGGAGAGAGAGAGAGAGAGAGAGAGAGAGAGAGAGAGAATCTGAAGCAGGCTCCAGGCTCTGAGCTGTCAGCACAGAGCCCGACACGAGGCTTAACTCACTGAGTGTGAGATCATGACCTGAGCTGAAGTCGGATACCCAACAATCTTAGCCACCCAGGAACACCCCCCATTCATTCTTTAGTAGGGTGTTCTTTAACCTCCATGCTTTTGGAGGTTTTCCAGACTTTTCCCTGTGGTTGATTTCAGGTTTCATAGCATTGTGGTCTGAAAATATGCATGGTATGATCTCAATTCTTGTATACTTATGAAGGGCTGTTTTGTGACCCAGTATGTGATCTATCTTGGAGAATGTTCCATGTGCACTCGAGAATAAAGTATATTCTGTTGCTTTGGGATGCAGAGTTCTAAATATATCTGTCAAGTCCATCTGATCCAATGTATCATTCAGGGCCCTTGTTTCTTTATTGACCATGTGTCTAGATGATCTATCCATTGTTGTAGGTGGGGTATTAAAGTCCCCTGCAATTTCCACATTCTTATCAATAAGGTTGCTTATGTTTGTGATTAATTGTTTAATATATTTGGGGGCTCCTGTATTTGGCACATAGACATTTATAGTTGTTAGCTCTTCCTGATGGTTAGACCCTGTAATTATTATATAATGCCCTTCTTCATCTCTTGTTACAGCCTTTAATATAACGTCTAGTTTGTCTGATAGAACTATGGCTACTCCAGCTTTCTTTGGAGTTCCAGTAGCATGATAGATAGTTCTCCATCCCCTCACTTTCAATCTGAAGGTGTCTTCAGGTCTAAAATGAGTCTCTTGTAGACAGCAAATAGATGGGTCTTGTTTCTTTATCTATTCTGATACCCTATGTCTTTTGGTTGAAGCATTTAGTCCATTTGCATTCAGTGTTATTATTGAAAGATAAGGGTTTAGAGTCATTGTGATGTCTGTAGGTTTCATGTTTGTAGTGATGTCTCTGGTACTTTGTGGTCCTTGCAACATTTCACTCACAGAGTCCCCCTTAGGATCTCTTGTAGGGCTGGTTTCGTGGTGATGAATTCCTTCATTTTTTGTTTGGGAAGACCTTTATCTCTCCTTCTATTCTGAATGACAGACTTGCTGGATAAAGGATTCTTGGCTGCATATTTTTTCTGTTCATGACATTGAAGATTTCCTGCCATTCCTTTCTGGCCTGCCAAGTTTCAGTAGATAGGTCTGCCACTAGTCTTATGGGTCTCCCTTTGTAAGTTAGAGCATGTTTATCCCTAGCTGCTTTCAGAATTTTCTCTTTATCCTTGTATTTTTCCAGTTTCACTATGATATGTCATGCCGAAGATTGATTCAAGTTACATGTGAAGGGAGTTCTCTGTGCCTCTTGGATTTCAGTGCCTTTTTACTTCCCCACATTAGGGAAGTTCTTAGCTCTGATTTGTTCAAGTACACCTTCAACCCCTCCCTTTCTCTCTCTCTTCCTCTTCTGGAATTCCTGTGATACAGATACTGTTTGGTTTGATTGCATCACTGAGTTCTCTAATTCTCCGCTCATACTCCTGGATCTTTTTATCTCTCTTTTTCTCAGCTTCCTCTTTTTTCATAATTTTACCTTGTAATTCACCTATTTTCTCCTTTGCCTTTTCAATCCATGCTATGGCTGCCTCTATTTTGCACCTCATTTATAGCATTTTTTTTAGCTCCTCATGACTATTTCTTAGTCCCTTGATCTCTGTAACAATAGATTGTCTGCTGTCCTCTGTGCTTTTTTCAAGCCCAGCAATTAATTCTATGACCATTATTCTAAATTCTTGTTCCATTATATTGCTTAAATAATTTTTGATCAATTTGTTAGCTGTCACTACTTCCTGGAGTTTCTTTTGAGGAGAATTCTTCCATTTTGTCATTTTGGATAGTCCCTGGAGTGGTGCAGAACTGCAGGGCTCTTCCCCTGTGCTGTCCAGAGAAACTTGTGTTGGTAGATGGGGCCGTAGTCAGACCAGATGTCTGCCCCCAGCCCACCACTGGGGCCACAGTCAGACTGGTGTGTACCTTATCTTCCCCTCTCCCAGGGGCACGACTCACTGTGGAGTGGCGTGGCCCCTGTCTGGGTTACTTGCACACTGCCAGGCTTGTGGTACTGCTTCAGTGGGATCTGGCATATTAGCCAGGGTGGATCCTCAAGGTGCACAGGGGCAGGAGAGGTAGGCCTTAGCTAGGTTTGCTGTTGGTGGTCCCTTGTGGGAGGGGCCCTGCAGCACCAGAAGGGAGGCATACCTGTTAGAGGGATGGATCCACTGAAGCACAGCCTTTGAGCAGTGCAAGCAAGTATGGGAACTGGTTCCCTTTGGAATTTAGGCTCAGGAATGGGAGAGGGAAATGGTGCCTGCCAGCGCCTTTGTTCCCCTGCTGAGCTCTGTCTTCCTGGGCTCAACAACCTACCTCCCAGCATCCTCTCACCCTCCCTGCTCTCTGAGAGCAGAGCTGTTGACTTTTAACATTCCAGATATTAAGTCCCGCTGGCTGTCAGAACTCACAGAGTCTGGCCCTTTTGCTTTTGCAAGGGCCTCTGCCTTGCGGGGCGGGCTACCCCTCCACTGCCCCAGCTCCCTCCGGCCAGTCTGTGTAGCACACACCGCCTCTCCCCCCTTCCTACCCTCTCTGTGGGCCTCTTGTCTATGCTTTGCTACAGAGAGCGTGTTCTGCTAGTCTTCTAGTGGTTTTCTGGGTTATTTCGGCAGATGTGGGTGGAAGCAAAGCAATCAGCAGGACGCGGTGAGCCCAGCGTCCTCCTATGCTGCCATCTTCCTGTCATTACCGCCAACAAATATCTCATCTTTCATCTTTTAAAAAAATTTTAATTGAGGTATAATTGACCAACAACATTATATTTAAGGTATACAACATAGCGCTTAGATATTTGTGTAAATTAAAATATAAATTATTTGTATAAATTATTTTTATTGTTATTATATATGTTATATATTATATAATATATAAATTATTTGTATAAATTTTAAAAAATTTAATTGAGGTATAATTCACAAAGAACATATTTAAGGTATACAACATAGTGCTTAGATATTTGTATAAATTAAAATATAAATTTTTTGTATAAATTATTTTTATTATATATGTTATATATTATATCATATTGTATATTATATATATTAATTATTATTTGTAAGTTATTTGTATAAATTAAATATTTTTTAATTGAGGTATAATTGACAAACAACATTATATTTAAGGTATAACATAGTGCTTAGATATTTCTGTATTGTGAAATGATCACCACAATAAATGTAATTAATGACCATCACCGTACATCGTTACAAACTGTTTCTCTTGCAATGAATTTAAAAATCTACTTTCTTAGTAACTTTCAAATATGCAATACAGTATTTAGTATAGTCACCATGTTGTATATTATATCCCAGGACTTACTTATTTTATAATTGTAAGTTTGTACATTTTGGTTTCCTTCACTGATTCACCCCTTCTCCCTGACCTCTGCTTCTGGCAACCACCACTCTGTTCTCTGTGAACTTGGCTTTTTACATATAGTAGTGGCTTCTCAGTGAACATACTTAAATGAATGAATAAACTTAAGACTCAGTTTAAGACAGTTTCTTCCGGGAAAATCTCCCTGGACTTTGCTCCCTCTTCAGATATGTTGAATACCTCTCCTAGATGCTCTCACAGTACCTGCCCCCCATCTGCCCTATTACATAGCACATATCATGATTTCCTGGAACTGTGATTTGTGATTGCAAGCACCATGTGTATTTTGTCCACAGCTGTATCACTTTAATAAACATTTGTTTAAATAATGAAACATATTTGGAATTTAATATGATTACAATAATGTGTATTTCTGGAATCTTTGTGAAGGGATGGCTTCAAAGTTCTATGGATGTTGGTTTTATGTTGTCAATGCGCCAGCCCTTAAATCCTGCAAAGTAATTTCTTACATGGCCTCTTGACTTAACCCCTTCAGTTTTTGACCTGACCCAGTGTTTACTTTTGGAGTCTGTTGAGAAGCTGAGCATCAGTCTTGAATGTCTTGTAAAATGATGTAATAAACTGATAGCTGTTTAACATCATTTGATTTCTAGTAACTTGAAATACCCTGTATTTCTCTGCTGTCTTTTGGAGATAGTTTAAAGGAAGTGAGATACAGGCTCACCTTTTTACTTTTCTTTTCCAATGATTAATTTCTTGCATAGCAGCAAATCACGGGCTCTTCCTTTGACAACTTGCACTTGTGTTCTTATTATACAATCTGAAGAGGTGGGTTGTGTCTTTGTTGATGTCAGTCAGCAAAGATTAAAGTGCATTGCAAGCCTCTATGAACGCTGCTAGGGTGATGCCCTCAAAACTTAGGCTTGTAACTTGAATTTACTTTTCAAATTTCTAGTAGAATGACTCACAGCCTGCAAAAGCATACCCTTTCCTCCTCCAATTTTCTAAGGACAGAGTTTGGACATGTGTCCAGGGGATGCTTAATAGCTCCTAATTTTTTCTTTAGCTTTAATTACCCATCTGTTTTTTCAGACAATTTATTATACTCTGAAAAATCTGAACAGATGGGATATAGCAATTGAAATGGGGTAAGCAATGGAGAGTTCAAGCAAAGACTGAACCCAAAGAGCCCATAACATGTATGATCTCACCTAATTCTACAACATCTCGGACACAGACTTCATTATTGTGGTTGAAGTCAAGCAGCAACTGCTGGGATCAAGTTGATATAGGTACCAGTTGAGGAATGGTGGGAGAGGCATGTGTTGGTTCACATGGAGGGACTGATACTTGTCAGGAGGGTATACTGATGCTAAACGAGGCATAATAATGTATTTTATAGGAGTATAGGAGACAGAGTCAGATTTAGTAAGTTGGTATATGAGATATAGTGCTTTGGAATCAGCATCCAAAGAAGGGGAATGTGATTTACCACTTCCTCATCCAGACCATGGGACATAACTGTCTAGGTCTCATGGTCTGGATTTCTGAGTGGTCTTGTCCTGGAGACATATTGAGTCTTTTTGTTTCAGAGCTGAAAATTGCCAGCTATAACCAGACTATAAAACATAACTTTATCATGCTGTTTGTAAGGTGTAGGCCCAGGAATCTAAGGACTACAGTGGCCAACAAGGCAATGTAAAGGAATGAAAAGAGCTGAATGTAAAACACTATGGAGCTGGGGCTCCTGGGTGGCTCAGTCAGTTGAGCATCCAACCTTGGCTCAGGTCATGATCTCCTGGCTTGTGAGTTGGAGCCCCACATTGGGCTCTGTGCTGGCAGCTCAGAGCCTGGAGCTGCTTCAGATTCTGTGTGTGTGTGTCTCTCTCCATCCCACTCCTGCTCACATTCTGTCTCTGTCTCTCTCAAGAATGAAGAAACATTAAAAAAAGAAAAAAAGACCAGTATGGAGTAGTGAGGACTGAAGAAAAGTCGTGGGTGTGTGCCCCAGTCTGAAGTTGTTCTCAGTTATTACTCTTAACATGCAGGAATGTGGATCCAATTGGTCAGGTCTTTAGATTTACTAACTGAAGTCACATATAGTGAATTCTAAAGTGAATTCACTTCTAATTATTCTCTCACATGGTATAACCTACGTTATGGATGAAACAGATGGTTCTGTATTTAACTGACTGATTCTGGGACTTGTGGTCTCTGCTCAGTTCAACTTAGTGAACTTGTAAGATCTGAGGCAGGAAGGAGCTGTTTCCAAGGAGGGTGTAGTGGTCACAAAGCTCCTTAAGACGCAGAGGACCAAAAAGTGGCAGCCTGTGTGAGTGGTTGACCCAAGTCCTACTCACCTCTAAGGGCACCTTCGGAGATTTGGGTAAAAAACCCTCTTGGTTTGGAAAACACAGAAAATGTCCCAAAGCAGAGATTGGTTTAGCAAGGAAAGAGCTATTACAGGGAAGCAGGGAGATAGGTTCTTCATTGGACCTGAACAAGACACAATGAATTACGATGCTCTGGACGGAAAACCAGGGCTTTTCCTTGTTTCTCCTGAAGTATGGAAGCCTGCTAATTCAAAAACAACCTAGGGGAAGCAGAGGGAGCATGGAAAGGGCTGAGCCAAATTTCTTAGTAGCTTTGGGCAGTGGTGAGGCTTGAGAAGAATATTCTGTGATTAAGAGAAATAAATGTGGCATTGCTTATGTTCAAACTTAACAGGACATCCGAGGGTGTGTGGCAACTCCTGGGTGGGACCATCCCCAAGACTCATTGTGAGCTCTGTGGAGAAAGGGATTGTGGCAGAAGCTGGAGCAGTGATTTCTTGTTGGAATCTATGAGACTGAAAAACACGCTGTGTTGTCCAGAGTGATATTAAGTGGGTAGAAAGGCATTATTCTCAATTTCATTTTGAGATGCCCTGAGGCACTGATACCTTGACCACTCAAATGCAGGGAATGATAGGCTTGCACTAGCAAATTGAATATATACCTAAATACTTTTCTGCAAGGTAAATTCCAGGACCAGACTTAACTGGTAATTCTACCAAACATTAAAAAAAATAATAATGCCAATTATTTTTTTCCCAGAAATTAGAGAGATGTGAATTTTTCCCCATTAATTCTGTAAGATCTGATTCCAAAAACAAGACAAAATATTAAAAGAAAAAAATCCAATAAGCCAACATCCATCATGAGTATCAATTATATATATATTTATTTAATTTAATTTTTATTTTTTAAAAATTTTTTATTTTTTTACATTTACATGCAAATTAGTTAGCATATAGTGAAACAGTGATTTCAGGAGTAGATTCCTTAATGCCCCTTACCCATTTAGTTCATCCCCCCCTCCCACAACCCCTCCACCAACCCTCCGTTTGTTCTCTATATTTATGAGTCGCTTCTGTTTTGTCCCCCTCCCTATTTTTATATTATTTTTGTTTCCCTTCCCTTATGTTCATCTGTTTTGTCTCTTAAAGTCCTCATATGAACGAAGTCATATGATTTTTGTCTTTCTCTGACTAACTTCACTTAGCATAATACCCTCCAGTTTCATCCACATAGTTGCAAATGGCAAGATTTCATTCTTTTTGATTGCTGAGTAATGCTCCATTGTATGTATGTATGTGTGTATATATATATATATATATATATACACACAAACCACATTTTCTTTATCCATTCATCTGTCGATGGACATTTGGGCTCTTTCAATATTTTGGCTATTGTTGATAGTGCTGCTATAAACATGGGGGTGCGTGTGTCCCTTTGAAACAGCACACCTGTATCCCATAGATAAATGCCTAGTAGTGCAATTGCTGGGTTGTAGGGTAGTTCTATTTTTGTTTCTTGAGGAACCTCCATACTGTTTTTCAGAGTGGCTGCACCAGCTTGCATTGCCACCAACAATGCAAAAGAGGTCCTCTTTCTCCACATCCTCACCAACATCTGTTGTTGCCTGAGTTATTAATGTTAGCCATTCTGACAGATGTAAGGTAGGATCTCATTGTGGTTTTGATTTGTATTGCCCTGATTATGAGTGATGTTGAGCATTTTCTCATGTGTTGGTGGGCCATCTGGATGTCTTCCTTGGAGAAGTGTCTATTCATGTCTTTCACCCATTTCTTTACTGGATGATTTTTTTTTTTTTTGGGGACGTTGAATTTGACAAGTTGTAGGTTTTGGATAGTGACCCTTTATCTGATATGTCATTTGCAAATATCTTCTCCCATTCTGTCGGTTACCTTTTAGTTTTGCTAATTGTTTCCTTCATTGTGCAGAAGCTTTTTATTTTGATGAGGTCCCAATAGTTCATTTTTGCTTATGTTTCCCTTGCCTCCAGAGACAAGTTGAGTAAGAAGATGCTATGGCCAAGATCAAAGAGGATTTTGATGGCTTCCTGTCTTACATTGAGGTCTTTCATCCATTTTGAGTTTATTTTTGTGTATGGTATAAGAAAGTGGTCCAGGTTCATTCTTCTACATGTCACTGTCCAGTTTTCCCAGCACCATGTGCTGAAGAGACTGTCTTTATTTCATTGGATATTTTTTCCTACTTTGTCAAACATTAGTTGGCCACATGTCTTTGGGTCCATTTATGGGTTCTCTATTCTGTTCCATTGATCTGAGTGTCTATTCTTGTGCCAGTACCATACTGTCCTCATGGTTACAATTTTGTAGTATAGCTTGAAGTCTGGGATTGTGATGCCTTCTGCTTTGGTTTTCTTTATCAAGATTGCTTTGGCTATTCGGGGTCTTTTCTGGTTCCATAAAAATTTTAGGATTATTTGTTTTACCTCTGTGAAGAATGCAGGTGTTACTTTGATAGGGATGCATTGAATATGTATATTGGCTTGGGTAGTATCGACATTTTAACAATATTTGTTCTTCCTATCCAGGAGCATGGAATCTTTTTCCATTTTCTTGTTTCTTCTTCAATTTCTTTCATAAGTTTTCTATAGTTTTCAGTGTATAGATTTTTCACCTCTTTGCTTATATTTATTCCTAGGTATTTTATGGGTTTTTTTTGCAACTGTAAATGGGATCGATTCCTTGATTTCTCTTTCTGTCGCTTCATTGTTGGTTATAAGAATGCAGCTGATCTCTGTGCATTGATTGATTTTATATCTTGCCACTTTGCTGAATTCATGAGTCAGTTCTAGCAGTTTTTTGGCGGAATCTTTTGGGTTTTCCATATAGAGTATCATGTCGTCTGTGAAGAGTGAAAGTTTGACCTCCTCCTGGCTGATCTGGATGCCTTTTATTTGTGTTGTCTGATTGCTGAGACTAAGACCTCCAATACTATGTTGAATAACAGTGGCAAGAGTGGACATCCCTGTCTTTTCCTGACCTTAGGGGGGGAAAGCTCTCAGTTTTTCCCCATTGAGTATGATATTAGCGTTGGGTCGTTCATATATGGCTTTTATGATCTCGAGGTATGATCCTTCTATCCCTACTTTCTTGAGGGTTTTTATCAAGAAAAGATGCTGTATTTTGTCAAATGCTTTCTCTGCATCTATTGAGAGGATCATATAGTTCTTATCCTTTCTTTTATTGATGTGATGAATCACGTTAATTATTTTGTGGATATTGAACCAGCCCTGCATCCCAGGTATAAATCCCACTTGGTCGTGGTGAATAATTTTTTTTTAATGTATTGTTGGATCTGGTTGGCTCATAATCTTGTTGAGGATTTTTGCATCCATGTTCATCAGGGAAATTGGTCTATAGTTGTTTTTCGTGGTATCTCTGGTTTTGGAATCAAAGTAATGCTGACTTCATATAAAGAGTTTGGAAGTTTTCCTTCCATTTCTAGTTTTTGGAACAGTTTCAAGAGAATAGGTGTTAACTCTTCCTTACATGTTTGGTAGAATGCCCCTGGAAAGCCAACTGGCCCTGGACTCTTGTTTTTTGGCAGATTTTTTATTACTAACTCGATTTCCTTACTGGTTATGGGTCTGTTCAAATGTTCTATTTCTTTCTGTTTCAGTTTTGGTAGTGTATATGTTTCTAGGAATTGTCCATTTCTTCCAGATTACCCATTTTATTGGCATATAATTGCTCATAATATTCTCTTATTACTGTTTTTATTTCTGTTGTGTTGGTTGTGATCTCTCCTCTTTCATTCTTGATTTTATTTATTTGGGTCTTTTTCTTTTTCTTTTTCTTTTTTTTTAATATATGAAATTTATTGTCAAACTGGTTTCCATACAACACCCAGTGCTCATCCCAAAAGATGCCCTCTTCAATGCCCATCACCTCCCCTCCCCTCCCTCGCACCCCCATCAACCCTCAGTTTTGTTTTGTTTTGTTTTGTTTTTAATATATGAAATTTATTGTCAAATTGGTTTCCATACAACACCCAGGTGCTCATCCCAAAACATGCCAACTTCAGTACCCATCACCTATCCTCCCCTCCCTCCCACCCCCCATCAACCCTCAGTTTGTTCTCAGTTTTTAAGAGTCTCTTATGCATTGCCTCTCTCCCACTCTAATCTCTCTTTTTTTTTTCCTTCCCCTCCCCCATGGGTTTCTGTTAAGTTTCTCAGGATCCACATAAGAGTGAAACCATATGGTATCTGTCTTTCTCTGTATGGCTTATTTCACTTAGCATCACACTCTCCAGTTCCATCCACGTTGCTACAAAAGGCCATATTTCATTCTTTCTCATTGCCACATAGCACTCCATTGTGTATATAAACCACAATTTCTTTATCCATTCATCAGTTGATGGACATTTAGGCCCTTTCCACAATTTGGCTATTGTTGAGAGTGCTGCTATAAACGTTGGGGTACAAGTGCCCCTATGCATCAGCACTCCTGTATCCCTTGGGTAAATTCCTAGCAGTGCTACTGCTGGGTCATAGGGTAGGTCTATTTTTAATTTTCTGAGGAACCTCCACACTGTTTTCCAGAGTGGCTGCAGCAGTTTGCATTCCCACCAACAGTACAAGAGGGTTCCTGTGTCTCCACATCCCCTACAGCATCTATAGTCTCCTGATTTGTTCATTTTAGCCACTCTGACTGGCATGAGGTGGTATCTGAGTGTGGTTTTGTTTTGTATTTCCCTGATGAGTGAAGTTGAGCATCTTTTCATATGCCTGTTGGCCATCTGGATGTCTTCTTTAGAGAAGTGTCTATTCATGTTTTCTGCCCATTTCTTCCCTGGATTATTTGTTTTTTGGGTGTGGAGTTTGGTGAGCTCTTTATAGATTAAGGATACCAGCCCTTTGTCCGATATGTCATTTGCAAATATTTTTTCCCATTCTGTCACTTGCCTTTTAGTTTTGTTGATTGTTTCCTTTGCTGTGTAGAAGTTTTTTTTATCTTCATGAGGTCCCAATAGTTCATTTTTGCTTTTAATTCCCTTGCCTTTGGGGATGTGTCAAGTAACAAATTGCTGTGGCTGAGGTCAGAGAGGTCTTTTCCTGCTTTCTCCTCTAGGGTTTGGATGGTTTCCTGTCTCACATTCAGGTCCTTTATCCATTTTGAGTTTATTTTTGTGAATGGCATAAGAAAGTGGTCTAGTTTCAACCTTCTGCATGTTGCTGTCCAGTTCTCCCAGCACCATTTGTTAAAGAGACTGTCTTTTTTCCATTGGATATTCTTTCCTGCTTTGTCAAAGATGAGTTGGCCATACTTTTGTGGGTCTAGTTCTGGGGTTTCTTTTCTATTCCATTGGTCTATGTGTCTGTTTTTGTGCCAGTCCCATGCTGTCTTGATGATGACAGCTTTGTAGTAGAGGCTAAAGTCTGGGATTGTGATGCCTCCTGCTTTGGTCTTCTTCAAAATTACTTTGGCTATTCGGGGCCTTTTGTGGTTCCCTATGAATTTTAGGATTGCTTCCTTTTTCTCTTTGATGAAACTGGCTAGTGGTTTATCAATTTTGTTAATTCTTTCAAGGAACCAGCTTCTGGTTTCATTGACCTGTTCTGTTTTCTTGGATTTGATAGCATTAATTTCTGCTCTAATCTTTATTATTTCCTGTCTTCTGCTGGTTTGGGGTTTAGGTTGCTGGTCTTTTTCCAGCTCCTTAAGGGGTAAGGTTAGGTTGTATATGTGAAATCTTTCTTCCTTCATCAGGAAGGCCTGGATTGCTATATACTTTCCTGTTATGACTGCCTTTGCTGTGTCCCAGAGGTTTTGGGTTGTGGTATTATCATTTTCATTGACATCCGTATACTTTTTAATTTCCTCTTTAACTGCTTGGATAGCCTATTCATTCCTTAGTAGGATGTTCTTCAGTCTCAAAGTATTTGTTACCTTTCCAAATCTTTTCTTGTGGTTGATTTTGAGTTTCGTAGCATTGTTGTCTCAAAATATGCACGGTATGATCTTGATCTTTTTATACTTACTTAGGGCTGATTTGTGTTCCAGTATATGGTCTATTCTGGAGAACATTCCATGTGCACTGGAGAAGAATGTCTTTTCTGCTGCTTTAGAATGAAATGTTCTGAATATATGTGTTTAAGTCCATCTGATTCAGTGTGTCATTCAAAGCCATTGTTTCCTTGTTGATTTTTTGGTTAGATGATCTGTCCAACAATCTGTTAGATTGTTGTGAGTGGGGTGTTGAAGTCTCATACTATTATGGTATTACTATCGATGAGTTTCTTTATGTTTGTGATTAATTGATTTATATATTTAGGTGCTACCAAATTTGGCACATAAATGTTTACAATTGTTAGGTCTTCTTGGTGGATAGACCTCTTGATTATGATATGATACCCTTGATACAGTCTTTATTTTAAAATCTAAATTGTCTGATATAAGTATGGCTACTCCGGCTTTCTTTTGTTGACCATTAGCATGATAGATGTTTCTCCATCCCCTTATTTTCAATGTGAAGGTGTCTTTAAATCTAAGTGGGTCTCTTGTAAACCGCATATAGATGGATCATGTTTTCCTATCCATTCTGTTACCCTATGTCTTTTGATTGGAGCATTGAGTCCATTGACATTTAGAGTAAGTACTGAAAGATATGAATTTATTGTCATTATGATGCTTGTAGAGTTGGAGTTTCTGGTGGTGGTCTCTGGTCCTTTCCAACCTTTTGTTGCATTTGGCATTTATGTGTGTGTGTGTGTGTGTGTGTGTGTCCCCTTAGAGAGTCCACTTAAACTTTCTTGCAGGGCTGGTTTAGTGGTCACAAGCTCCTTTAATTTTTGTTTGGGAAACTTTTTATCTCTCATTCTATATTTTTTTAAATAACAAATTTATTGTCAAATTGGTTTCCATACAACACCCAGTGCTCATCCCAGAAGGTGCCCTCCTCAATACCCCTCACCCAGCCTCCCTCCCACCCCCCATCAACCCTCAGTTTGTTCTCAGTTTTTAAGAGTCTCTTATGCTTTGGCTCTCTTCCACTCTAACCTCTTTTTTTTTTCCTTCCCCTCCCTCATGAACTTCTGTTAAGTTTCTCAGGATCCACATAAGAGTGAAACCATATGGTATCTGTCTTTCTCTGTATGGCTTATTTCACTTAGCATCACACTCTCCAGTTCCATCCACGTTGCTACAAAAGGCCATATTTCATTCTTTCTCATTGCCACGTAGTATTCCATTGTGTATATAAACCATAATCTCTTTATCCATTCGTCATTTGATGGACATTTAGGCTCTTTCCATAATTTGTCTATTGTTGAGAGTGCTGCTGTAAACATTGGGGTACAAGTGCCCCTATGCATCAGCACTCCTGTATCCCTTGGGTAAATTCCTAGCCATGCTATTGCTGGGTCATAGGGGAGGTCTATTTTTAATTTTTGAGGAAACTCCACACATTTTTTGGTTCCTCCTGACTGTTTCTTAGTCCCTTGATCTCTGTAGTAATAGATTCTCTCCTGTCCTCTATACTTTTTTCAAGCCCAGCGATTAATTTTATGACTATTACTTTAAATTCATTTTCTGTTACATTGCTTAAATCGTTTTTGATAGGTTCGTTAGCTGTCACTACTTCCTGGAGTTTCTTTTGAGGAGAATTCTTCCATTTCGTCATTTTGGATAGTCCCTGGAGTGGTGCAGAACTGCAGGGCTCTTTCCCTGTGCTGTGTGGAGAAACTTGTGTTGGTGGGCGGGTCACAGTCAGACCTGATGTCTGTCCCCAGCCCACTGCTGGGGCCACAGTCAGACTGGTGTATACCTTATCTTCCCCTCTGCCAGGGGCAGGACTCACTGTTGAGTGGCGTGGCCCCTGTCTGGACTACTTTCACACTGCCAGGCTTGTGGTGCTGCTTTGATGGGATCTGGTGTATTAGCCAGGGTGGATCTGCAAGGTGCACAGGGGCAGGAGGGGCAGACTCAGCTTGCTTTGCCTTCGGTGGTCCGCTTCAGGAGGGGCACTGGGAGAGAGGCAGACCCATAAGAGGGATGGATCCACAGAAGCACAGCATTGGATGTTATTGTGTTGCACGAAGTTCCGTGACAGGAACTGGTTCCCTTGGGATTTTGGCTTGGGGATGGGCAAGGGAGATGGTGCTGGTGAGCGCCTTTGTTCCCCGCCATGATGAGCTCTGTCCTCTGGGGTTTAACAACTCTCCCTCCTGTTGTCCTTTAGCCTTCCCACTCTCGGAACAGAGCTGTTGACTTATAATAATCCAGATGTTAAGTCCTGCTGGCTGTCATAACACACTCTATCCGGCTCCTCCGCTTTCAAGCCAGACTCGGGGCTGTGCCTTGCCGGGTGGCTGCCCCTCCACTGCCCCGGCTCCCTTCCACCAGTCCGTGTAGCACGCACTGCCTCTCTGCCCTTTCTACCCTCTTCCGTGGGCCTCTCGTCTACGCTTGGCTCCGGAGAGTCCATTCTTAGCAGAATGGTCTTCTGGCAGCTTTCTGGGTTATTTAGGCAGATGTGGGTGGAATCTAAGTGGTCAGCAGGACACGGTGAGCCCAGCGTCCACCTACACCGCCATCTTCCTCTCAGAATCGCTCATTCTATTTTGAATGAGAGCCTTGCTGGATAAAGAATTCTTGCCTGCCTATTTTTCTGATTCAGCACACTGAATATATCCCACCACTCCTTTCTGGCCTGCCAAGTTTCTGTGGATACGTCTGCTGAAAACCTGATCTGTCTTCCCTTGTAGGTTAGGAACTTTTTTTTCCCTTGCTGCTTTCATGATTCTCTCCTTGCCTGAGTATTTTGTGAATTTGACTATGATATGCCTTGTTGATGGTCGGTTTTTGTTGAATCTAATGGAGTCCTCTGTGCTTCCTGGATTGTGATGTCTGTGTGTTTCCTCAGGGTAGGAAAGTTAACCACTATGATTGGTTCACATAACCCTTCTACCCCTATTTCTCTCTCTTCCTCTTCTGGGACCCCTATGATTCCCATGTTGTTACTTTTTAATGAGTCACTGATTTATCTAATTCTTAAATCATGCTTTTTTGCATTAATCTCCCTTTTTTTTTCTGCTTCGTTATTCTCTGTACGTTTGTCCTCTATATCTCTGATTCTCTACCTTGTCCATTCTTGCTGCTGCTGAATCCATCCATGATTGAAGCTCAGTTACAACATTTTTAATTTCATTCTGGCTACTTTTTACTTCTTTTATCTCTGCAGAAAGGGATTCTAATCAATCTTCGACTCCAGCTAGTATTCCTATTATCGTGATTCTAAATTCTGGTTCAGACATCTTGCTTGTATCTGTGTTGGTTAAATCCCTGGCTGTTGTTCCTTCGTGCTCTTTCTTCTGGGGTGAATTCCTTCGTTTTGTAATTTTGAAGCGAGAAAAGGAATTAATGAGGTAGAAAAGTTGAAATTAAAAACAATTTAAAAAATATTAAAATTAAAAATTAAACACTCACACAAATCAAATAGATGATGCTAGATGATAGGTGTGTTTTGGTCTGGGTGTTGAAAGTGGTTTGACAACTTTGAGAAAAAAAAAAGTGGGGGGAGGAAAAAATCGTTTGAGAATTTGAAAAAATGAATACACTGAAATAGACTAAAATGAGATCATGGGGGTAAAACAGAATTTGGAAAGATATACACAAAAGTAATGAATATAGTGGAAAAAAATAAAAATATTTAATAAAAGTTACAAATAAATATGAATTTTTTATTTTCTGTATTCAAGAAAAAGGAAAAGAAACAAAAAAGAGAAAAAAGATTAAAAAATAAAAGAAAAAAGAAATCATTTGAAAATTTGAAAAAGTGAATACACTGTAGTAGACTAAAAATGATGGGAGTAAGATAGAATTTGAAAAAATTTACATAAAAGCAAAAAATATAGTAATAAAAAATAAAAATATTTTTAAAAGAGATTGAAAGTAAATGAAGTTTTTCTCTTTCTGCATTCAAGAAAAAGAAAAGAAATGAATAACAGAAAGAAAAAGAAAGAAAAAAAAGGAAATTGAAAATTTGAGAAGGTGAGTAGACTGAAGTAGACTAAAATAAAATGATGGCAGTAAAGTAGAATTTGAAAAAACTTACACAAAATATAAAATATAGTAATAAAAATTAAAGACAGATATTTTAATAAAAATTGAAAATAAAAATTAATTTTTTCTTTCTGTATTCAAGAAAAAGAAAAGAATTGTAAAAATGAAAAAGGAAGACGAAAAAAGAGAAAAAAAAAACAAAAAACATTGAATAGATGAACCTGCTAGCAGATTGAAGTAGGACTGAAATTGCTTCGTTTTCCCCTAGAGGTCAGTCCATGTAGCTCTTTATAGTCCATAAATTAAGCCAGTGGTGAGGCTTGTGTTCTTGAAGAGCAAAGTTGACCCAGTTGGGTGGGACTCGGTGTAACAGCTCCGCTCTCCACTAGATGGTGCTGCTAGCCTGCTGGGGTGGATTGTTGTGGTGCTTGTTGGTGCATATGCACATGTGTGGAAGTGGTGAAAATGGCACCACCCAGCTACCCAGTCTGTTTTCCCAGATCAGCAATCGCGCACCCGGCCTCTGTCTTCAGCTCTGGTCCACTTCCCGCTTTTTCACTCTCAATGATCAGGCCTCAGGCAGTATCTCTCTCCCAAGTTTTGTCTCAGATGTGGCTGTTTTCCCTGGCCCCTTAATTCTGAAGGACGGCAGCTTCGACCCGTTCTGCCCCTTTGCAGGAGGGTCTCACCGAGCAATGGCCAAATGAGCCATGGCCGAATGTTGGCTGCACCCACGTACACCTGCTGGACCCTGCTGTTGCCAGTGCCCTGAGACTGTGGCCATCTGCTAGCCTGCCCCAGAAAAAGTTGACAAGACAGTGTAGCAGCAGCGTCTCAGGGATTATGGAAAATCATAACACACAATCTGGCACCAGTCTTCACCCTCAATGACTTTGCCCCAGTACCAGTGAATGTGGCTACCTTCCGGGGTCTGCTGGGACTAGGTGGCTTCAACAATCTCTACCAAATGTCCTTCAAGCAGTGGAACCGCTTTTCCCTATGTGGCCCTGAGAATCGCCCAGACCCCACTCTGTTCCTGGGGATTCACCCTTCCCACCAGAGCACCGCCAGGTATCAAGCTACTGAGTTGCAGCCTTTGCCCTCCCCTTGTTTACTGTCTTAATGGAATTTAAACCCTCTCCTTTCTCCTTTCTCCCTTTTTAATTTAGTCCCTGTAGCTGTTTCCAATTTTCCACTTTGTCTCCAGCTGCTTTTGGGGAGGGGTGCTTTTCCCATATTCTCCCCGCCTCTCTAGTCTCTGTCCTCTCTCCAACCGCAAAAGGTGTTCCCTCCCTTTCGAGGCTTCTTGCTCCCCAAATTCAGCTCTCCACGCCGTGTACCTGCTGAATTCTTTGGTTCAGGTTGTGCAGAGTGTTGTGTTAATCCTCCAATTGGTTTTCTATGTGTGTAGGATGGTTTAGTGGTGGTCCAGCTGTATTTCATGGACACGAGACACACAAGCTTCCATTCTGTTCCACCATCTTGGCTCCTCCTCCTAGATAAAAAAATTCTTAACAAAATTATAACTCTTGAAACCCAAAAGTATAAAAAGAATAATGCATCATAACAAGGCATAATTCATTTCCAAAACTCAAGGTTGATTATTTAAAAAGAATTTAATTATAATAACAGTATGAAAAAGAAAAAAACTATGATCATTACAGTAGATTTTGAGAAAGTGTTTGACAAGCTTTAATGTTTAACATCTATTTATGATAAAATCTTTTAGCATAAATGGAACATAAGGGAATTTTTATGACAAACATAAACATCTTATTTAATGTTGGACTAACTGCTTTCCTCCTAAAATCAGGATTCCTAACAATGTTTTTCAGTATTGTACTGAAAGCTCTAATCATTGCATGCAGATTGAAAGGGAACATATAAAATTGTTCATTGACAGATAACTTGTTTGTTTACATAGAAGACCCTGTGGAATCTACAGAAAAAGATATTTGAACTAATAAATGATGTTGCAGCATTGCAAGATAAAAATCAATACAAAAAAATCAAGTGTATATTTGTATACTAGCAATTTAAAACACTCATTTACAGTAACATCAAAATATAAAATTCTTACAGATGTATCTAACAAAAGGTGTGTACAACCTGAAACTATAAAATATTAGTGATAGAAATTAATAAAGAATAAATGTTTTCGTAGATTTGAAAACTCAAATTGTTAAAATTTCAACTCTACTGAATTTATCTAGAGATTCAATACAAATCAATAAAATTTGAGCACATTTTTTGTAGAAATTCAAATTTGATTCATATGGAAATGCAAAACAACTCTCAAAAGCATAGATTTGGAGGAATTACAGATCTGAGCCCTGATTCAAAATTTATTATAAAGCTACTGTGGTCAAGATAGTTGGTGTTGGCATAAAGATAGACAATACATCAAAGGAATAGACAGGCCACAAGTAATTAGCACATATGTTAATACAGCCCAGTGTAACCGTATTTTGAGATAGGGCCTATAAAGACATCAGTAAGGTTAAATGAGGCCATATAGATGGGACCCTAATCCAACAGAATTAGTGTCCTTATGAGAATAGAGCTCAAAGGCAACTATCTGCAACCCAGAAAGAGAGCTCTCACCAGAAACCAAATCACCTGGGACCTTGATCTTGGACTATTAGCCTCCAGGACTTAGAGTAAATTTTTGTTGGTTAAGCTACAAGTATTCAAGTATTTTGTTATGGCAGCCTGAGCAGAATAATACAGCATATATGGTCAACTAATTTTTGATCAAGATGCAAAAGCAATTTTATGAAGAAAGGATAGCATTTTTAACACATGGTGCAGGAGCAATGACATTTCCATTTTTGTTAAAAAGCACATCTGTGTCTATATCTCATATCCTATTCAAAAAGTAACTTAGTGTATTATACACTTTAATGTGAAATTTAAAACTACAACACTTCTAGGAGAAAACATAAAAGGAAAAATTTGTAACCCTGAGTGAAGGAAAGATTTCATAAATACCATACAAAAGAACAATCTATGAAAAAAAATTGACAAATTAGATTTCATCAAAATAAATACTGCTGTTCCAAAAGACACTGTCAAGATAATGAAATACAAGCAACAGATTGAAAGAAAAAATTTTTAAGTGACGTACTTCGTAAGAGACTTGTATTCTTTGTTTTGATACACTCTTTGTTAACATAATAAAAATTTGAAGTAAGAAAAGTTTAGTTTGAGTTGAATTACACTTAGTGAATTCATCTTGGATCCTATTATCTTGGGTCTTTACTTTTAGAACTGATGAAACATTGATCAACATCAAATTCCCTGGTGGAAAACAATCAGTCTTCAGTCTCTGGCTCCTCCATCATTTCTAGTGATGTCTCACAGATTATTAAAATTTTCCGCAATCTCAGTTGCAAAAGTCTTCAGTGCTCTGGTGAAGGATGACATGAAGAAATAAGAACCTCAGGGGCAGGTTTAGCAAATTTCTTAATCTCCCGAAGTATTGTTCTCCTAATTTTTAGGATTTGAGACCAGATAATTTCTAGATTCCTTACTAATTTCAGATACTATGTTTTGTTGTTTTTTTTTAAAGGAATGATTTATTGTGGTGATTAATTTACTTACCTTTGCCCTCAGACATTATCAAATGTGTTTAAAGGCCCTGAGAAAAGGAGCTGTGGGCACAAAGGGTGAAATCAGCCACAGGAATGTGTTGCTTTCAACCCCTTTTGCTGGGTTATCTTCATTGACCCAGTGATCTCAAGGCAATTGTTGGCTGGTTGCATTTTTCAAGCCTTTTACAGTGTGCTCCTGCCTATTCCTTATCTCTTCCTTGTCTGATCTTTGCTTTGACAGGATTACCATCGCATTCCATTTATGTTGCTAGTACTACAGGGATTCTCTTCAGTACATCTATCTTTATGCCTGTACCTTACGCCTAAGGGCAGTTATTTGCATTCAGAGCCAATGTTGAAGTGCATGAGTATAAGTACATCTGTTATACCTTTACCCTTTTGATTGCCCTATGCATAAAACCCAGCCTCCTTATTCTTTATCACAAGCTCCTAATGGACAGAGAAATCTGGAAATTCAGTTTTTCTTAATGGACCACCTTGAACACAATGTTCACTCAAAGATCATTTGATGTCCTTAGTTTACAATGAAAACATAAAAACAGAAGCTGGGCTCCACACACACATTAGCCATTGCTTTTAATTTGCCAACATATGTAGCTGCTGGAAGAGCAGTTAACAAGTGACAGGATTGAATTAGGTCTCCTCTCCTTGATGGAAATTTTAAATTTTTCTTTTTTTTAACGTTTATTTATTTTTGAGACAGAGAGAGAGAGCATGAACGGGGCGGGGCAGAGAGAGAGAGGGAGACACAGAATGGGAAGCAGGCTCCAGGCTCTGAGCCATCAGCCCAGAGCCCGACGCGGGGCTCGAACTCACAGACCGCGAGATCGTGACCTGAGCTGAAGTCGGACGCTTAACCGACTGAGCCACCCAGGCGCCCCTCCTTGATGGAAATTTTAATGAGGTGGGTAATGAACAAAAGGGAAAGAGAATCAGGCAGAAAGAGAAACTAGATGCATGAATAGTTTGGAAAACATGTAATCCACCAGACTTAAAATGCCTGGACTAAATCAGTGAGTGTTTGGCATGTTTCTCAGCAATGAATGCTTTTAACAGGGTCACTGCTACTTTTTCAAAAAGAAGAAACCAAGAAAACATGGCCCTTGCAATTTTAGAAAACTTGTCATAGGTCATTTTCCCTGTCAACAACCAATTTCCTTGATGTTTAAATGTGATATTTTCTAAATGTTGGAACTTGAGAACCTACTAGAGAAAGCAGAAAATTGAAATTTTCAAGGAAACCCTTTGTGCTACATTTAGGTCCACCCGCCATTCATCATGGGAACCATCATGACACAAATGGCACAAATGGGAACCATGTTAAGTTGGCAAATAAACTGAGGCTGTGTGGAAGTAATTAAATTTGGGGTGACTAAAAGGTAGAAGGAATATATAAAGTATCAGCTTATTTGGGGGATTTTGATATTAACAGCCTTTATTTGCATGCTGCTCTTTTCAAACTGTTCCTTTGTATATTTTAGCTGGAAGATCCTATTATTTTTTTTAGCAATCAGGGAATTTTTATACTATATATAAATGTATATATGAAATAAAATTTTCATAATATATACAGAAAGAGAAATTTTATTTCATTCATATATATTTAAAATCAAACAAGGTGTCTTGGAAACAAAGAAGTGAATGCAAGTGTAATTTCAATTTAACTTGACTTAGCATATAGACATCGTAGAAAGATCATGGTCTTTTAGAATAACACAGGGCTTGATTTAAACCTAGTTTTTCTGATTATAAATGGCACACTGTGGAACAAGTGGTACCAATCAGTCGTATTGTCCTCATTTGCAAATTTGGGTTATTCTCCTGTATTTCATTATATATTTTAAAAGATTGACTGAATGCATAAATTCATAAAAAGACTTGGTACTCTTTTTTTGGAGAGGAGAGTAAACACATGAACTATAGCATAAAAAATTAGACATTAAAAGAATCCAAAAAGGATATATGAATGCCTGACTGAAGAGACAGTATGGATAATGCTTTTCTAATAAAAAATAAAAATAAATAAAAAACATCCCACACTGAAATTAGAACCATGATGAAAGACATTAATTATCAATACATATTTACTGGAAATACTATTGTGTCAAAATTAGAGACAGAAATGTCCTTTACTAGTCTCTTTTCTGATAAACAAGAAAGAACCAGTTAATAAAGGGGAGGCGGTGAGGGAAGGGGTCATTTTATTCTTCAGTTTTGATAGCCAAGATAAAGAAAACTGGGCCAACCTGCTAGAAAAAAAATGTTCTACAAGAATCCTTTTGAGGAGTAACTTTCAACAAGAGATTTTCTGATCCCATTCCCAGAGAGTTGATGGGTATGGATGGCTCAAGATTCTGGACTTGAAAACTCTTTCAGGTCAATCTTGTATTAGCTAGAATTTGAAACAGATGTCCATGACGACAGACTAACAAATATAACAAGGATCATAGAAAAGCATAAACCTATAAAGGGAAGATAGATCTGGAGAAAGGGGAAGTTCTTAAAGTGGGTCCTAGATTGGAAAGAGAAGATTTATAAAGAACCATCAAAGCACTCACATTTTCAAAGGGCTTGTGTATTAGGTAGAAGAAAGGGTATTTTAACCAAGGACATAGTGAAAAAATTTGAAGATTGCTGAAGTTTTCATGAACCAAAGATCAAGTACCTAGGACAGATACAATACTGTTAAAAATATGAATAAGTATTATTTTTGCTTCCCTTCTCTTATGTTCATTTGTTTTTTATCTTAAAGTCCTCAATATGAGTGAAGAGACTCTTAAATATGTAGAACAAACAGAGGGTTAGTGGAGGGGTTGTGGGAGGGGGGATGGGCTAAATGGGTAAGGGGCATTAAGGAATCTACTCCTGAAATCATTGTTGCACTATATGCTAACTAACTTGGATGTAACTTAAAAAAAAAAAAAAAAAGTTAAAATTAAAAAAAAATCAACCATGATCTCAGGAGTTAAAAAAAAAAAATCTGAATAAGTAAAAACATTCTGAGCTTTTTTCCCTACCCCACTCACATCCCTGTACTGGAGAATGGTCTTTTACAATTATTCTTATAGTTGACACACAATGTTACATTAATTTCAGGTGTACAACATAGTAATTTGACAAGTCTATCCCTCGTGCTGTGCTCACCACAAATGTGGCTACTGTCTGTCACCATGCAATGCTATTAAAGTATTGTTGACCGTATTCCCTATGCTGTACCTTTCATCCCTATGAGTTATTCGTTCCAAAACCGGAAGCCTGGACTTCCACAACTCTTCACGCATTTTTGCCATCTTCCCTACATCCCCCCTCTGGCAACTATCAGTTTCCTCTCTTTTAGAAAATTGGTCTTTATTTATTTGTGGGTCCACTTCTACTTTTTTTCTGTTCATTTGTTTTGTTTTTTAGAATTCACATATAAAAATTTTATGGTATTTGTCTTTCTCTTATTTCACATAGCCTAATATCCTCTAGATTCATCCATATTGTCACAAATAGCAAGATCTCGTTCTTTTTTATGGCAGAGTGCTATTATGGTGTGTGTGTGTGTGTGTGTGTGTGTGTGTATGACATCTTTATCCTTTCATCTATCGATGGTCGCTTTGGTTGTTTCATTATCTTGGCTATTGTAAATAATGCTACAATAGACATAAGGATGCGTATATTCTTTAAAAATAGCACTTTCGGTTCCGGAAGATGGCGGCGTAGGAGGACGCGGGGCTCACAGCGCGTCC
Organism: Panthera onca; assembly: GCF_046562875.1. Classification (NCBI taxonomy): domain Eukaryota; kingdom Metazoa; phylum Chordata; class Mammalia; order Carnivora; family Felidae; genus Panthera; species Panthera onca. The sequence goes on from NC_138348.1 coordinate 110,719,560, forward strand.
TGCCGATCACTTAGATTCCACCTACACCTGCCTAAAGAACCCAGAAAACCGCCAGAGGATTAGCAGAATGGAGTCTCCGGAGCCAAGCGCAGACGAGAGGCCCACGGAAGAGGGTAGGAAGGGCGGCGAGGCGGTGCGCGCTCCACGGACTGGCGGGAGGGAGCCGGGGCGGAGGGGCGGCTCGCCGGCCAAGCAGAGCCCCCGAGTCTGGCTGGCAAAAGCGGAGGGGCCGGACAGACTGTGTTCCGACAGCAAGCGCGACTTAGCGTCTGGGAGGTCATAAGTTAACAGCTCTGCTCAGAAAGCGGGAAGGCTGGAGGACAAAGGGAGGGAGAGCTGCTGAGCCCCCGGACGGCAGAGCTCAGCTTGGCGGGGAACAAAGGCGCCAGCGCCATCTCCCCCGCCCATCCCCCAGCCAAAATCCCAAAGGGAACCAGTTCCTGCCAGGGAACTTGCTCGCTCCTCGCAAACACCCAACTCTGTGCTTCTGCGGAGCCAAACCTCCGGCAGCGGATCTGACTCCCTCCCGCTGCCACAGGGCCCCTCCTGAAGTGGATCACCTAAGGAGAAGCGAGCTAAGCCTGCCCCTCCAGCCCCCGTGCACCTTGCCTACCCACCCCAGCTAATACGCCAGATCCCCAGCAACACAAGCCTGGCAGTGTGCAAGTAGCCCAGACGGGACACGCCACCCCACAGTGAATCCCACCCCTAGGAGAGGGGAAGAGAAGGCACACACCAGTCTGACTGTGGCCCCAGCAGTGGGCTGGGGGCAGACATCGGGTCGGACTGCGACCCCGCCCACTAACTCCAGTTATACACCACAGCACAGGGGAAGTGCACTGCAGGTCCTCACCACGCCAGGGACTCTCCAAAATGACCAAACGGAAGAATTCCCCTCAGAAGAATCTCCAGGAAATAACAACAGCTAATGAACTGATCAAAAAGGATTTAAATAATATAACAGAAAGTGAATTTAGAATAATAGTCATAAAATTAATCGCTGGGCTTGAAAACAGTATACAGGACAGCAGAGAATCTCTTGCCACAAAGATCGAGGGACTAAGGAACAGTCACGAGGAGTTGAAAAACGCTTTAAACGAATTGCAAAACAAAATGGAATCCACGATGGCTCGGCTTGAAGAGGCAGAGGAGAGAATAGGTGAACTAGAAGATAAAGTTATGGAGAAAGAGGAAGCTGAAAGAAAGAGAGATAAAAAAATCCAGGAGTATGAGGGGAAAATTAGAGAACTAAGTGATACACTAAAAAAAAATAATATACGCATAATTGGTATCCCAGAGGAGGAAGAGAGAGGGAAGGGTGCTGAAGGGGTACTTGAACAAATTATAGCTGAGAACTTCCCTGAACTGGGGAAGGAAAAAGGCATTGAAATCCAAGAGGCACAGAGAACTCCCTTCAGACGTAACTTGAATCGATCTTCTGCACGACATATCATAGTGAAACTGGCAAAATACAAGGATAAAGAGAAAATTCTGAAAGCAGCAAGGGATAAACGTGCCCTCACATATAAAGGGAGACCTATAAGACTCGTGACTGATCTCTCCTTTGAAACTTGGCAGGCCAGAAAGGCTTGGCACGATATCTACAGTGTGCTAAACAGAAAAAATATGCAGCCGAGAATCCTTTATCCAGCAAGTCTGTCATTTAGAATAGAAGGAGAGATAAAGGTCTTCCCAAACAAACAAAAACTGAAGGAATTTGTCACCACGAAACCAGCCCTACAAGAGATCCTAAGGGGGATCCTGTGAGACAAAGTACCAGAGACATCACTACAAGCATAAAACATACAGACATCACAATGACTCTAAACCCATATCTTTCTATAATAACACTGAATGTAAATGGATTAAATGCGCCAACTAAAAGACATAGGGTATCAGAATGGATAAAAAAACAAGACCCATCTATTTGCTGTCTACAAGAGACTCATTTTAGATCTGAGGACACCTTTAGATTGAGAGTGAGGGGATGGAGAACTATTTATCATGCTACTGGAAGCCAAAAGAAAGCTGGAGTAGCCATACTTATATCAGACAAACTAGACTTTAAATTAAAGGCTGTAACAAGAGATGAAGAAGGGCATTATATAATAATCACAGGGTCTATCCACCAGGAAGAGCTAACTATTATAAATGTCTATGCGCCAAATACCCGAGCCCCCAGATATATAAAACAATTACTCATAAACATAAGCAACCTTATTGATAAGAATGTGGTCATTGCAGGGGACTTTAACACCCCACTTACAGAAATGGATAGATCATCTAGACACACAGTCAATAAAGAAACAAGGGCCCTGAATGATACATTGGATCAGATGGACTTGACAGATATATTTAGAACTCTGCATCCCAAAGCAACAGAATATACTTTCTTCTCGAGTGCACATGGAACATTCTCCAAGATAGATCATATACTGGGTCACAAAACAGCCCTTCATAAGTTTACAAGAATTGAAATTATACCATGCATACTTTCAGACCACAATGCTATGAAGCTTGAAATCAACCACAGGAAAAAGTCTGGAAAACCTCCAAAAGCATGGAGGTTAAAGAACACCCTACTAACGAATGAGTGGGTCAACCAGGCAATTAGAGAAGAAATTAAAACATATATGGAAACAAACGAAAATGAAAATACAACAATCCAAACGCTTTGGGATGCAGCGAAGGCAGTCCTGAGAGGAAAATACATTGCAATCCAGGCCTATCTCAAGAAACAAGAAAAATCCCAAATACAAAATCTAACAGCACACCTAAAGGAAATAGAAGCAGAACAGCAAAGGCAGCCTAAACCCAGCAGAAGAAGAGAAATAATAAAGATCAGAGCAGAAATAAACAATATAGAATCTAAAAAAACTGTAGAGCAGATCAACGAAACCAAGAGTTGGTTTTTTGAAAAAATAAACAAAATTGACAAACCTCTAGCCAGGCTTCTCAAAAAGAAAAGGGAGATGACCCAAATAGATAAAATCATGAATGAAAATGGAATGATTACAACCAATCCCTCAGAGATACAAACAATTATCAGGGAATACTATGAAAAATTATATGCCAGCAAATTGGACAACCTGGAAGAAATGGACAAATTTCTAAACACCCACACTCTTCCAAAACTCAATCAGGAGGAAATAGAAAGCTTGAACAGACCCATAACCAGCGAAGAAATTGAATCGGTTATCAAAAATCTCCCAACAAATAAGAGTCCAGGACCAGATGGCTTCCCAGGGGAGTTCTACCAGACATTTAAAGCAGAGATAATACCTATCCTTCTCAAGCTATTCCAAGAAATAGAAAGGGAAGGAAAACTTCCAGACTCATTCTATGAAGCCAGTATTACTTTGATTCCTAAACCAGACAGAGACCCAGTAAAAAAAGAGAACTACAGGCCAATATCCCTGATGAATATGGATGCAAAAATTCTTAATAAGATACTAGCAAATCGAATTCAACAGCATATAAAAAGAATTATTCACCATGATCAAGTGGGATTCATTCCTGGGATGCAGGGCTGGTTCAACATTCGCAAATCGATCAACGTGATACATCACATTAACAAAAAAAAAGAGAAGAACCATATGATCCTGTCAATCGATGCAGAAAAGGCCTTTGACAAAATCCAGCACCCTTTCTTAATAAAAACCCTTGAGAAAGTCGGGATAGAAGGAACATACTTAAAGATCATAAAGGCCATTTATGAAAAGCCCACAGCTAACATCATCCTCAACGGGGAAAAACTGAGAGCTTTTTCCCTGAGATCAGGAACACGACAGGGATGCCCACTGTCACCGCTGCTGTTTAATATAGTGCTGGAAGTTCTAGCATCAGCAATCAGACAACAAAAGGAAATCAAAGGCATCAAAATTGGCAAAGATGAAGTCAAGCTTTCACTTTTTGCAGATGACATGATATTATACATGGAAAATCCGATAGACTCCACCAAAAGTCTGCTAGAACTGATACATGAATTCAGCAAAGTTGCAGGATACAAAATCAATGTACAGAAATCAGTTGCATTCTTATACACTAACAATGAAGCAACAGAAAGACAAATGAAGAAACTGATCCCATTCACAATTGCACCAAGAAGCATAAAATACCTAGGAATAAATCTAACCAAAGATGTAAAAGATCTGTATGCTGAAAACTATAGAAAGCTTATGCAGGTAATTGAAGAAGATATAAAGAAATGGAAAGACATTCCCTGCTCATGGATTGGAAGAATAAATATTGTCAAAATGTCAATACTACCCAAAGCTATCTACACATTCAATGCAATCCCAATCAAAATTGCACCAGCATTCTTCTCGAAACTAGAACAAGCAATCCTAAAATTCATATGGAACCACAAAAGGCCCCGAATAGCCAAAGTAATTTTGAAGAAGAAGACCAAAGCAGGAGGCATCACAATCCCAGACTTTAGCCTCTACTACAAAGCTGTCATCATCAAGACAGCATGGTATTGGCATAAAAACAGACACATAGACCAATGGAATAGAATAGAAACCCCAGAACTAGACCCACAAACGTATGGCCAACTCATCTTTGACAAAGCAGGAAAGAACATCCAATGGAAAAAAGACAGTCTCTTTAACAAATGGTGCTGGGAGAACTGGACAGCAACATGCAGAAGGTTGAAACTAGACCACTTTCTCACACCATTCACAAAAATAAACTCAAAATGGATAAAGGACCTGAATGTGAGACAGGAAACCATCAAAACCTTAGAGAGGAAAGCAGGAAAAGACCTCTCTGACCTCAGCCGTAGCAATCTCTTACTCGGCACATCCCCAAAGGCAAGGGAATTAAAAGCAAAAGTGAATTACTGGGACCTTATGAAGATAAAAAGCTTCTGCACAGCAAAGGAAACAACCAACAAAACTAAAAGGCAACCAACGGAATGGGAAAAGATATTTGCAAATGACACATCGGACAAAGGGCTAGTATCCAAAATCTATAAAGAGCTCATCAAACTCCACACCCGAAAAACAAATAACCCAGTGAAGAAATGGGCAGAAAACATGAATAGACACTTCTCTAAAGAAGACATCCGGATGGCCAACAGGCACATGAAAAGATGTTCAACGTCGCTCCTTATCAGGGAAATACAAATCAAAACCACACTCAGATACCACCTCACGCCAGTCAGAGTGGCCAAAATGAAGAAATCAGGAGACTATAGATGCTGGAGAGGATGTGGAGAAACAGGAACCCTCTTGCACTGTTGGTGGGAATGCAAATTGGTGCAGCCACTCTGGAAAGCAGTGTGGAGGTTCCTCAGAAAATTAAAAATAGACCTACCCTATGACCCAGCAATAGCACTGCTAGGAATTTATCCAAGGGATACAGGAGTACTGATGCATAGGGGCACCTGTACCCCAATGTTTATAGCGGCACTCTCAACAATAGCCAAATTATGGAAAGAGCCTAAATGTCCATCAACTGATGAATGGATAAAGAAATTGTGGTTTATATACACAATGGAATACTACGTGGCAATGAGAAAAAATGAAATATGGCCTTTTTTAGCAACATGGATGGAACTGGAGAGTGTGATGCTAAGTGAAATAAGCCATACAGAGAAAGACAGATACCATATGGTTTCACTCTTATGTGGATCCTGAGAAACATAACAGAAACCCATGGGGGAGGGGAAGGAAAAAAAAAAAAAAAAAAGAGGTTAGAGTGGGAGAGAGCCAAAGCATTAGAGACTGTTAAAAACTGAGAACAAACTGAGGGTTGATGGGGGGTGGGAGGGAGGGCAGGGTGGGAGGGAGGGCAGGGTGGGTGATGGGTATTGAGGAGGGCACCTTTTGGGATGAGCACTGGGTGTTGTATGGAAACCAATTTGACAGTAAATTTCATATATTAAAAAATAAAAAAAAAATAAATTAATTAATTAAAAAAAAAAAAAAAAAAAAATAGCACTTTCATTTTCTCTGGGTAAAGACCCATAGTGGAATTACTGTATCATGTGGTATTTTTATTTTTAATTTTCTTGAGGAAATTTCATAGTCTTTTTCATAGTAGTTGCACCAGTTTACATTCCCACCAACAGTAGTGAGTGTTCCTTTTTCTCCACATTCTTGCACACATTTGTTATTTCCTGTCTTTTTAATAATAGACATTCTGACAGGTGTGAAGCAATATCTCATTGTGGTTTGCATTTGCATTTCCCTGATGATTGGTAACAATTAGCATCTTTTTCATATGTCTGTTGTCTCTCTCTGTGTCTTTTTTGACAAATGCCTATTTGGGTCCTTGGCCCATTTTTTTCATCAGATTTTTTTTTTTTTTTTTTTTAGTGTTCACTTGTATGACTTTTCCTTATATATTTTGGATATTAACCCTTTTTCAGATGTTGTATTTGCAAATACCTTCTCTCATTCAGTAGGTTACCTTTCCGTATTGCTGATGGTTTTCTGCACAAAAGCTTTTCATTTTGGGGTAAACCAAATACTTTATTTTTGCTTTAGGTTCCCTTGGCTTAGGAGACATATCTAGAAAAATGTTGCTTTGATCAAGAATGATATTTTTAATTGGACAGATTAGAACAGGTTACTAGTAAAACATTGCAGCATGTTAGTTCATTCTCCTCCTGGGACCAGCAGTCTCTCCAAGAGATGTTCTTGTGAGGATGGCAGATGTACAAGAAGACATGCTTTACTGTGCAAACCAGTGTCGATGCCCTGTTTGCACCATGTTTGCTTACATTCCATTGGCCAAAGCAAGTCATACAGCTGAGCCCAATTACCAAAGAGCCTTTTCTGGGAGGTATTTCCACGTTAAATAACAAAGAGAACAGATACAGGGAAGGGTGAAATATCATGGCCACCAAACTAATCTACCAAAAACATTAATAAAATCATAATATGGTACCTATTTTATTATATCATAGAGTTTAATGCCAAAGATATTAAAGATTTTTCAGATGAGGAAGCTGATAAAACATGGAACCTATGTCTGCACCTAAGCTCGGTGTTCTTTCCAATAGAAATATATTGCCTCAGGGGCACCTAGGTGGCTCCATCTGTTGAGCATCCGACTCTTGATTTGAGCTCAGGTCATGATCTCACAGTTCATGGGATCGAGTCCTATGTTGGCCTCTGTGCTTATAGCACAGGGTCTGCTTGGGATTCTCTCTTTTCCTCTGTGCCTCTCCCCCACTCTCACACATGTGTGCACACTCTCTCTCTCTTTCTCTCTCTCAAATAAATAAACTTTGAAAAAAGGAAATACACTACCTCAGAATATTCAGGGCATAATTACTGTTGTGGAATATTCAAAGATTTTTTAAAAATACTTTGAAAATATATTTATTTATCTTCAATATTTACTGAGTTCTTTCCATGTAAACATCAGGGCTCAACTGTGGAGATAGAATAATCAACATAGATTTCTTGATATTAAGGACTACATAGGCTAGTAATAGTGATTTTAAAATGAGAGTCCTATAAACATTTCCAAATATTTTATTACAACTTATTTATTTTATATAAAAAAGAACTAATGAAGATATAACAAATTAATACTTATTAAGGTACACAGTTCTAATGAATAATGAGGGATTCTATAGTGTAATGGGGAGAAAACACTGAATTAAAATCAAAGGATATGATTAAAGAGTTGGAACTTTCCCTGTCCTCTCCCTAATCTCCAGGGAAGGGAGTAGGGATAGAGGTTGGATCAGTAACCAATGGTAAATAATTTAATCAGCTGTGCCAATGTAATGAAGCCTCCATAAAAGCCCAGAAGGATGGCGTCCAGAGAGCATCCAGGTTGGAGAATAGGTGATGTGGGAAGAGTGGTGCACTGCAGAGCTCCTCACCCTTTCCCTATACCTTGCCCTATGCACCCCTTCACCCTGGGGATGTCCCCACAGTTAGACCCACAAAAGTATGGCCAACTGATCTTTGACAAAGCAGGAAAGAATATCCAATGGGAAAAAGACAGTCTCTTTAACAAATGGTGCTGGGAGAACTGGACAGCAACATGCAGAAGGATGAAACTAGACCACTTTCTTACACCACTCACAAAAATAAAAAGGATAAAGGACCTGAATGTGAGACAAGAAACCATCAAAACCCTAGAGGAGAAAGCAAAAAAAGACCTCTCTGACCTCAGCCGCAGCAATTTCTTACTTGACACATCTCCAAAGGTAAGGGAATTAAAAGCAAAAATGAACTACTGGGACCTTATGAAGATAAAAAGCTTCTGCACAGCAAAGGAAACAACCAACAAAACTAAAAGGCAACCAACAGAATGGGAAAAGATATCTGCAAATGACATATCGGACAAAGGGTTAGTATCCAAAATATATAAGGAGCTCACCAAACTCCACACCCAAAAAACAAATAACCCAGTGAAGAAATGGGCAGAAAACATGAATAGACACTTCTCTAAAGAAGACATCCGGATGGCCAACAGGCACATGAAAAGATGCTCAACATCACTCCTCATCAGGGAAATACAAATCAAAACCACACTCAGATACCACCTCACGCCAGTCAGAGTGGCCAAAATGAACAAATCAGGAGACTATAGATGCTGGTGAGGATGTGGAGAAATGAGAACCCTCTAGCACTGTTGGTGGGAATGTAAACTGGTACAGCCACTCTGGAAAAGAGTGTGGAGGTTGCTCAAAAAATTAAAAATACATCTCCCCTATGACCCAGAAATAACAATGCTAGGAATTTACCCAAGGGATACAGGAGTGCTTATGCATAGGGGCACTTGTACCCCAATGTTTATAGCAGCACTCTCAACAATAGCCAAATTATGGAAAGAGCCGAAATGTCCATCAACTGATGAATGGATAAAGAAATTGTGGTTTATATACACAATGGAGTACTACGTGGCAATGAGAAAGAATGAAATATGGCCCTTTGTAGCAACGTGGATGGAACTGGAGAGTGTTATGCTAAGTGAAATAAGCCATACAGAGAAAGACAGATACCATATGTGTTCACTCTTATGTGGATCCTGAGAAACTTAACAGGAACCCATGGAGGAGGGGAAGGAAAAATAAAAAGAGGTTAGAGTGGGAGAGAGCCAAAGCATAAGAGACTGTTAAAAACTGAGAACAAACTGAGGGTTGATGGGGGGTGGGAGGGAGGGGAGGGTGGAGGATGGGTATTGAGGAGGGCACCTTTTGGGATGAGCACTGGGTGTTGTATGGAAACCAATTTGACAATAAACTTCATATATTTAAAAAAAACAAAAAAAATTAAAAAAAAAATGAGAACAATCTGAGGGTTGATGGGGCGTGGGAGGGAGGGGAGGGAGGGTGATGGGAATTGAGGAGGGCACCTGTTGGGATGAGCACTGAGTGTTGTATGGAAACCATTTGACAATAAATTTCATATTAATAAAAAAAATAAAAAAGAGGAAAAAACACATTTAATATAAAAAAGTGATGCATTCATAAATATTTTTTTTAAAAAAGAAACCAAAACTCATTGGACTTTGGACATCCATTAGAGATTGTCTGGGCACCAATTCAATATTGTGAATATTAGCAACTGAAAGAGAAGAACTCAGCATTTACCTTGCCATTTGGACATAAATGGTATTTCAGGATATCCCACAAGTCCTATGGATGTAGGAAAGAATTTCGTATGAAAGTGTTCCCAGTTAATAAGTGCAGAAAAAAATGATGGAATTATAAAATCATTATGTGATCATTAATGAAGTAACTAACAGGTAGTCATCATCAGTATATGACAAAATTACTAAATATGAAATTGATGAGTAATCTATAATCCAAACAGAGACACTTTGCAAGTGAAAGATTCACTGTTAGTAATCATGCCAGGACAACAGGCATATACCGTGACAATCTAGGCAAAGATTCCTGGTCATCCTATGCCCAGGAACCTGACTATAAAGAGAACAGGATGTCACTGTCTGAATTCACTGATGGATGTCAGCAGACCAAAGACAACCAAATATAATGTGCGTTGCGATGTGAGGCAATATGAAGAATTAAACACTGCCTATGGTACATACGTGTGTGAATATATGTATATGTTATATAATTACATAATTTATATATCTAATTATATAATTATATAAGGTTATATAATTATATATCATATTGCATATATTATATATAATAAATACAATTTATCATTATTTATTACATATGCATATATCAAGACTTTAAATCTTATCTCCAGTCACAGGAAACACAGGGGATGGAAAACAAGTCAAATGATAGGAGGGGAAGTACTTATTCAAATCCATAATATGGCGTCTGTGAAAGTTCCTTCAACATTGCAATACTGGTTTAGAAAATGATTAAAATAGGCTTGAAAGAGACTAAATCAGATTTAAATGATTTTTAAGTTGACTTTTAGAAAGTATGATTCAAATAAATTAACTGACAAAAAGCAGTTTGGGGACTAGTTGGGTAAATTTTAATATAAATTTTGCATTAGATGATATTAATGAATTGTTGATTAGTGTAGAGGTGAGACAATGACCTCATGATACTGTAAGAAGTTTCTTGTCCCCCTCACTCTGTTTTTTTAAGAAATATGTTGGAATATCTGGGAGTAAACAACATGATAACTGGAGATTGTTTTAAATTAATGCAACTGAAAAGGAAGGAGGGTAGATGAAACAACTCTGGCAAAATATTGATGATTGTTGAAGGAAGGCATGTGGGTTAAGGTTGGTGGACCCTCTACCCTGTTTCTCCACGTCTCCCAATCCTCTGCACTGTGCCACAGGTCACCACTGCCTCCTTGCTGCTTGCTGGCTGTGGACTGGGAGTTACTATGACAGTCCTTAAATCTCTTTTTGACCCACTTGTTATTTTTCTCAACCTACCACCTACCACCACACAAATTTGTACTGTTAATCAAACTTCATGAACATCTAGAAGGGGAAGAAACTAAATGGAATGACAATACAGGAAAGAATGCCTCTTTCGGCTTTATTCTGACATCTATTTTGTAAAATTCCACCTGTAGGGGTGGAAAACGTTCCTCCTCCCTTCTAGGTACTTTGGCTGGTCTAATTCAATTGACATAAGATAGATGAGCAGAAGAAACAAATTTTGAATGTATGGTAGCCCCATTAAAATCTAAGACTCCTCTGAAGTCAGGTAATTGAGGCTTATATACCATCCTGAGCCAAGGAGGAGAGGGTAGGGGTCTAGGGTTACAAAGGGGTGGAAGGGAATTCACAGGAAAATGAGAAGAGCAAATATTTCCTAAACAACTGTTTGTTATGCAATGCAAATATCTTTCTGATATAAAAAAAAGTTATCTCTGGCAGTAGCTTCCTTTAAGACATAGGCCCCGTATCTCAATTCTTTTCGTCAGTTAAAGGGGAGGTTAAAAGCTCTCCGTGAATCTGCTGGGGCTTTATTGTCTTCAGCTTGAAATAATCCACCTGCCACAGTGGCGCATTCTGGAATGGCATATTCTGGGAAGCTGATGGTAAATTATAACTATAGTAGTACATTTCTGTCAATCTGAGTAAAATGATTGAATTTCACACAACATAAGTACAAATACACACACACACACACACACACACACCACTTTTCCCAAGAGTTATCATTAATACTCTACCATTTCATGACCTACTGAGGAAAAAAAAAAAAAACTATCCCTGGCTGCTTCATAACTGCAGCTCAGCTTGTACACTTGGTCAATTGGTCTTTTATATTATTATGCAGGGTGGTGGTAATTCCTTCTCTTCAGTGGCACCTTGGTCCAAAATAAGTATTCTTGAACATACTTGAAAAAATAAAAAGACTCTGTGAGCCACATATCCTTTAATGACATATCCCTTAGCTATAAATAGTTTATGTCATGGGTTTAAAATTGTAATTTGTATAAAGACCCAACTGTGTCTCCAGACCAGGTACTGTCCTTTCCCCCATCTGCTCTGGAATTAGGGAGATGGGTTCCAGCCTCCCAGTTACGTTAATTTTAATCAAATTAAATCAAGTTAAATTGATCTGGCAGCTCGGAAAGTCATGTTGTCATGTAAAGTTTGAGATTTGAGTGATAAAATACATTCCAGGGAAAGTAGCATCAAAATTACCAAAATTGGGACAAGTACTACTCCAGTTACTTCAGGGAATTAGACTCTAGATAGTACTGATTCTTTTTCGACAGAAAAATTAGAAGCCCTGGAAACAAAAGCTGTAAGCTAAGGACTGCTTACTTGAGTAACAAAAGCTGACATTGAACCATACCCCACAGGATCACAGATTTGGGCACATTTTCTATAACCTCAGAACTTAGTGGGCTTGGAATCAGACTGAAAGAAGTGTCGGAGTTAGAATGGAGTGTAATACGTGGTGTGTAACCTTCTTTCATAGCAGTGCCTTCTGAATCCACACTAGTAACCTGACAGTAGGCATTGGGCTAAGTCTTATGTTTAGGACCTCATAACATGAAGGGGACTTAAAATTATGTTACATGGATAAAACAAGCCTGATCATATGAAAAAGTCAAACATGAAAAGTCAATAGCCAAGCTGCTTTTAAAAGTAATAAAAGAAAAAATGCTTTGAAAATTAATACGGTTTTTGAGACAGAAGTAAGAACAATGAGTTCTGAAAAAGAAGTGGGCAGATTGCTTTTTATCCAAGGAGACCAGAGAGGCATTCTAGCAAAGATGTGTTTTGACCTTGGATTTGGGGAGAAAAAGATGGAAAGGAGGGAGAATTCCAAACAGTAGGAAGAATAGATGAAAAGCACTGAACAGTGAAATTCAACAGTTCACAGACTGATGAACTCTGTAGTAGGGAATCAATGGGAAATAAAAATGAAAAGATATGTTGATAATATCGTCTTGGATTCCCTTACCTAAACATTCAGATCCTGTCCTCTCCTGGGGTGTGTACTAAATCACATAGCTCACTGGCTTACCAGCAAAGTGGTGAGTCAGTCCTGTGGCTCAACACCCAGGACTTTCTTCTGGAGAGTTTCTTGTTCTCCCCTCCTAAAACTTAATAATTGTTGAGCTAGGCCTTGCCTCAGTCTTTTCCTCTTGGTGTTCCAGAAACAAATCATTCATAAAATGTCCAAAACAAGTCCAATTCCTTATGAAACTCAAATGTTAAGTATTCAAGTCTATAGGTTGAATACATTTGTTTTATTTACACAAATCCAGACTTCAAACTTCTAATTTTAGTGTGACTTTCCCATGTCCAAACTAAGATATTAATTTCATTAATTCACTGTCCCTTTTCTTCTTATGTAACGTTTCTCATTGCTCTTTATGATTTACTCTTTCCAGTAGAATCGCATTTTCTCATTTATTTTAATTCAGGAGTTTACTTGCTTGACTATTTTTCCTGAAATTGGCTGATTTAAGAATCCCAGCTCTGGTTGTTTTTAGCAAATTGCTTTTAACAATCTACTATTATGCAAAACATTGTTAGCTTTTCCATTAAACTTTCCATTAACTTTTCCACTAAATGCATCCTTACCGAGCAAAGTACCATTTATCATTCCTGCCTCACTAATACTACCAAACTTTCCCACTCCCTGGATCTAAGCAAATGACTGTAGGTTACATTAAAACCTAAAAGGGTCTTTGGTTGCTTAAAGTTGATTGCTCATTTGCCTCCACTGAACAAACATCTTCTCACACTAGGTTAAAGAAAGGATAGATTATTCTACAAATACCAATGAACTAGGGGAAAAAAACATTAACAGGGACTAAGGCAGCTCACTTTCTCTCCGTTACCAATGGGGTATCTCCTCTTTTAACTTCTGTCCATCACTGTGTATCTACCTGAGGCAAACCTCTGTATCAGTCAGCATTTGGTACACTTGTAAAAATTCTGATTCTTCAAAATTTCAACTTTGCCTTACCATTCCTATTCCAGCCTGGATTCCCCCTCATCGGATCCCTCTACAAAAATTTTGTCTTCTAATATTTTCAGTTGAATAATTCTTAGAGAGGAAATGGGTTGCCCAGTGTATCATTTCACATGAACCCATGGATTTAAAGTTATAGATTATACAATAATTTGTTGGCTTGCCAACTGGCTCATTGTACTTGGGTCAAGTGTCCAACTTTGACAGTCTATGACTAAAGGGCCAGGATATTTTGGTACAAAATTTGGTTACTTTCCCCTCACCAGTGCCCTAGGTGGAGCTATTTCTCTTTGAAGTAGACATGGGAAGCCATAAACCTTTTTTTTTTTTTTTTTTTTTTTTTATTTATCTTGAGACAGAGAGAAAGAGAGAGTCAGGCAGAGAAAGAGGGAGAGAGAGAATGCCAAGCAGCCTCTATGCTCAGTTTGGAGCCTGACAAGGGGCTTGATCTCACAACCAATCAGATCATGACCTGAGCTGAAATCCAGAGTCAGACACTTAACTGATTGAGCCACCCAGACTCCCTTGGAAAGCCCTAAACGTTTTAAATAAAGATGTGTCACAATCCCTGAGAAATGGACCCATTATAAATATGAAACAGCTGGACTTTGTATCCACCATGAGAAGAAGATATTCTTAGCTCAGGGTTAGCCTTAGGAAAAACTGAAACAGTTTGCTGACTTTTTAGGGATGTGAGGCAGGCTCTGGATCTGTCATAGTTTCTCTGTTCAGACACTGAAGGATGCCTGAGGATTCTTTGAAGGCATTTCCTTCTGAATAACCCCTCTTCAGGATTCCTGAAAAGGGGTCATCCTGTTTCAACTTGAATACCTCTTGTGATAGGGAGCCCATTTAAAGAGGCTGTGAGCCTTCTAAAGAGCTGCTAGCCCTTAACAGAAGACTGTCTTCAGTTGTGTTCAATGTGCATGTTTCATTATAAAGAACAACAGTGTTCTCAGTTGACTGTGCATCAGTTAAGATGTAAATAGCAGAAACAGACTCTGAGAGCTAAAGCAAAAAATAAATATATTGATGGAGTATTTGTATCAAAAACTTCAGAGCAGGCTTAGGGAAAACAGGAAACAGAGCATCTCTGAGACTTCAATGAGTTTGTGGATCTTTCCCCTAAATACTGCACATAATACTACTCAGTTACCAATAGCTCTTCCCCCTGTGTTTCCAAATTTAAAATTCTGAATTATTAAGAAGAATCATTTGACCAGAAAAGGGTCAGCGATCCACCCTTTAGTAGTCAGCTACGGCTATAGGGTCAGCTGGCAGGAACATGCTTCTTGGTGGTGGGCAGCCCTTCTGAAAGAAGGACTTTGCAGAACACGGTAAACGGCCACCATAGGCATAAATTAAACTCTTTCAGATAGTATTCAAATATGTCAGTAATAAGATCTCAACCTCTGTTTTCAGCATCATGTTTTCCTACTTATTGTCCCTTTTTAGCTTTTTCTTTGGGTCATACTGTATGACATGATGACAGATGACACCATTCACCATCACACTTTTTGCTTCTGTTCATACTGTTTCCTCTGCAGGGAAACCACATCCATAACTGTCCAATCAACTCCTCATTTAAAAATTTCTATCAGTTAGTTTAATAGTATAGTTTTAAAGAACAGATTGTCCTTATCTCTCCTCAAACTTCTTTCTGCTTCCAGAGGCAACTACTTTCAACCGCTTTTTTACATCCATGTTACCAAATAAAATTTCTGTGCTTTCATTTTACTTTCTTTTGGGGGGGAGGGGAGAGAGGGAGGGAGGAAGAATGCACAAGAGTAGGGGAGGAGCAGAGGGAGAGAGAATCCCAAGCAGGCTCCATGCTTAGCATGGAAACCGATGCAGAGCTCCATGTCATGAATTGTGAGATCATAACCTGAGCCAAAATCAAGAGTTAGACACTCCACCAACTGAGCCACCCAGGTGCTCTTCTTTTTATTTTCGTACCTAATTACTGGCTTCCCACTATGGAAACTTCCTTCTCTATCCACTTAGAATTTTCCTCTCTTCTCTATGCTTCCAAAATAGTTTGCTGTTTATAATAATGTAAATGTTACTTAAAACTAAACCACATAGTGTACATTATTTTCTTGTACAATCTTTTCCAAGGAGCTAATAATTGGTTTATTCTTAGTTGCTGTAGTTTCTAAATAGTCATTATTAATCCACAAACTCATCCACAGTTTGTCTACCATTAGAATAAAACTGGTATGTTTAAAGGTATCCAACTCACTTTTTTTTTTTCTTTGAAACATTCCTTTTGGAGTCTTCCTTTTTCCAAGTAGAATCTAGATAGGCCATTTCCTAGAACTGTGGCAACTCTGTTATCCTTGGACATCTCTTTACCATCTTCTTGAGGCTTCTCTTTCCTTCTCTCTAGTGTTAATTCCAATATCTTCCTTCCTCTTTGTGTACTCCCAGAACTCCCCCCAAGTGCATGGATGGCAATATGCAAAAAGCTTTTATGACAGAAACTATCTTTACATTTTTTTTAAGTTTATTTATTTTGGAGAGAGAGAGACAGAGACAGAGCGTGGGTGGAGGAGGGGCAGGGAGAGGGAGACAATCCAAAGCGGGCTCCAAACTCTGAGCTGTCAGCACAGAACCCTACATGGGGCTCAAACCCATGAACTGAGAGATCATGACTTGAGCCAAAATCAGATGCTTAACTGACTGAGCCCCTCTGGTGTCCCAAAACTATCTTTATTTTATCTCTACCCCTGACCACTTGGCCTATATAGAATCGTGTGTTGAAATAATTTTTCCTCAGAAGTTTGAAAGCACTGAACCATATTAATGTAGGTTTCACATTTACCATAATAAACTTGATGACATTATAATTGTAGACACTTTGGACATAGTCCCTCCATCCCTCCCCTTCCTCCTTCTCTCACCCCCTCTCACATATATTTCTATTTGTTTCAGATTTTAGGACCTTCCCATTGTCCACAGTGTTCTCAAATTTCATGATGATGTATGTTGCTGTGTGCCTTTTCTCATCTATTTGGCCAGACAGTTGAACTGGAAACTCATTCTTCAGTTTCAGAAACTTCTCCCAATTAATTAATTTGATAATTTACTCCCTTTAGACAGCAGCTCTATCTTTCAGGAAGTCCTAGTTTTAGTTTGAGAAACTGTAAAAATGATCTTATATTTTTTTCTCAACTTCTCTCAATCTTGCTTTTTGTTATTCTATTTTCTTGGGGATTTCTTCATAACAGTATCTTAAAGAAAGGGATCCGTGATGAACGTGGGTGTGTTTGTGTGTGTAAGATTCCAAATGCATTGACTGTAAATATTGTTGCCAACAGAATGCCTGTATAAATTTTCTAACTCTTCCACATTCCTAATTCAGTTCCATCTACAGTAAAGATTTCTTCATTCATGTTTCTTAGTCGAGTGGGTAATTTAGTAAGCTAATTAAAATGGCCCTTTGTACCGTGTTCTCCCAAAACCTGTTTTGTGAAGAGCCACCTTGTCACACAAATAAGGAGGTAAAATTAGTCATTCATTTCTTTCTCTTTTAGATTCTTTCTACACCTCTAACCACCCATACCATCATACAACAAAATGATGCTTGTTACTGTTCCCACATTAAGATGCACACAAACACCCCACTTCCATAAGTATTTGGAAGTTGATGCTGATCATTGTCAGGTAACATACCTGCAATTTGCCAGAGGTCTTCTTTTCCCGATACCTTCACCCAAAGGGTAGTCATTAATGGTGTCACCTGCAATCACCCAACCCGGTGGGGATAGACTGGAGTTGGAACATTCAGAGCCTCTGAGACCACATCATGTAGGCAGGACTCTCTCGCTTATGTGCTGTGAGTACGTCTAGAATACAGCCATATAAACAAAGTTGTCTTTTCCCAAAGCCTGCCTGCCTCTTTGTGAATGTTTTGTTTGGGTGAATGGAATGGTCTAGAATAATTTTTCTCTTCTCTCATTTATATTTTTGGTCACCAAGGCTTTTAGCTATACCTCCTAAATATTTCTGGAAATTTTTAAATCTCTTTTTATTTCCATTGTCACTGTGTGATTTCGTATGGTCATCATTCCTTTCTGAATCACTGTGGTAGCTTCCTCTTACCTCCCTCCCTGCAGCCACACTCACATCTGATTCAGTGTTATTGTTGCAAAATGCACAGTTGATTGTGTACACCCACAGTTTAAAGTACTCTTTATACTGGCTGCTGTTAGTTTTCAAGGAAGACTCAAACTCTGAACCATGCTACTGAAGCCATGTTATGAGCTGACTGGTTGCTTCTGTTCCTGCTCACTTGTGTTCCAGTCAGAACTGGCACATCATTTGAGGGGCCTACCACAAAATGAAAATACAGGTGCCTTGTTTAAATACTTAAGAATTTCAAGATGTTGACAGAAAAGCATTAAAGCAAACATAGGGACTTTCTAAATGTGCAGTTTATGTGATTGTACAGATTGCATGCTCCTGAAGCCAGTTCTTGCCCCAGCCTTTAAACTCTAAAATGAATCCTAGTACTGCTACCACTTAATAAAGACCTTTCT
The DNA here is from genome assembly GCF_046562875.1 of Panthera onca. Classification (NCBI taxonomy): domain Eukaryota; kingdom Metazoa; phylum Chordata; class Mammalia; order Carnivora; family Felidae; genus Panthera; species Panthera onca. The sequence goes on from NC_138348.1 coordinate 110,737,968, forward strand.
CCCATGACCCTTTTCAGAGCCCCACATGTGGTGGCACGATTCTCCAGCCTCCACTCTTGCTTCCTTGGCTCAGACTGTTTTCTCTTCCTGTGTCTGCTGACCTTCCACCATCTTGACCTGGCTAAATATTATTCCTTATAAACTCTTTATAAACTCAGATCAGAGACCTTCAGCTCTGGAAATGTGTTTTTCCTGAACTCTCCCTTCCCTTTAACTTGCAGCCTTGACTACATCTCTCTTGTATGCTCCAATCAACCCATGTGTGTACATTTGTGGTAGATTCCACAATTGAGTCATTTATATCTTTGTCTTTCTCCCAGGTTTGGACTCTTTGACCTTCCCTTTGAAATCCTCAGACATCCTTGGCACAGAGTATGCACATAATAAGATTGTTGAATATAAAATTAAAGATACACTTAGTTTAGGAATAAAGTTCAGAATTTTATTTCTGTGTTATATTGCCTATAATTCTTACCTTTGCACAGAGTTAAAAGTACACATTTGCTAGCATATGCTATGTTAAAACAGTCTTCACTATGGGTCATGATGATTAGAGGGAATAATTGGACCTTTAAAATTGATAGGAGTTCATAGTACAGCTATTAAATAGCCAGTTTTAATTCAACCTTTTAATGCCTCATACTGCAGCCTAGTGAATAATTAACTTTTCAGAAACTTTGAATATTTTAGAAATACTCTGGAGCTTTTAAATTTATTTTTATACATTTTACAGCTTCTTGCTAATATTTTCAGTGACATTTAAAATCTAAAATTTATTTAAGAACCAGGGAAATGGATCTATCAGTATTTTCCCTTTTCCTATGCTCTGTTTTTTGCTGTTGTCAGAAATGATGTGTCTGTTAATATTTGCAGTAGAATTTTAGAGCAAAATATGGTCTCCTGTAGAGTTAGCTGCATAAATACAAAATCTTCTTTAACTCAGTTACATAAGCTATCTATTTTAAATAAGAAAAACTAAATTCCTAACATAATAGGTTCCCAAAATTTATTTGCTGATAATATTTTAAGAATAATCTAACCAGTTAATTAAAGCACCTATAGCTAAAGTGTTTCCTCCAAGACAAAATAGTTAGATATTTGAAACCTTTTGTACTGCAGATTTTCTCTGCTCCCCACAATTTACATTAGTTACAAGTGTACTTAAGATTTTAATTTAATCTCATATCAAAATTATTTCTCCATATTATTAAAAACCATATTAACCTAAATGTGAAACATTACATAATGTTTTCCTGTGAAGAAAGCTATTATTTAGTGATTTCTTTTTACTGTGGGAGTTCTCAATTTATAAGTTTTTGATGAAATTCATAGTACTCTAATAAATACATACATATAAAGCTTTGAAGATTTTTATTTTCCTAAGATACATGTAAATGGGTCAAATTGAATTGCCAAATTACTTCCCATGTGGATTGCACCAATCGACATTTCAAATATTTATGCATTAGTCATTTCTAACATTGTGTGTTTTCATTTTTTAAAATTTTTAATGTTTTTTATTTGTGTGTGTGAGAGAGAGAGAGAGACAGAGTACAGGTGGGGGAGAGGCAAAGAGAGAGGGATACACAGAATCTGACGAAGGCTCCAGGCTCCAAGCTGTCAGCACAGAGCCAGACGCAGGGCTCGAACTCGTGAACCATGAGATCTTGACCTGAGCCCAATACGGACACTTAACCGACTGAGCCACCCAGGCACCCTGTGTGTTTTCTTTTACTTCATCTCTTTTTGAAAAAATATTTAATAAAAATTTTGTTTAAACATACATTTTTGGGGGCATCTGGGTGGCTCAGTCGGTTAAGCATCCAACTTTGGCTCAGGTCATGATCTCAAGGTTCATGGGTTGGAGCCCTGCATTGTACTCTGTGCTGACTGCTTGCTCAGAGCCTGGAGCCTGCTTTGGATTCTGTGTCTTCCTCCCTCTCTCTCTGCCCCTCCCCACTCATACTCTGTCTCTCTCTCTGAAAAATTAACATTAAAAAATTAGAAAAATAAACATTTGTTTCATTACTAATGAGTTGTATGAATTTTGTACAAATGATATCTATTCATTTATCCATTCAAAAAACCATATATCAAGCACGTATGTTTCCATCATTGTGCTTAGGGACCAGAGCAGTAGTTTTCACTTGGGAGCAGTTTTGCCCCAGGGGACATTGGACAGTATCCAGATCGGTTTTGGTGTGTCTCAACTGGGGGACAGGGAGGAGTGCTAGTGGCATCTAGTGTGTAAAAGCCAAGGATGCTGTTAAACATCGTACAATGAATAGCACTTTTCCTTATAGCAAAGAATCATTCAGCTCCAAATATTAATAGTGCTGAGGTGGAGAAGTCTTGAGCTAGAGCAACAAATTAGTTGGAGATAATCCCTATTCCCAGATGGTCCCTACTCACAGTGAACTTGGGGTCAGCTTAGAGTAACCCTTAAAAGGAAAAAGTTACAAGAGTAGCAACATGGCTGTAAATATAATTATGTCTGATTCATATTATATTAAACATGTGGCACAACTTTTAGCCCAAGATAGACCGTGAACATGTGTTGAGTAATAGCAGAGGTGATACAAGCCTTCTTGTTTTTGCTCTGGGTGTTATTTAAGTATGGATATATGAATATGCATGTATGTGTTTGCATGTGAAAGAATATGTGCCTTTGATGTCTTTCAATAGCTTTATTGAGGTACAGTGAACATACAGTATACTATACCATTCGATAAATTTTGATGTGTCTATACCCATGAAAATGTTACAAAAGTTACAATAATGAAGATATCCATCACCACCAAAAGGTTACTCATGATGTTTTGTAATGACTCACTCCTCATTTATGGTTCCAAGACAGATCTCCTTTCTGTCACTGTAAATTGGTTTTCACTTGCTGTAATTCTATATAATGGAATCACAAAGTACGTACCGTATCTTGTCTACTTACTTTCATGTGGTAAAAATATTTTGAGAAACAACATGGTTGTTGCATGTATTAATACTTCATTGCTTGTTGTTGCCAAGTAGTATCGCATTTTATAGATATACCAAACTTTGTTTATTCATTCACGCATAATGGACACTGGGGCTATCACAAATAGATTGCTGTGTGTGCTCTTGTGCTTTTGTTTGAGCATCTAAGCTTGCTTTTCTTTTGGACAAATACCTAGGATAAATACTAGGATACGTGGCATATATAATAGGTGTTTGTTTCTCATTAATGTTAAGAAACACCTGGGGCCGGGGGCACCTGAGTGGCTCGGTCACTTGAGCGTCTGACTCTTGCTTTCGGATCAGGTCATGATGTCATGATTTATGAGTTCAAGCCCCACATCAGGCTCTGTGCTGACAGTGCAGAGCCTGCTTTGGACTCTCCCCACCCCCCCTTTCTCTACCTACCCTGTTTGTGCGTTCTCTTTTTCAAAATAAATAAACTTTAAAAATTTTTTCTTAAAAAGAAAAAAGAAACTCCTAAGTTATTTTCCACAGTGATTGGACTCCTTTATGTTCCCGCCAATATTGTGAAAGAGTTCCAGTTTCTCCATATCCTCACTCTTGGAATGGTTACTTTTATCTTTTCAGCTATTCTAGAAAGTTTGTGGTAATTCATGGATCTGTGGGCTTCAAATTTGGAAACTCTTTAGTCTTATTTAAATCCTTCATATAATTTTGTTTTCAGTTACACATATATTAGACTGCTTAGACTTTCTCCACGACTCACTGATTCTCTTTTAATTCTCTTCAGTGTTTTTTCTCTTTGTGTTTCATTTTGGATATTTTCTTTTGCTTTGTCCTCAAATCCGCTACTTTTTCTGCAATGCCAATTCATCCATTGATTTCATCCAGTAAATTTTTCAATTTAGACATGATAGTTATTATCCCTAAAAGTTTGATTTTCTTCCTTTTAAAATATACTTCCAGTTTCTACTCAGTGTTTCCTCTAGTTTCTTGAACATGTGTAATGTTTAAATGTCCTTTTCTAATATTTTCACCAGATACGACTTTCCTTGGCCTTGGAAAGTTTCTTCACAAGGTTGTACTTGTAAGTTCTCACTGACGTCATTAGGAGAACCCTGTGGCTATCTATGGAGTGATCGCTCTCTGTGACTTCACCAATTCCAGTACTCTGCCCTGTGAGCTAGCTGCACTGGTTTCTTCAGACTTCTGTGTCCATAACTCTGGCAGTGTGTCCCAGTCTACCTTGGTTTCCCCCCCATGTCTTCCTGCAACCAGGCAAAAAAGCTCACTCAAGACATTATAAAATTTATAGCATTTATAAAATTCTATATATAATGGGACAATTATAAAATTTATAGCATTTATTTTTCCTCTCTCAGCATAACTGCCTTTTTTTTTTTGTCTGACATCTAGTGTATTGAAAGCCATTGATTCTCCTCATTTTCCAGTTTATTTAGTTGTTTCAGATGGAAGGGTAAATCCAGTTGTGGTTACTTTATCTCAACCAGAAGTGAAGTCACTGTTTTTGGAAATTGATTATTTTGCCTTCTTAGATTTAGGTCTATTTTAGGCGAGATAGCTAAGCAGTCCATTTTGCTCTCTGTGCCATATTCCTTAAATAATAGTCTTTTAGAAAGTGATGTCTGATGCTCCCTCCCCCCCCCCCCCCCGCAAGACAGGGTCCATATTTATTATATATTAGGGATTTCGAAAGATGTATTACTTATATTCTGCAGTGAAATTGCACATGTAATGTAATTCAGAAGATCACATTCTGTGTTTTAAGTTCTCTGATCCTAGTAAGTAAAGAGAAAGAAAAAATGATGAATTAAAAATATTCCATGATGAAGGTATCTTTATACTATTAGACAAAATACAAAAGCACATATAAAGGCACATAACTATGACAGGATTCATCATCATAAAGTTTTAAGAGTCAACTAATGGGTTTCTTAAGCTCTGACAAACTATATCTTCTTGGAGGAGAATCAAGAAAACCATTCAGAAAACTTGCACAAATTCCCACCATTACATCTACTCAACTGTCTGCTTCTATTCCCAGGGGCTCTGCCTTCTCTTCTGTTATCTTGGATGATCCTTAGGGAATGAAAGCACATTCCAAACTCTGTGCATCACTTTCTTTTCTATTCATAAACATTGCCTCAGAAATTCTTCTAATCTTCTGGATCAAGAATTTTTTATTCATATTTTTATCTTTTTCACCAACTTACAAACCTGCTTTTAATACTCCCACTTAAAAAAAAATACTTCTTGGTAGTCACTTCTTGTTCATCTACAATGCCATGTCTCTCCTTCCTCATGCAGTCAAATTCCTTACTATCTCCAGTATCTTTCCTTGGTATTCTCTTGAGGCCCATTCTAATCTGGGTTTATCTGATTTGCTATTAAGAAAGTTATGAAATTATGTCTGTTTTGCTAAATACAAGTATAAGTTCTTAGTTCTCATCCTCCATGAACTAAAAACAATATTGCATACAGTTGATTTCTAATCTCAAGAAAAACACAGCCAACCAAAAAAGTTGCCTTTGCCTGCTGAAACACAGTTCTCTACGCTTATCACTCTAGGTGGTCTTTTTTAGTTTGCTTTACCAGGGTCTTCTCTCTCCCAGCCTCTGTGGGCTCAACCTCAAGGTTCAGAAGTCTTGGTCTTTGGATCATTACTCTTACTATGCTCATTATATTAAAAATGTTTTGTTGTGACTCTGAATATATATTTTAAGCCCAGCACATTCATCTGGCCTCTTCTACCACCTCTTTTCTAGGATTCAGAGTATATTTTTAAATATAAAGCACAGGAAGACATAATAAAAACACTAAAATATCATTTTTTAGCTTTCTCTTATATTAGTTATATAGGATTATATGTATACATTATATATGTTTATATACATAAAATCTACCACTGAATTCTAAGTCTTCCTATTAGATGTTTGTATAGTTACCAGTTTTTTTTTTCTAATTATTTGTCTTTAAGTAATTAAAGCAATGATTTGAGCTAGACCAAACTTCTTCCAGGCTTTACTGCGTCGACAACATCTTATCTACAACTTGTTATATTTTTACAAAGTTCACAAACAACATATTTCTTTCCCTCTTTTTTTGTGTGTTGCTATGTCTACTTTGATTTATTTAAAATTTTAGCTGAAAATTTTGTCTTGTTAATTGGCCTACATTTCAAAATGTTTTTCTTCCTTATTATGATTTCTTTCTGCACATAACTTTACCATACTATTAGAAAACCCACAGCGTAAATCAAGTATCTCTTAAGTCTTGTATAAATGATGACATGCCTAATGGTTTTTAAGCAGAACTTGCAAATCTGATCACTGATGCCAAATTTAAAACCTTAGCAACATGAGTCAGTGCTTTTAATTTTTAATTTTTTATTTTACTTTATTTTTTTAATCTTTTTTAAAATTTAAAAAAATAATTTATATCCAAATTAGTTAGTATATAGTGCAACAATGATTTCAGGAGTAGATTCCTTAATGCCCCATTACCAATGGGGCCCCAATACCCTTAATTACCCATTAGCCCATCCCCCCTCCCACAACCCTTCCAGTAACCCTCTGTTTGTTCTCCATATCTGAGTCTCTTATGTTCTGTCCCCCTCCCTGTTTTTATATTATTTTTGTTTCCCTTCCCTTATGTTCATCTGTTTTGTCTTTTAAAGTCCACATATGAGTTAAGTCATATGATACTTGTCTTTCTTTGACTAATTTCACTTAGCATAATACCCTCCAGTTCCATCCATGTAGTTGTAAATGGCAAGATTTCATTCTTTTTGATTGCCGAGTAATACTCCATTGTGTATGTGTGTGTGTGTGTGTGTGTGTGTGTGTGTGTGTGTGTGTGTGTGTATATGTATATATATACACACCACATTTTCTTTATCCATTCATCCATCGATGGACATTTGGGCTCTTTCCATACTTTGGCTATTGTTGATAGTGCTGCTATAAACATGGGGGTGCATGTGTCCCCTCAAAACAGCACACCTGTATCCCGTGGATAAATACCTGGTAGCAGTCTCTGGGTCGTAGGGTAGTGCTATTTTTAATTTTTTGAGGAACCTCCATACTGTTTTCCACAGTGGCCATATGGGATTATATCCCCACCAACAGCGCATGAAGTTTCCTTTTTTTCCACATCCTTGCCAACACAAGCTATTTCTTGTCTTGGTGGTACCAGCCATTCTGATAGGTGTAAGGTAATATGTCATTGTGGTTTTTATTTGCATTTCGCTGATGACTGGTGATGTTAAGCATCTTTTCATGTGCCTCTGGACCATCTGTAATGGCTCCTTTGGAAAAATGTCTCTTCAGCTCTTCTGCCCACTTTTAATAGAATTTGTTGGTTTTTTTCTTTGAGTTGTAGAAGTTCTTTAATTACTTTTCATATTAACCCTTTATTGGACATTTCATTAGCAAATATCTTCTCCCATATGATAGGTTGCCTTTTCATTTTGTTGTTGGTTTCCTTTGCTGTGCAGAAGCTTTTTATTTAGGTTTATTTCCAGTAGTTTATTTTCACTTCTCCCCCGCTTGCCTCAGGAGACAGAATCTAGAAAAATGTTGCTAAGGTTGATGTCCAAGAGATTACCGCCTATGTTTTCTTTTAGGAATTTTATGGTTTCAGGTGTTATATTTAAGTCTTTAATCCATTTTGAGTTTATTTTTGTGTATAGTGTAAGAAAATAATCCAGATTCATTCTTTTTCATGTATCTGTCCAATATTCCCTGCTCCATTTATTGAAGATTCTGTCTTTTCCCCATTGATATTCATGCCTCCTTCATCATAGATTAATTGACAATATTGATGTGGGTTTATTTCTAGACTATCCTGTTCCATTGATCTCTGTGTAGATCTTTGTGTCAGTAACAAACTGTTTTGATTACTATAGCTTTGTAGAATATCTTGAAATCTGGGAATGCGATAACTCCAGGTTTGTTCTTTTTTCTCAAGATTGTTTTGGCTAGTCGAGGTCTTTTGTGGTTCCATAGAAATTTTAGAGTTATTTGTTGTAACTCTGTCAAAACTAGTGTTGGGGTTTGGTAGGGATTTCAGTGAAACTGTAGATTTCTTTGGGTAGTGTGGACATTTTAATAATATTCTTCATTTTTTGAGCATTGGATATCTTTCTATTTGTGTTGTCTTCAATTTCTTTTATCAGTGTCTTATAGCTTTAAAAGTATAGATCTTTCACCTCCTTAGTTAAATTTATTCCTAGGTTTTTTATTTTTTCTGCAATTGCATATGGAATTGTTTTCTTAATTTTCTGTTTCTGCTACTTTGTCATTAGTGTCAGAAGTGCGCCAGACTTCATTATTATAATTTTGTACCTGCAACATTATTAAATTCAACAGTCAGATACAATAGATTTTTGTTGTTTTGAGTTTTCTATATACAGTATCATGCCATCTGCCGATAGTGACCATTTTACTTCTTTGCTACCAATTAGATGTCTTTTATCAATCTTTTTCTTATCAGTACAGGTAGAACTTTTAGTACTATGTTGAATACGGTAAAAATGGACATCCTTGTCTTGTTCCTGAACTTAGAGGAAAAGATCTCAGTTTTTCACCAATTAAGATGATGTTTGCTCTGGGTTTTTCTATATGGCCCTTATTATGTTGAGGTATGTTCCCTGAAAACCCACTTTGTTGAGAGTATTTATCATAAGTGTATGTTGCATTTTGTCAGTTTTTCTGTGCCTTGTGAGAGGATCATGTGATTTGTTTCCATTTTCTTATTTTTTTGTGAGGGAAACTTTTTTTAAAGTTTATTTATTTTGAAAAAGAGAGCACGTACATGTGAGCAAGTGGGGGAGGGGCAGAGAGAAAGAGACAGAGAGAGAGAGAGAGAGAGAGAGAGAGAGAGATTGAGAAAGAGAATCCCAAGAAGTCTTCATGCTGTCAGCACAGAGCCTGGTGCAGGGCTTGATCTCATGAATCAAGAGATCATGACCTGAACCGAAATCAAGAGTCAGACACTTAACCAGGTGCCCCTGTCCTTTCTCTTATTAATGATATTTCACATTGATTGATCTGCAAATGGTGAACCACACTTGCATTTCTACAATATATCCTATTTAATTGTGGTGAATGATTTTTTTAATGTATTGTTGAATTTCGTTTGCTAATATTTTGTTGAGGATTTTTGCATCTATGTTCATCAAAGATAGTGGCCTATACTTTTCTTGTTTTGTAATGTCATTGTCTGGTTTTAATATTAGGGTAATACTGGCCTTGTAGAGTGAATTTAGAAGTTGTTCTTCCACTTCTATTATTTGGAATATATTGAAAAGTATAGGCATTAACTCTTCTTTAAATCATTGGTAGTATTCCTCTTTGAAGCCATCTGGTCCTGGACTTCTGTTTGCCAAGGGTTTTTGGATTACCAATTCAATTTTGTTACTACTAATTGGTCTGTTCAAATTATATATTGGTGATTCAGTTTTGAAAAATGTATATTTCTAGGAGTTTATCCACTACTTGGTTGTTCACTTTATTTGCATATAGTTTTTCATAATCTCTTATAATCCTTGATAGTACTGTAGTGTGGGTTGTTATTTCTCCTTTATTTGTGATTTTAATTTAGGATCTCTTATTTTCTTGATGAGTCTTGCTAATGATCAATTTTGTTTATCTTTTCAAAGAATGGGTTCTTGGTTTCATTATATTTCCTATTCTTTTTATAGTCATTATTTCCTTTATTTCTACTCTAATCCTTTATATTTCCTTCCTTCTACTGGCTTTGGGCTCTGTTTTTCCTTCCTTGATCCTTTAGGTATAAGGTTAGGTGGCTTAGTTGAAAATTTTCTTGTTTCATGAGAAAGCTCTATATTGCTAAAAAAATATACCCAGTTGGATTTATTTTGCTATATCCCAAAGATTTTGTACCTTTATGTTCTCATTTTCATTTATCTCCATGTAATTTTTGACTCTCTAATATCTTGGTTAACCTACTCATTGTTTAGTGGCATGTTGATTGTCCTCCGTATGTTTGTGTTTTTTCCATTTTTTTTTCTTGAAATTGATTTCTAATTTCATCCTGTATGGTTAGAAAGATGCTTGTTGTGGTTCCAATCTTCTTAAATTTACTGAGACTTGTTTTGTGAACTAACATGTGATTTATCCAGGAGAATGTTTCATGTGCACTAAAAAAGAATGTGTATTCTTTTGGTTTGGAATGGAATGTTCTGTACATAACCCTTAGGTCCATCTAGTCTAAGGTGTTGTTCAAAGCCACTGTTTCCTTATTAATTTTCTATCTGGATGGTCTATCCATAGATGTTAAGTAAGGTGTTAAAGTCCTCTATTATTACTGTTATGGTCAACTTCTCCCTTTATGTCTGTTAATGTTTGTTTTATGTATTTAAGTCCTTCAGTGTTGGTTGCATAGTTATTTGTAATGTTATATCCTCTTGTTGGATTGACCCCTTTATAATTATGCAGGTTCCTTCATTGTCTCTAACTAGAGACTTTGTTTTAAAGTCTATCTTGTCTGAGATAAGTATTACCACACCAAGTTTTTTTTCCCCCTGATTTTCGTGCTATGTGTTTTTCTGAACTTTCACTGTCTATATGTGTCTTTAGCTCTGAAGTGAATCTCTTGTAGGCAGCATATAGATGGGTCTTGTTTTGTTTTGTTTTGTTTTATTCATGCAGTCACCCTTTCTTTTCTTGGAGCATTTAGTCCATTACATTGAAAGTAATTCTTCATAGGTGTGTACTTACTGCCATGTTGTTAATTGCTTTCTGGTTGTTTCTGGTTTTAGTTCATCTCTGTTCCTTTCTGTGTCTTTTGTTCTGTTCCCTGGTGGTTTGATGCCTTTTTTTACTGTTGTTTTTGGATTCCTTTCCCTTTATATTTAGTATAACTTGTATATGTTTTTGATTTGACATTATCATGGAGTTCATATATAGCATTTTATGTTTGTAGTAGTCTATATTAAGCTGATGGTTGCTTAAGTTTGAACACATTCCAAAAGCACTAAATCTTTAGTCCCCCCCACAAACATTTTATGCATATGATTGCATATATTACATCTTTTTATTTTGTGTATCCCTTAACTAATTTTGTCCTTTGACTTTACTACTTTTGAGTTCTAACCTTCTTATTGACTTTATAATTGATTTAATCTACTACCTTTAATATATATATGTTTTTAACTGAAATTTTTTACCTTTCACAATTTTCTTCATAATTTCTTACCTCTTCTTTCCACTCAAGAAATTCCCTTTAACATCCTTGTATGACTGATTTAGTGGTGATGAACTCCTTTAAATTTTATGCCTGGGAAACTCTTCATCTCTCTTTCCCATGTAAATGACAAATTTGCCAGGTAGACTGTTCGTGGTTGTAGGATTTTCCTTTCAGCACTTTGAACATATGCTGCACTCTTCTGGCATGCAAATTTCTGATGAAAATTCAGCTGATAGACTCATGGGGTTTCCCTGATATGTAACTTTTTTCTCTTGTTGCTTTTAAAATTATCTCTTCATCATTACTTTTTTGCCATTTTAATTAAAATGTGTTTCAGTGTGACCCTCCTTGGGTACTACTGCTTAGGGGCTCTCTATGATGATCCTTCTAGGATGCCTATAATGCAAATGTTACTATGCTTGGTGATGTTGCTGAGTTCCCTTACCTATCCTCATTTTTCATTATTGTTTTTTCTTTGTGCTGTTTAACTTAGTTACTTTCCATTACCCTGTCTTCCAGATTGCTGATCTGTTCTTCTCCATCCTCTAATCTGCTGTTGATTCCCTCTAGTAAATTTTTTATTTCATTTATTAAATTTTTCACTTCTGCCTAGATCTTTTTTGTATTTTTTATCTCTTTGTTGAAGTTCGATTGAGTTTATCCACTCTTTTCTCAAACCCAGTGAGATCTTAATAATCATTATTTTAAATTCTTTATCAGGACATTTTGCTTTTCTTCATATCATGTAGTTCTTTTACTGTGATTTTGTCTTGTTCTTTGATGTGTGACATATTACTCTTACAATTTTATATAATTCTCTGTGTGTGTTTCTTTCTATTAGGTAGGTCAGATATGTCTCCTGCTCTTGAGAATAGTGGTCTCCCATAAAAGAGGTCTTGCAGTGCCCTATAATGCAATCTACCCTGGTCATCAGAATGAGGCGCCCGAGGAATGCCCATTGTGTGGCCCGCATGCACTCTACTGTTGTGGCTGAGCCATAATTGCCTTCAGCCCAGCCTGCTGCAGTGATCTGCTTTGCCTTCTGTGAGCAGATTAGACAAGATTTGTTGGAAGATCTGTATGAGATCACCAAGTAAGACTCTAGTTGGTAGGTAGAACCAGCAGTCAGCCTAGCTTGTATAATTAGCCTGTCTGCCACAGTTGCTGGAACACCAAAGGGTAGGGCTGGTTTCATGCATGGTCAAATGAGAGGCTCTCCTTGGTGAGTGGGGCCAGTATTCAGAGTAGCTGTCCACAATTAGCTTCTGCCACAGATGCTGGGCACTGAAGGGCAGTAGCTGCTCCCTGTGCCACCAGCTAAGAGCCACGCTGCTGGAACTATGAGTGCACTGGTGTGTGGGGTTAACTGTTTACCTTCCCAGGTCAGGAGTCACTTTGCAATGGTGCTTATCCCTGCTGGGGCTGCCTTGAGGGTATGGTGGGGCAGGAGCCTTTTTGGAGGGATGCATGCCAACACAAGCATATTGGGCAGGTCCGCAATGCGGGAGCACTGTGGCAGGGCAGAACTGCCCCCTGGAAATGTCTGGTTATCTAGGCTGGCTGGGGAGGGTGAGAGAAATGGCACCCACAATGCTATTGTCTCTAGAGAAATTTCCTGAAGGTCCCTGTTCTACAGCACACATTCGGAGATGAGTCAGTAGATCTCCTTCACTTTATCCCAGATACTTTACAAACTGCTGCTTCTGGCTAGGTCTTGGGCTTTGAGGTATTTATTATGTTGACTCTTTAAGAGCATATACTTCAATTTCCTTTCACCCTCCAGCTCTCCCACAATTAAGCTCTGCTAATTTTATTTATTTATTTATTTATTTATTTATTTATTTAGGACGGCGGGTGGGCATGAGTTGGGAAGAGGAGCAGAGGGGGAGAGAGAGAGAGAGAGAGAGAGAGAGAGAGAGAGAGAGAGAATCTTAAGCAGGCTCCATGCTCAGGGAGGAGCCTGACATGGGGCTCAATCCCATGACTCTGGGATAATGACCTGAGCTAAAATCAAGAATCAGATGCTCAACTAACTGAATCACCAAGGCACCCCAAGCTCTGCTGATTTTCAAAGCTCCTGAAGTTAAGCCCTGCTGTTTTTCAAAGCCAGATGTTATGGGGATTTATTTCCCCCAGTGTAGGTCTCCTGTGCCAGACGTATCTTGTGTGAGATCTGAGTGTCTTGCTTCTTCCTGCTTGTAGTGTCCCTCTTAGCTGTGCTGGTCTCACCAGGGATTTGGTTCCTTGCCTATCTCTGTCCCTCCTAGCCTGAATGATGTGGCCTCCTCTTTAGGATTAACTGTACAGGTCTATTCTTTGAATCTTAATGTTGTTTTCAGAGTTACTTGCACAGGACCAGGTGTTATCTCAGTGTCCATGGAGGAAGTGGAGCTTAGGATCCTCCTACTCCACAATCTTCCTGCCTCTCTTCCTCCATGTCTGGAGTCTTTTGTTCAATATTATGCTACTAATACTTACCCATACTGTTGAATTAAACTAGAATTTATTCATTTTCATTGCTGTATAACATACACTGTAATGTACAACGTTTCCCCCCAATTACTATTGGTATACATTTGAATTATATATCCTGTTTGGTGCTATTACAACTGTTCATTCATATGTATTTTTGTTGGATAGAGTTACGACTAAAACATATGAGGCAAAGAATATGTGTATGTTTGAACTTTAGTAAATACTGCTAAAGACTTTTCCAAAGGACTTAAGCGATTTATATCCCTGTTCAGTAATGTATGAGAGTTGACTTATTCTATATTCTTGTATACACTTGGCACTGCCAGTCTTTTTAGTTTTAGTCATATTGGTGGATGCATAGCAGATTGTCATTGTGGTTGTAATCTGCATTTCTTTGATTATCAAGGAAGAAGTACATCTTTTCAGTGCTCATTTGTCATTTGGATGTGCTAATTTTTGAAGTTCCTCTTCAAGTTTTTTTTTTGCAAATTTTTCAAATTATTTGACTTTTTCTATTGATTTGTGGAAGTTCTCTATACATTTTAGAAATGAGCCCTTTATCAGATGTAATTGTTGAGTGTGGTCTGATTTGTGGATTTGCCTTTTTCTCTCTGTTAATGGAATCTATACTAATGAAATATTTCAGTTTTAATATAGTCAAATTAGGGGCTCCTGAGTGTCTCAGTCAGTTAAGCACTCAACTTCGGCTCAGGTCATGATTTCATGGTTCATGAGTTCAGTTCAAGCTCCACGTTGGTCTCTGTTCTGATAGCTCAAAGCCTGGAGCTTGCATTGGATTCTGTGTCTCCCTCTCTGCCCATCCTCTGTTCACACTCTGTCTCTCCCTGTCTCTCAAAAATGAATAAATATTAAAAAAATTTTAATATAGTCAAATTAATGCTTTTTTGTCAAGATTAAAAATTCAAAATATAAAAATTATATTTTATACTTTACCCTTTATGTTTAGATTTAATTTCACATGGAATGTGTTTCATTATGAGCTAGAATTCAGATTTCCACTTCCTCACTGATACCTCATTATTCCAGCACTATTTTCTGAACAGTCTTTACTTCTAATCCTAATTTTTATAATCCAAATGTCTATATGTGTGTGGACCTATTTCTAGAATCTCCTTTCTAAATCATTGGCTTATTGTTTACCTTTAGATGAATAGCATATGACTTAATGTAGTTCAGTATATGTGCTGCCGAAGCGAGGACTCACTTAATGTAGTTTATAATACATTTTCATATATGGCATCATATGTCTTCCATATGTGCTCATCTTCATCAAGATTGTCTTAGTTATTGGGGAACTTTTGGTTTATGTATACATTATAGAAATAGCTTGCCAATTTAAACACACACACACACACACACCCGGAATTTTGAAAAAAATCATAGTCTTGTATTTTTTTCTTTTTTTTAGGTTGTGATATCAAGATCACACAGATGACATACATTTTGGTAAGTGTTCCAATCTTACTCTCTAGAAAATTTTTATAACAGTGATGTTATCATCTCTTTAACCGTTAGTTATAAATCATGAAACATTTATAAGAAAGCATCTGAGCATGTAGTTTTCTTTTGGGGATGGTTTTGAGTGATGAATGCAATTTATTTCATAGATATAGGACTGGCATGTTTTTCTTGGGGGACACATTTGGTGATTTGTGATTTTCTAGGATTTTGTCCATTCCATCCATATATAGCCAGAAAGTTTTTCTCTTTATCCTTACGGTATTATTGTTAATTCCTCTACTTCTTATCTTTATTATTTTTTCTTTTTATTTTTTTGAGTTAATTTTCTGTTGTCTTCCCAATTTTTTGAAATGGATGCTTAAATAATTGTCATTTATAGCATATACATTAACATCTATAAATATCTCTCTGAGCATGGATTTAGATATATATCACGTGTTTTCAGATGTGTTGTTTTCATTATGATTCAGTTCCAAAGATTTTTTGATAGTCATTTGTAATTTCTTCATTGGACCATGAGTTATTTAAAAGTGTATTTTAAAATTTCCAAATATTATAGAATTTTCTAGATTTTTCAATTATATCTAACATCATTCCATTCTAAAGTGGTCAGAGAACATATCTGGTATGTTTTGAATTTTCCTAAATCTGTTGAGACTAACCACCTTTTATATTGTCAATGTAGTAAATGTGCACTTAAAAAGAGTGAGTGTTCTAGAGATTTATATACAGAGATGTATATAGTAAATTAGGTCAATTTTGTAAATATAGTGTTCCATTGTTCTGTAGTCTTGGTGGCTTTTTTTGTTTTCTTGGTTTATTAGTTATGAAGAGAAATGTACTAGTCTTCCATTACAAGTGTTGTATATTTCTCCTTGTGTTATTTAATTTTTCCTCTGATCACTTATTTGTTTTATTATAAACTTCATCATAAATTAGCACCTTAAAGTATATTTAAAAATCAAATATGTTATAAAGCAGATCTCTTCATTTCAATCTTTTATCATTCAAGCATAGTTATACTGTACTTGTATCTTGATTGACACAGTGTGATGGACGGAAGTGACCATTTTCCTGCTCCTGCCCAGTGGAGGCTCACAGTTGTATTTAATAGACACTAATCCAGAGATCTGCAAGTTAGAAAAGACTAGATTCAGGGTCACTGCTGGGGGGCTGGCACTGGTGAATAACAGTCAAGAGTTCAGGTTTTACTGTTCAGTCCATGCACCAAAATGGCTATAGTACCACCACTGACCCATTGGCCATGGGTCAACAATAAATAAAGTATCTCAGTGAAAATAATCAGCTTACTTAGGCTGCCCCTGCAATATTGAAATATAAATTAGCAACAAAACATTCAGAATTATTAGGCATGAAGAAAGTCTTAAATATTGGGCGTAATTAAGTGAGCTCCTCAAAGACAGAAACTATGCCTTATGGATTATTTCAGTCTTAGGGCTGAGCCTTCTTCTTGGCATTTGGTGACAGCCCATAAATATTTGTTGAAGGAACTTGTTGGTCCTGCTTGAACAGAGAAGAAAGAACAGTAAGTCACATTTCAGTGAGCCTGGAAAACCATGACAGCACAGGTGGGTCTCTAAGGCTTCAGCAATCTCAAGAAATAACACATTTTCTCTAGCAAAATACAAAAACCAAAAGACAGGTAAAGCTACCTACACCAGGATAGTCTCTACAATGACTGCTACCTTCCTGTGTTTTAGATCATTGGAGGAAAAGGTTACATTCATCAGCCCTGGAAATTGGATCACCCAGCCAAAGTTAAATCTGGGCAGCTTAATGATTCTTCTTTCTTTCCCTTCCTCTTCTCTTTGTATGCAAACTTAAAACAGCAGCATCCCTTCTCAAGAATGACTAATGAAGTTTCAAAGGAGAAAAGATATATTTAACTGAGAGTCCCAGAGATTAGTCTCCTTGTAGTATATTTTCAGAGATAATTATTTTAAAAGTAATTCACCCTTTATAAAAAAGCACCCTGATCATGTAACGTCAGTCCTTCAGAAGAGAGCAGTCTAAACACAAATGGGTTAAAGAAACAGGTGTCCTTGTACTTGTACATTGAGCCATTTACATAAAATTCGTGAGGCAGATGCATCTTACACTCAACGATATTACTGTTGCCTTGCCTCCTGCCCTCTTCTCTTTCTTACCTCCTCCATCCTCCTAAGCCATCTTCTCTCTCCCTCATTCTCTCCCTTCCTCCCTCCTCCACTCTTGCCTTCCCTTTATACTAAATTCTAAACAAACCGCTCTTCCACACACCCCAACCCTGACTCCACAACACACACTATTCACTGCTTTGTGTTCTTGTTCTTTCCTTTGTCAAAACTAATTTAGTCATACTGGTTTAAACTACCTATTGTATCTTTACTTTGTTTGACTTTTTAGGGTAATATTTATATATTAACAAGGGCTTTTATTTGAATAAATCCAAAACAGAGAAGTCTTAATCTAGTAAGACATGATAATGCTATAGTGACAAGGTTGAACTTTTGTATACTGGAGAGAGAGGAGAAATATATTTATCAGATTGCTACACATTAGGCAAGTGGGTGGAGAGAATAAAATAATGCAAGTTGTTTTGTTCATATTACCTCAACCATTTGAGTGACAGAGACCTCAATGGCATAGTTTGTTCAGAGAGGCATGAAATTCCATGAAGTTAGCTTTCTCGCAGACAGTGTCTTAGGATTGCCCGGGGGTCCAAAAGAACAGTCAGTGTCTAACACTAGTATTTATTGCCATTTTCATACACATATGTCTCATTCATTTGACTCAACTGGAATATTTTCTTTCAATCCTTGGATCCATAGATTGATTGAGTCTTAGATTCCTCTTTTATAAAATAGGAACAACAATTATTTTAAAGAGTCACTGTGAAATTTAAGTAGAAAAATAGGTCTAAAGTATCTAACATAATGGAGTGCATAGAAGACGCTCTGGTAATGGAAGTATTTTATCACCCTCTAATCCTTCAAAGTGGTCTCTGGGGTGCCTGGGTGGCTCAGTCAGTTAAGCATCCAATTCTTGATTTCAGCTCAGGTCATTATCTCGCAGTCATGGGATTGAGCCCCATGTTGGGCTCTGCACTGAGTGCAGAGCCTGCTTAGGATTTTCTCCCCCTTTCTCTCTCTCCCTCCCTACCCCCCCGTCTCAAAATCAATAATCATTAAAAAAAAACAAAGCAATATTTCTCAACTATGATCACCATAATACTTGCATCACTGTCTTTCTGCCTGATTTTCTTTCTTGAATTCTGTCAAAATAATTTTTTAAAAAAAGTAGACCACTCGTATAATGGGACCCTTGAACTGGAGGAGAGTAAATTTTCTCCTATCTCCTCTGTATTCTTTGGAACTTCTGGGGAGACAAGTAAAGAAATCATGTATAGCTTTGACAGCATAGACTAAGTGAGCTGAAGAGAACTTCCCTTAGCTATTTAATATTTGGGGACTGCATGACAAATGCAGCATCCCCTGGGTACACAAGGTAATTTTTCTGTAGCCCTTTTACAGCCCAGAGGATGGAAATCCAATATGGAGGTCCATCTACTGACATCTGTAAATTTGGTCATGATCTTTCAGCAGAAATACTGACCTGGAGATAATTGCCTTTTAAGTAAAAAGTCAACCAGGTGGCCAAATGCTTTCATAGACCAAGACAGATGTCATTCACCCTGCTATTTCAAAGAGCTTCCTACAATCGTTTACTTTTTTTTTTAAGCCACTAGAGGACACAATTCAAAGAATAGGATTCGCTATGACCTTTCTTCAAAACTCACCTCTTGCAGGGAAACACCAACTGCTTCCTTTGGTTTATAATTGTCTCATCTTTGTTTGGCATCTGGCCACTACTAAATCTAGATGATCTGCTTCTGAATGAGCTGTATCCCACCCAACAGATGGTCTTGAATCTGGGCACTGTATGTTCACAGTTTTGGACCAACTTCTAGTCTAAGTACTGCCAAACGACAGAGATGTGAGTTTGGCTTACTTCTATTAGGGCAAAGATTTACACTGAAAAATTTGCTGAGTGGAAACTGACTGGTTGTAATATGAATATTTAAGTCAGTCTTCCCTTGCTGCTGTGAGTCAAATACCAAGCCAGTAAAGCCCGAGACTCCACTGATTTCCCAGAATCCTTGCTCTTACTTCCTGTCACCCAATTCCATTGCAATAACAAGTCCTGTCAAACTTACTTTCCAAAATACATATTTAGTACACTCATATCTGCCCATTTCCACTCTCTGTCCCAACTACTGTGTTTTCTACTTTAGTCCACTTTCATGTCACTTAACTGACCATCTACGGTCTACTCCTGGCCCCCTCAACACATCTCCTGTGCACAGAAGCAAGTAATCTCTTAACACAGAAGTGGGATCATAGCACTGCTGAACCTTACCACCCTTTAATGATTTCTTTCATGCCTCTTCAAACTTACTATCATTTTCTCCTTCATTGGAATGTAAGTTCCATGAGAGCAGAGACTATATCTGTCTTGTTCACAGCTGAATTCTAGAATCCAGAATTAATTAATGGAGTCACCATAACTGGAATCCAGCCTTCTAACTGACTCAACATAACCTCAGTAGAGTGGAATCCTAGCCAATTCAGCAAACCTTTTTCCAGATAAGACTGTCAGGGCTGGGTCCTGGAAGCCTGGGTACAAGAACAGTGGTGGCATTGCCCCTACCCAATTTCTGCACCATGACAGGTGATGGGAGAGTGAAGACAATGTCTAAAGCATTTTAGGCTAGACACAACCTAAAAATGAGTCAACAAATCAAACAGGCATAGACAAAGAACAGGAACGGGTGGTGGTTGGGGGGGATTAAGATGAAGAACAAAGGAGATCTGAAAAAACACCTTTTGAATCAGATGCTGGAAAACAGGGACTTGAGAAATTCCTCATCCTAAGTGTAAGATAGAATCTTAGTCTTTAATACTCATGGCATGACCCTGCTGGGAATAAGTAAATTGTCGGAGAGGCAGGCTGCACACAAGTTTTCAACCCTCACCATCTTTAAATGTACACAGTACACTTCACAATATACTTACTGTTTTTCTCATTTGCTTATTCATTCATTCGTCATACAATATTGAGAATTTATGAATAGCTTTGGAAACATTAAATACATTGAAATGTAGCTTATTTCAAAATGTAATGCTATCCATCTTTAACCAACTAGACTGATTTTCCCATTTCTAATACTACTTCTTCTCTTATTTGTCCTCAGGATTCAGTAATAGTCTCCCTGTCATCTTGGGTTTTCTAAAATTCCCCCTGGTTTCCCCTTACATAAGATTCTTTTGCATGTACAATGGCCTCACATCTTTCAAGTCTTGAAGGGTGGGTATCTGTAATATTTTTAGATTGTGCATGCCTTAAAAACTGGCACACTTTGTTAAATCTGTTGTGTTTTCCTCATATAATTTAGGTATGGACATTTAGTGTATGATAAATGCTTGGCAAATATTTCACATCTATTTGCTGCTTAGTATGGTCACGATTCCCAGGTTGAGTTATTCCTCTTACTCTCTAGTTAATTTGGATATATGAGAAGACCTTTCTCAGCAGTTTCAGACTTGTACTGCATCTGTCTGGCAGCCAGAATCCATTCTGTTGCTCTCTCAACTGGTTCCTATAATATCTTTTTGGTATCCTAAGCCAGAGTAGATTTCTGTTTCTAGCCTTTGCTTATGGCCAACATGAATCCTTTAGTGTAACCGATCCAGGAATTCACAAACATTACAAGTAAATACATTTTAAGTGTAGACACACATATTCACTTAGAGAACACTGTGAAAACTGCATTTTTTTTAAAGTTTGCTGTACTTTGTTTTTTCATTCTAGAAGTAACAGGTAGAAATTAAAAATTTTGGCCAAAGAAAATCTTTATAATTCCAGCTCCACAATAAGCTTTGGATTGGGAAATATGATTGCATTTTTGTCCGTTTCTCCCTATCTTTTTTTATCTATTCACTTTGGAGCCTTTTTCTTTTTCTACTTCATATGGAAATCTTTCATGACATACTTATCAGTTGCCTCATACTCTTTGTTATCCTCTTTGCTTTAAGTCTGTCGACTTCCCTTGAGAAATTTAAATAAAACAAAAGGGAGGTGCAAGGTACTGAATATTGTATCAGGAACAATGTTCTGTGTTGTACGTCCTTCAATTATTTTTAATATTTCTGTGAGCCATCTGTATACTCTGTTAATAATATTGGAGTCAGCAATCCATGTGCAGAGGCAGTGATGCAAACAAGGGCTCACTTTTATTTTGGCTTGTGTTAGTGCCTTCCTGGTCCTAGAGGTCCATTGTTTGGTCACTCACACAAACACACACCTGCAGGATGTGGCTCTGTGAGGGTGGTCAGGAGAGGCACATCAATCTCAGAAGAGAAGGGAAGGGAGAGCAGACAAGGCAGGATGAAAGCAAGTCTCAAGTGGAGTCCTCTTCAAGTTCAATTGCTTTTGCAGCTTTTCTCTTGCCCTTTGTACAGAGTTGGAAGTGTGACATTTTGAAGTTAGTTTTTATAGAAACAAATGTCAGGAGAGGTGAGTCATTCTAATATCTCTAAAAATAAATCCAGGTTGTCAAAGAAATCAAAACTTTGTCCTCAAGTTTAGCCTGAAAGAGAGCAAGAGTCTTCCCACCCTGTGGGTTGTGCAGCTGCTTGAGGTAATCCCAGAATTTGAGGGCAGCACGGGGCTGCAAAGGTTGAAAATAGGTAGTAGAAAGAGCTTGGGAGTTGGTCTTTATTTAACTGGAACGTAGCCCTCAGGAAATGTACTATATTGAGAAGAAGAGAAAGGATTTGACTGTTTCAAATGAGGGCTAAGACAGGCTTACCTCCATTGTTCAGATTTGAAGTGTAGCTTTATCAGCAGCCTAGAAAGTTAACATGTGATAATAAGCATCCATAGTGGAATGAATCAAGAGGGAGAAAAAAAATCTCCAAATCCCTCAGGGGGAAGTTTAGGATCCTAGGCTAGGCCCAGCATGTGCCCTAATGTAGATACATCAGTGTCAAAAGGAAATGAAAATTGAGTTCCAACTTCAGGGTCAGTACAGCTGTCTGTGTTTGGTTTTCTCCCATGTTCCTTCTCTGTAGCCCTCTCTCCCATTTCAACAGACATCCAGTATCCTTTGGCTTACTTGTGCAGGGCTGGCCAAAGAATAAGTGAATATTTTGTCCTGCCCGTTCTCTTGAGAATAGAAAGTGATCACATTTTGTTGTTGTTGGTTTATGTGTCCTAATGAGAACATCCCTGCATTGTGCTAGGGATTAGTGTTAGGATGCAGAGCAAGAAAAAGTCTGTATGATGGAGCTTCCACTGCATTGTGAAAACCAAACAGTAACCATACAAACAATAAGTAAATAGTATAACTGATGTGGGGTCATTGAGCACAAGGGTCAACAAAGAATTCTTGAGACATTTTACAGTGCAAAAATGTGTTTTATATTATAGCCCAGGAACAGGACCACTCAGTGGCAGAAAGAGCCACTCTGTGATTGTGAAACGTAACTGATAATATATTTTTAAGCTGGGGATGGGGAGTTGGTTAGAGATTACAGAAGTCTCCAAAGGGATTTCCTTATGTTAAAGAAAATTTAAAGGATCCTGGAGGCCTGGCTATTGTCAAGCTGAGGTTGCTTTTAGTCTCTAGTAAAGCATTAACATTAAGGCAGTTGTGAGTTCCTTGAGGGATGTCACACGCTGCATATCTCAGGGACTTATCAATGAGCTGCAAGTTTTAAGGAAATTTAATTTTATCTACATTTCTCTTGCCTTTGTTCTCCTCATCATTTTCCCCCTGACCTTTAAATCTTTAAGATTGCTGAGGGTGGAAAGTCTTCTCTTCTATATCTTCTTCCTACTGAATAGGGGCATAGGGATGTCTCTACCTATGGGTGGACATTGGTCAGTTGGGGAATTTATATACTGGAGTAACCAAAGGCAGAGGCAGCCCAGTACAAGGTAGACAATATATATGAATTTCCTTGAGTAGAAAGGATCATCTGTCAGCCGGCAGTTGTGGCAGTGAAGGAGTCTTGGCACCAGGCAGAGAAACATCAGAAAACACAACAAAATAAGATTAATATGAGAAAAAGAAGCCCAATAAAAAGACCTGATACTTGTCCAAAATCCTCTTCCAGTCCAGGAGTTTACAGAGCGAGGTCATTTAAAACACCAATCTGTATCTTTTAGCAGTCGTGTTTACATTTTTGTGATAATCTGCAACATACAGAACATTCTGTTTTAATAATGAAGCATGTTCCTCCTGCTGCTCTTAAGACATCTCAGACCATTCAAGGGGCGCCTAGGTGGCTCAGTCTGTTGAGCATCTAACTTCACCTCAGGTCATGATCTCAGGGTTTGTGAGTTCTTGTACCACATTGTGCTCTCTGCTGTCAGCACAGAACCTGCTTCAGATCCTCTGTCCCTCTCTCTCTCTCTGCCCCTCTTCCACTCACTCACTTTCTATCAAAATAACAAAAAAAGAAAAAAGAAAAACCTCTTCTGTGGGGCACCTGGGTGGCTCAGTCGGTTAAGCGTCCGACTTCGGCTCAGGTCACGATCTCATGGTCTGTGAGTTTGAGCCCCGTGTCGGGCTGTGTGCTGACAGCTCAGAGCCTGGATCCTGCTTTGGATTCTGTATCTCCTTCCTCTCTACCCCTCCCCTGCTCATGCTCTGTCTCTCTCCGTCTCTAAAATAAATAAAAACATTAAAAAAAAATTTTTTTTAATAAGACATCTCAGACTGTTCAATTTTGCTTTACGCATTTGAGTTATTTCAATGTTTCATAACATAATGCTATTTTGAGAGTCACTTAAGGCCTTAATTGTGTAGCAGGTGGTGTTAGCCATCATATAGACTCTGTTTTATTTGGCAAGCAATTCGGTAATTAATAAGTGGAACTTCTATGGAAACAAAAGAAAATTTTCAGTTAATGGTTGTAGAAAATTACAAACTTAGTGTCCCAGTCTCCAGTGCTACCAATGAGAAGATTTTTAGGTGTCAGAATTGAAGCATCCTCAGATGGAGTGGGATCAGGCAGCAGGAATCAGATGACTTTTGGTTTGTAATTCAAATGTCTCTGGTGATCCTTTTGAATGACCCATAGAGCAACAAGCACGAAGATTCTCCATACACAAGCTTTGTGCCCATTTCTCTGAAGTCCACCCCAAATTGTGCAGCATCAATATTCAGGGCTTCAGGGAAAAGGGAAACTTTAGTTTTTAATGACTTTAAATTATGATACTGAAGAAATACTGGAAACTTTAGTTTGGAGAGCCATAGCCAGATATTTCAGAAACCCAGAAGAATTCATATTCTAGTGCACTTTACAGTAAATAGTATTAAAATCTAATAACTACAAAGATGTGTTATGGAAGCATATTTTCTCTATATAATCACCATCATTTTTATCAAAGATAGCCAGCCAAATAAAGACTACTTTGTATGTAAGATAAGTCCAGTTTTACTAAACTTGGCATAATCATTTAGATACACTCATCAGGAATAATGATTGATCATCATATATCTATTAAAATATGCCTTGCTGGAACTTTTTATAAAGGAATCTAGATTGAACTTTTAATCACCTCTTGAGGTCAGAGGCCATGCCAAGTCATCAGAGTTGACTTCAGTGCCTGTAGATTTGGGAAAATTCCTCTTGCCAAGGGCCCCACAATATCCTGAGGTTCCTGCACCTGCCAGGAAGTGACATTCTTTACTCACGTGGTAAGGCTGCTGGGAACTCTGTAATAAGCAAGGTATCATGCCAACATTTCCAAAGGTGCTTTATTGACTCCGTGCTTCATAAAGTCAGCCGTAGTTCCTTAAAACTGTATGGTCATATCTGAGTCTATGCATGTCTGTCAAACATGACATTCCAGTCAAAGCTTTGGTAATATAACTGATGTTTCCAGTGGTTTCCTGTTACAAGGAGAACAGATTCTCATTAAACTTATGCAAATGATTATAATTGCCACAGAAGAACGAATATTCACTGACAGTTTCTGAGTTTCAGAGGGTTCAGGTAGGGAGAAAAGTTAAATGCTTCAATTTGTTCACAAAGGAATATTTATAATATTTTTGTATATCATGGGTATCTTAAGAGGAAGTAACCTTGATCTGGAAGAACAAACATTAGAGAAGCAACAGTGTTTCAAACAGGGGTCACAAATACTATAATCATCTTTCTCAATTCATTTAGTCCCATGTTACTAATTCTTGTCCGGTTTGAATACAGCTTTTTCCATTAGTTCTGGAAATTCTTACCCATTTCAGTTTTGTGATTTTAAAGATACCAAAAACCTACACTTGGGGGCAACTGGTTGGCTCAGTTGGTTAAGCATCCGACTCTGTTTTGGCTCAGGTCATGATCTCATGTTCATAAGATCAAGCTCCTCACTAGGCTCCACACGAGGCATGGAGACTGTTTAAGATTCTCTCTCCCTCTGCTCTTCACCCACTTGTGCTCTGCCTCTCTCTCTCTCTCTCTCAAAAACAAAATAAAACCAAAAACCTGTATTTGTCAAAAGTCATTTTAATGAGTCTTCCTGAAGATTAAATACATTTTTCTAGAGAATAACTATAAATGACAAAAGACTCAAAAATGAACATGGTTAAAGAAAGAGTTCATTACAATAGAGCTGACAAGGAAATCCAGTTATTTCTATAACACTTGACTAATCAGAATACCAAGTGAGGGCCTTATACCAAAACATATTAAAACTTTAGAAATTACATATAATTCCTGGAACAGTTATAGCATTTATCCAAACAATACAACCTAAGGCTTATTATTCCCTTGACAGTGCTTCCCAAATAACTTCACATACCAAATAAACCAGCCTAATTAATCAAAAAGACTTCATTTACAACTCAAATGTCATGAAGCTTGTCAAAAACCTCAGAAAAATTTAAAGCTCATACCTAAGTAGGATGACAGATCATTATAAAACTAGTATTTACATTTAAGCAAGGGAGCAATAAGGAATTTTACAGGAAATTATATATAAAAACATAGCTTCTTTGATACTGACAAAGTTTTGTTGTTGTTGTTTTTATTTTTATTTTATTTTTTTATTGTAGAGAGAGGATGTGAGTAGGGGAGAGGGAGAGAAAGAATCTCCATGCTGAGCATGGAGCGTGATGCAGAGCTCAATCCCACAGCACCAAGAACATGACCTGAGCCAAAATCAAAAGTTGGATGCTCAACCAAATGAGTCTCCCAGGTGCCCTATATTGAGGAAGTTTTCACTATCATAAGTAATCAAAGATGAGGAAGACAAAACATAGAAACCTTGTTTTTCTGGGAAGATAAAAAAAAAAAAAAAACTTTGTCTATAATTCCTATTAAGAACAGACCCACAAATCAAGAAAACTTTGTCTTTTTAATAAAGAGAATAGCAGAATGTCAATCTTACACCAGTGTACTTTTAAAGTCCATTCATTTGAACTTTTCTCTTGACCACACATCAAATTCTTTTGCAAAGACTGCCCTTCACAAACCTTGCACAATTTTCTTTTTCATTCAGATTTTGTCCTAAGCCTTTTCTCTCTAAATAATCTTATTTTAGGAGAAAATTACTTTCTTTTTTCCTCAGCAAAATATATTTCGATTCCTTTTATCTTTCTCATATACCTCCTCCTTTCCTGCACACTGTTTTGCTTCTCCCATCACCCCCAAGTGTCCTAACCATATTTATCAGAACTTTGATCCAGTGAAAAGCAAGCAGTGATTGACATGGAAATGTTGGGGTTCAGAGCAAATGGTCAAGAGAGAATTCTTGAGATGTTTTAGGTGTGAAAAGGTGGTTTTATTAAAACATGGGGATAGGTCCCCTGGACAGAAAGACCTGCATTGGAGTCGTGAGGAGTGACTGATTATATACTTCCACATTGGGAGGGGGTTAGGGATAGCTTAAGTCTCTAAGAAATTTTGGAAACAAGGTTTCCAGGACCTTGAGGTGGCTAGCTGTTAAGAAAATGTCATTTAATGGGGTGCCTGTGGGGCTCAGTCAATTAAGCATCCAACTCTTGGTTTCAGCTCAGGTCATGATCTCATGATTTGTGAGTTCCAGCTACATCAGGCTCTGGGCTGACAGCATGGAACCTGTTGGGATTCTCTGTCTCCCTCTCTGCCCCTCTACTGCTCCCTGCTTGCTCTCTCTCTCTCTCTCAAAATAAATAAATAAACTTTAAAAAGATTTTTAAAAAAGAAAACGTCATTCATTACTGTTTAGTAAAACCTCAGTCATTAAACCCTTCAGATGTGTATCAGTGGGTCATATGCTTGAGGGATGTTTGCCATCATCATATATCTTGGGGGGTAAAGATAAAGGAAGTTTCCAAAGGAAGTGGGTTTTTTTATTTGTTTGTTTTGGGTTTTTTTGTTTGTTTTTAGAGAGAGAGAGAGTAAGTGGAAGAGGTTACAAGAGTAACTTGTCAATGGGTTGTAGTAGTAAGGAAATTTAATTTTTTATGCCTTTGTCTCCAAAATCAGTAACCAGTTGTGAACTGTTACACACCAGAATTCTCTATATTTGAACTTTATAAATACAATTTGCAATTCCTAAAAACATGCTTTTCCATAGTACAGTCTTACAGCAAAACACAGGGCACGTTTACCAACAGACCCAAGAATCCTGAGTTTGTGTGCAATGAGATACCAAAAACACAAACCTACATCAGTAATCAAAGCTTCAGTATTTTATCTTATTTGGAGAAGACTTATATATCCAGTGAATTCAATCCAGTTTATCATCTAACTTAGTAAAAGTTGAAAGTTTTAGATTACCAAATATTTTGAAAGCTCTGAAACTTTTTATTTATTCATTCTACTTGTTTTTTAACAATAACCCATGAAACCTTTGAGACAGAAAAAGTTAACCTTCATATGAAGTCATATTTTTTGCTGAAAAATTGCAACAGAAATAACACACGCTTATTTGGCTTTCAGTAAACCTTGGTAGAATTAAAGTTTTATATTTAATGCTGCTAACTCTAAAGATGTGTATCTTAAACTAACACACTTAAATTAGTTTGAATACAGAATATGATGCACCTATGTCCACTTAAAAGTCAGTTCTTCACTGTCAACTTTTCCCTGGGGCACTTGTGGGAAAATCTGAAGTGGGTGGTTGAAGTCCAGGGAGGAGTCCCTGGACACCCCGTTGATTAAGGAGGTGCTCGAGTTTGAATCTCATAAAGGTGTGGCCCAAGAGCTTGGAGTGCTAGTCGCTCCTTGAAAGCGAGGTTAGGAGGACCAGGAGCCAGTGGCACTGGAGGCACAGAGGGTGGTATAGGAGTGGATTATGCAAGCCACACCCACAGCGGTGCAGAAACAGAATGGACAAGGGGAAGGCAAAAGAGGCGAGGCTCCACCAGCAAGGCCGGAGGCAGATAAGAGCCCAGAGGGCAGAGAAAGAAGCTTCCCAATCCTAAAGCTGGTCAGCTCAGACAGATGAACAGATACACGTTTTCTTTTCACCAGCAAAAAGTGAAAATAGGCAGTCCATGTTGGGCAGGGGAAGACAAGGAACCGCCCTGAAACAAAGGAGTTTGGGCAGCTGCTTGGGAAGATTCCCTCAAGTCCCCATCCCATGCTACACTAACCAGACAATTGGCCCCCATTATCATAACCATTAACCTGGGAAATGAATGAGGGAGAAAAATCCCCCATACAAGAGTCAGGCCACATTTGTCCAATCCTCTTAAGATATACTTCACATCTTGAAAAGAAACAAAGATGAGACAGTAATTCAGGAAGAAGAGGGAAGTATGTACAGGATCTTAGCAGAGATGGGGTATTGAAGTTTAAGAATGCATTAAAGGGCCATTTTCCCTCATTTAAGGAGTACTGAGGCCACGTGTTAATGGAGAAGAAGACAGGTTTTTTTCTTCTTTATATCTTTCAATCCACATTGGCTCCAACGGGTTAACAGAATAAAATACATGAAAACAAAATTAACCAAGGAGGTAACAGATATGCACACTGAAAACTACAAACATTGCTGGAAGAAATTACAGAAGAAACCAATACAGGCACACCTCAGAGATAGTGCAGGTTTGGTTCCAGA
This sequence comes from Panthera onca, assembly GCF_046562875.1. Taxonomy (NCBI): domain Eukaryota; kingdom Metazoa; phylum Chordata; class Mammalia; order Carnivora; family Felidae; genus Panthera; species Panthera onca. The sequence goes on from NC_138348.1 coordinate 110,767,227, forward strand.
CCGCTGCAAAAAAGTAAGTTGAATGAATTTTTTTCTTTCCCAGTGCATATAAAATTTATGATTACACTATATTGTAGTCTCTTAAGTATGCAATAGCATTATTTCTAACAAACCAATGTATATACCTTAATTTAAAAATATTGCTAAACAACGTTAATCATCACCCGAGCTTTCAGTGAGTCTTAATCTTTGTGCTGGTGGAGGGTCTTGCCTCGATGTTGATGATTGCTGACTGATGACTGATCATGGTGGTGGTTGCGGAAGGTTCAGGCAGCTGTGGCAATTTCTTAAAAGGAGCCAACAATGGTGTCTGCCTCCTTGACTGACACTTCCTTTCATGAGCTATTTCTCTGTAGCATGTGATGCTGTTTCAAAGCATTTTATACACAACAGAACTTCTTTCAAAACTGAAATGATTCCTCTCAAACTCTACTGCTGCTTTATCAACAAAGTTTATGTAATATTCTAAATCCTTTGTTGTAATGTCAACAGTCATGACAGCATCTTTAGCAGGAATAGATTCCGTCTTAAGAAACCATTAATAGAAACAACTCCTCATTCATTAAAGTTTTATCATGGGATTGCAGCACTTTTGATATAATCATGAAAACATTTGAAAACGTGACATGGAGACATGAAGTAAACAAATCCTGTTGAGAAATGACACGAATAGACTTGCTTGATGCAGAGTTACTACAGACTTTTCGTTTGTTAAAAAAAAAAAAAAAAGCACTATCTGTAATAAGGTATGCCTGTAAGTAGAAAGGCATCCCATGTTCATTGACTAGAAAACTTAAATTGTTAAAATGTCAGTACTACTCAAAATGATCTACAGATTCAGAGCAATCATATTAAACATTGACTTTTTTTGCGGATGTAGAAAAATTTATCATAAAATTCATATGGAGTTGCAAAGGACCTTGAATAGCCAAAACAATCTGAAAAAAAAAAAAAGTTGATCTTACCCTTCCTGATTTCAAAACTTAATGCAAAGCTACAGTTGTAGAAACACTGTGGTGGTGGCATGAAGACAGGTATACAGAACAATAAATGGGATTAACAGTTCACAAACCCTCACATATACAGTCAAGTGATTTTTATGAGGGTGTCAAATGGATTCAGTGGGAAAGAAAAGTCTTTTCAAAAAAATGATTGTGGGAAAACTGGACATTGAAAACAATGCAAAAAATTTTAGATCCTTGTGTTATACCATATCTAATTAACTCAGATATATCTAGAACATATAAAGAAAACTTGTACAACTCAACAGAAAAACAACTCAATGTAAAAATTGGGCAAAGAATGTGAATAGACATTTCTCCAAAGAAGATACGCTCATGGCAAAATAAGCACAGAGGATGTTCAGTATCACTAATCATTAGGGAAATACCAGAACCACGACGGGATACCACTTTACAGCCATTAATTAGGCTACCTATTATTAAAAAACAAAAAGAATGTTTACAAAATTAGTGTTGGTGAAGTTGTGGAGAAATCAGAACCCATGTGCACTAGTGGTCAGAATGAAAAATGGAGCAGCTGCTAAGGAAACCAGTATGGTAGTTTCTCAAAAATAAAGTTTAAAACTAGAACTACCATATCATCTAGCGATTCTCCTTCTGGGTATATACTCAAAAGAATTTAAAGGAAGGACCCAAACAGTTATTCGTACCCCCATGCTCATACCAGCATTACTAACAATAGCCAAAATGTGAAAGAACCCAAGTGTCTATCAGTTGATAAAGGGATAAACACGATGTGGTATATGCGTGCATTAGAATATTTTTCAGCCTTTAAAACATATGGAATTCTGGTACATGTTAGAACATACATGAGCCTTGAAAAAGTTAGGCTAACTGAAACAAGCCAGTTAGAAAAGGACACTTACTGTATTATTCTACTTACCTGAAGCATGTAGATCAGTCAAATCCATAGAGATAGAAACCAGAATAATGGTGACTAGGGACTGGTGGGAGGAGGTATGGGAGTTGCCTTTTCATGGGTATAGAGTTCCAGTTTGGGGTGATGAAAACGTCCCAGAAATGGATAGTATTGATAGTTGTGCCATGATGTGTATCTACTTAATGCCACTGAACTGTACACTTAACAGTAGTAATTTTTTAAATGTTTCTTTTTGAGAGAGAGAGACAGCATGAGCAGGGAAGTGGCAGAGAGAGAGAGACAGAGGATCTGGAGGAGGCTCTGTGCTGACAGCAGAGAGCCCAATGTGGGGCTCAAACTCATGAACCGTGAGATCACGACCTGAGCTGAAGTCCAGCGCTTAACCGAATGAGCCACCTGTGTGCTCCGAAAAATAGTAAATTTTATGCTACATGTATTTTACCACAATAAAAAATAAATGTCATAGTATGGGAGTAGGGAGGCATATAGGAAATTTCATTACTTTTCTCCTAATTTTGCTGTGAACCTGAGTGTGATCCTTAAAAATGTTATGACATTCCGTTTCCTTGTGGTTGTCTACTTGTAAAGTACAACGGTTGAGATAAATTTTACAACATTTTGGCCAGGGCCAGCAACAAAGAAAAGGCAGTAATCTGTCATATTCCCATCATCCCACTCTGAGGTGTATTCTGTGGCCATATTGCATTCGCTGTACCATTGCAAAGTGGCTGTACCATTTGCATTCCCACAAGCAATGAATTAGTTTCTGTTGCTCTATGTTCTCATAAGCATTTGGCATTGTCAATATTCCAGATTTTGACTGATCTATTGGGTATGCAGTGGCATTACCTTGTTGTTTTAATTGGAATTTTCCTAATGGCATATGGTAGAAAACTAGAAGAGAACTATTTGCATTGATTTGGATCTCTGGGGGGAAATGGTGACAACCATTGCCTTATTTGTGAGATAAACTGGTTTATACCTGTTGTCCCAGTGTATTATTTACAACACCTTTTCATTCTCAAAGTGTCGTCATTTGGACAACAAATTAAGAGGTTATGTGTGTTTTTAGAATCATTTTGTTAGACACCTGAAACATTAGAAAAATATGTCTTTCCAATGATGAGTTTTAGTCTATGCAGCAAGAATATCCAATGGGGTAAAGGGAGAATGTGTTATTCATACATATATTGTTTGAAAAAAAAAACGCAATGCATTTCCAAAGCTATAGCCTTTCCTTTGTGTTATAAGCCTTTTTTCTTTTCTCTATATTTAAAAGGTTTTCTGTAATTTAATAGTCACACTGAAATAAATCAGTTTGAGTGCTCAACCCAAACTGCCAAAAAACAAGCTGACTTCTTAAAAAGTAAAAAATAATAATAATTTAAAAATGTAGAAAAAGGCTGAGTATACCACGACCCCCAAACCTAAGGATTAAATATTCAACATCTGCAATGCCATCTGCTTTTAAATGTCGATGCCACTTTCAGAACTTTTCCCAATGATCAGTGAAACTTGAAATCATGCAGGAGAAGTGCAGTAATACTAAAAGGGAGTTGGGGGGGGGGGGGTGGGGAGATGAGAGTCAAAGCATAGAGGTAGAAGAACCCGGGCTAAGTTTCTCCCAACTTGAATTTGGAAGTAAAATTCCTAAGTAAAACACAGGGAACCTCAAAGTGTTGTTCCCACGCAGTCACATCCTCCATTTCTCCTACCCACTCTCGGGAAAGAAAAAGCTAAAGCTTTTAGATCAGATTGAAATCACTGAGGAAAAGGTATTAATACGCGCCTAATGCTCAGGCCCTCAGGATAAACTCCCATTGACGTCAGCAGGAGGTTTCTTTGCAGAACAGTTGTGAATCCATCTCAATATGTCTCCACTGTGTTATTTAGAGCACTGCCATTTTAGGAAGGGAGCTTCAAAGACCTCACCTATCAGTGCTGGGAAATTGGCACTCTGAGTCCCAAAAGCCCAGATGCAATAACCTGCTCCTGGCTGTTTCTGCAAGATGCTGCTTGAATTTTGTATTTGCAAGGGAGAAATTGGATGAGAGTTTGCCTGATTCTGGAAAATTAGCTTTCATGGCCATTGTCCATTTAAAAGTGTGAGGACTGGCCATTAGAAATGATGTTGCTAATTTGGAGGAGCCACGAGTTCACTGACAGACATTCAAGCCATGTCTGAACACACACAGACTGGTTAAGGGAGGAGAAACTGGTTATCTTCAGCCACAGACCTTTCTAAAAATTAATGTATCAGCATAGCATCACTGGTTGCAAGGGATAAAGCCCATTTAAGCCAGTTTAAGTTAAGGTAAACTTAGTTTTAGGATAAGGAAAGAAATGAAATAATCCAAGCCACCTGGGGACAGACACTAGAACAGAAAATTCTTTTACACATTCATTCTTTATGTTTTTAGGGCATGAAATTCTCCTTTATCTCTGCTTCCTTCTTTTCTCTCGTTGAGTTTCATATGATTTTACATTCCTCTACTTGCCCTGACACTTCGATTCAATTGTCCACTATCATCTGAATAACATCCCCTGTATCTCCAAGTGCAGCTTCTCAGAAGAAAGAATCTAATTAGTCCCTCTCCATCTACATGCTGGTTCTTCTTGTGTTTGCATTCAACCTAAGCCACATCAGCTGGTGGTGAGGAGTCACTTCCTTCAAAAGGGGCTGTGAATGGGATACATTCTAGAAAGGGTAGTGTGGACTGGGTGAGTGCTCCCATAATGTCTGGATCACAAGTTTATACAAATTAATTAAAATTATTGTGTTCGGTATGGACCTGTGTAGAGATGCCCAAAGTGCTAGCTCTTCTTGCCTTCTCTTCCAGATCAGTATAAAAATTCAGAGAATAGATAACCAGCTTTCAGATGACGATGTTGAGGCCACAGTTTGAGATTTCAGTCTCCTGCAATGGAAATGTATCTTTTAATGTTCATTTATTTTTGAGAGACGGGGGGGAGGGGAGGGGGAGAGAGAGAGAGGGAGACAGAGGATCTGAAGCAGGCTCCCAGGAGGCTGACAGCAGAGAACCCACTGCGGGACTTAAACCCACCAACTGCGAGATCGTGATGTGAGCTGAAGTTGGATGCTTAACCGACTGAGCCACCCAGTTGCCCCAGGTTGATACATTTCTAATATGCTTCTGTTTAACACTCTTTCCCCCCAAATGTGAAGTGAGGAGTTGCTTATATATTACATAAATAATGAGAAGAACGCATTTGGGTTTTGCTAGAAAATGTCAAGATTTCCCAAACATCATGCATTTGGGTTCTACTGAGCTTCGCAATGTATTTTAAGAGACAGTTGGGTAATTGAAATTTTAATCAATATTTGGATGCTCTGTTTTTCTATAGCTTTAATTTCATCTTCTAATTAATTTTTTCTCTAAGGTTAGAATATTCAGTTTATTTTCCTTGAAAGAAAAGTATGTTATTATTTTTGATCGATTCAAATTAGTTTTTACAAAAATTATATATTCTGATATGTGCTGCTAGAGATTTACACAGGGCATGTGATCCACTTCTGGGAAGAACAAACTGCTTTTCCTAATGTATTCAAGGAAGATGAAGAAAAGTCAACAACGCAGTGAAAAAAATTAAATTTCCCTGTTTCCTTTTGACCTATTATCTTGGCCTTAATATTTCATTTGTGGAAAGTTTGATGTGCTTTTTATCTTAATCGCCTTGACATCTTATATTATCGTAATGTGTAAAAATTTCCATTGAACATTTTAGGGCTTTCAAGGTGTAGTTATTACCATGTAGGAGTGTCATGAAACTTAGTTTTGCAATTTACTTATTTTTAACCAACTTGACTTATTCCTCAAAAGTCAAAAGTCAAAAGTCTCTGATGATCTGAGAAGGGGTAGGGAAGGTAAGCAAGATCTTTCAGTTGCTTAATCTCCAGCCAGGAGATGTTATCTGCAGCCAATCTCTGCTAACTCCATTCTGGGCATGGAAATACTCTTGCCTCATATTAGAAACTGCATGCTGAGTGTCTCCTGGCTGTGTAGTTATACACGTCACTTGGTGAATATGTGTGGCAGTGAACATCGAAGGAAATGTCAACTATTAACGATGGGCTTTTTTTTTTTTTAAGTGGGCAACTGAATGATGGATTTAACTTTATTCATTCATTTATTTATTGGACCATTCACTCAATGAAGTAGCAAGTGATTAACAAGTGTTTATCGAACACCTACTATGTACTAGGCACTCTGCTAGATATGGGGATAAATAAATAATAATCCAGTACCTGCTTAAGCTCAGTGGAGAAGACTGTCACACAGATCACTTTCATGTGAAGGCCATGGAACTGTGAGAGGGAAAGAAGGAAGGCATAACTGAGTTTGGGGATCAAAGAATGCCTTTATGTGGGGACAACATTTAGGTAAAGAAATGATGGAGTATATAAACCACAATTTCTTTATCCATTCATCAGTTGATGGACATTTAGGCTTTTTCCACAATTTGGCTATTGTTGAGAGTGCTGCTATAAACATTGGGGTACAAGTGCCCCTATGCATCAGTATTCCTGTATCCCTTGGGTAAATTCCTAGCAGTGCTACTGCTGGGTCATAGGGTAGGTCTATTTTTAATTTTTTGAGGAACCTCCACACTGTTTTCCAGAGCAGCTATACCAGTTTGCATTCCCACCAACAGCACAAGAGGGTTCCCATTTCTCCACATCGTTGCCAGCATCTATAGTCTCCTGATTTGTTGATTTTAGCCACTCTGACTGGCGTGAGGTGGTATCTGAGTGTGGTTTTGATTTGTATTTCCCTGATGAGGAGCGACGTTGAGCATCTTTTCATGTGCCTGTTGGCCATCTGGATGTCTTCTTTAGAGAAGTGTCTATTCATGTTTTCTGCCCATTTCTTCACTGGATTATTTGTTTTTCAGGTATGGAGTTTGGTGAGCTCTCTACAGATTTTGGGTACTAGCCCTTTGTCCGATATGTCATTTGCAAATATTTTTTTCCAGTTAGGTTGATTGTTTCCTTTGCTGTGCAGAAGCTTTTTATCTTCATGAGGTCCCAATAGTTCATTTTTACTTTTAATTCCCTTGCCTTTGGAGATGTGTCAAGTAAGAAATTGCTGCAGCTGAGGTCAAAGACGTTTCTTCCTGCTTTCTCCTCCAGGGTTTGGATGGTTTCTTGTCTCACATTCAGGTCCTTTATCCATTTTGAGTTTATTTTTGTGACTGGTGTAAGAAAGTGGTCTAGTTTCATCCTTCTGCATGTTGCTGTCCAGTTCTCCCAGCACCATTTGTTAAAGAGACTGTCTTTTTTCCATTGGATATTCTTTCCTGCTTTGTCAAAGATGAGTTGGCCATACTTTTGTGGGTCTAATTCTGGGGTTTCTATTCTATTCCTTTGGTCTATGTGTCTGTTTTTGTGCCAATATCATGCTGTCTTGGTGACTAAAGCTTTGTAATAGAGGCTAAAGTCTGGGATTGTGATGGCTCGTGCTTTGGTCTTCTTCAAAATTACTGTGGCTATTTGGGGCCTTTTGTGGTTCCATACAAATTTTAGGATTGCTTGTTCTAGCTTCGAGAAGCATGCTGGTGCAATTTTGATTGGGATTGCATTGAATGTGTAGATAGCTTTGGGTAGTATTGACATTTTATTATTTTTTTAACGTTTATTTATTTTTGAGACAGAGAGAGAGCATGAACAGGGGAGGGTCAAAGAAAGAGGGAGACACAGAATCTGAAACAGGCTCCAGGTTCTGAGCTGTCAGCACATAGCCCGACCCAGGGCTTGAACTCACGGACTGCGAGATCATCACCTGAGCTGAAGTCGGACATTTAATGACTGAGCCACCTAGGCGCCCCAGTATTGACATTTTAACAATATTTGTTCTTCCAATCCATGAGCATGGAATATTTTTCCATTTCTTTCTATCTTCTTCAATTTCCTTCATAAGCTTTCTATAGTTTTCAGCATACAGATCTTTTACATATTTGGTCAGGTTTATTCCTAGGTATTTTATGCTTCTTGGTACAATTGTTGATGGGATAAGTTTCTTCATTTGTCTTTCTGTTGCTTCATTATTAGTGTATAAGAATGCAACTGATTTCTGTACATTGATAGTGTAACCTGCGACTTTGCTGAATTCATATATCAGTTCTAGCAGACTTTTGGTGGGGTCTATCGGATTTTCCATGGATAATATCATGTCATCTGCAAAAAGTGAAAGCTTAACTTCATCTTTGCCAATTTTGATGCCTTTGATTTCCTTTTGTTGTCTGACTGCTGATGCTAGCACTTCCAACACTATGTTAAACAACAGCAGTGAGAGTGGACATCCCTGTCGTGTTCCTGATCCCAGGGAGAAAGCTCTCAGTTTTTCCCCATTGAGGATGATATTAGCTGTGGGCTTTTCATAAATGGCTTTTATGATGTTTAAGTATGTTCCTTCTATCCCCACTTTCTTGAGGGTTTTTATTAAGAAAGGATGCTGAGTTTTGTCAAATGCTTTTTCTGCATCGATTGACAGGATCATATGGTTCTTTTCTTTTATTAATGTGATGTATCACATTGATTGATTTGCAAATGTTGAACCAGCCCTGCATCCCAGGAATGAATCCCACTTGATCATGGTGAATAATTATTTTTATATGCTATTGAATTCGATTTGCTAGTACCTTTTTGAGAATTTTTGCATCCATATTCATCAGGGATTTTGGCCTGTAGTTCTCTTGATTTGCTGGGTCTCTGGTTTAGGAATCAAAGTGATGCTGGCTTCAAAGAATGAGTCTGGAAGTTTTCCTTCCCTTTCAATTTTTTGGAATAGCTTGAGAAGGATAGGTATCATCTCTGCTTTAAATGTCTGGTAGAATGCCCCTGGGAAGCCATCTGGTCCTGGACTCTTATTTGTTGGGAGATTTTTGATAACTGATTCAATTTATTCACTCGTTATGGGTGTATTCAAATTTTTTCTTTCTTCCTGTTTGAGTTTTGGAAGTGTGTGGGTGTTTAGGAATTTGTCCATTTCTTCCAGGTTGTCCAGTTTGTTGGCATGTAATTTTTCATAGTATTCCCTGATAATTGCTTGTATTTCTGAGAGACTGGTTGTAATAATTCCATTTTCATTCATGATTTTATCTATTTGGGTCACCTCCCTTTTCTTTTTGAGAAGCCTGGCTAGAGGTTTATCAATTTTGTTTGTTTTTTCAAAAAAACAACCCTTGGTTTCATCGATCTTCTCTACAGTTTTTTTAGATTGTATATTGTGTATTTCTGCTCTGATCTTTATTATTTCTCTTCTTCTGCTGGGTTTGGGGTGTGTTTGCTCTTCTGCTTCTGTTGCCATTAGGTGTGCTGTTAGATTTTGTATTTGGGATTTTTCTTGTTTCTTGAGATAGGCCTGGATTGCAATGTATTTTCCTCTCAGGACTGCCTTCGCTGCATCCCAAAGCATTTGGATTGTTATATTTTCATTTTCATTTGTTTTCATGTATTCTTTTAATTTCTACTCTAGTTGCCTTGTTGACCCATTCTTTATTTAGTAGGGTGTTCTTTAACCTCCATGCTTTTGGAGGTTTTTCAGACTTTTTCCTGTGGTTGATTTCAAGCTTCATAGCATTATGGTCTGAAAGTATGCATGGTATAATTTCAATTCTTGTAAACTTATGAAGGGCTGTTTTGTGACCCAGCATATGATCAATCTTGGAGAATGTTCCATGTGCACTCTAGAAGAAAGTATGTTCTGTTGCTTTGGGATGCAGAGTTCTAAATATATCTGTCAAGCCCATCTGGTCCAATGTATCATTCAGGCCCCTTGTTTCTTTATTGATCCTGTGTCTAGATGACCTATCCATTGTTGTAAGTGGAGTATTAAAGTCCCCTGGAATCACCACATTCTTATCAATAAGGTTGCTTATGTTTGTGATTGTTTTATATATTTGGGGGCTCCTGTATTCGGCACATAGACATTTATAATTGTTAGCTCTTCTGATGGATAGACCCTGTAATTATTATATAATGCCCTTCTTCATCTCTTGTTACAGCCTTTAATTTAAAGTCTAGTTTGTCTGATATGAGTATGGCTACTCCAGCTTTCTTTTGAGTTCCAGTAGCACGATAGATAGTTCTCCATCCCCTCACTTTCAATCTGAAGGTGTCCTCAGGTCTAAAATGAGTCTCTTGTATACAGAAAATAGATGGGTCTTGATTTTTTATCCATTCTGATACCCTATGTCTTTTGGTTGGAGCATTTAGTCCATTCACATTCAGTGTTATTATAGAAAGATAAGGGTTTAGAGTCATTGTGATGTCTGTAGGTTAGGTTTCATGTTTGTAGTGATGTCTCTGGTACTTTGTGGTCCTTGCAACATTTCACTCACAGAATGCCCCTTAGGATCTCCTGTAGGGTTGGTTTAGTGGTGATGAATTCCTTCAGTTTTTGTTTGTTGAGGCAGACCTTTATCTCTCCTTCTATTCTGAATGACAGACTTGCTGGCTAAAGAATTCTCAGCTGCATATTTTTTCTGTTCATGACATTGAAGATTTCCTGCCATTCCTTTCTGGCCTGCTGAGTTTCAGTAGATAGATCTGTCACTAGTCTTATCGGTCTCCCTTTATATGTTAGAGCATGTTTATCCCTAGCTGCTTTCAGAATTTTCTCTTTATCCTTGTATTTTGCCAGTTTCACTATGATATGTTGCACAGGAGGTCAATTCAACTTATGTCTGAAGTGAGTTCTCTGTGACTCTTGGATTTCAATGCCTTTTTCCTTCCCCAGATCGGGAAAGTTCTCAGCTATGATTTGTTCAAGTACACCTTCAGCCCCTTTCTCTCTCTCTTCCTTTTCTGGAATTCTTATTATACAGATATTGTTGCGCTTCACTGCATCACTGAGTTCTCTAATTCTCCCCTCATACTCCTGGAATTTTTTATCTCTCTTTTTCTCAGCTTCCTCTTTTTCCATAGTTTTATCTTCTAATTCACGTATTCCCCCCTCTGCCTCTTCAATCTGAACCACGGTCCCCTCCATTTTATTGCATCTCATTTATAGCATTTTTTAGCTCCTCCTGTTTCTTAGTCCCTTGTTCTCTGTAGTCATAGATTCTCTGCTGTCCTCTATACTTTTTTCAAGCCCAGCGATTAATTTTATGACTATTATTCTAAATTCATGGTCCGTTAAATTGCTTAAATCATTTTGATGAATTCGTTAGCTGTTGCTACTTCCTGGAGTTTCTTTTGAGGAGAATTCTTTTGTTTCGTCATTTTGGATAGTCCCTGGAGTGGTGGGGAACTGCAGGGCACTTCCCCTGTGCTGTCTGGAGTAACTTATGTTGGTGGGTGGGGCCACAGTCAGACCCGATGTCTGCCCCCAGCCCACCACTGGGGCCACAGTCAGACTGGTGTGTACCCTATCTTCCCCTCTCCCAGGGGCAGGACTCACTGTTGAGTGGTGTGGCCCCTGTCTGGACTACTTGCACACTGCCAGGCCTGAGGTGCTGCTTTGATTGAATCTGGCGTATTAGCCGTGGTGGATCCGCAAGGTGCACAGGGGTGGGAGAGGCAGGCTTAGATCACTTTTCCATAGGTGGTCCCCTGCGGGAGGGGACCTGCAGCACCAGAAGGGAGGCCGACCTGTCAGAGGGATGGATCCACAGCAGCACAGTGTTGGGTGTTTGTGAGGTGCAAGCAAGTTCAGTGAGGGGAACTGGTTCCCTTTGGGATTTCAGCTGGGGGATGGGCGAGGGAGATGGCGCTGGCCAGCGCCTTTGTTCCCCACAGAGCTGAGCTCCGTCTTCCAGGGCTCAACAACTGTCCCCCCTAGCTCCTCTTGCCCTCCCCACTCTCCGAGAGCAGAGCTGTTGACTCTTAAAATTCCAGGTGTTAAGTCCTGCTGGCTCTCAGAACTCACTCTGTCCGGCCCCTCTGCTTTTGCAAGTCAGACTCAGGGGCTCTGCCTTGCTGGGCAGGCTGGCTGCCCCTCCACTGCCCCGGCTCCCTCCCACCAGTCTGTGTAGCCCACACTGCCTCTCCGTCCTTTCTACCTTCTTCCGTGGACCTCTTTTCTATGCTTGGCTCTGGAGAGCCCATTCTGCTAGTCTTCTGGCAGTTTTCTGCATTATTTAGGCTGATGTGGGTGGAATCTAAGCAATCAGCAGGATGAGGTGAGCCCAGCATCCTCCTACGCCACCATGTTCTCCCCTCTTCAGTCTAATATCTTATTTCCTAATAGAATTATTAATATTAGTTCTTGTGCTAAATTTGGAAATTTGGTAATGTAAATTTGGAGATGTAAATGCTGAATATGCCCAATTAATGTGAAGTAGAGTCCTATCCAAACAAACTTGTTTAACTTAAAATATTTGACACTGTTTCAGTCTTTAAATTTAAATATATTGAAATAAAATAAAATGAAAATGCAATCCTTTAGGTGCACTAAGCACATTCCAAGTGCCTCAGAGTTACATGTGACTGATGGCTAGGACAATGGACAGCAGAGGCAAACATATTCCTCATTCACTGCCACCCACCATATCTGATAGTTTTCCCAATCTCTGAACCATGAAGCACTCTAAGAGGTAGACTTACTCAAGATTAAACCATACTTAATGCCACCATGTTGGATTCAGTGCCCTATTTTGGGGCTCCCATAGTATTCAGTGCTTAGACCTTTTAAAGTATTTACCTCATTATGCTATAATAGTGGATTTAATTTTTACTCTTCTTGACTTATTCCAAATTCCATCTGGGCACAAACTTATGTCTTTATTTCCCAGTGGTTCCTCCAAACCTAGAATAGCACCTAGCGCACTGCATTAGGTACTCAATAACTATGTGTTGAAAGAGTAAGGAACAAATTAATGCGAAAATACTGTTGCACTGGTGCAGTAACACTTGGCCAAAACAGTTTCTTCTTGCGTGTATGGTACTCAGCCTGTTAGCACTCAGTTGAGGATGGTCTTACCTATATTCAATATTGAGACTGGCAGCTAGTTGAATTTTCACTTCCCGTTGAATTTTACCAATGCTAGGGAAACTCTATTTCGAGCAGGTGCATCCAGCTCATAGAATCAGTTTGTTGTCCAGATAAAGAAACATTCTGATTGAAAGCATGGATCAACCTCAGAGGTGTTCTTTCCTGTCATTTGAGAACAGGAGCTGTGTCTCTACCAAATCCCGTTGGGATTCAGGCTCAGTAGTGGAAGCAGAGGAAAGAGGTAGCGTAGTCCCTGTAAAGTGAAGATCTAAGAAGAGCACAGTGCAGAAGGCCTGGGGATCAAGCCAATATTCATCAAAGAGCAAGCTGAGAGAGGGCTGGGGCTGAAGAGGAGGGAAACACTCCTCCGAATCACAAAATAAGTACGCCACTGAAGAAGGAGGAGGAGAAGGAGAAGGAGAAAGGGAGAGGAGGGAAGGAAAGAAAGGAAGGAGGAAAATACAAAGCCTTCAGAAGACAGTTTTCACAGATGAGTAGTCCAAGCCAAAAGCATGAATTTTAAAGGGATGTTGAGGATCATGTGCTGGAAGTGTCTGGAACAGAGGTAGATTTCTTATTCCTCCAGGGGATCACAGAGACCCCTCCTGAAATACATGGTTACACCCAAAGCCATATTAGACCTCAAGACCAAAGAACCTGAGGGACAAAAATTGATTGGGAGTGTGACTGAAATGAACAGAAGTAATAGGCCATGCATAAAAAACAGCATTAAACCTGTGCTTTAAAATCCATTTTTATAGACTTGAACAACACAATTCATACCAAAGAGGTATCTGTGTACGGCTCACAATAATGCTTCTCCTGTGGTTGAATTTATGTCTTATCCAACCAGGGAGATAGAGGACAAGGCCTTGGAGGGAGAGGGAGGATGCTCAGGGTGACCATATTTATTGAGAGTGCAAGGGGTGGCCAACTGAACGAAACACCAGATAACAGACAAAACTGGGAATTGTCTCAGGCGACCAGGACATACAATTACCGTGGATGTGTTACCACTTGCAGTCTGAATTGTGTCTCCCCAAAATGCACATATTGAAGCCTTAACCTCCAAAGTAACTGCATTTGAACGTAGGATCTTTAAGGAGGCAGTTAAAGGTGTAATGAGGTCATAAAGGTAGGGCCCTGAGGCCTCACCAGAAGGCAACTCTGTGAACAACTGGGTGTTGGACTTCTGGCCTCCAGAACTGTGACAACATGCATTTCTATTATTTAAAGCCACCCCCTTTGTTCTGTGGCCTTCAGTCATGGCAACCTGAGATGACTAATTCCACCACCAAGTCAAATCTTCATTTCCTTGACCAGAGTCACAAACCAGGTAGAAGAGATGATAAGGCCAGTGTTGCTGGCGACTGCCTGGCATGTCCGCATTTTAGGGGGACAGCACTGAAGTGCTTCTGGCTCTGGAGATGAGTTTCTGAATCAAGTGTTCTGTTTTTGTCCAGCTGGTCTTCTTCTTTGAAAAAAAAAAAAGAAAAAAGAAAGGAAACAAAAGTAAAGAAAAGAAAAAAGCCAGGCTTAATCAGATATTCCAAGGATGAAGTCAGGGTTATTCAGTCCAAAATGTGTTCCAGAAAAAGTCAGGAATCGGAAGGCCGAGTCTAGAAGGAGCCAGGGGTAGAGCTGTGACTTTGTTCAAGCAGAAGGCCACCTATTTGGAAGTGGAAAAGGCATGTGTTTCTGTTTGGATAATGGCATTTGTAATGCCCCTCACACGTGTCATGTGTGCTGGGGGTACTAAGCACCCTATTAAGTGGAAGGCACACAAAATGAGTGAGATCTCTTCCCTCTGGTTAAGCAGGATATATGTTTATGACAGAATCTCATAGAGTTATTTAAAACGATGTCTTGATATGGGCAGATGTCCCTGATGGTGTTAAATGTATTTAAAAAGTAAGCCTCAAGACCAGTTTGTACCCTGTCTTAAGTATGGAAGCATCTATCAAAATCTCAATATTATAAATATAAATGCATATGCCTGGAAGATTTCGGGTAGCATACACATGAATCTAGTAACTGATTACATCTGGAGAGTAGACTTAGGGCTACAAGTAAGGGGGAAGGAGAGAGTTAATTTCAGTAACGACAGATTATAGTTGGTCCAGAAGAAGTTAATGAATTTGCAGTCTAGTTACAGAAGAGATGAGTAAAAACAAGTGCAGTAAAGCACTCTAAGTGCTAAAACAGAAATATGCATAGGGTTAAGCAAGGCTATGAAGAGGGGAGTGTTCACTTTTATATGGAATGGTCAGAAATGACTTTTCCAGGGGAAGGGATGCATGAGCTAAGTTTTGAAAAAGGGGAAATTAAAAAAGGGAGCGAGGAATCTGCATCATGTGGAGAGAGAACCCGAGCTAGGAAACATCATTGAACATTTAAGAATCTACATGTGGTGCTCTAAGTCCACTCCAGCCAGTTGGATATATGGGGGGCAGTGCAGGGAGATATGGCTGTGGATAAGATTGATGAGGGAGGTAATAATCGGCACTAAGAGTTAATAAACAATGTTGAGAGGTAAATATTGTCCTAAGAGCTTTGTCTTCATGGAGGGCAGTGAGGAAGTTGAGACAAACTTTGGGTAAAGGTTGAGTGGACAACAACACCAAATAGTACATCAAGGATCAGTCCTAACAGGCCTGGGCAGAGTTCTCTGCTTCAACAATTATGAGGTCACTGGTTACCTCTCTTACAGTGTTTCACGAGTTGAAGAGTGACACTCATTCTGGCCAATGGTAGTAAATGACATGGCTGCCAAGCATTTGATTACCTGGGGAGCTCAAGTCTCCTGTAGCTTGAGACACAAGCTCACACAAGGTGAGATGGCCTTTGCCTCACATGTAGACTGGAAATTGCTTAGTGTCCATTATCAGCCAGTGAAGAAAATTGTCTAGAGGAAGTGATAGGGAAGGACACTGACCTTCATCTGGAACCTCCAAAAGCCCATGGTGGCTGGGTCTTCCACAGCTTCATGATGTTTAATCAGATAGGCCTGGAGAACCTGGGGCAGAGGAACCAGATGGCTGAGGGAGGCCAGAAGCAGCAGCCTGGGTCAAACAGCCACTGAATGAAATAGTTCTCTTTTGAGAGTTTTATAGATAGCTTAGAACTTCTTTCCTGTGAGATTTCTGGGGATGGATGTCGAAACATATTCCCATCTGGTTCTACCCAGATCTATTGTTCCCCATAAATAACTACTTGTGCCTTAATTAACATGTCCCACTGAATGCACTTCTGCTTTAAGGTTAGAAACTGGGCTTTCATTGTTCCATACCCTTACTTAATGTACACAAAAATTCCTTGCTAAAGAGACACTGTGATGATACGAAAATATGTCAGCAGAATAAAAGTTGTCAGAAAATACCAAACAATAAACCAAGAAAAGTAGTGTTAGGCATCAGGCCCACTTGGACTCAAATGTTGGCTTTTCCACTTGGCTAGATTATAGGACTTCAAGCCTCCACTGCTCTGCCACAAATTGGGAAGAATGTGTGACCTACCTCATGAATTTTATTTGGACGTCCAGCTGAGATAGGGCATTGAAAGGCCTTAGCATACCATCATGCAGAAAATAAGAACCTGTAAAAGAGCTGTGTCTCATTATTATTTTAAGAATCCATCACTTCATAATTTTATCTGACAAGTTTTGCTTGCAAATGGACTCAATGTAATTTATTTTCAAGTGTGTCGTTAAAGGCCATCTCAGGTTTTAATACATATTACTCATGGTAAGCCATCTGAAATCCTCTGGGCTCTTGAGACCTGCTGTTTTTTAAAAATCTGAAAATAAAGCACTGACCGTGTATAGGAATCTATTTTTTGTGACCCTGTCCTTAAAGTGTAGTGAATTAATGTATTAACTGTCTCACACCTTAAATGTATGTGAAATATCCTGTTGTAATGATTTGAGTAGTGCGTTATAGTAGAAAATGTGATTTTCGTTTTGAGGGTAGATAAGTCCAGATCTGATACCCAGAAGCATTACTGACTACTTCTATGGCCTCACCCAAGGTATTTTAAATTCAAGCTGAGAAACATTGAGTCATCACTATATGCCAGTGCATGTCCAATTTGATTCCTACGATACATGCTTGAAATAGGTACTATTAATCCCATTTCATGAATGAAGACTATGAGAGAGGCATTACATCAATTGCTAAACATCACAAGTAGGGAGTAGAGCTAGGATTTGAACCCAGGTCTGTGAATACTCTTTACCATTTGTACTATGCACTGTCAGTAAAGTAAGGTTAAAGAAACTCACTTTGCACAGTTATTATGAACATTGGTGTTAAATAACAAAAATTCAACCAAGTAAATCCAAAGATCTAACTGGCTTTATCGAACGGTTCATGAATCAGGCAGCATCCCACCCAGCAAAGAATAAGGAGCAACTTACAGCTTCCAGGAAAGAAAAGTTTTTTAAGGTCAGAGAGGGAAAGGAGACTAGGAAAGTATTAACACAGAAAGCACTGTTTGAGGCAAGGTTGCCCTCCTAAGGGGAACCCAAAGGGTCTTTCATGGGATTTCCTCCCAGTGCTGAGCAGGAAGTTCTAGGCTGGCTGGTTAAAGGTCACGTTCCCAGGGGGTTGAAACCACAGGGAAGTTGGGTGCTAAGTCTTGGTTTGCTGATGTGGGGCTCTAACATGAGTGATTCCATTTTGGCGCTGAGTTTTGGTTTTTTTTTTAAGTTTATTTATTTTGAGAGAGAGAGAGAGAGAGTGAGTGAGCAAGCACAAGAGAGGGATAGAGAAAAGGGAAGGGAGAATCTGAGCCACCCAGGAGCCCTAATCTGTAGTTTTCTTTTTTACACTAGTGGTAATGCATTTCACAGAGTAAACTGTAAATGTTAACAATTTTTAAATTCTCATTTCGGAGAATCACAGTAATCTGAAATGGACCAAAAAAACAAAACAAACAACAACAACAAAAACTAGTATGTTGGAACTCATAAAATACTCCTAGGTTTCCAAATATACCTGACAATAAATTGCATAATGTGCTCAGACTCAGTCCTGAGAATGTCCTATATACTTAAAGCATCAAACTTTTAATGAAGAAAAATAGGTCAGTGCTTTCTTCGGTATTGACAGAGAGTGAGCAGAGTCCATGTTTAAATTTCTGTCTGATGACACATTTTACCCACTGCTCATTTTGTGTGAAATGAGGAAAAAGGAACAGTTCTCTTGGAATTTTTAATCAGCTGCACAAGGAGTTTCTGTGCATCCTCATGCCTTTCTTATTCAAGAAACGAAAAGTATGTTCACCCTGTTTTCTTCTCTACTTTCCCTCCCCTCATACTGGACATTTTATTCTTCAGGTTTTCCACCCTGTCCTTACCATTTCTACTTCGGATAAAACTTAATGAGTACTTTACATGAGAGTGAAAAACTAACACCATTTGCAAATATGTCAGATTATGCCAAATAAGATGGCAGTTTGCCATACGTTTTATTCTTTAATATTTATTATTTTTTTCAAGTTTATTTATTTATTTTGAGAGAGAGAAAGAGCACAGGTGGGGAAGGGGTAGAGAAGAAGGAGAGAGAGAATCCTGAGCAGGCTCCATGCCTTCAGCACAGAGCCCTAAGTGGGGCTCAGACTCATGAACCCTGAGATCATGACCTGAGCCTAAATTAAGAGTCCATCAATCAACCCACTGAACCACCAGGCACCCCTGCCACACATATTTTAAATGGCACTTAACTATTAGCATTGCTGTGTTTGTTCACCTTCAGAAATAGGAAAATAGCTATAACGATAGATTTTACTTTACGCCAAAACAATTCAAAGAACTGAAAATTAGTGATCTTTCCCCCATCCCTGTCAAGTCCTCAGGTTCAATCAATACTAGATAATCCAGACTAACAGAGAGAAGATGTGGTGTTGGACAGTGACAGGTGTTTCTCCCAATCTCTCTGGGGTGGGCTTCCCCTGCCCATACATTCAAAATCCTGTCCGTGTAACCACACCCCACCACGGCCTGGGTCTCCCACAGATTTCCCAAACAGCCAAAGAAAAAGACAAGTGTTCAGTATTTCCCAAGGAGCAAAAATAAGCCCAGTCTCAGTTCATGTATAATTTTGGATTTAGTGTGCCCAGCAATCAGAGATTGCCCCTTAACACGCCCCCAGTAGGTGAATATGCAGTTAGGACATCTGATTAGGGTTAAGCCAGAGGACGTGCTCACCATCCAAAAGTGTAGATATGTTGGAATTTTCAAAGTGTGCTTTATCTTGTACTCCCCACCTCTGCCAGAAATCAACACCCCAGCTTATTTGCAACCTATAATTAATAACTGAAATAGCCAAAGTAAGCTCTTTTTTTTATTTTTATTTTTTTTGAAATTTGCACATACAGGTTTTATTTTGATACAGATAGTTTTGTAAATATAAAAGGAGAATCTCAGGTAAGCACACAATTAATAGCCTCATTTTTTCTTTTTTTTTTTCAATATATGAAGTTTATTGTCAAATTGGTTTCCATACAACACCCAGTGCTTTATAGTAAGCTCTTTTTTAATTCAGATTTAGATTCTGTTTTTATATATGTCTACGTATTTTGGAAAATCAGCTAAAATGTTAAGTATTTGTCTAACATATTCTAAGTTAGCATTTTCTCCCCTTCTTCCCTCCCTTCCTTCAGTTTTTCCTCCCTTCTTCTCTTTTACTGCTTTCCCCATTCTCTTTCCTTCTATTTCTTCCTTTTTACCCTTTCTGCCTTCCTGTCTTCCTATCAGCATTTTATTATATAGTGTGGTATTTTATACTAAAAGATTATACTAGTTATTTTACACTAAATGATCAGGCAAGATCTTATCAAAGGACTCTTAATGCAGCTGACCAACTGGCCATTTAGCCTACTCAGGAAAAGCTAATCAAGGAAACCTTAAAATGATATATTTTAATGTTTATTTTTGAGAGAGAGAGAGAGAGAGAGAGAGAGAGAGAGAGAGAGAGAGAGAGGGCATGAGCGGGGAAGGGGCAGAGGGAGGCGGAGACATAGAACCGGAAGCAGGCTCCAGGCTCTGAGCTGTCAGTACAGAGCCCCATGTGGGGCTTGAACCCACGAACCATGAGATCATGACCTGAGCCAAGGTCAGACACTCACCCGACTGAGCCACCCAGGCACCCCAAAATGATATTTTTAAAATACTAGACAAATCTTTGGTGTAGTTTGACCATATACTGAAGAAAATAAAAATATGTCATGTATTTTTTTTTCCATTCTAATGTAGATTTGTGGCCATACTTCAGAAAGCAGGACATCTTGAGATTCACAATTTTCTTCAGATTATAAGATTTTGTTAAGGAAACTAAGCAGATAAAATGACCTTGCCTACAAAGTTTGTGTGAGACAGACAGGAAGAGACTGTTAATTTCCCTATTATTTTCATCATGGAGTTGCTAACATTGAAATGCTGTACATAGTTTTGTCCATTGACACTGTGCTTGAAGCACTGTTCATCTCCTTTCTGCATCACTAGTCCCATAGGTGACAATATTTCAAAGTACACTCTTACATGAAAGTCAGGGCAAATGAGCTAAAGCCAGGATGCTGTTGATTTACCAAGGCTGATCTTCTTCTCCCAAAATTCAAGAGCTACTTGTCTTTGTAACTGCCAGTGTAGGGACACATCTTTCCTCACTTAGAAACACTCACATAGTACTAGATCATTATCAGGCAAGACAGCATATGAATCTTAAGTTACCACAGATGGACGCTCACTGTGCAATTTGCTCTGTAGTCATTTGGAGGGTCAAGTAGGAAATAAATCTTGGATTTCTCTTGATTCAAGTAAGGGCTATAAAGAGGATTCAAATGTCAGTGTTCTTTTTGAAGGTACCAATATCTTTTAAGTTTTAAAATTGATACTCCATTTAAATATGAATAAATTCATAGATTTTGATCATTGGTTTCCCCCTAGTGCTAAGCAGTTTTCAGAGGTGGTCATGTTATGATTGGCAAGGGGACAAATGTCAAGTAGAAGGATGAAACATTGACATCTCAGTAAACACAGGCTGATAGGGACGATGGGAGCCACTCCCTTTATGTTTAATGTGAAATATATAATCGTGAGCTTTAGAAGAGCCAGTGCTCAGGGAGGAGCCAAGATGGCAGAACAGCATGGAAGTTTTTGTGTGTCTTGCATCCATGAAATACAGCCAGACCAACACTAAACTATCCTGCACACCTAGAAAACTGATCTGAGGATTAACACAACAATCTGCACAACCTGAACCACAGAATCCAGCAGGTATGTGGTGCAGAGAGGTGAACTTGGGAAGAGAGAAGCGCAGGGAGCCACTTTTGCAGGGATGTCTACTCTAGCCACTGTTATTCAACATAGTATTGGAAGTCTTAGCCTGTGCAGTCAGACAACACAAAGAAATAAAAGGCATCCAGATTGGCCAGGAGGAGGTCTGGCCTTCACTCTTCACAGATGACATGATACTGTATATGGAAAACCCAAAAGATTCCACCAAAAAACTGCTAGAACTGATTCATGAATTCAGCAAAGTGGCAGGATATAAAATCAATGCACAGAAGTCATTTGTATTCCTATTTACCAACAATAAAGCAACAGTAAGTGAAATCAGGGAATCAATTGCATTTACAATTGCATCAAAATCAAAGAGGTGAAAAACTATAGAAAGCTTATGAAAGAAATTGATGAAGACATAAAAAAATGGAAAAAGATTCCATGCTCCTGGATACGAAGAACAAATATTGTTAAAAAGTCAGTATTACCCAAAACAATCTACATATTCAGTGAAATCCCATCAAAATAACACCAGCATTCTTCACAGAGCTATAACAAATAATCCTAAAATTTGTATGGAACCAGAAAAGACCTCGAATAGCCAAAAGAGTCTTAAAAAAGAAAACCAAATCAGGAGGCATCACAATCCCAGACTTCAAGCTATACTGCAAAGCTGTAATCATCAAGACAGTATGGTACATGGACAAAAACAGATACTGAGATCAGTGGAACAGAATAGAGAACCCAGAAATGGACCCACAAACGTATGGCCAACTAATCTGTGACAAAGCAGGAAGGAATATCCAATGGAATAAAGACAGTCTCTTCAGCAAGTGGTGCTGGGAAAACTGGACAGCGACATGCAGAAGAATGAACCTGGACCACTTTCTTACACCAGACACAAAAATAAACTCAAAATGGATGGAAGACCTCAATGTAAGACAGGAGGCCATCAAAATCATCAATGAGAAAGCAGGAAAAAACCTTTCTGACCTCAGCTGCAGCAATTTCTTACTCAACACGTCTCTGGAGGCAAGGGAAACAAAAGCAAAAATGAACTACTGGGACCTCATCAAAATGAAAACTTTTGCACAGTGAAGGAAACAATCAGCAAAACTAAAAGGCAACTGATGGATTGGGAGAAGATATTTGCAAATGACATATCAGATAAAAGGTGAGTATCCAAAATCTGTAAAGAACTTATGAAACTCAACACCCAAAAGACAAATAATCCAGTGAAGAAATGGGAAAAAGATATGAATAGACACTTCTCCAAAGAAGACATCCAGATGGGCAACTGACACATGAAAAATGCTCAACATCACTCATCATCAGGGAAATACAAATCAAAACCACGAGACTCCACCTTACACCTGTCAGAATGGCTAACATGAACAACTCAGGCAACAACAGATGTTGGCGAGGATGCAGAGAAAGAGGATCTCTTTTGCATTGTTGGTGGGAATGCAAGCTGGTACAGCCACTCTAGAAAACAGTATGGAAGTTTCTCAAAAAATTAAAAATAGCACTATCCTGTTATGTTTCTCAGGATCCACATAAGAGTGAAACCATATGGTATCTGTCTTTCTCTGTATGGCTTATTTCACTTAGCATCACACTCTCCAGTTCCATCCATGTTGCTACAAAAGGCCATATTTCATTTTTTCTCATTGCCACGTAGTATTCCATTGTGTATATAAACCACAATTTCTTTATCCAAGAAACCCATGGGGGAGGGGAAGGAAAAAAAAAAAAAAAAGAGGTTAGAGTGGGAGAGAGCCAAAGCATAAGAGACTGTTAAAAACTGAGAACAAACTGAGGGTTGATGGGGGGTGGGAGGGAGGGCAGGGTGGGTGATGGGTATTGAGGAGGGCACCTTTTGGGATGAGCACTGGGTGTTGTATGGAAACCAATTTGACAGTAAATTTCATATATTAAAAAATAAAAATAAAAAAAAATAAAAAAAAATAAATTATAGTTGATATAATTTAAATTAGAAAAAAAAAAAATAGCACTATCCTATGACCTAGCAATTGCACTACTAGGTATTTATCCAAGGGATACAGGTATGCTGTTTTGAAGGAACATATGCACCCCAATGTTTACAGCAGCACTATCAACAATAGCCAAATTATGGAAAGAGCCCAAATGTCCACTGATGGATGAATGGATAAAGAAGAAGTGGTGTATACATATGTATACAGTGGAGTATTACTGGGCAGTCAAAAAGCATGAAATCTTGCTATTTGCAACTACGCGGATGGAACTGGAGGGTATTATGCTAAGCGAAATTAGAGAAAGACAAATATCCTATGACTTCACTCATATGAGGACTTTAAGAGACAAAACAGATGAACATAAGGGAAAGGAAGCAAAAATAATATAAAAACACGGGGACGAAGCATAAGAGACTCTTAAATATGGCGAACAAACAGAGGGTTACTGGAGGGGTTGTGGGAGTGGGGATGGGCTAAATGGGGAAGGGGCATTAAGGAATCTACTCCTGAAATCATTGTTGCACTACATGCTAATTTGGATGTAAATAAAAAAATACAATTGAAAAAAAAAAAGAACCAGTGCTTTCATGAAAGTGAATGATCTTTTTTCTTTGTTTCTGCTCTCTGTGATGAAGCTGAAGTTGAAAATGGTTACTCTGGAAAAGCTACCCTAAGCCTTTCTTCAGGTTGATTTTAGACAGGTAGTTAAAAGTCTTGAGTGAAAAAGAGGTGTAAAACAATATAAAATAGAAGCGGGATGTAATCTGCAAGAGTTTGACACAGTTAATCAAGTACATCCTGGCCTCTTTCACCTCGGGAAAAAAATAGAGTTTAATAGATTTAGAATAAGTTAGAAAAAAATATCTAAGTAGACTGAGACCCATTAATTGAGCAACACTTGTGTGTTTGTGGCAACCTTGATTGTAGCTGTTTGAATGTTGGCTAAGTAGCATCCAAATATTGGCATTTAAAAAATAGGCGTTATTAAATTCAGATTGCTGTAATTAACATATAATCACATAATATTTAGCAACATTCATTCATACCACTTTTAAGACTCTGTTTTATATAATTTAAGATGACATCAATTGCAAGATTCTCTATTTTATGAACGACTAAGTAAAACCGAACGTCTGCCAAATAAAATATCACACAAAGATAATTTTGCATGCTGCATGAATTATTGGCACAGACTCTTACTGCTTAGAAATTACTTTCCTCTGCTCTAAGGATCTGGGTGGTTTCCCCCAACTTTCACCATGGTGCCTACCACGTTTGAGGCAGTTTTTCATGTTTCTCATCAACAGAATATATCACAGCTTCATCTACTCACAGGTGTCTTCCTTTGTTCAATCCTATAAAGCATTTTTCATTGTTTTGAAAGAAAATGTGGAATTGTGGTTATTATCCCAAGATACTGGCTTCACTCACTTCCCATGTTATTTTGAATAAGGAGAACCTTTTATATTTCTATGAAGAAATACCATGTGATCTTTTAATACATTTTAAATAAAACTCCACAGGGGTAGTTGACTATGTTCATAGCTCTAGAAATGTGAGTAGCTATGACCTAGTCCATCCTTGTAGGAAAAGAAAACAATGGCATGACTGCTTCCTGGTCCAAAAGAGCTGTAAGCATCATAGATTGTAAGATGGATCCTACGAGCATCTGGGTAGCTCAGTAGGTTAAACATCTGACTTCGGCTCAGTTCATGATCTCATGGTTTGTGAGTTCGAAACCCATGTGGGGCTCTGCACTGATAGCACGGAGCCTGCTTTAGATTCTCTCCCTGCCTCTCCCCCACTCTCACTCTCGCCCTCTCAAAATAAACTTAAAAAGATGTATCCCTGTTTCAGAGATTTAAAAACCAAAAGTTATGTTTTAGAATCAATGAAAAGAGTACTTAATGAAAGTATATCTTCACATGAGAAAAATATAGCCATCTATATATAATAAGTACTCTGAGAGCTTAGATGTATGAAGGAGAAAACCATAAAAAGTATTCCAAGCCACCAGGGAGTGCTTGAAAGCACAGTGACCCAGAGAAAGTGAACACATTCTAGAACGCTTGCTGCAAATTCAAATCTGTAAAGATATGTCAATATAAAGGGACAGTAATCTATAGAACAGACTGCTTGTACTTTGCTAAAAGTATTAGGGTGACAAATAGTAGGGTCAAGAGAGAGAAAGTGAGGAAGGCAATGTTGGGAATTGCTTGTTATCAATTACTGGGAAATAAATATCTGGAACAAATCCAAGTACAGTCCCCTGAAAAGTATAATCTAAGTCAGGTGTTAGCAGACTTTTTCTTTAAAGGCCAGGTGGTAAATATTTTAGGATTTGTTGGCCACATACATTCTCCATAATATACACTTGTTTTATTTTTGACCGCTTTCAAAAAACATAAAAACCCTTATTGGCTCAGGGCCCCACAGTGAGATGGCTGGCTAGATTTGTCTGTCTGGCCTCAGTCTGCAGACCCCAGTTTATCAGTGGTTGTCAAATTTTAGCATGCACCAGCATCATCTGGAGGGTTTTCAAAAACCGACTGCCACCCCCAGAGTTTTGGATTCAGAAGGTCTGGGATAGAAATGGAAACTGTATTTCTAACACATTCCTGGATACTGCTGATGCTGCAGATCCAGGAACATACTTGGAAAATTATTGGTGTGGTGGTAACAAGGGCTTGGGAGCACAACTTTTAGATTCATGTCCTTACCCTTTCACTCACCACCTGTGAGAACTTGGGCAACTTACTGAACTTTATTAAAATCCCAGCTTCCTCAGCTGTAGACTAGAGAGAGCCTCCTTTTCTGGGTTTCTATGAAGTTTATTTTTTTATTAATTTTTGTAAACAATCCAGTATATTTAACGTACAGTGTTATATTAGTCTCAGGCATACAATATAGTGATTGAACAATTCTATAACATCACTCAGTGATCATAAGTGTGTTCTTAATCCCCTTCACCTATTTCACCCATCCCCCCACCTACCTCTCCTCTGGGGACCATCAGTTTGTTCTCTGTAGTTAAGAGTCTGCTTCTTGGTGTGTCTCTTTATTTCTCTCTCGATTCCCTTTGCTCTGGGGACCATCAGTTTGTTCTCTGTTAAGAGTCTGCTTCTTGGTGTGTCTCTATTTCTCTCTCGATTCCCTTTGCTCAGTCGTTTAGTTTCTTAAACCCCACATACAAGTGAAATCACGTGGTATTTGTCTTCCTCTGACTGACTTAT
Organism: Panthera onca; assembly: GCF_046562875.1. NCBI lineage: Eukaryota > Metazoa > Chordata > Mammalia > Carnivora > Felidae > Panthera > Panthera onca. The sequence goes on from NC_138348.1 coordinate 110,793,592, forward strand.
TTCACTTAGCATTATACCGTCTAGCTCCATCCATGTCATTGCAAATGGCAGGATTTCATTCTTTTTTATGGCTAATAATCCATTGTGTATATATACACCACCTCTTCTTTATCCATTCATCAGTTGATGGATACTTAGGCTGCTTCCATAATTTGTCTACCCTAAATGATGCCGTAATAAATGTCAGGTGCACATAACCCTTTGAATTAGTGTCTTTGTATTTTGGGGGTATGGGCTTCTGTGAAGTTTAAATAAGATAATATTTGTAGAGCATTTAGCACACTGCTTCACACAGAGTACTTGCTACATAAATGCTTGTGATTATTAATCCCATCAGGTGGAAAACCATGTTGCGGGAGCCCAACATGGAATGAAAAAAGGCGTTACAACCTTTTACTTTATATTGATTTCTTTGAGGTGAGGAAAAATATAAGTGAGAAAGTTTAAAGGAAGGACCAGAGGTGCTTGGATGACTCAGTCAGTTGAGCATCTGATTCTTGGTTTTGGCTCAGGTCATGATCTTGTGGTTCGTGAGGCTCACACAGGGCTGTGTGCTGACAGGGTGGAGCCTGCTTGAGATTCTGTCTCCCTCTCTGTGCCCTTCCCTCTCCCTCCCTTTCTCTCTCTCTCTCTCTCTTCCCCTCTCTCAAAAATAAACATTAAAAAAAAAAAAGTCCCAACAGGAAGTGGGGATATAGGCATTTCGGGAAAACATACTAGATTCTCTCACGTGTGAAAAGGTATGGCATTTTTCTGAAGATGAATTCATGAAATAAATGGCTAGATTTGTAGTCCACGACTGAATGTTGTGATCACGTGTGTACTGAGCAGGCTGTTGAGGGAAGTGTCACAGCTGAGAGGTTCTTGTGTAGCAGAAACATGGAACTCATTTCTCATGATGACACATGGAGTTAAGCAGCTGCTGCTATTTTGTTGTCCTAACACTCCAACTGCTCAGAGGGTGCTTGAGCCATGTCTCTGCTACCTGGTGCAACCGTTAGAGAGTTGTGAACACTCCTGCTGGTTCTGTTCGGAGTTGATTCCTGGACAGTAATGCCAATAAAGAAGTACACAGCTCAGCTATCAAAGGCACCTGTGGGAGTTGGTGGAAGTTGGTCCATCTCTAGCAAGACACAGATAAAAGGAGTGGGTTCCCCATGTTAAGGAAGTGGCCTCTCCTGTAGTGTGCTTGGTACTTATTCTTTCATGTGAAGCATATTCCTTTGTCTCCTCATTTTCCTTGACTTTCTGTGTTTGGTTCCATGAATTAGGCTGAACTGGTACTTCTAAACTTGAAGGAATGATCTTTCTGTGGTCATCTCCTGCAAACACTGTGTGTGCCTGCTGACTTTGGCTGGCTGGTTGAAATTGCCTGTCATGGTCTGGGAGTACCAAGGCTTTCTGAGTTAGGGCTACCCTGGAGGAATGAGTGGAGCTAGAGTGGGCATTGCCCAGGGAGGTCCTTGGGCTTTCTATGCAGAGGGCCCCTGCGAGAACACGTGAAGCTGAAGTGAGTATAAGCCAAGGGTCTTGGAGTGCCTTGAACTAGGGGTACCCTGGCGGTTTCCTGAGTGCTTCACACAGGGGGTGCCCTAGTAGAACCGTGGGATCAGAGGCACGTGTGTGTGGGAGGGGCTCCTGGGGCACTCCATTCAAGGGCCTCTGGCTGGAGCCAAAACAGACATGGATAAGGAGGTTCTGGGGCACTCCGCACCAGCAGTACTCTGGAAGTTGTCTGGAACCAACATCGTATGCACCTAGAATGTTACGGGGTGCTTTGCATCTTTGTCACCTTGGTGAGATGGCTGGAGCTGTAGTGATCACGGACCAGGGGTGTCCTATTGTATCCCATGTGGGGGTTGCCTAGGTAGAACAGGTAAGGCTGGTGTGGGCTTGGAGCCTAGGAGTCACTGAAGTGGTAGGCTGGTGAGGAGGCCAGGACAGTGTTCTTGTCTTTGTTCTTAAGCTGTGTGAGGGGGTGGGGATGTAAACCATAGTATTTGCCAGCCCCTTCCACCTGGAGAAGGTTTCAGGAGATCCCCTGGCCATTCTCAAGGACCTTTATATTCTAGTTGTTCTTTGAAATCACGGCTTTTTTTTTCTGTGTCCCAGGATATCTGGGGCTGTTGTGGGCTAGGGATCCAGGGCTCACTGAAGCAGAAGGTTGGCTAGGACACCCAGACTCTTTCCTGTCCACACCATCAAGTTGGAGTGGGAATGCAAACATTGGCCTTCATCAGCCCCTCTGACCTAGAGAGAGTCCCAGTAACTCCTCCACCATATGGCAAGAGTCTGGGTTGGATTCTGCTTCCTTTATATTATAGTTTACATTGGGGCACCTGGGTGGCTCAGTCAGTTGAACATCAACGTCAGCTCAGGTCGTGATCTCACAGTTCGTGGGTTCGAGCCCCATGTCAGGCTCTGTGCTGACAGCTCAGAGCCTGGAGCCTGCCTTGTTCTGTGTCTCCCTCTCCCTTTGCCCCTTCCCTACTCTCACTCTCTTTCTGTCTCTCTCTCTCAAAAATGAATAAACATTTTTAAAAATGTAAAAAAAAAAGTTATATTCTAGTTTTAAGCTATAGCTTTTCTTATTTTCCAAAGCAGAGAAGTCTGCTCACAGTTTCTTCAGTACTATCCCTCCCCACTGTGAATGGTAGTGTTGAAGGTGGGCAATTCCTTTATTACTATGTCCGTTTCTCTTACTGTTATCTTATTAAGTGGTTTATCTCTTGTGCAGAAGCTGTTCAGTTATCCCTCAGTTCTTCAGGAGAAATTGCTCTATAAATAGGTGTAGGTTTGGTGCATCCATGGAGGAAGGGAGTTTAGGGTCTTCCTGAGTCACCATCTTGGACCACAACTTCATCAATGCATCTTTTTTAATCATTAAAATGACCCCTAGTGGAACCTTTTAATATTGAATAATATTGAATATTGAACTAAATACAGAATAATTTAGTTCTGGGATTTTTGTTGTTGTTAATTCTTTGATAATTTCTTACGGTTTTTCTGTATGTGTTCTTTTTCTGGATTTATGCTTAGTCGGATATTGGACTTTTTAAATTGATCTTTAAATTTGTTTTCCTTCTTATCTGATCTGCTTGCTCATTTTTCTCTTCTACTTTCTACAAGATTGTTTTCAGTATTACCTTCTCATTCTTCTATAGAGTTTTAAAAGTTCACATACCACATTTTGAATTTCCAAATCTCATTCATGCTATAGAATTGTTTCTTTTTTACTGTGTCGTGTTCTTAATTATCATCTGAAACCTATGACAATATTAATCAACCTTTTATTGATTTTTGGTTTTGGTGGTGGTTCTCTGTATTGTTTCTGCCTCTCCAGACATTAAATAAATGTTGTTTCCTTGTTTGTTTTGGTATTTCTCTTTCATATTAAAGGAATTCAAGAAATGACTAATATTCCTCAAAGTCTCCTTCTATTTAACTGTGAGCCATTAAAATCTGATTGATTTATCATAAATGTAGTGAGACTGTGGAATTGTGGGTTTCCCCTGACCATGTCATTAAGCTCCCCAAATATAAATATATTTAGTGGCTTTCCCTTGGGCTAATTTGTCCAAGTACTAATGTTGCAAACATGCCCCTTGCATTACACCTAGCTTCCAGCATTTTGAAAGCTGAATGGAGGAATTGGGCTAGAAATAACACTGTTCAGTATGTAGACTTTTACTTAATCCCCCTATATTTACCTGCCTAAATTTAGAACAATTTTGGTTCAAAATCTCAAGGAATGCAAACCTCTGATATCCTCCTCAGGTTACTTGTCCCCTCACCTCTATTCTTTCTTAGTAGTGGAGTTTCAGGTAAGCGCATCACTTACCCAGGTAGAAAACTAGATTTCCCCAAATTCCTTACAACTGTTTATGTGTGATTATTAAGTTATTACAGTTAGATGTATTTGCCCATTTTGAATGGAAGAAGTGGACTCCACTTTCCTTTGGCAACTATTAACACTGTCAAGATTAGAATCTTATAGATTATATCTCCAGTTCCTAGTTCCCTGAGTCTCATAAAGTGGGCTTTTCTCACCTATTGGTGACTTTCTCACATAATTTCCTAATCACTGGGTTGTGTCCACTTTTCAGTTTCCTGATGTTCAAAGGCACCTATGGTGGTGGCCATGGCTCTCATGGTGACCTCAGGGATAGGGGCTGGCCTAACTAGCCAGTTCTACATTTTAGGGGCATCATTTTGAAATACCCAGTTTAGAATCCGCTTTTCCCCCCTTTTACTGATTCCGTAAACACATCATTCATGGTATGAAATCTCTTCCTGCTTAAAATACTTGGGGTGGTTTCTACTTCCTGTACTTATTCTGGAAATCTTCTCCATTATATGTTGTACTTGGGAGATTAATCCTCTCGTTAGTTCCTGTCTCTCATTCTGTGTTTGTGTATGTGAGTGAATTGGCCAGTGTATGGTTGCTTCTTATCTGTACCTTTTCATCAGAACCCTAGACTTCAGCTTTGTCCTCTGTACAAAGCCAAATACCGCTCACATATATACTTTCCATCTTGTTCTCATCCATTCCTTGTATGTTGGGAGAACACTGTACTTGTTTTACACCTTTAATTTTTTCTGAAACAATAGTAAAATGATAGTAATGATGAAGTCAGGCGTTCAATCTGCTGTGTTACATTAGAAGTGTCTGTTGTTGCTAATTATCCATCTGAATATCTTTTTTTATTTTAAATTTTTTTAACGTTTTATTTATTTTTGAGACAGGGAGAGACAGAGCATGAACAGGGGAGGGTCAGAGAGAGGGAGACACAGAATCTGAAACAGGCTCCAGGCTCTGAGCTGTCAGCACAGAGCCTGACGCAGGGCTCAAACCCATGGACCGAGAGATCATGACCTGAGCCGAAGTCAGCCGCTTAACCGACTGAGCCACTCAGGCACCCCTATCTGAATATCTTTTTGATAAGGAATGTATCTGGACCCTATTATGATGGCATTAGACACTATGCCTTTGAGTGCTGGAGAAGGATGACAGTTCTGAAAAATGAAAATAAAAAATGATGAAGATTCTTTATGTTTTTTTAAAGAGTTCTGTAGGTCCTGAATTTTTCCTATTCATCTTTCCAACTCAGTGGAAGAAATGGAAGTCTCTGTATTTTTGCTTTGTGCTTCATTGCTCTTTGCTCTGAGATCTGATGTGGTTTGAAGACAGGCCTAATGCAACTATAGTTATTGAGTCAGCTAGAGAGCCTAAAATCCCTTGAAACTCAGTAATTCATGCTCTGGAAATAACACTCTTGTCCAAATAAGGACAGTAAGAATCCAGGTCACTATGAAATACAGCAAGAAGGATCTCACCAAATATGTATGCATTTTAAGGTCACAAACACTCGAAGTTGCAGATCTTGTGGCAATTCTGTAGAATTATCAATTTGTGGGTTTTTAATTCAAGTTAATCCTCAGAAAGGGATAGTCTTCCTGTATGTCCTCTGAAAAATACAGGGCAGAGAGCCCTATGCTGATGCTGTGACTCATTTTTTTCTGCAAGCATCCTGAGTTAAATGTTGACAGCCAAGTGTGCTTACTGTGGATTCCATAGTCTGCATGCCTGGTGTTTTGCGAGAGGGTACATCCTAGCATGCATTTCCTATTTGAATAGCAAAACAAATGTCTGTTAAATTGATGAATTTCAGGATGCCAAATAGCTAAAGATGATTTCACCCCTACAGGAAGGGAAGGAAAAATAAGATAAAAACAGAGGGAGGCAAAGCATCAGAGACTCTTAATTATAGAGAACTGAGGGTTGCTGAAGAAGAGGTGGGTGGGGGGATGGGCTAAATGGGTGATGGGCATTAAGGAGGGCACCTGTGATAAGCACTCTGTGTTCTGTGTAAGAGATTAATCACTGGGTTCTACTCCTAAAGCCAAAAGATGATTCTCCCCCACTGGATTCTGTGACCATTTTCAATTATGACCTTTTTAACGGGCTAAAAACTCCTTCTAACAGACTAAATACCAAAAGATTTAAAACACTCAAAAGTTTTCCATGTCTAATAATGGAACTTTAAAAAGATATGACAAATGAGGGATTAGAAAAGATAACTGTAGTCAGCTTGTGTCAAATAATTGATCAGAGAAATGAAAAAATATGAGGCAAAATTATTTCTTAAAAACAAGTCCATCATCACACTTGCCTTTCTGTATAAAAGGGACAGAGTAGAAAAAAGAAAATATGCACATTTATTTTGAAAAATGGATAATTCTCTGTTGATTTCATTATTTAAAAATTAGGACCACAATTAATTTTAAGGAATTCTATGTTCTCTATATTTTATATTCTTGAACCAATCACATGTAGAATTAGCTTAAATTGTAAGGAGATATATACAGAGTTTTCATGACTTCAGTCCCACAGAAGGCAAGGCAGCCTGAGAAAAATATTTAAAAGCTAAATAACAAAAGCAAACTCCTTCCTTTTTTTTCAAAAGTTTAACGTATCTCTTTTTAGATAATATTTTATAGCAAACATTCCTTGCAACTTCCCCTAAAATGATGCTTCTAAAAATACTAATTTTTGTGGGGAGAAAGTATGTTAAGGCAGTAATAGAGATGAGACAGGAGAAGAGGCTGATGAAGTATATAAATCTGATCTCTTAAATTTAGTCCCCCCCCCCCCCCATATAGGGGACATTGAAGCAAATTAGCTAATAGCCTTGGTTAAATCACTTACATTCTCTGGTTCTCAATTTCCTTGTGGAAAAAGAAATATTTCGATCTAATTTATTTCCAAGCTTATTTATGGTTCTAACATTTAGTACAGGTTGTGAATTCACATATCATTCAATTTTGCTAGATGAGACTTTTATTGGCACGTTTAAGAGGGTAATATTAATGCTACTATCTATAATTAGAAAAGTAGAAATATAATTCTTGAGGCACAACTCAAGTTTTAAGTCATTTGTCTTCACTGATTATTATTACTTTTTTTTTTGGTAAAATACAGTGTTTACTGTCTCGGTGCTTCTATAAAGGATTAACACGATCAATAAATTCACTTAAGACTAACAGAACAGTGTAAAATAACAGGCCAAATACTTCTTATTTTCTTGAAACATCCCATGACTAGTGCAGATGAGCATTTTGATATTTTAAAAACAGAAAGTTACAGGTAAACTACTAGGTATAGGAATTTTCTGAAGCTCTTTGGGAATCTTCCCCTACATTAAGTATCTATATAAAGAGTAAGTATTTAAAATATAGTACCTACCTCTTGTATAATAATTATACCAACAAAAGGCATAGAAGAAGATTTTCCAGCTAGTGTTTTGAACTAGTATTAGTAACTACTAACTTTTACATGCACAGAAAAATATACACAAGTAACCATCTTTCTTCTTTTATTCCACACCTATCTTAGTACACTAGCAATGTGCATCCACGAAGATTGCCAGGGTTATTACATGCATTAGAGACAAAGTCCCATGAACAAAAGACAGTTTGCTGTTTAACATGGAGAACTGTATTTGACACATCGTTGTCATATACACTTGGGTTCAGATCCAGAGTTAGAGAAACTGATGTGGGTAGAAGTATGGAGACACCAAGTAAATATTTTAAGAAGAACATACCTCTTCTTCACCAGCCTGAGTATGAAGAAAACTCCAGGGTACCAAGAGATGGGAAAGGAACAAGATCCCCTTTCTGATTCTGGTTTGTTCCCTTTTGCTCTCTGCACCACTCTTTTGCAGAGAAAATCCACTCATCAAGGTAAATCCTATTCAGAGATTATCATTCCGTATCATTCATTACTGACCAGCGGAGATGGTTTAGCCAAGGAGAAGAATGCAGGCAGCCCAGTGTAAGGTTCTAGAGTATGAATTGAATTCTTAATCCACACTTATCTAGCCATGCATTCTTGTTGACTTATTTACTCAAAGGCTCACTTTCCTCTTACCTGAAAAATGGACTCATTTTAGAGACCATCTTGGTCACCACCACCCTCATTGTAGAGATTAAGAAACCAAACCCAGTGTCATTATCTTGTTTGCAAAAAATTACACAGCAAATTAATCCCTGAACCAAGAGGAGACTCCTAGTGCAGAACTCAGGAGAACTGGGTCTATAACTATAACAAGCTCAAGCCTGCACAACGTGGTTTGTGGAACCTGATGGCTTGGTACTGGTCTTCTATTGATGTTAAGGATTACAACCTCATGAGTGTGCAGCTTTTTAAGAGATATATAGGGGGTAAGTATGTCTGCAGGCAGATTGTGGAGTGAGGAGACAGTACTCATCTTTATAAAAATTCCATGTTTCTTAGAACTGTTCCTTAATCTCCTCCTCAAGCATAGGACTCCACTTCTTCTTAAATACAAAATTGTAATTCATTCCTTGTTATGGACTGAATTAATTTGTTTAAACTCAACACGCTGTGTGATGGTATTAGGAGGTGGGACCTTTGGGATGGAGTTGGGATTAGGTCAGGTGAGGGTTGAGACTCTTGTAAGGGCGTCAACCCTTGTAAGAGTCCTATGGGAGCTTGCTTCCCCTCTATTTCTGCTATGTGAGGATAAAGGGAGAGAGCAGCTATCCAAAAGCCATAAGGAAGCTCTCACCAGAACCCAGCAATGTGATCTTGGACTTCAGGCATCCACAACTATGAGAAATACATTCATGTTGTCTATAAGCTGCCCCGACAATGGAACTTTGTTATAGCAGCACAAAATGACAGGGCTATAGTTCTGGGCTGATTTAGTCCTGAGATTTTTTTCCCCTTGTTACAGGCAGAATAAGCAGTTCCCTCACTAAAACAAACAAACAAAAAAAACGCCTGTGTCCTAATGTCTGGAAACAGTATGTTAGGACACCTGGCAAAGATGAATTCAGGTGGCTGGATTATCCAGTGGGCCCAATGTAATCACAAGGGTCCTCAAAAGTGGAAGAGGGAGCAAGAGATGTGATGAATAGAAACAGCATAATAAAGATGCAATATTCCTGAGTTGATAATGGAGGAGGGAAGCAATGAACCAAGGAATACAAGTGGCCTCTCGAAGCTGAGAAGAAAACAGATAATCAACTAGAACCTCCAGAAAAGAATGCAGTCATAATGACAATGTTAGCCCAGTGACACCCATGTTAGAATTCTGTTCTACAAAACGGGAAGATAATAAACTTTGTGTCATTTAAGCCAGAAAGTGTGTAGTAACCTAGTTAACATGTATATAATTATGTATCTCTGTTAAATATGGGCATTTACAAAGGAAATAAGTGGGTTTTTTAAAATCTCATTATATGACTTAGTCATTAGGAAGAGGCCTTTGCTAATAGAAACTTGTAGGAATAAGCTGATTGCTAGCTCAGTTCTGAGTCATGGCTTAAAATGGCTTTGGCCAAATTACCAAATACATTGTTTCTTTGGGATTGCCAGATAAGGCCTATAATCCAACTATCACACATCATTCAATATGGCTAAACTTACAAAATATGAGGATCAAGTCCAGAAATAAGATGATCTATTCCTTCATGGAAACAACAGCATAGAGTCCTGGTCCAAGACAGAGATGTGGGAAGACCATGAACTCACCTTATCCACAAACACACCAAATCTACACCTACTTACAGAGCAGTTCCTCCTGCAGGACTGAGGGCTGACTGAATGGCTTCTGCACACCAAAAGGTCGGCCACAGAGAGAACGGCAAGAGAAACAGCACGGTAAGGATGGGAACCCCACCCCAACACTTTAAACCGCAGCGGAGATGGATACCCCTGGGGGACCCTGAGCAGACGTGTCTGTCCTGGGCCACAGACCAAAAAAGTCTGAATTTAAAAGGGCAACTAGAATATAAATGAACCAGTCCTAGAAGCTTGGCAAATGGCGGGGTCATGGGGTGGGGCAATTGCTGGGACTCTGGTTTAGAAGGGCTGAAGAGCATCACTATCCTTGAGAGCGGCCCTTGTCAGTGCTCACTACAGCTCAGGGTCGATACCACTTAGGTTCCAAAGGACATACCAGGGCACCTCCAACACAGGGTACCACAAGACACCCCACCCTCACTTAGGCTCCAGCCAACTTAACAGGGTGTCTTCTATGTGCTCACCCCAGAGAGCACCCTGCCGATATCACTGTGTCTACCTCAGATCCAGCTGCCTTGTTAGCACACCCCCTGTATGGAGAGTCCACAGACATTCTGGCATGCAGCCACTTCAGCCCCCCTACCTGCGTGTTGTTTGTGAAGAGATTCCCAGGATCCCCAAGCTTGCAGCCACTTCAGCCCTGCCCCCACTGGGGTGTCCTTTGTGCAGGGTCCCCCAACTTGGCAGCCACTTCAGCCCACCTACCTGGGTATAACTGTGCAGAGATCCCGAGGATACCCGGCTTGCAACAACTTCAGCCCCCTTACCTGGGTGTCCTTGGTGCAGAGATGCTCTAGGTTACAGCCACTTCAGCACCCCTATCTAGGTTTTCTTGGTCCACGGATACCCGGGATTCCCCTCCTTGCAGCCACTTGAGCCCCCCTACCTGGGTGTCCTTGGTGCCAAGATCCCCAGGATACCCTGGCTTGCAGCCACTTCAGCCCCCGCTACCTGGGTGTCCTTGATGCAGAGATGCTCTAGGTTACAGCCACTTCAGTACCCGTATCTAGGTTTCCTTGGTGCAGAGATACCAGGGATTCCCCACCTTGCAGCCACTTGAGCCCCCCGCTACGTGGGTGTCCTTGGTGCCAAGATCCCCAGGATGCCCCAACTTGCAGGCACTTCAGCCCCCTTACCTGGGCGTCAGAGATCCCCTTTCAGACCTTTCAGTCCGCCTATCTGGGTGTCCTTTTTGCAGAGATACCCAAGATCCCCCCGCTTACATCCACTTCAGTCCCCTGACCTAGGTATCCTTGGTGCATAGATACCCAGGATCTCCCAGCTTGCAGCCACTTCCGCCCCTTGCCTTGGTGCAGAGATCCCCTAGCTTACAGCCACTTCAGCCTCCCTACCTGGGTGTCCTTGGTGTAGAAATCTGGAGGATCCCCCAGCTTGCAGACAGTTCAGCATCCTTACCTGGCCATCCTTGGTGCAGAGATCCCCAGGATCCCTCAGGTTGCATCCACTTCCACTGCAGTTGTCCTGCCAGGGCACCCTCCGCACAGACAGCCTGGACTGCACCCAGTGTAGTTCCGGACAGCCCACCAGGGAAGCTTCAGCAAGGAGTGTTGCAGGATCCCCAGTCCATCACATCCAAATCTCCAAGCTGGCACAGTCACCAGGAACACGCAGTCTACAAAGAGCATAACAATACACAAGACCATTCCTTTATGTTTGGGAGAAGTAATTTTTCTTCTAATTCATAAATACAAACACAGAAAATCAAGCAAAATAAGGAAAGGGGGAAAATATTCCAAATGAAAGAACAAGACAAAACCTAAGAAAAAGAATTAATATTGGAGATAAGTAATCTAGCTGATAAGAGTTGAAAGTGATGTCATAAAGTTGTTCACCAGACTGGAAAGAATGGATGAACTCAGTGAGAACTTCAAGAGGTATAAAATAGAAAAAAGAACTAAAGTGGAAAAATACAGTAACCGAAATGAAAAATACAGGGGTCAACTCTATATTAGAAAAGGCAAAAGAATGGATCAGTGATCTGGAAGACAGGCTAATGGAAAGCACCTAAACACCTAGTAAGAAAGAGGAATAAGGAGAAGTGAGAATAGGTTAAAGGCTCTCTAAGACAGCAAGCAAACAAACAAACATTCACATTATGAAGGTCCCAACATGAAAAGAGAGAGAGAGAGAAAGACTGAAAACCTCCCCAACCTGGAAAAGGTTAGTACAGACTACCAGGTCCAGGAAGCACAAAGAGTTCCAAACAAGATGAACCCAAGGAGAACCACACCATGAAACATTAAGAGAGAATTCAAAGGCATCAGGTGAAAGGCAACTACCTACGTACTACAGATGCTGTATAAGGCAATCTCCTCATTATTCTGGAGACTTTGCAGGTCAGAAGAGGGATGTATGATATATTCCAAGTGCTGAATAATAAAAAACAAACACCCCTACACCCAACACAGTAAGATTATCATTTGGAACAGAAGAAGAAATAGTTTCCTAGGCAAACAGAAATGAAGGACTTCATCACTAAGCCTGCGTTAGTAACAACGTTAAAAGAAAAGGCCATATTTAGAAGAAAGTTATGAAAGGGTAATATTTCATGAGTACAAGTAAACACAGTAAAGGTAGTAGAGCAATCATTTGTAAAGCTAGTATGAAGTTTAAAAATAAAAGTAGTAAAATCAATTGTATCAAAAATTAAAGGGACTCACAAAATAAGGTTAAAATAGAACAACATACATATGAAATGTGGAGGCTGGTAGTAAAAATGGAAGTTCTTTTAGAATGTGTTCAAGTTTAAGTGACCGTCAATATTTAATATAGAACTCTATATACTTGGGATGTTATAAGCTTCATAGTTACCAGGAAACAAAAACCTAAAATAGACAAAATAAAGCCAAGCATAACACTAAAGAATTCACCAATTGCAAGGAAAGAGAGCAACAGAAGGAAAAAGGAACAGAGAACTACAAAACAACCACAAAACAATTAGCAAAATGCCAATAGGTATATACCTATGAATTAGTACTTTAAATGTAAATGGTTGAAATGCTCCAATAAAACACATAGTATGAGAAAATGGATGAAGAAACAAGACCCATCTATATACTACCTACAGCAGACTCACTTCAGACCTAAACTACATACAGACTGAATTTGAAGACAAGGAAAAATACATACCATGCAAGTGGGAGCAAAACAAAACAAAATAACACACACACACACACACACACACACACACACACACACAAAAGAACAGAAAACAAGATACCCAGGATTGCAATACTTATATCAGACAAAATAGGCTTCAAAACAAAGACTATATCAAGAGACAAAGGTACTACATTATGGTAAGAGGATCAGTCCAACAAGAGGATATAACAAATGTAAATATCTATGCCCCCAGGGTGCGCCTGGGTGGCTCAGTTGGTTAAGTATCATCCCCGCCCTCCACTCCCATCAGCTCAGGTCATGATCTCACTGTTCATGGGTTCAAGCCTTGTATCGGGCTCTGTGCTGCCAGCCCAGAGCCTGGAGCCTGCTTGGGACTCTGTGTCTCCCTCTCTCTCTGCCCCTCCCCCCATGCACACACTGTCTCTCTCAAAAATAAATAAACATTAAAAAAATTAAAAATAAATAGATAACTATGCATCCAACATGACAGCACCTAAATATAAACACAAAAACTGACCATAATCCAGAAATGGTAGGGGACTTTAACACCACATTTACATCAATGGATACATCATCTAGGCAGCAAATAAATAAGAAGACAGTGCCATTAAATGACACATTAGACCAGATGGATTTGACAGATATATACGGAACATTCTGTCCACAAAGAGCAGAACGTAAATTATTTTCAAGTTCACATGGGCCATTCTCCAGGATAGACTGCATGTTAATCCACAATCCAAGTCTCAATAAATTTAAGAAGACTGAAATCATATCAAGTTTCTTCTCTGACTGCAAGGATATAAAACTAGAAAATAATTACAAGAAAAAAATAGGAAAAAACCACAAATGCATGGAGATTAAACAACATGCTGTTTAAAAACTGATAGGTCAGTAGGAAATCCAAGGGGAAATTTAAAAATACATGGAGGCAAATGAAAGTGAAAACACAATGGTCCCAAATCTTTGGGACACGTGAAAGCACTTTTTAGAGGGAAGTTAATAGTGATAAAGGCTTACCTCAAGAAATAAGAAATATCTCAATCTAACCTTACACCTAAAGGGATAATATAAAGAAGAACAAATGAACCCCAGATTTAATAGGAGGAAGGAAATGATAAAAGATCACAGTGGAAATAGAGAGTAAAAAGAATAATAGTAAAGATCAATAAAACCAAGAGCTAATTCTTGGAAAAGATAAACAAAATTGATAAGCCTTTAACCAGACTCATCAAGTAAAACAGAGGGTCAAAATAATGAAACTCAGGAATAAAAGAGGAAAAATAACAACCTACACCACAGAAACACAAAGGATTATAAGATACTAAACACAAAAAAATATATGCCAACAAATTGGACAACTTACATCCTAGATACATACAATCTCCAAAAACTCAATCAGAAAAAAATAGAAAATCTGAACAGACTGATTACCAATTCAATTTTCTTACTAATCAAAACAAACAAAAAACACAGCCCAGGACCAGATAGATTCACAGATGAATTCTACCTAACACTTGAAGAAGGGTTAATACCTACTCTTCTCAAACTATTCCAAAAAGTAGAAGACTATGGGGGTACCTGGGTGATTCAGTTGGTTAAGCATCTGACTGTTGATTTTGGCTCAGGTCATGATCTCACAATCATGAGATGGAACCCTGTAATGTGTTCCGTGCTGGGCATGGAGCCTGCTTAAGATTCTCTCTCTCCCTCTCCCTCTGCCCCTTCCCTACTTTCACATGCATGCTTTCTCTCTCTTGCTCACTCCCTCTTTAAAAAGAAAATAGAAGAGGAAGGAAAACTTCCACCTACATTGTATAAGGGCAGCATTACCCTAATACTGAAACCAGACAAGGACACCACAAAAAAAAATTATAGGCCAATATCTCTAATGAATGTAGATGTAAAACTCCTTAACAAAGTATTAGCAAGCCTCATTCAACAATACATTAAAAGGATCATTCACCACCATCAAGTGGGATTTATTCTAGGGATGCAAGGTTGGTTCAATATCCACAAATCAATCAATACACCACAGTAACAAAGTGAATTCCCATTTAAGTAGATACAGAAAAAACATTTAATAAAATTCTACATACTTTCATGATAAAACTCAACAAAGTAGATTTAGAGGGAACATACTTCAACATAATAAAGGTCATATATGAAAAACCCACAGCTAATATCACACTCAATGGTGAAAAACTGACAGCTTTTCCTCTAAGATCAGGAACAACACAAGGATGTCCATTCTTGCCACTTTTACTCAGTGTAGTATTGGAAGTCCTAGTGAAACAATCAGGCAAGAAAAGAAATAAAACTCATCCAGATTGGTAAGGAAGAAGTAAAACTGTCACTATTGTAAATGACATGATACTATATAGAAAACCCTAAAGACCGCACCAAAAAATATTAGAACTGACAAGTGAAATCAATACAGAGGCAAGATATAAAATTAACACAGAAATCAGCTGCATTTCTATACACTAATAACAAAGTAGTAGAAAGAGAAATTAAGAAGACAATTACCTTTACATTTGCACAAAAAGAATAAAATACCTAGGAATAAACTGAACTAAGGAGGTTAAAAACCTATATTCTGAAAATTATTTTAAAAAATGATGAAAGAAATTCAAGAAAGCACAAAAAAATTAAATGCTCATGGAGTGGAAG
The DNA here is from genome assembly GCF_046562875.1 of Panthera onca. Classification (NCBI taxonomy): domain Eukaryota; kingdom Metazoa; phylum Chordata; class Mammalia; order Carnivora; family Felidae; genus Panthera; species Panthera onca. Next base: position 110,809,022 of record NC_138348.1, read on the forward strand.
AATTAATGTTAAAATGTCCACACTACCCAAAGCAATCTAAACATTCAATGTAATCCCTATCAAAATACCAATAGCATGTTTCACAAAACTACAACAAATTATCCTAAAATATGTATGGAACCACAAAAGACCTTGAATAACCCAAAATATGCTGAAAAAGAACAAAGGTAGAGGTATCACAATCACAGATTTTAAGATATACTACAAAGCTATAGTAATCAAAACAGGATGGTACTGGCACAAAAATCAGATCAGATGGAACAGGATAGAGACTCCAGGAACACACCCGTACATAAATGGTTAAATGATCTACAACAAAGAAGGCAAGTGTACACAATGGGATAAAGACAGTTTCTTCAATAAATAGTGCTGGGAAAACTGGACCACTTTCTTACACCATACATAAAAATAAACTCACAGTTGACTGAAGACTTAAAATGTGAGGCCCAAATCCATAAAACTTGTAGAAGAAAATGCAGATAGTAATCTCTGTGACATTAACCTTAGCAACATTTTTCTAGATATGTTTCCTCAGTCAAGGAAGACAAAAATCAAAAACAAAGTATTGGGACTCCACCAAAATAAGATTTTGCACAGTAAAAAAGTCAACCTACTCCCTGGGAGAATGTATTTGCAAATGATATATCTGATAAGGGCTTAAGAGCCAAAATAAAGAACTTATACAAATAAACACAAAAACAAAAAATCTGATTTAAAAACTGGGCAGAGGACCTGACTGGACATTCTTCCAAGAAGATATACAGGTATGGCCAACAGACACATGAAAAGATGCTCAACATCACTCATCATCAGGCAAATGTAAATCAAAACCACAATGAAATATCACCTTACACCTGTCATAATGTCTAGTATCAAAAAGACAAGATAATAGCAAGTGTTTATGAGGGTGTTCAGAAAAAGAGAACCCTCATGCACTATTGGTGGGAATGTAAGTTGGTGTAACCACTGTGGTAAACAGTATGGAAGTCCCTCAAAAATTAAAACTAGAAAAACCATATGAATCCAGTAATTCCACTACTGGGTGTTTATCCAAAGAAAATAAAAATACTAATTCCAGAAGATATATGCACCCCCATGTTTATGGCAGCAATATTCACAATAACTAATGTATGGCATTAATAGGCACTAAAGTGTCCATTAATATGTGAATGGATAAAGAGGATGGGGTATATATACAACTGAATAGTATTCTGCCACCAAAGTAATAATAACAATAATAACAATAAGCTCTTGCCATTTGCAACAACATGGATAGACTTGGAGGGTATGATGCTGACGGGAATAAGAGAAAGACAAATACCACATGATTTCACTTAAACATAGAATCTAAGAAGTAAGACAAGCAAATAAAAAAAGCAAAAATAGCCCATAAATACGGAGAACAAACTAGTAATTGCCAGAGGGGAAGGAGTTAGGGATGGAGGGGATGGGTGAAGGGCAGTGGGAGATAGATACAGGCTTCTGGTTATTGAATGGGGAAGTCATGGGAATAAAAAATAGAGCATAGAGGATATTGTAGGTGGTATTGTAACATGTTGTATGGTGATGGATGGTAGTTACACTTGTGTTGAACATAACAAGGTATAGACTTGTTGAGTCACTAAGCTGTACACCTGAAACTAATCTAGCATTGTGTGTCAACAATACTTTAATTTAAAAAAAAGAATGGGATGAAGCAATAAATGAATTCTGTGTTCCAAGTATTAGGAGATTTATAAACAACATGTTTAATCCCAATGATAATCATCAGGAATAGGTACCCATTTTTAAGATGAGAAAACTGGATCCAAAGCAATTAAGTTGCTAAACTGTATACAGATATTTAGAGCCTGGATTCCAACATAGGCACTCTGATAGTGGAATTTGTACACTCGACCACTACCTCATCTTGTCCACTGTAGATCCCCTAACATGATGAGCAGGAGTTAGTAGGTAACTGGGTTTTAGCAGAAGGGGACTTTGACAGTGAATGAAAAATAGGTATTTTGAAAAGCCCAGAAGTAGATCAACTGCAAAATAAGAAAAGAAAAATGTTTGAAGGTTAAGGAAAACTTCTATCGCAGGAATTAAAGAGTCTTTGCACATTTTTAGTTTGCAATTAGCAAGGAAATGGATTTTGCTCAGGCAAATCATTTGATAATTCAAGCCATCTCAAAATTTGCTTCCACTATCCTAAATATAATCAATTATTTTAGTTCCAAAGATCAGTAACATAATGGTAAAAGACAAGTGTTTATCATGTGTGCATTATTTCAAAACTGGGATGAGTGGGAATAAAGATGAGTATAAGCTTCACATTTATTAGAGAAAAAGGGGAAAAACATCAAATATGGAAAACTTAAAAAACTCATTGACTACCTTTTTTCCCAGAACTAAAACAAGCAATAAACTGCTCTAGGTGAAGAAGGAATGGTTCTTGGCCATTACTGTATGCAACAAGATGACTCACACATTAAGAATCTAAAAAAGTGAAGGTTACCATATAGAACTTGTAGCTCTGATTTTTAAAGTGTTATTCCTTATGTCTATAAAATTGTGAAGTACTCTAATTCCAACTCTTTTTTTTTCTCTTAGTAATAGTGGTTACTCTTTTTTTTTCTCTTAGTAATAGTGGTTACTCTTTTTTTTTCAATATATGAAGTTTATTGTCAAAGTGGTTTCCATATAACACCCAGTGCTCATCCCAAAAGGTGCCCTCCTCAATACCCATCACCCACCTTCCCCTCCCTCCCACCCCCCATCAACCCTCAGTTTGTTCTCAGTTTTTAAGAGTCTCTTATGCTTTGGCTCTCTTCCACTCTAAACTCTTTTTTTTTCCTTCCCCTCCCCCATGGGTTTCTGTTAAGTTTCTCAGGATCCACATAAGAGTGAAACCATATGCTATCTGTCTTTCTCTGTATGGCTTATTTCACTTAGCATAACACTCTCCAGTTCCATCCATGTTGCTACAAAGGGCCATATTTATGGAAAGAGCCTAAATGTCCATCAACTGATGAATGGATAAAAAAATTGTGGTTTATATACATAATTCCAACTCTTATGTATAAGACACTCAATTTATATGACATGAAATGTAAAGTGAGTTAAGTAATTACAGGTACATAATGTTCATAGGAACACACTTTGTCATAGTTAACAACTAGGAAAAAACAATTAGGTGTTGATCAATAGAGGAGCAGATGAATAAGTATTAAAATATAGTGTAGTCATAAAATGGAATGTTGCAGTAGATGAACTAGCGCTTATGTTCCATCATGTATCGATCTCAGATATATGAAATTTTTTTAATAAAAACCAATGTTTGAGAAATTTTCATATACTGTGTTATCATTCATGCAAATAAAAATATATAAAATTCTGTTGTTTATGGATATTTTTGAGAAATTTAATGTATAAAACAGTGAACTTTGAAATATATCAAATTCATGGTGGTGTTTGTCACAATGAAAGGGAGTAAAAATTCCAAAGGAAAAGTTTTATTTTATTAAGTAATATCTGAGGCAATTAAAGTATTAAACAAGTGGTGGGGTCATGAGTATTATTTCTTTTAATTTTTAGTACTTCAAAATATTTGTAAAAGTTCAGTGATTTCAGAAAACTACTATTTTGGGCAAAATGTGTTTGGAATGAGTAACTGAGAAAATTATTTCAGTTCATCATAATATGCAAATGATTCACACGTATTTATGATGATCATATAGTCTTACTAAAAATAAAGTGAACATAAACCTCTCTGAAGATTTCCAGATAACCAGACAATAGGGAGCACTCTACAGGATATAATTCAGGAAAGAAAACTGGAAACTTCAAGCTCTCGTGAGCTAAACTTTGAGTTTTATATCATAAGTTCCTATTTGCTCTAAAAAGTGCAGTTTTGCCTCCTTGTAGGGAACGTTCCTGAGAATTCAATCCTGGTGTTTCACTTTCAGTGTCCTAGGAAACGGGAGGTACACTCCACACTTGTGGGTTCATAAATCACCTTGTGCAGTGTAGAACACAACAATCAGACATGAGTCAACTGTGCAGAGTAGCACAGGCTAAACCAACTGATCCAGACTCTGAAAACCCAGTCATACTGAGATCATTGCCAGGACCCCAGGTACAGTGTTTTTAATGGTATCCCAGATTTACATGGATGTCAGAGGTCAGTAAGACCACCTGCTCTTCTGAAGCTTGGGAAGGCAAGGTGAAATAGCCAAAGGTTAGGAGTCCACAGTATAACTAAGCTGTGCTCCCAGCAATGAAATGGGGGTAGGATTACCCGCTTTCAATCAATGGAGTGCTGCCCCTATGTACCACCTGATCTGTTCTCCTTTCCACCATCTTCGTCATTTTTTTTATTTTATTTTTTAAATATATGAACTTTATTGTCAAATTGGTTTCCAATCCCAAAAGATGCTCATCCCAAAAGATGCCCTCTTCAATACCCATCACCCACCCCCCCACCCCCTATCAGCCTGAGGGCTTTGTTCTCATTTTTTAAGAGTCTCTTATGCTTCGGCTGTCTCCCAGTCTAACCTCTCTTTTTTTTTCCTTCCCCTCCCCCACAGGTTCCTGTTAAGTTTCTCAGGATCCACATAAGAGTCTTCATCATTTTTAAAGCACAAATCTGGTCGAGTCACTCCTCTGCTTAAAAGACTTCAATATACTTCCTCGCACTTGGCATTAGGCTGAAACCTCTTAACATGATGTACCGGTTTCGTTTTAGCCCACTCCTCCTCTTGCCCCAATACTCTAATTGGGGTTTCTTCACCTCAGCACTAGTCTGTTTAAATTAATTTGTTTTGCTCAGGTACATTTATCACCTAGTCTCTGATCTTGTCCCTGAGGGTAGAGATGGTTTTTATGCTGTTTATCCTTATAATGTTAGTGCCTATCATACTGCTTGGAATGTAGGAGGTTTTCAACACATGTTTGTTGAAAGAAGGGAAGGAGGAGGAAACGCGGGGAAAGAGGAAGGAAAGGGTTTTTTTTTGTAAAATAGAATAAAAGTAAAAACATTTGCATAAAGTATTAGTAGGAATGACAGGATTTGGGCCCAATCAGAAAAAATATCTTTTAGAATCTATCCATATGGCAGCTCAATGTGTCTGACCATGGCTCCACTTGTTTTCTTTGGTGGGGGGATGGAGGTAGACAATAACAGAATAAAATGTTTTGGTTGAAATGATTCAAGCCTGAAGACCTTATTGACCACCGAGGATCATCACAAACTCAATGTGAAAAAGATTATGATAGAAACAGCACCCAAAGGCACAGATCCTGTGTGGCTTGCAAGGTTTCCTTTACTGCTTATGTGTAAACAAAGCCAGCTATACCTATCCTGTCTCAGCTCAGGGCACGAACTCCTCAAACAGTTAATCCATTCTTTACATGTCATTTTTTAAAATAGAAAAATTTTAAGATGGAAACTGTCAAATCATCTGTAGTATGCCCAGAATTGTGTTAGAAAAAAAAAAAATGGAAGAAATTTAAAAGAGGCAAAACCCTTATATAAATACCCTTTAAATGACAGGTAGTTCTTATGCAACTTTCTTTTGAGTTTATATTTGAAATTTCAGTTCCCTTTCTCATCACCTCAGAAATCTGCATATATATCTTTCATCTAAAAGACTAACCTCTCTCTCTACAGATATATCAAAAGGTTCAAAATATCACCATTTTGTTTATCATCATCTATATATTCACATTTTCTGTCTCAGGGTGTTTGTTTTAGATACAATTTAAAACCCAAGGGAGGGGCGCCTGGGTGGCTCAGTCGGTTGGGCGTCCGACTTCGGCTCAGGTCATGATCTCGCGGTCCGTGAGTTCGAGCCCCGTGTCAGGCTCTGGGCTGATGGCTCACAGCCTGGAGCCTGCTTCCGATTCTGTGTCTCCCTCTCTCTCTGCCCCTCCCCCGTTCATGCTCTGTCTCTCTCTGTCTCAAAAATAAATAGACGTTAAAAAATAAATAAATAAATAAATAAAACCCAAGGGAAATTCAGAGAAGATAGCAAAGTAAGAGGACCCTGAGCTCCCCTCAGCCCAAGGACATGCTAAGATAATGGCTACGTCTGCACAACTGACTCTGGAAACAGCCTGAAGACTGGCTGACCCTCCACAACTAATCCCCGAGAGGAATGAAAAGGGTAGGAGCAGTGGAGCTACAGTTGGGAACCAGACTTCCAGTGAGACTAACTATCAATGGAAGGTATGTCACAAGCATAGAGGGCAGTAGGAAACTCAGCGTAGTAACTCAACCCTGAGAAACACCACAGAAGCAACAGTTTAAAAGAGCTTGGATATATGTGAAGGAGATTTATTTACTAATCTTGGAATGTGTTCTGGAGGGGCAGAGATCTTCAAGAGATTTCTTGAGGAAGAAGAGTGCTGGTGGGCATCATTTTTCTTCTCCTCCCCCAGCCTAGGTAGCTGGAAACTTGCAGGAGCCAATGATAACACTCTCCATCTACCTTGCTAGCCCTGTGCACCCAGCTTTCACATTCCTTTCCAGCTACACTGATCCAACCCACTCAACTTAGCAGACATCACTCCAAAGCAGCTCCTGCATTGCAACACCCTGTAAGCAGCTCCAGCAGGGACAAGTACCACTCCAAAGTGACTCCTGCCCTGGGGAAGGGATAAGGTAACCACACACCCCAGTGCCCTCAGTTCCAGCATCCTGGCCTCTTAGCTGTCTGCTGGGGGAGTAAGCCCTGCCATTCAGTGTTCCAGTAGCTGTGGCAGAGATGCTAACTGTAGACCACTGGCCCCATTCACCAATAACAGTCTCTGAGACTTGCAGGGAGAAAGCCCTGCCCTTTGATGTACCTGCAGTTCTGGCAGAAATCCCAGCTGCAGACAGTCAGCTGGACTTCTAACCCTGCCCACCAATGAGCCCACAGCAGCCTCGGGCCTCTCAACTTTGAGGAAACTAACCACCCCCCAACCCCCGCCACATTCACCACCCAATAGTACACCAACAGCAGGCAAAGCTAGTCTTGCAACAGGCTGGGATAAAGACAATCATGGCTCAGCCAAAATGGGACGTGCATGCAGCCCACAGAGGGGACATTCCTGGAGCAAATGGTTCTGGTGACCAGGGGGACATTACTATAGGACACCACATGCCCTCTTCTACACAAGGCCGCTACTTTAAAGACCAGGAGACACTGCTGACATAATACATAGAAACAAACACAAAAGAGTCATGCAAAATGAGGTGAAGGAATAGGTACCAGATGAAAGAACAAGATACTACCACTGAAAAAAACTAGATGAAACAGAGATAAGCAATATGCCTGATAAAGAATTCAAAGCAATGGTCATAAAGATATTCAGTGGATTTTGGAAAAGAGTGGATGAAATAAGTGAGAATTTCAACAAGAAGAAAATAGAAAAAATAACCTCTCAGAGATAAGGAATTCAATTAATAAAATAAAAAATATACTAGAGAGAATCAATAGCAGACGAGAGGATGCAGAAAAATGGATCAGCAAACTGTAAGACAATGTAATGGGAAGCATCCAAGCTGAACAGCAAAAAGAAAAAGAAATAACAATAAATGAGAAAAGGTTAAGGGAACTCAACAACATCAAGTGTAATAACATTCACGGTATAGGGATCTCAGAAGGAGAAGAGATAAAGAAGGAAAAAAAAAAACTTCTTAGAAGAAATAATAGCTGAAAACTTCCTGAACCTGGCGAAGGAAACAGACATCCAGGTCCAGGAAGCAGAAAGATCCCAGGAGGCCCACAAAATGACAAATAATGATTAAAAGAGTAATAAGTAATGATAAAGAGAAAATCTTAACAGATGCAATAAAGAAAAAAAAAAGGTTCTATACAAGTGAAATTCCATAAGGCCATCAGCTGACTTGTCAGCAGAAACTTTGCAGGCCAGAACTGAGTGGCATTATATACTCAAAGTGCTAAAAGAAAAGAAACAAAACAAAACTACACTAAGAATACTTGATCCAGCAAGGCTATCATTCAGAACAGAAGGAAAGATAGTTTCCCAAACAAAAGTGAAAGGATTCATCACCTTTAAACCAGCCTTATGTAAAGTTCTAAAGAGAATTCCTTAAATGTAAAGGAAAGGATATAATTAGAAATAAGAAAATTATGAAAGGGAAAATTTTCACAGGTAAAGCAAACATATGGTAAAAAAATAGATTAATCACTTAATAAAGTCAGTATGGAGGTTAAAACACAAAAGTGGTAAAAATCAATTGTATCTACAAAAATTAGCCAAATACACAAAACGAAAAGATGTAAAATGTGACATCATATACATAAAACATGGAGGGTGAGTAAAAATTTAGTGCTTACAATGTGTTTGAACTTAAGAAACTATCAACTTAATTTAGACTGCTAGATACTTAAGAAGTTATAATGAACACAGCAGTGCCTGGGTGGCTCAGTTGGTTAAACATCTGACTTCGGCTCAGGTCATGATCTCATAGTTCATGGGTTTGAGCCTTCTGTCAGGCTCTGTGCTGACAGCTCAGAGCCTGGGGCCTGTCTTAGATTCTGGGTCTCCCTCTCTCTCTGCCCCTCCCCCACTTGCACTCTCTTTCTCTGTCTCAAAAATAAACGTTAAAAAACATTCAAAAAAGAAGTTATATATGAACACAATGGTAACAACAGATCAAAAACCTATAATAGTTATACACAAAAAAATAGAAAGTCAAGCATAACACTAAGCAAAGCCATCAAACCACAAGGGAAAAGATCCATAGAAGAAACAGAGAAGAACTATAAAAAAAAAAAAAAAAAAAAAAACAGAAAATAAGTATATACCTACTAATCACTACTTTAAATGTAAATGGTTTTCATACTCCAATCAAAACATATAGGATTACTGAATGGATTAGAAAACAAGACCCATCTATATGCAGCCTACAACTATCTCACTTCAAACCTGGAAACACATACAGACTAAAGGTGAAGAGATAAAAAAAAAACATACACTATGCAAATGAAAGTGCACAAAGGCCAGTATAGCAATTCTCATATCAAAATAGGCTTTAAAACAAACAGTGTAGCAAGAGACAATGAAGCGCACTATATAATGATAAATAGAACAATACATCAAGAGGATATAACAATTGTAAATATCTATGCACACAACATAGAAACACCAAAATACATAAAGCAAATATTAACAGATATAAGCAAAAACTGACAGTAATACAATAGTAGTAGAGGGCTTTAACACCCCACTTACATCAATGGATAGATCATCCAGATATAATATCAACAAGAGTGGCTTTGAAACACACATTATATCAGATGAAGCTGACAAATATACAGAACATTCCATCCCCCAAGAGCAGAATACAAATTCTTTTTAGGTGCACATGGACTCTCCAGGATACAACAGATAGGCCATAAAGTAAGTCTCAGTAAATATAAAAATATTGAGCTCATATCAAGTATGTTTTCCAACCACAACAATATGATACTAGAAATCAATTATAAGAAAAAAATCTGGAAGAAGCACACCAACATGTGGTGGAGGATAAGCAAAATGCTACTCAACAATGAAAGTGTCAACCAAGAAATCAAAGAAGAAATCAACAAACACCTGGAGACAAATGAAAATGAAAACGCAATAGTCCAACATCTTTGGCATACAGCAAAAGCAGTAAGAGGGAATTTTATAGTAATCAGGCCTACTTCAAGAAATAAGAAAATTTTCAAATAACCTAACCTTACACCTAAAGAAACTAAGAAGAAAAGAAAGGACAAACAAACCCAAGGTTAGAAGAAGAAATAATAAACACCAGAGCAGAAAATAACAAAATGGAGACTAAAAGAATAATGGAAAAGATCAATGAAAGCAAGAGTCAGTTTTCTAAAAAAATAAAACTGGTAACACTTTAGCCAAATTCATCAAGAAAAAATGAGAGAGGTTTCAAATAAAATCATAAATGAAGGAGAAGAAATAGCAACTGACACCAGAGAAATACAAAGGATAAGAGCATATTATGAAAAATGATATGCCAACATAGTGGACAATTTACTCAAATGGATAAATTACAGAAACATATAATCTTCCAAAACTGTATCAGGAAGAAATAGAAAATGTGAACTGAGTAATTACTAGTAATGAAATTGACTCAGTAATCAACCAACTTCCTAATCCATCATACAAGGCTAGTATTACTGTGATACCAAAACCAGACCAAAAAGCTAACAACAACAATTGCAGAAGTGCAAAACAAACAAACAACTAACTACAGGCCAACATATATGATGAACGTAGCTGTAAAAATCCTCAAAAGATTGGCAAGCCTAATTCAACAATATATTAAAATGATCAGTGACCATGATCAAGTGGGTTTTATTCTAGGGATGTAAGGGTGTTTCAGTATGTGCAAGTCAATCAGTGTGACAAATCACATTAACAAGAGAAAGAGTAAAAACCATATGTAAAGATATGCAGATACAACATTTGATATTTTCAACATCCTTTTCTGATAAAAACTCAGTGAAGTATCTCAACATAATAAAGACTGTACACAGCAAATCCATAGCTAACATCATATTCAGTGGTGAAAAACTGGGAGACTTTCCTCTAACATCAGGAACAAAATAAGGGTTCCACTCCTCCCACTTTCATACACTGGAGTTCTGGAAGTCAGCCATCGTAATAAGACAACAAAAAGAAATGAAAAGCTTCCAAATTGCTAAGGAAGCAATAAAATTGTCACTCTTTATAGATGACATGTTGCTATATATAGAAAACCCTAAAGGCACCACCAAAAAACTATTACAAGTGATAAATGAATTCAGTCAAGTTGCAGGATACAAAATCAATATAAAGTATGTGTTGCATTTCTGTAGAGAAATGCAAGAGTAGCAGAAAGAAAATTTAAGGACACAATCGAACTTACAGTTGCACCAAAAGGATACAATACCTAGGAATAAAATTAATCAAGGAGGTGAAAGACCTAATCTCTGAAAACTATAAAACATTGATGAAAGAAATTGAAGATGAAACAACAAATGTAAAAGTATAACATGCTCATGGATTTGAAGAATTAGTGTTGCTAAAATGTCCATATTACCCAAAGCAATATATAGATTAAATGCAATCTCTTTCTAAATATCAACAGCATTTATCACAGAACTAGAACAAATAAAATTTTTAAAGAACCACAAAAGTTCTCAAATAGCCAACGCCATCTTGAGAGAGAACAAAACTAGAGGTATCACAATCTCAGATTTCAAGATACATTGCAGACCAATAGTAATAAAAACAGGATGTACTGTCATCAAAAGACACACATAGATCAATGGAACAGGATAAAGAGCCCAGAAATAAGCCTACTCATATACGGTTGATTAATCTACAATAGAGGAGCAAGAATATATAATGGGGAAAAGACAGTATTTTCAAAAAATGTTTTTGAGGAATCTGGTAGCTACATGCAAAAGGATGAAACTGGACAATTTCTTACACCATATACAAAAGTAATCTCAAAATGGATTAAAGGCCTACATATGAGAACTGAAACCATAAAACTCCTAGAAGAAAACATAGGCAGTAATCTCTTTGACATCAGCCTTAGCAATGTTTCTCTAAGTATGTCTCCTGAAGCAAGGAAAACAAAAGTGAAAATAAACTTTGACTACACCAAAATAAAAAGCTTTTGTACAGCAAAGGAAACAATGAAGTGGCAAAATGAAAGCAAAATAAAAAGGCAAAGGCAACTTACTGAATAGAATAAAGTATTTGCAAATGATCTATCTGATAAAGGGTTAATATCCAAAATAGATAAAGAACTTATACAACTCAACATCAAATAACAATCTGATTAAAAATGGGCAGAGGATCTGAATAGACATGCAGATGGCCAACAGATACATGCAAAGATGCTCAACATCACTAATAATCAGGAAAAAGACAACAACAAAAACCAACACCCCCCCCCCCAAACAACAACAAAACAAATAATGAGACATCACTTCACACTAGTCAGAATGGCTAGTATCAAAACGACAAGAAAAAACACATGTTGGAAAAGATGTGGAGAAAAGGGAACCCTTGTGCACTGCTGGTGGGAATGTAAAACAGTGCAGCCACTCGAAGATACTGTGGAGTTTCCTAAAAATATTAAAAACAGAAGTACCATATGATGCAGTAATTCCACTACTGGGTATTTACCCAAAGAAAAAGAAAAGACTAATTCAAAAAGACATGCACCCCTATGTTTACTGCAGCATTATTTACAAGAGCTAAGATATGGAAGCAACCTAAAGTGTCCATCAAGCGATGAATGGATAAGTATGTGGTATACATATACAGTGGAATATTATTCAGCCATTAAAAAACAATGTGCTTTTGCCATTTGCAATAACATTAATGGACCTAGAGTGTATGACACTAAATGAAACAAGTCAGACAGGGAAGGACAAATACCGTAGGATTTCACTTGTATGTGGAATCTAAAAAGCAAACAAACAAAGAAAAGAGACAAACTGATGTTTAAATACAGAGACCACTGGTAGTTGCCAGAAGGAAGGTGGGCGGGGGAATGGGTAAAATAAAGAGGATTAAGAAGGATAAAACTTCCAACGTGAAATAAATAAGTCACAGGGATGAAAACTACAGCAGAGGGAATATAGTCAATAATAGTATAAAAACATTTTATGATGACTTATGTTGACTACACTTATCATGTGAACAGTGAGGAATGTATAGAATTGTCAAAGCAATATGTTACACACTTGAAACTGAAGTATATTAATTATACTTCAGTAAACAATAAATAATAAAATAAAAGAATCAATGGCCACTATTTCCACTCTACAGTTTTACAATACAATTTCTTAGTTATCCAAATCATGGCACTAAATTAGTTTGCACACAGATGCCTAGTGTAAAGCCAAAGTCTAACATGTAGGAGATAGTCATGTTTTCTTCTTCTAGAGAAGTCCACCCTATCAATGCATTTTTCAATAATTCAATAAATATTTATACAGAGATTATGTGCCAAAAATATTTTGTAAGTTCTGGGAAGATAATGATGAGCTGAAGCAGAGATCATCCCTGTCCCTGTGGAATTTAGTATCTAGTGGGTGAGGGGACATCTACCAGGCACAAAATACAGATACGTTCAGCTGTCAGCTGTATGTATCGAGTTAACAAATATGACCTTTAAGAATAAATAGAGTTTGCAGTTTCACTCTGTGCCCAGTATATATTTATCTTTAGAGAGTTTTTATCTTAATTATTCCAAAGAATAAATGTAGACAAAATGTCTTTTCTATCTCATTCCTTTGGCTTTATAAATACTGAGGAACATTTTGGAAATGTGAAGACTTCTTGTGTGATGCAGCCACTTAACATTTGTTCTCTTGTCAGAAGGACAATGACTGTGGGAAATGACAAACCTGTGTTTCCTCTCAGCCAAGTCAGGCTCTTCATGCACTTGCTCATGATGCAAATAAACGTTTGTGTCACAGTTGCTATCTTTCAGACTGGGTGCATCTATTCATATTACCTCAGAGAATGAAAGGATCAAACACAAAAAATACAGGGTCTCACAAATGACGGGATATTGGCTCAAGGCAATGTCAACGACAGGAGGGGGTGGAGGCCAGAGAACACTTACTGGTAAGTGGTAGGGCTGACGTTGATGCGCCGAGGGTGACTTCCTGATTCGAACTTGCTGGCCAGAGTGACATTATTTCCAAACAGGCAATATCGTGGCATTCTTACCCCAACAACTCCAGCGAGCACAGAACCTGAGTGAATGCCTATCCTCATCTAAAAGAAAAAGAAAGAAAAATGAAAAGGATATATTTATGTTTTTCTTTTGGTATGCAATTCTTTTAAGGAGGGGTACTACTGCTAATTATGTAAACCACCGAACTAGGATCTCCTCAAAGACAGAAAGTTGGTCTTGGTCATCTTTGTGAGCCTGATATCTGGAACATTATAGTGGCAGTGAACATGAATACTATGGAATAAATAAGAAATTATAGGAAAAAATTGTATTTAATTAGCTACAGAAATCTGGTTATACTACAGGTCAGATCACCTTTCATTTGTACACATGTTCTAACACATAAAAAACTTATTATTTGCCCTCCATTTACTCTCACATACAACCCTATTTTTTCCTTCATAAAATTAAGCACAATTATAAATTAAATATGTATATTTCTGTTTATTTTGTTTAAATGTTGGGTTGTCCTAGAAGTATCCATATCTTTTTTCTTATTGCTGAATATTCAGTACTTAATACTATACCTAGAACAAAGTAGGCCCTCAATGGTAAGTGATAAATGTTGAATAAGTTGTCAAAACTCTTCAACATTATATCAAAATGGAGTTATAGAGAATTTAACCCTTGCGCCAGTCAAGAATTATCTATTGAAAACCCTGAAAAATAAATTAAGGGCTGTATAGTTTACACTCTGTGAATCTGATAACTGTTAGTCTGTCCCATGCCTTGGAGGAGTCCTCAATGTGAAGTCAATATAAACTTCAGTGTGATTACAGCAATGAAGTTGCATATACATGGTCTACACCAAAATAGCTGAAGCTAATGTTGACCAAGTGGGGAATGGGATCCTTAGTCCCAGGGGAATGTGGAAGAGAGGGAAGCAATCTGACCCCTAGGAGCTACTATGTAAGTAAAGTGTCACTCCTTCACTACCATGTCTCCTTCTGTCCCTATAGTTGTGAGGACAAAAAGTCATTCTGAGACTAACCTTTGTCATAAAACTGGAGACTCCTGCATACATCAACTATTGGTAAGACAGGCTGAAATCACTGTGATGTAGCTGCATCTCTTAATAACCTTTCATCTAATTTTTAAAAAGTGATTCTAACATTTATTTTGAAATCCAACACTGGTGAAAGAATAAATATTTTTCTTTATTTTTTTATATTTATATATATTTATAAAGAATAATTTTATATTTATAAATAACTTTATAAAGAATAAAAATTTTCCCTATTAGTGTGAACATACACCAGTATATATATAAACAGACTAACAGAAGAGGAAGTCAAGGAAGACTTCCATGTATATACAGGTGATTGATATATAATAGAGTTGGCATTTCAGATTAGTGAAAAAAAGACAGCATTTCCATTAGGATGCTACACATCAACTGTGTCTTCATATTGAAAAAAATTTCCAATTAGATTAAATATCTTAATGTAAAGGGCACTTTACAGCTTTAAAAATAATTGTTTTAATTAAGATAGAGGTCAATGTGCAGTAAGTAATACTCTAAAATACATAAATCCTAAAAAGTATACTTTTATTAGTCTCTTAGTAATAGTTCCCAGGTGAGTGGTCCAGATTGTCAGGAAGCTCTGTTTGGTCAGGGACAGGTCTTATCATTGTGTTCCTCCTTATGCCTCGTCATATATTCCTTGTTGGAAAACCTGAAGCTGAGTCAGGAGCACTTTCATGTTCCAAGTCATGATGGGGCAAGATAGATAGTGCAAGTTCAAGGGAAGGGTCATGATGTTACCATTTAAGGTGCTCTTCATTCCTCTGGGTAGATCTGGACTTACACTTGCTATCAGTTTCCTTCTGCCTAAAAGATTTCTTCAAACATGTTTTGAACTCTAGGTCTACTGATGATGAATTCTTTCAGCTTTTGTATGTTTGAAAACGTTTTTATTTTGCCTCCCTATCTGACAGATATTTTTGTTGAGTATGGAATTCTAGGTTGACAGTTTTTTCTTTTAGTGCTTTAGTGATGTTGTTCCACCATCTCCTCCTGTATATTGTTTCCTATGAGAACACTGCTGTCGTGCTTATATTAATTCCTTCATATGTACTAGATCTTTTTCTGTCTTTTTCTAGTTTTGAAAAATTTATTTAAATATTTTTTTAATTAATAAACTTATTTATTTTTGAGAGAAATAGAGACTGCACAAGTGAGTGAGGGGCAGAGAGAGAAAATCCCACAATGTGCAGAATGAGAGGGAGAGAGAGAGGGACAGAGAGTATGGAGCCTGAGCTCACCTGAAGCAGGGCTCAAGCTCATCCGATGTGGGGCTCAAACTCATGAACTGTGAGATCATGACCTGAGCCAAAGTCAGGTGCATAACCAAGTAAGCCACCCAGGCACCCCCTGCAGAATTTAGTTATGATTTTCCTTGATGTTGTTTTCTTCATGTTTCTTGTGTTTGGGATTTGTTGAGTTTCTTGGATCTGTGAGTGTGTAGTTTTCTTCAGATTAGGAAGAATTTCAGCTATTTCTTATTCAGATATTTTTTATATCCACCCCTCTATCCCAGAAACTCCAATTACATGCATATTGGGATACTTGAAGTATTTCCATGGAAGACAGAAAATTTAATCATTTAAATTACTTTTTCTGTTTATTTTGGGTAACTTCTATTATAACTTCTTCAGATTTATTAATCTTTTCTTTTGTAATGTGTAATCTTTTGCTAACCCCATCCACTGCATGTTTAATCTCAGACATTGTGATTTTCCTCTCTAGAAGTTCAATTTGGGATTTTTCTTTTTCAGGCATCAAATTAACTTTTCAACATATGGAATTTAGTTAAAATAACTATTTTAAAACTCTTGTCTGCTAATACATCTATTAGTCTATTTCAGTTTTGATTGGTCTTTTTCATCATTATGGGTAATATTTTTCAGCTTTGCTGCAAGCTAGTAATTTTTGGTTGAATGTTCAGTATCACAAATTTGACTTTGTTGAGTGGGGATATTTTTTAGATCCTTGTACATATTCTTGAGTTCTGTCTATGGATGTAGTCAAGTTCCTTGGAAACAATTTGGTCTTTTCAAGTCTTGCTTTTTAGGATTTGTTAGGCAAGTCTTGAGCAGTATTTCATGTAGGGCTAATTATTCTCCACTACTGAGGCAAGAACACCCAGAGTACTGCACCCAGTGCCCATGATTTATGAGGTTCTCAGGTCTTCCTGATGGGAACAGGCAATTTTTTCCAGGTTCTTTGTGAGTGCCAGGAACTTTTTCCTCTAGTCCTTCCAGGTGTTTTTCCCTATTGAGACAAGGGAATCTTCTCACATAGAAACAATAATCAATGTTGTGCAGAACATATAGGTGGCTCCTTGGAAGAATGTTGGTGGTCTTTGTGCAACTCTCTCCTTACTGGTTCCCTGTCTGTGACCTCCAGCTTCCTTGGTCTCCCCAGATTGAGCTCCACCTCTCTGACTACAGGAATTTGTTCAATGCCTCCTGGTTTGCTTCTCCTTGCACCACAGTCTGGATATTCCCAAAGCAACATACCAGGGAAATCCTATGATTCATCTTATTTGTTTCCTATCTCTCAGGGATCACTGTTTTCTATTGCCTAGTGGCCAGTGTCATAAAAACTGTTCTATTGTACTTTTTCTTCTGGATTTTTAATTGTTTAAGGTAGAAGTATGAATCCAGTCTGTTATTCCATTTGAAGTGGAAGCAGAGATAGTACTTTTAAAAAAATTGTCAACGTTTGTTCATTTCTGAGAGATAGAGACAGAGACAGAGACAGAGCATGAGTGGGGAAGGGCAGAGACAGAAGGAGACAGAATCTGAAGCAGGTTCCAAGCTATGAGTTGTCAGCACAGAGCCCAATGCGGGTCTGAAACTCACCGATGGCAAGACCATGACCTGAGCCAAAGTCAGACACTTAACCGATTAAGGCACCCAGGTGCCCCATACTTTTTTTTTTTTAAGAAACCTGTCAGAAAAATGTATGCATATTTTTTCTTTTTTTTTTTTTTTGAGAGACAGAGAAAGGTGCTCACACAAGTAGGGGAGGGGCAGAGGAAGAAGAAGAGAGAGAATCCCAAGCAGGCTCTGTGCTGTCAGCATGGAGTCTGACATGGGGCTCCATCTCACCAACCATGAGATCATGACCTGAACCAAAATCAAGAGTCAGATGCTTAACTAACTGAACTACCCTACCCAGGTGCCCCATAGGCCTGGTTCTGATGAGCGATTATCTATTTGGATTTAAAAAGGTAAAGAAGAAGAAAGAAGAAGAAAGAAGAAAGAAGAAAGAAGAAAGAAGAAGAAGAAGAAGAAGAAGAAGAAGAAGAAGAAAGAAAGAGAAAAGAAAAAAAAAAAGAAAAAGAGAAAGAAAACTGCTGAATGGCAATAGTCCTTTTAAACAAGATAATTATAAAGCACCTTCTCTCAGGTTAGAAAGCATTTTGCAATATTATTATACTTCCTTGGGTTTGCTTTTATGAGGCCTATTTATATTAAATTACTTTGTGTAATGAAGGCTTGCCTAAAAAACACCTCAGATGCTAAGATTGTCAGTTTGGACCTGTGATCACTGTATTGATCTTTTTATGCAGGAGGCAAGATACATCTCACAGCCTCTTTACTCTGTGTGTTTTGTTTGAGAAAAAGACTCTATACCCACAACACACTACACAGAAGGCTTGTATAGTTCCACTGCTGCCTCCTGTCAAAAGACCTGAGGGTTTTTTAAATGAAGTTATCAGAATTAGAATTATTATAACCTAAAAAATGCTAGCAGTAAAAACCCTGATATCCTTGGGCGGGGTGGATGGAGAAATGGTCATTTAAACAAATGATTTCTCTTAGAGGGCACAAAACATCCTGCACAAAATATCACCAAACATGCACAAAAATATCAATAACCACACAAATAGCACAAATTTGCTGTCATTGTGTCTATCATACAATGAAACAAAACTCAGTTATTTAATTTTGGAAGGAGATACTATTGACAAATTATAAACTGAATCATCAGACTCTCTTTTCTTTTCATTTGTTTTTTTTTAAGTTTGTTTATTTATTTTGAGAGAGAAAGAGAGAAAGAATCCCAAGCAAGCTCTGTACTGTCAGCACTGAATCCTGATGCAGGGCTTGAACTCATGAAATCATGACCTGAGCTAAAGTCAGATGCTTAACCATCTGAGCCACTCAGGCACCCATCTTCTGCATTTCTTTTGACAACTTACTGAGATTTCCCAAAAATTGGGAAGGATAGCAAGAAGTGTTGCCTATGTAAAGAAGGGAATGATTGCCTCACTCAGAATATGTCAGGAACATCGAGCAGTTAGACAAAATAGATACATTCAACTCTCAATGATGAATTTAGATTCCTTTCAGCAAGATTTAACATCATTTAAATAATTTAACCACTCAGAAACATTGGCATCCATCTGCCCAGGATGTCCTCACTAAAGAAGGTCATTTTGCACTAAACCAGTGGTTGTTAACTAGGGACATTTGTGCCCTTCAGTGAACATCTGACAATGTCTTGAGACATTTTTTTTATTTTCACAACTGGGATGGGGAGCTGCTTCTATTCTTTTCATCTATTCAGTTGAGCTAAAGATGCCTAGGACAGCCTCCCCACAACAGAGAATTTTCCAGTCCAAAGTGGCAATGGTGCAGAATCTGAGAAATGGTGCAGAATCTGCCCTACACAGGCTTCTGGCACTCTATAGGTACTTAGTAGACCAGCACACACACGAAATAATAAATGCTTTAATCAGACCAAAGCCTTGATGCGTAACACTAGACTTCACTTTTCAGAGAACATTTATGAAAACAAATAGTGTTCACCCTAGGGATTTATTGAAAAACACAGTAACTTTTGGATCCATCCTGAGGTTAGGATACCTGTTACCCAATCTCCTCTATCTACCTGAAATGTGTGAAAGACTGCAAAGCTCTGGAAAACATCAGAGTCCCCACTCATCAAAAGATGCAGTTATTCTCCTAATACTTCACTGATTATTCATCTGCTGAGGCACATAAACAAGTGCATTTTAAGATAATATTTCTCCCACGGTGCCTAAAAATAGAAGGCTTATAGGGTTAGACCTCCGTTAGCCAAAACTGGTTTCGTCAAGAAGGAATCTTTGGGTTGGGAGAGCAGCACAGATTCATTAGTTGAGCCCCTCATTTTACAAATAAATTCAAGTCCAGAGGAGCACAATGAAAAAGAGCAATTAGCCCACAGGGGGCACTCGTGCAAGTTCCCTTCCCATACCTCATGGCGCCCATGGTGGTGTTTATGTGGCAAGGACCCCTTTATAGTTCAGTAAATAGATGGACTAATTCCCGAACGTCCGAATCAGACTGATACCATGATTAACAGGAGTTAGGAGCTAGCAAGTTATGAAAATCAAATACCAATTTGTGTTGAAATAGTCCCGCTGGAGCAAGACAGAATTTCCAAATTAAAACAGCAGGTCTATAGTAGGAAGAAGAAGAAAGACTTCTGTAGAAAGAGCCAGTTATCTGTGTAATTGTGTTTGTATTTAAGTATCATTCTTAGATTTATGTAATTAAGATTTTAAGCTTTTAAAAATAGTTAATTGGGGCGCCTGGGTGGCTCAGTTGGTTAAGCATCGGACTTCAGCTCAGGTCATTATCTCAGGTTCATGAGTTAGAGCCCTAGGTCATGTTCTGTGCTGACAGCTCAGAGTATGAAGCCTGCTTGGGATTCTGTGTGTGTGTCTCTCTCTGCCCCTCCCCCACTTGTGCTGTCTGTCTCTCTCAAAAATAAACAAACATTAAAAATTATTTTAAAAATAGTTAATTAACTGTTTTAATAGCCAGGAGACCAAAACCATTGCTCACACTGTTAAGAAACAGGGAAGAAAACAAGTACTTCATTCTTCTACCAGTATTAACATGCATAAGTTTCATCATAAAATTTTTCACTAATAAAAGGAAATAAATGAAATGGATTTTCACATTTTTGTCTTATTTTATTAATAACCAATATTTCCCTGACAAGAAAATATCACTTAATGTTTTAAATTTTGATTTTAAAAGTTCAAGATTCTTAGGCAGAATACAATCAACTCATATAACCTCTGTAGGTTTTTACAATTTCTCCTAATTTCTCCATGTGCAGGAAAGCAGGGAGAAATCATCTCTGTAGATACATGGCATTTTTCCTTCTATCACGGGACTCAGACTCCAACTGATGGTGTCAAAATGTCATAGTCTCAAGTAATATGCCTGGACAAATACCACTTTGGCAAAATGTCTGTGTTTACTCTAAACATTACAGAAGTACCACTCATAGATAAATTTCAATTTACAGAAAATTCTTGACAAAAAAAAAATGGTTCTCATCACCGATATGGTAACATATAATTTCAGACACAAGATACATGGTGACTTTTATAAAATAAAATGGTGACATTTTAAATAACTGGTACTTTAGAGTTAGGGGAGAAAGTGAGTTGGCAATCTTGTTTATGGTGTTTTGGTGGGGAAGGATAGGACCTTACAAAAGATGATTAGGAGGGCATGCCTGGAATCCTACAAAGGGTACCACTGGCAATGTTATCAGAGACTGCAGGGGAAGGGGAGGGCACTATGGTTCAGCTTCACTGTCACCTTCTCACAGGGCACTGATAACCATGTATTTAAATACATTCGCTGCTAATAAAAGACTTAAATATGACTGAACTTGTAGAAGTATTATTACTAAGGCCTCTAGGTGGAATCTGAAATTTACCTTTGTAAATTCAGAAAAAAATACTTTAAGAATTATTTTTGAAAGGAAGAAACTGATTTAAGGCAGTTGACCTACTTGAGTTAAATATGCGTGTATTTAGGAATAACCAGCATATAATTTAGCAGTTGAAAAACACGGCATTTTGTGCCAGAAATACGGACACTGGTAAATCATTAACAAAGTGCTATGCTTTAAACACATACAGAACTGCTCATTATACTAAAGATTAATAGCAGAATTGAAAGTTAAGAATTTTTTTTAATTTAAGAAGGTGATTGATACCATCTCCTAAGAGCATTTGATTTTTCATTCTGATATGCAGAAAAGAATTAGAAACCTTTTTCTTTTTTTTTTAATATGAAATTTATTGTCAAACAGGTTTCCACACAACACCCAGTGCTCTAGAAACCTTTTTCTCAAGAAACATCCAGTCTTTGGCTATGTAACCCATGATGCTAAGGGAATACTTACTTTACAAATCACATGTATAACATTTATCAAATCATTCTATTAAATACATCTATATTGTTTAATTGCACAGGTTGAAATCTCCTTCTGATATCACAAAGGCATTCCTTATTAGTGGCTCATTTTTTTTTTAATGACAAAGTATGTTAATTGCTAAAACTTCAAAGCCCTTAAAAGTTTCTGTTTTGAGACTACCACTAAAAAATATTGCTACTGACCAATTCTCTCTGTTAAGTGATGAAAATCATCTGTCAAAATGCAAATCTTAACAAGAGATAATCTGGAGCAAATTTCTAGTCTAAAAGAATCTTTATAATATTGTGGATTCAAAAAAGTGATTTAAAAAAAGCTGAAATATGTAGAAATGGCATAAAGGGATTTACAAAGAATTCTAATAGTAAGGAGTGTGTATTCATCAATTTATAAATCAATCCATCTAAACTAAAAAATTTATATTCGTTTTTTTATATTTTTAATATTTTAATCTATGTATTTGTAACTTATTCTCAAGACCAAGCACCAAAGTCAACCAACAGAATAACTTTCCTTTCAACAGAAATAGCCTGAAAGTTGAGCCCTTTTAATAATAATCTGGGAGATGCACAATTTGAAAGAACAGAAAATCCCTCAAAAGAAATGTAAAATGCAAAATGTGAGAACTCCTTTGCCCCTTGCCCATTCCTTCCCTTCAGCTCCTTTCCCTTCCTTTCCTTCTAAAGGTTATTAGGTAACAATTCAATCTCAAGCACTTGATAGGCATTGTGGAAGAAAGGAAGGACAGAAAGACTCTTCACTTCCTTCAAGGAACCTGAAATCTTACAAAATTAAGGGAAGGTAGAAACCTTATTTCTTAAGAAAAGTACATGTGGTCAACAAATATCACCTTCAAGATTTGAGATATTAACATTACTACTTTACAAAAACTGAAATTAAATTTGAAAATATATGATCTTCCACTTAGATACTACTTAAAACAAATAAAGTACTTAAAACAAATAAAGTTCCTCTATGATAAAATGGCATATATTATGATGTCCATGATTACTGTTGATAACTGAACTTCTTCAGTGAAAATTTAGTTTATTTTACATCTCAAAAGATTTCTATATCTCAGAAAATGCACTTGATAGATGTGTAAGTAAAAAAAAATGTTGAGTTTAATTACTAAACATTAATAATTACCCACTTTTATAAGCCATTATCTTTTTTTTTTCTTTATAAGAATTGATAGCATGGACAAGTTTATCCCCCAAATGAAAGTAAAGTAACAAAATTAAATTCTTGAGTTACAATGTAGAACTCTTGGCCACACGTAAGAACCAACTGCGGAGATTTAGAATTGCTGTTTTGGTTCTCACTTCCAGAGGTTTTGATTTAATGAGTCTGGAATGAGACATGGGGCTTATAACTCCCTCTAGGGTTTCTAACGTGCATCCAAAGTTGAGAACCACCAAGTGTAGGACATCATTTTGGTTTCTGCCAGAGCCAAGTAGTTTAAACAGCCCGACCCTTTCCCAGCAAATGGTTTTAGCCAGCACTGTGTAAATACTTTCATATGCATTCACACATACATAACACCTTTCAGTTTTGAGAAGGAAACACAATATTCTCTCTTGCTCCCAGAAGACAACATTCCTGTATGTTGAAGACTTTTGAAAATAATAAGAATATATGTTTAATTAAAATATTAGCAAATTGTGTAGAACTGTGAATACCCCTCAGACTTCAGGCATTTCAGTTGGTTAGAGACAGAAGTTTCTTTGAGAAACCTCAGCACATCTGTTTTTGGGTGGGTGGCAACCCATGCTCATATATAGTGTTTTATAGAGTCTACATGGCTAGGACCAGTAGAACTGTCAAGAGAAACAAACTCATCTGGGAGTGTTGGTCATTAGAGCAAACCTAGGACAAGCATGGTGGCTGGGATGGAGGGCGCTGTAGGCTTATGGATGCTGAAAGCAGTGTTGTCTCTTTGGAAGTTGTCATAGACCAGAATCTGACCCATCACTTACTTGCTCAATGACCCTGGACAAATTACTTCTCTAACATCTTGCCATCTATAATGCAGAGATACTGTACCAGCTTAGGTACATACTAAGTGTTGGCTCATATCCAACATGAAACATTAGATTATTAACTTGTACTAGGAAAATATTTTTTAAATTTTCTCATAGTGCAAGGGCTGGGGAATTTCCAGGTTCACAGACCTTATTCCACAGATTCAGAAACAAAAGGGTAAATGGCCTACTAAAGAAAGCAACTTGTAAGGATGAGAGTCCAAATGAAAACATAATTCTTATGCTTTCTGCCAAACTGGTCCCTGCATCCTAACATCTTGGTATTTCTTTCTCAACTCTTTTTTTTTCATTACTATAGAAGAAAATGCACAATGATAATTTATATTTCTACAAACGTCCATAAAATCTGCTTAGTTATACAGCAATATCAAAGGACTAAAACTAGGGAAATTATTTTCTGAAAAATTCTCAAAAATATTCTGCAAACTAACACCTACAATAAAATTCAAATACAACAACCATCATCATAAATAAGCCTAAGGAGACATGACTATTAAATGCAATTTGCTATCCTTGATGGCATCTTGGGGAAAAAGGACGGGAGAAAATTAAGGAAATCTGAATAAATTATAGATTTTACTTAATAGTAATGCACCAGGAGGAGCCAAGATGGCAGAACAGCATGTCAGGTTGTTTTTTTTTTTTTATCTCGCATCCATGAAAGACAGCCAGATCAACACTAAACCATCCTGCACACCTAGAAAACTTATTTGAAGATAACACAACAATCTGCACAACCTGAACCACAGAAATCAGCAGGTACACAGCATGGAGAGGTGAACTAGGGGAGAGAGCAGCCATGGAGGGCTGGGAGCTGTTTTTGCGTGCAGAGAGGACAGAGATGGGGATGGGGGAGAGTACAGGAAAAGCACCCCCCCCCCAAAAGCAGCTATAGAGAAAGTGGAAAAGTGGAAACAGCCGCAGGCACTGAACTAAAAAGGGAGAAAGGAGAAAGGAGAGGGTTTAAATACCATTAAGACTATAAACAGGGGGAGTGCAGAGTCTGAAACTCCACAGCTCAATACTGGCAGTGCTCTGGTGGGAAGGGCTAATCCCCAGGAGCAGAGTGGGGTCCAGGTGTCTTCGGGCCACATAGGAAAAGGCGGTTCCCCTGCTGGGAGGACACCTAATAGAGGCTATGTGACTTCCCAAAGGCAAAGGCCTCAGTGGACCTGGGAGAACAACCACATTCACTGGGGCTGGAACAAGGATATTAAGAGGGAAGCCTGGCGCGAGGTGTGTGTTGTGATTTGTCATAATTCCTGAAACACTGCTGCTACACAATCGTGCAGACTTTTTCGGGGGGGGGGGGGGGCCTGGCAAGCGGCCACAGTTTCTGGGCCTCAGCAGCAGCATGGTCCCGCAAACGTTCCTGGGTGTGACCAGCACCTGGCCATTGCTCGGTGAGACCCTCCCATAGATGGGCAGGACGTGTCAAAGCCGCAGTTCCTCAGAAATAAGGGGTGGGGAAAAAGAGCCACATCTGAGATAAAAGTCAGGAGGGAGGCTCTGCCTGGGGCAGGGAGTTGATGGAAGCTGAAGACAAAGGACAGTGTGGAAGTGGGGAGTGGATGGAAGCTGAAGACAAAGGACAGGTGTGTGACTTCTGAAAGGGGAGAGCACAGAATTCTGATACTAGAGACAGGGGTAGCTGGGTGAAGCTATTATCACCGCCTCTGTGCATGTGCACACACACCTACAAGCGCCACAACAATCCACCCCAGTAAGCTAAGCAATGCCACCTAGTGGAGAACAGAGCCATTGCACTAAACCCCATCCAACTGGGTGAACCTCGCTCTTCAGGAACAAAAGACTCTCTGCCTGCTTAGTTTATAAACCATAAAGCACTTCACAGTTTGACTTCGAGGGGAAAACGAAGTAATTTCAGTTGTATTTCAGTCGTATTTCAGTTTGTTCGCCAGTCCATCTATTCAATTTATTTTTGTCTTTTCATCTTTTTCTTTATTCTTGAATACAGAAAAAGAAAAAATTTGTTTAGTTTCAATTCTTATTAAAAATATTTTTATTTTTTTCTACTTTATATTACTTTTGTGTAAATTTTTCAAATTCTATTTTACTTCCATCATTTCATTTTATTCTACTTCAGTGTATTCATTTTTTCAAATTTTCAAACAATTTCCCTTTTTTTCCTTTTGCCTTTTTTGTCTACTCTATCAAGCCCCTTTCAACACCCAGACCAAAAAACACCTAGGATCTAGCATCATTTATTTGATTTTTTTTGTGTGTTTGTTTTTAATTTTTTAGTTTTAATTTTGTTAATTTTAGTTTTAATTTTTTTACCTAATTCCTTTGTACCATTAAAAATGATGAAACAAAGGAATTCACCCCAAAATAAAGAGCAGGAAGAAATGACAGCCAGGGACTTAACCAACACAGATACAAGCAAGATGCCTGAACCAGAATTTATAATCACGATAATAAGAATAGTAGCTGGAGTTGAAAATAGATTAGAATCCCTCTCTGTGGAGATAAAAGAAGTAAAAGCTAGTCAGGATGAAATAAAAAATGTATAAGTGAACTGCAATCTAGAATGAATGCCATGGCAGCAAGGATGGATGAGTCAGAACAGAGAATCAGCAACAGAGAAGACAAACTTATGGAGAACAATGAAGCAGAAAAAAAAAAGAGGGAGACTAAGGCAAAAGAGCATGAGGTAAGAATTAGAGAAATCAGTGACTCCTTAAGAAGGAACAACATCAGAATCACAGGGGTCCTAGATGATGGAGAGAGAGAAAAAGGGGTAGAAGTGTTATGTGAGCAAATCATAGCAGATAACCTTCCTAACCTGGGGAAAGACACAGACATCAAAATCCAGGAAGCACAGAGGACTCCAATTAGAGTCAACAAAAACCAACCATCAATAAGGCATATCACAGTCGAATTCACAAGGTACTCAGGCAAGGAAACAATCATGAAAGCAGCAAAAAAAAAAGTCCTTAACCTACAAGGGAAGACAGAACAGGTTTGCAGCAGACCTATCCACAGAAACTTTGCAGGCCAGAAAGGTATGGCAAAATATGTTCAATGTGCTGAATCAGAAAAATATGCAGCCAAGAATTTTTTATCCAGCAAGGCTGTCATTCAAAATAGCAGGAGAGATAAAAAGTTCCCCAGATAAACAAACCTTAAAGGAGATTGTGACCACTAAACCATCCCTGCAAGAAATTTTAAGAAGGACTCTCTGAGGGAAAAAAGATGAAAAAAACAAATAAAGACCAAAAGCAACAAATACTAGAAAGAACCGGAAACCACCACCAGAAACTCCAACTCTACAAGCAACATAATGGCAATAAATTCATATCTTTCAGTACTCACTCTAAACTTCAAAGGACTAAATGCTACAATCAAAAGACATAGGGTAACAGAATGGATAAGAAAACAAGATCCATCTATATGCTGTTTACAAGAGACCCACTTTAGATCTAAAGACATCTTCAGACTGAAAGTAAGGGGATGGAGAACCATCTATCATGCAAATGTTCAACAAAAGAAAGCCAGAGTAGCCATACTTATATGAAACCATCTAGACTTTAAAATAAGGAGTGTATCAAGAGAGGCAGAAGGGCATTATATCATAATTAAGGGAAAAATACACCAAGAAGACCTAACAGTTGTAAACATTTATGCACCAAATGTGAGAGCACCCAAATATATAAATCAATTAATCACAAATATAAAGAAACTAATTGATAGTAATACCATCACAGTAAGGGATTTCAACACCACACTTACAGCAAGGGACAGATGATCTAATCAAAAAATCAAAAAGGAAACAATGGCTTTGAGTGACATGCTTGACCAGATGGGACTTAACAGACATATTCAAAACATTTCATCCTAAAGCAGCAGAATATACTTTCTTTAGTGCAAATAGAATGTTCTCCAGAATATACCACACGCTGGGACACAAATCAGCCCTCAACAAGTACAAAAAAATAAATATCATACCATGCATATTTTTAGACCACAACGCTATGAAACTCTAAATAAACCACAAGAAAAAATTTGCAAAGATAACAAATACTTGGAGACTAAAGA
This sequence comes from Panthera onca, assembly GCF_046562875.1. NCBI lineage: Eukaryota > Metazoa > Chordata > Mammalia > Carnivora > Felidae > Panthera > Panthera onca. The sequence continues at coordinate 110,837,103 of NC_138348.1, forward strand.
ACATCCTACTGAAGAATGAATGGGCTAAACAAGTTAAAGAGGATATTAAAAAGTACATGGAAGCCCCTGAAAATCATAGCACCACAGCCAAAAACCTCTGGAATGCAGCAAAGATGGTCATAAGAGGAAAGTATATAGCAATCCACGCCTTCCTAAAGAAGTAAGAAAGGTCTCAGATACACAACCTAACGTTACACCTTAAAGACCTGGAAAAATAACAGCAAATAAAACCCAAAACCAGCAGAAGACAGGAAATAATACAGATTAGAGCACAAATTAATGCTATCGAAACCAAAAAGAAAAAACGAAAAGAAAAAAAAAGTGGAAGAGATCAATGAAACCAGAAGCTGGTCCCTTGAAAGAATTAATAAAAGTGATAAACCCCTAGCTGGTTGGATCAAAAAGAAAAAGGAAAGGGCCCAAATAAATAAAATCAAGAATGAAAGAGGAGAGATCACAACCAACACAGCAGAAATAACAACAATAATATGAGAATATTATGAGCAATTATATGCCAATAAAATGGGTAATCTGGAAGAAATGAACAAATTCCTAGAAACATATACACTACCAAAACTGAAACAGAAAGAAATAGAACATTTGAACAGACCCATAACCAGTAAGGAAATCGAGTTAGTAATCAAAAATCTGCCAAAAAACAAGAGTCCAGGGCCAGATGGCTTTCCAGCGGAATTCTACCAAACATTTAAGGAAGAGTTAACACCTATTCTCTTGAAACTGTTCCAAAAACTAGAAATGGAAGGAAAACTTCCAAACTCTTTCTTTGAAACCAGCATTACCTTCATTCCAAAACCAGACAGAGACACCACGAAAAAGGAGAACTATAGACCAATTTCCCTGATGAACATGGATGCAAAACTCCTCAACAAGATTATCAGCCAACCGGATCCAACAATACATTAAAAAAATTATTCACCACGACCAAGTGGGATTTATACCTGGGATGCAGGGCTGGTTCAATATCTGCAAAACAATCAATGTGATTCATCACATCAATAAAACAAAGGACAAGAACCATATGATCCTCTCAATAGATGCAGAGAAAGCATTTGACAAAATACAACATCCTTTCTTGATAAAAACCCTCAAGAAAGTAGGGATAGAAGGGTCATACCTCGAGATCATAAAAGCCATATATGAATGACCCAATGCTAGTACCATCCTCAATGGGGAAAACTGAGAGCTTTCCCCCTAAGGTCAGGGACAAGACAGGGATGTCCACTCTCACCACTGTTATTTAACATAGTATTGGAAGTCTTAGCCTGTGCAATCAGACAACACAAAGAAACAAAAGGCATCCATATCGGCCAGAAGGAGGTCAAACTTTCACTCTTCACAGATGACATGATACTCTATATGGAAAACCCAAAAGATTCCACCAAAAAACTGCTAGAACTGATTCATGAATTCAGCAAAGTTTCAGGATGTAAAAGCAATGCACAGAAACCAGTTGCATTCCTATACACCAACAATGAAGCGACAGAGAAATCAAGGCATCGATCCCATTTATAATTGCACCAAAAACCATAAAGTACCTAGGAATAAATCTAACCAAAGAGGTAAAAAATTGATACACTGAAACTATAGAAAGCTTATGAAATAAATTGAAGACAACACTAAAAAATATAAAAATATTCCACACACCTGGATAGGAAGAACAAATATCGTTAAAATGTCGACACTACCCAAAGTAATCTACATAGTCAATGCAGTCCTTATCAAAATAACACCAGCATTCTTCACAGAGCTAGAACAAATAATCCTAAAATTTGTATGGAACCAGAAAAGACCCCAAATAATCAAAGCAATCTTGAAAAAGAAAACCAAATCAGGAGGCATCACAATCCTGGACTTCAAACTGTACTACAAAGTTGTAATCATCAAGACGGTATGGTGCTGGAACAAGAACAGACACTCAGATCAATGGAACAGAATAGAGAACTGAGAAATGGACCCACAAATGTATGGCCAACTAATCTTTGACAAAGCAGGAAAGAATATCCAATGGAATAAAGACAGTCTCTTCAGCAAGTGGTGCTGGGAAAAGTGGACAGTGACATGCAGAAGAATGAACCTGGACCACTTACGCCATACACAAAAATAAACTCAAAATGGATGAGAGACCTCAATGTAAGACAGGAAGCCATCAAAATCGTTGAGGAGAAGGCAGGCAAAAACCTCTTTGATCTTGGCCGCAGCAACTTCTTACTCAACACATCTCCAGAGGCAAGGGAAACAAAAACAAAATTGAACTATTGGAATCTCATCAAAATAAAAAGCTTCCACACAGCGAAGGAAACAATCGGAAAAACTAAAAAGCAACTGACAGAATGGGAGAAGATGTTTGCAAATGACATATCAGATAAAGGGTTGGTATCCAAAATCTATTAAGAACTTATCAAACTCAACACCCGAAAGACAAATAATCCAGTGAAGAAATGGGCCAAAGACATGAATAGACACTTCTCCAAAGAAGACATCCAGGTGGCCAACCGACACATGAAAAAATGTTCAACTTCACTCTTCATCAGGGAAATACAAATCAAAACCACAATGAGATTCCACCTCACACCTGTCAGAATGGCTAACATTAACAACTCAGACAACAACAGATGTTGGCAAGGATGCAGACAAAGAGGATCTCTGTTGCATTGCTGGTGGGAATGCAAGCTGGTGAAGCAACTCTGGAAAACAGTATGGAGGTTCCTCAAAAAATTAAAAAGAAAACTACCCTACAACATAGCAATTGCACTACTAGGTATTTATCCACGGGATACAGGTGTGCTGTTTCGAAGGTGCACATGCACCCCAATGTTTCTAGCAGCATTATCAACAATAGCCAAATTATGGAAAGAGCCCAAATATCCACCGATGGATGAATGGATAAAGAAGAAGTGGTATATATATACAATGGAGTATACTTGGCAATAAAAAAGAATGAAATCTTGCCATTTGCAACTACGTGGATGGAATTAGAGCATATTATGCTAAGCGAAATTAGAGAAAGACAAAAATCATATGACTTCCCTCATATGACGCTTTAAACCCAGAACAGATGAACATAAGGGAAGGGAAGCAAAAATAATATAAAAACAGGGAGGGGGACAAAACATAAGAGATTCTTAAATATGAAGAACTGAGGTTCACTGGAGGGATTGTGGGGGGGGGGGATGGGCTAAATGGCTAAGGGGCATTAAGGAATCTACTCCTGAAATCACTGTTGCACTATATGCTAATTTGGATGTAAATTAAAAAAATAAAAATTAAAAGAAAATAATAGTGCATCCATCTGAGTTTATTATTATAACAACAGTGTCATGCTATTGTTTGGTGAAAACTGCATGTAGACTATTTGGGAACTCCTTGCACTAATTTTGCAATTATTCTGAAAATCTAAAACTATTATAAAATAAAAAGTTATTTCAAAATGTAAATCATATGATCCTCCACCAATAAAAGGACACATTTTCACAGTTTTTTTAATGTTTACTAGTGTTACATATCCTAGTCATGTTGTGTTATTACTGTTGTTACCAACATTTATTCCATTTGGGCATTAGATGGCGCTCATGTTCATTTTACTGACCAGGTTGGCTTCTCAATATCTCTAATAGGTGTCTCACCTGGCGACATTTCTGGAAGATTTAGCCCAATATTCATTTTAAAGTTAAATTGTTTGAAAACAAAGTTAACCCCATAACAAAGTTTAAAGAAACCTTACGTTGGAAGGCAAAATTCAAACAATGAACAAAACTAGAAATTAAGAAATCATTAAGTAGGATTCATAAATCTCAAGGGCTCCAAAGGCAAACTTCAAGGCATCTACAGATTTCCTGAAGATGTTCATATATGTTGGATCCATCATTTTTATCAGATTTTCAAAAGAGCCATAGATACCTCAATATTTGAGAACCATTATTTTAATATACTTTTCAGTTTCAAACCATGTCCCTATTCACCATTTACCATTAAATTTTGCATTACACAATCTTAAAAAGTTTATTTACTGGATAACGAACAAAATGAAATTCTATGCTGAGCACAAATGTTACCCCTTCCCTTCCTCTAAATACTTACAACATTTTATTTTTTACCAGTCAAGTTATTGAATACTTATTTATCTATGTATCTCTCATCAATATTTGCAAACTAAGATTGAAAAGCACCTTTTAAACAAGGGATCTTGAATTGGTGTTTTTATACCCAGTCCTGCCACTGCTTATCATATTAGTCCGGTAATTGATAAAGGAACATCATCCCAGAACTTTATAAAGTTGTAGCTTTCGATCATCCCAAATCTGGCTAAAAATTAAAAGAAACTAGTTAATGGCTGTAAAAAGAAAGTAAAAACTTTAGCAACTGGGGATAAAATTACAACTCAGATCTCAAAATTGTTCTTTTAGTGCTGCTTCAGTCCAGCTGTGATGTTTTTATTTTTGATGGCATTCTATAGCACTGAATAAAAGGATAATAGATTCTCAGGAATCAATGAGTCCATGGACTAGAAGAAGTCATCTGATTTAACCAGGGCTCTGCTTTTAACGTGGGCTTTGAGAGAAAGCTCTGAAGTTTGAAATGAAAGGCTTTGTAATATTTATTTCTAATTAACACAACACTTGATGATGCCATCTAAGCAAGCAAAGGGAAAAAGAGTAGGAAACCTTTTTCTTCAAAAAGGTAACATGATAAATGAAGAATGTATACAGAGCAGTCATGAAAGACAAATTCAATGTTAATTTTAAGGAATCTCTTCATGCAAAGAACCCCAAGAACAGTTCATGTGTACGAATTTGTTTTGACCCCATTTTCTGAGCACGTGAAATGTGGGATAAGAACTCAGTAGCTTCAACCAAACTTTTTTTTTTAATTTAAAAAAGGATTTCTGATTCTTACTTTGTGTTTATTAATATGTGACCTTATAAGACTATTAAAACCTACACAGATATTTCGACATATATTTTGGTACCAAGTCACCTATATATTCCTAAAACCACCCCACTGCTTTACTGCCCTGGGCCTTTATTGTCACTTTTTACCTGATTTGACTCCCTTCCACCACTTGCCTGGAGGACATTTTCAGACACCCAGCTTGGCCATCATCAGTGCTCTACCCATGCATAAGCTGCTCTCTCTGCTCTCCCCAGTCCTTGACCTATCTGGATGGCCTCTCACCTTTCACACCACAGCTTATAAATTGTTTCTTCCACATAGCGTTTCATCAGGAATATAGGCGACCTGGCATGAATTGTAGTCACTGCATTTCCCCTAACAGGCACTACGTTTTGTTCAATTGTTTTCATTATCTCCTCAGCGTGGTGCTAATCTCTGAAAAACAAGGGTAGTATATGTCTTGCTCATTGTTATATCTCAGCACCTACCAGAACATTCCTGCAGATAGTAGTGGCTCAATAAATACTGAAGTGAAATATGAATAAGTCATTTCTTTCAACACCTCAGAATATGACTATGCCTTTTGAATTAGATATCTGAAACGTGTTTTGTTTTCTTCAACTGTTCCTCTTCATACAAGAAATACCCTAAAATGCAGATTTAACTAAAGAGTAATTTGCCAGAAACTTGCCTAAGATACTCCCCCATGTGTTTTAATTTCACTTCTACCACCAAGTGAAAAACAACAAGATGAACAAACAGAAGAAACTGAGTCAGGTTAAGTGACTGTATCGGAGCAATGGCACCTGCCCAGTGGAACTGACTCTCTAAGGGTTACCTGTGAGGGCTGTAATCGGGAGCCAGGCACATGGCAAAATGAAGCCGGTTCCCTCTTTCTTATTGACACTAGCCACTAAAACATCGGGCTGTGATATCCATTTGGCATATGGAACAGAACATATATATCCTACAATTACCAAAATTACATCAAGTACTTTAAATGTAAATAGGGACGGGTATCATCAGAACAAAAATCAAGCCATGGCAGATTACCATTCTTTAGTATAAAGTAACACATTTCAATATGTAATTTGTTTCTGTCACAATATTAAAAAAGAGTATATTCTCATAGAAAGGACTTAGAAGTGTTTCAGGGTACCTTGAACCAAACATCAGAAATGGTAAGATACCAATTTTTATTATGAACTTAAGAGGTGGTCAGGAACAGACACATGCATGTCTAATTAAGTGCCTGAATCTCCAGTGACTTTCACAGTGACAGCAGTGAACCCAACTTCTTACACCAGATTGTTTCTGTCCCTTTTATATAGCCATGCATGGACTATGCAATACTTTTTTTGGGGGGGAGAAGCAAATAAAAGCAAATCTTACACAGTATCATTCCCCCTCTTTCCCCCAATAGGCAGGCAAGAACAGACTGTGGGTTTTAAGCATTTTAAGGACTTTTGATGTGATTAAGCTATCAAGAGGCTGAGACTCAGTCGTGTCTATCTTGTAAATAGGTGATTGATACAAATTTATTAGGTAAACAAGCAAAACTTAAGTTGTACATTAGCAGATTATATTTTTGATCCAGAGTATTGACATGGGCTACAGGATGGAAAATGACTTTGGGCTTTTGGTTGAGCAACAAAGATGGCAGGTTAAAGGAGTTCTTACTGAAATATGAGTGGTAATGCTGATGGAGAGGAGGAGCCGTCTTGGAGATTTAGGTGGCAAATTGATGGGACTTGGTGACCAAATGCAGGTAAGGTTAAAAGAATTCTGAGGATGTCCAAAACTCTGGATTAGTGTGCTAGGTGTCATGGATTGGAATAAAGGCTAAAGAAGAAAGAATACATTCCTTTGGGTGGGATGAACATTTGAAAGGGAGTGTCAAATGTGAGTTAGATTTGAATGGGAAAAATCAGCTCTGAAGTGGTTCCACATGCCGTGTCTTTGGCAGATTGACCAGTAAAACACGGGGGAAGAAAGAAAAACAGCTGGGTGAATAATTTTGAGGAACAAAATATTGAAAAGATTCATGATCAAAGTACAGCCAAGTCCACAGTCTGAAACTGTAGAGCAGACACACGTAGGAGTTGTGGATCAGGGCAAAACGGCAGGACAAAACCAAGAAGTAGGTGATGTGTAAGGAGGCAAGTGACGAAGCTTGAAGCAATGAAAAAAAGAGGACCTTAAACATAAAGAAAACCCATCAGGACAAGAGTCAGTCCCTTAACAAAGCCTAAGTTCTGGAGAAAGAAGAAAGTAGGCAAAAAGGACATCCATGTTGTGGTAAGCAGAGACTCAGAGGCCCATCCTGACCATGGGAGACCAAATTTGAGAGATGTCCCGAGAGAGGCAGCCCATCTGGAGACTTTCCCACTGAGAGTCCCCTGAACCTGACTCACAGAATCTGGCAAAGAGAATCCAGACACTGGCATTTTCCCACATCTGCAAGATGAGAACATGTAATGAGGATATGAGCTTCTCAATTAGATGCCTTTGGTCTCTTGATCTGGGAAGGAAACCACAGACACTCTTAATTTCTTAAGCCTCAGAAGAATTTTCAATCTCCTAAACACAGCACTAAGGTCACATTTTTTAATTGCTCCTTTGCCCCAGTCATTTAGAAAGAATTCAACAGAAGAAAAATACTGTAACACTTCTGAAAAAAGAAAATCACAGATCTCTTAAAAAGGAAGACAACGCATGTTCAGAAACTAGACTTAGTTTAGTTTAGTAACTGAAATCACTTAGAAATCTTTAACTGGCTTCTCTCCTCTCCTTTCCTGTTGTTCCCACCTTAGCTGGGGCTGTCACTCTCTTACCGAGTACCACCATGATGTACCAACTTGTCTACCTGTGTCTAGCTTGGTTCCTCTTCAATCTTCCAATACATAGCTTCCAGGTGGTACTTTCTAAAATGTTCTAGGACATTCTTCTGAAAAAGTTTCTCCCCAACTAAAATCTCTCAATGGTTCCTGACTTCCTCCTGATTAATATCCAGACCCCTTTGCAAGGAGTTCATATTTTTTAATGGCCTGGCTCGTTGCCAATGGCCCTGTTTCATCAGACACTCCTTATAATTTCTCCTCTTAAAACACCATGTGCCTTCTCATTTTCTAAATTCAAAGAATAATTTCACACTTCTGCACTTTTTGATATGCTATTTCTTCTGCTTGTACTGTCCTCCTACTTTAATTACCTGAGAAATTCCTACTCAATCTATTAATCTTCAACACTCATCTCACATTCCCTCTTAATAAAGACTTCCCTACTTTCTTGAACTCCCTCTTCCCACCCTTCACCAGCCATACTCTATCATCCCATCCCCTCTGCTATCTTGGTTTCTTGTACACTCCTCTACTTTAGCATGCATAAATAATAGTAGACTCTTAAAATCTTACTGAAGAGATGAAGAGGTCATTCCTGTAGCAATCCAGACTAATCTTTGGAAATCCCTAAATTCACAAAGCCAGAGCATCATAAATTTCTCCCAAAAATGTTTCTTAAGAAGGAGACAAAACATATGTGTATATGAATGTGCAGATGATGAAAAACAGTCTCAGCTCACTGACTAGCTCCCTGCCCAACTCCTATCTCATGGACAATTTAAATATATGTCTAAGTGAAATTACTATTTATGGTGTATAACTACTCTGTACTTACTAGTGAACTATTCAAACTAAGAATGTAAATTGTATAAATACTAAGGATCAATATTATAGCACTTACTTGTTTAAACATTTGCCACTCCATCTCAGTCTACATTCTATGAAAGGACAGACCATGTCTATTTATTTTTGTGGAAGAAATAGTAAATGTTCAATAGATTTTAGATGAATAAATGAACCACATACCTGAAATTGCAATGTTTAAAAAAAATCACAAAATGCTCATTCCCTGCTTCCCTGGTTTTGAGAAGAATGCAACCACATCTTCCTGTTTATAAAAAGTAATATTGCTAGAAGAAAAGATTTACTTCACTCAGTACTGATTTATTTCAGTATATATTCATTCACCAACCAAATATTTGTTGAGTTCTTACTATACGCTTCACACTGTTCTATGTATTGAAGATACAGGAATAAATACAATAAGACGAGGTCTCTGCTTTTATAACATCTGCATTCTAATGGAAATACAATAAGCAAATAAATGAAAACCTCCATACTACCACAAATTCATATTTTTAAAAATGACTCTGTTCTTTAAGGTTTTTTTAGTGTTTGTTTATTTTGGGGAGAGATAGAGACAGACAGAGTGCAAGCAGGAGAGAGGGAGACACAGAATCCGAAGCAGGCTCCAGGCTCTGAGCTGTCAGCACAGAGCCCAACACAGGGCTTGAACTCATGAACTGTGAAATCATGACCTAAGCTGAAGTGGGATGCTTAACGGACTGAGCCACCCAAGCACCCAACCTCTGTTCTTTTCAATACCTGGTAAAAGGATATGGGAGCTGAAGTCAGGAGGAAAGAATTGGTGGGGTCTGTTGTCTACTGTTGCCACTACACAATGCAAACTCTGAGCTTTGCAATTTCAGATTTTGGCTATCTTTCAAATCCTTGTAGTGTTCCTAACCTATTTGTATAAATAGCATTGCCAACTGACTGACTAAAATAATTTTTCATTTCTCTGGGCTGGGTGTGTGACTTTGCAAACAAGCAACTTTGCCAGGAAACTGAGTGGTAAAAAAAGTCTTACTTTTGTCATAGGGAGAGACTTAGCTGAGAAAACCAAAGGGGGCAAAAATACGCAGTCTTGTAGTGGTAACTGCCCTTTAGAAATTCAGTATAATTTAAGTAGAGACCATTTTCTACAATGACACAAGTCAGCCAATCATTGTAAAATCAGCAGGGGGAAAAATGACTCCTTCAATGATGAACTAGCTCTTTTTGTAAATTTGGAGGAAATCATACCTGCCAGAATCAGATTAATTAATTAAGGCAGGCCTTGAAATTAATTAATTAAGGCAGGCCTTGAAAGATTGAAAACATCTTGATGGCTTCTCACAACTATTCTGTCCTTTGGAATAAGCTTCCTTCCACATTCCTCCAATATCCAGCTTAAGGAACCCATCTTTTGAACCCTTCTCCCTCATGCCATTTAGTACCACTGTGCTATATATATTTCAACTAGTTCAATGATCACATTGTACTCTAATTATTTTTATAAGCCTGCTTCCTATGCTAGATTATAATCTTGTTCCCATGTACATCTTTAATCCCCAGAAGTCATCTTGCTGGAATGGATGGAATGAATGAATAATTATAGTTTATTTTCTACAATGGCTTCACCAAGCATATTATTCTATAGTGATAAGGAAGAAAAGTCACTCCTTCAATGGCTAAGCAACTTCCTTTAATTAAAATGATATATTTTTATATTCACATTCTTCAACTTTACATACACACAGTTAGCTTCAAAAGACTCTTATCCACCTTTGCTGAATTTGTTCATGATGACAAAATGGAATACTTAATGAATCTTTAACCTAAAAATGTTAAATATCAAATATTATAATTGCCTTTCCATACTGCCAACAACATATTTAGGCAAGAATGATGATGAAGCACTTCCTTAAAGGCAAAAGACATGTTATCCCAAACAATGAAATGTTTAATGGGATTAGAGTTAGTGAAAAACTAATATTGGGAGAGGAAAATTCTTTAGGCTCTGACTTAAGGATAGACCGTTTTTCTCTTACAGAATGTAAGAGACAGTGTACTCATTTGTGAACAAGGCCAATGGATACAGAAATCATTTCTTAACCAAAGCTAAATAAGAAGGAAGCCCAAGATAGGGTAAAAAGAGAGTAGAAAACACAGACTAGATTTGATAAAAAACAATATCCTTACGCTACGTCATTTATCTGCTATAAAATTATGTGTAGAAATGTAGTCCCTGAGAAAAAAAATAAGGTAGTAATGGAAAATTCAGAATTGGAATAGTCACAGATGGCTGTAATCTAATATTATTTGTTACATTTTAGCACTGAAATGCTTTCTGAAATACTTATTTTCGAACAAAGTAACTTATAGGCCACTGAACATTTTTCTGGTCAAGCTTGCCAAAGGAACTTATTTTTCTAAATCAGTGCTTGTTAAACTGCTGGTTCCAATCTTTAAGAGTTGTTTTATTCTTGTTTTTTTAATTATGTGTACCTTATATACACACATGAACATATATGTGTGCTGTGGCTCAGGGCGTAAAATGTATTTATGATGAGTTACAGTCAGACCATCTCAAAGCTGTCATTTTAAAGACCTTAACAGGGGGATCCTGGGAAGATGGCGGCGTAGGAGGACACTGGGCTCACCGCGCGTCCTGCTGATCACTTAGATTCCACCTACACCTGCCTAAATAACCCAGAAAACCGCCAGAAGACTAGCAGAACGGAGTCTCCAGAGCCAAGTGCAGATGAGAGGCCCAGGGAAGAGGGTAGGAAGGGCGGGGAGGCAGTGCATGCTCCATGGACTGGCAGGAGGGAGCTGGGGTGGAGGGGCGGCCCGCTGGCCAAGCAGAGCCCCCGAGTCTGGCTTGCAAAAGCGGAGGGGCCGGACGGAGTGTGTTCCAACAGCAAGCGGGACTTGACATCTGGAAGGTTATAAGCTAACAGCTCTGCTTGGAGAACGGGAGGGCTGGTGGACAACGGGAGGCAGAGTTGCTGAGCCCCAGAGGACAGAGTGCAGCTTGGCAGGGAACAAAGGCACTCGCCAGTGCTTTCTCCCTCACCCATCCCCCAGCCAAAATCCCAAAGGGAACCAGTTCCTGCCAGGAAACTGGTTTGCGTCCCGCAAACACGGAATGCTGTGCTTCTGCGGATCCATCCCTCTGGTGGGTCTGACTCCCTCCTGGTGCCGCAGGGCCCCTCCCAAAGTGGATCTCCGAAGGAAAAGCGAGCTGAGCCTGCCCTTCCTGCCCCCCTGCACCTTGCAGATCCACCCCAGCTAATATGCCAGATCCCCAGCACCACAAGCCTGGCAGTGTGCAAGTAGCCCAGACGGGCCACGCCACCCCACGGTGAATCCCACCCCTAGGAGAGGGGAAGAGAAGGCACACACCAGTCTGTGGCCCCAGCGGTGGGCTGGGGACAGACATCAGGTCTGACTGTGGCCCCGCCCACCAACGCAAGTTATTCAAGACAGCACAGGGGAAGTGCCCTGCAGTCCCACACCACTCCAGGGACTATCCAAAATGACGAAACGGAAGAATTCCCCTCAGAAAAACATCCAGGAAATAACAACAGCTAACGAACTGATCAAAAATGATTTAAACAATATAACAGAAAGTGAATTTAGAATAATAGTCATAAAATTAATCACTGGGCTTGAAAACAGTATAAAGGACAGCAGAGAATCTCTTGCTACAGAGATCAAGGGACTAAGGAACAGCCAGGAAGAGCTAAAAAATGCTATCAATGAACTGCAAAATAAAATGGAGAAAACTATGGCTCGGACTGAAGAGGCAGAGGAGAGAATAGGTGAACTAGAAGATAAAATTATGGAAAAAGAAGAAGCTGAGAAAAAGAGAGATAAAAAAATCCAGGAGTATGAGGGGAAAATTAGAGAACTAAGTGATGCACTAAAGAGAAATAATATACGCATAATTGGTATTCCAGAGGAGGAAGAGAGAGGGAAAGGTGCTGAAGGTGTACTTGAAGAAATAATAGCTGAGAACTTCCTGGATCTGGGGAAGGAAAAAGGCATTGAAATCCAAGAGGCACAGAGAACTCCCTTCAGATGTAACTTGAATTGATCTTCGGCACAACATATCATAGTGAAACTGGCAAAATACAAGGATAAAGAGAAAATTCTGAAAACGGCTAAAGATAAACGTGCTCTAACATATAAAGGGAGACCTATAAGACTCGTGACTGATCTCTCTACTAAAACTTGGCAGGCTAGAAAGGATTGGCAGGAGATCTTCACTGTGTTGAACAGAAAAAAATATGCAGCCGAGAATCCTTTATCCAGCAAGTCTGTCATTTAGAATAGAAGGAGAGATAAAGGTCTTCCCAAACAAACAAAAACTGAAGGAATTCGTCACCACTAAACCATCCCTACAAGAGATCCTAAGGGGGATCCTGTGAGACAAAGTACCAGAGACATCACTACAAGCATGAAACCTACGGACATCACAATGACTCTAAACCCATTTCTTTCTATAATAACACTGAATGTAAATGGACTAAATGCGACAACCAAAAGACACAGGATATCAGAATGGATAAAAAAACAAGACCCATCTATTGGCTGTCTACAAGAGACTCATTTTAGACCTGAGGACACCTTCATATTGAGAGTGAGGGGATGGAGAACTATTTATCATGCCACTGGAAGTCAAAAGAAAGCTGGAGTAGCCATACTTATATCAGACAAACTAGACTTTAAATTAAATGCTGTAACAAGAGATGAAGAAGGGCATTATATAATAATCACAGGGTCTATCCATCAGGAAGAGCTAACAATTATAAATGTCTATGCACCGAATACCGGAGCCCCCAAATATATAAAACAATTACTCATAAACATAAGCAACCTTATTGATAAGAATGTGGTGATTGCAGGGGACTTTAACACTCCACTTTAAAGACCTTAACAATGTTTAATGGAAATGTCTGAATTGCCTCAGTAAAGATTAACTCAAGATATAAATGAAGTAAATGAATGCCTATAATACGTCAGTGGAGGACCCTAAGCACTCACTATTTCCTCAGTAAGTTAATTTCCCAACATTGGTCAAGGTGCCTTTCTCTCTCCACCTCACCTTAAAGCCCCACCATTAGCGCCCCCTGGAGTTTTACTGAGATACAACTGACAGAACACTGCAAGTTTAAGATGTATGACACCTTGATTTGATTTACTACCACAGTATTAACTACCATCTCTCTCCCCCTGAGACATAGTTGCCATTTCTCTTCTGTGCTAAGAACAATGAAGGCCCACTGTGTTAGCAACAACTCAAGTATGTGATGCAGGACAGTTAGCTGTAACCCCCATGCTGTGCATTAGATCCCCAAATTCACCAGTCTTACAACTGAAAGTTTATACCCTTTGAACTGTAGCTCCTCCGTTAAGACTAAAAAAAAGGGGGGGGGGCACCTGGGTGACTCGGTTGGACGTCCAACTTCAGCTCAGTTCATGATCTTGCAGCCCATGGGTTCGAGCCCCGCATCAGGCTCTGTGCTGACAGCTCAGAGCCTGCAGCCTGCTTCGGATTCTGTCTCTCCCTCTCTCTCTGCCCCTCCCCTGCTCATGCTCTGTCTCTGTCTCTCAAAGATAAACAAACATTAAAAAGTTTTAAAAAAGTTTTAAAAAAAGACTGAAAAAAGAAATCTGCTTCAAGATCATTTCTTAATGATTTTTATTAAAATGAGATGATCTTTAAAGTCTAGTTTTAGTGCTCGCTTCGGCAGCACATATACTAAAGTCTAGTTTTAGTTATTTAACAGCCAGAAGCCACAGAAAGACTGGCTCTGAGGGAATAAGATGCTGAGCACAAATACTATGTTTTCCTAATCAGAGAGAGACGAGTAGTGGCAGACCAGCCCAGGGCACTCACTGTTGAAGAAGGGGAGCTGGGGCAGGGAACCAGGACTCCTCAACAGCCGGAAGCGAAGAGTGCGGATGCTGGGCCAGGAGGAGGAGGGACCTCGGGATGCCCTAACCTGAGTAGCAGAGGACATCAGGAAGTATCTCTTAGAAACACCGTGACTCTTTTCCTGAGGATGCATTCAGCAACGCCTCCCACGGGATTATTCCTCCAGCTCCTGGGAACTGAAGCACGTGGCTACATGTACACTCTAGACTGTAACTGGTCAGTCACAGGGTATGACTGTGGGTGTGAACAGATCCCCGTATATGAATCTCCCTCCACCCCATGTCCTCCACACAAATAAATCTGAGTTCCTTTCTTTTATCTGTAAAACAAGAAAAAGGAGGATAACTAATATTTTGGAGTGCTTTTCCAACGTGCTTTTTAACTAACCACCTTCTGAAGAACACAAAGCAAGCGTATTATTATCGCCAGAGAAAACCCAGAGCTGCCATGACCCACACAAGTTCACAAATCCAGCAATTACTGAAGAACTAAAGCCCTGAGTCTGCACTCCAAATCCTTTGCCCTTTGTACCGACTGCTTTGCCATTTCAGAAAGAACAAAAGGAACCAAAATCAAAGATGTATTTTCCTTACTCCCTGGCTCTGCCCTTGGCCTGCCGTGGTGTTTGGTCACTTTAAGAATATCTGGTAAATCGGAGATGATTCGGGGCTTCATGTGTTCATTTATATTCTCTTTCACAATAGGTTGAAAAAACACTGCATTTCATAAACTCTAAGACTCCATAAATTGTAAGATCCATGATTATTTTATGTACCGCCAAGAAAGTAAAAAAATACATAAGCAGTTAAACCATAACATGGTGCTTTCATATCTCTTTGAATTTCCTTTGACAAATACAGAAATATTTCTTTAGACTTATTCAGAGATAAATTTTTTATCACATTCACTCTGGGAACCCGTAAAAGCCAGTATGAGCGAAATAATTTGGTGAAGCAATTCCTAACAGTTCCTCGTGTCCCAACTCTAACTCTTATGACCCATTTTTCAAACTTCCATTACTGTTGTCCATGGCTTTCCACCTGCACATCCTCTGTGGCCACAGGTTCATGATTCAACAAGTCTGATTGATGAAACGTCTGGATTTCACCAAACTATGAACAAAGGAATGTTTCAAACAATCACTATGTCTCATAGTCTTTCTTCAAATAATCTTTAGAGGTTTTGTGGATTGAAATATCTAGGGTTGCATTTGTGTACGCAAGCCACCAGAAGTAACGAGTCTCCAGAAGCACAGTCAGGAACAACTACTTCAGTCTGGCTGACTTTGTAATGACCCAGTCCCTGGGTTCAGTGATATTAAATGGGGTGGGAGTGGGGGAAACCATGTGTTTCAAAGTTCTTTAAATAAAGCATGTTTTCCTTGAATTGTCTTTTAATTTTCCCTTTAAAAACAATAGGTCACAGGGGTGCCTGGGTGGCTCAGTCGGTTAAGCACCCGATTCTTGATTTCAGCTCAGGTCACGATCTTGTGGTTTGCGAGTTGGAGCCCCATGTCAGGCTCCACGCTGTCAGTTCAGAGCCTGCTTGGAATTCTCTCTCTCTCTCCCTTCCTCTGTATTTGCCCCTCCCCTGTTCACACTCTTGCGCTCTCGCTCTCTCAAAATAAATAAACTTAAAAAAATTTATGAACAGATTTAGATAAGACACTTAACGCCCAATTCCTTCCAGGGAGTCAGCCAAAATTAGGCAAATATTCAAAATCAGTTAACCAAGAGTGGCCAAACATAATAGCTGACACTTATTGAATATTACAGGTACCGGATGCTGTGTTTCATGTTGTCTCTAATTCTTACTAGCCTGCATGGAAGTCTTTGTTATACATTTTACAGACCAGGAAACTGAAACTCACGGAGATTAAGCAGCTAGCCCACAGTGAAGAGGCAGTGTATGCCAGAGCCTTAATTACAACCCTCGAAAGATCCTTCACCACCTCGTGTATAACCCCCACTTCTTCTCTCTACTCTCCTTATGGGCTTATCTCCATGTACAAAGCATTCCTTTTGGAAACTGTTCCCACCCGCACTTCCTTCATTCCGTTCTCCATTTGTTTTGTTCACTCTCCTCACTCCTGAATACTTTGTGGTGAACAGTAAGATGTCCTGATTCTCACTAGACACAACCCCAGGAATCCTCCTCTTCCCTTCCCATTCCCCATTGGGGTTTCTCACAGGTGTCAGGTGGCTACATCTTGCTTTCCCCCCTCAGGAGCCACAACCTGAGGCCAGCCCCACATGGTCCCCCACCAATCTGATAGCCCCAGAGGGGCACTGCCTCCCCACCCTCACTGACGGGGCTAGTCCTTGCCAGAGGAAGGCAGGGCAGGGGACACACGTGCTGCCGAGTGCCACTGGTAAGGCCTTGAAATACTTTCCTGACAAGTGTTTAGTTTCTAGGGTGATGTGATTAAATAACATCTGAGGAGATGATGTCGGCAACCTCTTTCTTGTCACCAAAACTTTACCGGTGTGGTTTTCTCTACTGAACTGCTAATGTCCTCCTCTTCTGAGGATGGTCCAATATCACTTCTCCTGTGGACCCCTCCTCAGGTGCTCATCAGAAAGGATGACTCACTCTCCTCTTCACACCCTTCTGAGGGTCTTACCATCTTATGATATCATAGTTCCTCTCACGTCTAGTTGCGGGAAGCATGACTTCTTTAGGGACATTTATTGCCATGCCATGTAACAGAAATACAATACAGGCCACATATGAAATACAGAATTTTCTAGTAATAATATTAAAAATAAGAATAATAAGAAATAATAAAAATAAAAATAAGATCATCACAGATTTTATTTAACCTAATATGTCCAAAAATGCAACCATTTTGAAGTGTAATCAAACTAAAAATTAATATTTTTATATCCCTTTAATTTTATAGGAAATATTTGAAATCTAGTGTTTTTTTTCATCATGTCTCAGTTCAGACTAGCTATGTGCAAAGTGCCCACTGGCCACTGTGGCTCAGGACCAGGATACTAGACAGGGCAGCTCCAACCTACCTACTGAAGCTTGAATAGGGGGAAGCAGATATCATATTTTTACCAAATGAAAAAGGCCATGCAATGAAACAATAAGCAAGGTGTGCTGGCACTGTGACTCATGGGAGAAGGAAGAAGGAAAAACAAAAAGTAATCATAGAAACTAAGCTTTCAACAATGAGATATAATGTTTTGTTAGTACAAACAGAGAAAATACTGGAAATAGGAGGATTTGGGGATCAAAATAAAAAGTGGAAAGTTTTATACCATTGGCTAATTATTCTGAAGAGAAGAAATGTAATGCTTTTAAGCAAAAATGTGGTATCTCTTCTAGCACCATCCACATACAGGCATTGAGAGAAAAATTTACAATGGTAATGACAACAAATGCACATGACCTCTCGTGCAAATACCAGAAATTACAACAAACATGATGGATTTTACCATTAAATGAAATGTCACAAGTGCACTGAATCCTTTTAATTCTTAATCTAGATAGGCGCTTCATGAATTTGACTAGCATTCATTTCTATATAGTGGATATGGCTAAACAGACAAGCCTGAATACAGTTATGACCTTTGACTATGTAAGAAGCTTGCTTATGTTTCATTCCTCAGGCTAACAGATTTATTATTTGATAAGATTATTATTATTTATTATTTGATAAGAAGAAATGACCCCACAACATCTGCTTAGTCTTACTTAGTTAGCAATTGCAGCCTTCCAATTGAGTGTCGTTTGAGCTGTTTTATCACAGTTCATGATGTTATCAAAATACATTCAACAAAATCAAGTAATAAGTGGAGAAAAAAACACCAGGCACCCGGAATTTCAGAAAGCTGACGTCTCAATAGGGAAAGAGATGTTGAAGACGTTCTGCACTTCAGAAGTACCCTTTCCATGAAGAACCAATTATGGTTTCCTTTGGTATTTGTCTGTTAACCTCAGTGTTTCATTCATGTTTTAATAATAAGGAAAAGTAAAATAAAAATGGTCTTTCCACCTTTGATAGGTTCCTTCTAAGGGGACAGTATGGCACTGCTAAGGTGCTGCCCTCCAACCAGGATCCTGGGAGCAATCTTCTGTTCCCGAGTGTGCCCTGTCTAATCAAATAGCGATTGCTGTCAATTCAGATTCATAGGTCATTTTGAACCCTTTTTCATCTCCTCCAATACTGTTTTCTTAGTTCAGATTCACATTGTCTCTCACAGGACTACTACAATAACCTAATCAATCTCTCTGTTCTCCAGTTTGTCTCTTCCTATTCATGAGCCACGGAGCTACCAGAGGAGTCCTTCCCCTGCTTGGAAAAAGTCACACTCCTTAGCCCGATCACAAAGCCCAAAGTGATGCCCAGTCTGTCTCACTTCATGTCCTTGATTACCCTCCATTCACTCTGTGTTCACACTGAACCTAGCTGACTCTAGCTAGGGTTTGGGTCCTCCTGATCTTTCATACATTATCCCCATACTAATTTTTCTCTGTCTCTCCCACTATTTTGTGAGCTCACTGACATCACAAAGATTTAAAGTTTTAGTTCTTCACATCGTATCATTTATGCCAGGATCTTCTCCATTCAAGAACCTAACTCCTCAGAGGAGTGTTTCACACATAAGAGGCACTAAGTAGGGGCGCCTGGGTGGCGCAGTCGGTTAAGCGTCCGACTTCAGCCAGGTCACGATCTCGCGGTCCGTGAGTTCGAGCCCCGCGTCAGGCTCTGGGCTGATGGCTCGGAGCCTGGAGCCTGTTTCCGATTCTGTGTCTCCCTCTCTCTCTGCCCCTCCCCCGTTCATGCTCTGTCTCTCTCTGTCCCAAAAATAAATACAAAACGTTGAAAAAAAAAATTAAAAAAAAAAAAAAAAAAAGAGGCACTAAGTAGATGTTTGTCAAAATGGATTAAATCTAACAACATGCCCAGAGTTGGATACAAAATCCAGAGTGTAACATAATATTCTGAAAACTAAAAGGTTACCTTTTTAAAAGTCCGTAGTTTAAGAATCCACCCTAATCTTAGACAAATCATGTTCTAATTTAGAAACTAGAACAGAAATGAACTACCAATAAAACTTTGCATGTACACATTACACTGTTATTAAATTATGAGTATACCTAGCCATCATCCATTACTGCATTAAGTGGAGGGAATATGGTTTGCTTTCACTCAGAACTGAGAAGGGCACTGAAAACAAGGTATCTGAGGAGGGTATAAAAACCTTTGGAAACTTTTGTTTAGCAAATGTCTTCCTGTGTTCATCAAAATGAATGTATATTTTTTAATTATCAGATCTGTTATCCTTTTTAACTTTATTTTGTATACACTTTCCCCACCCTTATCTTTTCAACCCTTACATTTTCTTAGGCTTTTCCCAAAGACATGCTCACAAAGGGCATCGAGTAGAAGAGTTTTCCTTGTCATGTCATATAATGAGCTTGTTTTATGAGCTCTTGGAAGAGCAAGTGAGAATCTGTATCACTGAGTGAACACAAAGACTACTAGGACTTCCCCAAAGTTTGAAGATTGTAACTTGTCATCACAGAATGGAAGGTGGGGATTGGAGGCACAGTTCATTTTACAGTCCATGGAAAAGAGGCTAATTACATACTTCATCAAAAGCCATATTTTAGTGAGTACTTATGTTGTCAAAAGTGGATAATGATGGACTTTTCTTTGTCCTTATACCTCCACATTTTAAATTATTTTTCCACTTTGACACTTCCAAAAAGGTTGCTTAACCAAATATTTTGTTGTTTTTGTTAAGCTCCTGAGTGTAAACCACTTGGTCTAAAATTACTTAAAACGCCAAAACACTGTTCCATAAAAGAGAATAAAAACGAGTAGGTTTAGGAGATAAAAAAAAATAAGTTACATTCACACATGTTGGGAGGAGCCAAGATGGTGGAACAGCATGGAAGTATTTTGTGTGTCTTGCCTTCATGAAATAGAACCAGACCAACACTAAACCATCCTACACACCTAGAAAACTGACTGGAGGATTAACACAACAATCTGCACAACCTGAACCACAGAATTCAGCAGGTATGCGGCATGGAGAGGTGAACTTGGGGAGCGAGAAGGAGGAGGAAGGGAGGGGTTTTGCGAATGGAGAGAGGATGGAGACTGGAGTGGGGGGAGAGAATACAGAAAAAGCACCCCTCCCCAAAAGCAGCTGGAGAGAAAATGCAAAACTGGAAACAGCTGAAGGGACTAAACTAAAAAGGGAGAAAGGAGAAAGGAGAAAGGAGAGGGTTTAAATTCCATTAAGAATGTAAACAAGGGGAGCGCAGAGTCTGCAACTCTGCAGCTGGATACCTGGCGGCACTCTAGTGGGAAGGGCAAATCCCCAGGAACAGAATGGCTCCGGGAGGTTCTTGGGCCACATGTGGAAAAGTGGTTCCACTGCTGGAAAGACATTTGGTAGGGACTGTTGAGGCCACTTGGTCCCAGCAGACTCCAAAGAACGCTCACATGCACAGGTGGAACAAGGTTATTAAGGGTGAAGCCTGGCACAAGATGTGTGTTGTGATTTTCCATAATTTCTGAAACACTGCTGCTACACTATCTCACGAACTTTTTCTGAGGTGGGCTGGCACCTGGCCGCAGTCTCAGGGCACTGGCAGCAGCAGGGTCCAGCAAGCATTCCTGGGTGCAGCCGACATTCGACCACTGCTCAGTGAGACCCTCCCGCAGAGGGGCGGAAAGGGTCAAAGCCACAACCCTTCAGAAGTAAGGGGCCAGGGAAAACATCTGCATCTGAGACAACACTCAGAAGAGAGGTACTGCCTGGGGCCTGGTCACAGAGAATAAAAACGAGGGGAGTGGACGAAAGCTGAAGACAGAGGACAGGTGCACGATCGCTGATCTGGGAGAAGCTGAAGACAGAGGACAGGTGCACGATCGCTGATCTGGGAGAACAGAGATCCAAAACTAGAGACTGGGTAGCTGGATGGCACCATTTTAACCGCTCCTGTGCATGCGCAGAAGCACCTACGAGCACCACAACACTCCACCCCAGTAGGCTAGCAGCGCCATCTAGTGGCCGTTACGCTGAGCCCCACCCAACTGGGCCAACTTAGTTCTTCAAGAACACAAGTCTCACTGCCTGCTTAGTTTATGGACTATACAGCACTACATAGTCTGACTTCTGGGGGAAAACGAACTAATTTCAGTCCTACTTCAATCTGTTAGCAGGTCCATCTATTCAATTTTCTTTCTTTTTTTTTTTCTTTCTCTTTTACACTCCTTTTCTTTTTCTTGAATACAGAAGGAGAAAAAATTAATTTTTATTTTAAATTTTTATTAAAAATATTTTTGTTTAATTTTTGTTACTATATTTTTTACTTTTGTGTAAATTTTTTAAAATTCTATTTTACTTCCATCATTTTACTTTAGTCTACTTCTGTGTATTCACCTTTTCAAACTTACAAACCATTTCCTTTTTTTCCTTTTCTGTTTTTCCCTTTTTCATTTCTTTTTCTTGAACGCAGAAAGAGAAAAACTTCATTTTTACTTTCAATTTCTATTAAGAATATTTTTCTTTATTTTTTACTATGTTTTTTGCTTTTACGTGATTTTTTTTAAATTCTATTTTACTTCCATCATTTTATTTTAGTCTACTACAGTGTATTCACTTTTTCAAGTTTTCAAATGATTTCCTTTTTTCTTTTTTTATCTTTCTTTTCTTTTTTGTTTTTCTTGAATACAGAAAAAGACAAAATTCATTTTTATTTTTAATTTTTTTAATACTTTAAAAATTTTTTTCTACTATATTCTTTACTTTTGTCACTATTTTTTCAAATTCTATTTAACTCCCATCTCATTTTAGTCTACTTCAGTATATTCATTTTTTCAAACTCTCAAACGATTTCCTTCTCCCCCCCCCTTTTTTTCTCTAATCTGTCAAACCACTTTCAACACCCAGACCAAAACACACCTAGGATCTAGCATCAATTATTTGATTTTTGTGAGTGTGTGTTTAATTTATTAATTTAATATTTTTTAATTTTAATTTTTTTATTTCTATTTTTCAACCTCATTAATTCCTTTTCTCCCTTCAAAATGACAAAACGAAGGAATTGACCCCAAAAGAAAGAGCATGAAGAAACAATAACCAGGGACTTAACCAACACAGATACAAGCAAGATGTCTGAACCAGAATTTACAATCATGATAATAAGAATACTAGCTGGAGTCGAACATAGATTAGAATCCCTTTCTGCAGAGATAAAAGAAGTAAAAAATAGAATGAAATTTAAAATGCTATAACTGAGCTGCAATCACAAATGGATGTAGCGGCAGCAAGGATGGATGAGGCAGAACACAGAATCAGCGATACAGAGGACAAACTTATAGAGAATAACGAAGCAGAAAAAAAGAGGGAGATTAAGGCAAAAGAGCACAATTTAAGAATTAGAGAAATCTGTGACTCATTAAAAAGGAACAACATCAGAATCATAGGGGTCCCAGAAGAGGAAGAGAGAGAAATAGGGGTAGAAGGGTTATGTGAGCAAATCATAGTGGAAAACTTTCCTAACCTGGGGAAAGACAGAGACATCAACATCCAGGAAGCACAGAGGAACCCCACTGGATTCAACAAAACCAACCATCAATAAGGCATATCATAGTCAAATTCACAAAATACTCAGGCAGGGAGAGAATCATGAAAGCAGCAAGGGAAAAAAGTCCCAAACCTACAAGGGAAGACAGATCAGGTTTGCAGCAGACCTAACCCCAGAAACTTGACAGGTCAGAAAGGAGTGCTGAATCAGAAAAATATGCAGCCAAGAATTCTTTATCCAGCAAGGCTCTCATTCAAAATAGAAGGAGAGATAAAAAGTTTCCCAAACAAAAATTAAAGGAGTTTGTGACCACTAAACCAGCCTTGCAAGAAATTTTAAGGGGGACTTTCTGAGGGGAGAAAAGATGAACGAACACACACACACACACACACACACACACACACACACACACACACCAAAAGCAACAAAGATTAGAAAGGACCAGAGAACACCACCAGAAACTCCAACTCTACAAGCATCATAATGGCAATAATTCATATCTTTCAGTACTCACTCTAAATGTCAATGGACTCAATGCTCCAATCAAAAGACATAGGATAACAGAATGGATAAGAAAACAAGATCCATCTATATGCTGTTTACAAGAGATCCAATTTAGACCTAAATACACCTTCAGATTGAAAATAAGGGGATGGAGAACCATCATGCTAATGGTCAACAAAAGAAAGCCAGAGTAGCCATACTTATATCAGAAAATCTAGACTTTAAAATAGAGACTGTATCAAGAGATATAGAAGGGCATTATGTCATAATTAAGGGGTCTACCCACCAAGAAGACCTAACAATTGTAAATATTTTTGTGCCAAATGTGGAAACACCCAAATATATAAATCAATTAATCACAAACATAAATAAACTCATTGATAGTAATACCATCATAGTAGGAGACTTCAACACCCCACTCACAGCAATGGACAGATCATCTAATCAAAAAATCAACAAGAAAACAATAGTTTTTTTTTTTTTTTTTGAAAATCAAATTCATTTTATTGCTCCCACATTCACCATGCAGCCTCTTTTTGTTTTATTTGTTTTTTTGTTTATTTTTATTTTTATTTTTATTTTTTTTAATATATGAAATTTACTGTCAAATTGGTTTCCATACAACACCCAGTGCTCATCCCAAAAGGTGCCCTCCTCAATACCCATCACCCACCCCGCCCTCCCTCCCACCCCCCATCAACCCTCAGTTAGAAAACAATAGCTTTGAATGATACGATGGACCAGATGGACTTAACAGATATATTCAGAACATTTAATCCTAAAGCAGCAGAATATACATTCTTCTCCAGTGCACATGGAACGTTCTCCAGAATAGACCAAATACTGGGACACAAATCAGTCCTAAGTAAGTACAAGAAGATCGAGATCATACCATGCATATTTTCAGACCACAATGCTCTGAAACTTGAAATCAACCACAAGAAAAAATTTGGACAGGTAACAAATACTTGGAGGCCGAAGAACGTCCTACTAAAGAATGAATGGGCTAACCAACAAGTTAAAGAAGAAATTAAGAAGTATGTGGAAGTCAATGAAAATGATAACACCACAACCCAAAACCTCAGGGATGCAGCAAAGGTGTTCATAAGAGGAAAGTATATAGCAATCCAGGCCTTCCTGAAGAAGGAAGAAAGATCTCACATACAAACCTAACCCTATGCCTTAAGGAGCTGGAAAAAGAACAGCAAATAAAACCCAAAACCAGCAGAAGACAGGAAATAATACAGATTAGAGCACAAATTAATGCTATTGAAACAACAACAAAAAAAAAGTAGAACAGATCAATGAAACCAGAGGCTGGTTCCTTGAAAGAATTAACAAAAGTGATAAACCACTAGCCAGTTTGATCAAAAAGAAAAAGGAAAGGACCCAAATAAATAAAATCAAGAATGAAAGAGGAGAGATCACAACCAACACAGCAGAAATAACAACAATAATATGAGAATATTATGAGCAATTATATACCAATAAAATGGGTAATCTGGAAGGAATGGACAAATTCCTAGAAACATATACACTACCAAAACTGAAACAGGAAGATACAGAACATTCGAACAGACCCTTAACCAGTAAGGAAATTGAATTAGTCATCAAAAATCTGCCAAAAAACAAGAGTCCAGGGCCAGATGGCTTTCCAGCGGAATTCTACCAAATATTTAAGGAAGAGTTAATACCTATTCTCTTTAAGCTGTTCCAAAAAATAGAAATGGAAGGAAAACTTCCAAACTCTTTCTTTGAAGCCAGCATTACCTTGATTCCAAAACCAGACAGAGACCCCACGAAAAAGGAGAACTATAGACCAATTTCCCTGATGAACATGGATGCAAAAATCCTCAACAAGATATTAGCCAACCAGATCCAGTAATACATTAAAAAAATTATTCACCACAACCAAGGGGGATTTATACCTGGGATGCAGGGCTGGTTCAATATCCACAAAATAATTAACGTGATTCATCACATCAATAAAAGAAAGGACAAGAACCACATAATCCTCTCAATAGATGCAGAGAAAGCATTTGACAAAATACAACATCCTTTCTTGATAAAAACCCTCAAGAAAGTAGGGATAGAAGGATCATACCTCGAGATCATAAAAGCCATATATGAATGATCCAACGCTAATATCATCCTCAATGGGGAAAAACTGAGAGCTTTCCCACTAAGGTCAGGGACAAGACAGGGATGTCCACTCTCTCCACTGTTATTCAACATAGTATTGGAAGTCTTAGCCTGTGCAATCAGACAACACAAAGAAATAAAAGGCATCCAGATTGGCCAGGAGGAGGTCAAACTTTCACTCTTTGCAGATGACATGATACTCTATATGGAAAACCCAAAAGATTCAACCAAAAAACTGCTAGAATTGATTCATGAATTCAGCAAAGTTGCAGGATATAAAATCAACACACAGAAATTGGTTGTATTCCTATACACCAACAATGAAGTGACATAAAGGGAAATCAAGGAATCGATCCCATTTACAGTTGCACAAAAAAATCATAAAATACCTAGAAATAAATCTAACCAAAGAGGTGAAAAATCTATACACTGAAAACTATAGAAAGCTTATGAAAGAAATTGAAGACACAAAAAAAATGGAAAAAGATTCCATGCTCCTGGATAGGAAGAACAAATATTGTTAAAATGTCGATACTACTCAAAGCAATCTACACATTCAATGCAATCCCTATCAACATAACACCAGCATTCTTCACAGAGCTGGAACAAATAATCCTAAACAAATAATTTGTATGGAACGAGAAAAGGTCCCGAATAGCCAAAGTGATCTTGAAAAAGAAAACCAAAGCAGGAGGCATCACAATCCCAGACTTCAAGCTATACTACAAAGTTGTAATCATCAAGACAGTATGGTACTGGCACAAGAACAGACACTCAGATCAATGGAACAGAATAGAGAACCCAGAAATGGACCCACAAATGTATGGCCAACTAATCTTTGACAAAGCAGGAAAGAATATCCAATGGAATAATGACAGTCTCTTCAGCAAGTGATGCTGAGAAAACTGGATAGCGACATGCAGAACAATGAACTGGACCACTTTCTTACACCATACACAAAAATGAACTCAAAATGGATGAAAGACCTCAATGTAAGACATGAGGCCATAAAAATCCTCGAGGAGAAAGCAGGCAAAAACCTCTTTGATCCTGCCCGCAGCAACTTCTTACTCAACACGTCTCCTGAGGCAAGGGAAACAAAAACAAAAATGAACTATTGGGACCTCATCAAAAAAAAAAAAAGCTTGTGCACAGCGAAGGAAACAATCAGCAAAACTAAAAGGCAACTGGCAGAATGGGAGAAGATATTTGCAAATGACATATCACATAAAGGGTTAGTATCCAAAATCTATTAAGAAATTATCAAACTCAACACCCAAAAAACAAATAATCCAGTGAAGAAATGGGTGAAAGGCATGAATAGACACTTCTCCAAGAAATACATCCAGATGGCCAACCGACACATGAGAAAATGCTCAACATCACTCAACAGCAGGGCAATACAAATCAAAACCACAATGAGATACTTCCTTACACCTGTCAGAATGGCTAACATTAACAACTTAGGCAACCACAGATGTTGGCTAGGATGCAGAGAAAGATGATCTCTTTTGCACTGCTGGTAGCAATGCAAGCTTGTGCAGCCACTCTGGAAAACAGTATGGAGGTTTCTCAAAAAACTAAAAATAGAATTACCCTACAACCCAGCAATTACACTACTAGGCATTTATCCATGGGATACAGGTGTGCTGTTTCGAAGGGACACATGCAACCCCATGTTTAGAGCAGTACTATCAACAATAGCCAAAGTATGGAAAGAGCCCAAATATCCATGGATGGATGAATAAAGAAGATGTGGTATATATATATATACGATGGAATGTTACTCGGCAATCAAAAAGCATGAAATTTTGCCATTTGCAACTACATGGATGGAACTGGAAGGTATTATGCTAAGTGAAATTGGTCAGCCAGAGAAAGACAAAAATCATATGACTTCATTCATATGAGGACTTTTAGAGGCAAAACAGATGAACATAAGGGAAGGGAAACAAAAATACTATAAAAACAGGGAGGGGGACAAAACAGAAGGGACTCATAAATATGGAGAACAATCTGAGGGTTACTGGAGGGATTGTGGGAGGCTTGATGGGCTAAATAGTTAAGGGGCACTAAGGAATCTACTTCTGAAATCATTGTTGCACTATATGCTAACTAATTTGGATGTAAATTTTAAAAAATAAAATATAAAATTAAAAAAAAAGGAAAAAATTCACCATGTGTTAACAGAGTATGTACACAGGAGAGGATACACTGTCCTCTTTGGCACAGATTTCCTCATCCTACATAGTTCACAGTAAGTGGGACCAGCAATTACCAGAGCACAATATTCAAATTAAAAATTATTTACCTCTTGTATTTTTATTTAATGCCATGTGTACTTAAAAGAGTCTTACTTACTAAACTCTACAACAGTTTTGGGTAATGTGTAGTATAGTTGTATACACACACACACAATGTTTATTAAAATAAATGAGAAGTGTTGTGTCTAATTGGTTTTTGCCTTCTTCAAAAAATATGTAGTTATATATTAGCCACTTTATTATATCACTGTGTATTATATCCCTCATTGATTTTCATCCTATTTTAAACAATAAAATTCCATCAAATATTTATTTTAATTACTCCTTTTTGCAATGTGTCAGTATTTCAAAGGATTGAGATTTTAATATTAAAATACTTTTTATGACATTTCATAAATGTTAATCAGTGTTTATGCCATAGCAACTTCCTTCTTAATGAGTCACCCATTTGTACACAACAGATACTCAATAAATAATAATTAACCATGCATGAAGACTGTCTTAATATGCAACACAGCTGCTCTCATAACAAACTACATTTGCAGTTTTGCCCCTCATGGTCTCTGTGATGTCTTGCATTTGGGTAACTATTTCTGTCTTTTGCCAGTAAGTTCTGCAAGCATTCCTTAAATGCTATCGTGATTCTGCACTAAGGACAATCAAAGGGATCTATTTTGAGGCCAGAAAATATGTTTACCATCTAATGTAAATTCAAGTTTTACCCTTTTTATGCCTTTGTTTTAAAAATTGGATATTTTCAATTATTTTGATAGTCATCATCAACATCTGTTAGAGAAATGTATGGTGAGTTTCCATTTTTAGCACCACAGTTAAGATTCAATAACAAGTGTTTTCTTTTTGGCTCAAGGTTCAGGTGCAGTCCTGGTAAAGCAGAACCCAGAGTGGAAGCTACTGAAATCTGGGAGCATGTCAGCACCTGGCTTGTAAGAGGAGAGCAATACTGGGGAGCAGCAGTTACAGTGAGGGACAAAAGCTCTGGGCTAAAATGACCTATGTATGATTTCTGGCTCTGTCATTTACCCATGTGAGTGGGAAAGTCACTTCATTTACCTAAGCCTATTTGTAAAGTGAGAAAAGCAAGGCATACATTATGGGGTTGCTGAGAGGACCAAAGAAAACATTGACATGTGTTCTCACATATGCTTGGCCTGAACACTAAACAAACTACTATTACTCCTACTAACAAAATGATGATGATGATATTTGATTGGAGACATGAAGATTATAATCAGGGAAGTAGGATAATAACCAAATGCACATCTATATCCTCTGTTTTCCTTCTCCCAACCAGTGTAGACACCTCACCCTTCCAGCATCCAACTCCAACTCTTTAATGGTGACTCAAAACTGCCAGATGGACAAAGGAAAGGAGAGAAGGAGTTCACGCCTCTGGAGAACAAAAAGCCATGCTGATATGCCAAGTGAATCAAAGGACAAGAATCAAGAATTGATATGGGGACTTCTTAAATTTGTATATACAAATAGCCATGATCCTGTAGTTTACAGCTAATATCACTGAAGGAGACAATGGTGGTACAATAAAGAAATTATCCAGGAGATGAAGGTTTGTTGTTTGAAGGGATGCCAAAGTTCTACTAGAGAACTTAGAAGAATAAAAAAGCATCATAGAAAAAGTGATGGCAAAGTCATCCAGGAAAAAACAAAATGGCACTCTGGCTAGAACACTGTTTTCCATATTGAGCTATGCAAATAATCATTGTCTTTCAAGCTATCAAAAGATGTTTTATATATGAATAGACGTGGGAAACACTGGGTTTGAAAAGTTAAATTCCTTAACCTTGAGACATGTCAGACTCTCGAAAATGCTAACCTGTTTTACCAGCACTCACACAGTAGGACAGCACTTCCCAAAGTTACCTCATTAACAAACTTAAGTTTCAAAGGACACTCATGTAACATCACATGAAATCAGCTTCAGAACTGTTATCATAGAAGCTCTACTGTAACATGAAGAAGGCGACTGCTACCTACGGGTTACTACTAGAGGCGCTTCTTGGAAACAGTTGTGAACCCGGGTAGAGACATCCAGCGACAGATGGCAAAAGAAGCTTCCCCCCACCCAGCAGTCCCTGTGTTTTTTTCCTACAATAATTGGACGATACTCAATTACAACTGGGATTCTGTGAGATCTTCATACTAATGGGTACCTGCAGATTCAGTGGTATGTATGTCTCTGTGTGCCCATGTACACATGTGTTTTCATTCCCGTGAGACAGATTCATAGGAGTGCTTGGGAGGTGAGGGTGGAGCTCTTAGAAGGGGCTGTCTACACTAGCAAAGGTGGTGTTTGTAATTGCAAAAGACCTTATGGAAAGGTTGTGGCTGATGTGAGGGTTCCTATCCCTCTCGTTCGTTTACCCCCTAACAGTGCCCTTGTATCAGAGTGTGTTACAACCGCTGTACTGTGGATTCCTGTGACAATGATATTCTTTTTTTTTTAATGTTTATTTTTGACACAGAGAGAGAAAGACAGAGACAGGGACAGAGACAGGACAGAGCATAAGTCGGGGAGGGGCAGAGAGAGAGGGAGACACAGAATCCGAAGCAGGCTCCAGGCTCTGAGCTGTCAGCACAGGGCCCCATGTGGGGCTCAAACTCACGAGCCGTGAGATCATGACCTGAGCCAAGTTGGATGCTCAACCAACTGAGCCACACAGGCACCCCAACAATGATATTCTTAAACACAATAGCTGACAGTAACAAGAGGCGGCCAGAGCTCGCAGAAGCTGGGTGCGATTTCCCAGATTCTCAAGCTCTCATTTCCTCTGAAGAACATGAAGAAATAGGAAAGAACAAAGTAGTTTCTTTTAAAAAAAAACCACCATTTGATTTGGAGGGTAAGGTGGGTGGTTGAATTATTACGATACACCTTCAGAGCATAAAAATTACAGGTAATTTTCTCTTTTCTGAAAGGTGATTACGATAATAGAGCTCTGCTCTTAAGAGACCAAAAGGCTCTTCCTCTCCGAGAGGAGAAAAGCAGCTTAGAAATGACAACTGTTAAAACAGTAACCCTGAAACAAACATAAAATGCAAACGGATCCTGAGATACTACACCAGCCAGCTCTAAGGATAAGCCGCACACAGCTGGCTGTGAATGTATGCATGTACCTATGCACAAGATGTGCACTACATCTCCTCACTGTCCACACATGAATTGGGACAGCAGGAAACAAAACAGCCAAGGGAAAAACAGGAGACATAGCACCTCATTATTCGGCCCTTCTGTGTTCCTACCCAGTTCGTTCTCTTATGGCGCTAGATGTTCTCTACCCATTTACAGATTCTGAAACACTGACAGATGATATTCAGAACCATGGAACATGAACCCAGGCAACCCTGTTTTCTAATTTCTTAAGAATTCAGTCTACTCTTTTCAGTGACCTTTAGAGTATGACCTTTAGGTCTAAAAATTTCCTTGTAGGGGGCTCCAGGCCACATGATTTTAATTATACTAGTAACCTATTTTTTAATTTCTTAGTAAATCAGTTTATCTTTTCAGCCAGTGTTTTCCAAACTATGGGTTAATTTCAAAAATAATTTAGAGAGTTATGAATGGCATGTTTTAAATTAAACAAAAGGTAACAGCATAGTACAGAAAATATTACATTGCTTTGTACACATTAAGGTATATTTTTAATAAATTTTTGTCTCTGTATGCCCGAGAGTCATGATATATATATATATTTTTTTTTTCTTACTGTTGTTTGTAAGGAAAAAATATTTGAAATCCATTGTTTCAGGTAATATTTGGGTGTCAGGTTTTCCTTTGTGCTGTGGAAGGAGCCATGTTACATACCCCATGCTTACCAGGTCCTTCCAGTGCTCCACTGGGAAGCCTCTGGGCCATGATGGAGTTCAGCCATAGTTCTGTGGACAGTTCTAGAAGCTCTTGGACTCACTCTGCATTGCTATCTTCTCACCTATCCATGTTTGTGTGTATGTTTGTTTGACTTTTTTCCCTGCAGTTTCTCTAACGCTGTGGGGTTTACTGGGGTGAGTTAGTGCAGCCTGGAAGTGAGAGGCAGTTAATAACCTTGGGGTAACCTTCAACCCACATAGGATGGAGCTAGTGGATATATGCTTTTGTCTGCCTTTCTCTAGAGTCTGAGATAAGGTCTTGGGTGTAGGTGGTCTGTTTGGAAGACGATACCAGGATCAGGAGTGAAAAAGGGAATGGAAATGAGAAGGAGAAAAGAATAGTGTAAGGTTACATCTCAAGATCACACTCCTGTGAGCCGTGTGGACTGGACTTTGCCAGGGGTTCCTCCTAGAAGGCATAGGGAATGCTCTCTGTCTATGGCAGGCAAAAGCATATATCCACTAGCTGCATCCTGTATGGGTTGAAGGTAACCTCATAAGAATTCAGCTCCATCCTGTATGGGGTAAAGGTCATTAGCTCCCTTCCAAATCTTCCAGTCTCCTTTATATTTTTCTTATTTCTACTTAATAGTGACAATAATACATAGAAAGGCAGAATATCCTAGAATATTGCCATAAAAATTAAGCTGCATGATAAATATTTGATGAATACTGTGCACGGTTCTTTCAGACATGGTATTTAAGGGGCACCTGGGTGGCTCAGTCAGTTAAGCGTCCGACTTTAGCTCAGGTCATGATCTCCCAGTTCGTGAGTTCGAGCCCCGCGTTGGTCTCTGTGCTGACAGCTCAGAGCCTGGAGCCTGCTTCGGATTCTGTCTCCCTCTCTCTCTGCCCCTCCCCCACTCCTGTCCTGTCTCTCTCTTGAAAATAAATAAACATTAAAAAATATACGTGGCATTCAAGAGGGAAAATAATAACAAGTGTTGGTGGGGATGTATAGATATTGGAACCCTCATTGCTGGTCAGATGCAAGGTGGTGCAGCTGCTCTGGGCAACAGTGTGGTGGTTCCTCAAAAAGCTACAGAGTTAATACGAGCCAGCAAGTTTTCCTAGGTATGTACTCAAGAGAATTGAAAAGATGTGTTCACATCAAAGCTTGTACATGAGGGGCGCCTGGGTGGCTCAGTCGGTTAAGCGTCCGACTTCGGCTCAAGTCATGATCTCATGGTCCCTGAGTTTGAGCCCCGCGTCAGGTTCTGTGCTGACAGCTCAGAGCCTGGAGCCTGTTTCAGATTCTGTGTCTCCTTCACTCTCTGACCCTCCCCCGTTCATGCTCTGTCTCTCCCTGTTTCAAAAATAAATAAATGTTAAAAAAAAAAAAAAAAAAAAAAAAAAAAGCTTGTACATGAATGCTCAGAGCAGCAGTATTCATAGCGGAAAAAAAAAAAAAAAAAAAAAAAGGAAACCAAAAGGGCACTCAATTGATGAATTGATAAGCAAAATGTGGCATGCACATCCATACAATGGAATATCATTCAGCCATAAAAACGCTGATACATACCACAACATGGATGAGCTTTTAAATCTTTATGCTAAGCCCAAGAAGCCAGACACAAAAGGCCACTTGCTGGAATCATATAAATGACTCCATGTATATGAAATGTCCAAATTAGGCCAACCTATAGAGAGAAATATTAGAAGACGTCAGAGGCCATGGAGAGGAAAGGGAAGTGGGAAGTGACTGCTAATGAGTACAGTGTTTCTTTTTGAAGTGTAGAAAATGTTCTGGAATTAGTGATGGTCAAACAACTTTGAACACTAATTGAATATACTAAAGTCCACCAAGCTGTACAGTTTATAAAGGTGAATGTTATGGTATGTTAACCAAATCTCATTTTAAGAAGAGGGTAATGGAGTTCCCGTCTTTCTTACACCAAGACAGAAGTCGCGAAGCTGTAAAATGCCACACAGAACACAGTCTCCAAGGCTGCAGTGCCGTCCGTCTGTCTGTCTCACTGTAGAGGTGGGAGATGAGAACCACATCTACTCGCATGGCTTAGATGACCTCCAATACAGCACAGCCACGTGTAAACACTGAGCACTGAAGGTGCCATAATGACAACATAATAAAATAATGAATATTTCAATAAGCTATTACAAAGCTAAAATTCTGAATTCTTGTGCAGGAAAGATAAGCCCTTCCTGCAATTACAAAATGTAGTACCAATGCCAATTGCATAAAAATGTAGAACGACACTACCAAAAATTAAATGAATTATTCAGTACTATAAATGGCTGCTACATAAGAATGAAGTATTTGATTTATACCAATCACCCCACAACTGAGGCATTTTCCAGCCTAGTGGTTTTAGGACCATAGTGTATGTAAGAAAATGTCTGTATTTTATCTTGAGTATGTTCTTAATGAGAAAGGCTATTCCTTTTCTTTTTTTCTTCCCCTCCATATATTTCTTTCTGTTCTCTTAGGGAATATTTCTGGAGTGTCCCTGAATTACAAGAATAGAAACATACTTGATGGGTCATACTTGTCAATCAAGTTGACAGCTATAAAATACAATCCATTATTCTTCTAAAGTTTAAGTTTTAAGGATGAATTTTTAACTCTGAAATTTAATCATGTGCATGCTCCTTAAATGAAAAGATGATGCCTGGGTAATTCGCTCTATGTGCCACTGCATATTAATTCACGCATCTCCTCTTTAAGGATACTGTCCTGAAAGGATAATGTTGCCCTGGAAAATGTTTGAATAGCCCAATCATTGGTACATTTTGTACTTTTTACTGCAAAGGGATAATGACTCTAATAATAGTGAATAAGAGAAAGGGCTAATTATTCAATCTTTGGTAACTTCAGTGAATTTCAGAAGTAGCCTCTAGATTCAAGACATTAAAATGTACACAAATCAAAAGGAAGAATCTGGGGCGCCTGGGTGGCGCAGTCGGTTAAGCGTCCGACTTCAGCCAGGTCACGATCTCACGGTCCGTGAGTTCGAGCCCCGCGTCGGGCTCTGGGCTGATCTGGGCTGATGGCTCGGAGCCTGGAGCCTGTTTCCGATTCTGTGTCTCCCTCTCTCTCTGTCCCTCCCCCGTTCATGCTCTGTCTCTCTCTGTCCCAAAAATAAAATAAAAACGTTGGAAAAAAAAAAAAAAAAGGAAGAATCTGCTCTATTTCTAGAGTGTCGACAGCTTGGGCAGAAAAGTATGGGCAGTAGAATTGGACATGATCAGTTTAATTAACCCCAGTTTATGAAACCCTATTATGAGGTTTTATTCTCCTTTAGTTAGTGACACTCATCTGGTCATTAGATTATTCACTTTTCTTTTTTAAAAAATTTAAAATTTTTATTTTTTTTAAAGTTTATTCTGTGCGTGTGTGTGTGTGTGTGTGAGAGAGAGAGAGAGAGAGAGAGAGAGAGAGAGAGAGAAACAGAGAGAGCAAAAGCTGGGGAGAGACAGACAGAAAGAGAGAGAGAATCCTAAGCAGGTTTTCTGTTGTCAGCACAATGTCAGACGTGCGGCTCAAACTCATGAACTGTGAGATCATAACCTGAGCCAAAATCAAGATTTGGATGTTTAACTGATTGAGCCACCCAAGCGCTCCTCACTCTTCTTTTTAAAAAATGTTTATTTAAGTCTAGTTAGTTAACATACAGTATTACATTAGTTTTAGGTGTTTGATACAGTGATTCAATACTTCCATATATCACTTTCCTAGCCCCTTAGGGATTCCATCCTCAGACTTGACATAGGGACCTAGTTTCCAATGTAACTGACTACTGACAAGAGTAGTATGATGTTACAACCCAAGGTCCTGAGCTATGGTTATTAACAGACCATTTGCAGACATTACACAGATTTTCTGATTTATTTTAAAAAATAAACTTTGAAAAGACATATGCACCCCTATGTTTACTGCAGCATTATTTACACTAGCCAAGGTATGGAAGCAACCCAAGTGTCATTCAGGAGATGAACAGATAAGGAAGATGGGATGTGTGTGTGTGTGTGTGTGTGTGTGTGTGTGTGTATACACACACACACACATATACATATATACACGGATTATTAGTCAGCCATGAAGAAAAGAATGAACATTTGCCATTTGCAATAGCATGGATGAACCTGGAGGGTATTCTGCTAAGTGAAATAAGATAAAGACAAATACCATATGATTTCACTCATATGTGGAATTTAAGAAACAAAACAGGGGCACCTGGGTGGCTTGGTTGGTTAAGCATCTGACTCTTGATTTTGGCTCAGGTCATGATCTCATGGCTCGTGAGTATGAGCCCCACATTGGGCTCTGTGCTGACAGTGTGGAGCCTGCTTGGGATTGTCTCTCTCCTTCTCTCTCAGCCCTTCCCTCACTTGTGTTATCCCCATCACTCTCAAAATAAATAAATAAACTAAAAAATCAAACCAAAACAAATGAACAAAGGGAAAAAAAGACAAACTAAAAAACAGACTCTGAACTGTAGAGAAATGATGGTTTCCAGAGGGAAGGGTGGGTGGGGGATAGGTGAAATAGGTGAAGGGGGTTAAGGGTACACTTGTCGTGATGAACACTGAGTAGTGTATAGAACTTTTTTTTATATTATATACCTGAAACTAATATAACACTGTGTTAATTACACTTGAATAAAAAATAAGAGAAAAAAGGGAGGAGGAAGAAGAGAGGTGTGCAAAAGAATTATTAAAATATTCAAGATAAAATTATAAAAGTTCACAAATATAGTCAATTAGATGTTAAGTCTACAAAAAATAAACCTTTTAATTTAAAATATAAAGTCATATATGCTCTCCAAATACAATCATAATGGACTTATTTATAGAATAAAATTATACAGTAAATTGCAGTTTTCTCTACCTATTGAGGATCTGGTATCAAGCACACAGCAGTATCTTGATAAATAGTTTAGATGGAAAGTGATGTATGAAAAAATGAATAAAGAATGAGTAAGTATATACCAGGATATCATTTCCCCTATTTGTCACAATGAATATTTTGCATTAGTGTTTCGGTTTTAATTTAATTCAATAAATTATTCATAAACTGCTTGCACTATAATGTACAAAGATGAAGACACCATCCCACATATGAAAGTTCTTACAGTGTAATTCCTAATACACAGGAATATACATAAACTTTTTAATGGTAAATCCCAAAATTTATTATTTTAAATTTGTTACATAACAAAACATTTTACTTCAGAACCCATTAATGGTGACTATAATATACATAAAGGATTTATTTGCAAGATAGGAAATATTAAATAGCAACAGTGACATGGTATAAAAGTAATGGATTTCCTTAAGAAGAAGCAATTAATTGTCACTAAAGAGAATCTGACTGTCAGTGATGAACTTACACGAGTGAAGTTTGGCCAAGAAGGATGGATAGAAAAGGAAAATGAGAGGAAAATGAGTTAGAGAGGAAAGCCTTCAATCTCTGAAAATTTCGTATTAATAACAGAAGAAGTTTTGTTGACACATGGGGACCAGCTGAGTAGGAGAGATAAAAGAGACCAAGGAGAAAACATTTGAAGAAAGGACTATGTAGGAGAGTGGTGTGGAAGAAAAGGTGCAGTCATTCATATTGATACCTTCTATCATTTTATTTCTTTGGAAAGTAAGAGTCTGTTGAGAATAGAAGTAGCAAGGGTAGGAGATAAACCCTTTTAAAGAGTGAAAAATATTAAGCAACGGTCACTGCCAGAGGATAGTAAAATGACACCCCTGAGAATTTAGGGACCAGTTGCATTCAAAGCCATGCACTTGTAACATAATTTATCATGAATCATGTTCTCCAATAATGCTCATTAATTCCAGACCCAGAATGGTCTACTTAGGTAGTCCAGTGTGACAGGAGATAAACAAGAACAAAACTAGAGGGCTGTCAGGAACAGTGTTGAGTCAGATATGAGACAATGGGATCTAGGCTAGATAAAGTGTTGTGAATTGGATTGTGTTGCCCCAAATTCATATGTTGAAATTCTAAGTTCCAATACCTCAGACTGTAACCTAATGCAGGAAATAGGATCATTGTGCATGGAACTGGTTAAGATGAGGTCATACTGGATGGAGTATGCATGGGGCCCTCTAATCCAGTAAGACTGATGCCCTTATAAAAAGGAGAAATCTGGACAGAGACAGACATGCACGCAAGGAGAGCACCAAGTGAAGACTGGAAGTTATGCTGTCCCCAGATCAAGAACTACAGACATACCCTTTCCTAGTGCCTTCAGAGGGGCCTCCTGGCCCTGCCAATGCCTTGATCTGAGATTTCTAGCCACAGAACTGTAAGACAATAAAATTCTAGCGTTTAAGACACTCACTTTGTGCCTTCAGCAAACAGAAGGCAAATAGCCAGAAAACAAATAAAAGACTGAAAATCTATGAAGGGATTAGGCTTGCAGGTCATGGTGATATCAGTGGGAATGGGAGAATACAAAATGGCTGACAGACAACGGGTAAACGTACAATTATCATGCACGCGAGCATAAATTTTTTTAATGTCAAAATTTTTCTTTAGAATAGCTTCTTAAAATAAATTCATAGTATTTATAACTTGATACTCAGGCAAAGTGTAAATTAAAATTTTTCTATCATCAATTTCTTTGACACAAGTGAAGATGACAACAAATATAAGAAATATTAAAAACGTTCATATTTTCATATTTATTTTCAAAAGCAAACATGTTGTTAGAGATGCGATGGAAGAGGCATGGGGATACAGAAGGGTACTAACATACTGGTGTTTTCCCTTGTGCAAGCTAAAAACTGACCCACCCTAACAGAAAAGCTGTAGGTTAAAAGAAGAAATCTACTTGTCAACTTTGACCAAGTTCTACATGAACAGTTGCCCCCAAAATCATGAAAGTCTCTCACTGAAGGAAGACTCAGGAATTGGGAGAAAATAGTTCTTTACAAGAACTAAACAGTAAAAATGGTAATATTCTATTAATAGAGAAATGACACTCAAGAGGTCAAAATAATTGGACTTCCTGACACAGCTTTGTGCAATGTTTTCTACTTCTTTTATATAAAAACCTCAAAAAGACTCCAAGTGGTATTTCTTCTATCATAATTAGCAGCTGCTGGGAAAAAACAAAAACTGTAAAATTATTTCTCCCGCTTCTGTCTGGACTTACCTTCTTCATTAGCTTTCACAGTAAATCTCAAATGTTAAGATTCCATTGCTGAGTTACCTAATGTTTTATACCTGTTTTAGTGTATATGGAATGAGAGAACTGTCCTCCAAATTTTCTATTTTTTAAAATCTTAACAATCACCAATAGTTAATTATAATACAAATTAATTAAATACAATGAATTTCCTAAGTTTCCGTATAATTACCATCTCTGGTTATTTTGGCTAAGCTATACTATAAGAGAAAAAGAAAAAAAAAAGGAAGGGCATTATAGCCCAGCTCAGTAAAGACAAAAGGCTATATTATGCTTAGACTCCTAATAGAGTACATATTTTAAAAATATGGTATTACTCTTGCTTCCCAGGGCATGCCTTTTTAATCATAAGATAAGCATTTTCACAATTTAGAGTTAAAAAGATAGAAAAAGGAAAGAAAAATTATAGGCAATACTGTTTAGATATAGCTTGCTGTAACAGCACAGCTAAAGAGTAAAGTAATTTCAATATAGCACAGGATGCCCCACTGCATATAATGCAGACATCACACTGTATCATAACGTCACAAAATGTATTCTCGGTATCAGCGTGATGAAGTTCCACTTAGTTTCATTGTATTTTTGGTAGCACAATTTCTGCCTTAAGTGGTAAATTTAGCACTGGGATAGCAATTTCCAAAAGATGTGATTCTGAATATGCAAATTTAGGGAAAAAAGAAGAATATGAGAAGATATAATAAAGGAAATGGAGACCACTATAAATTTACACAGACTCCAGAACTCGGTGTATCTACTGGTGACCAGGTAAATGGCATGGCAAAAATATGGCAAATATAAAAGCATACTACTTGTACAATGAAGGATCAGAGAGAAGAAATTACATACATACAGGCAAAGATATGATAGCTATCAATGTCATAACAACTAAATTCTCTCCTTTCTCCCACCACTTGGTAAATTTTAATTCAATTTATTGAGCATACATGTCTAGAACATCAGGTAATTACTATAACTAATAAAAGAGTTATAGTTTGAGACACTTGGATCCAGGCAAAGGAATTCAATTGAATGCAGAAATTTACCAATGCGGAAGTTTATCATGAGGAATTATTTTCTGAACTTCCATTAAGTAAATTTAATTCCTTGATCTATTCTCTATATAACACAGTTAAATTGATTGTATTATTTTACATTCCTAGTTGTGTTCCTCTGAAAATATTTTAAATGGCATCATTTCTTTCCCACTTAAATTTTTACAGTCAGGATTTGTGACTCAGTAATCACATACTTGTTTATATTAATTTCTGCTAGTGTAGTTTTATGACCATTACTTCTACCAACCCTCATTTTCCTGGCCAAATGCTTTAGTGCCCATTTTTGTCAAAAAGATTTGATGTTCCTAATAATTTTTAGCCAATAAATTTTTTGGACCCTGTTCAGTTTTAGGCATTATCTGCTGATTACTCCTTATGAACTGAATACATAGGTGAAAGTTTGTGTTACCTTTTTTTAAAAATGTATTTAT
Organism: Panthera onca; assembly: GCF_046562875.1. NCBI lineage: Eukaryota > Metazoa > Chordata > Mammalia > Carnivora > Felidae > Panthera > Panthera onca. The sequence goes on from NC_138348.1 coordinate 110,877,647, forward strand.
ATTTTTTAAATTATAGAGAGAAGGAAATAACAGTCCATGATAGCACTGCCTGTATAACTCCTACTGATACATGCAGGTGGCACCTGGGTTACTCAGTCAGTTAAGCGTCTCTTGATTTTGGCTCAGGTCATGATCTCGCAGTTTGTGATTTCAAGCCCCAACATCAGGCTCTGCGCTGACAATCTGAAGCCTGCTTAGTATTCTGTCTCTCTCCTTCTCTGCTCCTCCTATGCATGCTCTCTCTCTCAAAATAAATAAATACACTTAAAGAAAGAAAAATGACTATATAAAGTAATTCATGCACATTATTTGGAAAGTTTCAACAAATATAAAACTTCAGGGTTAAAGGCAGAAAAAGTTCCTTCTCCTAAGGGAACAAGTATCATTAAGTAATTTTTTGTTTTATGTGCATTATTCATAACAATATTATTTTGTGTAAATAAATCTAAGGTAGCCCAGAGGAAAATGACAAGCAGTTATATGAAATTGGCAGAGAAGTGCAGGAAGGGAGATGGGGGGGGGTAGGGTGGGCGGGGGGTGGGGAACGTAAACAGAACAGGAGACAGAGAACGCCACACAAGTGTGCAAACACTTGACTGAGGGCCCATGAGAAGCAGGACTTGTGTTTTCTCTTCCATGTCTATACCTTTTCTTAGGTAAGGTGCTTGCCAAGCATGTTGAAATAACTAAATATAGTGCTACTGACTATTTGACACAGCTTTCAGATAAACTAATAATTAAAGCAAACAAGTTGAATGGAATCCTAGAGTCTGAAAATCTGGGCGGCTGATTGCATTTTTGACTGAATGGATTTAAGTGACCAGATGTTGTGGTATTGTGTAGACAGAATTATTACCTAATAAGAGCCAAGAAAGAAGCAGATTAGTATTTGGCACTCCCACAGTTCGGTATGCAACTCAATTATGTAGTTTTGTCCATGAGAGAGATTCAGTAAATGCTTGCTGACTGAGTGATCAAACTATTTTACTACATTTTCCTACTTCCCATCAGGGCTTTGGTTATTGTAAATATAAAAGTGATCTTGGATAACTTAATATACAAAAGAATCAACTGATACCATCTGGAAAACAATGTGTTAAAGAACAATATTTCTTTTGGATTCTCTGTTGTGGTTTGAAATCTGTTTTCCCGGTTTGGGATTATTGTATTGCCACAAAGAAGAGGTAACATCTTCTATTTCTCCTAAGAAGCTAATATTACAGAAGTTTATATTTCAGTATTATCCCCAACTTAACGTTTCCTTCAGAGATTGTGAAATTTTAGAAAACCACCAATTTTCAACTCTCTATATTAAATGCAGACATAATTATCCTCATTTCCACATCTTTGTGCACAGTTACAGCCACTAGGGTTCGTCTCAAATTAGAATGTCTTCAAGTCATTGCACTGCTGCTACATCCGAACATTTCTTAAGGAAGAGAGAAAAGCAGTCATTCTTTTTCAAGGAAGATTAAAGTGATTAGCTTAGTCCTAAGATTAGAAATCATACATTCTAATTATATTGTGGAGGCAGTGTTAGGGAAATGGTTAGAGAGCGGGACTTTGAAGTCAAACAGATTTAAATTCCAATTAGGAATCTACTCTTACTTACCTACTTACTCTTAGTTGACAATAACTCCCTTAACCTCCCTGAGTCCTGTTTTTTTTATTTGTAAATAAGGATGATACCTTATTCATGGTCCACGATTGCTGTAGGACTTACATGGTAACATTCAATACCTGTATATATTTCACCAATATGAAGACATGCTTATAAGACACATGTATATGTGTGACTAAATTACATATACGTGTGTAGGTACATAGGAGTGTGTATAGATAGATGGGCAGACAGATGAGAGGAAAAGGGAGCATGCACGCACTTTAGTTTAGCATAATGCTGGGCACATAATAAGTGCTCAGTAAAAGGCAATTCTTATTAAATATTTGGGTAATAGAATTCTATTCTGGACATTCTGGCAAGGTCTTGGCCAGTTAGGTATAACAGAGGTTCAAAGATTTTTTTGCTTCTGTATTCAAATTTAGTTCTGCAACTGACTAGCTACATGATCTTGGCCAAATTATGTAAACTTCTGAAGCTCCAATTGTTTAAAGGTAAAATAAGATTACAGAAATAATAAGATTAAATTTACTCTGCAGGGTTTTGAGGAGTGAGCAAGATTAAAAGACAAAGTGTATAAAGCACTCGACACAAAGTCTGGCATACAGAAGATGTACAATATACATATCATTTTCTCCATGATCTTACACTTATTTTTTAACCCCTGATGTTTTATTTCTTGATCTTTAAAATATATAAGAACTACATCTGTACCCTTCATATGGTTGCTGTGTAGACTGAATGAGATGCTATATAAACTACCAAACCAACACAGTGCATAGCTGGTTTGCAATGTCTCTCAACTCCACTTTCCTAGATACAGACAAAATCTACAAAGACATCAAAATAATGAAGATGTGAATGTACAGCAACATCTTGAGTATTCCAAGAAGAATTTAAAGTCTTTGCCAAGTCTTTTCAAAAGCCTAATGCAAATTTCTCACTTGATAGAAAGATGGAAACAGTACTGAGAAAAATCCACTGTTCTCTTTCCATTTGATAATTAAGTTAGTCACTTATAGGTGTTGGTTCCAGACCACCATGGAGGGTCAAGGCCACATCTGGTTTAATTACCCTTACATCCTGAGTGCCTAACCACCTGTCTAGAAAATGGTAAATATTCAAAGTCCATTTGTTGAACACATGAATAAAAGTCACTCCTGGCAATACTCCAGCAAGGATCACCCAGAATCAGCAAACTGCAAACTGCCTCCAGAATGAAAGTCTTTTGTCCCCTGAGACATTCAAAGCAGAGTCCAGACCAATATTTGTACCCACCTGCTGATTCTCTGGTCATGTGACCATCAAAATTAGTCCATTTCTTCAAATTCCGCAGGCCTTACAGTAGGAACTACTCACATGTATTTCGGACACTGTCATCAAAATTACCATGTTTCACCAAAGACCGTGATCTGCATTCATCAGATTTTATGAAATTTATTTTTTATGGTTGGTATAACCTTTGAATGAGCATATTAAAGGCAAGTGGGAAAGCAGAATAATTTCTTAGAAACGAATCTACATGTAAATTTGATCTTGTAACATTTGCACACAGGGTGACAATTTCTGATGCTGTGGGAAGCATTACAAATGTGCAGAAATCAATTCAGCCGTTAGGAAAAAGCAAGAGTTGCTAGGAAACCACATTCCAAATAAGGAATATTATAGTGGTGACCTAGACAATTACCATATGCCTGACATGACATCAACACAAAGGGTAACAGACTTTTAAAAGCACCCATGACACTGAATTATTCCTACCACATTTGCAACCCAGAGAGAGTTGCCTTTCTATGACTTGAAAACTCAAATGCAAAATCAAAGTGAATTAAGAGCAATGAGAGATGCCTCCTAGTACTTACCAAGTCTCAGCAGTGTATTTAGGTACATCTATAGTACACAGTGTCACATAATTTCACTTTATTGAATGAAGTCCTCTCAATTTTTAAAATAATCTACTCTTCAAGTCTGTATATTCTATTTCTATGTCTTTGTATATTCACAGGGAAAAAAGCCTTCAAGAATAAACACAATTTATTTATTTTTAAAAATTTTTTTAACACTTATTTATTTTTGAGAGAGAGAGAGACAGATGTGAGTGGGGGAGGGTGAGAGAGAGAGGGAGACACAGAATCTGAAGCAGGCTCCAGGCTGTGAGGTGTCAGCACACAGCCTGTTGTGGGGCTTGAACTCACAAACTGTGAGATCAACACCTGAGCCGAAGCTGGACACTTAACTGACTGAGCTACCCAGATGTCCTAATATACGACACAATTTAGTATGTGGTGATGGTTGGTTGGTAAATTACAGGTGATGTGACTTTCTTCCGTGTGTCATTTTTCAGAGGTCATTTGACATTTTGTGATTTTGGAAAACTAATAAAGTTACTTTGAAATGATTTTTACATTTTTATTTGGCGCTAGATACTAGATTTCAAGACAGCATGACAAATCAAAAACATAAATCCTAACAGTACGGTTAGCAAGCAGAGAGCACGTTCCTCTCTCACATATTATTCCATCTGGCTGTCTTCACATCAGTGGTGGTATTATAAGATTCAAGCTGCTGGCCTTGGCATATGCACATGTCACAATTAACTTTAAAAGAGAGTAAGTTAAACTGGCAGTAAAAAAGAAAAACCTTCTTGGTCAATAACACCAGAGAGACCAAAATCTAAAATACAATGGGCTAACTGCCCTCACAATAGGTTGGTAAAATCACATCTTAATGTCTTTTTAGGAGCAAGACTTGGCAGACAGAGATTCTTATTCTTTACATAAAACTCAGATAAATAAAAATATGAGCTACCTAACTGCTTGGAGGCTTCACACTCTAAAGCACATGATACAAGAATCAAACGAAAAGGAGCACCTTTACTAATATAATTTCTAGCCTCCTCTTAGGACATTGTACAAACACTCCTGGGAGGGACCCTCTCTCAGACAGGCTAAAATAAATGAAACAGATTATATCTTCTTGAGGAGGGTTTACCCCATCGTGACATGATTTAACAGCATAACTTTATAACCATTTAAAGTGTGTTTCCACTAAAGTGCATTTCTCTTGTGAAAATGCAGAAGTGTAGAAACCAGTACACAAAACCAGGCTAAGCAATTTTGTATTTTATGTGCACAGTTTCCACCCAAACAATTTAACTTTCCCTTCATTGCTTGGCTTTGTTTTTCCTTTCACACACGTATTACTGCTATTTTTTGCATGTAGCAAAAATATGCAAACACTTTCACGAAAGGACTTCTTAGAAAATCTGTTTGACAAATATCATGACAAAACTCTTCAATAAGGCCAGCCCTTTCAGAAGTGTGTGCCTGACAAACTATTTTTTCCACAGATGAAAAAGGTGATCATCAGTCTAACTATATTATATGAGAACCAGTCATGATTAAAGACAAAAGCCAAAGCAAACCAGGAAGGGAATTCTAGCTCATTGACATGCGCAAAGCATAAATATTAAGGTCTATTAATTCATTATGCCAACATTTTATAGAAGGATTGCAAGGCAGTAGGTGTGCTCTATTACAGCTCAGAACTGCAGCATCGGGCCAGAAGTGCAATTCGATGACTAAAACAAATTTCTTGCTCAAAACATAAAAATAACGAATTAGAATATAAGACACGATGTTTAAATCCAAAGACTATCTTAGGAAAAAATGTAAACATTTTAAAACATACATCTTCTGTGTCACAATCCACAGTAACCAAAGGGACAATAAACAGAGAAAAAACAATGAAGTAAAGTGGCTAAGGATTCACCCAATCTGGCTGGTGACTGTGATTTTCAAAATAAGGATGAAATGACAGCCATTCCCTCCCCACACACACATCACGGAACTTATCTCCCTCATTTCATAATTTAAAAAATTAATCGTTTTGGATGGAATAATTCTTAAATAGATTACTTATTTCCATTCTCTTCAAGAGGACACCTAACGGTAGTTTAACTGTTCTTGACTAGAGCCATGAAAAGTCTAACTTAACAGATTCTACACAGTAAGAAAATTGTGACAATATGAAGTTTATTTACCACACTTCTATTTAACAAGCCCTATAGAGTGCAATTAGGAGCTCAGGTTAACGAATGTTTCTTATTCTTGCCTTCAACTGTAAAACTGAAATAATATCAATAGAGCCCTTCTAGGTTCATAAGACTCAGTAGAGCTATCACATGCCAAGTCCTTGGATCGGCGACTGCCTGGCACACTGCGAAGTGCTTCAACAGATATTTATTGTTACTCTGCAGTGGCTAGTTTAAACACAGTTAGATGTTTTGGTCTTTTCTATTTACAGATAGTATCATCTGTGACTTCGGTTGAAAATAGGCACAAATGTAGATTAGTGAGGATGAATCATTATTAGTAAAATAAAACTCTTATAAAAAATGTACATGACCTTGTACTTCTATTTCTAGGAAGAGCAGATTATATAATCTGAATACCCCTCTGCAGGTCAGCTCACAAGGCAATGAAAAGAATATGACACCAAGATGGGGGGGGGGAGGGGGCAAAGATGAAGCTCAGGGAGAGGTGATTACTAAATCTGAGGGTGCTTGTCCGCTACAGGCATCTTCTGACTTCAGAAGGGAGTGAGGTTAGAGAAATGCTTTGGGGACTCTAATGGTACCTACAGAACTGCAGTGACAAAAACCCAAGTCTGAGGATGGCCAAGGGGGACACCTTGGTAAACCCTCCATACTTTTAAGATGAGATCCTAGCAGCCAACACCCCAGGTATAAGGGCGATACTGAAAATATAAGGTGAAACACTAAACTGGCCCCCATGGGGAAGGATGCCTGGCATTAAATCATGTGACCCTGATTGCTAGAGCCCTAAGCGATTCCTCCCACCCGAAGAACACATACAATTTCCCTGCAGGAGGGTAACATCATTCTACTTCTCGAATGATTCTCTAACTGTTCATACACAATCTCCAGCACACAAAAAGTAACAAGAATTAGGCACACAGGAGACAAGTAACATGACTAAAAACTAAGTGAAAGCACAGATAATGTCATAGACCATGAGGCTCTAGACAAGGGGTTTATGGAGCAAAGGGTTTAATGATGGCTGATACCATCTAGGAAATAAAAGTGATATGAAAAGTTTTGTCAGATGAATGGAAACTTAAAAAACTACAAACTGCTCTGATAACATGAAGTATCAAGGGGGCAGGTTTAATGAATGATTTTCATAACTAGTTGAGGGGAATATTAGTGACTTAGAAGAGCTGAAACGAATATACAGACTTAAGTTCTAAAAATTAAACAGAAGCAAAGTACAAAAGAGAACCTATTGTAACCTCCTGTACTGGTAAACTCTCAGTGAAAATATACTTTAAACATATTCTTTAAAGACACAGAAACACATTTCTAGTACCATATAAATTCACTATACAGAGTGATGTATTAGAAAATACATTTAGCCATAAATTTCACCAGTAATAGTAACTTTGTATATTATTGCTACAATAAAACAGTAATTTACCAAAACTGCAACTATTTGCATTACCTAAAAGATTAAGAGTAATTTCAAACGTGTCTAATGGATAAACACGGGAGGTGAGAATAACTGGGCTCAGTATCTTGGTGAGTTCCCACAATGCCCAAGTAGTTCTTCTGAACCCTTAGGTTTAAGTTCTAGAGATAGAACATTTCTGGTAAGTACAATACACACGTCAGGGAAAAAAATAAAATTAGAATTTTACACATAAACACTTATCAAAAAATCACAATCAATTTACCAAATAATTAGTTTCTCTTTTCCCTAAATACAATCTTGGGCTGTAATCTCATGGGGTTAATTTAATACTACAATATTTGCAAGGAACAAATCTCTCCAAATATTAAAGTAACAACATCATTTATTATTTATAAATAACAAGTATTTAACAATTAATTGGAGAATAATTATTTCATAATCTCAAAAAATCCTGTAAACTCATTAGAAGACTCAGTTGAAGCTTACACAAGTTACAATTTAATGTACCACATGCAAATTGTAGTATACATAAGTTGTATGTTAATATTCCTGCCTTTGAACTAGGCGGTTAGAAAAGATTCATGGCATTTCCCTGATTTGCAATTAAGATTGCTAAACACATTACTATTACAACATGATTACACATTGTTTTTTTTAAAACTCTCTTTCACAATCTCTGTATAATTCCCTCATTATATAAAATGCACTGCTGTCTGAACTAATGAAGCAAATTTGAATTTGTGTGCCTGTATGATGAAATTCAATGCAAATATTTTTTAAAAACTGAAGTCCAGAAGTAAAACTTAGATATTTGGACACGCTGACTCAATCTTCTTCAAAAGCCTGAAATCGTGAAAATGCCACTGGTCTTTCTAAAATCTATATAATCACATTCTCCAGTCCATCAACGCAGCTTCTCTTTCCTACCCACATTTTTATTTCTAAGGAATAAAGCACAAGAAGTAATAAATATTTTGCTATTTTAATCAAACAGTGGTTAAATTATTAGTAAAAGCCTTTCAGCCTTAAAAACTGTTCAAAATACTTTGGTAAGATTAGGGTCACAAGGTTAAAGAAGAGCATGAATTCATACAATTTTCTAGTGAAGTCACAATATAGCTAGTTCAAACAAAGGGCAAAGAATATAAATTTGATAGTACTTTTCTTCAAGAGTTAAGTTTAAGATGTAAGAAAATCAGATTTTCTCTACACGAGGGGAGTGGAATAAGCATAATGCTGACATTTCTACAAGTTCAGCCAGGAGAATAAACACCATATTGAGAAAATGTTAAAAATTATAATCATTAATTTCAAAAGCAGCCTTTTGTTTGTTTCAAATTTTTATTTAAATTCTAATTAGTTAATATATAGTGTAGCATTGGTTTCAGGAGAATTTGGTGATTCATCACTTACATACAACACCCAGTACCCATCACAAGTGCCCTCCATAGTACCCATCACCCATCTAGCCCATCCCCCACCAACCACCCTCCATCAACCCTTAATCTGTTGTCTATGGTTAAGAGTCTTTTATGGTTTGCTTCCCTCTATGAAAGCAGGCTTAAATAAAGTCACTTTAGAATTATATTTCCAATTTAAATGGACACAAATATGGACCATATTTGTGAATGCTCTGTAGCTACAGTCTAGAACAAGCCTCTCAGTCTCATTAGAGTATTTATAAAAAGTCATTTGCTTGAGTATCATGAACTGAATAACTGAAATACTATATTCTTTTGTTACTTTAAAATTTTTTTACGCCACCCCTATTTTATAGTTAATGATTCAAGGATACTACCAGTCACATGCATGCAATTCCAACCGATAATTCAGGTACCTATTTCCTGTAATGAGAGGTACCTGACTTATAATACCATGTAAACTTATCAATTTATTTTTCAAAATATGAGAGGTTTGGGGGAACTTTATTTTGAACAATTATTGCAACTTAATAGCTTAAATTTTAAGCATCCTAAACTTACATAATTTGAAGTAAACAATCAGCTGATCACATATCAACCCTACTGCACACCCAAGCATTTTTAATTAAAGATTCTTTCAGTAAGTTTAGAAATGTTCCCATGGCACCAACTTAGAAGGCAATTCAAAGTCAAATTAATATGCCAAAAACAATCTCAAACCACACAAATAATATGAGTAAGTAATGAAGCTAAAATTATTTAAGTGGTTTTATGATTTAAGTGGTTTTATGATTCTTTCTGCATTCTTATTAAATCTTTATAGACATTTCCTCTTCTGATTTAATAAGACTATCTGATTCATGAGACAGAGTAATGTTATATACCACAAATAAAAATATGGAGGAGCACACCGTAAAACACAATCCTCTGGTTTTGTTCTAGGGTAATTTAAGTTTGCTTTGACAAGGCTAATCAATACAAACATTATATCTCCTATAAAAGAAAATCCAACATAGAAAAACAATCCCAAGTGATAAGACTGCCCAGCTAGTAGTCTTGAAAATTTAAGAACTTATAGGAACTCAGTCTGGACTGTATATATTTGCAGTTTGAAGCAGATCTGAGACAGCATCACTTTGTTTTCCTGGCAGTGGTAGAAGTGCCATTCCTATACTTGAATAACTGGATAATTATGTCCTGAGGGGACTTAAACTATTTTTTTGAATGCTCCATGCTTTCCTATTTTTATTGCTGATGAGAATGGTTAGAAAACCCTCTTTCCACTTTTTAAAACTGCCAAATGTAAACATATATGTAAACATCAAAGAACAGTAGTAAAATGGGTGATTCTGCACTACAATCCTACCTGCACTTTCCTTCCTGCCTCCTCTGTCTTCCCATCATCTTCTTCCTTTCCCTTGGATTTAAGCACCATCTTGAATTTGTAGTTAAATGTGTTGCAAAAAACCCTCCTAGTTTGTGGTTATCTTTTTCTCTTTTTAGGTGTTATTTGATAAGCAGGAAGGTTTTAACTTCAGTGTAGAAAAATTTACACCTATTTTCCTGTATGATTTGGTAAGTTTTCACTTGACTAGTTTACAAAAAAAAATGTTCCTTATGCTGAGTTAAAAACTCCCAAATTATAAATTTAAGACCTTATAGTGTGGCCCTTCACATTTAACCCAGGTGGAATTACATTCTGTACAGCTTCATGAAGTAGAGATCCAGTTTTAATACTTTTGTCCACATGGATAAACAGTTGTCCTCCAACCTTTGATGGAATAGCCCATTCTTTCCCCACAAATCAATTTCACCTTCGTCATGTATCAAGTCCCTCTTTTCTCCAACACACTACAGAATTATTAAGACATGTTCAGTTTTGAATTCCTATGATTTGGCTTCGTAGAATCCCTTAGGATTACTGGGTCTGAGAACTGATTGATGTCTTTTACTGTTCCAGGAAAAAAAAAATGCCCTGTTTTGCATTCCCTCTGTAACTCCATGTGAAACCCCAACTGAACATATATTTTCCTACTCTGTCCTCCATTCCTCCCACATATTTTATATTTTACATTATCTTATTTATATTTCCATTTATATCTCTAATCTGCTTTTAAATTCATCCACTGACCATTTTTTTTTCTTAAGTATTATGTTGATTACTTAGGAGTTCTCTGGTTCTTTTTCAAACCTACTGTTCCTGCCTCACATTTTTAAGCTTCTTCTTCATTTCCTTAATTATACAAAACATTGTCATTTTGATTCTCTCTGAAAATTTTATCAGATAACACTTCACTATTTTCTTATCTATTGTTCCCACTGGTTCTTACCCATTATACTTTCATTTCTTGTGTAAATTTGTGGGTTTAGGGTTTTTTTTTGGCGGGGGGGGGGGTGGGCAGTGAGGAGTTGTTTTATTTTGTTTTTCGTATTAGCCACTCAGTCCCCAGAGTACTTTACGTATGGCTATTTTTTGAAGGAGGGATTGAAGTTGACTCCCTCCAGAAAGAAGTAATGTTTCCTAGTTTCCTACTATTGCTTCTCATGACCAAGCAATTAATTTAAATTCCACACTTAAATTTTGTCAATCTACACATGCAACATAATTGGCACATTTTTTCTTTCCTAATAGTTCGGTGATGCATGTTGGTGGTATAGTGGTGAGCATAGCTGCCTTCGTAATAGTTCAGTGATGTGCTTAACAGTTTTTGGAAATCTTAAAGAGTGTTAAATATTTTAAAAATATTTTTAACACAGCATTTTAATAATTTTAGTCATAAGGGACATTCATAATATCTAATTTGCCCTAACTCCAGAATTAGGAATGTACCTTTTAAGGCTTTCATTCTATTTATTTTAAACTCAGAGCTGGTGAGCTGTTATAAAAGGGTTGTCTTACCTTCATGGTTACTTCTACAAATACAAGATTTCTAGTTTCTAAGAAGACACAGTAACAATACTTCTGGGATCCACTGGGTCCTGGCAAGACTAAAGGTAGGTGACCTCGTCCATTCTTAGAGGTAAATCTTAGACTGCAGAGAGCCATCAGTACCAAAAAGAGTACAACATACCAGGAGCTACATTTTCTACCATTTTTAAATTTTCTTAGTTATTGAGCTCCAACCTTCAAGCTCTGCCACATTAAAAACACGTACGGGGTGGGGGGCTCTAGGTGGCTCAGTCAGTTGAGCATCCGACTTCGGCTCAGGTCATGATCTCGCCGTTTGTGAGTTTGAGCCCCCACATTGGGCTCTGTGCTGACAGCTCAGAGCCTGGAGCCACTTCAGATTCTGTGTTCCCCTCTCTCTCAACCCTACCCCTGCTTGTGCTTTGTCTCTGTCTTTCAAAAACGAATTAACATAAAAAATAAAATAAAACAAAAAAAATAATAAAATAAATAAATAAAAACACGCACAGGTAACCCTGAGTGCTAAGGCTTTATAAGGAACATCTACCAGTACATTACCCAAAGTAAGTGTTCAGGTCCTCCATTTTCTTACTTCTTAGGATTATGTCTGAGACCCTGATTCCCACCACCATCTTTGCTTGGTGCTGGTGAGTTGGTAACTGACAATGAATGTTTCTTTCCTCTAAGTCTTTAGCTCTTTGTTTTCTCCATGGCAATTAGCCTTTCAAATACATTTTCCTATTTTGGATCTTATTCCATTTGTTCTTTTCCTGGTGTTCTAGGAGTTTTTTCTAGTTAAGCCTCATCCTCCTTACTTTTCTAAATCTGTAGGACACGTAAGTAGAATTCAAAAGGGAATTTCTTGCCCCCTTCAGTTAAAGGCATGCTACTACTCAAACCACATTGTAGAGAAGGTTACCTGAATTGGTCTTCCATTAGGTGTCAACACCTCTTCTGAAAGTTCCATCATCTTCAGGGCCATGAGAGCAATGGGCTTAGCGTGGCAGAGGCTTTTCCTATGGAGTCCTGCAGCAACACAGTATGCATCACCTATTGTTTCCACCTGCAGCAATCAGACAAACATAATGCAAACATAATGAGCCAGAGGAGAAGTGATGAGCTATCTGCAATCACAAATGTTGCTGCAAACAGGTCACCAAAATATCAGTAAGGTAAGAAATTAGACGACAGGGTGTAATCACAGCAGAGTTTGTAATCAGCCACCGTCAAATACTGACATCTCACTCCAGGGCTGTTCATCAATGTTATCACCATAGATGATCACTGAAACCGGGAACAAATGGAACACAAAACAATTATCCTCCACAAAAAAATTCATTGCGTCAATGCATTCTAACAATAGAGTATTAAAAAATGTACTGCATTAAATTCTGTTGGCGCTTATTCAGGGAATATAATGAAAAAAGTTAAGCTCATGAGACGAGGAACACCGAAATGATCACTTGATCACCAAAATCTTCTCAGAAAACATGCATCAACATTATTCCCAATACCCTCTGACCTATCATGAAGTTCAACATTTTCACCTGTTTTCCTGTGCCAGAGATATGGAAATAAAATCATATGGTGAGAAAAGAAAGACAATGCATTGTGAGTTGGAAAGGTCTTACTCCAAGGACTGAAATATACTTTCCCAAAGAATTCCCACTGAGAAAGACATCCAGTTAATAATGAATGTCTAAAATGTGTCAGTTTACCATTTCTCCCTGGAAACACAATGTCCTCTGCTAATCCTATTTATTTCATCCTTTTGTACTTCTATATACTTTTTTTAAGTTTTTATATAAATTTCACTTAACAAACAGTGTAATATTAGTTTCACGTGTACAATATAGTCATTCAACACTTCCATACAGCACCCTGTGCTCATCACAAGTGCCCTCCTTCATCCCCGTCACCTATTTCACTGATCCCCCCCACTCACCCCTCGCTTTGGTAACCATCAGTGTATTCTCTGCAGTTAAGAGTGTGTTTCTTGCTTTGCCTCTCTCTCTTTTTCCCCTTGGCTTACTTGTTTGTTTCTTAAATCCCACATGAGGGAAATCATATGGTATTTGTCTTTCTCTGACTGATTGACTTTGCTTAGCATTATACCCCCTAGCCCCAACCATATCATTGCAAATGGCAAGATTTCATTCTTTTTTATAGCCGAGTAATATTCCATTTTATGTATATACCACATGTTGTGAGCCATTAACTTTGAAACTAAATTCTGATTTTCAGATATCAAAACACATAGGCAGTAAATTATTTGTACAAACTGAATTGTTTTACAGTGAACTGTGAACATGCATGTTCCTGAAGCATTATTTCTCCTTGAAATCACTATCCTCTTCTTCATCAGCCATCATCTTCATTATCTTTTCAGCTAAAGTTGATTGAGTTCCACTAAATGTGTATTCCTAGAATTTGTACCGTAAGAATACAGATTAGTTATATGTTGTACTTTTTTCTTTTAGCTGTGTGTAATGTAGTATGGATATGGACCAATCAGTTGCCAATGGCTATGACACAGAATTCTAAGAAAATGCAAGATAAATGTGTACACAATATAACAAATTCACATGAAAATCTATACGTGATCACGTAAACTTTTATAGTATTTAGTTTCCAAATATTTGAAGTCTGTTTACCTGTCAGAAACAATAGGATCAAGAATTAGGCAAGGGATGCCTGGGTGGCTCAGTTGGTTAAGTGTTTGACTCTTGATTTTGGTTGAGGTCATGATCTCACCATTCATGAGTTCGAGCCCTGTGTTGGGCTTGGAGCTAATGGCAATGAGCCTGCTTGGGATTCTCTCTGTCTCTCCCTCTCCCTCCCTCCCTGCCCCCTCTTGCTCGTGCTCTCTCTCTCAAAATAAATAAATAAATAAATAAATAAACTGAAAAAAACTAGGCAAAAAATAGACATCAAAAAACAATGGTCTGTATCAAGATGTGCAATTCTCACAATTATTCATAAACACCCAACATGTAGAAAAAAAAACTAAAAGATGTTTTCATCATGCTAGGCTAGATTATGTTGCATTAACAATACAACTTCAAAATCTGAATGCCCCAAAATAACAAAGGCTTATTTTTGATTCATGCTACAAATTCATGTGAGTTAAGGGATTGGAGGAGAGGGGAGAAACATGTGCTGTGTCTCTCTACTCTAGGACAAAGGCTAATAGAGCCTCCCCACCTGGTGCTGGTTGCCATGGCAGAGATAAAGAGGTTCTGACAAACCGTGCACTAGCCATTACAGCTTTGTCCCAGATGTGACATATAGAGCTTCTCAAGATTCATCCACCAAAACAAGTCGCATGACCATGATCAGTGCAAAGGCGACGGGAAAATTCAACCACCCTTATGCCCAGACACGAGTCAGAAATACTTGGTGAGTAGCACTTGTATGCACATGAGTGAATAGGTAATAGCTTAAAGTTTTCAAATACTTAGATGTCTGGAAACTGCAGGTAATAAATCTGTAAGATGTTTTTTTCTTTCCTCACAGATATATTCAGCATCTTAACCTAAAAATCTTGGTCTAAATGCTACCGCCTTAGCCATGCATCTTTCCATGTAAGTTCTATTCTTCTCTCCCTTCATCTAATTCTGATCTATGCAAGTTTAGCAGAATTAAGTCTATATGCAAATTTTAATGGGTTCCCTCCAAAAACATTAGTCAATTTTGCTTCCCAGGGAGCAGAAAAAGGGAAAACATTATATATCAATTACATTTGCTCCTAAGGATGTTTCCTTGAGTTAAACCAGATAAACGAGTGGAAACTGTAAACTTTCAAAAAAAAAACTGCCTGAAAAGTTGACTATGTTCTGAATTCCTTTACAATTGCTTCGGTGTTTTTTACATATAATTTTAAATACAACAAACACTACGTAAAGTAGTGCATTTCATTTATTTTTGGTATCTCCAACCTGTTCTTGAATGATACTAGATAAGAATAAAGATGGCTAAATTAGTCATGGAGATGGAAAAGACTGTTTAAATCCTTTTGTGAACATAGAAGAAGAGGCTTCTGCACCAAAAATATTATGTATGGCTGTTGCCTCACATATTATTATAGATGCTTTTATCAAACTAAAACAATTTACCCATCTCGGTATATCATCTGTTCAACCCTTGATAGTAAAAACCCTCACATTATCCCAGAAATAAAGGAGATATAGATAAACTCCCCAGAGTTGTGCACTCTTACTTTTTATTTATGTTATTTTGGTTTTAAAGAAATAATTTAAGAGTTTATTTTAGTTCCTAATAGAATCTCATTCCTGTAACATTCTTCTCCATCCCCTCCAGGCTAATGCTCAAGAAATATCTACAAGGTTTCTTGGAAATTTGGGCACTGTAAGGACAAAGGATTGTGTGTGTGTGTCAGGGGGAAGGGTAGTGGTGGTGATAATGGCCTAGGATTAGCCTAAAAGAATACTGTGTGTAACAGGGCAATGAATAATCCCTGTCCCATGGACTCACACCCACCTCAGTCCTTCAATCCCACAATCCTTGGTCTGTCTGCTTTTGAACTTTCTAGGACGTGTGAAAGAAATCTTTTGGAGTCGGGTGGGGGGAGCATAAAAATAGAGGGTCAGAGATCTCTGGCAGCCTATTTTACTGGACAACCTCCCTCTCTCTTTCTAGGTATGATCGAGAGGAGAAGCAAATTGGAAAGTCTGCTTTCTAGTTGTTTTGCTTTCTGGTTTCGGTTCCTCAAGTCACTAAAAACAGAAAGAGGAGAGAAAAGGTTGAGAGAGGCACAGAAAGAAGAGAGATGTTGGAGTGAGTTTGAAGCAGATGAAGTCTACAAATGAATATGTCTTTTCTCTCCTGGAATCTCACAGAGCACTTGGTCACCTAGTCATGATCAGGTAGGCCAAAGGGGGATGAGAAAACATGCCACACTCTGCATGGGCTCATTGACTGTGGCTAAGAACACGTGATTCCCAGAAAGAACACCCTATTCACCCTTGTTGAGAGGATAGAGCCACACCTGCCAGCCTAATCACCTCTCTGACATCAGGTATGGTTCCTGAGTGACAATGAAAGGAAGGGAGGTGGAAGAGGTTTCCAGTGGTTGGTAGGGAGCCTGAGTCCACAGGTGGTTCTGAAGGTCCCTGTCACCTAGAAACCAAAAAATGGGGTTGCTGGTGCTCTGGACACAGATTATCCAAAAGACTGACTAGAAAAGGTAGAGCATGGTACAGGTCTTCATGAAGACTTATCAGTAGCAAAAAAGCTACTGGAAAGTTTTGGATTTGGGTAGATTGAGAGGTCCCTTACTTTTATCCTTTACCTCATACAAGTTCAGCAGCTCTCCACTGTTTATGTCCCTGTTTCCAGATACTCAGCAGGGTGGGTGACATGGGCTCCTGGCCAAAGATGAAAATTCAGGTGTTGATGGCCAAGCACAGGTCTTGGGGCCATGGCATTATCCACTGGAAGATGAGAAACTTGCTAGGCAGTAAACATGAACCTAGCTTTTCATTGTTCTTGTGGTTGTGGGGCTTGAAGATACAATGATCCTCTTCCAATATGACTCTTAAGTACCTACATCAGAAACAGGCAGGAAGGCCTTGACACAAAGATTCAAGCAATGGAGATGAAGGCAGTTCTGTCTTTAGTATCATTTCCTTGGCTTAGACAGATGATAGCCATGTCCACAAAAGCTACATTAGTGATGACGACAGCACTGACGGAGCACAGAGACCAGCACATGCACAACACCACAGTTGGCCAAGCAGAGGTCTGACAACTGATGGCAGGTAATCTGGGGCGAGAACAATTTCCAAAGGCAGGAGTTAACCACACAAGTACCCAAAGAGCTTGAGTATCTCCATGGACTGCCAGGCTGAAAGTAGTCTGATTTCCCTTCACAGGGTAGTTACTCCTGTATGAACTGGGCTACAGTTCCCCATTAGTAATAACAATTGTTTTGTCAGACTCTGGGAGGCTGTGGTCTGAGGCAGTGATGAAGGTGAAGAAGCTACAGGTGATGTTCTGCTCCTGTAGATGAAGGACAGGGGGGCAAACAGTGCTGATCCTATGTTTCAAATGGAAAGAAATGACACCTGTCCAGAAGATCTGACCTTTAATGATTGCCTTGTTTCTGCAGGAAGAGTCTGTCCAAAAGAAGACCCTGAACTTCTAGCCTGTCCTGGGATGTCTGAACTCTTTCATCCCTAATTGGTATAAACCTTAGCAAATCTGCATTGGATCTCTTAAGCGTTAGGTGGGGGTTGGCTCAAAAGGCAAGGTCCCACAATGCGGGTATATTTTGGTTGATGAAACTTGTGCCCTCACCCAAGTGCCACTGCATTCACCCCAACTTGGGATTCAGGTGGAGAAGGCCCTGCCAACTTGAGCATCCATGGTCTCTAACTCCACACTCAACAAAGTCCCTGAAAAGATCACGTTCAGGGCTCAAGGCCCCCCCCCCCACTTCCGTCACCTCCACCACTTTATTCTCGTGCACCATCTCTCATCTGAACTTCCCTTCCTCATCTTCTCCTCTACCTCCTCATTCATTTTTCTTCTCCAGGATTCCCATCTCTCCACTGGCTCCTCATCCACTACTTCCTTCTGCTGCCACTGAGAGAGAGGTGGCACACTCTTCAGTCATCACCTGAGATCTCTATGACACTGTGAACCAGATCTCTGTAGGCATTCCACCTGGCATTACCAGGGTGTGAAAGTAGATCACTCACCAGTAACAGAGGTACAGGAGGAAACTGAGGCTTCACAGGTGATGGCTGGCAGAATGCAGCAGCCTGGATATGGCCACACCCTGCCACCCTAACTGTAAAGGAGGGGACACCACTGAGGACACCAGTTCCTGGGATTAGACAGAACAGTAACAACTGAGCACGAAGGGCCTCTATCTCCCACAGGGGGACCAAGAAGCAGCCTCCACCTCCTTAGCACATTCATTTTCATCAGACGCTATGTTGGGAATCCACCTCCACATATTTATCCCCTTCCTATACAACGATTACCAGAAAGCAAAATTGTTACCCTGTCCTTTTTAATTTTTTTTTAGATCATCTTATAGTCAATCCAATATTAGCACTTTCATCATAGGTCCTATTTTATGATGTCAAAGGCTGATATTCTGGAAATAATTTTGATGTTTTAATGAGTTAATATTGTAAAGGCTAGAGCTCCGTACTGGTCCTTATGCGGTCACTGGCAATAAGAACGAAGGTGTGATGGGTCATTAAAGTAACGTCCTATTACTTCTAACTTTCTATGGATGTTACCTCTTGTCACACAGGAACTGAAAGTTCTCACTTGGCATTGTCATTAACTGGAACTTCAGAGAGAGGAGTCTCTGTACACAAACACTGACTCTTTGCACAGTCTCAGGAAAATAAAAGTTCGCGCTCCTAAAGTCAGCTCCCATTTTTACCCCTGGACTGTTTTCCCCACTACAGCTTTAAAATTCACAGCCTGATTACCCCCAGACATCCTGAATCAGCAAACGGGTTGAAACCAGGTTTATTTACTCTTTTTTAAAGGCCTTGAAAACCACACAGAGGTGCTCATTATTTTGAAAGGAGGTGTCTCATAAAGAAGAGGAACTATTTCTACCTCACTGGGTACACAGCTTGGAGGGCATGTTCCTAACACTACAAACTAGACAGACAAAGTCTATCTCAAGAGAAAGCCCTCACTTTCAAGTTTTCTTTCCCTACTTCTGCGTCTCTAACTGGCATACACATACCCAAAGGATATATTTCTCTCTTTAGCATGGCATCACGTTGGTATTGGTGTGTGTGTGTGTGCGTGTGTGTGGGTGTACACGTGTTTATATTCTCCTCATACTACATATGTATTTTACTTTTTATATGCCTGGAACCTAGCACAATAGGAGGATGGTTTTTATGAGTTTTACTGAATGCTTTAAATTGTGTCTGATTTCTACAGTTTGGAATTGTCAAGTTTTCAAACACAAAACTCAGGACCACTACATAAAAATCACCCAGAGGGTACTTGTTAAAAATGAGACCCCAAAGGCCCCACACCTCGATCTAGTAAATCAAAATACAGGTATAAGGTCCAGCCATCTACATTTGCACATGTTCTCAGGTATATTTATGATTTTCAAAGCTTAAAGATTTCTGGTGTATTGTATGAACTAACAACACTACAATATTTACCCAGATAGTCATCTTTTCTTTAAGACCCAACAAGCTCTTGAAAGGAGAAGAAAAGAAAAAAGAAAAGAAAGAGAAGAAAAGTACTCCTACCCTTGAACTCCAGCCATTCCCATATAGTCCTTCTCTGTCTTCCACCCTATCCATAGGGCAATAAACTTCTCCAAAGATTTCCTTACTTGTCGGAATTTCAAACTACAAGTCCTAGTCCAGACTTCCCCCCAACCACACGCACACACATACACACACAAAATGTCGAGAGTTATTTGGCACAATAGGTATTCAATGATCCAAACAAAGTGTTCTGAGTTCAATTAATGCTATATAATGGCTAAGCAATTCAAATGGAAGCTACTTTAAGGATTTACTGATAAAGTCACTTAAAAACCCCTCATTCTTTAAAAAAAAAAAAAATCTGTCTAATTACACTCATTTTGGTTGATGTTTCTGACCCAAATACTACTTCTTTTAAGGATACTGATACAGTGCTGGAAAAGAAGTCATGGATATAAATACAACAGTGATTTGGCCTGGGAACTACTCCAAAATGAGGGAAAATAGATTCCAAATGACTGCCTATCAAAGAAAGCTCTTCTCCTGATAATATGCTCGGTAGGTCTAACAATATAAACTCCAGTTTCTTCCCAGGAATCTCAATCATGTGGAAAATGCTGCTGTCAGGCCCCAGGTTACTTATCATAAAAGTTATTGAATACTGGGTCACGTGAAAAAAGAAAAATATATTCAAACA
The DNA here is from genome assembly GCF_046562875.1 of Panthera onca. Classification (NCBI taxonomy): domain Eukaryota; kingdom Metazoa; phylum Chordata; class Mammalia; order Carnivora; family Felidae; genus Panthera; species Panthera onca. The sequence goes on from NC_138348.1 coordinate 110,898,011, forward strand.
TGCAGTCAAAATTTCTTCCTAAATCTTCAAGTTAGATGTGGGCAACTGAAAATTTCTTTCTGCTGTCCAGCAGGCTATCCTGTAGGATCATCAATGAGAGGGCTCCAACTCTCCATTTTCATCCCCCACTAACACTTTTAGTTACTCTATGTTCCAATCAAAATGAAGAACACAAAGTTCTTTGCCAACTTCCTATATCTCCCACCACCGTATTCATACTCAGAGTTACTGCTCTACTTGGGATCATCATCCATTTACTCTTCGTAAAATAATTACTGAGCCTATCACTTTCAAGAGAAGTTTTCCAGGGATTCCTGATTTGCCAGAACTTTAAACACTGCCCCTAAAAATCAGTGAATGTCTGTTGTATTTTCATTAAACACACAATAAGTGTTAAATAAAGTGAGTCGATGTCACAAAAGTGAATAATTTCAAGACTTACAATAATGCGACAGTAATCAAGACGTTGTGATACTGGTGAGGAACTGACAAATGTATCAGTGGCACAGAATAGAGAACCCAGATGTAGATTCCCAGAAATACAGTCAACTGATCTTTGACAAATAAGGAACAGCCAGGTACCTGGGTGTCTCAGTTGGTCAAGCATCCAACTCTTAACTTCTTAGCTCAGGTCTGACTCTTGACTTCAGCTCAGGTCATGATATCTTGTCATGGTTCATGAGATTGAGTCTCACATCAGGCTCTGTACTGACCACCTGGAGCCTCCCCTTATACCCCTCCTCTGAGCATGCTGTGCACTCTCTCTTACACATAAAACAAACAAACAAAAAGCAAAGGAAACAAAATGGAGCAAAGATAGTTTCTTTAACAAATGATAGGAATGAGTAGACATCCACATTCAAAAGAATGAATCTAGACACAGATCTTACACCCTTCACAAAAATTAACTAGAAATGTGTCACAGACCTAAATAGAAAATGGAAAACTATAAAAGTTCTAGAAGAAGAAAACCAAGATGACCTTGGGATACAGTGATGCCTTTTTAGATACAATGATGAAGACAAGATCTATGAAAGAAATAATTGATACACTGGACTTCATTAAAATTAAAATCTGCTCTACAAAAGACAGTATAAAGAGAATGAAAAGACAAGACAAAGACTGGGAGAAAATATTTGCCAAAGACACATCTGATATAGAACTCTTATCCAAAATATATAAATAGCTCTTAAAATTCATAAATAAGAAAACAACCTGATTAAAAAATGAGCCAAACACCTTAACAGACATCTCACGAAAGATATACAGATGGCAAATAAATGTATGAAAAGATACATCACATCCTGTATCATCATAGAAATGGTAAATTACGTAAATGAAAAAATAAAGTGGTCCATACAAATAATGGAATATTATTCAGCACTAAAATGAAGTGAACTATCAAACCATGATAAGACATGGAGACTTAAATGCATATTAATAAGTAAAAGAAGCCAATTTGAAAAGGCACCATACTATATGATTCCAACTGTATGACACTCTGGAAAATCTAACGCTACAGAGATAGTGAAAAAGATTAGTAATTGACAGTGACTGGTGAGTGAGGAAGGGGATGATAGGCAGAGCACAGAGAATTTTTAAGGCATTGAAAATACTCAGTGTTATATTATAATGATGAACATATGTCATTATACATTTAACCAAATCCACAGAATGGGCAATACAAGAGTGAACCCTAAGGCAAACCATTGACTGTGTTTATAATGTGTCAGTGTGAGTTCATCCTTGGTAAAAATGTACCATTCTGGTGAGTTATGGTGACTGGGTAAAGCTACGGGGCCAGCAAGTATATGGGAAATTTCGGTACCTTACTCTCCATGTTATTGTAAATGTAAAACTGCTCTAAAAATATTAAGTCTTCTTTTAAGAAGTGCATGGTGAAGCCAAATAAGCAAATCACATCAAACTGTTTCACTACAAATTTGTTTCTTGAAGCAAGATTATCTAATCTCCATAAATTCTAATAGCCTCAGGTATCAATATAATTACTATCTTTTATCCTACCAGATTAAGTATAGTTTAGAAAACAAGCCTTCCACACCCCCTCTTCCATGAGTTAAATGTGTCACATGCCTCCAAGTCCATTTGCATGCTCTATCTTTGCTGATCCTTTAAATCCTTCAGTAGAAAGTGATCTTTGCTTCTTAAAGAAATGCAATAAAACTTGGCCACAGCATGGCACGTTGTACACCACAGTCACTCGTGTTTGTACTTTGTTATCATCCTGTCTAGATTACTAGGCCACTTGCTTTTGCAAGCAAGGATAGTATCTTAGTTATCTTTTTAAGTCCTGCAGGGGTTAATAGAGTGCTAGAATAGTAGACGCTTAGAGAATTATGACTGAGTCAAACTGTATTATAAACATCTCTATCAAGAGCTAGGTCAATATAGATAATATATAAACTACTTTCAAAATCAAAGTCATCGTTAACAATCAACTCACGATGAGCCTACCTAATGCCAAATCAAGAACATATTTAGATCAGCAGATGATTTGCATGAATGGAAGTATTTCCATTAAGTAGACAAAATTAACTGCTTCCTTCTGGTTTCCATCAATGACTCAAGACTCTGATACACACCTGCCAGCCCAGGTAATGTTACCATCATTTCTCACTTGAATGATGGCGATAATATCCTTATGTTCTGCTTTTGCACTTCAGATCTATGCCCACACCACTGAGAAAGTGATTTTGTTAATTCTTTATTTTTTTAATGATTTCAAGAATAGAATTTAGTGATTCATCACTTACATAGGACACCCAGTGCTCATCTCAAGTACCCTCCTTAATGCCCATCACCCATCTAGCCCAGCCCCGCCACCTTCCTTCAGCAACCCTCAGCTCTTTGTCTGTATGTAAGAGTCTCTCATGGTTTGCCTCCCTCTCTATTTTTCTTATTTTTGCTTCACTTCCCCTATGTTCATCTGTTGTGTTTCTTAAATTCCACATGAGTGAAATTATATGGTATTTGTCTTTCTCTGACATTTCATTTAGCATAACACACTCTAGTTCCATCCACATTGTCACAAAAGGCAAGATTCTGTTTTCTTTTTGATGTCTGAGTAACATTCCACTGAATATATATATACCATATCTTTTTTATCCATTCATAAGTCGATGGACATCTGGGCTGTTTCCATATTTTGGCTATTGTCAATACCGCTGCTATAAATATTGGGGTGCATGTGTCCCTCTAAATCAGCATTTTTGTACCCTTTGGATAAATACCTAGTAGTGCAATTGCTGGGTCATAGGGTAGTTATATTTATTTTTTTAAGGAACCTCCACACTGTTTTCCAGAGTGGCTTACACCCGTTTACATTCCCACCAACAGTGCAAGAGTGTTCTTTCTCCCTATCCTCGCCCACATCTGTTGTTTCTTCTGTTGTTAATTTTATTCTGACGGGGTTGAGGTGGTATCCCAATGTGGTTTTGACTGGCATTTCCCTGATGATGAGTGATGTTGAGCATTTTTTTCATGTGTCTGTTTATTGGCCATCTGGATGCATTCTTTGGAAAAGTATCTACTCGTGTCTTCTAACCATTTCTTCACTGAATTATTTGGTAAGGTGATTTTGATGAAGCACCTCTACTTGTGTCACTCCTCTATCCAAAATCCTTCCGTGACTTCACTTTGCTCCTATGATTAAGACCGAAATCCTTAAAATGGCTCAAACACCAGGTTGGCTCCTACCTATCTTTATCTTGTGCTACTCCTTCATTATTTCAGTTTGACCACAGTGATCTTCATTTTCTTGCTCCACCTTCATTATGTTCCTTTCTGACTCAGAACCTTTACAGATCCTGACCCCACCACACAGAATCCTCTGTTTCTACCCATCCTTCCTACCTGGTTAGTTCCTCCTCATCCCTTAGATCTCTGTTTCATGGTCACCTCCTCACGGATGCCTTCCTGAACTCCTGGACTGAAAAGCGTGTTTCTATCACAGGCTCTCATAAAACCATGTCATTTTTTTTCTCATTTTCTGGTAGTTTATAATTACATATTTTTTGAGAAGTGATTAATCTCTGTCGCCCTCGTTAGACTGTCAACTCCATTAAGGCAGGTATCATGTCCATTTTGCTAACTACTTGGTGTGCTGGTGACACGTGGTACGTTCTCAAGAAACATTCCTTTAAGGGATAAATGGATGAAAGGGGTTGGTCAAATTGTGGACCTCCTTAAGATCATGCAGTCTTGAGACGCCCACAAGCAGCCTTCTGGATGTTAAGTCCACAACCTATTAGCTTTGTGAACTTAGACAATTTCTTTAACCCTTTTAAGCCTCATTTTCTTCTGTAAAAGGCAAATAATATCTATTTTACAAGGCTGCTGGAAAGATGAAATAATTTTATACCTCTCTAGTGATAGCCATAGTTTTAATTAATCATTAACTGCCTGTGTAATTATTTGTTTAACATCTATCCCCAATGCTCAATTTATAAGCACTGAAGAATATGGCCCATGCCTGCCGTACATACCACTATACTCCAATGCCTAGCTCAGTATGTAGAACACAGTAAGTGATAATTATTTGTTGAAGATAAAATAAATCAACAACATATAAAAAGAATTTAGCATCGTACCTAGCTAAATTAAGCATTCAGTAAATATCAATGTCTACTATAGATTGAATGTTTGTGTCCCCCCAAATTCCTATGTTGAAATTCAATCCCCAATGTGATGATATTGGGATATAGGAGGTGATTAGAGACCTTTGGGAGGGCTCTACACTCATGAGTGAGATTTGAGTCCTTATAAAAGAGACCACAGAAGGTGAGCATTCTTGTCCCTTCAAGTGAGGACATGGCAAGAAAACAGCCATCTATGACAGGAAGTGGGCCCTCGCTAGACACTGAGTATGCCAACACTGTGATCTTGGAACTCCCAGCCTCCAAAACTGTGAGGAATAAATTTATGTTGTGTATAAGCTACCTGGTCTGTGGTATTTTTGTTCTAGCAATCCAAATGGACGCAGACCCTCTTCTTCCCTCCCTTCATAGCAAATTCCCCAAGACATTCCTTCTAGCACTTGCTGTTCTTTCATTTGGATGGAGATGGAATCAGCTGTTTGCAATGTTCATTAATTCACAAGGTATTTACTGCAGATAGGGTTATTATTTGGAATATTCAACTTTGAATTTTCCAAATAATAACACTCTCTTTTTCATGGGCAGAAAAAAAATCCCAACAACAATGATCACTGAGCACAATTTATGTATCAACCTCAACAAAGTGTTCTACCACTACTACTGTTCTGACTTTACAGAAGCTGAAGGTAGGCACAGATAGGTTACATGACTTAATTAAGTAACAACGACAGAATTAAAATGAGCTTTCCATGCTTCTGTTCAATACCCTTCCCCCTACTCCTAATTGTCATTACACATGAACAAATTCAACAGTCTTCAGCAGGCCTCCTGTGATGGTCAAAGAAACTTCTTTCTTCAGACAGCTGAAATATGCTCTGTTGTTTATGAGACAGTCACATGAGTAATGAAATTAGGTTAAGTGGGAAAAAGGAGAGGCACAACGTTTCCTTTCCATGACAGCATAAAAAAAATCTATACAATATGAATCTGTGAGGGGCACCTGGGTGGCTCAGTCAGTTGAGCATCTGACACTTGATTGCAGCTTGGGTCATGATCCCAGGGTCATGGAATCTAGACCAGAGTTGGGCTCTGCACTGACAGCTCAGAGCCTGCTTGGGATTCTCTCTCTCCCTCTCTCTGTACCCCTCCCCCACATTCGCTCTCTACACAAACAACCTTAATAAAATATCAAACTTTGAGTCCTCAAGGAAAATAGGAAATTAAAAATATTGCTTTGGACTATCTTAAGAACAGCATTATCTTAATAGGCAGCTTTAATACACTGCAACATCTGGGCACACGTGTGCATACACACACACACACACAGCTGGATCAGAAGTCCAACAAAAGTTTGGCTTCAGCTGATTTTTCGTAGTTTTCTAGATTATAAATCCTGTTAACAAGTTCAAAGCTTGAAAAATGCATCAAAATATGCAAACATTTATAATCAAATGATTGAATTTAAGAGTACGATGTTAAATTCTCATTTTTCTACTTTCAAAAACACTTACAAAAATAAACCCAAATCATTTCAAATTTGCCATATACGAATAATCAGTAATAGAGAATCAGCAGGTTGATTTTCACTTTAGGAACATTCTCCTAGTCAACTACATATAGCTCCAACATTGAGTATTTAGAATCTTAGAGTCTTGTGGAATGACATGACCTTTAGAGATTTTCTTCTGCTTACCCAATCAAAAGATCGTAGCCTGTGTTTGAATTACTCCAGGAACCAGAGCATACAGCTCTACCCAATCTATTTGATTTTGGGGAACAGTGACTTTCATAAGGATATTCTACTATGTTTAAAGTATTTTTTTTTAACTTCTGCATAGTCTCTTTAGCTGCCTGGAGCCAAAGAGAACAAGTCTTTATGAAATCCAACACATATTAAAAAATAGTACAGGGACGTCTGGGTGGCTCAGTCAGTTGAGCGTCCGACTTCAGCTCAGGTCATGATCTCATCGTTTCTGAGTTCAAGCCCCACATTGGGCTCGTTGCTGTCAGTGCAGAGCCCATCTCGGATCATCTGTCCCCCTCCCTCTCTGCTCTTCCTCCACTTGCACTCTCTCTCTCAAAAATGAATAAACATTTATCTTGAAAAAATAATAAATTAAACAATAGTACAGATTTGTTGAATGCCTTAAAAAAGGAAACCCAGGTATAGTCTTAACTCTAGGCTAAAATTCAAATCACAATTTAAAGACTCAAACTCAACCTCCAGCCATTATTTGAAGAGCCTCGTGTTCATAATAAAGGGTTTTGGCCATTCTTTCTTTTTGCTCTGAACAGTCCTGTGATGTATCCATTTTTTTCATTCTAAAGGTATGAAATTTGCCTCGTGATTGTCAGTTACTAGATGCAGGATACCACATTATCAAATATATATATAAAAGCTAGAACAACCTTTGGTCCTAGTTCTGCATCTAACTAATTAGGAACAGTAGCTGTCTAATATGTGAATGATCTCAACCACTGTTGTCTACAATATGAGCTCTTAGCTGAATCAAAACCAAATTCAAAAAACATCTCTGCCACTTACTAAGTTCATCTTCAAAAGTGACATAAGAACACCTATGGCACAGTGTTCTTCTGGAAAATAAATATCACAATTAAGGCATTCAGCACTGTGTTAGAACACAGCTTATATTTAGTATACGTGAAGTCCACTTCTTTAGTTCCACTTTGCTTTAAGAAATAGTCACTTTTTAAAACACTGGTTTTTAAGTGGTAAGAAGTGGGAGAATCACATTACATTTCTGCTACATAGCATTAATTAAAGGTTAGTGAGGAAGATAACGGAATCAATCTGATTCAATACGATTTGCAGATTGCACTGAGACTATCCTATCAGATAACTGAGAGGCAGCTGTCCTGTCTAGAAGACCAATTTCCATTTTAGTAAACGCATCCAAAACCCACGTATTACAAACTTTGATGGGAACATAACTGACATATTCACATTCTAAAGCTTGCCAGAAATCCTCTGCTAAATGGCCTAAGGGTAACAGAAATGATTATATAATGACAATAATTTTTTACAAAGAAAAGTTGATATCTGTAAGTGAAAAAAAATTAAGTTTATTCATTTATTTTGAAAGAGAGAGAGCATGAGCAGGGGAGGAGCAGAGAGAAAGAGAATCCCAAGCAGGCTCTGCACCATCAGCACGGAGCCTGACACAGGCTTGAACCCATGAACTGTGGGATCATGACCTGAGCTGAAATCAAGAGTCAGATGCCCAATGAACTGAACCACCCAGGTTTCCCTAAGTGAAATTTTTAAGTAAACATATTGAAGTAACTCACTAGGTGGGAAACTCAAAATTCCAAAGTATACACAAACTAAAAGCTAGTTTCTCATAATGTTCTGATAAAGGTGTTAGTAACAAGGGCAAGCATGCTGTTGAGCTCAGAGCTTAACTTCTTACAGCTTAATACATAAAAGACATACACTGTGTAATAACATAGGCCCCATAAAGGCTAGTGAAAAATCTTTCACTTGTATCATGAGGTAACATTTACCCTTGTAGATACAGGAAATTCTAGCAACATGGGTTAATATACTAAGAAAACTCGCTGGAGACTTGTTATCATAAATTTCCAGACTGTTTTTAGAATCGATAGGCCTTTCCTTGATGTCTTATTCCAATCAGGCTGCAAATAACAAAATACCATAGGCTAGGTGGCTTAAAACACGGGAATTTCTTGGGGCACCTGGGTGTCTCAGTCGGTTGAGCACCCGAATCTTGATTTGGGCTCAGGCCATGATCTCGTGGTTCGTGAGTTCTAGCCCCACATCACGCTCTGTGCTGATGGTGAGCTACCTGCTTGGGATTCTCTGTCTCCCTCTCTCTCTGCCCCTCCCCTGCTCACTCACTCGCTCTCCCTCAAAATAAATAAATTAATTAATTAATTAATACAAACAAACAAACAGGAATTTCTTTCTCACAGTTTTGGTGGCTCGGAAATCTAAGACCAAGGTGCAGCCTGATTTGGTTCACTGGGGAAGGTGGACCTCCTGGCTTGCAGAGACTTCTCCCTGTGTCCTCGCTTGGCAGAAAGAGAAGGAACTCTGGTCTCTTCCTCTTCTTCTAAGGACACTGATCCCATCACAGGGCCCCTTCCTCATCATGTCATCTAATCCGGATCCCCCTTCCAAAGGCCCCACCTCCAAATGCCATCACAGTGGGGCTTAGGGTTTCAATAAAAGAAGTTGGGGAGGACACAAGCATTCAGCCCATGACACCTGGTAGCATAAAAATCAACCACCATCAATCTCTTAGCAGCGTCCACCACTCTTGAGGTGATTAAAAAATCAATAGAGATAAAAAGAACAACCCCCAAACACTTTGTTTGATCAATTCAGCAAGACACTTCATCAATTTTGATTTCTGCTTGGCAATCCACGTTATCTTAACCTTCTCTCTATTTCAGAATTTGCCACAACACTAAAAGAAGATGGTGTTTGAATATCGAAGGAAAATCATTCAGGATGTCAGATTAGAACATAAAAAAACATTTTAAGTTCCGTTTCATAGTGTTGGTAACACACATCGCACAAGTCAATGTTACTTAAAGAAGCACTGTTATCTTCATAGATGCCATATTGTAACTTGGGTTATTCAGATAAAAGTGCAGACAGACTATGGGCCCGTCTTCGGGAATGAGGATCCATGAGGCTCCAGTAAAGGTGATACAAATAATGCATTTCTGGGAGCTTCGCTCTTAGCCCTTATTTCACCTCTCTCCATACCCTTCCTTCATAGACTTTCTCTGGCATAAAATGTAATTCTAATAACCAGAAAGAATGAACCCAAGAAAATGAGCATTTTATCTATTTCTAATAATCACTGCCACACAGTTATTCATGTACAAACACATGCACATCCAAGCATGTGCCTAGCAAACACCCACCCCTCTACTCACCATATATGCCCAGAAACACCTATGTGAGAAAGGATAGTTAACATTTACAGTCACTAGTATGAACCAAACACCGCAATAAGCACTTTACAGGTATTCCATTAAAATTTTTTTACTGTTTATTTATTTTTGAGAAAGAGAGAGAGACAGAGACAAAGAGTGAGTGAGCAGAGGAGGGGCAGATAGAGAGGGATACACAAAATCCAAAGTAGGCACCAGGATCTTCAGCTGTCAGCACAGAGCACGATGTGGGGCTCGAACTCATGAATGTGAGATCATGACCTGAGCTGAAGACAGGCGCCAAACTGACTGTGCCACCCAGGTAACCCTACATGCATTTCATTTAAAAGCTCATTTAATCCTCAGCCCCTTCTGATGGAAATAATTTCATTCATGACCTCTGCTGAAGAGACCACCATATTTTGCCCTATGTAACCCACAACCAGCAGGTCCATGCTACTGGAGAGGAGACATCTTCTGAGCTGAGGACTGAGTATCTGGCCCAAAGCTGGGATAAAGTCTATCTTTAAGAAATTCACGGGGCGCCTGGGTGGCTCAGTCGGTTGAGCGTCTGACTTCGGCTCAGGTCATGATCTCGCAGGGTGTGAGTTCGAGCCCCGCGTCCGGCTCTGTGCTGACAGCTCAGAGGCTGGAGCCTGTTTCGGATTCTGTGTCTCCCTCTCTCTCTGACCTTCCCCTATTCATGCTCTGTCTCTCCCTGTCTCAAAAATAAACGTTAAAAAAGAAATTCATGTTGCCACTCATGGGAATACAAGTTAAATACAAAGGGTAAGGTAAATAGTAAAGTAAAATGTGAGATAATGAGAAAGCCAAGACACATGGGGGCATAACATTAGGTTGGAGTCCTAGGATGAAAAGCCATAGATCCCAACTGCTGGGGTACTTAAGCCACTGAGACCCAGAACCACCTTCAGGCGCCTGCTCTTTTCAGTTTGTTTGGCTCTTTCTGAAGTCCCATGCCTATATACTCATATAACAAGTTCCCTGAGAAAATTTTAGTCTCAACTCCTTAAAACTCAATTAGTCTAACCAGTACCACCTACCATAAAGCTTTTAACATGGATCATACATCAAACATCCTCAAAAGTATTGGAACATTAGTGGGTTTTTCCCTCACAAATCATTCCCAGAGAGCAAGATCTGTTTAACTGGTAGTTATCTTCAAGAGCATTAGATCTAATGACAGTTACTGGTTATTCTGTATTTTCAGTGAGATATGAATGATAAAAAAAAAAAAAGGTAGGGGAGGGATCCCATTGTAATAGAAGGAATTTCAATGCAATTTCCTTTAATGTTTTCATTTTTTTTTAACACTGGAAAGACAACAGAAGGAGTCCTCTCCAGATTAAAAAGACAACAAGTCATTTTAGAGAAGCAGGACTTTTTTAAAATTGGAATTCAATGCACACGTTGCTCTCCAAGTCTCCTATGCAGTGACAGCTGTACCACAGGAACCAAAAATCGCCTCATCAGCTCTGGCAGCCCCAGGGTCCCAGGGAGCCACTTGGAAAAGATGGCAGCCTGCAGGTCTTTACTGCACATTACGGGAGGGAGCGTCATGAAAAGCCCCAACATCAGCATTTAGAGTCTGAATACCTCAATTCTAAGTTTAACTACCTATTCTAAGTGTCTGTGTTAGAATCTGTATGGTGGAGATGAGAATACTCTTCTCAGATATTGTGAGGATTAATAACCATTACCCTGCAGAAAAGCATCATGGAAGCTGTATATCCCTATAAATTCTTACTATTTATGATAAGAAGAAATGTCTTACAGAATAAGAAAAACGAGTAGTGAAATTCACTTAGGAGTTAAGAACGTGGACTCTAGGATCAGACAGACCTAACTTTGAGAGCTAACCTTCTAGATCACTAACCAGGTAATATTGGACAAGTTATTTCAACTTCCAAATCTCAGTTCCAGTAGCTGTAAAACGGGGTAAAATAGCACCTCACCTCATGAGCTGGTGTGATTTTAAGTTACAGGAGATCATGAGTATAAAGCATCAAGCCCTAGGATTCACACTCATTGTGTACTGCAAATGTTAATAGTAGCAGCCACATCAAGTGGTATTTCCAACACTATTTATAAACAGAACATCATCCCAGATACAGAAACACCTTGGAATGCCCATTCCCAAGAAGCAGCTCAAGAGCAGGAAACCTTGAATATGATGCTCATTTTTATACCAACTAGCAAGTGGCTTCACTTAGAGAGCACAACAGTTTTCTGTGTTAACTTCTCATGCTAATAGCAAAAGGAAATTCCATGTAGCTTCTCCAGCCGCAAATACACAGTTGTCCTTTAGGGAGAATTCAGGACTGGTGAACCATAATGAGGAAATATATTCTCCTAACATCAATGTTGAATTTATTGTTTCAAGGCTTCAGATATAACCTAAAGACAAGGCTGAGATCTGGCAGGAAGAAAACATTTTTGCTCTAATAAGCTAACACTTACATCCTTAGAGCTGACATTTTGACTCCTACTTAAGATACTCTTTCATTTATCCAATCATTCAACATATATTTAATGGCATAGGATCACACATTGGCTATTTAACAGTAAGCACGGCACAGTCCCTATCTTTTACAGCTAACAGCCCACTGAGTGCACAGATGAAGTAACAAGCAATTATCATCCTGTGTGTGGAAATAGTGGTAGGAGAAATCTGCTTTTTGGGTACCTAGAAAGGAAATCCTCCCCAATGTACAAGGTAGCAATTCCATAATAATCAAGGGACTGAACTGGTCTCCCCTCCCTATTAAATTATGACTCTCAAAGAGAGAATCCAGCTTATCCATCGTTAGTTTCTCCATAGAACAAGAACTATTACTTTCCACAGGTACTTGTCTGGCATGTGTCCAGCTGACTGGCTCACTCAACATCTATTCCAACCTCCTTGTACTCTTCTGCAAGACTGCGAAGTAAAAACATCCCCCAGCCTCCCTTGTTTATCTGGATATCAATGTGACTTTGTTTTGCATGTAATTGGCATAACCGAAGAGTTGTTTTAGAAACGTGTTAAACAGAGACAAAAGTAGTCCTAGAACCATCCCTTAGTGGTGTAGACTTCAGCAGACACGTGGGGTTGGAGCTAACAAATTCAGCAGTGACTTGCTGGGTTATGGCCAAGATGGTATGAAACTGGGGCCAGAATTTTGAACAGCAGCCTCCTGATCTCCTGGTATTGTAACTGTGACAGGGCTCACAGCAATTTTGGTGGGATTCTTATTCTGCAGTCCTTCCCAGAGGCTCAGCCTAACTGCTGTTTCTCCAGCATTTTAAACAATGTTAAGCCAACTAATTCCCTGTATGAAGTCCCTTTCTGCCCAAACTAGCTGAAACGATTTCTGTTATCTTTAACTAAATCACCACCTTCTGAACCAAATGGAATTTGTCAGAAATATATACCAGGCTCCACAATCAGTAACATAAAGCACTATAATGTAAGACGAAGCCACACATGGTAAGAATAGTAAGAAGGAGCACACCATGTCCAGACTTAACTACTTAAATAATTCTGCTTCGGATGGTTTGTGAATGTGGTGGTCTGTCAGTAATATGGAGCCAGTCAAGGCCAATCAATGTGGCTCTGTTGCAGGCTTAAACTGGCATGCAACCAAGTGGACAATCTAACATATTTAAGGATGTGTTGTGGTATGTACAAAGGCCTGGAAAGAAGGAAGTCAATGAGCAGGAACATTGTAAAGAAGATGGGGACTTGACCAACGGACAACACAAGCTTCCCTTGGAAAGCTCGATTCTGTTGATTATAAAAACAATCAAAGTCACCATGTAGATTCTCCACGTAATTCCTTCGGGTCTGCTTACAAATTCATTATAGATTTTTAAAAATGCCTAGTTGCCAGTCATGTGGTGATTACTTTGCACCCACATATTCATTTTCTTCTCTCACCCTACTCATTCTAGACCCATTTTATAGGCAAAAGGCTACATCTCATGAAGGTAATTGATATACCCCAAGTCTTGTAGCCACTGGTTGGCAAAGTAGGGATTCTCCGGCTCTGGGACACCAAGAACAAATTCCTGAATGACAAGTTACATCATGCTTCCTCCCAAAAAGAAATTCCTTCCAGGGAGAAAATGTGTTGATCAATTGCCATTAGTATTCATGTCCTCTGCCCAAGCAGAGTCTCTGTAAGATAAACAATTGTATCTGGTTGTACAACAGTCTCTATTGAGTTGAGATAACCTGATTTTTCAGACCCCATTGACTCCTTCAAATCTGATACACCAATGAGGTAAATTTGAGGAAATGACCAACTCAAGAACAGGCTCAGAACATGCTGGACCCACCAAAATGCTGTGATCCTTGGGCTCTCAGCATGAATAGCCTCTTTTGTAGCCACACACTGAAGAAAAAGTTCTCACTTAGACTCAACAGACGTGCAGGGCTGCCTCTGCCAGCAAAATAGCAGCAGGAGCAAACTTCACATGGTCTTTATTTCATGTTCACCAGGTATAAATATGAAAGAATGTTAGAGCACAGGAGGAAAACACAAGGAGCTGCCAGAAATAGACCAAACACACATCTGTTGTTTACGTGAAAGCATGCAGGGAAGATGTGCAATTTCAAGGACTGCTAGGCAATGACGGTGGGTCTGTTCCCTAACTGGCCCCTGGGAGATCATGGCATTCTGGAGCTCACAGTGCTAATGCATTTGATAGCCTTGAGACCAGAACGTCACTTACATTTCAGCAATTACCCTAATCACTTTCCCAGGGCTTACAATACATTCTCTAAAAATAACTCCACACTCTTTGTATATCCTTTCTTTTCAAAGGCCATAACCCCTATTTCTCTTCCTCCTCTATCTGTCCTCAGGAGGTTGCTGGGGTTTATGCAGAGGGCTCTTGGGTGTTCACTGTAACAGCATGACACAGATTTCTGAGCTATTTTGGTAAGAGGTTTGTCCCATGTTGTCCTCACATGAAAGATTTTTCAAAGATTGCATAATTCCACAGCTCAGTCTTATCTTGACTAGTCCCTAAAGTGCAGGCTCCAACAAAAAAAGGGAGTCGTAGCGGCTGTTTTCATGATGTAATTTCAGGGTCAACAAGAAGGCCTCTCCCACCTCATAAAATTATGTCTCCATCTGCCTAATGAGGCCTAAAAATGCACAGATTTAATCTTTTAAGCTGTGGCTTCCTGCCTTTCCCACATTTCAAATACCCCTAGGAAACCAGTATATTAAGCTTTTCCAGGGATTAACATCCTACTGAGCAGAGTTTATCAGATGCTCCACCTACAGGAAGGTTTTAAAAAGTAGGACCAGAGAGGGAAGCCTCAGAATATGAGACTTCAAGACACAGAAGGGATGGGGGTGGGAGGTAGGGAATGGTCTCTGCCTTCCTGGAGCCCAGCTCTAGAAGGGGTAGGGAGGGGAAGACTCAAAGGCATGGTTTACAGTCACTCCCTCCACGATCTCCCCCCACCTCCCTGGGTTCTATATGCTATCTGAATCACCTATGTTGTATTTTTCAAACTAAAAGAAGGAGTTCAAGTTGAGCTTCCATTGTCTGCTGAGTACTAGACTGCAGTGTGGAAATTCAGCTCTGAAATCCAAATGCCAGTTCTACCTCTTCTTAGCTTTGTCAACTAGTATTCTCTAATTTCATTCAGTTCTCTGCAATCTTGCACCTGTTGTCAGCCTCGTAGTCTTGTCACACAACACTGAGCTCCCCAAGAGCAGGAATCTGGCTCACCATTGTGTCTCAAGCATCCAGAACTGGGACTGGCAGAGTCAGTGCTCAATGAACATTTGTTGAAAAAAATATTTTTCTGCAACAATGACCTTCCAATGGACATTATACAGTTCGTACCCAGTTAACCTCTCTGCAACATGTGTTCACCACTTCCCCATTTCTAGAACTCTTTCTCCCTTCATATTCATGTTCTCATGCCTTTCTGGCCACTTGGGGGTGAGGGACTGATGAGGAGACTCGACTAGACTCTGGAGTCTGACAAGGCTCAAATTCAAGATCTTTTACTGATTGTGTGATTCTGATAACTACTTACCTCTCCAGTCTTATTTCTTCGTGAAAAATACATGGCTCTGAAGAGGTTTCCTCATCAGGTTACAAGGGCTATGTAAAATGATCATTGACTGCACACTGTCATATACTTAACATATAATCAGTAATTACATTTTAATACTTTTAAACCATTTGGTTTCTACGTATCTTTCTCCTTGTTCACGTATCACTTAAATATTTACTGAGAAAACTCAATATTACTGAGTCCCATGTCCTGTTTTTGCACTCTATCTACTCTTTATAAATTCTCATATACTTTATAGCCTCAATTGCCTGTTCTATCTGATTCTTAATTCTACACCCTTTGTCCAGATCTCGTTTCTGAACCATAAACCCCTATTGGCAGATTCAGCTGTAAGACTACCCCCAGACCCGTTGATACACTGCTCAACTTCCTTTCCCGGCTTCCATACAGTTTCAGAGAGCATCGGGGGTGAATTCTCTCAATGCAATGTAGTACAAGTGACATAAGCCACCTTCAGGACTGGCCCATTCAACACCTTCCAGGGGTTCTTCCATTCCTTCTCTCCTCCCATCTGCTGGTTGATGCAGATAATCTAAGAGGTAGTGTGGTATCTAAACAGAAGAAGCCAGTATCCCTGAACGACCGTGAGGAAGGCTGCCTGGTGACCAGAAATATCTGCATTGGTCTTTACAAGAGCAAGAAATACATTTCTCCTGAGTTAAGATGTCAAGGTTTGGAGGGGGGGGGGGGGAGGGGGGGACATGGTTTTTTATTAAGCAGCTCCTCCTGCAACTTGAACTCAGCATCCCTAAAACTGGACTTGTACCTTTTGAAATGTTTCCAACACCTCACTAGGCGAATAATGACAGTAGGAGTCTCTTCCAGGGACATCTCGCCTCTCAGAATAGCACAAGTTTGGTGGGTTCATCTCAGTCCTGGTCCATCTTAGTAACACAAGGCCTGTTCCTTTCAGCATACCAAGAAAGACTAAGTTTCTCATGAGCAATGTCCCAGTGGACCACGTTAAGCCAGAATAAGAATTAATTTGCACTAAGAACTGCCAAGTACATTGACTATTTGAATCACTCTTACTAGCATGTTGTCTCCCTTTAGGAATACTCCAAGTAGTTCAGAATTAACCCAAGATGCATCCAGAATTAAAGCAAGAGGAAGTTATGGGATTGAGGAGAATTAATAATGCTTGCCTCTGGTAGTTTGATTTATACCATCTAGTAACATTAATATGTATTACCCATCACTCATTCCTCACCAGTACTTTATTCTTTCTGGACTCTTTGATCTTCTCTCTGTTCCCAATATTAGTATCTTAAATCAGACTCTCATCATTTAAACCTTGACCCCAACAACTTAATCTCCTTACCTGCCCTTTTATTCCATTTTAATCAATGCTTTACCAGTCTAATACTCACGATTTTAAAATGGATTTTAAACGTGTTTCACATGCATCAATATTTCTCATTAATATAAAACTCAAAGACCATATGTGACTTTTAAGCTCTTTCAGGAACTGTCTCCTCCCTACCTCTCCAATCTCACTTACTGCCAATTTCCCCATGCTCCAGCTGGGCTAAAATTCATGCAGTTCTTTCTGAATAGGACAACCTCCTTTATTATTTTGTGTACAGCAGTGTCCTCGACACACAAAGACCTTCTTCTTTCTTCCTTTCTGTCTCCTTCCCATATTGGCTGAGGTACTCCTCCAAGACGCTTCCTAGTATTCTATGTATCCATCTGTCATACAGATCCTAGGTTGTAAATCTCTAATACATCATTGATCTAACCTAGATCCTAGTATGCTTTAATTTTCTTGTTTACTAATTTAGCTTTCACTAAGAGTTAAGCTCTGAAGGAAAGGACTTTTCTATTCTAAGTCTGTGTCACTAATTCTTCATACAATACGTAGTACATAGTTACCTGGCAAGTATTTATGGAAGGAATGAATGAATGAATGAATGAATGAAATGTGTCAATCCTTTTTGATCATTAACCCTTCTAGGTACTTCAAATATACTATTATTTAATTCCTACAGTGAATAAGGGTTTTTTTCCCAAAATAATTTTTATTATCCCTATTTTCTACTTGAAGAAACAATCATAAGAGTTCATTTCCCCCCAAGACCCACAACTAATAAATTGAAAGCCAAGATTTGAATACAGATCGGACTCTAGAAGTACATTATCTGCTAGTCCATTCTTTGTGCAACTGACTTGAGATTCAAAAGGAGTTCAGCTGATGATCAGTTGGCCTGGAATCAAAGTTTCATGTAAGAAAAAGTTGTGTTTTTTTTTTAATTTGAGAGAGAGAGAACACATGCAAGCAGGGGAAAAAGACAGAGGAGGAGAGACAGAGAATCCCAAGCAGGCTCCCTGCTGCCAGTGTACAGCCTGAGCCAGGGCTCCATATCATAACCCTGGGCTCATGACCTGAGCTGAAATCAAGAGTCAGACACTTAAACTGAGCCACCCAGCTGCCTCCCAAAACAAGCACTTCAATAGGATTGGAAAATTGGAAAGGTTTACATACATTGATAGGTCAATATGGAATCTTTCAAAGAAGGCTTACCCTGAGAAGACCATTCTCAAGAAAAGCCATGTGAGATCACTATGATGTTTTCTTACTTTGTTGAGAAACCAAACTTCATCCTAGCCCTCCCTCTGTCAAATTAGTCTCTGGTTCTCAAAAGAATATTTTCAATTCTCAAGTTAGAACAACAATGTAGTTGTGGTTGCACAGATAATGATAGTATTTTTATTGCAAAGAAATTACTTCTGAACTATTCATTGCTAGATAAAGAGCAAAAAGATTCAATGCTTACAAGAAATCAGTTATTACATCAGCTTTCAGTGACTTTCCAGTTCGAACTGAGGGAAGATTTTTACCAACATATCATCATATTCATCTACTGTGAGAATTTAAGCACTGAATTACCCTAGGAAACTTGGGGATAAAAATAATAAAACGTTTTAAGATGTCAGAAACTTGGAATTGAGGGCAATTTTATTTTTTAGAAGTAATTTAGGGCTGTTACTGGTTTCTCAGATTATTTTGCCTCTTATGTACCTGGCAGTACAAACAGGCCTGAAATATTTCTCTTTTTCCAGCTGCTTATTCATAAATACAAGGAGAAATCTGAAAAACCGAGCCCCCTCAGCAAAAGGCTAGATGGGTGGATCCACCATGAAAGAGCTGAAGGGAACATAAACTAGAGGGAGGCCAAGATTTATGAACACCTAAGAGCTGCTATCTGGGATGACCATTTTCATCTACATTGTGCCGTTTTTTCAGTAAATGAACATTGCCGATGGAAGTAACTTGTCCAAAATTTCACAGAGAGCATGGGCAGAATAAAGGTTACAAGTTTGTAATTTATGTTGGAGGTTCAGGGAACACACATTAATCCAACATTCCTTCCTTCCATCTAGATGCTAACCAAGAGCAGATAAACCCAAGGAACCAAGTGGGTGGGTCAAAACACATTTAGAGGTATTGGCTACTAACAAGCTAAACTGAACAACACAGTGGGGCCTCCTCCCCTCCATAAACTTAGCCTTGTAATGCAAAGGATGTAGAAGTCTCCACCCAATGCAAAGTGAGGGAAAAAACAAGGAGAAGAGAGATGACCAACCAGAAATGAGGCCATCTCAACCAACAAGAAGAACACACACTGTCCCAGGTAAACGCAGGACTGACAAAGCAAGAGGTATGGCTCATCTTGCCCACATTACAGTAGAATGGCCCTACTTCCTGGCATGCATGATCTATCCAGTACCAGCCATTCCTCCCAAGGGGAGGAACAAGTGGGAGCCAAAAGTCACTGTTCACACCTCACAGAGGAGAAGTTCTTCATGAAAATGAGCAACAGAGGTAGAGATAACCCCCAACACTTTTCATGGTATTCAGTTCATATTCAGCTTCTGCAGATTATTTTAAGTCTGTATGAGTTCTGTAGACTATTTCAAATGGGCATATTTTAGGATTATGATCCAAAGATGAGAGCAGCAGCATAGAAGCATCATAGCACAGGGAATGCAGTTTCCAGGAACAGTTTTCATTGTGGCATTCGCACTCATTATTGTGTGTGTGTGTGAATGTGAGCATGCATGTGTATGTACATATATTTATATATGGCATGTATTATAATTATATATGCAATATATATTATGTAGTATTATACAAACATATACTAATAGTTTTTAATTTGAGGATTAAGTGCTCTTCCTCTCAAATATTACAAAAACAAAATTTCACCTTAGATGTGGCTAAATCAAGGGGACTTGATTGTCCATGGTGCTTTTGTCTCCAAGGAGATTGGAAACAGGTTTTTTATTTAATGTCCCCACAAAACCTAGTTGGTTTTGTAACATTCACAAAATGTGGAACTAAACTAAACTACTTTAAAGTTAATTCACTTGTATTCTGACTTTTTTGAGAGAAAGAGACAGAGTGTGAGCAGGGGAGGGGCAGAGAGAGGGAGACAAAGAATCTGAAGCAGGCTCCAGGCTCTGAGCTGTCAGCACAGACCCCGACGTGGGGCTCAAACCCATGAACCACAAGATCATGACCTGAGCTGAAGTCAGAAGCTTAACGAAATGAGCCACCCGGGCACCCCTGACCACTTTTTTTTTCAAAGTAAGCCCACATCCAACATGGGGGCCTGAACTCATGACACTGAGATCAAGAGTTGCATGCTCCACAGACGGAGACATCCAGGAGCTGCCCAATATACTTGTATTCTGCTTCACCAATATCCCCACACTATCTAGCAGTGAATACTTAGTGGGGAATGAATGAATGCTTTATTTAGCAAGAGACACAGAACCTAGATAAAGATTTTCTTCTTCAGAAAGCCCATGTTGTGTCTTCCAGGATTGTTGCCATTCTGGCATATACTTTAAGTCTTGCATAGGGGAAACATCCCACCTCCTGCAAAGTGTTTACATTTTGTTCCTTAATAGTCTTAACTTACCTGATGGAAATCTTACTCTTTCCCCACAGCCTCTAGCTACCTACCCTATTGCCTTTTTACTGTATATAATCTCCTGTTCCAGCTTGACACACATGCACTTTTTTTCAGTAACTCTGCCTTTCATTCACCTCCTTAACTGGAGTATTCAAAGGTATCCTTCAAAATAATGCACAGACTACTTCTGCCAGGTCTTTGGGATCACCCCCATCTCCCTGAGCTACTCACCAGAAATAGTCTGACCAAGCTTTGTGGCCAGAGTAAAAAATGGGTCCCCTGTGCTGAAGAAACCAAACACTAGCTCTAGAAAACATGTGCTTGGTTTTTTTTTTTGTTTGTTTGTTTTTTTGGTTTTTTTTTTTTTGGCAATAACTATATAACCCAGTGCTGGCCAGTTTGCCATTTTGCCAGAAGAGCTCACAGCTGCACTCAGTGCTTGCCCATACAACCATTAAATGTCCAGTAATATTGCTCTACTTTTTAGATTTTTGTGCAATTTAGCTGTCGATGACAGCCCCTCTGATCTGCTAATAGTCATTAAAGTAATCAACATAACCAGAGTAGATTGCTATCACTTTCCTAAGCTGTGTGTGTGTGTATTTGTGTGTGTGTGTGTGTGTGTGTGTGTGTGTGTGTTTAGTTTTTGTGGTTGCTGGTATTATTCCTATTTTTTAGTTAATTAAACTGGATTGGCTAAATTTTAAACAATTTGACCAAGTTCTGATTGAAATTTGCCTCAAACCCTCACTTCCATATGTTTCAATTTCCAAAATCCTCCCTGACAGTCTCTCAGAATTCCTGAGTGGTTCATAATCCCAAGTCCCTGTCAAGTCCTTGTCAAGTCCCTGAGCTCTTGCTTTCTTCTTTGATACATCTGACCATGCCCGCTCTTGGGTCCTTATAAAACCAGTAACAGACCTCCTCTTTTCTCCTTGGTTGGAACAAGAAATGAAACTTGATAGCTAGAGAAGATAGAGGTCCAAAAGTCAGTTACATTATTAATAAATCTGATGGGAGAAAGGGTCTTTACACCTACAGCCAGATGCATGTACTAATGATCTCCTCTAAAATCCCATGGGTCCACCCACCCCGTCACTTTCACAAATCAAAAGCCACCATCCTTCCCAGCTTTTCTCTGTGAGTTTCCTACATGAAGGATCAGGAAGATCGGTTCTCAAGAAAAGTAAGAAGAGCACAAGACTCTAAATTGATTTCTTCTCACCAGTCAGGTGGGTCCCTCTCCTGCCGCTGGAGTGAGCCATAGTGTTATTCCAATACAAGTCTTTCTTCCTGGACACGGGACACAAGGGAAATGAAGGTTCTCTCTAAAAGCCACACATGAAACTTGACACACTGTCCATTTCCATGCATTTGGTAGGTTTTGTTAAATCATTGGGCAGTGGGGGGCGGGTGGCAAATAAAAATGGAGTTACATTACAGCAATGTTCCAGCTCCTAATACTCATTTTTAAATCTCTGTTCCACCAATAAAAATTAAATTCCAAATCTGGTTTTAAAACTGCAGCAATGATTCCTACTGTATGCATATCCAACTTTTATTTTTAGAAGTTGGGTGTTATAATGGGTTTAAATGGACAAATTTGCTTTTAGTAAGCTTTGAAGTAAACATAATAAAATCCAAAATTAAAGCCTTGAACTAAGGACCAAGTATACTTGTACATTTTACTAATTGCAGGTGAACCCGGTCAAATCTGATGATCCTACCATCTAAGCGATGCCTCATGCAAATAGTGGACACAGCCATTGAAAACAAGCTAAGACAAGCCCCAAATCTATACTGTTCGTGTTTGAATTTTTTCCATTTTTACTTAAAAGTGATTCTTTCAAGTCAAAATAGTATTCAGTATTTTCATTCAATTTTTTCAATACACAGAAAAACAGACTGAATCAAAACTTTATACTATGGGATTTTCTCAGGCAAGAAAATGACTAGTCCTATAGTCTTGGGGGGAAAAAATCTAGTAACTTAGCTAAAGAACGTACCTGATCCCCAATCTCATAAATTCACATATGTGCTCTCATTAAAAATTTCCTTTAGAATTTTTATAGCATATGAATCTTCAAAGCACCCCTGAGAGCTGAGTGAGGGTTACTAATATTCTCCTTTGGGCTCTCAGTCACAAATGTCCATGAAGGGCCTACTGGTGCAGGGGAAGGAAAATGGTCATAAAATGAAAAAGAAAAGTATTATCAATATTCTGGAAGTGATTTCAGTTAGAGTAAATCAGGGGACTCCATGGACAAAAGTCTAGTTACGAGAATGAAGTTTAAAAATATGTATAATTATAAAAACCACAAAACTATTTTAACTGGTTATTGTGGGCTAATAATGCCCTCTACTCCCCCAAAAGATGTTCATACTCTAATCCCCCAGACACTTTGAATAGGTACATCACAATTCAAGAAACATTTGCTACTGTAATCAAGGTTAGAGACCCTAAAATAGAGAGACTCTCCTAAATGGTCTAGGTGGTTCCAATCTAATTACATGAGCTTTAAAAGCAGAGAACATTCTTTGACTGGAGTCAGAGGTGCATTGAATGATAGCAGAAACATGGGGCAGACAGGAAATTTGGATAGTTCGGACACAAGAGGAACCCAGAAGAGCAATTTGGAGCATGAGAAGGGCATGGTCAACCACTGCTAGCTTTGAAGATGCAGGGAGAGGACCAGAAGCAAAGGAACACAAGTAGCCTCTAGAAACTAAAAAGGACTCATAGCCAACAACCAGAAAGAAAATGGGACTTCATTCGACCAACCAGAGCCAGTGATTTCTGCCAACAACCCCAATAAGCATGGAAATGGAATCTCCCTGCAACATCTGGTGAGTGCTCAGCTCAGCAAACCCTGTAACTTCTGGTTTCAGAGACTTGAAGCAGAGAAACTAGCCATGTTTTGAAAAAAATAAAATCAATTTAAGGAATACTGGACTCAATTTCTCTTAGCATTTCCTTTGTGGTGGGTTTAATAGTGTCTGCTCAAAATGCACGTCCACCTGTAACCTCAGAATGGGATGTTATTTGCAAATAGAATCTTTGTAGATGTAATGGTAAGGATACAGATGAAATCATACTAAATTAGGGTAGTCCAATCCAACAAGACCATCCTTATAAAAGACAGTAAAGGACACACAGAGATGCCATGTGACAATACAAGCAGAGATTGGAGTCAAGCTGACACAAGTCTTGGATTGCCAAGCGCCACCACAAGCAGGAAGATGCAAGGAAACACTCTGCCCTACATCCTTCAGAGGCAGCATGTCCTGCCAACACCTAAATTTCAGACTTTGGACCTCCGGAACAGTAAGAATCAATTCTTCATGTTTCCCATCATCAAGCTTGCAGTTATTTAAAATGGGAGCCCTAGGAAACTAATACACCCTAAAACACACACACACACACAACCAAAAAACTAACAACAATAACAAAAAAAAGTATCCTAATACAATTTGTGCCATGCCCCCTTCGTTTCTGTAGCTCCACACTCAGCCTCCCTGATACGGAAATACTGGGTGTCGACTGTATGCTTTTCTATATTTCTGTTTCATACAAGTTGCTCACAAAGTGGAATTAAGCACCTGAATCATGGCAGTTGATCGTTTTTCCTCCTCTGCTCTTTTTTTGGCAAATTACTGAAAAAGCCTGACTAAGGAGTAACTGTTTCCCATCCTCTAGTGTTTACGGTCCTGTGGGGTGTCATCTTCAGTTTCTGTGTAGTTCTGCATTTCATGGATAACACCACAGACTGGGCAGGCCTAGCTCATGCTGTCCTTGAAAACCCTTCTAGGCAACACAGAGGGAGGGCTGAACAAGGGCTGCTCGGGTCTTGGATTTATCAGCAGCTCTGTCTCTAGAATTTGGCACTTTTCTCATAATTTCTAGGTCTTAGTAAAATTTAATTTCATTTATAGATTGTTTTCCTAATTTTGTTCAATTAGCTTTCTGTATTTTCAGGCAGTCTATTGAGTTTATGTAGAACAGCTATTTTCAATTCATCAGATACATTACCCATCTTGATGTCCTGGGGTTCAGTTGCTGGGGATAATCATATTCTTGTGGTGATACCATATTCCTTTCAATTTTCATTCCTCCAAGTTGTGCTGCCGTCTGTGCATTTCAAACAGTCGCTTCCTTTAGTTTTTACTAACTGCTTTTGGAAGAGAGATACTTTCCATCAGCCTTACCAGGATTCTGAGGCTATCTCAGATCTTCTATGAGTACATGTACTCCACACTTCCCACTTCTTTGTGGGGCAGAATTATTAAGCCTCCATGCCTTCCATGGAGGCGAAAATGCACAATCCATAAGCCAATAGAGCCTCTCTTTTGTTTTCCAAAAGATGGTCTGAAGCCCAAGTTGTTTGCATTCTTACCCTGGCCCAGATTCAGGCAGGCTTTCTGTGTATGCTCAACAGTCCCATGACAAAGCTGACTCTCACCACTGCCCTTGGGACCATGCACAGGGAAACAGTAACAGAATGGTGGTAAAGCACATGGTAAGGCTCACTGGCAACTTCTTGGACAAGTCTGGAATGCAGCTGGTAGGATCATAATGCCTTCTGAGGATACCCATCTGCCACTGTCCCAACCCCTTCCTTCCCCCCAGTCACATAGCTCATGCTAGAGTACTCTGGATGCAAGGGGAGAGGCATGACTCCCTTTAGCATAAACCTGTACAGATGGGGAAGCTGGGTACTCAACTTACATACTTCTTTCCCCTGTGGGAGAAATCATGGGCAGAAGAAGATCTCTTTTGGCCCTATGCTGTGCTGCATTGGGGGAGGGGTGTGGGCCAAGTCTGACTATTCCTCTAACTCCATTGCACCCAACTCCTGTCTTTTACTTTCATGAGGTACTGGACCTTCTCTGGAAACAAACTCTACAAGGCTCTCTTGTCCATGGGTGATTGTTTTAAGGTGAGGTTTTCCAGGGGCATCTGCAGACAACAGTGCCTGGAACTGGCTTATAGGCCACTGCAGAGTCAACATCTAGCACCAAGGTCTGTCTATTATCCAAATGTCAAAATGTTCCAGTAGTCAAGAATCCTCCTGGTCCTTGGGTGTTTGGTGCTGAATCCCACAGCTTCCTCAAAGTCCATGGACAGATGCCAAATTTTTGTTCAGAGTTTTCAAAAACGATGGCTGTCTAAACTGCCATGATGCTGATACTGTCATAAATATTTTATACACCAATTTGCCAATCTAATCCAGACATAACCTTTTACAGTTACCTTTAATCACCGAATTAGATTCATTCAAGAAATGTAAAAGATCAGTTTTAGAAAACCTTTTTCCTATCAAAAGGCAATGGAGAAAAATGGTATTTTCTCCAATGGAGAAAAAAGCTTGTTTGTGGTCTAAAGGCATTTAGAAAAAAACAATGACCACTGATGAACTCTACCTTACAAGAGAAGTGAGAATGCCCTATGGCCAACACCACTGCCCATCCACAGTCATTCTTACCCCATGCCCTTTTGTCTGCAATAGGTTTAACACTAATTTGGTTCAGTTCTTCACCCTTGTAGTTGCTCAGGGAATGTGACCACACCCTCCCTAGTTTCAGAGAGTAAATCATGATTAGTTTCATATCTATCAGAGTGGTTGCTTTTCCTTTGCCGTGAGTGAGTTTGTATGTGAACATGTAACAATATCCTTTATGATACATAATCCAGTGTAGATTTAGGGAAAGATTTTTCCTCATTAACTAAAAATTTATATGGGAGAATAAACCCACTCTTTCTTATTACCAGAGGTACTTGAGCCTTTATGTGAAAAGCAAAATTAGAATAGCCATCTTGCTATCATCAGGCGTGACATCCCAATAAATTGAAGATGACAGAACAGACTATACATGTACACTTGATGACAGAGTCAAGTCACCAAATTCACTGTAGAACTCTGCCTTTCGATGTATTATGTGAGAGGATAGCTTTTCCTCATTTTTCATGAGAATTTTAGTGAGACTTTTGCTATTTATATTGTCATAACTAATACAGTCTCTTAATACAGTTCAAGATAAAAACAAAATGCAAAATATTAAATATTTCTATTAAATATCCCTATTAAATTTGGAAGCAAAGTAAGTCTACCTGCTATTCAATTTCATCTCACAATGTTTTTTAAGAATTAACCAATAGAAATCAGAAATCATCCTTTAAGATGAGGTAAGCAGACAACTGGAAAATTTTAAAATACTGAGCTGTGAAACAATTAGAAAAAAGTATGTTATACTATATTTAGCTACATACCAATGTATACAAATGACAAATCACTTGGATAATTAAGACAAAAATCCTATTTCCAAATCAACTAAAACAACCAAAATTCCTAGAAATCAACTCTATGTCTGAAGAAAACTATCAAATGGTAATAAAAGTCACAGCAGATTTGATTAGGAGGATTTATATGTGCTCTTTAAGAGTTCAGTTCCATATAAAGGGTACACACTCATCAAAACACTCAAAAAACACCAAAAAAAATCATATTTTTAAAATGACAAGATTATTCTAAACTTTAGCTGAAAGAATCAGCATAGGAGAATGGCTGAAAAAATTCTACTAGTGTCATGAAGGAAAAGTTACTCTATATTCAAACAAGTGATAAATCTATGGTAATTAAAAGAGTGTGGCGGCAAAAGCAGAAAGATGGACAAGTGATGCAAGAAAAGGTCCATAATGAGACCAAGAGAATTAGGAGATATGAGTATTTAATAAAATTTGCAGTTAGCGATGATTGGATTAATCAATGAATGGGACTGCTGCCTGGACTGCTCATTCTCTCCAGAAGGATATTGTACAGGCGCCAGGCCTGGGGATAAGAATGTTTTGTCTGGTGCCAGAGTTAATCATGCACTGCAGGTTCATGACCTGTGGAGATGCCAAATACTATGTTGTACGTGCTTGCTGCTGTCAGACAATTTGCAAAAATAAGAGATTTGAGCCAAAGGACCGATGCTTTGGCTCCTGGAGAGTCTTAGTCCCCTGCTTTCCAATTCTCTCGTCACTGCACCTTTAGGGCCTGTCTCTCTACAAAATAATTTTTTTAAGTTCATGCACTTTGATAAAAAACAGGAAGAGAATAAAAGAGAAAGGGATATCACAAAACACTAAATGTAATGGTAGAGGCCAAATATATTACTAGATGCAATGTATTTTAAAGTGTTAAACGCATCCTTTAAAACAAAGTATTCTTGGGTGGATTTCTTCAAAAGAAAAAAGAGGAACATTCAGAACAAAATGACACCATAAAAGTTTACAAGTTTACATTAAACACATGGAAAGTGTTAAACTAGGGAATACCACCCAAAATAACACAGTTCTTTGAAACTGAAAAATCAAGTAAAAGCATGACATATGTCATTAACATGATAGAATACATAAATTACACCCAACACTGAATACACATGCTTCGAAGCAAGCAAAAATCACTAAACTGACCATGTACTAAATTTCAAAGGAAATCTCAACAAATCACATTTTTCTAAGTTTATTTATTTTGAGAGAGACAGCGTAAGTTGGGAGGGGGAGGGCAGAGAGAGAGAGAGAGGGAGAGAGAGAATCCGAGCTTGGGGCCCAAAACTCACAAAACCAAGGGATCATGACCTGAACTGAAAGTAACAGAGGCTGAACCAACTGAGCCACTCAGGTGCTCCTGCAAATCACAATTATTATCAAATAGTATTCACTTATCACAGTAGAGCTACAAATAAACCTCAAAAAAAAAAACCTTCCCCAAATCTTATAGATGTACAAACAAAATTCTATCTCAGTCATGAATAAAGGACATCAGAAGAGAAAATTACAAAAGATTAGGAACAGAATATCAATCCAGTTAGTACCTATCAAATGCCTCGAGTGGTACTTATAACCTTAAACATAGTAGAAAGTAAGAAAGGCTGCAAATAATTAACTTATGTTTTCTATTAAATAAGGAGGAAAAATCAACAGGAATGCAAAAAAAACTTTTACAATCTCACAAGGAAAAACCACAGAAATAACTTAAAACGGAAAAGCAATGCATAAGATCAAAGAACAAAAAAAATAGAATCTTTAAAATATCAAATAAAATAGACAAATCTCTGAGAAGTAATATCAAGGGGAAAACAAGACAAATAATATTAAGATGGGAAAAATGGAAAGTAACCAAGAAGAAATTGTACAATCCAGAAAAAATGCTATCGCTTTATGTTAATATGAAAAATTTATCAAATTCCTTGTTCTAGGAAAAGTATTTACTAAAATCAGTTAATAAAGTTTAAAAATCTGAATAGACCAATAACCATTAAAATAAGTAAACAATATAATTTGATTAAAAATAGGCAGAGAACCTGAATGACATTTTCCCACCAAAGACATAAGGATGGCCAATAGACACATGAGAAGATGCTCACCATCACTAAGCAAGGACGCACCCCAAAACCACAATGAGCTATCACCTGACACCAGTCAGAATCACTGGTATCAAAAAGACAAGAAGTATCAAGTGTTAGAGAGGATATGGAGGAAAAGGAACCCTGGTGCACTGGTGGGGGGAGTGCACACTGGTGGAGCCACTCTGGAGAACAACATTGAGTTTCCTCAAAAAATTAAAATTAGAACTACCATATGATCCATTAATCCCACTGTATGGTCTTTACCCAAATAAAACCAAAACATAAACACACACACACACACACACACACACACACACACACACACACACACACACTGGAATATTACTTGGCCATAAAAAAGAATGAGATCTTGCCATGTACGATAATATTGATGGACCTAGAGGGTATAATGCTGAGTGAAACAAGTCAGACAAGTCAGACAGATAAGAGACAAACACCATGACTTCACTTATATGTGGACTCTAAAAAATAAAACAAACCAACAAGAAAACCAAAGAGACTCTCAAATACAGAGAACAAACTGTTGGTTGTCAGAGGGGAGATGGATGGGAGAAGGATTAAAAGAAAAGAAAGGGATGAAGAGGTACCAACTTCCAGTTAGAAAACAAGTCACAGAGATGAAAAGTACAGCATAAAGAATACAGCCAATAATACTATAATAACGTTGTATGGTAAAAGATGCTGATGACACATCATGGTGAATATTGAATAATGTTAGATTTTTTTAATCAATGTTCATCTGAAACTAACATTGTATGTTAATTACACTGGAATTTAAAACATCAATGTATTATTTAAACACACTGTTATTATTTAGCACAGAGGCTCCCAGACTTCTCTTGCCTGCCTCAATCCCCTTTACTTGCAGATCAAAACCAAATTCCTGCTCACCTTTCTACCCCTTATGGGGACCTATCAGAATTTCAAATTGGGTGAGGGAGGAGAGACAAGCCATTCATTACGCTGACAGAAATGCATCCGTATATGGCTATGATGAAGCTGGAGAAATCTTCTTTCTCCCAAAAATACCCTGAGCTCAAATCCAACAACCAGAGTCCTGGTCTGACCACATAGATAACATCACAAAACAGGAGCACACTGAGATTTCAAGAAGAGCAGTGATAAGACATAAGGCAGAGGAGAAAGGGAATTTCTGGAAGAGAAGAATTTTTCTGAATTAGCATAGGATACTGGACAAGGCCACTGTAGCAATTAGTTGGGTCTGTTAATGCCACAATACCTGACCTTCCTGCCCTCAATACACCTGTGGCTAAAATAATCACAGCCGGAAAGTTAAAAGAAAAAGTGAATGATATTCAGAGATTCTCTCCCTAAAGAAAAGGTACCAGGCCCAAATGATTTACAAAAATTTTTATCGGGGCACCTGGGTGGCTCAGTCAGTTAAGCCTCCGACTTCGGCTCAGGTCATGATCTCACAGTTTGTGAGTTCGAGCCCTGCACCGGACTATGTGCTGACAGCTTAGAGCCTAGAGCCTGCTTCAAATTCTGTGTCTCCCTCTCTCTCTGCTCCTCCCGCACTCATGCTCTGTCTCTCTCTCTGCTTCAAAAATAAATAAAAACATTAAAAAAAAATTTTGTGTGTGTGTGAAACCAGTGTGCCAGGTGGCTCAGTCGGTTAAGCATCTGGCTCATGATTTCAGCTCAGGTCATGATCTCACAGTTTGTGAGATCAATACCCATGGGCTCTGCACTGAGAGCATGGAGTATGCTTGACATTCTCTCTCTCTCTCTCTCTGCCTCTCCCCTGCTTACACACATACTCTCTCTCTCTCTCTCAAAATAATAAACTTAAAATTCCTATCAAAACTACAAGCAACAAATAATCCCTATTTTACACAAACTGTTCCAGCGTTTGGCAAAGGAAAAGTAACCCAACTCATTTCATAATTCTGGAAAAACAAAGATCCCAAAACGGGGTAACACAAGAAAACCATGGGCCAGTCTCACAGAAGCAAAAATTATGTTTTTTTAAAAAATGAAAATCATCATTTGCAATAGAAACCAATGTTGTAAACAAGAGTACCTATCCCAACAATTCAAACTGATTCAACAATTTAAGAAATCATTTAATTGATCACATCAACAAATTAAGTGAAAACAATAATCTATGTTTTTAGGAATAAATATTCAAATTATCTCCACCATCAATGGCACACTTTCATGATGAAAAAATAAAATTTGTGGCATGCTAAGAACAAAATGAGCTTTGTGAAATTGGTATCTATCCAAATATTACAACAAATATTAGAAAACCCACAAAAGTCAGAAAGAAGATAAAGATGCCCGTTATCACTGCTACCACTCAACACAGCTTTGGGGGCCTAGCTAATGTGCTAAGACAAGGAAAAGAAGAATGAGGCTTAGGAAGAACAAAATAATAACTGTAGTAACTCTTACTCTTTTGTCTGGCCATTTTTTCTCTCTCCTATGTGTTGGTTTGCACAATGGTCCTGTACACAGAGGGGAAGGAGAGACCCAAGAAAGAGGCGAACCACTCCAGATTGGTACGTGGCAGGTTTGTAAGCCAAACAAAAAGAGAGTAACTTCCTCAAGCAGATAAGTAGCCCAACAGGCACCAGCTGGGCAGAACACAGGTGAAATCTCTAAGAGACAGTCCATCCACATTCTTGCAAATGGCAGGATTTCCCTTTTTATGGCTGAATAAAATTGCATTATATGTATGTGTACCACATTCTCTTCATACGTTCACCCATCAATGGACATTTAGGGAATTTCCATTGTAAATAATGCTACAGTGAACATAAGGGTGCATGTATCTTTTGGAATTAGGGGTTTCATTTTCTTCACGTAAATACCCAGAAGTGGATTGTAGCATCATTGTGAAGACAGTGATGGGAGGTGTTTCTAGACAACATTGACTGTGATGGAATTTGACTCAGAGACTCCTTAGAAGCAGAGGAGGCAATGTGACAGGAGTAGAATGCTCTAGACCTCAAAGTCCTCTTTGGTGAAAAGGATCACTAGGTATATTACGGCAGGTGAATGGGGGTGAGAGTAAGATTATGAGGCAGTGAGTTCAGCCTCATCAAGGAGTCTGTTGAGTTTATATAGGGACTTACTACTTGAATTTCAGCCCTGTGGAATTTCAGACCTAGAAAGACTATCAGTGTCCCAGCTAACATGATACCATCCCCTTTCCCATTTTTCTATCCTTAATCTCAGGTTGCAAACCTCCAGTGACAGGAGACCAAGTTTCTTCCATGGAAGAATGTCCTCTTTGGGGGTAAATATAATTATAGAGGAAAAAGCATCTTTGAACTTCTAAACTAGATATTACTTTTTGGTTGATCTGTGGGATTCCACATTGTCATGCGGACATTT
The DNA here is from genome assembly GCF_046562875.1 of Panthera onca. Classification (NCBI taxonomy): domain Eukaryota; kingdom Metazoa; phylum Chordata; class Mammalia; order Carnivora; family Felidae; genus Panthera; species Panthera onca. The sequence goes on from NC_138348.1 coordinate 110,930,356, forward strand.
CTGAAAACTTTTATCTCATTGTGCTTCTATCGTTCTATGTGCTTGACTTTCCTAGCAAACTTTAAAATCAAGGAGGGAGTTACAATCTTATTCATCTTTGCATCTCCAGGCAGAGCAGAGTGGCTGACATATAGTTGCCACTCAATACATGTTTCTTAAATTAACTCAAATTGAATTGACTCACACCTAACAATTTGCATTCTAAATTTAAGAGCCAAAACCAGTCATTTTAACCCCTCTTCCACATGATCCTCCCATTAGAATCTGGTTTCCAGCATCTGCCACAAAATTGAAACACCATGGAGACTATTCTCAAAAATTCTCGGAAGACAAAGTTATATCACATGAGAACAAAGAAGGATAATGATTCATCACACCTTCCAATGCACAAAGAATTATTTAGATCTCTCTGGTAGAAGATAGAAAAGGATGAGCCAGAGCATAACTGTGAAACATTCTTCATCTTATTGCAGAGAGACAGGAGGTAAAATGTTTAAAAGGTTATAATAAGTGTCTCCTTCCCTCTTAAAGGAGTAAAAAAGAGGCTGTGTTTATGTAGGTGAACAAAGTTCAACACTCATTGAACAACGCGGCTGGGCTGAGTCACGTTGTTCGACAAATCAGCAAAATGACTTTCTGGCATAACTAGGCTAACAAGAGTGAGTGGACAAGTTAATCCACCTGCAGAAGCAGCCAGTGGTAGTTGAACCCTGACCACTCTTCTCCTGGCAAACCAAGTAAGAAGAAAGCCTTTGGGGCACCTGGGTGGCTCAGTCAGTGAAGCGTCCGACTTCAGCTCAGATCATGATCTCCCGATTCATGAGTTTGAGCCCTGCGTTGGGTTCTGTGCTGACAGCTCAGAGCCTGGAGCCTGCTTCCAATTCTGTGTCTCCCTCTCCCTTTGCCCCTCCCCCACTCACGCTCAGTCTCTGTCTCTCAAATATGAATACACATTAAAAAAAAATGAAAATAAAAAAGGAAGAAAGCCTTCCATTTTTGAGAGCCTTCTGAGACAGGCCTCATCCACGGCTTACTAATATTCATAAGGACCACAAACTCCCTTATGCCTCTGTACACAGGTCAAGGAACACATGCCCCCATGAGTAATTTTTCACAGAGAAATTCTGCCACTGCAAAATTAATGACCCAGTCTCCCTGAGTACATACAGATTCTGTAATTTTATCTTTAAATAATAATGTCTTTAGTGCTGTTTTAGAAACTACAGATTCAAAAAAATTTAACGTGCCATCAGCCAGTCATGACATGGTTTTAATATATTTGAGGAAATAACTACATGCCAGAAGAATGAAGATCAATGGTTATTTTCATTTTATTCTACAAATAGCTGTTTAGTTCACTTAACCTGCTTACGGGATCATCCTATGTTCCAAATGTGGATTTCTCATGAGAGTCCAAATTCTATCCAGACTTTAAATCCTCCAATCTTGTCTGATTTCCTGATAAACTCTAGGATGCAGAATCTGAGTTTTGACATAATGCCTACCACATCCAGATATTCAGGACACTTTCATGAAACAAATTAGAAGTGTTTTCTTTTTACAAGCTCCAAAGGAACCTAATAATGAAACCACTCAATCTCTACTTCTTTGTTACTCCTCTCTCAGGATATTTTAAAATTCATTTTCTTGTGACTCTGTCCTTAATTGGCTTTTTCCCTGCTCAACCTCTCCTTTAAATGGTAGGCAAATGTAGGCAAATAGGTTCTACTTACATAAACAGGCTAGAAAAACCGCTTAGGACAGAAAGCTGCCGCCACGGGGCAAAAGCACCTGAGGTGAGCTAGCAAGCTGCTGTAATGGGATCACGAGTAACTTGTTATATCACCTGTAGGAAACTACTTTCCATTTGATGCCAATATACTATTGTACTTTAATCACAAACTCCACTTGCCCCCCCAGACCCTTTGCTTCTTACACCCACAAGTTGGTGATTACTCTCTGATTTTCTTCACATTCATGTGTGTAAAATCTTGTCTTCTTCACGTTCACCATGTGAGTAATATCTAGTGAGCTCAATAAATATGGGGATAGCCCTGTTGGGGGCTCTTGTCTCCTCCCAGACTTTAACCTCTCTTGTATTCAGTTCTGTGCACACTCTCTTGCTGGACGAAAGAGAACTCCAGGCTGATAGTCTGTGTGATAGGCAAATGGGGAAGAGCCCCATCTTGTTTTTTTTTTAATATGAAATTTATTGTCAAATTGGTTTCCATGCGACACCCAGTGCTCATCCCAACAGGTGCCCTCCTCAATTCCTATCACCCACTTTCCCCTCCCACCCACCCTCCATCAACCATCGGTTTATTCTCAGTTTTTAAGAAGAGGCCCATCTTGTATTAGATGCATTCTTTCTCCACCAAATGTCCAGAGGACTACTCTGAATCTATAGTATACTGTGTGCTGAAAATGCCAACATAAAGGAGACGCAAGCACTGACACAAAAACTTGAAGTCCAGGGGGAAACACATACAGAGAAACATAAAATTTGAATTTGCATTGGCAACTACAGTGGGGAAGGGTCTCCATACTCTGCCTTTGGGAAAGCTAGATGGACCACAGAAAGGAGTGGTGTTCTCTATTTTTCTTCTGTTAGCAACCAATCTAATGTAAAATTATATTTCTAGTCCAAACTTGAAGATCAAGTCAACTATTGGACACCGTTGATTAGACATCCCACAGGTATATCAAACTCGACACATCCTTGCATTTACAAAACTGAACTTCTCAATTTTACTTTCTTTTTATTCTCTAGATTGCTCCCACGTTACCTCCCTCATTTATTTCACTGCAATAGTTTCCTGACTTGTGTATCTCCAGTCTATCCTTTATTGCCAATGTCTTCTGCATTGAAATAAAAATTGATTTCTGACACACAAAGCTGATCACACCCTTCCTCATATAAAGCCTTCCAATAAGCTCTCATTGTTCACATGAAGAATGAAAAAGCATACAGTGTTGATGTGCCAAAAACATGCCAAGCATACCTACTCTGTGGTCAGTAAGTATTTATTGAATAAACCAATACCTCCCACTTCACTGCATCCTGACAATTCTCATGTGCTAAGTAAAGCAATGGGCTCCAAAGATATCTATGTACTAATTCCCAGATCGTATGCATATGTTTTTGGATGGCAGGGGAGAATTAAGGTTGCTGATTAGCTGACCTTAAAACAGGGGCGGTTACCCTTGATTGTGTGCATGGGCCCATTGGTCCTTGTAGGTGAAAGAAAGGCAAGAAAGAAAGGCAAGTGAAAGAAAGGCAGAGGGACACAGCCTGAGAAACACTATGGCTGTTGTTCCTTTGAAGATGGAAAGAGGCCAGGGAATGTGAGCTATAAATGCTGGAAAAGGGAAGGAAATATATTCTCCCCTAAGACTTCCAGGGAAACTCAGTCCTGCCAATATCTTGATTGTAGCCCACTGGGACCATTTTGGACTTTGAAACTAGAAGACAATCAATGTGTGTTGTCTTAAGCTATAAATTTGTGGTACTTGGTTGCAGCAACAATACAAAGGTGATGTACCTCATTACAGAGCATTAGCCATTTCCCTGTCCTCAAGTGTTCACATATGATAAGCCCATCTTGGACAGGAAGGCAGACTCATTCACTGTTGTCTGGACCCAAAACTGAGTCAGCTCTACAGAGTAGAACCTTAATAAAAGTGTATTGGATTAAATGAATTTGTTAGGCAGGTGTCTTCCCCCCCCCCCAACATTTTCAGAATATCTTAAGGATTTGATGTCAACTAAACTTCCACAAATATTGCACATCAATTTCTTGTAAACATTCAAATTGCTTTTGTTCTCACTTAGCTCAATTTGCCATTGTATATTCTATGTACTTTTTTTTCGAGTTGTATATTTTCTTTTCTTTATACATTTTCAGACTTTCATGTTCCCCTTCTTCCAGAAAGTCATAATGGGATTTAGCTCATCCTTATTCTCTTAATCCTAAGGGTCATAAGGCTCTTGACTTAATTCTATCTGTTCTATCTTTGAACATAATCCTAGTCAACTAATTCCAACTCTCTTTTGTTTTGAATGATTTAAAGAATGTGTGTTGCTGACTTTCTCTCCTGCTCTAGATTTTCATCTTGACCTTTAGTAAAAACATGTAGGTAAGACACAGGTCACCACACACTTTTTCCTGGATGAGTTCCTGCAGCCTTAACTATGCGCATTGACCACATCCTCTATTTTTGCCTTGTGAATACCATTCTAGTTTTCCTATTATCAGCACTTAGACTGTGCTTTTTATTAGCACTTTCCTATTATCAGCACTTATTCCTGTACTCTGCACCTTCTCTGCATCCTTCTTTAAGTTTTCCTTTTTGGCCTTCAAAAATCTTTCCTTCTCTTTCCCATAGTATTTCAGTTGGTGTTGTCCAAATTTAAAGTTTACCCCCCGCCTGGTTTTGGTTTTGTTTTTGTTTTTTTAATCTGCTGATTGTGTTAAAGGTTGAACACAAATGACAACTAAACAGAGAATTACACTCAGCTCCCTTCTTGGTACTAAAATGTGAGCTTCCTCCTTGTTTGCTCTGTTATCCTGTAGCACCATGAAAAGTGCCACCATCAGTGAAATGGTGTATCTATTGGTTGGAGCCAAGCACCACTGATACATAGATAAGTTGGCAAAGGAATCTCATTGATAAGCCTTGTCTATTTGCCAATGATAAATACAGTCCTATACATACCTTTTAATATTTTCCCCATTTATGAACTGCTTTGTACTTTTTGAAGTAAATACCAGTCACTCTTACTGGATCATTATCTACTTTTTATCTTCAGTTCCATTCATTTTTCCTTTTGTCTCTACTTTATATGACTTTTTACTTTGTTTGTTTCCTGTTCCAAGGATAATTTTCATAACTTTCAAATGTTGACATTTCTTTTGTTACTGCCAGAATGAAATCATTTTGAAGTTAAACCAGGGCTCAGACTATTGACATTCATTTTGATCTTTATTTGTTGCAACTCTTCAGTTTACAATTAGGTTTCATTAGAGAAACAGATTCTCCAAGACCATACATTCACTGACTGAGTGTGAGAAATATTTTCTTACTCCCATTGCCTTCCTTATTTCTTTCTCCCATTTCCACATAAAACTGTAAATTACCTTGGTTTATATGTCTTTACATATATTGGTGGTTATTTCAGTATATACTAAATTTGCCTATTTGGCAGTATGATTGAGTGAGATATCAATTTGGTCTCTGTTTTCACTGCTGTGGTGTCATTGCTTCCCCCAGTAAAAGATTGTGGCCAAGCTTTATGATGTGGCATACAAACAGCTTGCATCTTTGAGTTGGGGTAAGAGGATGGTAAATTTTATACTACAGATTATGGTGGTTTAGATTCTCCAAAATGCAGACAGCAACATGGATTTACAAGTCCAAGTTTATTTTATAAAGGATAAAGCAGAGAGACCTTAGGCATAAATTGGAGAGCTGCAAAATGTGTTTCTCGTCTGAAGAAAGGGATGATGGAGGACTGGATAAGAACAGCCTCTGACCACAGTACAGATCATAGAATGTCTTACCTAGGCCAATGGGGCATCTTAGAACAAATAATGCCCACCAGAGAAGTCCAGCATTGGGCAGGAAGGGCCCAGATCTCGTACCCCCGCCATGCTGAGTCATTGGCAAGGAGCGGCCTGAGGAACATGGGACTCTGGTGTGAACATGGGACTGACTGGATTCTGATGCTGTGGCAGCTGAAGACTATACCCCAACCTTGCATAAGGTTCTTTATTGAAGGGAGATCTGAGTGGCATTTTCCCATGGCTGACACACAGGACCCCAAGCAGAATCTACTGGCCATGCAATGGACAGTCATCCCCAAACATTTGGAAGGTGGAGAGAAGTCTAAGATGAAATATGAGCTAACCTGAGAGGGAGTGTGAAATGCACTGGGATCTATTCTCTTACTACCAGATTCCAGGAAATGGTGACACATGGACCCATCCTATTTCGCTCCTACATCCTAAGTGAGGGGTGACGATAAGACAGTACAGAGGTGGGACCCCATGCCAATAGATTAGCAGCACAGATACGTAACCTAGAGGGGAGTCCGCAGCCAATCCTTGAACCAGGATATCTGAGCATCTGCAGAGCAGACTCTTTCACCAGAGCTTAAGAACCAGGGCCTAAGAGCAACATCAGGTAGCAAAAGGAGAAACCAAAAGATAGTTGACCTCAACGGACACCATTTTTGTGATAGAACATAAGGCTGAGTTTATTTAAGACCTTGTGGAAGGATACACTACAAAGAAGTGACTGGAATTGAATTTGGTACCACCCGGTATGGCAGGAGGACTCAGAACAGGTTAGACGGAATGTACAAGGAAAGACCAGCACTGTGGGACGAAAGCAGTAGTGGATGTGTGGGCAGGTAGTGTGGGATGTGGTCTCGCAGCAGATGCGAGGCTGCCTGGTGTTCTGCACTCTCTGCTCTGTTGACTGCTGCTGCTGGGTTGCTCCACAGTTACCTTCCTAAATCCCTGGCAACCTCTCCTAAACTCATTTTCCATCATTGTCCATGCTAGTGTGCTGTCTGCACTGCCGCCGACCTCATACAAATCCCTACTGTGCAGTCGTCTTCTCCCTTTCTGCCAGAGGGGTCTTGACTGTGCCTGGTGACTACCTGTTCCAGGAGGGTGTACCTCAGGAGAACCTTCAGATGTCTTGTGACACCATTTTTCTTGTTTTTGTTCTGTTTGTTTACATGACAGCTCGTCGTTCCCAGATCGCACAAACAGTCCAGGATGAGAAGCTTGCAGAATTGAGTAGGTGGCTAGTCAGGCACAGCTTCAAACTGCAAGTGAACCATGTTAGTTACCACGTTACTGCCTCTCAGCTCCCAGACCCACCTCTTTTTGCTCTAGTTTGTGATTCTGGACCTCAGACAGACAATTACATTTCCTCTGCCAGATGGGTCAATGCTAGGCTTTGTCAACAGGGGCCGCCAGAGGGAGAGTGCCTGCCTGGAGGAGGGAAAATGGGTATTTTGTGCATGGCAATGAATGGTCATCATGAGTTGGTCCCAGCAGATGTCAGGAAAGCAGGGGTGGCTTTCACACTTCTGAACCAAGAGGACCCCAACCAGTTTCTTCTTCCCTAGAGGGGCAGACGGCATATTTCTGCACCAGCAGCCATACCTTCTGCTGAGCGGTCTCATGGTGGGATGGCCCTCTTCTCCCTAAGTTTACTTTTCTCACAGTCCCATGGGTAGTAGCTGCTTTCTGCACCCGCCACCTTTATTACACCTTACAATTCTTTTCCACCTTTTTAAAGGTAACCATCTTTTACATAGTTAGTACTTCTTGACAGTAAGCTTTCCCTGTTCAAGTTCCTGTATAGTTTCTATGAGCCTAAATAACTCATGGACACACTAGACCCTTCCACACTCTGAGCTCAGCCAGCTGACCCAAAGTCTGACATTTGCCTTCTCCACTCTGTGTCCTCTTTCTCTCTCTCTTCAATCCAACCTCCTTTAAAGATCCAGAGGGCATAAAACAAGTATGTATGTCTCTGAATTCCAAACGGTGGACAGAGTTCAAAGGCAGTAGGTATCATGCAAATTAGTTCATTTGTGCAACTTCTTATGTGTCATTAAACAATACTTTATAAGTAAGTAACCTCCTAAGTAAATAAAACAAAATTAACCAGCTCAAGCCTGTGAAAACCAGAACATTACGTTAAGCTCTATAAACACTGGAAATATACTAAGAGGATATTACGGATGACTTTGCACCAATAAATTTGAAAAGTTAGGTTACATAAACGAATTACCAGAAAGAATATATAACTCATGAAAACCAACTCAAGAAACAAAAATACTTAAAATGTCTTATAACTGTTAAAAATTGGAGTCATTAGAAGAACATACTGTATAAGAAAGCTCCAAATTCAAGTGTCTTCACACTGAATACTTAAACACACCCAAGAAACAAATATTTTAATCTTACTGAAATAATTCCAGAGTACAGAAGAAGTAAGATCTTTTCCAGTTTGTTTTTGAGGATAGCAATTTGAAGCTAATGGTTTGAGATGATACTTGTGAGGCAACAAGGAAACCACAGTCAATAGAGAAGAAAGATGGTACCCCAGAATAGAGAGACTGCAGAACAACAGTGTCATGCATGTAGTTTGCAGAATCTGAGCTCCAGTATCACAAAATAGAGCAAGGAAGAGGCGTTTCTGGAACTAAAAGGCAGAAATCTGACAAGGACAGTATAAGGCTTATACCTCCTAAGCACAATGATGCAAAAAACCATAAACAGTGCTAAATCAAAACCAATAAGGTATAAAACAGATCATTCTTTATGATCACATAAGAATTGTCCCAGAAATGCATGATTGTAATTTAATATCAAAAATAGTTTAAATTCTTCATGTTAACAGATTAAAGAAAAAAAAAAACATATAATTTCAATAGATGCCCAAAAAGCACTTGATAAAAACAAAGGTTAATAATGTTTTTAAAACACTCTAAGCAAGTAAAAAGTTGAAAGAACTACCTTTAATTAAGGCTATCTACAAAAACCTGCAGGAAAACATACTTAAATGGTGAAAATTGAACATTTTCCCTTTCAAAACAGAAACAGGTCAAAAAGGCCTATCACTGCCTCAGCTATTCAACATTGTACAGGAATGCCTAGCCCAGGAGCACACTAGGAGTTGTTTCTCAAAATGTATATAATTCTGTGCTGGAAGTGCAATGACCCACTTCCGCTGGGGGCCTCCCACCACTGACACTCTCAATGCCATGCTGCTTCTAGAACCCAAAGCATCCACCAGGCATCATGCTTCCTGGAACCTGACAGATGGAGCACCTGACTATGGGAAACCACGTGACTGTGTAGCTGGAATTGTCTATCACGATCTGGATCCTATCGGACCAACAAGGTCAAAAAGTGGGGCAGGCCCACAAAAAAATCCATCTTACTTTGGAAGGGGTACATCTTAGATCAAGCAGGAACAACACCACTGGTCTATAACCCAATGGCACCCATCACTGTTTCTCCAGCTTATTCCTATGGCTATATGGGGCATCCCAAACAACCAGCTGAAGGAGGAACAAAAAATCCAAGACCAGTTTACAAGCACGTAGGCTTGATAGGTAAGTGCTAGACTCAGGGATAGATTTGAAAGGCAATGATGAGAAAAAACACCCTCCTGCTGGGTATAGCTTTTAGGGGTATATCTAGTCATCTACTTTATGTGGAAAGAGAAATGGCCTCAGGTTGGAATATACTACCTCAGGGGTGGTGGCAAATAGCTTGGCCTGCTGGTCAGGGGCCTATAAGGAAAAACAAAAAGATGTGGAACAAGGGGGTCTGCAGTAGATGCCTCTGGAGGGACAAATATGATTGAGCAGAAAATGTGATGGTTTCTCTATGACATGTTAATGCCTCCCAGAAAGCACTGACCATGGAAAAGGCCCTAAGTGGTCAAGTAGACAAAATGTTTCAGCCAGTTGATGTCATCCAGCCTCGATCACCGGCAACACCAGCGATGGTACAATAACCACATGAACAAAGCAGTCATGGCAGCAGAGACAGATATTACACATGGGCCCAAGAGCTTATCCAGTCTTGTTTAGTTATTACTGCTGCCTAACATCCAACCTGCAAACCACACATACTAACATGGAGTCCTCAGTATGGTACCATTCCTCAAGGAGAACAATGAACCAGTCTGTGGTCACTTGGTGGCCCATTCCCATGCTTGAAAAAGCTAGCGCTTCATTCTCAAAAGAGAAAAATGAATTTATTTTGGGTATAGGTTTGTCTTTTTCTACCCTCTGTGTATCAGCCAGTAGCACAGTCCTAAGGCTTATGGAATGTTTACCCACTGACATGGCATCCCAAATAACATTACAGCAGACCAGAGGGCCCACTTCACAGCAAAGGGAGGTCCAAGAGGGAGCCCGTAATCCTAGGATTCACTGGTTGTATCACCTACAGAACCACCCAGAAACTGTCAGCCATCGTTGTGACATCCTGCAGCAGTGCCATTCTGGAGGCAATATTCTGCAAGATGAGAACCATCTCCAACATGCAGTATAGGTACCAAGTCAAGGACCTTTCCATCATGCTGTGTCTTCAACAGAAAGAAATCGTGGGTTCAGAAATGAAGGGATACAACCAACAGCTGCCCAAGGTCTTGTTAGTTTTTATGACTGGCTATGTCTTGCAAAAACTGAAGTACAATTACAGCAGCAAAATTAAGTTAGAGTAACAAGAACAGCCAAAAATTAATTTAGTTTTATTTAAAATTACAAAGAAAATAACATTTTTGCCATTTTTGCTGACTACTGAGCCTCTCTGTTATACTGTATTAGAAAAACTTGCTTCAATACCAAAGCAGAGCCAGCTAATTATATTTGTCAGAGTCACTGGTGATTTTCCAAAGATAAAAACAGGCAAATAAATGATTTCTCAGCTAACTTTTTCTGAAAGTCCCATTTCCAAGGAAGCATCCTGTAACGCCACTCCAAAATGCTGAGTTCATTCGTCTTGGAACCATGTGTATGAGTCTATTATATTTATTCAGTTCTTTCTCATATTTGTTCAAGAATTGATAGGAACGGTACCACATGTTAGCTAGCCAAGTCTAAAGTATAGAAACAGGAAGCTGATGATGTTGCGAGTATATACACATTTGTATATGTTTAATAGATATGTATGCATGCATACAGATAGGTATATGCACCTTGTATTCCCACCCCTCCTCTCCTATCTAATCACCCCTCCACTGATGCCTGCTGGGCTCTCTCACACACTGACTGTGGCCTCCATTGTGCAGCGATATTGGTCTTTTTAGTTCTCTATCTTAACACATGCACTAAAATATCCGTACTCAATTAACATATTCTGTGATAACCACTATTTTTTTTTCTGATGGATGAATGTCAAACTATGTACCATAGAGGCAAACCCAGGTTATTGGCTCTGCCAATTTTCCTAGCCTAGAATGGATTTTTGCTCACCTTTAAAATGGGGCTGATACCCCCTAACTTTGGAGTTGGTGGGGGTTTGGGCTGATATAAATAAGGTACTTCTGGGGTTAAATGAGATAGTTACAGAAGTGCTTAGTACAGGATCAGGATTAACCAATACTATTCTTTCATGTCCTTGTGAGAACTGGGATCTCCTAATACTATCAGAAAGCCAGAAGTTCCAGAAACTGTATACTATTGAATTCCAAAATAATCATGAGCAGTATCCCACAAAATCCCTTACTGCATTAGTCTTTAAAAGCCTTCAACATATTAATATTTTCAAATTTGAAATAAGAGTATATTAAATGCCCATTTATCCTCTGCCAATATTTAAGAGTTATCACTGAAGGGCACCTGGGTGGCTAAGTCGGTTAAGCATCTGACTTCAGCTCAGGTCATGATCTCATGGTTTGTGAGTTCAGGCCCCATGTCAGACTCTGTGCTGACAGCTCGGAGCCTGGGGCCTCCTTTAGTTTCTGTGTCTCCTTCTCCTTCTAACTCTCCCTCTCTCTCTCTCTCAAAACTAAATAATAAACATTAAATTAAAAAAAAAAAAAGAGAGAGAGAATTATCACTGAGATGGCTACGTGGCTCAGTCAGTTCAGCCTCCAACTCTTGATTTCTGCTCAGGTCATGATCTCACAGTTGATGAGATTTAGCCCTGTGTCAGGCTCTGGGCTGACAGTGTGGAGCATGTGTGGGATTCTCTCTCTCTCCCTCTCTCTCTGCCCCTCCCTTGTTCGCTCATGCTCTCTCTTTCTCTCTCTCTCTCAAAAATAAATTAAAAAACATGAAAAAGAATTATCATTTGCCACACTTAATTAATCTTTTCTCTCTTGCTGTGAATTTTCCTTGTTGAAACATTTGAAAATGACTTGCAAACAGCATGATCCCTCATAAACACTCAGCCTGGATTTCCTCAGGACATCTTCATACATAACTGCAGTAACATTGCCACACCAAGGAAAATTAACCATGCTTCCATGACACCATTGTAATATCCATTCTCTCTTCAAACATTCCTTTTTTAATAATAACAAAAAAAAAGTCCAGTTACATTGGCAAAATGAAATAAAAATGAGTAATAAAAATGGCCAAAAATTTCACAGAGATTAAAAAATTTAAACTAAAATGACACAGATAATAAACTTTTTGGCCATTTTTGCTATGGAGCCTCTCTGTTACACTGTATTAGGTAAACTGAGGAATTTTTCTTTTCTTCAATACCCAAACAGATCTATGTAAGGTGGATAAAGTTAATTTATCTTTAAAAAACAAAGAAGAGGGGTGCCTGGGTGATTCAGTCAGTTGAGTATCTGACTCTGGATTTCTGCTCAGGTCATGATCCCAGGGGCATGAGATCAAACCCCACATCAGGCTCTCACTGAGCTTCGAGTCTGCTTGAGATTCTCTCCCTCTGCCCCTCTCCCCCACTCACTCTTGCTCTCTCTCTCTCTCAAAAGAAATAAATAATCATTAAAAAGAACATATAAATAAATTAATAAATAAAAGGTCATCTTCCCCGACTAAAGATTCTAACCTTGAGAGTCTGGCAATGAGAAACAACAATATTTACAACCCCCCGTATTGTCCCAACTTCCTGATGCACTGAGGGCAACTAACTGGGTGTAGAAAACCAGCAAAGGAGGGGGGAAATGGAGAGAGACGTGAACTAAGAAATAGGCTCTTAACTACAGAAAACAAACTGATGGTTACGGGAAGGAAGGTGGGTGGGGGATGGGGTAAACAGGTGAAGGGGATTAAGGGGGGGCACTTGCCATGATGGGCACCTGGTGGTATATGGAAGTGTTGAATCACGATATTGTACACCCGAAACTGATATTGGACTGCATGTTAACTAACTGGAATTTAAAAGAAAAATTTTTTAAATGGCCAAAAAAAAAAAAAAAAACAAGAAGCAAGAGACAAAGACCCTACCTGTTAAAGATGCCACATCTCTCAAATAGCAGACAGAGGGACGTGTGCCCTCTCTCTGCATTTCTTCTTGCCACTGGAGATCTGGGCCAATGCCTTCCTGAAGACCAAACTGAGAGCTTCATTTCGTGTCTTCTGGACACACGCACAAATACTGCCAGAGACGCCCAAGTTTCTGGGTTTAAGTGTGATCGTCCACTTTGAAAATGAGTTGATTTCAGTTAAACAAAGAGGACACGATGGAGTTTTCTTTCCTCCCCTTCTTCTACTCTTGTCTTGGTCTATCTCTATGAGAGCATCTTGGGAAGAGGGAGAGAAGAGGTATGGGAGCCACGAGACATCTGATCAGATCATCTTCCAGAGCCTGTGGAAGGAAGCTGAGACTGGCCCAGGGATCCCGGGGATCCCTGCAGCAAGGGCTCTCCAGGCTTCTTGCCACCAGAGACAAGCGTGTCAGGGGAATGAGTTCCAGCCCATTCCTGCCCAGCGTCAGATCCTCTCAACTGCAAATCTGACCGGGACACTCCCTACTGACCGGACCAAAACCTCAGGCTGGCACCACAAACCAAGACTTTTCCTCCCCACTCTTTTCTTCTCTCTCTCTTTTCATGCGTTTCAGATTCAGGCCTTGGCCCAAAAGCTGTCTCTGCTTACTCTTCCTCCTTGATCCTTGACAGGACCTTCCCTGGTAAATCTCCTGCACACCTAGCCCCGTCTAGTCGTCTGCTTCTCTGAAGGATGTGAATAAGAAGTGACTTTGCTAGCATCAACCCTCATCAGTATTGTGTTCTAACGATGGTCAGTTGTGTTTTCCTTGAAGGACAGCAGAGGACCAGAGCCTCACACCTCACACAGTGCTTACAGATGTGATGTGGCCTCTTCAAGGCACTGGAAAGCTGAAAAGGAGTCAGAGGGAAAGTAAAGGGGAGCAGGGGTCTATGAAAGAGGAGACAGGGGGACCCGGAGAAAGGGGGTCCATGGAAAGGAGATTAGGCAGGAACTCACAAAGCCATGTTGCTGTGACAAAGGCAGGTCCTGAGTGCAGGACACGTAGGTAGAAACACAGTCTTTGGAAACAGGAAGCAATGTTTCCATTGACATAAACATTCATCAGGCCATTACAAAGTGATGCTTTCTACCATAAAGTGGTTCTAAAAGACACAGAAAAGGAAACCAGTAAAAGCACAAAGGAGCACAGATGGTTTCATTTTTTAAAGAGAATGATAGGTAATTCCTCATTGATTCTCGAGCAAGCAGCAGGATGCAGACATTTTGAAAAAAAGAGATTAAGAGCATAGTTCAGAAGCAAGCAGAGCTGGGTAATATGGCTGGTTTTGCCACTCCTTGGGTTAGTTATTCAACTTCTCTGGTTATCAGTGTCCTCGTCTGATAATAGGGATGACAGCAGGACACCGTGAGTAGTCAATGCATGACAAGCACCAAGAACATAGCATAGTCAGCTAACACTCACTGAACACAAACTATTCACCAGGGCTTATGAGAAAGGCTTTATAGAGAATACTTAAATTAATCAAAATGGATTATTACCCTAAGGTATATGGTGTCAAAAAGAAGTGAGTAACGTCAGTTACTGAACTAAATCTAGAGATTTTTAAAACCTATAAAAATCAAGGCATGAGATAGACAATGTCATTGTTTAAAGAAATTTTGATCTTACTATTCTAAATGCTACCCTGCTTAAGAAGTCTTCCCAGGGGAACCTGGTTGAAGTCAGTCAGTTAAGTGTCTGACTCTGAGATTTCAGCTCAGGTCATGACCTCATGGTTCGTGAGTTCAAGCCCCACATTGGGCTCTGTGCTGGCAGTGCAGAGCCTGCTTGGGATTGTTCGTTCGTTCTCTCTCTCTCTCTCTCTCTCTCTCTCCTCCTCTACCTGCCTCTTCCTTGTTCACACTGTCTCTCTCTGAAAATAAATAAATAAACTTAAATAATTCTTAAATAAAAAAAGAACTCTTCCCAGGTCAGATGCTTCCAGAACACAAATACCTTGTAACTTGTATTGCAACAGCCAACCTTATAGAACCTGACACATAGAAGACATTCATAAATAATAAAATGACTACAAGTTTGAAGACAGCAACTTAAAGTCTGCACTTCCTCTTTTCCTTCCTCGGAAATCATTCAAAAACAATGATGAAAACAAGAAACAAAATCACTAATCCATTTTTTGTGGAAACGGGAAAAAGCAAAACCCCCAAAAGTCAAAATAGGTACACAATCTCTCAAAAACAGTGAAGATCAGGCAGAAGTGTGAGTATGAAGAAGTTGAGAGAGAGAAAGCCAAGTGGAACAGAAAGAACATGGAAAACAAGCTTGGAAAGGAAAAAGAGAGGGGAGGGGAGGGAAGGGGAAGGGGAGGAAAGGGGAGGGGAAGGAAGGGGAGGGAGGGAAGGGCAGGGAAGGGCAAGGAGTATTCCCTCAGGTATAAAATGCTCCTGTGATGACAAATTTCTTACATGTGATGACAGAAATGAGATGAACAAGTGACAGGAGAATCATACACTAGTCATAGTGGTAGGCACCCCTCTGTTTCAGGGATGGGGGAGAGAAAAGGCTTTTCAATGAAGTGTGTGTGTGTGTGTGTGTGTGTGTGTGTGTGTGTATCACAGATCCTTGGATCCTTTATCAATTGACTGGAAAGAAGTCCAAACAAACTCACATGCACAAAATCATCAAAAATTATCTCAACTAACCTGGAACAGAGTTCTGGATCTCCTCAGGATGTGTTTTAGGCAAACATATGAAAAAGTTCAGGTATTTCAAATTTTGATAATCAAAAAGAACCTACACAGGATCTATTCAAACCCATCACAAGAAAAGAAGACAGAAATAAAAGAGAGAGGGAAAAAAGCCAGATAAAGAGGGAACAAAAGGCAGGGGTAAAAAGTCATCATGGAACAGTTGAAAATTTGACCATACTTACACAAGACATTTTTAAATTAACAAAATATTACCATTTATAAAGAAAAAGTCAACTCAAGATTCAAGAGCTAAGACAAAGAGGAGGGAAAACAGAGTGAAAGCAGAGAGAAAAGAAGCAAAGAGAGATAAAGCATGAACTGACAAAGCTCAGAAAAATACAAATTGAAGAAAAAGTTAAACCATCACAGAAATGAAGGCAAAACTGGGAGAGACAGAATGAAGTATATCAATAATTAAAGCAATGTAGAAGACAAATAGTATAGAAAAAATAAAATCATGCAAAGTAAAACATAAATGTAACAAAGTTTTTTTAAAAAAATTAGGGAGGTTCACTTCCACCTAGAATGTAAAGGTTGAGAGGGAGGGGCCAAGATGACGGAACAGAATGGAAGGTTTTTTTGTGTTTCCCATCCCGTAAATACAGCCAGATCAACACCAAACCATCCTGCACACCTAGAAAACTTATTTGAGGATTAACACAACAATCTGCACAACCTGAACCAGCGAACTCAGTAGGGACATGGCATGGGAGAGGTAAACTGGGGGAGAGAGAAGCCGTGGAGGGGAGGGAGCTGTGTTGGTTTGTGGACAGAGGACAGAGATAGGGGGGCAATTGGGGGGGAGAGAGTTTGGAAAGCATCCCCCTGCCTAAAAGCAGCTGGAGAGAAAAGAGTACTCAAGGGACTGAACAAAAAAGGGAAAAAGGAGAAAGGAGAGGGTTTAAATTCCATTAAGACACTAAAAACAGGGGGAGCACAGACTCTGAAACTCCACAGCTTGATACATGGCAGTGCTCTGGTGAGAAGGGCAAATCCCCAGGAGCAGAGAGAAAGGTCCTCGGGGTCCTTGGTCACATGGGGAGTGGGAATATCCCTGCTGGGTGGACAGCTGGTAGAGGCGGTACAGCCACCCCACACACAAAGGTTGCAGCGGACCCCCAGAGAACAACCACATTCACTGGTGCTGGAACAAGGATGTTAAGGGGGAAGCCTGGACCAGATGTGTATTGTGATTTTCCATAATCCCTGAAACGCTTCTACTACACAATCACGTGAACGTTTTCTGGGGTGGACCCGGCAGCAGTCTCTGGGCATCAGCAGCAGCACAGTCCCACAAATACTCCTGGGTGTGGCCAACACCCAGCCATTGCTCTGAGACCCTCCCCCAGAAGGTCAAAGCTACAGTCCCTCAGAAGTGAGGGGATGGGAAACATAGCCATATCTGAGATAAAACTCAGGAGGGAGGTACCACCTGGCAACCTGACAGCTTGGTCACAGACAGTGTAAAATCAGGGAGTGGATACAAGCTGGAAATAAAAGACAGGTGGCGACTGCTGGTCGGGGAGAACAGAGTTCTGATACTAGAGACTGGATAGCTGGGTGATGTCATTTTCACCCCTCCCGCGCATGCACATACATGTCTACAGGCACCACAACAATCCATCCCAGGAAGCTAAGCAGCGCCATCTAGTGGAGCACAGAGCTGTTACACTAAGCCCCGCCAAACTGGGCCAACCTTGGCCTTCAGAAACACCACAGGTCTCTCCACCTGCTTAGTTTATGAACTATAAAGTGCTTCATAGTTTACCTTCTAGGGCAAACCGATGTAATTTCAATTGTACTTTAGTCTGTTCACTGGTCCATCTGTCCAATTTTCTTTTTTTTTCTTTTTTGTTTCTTTTCTTGAATACACAAAGAGAAAACACTTTATTTTTATTTTCCATTCCCATTAAAAATATTTTTCTTTAATTTTTTCTACTATATTTTATGCTTTTTGTAAATTTTCAAATTCTATTTTCTTATTTCATCATTTCATTTTTTTCTATTTCATTGTATTCATTTTCTCAAGTTTTCAAGTATTTTCCTTTTTCTTCTCTTTCTCTTTTTTCTCTAGTCTTTCAAGCTCCTTTCGACAACTAGACCAGAAACACCTAGCATCTAGAATCCTTTATTTGATTTTTTGTGTTGTTTTTGAACTTTGAATTTTAATTTTTGTTACCATAATAATTCCTTTTCTTCCTTCAAAATGACAAAATGAAGGAATTCACCCCAAAAGAAAGAATAGGAACAAATGACAGCCAGGGACTTAATCAACACAGATATATCCAAGATGTCCGAACCAGAATTTAGAATCACGATAATAAGAATACTAGCTGGGGTCTAAAACAGATTAGAATCCCTCTCTGTGGAGATAAAAGCCAGTCAGGATGAAATAAAAAATGTTGTAACTGAGTTGTAATCTCAAATGTCTGTCACAGCAGCAAGGATGAATGAGGCAGAACAGAGAATCAGCAATATAGAGGACAAACTTATGGATAAAAATAAAGCAGAAAAAACAAAGGAGACTACTGCAAAAGAGCACGATTTAAGAATTAAAGAAATCAGTGACTCACTAAAAAGGAACAACATCAGAATCATACAGGTCCAAGAAGAGGAAGAGAGAGAAGGAGTAGAACGGTTAAGTGAGCAAATTATAGACGAAAACTTTCCTAACCTAGGGAAAGACACAGACATCAAAATCCAGGAAGCACAGAGGACTCCCATTAGATTCAACAAAAAGTGACCATCAACGAGGCATATCATGGTCAAATTCACAAAATACTCAGGCAAGGAAAGAATCATGAAAGCAGCAAGGGAAAAAAGGTCCCTAACATACAAGGGAAGACAGATCAGGTTCACAGCAGACCTATCCACAGAAACTTGGCAGGCCAGAAAGGAGTGGCAATATAGATTCAATGTGCTGAATTGGAAAAATATGCAGCCAAGAATTCTTTTTTTTTATCTTTTTATTTTTTTAATATGAAATTTATTGTCAAATTGGTTTCCATATAACACCCAGTGCTCATCCCAAAAGGTGCCCTCCTCAATACCCATCACCCACCCCCCCCTTCCTTCCACCCCCCATCAACCCTCAGACTGTTCTCAGCTTTTAAGAGATTCTTATGGTTTGGCTCCCTCCCTAACTTTTTTTTTCCTTCCCCTCCTCCAAGGTCTTCTGTTAAGTTTCTCAGGACCCACATAAGAGTGAAAACATATGGTATCTGTCTTTCTCTGTATGACTTATTTCACTTACCATAACACTCTCCAGTTCCATCCACGTTGCTACAAAAGGCTTATTTCATTCTTTCTCATTGCCACGTAGTATTCCACTGTGTATTAAACCACAATTTCTTTATCCATTCATCAGTTGATGGACATTTAGGCTCTTTCCATAATTTGGCTATTGTGGAGAGTGCTGCTATAAACATTGGGGTACAAGTGCCCCTATGCATCAGCACTCCTGTAGCTCTTGGGTAAATTCCCAGCAGTGCTATTACTGAGTCATAGGGTAGATCTATTTTTAATTTTTTGAGGAACCTCCACACTGTTTTCCAGAGCAGTACAGCCAAGAATTCTTTATCCAGCAAGGCTTTCATTCAAAATAGAAGGAGAGATAAAAAGTTTCCCAGACAAACAAAACTTAAAGGAGTTCGTGACCACTAAACCAGCCCTACAAGAAATTTTAAGGGGGACTTTCTGAGGGGAGAAAAGACACGAAAAAAAAATATTAAAAAAAAAAAAAAAACAAAGACTAGAAAGGACCAGAGAACAGCACCAGAAAGTCCAACTCTGTAAGAAACACAATGGCAATAAATTCATATCTTTCAGTACTCACTCTAAATGTCAGTGGACTAAACGCTCCAATCAAAAGACAAAGGGCAAAGAATGGATAAGAAAACAATATCCTTCTATATGCTATTTACAAGAGACCCACTTTAGACCTAAAGACACCTTCAGACTGAAAGTAAGGGTATGGAGAAGGATCTATCATTCTAACCGTCACCAAAAGAAAGTTGGAGTAGCCATACTCATATCAAACAATCTAGACTTTAAAATAAGGACTGTAACAAGAGATGAAGAAGGGAATTATATCATAATTAAGGGGTCTATCCACCAAGAAGACTTAACAATTGCAAACATGTATGCTCCAAATGTGTGAGCACCCAAATATATAAATCAATTAGTCACAAACATAAAGAAACTCATTGCTAACAATACCAAAATAGTAGGGGACTTCAACACCCCACTTCCAGCGATGGACAGATCATCTAAACAGAAAATCAACAAGGAAACAATGGTTTTGAATGACACACTGGACCCAAAGGACTTAAAAGATATACTCAGAACATTTCATCCTAAAGCAATGGAATACACATTCTTCTCCAGTCACATGGAACGTTCTCCAGAATAGAATATAAAGATTGAAAAAGACCATCATTCATCTGGAGGGAAAAATGAAAAAATAGCAGATAAACAGGAGAAAATATACTTGTCTTTCAAGTCACTGAAGATATGTGGAAACGAAGAAGTCTAGGTAAATTCAACCATGACAAGCAGCCAGCCTTCTACAGGTGATCAGAGATGCATGTCACCGTCACCTCTGTGGTGGTATTTCCTGGGGCTGGGAGCATGGAGAAGTCAAGGAGCAGTCCACTGGCAGGCAGCTAACCTATGTGGAGATGAGCAGAAACCACCTTAACTCTCAATAGCTGTATGCTGTCTGGCATGGAGGGACCAGAATCCCAAAGAGCCCTAAATCCGGGGCTGGGCTTTCCTGTTCACCAGTTTCCTTCCACAAGACCTTGCTGAGTAAATAGTGGTATGGGGACTTGTCTGGAGGACACAAAAGGATCTGACAGACTTGCACTGCTGAGATCCAAAAGAAATATGAACGAATAATGGGGGGGAATTTACCCCAAAGGATAAAGATGTTAATCATGCAGTCAAGCTGAGCAAATCCTAAGCAGGAAAAATGAAGGAATCCAGTCTTAGGTACATCAGAGTGAGCATGAAAAGTAAAAGGAAAATCTAATATGCAACCAGTAAAAAAAAGGCACAGTAAAATCAGGGTTAACAAAAACAAAAAAGAATTACAGCTGACTTCTCATCGAAATAATAGAAGCAATGGCAGAAGGAAGGTAGCTGAAATGAGAAATGAGAAAACTATGCATTTTAAATTGTAGTGAATGTATCCTTCAAAAATAATAAAAAATAAAGACATTTTTAGATGAACAGATGTTAAGTGAATTTGTCCTCCTCAGATTCATACAAGAAACACTAAAGAAGTTCTTCCTGTTGAAGAGAAATTATCCCAGATAGAAGTCCAGATATTCTGGACTAAGAAGAAACTAAGGATATTACAAGGAATAAATATATGAGTAGATATAAGAGACTTACTTACATATTTATAAAAATAATGTTGACCATTTGAACCACAAGTGGCATTTAAGTAAAGAAAGGAAAGATGAATTGTTTGATAAGCAGTTTGGGAACAGATGGTCAGTAACCTGAAAAGAAATTAAGTTGGCTTTGTTTTTCATACCTTAGATTAACATAAATTTCAAATGGATGAAACATTATAATCAAACCGTAGGGAACTGGAATGATCTCTGGAGAAAACATTTGTTAATCTGAGTATGGGGAAGAACTTTGTAATAGGACTTTAATGCCAGGAGCATAAAGTTTTAAAGTTTGATTCATTCACTCCCAAAATTCAAATTTTTATACTTGGTAAAGGCATAAAGTCAAAAGTCATCCAAGAAATTAGAGGGAAATTGCTTTTGTAAATCATATCACAGACCAAGGGGAAACCATGGTAAAAAATAAATAAATAAAAGGTACGCTAGAAATCAATAAGACTAAAAGTCTAGTAGAGAAATAGGCAGAGTCCATGAAAGGCCATGAAAGGCCATTCACAGAGAAAGACATGACAAGGTGCTCTATTTTAGGTACGCTAAGAAGAATGCAAATTAAAAGTACACTGAAAGATCATTTTCACCAAAAGTGGTTACTGTGTATTCATCCAAAACATCCATACATTTTTTGGCAAGACTGTGGCAACAATGACTTTCACCCTTCCTTACAGAGGACACAGCCCTTCTGGATGGCACATTACTCAGTGTTCATAAAAGTTACAAATAAGGGGCGCCTGGGTGGCTCAGTCGGTTAAGCGTCTGACTTCGGCTCAGGTCATGATCTCGCGGTCCGTGAGTTCGAGCCCCGCGTCAGGCTCTGGGCTGACAGCTCAGAGCCTGGAGCCCGTTTCGGATTCTGTGTGTCTCTCTCTCTCTGCCCCTCCCCTGTTCATGCTCTGTCTCTCTCTGTCTCAAAAATAAATAAACGTTAAAAAAAAAATTTTTTTTTTAAGTTACAAATAAAAGTATTCTCTGATCCAGCAATTCCATTTCTACAAAATTTGACCCATAGAAACAATCAAGCAAGTACAGGTGTAGTCAATGAAATGCTGTTTGTAAAAGCAAAATGAAAAGAGACAACCCAAATGCCTGTCACTGAGGCACCAGATACATTAATCATACTACATTCCTGTAAAAGGAAACTATAGCCGTAAAAAACAAGGAAGCAGGGTGCCTGGGTGGCTCAGTACATTGAGCCTCCAACTCTTGATTTCAGTTCAGGTCATGATCTCATGGTTCATGGGATCCAGCCCCATGTCGGGCTCTGCACTGAGAGTGGTGCCTGCTTGGGATTCTCTCTCTCTCTCTCTCTCTCTCTCTCTCTCTCTCTCTCTCTCGGCCCTTACCCCACTCATGATCGCTTGCTCTCACTCTCTTTCTCTCTAAAATAAAAAAAAAAGGAGGAAGCAGTTTATGCACTGAAACAGAAAGTCTTGAACTTTATAAGCTAGGTTGTTAAGCAGAAAAAATTTAAAATGCAAAACAGTGTGCATTACAGAACAACTTTAAGAAAAAGAAAGGAAAGAAAAATATTTTTACTTGAATATGCATAAATATCTGGAAGGATTCACCAGACTGATAACATTGAAAGTCCTCACAAGGGGTGGAGAGTACAGAGCATAGAAGGGAAGATTGAATGAGAAGAGACACTTCTTATTTCATATCCTTTCATACTTTTTGATTTTTTAAGAAAAAACTATTCAAACCCTATTCAAACCCTATATAAACACAATACAAGTTTAAAAAATATACTACCTTGGTCATGTTGAATTTGGTTGTTAAGAGTAAGAAAAGAAAGGACTGTTGAAAAGAAAGAGGGAATCTTTCCAGTCCCTTTCCTGTCCTTTTGTGGAAAATAAATCCAAGCCTTGTGGAAACTAGAAAATACACATCACAGTTGTACACAACCTTTCAGCTCTAGATTCTTAGCCTGTCTCACAGACTCCGTCTACACCTCAAGTACATGTATGCCCAGGAGAAAAACTCTAACCGCTCTGGCAAACATCATCCCTGGACACGGATGTTTGGCATCACAAAACCACCAGTGCAATGAGTAGGGCTCATTATTCCCCAAAAAGGAACAAATAGTGGGTGTCTGGAAACAAAAAAGACAGAAATAAGTTAAGCTGGCAGTGGGAGAATTTAGTATAGACCCTAACGTTATTTTCCCCTGTCTCCACTGTGGGCAAAGATCATAAGATACAATTAGAAGATACCAGATAACTAAACCATAAGTTTTATGTCTCCGTGTATCTGCTATCTATTGCTATAACATTACCACACACTTAGCGTCTTCAACTAGCACACATTTGTCATCTCAGAGTTTGTGAGTTGGAAGTCCAGGCATTGCTTTGTTGAATTCTCTGCAAAAAAATGTTGGCCAGGACGGGTTCTCATCTGAGGTTCTCCTGGGGAAAGGTCCACTTCCAAGCTTGGATGGTAATTAGCAATATTCTGTTCCTTGCAGACTGCCAAACTGAAGGTCTCGGTGTCTTGCTGGCCAGAGATCACCCTCAGTTCTTTGCCACATGGCTGTCTGCACAGGGAAGTCTACAAGATGGAAGCTTGCTCTTCAAGGCCAAGAAGGAGGAAAACATCTCCTCAGAGATTGGAAGTTATATTATCTAATGTAATCCCATATACAATCCCATACATCCTGACCCCTTTTCCATATTCTATCAGCTGGAAGCAAGTCACAGGTTCCTTCCTCCCTCAAGAGGAAGGGACCACACAAAGCAGATAATACCAGGAGGCAGAGATCCTGGTGGCCTCTTTAGAATCTACCCACCACATCCAGCACCACAAGAGATTAAAAGAGAATTAATATTCTCTGAGCCAAAATCTTACCACTGATATTCAAGTAGTTATTTGACTTCTCTGTGTAAATATTCATCTCCCGCTGCTTGGTCTCTACAGCTAATTTATAAGTACTCTCTGGGCAGGGATGATTTGATGGCCTATTGGTTGGTTGGCTGAGTTTTTTGTTGGCAATCCATACCCCATTTCTATTCCACCCCCTACTAGTTCAGTTAGGTGTCTGAAAACTCTTAGTGGAATGCATTTCTTTACTATCAGTGTCTCTATTTGAGAGGTGGCTCTGTGCTGACAGCTCGGAGCCTGGAGCCTGCTTCAGATCCTGTGTCTCCCTCTCTCTGCCCCTCTCCCGCTCTTGCTCTGTCTCTCCCTCTCTCTTTCAAAAATAAAATAAACATTTTTTTTTAATTAAAAAGAAAGAGATCTGGGTATTGTATTAAAGAAGTGCCTTGGGAAAAAGTTGCTGCAAGGCAGAGAGTAGGTAAAGTCAGCCCTGTACTTCAAATCAAGGAGGCTATATTTAAAGGGGTCACGGGCAGTTCTTCTATCACACTGCTAATTCCAACATCTTATTAATCTCAGCTCCAGAGTTATTTCCAGGAGTAGAAAGTGAAAAAGCTTTTGAATTGACTGTTTCCATTGGCCAACTGAGAAACCTCCTTTAAGAACCGTTTTTAATATTGCATTTGTTCTTAAGAACTCTTAGGAATTCTAAATTTAACTCCATCAAGAAAATGTCTGAGAATGAGACTCCTCCCTCTATGAAAATTATTTCCAGTTTTCTCTTATGGAAACACGACATTCCAAATGTTTCCATCAGTGTTGTTTGTTTTTAATAGAGCAAAACTCACAGTATTCTTTTCCACTCAACTGTGAGCAAAACAATAGCAGTAACGTGAATAAATCCCATTTCTAAAGCAGTATCCTTACATATTGGTTGGCTCTTGTAAGAGGCCTTATACAGCAAAAGAAACTGCTGGCTTTTAGTTTCCTACATGTGCTTTTTACTTCTCGTTCTCAAAGCCCTTTACATGAAGATTTATTTACCCATATGAGAACTTACATCTAAAAAAATTACTGAACTCAAACATGCATTCTTGAGGCACTTTGCACTGTAAATAAAACACTGAGCATCTAGGACAGAAGCAGAGAGAGAAAAAGAGATAGAAACAATTGTTCAACCCATCTTGTTTCTTAATGACCTTTTCTCCTCCTCATTTTCTTTCCCTTCTTTATTTCCCAACCCTTGAAAAGTATTCCTTTGTACCTTCTCCATCGCTATTTCTAAATTAGCTTTTTAAATTATTTTTATCATGAAGCAGGGCTGAACATACTAACATAAAAAAATGTTCACAATAGAGTAAGTAAGGGGAACAAAAATCAGAACAGTTATAGTAGGAGTCCAATTTTTGTGTTTATACATACATAATAAGTTACAGTAAGTACATGTTTTTTTCTGGCATTCAAATCTATTTAATCTGTTAATATATATTAATAGACTTACGATGGGAGAGAAAATACATTAAAATGCTAGAAAGATACCTACCAAATTTTTAATACAGTGATGTGGGGGAATGACAATTGGAAAATGGGACATTCAGTTGATAGGTATGAACTTCCTTGCTTTTAAAAAATGTCAGTTACAAAGAAAAAGGTTAACACTTTCAAATTGCGTCTATTTGCACAATATTCGGTTATGCCCAAAGCTGCCCAATCTTGTTGTGCCTATTACTGATACACTGAAGGATTTTGAAAAGGATGGAACTCAGCGGTGACTGTTTCCCCTGCTATTACCACAAATGTCATTATCTCAAAAACAGACGTGCTATCTACAATGCAGACCTACACGCATGCACCTTGCCCTGAAAACTTGCCCGACGTGTCCTGTCTGCACTCCATGGCACCTGTCCCCACAGAACCTCCTACAAGCGTTCCAGCCACTGCCCTAAGAGCAGAGCAGAGCACCTGCCTGCAACTGTCAGGTTTGGGAAGTTAGTCAATGCTTCCCCTGGGAAAGCTCATCACTGTTTTCAAAAGCCCAGTTATAAAAGAAATCACCACACAAATGGGAACCCAGAGAATAATCCCAAAAACAATAATAAAGCCATAAAACCTCATACTTAGCACGTTATACTTGCCCATTTCTTTTTTGATTCTCACAATAATTCTGTGAGCTAAGAGAGGCAAGGGCTTACAGAGAGTCCCTGCTTTTTGCTGCTTTGCACTTCGCCCATGTGCTCACCCAACTCCACCAAAACTCCTTACACTTTGTGTTTTGCTGAGTCATTTGCTTAATCATCACCTCACCTGCAATCTCCAAAAAAAGCTCCAGACCTTTGTATCCAGGGAACACAGCTGAAATAAGCATTTTTCTTCTCCTGGGAAGAAACACTGCAGAGAAGAGCCTGACAGCTAGAGTCAGAAAGACTTCTGATCTAATCTTGGTTCTGCTACTTAGTAGCTCATGCAGTCTTGGTCACAGTGCTTAACCCACTAACCCTCAATTTTCCCATCCATAAAACAGGGATCATAATTCCTACTTAACAGGGCTGTTGTAAGGATTAGATGAGAACCTGGGATGAAGCAGCTGGCTTTAAGGAACCTCACTAAGCATTTGGACCTTGGCAAAATCCTTTCCCTGGCCCCATCTGCTGGCGATAAAGAGTAAAGTCATGGCTACAATGAAGGAAAACAGTTTTCACCAGGTAGCTGTTCTTGGACTCACATGCGTTACAGAAACTCGTAACATTGAAAAGCAGGAATCGACTGTATCAATGTCTCTGTGTGGTAGTAAAAGAAACCAAAGGATGCAAGGCAGAGTCACGCAGCTCGCTGGGAAGAGAACTGCAGACTCAGAGTCCACAGAAGCCAAACTGAAGAGGTCTGTGGGTAGACAGGGCTTCCAAGTCTGGCTCCACTGCTGTTCTCGGGGGAATCTCTTCCCCTCCTCAGAACCCTTGTCTCCTTTCTACACCTGTTCCATACTGACAGATACACATATTTTTGTGTTTTACAAACTTTGCGAAAGGCTTGCAGTAAGGATGCTATACATTGCTGATACATAAGCATTTACATTGATGAGTGGACATCCACAGTCTGGAAAGTTCTTCAGCAAACTGACACCAGCAGCTTCTCCCTAAGAGCCTCTTTCTGGAGACGCCAGCTTCCCACCACAGAGCTCAGACTCCTTTCTCCCTTAAGTCTCTATTATCTCCAATTCCTTTACGATTTTTCAGAAAATGTCAATTGCCACTTGCTCCTAAGCCCTGGACATGTATTTGCACCAGCACATCCATTAATAAGGCCCATTCACATCAAGGCCCATCCTTCTGGGTCTCACCCTTCAGACACACCAACTTTCAGAGACGACAGCTTCACTTCTGTCTGTCCCCACCCAAAATCTCTGTCAATAAAAGGGCACAGTGTAGATATTTACAGAAGGACCAACCCTCCCCCACAGTCTCTCCCTAAACTCGCAAGTAAACCTGAGAAAGCAGAGGCAGTTACAGTTACATCTTTAACATTGCATTTTTTGTTCATCCCACTACTCAAAGAGACAAGACAGACTGAGGCTGATTACTTTTGAATATTAAAGAGCGAAGAGAAGTCAAAAATGACATATCCCTAAACTCAGGAAATTGGAAGGAGAAGGTGTCGAGATGCAGGATGGACTCTGGTTTGGGAAGCTCGGGGTCAGAAGTCCCCGGCGTTGAGCACACGGACGTGTCCAGTTGTGCTCAGGACATGTGGGCGCAGAGTAGAGGGAAGAGGTCAGCACTGGAGCTTAGGTGACACACAGCTCCCAAGATGACATAAGAAAGATGACTAAAACAAGACAGGAAGCTGTGCTCCTCAAAGAGAAAGGGGTGCAAGGAAACAAGGAAAGAACAAAGCTCAAGCCTCAGGCGATGCCTACAGTTAGCAGTTGCTGGGGAAAAGAAAGAACAATGACACAGAAGAACCCTGAGCATCTTAGAGACTGGAAGAGCCTCAAAAGAGAATCAAAACAATGTGCTGCCACAAAAGCCACAGCGACAGAGAACTTCAAGGGAGAGTGGGAAGTAGGATCAGAGGCTCCAGGTAGTTCAAAGATAATTGCTTCACAAGGTCTGCAAAAGGGCAGGAATCTCTTACCACTTCAGTTCTGCAGTGTGTTGGGAATAAAATTCAAGTTTCAAGTTGGTAGTAGCATCAGCAACTTTATCTAACATTTACTGAGCACTCAAGCTATGCCCAGGTTGCCAGATGAAATACTGGATGCTCATTTAAATTGGAATGGTAGGTAAATAATGAGTAACTCTTAGTGTATCTTCCATTTCACATAAATAACTTTTTAGTATAGGTATGTCCAACTGCACATAAAAAATCTGAAATTCAAATTTAACTGGGAATCCTGTATTTTTAAATCTAGCAATCCTGCATATACAAGGCACTACCTGAAGCATTTTATATACCTAACCCATTTAATGCTTCTAACATCCAGTTCATTTAGGAGGTCTGTTGCATTTTGTTCCTCTCTCCCCTGAGAAAGCCATAAAGGTTCTATGCTGACAATAGAGAATAAGTCTAATTTTGCATATTTGCATTGATTAATAGAGCTATTTATTAAGGCATATCTGTGCCAGGAATACAACAAGGAAAAAAACACACTATATCCTCCCTTATGGAGTTTATTATGTAGTCTTCCTCTCCTTTTTTTTAATGTTTATTTTTGAGAGAGAGACGGAGTGCGAGTGGGGGAGGGGCAGAGAGAGAGAGGGAGACACAGAATCTGAGGCAGGCTCCAGGCTCTGAGCTGTCAGCACAGAGCCCAACACGGGGCTCGAACTCATGAACTGCGAGATCATGACCTGAGCAGAAGTCAGACACTCAACAGACTGAGCCACCCAGGCTCTGTAGTCTTCCTCTCTTAACCCCTCATGGAAAGGAAGCCAGTATGATCACACTGTGTGTATGCATGTGTGTGTGTGTGTGTATGTGTGTGTGTGTGTGTCTAGGAGCTTTAAAGGCACTCACAAAAATCTAAAATGAAATGCTGACTGTCTAGCACCATACCATGTAAATGACCAGCACTGGCAAGAGTATTAGGAACATGCAAATCGTCTTTTATTCCATATGCATAATTGTCTAGAAGGCAGAGGTAGATTAAAGAATAAAGAATGGGTATTTCCATAATACCTTAAAGGTATAAAGCAAAAAAAAAGCAATGTTGAATATAATTCATCTGATTCAGTGATCTTATTTATTAAAAAGTCTTGAATTTCAGGGGTGCCTGGGTGGCTCAGTCAGTTAAGCATCTGACTTCAGCTCAGGTCATTATCTCACAGTTCATTGGTTTGAGCTCTGCATGGGCTCTGTGCTGACAGCTCAGAGCCTGGAACCTGCTTCGGAATCTGTGTCTCCCTCTCTCTCTGCCCCTCCCCTGCTCATGCTTGCTCTCTCTCTCCAAAACAAATAAATAAACATTTTTTTAAAGTCCTGCATTTCACCCTACATAAGTAAGGCAAACATAGGTCTCTGAACTGGTACAACAAAATTGGTTTGAGAACTGCTGAACCCATTAGAACTTCTAGTTCACTGCCTTAATAAGCTACAATGTTAACAGAAATCTCAAAATTTACATCATGACCTGTTTAAGCAGTGGACTCTAACATACATTTTCATATAACTTTTATCAAAGAGTCAATTCTTGATTATAGAGGTGCTTAGGAATATAGCAAAAGGAGTCTGAAATTAAGTATAAAACAACCTAAGAGAGTTTTCCTACATCATTACTTACTAACATTCTATGATTTCTCTTTGAGCCTAAATTTTCTTATCTGTAATGATCTTTGCCTATTACAAAGGGTCACTGTGCAAGCTTGTGTCCATAAAAGTGTTCCATAAATTATAAATACTATACAAGTGGAAGGAGACCTCATTATTATTAATTATGGCAAGAATAGAAGGAAATATGGTTCGTGGAACACAAATTTGATTAATATGATTTTGGAATCCATCTGATGCAAACTAATTTTGCATTTAACAATGTGAATTTTCAAAAGCATAGTATATAATACAAAGCATTTTTGTCTCATTTTATCCACTAACTGTGTTAGTAATTGCCTGATATTAACAATGAGAGTCTTATACTCCATGGTCTTTCCAAGGTCTGTTCATCTCTATGATAACTAAATCCACAATGACAGTAGGACAAATTGGCACCTAAGCATTGCTAGATGCTGCTGTGAAGTCAGCCTAGATTTAAATTTTTCTTGCAGAAGATGCACAAAGTAAATAATTCACACATGGACCATGAAATTAAAATTCTGAAATATCAACAGAAGGCAAAGGTTTGATTCCTTCTGTCTCAGATATCTTTCTCTAATAGAATTCAGCCTAATAATGAGTTCTTGCAAATATTTAGGAAGCCAAGTCCTATTGGGTATTGGCAAACAAAAGTCTTTGAGATCAAGGGGTTTAAATAGCCAAGAGTAGAGACAGTCAGAAATCTGAGTACATTGGGGTACCTGGGTCACTCAGTCGGTTAAGCTTCCAACTTTTGGTTTTGGCTCAGGTCATGGTATGTGAGTTCAAACCCCCAATATGGGGCTCTGCACTGACAACATAGAGTCTTCTTGGAATTCTCTCTGTCACTTTCTCTCTTCCCCTCTTCCTCTCCGAAAGAAAGAAAGAGAAAGAAAGAAAGAAAGAAAGAAAGAAAGAAAGAAAGATGCATGGAAGGGGAAGGAAGGAAGGAAGGAAGGAAGGAAGGAAGGAAAGAAAGGAAGGAAGGAAGGAAGGAAGGAAGAAGAAAGAAAGATGCATTGAAGGGAGGAAGGAAAGAAAGAAAAACAGAAGGAAGGAAGGAAAGGAGGAGGAGGAGGAGGAGGAGGAGGAGGAGGAGAAGAAGAAGAAGAAGAAGAAGAAGAAGAAGAAGAAGAAGAAGAAGAAGAAGGAGAAGAAAGAAAGAAAGAAAAAGAAAGAAAGAAAAGAATAAAGAAAAGAAAGAAGGAAAGAAGAAAGAAAACTCAGTACATTATGGGACATGTTTTTATGGTACAATATTATGGGTATTACCATGAGGATGAAGTAATTATACAGAGATAATTCCACATCAGAGGAGCCAAGGAGCCACATCAGGAAACCAAGCTTTAGCAGGTCAAGGAACGGGTCCCAGAACAAGTGACATCCAAGAGGGGAGAGGATAAGTAAATGAGTTAACCACACATGAGTGGGATGGGATAACATTTGGAACCAGTGAGTGTGTCCAGAGCAGAAAGCATAAAATAAATAAAAGAAGTATGCACTTGATAAAATATGGTAGAACTTGGGAGACCATGAGGGAGAGATAAGAGTCCAGATTGGACAGCTAAGGAGGAAGAGAAAGAAACAGTATAAACCAATCCAGGAGAGTTACAATTAATGTTGAGGGCAAAAGTTGACCTTGCCACATTTTAGCCAGAATAAATATTACTGTTACTAGTATGGAGAGTAGAGAATGAGTTAGACTCTAAATTTTTTTTTATTTAAAAAATATTTTTTAATGTTTTATTTATTTTTGAGACAGAGAGACAGAGCGTGAGCAGGGGAGGCTCAGAGAGAGAGCAAGACACAGAATCCGAAGCAGGCTCCAGGCTCTGAGCTGTCAGCACAGAGCCCAACGCGGGGCTCAAACTCACAAACCGCGAGATCATGACCTAAGCTGAAGTCGGAGACTTAACCGACAGAGCCACCCAGGCGCCCCTGGACTCTAAATTTTTAAAGAAATTAAAACTAGATGAATGGATTTGAAGCACAGGTGAGGTAATTGTAAGAAAGAGAAAGGAGTCAAGTGAAATAAGAGATTTCTTGCTTGCAAGATCTGGTGTATGATGGCTTGTTAGTTAAGAGAGGAGACTAGTCAGTTTTCACTAGTTTAGACCATGGCAACAACCAACCTCAAAGTATCAATGTGCTATGGGAACAATTTATTCTATGTTTGCATTACATGTCATTGGCTATAGGTCAACTGCCACAAATTTTCTCATTCGAGGACCCAACCTGAAAGAGACCTTGTCTGAAACATGCTGCTCTTCAAAGAGAAAGAAAGAACAAGATAGGCTCAGGAAGCAAGTATTAACATAAACATCATCAACTCATACACCATTGGCCAAAGCGAGTCACAAGGCCAAGCCCAATGTCTTCAAAGAAGACAACACACATTTTCTGTGTCCAAATGATTCAGTCTAGCATAATCACCTTTCTGGTCACAACTATTTGCATACCTCTTTTATTCACACAAAATGAATGAGACTATAAATGTCTTCTCCAACCAGCCTGGAAATCCAGATCCTGTTCTAGTTTCTATACCAGATTTAAGCCCTCCCGACTCAAGACACCTATAAATAACAACAAAATGAAATAGAAAATATCTTCTCTACACACATCCAACATACAATGGTAAATGGGGACAGGATAATGATGATAGATATTCCTATTTAACAAAGAGAATAACGGGAAGGCACAGCAGTCATTGGTTAATAGCAATGCTGAAGCCTTATGGGACTAATGTTTCGATAAACCTGTATCTTGGGGAATAGACATATTCTTGTTTAAGGCCAGGTTTCGTTATTTGGGATTAGCTCCCCAACCTATGTTTTCCCATAGTCCTTGGTTACTCCTCAGAGGTCCTCCCTTTTCCAATATCCTCCTTGGCCATATATGAAGAAGGTGTAGAATATGCAGCTCTTTGGGGCTGGGCAGCTTTCTCAGTCTACCCACTGCCAGAAATAGCTTTGGGAGTCACAGCTGCTTTTAATCCAGGCTGGCAACTCTTTTGGCAGCAAGAATCATTTAAAAACTTTTTATTACTGTGTTATAATCAGCTTCGTGTGCCATTAATCACACCACCATTATTTTTGTGATACACATCTTTCTACATTCACAACTGGTAGTTTTAGTTTATCAGGATTCTACTAGACCAGTCCCTTAATCTTTGTCCACGAGCAGATTTTATAAAACTAAAAGAATATACTGTCCCCTGCAGTACACTCTGTCCGTGTGGAGGTTTTAACAATAGATAACATGGCACACTCTTGATCTGGTCTTTGTCCCAAGGCTGAACCCCAATGAGCCCTGATTGCTCACAGCATTTCTGTTTCTCCTCTTTTTTAACTAGTTGTAGAAAAAACACAACTTCACCTCTCCACCATTCAAGTCCTAGAATTTCTCGATTCCTTCTGTTCTCTTCCATCCCTTCTTGCAAACTTCCTGGTTCTTTTCTAAGATCCTTTCTTTCCAGTAGAACCTTGGCCAAAGGAAGCTAAAGAGAACCAAGGTGCATAAGTGACATTCTGTTCCTAACCTGTCCACTTAAAACCACATGCACATCAGTCACATTATCTGCTTGCATGTTATCACAACATTTTTATCAAATAATTTTCCACTGAAGAATACAGGCTTCCATCTTTTGGGCCTCCAGTGGGTTTCCTCGATGCCCACTTCATGATCCCAGAGTCAATTCCACATCTTTTATTTGTTTAGCTGAATCCCATTTCTAGCGACCAAATTTGGTGTTTGCATTTTCCCACGTATTGAAGTTAAACCATGTTTTTTTCAGAGCTGATTGTCATCCATATATCCTCTGTGAGGTGAATGGTCTTTTCAAGTCTTTAGCCCATTTTCTTTAATTGTGTGTTACTTTCTTATTTCTGGGTTTTAAGGCTCTTTATATATTCTAGATCTGAGTTCCTTACCAGACATGTGATTCACAAATATTTTCTCCCAGTTTGTAGCTTGAGTTTTCATCTTAACAATGTATTTCCCAGAACAAAATACTTTAATTTTAATGAAATTCAATTCAGCACTTTTTTTTTTTTTCTCTTACAGATTGTGCTTTTGGTCCCCTAACTAAGAATTCTTTGCCCAATCTCAGATTACAAAGATTTTCTCCTATATTTTCTTTTGGAATTAAAATAAAAATAAAACCATTATAGTTTTACATTTTGTGTTTAGACCTGTGGTCCATTTTAAGTTAATTTTTGTATAATATCGGAGGTATAGGTCAAAGTTCTCTCTTGATTTGTGCGTGTGTGTGTGTGTGTGTGTGTTTGCTTATGAATATCCAGTTGTTCCAATACCATTTGTTGACAACAACTATTCTTTTGCCATTGAATTGTCTTTGTACCACTGTCAAAACAAAAACAAGAAACCCAATGAGTCATATTTGCGTGGGTCTATTTCTGAACTCTTCTGTATGCACTGACCTTTGTGTTTGCCCTGTTGTCAATATCACTCCTACTTGATTGCTGTAGCTTTATATTAAGACTTAATATTGAGTATTATGGGGGTACCTGGGTGGCTCAGTCAGTTGATTGTCTGCCTTTGCCTCAGGTCATAATCTCACGGTTCGTGAGTTCGAGCCCCAAGTGGGGCTCTGTGCTGACAGCTCAGAGCCTGGAGCCTGCTTCAGATTCTGTGTCTTTGTCTCTTTCTGCCCCTCCCCTGCTCTCTCTCTCTCTCTCTCTCTCTCAAAAATAAACATTAAATTTAAAAAAAAATAATATTGAGTACTATGGGGGCTCTTGGGTGGCTCAGTCGGTTGAGCATCCGACTTCAGCCCAGGTCATGATTTCACAGTTTGTGAGTTCAAACCCCACATCTGGCTCACTGCTGTCAGGGTGGAGCCTGCTTTGGATTCTCTGTCTCCCAACCTGCCCCATTCTCTCTGCCCCGCCCCCATCGTATTCTCTCAAAAATAAATATACCTTAAAAATTTTTTTAATAAATAAAATAGTAAAAAAAATATGGAGTACTGCAATTTCTCCAACTTTATCCGTTTTAAAATAGATCTGGCTATTCAGATTCCATTTATTTTTCGTAAAATGTTGGAATCACCCACTGATCAAAAATCTATATCCATGAGACAATACTAATAATGAAAGATCAACTTGGAAAAATGTGAATGTATGTTGAAACTTGCAATCCATTTACATGGTAAGTCTCTTCAGTTCTTTAGATCTTTTATTTCTTTCCTCACTCTTTTGTAGTTTTTAGCAAACAGGTTCCTCCCTTATCTTTTTTTTTTATAACTATTATGAATGGCATCCTTGGCAAATTTTGGTTTCAAGGTTTTCATTGCTTTTTTGTGAAGAAATGTACAGCTTTTTCATGTATTCACCTTGTATCCTACAATATTACTGAACTCACTTGTTAGTTCTAGGAATATTTTTGTAGATTCTTTGGGATATTCTACATAAATAATCACCTTATCTGTGAATAGGGACAGTTTTACTCATTTATTTTCCAATCTGGATTGGGGTTTGGTGTGTCTGTTTCTTTGTTTTTCCTTATTTTGCTGGGTAGGACTTCTAGTAGGATGTTGAAGAAGCATGGCAAGGGTGGACACCCACCTGTGGGAAAGCACGAGGCTATCGCCATTAAGTATGATGTCAGTTGCGGGCTTCTCTTAGATGCTCTTTATCAGACTGAGGAAGTCCCTTCTATTCCTAGTAGGCTGAAAATTATTATGATGTGATGTTGAATTTTTTCAAGTTACATTCCTTCAGCACTTGACATGAGCATGTGGTTTTTCTTTAGATGGTTAATATGGTGGATTATACTAACTGTATTATTTCCCAAAGTCCCTATGGGGAGAGTGCAGAGGATGGATTTTGGAACTTTTTTTCCCAATAATTTAAAGACATGAATTGCCATACAGCACAATTTTAGCTGCATCCTAGGAATTCTGATATGCTGTGTTTTCATTTTCATTCAATATGAAGTATTTCTAATTTTTCTTGTGATTTCTTTTCTGACCTATGGGTTACTTGGCTGCGTATTCTTTGATTTATAAATATTTGGTGTTACACAGGTATTCCTCTGCTATTTAATGCTTTGTTTTATTGTGGTCAGAGAATATAATCTGTGTGATCTCAATCTGTTTAAATTTAATGAGACTTGTTTAATGACCCAGGAGATGGTCCATCTTGATCAATGTTCTGTGTGGATCTGACAGGACTACGCAGTGCAGTTGTTGCTATAGCATTCTATGTAACTGTCACTTAGGCTGAGTGTACTGATTGTCCTGTGCAGGTCCTCCATATTCCTACTGGCTGTCTTTCTACTTGTTCTATCAGTTATTAAAAAGGATCACTGCCACCTTCAAATATAACCAGGAACTTCTCCATATTTCTTTCCACTTTCTCCGATAGTTTTTCTTCATATGTTGCGAAACCTGTAATTCAATTCTTGCTGTTTAGTGTGGTTATATTTTTTTAGACATTGAAGCTTTTACCATTATAAAACATGTCTATCTCTTGTAATATGCCTTATTCTAAAGTTTACATGGTCTGAACTTAATATATCCACTGTGGCTGTTTTATAACTAGCATTTGCATAGTACGTCTTTTACAAACATTTTACTTTTTGTTTGTATCTTTTTTAAATGTTTTTTTAATTTATTTTTTAAGAGAGAGAGACACACACACACAGACAGAGAGAGAGAGAGAGAGAGAGAGAGAGAGAGAGAGAGAATGAGCAGGGGAGGGGCAAAGAGAGGGAGACACAGAATCCGAAGCAGGCTCCAGGCCCCGAGCTGTCACCACAGAGCCTGACATGGGGCTTGAACTCATGAACCACGAGATGGTGACCTGAGCAGAAGTCAGATGCTTAACTGACTGAGCCACCCAGATGTCCCTGTCCTTCTTTAGTTCGAACAAACTTCTTGTCTATACTGATAGTCACAGATGTCATCTCTGCAACAGAAACAGAGGTGGGGACATTTCAAGAACGTTAAAAAAAAATCACACCCATGTGCCTTTTCAAAACCAACTAAACTTCTATAAAATGTCTCTGATTCTTTCAGAGTATGTGTTGTAAGGAGCAATGTAGGTGATGCCATAGTACTTTCTGTTTTTGCTTATAATGGCAACTACTAATTCTTTTTCTTGATAAGTTAGGTTGAGAAATTTTATTTAATGGCAACTGAAGGGCCATTTCCAACTGGGGAAATTCCTTTATATCTGTCTTCAACTTTTTTTGATAAAAAGTTGCACCAGTATTTTACCACCAGATGAAAAAAAGAGGAATATCATTTAAAAATTAATGTGTTTAGGGGCACCTGGGTGGGTCAGTTGGTTAAGCGTGCAACTTCGGCTCAGGTCATGATCTCACGGTTCGTGGGTTCAAGCCCTGTGTCAGTCTCTTTCCTGACAGCTCAGAGCCTGGAGCCTGCTTCAGATTCTGTGTCTCCCTCTCTCTCTCCCCTTTCCCCCCTTGTGCTCTGATTCTCTGTCTCTCTCAAAAGTAAATGAACATTTAAAAAATTAATGTATTTAAAGTAAAGTACAGAGAAAAATATGCATATATCAGGTTTTGTTTTGAATGAATCTTTTTCTCTGATCCTAATGTAAAGATCTTGCGCTATAACTTTTAAAGCCATACAAATAAGAGTGCTAAACTGTGGGCTTCAAAGTAGGTGTGTTTAACCAGTATTACTTGGAAAATAAAATAGAAGAACCAGAAAGAAAGAAAGAAAGAAAGAAAGAAAGAAAGAAAGAAAGAAAGAAAGAAAGAAAGAAAGAAAGAAAGAAAGAAAGAAAGAAAGAAAGAAAGAAAGAAAGAAAGAAAGAAAGAGACAAAGAAAAAGAAAAAGACATTTTCATGGGGTTTACTGTCTTCTGATTTGCATAGTTTCTTATACATTGTTGTAATTCTTTGTCCCTTTGAATGCAGTGTGTCCTTTTCTCTTGCTGTTTTTAAGATCTTCTCATTATAAATTTTTTTGAAATGTGTCCAGACGTGGTTTTAGTCATGTTTATCCTGCTTGAAGCTTGTTGGATTCTTAGACCTGTAAGTTTACAGTGTTCGTCAAAATTGCAAGGATTTTTTATTATTTCTTCAAATATTTTTCATGTTCTTTTCTCTTGTATCATTTGTGGAGTCCAATAACATATATTTAGGTTATTTATCTAAGAGGTCACTGATATTCTGTTCATCTCTTTTGGTCTCTTTCTCTCTGTGCGCTTAATTTTGGGAAGTTTCTATTTCTGTCTTCAGGCTTACTGATGATTTGTTCTGAAGTGTCTTACCTGTTAAGTGGACATGTTTTGTTCTCCAGAGTCTAATCTGTTGAGTTCTCATTTTATTTGATGTCTGTGTGTGTGTATACCTTTACTATCCTTCCTCTATTCATGCTTTCCTTTAAATTCTTGAAAATGTTTATAATTTGTTTTAATATGCATGCTGCTAATTCTACTGTTCTGCATTATTTCTGAGTCTGTTCCTATTAACTGACTCTTCTTTTAGTATGTCCAGTGGTATTTTCATTAGATGCTAGACAATAAATTGTATGGTATTAGTCCATGGATTGTGTTGTTTTTATTTAAAGAGTTTGGGCTTTTCTGATAGGCAATCAAGTTATTTGCAGTTTAGTCTAAAGGGCTCAAGGATTGTTTTAGGCTTTGTGAAGGCAGTTATAGAGTATTCTTTAGGGGTAGATTATCCCCACTATTGAAGCAGGGCTCATCTGGGGTTTTTACTGAATGTGTGCAAACAGTCAACAAGGGCTCTTTCTTCTGGCTGGTGGCAAAAAATCAAATGATTCCATTCCTACAGGAGTTCTGGGTTCCATTCAGCTCACTATTTCCCAGTTACTCAATTTTCCAAATTCTTGGAGCTTTCATCTGATGGACTCATTTCCCCATATTCAGAAAAATATATAGAAATCCATCTTCAGATTTGTGGAGCTCTTTTCCTGTATAATTTCCTCCTTTCCAGAATTCTACTCTGCAACGTCCAGCTGCTTCAAAGTCCCTGACCCCTGATCTCCATCTCACCAACCCAGTAGACCATTATGAAACACTTGGAACATCTCTCTCTGCTGTCTGTTTGGGGATGTGCCCCTGGGCAAAAAGCCAGCATGGTCATCAGGCTCAACTCATTTGCTTCCCTTCAGAGATCATGATCCAATGAGTTCTGTTGTTTAATGTCTGAAAGAGTTGGTTCATAGATTTTGTCAAGGTTGCTAATTGTTTAAGACAGGAAATTAAATCCAGTCCGTTTACTCCTTCATGGGCAGAAATAGAAGCTGTCATACCGTTTTTTTATTCTGGAAAAGTATTAACCTGTTTTTCAAGAGACTAGAACAGTTGTTTTAAAATTCATGTTCAAATGGTTTGTCTAATCATCTCTTCATTACTACATTAAGATCACGTACTCTTGTCAGGAAAACTACAAAAAGATTCTGTGATCCTTCAGGATATATACCAGAAATATACCATAATATACCATAGTAAAGTAACTCATTGTTTATAACATATATTTAGATTTAAATACCTTGTAATTATTCATAATCACAGGTTCAGACCCCATCTTTTTTCCTGATAAAATCTCTTTTTCCCAAAGAGTTAGGCTTTTTCTGGTAATGACTCAACTCTATACAGTAGAAGAAATATACATATATTTTCTAGATGGTTACATATTGAATAGAAGAAAGAGATATTTACATATTTTTATATACAACATAATCCTAAAAATATCATTTATGCAGTATGATAAATAGTATGCTTTAACATTTATTATACTAGAAACTGATTTTTGCTTTTTATACTTTCCCTATACAAAACCAAAAAAATATGGTTCATATTTTTATTTGACCCAGGTGATTTCTTTTCCCACTCTGTGATTCATAGCCCTTGACAGATAAGAGGTTCTCAACAGTCAGTGTATGCCCCATTTCCCATGGCAGTTTTCATTAAAAATTATAAATGAGGATACAAAGTCTCTTAAAAGCATCACTGAATAATGGAATCAGATAAATTGCTCAGAGATCAGCTGCTATGGTTTTTACACTGAAAAAGAGAAAATCATTTAACATAGTACTTGGTACAGCATTTTCCTTGACTAAACGCTGGTTCTCTTATGCACCCTCTTCTCTCTCTCTGAGCAGGAAGATACCCTAATGCCCCAGTGGCAAAATCAAAAACGCTTGATTCTGAGACCCATGTTCTGTTTCAACGCTAATCTTGCTTATAGCTAAGATTTAATACGAGGCTAGCCCAACACTGTTCTCTTTACCAGTTCTAACACTGGTTCCAAAAGCACACTTAATTCCCAGGGATACGCTGGAGACACTTCATGACACAGTGAACCACGGCTGCATATTGCAGCTAATGATCCCAACTATGCAAATGAAGCTGTGACATCTGTAATTAGAAAGGATCTCACTGTCAATCATTGGACATGAATCAGCATCTTCACTGCACTTCAGGAAAGGCTTTTTAATGAACAAGGTCTAATAATTTTAAAGGCTTAATGAGCAATTACGCTAAACCAATGATAGCACTAAGAAGATTCCTCACCATTTATTGTTTTTTCTCAGGTGTGATTTCTAATTATAGCATAGGCAAGATCGTGATTGAGGTTCTACCCTTATCAAGACACCATCTCCATTACAAAATGAATCTACCCTTTACCTAATGTTATGTATTCTAACTAGTGGAAGGAGATAAAAGAGAACTGATATTTATTAAAGATCATTACGACAAAGACTCTCTTATATATTAACTCATCTAATATATATCCAAATAGCACTATAAGATAGATATTATCATGTGTATTATTACATTCACATTTTTAATATGAGGAAACATAGACTCAGATATATTCAGGAACGTCTCCAAAGATTAGAAACATAAAGAGAGAAAGAATTTGAGTTGGACCCAGAATAACAGACTTTAAACCTAATACCCTTTCCACTGTATTACACCGCCTCTCTTTTATACCACTGTAGCTACATACTGCCATTAATTTGGGGTCCAAGAGTAGTAATTTAATTCCTATTCCTGTTTATGCATTTTGATTAAAAATTGATATACTGACATGCCTTTCATTTTTTAAAATTTTTATTTGAGGTAATTTTATCTGATTCCCATAGGAGATACTATGGCTTTATTCAGTCAGTAATACCTTGCATGTCTGATGTCAAGCTAATTTATAAACGGAAAGATTTGTAAATAGCTATCATTATACTTCTGTTTACACCTGCTTCTGTCTTCATTGCACCTATCACTTCTGCTCAATGCCTCAACAAATGGGGCAAAGATGGCTTTCCTGAGTCTCATTATATCTACCAGTGTCTTGTGATCCTCTGAAATCCCTACACTCACTTGTTTTTTCTTCCCATCAGGAAGCCATTTCATAATTTGTCCTATGGGCAAAAAAGCTTTGTTTTCCTAAACACAATGGAAACATGTCCACGTGTGTAATTAACAACGTTAATGCCATTTTATCTGGGGGCTTAAGAGCAGAAATTAGTAGCAGTTCTTAGCTCAGAAGAGCCCATGTCTTTGGTTTTGTTTTGTTCTGGTTTTCGCTGTCTCTTGTCTATTTCGATCACAGTAGTATTAGTTAAGTGAACTGAATAAATCTGAGAGGGCCCTCATTTCTTCTTTTTAAAGTTTATTTATTTGAGAGAGAGAGAGAGAGACAGAGAGAGAGAGAGACAGAGAGAGAAAGCACCAGGTGGGGAGGGCAGAGAGAAAAGAGACATCGAGAATACCAAGCAGGCTCTGCACCCGCAGCATGGAGCCAGATGCGGGGCTCAAACCCATGAACCTTGAGATCATGACCTGAGCCAAACTCAGACACTTACCCAACTGGACCACCCATGTGCCCTGAACCCTCATTGCTTCTTGCCTTCTCACCTGGAAGGCTTGTATTATAAAACCAAACTACCAGGAATCCCAGAACACTTAATTACTGCTAGTGATGATTTACCAGAATCAGTATTTTAGAACCTATTTCTATCCTAACTGAAGTCTTCCAAACCACGGTCATCAGAGTAATAACCCTGTAAATAAAATTTTCATTGTTTATTCTGTCTTTGGTGGGAGCTTATGTAATGTCAATAAAATGACATCTGAGCCTGCAAGGCTATATAGAAATAACTGAAAAAAAAATACCAGAAGAGATTCATTTCCAAATGCATTCTTTTCCCCAGTGCCAAGCACAAATGTATCAGTTGGGGAAATCTAATGTCTCCAGAGGACCAAGGTCACCAAATGTTGTGGGCTCTATGAAAAGCCTACCATTTTATTTCAAATTGACACATTGCCCCATCTAGTTCAAACTCCACAGCTCAAGTACAAGTACAGTTCAGTTTAGGTTCTTATTAAACTGGCTCAAAACACTTTAAAATGAAAGCTTCTGAAAGGAATTAGAAAATGTGCTCTGGAAATTAAAATAGTAAAATAAAAACAATGGATCTCGTATTTGCAACAAGTCTGAGAATCCAAAAAGAAAGTCTCTAGGGACAATATGCAACATTAACCACTGTGTTAACAGCTCCCCCATCAGTGACGACTAATTGAAAACTAGCCAATCCATATTTCTACTAAATGAATACATGGTATTATTGGAAGGCAGAAAGTTAAACTCTCTTCATCCAGCTCCGTATTAATAAAAGGAAGCTATTCCTTCACTATTTACAAATGTGCCAAGATTTCATAAAGCCAAACTATACATGTTTAAAGACAGGGACTATTAGAAAGGAAACTTAGATCTTAGACCCTGGGTCCACAACAAGAAAGACAATGAAGACCTGAAGAAGAGCCCCTCACCTGATGTCTCTCTTGCCCTGCTTTCTCATCTTCTGTCCCTAGTTTATTGGTATGTGTCAGTTAATAGACAAACACTGTTAGAAACTAAAATTAATATAAAAGAAGACAAGACATGGTCCCTAATCTACTTTCTGAATTTTATAGTTTGCAGGTGAAAGAGAGAAGGAGAAAAAGCTAACATTTTTCCCTAGCAAGAGGAAGTATTGTAGAGTAGTTAAGGATATCGGCTTCCAGTCCAGACCACACTAGTTTCAAATCCCAATACTACCACTTACTGGCTCTATGACCTTGAGTAAAATACTTAACTGTGTCTCAGTTTCCTTACCTGTGTAATGGACTGATAACAGGATCCTTAGGGTAAGAGAAATAAACAAGTAAATACATTTATTAGCCCTCACTAAATATGAACTGTTGCCATTAGATATTCCACATCAACTACCATACTAAGTGCTTTTGAATACAT
Organism: Panthera onca; assembly: GCF_046562875.1. Taxonomy (NCBI): domain Eukaryota; kingdom Metazoa; phylum Chordata; class Mammalia; order Carnivora; family Felidae; genus Panthera; species Panthera onca. The sequence continues at coordinate 110,973,349 of NC_138348.1, forward strand.
TCACTTTTGACCTTTCCATCACCCATTGTAATAGTTACTCAATTACACAGATGAGAAAATTGGCACGCAGAGAATTCAAATTCATTGTCCAATGATAACCAGTAAGTGTTGTTGTGAAGACTGAGACTCAGATCTAATCGTAAAGCTTGTATTCTTTCCACGACATGTGCCTATCTGACTTATTTTTGAGGCATTTCACAAGATGCCAGCTTTGATACTTTTTAAAAGGGTCAGAGGAATCCAATCGATGATTCCATATTTAAAAAAAAATACAACAACCTAACCTGACGTTTTTATAACTTGGCTTAACAAGATTTCCCCTTCCATTTAAGATAGATCCAATTAACTCATGTCCTAATTAACTATCCTGTAAGTGGCCTGCAAATTAATTTGATCTTCTTTTCTCCACATTGATCACGTTCCTTTCTTCTTATCAACAATACCTTCTTATGGTATACCTGGGTGGCTCAGTCAGTGAAGCATCCGCATTTGGCTCAGGTCATGATCTCACAGTTTGTGGGTTCGAGGCCAGCATTGGACTCTGTGCTGACAGCTCAAAGACTGAAGCCTGCTTCAGATTCTGTGTCTCCCTCTCTCTCTGCCCTTCTGCTGCTCATGGTCTGTTTCTTTCCCCTCTCTCTCTCAAAAATAAATAAACATTAAAATTTTTTTAACATTTTAATTATAACAATTATAATTGGCCATATAAATATTTTCAGAAAACTGAGTTTTCAAAACCTGCTGTGTCCAAAAAAAAAAAAAAAAAAAAAAAGGAACTCATTCTCTTGTATAAGATCATGGATATGACAGACCACTCTAGATTCACAGGGTATGACTGACATCCAAACTTACATTTACTCCTGCACCTGTGTCTTGACCCAGATTTTGTACTACTTGTCAGTTCCTCCATCCCTCAGTCTCCCCAGCTGCAGACCAAAAAGATGTGAAGGCTCTGAATCCACTGATTTATCTGCTGAATATACATTGATTGATTACTTTCAGTGTTCCAGGCACTGGAGAGGCTACTGTAAACAGAACAAAGTCCCTGCCTGCAAGTAGATTTATTTCCTAGTGGGAGAAGAGATGCATTAAATTGATAGACGATCCAAGGGTAAAAAATGCAATGGAAAACAAACAAAAAAAAAACAAGGAAAAAAAAAGATAGTGTATGTATATGGATAAAGTTGCAATATTAAACAAATTGATTCAGGAAACTCACTGAAAAGATGATATTTGAGCAAACACCTGGAAGAGGTGAGCGAGCATGTCATATGACATATGAGGAAGAAACATCCCAAGCAGAGATAACAGCAAGTATGAAGACCTTGATGCTAGAAGATGCCTAATGCATTTGACCGATGCAAGCAAACCACAGTGTCAAGAGGTGAGGTCAGAAAAGTAATGAGGGACCAGATCAGGTAGCACCTGACCGAGTACTACTATAGTACTCCACAGTTACCCCAGTGAACTATAAAGACATTGAAGGTTTTGGAGCAGAGAACTAGCAAGATTTTACTTAAGTTTTGAAAGGATTCCTTTTGTTGCTATATTAAGAATAGCTTGTACGGTATTAATGGCAACAACAAAGATAGAAATAAGTATTTTTATTTCTGTAGAAGAAATTTAATGTGTTTCAAAGAAAACAGGAGAGAATAAAAGGGAAATAAGAAAGCGCAGCAAATGTAAGATATGATGTTAGGTGGCAAAAATAAGGCCTACTATATCAGTAATAACAGTAAATATAAATGGATGTAATTTACCAGCTGACAGACAGAAGGACTCACGTTAGGAAAAAAAAGAAAGTCAGTAAGACATCATGTTCAAAACAACTTGGAAATTTTTTAAACGTTGAATATGAAAAGATTTTTTAATTATTAGGCAAATATGAAACAAAAGAAAGCAATATTGTTATCTGACAAGATATAAGAAGATAAACGGGGCACAAAGGAATATTACATGCTGGTAAAAGAACGACAGAGCAAGATGACACGGCCCTTACAAACATCACCACACCAAAGAATGGGGCTTGATAATATGTCAAGCAGCAACTGACAGAAGAAACATATATATGTAAATGAACAACAGTAACTGGAGACTTAGCACACCCATTTCTGAAAATGATAGATGACAGAGACAAAAAATAAACATCAGGATTTGAACAATGTTATAAATATGCAGGTGCTAACACACACACACACACACACACACACACACGCACATACAGACACACAGAGAGAAAGAAATCTATACCTAACAAAAAGTACACCTACCATATGAGCACTGAGTAACTTACAGAATTATTGAATCACTATAATATACACCTGAAACTAATATAACGCTGTATGTTAACTATACTGGAATTAAAATGTGAAACTTAAAAGAAAAAGAAATCTATACCTAACAAAGTAAGATGCTCATGGAACATTTACAAAAGCAGACCGTATGTTAAAAAAAAAAAAAAAGAAATCACCAATAAAAGCCAAAGTATGAATATTATGTAGACTATATACACTGACCATAATGCAATAAAATTGAAAAATAGAGCTTAAAATGTATATATTTGAAAAAACTAAATAGGATATTTCTAAGACAAATAAAAAGGAAATCATATAGGAAATTCAATATGTTGTTAGTGATTATGGATCTTTTTTTTTTTTGGTTTTTACTTAAATTTTCTTATTTATAATATCTAAAAAGGTAGGGGTAACAGCTAAAACGATGCACCTTCTGATACTGATGTTAGTGATTATGAAAGCAATCTATTAAAATGGGGGGGATAACTAAAAAGTAAGATATGTCTTACCTCACAAGGAGCCAATTTTCACCTTTTTAAGGGTGATATCACCCATGTTGAGAATGCACACCCTAAATAATCTACCAATTTACAGGAACTGAAGCGCAGAGGGTCATATTAAATAACACCACAGGGATGTAATCACCAAAAGCTAGAGAGTGCTTATAAATATAAATGTAAATGGAAGGATAAAACAAGAACATTTTTTTTTAATGTTTACTTTTGAGAGACAGAGAGACAGAGTGAGAGCAGGGGAGGGGCAGAGAGAGAGGGAGACACACAATCTGAAGCACGCTCCACGCTCTGGGCTGTCAGCACAGAGCCCGACATGGGGCTGGGGCCCATGAACTGTGAGATCAGGAATGGAGCCAAAGTCAGACGCTTAACCGACTGAGCCACCCAGGCACCCCATAACAAGAACATTTTTTAAATGCTTAAGTGTAAGAAGGGGAATCTAGTAAGGTAGAAAGGATAGGGATGAAAGTTTAAATTACCTTAATATATCTTGTTTTGTAGAATTGACTCTTTGCAACTATTAATTTTCATAATTAAAAGCAAAATTAAATTTAAAGACGAATGCCCACAATTTGAAAGCAAAAATGAAACAAATCAACTTACAAGGCAACTTAAACCATATGGACTACTCAATTTCTTCAACAAGTATACAGCAAGAAACAAATTGAAGGGAAATATATAGACCAAGAGTAACTTAAACAACACCTCACAAACTGTGGTGTAGGGTACATTTTTTCAATACTGATTGAGAAAAATAAACTGTACCAAAAAAATTCCCTACCCACGTGCAGAAATTTAATATATCATTCAGTTTTGATGCCACAGAAATAAAAGGGATCATAAGAGATTACTGTGAATAATTTTATGCCAACAAATTTGATAACCTAGAAGAAATGGAGAAATTCCTAGACACATACAAGCTACCCAAACTGAATCATGAAGAAACAAAAAATCCAAACATGTAAAGAAGAATTAACAGCAACTTTTCCAAATGCTTCCAAAAAATTAAAAAGCAAAAGAAACTTCCAAACTCATTTTATGATATCAGCATTACCATATTAGAAAAAGGCATAAAAAGACTTTATGAAAAGAAAACTCAGGGCGCCTGGGTGTCTCAGTCGGTTAAGTGTCCGACTTCGGTTCAGGTCACGATCTCACTGTCCATGGGTTTGAGCCCCGCATCGGGCTCTGTGCTGACTGCTCAGAGCCTGGAGCCTGTTTCAGATTCTGTGTCTCCCTCTCTCTCTGACCCTCCCCCGTTCATGCTCTGTCTCTCTCTGTCTCAAAAATAAATAAGTGTTAAAAAAAAAAAAAAGAAAAGAAAAGAAAACTCCAGGTCAATATCCTTGATAAGCAGACATGCAAAAATCCTCAACAAAAAGCAAACCAAATTCAAGAGCCCATTAAAAACATAACACATCACGACCAAGTAGGGATTTATTCTTAGGAACGCAAGAAATATGAAAACCATTCTGTGGGATATGCCATTTAACAGAATGACAGATGAAAATCACATGATCATCTCAATAGAAAAATTATTTGACAAAATTCAACATCTTTTCCAAATAAACACTCTCAATAAACTGGGAATAAAAGGAAATTACATCAACATAAGGAAGGGTATATAGGAAAACCTACAGCAAACATAACACTCAATGTTAAAAAATGGAAAGCTTTTCCCCATGGATCAGGAACAAAACAAGGATGTCCACTCTCACCATTTCTGTTCATCATAGTATTGGAAGTCCTAGCCACAGAAATTGGGCAAGAAAATGAAATGAAATCAAACAAATAGGAAAGGAAAAAGTAAAACTACCTTTGTTTACAAATGACACGATCTTATATGTAGAAAACTCTAAAGATTTCACCAAAACACTGTTAGAATAAACAAATTCAATAAAATTGCAAGATACAAATCTACATGAAAACAACCAGTTATGTTTTTTGTGATTTTCTTAACATTTCTGTTAGTTTTGAGAGACAGAGTGTGGGCAGGGGAGGGACAGAGAGAGAGGAGACACAGAATCCAAAGCAGTCTCCAGGCTCTGAACTGTCAACACAGGACCCGACACTGGCTCAAACCCACAGACTGTGAGATCACGACCTGAGCTCAAGTCAGATGCTCAACCGACTGAGCCACACAGGCTCCCCACCACCAGTTTTTATACTCTAATAATGAACCATCCAAAAAAGAAATTAAGAAAACAATCTCATGGATAATTTATCAAAAGAACAAAATACTCAGAAATAAAGTAACTAAAGAGGCCAAAGACTTGTACACTGAAAAATTACAAGACATTGATAAAATAAATTAAAGACACAAATAAATGGAGATAGGCAATGTTCATACACTAGAAGACTTAATATTATTAAAATGCCCAAACTATCCAAAGAGATTCTAGATCTGATGCAATGCCTATTAAAATCTCAATTTTTTTTTTCTGAAATAGGAAAAGCAATCCTAAAATTCATATGGAACCACAAAGGACTTCAAACAACCAAAACAATCTTGAGAAAGAACAAAGCTGGAGACAATCACATTTCCTGATTTCACAATATATTACAAAGCTACAGTACTTAAAACAATATGGTACTGTTATAAAAACAGACACAAAGACCAACTGAACACACTAGAGAACCCAGAACTAAACCCATCCATATTTAGTCAACTGATCTTCAAACAGGGGTGCGAAAAATACACAATGAAGAAAGAGCAGTGTCTTCAAGAAAGGGTACTGGGAAAACTGGATATACACATGTGAAAAAATGAAATTGCATTCTTATCCTATATCATACACAAAATCAAATCAAAACTGATTAAAGACTTTGATGTAACAGTTGAAACTGTAAATCTTGTAAAAAAAATAGGAAAAATAATCTCATGACATTAGTCTTGGCAATGATTTCATGGATATAACAACAGAAGCATAGGCAACAAAAGAAAGATGAACAACACTACATCAAACTAAAAAGCTTCCGCACAGCCAAGGCAACAATCAACATAAGGAAAAGGCAACCCATGGGATGGGAGAAAATATTTTCAAACTGTATATCTGACAAAGGGTTAACTTCTAAAATATATAGGGAACTCCTACAAGTCAATAGAAAAAAAAACCCATTTAAAATAGGCAAAGCACTTTTGAATAGACATTTCTAAAAAACCTAAATGGTTAAGGATGAATCTTCTGCTATACCAACAGATAGAGGATAAGATGCTCAATATCACTATCAGGGATATACAAATCAAAACCACAAGGAGATGTTACTTATAAATATGTTAATCAGGTGGATTTCAAGTGAAGTGACTTTTCTGAAGTGAAATGAAATAATACAATAAAAAAAGATATCACTCAGTTTTTGACATTTTTAGGTAGGATAATGGCATTGTGGTTGTATTTCAAAAAAGAACCCGTATATTTGGAGATTACAGTGTAGATATTTATAGGTTAAATTCTATGATGTATGGATTTGCTGCATAATGATCTGGAGGGGGAGACAAGTGGGCAAGGTAGAGGGGAGGTGAGATGGTCCAGACTGTACCTGCTAAAGCTGCGTGCAGGCATATGCAACATCACTGTTGTATCCTCTCTACTTAAATAAATAAATACACACACACACACATACATAAATATATACACACATGCACACATACATAAATACATACTATTTTATAAACTATTCCATATTTTATATTATATGATATATTTCATCTATTTTATTATATAAAATAATATAAAATTGCATATAAAATAATATATATTGCTATATAAAATAATATTAAACATACAAGTATAAAATAATAATATACAAAAACATATGCATGAAAGTTGCAAAATAAAAGTTTTTCTAACGACTAGTATTCATCTCAAAAATTTGGACTTAGAACAACCAATCACAAATGCCCCCCCACCAAAAAAAGAAACAAGGGGGGAGGAAATAATAAAGTTAAGAGCAGAAGATGAGCAAAACTAAATGCTAGTTCTTTGAAAGATGAACCTAATAAGCAAGAAATACCTATAGTAAGATTAAGCAAGAGGAAAGGGGGGAAGGATATGGTTAAATCAAATTTAATTAAAAAATGAAAGTAAAAAGATATCAGTTATTTAAAAATGATAAAAATCTATTGTAAGCAGCTTACACTAATGAATTTGAAAAAAGACAAAATGAAAAAGTTCTAGAAATGTACAAAACACAAACACTGGTGCAAGAAAGAATGTTTAAGGCACCTGGGGGGCTCAGTCAGTTGAGCATCTGACTCTTGATTTCAGCTCAAGGTCATGATCACACAGTTCATGAGTTCGAGCCCCGCATCAGGCTCTGTGCTCACAGTACTGAACCTGCTTGGGATTCTCTCTGTCTCCTCTCTCTCTCTGCCCTTCCCACATGCTCTCCCACTCTCTCTCTCTCTCAAAATAAGTAATAAATGAACCTAGGGAAAACAAAGAGAAGTTTTATAGAGCAGTAAGTATTAAAGAAATTAAAATGGTATTAAAGATGTTTCTCCCCCCAAATCCAGGCTATCTTGGCTTTGCAGGACAACTCTACCAAATTTTCAAGGAATAATGCTTTACTATTTTACATTAACTATTTCAGAAAAAATGGAAAAACAGATGCCCAATTCTTTTTATGAGGTTAGTGTAATCTTTTTCTCAAATTTTTATTTATTTAAATTCTAATTAGTTAACATATAGTGTAATATTGGTTTCAGGAGTAGACTTTAGTGATTCATGAGGTTAGTGTATTCTTGATTCCACTGTCATAACCTCGGGGAAAGAACATTGTAAGTCCATTTCATTTATACATGTAGTAGAAAAGATCCTTAAATAATATGTTAGCTAGTAACACGTTCATTAAATAATTCTACAAGTCCCCTCAAAAAATAATAGCATTAAGCTGCAGAGGGTTTATGCAAGGAACCTAAGAATGATTTACCTCAAAAATATTAGAGTAATTCCTCATGTCAGTAAACTAAAGGAGAAAAAGCATAATTATTTCAGCCGATGCCCAAAAAGATTTGATCAGATTTAACATGTCTTTAAAATCTTATTTTTAAGAAGAGCAAGCTAAATTAGAAGAAAATCCTCTTTTATAAGTAATGAGTAATACTATTATAAAACTTCATCTTCAGTATTGGTTACTATATCAGACACTATGCAACTGGGCTTTATAAATCTCATTAAATGCTTACAGAAATACTATGAATACTAAGAAGTACATGTAGAGAGATTAATTTATGTGCCGATGATCATAAAGCTAAAAGGTGGCGAAGAAAAGACTCAGACCAGGGCTGCCCAGTGACAAAGCCAAATGATTTTTCCATACTCCCCACTGATTCTTGTACAAAAGCCAAGCCAGTTGTGTTGTTTTCCATAAAGACCTAAAGCTACCCCATAATGAAGCTTTTTGTCCTGAGTAGAGGTCAGTGCTCAAGATGATCTTTCATCACTGCATCTATATTTTATCTTGGAAGAATTACAAACAGCCCCAAGATGAAAATAAGCCTTATCCAAAAAATAACTTAAAAGGTAACAGAGACAACACTAACACAGATGAGCCTGGGTGTGGTAAAACAGGTCCAGATTCTGCAGATATAAAGAGCCACAAATTCGCTTTGATCAAAAGAATGCGGAGATGTAGTACACTGATTTCGGAAACAGTGACCGTAGGATGAACATACTGCTCATTAACAGCCATAAAATTCACCACAATTTACAGAAGAATGTATGTAATGAACTGTATGTCAACCCTGCCTAACAATTAAACTTCTGTCTAGAGCAAAAGAACAGAAGCTACAATTTTTCTGCCTGATGTTAAATGGGGGCAGATGGCAGCCAAGGTCAGAACATCAGAGTAGAAGGCTATAGACGAGTGCCAGGCACTCTCGTATCTAATCTTCCCAGCTCAGCTTGCCAAAACTCCCAGCTGGTCTAGGGAGCTAGAGAGAGGAAACGCTGGGGACAGGTACACCCAGAAATTTGGTCCTGGAAAACTGACCTTTGACAGCCCTCTGAGTAAGTACTCTGAGAATATGCTGAGGTTGCATCTTGTTGGCAAGCAGGAAAATGGCTGGAAATCTACAGAATAGTCCAGAGATGGCAGGAGTCCACAGACAAACCAAAAGCTCAAAGAAAGGTAGAGGGCGCTACTCAAGGGACCACACAGGATTCCTGTCCCAAATGATGGCAACACTTTGGTGAGGCCTGAAAACCAGGGACAGTTGCTACCCTGGTTCTAACTGCTTCTGTCTCTCCTACTCTAAGTAGTATCTATCTGCACATTCTTAGTTATATCCTTTTCCTGTATTAAAGGAACTTGTTTTCTTTACCAATATGTATTAGCATCTTTCTGTTAATCATATCACCATCCCATTACAACAACATCATAGGAAGGGAAGGCTCAGTGATCTCAAGGTCACTCAACCTCCGTTAGGTTTTAACAAATAGTACTCATTCATATTTAGCTTCTCCTACTCCTGACTTATCTATAATGCTACCTTATTAAAATATCAAGTTTCTTATAATACAAAAAATATCTATGGTATAAAAGAAGGGATTTTGAAGCATTTATTGACCATTATCTATCTGGACAATATATATTTATTTATAATCCTTGTAACAAAGCATTCTATAGAAAACAAAACTTTTACCATGCATATGGCTAAAAGATTACATTTTTCAGATACATTTTCAGTTTTAGGGATGGCCATGAGATACGTTTGAGCTGATGATATACACCAAGGTGTCGTATAAAACTTCTAGAAAGTCTCCTTAAATGGGAGGGGGTGTGTCATTCTCTGCTTCCTCCATTCTGTTAATTCATGTAATGGCCGGAACTCCAGCAGCCATTTTTGGATCATGAAGACAAGGATCACACCACAGAGTGGAGAATCACAGAAATGGTTCTTATGCACATCATGAGGATTCTATTCCACACCCCTGATCTTCTCCTGTATGAGAAAGATTTTTTAAATATCATTTAGCCAGAACTGCTTTTGTGTTTTCATCATACGTAGGTAAAGCTGATCCTAACCAATACAAGAATGTAACATTCCAAGTTCATGTATCTTTAAGTGATAAAGCCAGGATTCAAACGTGCTCCAAAGCCAGATCTATATGATGCCAGAGTCCAAGAGCTCTAGAAAATAATCCAGTGAAGAAACATGTTTCTTAGATTTGGTTCTCCAGGAAACAGACTTAGAGCTGGAAATTGGACATTTGCATAAAAGAAATTTACTGAAGAATTCTCTCAGGAACCACATCCATGAGTACTGGACAGAGAGAAGCTGAACTGTAAATCAGTTGCAACAGACCTCATTGAGTCCCATGGGGTGCTTCAAAGCAGGGATGGCCCTTCAGAGATGTCTCCAAAGTGAGGTGAGGGGGCAGGGTCTTTGAACTCCACCTCAACCAATCATTGCATGCCAGGTGTCTCCAGGTAAGGTCCATACCTTGGGTGAAGTCATTTCTCAGAAGGGGCTCAGCTATGAGCCAGCACTGAGAGTTAACATTCCCAGCTGCAGGAGTGAATGCCTTGGTTCTACAGTTTCTAGATGTTGCTAGAGCCTCCACTGTGATGTGTTTATTATTAAGGAGGTATCAAGAGGACTTAAATCTGTTTCAGATATGATCTGACCACATCTGTTGTCTCCAATGTGGTACATACTTCAGCACCACAAGGTGCTATGCTGAGTGCCACAACAAACAGGAAGATGATTTAAATATATGTCCTGTATCAAGAGGTCAATATGGAGATGCCAGTGACCTGATGATTAGCAAGGTTGAGAATGTCTTTTGTAATAAAAGAAATAAGTGCATGTCCTGAGAATTCAGAGAAGGGAGAATTTATTTCTATCTGGGATTTAGGAACATTTCATGAGGATATGACTGACTTGAGCTGGACCTTGAAAGTGAAGTAAGATTTGGACATATAAAGGTAATTAAGTATGGAACTAAGAGAGGTACTCCAAGGGGAGGAAATAATGGGAACATAATGAATAAGAAGAAACAAGTTTCATTGGTTGACGTATAAAAGCAACAAAAGGAAGTAGGAAAACTCCCATGACAAAGGAGTTTGAGGAATATTTTGCTGAGAGTTGCAAGTATCTGCAATTAATCCCAGAAACAAGAGTGACCTATTGAAGTACTTTGAGCTCCAGAATGACACAGCAAAAGCTCTATTTCAGGAAGATTAAAGAGAATTACAGGAAGGACTAGACCTTCAGAATTGTTGTCATCTGCTTCAGTGAAGAACAAACATCAAAACTGTTTGTCAGGCAGTTTCTTCGCATAGTGCACCAAATAAGCAAGGCCATGCTTTTGCATGAGACAATCCATTTTCTTCCCATTGTGTCAGGATTTCAGTCCCGGATTCTAATTTTCCCTCAAATAGACACTGTCTTTTTTTTTTTTTTTTCCTATATGAAATTTATTGTCAAATTGGTTTCCATACAACACCCAGTGCTCATCCCAAAAGGTGCCCTCCTCAATACCCATCACCCACCCTGCCCTCCCTCCCACCCCCCATCAACCCTCAGTTTGTTCTCAGTTTTTAACAGTCTCTTATGCTTTGGCTCTCTCCCACTCTAACCTCTTTTTTTTTTTTTTCCTTCCCCTTCCCCATGGGTTTCTGTTAAGTTTCTCAGGATCCACATAAGAGTGAAACCATATGGTATCTTTCTCTGTATGGCTTATTTCACTTAGCATCACACTCTCCAGTTCCATCCACGTTGCTACAAAAGGCCATATTTCATTCTTTCTCATTGCCACGTAGTATTCCATTGTGGATATAAACCACAATTTCTTTATCCATTCATCAGTTGATGGACATTTAGGCTCTTTCCATAATTTGGCTATTGTTGAGAGTGCTGCTATAAACACTGGGGTACAAGTGCCCCTATGCATCAGCACTCCTGTATCCCTTGGGTAAATTCCTAGCAGTGCTATTGCTGGGTCATAGGGTAGGTCTATTTTTAATTTTCTGAGGAACGTCCACACTGCTTTCCAGAGCGGCTGCACCAATTTGCATTCCCACCAACAGTGCAAGAGGGTTCCCGTTTCTCCACATCCTCTCCAGCATCTATAGTCTCCTGATTTGTTCATTTTGGCCACTCTGACTGGCGTGAGGTGATATCTGAGTGTGGTTTTGATTTGTAAATAGACACTGTCTTTAATCAAACTGTTTTGTTCAGTAATTAGTCTGATCATATACTGTAACCACTAGGAAGAGCACAGGGGTCTCAATCACTGATGCAGCCCAAGATCTAGTAAGGGTCAAGGACTAAACAGAGACCCAGAAGAGACAAAACTAGCATCACAAGGAGTCACAGAGGTGGGAGAGGAACGGATGAGTCACCATTTTTTTCCCCATACTTGTTGGAGAAAAAAAATATGCTATTATGGGTATGCTAGAAAATTGCTAAGTATGTTTATTAAGTAGGTTACCATTCTTTTATTTCTGTAACAGGTAAAAATAAAAATAGACCAAAATAAAATAAAAAAGGACACTCTAATTCAGTGACAATGACACTTCAGTCTCTTATGTGCAGTGGTTAGACATACAGTCTCTGAAGTCACATCCAAAATACAATCTGTATTACTTGTCCAAATTGCTGGACAGCTCTATGCCTTATTTTTCATTGGCAAAATGGGGTCACTAATTGTATCTGCCTTGAGGGCTTTGTAAAGATTAAATGAGTTAATGTATACCCTTATAAAGTGCTTGGCACAAACAGCATCCAATAAATGCTAATGATCATCATCATTACCACCAACACCATCATCAACATCACCATCATCATCATCACCACTACCATAATCAACATCATCATCATCATCATCTTGCTAATGCAAGATCTACTCATACAAGTTTTTATGCAGATGCATTTACATAGCTTTGAATCACATGGTATATGCATTTCTTACTAGCATTCAGTTATTCAATACAATGTCTTGGTCAACTATTTTTCTTTCTTAATAATAACTCATATATTTTTAAACAATATAACAACATACACATGAAAATACCTCTTTTTTAATCCCCAAAACCCCTCAGTTGTTGTACTTCTCCAGCAGTATCTTTCCATCTACTGCTGTCTCTCTCCCCTCCCCACACTTTGTTCAGAATTAATGCAACAGATTAGGCAGAAATCATCAAAATTCCTGAATCCCTAAAGAGCTCTGTTCTAATGTAAAACCCACAGACAGCACTCAGGCCAACACTACCGCTGCCCTCCTAGCATGGTTCACTCCCGTGAGGTCTGTGCCACCATAATGGAGATGAAGTTGGGTACAAGGAGAAAGGAAGGTTAGAGTCATCTTTGTCTGCGTGGCCTCCTCTTTCTCATGCTTCCACATGGTATGGTGGTGCAAAAAAAAAAGCGAAGAAGGATCAGAGAGTCACCCAAAGGAAAGACATGAATACTCACATGATTAAGAAGCAAGGGAAAGGTATGATGCTCACAAGCTGTCCAGCAGTGTGCCTCCAGTCAGGAGAACTACTTAGTGATTCCATTAGCAAGGCCAGAGCTCACACATGCCCTCTTCTAGGCCCCTTGCCAGTTACGTGGGACCCCACAATTTCCCTCCCAAGTGTCTCCAGTCTGCTTCCAGGGCCTGCTCAGTTCTCCTCAGGAGGTCTGGCACAGCTATTTATGCAGCATGGACAGAGCTTGGATGTGTGGGCCACAGGGTCCGCCTCTGGGAATGCAAACCTCCATGCGGTGCATGACATAACCAAGGGCATGCAGAGAATGGAGCAAGCTACAGGCCTTGGCCAGGGGCTATGGGCTAACTCCCCATTGCTGCCACATTCCAGCACAGATCTCCGAGGAAGCCAAGCGTTCTCAGCTCAAACTTGGCCTTCCAGCCATCATGAAGATAGAAATAGGGTAGACAGCATTTAAAACACTTAGTTTGGTTAATCAATTTTTAAATATTTACACACATGGGTCCTCATTTGTACTCTTGTGCCACATCATGCACATGACAGCACGATCATTTGTCCACCTCCACATCCACTCCTTAAGAACCATGTGGGAGCCTACAAACATCAATGGCCCAAAAGGCTTTCAGTCATGGACCACGACAGGTTCATCCCAACGAACAGTACTGAGACCTGTAGGAACAGGCGCTGTAAAATGCCTAGATGGTTCACTCAGATACCTTTGTAACCCAGCAACCATCAAATACTTGTTGAATGAAAAAGGAAGGAGTGGGTGAACCCAAATTTTCTCAAAGGGTCAGGAAACTTGAGAAACTTAAATACAGCCTTCCTCTGGGTAGCACCATTACTGCTGATATGGACAGGTGCCTTGTGCATAAGAGACAACAAAGCTGGGGCACCTGGGTGGCTCAGTTGGTTGAGCGGCCGACTTCACCTTAGGTCATGATCTCACGGTCCGTGAGCTCAAGCCCCGCGTCGGGCTCTGTGCTGACAGCTCAGAGCCTGGAGCCTGTTTCAGATTCTGTGTCTTCCTCTCTCTGACCCTCCCCCGTTCATGCTCTGTCTCTCTCTGTCCCAAAAATAAAAATAAACGTTAAAAAAAAATTTAAAAAAAAAAGAAACAACAAAGCTGATAAACAATACCAAGAGCTGTGAAATTTGCACAAAATGCATATAGAAAGAACTATTTTCTGCTTTTTAACAACACACTGAGGTACCCACATGTGTAAACCAGGGATGTTACACTTGGAAGCAGGTGCCACTTCTGCTCAGCTCCTTGATTACATATTCAAATAAATGTACACAGCTTTATTTGAATGTGTAATCCTATGTGAATGGGAACATTCAAACAAACTCATTCAGTCCATTTATTTAGACGTCTGATGGCTCATTCTAGGAAAATGCATGTACTTTCCCCGTTTTTCTTTCTACACCATTAACTGGAAGAAATACAATTTAAAACATTTTGTTAAAATAGCATTAAGGATGGTGGGTTATGTTTTCTTTCTTTGTGGAGAAGTTACACTGAACTGTGATGCACAGAAACATATGTACGCATCTCCAACAAAATGAATATATATTATATACGACCTCAGTAACATTCTACTGGCTAGAATGTCCTAATATATAGCAATATAGGTTTTTATGTATAAATGGGAAAAAATGGATTGCACTGGAAATAAAGGGAAAAGACATTCTTTCTTGCCTCCCCTGCTGCTTAGACAATTGTGAATTGCAGGATTTGGATGGGGGAAGATGGAAAGTAGGACTTTATCATTATATAAAGGTTTTTTTTTAATAGTTATACTTGTGCTCCAGGGCCACTAACGTGGGGAGTCCTATAAAGCTGAGTTTCCAGAAGGTTAATCTGGGAGCAGTGTATAAACAAGAAGGAAGAAAGGAGAAGCTTGGAGGGAAGGCATCTGTCCCTTAAGAGGCTCAGAGAGAGTAACAGGGGCACAGAATGGGATGTGGTAAGGGAGATGGGGATGTTCAGCAAGGACTGGTCATGGAAGGAGGAACAAGAGGACTGGCAATCCAATGGCTATCATTGCCTCTGCCCTCACCTGAACTACAGACCCTCATTCCAGAGCATCGACGGACTTAACACAAAGGCACCTTTCAGAACTCAAAGTCTTCATGGTCCACCATCTAAATACCCCATCTCTGGAGGCAAGGAAAACAAAAGCAAAAATGAACTACTGGGACCTCATCAAAATAAAAAGATTCTGCACAGCGAAGGAAACAATCAACAAAACTAAAAGGCAACTGAAAGAATGGAAGAAGATATTTGCAAATGACATATCAGATAAAGGGTTTGTATCCCAAATCTCTAAAGAACTTATCAAACTCAACACCCAAAAAACAAATAATCCAGTGAAGAAATGGGCAAAAGACATGAACAGAAACTTCCCCAAAGAAGACATCCAGATGGCCAACTGACACATGAAAAAATGCTCCACATCACTCATCATCAGGGCAATACAAATCAAAACCACAATGAGATACCACCTCACACCTGTCAGAATGGCTAACATTAACAATTCAGGCAAAAACAGATGTTGGCGAGGATGCGGAGAAAGAGGATCTCTTTTGCATTGTTAGTGGGAATGCAAGTTGGTGCAGCCACTCTGGAAAACAGTATGAAGGTTCCTCAAAAAATTAAAAATAGGACTACCTACGACCCAGAGAATGCACTACTAGGTATTTATCCAAGGGATATAGGTATGCTGTTTCAAAGGGTCGCACGCACCCCAATGTGTATAGCAATAGCTATAAAGTATGGAAAATAGCTAAACAATAGCTAAAGTATGGAAAAAGCCAAATGTCCACCAATGCTTCAATGGATAAAGAAGATGTGGTGTGTACACATGTATATATATGTATGTATATGTGTACACATATATACACGTATACACACACACACACATATACACACAATGAAGTATTACTTGGCAATCAAAAAGAATTAAATCTTGTCATTTGCAAGTATGTGGATGGAACTAGAGGGTATTATGCTAAGCAAAATTAGTCAGAGAAAGACAAATGTCATAGAACTTCACTTATATGAGGACTTCAAGATACCAAACAGATGAACATAAGGGAAGGGAAGCAAAAATAATATAAAAACAGGGAGGGGGACAAAACCATAAGAAACTCTTAAAAGTGGAGAACAAACAAAGGGTTACTGGAGGGATTGTGGGAGGCGTGATGTGCTAAATGAGTAAGGGGCATTAAGGAATCTACCCCTGAATTCATTGTTGCACTATATGCTAACTAACTTGGATGTAAATTAAAAAACTAAATTAAGTAAAAATTAAACAACAACTAACCCAGTAATTAAAAGATTTCCTAATGGAATACTGTTGAAAAATCCGAGTCACTCATGAGTCCCCACTAAGCTTTCTAAGTAAGTGGCTTTCTTAGTTTTCCTAGTTTCTCATCAATACGGACCGTGTACTCTGACCCAAATCTGCTCTTGCCCTGCCTCAAGGTTAGCAGAAAGAAGATATTCTCCTATGACTTGGCTTGTTAAAAACAAAACAAAACAAAACAAAACAAAAATTCATCTGAGATAAACCAACTATTTCTCATGATGGAAAATCTGCATGATTACGTTGGACATAATGTATTGCATGTGTTTCTGGCTGACTTTGCCTAAATTAGCGAAGCTTTTTGAATGACCAAATACTACACATTTCACTTACACTCTCTCTCACACACACACATAGCATGAAACAAAAGTGAATAGGATATAACTAAGGACACTAAGGACATAAAAGATTAGTTTTCCTATAAAATGTAAAAAACTGCTTTGGGAACAGTTTTCTATTTGATAATTTCACAAGCAAATTTATGTTGACTTCTCATTTATTAACCGCTTTTAGAAATACTATTTTTTTATTTTTTTTAACGTTTATTTATTTTTGAGACAGAGACAGACAGAGCATGAATGGGGGAGGGTCAGAGAGAGGGAGACACAGAATCTGAAACAGGCTCCAGGCTCTGAGCTGTCAGCACAGAGCCCGACGCGGGGCTCGAACTCACGGACCGCGAGATCATGACCTGAGCTGAAGTCAGCCACTTAACCGACTGAGCCACCCAGGCGCCCCAGAAATACTATTTTTAGTAACTCTAAACACAAATGTGATTATGGTTCAGAGAGAGGGAAACATTTTTTTTCTCTTTCGTAAATTAATCCTGCCGAAAAGTGAAAGGCATCAGTTTTGCAAAAGAAAATTCCAACAGACAACATTGTTGATATCTGAACTATCATTTCAGTGAAAGTAAAGTCAGTGAGGCTGTACCCTTGACTCAAAATCATGTACCATTTGCAGAGGGAACCCCAGAAACTTTCCTCCAACATGATGATTGTCATCCAGGAGCTGTACTTTTTTTTAATTTTTTTAATGTTTTTATTTATTTTTGAAGAGAGAGAGAGACAGAGCATGAGTGGGGGAGGAGCAGAGAGAGAGGGAGACACAGAATCTGAAACAGGCTCCAGGCTCTGAATTGTCAACACAGAGCCCGACACGACGCTCGAACTCACAGACTGCAAGATCATGACCTGAGCCAAAGTCAGACGCTTAACTGACTGAGCCACCCAGGTGCCCCAGAGCTGTACCTTTTTTTATTGATGAAATGGAATGTTCAAACTATCTTTATCATGACTCCATGATCTGGCTTTTTTAGTCCAGCTCAGCTCTAAAATGGTCTTAATTCATTTGCCTCAGATTACTTGTCTTAATCCTGAATACCCAAATAAAAGAGACCTCAAACTAATTATTTGATCACTAAAGAAAATCGATCTATAAAAATGATATATTCTAAACCTTCTAGCTAAGATAGTATGCTTATCTCTTCCAAGTTACTAAAAGATTAATGCTTTCATTCAGCTTAATGATCAACCTGATATATGATGGGTTCCTAGGGAAACAACAGGAATTTATCCTTGGAGATTCAGGCTATTTCTTTGTTTTAATCACCAGTCATTATAAGTATGTTACTGTCTACAGATTTATTCCAGACTTTTAATTTTTTTATGATTTATTTTATATTTGAGAGAAAGACAGACATACAGAGCATGAGCAGGGGAGGGGCAGAGAGAGGGAAACACAGAATCTGAAGCAGGCTCCAAGCTCCCAGCTGTCAGCACAGAGCCCGACGTGGGGCTCGAAGTCACCATCAGTGAGATCATGACCTGAGCTGAAGTCACACACTTAACCAACTGAGCCACCCAGATGCCCCTAGACCTATTTTAAATTCACAAATTAATATCAGACTCCAAAAGTATTGATTATTATCTAAGCCTTTAGCTCATTCACAAGGTGCATTTACTTTGAAAAAAGTTTATTGAGATAAGATGCTTTAGCCTTCTATTTTTAGGAGCTACACAAACATAGAAGCAGAGAACCAAGAGCTTCCTCATACACAACTTAAGAGCCATCTCTACACCCCTGATGCCAATTTAAAACAACCATTACCTGGCCACTTGACCAACATCCATAAGCTCAGGGCAGTGGTTTGGAAATGCCAAAGGAAACCGGAGCTCAACAGGGGTAAGGAGTCATACCATAACCATTTCCATCTACATGTCCAAATGACAGCTATTAACAGCTGCTTTCCTGTGAATTTAATGATTGCACAACTTGCATGAATACAAACATAACATACTTTTTAAAGCAAAGCTCAGTCTAAAATATGAATCTATGGAGAAAAATCCTAAGTTCTATTTTAAACAAAAAAAAAGAGGTTAGAGTGGAAGAGAGCCAAAGCCTAAGAGACTCTTAAAAACTGAGAACAAACTGAGAGTTGATGGGGGGTGGGAGGGAGGGGAGGGTGGGTGATGGGTATTGAGGAGGGCACCTTTTGGGATGAGCACTGGGTGTTGTATGGAAACCAATTTGACAATAAACTTCATATATTGGGAAAAAAAAATAAACAATCAGCTGCACCCAAAGAGAGAACGATACTCTCCTAACTATAAATAACTGACTTTCAAAGTCTACAACGGTTTTTCACCAAGAGAGCTCAGGCATGTTATCAAGAACACATGGTAAAGTCTTACAACAAAGGCAATGACCTTTTCCTCTATATTTTAGGATAAAATAATGGCTCTTGCCTTGACATTTATGAATTCATTGTATAATTCTGATCTCTTACAAAGGAAACAAACTCTCTTAGTATTCTTAGTGGCTAAATTTTGCCAAGGGAAGAATACATTTAGATAATCCTTAAGGATAACAGAAATTGCAGCAGTAGAAAAAAAAAGGATATGAAATTCAAATTCCACCTGTGGATATAATTACTCAGATCCTCAATGTAATCCTATTTCCTGAAAAGTGACACCAGCTTTACAGTTACAATTGCTTATAATATATCAGACTGAAGTATGGCTTTTCCCCATTCATCTTGGAGACAGTGTGGTAGATGAAAGAAAGGGAGCTTTGGAGCCCATGAGAACAAAGTTATCAAAAGAATAGCACTTACTAGTACTGTGATCTCAGAAACATGACCTACTCTCTTTTGAGCCTCAGATTGTAGATTTTCGAAATGAGAGTAATCATACAGATTGTAGATTTTCGAAACGAGAGTAAGCATACTTACCTCACCTGGAAGTTATGATGTGCATCCTAAGGATGTAATTCCAGTGCCAGCCAGGAACTTGGAGTACAGAGGTAGAGGGAAGATGCAAGCCTATACAAATAAATAAACAGTTATAACTTGGACTAAGGGCAAACTGGGATTAGCACTGTGTGGGCAAATAATGGAGGCAAGGGCATACAGAAAAAAAACCCATGTGAGTAGTGACTAGGTACTACAGACAGAAAGCTGTTATGGAATGGATTTGCCCCCAAAGTCCATACTTTGGAGTCCTAACTACCCATAGGACTGTACTTGGATACCAGATCTTGAAAGGTAAAGTGGAGGTTGAATGAGCTCATTGGGGGAGGGGGGAGTGGACCCTAATCCAATAACTGGTGTCCTATAAGAAGAGAGTGGGCACCTACACACACAGAAGGAAGACCACGTGAAGACAGTGGGAAGGAGGTCATCCACCAGCCACGGAGAGAGGAGACCCACCCTGCCCACACCTTGATCTAAAGTGTGAGAAAATAAATAAATCAATTTCTGTTGCTTAAGCCACCCAGTCTGTGGTACTCTGTGATGACGGACCCAGCAAACTAACACGAAATCCCAACACTTACTCAGCAAGTGGTGTCTGAGCCTTTGTAGGAGTTAGACACTGTTGTAGAGGCATAAGGAAACAGCCCTAAACAAAGCTAGTTTGGTATTTGGACCCCATAGAACTGACATTCTGGCAGGGACTGCAGTAGGCAACAGACAGCAAGGAAATAAGAAAAACAGATGATGCCCAAGGCCAGGAAGAAAAAGAATGCGGGGAAGGGAGATCAGGTGTTTGGGTTGGAGAAGGAGCAGTATTGTTTTAGATAGAGAGCTAGCAGAGGCTCCACTGAGCAGGTGACGTCAGAGCAAAGATATGACAGAAATGAGGAGTATGTCATCTGGGCACATGGGAGAACATTCCAGACAGAGAGAGGCAAAGCCAGCGCAAGGCCTGAAGCAGGAGTGTGTGCCTGACATGCTCAGGGAGCAGAGAGGGGGCCGGTGTGGCCGCAGCCCAGTAAACAAGGGGAGGGGAAGAGGAGAAGCCTTCAGGGAGGTAGCAGAGGCTGGGGAGGGTAGCACCTGTGTGGTGCACAGACAGAGTCAGGCGTCTGGAGACATGAAGAGCTGGGGGCAGAGCTTAAAGACTTGGAGGCCCCAGCTGCTTGTAGATAGAAGCCTGAGGCTGGCTGCGATCGCCCCAGAGTGAGGACGGGCGAAAGCTGATGGGAGGTGGGAAGAAGATGAGGACAGACCAACACAGACACTGGTGAGCAGCGGCCCGGGCGGTGGGAGGAGGAAGCAAGGAATTTTTAAACAAAGGGAGTAATTACGTGTGTCTGTAAAATGGTGCCACGTACTCCGCAAACTGGGCGTTGAGACTTCACCGTGAGCTTCAGCGAGGTGAGTGTCGTTCATTAATGAGATGAGAACTAGAGCCCAGTGGGAGAGGAAGCCGGCTCAGGCTCAGCTGACAGAGGGAAGATCTGCAGGTGCTGGCACGTGCAACGCTAGGACGTAGGAAGACAAACAGGTGGTGGTGGATGGGAAGCGATTGCCCCCCGTGGGCCGGGAGAAACAGCCGCAGGTGCACAGGATGGCCGGTCCCGAGGAAACCCCCAGGTGTGCAGGAGAGAGTGAAACGGTGCGGGAGCCGCGTTAGCGAGATGGCTTCCTCCCTTAGGAACACGGCTCAACTGTGGCAACGGGACACCAGCCAGAGCCGTGGGGACAGATGTAGCAAGGTGGGCGGCTGTGGGGTTGCTGGGACTGTGTGTGATTGGCAAACACCGTGAAGACGCCCTACGTTCTCTCTGCCTGTAGGACGCGATCACGGCCGGGATTTCAAAAGCGATGCACGTGAGAAACAGAGCATCGGGCCCTCCACAGGGACCCCCGTGTTGTCCTCTTAGAGCAGACATTCCCACCTCCTTCTTGCCCCCGTCATCTTCGTGATGCCTGGCAATCCCTCATCTGCTCTCCATTTCTATGATTTTGTCCCCTCGAGAGTATTACACAAGTGGAATCGAAAAGCGTGTGACCCTTTCAGGATTCGCTTTCTCCCCTCTGGGCATAATTCCCTGGAGATTCGGTCCTGCTGCAGTGTCTATCAGCAGTGCATGCCCTGGCACTGCTCACCGGTGAGCACCCCACCGCACGGGGCTAGCATGGTTTGGCTGTCTCCCTATGGAAGGACACGTTGTACTAGGCTGGACAATGGCCCTCAAAGAAATCAAGTCCTGATACCTGGGATCTAACTCCCATGAATGGGATCTAGTTGAGGATCTTGAGTCCTGGGTTGTCTGAGTGAGCCCTAGATGGAATCACGAGCATCCTTAGAGAGGCAAAGGGAGACTTGACAAAAGAGGAGGCACTGTGTCCATGGAGACAGACTGGGGTGATGTGGGCACAAGCCAAGGGAGGTTGGTGGCCACCGGGAGCTACCAGAGGGAAGGGATACACTGTCCCCTGGAGCCCTGGGGTCTCCAGAGGGAGTACAGCCCTGCTGACACCTTAGTCTCAGCCCAGTTAAGCGAATTTTGGGTTCCTGGCCTCCAGAACTGTGAGAGAACACGATTTTGTTCTCATAAGCCACCAAGTTTGTGGTAAAAGAGCAGGTGTGCACACAACAGGTCCCCATTCCCATCTCCCTCGGACCTTGGAGTCTTCCTTCCCTGAGAAAGTCAGGGAAGCTCTGGTATTTCAACCTAGTTGACTGAAGGCAGCCATTGAGTCATTATTACGACCGTTCCCAGTTCTCAAGGCAACACATGAAATCACATTTCCTGCAGGAGGAACTCTGTACCATGTCTGGCCTATCACATGTCACCCTCCTTGGTTTAATACTCTTTGAATCCTCTCCCATCCCCAGTCTCCTACCAGTGCGAAGTGGTAATGCCCTGCCACTCCCTGCATGAGCACCTGATCCTGTGTGGACCTGATCCCATACCTCCATTGGGAGTACACTGGTATCCCGTTATCTTCCAGGAAGTAAACACGGATGGCAGACGTGGAGCCTGAAGATCACTGCTCTCTGTCACGACGGTATTGTCTTAGGTGAAGCCATTGAAACCTTTTCTCTAGGGGTTCTGGGGGTGGGGTAAGACTATTTCCCTCCAACAGGGGTCCGGGGGAGCTGCTTCTCTTGGCAACAAAACACAAGATACTCCCCTTATGAGGCCACAGATTTTCTGATGTTTCGCCCTTGCTTTCAATCTCTCCTACTTCCTGTGTATACCTCAGATACCCAAAACTGACCCCGAACAATCTCTGTAACTGCCCCCCATGGCCACAGTGACGATTCCACCCTCTATCCTCCAGCATGCTGTCCTCCATCACTCTGTACCAGCACTGGTGGTAACGTGAGCAAGTGTGAAATCACCTCTTGCTTCCAACGACCAGTATCCACTTCTGCCCACAAGGAAGTTATTTGTATGTCCACCAGAGAGAAGAGCAGTCCAGTCCCAGAGTCCCATCTTGAGGCAGTTTCCTGAGGCCACTCCAGGTACAAATTACCATTTGTGCACAACTGCGACAGGAGACAGACCACACACCCAAAAGCAGTGAGTGGAGAGCGCTGCAAGGGTAAGGGAGCCTCCAGGAGACAGCGGAGAGAGCAAAGCAGCCATGCTAAGCAAAGGCAAGATGTTTCCACTAAGAAGAAAGGAAAAGTGGTTCCTGATCCCATAAGATTTATCTGGAGACGAGGGTCATGTGGGGGGATGTGATAGAGAGGAACACGACTACAGAACCCCCCGTTATCCATGGGGATATGTCCGGAGACCCCAGGTGGGTGCCTGAAACCACAGACAGTACAAATACTACAGTAGCCATGAAGGGGTGCTGGCTGCATGCCCCCACAATGCCTATGACGGGGTGCAAGTCGCTTATGAAGGGGGGCAGGCGGCACAACCCTAAATCTCCAATGAAGGGGTGTAAGATGTCCATGATTGGTTGCAGGCAGCACACCCACACCGATGAAAGGGTACAGGACGCCGATACGGGGGTGCAGGCAGCTCACGCCTACTTGTCCCATAAAGGGGTACTGTCAGTTCACCCCTACATGGCCCATGAAGGGGCACAGACGGCACACCCCTACATGGCCCATGCAGGGGTGCTGGTAGCACACCCCTGCATGGCCCATGAAGGGGCACAGGTGTGATGTCCCTACATGGCCGATGAAAGGGTGCAGAAGGGGTGCAAGCGTCACACCCCCTCCATCACCGATATAGGTGTATCAAGGCTGTCCTAGAAGGGTGAAAATTTTGACTTGCATACCGTACTCAGGTGATAGGGATGCGGTGATGAGCGTTAGTAGGTAGGCTCAGGCATTGCTATATGATCTTAAGATCTGAATACCAAAAATAGACAACTAACTGCTAATTTAATACCAGGTGAATTTCACAATAAAAGCAATAATGCTAGGATGTGCAACAAGAAATATTTGTCCTTGCATAAGCTTCTATCAGAGCAGATAACCAGGGATAGTTAACAATAAGATAAAAATAACCTGAGTATTAATATCAAACCAATTGTGGACCCAACACAGATAGGAAATCAAGGAAAGATAAAAAAAAAAAAAAAAAAAAGGAAAAGGAACTCAATGCACACAAACCCCGCCTGTTTGCCAATCACATCACCTCTAGCATTTCTAGTTACCGAAAACCCCAACGGTAACCCTAACTCTTAAGAGACGCGTGCTTCTTCAGCTGTGAAAGGGAAAGGAGCCATTCGTGAAATGTCACATTTAATAGTGGTATCACTACTCCCTTGCTGAGGGGTGGTGCTGCACATGGGTGACCCCCTCCCGAGCAGAGGTGGATGGGGCGCAAGCATACAAACCCTCCCAGAAAGAGTTGCCCAGACGCAACTCTCAGGCACTGACGGAGGCGCATGCTTGAAACCCACCTGGGGGGGGGGGGGGGGGGGCGGAGGGCAGTGCGCATGTGTGAACTCCCTTTTGAGCCGAGGGTGGGCAGTACACGTGTGAAACTCACCCGCGCCGAGGGGGGCAGTGCGCACGCACGAACACCCTCCCCCCACCCCCGCCCCATGAAGGGGGTTGGGGCGCTTTGGTGAACATTCTTCCGTGCTGATGGGGGCAGGGCGCATGGTGAACCACCTCCCCGGGGCTAAGGGGGGGCAGTGCGCATGCGTGAACACCCTCCCGCACAGAGGCGTGGCAGGGTGCATGTGTGAACGCCCTCTCGAGCTGAGGTTGGCCGCAGGTGTGAAACTCACCCAAGCTGAGCGGGGTGGGGCGCTTACGTGAACATTCCTCGGTGTCAAGGGGGGTGGGCGCATGGCTGAACACCCTCCTGCGCCGTAGGAGGCGGGGCGAATGCGTGAACACCTTCCCGGGCCTAGGGGGGATGGGGCACATGTGTGAACATTCTCTCGCTCTGAGGGGGGTACAAGCATGGCCTACCCTTACCAAAACCCCTAATGGTAATCTTAACCCTAATGCTTACCTCAATAGGTAGCTGCTAAGTGAAAAGAGCCACTCATGAAATGTCGCATTTAATAGTGGCATCACTACTCCCTCGCTGAGCAGGGGTGCTGCGCATGGGTGATGCCTGCTACGCCGAGGGTGGAGGGGCGCATGCGTAAAACCCTCCAGGCAGAGGTGGGGCAGGGCGCATGGTGAACACCTTACCCCGCAAAGGGGGACGGGGCGCATGGGTAAACGTCCTCCTGCACTGAGGGAGTTGGGACATATGCGTGAACCCCCTCCCGCAACCCCAAGGGTCGGGGAATATGCATTAAGCACCCCCGCCCCAAGGGGGGAGCAACCATGACCTACCCCTTACCCTAACCCCTAATGGTAATGCTTACCCTAACCCTTACCTTAAGAGATTCATGCTTCTTCAGCTGTGAAAGTGGAAAGAGCCATTCATGAAACATCGCACTGAATAGTGACATCACTACTCCCTCCCTGAGGGGTGGCTCTGTGCATGGGTGACCCCCCTTCCTGCGCAGAGGGTGACGGAGCGCATGCGTGGAAGGGTCGTTTGGGGAGCTGTGATGCAGAGGAACACGACTAGAGAAGCCTCCCCATTATCCGTGGGGATATGTCTGGAGACCCCAGGTGGGTCCCTGAAACCACATACAGTACAAATACTATAGGTACTATGTTTTTTTCCTATACATGCATACCTAAAGTTTCACTTATAAATTAGAGATAATAGTCTCTAATAATAACTGAGTTTAATAATTTGATGATTTAGTAAGTTTTTTTCCTATACAGGCATACCTATGCTAAAGTTTGATTTATAAAGTAAGCATGGTGAGAGATGAACAATATTTGTCTCTAATAATCTAACAGTAATAGTAACTCATGATCAAATAGGGCAATTAAAACCAGATACTGTGATACAAGTTCTGGGAATGTGATCTCCCTCTCAGAACTTCTTGTATCAGACTCACCTTCTGCTTGTCAGGATGTGAGATGATAAAATGCCTACAGGAGGATCTGACAGGAGGAGGTGACCATTGTGATGTAATGAGGCTCCTCATGACCTCCTGAGGATTCTTCAGGAGGGTCACCTGCTTCCCTGGGAACAGGAACCACAGGGAACTGCACAGAAGGCCTGCTGCCTGCTCTCCAAACCACTGTCCAGCAGGGAATCGACACCCTGACCGAGTTCCCTTCCCACCCAGTCTTCCTCGCACTTACCAACTCCAACAAGGAAAAGGGATTCTGTTTAACACAGCACCTATAGTGAATATTCTTCTGGTGTCCTGAGCAGGTGGAGAATGGGGTTAGAGGGGGAAAGAGTGGCTGGACGGACAGGCTGCCCGTCCCTCCAGCACTGGCAAGAGCACAGGAAGGGTGCAAAGTATCAAAAGAAAAAAGTGGGGGCTGGCCAGGATCGCCCAGGTTCTGGGCCTCCAGTTGCCCAGGGCTCCAGGTCAAGGCCACAAGACTGGCCTCACTCCCAGTGCGTGGGCACTCTCCTGTGGGGCAGCACACTGAGCATTAGGCTCGACTTCTGCTTCTGTGTCCCAGAATGTTTCCTTCCTTCTTTTCATATTGGTTCCTTTCCAACTTTTCTACGAAAAAATCCCAAGGGAACAGTGACTGTATACTTGTAGGCGAGAAAATTCCTCTGAAGCCCTCCTCTGCCTTTTGGCTTAAAACGTGGGCAAGTTTGTTCGCTTCTTACTAGATCTGTATTGCTTTTACCTAAGAGTCTTTCACAAACTTTGAATGAAATGAATGCCTCCAGAAGGTGTGGAGGTGTAACTGCTGGCACATCACCGCCTACCCCTCAGGGTACCTATGATCTCCTTTGAGAAGCCTGAGATCAGTGAACTCATCATTCGACACTGTTGCCACTTTAAATAACGTACAGAGACCCCAACCTGATGTTTCAGTCCCAAGAGAAAAATCTAGAAGTACGGGACACCACACATCCAGGATGGGAGTGCATACTTAAGTAGTTAAGTGAATAAAATTACAAGTGGTAAGAGGTTATCTCTGGAGACGGAAGGCTTAAGGGGGGAGGGGTGGGAGGTCTTCAGCTGCACCTGTGTGTGAGTGCACGTGGGGCAAGCTGAAGTTAATACGGCAAAATAGCAGTTAAACCTAGAAGCTGAGTTACACACGGGACATTATTTCACAAAATCAGCAAAAGCTACCAACATGAAGGCTCTCGGACCACATCATCCCTGCCCCAGGATGGCTTGCTGTTAACTTTCATCAGCATACCACTGAATTTTGCAGAGTGGAGTTCAGACTCTGAATGTAGCCTATCTGGTTTGAATTATTCAGTCCACTATTCAACGGATGCATAATTTTTAAAAAGTTGTTCAACATCACAGTGCTTTTCTTGCCCCAAACACTATGATGGCATATTTATTTGCCCCATAAAATGAAACCAGCTCCCTTTATATTTCCTTTGAGTACTAGCACATGGAATTGTTTTCAGGAATATTTTTGACCAAAGATGTATGTACCCACATATTCATGTATAAACCTATTTTGTTATCAAGTTCAGATGGCAATAGTTCAGCCAGTGGGGGCTACTGAGCTACCCCAATCTGATGGGTTTCTGACTTTGAAGCTGAGTAGTAAGGATAGTGTAAAATTTCATTGAAAATTTGATTTCTGAGCTTTACACTGCAATGGACATATGAACATGCACACATACATATGTCGATCCATTTTTCAAATCAACCCGTCAGTTCCTATGCAGGGAATAGTTTTCTATTCATAGAAACCAATGAAGCTGTCCCAAGCAGTATATGGTGTAATGCAAATAATGATTTTGGACTCAGCAAAACACGGCTGTGAAGCAACAGCACTGTGGTCCAGCCCAGCCCAGGATTTAACAATCGTCAGGACCAAACACTGGGCTTCAGTGGCAGGGAATGGAGTAATCTGTGTAAGCAGCAGCTGAATCCCTTACACCATCTGCATAAGGGGATTGCCCCTTTCTCTCAGAAAATACATCTTCCATGTCCCTTATGCTAGCATATGCTACAAAACAAGAGGCAGAGGAAATGGGAAACCAGGGAGTCTAAAAGAAGGAGAGGCAAGGGATGCCCTGGGGGGGTGGGGGGGGGACAGTAAGAGGAGATTCCAGGAATGCAGCTGGGCAACAGCCACAGAAGGCACAAAGTCCAGACCGGACAAAACAGACTGCTCCAGACACGGTTTCTCCCAGAAAATGGATGAAGTGGACAGTATGGATATGTGTGAACATGCATCTCGTAGAGTTTCAGGCAGCATTAGCAAAAAGTGCTTACAACCCTATGCAAACAAAGTCAATCGTCAAGGAAAGAAAACTGCCATCTAGGGCAAGAACAGCCATCGATCCCTGGGCACAGCTTTACATATTAATAAAATGTAAAGGTTCTAAATCAGTCAACAGTGTAAGCACTGAATCACATGATTATACTGGGAAGAGGGGGCAGGAAGGGAATATATAATGGACTGGAAACAGAACAAGCTTTTGAAACTAGAAATTAAAAGAATGCCCATGATTGCAAAATCAAGTAAAACAGAAGCACGTTATTCAAAGATATGGTAATAGATAACAAAAAGAGCTTGCTCTGGGGGATAGGAAATGGAAGAATGAGGTCAAGGGGTGGTATTTCTCACTCAGAAAAACGAGCCTATAGATTCTTTAGACTCTGTAAACCATGTGTAACTTTAAGAAACAGAAAAACAAAACATGAAATCTAGCGCAGTGCCTGGCTCATAAAAATTCACTGACGTTATTTGCTTTATTATCATGACAAGACAGATGACAGGTTTTCATATCACTATTACATTCATGCTAAGGGACAACAAGGTTTCCTATTTGATATGTTACTTGATCTTTTAAAAACACATTATTTGCTCTGCTTGGAGTATTCGGGCATGCTTCATAAAATAAAAAATTACAAAACATTCCAGTTGTGTTTTTTACTAAGCAAATTATCTAATTTTATGCAATTTACACACAATTATTAATTTTAGTAACAAAAACAATAGAATTCTTTCACTTCTTGATATCCCACAATAACAAGACTTAAAGTCCCCAAGACATGCACTACAGCTGTGTAACAGATTCTGTCATCGACATGATGGTCTTGGCATATTCTAGATTTTGTTCCCACTTTAAGTGCTAATTCACTGAATTAAAACAGGCAAAGATTATGAACAACTGGTTCAGAAGGAAGGAATAAACACAGCTAATAACAACAATAATGTATCAATCTCATTTGTAATAAAATACAAATTTAAAAACAAGACACCATTTCTCACTTATATTGGCAAAGATCAAATGAAAAAAACAGAGAATTTGTACAGCTGACCAGGGAGAATGGGGGGGGGGGGCGCGCAGAGGGGTGGTCTCACATGTGACATTAGCTGGAAGTGGAAACCACACGGCCTTTTCTTCTCAAAGTTCTAGAACTGTTTAAGCCTTGTGAACCACTTCCAGAAATGCTCTTAAGGACGAGAAGCATGTTCCTCAACACGTGGTCACAAGGACACTCACTACACCAGTGTTCATAGTAAACAGCGCACATGGACACAACGTCCAGCACGGGAAGGGGTGCACATGATGCAAACCAGACCTTCCCCGTGATGGCAGGTGGCCGGGCGCCTTCGATGCCACGTCCCCACCCTCGCCGGGCTCCCTACCGCAGGTCTACTCCCCACAGAGGCCATTAACATCAGGGGTCCGATCTGAGTCAAGAGAAGCTGGGGGGAAACATTGTGGGGTCTGTTGGGAAGTTCTCTTCACGGATGACAATGAGACTGAGAGGAGAAATGGCCTTCCCTGCCTTTTAGACCCAATCCTATGAAGATGTGAGGCTCACGTTACGGGAGCAGCTCTCTCCATGAGCGACAGGAGCCCCAGGCAGAACCGATAACCCGAGGCTGAGGTTACGGGCACCTTGGAACCGTGTGCCAATTCGGATGACAAATGCCCCGGGGTTACTTGGATATTGTTACCTCTGGTCACGACTTCAGCGCCAGTTAAGCCACAGATGCAGACTAATGAACAGGAGATATACAGTAAAGCCAATAAAAAAAATTACAAAACACTAAGTTTCCATGAAAAAAAAAAGTGGATTAATAGGGATTCATTTGCCAAGAAAAGGGTCTGGAAAGAAACTTCAGGTTTTAGGAATCACTATCTCTGAAGCATAAAAATTTACATATTCCCTTTCTCCATATTCGATTTTCTACTTTGTTCTACAATGAGCACCTATCACTGTAAGATTCTGCTCCTTTTTCTACTCCTTTTGTCAATCCAGTACGATTTGGGAAAGAAGAGGTAAACGTGTGTTCTAGGGAATTAGCTTGAACTGAGAACCTGGTGTTTTTAATAGGAAAAGTGGTTTGCTTTTATAAAAACGGGTTTTTGAAATAAAATTGGATACTATCAGGCATTTATTGTTTTAGTGAATACAGAAGATTACAAACAGTTTTCATTTTCCTTTGTTACTTGGGGAATCATATCATGATTTTGTACCATTCCGTATTGGAATTTCTTCTGTGAAACAAAAACAGTCCCAAAACGAAGGATCTTCAGGGGTCATAGGAACAGCAGATGATATTAAATCATTAAAAGTGAGGACACTAAACTGCCTTGGAGTTGGTTTAGAATCATCTTGAGCTGGAACCTAAAAGGGAAAAAAAGAGATTACCCCACTGTTTTACTGCATGTGAATCTTATGATCAATTTCATAATTAGGGAAATGGGAAATAAGACCAAATTATTCATGTCAGTAATATTGAACTGCAACACAGCAGGATTTCTAGGTAACTTCAATTACTCCTTATGTTACTGTTGTCAGTATAACAAGTTAAAAGAACCTAATTCTTGAACCTTCTTGGTGCCTAACCTGTGGTATGTGTTTAAAATGCAGATTTCTAAGCCACACATCCAAAAATTCTCATAGAGGAGTTAAAAGGATCCCAAAAGATGAGTTAAAAGTATCCCCAAAATATGTAACTTTTCATAAGCAGGTAGGTTTTTCTGATAGAGAACCACAATGCAAACTTGTGAGGAACACTCTAAGGGACAGATGTGACAAAATTCCCATGACCACACAAGAGACGCAACACTTCTACAGGAAATGATTCCCTCAACACTAACCTGAAACTACATCTTATATTCTCAGATACAGCCCTTGTTCGCAACTCAGCCCAGGGTGGACCTTCTTCAACATTGGTGCCACCTCTCACAACAGGTTAAATGGCGGACGCGGGCCTGGAAGCCAGCCGCCAGGTCAGGGGCCTGTCAGGCTCCCTGCAGTGCCACAACAAGGAGGCAGCACGTGTCCACAACTGACACAAGTATAAAGCTCTATACAAACAAGAGAGTTGCAGAGTGTAAAGCTGAGACTAAATCACACGAGGACAAGTAATCAAGGCCAGAATATCTTCAGATAAGAGGGGTCAATTTTAACATACTGTCCCCTTGTAATTAAAGTATCTAAGAAGACTTTTAATCCTTTGGATAAATTTATCAAGAGTACTGTCTGTGCATCGAGCTATTTTCCAGCAGTAACGACACATATCTACCGATCACGCTAGTGTCTCACGTGGATTCCTGAGAAAGAAGGACACGCATATAGCTCCAATTATTACAACATGACCAGGATTCCTTACAAATATATTCCCGCAGAATCACAACTGTGTACATGGACGCTGAGGGCCCTTGACCTGAAGGGTGTTTTGGTTTGTTTCACTTTCTTCACTCAACAACTCAGCACAGAAGAAAGAACAGACTGTGGCAGGAAGAACAGAGACCAGTGTCCCATAGCAGCGTGACACAGGGCCTCACACGTGTTTGGCCCTGTCACTTTGGGAATCATTTGGGGGATTACTACAGAAGGTGGAGGGGTTCCATCCGACAGATAATGCCATCACTCAACACCCTCCACTGAACCTTTACATTCAACCCAGCTCCAGGTCATGGGGAAGAAACCACTGGTAAGATGCCTGGGACAGTGATTATCTTGAATTTCTACCAACATATAAGACTAGGACAATACTGGAGACATTTTTTCTTTGTAATATTCACGAATGTGAAAAAATAGATAACATGCTTTATAAAAATTACTGTGAAATTCCAGGATCTTAAAGATTTGATCATGTAAAACTCTTCTCAATCTATGATCTTAAAAAACAAACACACAACTCTAACAGGATATAAACCCAATGACTGCTTCTATTCAATAAAGAACACATTCAACAAGGATTCATGCTTTTTAGAAAGAAGTAAGAGAAATCTTAAAATCTTACCCCCTGACGTCTAGATCCGTCCGGTTTCCTCAGAGCGACTGCCACAAAATGGTGCTCATCTATCTTGCTTTCCTGAAAAATAAAAGGTAGTGGATAACGTATTACTGAAAGTGCAAACTCAGATACACTTCGGTTTCCATTTTTAAATCTCAGTGTCCCTGTCTCTCTACACACACGACACACATATATTCCCTTGCCTCCCTTGAACCATTTAAGAAGTCACACAGATCGTGGCCCCTGACTTGTAAATACTTCAATATGTATTTGCTAATAGGGATATTCTCTTATACAACCACACTAACTAATAGCTTCAGTAAACTGACATTTAAAGAATACTTAAATCGACTACCTATAATCCAATTTTTGTGAATTAATCCAGTAATGTCCTCACAGCATTTCCCCCTTCCAAAACCAGAGCTCATCCAGGATCAACTACTGCTTCCAGCTGTCATGTCTTGATAACAAGATGGATTATTGTATCTAGAAGCACATCTGGGTCCTCAGCAGCCCTCACAGGTGACGTTTGAAGTGTATATGTAAAAAATCAGACTGCAACACTGGTTTATAAGCATTCAGGTAACTAAATAGTACAGCCCCTGGAAACTCAGTGGAAATTCATAGCTAAGACTTAACACACTGTTTACTGTTTTCTGTTTTCCCCTATGTCTGAAGCAACAGGGAAGGGGGTTTAGAATAGATATCGAGGCAGTTACCTCAATTCCCAACTACTAAAAACCATAGAGGCACCGGGTGGTTCATCGGTTAGGCATCTGACTCTTGATCTAGGCTCATGTCATGATCTCATGGTTCATGGGATTAAACCCTGCCCGTGTCAGGCTCTGCGTTGGCAGCACGGAGACTGCTTGGGACTCTCTCTCTTCCCCTCCCATACTCTCTCGCAAAATAAATAAACTTAAAAAAAGAAAAATTAAAACCTCCAAAACTATTAAAATTTTCAAAGAAAAGACACCTAAGACATCCCTTCATAAGGTATCATTTGAAATGGAAACTATAATCAGAAATAGTATCTTCTTCATATCTTCACACCAAATGAGAGGAAAAGAAAAAAAGAAAGAAATCCAGTAAGGACAGATATGTTAAAAGAAGAAAAAATATAACCAGCTAAATGTCCGAAGATTTAACTAAAAACAAGCCCACGATATCCATTATTATGAACAAAATTACGCTTGTTGATATATGGTCTTCCACTGCTCACACCGAATATGCTGACGGCATGAGCATCGTAAATGCAGACAGGTTTCAGCTGTCACTACTTTGGGACAATCTCTCAGATCATGGGCTCTGTGGTGTCCGTATCTGAGGGGAACATCAGAGGGAACTGTGGGCGGTCCACTAGAATGCCAGGATGCCCCGCTCATCACTCACATTATCTCATCATCAGCCACAATTCAGTGAGACTGATTTCACCATAAAGCTTCGTCCTCTCTACTCAGACCTCATCAGCAACAGGTAAATACGGCATCTGACGCGGCAGATACAACTCATTGAACCCACATGAGAACAGAAGCCCTGTGTGGTGAGCTCTGCACTAAATCCTTCTTGCCAAGAACAGTGCACGAGTAAGAATCAGGTGAAAAAGGAAATGAAACTAGCAACTTACTACTGACATGAGTTCATTCAATGCTACTGAAGACTGAAGTTTAACTTCCAAGACTTTCTAAATTTTCAAGATTTTCTTAACCTCATAAATTTTATCCATAAAATTATTGTAAATACCAGAATTTCCCTATAATCTCTGACAAAACAAAAGGGAGCAAGAATATTTTATCCTGACCCTCCTCTGCAGGACACCGAGCTCACACCCAGGGTCCCTGACCCCCCCCACAGGGCACCACGCTCATACCCGGGGTCCCTGATGCTCCCCTGTAGGGCACCGTGCTCACACCCAAGGTCCCTGACGCCCCCCTGCAGGGCACCGTGCTCACACCCGGGGTCCCTGATGCCCCCCTGCAGGGCACCAAGCTCACACCCAGGGTCCCTGACCCCCCCTGCAGGGCACCACACTCACATCCGGGGTCCCTGATGCCCCCCTGTAGGGCACCGCACTCACACCCGGGGTCCCTGACCCTCCTCTGCAGGACACCAAGCTCACACCCAGGGTCCCTGACCCCCCCCCCCGCCCCCCACAGGGCACCACGCTCACACCTGGGGTCCCTGACCACCCCCGGCAGGGCACCGCGCTCACACCTGGGGTCCCTGACCTCCCCTGCAGGACACCGAGCTCACACCTGGGGTCCCTGACCTCCCCTGCAGGACACTGCGCTCACAACTAGGGTCCCTGACCCACCCCTGCAGGGCACCAACAATGTTTCCTGTCATGCCCACTTTCATCGAGTAGCCTCCCCTAATTAATCTCACAGACATGCACAAAATAAAGAAATTCTTACAGCAAGTGATAAGTTTTTTACCTCAAATGCCCATTCTTTTTCTTCTTCCCCATCTAGGAACAAACGTGTTTCTTTATAAACTTGGCCTATATCGAGATTTAATGGGGATATATCGAATTCAAGCCGTTGCAATTCAAATCCTAGGCCAACACCAAGGGCTTTTATGAAGCTTTCTTTCAGGGCCTAAAATACAGAACAATTTTCTCTTAGCAGAGCATTTAGCGGGTAAAATCTCCATCAACTCTACAGGCCCCACACATCTGGATTGTTAGCTGTATGCTACCTGATGACTCCAAGTTGTCATCATTACTTTTACCCCTGCACTAGCACAGACACAAACCAGACATGGGATCACACGGTCAATCATCTGATCCCCTGGGCCTCTGCTCTGGGTGTAGCAGCACCTCCCTCACAGCCCTGTCGTGATCATTAAATTAACCAACTCACGAAGGGCATGTTTTCTGGCATATAGTGAATATTACAGTAGTGTTTGCTAAATAAGGCCTCGTGTGTACGAGTTCCTTTGAAAAAGAAAACATTAAACATTGTGAGAAATGTCTTGTTTGAGCTTTAAGAGCAAGTACCTTCTAACTGACCACTGAATATACACTTCATTTTCTTAACTGTCATTAAGATTTAATTATGCCTCAAAAAAAAAAAAAAAAAATCACAAAGTTCCCAACAATCACCCATTTATTTTAAACACTGTAGGAACTCCCCTAGTAACCAAAGGACTTTGATGCCGATTTTTAGTAAAGACAATGAGTCATCGTGGGCTTTTAACTCTCAAAATTAGAAAGAAATTATACCCAATTCCTATAAAACATATCCAGTTGAGTCCATTCATCGTTAAAGCTTCTGATGGTTTCCCATTCTTTGTTGGTAAACTTTCTTTTCATAATATGAAAGAATTCTGGAATTGAACCACGACCTGTCAATTGAAGAAATACACAATTAAAAATAGACAGTGACAAGCAGGGGTTAGCCCAGGAACACAAGGGTAGTTATAGAAATAGTGAAATTCTGTGATTAAATAACAATGGGAAAAAAACAACACACAGTTGTATTGATAGATGCCTTCCGAAAATCTGATACAATTTACCAGCCAAATGTGGTATAAATTCTAAATAACATGGAGGAAAAGAACTAGATGTGGTCAAGTATCAGAAATCTACAACAAACACTCTTAAAAAAGAGGTATATTCCTCTGGGGTTTACATTTTTTACTTTGCTATAGGACAGGAAAAAAAAGCAATTCCTTTACTGTAAGTTTTTGAGAACTGCTAGAAAGCTGAGGGTTTATTTTTTTAATTTTTTTTAATGTTTATTTATTTTTGAGAGAGAGAGATACAGAGACAGAGACAGAGCATGAGAGGTGGAGGGGCAGAAAGAGAAGGAGACACAGAATCCGAAGCAGACTCCAGGCTCTGAGTGGTCAGCGCAGAGCCTGACTTGGGGCTCGAACTTATGGAGCGAGAGATCGTGACCTGAGGTGAAGTCAGACCCTTAACTGACCGAGCCACCCAGGTGCCCCGAGGGTTTTTTTTTAAAGTTTTATTTTGGGAGAAAGAAAGCCCAAGAGGAGACGGGCAGAGAGGTAGAGAGAGGGAAAGAGAATCCCAACCAAAGCAGGCTCTGTGCTGTCAGCACAGAGCCCGACGCGGGGCTGGATCTCACACCTGGGAGATCATGTTCTGAGCTGAAATCAAGAGTCGGACGTTCAACAGACAGAGCCATCCAGGCACTCCTGTTCTTGGTTTTTTCTAAGTGACCACTTTGGAAAACTACTTTACACTTCTTTCCTTCACAGGAATGGTTTCCGAACATGTTTTCTCATTTGACTTTTCCAAATGAAAACAGATACAAATTTCTGCCTTTTCAGGGATGCCACTGTGAAATAAGCTTTTTTTCAAAAAAATTGAGATACACCCCTAGACCCTCTGTTCCACAGACAATAAAATATCACAGAGCATTCTGAACATAAATAACAAATAATTCAAGGAATCTGATTCTCAGAATTGAGAGCTGAGACACAAATTAAAAATACAAGATGTGTCTCCCATATTTTTCCAAAACAGAACTATGTGCTTATCTATCGTTACCACTAGACAGGATGTTTCTGTATTTGTTTATTGATTCTGCAAATATGTCAACTGTAAATACTACACAAATGTGTACAGAACTAATGGTCACACATGGGTCAGTCATGGTGCCTGGCCTCCCACACGGCCAGCCTGGAGAGCCCATCAGAGCCTGGCCCTGGGCAGAAGGCCCACAAACGTTCACCACGTGGATAAACGAAATGAACCATCATTTGGTCCATTACTGCCCCATGCCCTGCTGTCCCGTGTCCTTAGTTCACGACTACAGTCCCTCGCGGAGCACGGCCTCCTCTTCGTGGCCGTCCCCTTGCAGACTGTGTTAACTCCGACTCACAGTTCTAGAACACCCAGCTCTAAAATCCGACATTCCCACTAGCTACAAGTCCTCCAGTGACGGCCACCAGCACACGCTCTGTGGGTGTTAGACGCCTGTCTGGAGACCACAAGTTGAATCCCCGTGCTTCACGCGTTATTGGCATTTCACCGCTAACTTCACTCTAGAAACTCCCCAGTACTGCACACCGGAATGCTATGGACTGCGTCTCCACAGGGAGCTTACAGCCGGTCCTACAGCAACCAAGTATCGTTCCCATAGTGATCTCAAGGGTAAAAGTATCAAAAATCAGTTCCTCCACAGAACTGTTCACGATCCCCCACCATTCCCACTTCAGCAGACTTAAGAGTGTCCTCCTCAGCCAGGAGATACTTCTGATGATCCTGTGGGGAGTGATGTGGTCCTTTACAGATCAAGACAAAGACTCTCATTTACTTTCAAGTTCAACAGACTCATTTAATCCAACTATCTTCTCCTTGGCACTCTGTTCTCGAGAAAAATACATTTCAATAGTTTACAAGTTCAATTAGTGTTCACTGTTTGTGTTGTTCACATTGCTAAAATACTGTTACTTCCTAAAAGCAGCCCAGCAGACCTATCAAGTCATTTCACGTAACAGCACTGAAATATTAGCTGATCTTGGGGTCCCAGGGGAGGGGGATCCCTCTGATGGTCCCGTGCTTCACTCTCCCAACACCTCCCTCAAGGCCCTTACTAAACACAGTCTCCTTAGAAAGCAAGCAGCACTAGCACATGGCGTGGCTTGAGAAATGACACTCGAAAGTGACAATAAATCTGGAGAATTTAAACACGGGGAGCACTGTATCTAGGTAAATCATCAACTGCTTCCTCTTGAACACGTTCTGGCACAGTGCAAACACTAACAGTGGGGAAAACAGCTACCTTGATTTGGAGACTACACTGTATATTTTGAGAACTGTAGCTTTAATGGAACACTGCCCCAAATGCCATAGTTAAAAATATATGCCTATTGTCATCTATAATGTCATTTTGTTTGTTGGTTTCTTCATAACCTTCAAAAAACCCTCTAATTTTTTAACTGAATAAAATGGGGCAATCAAGACAAAAAAGATTAAATATGCATGCTAATAAAAAACGAACTGATAAAGCCCTCTAATTTTTTAACTACATAATATGGGGCAATCAAGAGAAAAAATATGCATGCTAATAAAAAGAAAATGATGAACATAAAAAGCAATCTAGCACAATCACTGAAAGCAATCACAAACTGATTATGTACAGCTAAAAAAGTACCCAATATGAGGGCGTTTTCATATACTTTTGAGAGCATCTTATCCATTCCACAAAATAAGAGATGTGACAGCAAGAAAAGAGGATTTTCTAATTATTTGGCCAAAGCACAAGAGCACCACAGTGTGGCACTATGGTGGAAATACACAGTGGGTGAGTCCTCTGCTAGATAGTTTACCTAGGAAATTGGAATTCGGGGGCGGGGGAGGAAATCAGTAGGAAATACCAGAACAGTACATTTGTCCCTCAAACGATCTGAAGGCAGCATAATTATCAAACATATAATCTGGCAAACCACCTAATAATACCATCACGTATTCATGTTTCCTGAGTCAGATTTAATCATCCCACCACATGCTGAAGGGGATAGGTAAGGAAGATGAAGTGACTGAAAAACAAAACCACTAACCACATTTACGGAAACCAGATTACCCCTCTTGTTGCTTAGCCTTTAGGAAAAGCAGTGTTAGGTACTAAGCTTCATAACGATCAACTAATCGAGACCACAGACCAACTGGTAGGTTGACTAAACATTCAGTGATAACCCACAACAAAGAGTTCACACAAACACCTCAAGCTGATATTGCCAACCTACAAAAAGAAATCCCACTAGTAGCAGAACCTCAAAGCCCACCTACGCCAATCTGTCCCCCAATGTCACCAATGTGTTCACCATCCTTAAAAGGGATGTTACTTTAGGGAGGGGTTGAGCCCTGTCCATCTGTGTGCTTCGAAATAGTGAAATTTAGCTTTTAATCAAAAGTCCAATTAGAAATTCTAGTAGTGCCATTTTTTGGATTACATATATTCTTGCTTCCACAGGAGCGGGGGAGGGACAGACTTCTCTTCTAGACTTTGAGCCAGTATGTGCACAATGATGATGGACCTGTGTGGGAATTTACCGAGGCACAAACCCAGAATAAAGCAACAATGTATGAGGTCCTCAAGTGCCTTTCACAAATCCTGACAAAGGAGCTCTGTTAGAGCAGGAGGGCACAGAGTGAGATGCGGGCACCTGGGCTGGACACCCCCACTCAGGCAGTCCTGAACCCCAGCAGCTCGTAGTGCCTATATAAATGCCCCTATCAACACATGTGGCAAGAAACAGGCCTGGAGAGCAAGACCGGGACTCAGGGGCTGCAAATGTGTAATCTTTCAGGAAGAGGGCAGGACCCCCTGAAGGCAGGTAGAGGGGCCTGAGGGTGGGGGAGGCCCCAGGACCAGGAAACAGAGCAGGAGACACGGACTATTCTCAGGCCTCGAAACCATACAAAGTTTGCCCTGTTGGCTTTTCAACCTGCTTGGGACCCAAGGCCTCCCTTTCCCAGTTTTCCCTCTTTAAATGGGAAAGTCTACCCTGCGCCTATTCCCCCAAGGTGTTACAGAAGCGGATGGTTTCTTTTCTAGCTTAACAGGTTCACAGGAGAGAGAGGAATTCTGTCCTGCCATGGAACATACCCAGCCTCACCTGTACCTGAGTTAGATCATCCACATGATGAGACGTCAAAGCTTTGGAGCTGATGATATTCGGAAGAGATGCCGGAGTCAGAGTGAATGCTGGGACAAGCTAAGGCTCGGAGAGGCTGGGACGGGATGAATTTATTTTGTACGTGGGAAAGAGATACATTTATGGGGGAAGGTGGAGGATGGACCGTACTGGGTTGAACAGCATCTCCCAAAATTCATGGCCACGCAGAACCTCAGGTGTAGCCTGCAGATGGAATCACATTAGGATGAGGTCACAGTGGATTAGGACAGGCCCTGTATCCAGTGACGGAGAAACACTGAGGCACAGAGAGAATCTAGGAAGATGCAGGTGGTACCGAGGTGGCCAAGCTAGCGGCCAAGGGCGGCCAGGAAACCAGGAAGAGGCAACGAGGGGTCCTCCCCAGAGCGTTAGAGGAGCGCGGCCCTGTCGACTCTGACTGGTGGCCTTGAGGACATCACAGCCCTCTGGGGTCTAACACAGGAGTGCGTAGCGGCCGCTCTGGAGCCCCGGAAACCAGGCCACAGGCACACGACGCACGTCACGTGTGCAGACGCACCCACACTCCAGACAGCTTCAGCGCCCGCGAGTCAGACGCTCACGTCCGGGCACCGTCGCCTCTGTACCGACAGTCCTTTCAACCTCGGTAGTTCCAAAGCTTCCAACAAGGCAGAGCAGGGGAGATTATGGAACACACGTGTAAAGGGCCCCAAGTACTCAGTGCCTCACAAATGGGGGCGCTGGTGTCGTGCACACTGTTACTGCTCTTCTGCGAGGCGCGGCACTGCATCCCCTGCGCATTCACCATGTTGGCGCGGTTTTCCTGTCGCTACTTCAGCAGTTCGTACGTTAACAGTGTTAACCTCTGTCCGTCGTATGTGCCACAAATGTATTTCCTGGTTTCTGAGAGAAGATTTAATATGAAACCGATCACGTCTGCGGATTTGGTTTCTTCTGACCTTTCTAGCTTCACAGGCATCCTGCTTCCACAAGTCTGAGACAGTACACAATTCCACTGTGTTCTAGCAATCGTCATGAAGACCTAACTCTAACTTTGTTCTCTAGTGTAACACAAGGATCTAAGGGCTTTCTCATGACTTCCATCATTAAAAAAAGGGACGGGTTACGGACTTCATCACTGCTGGATCTGTAAACTATACCAAGTACAGGGATCCCCAAACATTAATATGACTGACATTCACCTGAGAAACCAGCTGTGCTCTCAGAGATTCTGATCCAGTAGGTCTGGGGGGGTTTCAAGGAATCTGCATTTTGAGGAGCAGCCTGGCTGATTTTAGTATCCTGACCACCATTTTAAAACCATCACTGTACAGACGTCTGAGTGGCTCAGTCAGTTAAGCGTCCGACTTCAGCTCAGGCTACGATCTCTCGGTCCACGAGCTCGAGGCCCACATTAGGTCTGTGCTGATAGCTCAGAGCCTGGAGTCTGCTTCAGATTCTGTGCCTCCCTCTCTCTCTCAAAAATAAATAGTAAATAAAACATAAAAAAAAAAACAAAAAAAACACCACTCTATGCATATAACCACCACCACCTCAGAGCTAACCTTTGTTAAGTACGCAATCATTCCAGGCATTGTCCATGTCTAGGCCTTCAACTATCCAGCTTTGGTGATAGAACTGTTTAGCCATTAGGATATAAATCATCATATACACACAAATTCTAGAAGAATTAAAGATTTAAACGTAAAAATAAAATTGTAATTTTATTTATTTATTTATTTATTTTTTTTTTTTTTTTCCAACGTTTATTTATTTTTGGGACAGAGAGAGACAGAGCATGAACGGGGGAGGGACAGAGAGAGAGAGGGAGACACAGAATCGGAAACAGCCTCCAGGCTCTGAGCCATCAGCCCAGAGCCTGACGCGGGGCTCGAACTCACGGACCGTGAGATCGTGACCTGGCTGAAGTCGGACGCTTAACCGACTGCGCCACCCAGGCGCCCCTATTTTTTAAGTTTATTTAGAGACAGATAGCATGAGTGGTAGAGGGGAAGAGAGAGAGAGAGAGAGAGAGAGAGAGAGAGAAAGAACAAATCAAGCAGGCTCCATGCTGTCAGCACAGAGCCTGACCCGGGGCTCAAACCCACAAACTCATAGGAAATGGTAAAGCCAGTCCCCTCTCGCTGTATTTTTCATACTCTTAGACATGAATTCCTCCATGAAAACCTTAAGTTCATTTAACCCCATTCTGCAGAATGCTTCACATACTTTGCACCTGTAAAACCTTAAACAGGAATCAGTACAATCTAGTACAGACAGGCCACATATTACAGACTACGTAGGTGGGCTTTGCATCCTGGGTACAAATCCATGTTCTACTTTTTTTTTTTTTTTTTTTTAATGTTTATTTTTGAAAGAGAGACAGGGCATGAACAGGGGAGGGGCAGAAAGAGAGGGAGACAAAGAATCTGAAACAGACTCCAGGCTCTGAGCTGTCAGCAAAGAGCCCTACACAGGGCTTGAACCCACGAACTGTGAGATCATGACCTGAGCCGTAGTTGGACGCTGAACAGACTGAGCCACCTAGGCGCCCCTCCATGATCTACTTTTTAGCTGTCACCTAGGGCCGGGGTCTTACTCTAGTCTCTAAAATAAAAATAGCACTTGGTCCTAGGCATCAAAAGACGAAGTAAGATAACACATCCAAGGCTCTAACACACATAGAAGCATCAGCACAGAGGAAGGTGCCCCACAGCCAACCCCACCCTGTAACTGGGAAGGGGATATTCCCTGCTGGGAAGACCTGGTTTTCCAGGGAGGAGGTCGGAGTACAGAAGGAAGTGTGACTTATTTCAGCTACCTGCTTCCATGTGTCCAGGCCGAAAGAAGACAAACGAGATCAGTAAACACCCCTGCAGAACGCGGATCCAGGCGAGCGGGAGCCCGGACGCGGGAAAGACTGTGAAAGTAACCTCGGGAGCAAGCAGGTGAGACCTGGATGGGAGCGGAGTGGAGGCAGTGGAGACAAAGGAGGGCGAGGAAGACGACTCAACAGGAGGAAATGCGTGTAACCACAACTCACTGAACAGGACAGTTTCTCTTGTAACGTTTTCCACCACGGATGTGTTCTCACTTTCTCATTTGTAATGAACACATTTAGCCAAGCCTAGGACTCCTCTCATTTGCACATGTGATAAATATTTACGGAGCACCTGCAAGGTGGCTGCACCCTCGGCTACGTACGGGGTGCGCTGGAGCAAAGCCGCAAGAAGCCACAATCCCCAACCTCATCTAATGAGGAAGGACAGACGACAGTCCAGGAGTTAAGCTGTCAGGACAAATGAGAAGGGCCACACAGAGGAAAAGAAGGCCAGTCGGTGGTCAGAAAAGTCTCTTCGAAGGAGGAACTGGCTGGTGCCGTGGCTCAGTCGGTTGAGCATTTGACTTCGGCTCAGGTCATGATCTCACGGTTCAGGGGTTCGAGCCCCGCATCGGGCTCCGTGCTGACAACTCAGAGTCTGGAGCCTGCTTTGGATTCTTTCTGTGTCTCACTCTCTCTCTCTCTCTCTCTCTCTCTCTCTCTCTCTCTCCCCCTGCCCTGTTCGTTCTCAGTCTCCCTCTTTCAAAAATAAATACACATTAAAAAAAAAACTGAAGGAGTAACTGACTACCTCTTACACTCCAGGTCTCAGGTACTCAGG
This sequence comes from Panthera onca, assembly GCF_046562875.1. NCBI lineage: Eukaryota > Metazoa > Chordata > Mammalia > Carnivora > Felidae > Panthera > Panthera onca. The sequence goes on from NC_138348.1 coordinate 111,017,240, forward strand.
AAAAGAGAGGACAGGAAGAAAAGATCAGCGTTTCTGCAAGGACGCAGAGCAGTTTGCTACTCGAAGCAATGAAAGACAAGGACAGCAGCTAGAAGAAGAGACAGGTACCAACAAGAAGGACACAGGGTTGTGAGAAGGGGACTGGATTTTATTAAGAACCAAACCAAGAGTTTTGAGAAAACTGCTGTAGGTATTTTTAAAGACCACTGCACTCGGTACAGAGAACTGTACCAACAGCACAAAAGCAGGAAGCAGTCAGGAAGCTATTACAGCTGCATGGGGAACAGTAAGGTGGAAGGACACAGGAAGACCAGACCACCCTCCTACCTCATAGTCCCACCGTGCACTTTATACTCATTGTGCTCAATTTACGTAGCAGCTGTTCTAGACAGCAGTGCCTTAAGTCATTTCTAAGCTATTAAATTAGTACCAAATCTCAAAACATCGAGTCATTTTGTCCTGCCAATTACTATCCAGCAAAGTTTATAATAAAAATGGGAACCTGAAAATGTAAAATCATGGGAAAAACTTATTTTGGTCTTTTCCCAAATCTAAATAATAATTTTGATACTGTGTCTATCTTGTTTTGTAAAGGTGGGAACACAACTAAAAAACTCATAGAACTGTATTTTCTTTTATACTCATTAACCACAAAAGGCTTTGATGCTAGATAAAAATTAGAAAATGAAGGAAAAACCAATTTCCCAATCCGGGGCGGCAAATTATCACGAGGACCTACAGAACACCTGTCCCCAGGAGTTAGAAATGTGCTGCACTGGTGCATTACCCATCCTGGGGTCCCCAGCACTTTACAAGCCCTCCTGTCTGGACATTAACTAAACAATTATTTCCTGAGGGCCAGCCCTGCACCAGCTCTTTTCTCCAAGAAGCAGAGAACACAGCAGCAGCTGCCACATCCCCCTCCAGCTGTGGGCATCTGGCTAGGAGACCCCCCCCCCCCCCCCAAGGCTGCCTGGGTCCAGCAGTTACTCCCTAGTGCCCTACCAGCGGCGACGGGAGCCCTGGGAGAGGGAGGGACTTTTAGCCAGCAGAAATGGTAACAAGTTCCTACATGATGCCTCCCTGCAGACAGGAACAGAAGACAAAATGGAATGGAGTTTTTCCACACACCAAGGATGCCCCAACGGCTGACTCCGACCTGGAAGACAATCTGGTAACAATGTCCGCCACAAAGTTACGCTTCTGCTGCCGGCCTGGGTTGTGCCCTCCATCACTCAGCAACCTTGGGGAACGTGCCTTGCTCGGCTTTCACTTATTCTGATAAGCAGAGCAATTCAAATGAGTCCCCATTGCAGTAGAAAAGTCTACTTCCCTCTCTCACTGAGTGATAAACTGTCCATTCACACTTGAGAACCAGCGCAGTGACCGGAAAACCGCTCTTCCCCTGTTAGGAGATACGTCAAGAGCTTTTTGGCAATGAAGCAAAGAAGAGTTAAGGTCTGGACACTGTGATTAGCCAAATAAGATCAATAAAAAAAGGTGTATGTGTATGGTGGGGAAGGTGTCCTAATAAAATATAATAGGAAACTGAATTTTCAGTTTTTGCTCATTTAACTTTTTAAATATTAAAAGTTTTAATTAGTGAAGGCGCGTGGGTGGCTCAGTTGGTTAAGTGCCTGACTTCAGTTCAGGTCACGATCTCACAGTTTGTGAGTTCGAGCCCCATGTCGGGCTCTGTGCTGACAGCTCAGAGCCTGGAGCCTGCTTCTGATTCTGTGTCTCCCTCTCTCTCTGCCCCTCCCCCACTCATGCTCTGTCTCTCTCTGTCTCAAAAAAAAATAAAAACATTTTTTAAAAAATTTTAATTAGTAGTTCCTTATTTATCCAGTATTGACCACCAGCCAATATTGTCCCCAGGAAGCTAACTGGTAGTAAAATCTATCTCACAGGCAAAGTTGCAAGTTAGCCGTGAGCCCCAGTGGCCAGCCATTCTTGTGTCATTGTGCACACTGCATTCAAAGGACCAGTGGCCTCTCAAATAATTTCTGACTTTTGGAATAAGGACAAAAGGAAGCTATGAAAGCACATGGGCTCATTCCCATGCTTGCCACATCTCCTTTTTAGCAGTGGCTTTTCCGAACAAGCTCTCTGTGACGCTCCTGCAAATCAGATGCTGTCCTGGGAAAAACACACACGTGCATATTCACACAAAACGTGGTGAACAATTTTAGGACATTAAGAAAAAAAATGCCTTGGGATGCCTGGGTGGGTCGGTGGGTTAAGCGTCGACTTCAGCTCAGGTCATGATCTCGCGGTGCGTGAGTTTGAGACCCACGCTGGGCTCAGAGCCTGCAGACTGCTTCAGATTCCGTGTCTCCCTCTCTGTCGGCCCCTCCCCACTCGTGTTCTCTCTCTCTCAAAAATAAATAAACGTTAAAAAGAAAATGTTTTTGTAATGCCTTGATGTTTATCCAGGAATTTTTAGGCCAAGAATCTCCATTGTCACTAGTAGAGCCTCCTTTGCAAATCTGAGAACAGCGTGGGTGAGGAAAAAAGCAGGTGGTGGCAACGAGAGGTAAAGGAACACCCCAACAGCAACTGTGAGCAATGAGACTCACAGCCACACTCTGAAGGCCTCCGGCCAAGACACAGAGTACTTCTTCATGCACCTGGCAAAGAGCGAGCTAACGATGTTATGACCTGAACTAGGCAGGTGCTAAGAGATATGACAGCAGCCAGCCTCGGACATAGCTCACAGTTCCTGCTCTCATGTGGCTCTAAGGACCAAGAGAAAGACCATCAATTACCCTGACAAATAATTATAAATGGAGATATGTAGTGGAATGAAGGAAATATATTTTAGGAGGGCTCACGACAAAAGAACCGACCTATGACTTTGGCTCACAGAGGTGTCCCTAGTAAGGCTGAGGTGACAGCTAACCGGTAAAGAAGTCATCTCTGCAGAGATGGGGGCAGGGGATAAAGTTAACACAAATCTTCCAGAGTAAGGGCAACAGAAGGAAAGACTGTGGTGGAGATAGTGTGGAGATGAGGAAATTATACCATGAAATTAGGAAAATGTTTTTCTCTTATTAACACCTTTCTTCTTAGCCTGTTACTTACCTTCTCATAAAAATAGTGTATTGATGCTGGGGTGGTTGGAACAATTCAAATGGACAATATAAATAAAGCACTTAATAAAACGTGCCGGCTTATAGTAAGTGCTCACTAAATGTTACAGGTGATGAAAACTACAGAGCAGTTAAGAGAACCTGTGCTCTAGTAAAACTGCCTGAATACTCAACCCCACAGTCAATGTAAGCAGTTCCTACGGTCACCAATTACCAATACCTAACGCAAAATATAAGCAACTTAAATATTTTAATAATGGCTTGCTCTTAATTTTCGCTCATGTAAATGTGCTGCAAAGAGCTGTAATTAAAATATTCCAGAAATACAGGTCATCTCCACTATAGGACTATAGTATACTTCACCAAGGAGATGTTTTTGTTTGTTTTTTTTCGTTTTTTTTCTTTTTTTTAAGCAAAACAAGTTACTCATAAATTCTGGAAAATACCTGAATGAAACGAAGTTCTTACAATATAATTACTATGTTTTCTAACTAGAATGCCATTCGAAACGGACTGTTCATGGAGTTCATTTCGGTTTAACATTATTTAAATAATACAAAAAGCTACTGAAAAACCATTCTTTACAAAAGTTAACAATCTTCGAAAACAGTTTGAAATGTATTCTTATTTAACAAACTAGGGTATAATCCAAGAAGGAAACCTTTGTTATTTTCATTTTGCCTCTAGGCAAAGCATTACACGCGTGCTCAATTCAGAGAAACTTTCCTTTCCACAGACGTTTGCTGATATTCACAGAAAAAGGGAAATATACCCTTTTCAGATACATGTTCTCTCAGCTACAGCACCTTTGACTACTGAGCACATTTTTCCTAAACTTAAAGATCTGTAATACACCTCCTGGCCTGAGTCTTCGGACAGATAAGAACTGAGAACACAAGACTGGTAACTTGTGCACTGCAAAAATGCAACATTACCTGGAAAACTAGTCTTCATTACATCAATTCCAACTTGTAGCTCAGGTTCAGCAGCGAGCACAGCATAGTCCCCTTGATGAGAGATGTTAAAGTTGAAATTGGGGTAAGGATTCAAGGAGTCTTTCGCAAGAACTGGTTTTCCCTTTGCAGTTCTCTGCAAACGAATATTATTCCAAGGGATATTCAATTTCTCTGCAACTAATTTCCTCATCATCAGACGACCGGCCTGTTAAGTAAGCAAAACACATAGTATGTATTGATGTGTACTAAAGATTCAAGTACGTTGCCTGTAACAAAGTCCATTTTTGTAGTTTCTAAAATATATTCATTTTTAAGTGTTTAAAAGTACGGAAGTACTAAACATACTGCGTTAAGATTTCAGCAATGCTTAAGAAGCTCGAAGAAAAGGTCAAAGTCTCTCCTGTCAACAAGTAACCAATGTTAAGATTCGGCACCCTTCTGGTCTTTTCACGACGTGTCTAAATAAATATGTGTTCATTTAGCTATGCTTTTGCTATCTATCTCCTATATGAGATCCTACTCTAAGCGGGCCTGCACCATCCATAAGCTTTATAACGTGCAAGTGCTGGGAATTATTTCATGTCTGTACACATGGGTCTGGTCTGTACCCTTTTAACTGTAGCATAGTACTTCATACTCTCAAGGTCCTCCTCTTGATGGACTACTCCCCTATTACCAGACATTTAGGCTGGCTCTAGTTTAGCTATTATAAACAATCTCCCAAGGAACCACCCTGTTGTTCCTACATCTTTCTGCCTATGTCCAAGTACATGCAGACCCTATAGACACATTACTCAGCTTCAATAATTAGCAAGTCAGGGACACCTGGGTGGCTCAGTAGGTTATGTGCCTGACTCTTGATTTCAGTTCAGGTCATCATCTCAAGATTGGTGAGATCAAGCCCCATGGTGGGCTCTGTGCTGACAGCATGGGAGTCTACCTCTCCCTATCTCTGCCCCTCCCCCATTCTCTGTCTCTGTCTCTCTCTCTCTGTCTCTCTCTCAACACACACACACAATTAGCAATGCATGACTTACTTCACATATACCTCATACCTCTCCCAGTGTCCCACGTCTTTAATTAGTAAATTACTAAAACCACACAAAAATACCCAAAGATATGAAGTAACAAAATATATGATATTTTATAAAATACCTTTCAAGTATTTTCCCCTTCCATTCTAACAATGATTTTTAAAACTCACAATGCTCTGCATTACGGTTTCTTACAAATTATAAAAAAAGTTTTAAAAAAATTCACCAATATGCCTTCCAAACATTATCAATTAGCCCACCTTATAAAGGAAAAGGCGTTTCCATACAGAGGCATTTTCAAGAACTGGCGGTCTTTGAAATGATGGTAACTACAAGCTATTTCAAAATGCTGTCTACAGAAGAGATAATTTCCAAATGCAATTTTCCATATGTTGCTTAAAAATATATCACTAAAATAAGTAATTCCGTTTAAACCATCGTTCCCCAAGGTATAGAGTCAGTACGGGGGTATGCCTAAGACGGCCCCTCCCCGCGGCCCGGGCCTTCTCTTTTCGGTCCAGGAACCCTCCCCAGTACTCGGCCCTCCTCCTCGCCGCCCAAGACCCCTCCTGGGGCTCAGTCCCCCCTCTTCGCGGGCCAGGAACCCTCCTCGGGACTGGGCCCACCCACATCCCCGCGGCCCAGGTCCCCTCCCTGGGGCTCAGCCCATCCCTCCCCGCGACCCAGGTTCCCTCCCCGGGCTCAGCTCCCCGTCTCCGCGGCCCAGGACTCCTCCTCGGGACTCGCCCCCACTCCCCGCGGCCCGGGCCCCTTCCCCGCGATCCAGGAACTCTCCCCGGAGCCCAAGTCCCCTTCCCTGGGGCTCGACCCACCCCTCCCCGCAGCCCAGGCCTCGTCCCCGGGACTCGGCCTCCCCTCCCCGTGGCACTCGGCCCTCCTCCTGGCGGCCCAGGACCCCTACCCGGGACCCTGGGCCCCCTCCCCAGGGCTCGACCCACCCCTCCCCACGGCCCGGGCCCCCTCCCCGCGGTCCAGGAACCCTCCCTGCAGTCCAGGTCCCCTCGCCAGGACTCGGCCCATCCCCCTCCCCGCAGCCCAGGCCCCCTCCCTCAGGCCCAGGACCCCTTCTCGGGACTCGCCCCCCTGCCCGCGTCCTGGGCGCACTCTCCGAGGCCTCGAGGCTGGCCTAGGCCTCCCCCAGCTGGGCGGCGTGCAGAGCTAAACAAAGTGGGGCCATCAGGGATTCCGAGGGCCTACCGCGCGCAGACTTTCTCAGGATGTGGAGACTGGAGCATCGCACCGGCAGGTGCACGACCCGCGCGGAGGTAAGATGAAGATCTGACAACCCCGGACGTGCATGATGCAAATCCCTCGCCGTGGGGCGGGCGGCGGCGTCGCCCCCAGCATCACCGCCTCCGCGGCCGCGCAGCCCCCACGGGGTAGGAGCTGTCCTCGCCGAGGCCCGGCCGCCCGGCCCGCACGTATAGGCCGGCCCGAGGCCCACGACCCCCGGCGGCGGCTGCCCTGGCCCTTCCACCCCCCCCAAACCTGTAGTACCATGGCTGCTTTGGCGTCCCGGGCGAAGACGAACTGGCCGATGCGTTCCTTCTCCTCGGGCTGGATCGACCGCACCGCCAGCAGCCACTCGGCGCGGCTCGGCAGCCAGGTGCCGCACGAAAAGGCCCAACGCACGCCCTCCATCGCAGGCACCGAAGAGCACCGCCGCGCGGGCTAGCCCATGCACGGAGAAAGGACCCCGCAACCGCCCCGGGCCCAGGTGGCGTGGACGCAGGCGTAGCCCCACCCCCTTCGCACCGGCGTCAGGAGGAAGGAGGCGGGCACCGCCGACGTGCGCGCGCAGCCCCGCCCACCAGGGGGCTTTCGCTTTTTCCCGGCCGCGCCGCCGTCTCCTGGAGAGAACAGCTAGGGGCGGAGACGCAGGCCCGCCTCTGCGCTCTGCGGCAGCGCGTGACGTCACGCGGGGCGGGGCCTCAGGGAGCGTAGGGAGGGACCAAGGCCGAGAGCCCCTGGTTGCGCCACTCACACTCGGAGAAGCGCTAACAGGACAACGGTTCAGGCCAATCGCAGTGAGGCCTGTGGCGGCAGCGAGACTAGGGTGGAGACTTCGGAGACTGCAGTTGCAGGTGGGTGAGCTCTGGGGTCTGAGGGAGGAGTGGGATGGAAGCGCCTCGTTCTGGGGGCCCCGCGAAGGAGGGGATCCCCCGGGCTCCAGCCGCCCCTGTCAACCCTCCGTGTGCGCGGCCGGGCGGGCGGCCGGGCTTTCCGCGGCGGAGAGAGCGCCGCACGGTGCCCCCGGGCTGCCTTGCTCGCCGCCCCGGGCCCCGCGGCGGGAGGGGGGCTGCGGCCCTGTGCCCCGCGCCAGGCGGCCCCGCCGACCCTCACTGTGTCCCGCGCCGGCCGAGCGGCCCCTCCGACCCCTGAGTGCGGCCGGGCGGGGACGGCCGGCCCTGCCCAGAGCCCTGGGGACGGGGCACCTGCGGTATCGCGGCGCCGGCCGCCCTGCTCTGCAGGAGCGTCGGCACCGAGTTAGAGCCCCAGCAGCCTTCCTTCCAGGGCGGCCGAGGTTCAGATCGATGCCTCTGCGCCCGCACCTGCCCCGGGGAGACTCTAGGTGACGCTTCTGCGAGAGTCCTCGTGACCAGAGCCCCTTGCGGGTATTGGCCCAGCGGAAAGTTGGCCTCTGCGGATGAATGTCAGAGCCCAACTTTGCGGTACACTGAATGCTGTCCTCCGAGATTTGGCCGGGTCCCTCCTTCCTTTGTCGGCTGATGGAGGGCCGGCAGTCGTAATTCGCAGTTACCTAAGGATTCTTTCCATCCTCTTCTAGGTGGCTTCTATTCTGTTGTTTTCTATACTTGTTTCCGTTAACTTTTCCTGATATCGTGAGCCCTTTCCAGTCCTTTGCAAGTAGGTGGGATTTTGAACAGACAACACACTCATCCTCAAAGGGATGTAAAATAAATTACTGGCTTGATATATCAGCTTGGGTAGTACTGACCAAAAGCCTGTGTCAGGTGCCGTGTTTGAGATCCGCTTACTACCTGCAGAGAGCTTACAATCTGGCAAGGCACATAAAGCATGTACAAAAAATCCGCAGTAAGTGACACGTAAAGGTGTGCAAAGCATAAGGTGTCTGCTAATACAACTATCACCAATGATCATAACTCCTTTCTCCGCTTTTAACTTTATGTATCTAAGCATCCTATGATACCTTCTCCGTTCTTGTCTTTTTCAACTGATTTTTACAAAATTTCACCGTTTCTGTTTCTAAAACACTTCTAGGTACATGGTCACATGTTCTGTGCAGTAGTGATTATTGTTACTGATGGAGAATCTGAGATCAGAAAGGGGATCTGTGGAATTAGGTAAATTCAGGTTAAGGAAGGCATAGTTGATTCTTTTACCATGGAACTAAGCTCTGTATATTCATCTATAGAGCCTAATATACAGACAGATCATGTGCTTATTCATACTTGCTCTCTCTGCCTAGAATATTCTCTCCTCCCATCATCACATTCATTCCCCTGTATCATTCAGGTCTTGGCTCAGATGTCCTCAGAGAATCTCTCTGTACCCCAGATCTCAACAGCTCACTCTCCCCACCCCCTGCCTCATTCCCAAGCCTGGTCCTAGCCTGGGCACTCTTTATAGGTTTCTTTAATGGAATCCCCTTCCCTGTGTGCTTTGTAAATGATTACTTATTCAAGGCTGAGGGCAAACCTTGCCTTTTCTTAAGGACTACCCCAGAGTATGTTTTTGTTTGTTTTTAACTAATTAATTTGGCACCTCCTGTAGCACTACCTTATAATATCTATTATCCTGAATTATTTATGTGTGTTATCTTACAAATTAGGATGTAAGCTACTTGAGAGGGAATTTAATGCATACCTTGCCTCCTACAAATAGTATACATAAGTAAATGTTTTGATCAACCTTTACAATAGAGTTTACTCCGTTTATAAGCGAACATTGGCATTTATATTCGGTCTACCTTTATTTCCCTCATTTTTATCTTAAGGAAATATGAATGTGCCTAACTATATTCAGTAAACCCAAACATTTTGTTACAATATCTTTATTGCATTGGTCAGGGGGGAAAGAAGACTAAAATATTAGAGGTTCAGCAAATTTGTGAGTAATAGTCATCTTGCCAGATCTTGGTCTGTGCCTTCTTATTGGGATCCTAAGAAAACTGTGTTCTTTTCCCACTTCTGTCACCAGTTCTCCGTGTGACTTTGGGTAAATAACGTAACCTCTTCCAAGGATCAATTTCAGTGGAAAGGTATCAAATGAAATCATCTCTAAGGTTCAGTGATTTTTGAGTGAATAATGTGCATTTAGCTTTTTACTGAGTCCCCTCTTAAACTTTATTACATTGTAAAACTTAACTTTTCAAAACCTTAGTAAATAACTCCATGATTCTACCAGTTATTCAAGAAAGAAACCTCGATTTTTCTTTTCCCTCAATTTTCATGTCCAATCGATTCTATGTTCTACTGATTCTACTTCTAAAATAGAGCTAAAATAGAGCTAAAATTTTTTCTATCTCCGTTGTTAACACTGTGGCCTAACCTGCCATCATGGCTCACCTGCAGTACCGACTAGTTTTCGAGCCTGCAGGAGAAGGGAACGTTGTTTCCTGTGTCCTCCCGGTCATAAGCACTCCTCGACTCCGAGTTAATCACTGTGCTGTCCGCGCTCCTGACTAGACAGGGAAGGAAGGAGACCAGCAAGATAGAAAGCCTGCAAAGTGACGTGCCGCAGACACTAGAGATGCGTGTTTCCAGAAGGGGGACTAGTTAGCAACGCGAATACTCCTGAGAAGTTACCTAAAATGGGGAGAGAGAATTTAGCATAGCTGGCGGCAGCGTGGTGATACTGCCTCAGTCAGGTGCCAGGGTGAAAGAGAGGAAGCGATGGCAGTGGACTCCCACAGCAGTTGGACGTAAAGCTACTGCGGACTGTTTCTGGGTCGCGGAGTAGAAAAATGGGATGGTAACGAGAGGGTAATACAGGTTCAAAGGACAGATTTTTGTTTGCTTGATGTGTAAAGTGGGAGGTACTAAAATGTGTCCACTGATGGAACCTGTCCAACAGAATTGGAGAAAGTGTTGACGCAGCAGAGGGGGTAGGTTGTGGGCGCGCACCGCTCTAAAGTGTACCGCAGAGTGGAGGGCCCGGTGTCCGTTGTTTCTGGCTGTATGCCCAGTTTCTAGAATAGCGCTTGCCAAAATAGCTGCTCTGTAAACTTTCTAATATTTGAATAAATGAATGACGTGAATTCTATTGCCCTTTTTCTTTTAATTCTTCTTACAGCAACCAGGAAGATACTTTAAAAAGTAAATCAAATCATGTCACTGTCCCCCGCAAAGTCTCCCTTTGTTCCAACAGCACTTAGGGTGAAATCCCTGCTCCTTCTGGCCCACAGGACCCGCGTGAGGTGGCACTGGCCTCCGCAACATTCTTGCTCTTGTCAAACGGTTCCAGTGATGCTGGCCTCCTTTCGTTTCCTAAAACTGAAGGACCCCTTCCCACTTTAGGCCTTTCTACATGATTTCTCCCACCAACCCCTTACCTTAAATGACACCTTCTCAGAAAGGCACGCCCTGACACAGTAGGGGACGGGAGCAAAAGCTCTGGAGCCAGACCATCTGGGTCCAGGTCCACGCTTGCTTGCTGTATGACCTTGAGCAAATTAAGGTCTCAAAGCCTCCTCTCCCCCTCCCTGTAAAGTGGGGACAATAGCAGAATCTATGTTATACCGTTCTTCTCAAGATTAAAGAGTCTCTGAAGCATGTAGGACAGAATACACAGAGGAAGCACTATGGAAGTGTCACCACCATTACTATCTGAAGTTGAATATTCCCCACTGTTCGTTTTTATTCCCTTTTCCCAGCTCTTTCTTCACAGTATGGATAACGATGGATAATTTGTCAGTCTTTCTCATTACATAGTGACCACCGGGGAAAGCCAGGGTCACGACTGCCTCTGTTCTCCATGCTTTCTTTAGTGTCTACCTCTGTACCTGGCATACAGTTAGCACTCTGTCGTAAGTGCGTATGAGAAGATGCCACCAATCACGTTCTGTTTTGAAACTCCGGGGACCAAATTCGATCACCGGAAGGCCAAACAGAAAGGGCCCACCCAGGTCAGTCACAGCACACACAGCACAGCTTTCTTTTCATACTGCGCTCCCATCAAATGGCACATGCTATTCTTGTCACTACTTTCTATCAAGGTCTTATCACACTTGATTCTTGTACTTTTATTAATTTAACTATTTAAATCAAACTTTAGTGGAAGACATTAAAGGAAATAACGAGAATAGTTTTAAAAATTGACTCAATGTTTTGAGCACAGACTAGTTTGTTGAACTTGAGATGCAGTCTTATAAAATACACCACCGTTTTACGTGCCACTGAGAAAGAAAACGGTGCCATTTTTAACTCCGACACAACTCTTTATCGTGTCGAGCTTTTCGTATTTACGGAAAGCCCTTTTAAAAAATCACGTATCACCCTCTTACACACATAAAAAGCAAAATTAGCTGAGAGGCTTGTAAAACTTTGTCATATTCAGAGTACAGTGCTTATAATTCACTTTCAACTCAGAATCTCAATGTCCATGTTTTTCTATATAAGGTCAGTCTCTGTAATCCAAGAATATTAGTGACACATCATTTCTTTTTTTTTAATAACAAAAAAAATTTTAATGTTTATTTTTGAGAGAGAGACAGAGTGTGAGCAGGGGAGGAACAGAGAGAGAGGGAGATACAGAATCTGAAGCAGGCTCCATACAGGCTCTGAGCTGTCAGCACAGAGTTCAATGCTGGGCTTGAACCCACAAACCGTCAGATCATGACCTGAGCTGAAGTCACGACTGAACCCCCCGATGCATCATTTCCTAAACGAGTATCCATTGTTATCTCCAGAGTTTTCTTTTAAATCACCAATACCCATTTTCCACATTTTGATGCACATACATATGTAATGACAGGTGTCATGACTGCTACCTGACCAAAAGCAATTATAAGATACCTGTCATTTTCAGATATGTTGAGTGTGAAAAAACGTGTGTCTTAAAATTAGTGAAATGTCATACTGAATTTGCAGAATATTTGAAGAAAAAAGTTGCCTTACAGATCTTTTACCAAGAATTGTTTTACAATTAATAATGTTACTAAGTACATGTTATTACTGAGTTTAACCATTAATATTGATATGCCCATGACAATATTAATTTTAATGATATAATTTACAACAATACAATGTAATTAGGGTGTCCGCTTTGCACATGAGGAAGCTAATGCCTCAGAGAGCCTCAACAGAGGTTACTAGAATAGCGATGGGCCATTTAGGACCCTGTTCTTGCAGCTCTAAATCCTGCGGCTCTTTGTTGTTTGCAAAATGCAGTAGGACTGCAAGTACAGATTTACTCCAACCAAATTTAAGACATGAAGATTTCAGCTTCTTGGATTTTTCATTCTGGATTGAATTTAACGGCAGGGTTTATCTTTTAACAGCTTCATGAAAGTGGATACCTGTATATGACTCTAATATATTTAAGAATGTGTATTGGGGAATACTTCAAAATTTCTGTTAAAGTTTGCTTTTTGTTACCGTGTGCAGAAATAATCATTACTATACTTCCATCATTGGGTTCAGTTCTTGTTTATGACCAATAAACCTCAATAAGTGACTTAATCCAACACAAGAGCCAAATTAAATACATGTTTTTAATGATAATAAAGTTAATGTTTGTGGTTGGGGTTTCTTAAATTTATTTTCTCAAGACATGTCATTATGCAGAAATACAGTTTTTATCATTTTGAAAGTCTTAAGTTTGGGTACCTTTTAGCTTTTTTGTTTTACATTCAATTTCTTTTGAAAAACTAAGTAACTACTTTTACCAAAAAATAAAATGATTTTTCCTTGGCATTTTTTTAAGTGTTTTGAACAAGAAGAAAACTGGGATATTAAAATGGTTTCTAAATTGAATTTTTGTCTTTTAAATTTTGTTTTGAAATAATCACATATACATAAAGTTTTAAAAATAGTATAAAGCAATCTCATGTACCCTTCACCCAGTTTTCCCCATGGCTACATCTTACATAATTATTGTCCAATATCAAAATCAGGAATTTGACATTGGGCCACAGTTTGTGTGCAGTTTGATGTCATTTTTTTCACATGGGTACATTCCTGTAACTAATCAAGTTACAGATTATTTCAAATCACGATAAAACTCTCCCTTGTGTTAACCCACCCTCCCACCCACACCAGAGTCCTCAGTCCCTGGAAACCACTAATCTGTTTTCTATATAATTTTTCATGTCAAGAATATTACAGAAATAGAATCATACAGTATGTGACCTTGTGAGATTGCCTTTGTACACTCATCATAATGCTCTTGCAGTTCATCTAAGTTGTTAATGTATGTCAGTCGTTTGTTTCTTTTTAATACATTCCATGAGATGGACGTACCACAGTTTATATACTCATGCATATACTGGGCAACACTTTGGATATTTATAGTTTTTGACCATACATGTAAAGCTGCTATGAAAAGCCATATGCAGATTTGTATTTCTCTAGGATAAATGCCCAGATCTATGGATAATATAGTGTATGTTTAGTTCCTCCCCCCACTTTTATTGAGATATAATTGATACATAACATTGTACTAGTTTTAGGTGTACAACATGATAGTTTGATATTTGTATATATTATGAAATGAATACCACAATAAGTTCAGTTAACATCCATCACCTCACATAATTAGAATTTCCTTCTTCTGAAGCTTTTAAGATTTACTTTCATAACAACTTTCAAATACAGAATACGGCGTTGTTACCTGTAGTCAAAATGCTGTACATTAGATCTCCAAAACTTCTTTCTTTTATAGCTGGAAATTTGTATATTTTCACCTCCTTCACTCAGTTCCCCTGCCCCCCACTCCCTCTGGCAAACAACGTGTTCTCAGTTTCCATGAGTTTTTTTTTTTTTCAACATTCCACATACAAGTAACATTATACAGTATTTGTCTTTATTATTTCACTTAGCATAATGCCCTCAAGGTCCATTTGTGCTGTCACAAATGGCAGAATTCCTTCTTTTTTAGGGCTAATATTTCTGTGTGTGTGTGTACCTCACGTTTTATTTATCCACTCATCAATCCACAGACATTTGTTTCCTTGTCTTGGTTACTGTGAATAATGCTGCAGTGGGGTGCAGATACCTCTTCAGGAGAGCGATTTAGTTTCCTTTCGATATATACCTAGAAGTTGAATTAGATCACATAGTAGTTCTATTCTAAAATTGTGAGGAATCTCCTTACTGTTTTCTACTATATTGGTTGCACCGATTCACATACCCACCACAAGTATACAAGATTCCCTTTTCTCCATATCCTCAATAGCACTTGTTATTTCTTATCTTTTTGACAAAGGCCATACTGACAAGTGTGAGTTTGTATCTCGGGATTTTGATTAGCACCTTCCTGATGATTAGTGACATTGAACACCACTTCATGTATCTGTGAGCCATTTGAGTGACTTTGGAAAAAGGTCTGTTCACATTCCTTGCCCATTTTTAATTGGATTATTTGGAGGTTTTTGTGCTATTGAATTCTATAAGTTCCTTATATTTTTTGGATATTAACACTCTGTCAGATGTGCAGGCTGAGAATATGTTATTCCAGTCTGTAGGTTGCCTTTTCATTTGGTTGATCACTTCTTTTACTGTGCAGAAGTTTCGCAGTTTGGTGTGGTTTCACTTGTTTTTTTTTTGTTGTTATTGCTTGTGCCTTACATGTCCTATCCAAACAGTCCCTGCTATTACCAATGTCAAGGAGCTTTTTCCCTAGTTTTCTTTCAGGAGTTTTTTTTGTTTTGTTTTTTTGTTTTTTAATTTTTTTTAATGTTTATTTATTTCTGAGACAGAGAGAGACAGACCATGAGTGGGGGAGGGGCAGAGAGAAAGGGAGACCCAGAATCCGAAGGAGGCTCCAGGCTCTGAGCTGTCAGCACAGAGCCCCACATGGGGCTCGAACTCACAAACCGTGAGTTCATGACCTGAGCCCAAGTCGGACGCTTACCCAGAGCCTGACCTGAGCCACCCAGGCGCCCCCTCTTTCAGGAGTTTTATGGTTTCTGGTCTCACATTTAAGTCTTTAACTGATTTAATTTTTGTGAGTGGTGCAAGTTAGGGGTCTAGTTCCATTGTTTTGCGAATCTATCTTTTGTGAATATTGAATTTTCCCAGAACCATTTATTGAAGAAACTATTTTTTCACCACTGAGTATTCGTGGCTTCTTGTCAAATCATAGTTGATAATGTATGTGTGAATTTGCTTCTGGGCTCTCAATTCTTGTCCATTAGTCCATGTGTTTGTTTTTATGCCAGTGCCTTACTGATTTTATCAGTATAGCTTTATAATACAGTTTAAAATCAGGAAGTGTGATGCATCTAGCTTTTTCTTTCTCAGAATTACTTTGTTTTTTGGAGGATGACTTTGGCTATGTAGGTAGTTCCATATGAATTTTAGGATTAATTTTTCTGTTTCTATGAAAAATGCCTTAGGTATCTTGAGAGGGATTGCATTCAATCTACAGAGAGGGTTAAGTAGTGTGGACATATTAACAATTCTTCCAATCCATGAACATAGGATCTCTTTCCATTTATTTACGTCTTCTCTCATTTCTTTCATCAGTGTTTTATGGTCCTGTATAAGTGTATGAGTCTGACCTACTTGGTTAAGTTTATTCCTAAGTATTTTATTGTTTTCGATTCTATCGTAAATGAGATTGCTTTATTTTATTTTATTAGCTTTTTTTAATGTTTATTTTTGAGTGAGGGAGATAGCACAAGTGAGAGAGGGAGACACAGAATCCAAAGCAGGCTCCAGGCTCTGAGCTGTCAGCACTGAGCCCGATGCAGGGCTCGAACTCACAGAACATGAGATCATGACCTGAGCCGAAGTCGGATGCTTCACCGGCTGAGTGACCCAGGCGCCCGTTTTCTTTATTTTAAATTTTAACTTGTTAGTGTATAGAAATGCTACTGATTTTTGTATGTTGATTTTGTATCCTACAACTTTACTCAATTCATTTATTAGTTGCTATAGATATATATTTTTTTTTTGGTGTAGTCTTGAAGATTTTCTATATATAAAATGCCATCTGCAAACAAAGACAATTTTTTTTTTCCTTTCCAATCTGATTCCATTTATTTGTTTTTCTTGTCTGATTGCTCTAGCTAGAACTTCTAGTACTTTGTTGAATAGTGGTGACAGTGAACAACCTTCTCTTGGTCCTGATATTAGAGGAAAAGCTTTCACCCTCTTACCATTGACCTTGATGTTAGCTCTGTACTTCTCATATATGGCCTTTAGTATATTGATAATTCTATGCTCACTTTCCTTCTGTCCCCAGTTAATTGAAATTTTTTATCATGAATGGATGTTGAATTTTGTAATGTTTTTTTTTTCCTGCATCTGTTAGGATGATATGATTTTTATCTTTCCATTAATGTGGTAAATTATTACATTTATTGATTTGCATATGTTAAACCATCCTTGCATCGTAGAGATGAATCCTGATTGATCGTAGTCTATTATCCTTTTAATGTGCTGTTGGATTCAGTTTGCCAGTTATTTTGTTGAGACTTTCTGCATCTGTAGTCATCAGAGATGTTAGCCTGTAGGGTTTTGTTTTTTGGTTTGTTTGTCTTGTTTTTATAGTGGCCTTATAAAATGTGTTTAGAAGTATTCCCTACTCTTTAGCATTTTGGATACTAAAAGGATTGGTATTGATTCCTTTTTAAATGTCTGGTAAAATTCACCCATGAATCCATTTGGTCCTGGACTTTCCTTTGTTGGGAGGTTTTTGGTTACTGATTCATCTTACAGTAATTAGTTTGTTCAGATTTTCTATTCATGATTCAGACTTGGTAGGTTGTATATTTCTATGAATTTATCTATTTCTTTTGAGATTTTAATTTGTGTATAATAGTACATAGTAGTTTCTTATGAATCTTTGCATCTCTGTTGTATCACTTATAATATCTCCTCCTTCATTTATAATTTTATTTATTTGGGTGCTCAACCTCTCTTTAGTTAGGTAAAGGTTTATCAATTTTGTTCATATTTTCATAGAACCAACTCTTATTTTTGTTAGTTTTTCTGTTCTTTTCTTGATTTCTATTTCATTTCTTTCTGCTCTAATTTTTATTATGTCCTTAGTTCTGTTAATTTTGGACTTATTTTGTTATTCCTCATTCTTTGGGATGTAAAATTAGGCTGTTTATTTGGGGTCTTTTTCATGGTATTGTATTTATTGCTATAAATTATGCTCTCAGAACTGCTTTTGCTACATCCCGTAAGTTTTGGTATGCTGTATTTTCATTTCATGATATTCTTTTATTTTCCTTTTAATTTCTTCTCTCATGCCTTGGTTGTTCAGAACTGTGTTTAATTTTCATTTATTTGCTAATTTTCCTTTTTTTCCCATTACTGATACCTGCTTTCATATGATCATTGCTGGAAAACATAGTGTAATTTCTGTCTTCTTAAATTTGCTAAGATTTGTATTATGGCCTAACATTTGCCCTATCCTAGAAAATACTCTGTGTATCTGTCACTTAGGTCCTTTTGGTCTATAGTGTTGTTTAAATCTACTGATTCTCTGTTCGGATGATCTATCCATTATTCAGTGGAATGTTAAAGTCACCAATTATTATTTTAATACTGTTTATTTCTGTCCATTCTGTTAGTATTTGCTTCATACACTTAGGTGCTCTGATATTGGGTTCATAAATATTTACAATTATGCATTCTTAATGGATTGACTCCATTATCATTATATAATGACTTTCTTTATCTCTTGACTACTTTTTAGCTTAAAGTCTCTTCTGATATAACATCCCTGCTTTCTTTTGGTTACCATTTGTGTGAAATATCTTTTCCCATTCCTTCACTTTCAGTCTACATGTGCCTTTAAAGCAGCAGTGAGTCTCTTGTAGGCAGCACATCATTGGATCTTATATCTTTATCCATTCAGCATCCTGTCTTTTGATTGGAGAATTTGATTCATTTATGTTTAATTATTAATAGGTAAAGACTTATTATTGCCACTTTGTTTAACCATGTTCTGTTTCCTAGATGCTTTGTTGCTTCTTTGTGGTTTGATGACTGTTAGAGCAATATTTTGTCACTCTTTAATCATAGTCTTTTTGTGACTACTACAGGGTTTTCCTTTTTGGTTACCATGAGGCTTATATAAAAGATATTTATAATGTTCTGTTTTAAGTCGATAACAGTTTTAATAACATAAACTTTAAATTTTTATTTCTCCCCTCACAGTTTAGATTATTAATGTTTCAGTTTATACATATAAGTATGCATATATACATGTATGTATGTATTAAAATTTTTTATTTTTAAGTAATCTCTACATCCAATGTGGGGCTCAAACTCACAACCCTGAGATCAAGTGTCACATGCGCCATTGACTGAGCCAGCCAGGCACCTCATAGTTTACTTATATTTTATGTTGTGTATCCAGTAACAAATTTTTGTAGTTATGATTACTTTTAATGTTTATTTTTTAACTTTTTAATTTAGAGTTGTAAATGAATTGAAATAATTGAGATTAGTTTTCTACATATTCATATGTTTTTATGATGTTAATTAGCATCATTTTATTTGGCACGTGGGTGGCTCTATCAGTTGAGCATCCAACTTCAGTTCAGGTCATGATCTCATGGTTCGTGGGTTCGAGCCCCGCGTTGCACTCTATGTTGACAGCTCAGAGCCTGGAGCCTGCTTCGGAGTCTGTCTCCCTCTCTCTATGCTTCCCCTACTCATGCTCTGTCTCTCTCTCTCTCTCTCTCTCTCAAACATAAATAAACATTAAAAAAAAAAAGAGAGAACTACCTTTAGTATTTCTTATAAGTCAGGTATATTGATGATGAACTTCCTTTAGTTTGAGAAATTCTTTACATCTCATTCATTTCTGGAAGACTGCTTCACCAGCTATACTATGGTCAGCTGACAATTGTTTTTCCTTCAATATTTTGAATATATCACCCCATTCTCTCCTGGCTGAAAAGTTTCTGAGAAATCTGTGCATAGTCTTATGGGAGGGGAGGAGGTCCCTTGTACGTGATATGTCACTCTTGCTGCTTTCAAAATTCTTTGTCTTTGACTTTTGACAATTATGTCTCCCTGTGTAGCTGTTTAGGGGTTCAACCTATTTGGGTCCTTTGGGCATCATTACTCTGATATCCATTCCTCATGATATCCTTCCTCATGTTTGGGAAGTTTTCAGCCATTATGGTTTTAAAAATATTTCTGTCCTTTTTTCATTCTCTTCTCCTGGGATTCTTATAATGCATATATTGTTCTTTTAGTGGTGTCCACTGAGGCCCACAGGCTTTCTTTACTCTTTTTAATTCTTTCTTCTTTTTGCTATTCTGACTGGATAATTTCAAATGCCCTACTTTATAGTTCACTGATTCTTTTACTTGATGGAGTCTGCTGTTGAAGCGCTCCATTGAATTCTTCATGTCAGTCACTGAATTCTTCAGCTTTAGAATTTCTCTCTCTCTCTCTCTCTCTTTTCTCCTTCCCTCTCTCCCTCTCACTCCCCCTCCGTCCCTTCCTTCCTTTTTTTCCTTCCTCCCCTCATTCCTTTCTTTCTTTTCTACCCTTCCTTCCTCCCTTCCTTCATTCATGATTTCTTTGTTGAACGTCTCATTTTATTCATGCATTATTTCCCTAATGTTAGTTATTTGTGTTTTCTTGTAGTCCACTTAACTTCTTTAAGAGGAATATTCTGAATTCTTTGCAGTTTATAGAGCTCCCATTTCCTTAGGGTCAGTTATTGGGGCTTTATTACTTTCATGTAGTGATGTCATTGTTTACCTGATTCTTCATAATCCTTGATTCTTTGTGTTGGGATCTATACATTTGAGTAAGCAGTCTCCTCTTCCACATTTTACAGGTCTTCTCCAAAGACAGTCTTTCACCAGTCAGTTCACCTTGGTTCTGGACTGGTCAGCTGGCAGCATCCTTGGTCAAGTGGGGCTTGCTATCAGGGCTTTCTATTTGGGCAAGGAGGCTGCCTGAGCCCTGAGGTCAGACTTGGTGCCGACGGCTGGAAACTGTTGGTTTCCTGCCCATGCGCAGCTGTGGGATGGGCTCTGTGGCTGCATGGATTCTCTGGTTAAACTTCCTACTCAGGCCGACTGGGTGCTACACTCAACAGTTAGGCAGGGCTGCAAAAGTGCTTCCTTGCCTGAGTGGAGTTGTACAACAGGCTCCACAGCCCTTTAGCTTGATGGCCAGGGGCCTGAATCCAGCAGAGAGCTGCTCACCAAACTCCTTGCTCAGACACTACTACCAGCTTTGCTGTGAAGGTGGAAAGAGCTGCTGGCTTGGCTCTCTGCTCACCTGCTGCTGTAAGCTTGGCTACAGGTTGGGCTATACAACTTCCCAGGTGCTCTGGTTAGGCTTGCTTGTTGGGCAGGGCTGGAAACTGTATTCAGTGCAAGGCAGGGCTTCACATTTGGGCCACGTGACAGCCTTCACAGCCAGTTAGGCTTGGTAGTCAGGGACTTCAATCAGGCAAAACACGTTGAGCTCTCTGGCCAGAGGGGTTCACCAGCTGGGCTCTGCAGACCTGCAGAGATGTTGCTAGGTGCTCCTCTCAAGTGCTGCTGAGCTGCTCAGTTTCTCAGATGCTCTGCTCAGGTTTCTCGGTGAAGCTGGGCTGGGGGCTGCACTCAGCAGTGAGCAGGACTAAGATTTAGCTGTTCTGCCAGGCAGGGTGGCAGGACAGGCTCCAAGGCCAGCAGGACTGGTTGTCGGGGTCTTGAATCAGTCACAACTACACACTGGGTTCCCTGGTCAGATGGGGTCACAATCTTGTGGTTAGCTTAAGAAACAGCCAAATAGTTTCCATTATCAACATGTGAATGATATGGTATCTGGGTGCCCTCTCAATCATCTGATGTTACCAATATTTTTTTATTAGCCATTCTAATGGATGGGGGTGATATTTCATTGTGGTCTTAATTTTGTACTTCCATGATTAATGATATTAAACATATCTTCATGTGTTCATCTCTTGATTTTCTTTGGTAAAATACCTCTTCCTATCTTTTGCCCCCTTTTTAATTTAATTGTTTGTTTTTTTACTGATGGGTTTTGAGAATTCTTTATATTAATAGATATCAATCTTTTATCAAATTTCATTTGCAACTATTTTCTCCCAGGCTGTAAATGATCTTTTCATCCTCTTAACAGGATCTTTCACAGAGGAAATGAAACATACTCAGTTTTGATAACATTCAAGTAACATTTTTCTCTGTTTTGTGAAGTGTGCTTTTAATGTCATAGATCTAAAACTCATTGACTAACCCTTTGTCATGAACATTTTCTCCTATATTCTAAAAATTTTAGTTTTTACATTTCACATTTAAGCCTATGATCCATTTTGAGTTAATTTTTGTATTAAATGTGATATTTAGATCAAGGTTCACTTTTTTGCCTGTGAATATTCATTTGCTTCAACACTATTTGTTAAGAGATTATCTTTACACTATTGAATTGCTTTTGAGTTGTGTCATAAATTGGTTGATTTTACTTGAATGGGGCTGTTTATTAATTATATATTCTGTTCCACTGATCTGTGTGTCAGTCTTTCTCCAATATCAGTTTGATTAATGAAGCTATATAATAAGTATTGAAATCAGGTAGACTGACTCTTCCAACATTACTGTTATTTTTCAAAACTGTGTTAGCTGTTTTCATTTCCTTGTCTCTCCATAGAAGTTTTAGAATAATCCATGTCTACAAAAAGATCTTACTGAGATTTTGATGGGAATTGTGTTAAATCTGCACATCAGTATAGGGAGAATTGACATATTTACTATGTTGATTTTTCCACTTTATGAGCATGGTACAATCTGTCAATTTATTTAGGCCTCTTTGGTTTCTTTTGTCAGCATTTTGTAGTCGCAGTGTATAAGTCTTGTACTCGTTTCAGTAGATTTTATATCCAAGTCTTGTCTTTCTTTTCCTTTCCTTTTCCTTTCCTGCTATTGTAAATGGTATTGTAATTTAAACTTTGGCTTCCATGTGTTGATTGCTAGTTTATAGAAGAAACATTGATTTTGTATGTTGCTCCTATATCCTGTGGCATTGCTGAACTCCTTTATTAGATGTATGTATATTTTGTAGGTTACTTGGGATTTTCTATGTAGACAATCTTATCTTTAAGTATAGAGGCAGTTTGTTCCTTTCAAATGTATAAGCCTCTTGTAGAATTTTGTTGCCTCAGTGTGCTGGCAAGGACTGCCAGTACCATGATGAATAGCAAAGGTAAGAGTGGACATACTTGCCATTTTCATCATAGAGCAAAAGCATTCAGTCTCTTACCATTTAGTATAATGTTAGCTATAGATTTTTTATAGATATTCTTTATCAAGTTGAGGAAGTTCTTCTCTGTTCTTTGCTGAAAGGTTTTCTTGTGAATAAAAGTGGGATTTCTCAATGATTTTACTGTGTCAATTGATACAGTTACATGATTTTTCTTTTTCGCTTTGCTTCAACACTGGATTACATTAATTGATATTTGAATATTGAACCACCCTTACATCCTGGGATAAAACTACTTGGTCTTGGTCTTGTGCATAATTCGTTTTAGATACTGCTGAATTATTTTTCCTGATTTTTAAAAATTTATATATTTATGAGGGATATTGATCTGTGGTTTTGTTTTTCCCTTTCTTTGTTTTTGTATTGTCTTTGTCTGGGGTACCACATTAGTACTGACTTCATAAAATTACTTGGGAAGTGTACCCTCCTCTTCTGTATTCTGGAGGAAATTATATAGATTTGGTATTAACTTTTAAAAAACTTTTGGTGAATTTAATTCCCTTAATAAGAAATTACAGGGCTGTTCAAATTTTATATTTCATCTTGAGTGAGTTGTGGTAATGTGTGGATTTTTGAGGAATTAGTCCATTTCATCTGCCCTACTGAATTATTACATGTCGAGTTGTTTCTAGTATTCCTTTCTTTATCCTTCTGATTAACTTCAAGGTGTGTAGTGATTCCCCTATTGCATTCCTGATATTAGTAATTTATGTCTTCTCTTTTTTGTTCTTTGTCAATCTTGCTAGAGGTTTGTCTATTTTATCAAACCTTTCAAAGAATAAGTTCTTTATTTCCTTTGCAGTTTTCTATTTTGAATTTTGTAGATTTCTTCTCTTTATCATTTCCTTTAACCTGTCTACATTGAGTTTATTTTGCTCTTCTTTTTGAAGTTTCTTGAGGTTGAAGCAAAAATTATAACTGTCTATGTAAGGGTTATTTAAATCAATTATATAATAAGGATATGAGGGAGAGTAAAGGGAAGTAAAAGAGTGTAAAGCATATACACTTTATACTGACACTGGTAAAATGTTTACACAAGTATTTGTTATATACTATATACACACCGTATATATAATATATATATGTGTGTGTGTACATATGTATATATACACACATATACACACATATATATGTAATACTTAGAACAACCACTAAAATGTCCATACAAAGAGATATGCTCAGTCACTATAGCCAAATCAAAATGGAATTTAAAAAGGTTCAAGTAACCCAAAGGAAGGCAGAAAGAATAAAGATAAATTAAAAATAGAGAAACATAAAACAACCAACCAAAAAGCAGCCCTAAGTATTACCGTATCAATAACTGCACTAAATATAAGTGGTCTATATACGTCAATTAAAAGATAGAGATTAGCAGAGTAGGCTTTTTTTAAAATAATCCAACTTTATACACTTCTGTAAGTCATTCATTTCAAATAGAATGATATAAGTAGGTTGAAAGTCAAGGATGAAAAAATATACACTATGCAAGCAGTAATTAAACGGTTGTGGTTATATTAATACCAGATAAAGTAGACTTCA
Source organism: Panthera onca (assembly GCF_046562875.1). Classification (NCBI taxonomy): domain Eukaryota; kingdom Metazoa; phylum Chordata; class Mammalia; order Carnivora; family Felidae; genus Panthera; species Panthera onca. The sequence continues at coordinate 111,041,281 of NC_138348.1, forward strand.
GCAAGGAAAATTATGAGGGACAGAGAGGAATATTATGTGTTAATCCACCCAGAAGACATAGCAAACCTAATTGTCTATGTACCAAACAAGAGAGCTGCAAAATATCTGAAGCAAAAACTGATAGAACTAATAAGAAAAATAGACACATTTACTTTTACAGCTGGAGACATTAATACTTCTCTCTCAATAGGACACGAAGACAGTCAGAAGTGACACAGAAGAACTCAACACCATTAATGAATATAATCTAATCAGCATTTATAGAATACTCCACCTAACAAAAGAACCCACATTATTTTCAAGTGCCATGGAACATACAGCAAGAGTAACTGTATCCTAACCCACAGGACAAACCTCAAAAGACTTAAAAGAACTGAAATCACACAGACTATGTAATTGCTCACTGAGGCATCTCTGTAAAGGCTGCTTTAAAATTCCTGATAGATAATTCTGACATCTGTGTCCTGTGTCGGTGTCTGTTGATTCTTCTCTCTTTCAACTTGATATATTCCTGGTTTGGGGATATACTGGATATTTCATAATAAGACTCTAGATCCTATTTATATCTTGTATTTTGGTGGGTCTTTTCTGACACTGCTCTGTTAAGGCCACCAGCTCATTACTGCTGTGTTGGGATAGAAGTCCAGATTTTCCACCTCACCTCTTGGACACCTGGGATAGGAAGGGCTCTTTTTACTGCTGGATGGAGTTGAGAGTTCAGGCTCCCCTCTTTGCATCCTCTGATACCACTTTGGCTGAGAGAGGGAGGGGCATATCCCCTGGCAGTGAAAAGTCCTACATCTTCAGTGGGCCTCTGGCTCCACCCCAGGAAGGACAGGGAGGAATGCCATTTTACTTCCAGGTAGGGGTAGAATCCAAGATCCCATGTGTCACATGACCTCCACTGATGGTGGAGGGGAAGTGGTGGACACTTGCTACCCCCGGACTGGCTACCCACTCTGCCTTCCCATGGATAGGAAGAGGAGAGTTGACGCATCTCATTACATCCTGGGAGGGGTGGGATGCTAGGCTCTCCATTCCACTTTTGCTGACGTGAGTGCCTGTAGATAGTCAGTTTTTCCATCATGTTTGTCAAAACTCTTCTTACTAGGTTGCTCCTGCCCCTGGTCCTATGGCTAAAGAGATCAGGTTTCTCTCGGAGCTCTTTATGCACGTGCCCGCCCAGTCGTGTTCGTGTTGTCCACTTGTTCAGTATCTGGGATATCTTAGGCAAAAATAAAACCCAAGGAACTCACCACTGTATTGTTCTTGGGTCCCACGTTCACTAGCCAGTCTGCCTATTTCTCTCCACCTTTCACCATCTGCATAGGTTTATGATATATATTTTTATATGTGTCCAGGGTTCTCAGTCATTTTTAGCAGCAGAAATAGTGCCAAGCATGTCTACTCCACCTTACTGGAAGACAAAGCCTCACTGTTTTTATAGGAGTAATATTTATAACAATTAAATTAAATACTGTGTGAAACCCAGGGATCAGCACCTGACACAAAGTACTGGCTCTATAAATGTTAGCTATTTTTATTATCCTGTATATCTTTCTTATTCAGGATGATGTTAAACTGCCATGGTAACTTTTTTGGCCAGTACATTTATGGTTGGATCTTATGCACATGAAAAGGACTCTATGCTTTCATTTAATATTAATACCTATGGCCAGAAGAGCATTGAAAACAGTATAAACTTTGAGTTAAGCAGGTTTCTACTGGTTTTACATCTTTATGCTCATCATTCAATCTTGAGCCTCAACTTCCCATTTTGTAAACAGTCATTATTACCAAAGTTAAATTACAAACGCTGAATGAAATAACTATATAAATTACTTATTATAAATTCTAGTACCTTCAGGCTTGTTATATCACTAAATAACTATAAAAGTTAAGAGTCTCTAACCATTTACTTGCCTATCAATGTTTACCTGTTAACAGAAATGGAAGTTTCACCATATAGTATTGTTCTTTGATGTACTGGTTTAAAGGTCCGGAAAGATGTGCTTTGTGGTATGGATGTAGGTGCCGAACGTAGATTGTTGTCATCATTTATCTCGATTGTCCCCATGTTGCCACTCTCTCCTCAGTGTATTTCTCCCATCTCAAACAAAAGACAACAGAATTTCCTAGAATCCACCTACTCCTCTAGTCCTTACCTCACTGAACTTCTTTAAAAAATAATTTATACAAATTTGTGTCCAGTATTCCCTCTTAAAACTACTATAATCTGACCTCTCCTCACCCCACCCCTGAATGATCAACATTGTCTTTTCAGTCCTTACCTTGCCTAACCTTTCTCAGCTTTGGATGATGTAACTACTTCCTACGTGAAATTCTCTTCCTGTGCTTTCCATCACCACTCCTAATTTTCCTCCATTTCTGTCCCTGCTCTTTGTGAGTTTTTCCTTAGCTGTAGAACTTCCTCACCTTGTGTCTTCCACAAATTGTACTTTCAACTATATCTCCAGTTCATCTAGACTGTCACCTGGCAGGTAGCAGGTGCTACATGAATAATTCTTTTCAACTAAATGGTCTTTCCCTTAGGGTTAGTTATCATTGGAGTTCCATTCTCAGCCCTCTTTCTCTACTGATTCTACTTATTTTTCTTGATTGATTTGTATCCATTTCAGTGGCTTTACTTATCTTGTGGATTGAGTTCCCCTATCCCTTTCATAAACTTTCCAACACCCTTTCTCTTCAATAGCACTTATAATTATTATGATTAAATAAAGTCTACATATATAAATGTGCTCAAACCAAGTTAAGAAAATAGAAAATTTCAGCTTCTGTATGAAGCCATTCTATATGAAGTAACCATGGCAGCCTTTAACTTTTAACCACTTTACCAAAATGAATGCCTATGCATAATGCTAATGTATTAGTTTGATACTTGAAAGTTTCCACTAAGTAGTGTTACTTATATTACTAGTCATAGAAATAAAAATTACTGTATACTATATCATTGGGCTCACTTTTTATCCATGAATTATGATCCTCAATGATTGATTTAATCTAACACAAGTTACAAGTTCCTTATATATGTATAATTAGCTATAAAAAATTACATATAAATTATATATACATACATATGTTTATTAAAAAGTATTACAAACCGTTGTTGCCTTAATTAAACATTGTACAGGAGATCCTAGCTACTTCTGTAGTAAAAGAAAAAGAAATAATGCCTGTAAAAAAACAGGAAAGAGAACAAACAAGCCCCATTGGCTACAAATGATGTAGTTTTTTATGCAGAAAACACAAAAGAATCAACAGATATTTAGATTAATAAATATACTTGAGTTGCTGGGATTAGAATTAATATGCATTAATTAAAATAATCCTATTTGTTGTAATAGACACATCTCAGTGGCTTAACAAAAACAAAAATTTCTTATCCAATAAAAAAACAATGTTTGGATTTTTTTTGATTGATATTACTCATACCAGGGAATGCTACCTTCGATGGTAAGTGCAGTGAGAACAGGAGCCACATCGTGGTTACTCACTGCTGTATTCCTAGCAGAATGATGTTTCTAAAATATAAATCCAATGGTGCAATTCCTCTCCTATTTAAAGTCCTTCTAAATATTCCTCATTACCTCTAGAATGAAACCCAGGCCCCTTGCACGGTAGCAAGACCGCGTGAGCCAGGCCGTTTACTATTTCAGCTTTATCTGCCCCATCTCTGGTCCTCAACATGGTGTCTCTCCAAGGGGCTGTGATAACTCTGTCATCCCTATCTCTCCACTTACCATTTTTTTCTCTTGGAAGTGTCTTCCTCACCTTCTTCGGTAACCATCTTTCGTTTTTTCTTTAACAGCTCCAGTACCACATCCATCAGAATGTCTTCCTTCATCCTCTCCCCTCTGCTTTGTCCTCCTCCTCCCTGAGAGCAAGTCTGAGATTGTCCTTCCTGCCTCCTTGATACTCTTCCCATGTCAGTTTTGACGCTTATCACATTTGTTACTTCTTTCTTTCCAACTGGCCTGGAGGCCTGCAAGAGCAGGGATCCTGTGGCCCATTTATCTTCATATGCCCAATGCCCACATGGGTTTGAAGCCCCGAGGGTATTCAATAAAACTGCACAGAGGAGGCAAGATCCGAGTGGAGGCACTGCAGCAGTTCAAGTGAGAACAGTGAGGGATTCATCCTGAAGAACGGCAGCAGGGTGGAGAAAAGGTGGTGGTTTTAAAATAGATACGGTTAGTGGAGGAGGATTTCTGAGTGTCTGGCTTGGGCAGTAGAGAAGCTCTTCATCTCAATGGAAACATATAACGAACAGAGCTTGGGTGGCGGGGGATGGGGGGTGGTGGAATCAGCATATTACTTAAACTTTGGTAGTTTCCAGTGGTAATCATGGCCACATTAAAGAATTGGAAAACAGAGGTATTTTTTAATGCCCCTAAAAATATATTTTAAAGTTAATTGTATGTATAGATACACACGCACATGTACGTAATCACATGCAGAATGAAAGTGTTGTGTTCAGTATCTACCCACCTCCTTCCCTCCATCTCCCCCTCACTAGACGGCTGGAAGGTCAGGGTAGCAATCTCTGCTTTACATTATCCCATGTGGATCACACAGCCTTGTCAACACCTATCATCCTAAACTTTGAAAGAACTTTTACAACCCAAGAAGAATCTAAGATTATAGCAGATGAATGTGTATTTCAATCTTCAGCATCTAACTTCCTCTGTCAGAGAGATTTAAATACATACCTTTAAATGGAGGAGAATTGAGAGCAGTTCCAGGGGGTGTCTAGGCGATGTGGACTGCATCTCCCAACCAATTCTGTGGTTCTCTGAGGCAGGACGAGCAGAGACCCTGCATTGCTGTTACAGATCACTGACGCACCAGCCCACTGCTAGACGTGAGAAACAGACCAGGAGATACCCCTTGGCCTCACTGTGTGGCTGAGAAGATACTTTGACCCTTTGCACACCATTAAGTCACGTCTGTCTCTCTTATATAGACCATGCCTGCTTCTCTGCCCCGTGTACTCTTTTATGTAGTGGACGCACTCCTTGGCCTCTCCCTCCGGTGTCACGGAGGCAGTAGGAGAGGCTGGCTCAAGTCTCAAGCAGGGTTATGTCTTCTGTCCACTGATCTGGCACTTCAGAGAAACTCTTACAGTGACAGCACTTGTGTTCAACTCTTCTCTTCAGCTTAGCAATTACTAGAAAGCTGCCTCTCTCACTCTTCTCCCCACCACACGAGGAATGTAAACCTCCTGATTAATGTCAATTAAGGGATTTCCTTGGCTGTTGTGTTAAATTTTTGGTAGAAAGTAAGTACCAAATTCCACTTATCTAGCATATACTAAATGCTCAAGTATGTATTATCTTTACTCTTCTCAACAGTACAACGACTGACAGGTACAGTTTGTCCCTATTTTACAGAAGGAAAAAATGAGAATCAAAGACCAGAGGTTCCTGGCCTCAGATATTTCACAAGTCAAGTGCTGAAGCAGCACGGAGCTCATCTCGCCAATTCTGAAGCCTGTTCATCCTACTGCTCACGTTATATCGCAGCCCTGGGAAAATGGATGACTTTATAGTTCTTAGAAAAGGACGAAAAAATATCCATAATGTTAATAACAGAGTTTTACAAGTGGCTTAAGAGGCATGCCTTGCGAGGTGAAGAATTACTCCTGGGGTGGCAGCCCTACACAGTTCTCTGTGCACCCCACTCTAACTTGGGTTATATGTTCTTTTCCATCTAAGGTCAGATATTGTTAACATTGTTAAGATTTGTAGTGTTGTGATGATTAATTACTATATCAACTTAACGGGGCCAGAGGGTGCCCAGACATTTGGTCAGATATTATCATGGGTGTTTCTGTTGAGTGAGCTTCCAGGTGAAGTTAACACTTGGACAGACAGACTGGGAGAAGCAGGTTGTCCTTCCTCATGAGGGTGGGCCTCACCCAGTCAGTAGAAGACCTGGATAGGACAAATTGCTGAGTAAGACGAACCTTACCCGACTGCTGAGTTGAGACAACCATTGCTGCCTTTGGACTCAAACTGAAAAAGTCAGCTGTCCCCAGCTCTCCAGGCTGCCCAGCTTTCAGACTGGAGCTTACACCACCAGCTGCCCTGGGTCTCCAGCATGCCACCCACAGATCCTGGGACCTCTATAATTTTGCGAGCCAAGTCCTTATTTTTTATAGACACACAAGTACCAGCATGTGTGTGCACGTGTGTCTACACAAAACCAACAGGCTTGTAACCTGTGGGTTCACTGGCTCTGTTTCTCTAGAGACCTCTGACCAACACAACTGTTTTCTGCCTGCCTTTTCTTCAGAACTGACCCCAAACCTCTAATTATCTCTCTCCCTTCCTGACACCCACACTTAGTATGTCTCCCTACTTACAACTACTTTAGAACACTGCTCACTGAATTACTGCAGGTAACTTACTTCTCCAATAATACTGCCAATTCCATCCTATTGCTCCCCCACTTGTACGCGCACATGCGCTCTCATGCATGTGCACACACTGTTCTTCCTTCATATACTACGGAAGCCATCCAACTGAACTTCCGTGATAAGGAAAACATTGTGCATTTCTGCTGTAGAACAGAACAGCCACAAGTGTTGGTGGAGTTCTCGAGGGAAACCAGGTGGAGACACAGACGGACAGATCTGCTATAAGAAGTTGGTTTCCATGATCACTGAGTGGGAGAAATCCCAAGATCTGCGGCCTGCAAGCTAGAGGCGCAGGAGAGTCGACAGCACCGTTACCATCCATGACTCAGTTCAGAGCAGAAGCCTGAAGCTCCAACTCCTTGACATCCAGGCAGACAGACAGAATTCCTTCTTGGCCTTTTGTTCTATTCTGGGATGGACTGGATGAGTCCCATTCACATTACGGGGGGGGGCAGGGCAGCCTGCTTTACTTACTCTCCCAATTCAAATGTTAATCTTCTCCAGAAACACCCCCACGGACACACCCACAAACACTACTTAGCCACATATCTGGACACCCCATGGCCCAGATGTGTTGACACGTAAAAGTAACCATCACTACATATGGCTACTGATTACTTAAAATAATGGCTACAGCAACTACATTTTTAATTTAATTTTAGGTAATTTACGTTTAAATAGTGATACATGGCTCATGGTTACTATATTGGACAAGAGAGCAGTAGATGGCTCAGTCCTAGAGCTTTAATTGATGTTGTAGGACCACTGGGTATATAGCTCCCACCCGGGCCTGAAACGCTTTCTCTGGGAGAACCCAGCCACCGTGACACTGCCATGCTATGAGGGAGTATAGGCTGGCCACATGGACAGAGTGCACATAGACAGACACTGTCTGTTCTAGCCATCCCATTTGAAGCATCCAGAATGGGAAGGAAGGAAGCATGTTGGACCTGTAGCCCAGTCAGGCCTTCAGATGACCTCAGCCAGAGCTCCCATCTGACTCTAAGTATATGAAAGTCCCAGAGCAAGAAGCTCCAGCGAAACCCACAGAACCATGAGATACAATAAACCGTTGTCTTAAGCCACTAAGTTTAGGATGATTTGCAAAGCACTAGATAACTGGGATAAAAACGTACTAAGGGAATCAATGTTCCCTATTTCTTTGGCTCCCTAGTTTTCAGGCTTCTTTTCCTTTCACTCAGGGATCATTTCTAGTTTGCTGCTAGACAAGTTTCTCTGAACGGGTAGAGTACCTGTTTCCCACTTACTTGCTTTTTGGTGGGTGAACATGTTTGCATAGAATTGAATCTGCAGTTTGGCAAAGTCACAGTTGTCTGGCCTTCAACTGTCTTAGATTTCTGATCGCATGTTTAAAAGGCCTTTTTTAGTGAAGTTATACTGTTTTCTGTCCTGCTTCCAAATAGGCCAACTTGGTTAAAAAAAAGAGAGAGAGAGAGAGAGAGAGAACTAAATAAAATGACAAATGATGAAGGAGAAATAACAACCAACACCGTGGAAATACAATCATAAGAAAATATTCTAAAAAACAGTAAGCCAACAAATTAGACAATGTAGAAGAAATGGGTAAATACCTAGAAACATAGAAACTACCAAAACTGAAACAGGAGGAAATAGAAAATTTGAAAGACCAATAACCAGCAAGGAAATTGAGTCCAAAATCACAAACCTCTCAACAAACATAAGTCCAGGACCAGATGGCTTCACAGGTGAATTCCACCAAACATTTAAAGAGGAGTTAATATTCTTAAACTTTGCCAAAAAATATAATGGAAGGAAAACTTCCAAATTCATTTTTTTAGGCCAGCATCACCCTGATACCAAAACCAGATAAAGATTCCACTAAAAAAGGGAACTACAGTCAATATCCCTGATGAACATGGATGCAAAAATTCTAAGTAAAATACTAGCAACTGGAATCCAACAATACATTGAAACAAATCATTCACCACAATCAAGTGGGATTTATTCCTGGACTGCTCGGTGGTTCAATATTCACAAAGCAATCAACATGACCCACCACATTAATAAAAGAAAACATTAGAACCATCGGATCATTTTAGTAGAAGGAGAAAAAGCATTTGATGAAGTTCAACATCCATTCTTGATAAAAACCCCTCAACAAAATAGGGTTAGAGGGAACATACCTCAACATAAAACCCATCTATGAAAACCTCACAGCTGACTGACATCATCCTCAATGGGGAAAAACTAAGAGCTTTTCCTCTGAGGTCAGGAACAGGACAAGGTTGTTCCCTCTCACCGCTTTGATTCAACATAGTGCTGGAAGTCCTAGTCATAGCAATCAGACAACAAAAAGAAAAGGTATCCAAACAGGCCAACACGTATCAATGCTTGCCTTTTTGTTCCTTTCTAAAGGCCCTAACTAGTTAACACAGTGTAACACTGATCTTTTTCAATTATTTCTGTCTTGAAAGTTGAACCCCAGAAGGCTATGCTTCAAGATCGATACTTTAACATCAGCTATGCTACCAGAAGAAAAGGGATGGGAGGGCAGAGGGATGTGTTGGGTATATACCCATGTGATGGCTACTATAAAATAATACCTCTTATGTGTAACAAAACTAGTCATGTGGGGAGATCCTATATGAGCTATATATATAAATTATAAATGGTGCTATTTGACACAATTATATGGCTTGAACTTTATCCCTCAATTTAATATAGTCTTTCATTTTGTAGTGAGCTCAATATTTATAAAAGTTCAAAAGAAATTCATGAAAACAAATGTTTAAATCAGGTTTATTATGATCTTAGAATTTTTGTGTAATTGACATTAAACAAATTTTGGATCTGAAATTTCATCAGGACTCTACTACATCAGTGATTGTTTTTCTTTCCAGTTCTAAGAACAATTGGAATTGGCTATGGATAATTCATATCATCTCAACCAACGAAACTCATGTAATGGACTTCCATCTGAGAAGAAAAACAACTTCCTTGTGTCTGAAGATCATGGACAGAAAATCTTAAGTGTACTACAGAATTTTAGAGAACAAAATGTCTTTTATGATTTCAAAATAATCATGAAAGATGAAACAATCCCATGTCATCGTTGTGTCTTAGCAGCATGCAGTGACTTTTTCAGGTACTGTACCTTGTCTATGACTCAGATTTTGTGTTATTACACTTATTTGTCATAACTGCTGAATTTCTCCCTACAGGAGCATGCAGTGGTAATTTTTAATTCTTAAAAAAAAAAAGCTAATTATAACCTAGATTAACTAATGATTTTTGAATATAAAAATTTAAGACTACCTTTTTTAAAAACTCATGTCTTCCCAGATCAGCATTTCCCAATGTTGTATTGGACACTGGTTCTTTGAAATGTTCTGGGGAAAAAAAAAAAAAAAAAAGAAACTTGTTTTGATCCAGAGTCTATTTTATTGGGGGGGAATTCTTGCACTGTGCCATTTAGAAAAAGAGGAAAGGATGGAAAAAATATGGAAGTATAGTTCAAAGAAAACAAAGAGGCTGAGAGGAAAATGGATTTTAGTCATGTACTGTATCCAAGGATTATTCCAGGGAGAGGGGGGCTCATACAGATATTTCAAAGTTTCTCCTCTCTTTGTTTGAGAAAGGGGAAAAGTACCTCCAGAAGCATCTCTGGAGAATACCCAACTTTTCTGATTCTAGGCAACCTTCTGAATAGAATTTGGTTCTGAACAGAATGTCCTAGTCATGAGCCTGTACGATTCCACTGTGGTGACAGTGGTTGTGGAGTCTGCAAGGTTAAGTGTTGGATGCATGACCTTGCTACGGTGGCAGCTGTTTCACGGTCATACCATCCCGCGAGGCCTCTTGGTCACACACAGACCTCTCTTGGTGACATCCTGGCCTCCAGCCCTCCAGTCATACTGCCATAAACTTCATCCCAGTTGTGGTATTTGCATTATATTCGGTTTTGGAAGTAATTTGTATTCAAAGTAAGCAGGCCTTAAATCTCTAGTAAATAAAATTGGTAAAAACATAGTAAGATTTAAGATGTAAATACACTAATCCTTACTTTAACTCCTGTTTTACTGCCAGCATCTGATTAGACCTCACCCCTACTGCTCTGGAGCAAATCCTCTAAAAGTGTACTGATACTCCCCTGCCCCTGGGGGGTCCCCTGCCAGAGGTGGGAGCAGTGGCCCAGGGCCGCACCTGGCTCACTGGGGAAGCGCCTCTGGCCTAACTGGAGTCTGCTTCTGACCCTGTAACCTCAGCTGTTCTCCCAGTCCAACTGGAGCCCTCGATGTCCCTATGTTCTGCCACACCCTGGTGCCACCAGTGTCCCAGCTCTCTTGTATTCCACGGGTCTTCTTCCTGGTAGCTCCATTCTGCTCCCTCCCCATCCTGCCACCTCGTCATGAGAAGTGATGGTATATAGGGATTGAGTACTTGGCCTCTTAATACACATGCCCTCAATCTAAATCCTGGCTCTGCCACTTACCAGACATGACCTTAGGCAAGTGACTTAATCTCTTCAGGCTTCAGGTTCCTGATTTGTAAAAATTAAGACCATAAAAACAGAATCTAATTCACAGAGTCATGATGAGACTTAAATAATGTATATGTAATGATTAGGACCGTGCCCACTATATTCAACCTATTATTATTATTATTATTATTATTATTATTATTACTGTTTCCAAACCTAGCAAAAATGGAAAAACTCTGGTAAACACACAAGTTGATTTCCCTAGTGTTTTCTTGTTAACAAAATAAGTTTATGTAAGCATTTCAATTGGAAGTCCTCTACTCTTCATGGAGAAATAATTTTTTTTAATGTTTATTTATTTTTGAGAGACAGAATGCGAGTGGGTTAGGGGCAGAGAGAGAGGGAGACACAGAATGAAGCAGGCTCCAGGCTCTGAGCTGTCAGCACAGAGCCCTACGCGGGGCTTGAACCCACGAACCGTGAGATCATGACCTGAGCCAAAGTCGGACACTCAACCGACTAAGCCACCCAGGTGCCCCAGAAATTATTTATTAATTAAATGTATCTGCACCTAATTTTTGGCCACAATATTTTCAGGTACTCCTAGCTTTTATGGATCTACTTTAAATTTAAAAAAAAAAAACTGCTGTGAAAACAGAACAATATATTTTAAAATTTTTCTCCCTGCTTTGAAGTAGCACAAATGGCAGTTTTATAATGACCTAGATTAGATATATTATATATAGTATTATATTTATTATATATAGCATTTTACTAAAGGAATACTAATTTAAAGGAATACTAAATTTACTGTGAGTTTACTAAAGTTCATATAAAACTATTCGCAAATTTAGACTGAAATTCTATAATTTACATCCTTATATGATAAGGCCACTAATTCATAATATTTGTGTTATGATCAAATTTACTGGATATTGGGAGGAAAAATATGAAATAGCAGGAAAGTGAATAATGCATGATAAATGCACTTTATAATGATTTTGGAAAATTAAAGTTTTTGAATGAGATGTAAAGTCATGGAGAGAAGACTGAAAAAGAATCACACATACTGTACAGCCACTTTATGATTATGGTAAATTCAAGATCGATGTTAACTGGAAACTTTCAAGCTGATGAAGTATGGAAAGATGATCTTACATATGTCTTCTCAAAGAAAATACACAGGATCTGATAGGAAATATTTTCTAAAAATGATAATAATAGCTAATACTTTGCATTGATTAACTCATTCCTCCTCAACTCGGCAAAGTAGATATATGTGTACCCATTTTCAGATGAAGAATTTGCAGCACAGTTAAGAAGTGCCCCCCCCCAACCGAGGTCACACAGCTAATTAGTGACATAGGCCAGATACCCACTCAGGCAGCCAGATTCTAGAGGCCAGGCTCTCACTATTACCCTAACCTGATTATCCGTGTCCTCATAAGTCAATGTAATTATCATCACAGTTTAACATTTCTGACTTGATCTACGTTATTGAAATAGTGTATAATGTGTATAGTTTTTGTAACCGTATTTTTTTGTGTATTAGAACAGTCCAGTGGGAAGGTGTTTTGTTGTCCTTCCTTTTCCTAAGGGGTGTTCCATATTTGGAAGTCTCCTCAGATTTTTCATTTGGATAATACTAGTGCTTCTTAAACAGCTTTCATTACCCTCTAGAGTGGACTCTAAAAACTAATTTGGTTTAGGGGCACCTGGGGGGCTCAGTCAGTTAAGTGTCTGGCTCTTGGTTTTGGCTCAGGTCATGATCGCACAGCTCACGAGTTCAAGCCCCGCATCGGGCTTTGCGCTGACAGCGCGGAGCCTGCTTGTGCTTTCTTTCTCTCTCAAAATAAATAAACATTAAAAAAAAGCCAAAAAACTAAATTGTATTCCCCCCAGAGTACTTGAGCACCGAGGAGCACTGCTCACGGAGGTGTCCTGGACAATTCGGTGCAGACACAAACCAGTATTATACCAGAACCCAAACCAGTCAATCTCCACTCCTACTGAATGTCCAACTAGTGGAAGTCCTTGCTTCTCTGTCGTAGCTCTTTCTCTTGAATCTCGACCTCCACTCACTGTGCTACCAACAACCGCCATAGCGAGTCTGTGTAAAAGTGAATGATTCTGGATATGATGTTAACTAACATAGGAATGGGTGGCCAGATTGGTCTTACCAAAACCAATAGTAAAATACATACGTCGTAGTCTCCTGCCCAACCATTTCCACATAATTTATATTTTAGCCTAAACCGAGTCCCTAAAGTTCCCACTTCCTCAGAGTCTATCACCTCTGCCAGGTGGGGAAGAATTACAACTCAGAAGAGCTCTTGGGCTGGTCTGATTATTCAAATCTGAGGACCCCCCCTCCATCTCTCAGTGGTTATTTCTTCACAAACTTACTTTGAGCCTTTTGGTTTGGCATTTAGCTTTATGACATCACATTCCCTTTTCTCCCTAAAGTGCTGTATAAAACGTGTCTCTTTAGACATGTTTGGTGGATTTTCCACACAGGCAGACTCGTTAGAGACATATGATACCTCACTGTATCCCATCTTCCACGTGTGTCACTGCTGCCAAACTGAAAATTCATTTGAAAGATACTTTTAAATCCTAAACCCAGGAGCACTATCTATTTTAAATATCTGTACTTATCACCTGCAGAGCTGATACTAATTAACTCATAAAAAGAGAAATTCAGCCATCAGAGAGACCTTACCCTAATTTTATGAATGATATTTAATAGCATTGAAATTGGCTTACAAAATATGAATCTTTTTATATATAGCCTTCTTTGGAGTAAATGCTGTACCGCAGCTATAACGTACGTATTCTGCAATGTGGTAGCTACGTGGTCCGTGGGTTTTAAAGATAAATGATATGGTATGTAACTGTTCTAGATATTCAAATAATGTATTAAGATGGTTTAAAAATATATTGCATAACTATAAACCTGAGATTTGTGAAACATTCTATCAACCTGAGGGTAAAGGACACGTCTTTAAGGTAACCTTGAAAAGTACCGCGGAATCAAATGCTCCTGTTTTCCTTTTCTCCTGTGTTCTCTTTCTTTCTGCAGGGCCATGTTTGAAGTGAACATGAAAGAGCGAGACGGCGGGAGCGTCACCATCACTAATCTGTCCTCCAAAGCAGTAAAAGCGTTTCTTGACTATGCCTACACTGGGAAAACCAAGATAACGGATGATAACGTGGAAATGTTCTTCCAGTTGTCATCATTTCTTCAAGTTTCCTTCCTAGCCAAAGCTTGCAGTGACTTCTTAATAAAGAGTATTAACCTTGTCAATTGTTTACAGTTATTATCGTTGTCAGACAGCTACGGCTCTCCCCGCTTGTTTGACCACGCGCTGTACTTTGTACAGCACCACTTTTCCTTACTGTTTAAATCCAGTGATTTCCTAGAGATGAACTTTGGAGTACTGCAGAAATGTCTGGAATCCGATGAACTGAATGTCCCTGAAGAAGAGACTGTACTGAAAGTGGTCCTTAGCTGGACCAAACACAACTTAGAATCAAGGCAAAAGCATCTGCCTTATTTGATTAAAAAAGTTAGATTACATCAGTTATCCGAGGAGACCCTTCAAAACTGTCTGCTCAACGAAGAGTGTTTACTCAAAAGCACAAACTGTTTCGACATCATCATGGATGCTGTTAAGTGTGTGCAAGGTTCTGGTGGACTCTTCCCTGACGCTCGACCATCCACAACTGAAAAATACATATTTGTTCACAAAACTGAGGAAAACGGTGGAGACCAATATACCTTTTGCTACAATATAAACAGTGACTCGTGGAAAGTGCTGCCACAGTCACACCTGATTGACTTGCCGGGGTCTAGTCTGTCTAGTTACGGAGAGAAGATATTCCTGACGGGCGGCTGCAAAGGGCCGTGCTGTAGAACGGTTCGGCTTCATATCGCAGAGTCCTATCATGATGCGACTGACCAAACCTGGTGCTACTGTCCAGTGAAGAACGATTTCTTCCTGGTATCAGCTATGAAGACACCAAGAACCATGCATACATCAGTTCTGGCTCTCAACAGATTATTTGTCATAGGTGGAAAGACGAAAGGGTCTCAGGACATTAAAAGCCTCTTAGATGTCGAGTCTTACGACCCTCTTTCTAAGGAATGGATGTCTGTCAGCCCGTTACCCAGGGGCATATACTACCCTGAAGCGAGCACCTGCCAAAATGTCATTTATGTTCTTGGGTCAGAGGTAGAGATTACAGATGCCTTTAACCCGTCACTTGATTGCTTTTTCAAATACAACGTGACCACCGATCAGTGGTCTGAACTCGTAGCAGAGTTTGGGCAGTTTTTTCATGCGACACTAATCAAAGCTGTCCCAGTAAACTGCACACTGTACATATGTGACCTTTCCACCTATAAGGTTTACAGTTTTTGTCCAGATACTTGTGTCTGGAAGGGTGAAGGCTCTTTTGAATGCGCAGGCTTTAATGCAGGCGCAGTTGGAGTTGAAGACAAAATTTATATCTTGGGTGGCGATTACGCACCAGATGAGATCACAGATGAAGTACAAGTCTACCATAGTGGCAGATCTGAGTGGGAGGAAGTCTCACCCATGCCACGAGCCTTAACGGAATTTTACTGCCAGGTGATTCAGTTTAATAAATACAGAGACCCATGGTTTTCTAATCATTTCTGAAAGGCGTATGTGCTTAGACATCCTAAAACTATCCCAGTTCTAGAAGCCTACCATAAATCTGTTAAGCTTAATAGCTGGTAAAAAGGTCTTTACCTCTTAGTGAAATAAAATGTACCTTCTGCTAGAGAATTACTATGAATGTATAGCATATATGACTTAGCGATTGCTGGAAACTTAAATACAAGATACATTTACCAAAAATTATATCGAATATAATTTAATCCTGGAGAATCCAGAATACTTAGTATTTTCATATGTAAATAAGACTCATAGGCATCGATGTCTTGATTTTGAGAGTAATTTATCCGTGAAAGACTAGTAAAAACAAATCAGTGTTCACAGATTTGTACTATTTAGAGGGGAAAAAATCTCTGTAGGTAGTGAAAGTGAATTATTTGCACACTATATTATATGAAGTGAAAATTAAGTTAGAAAGAGGTGAGAAGCCTACCTTGTTACTACAGGTGTAAGAGTTACTGAATTCCCATCCTTTCTGATCACTGCTTAGCTTCTTTTAAGCCCCTCTTCCTTTTTTCATCATCATTTTTTTTGGTCAGAAATTTTTCTAAAATGCAGTGTATTTCCCAGCCTTCTAAACTTGCGCTAAACATGGCTTGACATTTTTTACGATTCAACTCTTCATTAGGAGCATAATGTACCATGTTATAATGCCATAATGCCATTGGCAATTACTGGAATGCTTTTAAAATTGCTGGTTCTGGTAGTCCTCTGTGCTGGTTGGTTTCGATTTCTGGTGGCAGCATATCTTACTTATTTTCTGGCTGAAGCTCAGTAAATGAACATTCTTGATTTAATGATTACTTGTAAGTTACACCCGCTCTCAGTCTATCTTTACACGTAACCCACTGGGTGAAGTTTTGGGATTCTGGGATGGTAGTCCTAACAAACATTTTCTGTATCCTTGCCACATTCCAGCATAATTGAGGACGTAGCAAATCTGATCCCTAGATAAGTGTATCATTTTGTTGCATTTCTTAAATTTGTAAATATCCAAATTTGATCTGTAGTAAGAAATTTCTGTGCTTCAGTTAGTACCGTATCAGTTTTCCTTGGTGATATATCCCAACTATAAAGCACCGTGTGGGTTTACTATTTTCATAAGATATTCATAGTGGATTATTTTCTAAATTTAAAAAACTCACTAGGTTTTTGTATTGATCGCATTCGCAACCCGTATCCGTTAAGATGTTTAATCACCTTTAACCCCAGTAAAGAAAGAGTAGCAATCATCCTTGCTCTCAGGTGTGACAAGTTTGCGTTGCAAAAGGAGTATGTTTCTTTCCTAAGTTTAAAAGATGTAACCATATTAGGTTTTAAAAGTGGAAATATACCTAAATGAAGGTCCTTTTATTATGCCATATAAATTTATTGTATAAGCTTCAAATGTTTTTTTCAGAATAGAACAGGATATTAGACTACATTACCCTGCAATTCCAAAATCAGAGACTATCCCTAATCAGATTGACAGTTGCCTGAGAAGCATTCTGTCAAATTGGTGGTCTTCCTTCCTACCTAAGTTGGCTCTGCCGTGTGTGTGTGTGTGTGTGTGTGTGTGTGTGTGTGTGTGTGTGTAAGAAAAACAGAAAATTCAATGACCAGTTTTGTGTGGTCTATTTGTGGCTTTGGAAACCAATTATTTAAGAAAGACCATACCACAGTGGATGACCTATACGTGGATTGACTGAACTGCTGATTTAAGCATATATAAATAATCAAAGTATGTTTAAAATAAATAATTGTTTTCATTATTGACTCTAGGAAATGTTCATCCTTTCCAGAAAGGAAAAACTAAAGGGAAATAGAATCCCTTGCTGATCTTGTTTCATTATTCCGTCATCCTGATGTCCACCAATCTTCTCATTGGCCATTGATGTATGGTAATGTTTCTAGAAATATCCTTGTTGTCAGGCCTAGCTCCCTCTGCATTTAATATACTCCCTAACACACAAGGCTTTCTGCCTTTTTTCTACAATTGCTGCAGTTTACTTGCTAATCATTTTCTTCTTATTGCCATCCCTTTACACCAGGGAAAAGTACTCTGTCTAGTCACAAAACCCCAGACTCTTCCTTTATTTCCTGTTCTTGATCCTTGGTGCTGTCGCGGTCTGTGCTGGGCTTGGCTCCACTAGTCACTGATCTTGTTCACTCTAATTTTGCATCTTCTGTAGAGACAGCGCTTTCATTTGATCTATCTGCCGTACTGAGAAATGGTTCTCTGTGTTCCAAATCCTCAAGGAACCCAACCACAGGCACGGCACACCCGGTCAATGACCGGCCTGGTCACACCTTCTGACCCTGCCAATCCCTGGCTTCACTGTCCGAGAACCATGTCTGTCATTCTGGCCTCACCCTCCGTTCCGGACCTCTGACAGGCAAGTCTCAGTGATCTCTCAAGTTCATTCTCAGTACCCCCAGAAAGAGCTGTTTTTCCTGTCTGTAAGCTTAGGTGAGAGGAAATAACATCCCTTTATCTATGGCCTCTTCCCTGAGTCCCTTTATTTTCTTTAAAGTCTGCTGTCCTTTCATTATCATCCTTCAGCCAGTGTTGCGTTGTAAGAGACAAAGTAATTGTGCTCATTATCCAAATTGCTTTCATTCTTGTGGAAAAATTCTGTTAAACATTTCTAAATCCTTTATCATTTGGTTTGCTCCACTACACTTGGATTATGCATGCAAAAAAAAAAAAAATCTAATATTGTAACCTCTTCTACAACTGAAGGTAGTTATATGGATTATATATAAAAAAATTAAATTCAGCATTTATATGAGATCAATTCAAAGTCAATGGACACTTGTGATCTGCAAACTTGATTTAAAATGTGGACCACCTTTTGTTCACCTGTTGCCTGTGAGACTGTGAAGTATGAAGAATACTTGCATAATCACAAGTAACTCCATTCCCGTAACAGCTCTGGTTCTGGGTGGGAAAGAGGACTCTATCACAGCTGTATTCACTACATGCTACCCTTGAGGGCTAGAAACTTATTTGAGAGTGACCACATCCTGCAACACGATTCTGTTTTTCCCAGATACCAAGAGCGGTTGAGGATGTGTGGAGTGTACCTAACTCAAGGTGTATGGTCAAAAAATCCAAGTATGGAGAAAAGCATCTATTTACAGTGTGAGATTTGGAAGCAATAAATGCAATGATTAAATATACTGCTGAACATGTAGTGTTACTTTTAAGTCCTCATTTTCAGTGTGATCGAATCCAGTATTTGGAAACTCTTTTATATTTAGAATTGAAACTAAGACCGTCTTCCAGTGGGCAGCTCTGGAGGGCACTGAAGAAACAAAAAGTGTCGAATTTACAGGGAAGCAGGTTTCCATCCAACGTAAGAAACAACTTTACTCCACAAAGCCATATTTACACGAAGACTAGTGGAACATGGCATGTGGCACAAGGTCAGCCCAATTAACTCCTATACAGGAGTGCACAACCAAAGATTTCTACGCTCTATTTACACATTTTGGCTCAACAGCTTTCTGACCTAGGACCCATGACTTCCTCCTCCAATTTATTTAGCATCTGGGCATTCTAAGTAACTTGATTCCACTGGTCCTGCGTACTCAGTTTCTACAGGACTTGAGTTTTAAACTCCATCATTTCAGGAGCATTCTTGTTGGAGGGAATTTGCTCTTTGTTCCTTTTTTTTAATTACTCAGGAAAAAGTCTGTAAACGGTGCTGACATTTACAGTGCACTGGTAATAGGGATTTTTCCTTCCGCCTACCGATGGTGCCCATTTGTTTCACAGAGAATAGAAACTGAAAGATCAGTACCTAAAATTTTCTCCTGAATTTGTGATTTTGCTGCACATGTTGCTATATAGTTAAATGTACTGATTCTAGTTAAAGATTATATGATTTAAAAAGTATCTTTATATCTTAAAAACCTACATGTGTTTGTAAGTCAGTTCTATTTGATGGCACTATGATGCTTCATCAGATTTAATATCTGAGTAGGGAATATGCTCACGGGATGATACTCTTACACACTTAGCAAAAGATAACTCTTCTAACTCCTAGACTCCTATTCAAACTTGAAAGTCACCTTGGAATCTGATACACCTTCTGGCCTGGTAGAGAAGCCCCCCTAAATTCCAAAGCACCCTGACGATTTTCTTTTCCAATTTCTAGTTCAGTTCTTTCAGGAAGAAAGAGCTCAATGCCTTCATGTTTGAAAAGTTCTGTTAGAAAGTTCTCTTTGATATTCACAATGCTGTTGCCTCCCCGTACTAACTTCCAGCCCTTGGTCCTAGGGAGCTGTCTCCACAAGTATTTCAAATAGTAGTGGATCTCCCCTTCCTCTAAAATCAAGGCCTCATTTTCCTTCTTGTTCAAATGCTTATTAACACCTTAAAACCTGCCACAATGGCCGGGGTTACAAGCCTTTTTTGTGTACAGTTGCCTCAGAAAATCTATTGGCAGCTCTCGCCTTGTTGGTGGGTTGAGCCTGACCAGCATTGCCGAATCTCTTGATAATTCTGGCATTATTTATTCCCTTAACCAGCTCTCTAGTTCTTAAACATCTAAATATGAGCTGGAGGCTTGCTGGGTCTCTCTTCTTTTACCCCCACCCCTAACCCATCAACATTATCACAAACACAAATTTTCTACGAAAGGAATTCTAAAGCCAAATTTTAATAAGTCTTTCAATCATTTGTCATTAGATAGGGTCTTCAGACTCTTTAATTAAAGACACTTCTGATAAAGACCTTAAAAAGTATGGAAAAATTAGAAATCAGAGCAGTCACATCCTTGGTGGTTACTGGGAAGACAATTTGCTCACAAATTAATAAGGACCAGCCTATGGTATGAGTCTGGCGCTTCACCGATGCTGTTGGCCCAACTGGATAGAGCATGGTACTTCCGTGAGACGATGCCATTGTTCGATAATGCTATGTATGAATCAGGTAGCATTATTCCTCCCATTAACCTTGACAACATTCCCTGCCATAACTGTCCAATGGCTCAACAAATTATACTGTGGGTTCCAAGGGTAACAAGGTTGCTGGGATAACTCAAGAGTACAGTTCTCGGAGTATCACGGTGTGGCGTAAGTATTTCTTTACATGCCTGTCTTCCTCATTTAGTTGGAAGTTCTTAGGAATAGGGACATATATTCGTCATTTCTGGACCTGGCAATTAGCACAGTACCTGCATATAAGTAAGACATCCAGTAAATGGACATTCTGTTGAGT
This sequence comes from Panthera onca, assembly GCF_046562875.1. Taxonomy (NCBI): domain Eukaryota; kingdom Metazoa; phylum Chordata; class Mammalia; order Carnivora; family Felidae; genus Panthera; species Panthera onca. Next base: position 111,062,091 of record NC_138348.1, read on the forward strand.
CAATATATGAAGCAAAATACACTTGCTACAATTGTTACTGAGTGGGTCCCTTATAACTGTACATTTTGTAACTTATTTTCATGTACAAAGAAAATTATTTTAGGATTTTACATGATCACGTTGTACTTTAGTTATTTATTAATGTATATGTTAATTCTTTTTGTAATATTTGATATCTTTCTCAGGTTCAAAGTCTGAGAAAATTGGGTTAGATAATTTCTACCACGGCAGTTTTTGTTGGTATTTAGAAAAGTAAGAATGAAGGCCTTGTGGAGAGTCAGACTGCGTTACACAGTGCCCTGCCCAGCTATGGAGAACATGTACAGTTGCATAATACGTGGGTAGTTGGTTCTTGAAAGTAAAATTATAGATTCAAAGTCATTTTTCCACATAATTTTTTAGTGCATAGGGATTACTTGTTCTCAGTGAATTTTAATTATAATGTCTAATTCTGTGTTTCCTTTCAAAGGTAATAATAGATAAGACAGTGACTGCAAATTTCCTTAGGAGGCCTGCAACCCTCTGTGTCCCCCGTTAACGCATAACAGTTTCAGAGACCTTCCCCCTTGGAGAGGTAGTGCTGCAAGCTACCGGAATACCGGACTGGCACACACAAGTAATTTTCTTCCTTTGCCTTGTAGTGGAATGTGGGCTTTGCTGTATGCTATGTGAAATAAAATCAGAAGTTTTGCTTCAGGTCCATGTGAACCGTGTTAACATGCAGTAACCCATTTCAATTCTACAAAATCATTATTAATTTATTAAAATGTATCTCAGAAAAGAACGCATTCTGTGTGTACTTATTGTTCCTGGAAATAAAAGCGGTAGATAAATGTGGATGCTAAGGTTCTCATCTTCTTGCCACCCCCGGCCCTGATGGCCCCAAGTGGCCCTGATGAGTGTCAGGAGTACAGAGTGTGGCGGTGGACGTTTGGGGGACTGGGGTGGGAGGGGGCATGTGAGAAGGGGCCTCTGTAGCTGGGAGAACATGACCCGCCTGTTCCTCAAGGAGGACACCCCAGTCTACAACAACAGAATACAGCCTGTGACCTCGGATGCGTCACAGGCTGCTGAGAGACGTGCGGGCCCTAAGTGAGCTAAGAGAGAACGGACCAGAGGTCCACAAGCCACAAATGACAACAGCAGAAGCTGCATGTACAGGACCAAGTACGTGGCCACCCCTGCTTCACTGGACACGAGGACACAGCTTCCCAGAGCAGGCCTCCTCAGCCCAAATGCTTGGGGGAAGCTAGTGAAGGGGTCCAAAGCCCGAGAGACCACATGGTACCCTGAAAAGACACGTTAAATGTTCACACTGGACAGATCGCTCACTTCCAATCCGGTAATCTTTCTTCATTCTGCACAGGGCCATTTCCCATCATCTCTCTGGCTTCCGTTTCCTTTGTGGTGGTCTATGGGTTACTAATGACCTCGGCTCCCGGGCCCCTCTTCTGGCCTACTATCCAGGTGGAAGCAGAGTTCCCCCTTGGAAACCCAACCCTTGAAAAGCCAGTGCTGTCCCTGTCCCACAGGACTACATAAGGCCAGCCGCAGGCTGAACTTCCGAGGCTCTGTGGCGCCCTCTGGCTAATCCTGGGTCCAGACTTCCTGCTCCAGACATTTTCTCCTTGCCTCCAATTCCCCATGTGCCTCCCGCTTCCGCAGTTTACTCTGCCCTCAAATCCGGATTCATCCCCTCCTCTTTAATCCCCCTAGACACAAAACTTAAAGTTTATTGAGAACACAAAGGTGTCCTAGGGACTTGGCCCATTGCTAGGTGTTGAGTTTGCTGCCCTCCAAGTGGAGGTCTCCCCTCTTGGTCAACATTTTAACACTCAAAGGGCCCCCAGGGACACTTTGCTCTTAAGTCATGGAACAGAATAGGTAAGAGTCTCAGTGTGATGTACCAGCATTTGAAGCTCTTTCCCTACATTCTGAGCCTGCTTCAATTTGCCCTTTCCCCCTCCCCACATGGGAGACAAAAAACGAGAAAAGCCCCTCAATGACAGAATTTAATCTCCATACTTACAGAAAATAAACTGCATGGAACATTTAAACTAGCAGTTTGTCCCCTTTCCAATCACCAAGGGTCACTTAATGCTGTGCTGCAGGCTCTCATGCACTTACAATAATTGATGCAGAATATGTTCCATCAAAAACTACTCATAGCAATTTAGCCAATGCACAGATTTTAATTGACTTGTACATACATTTTGCAAAAAAAAAAAAAAAAAAAAAAGAAGTAATCCTAAAAAATAATAGGACTATAGAGTCAAAATAATGTTTATAAAGTGCTTTGAAGTTTTTGAAACTATAAAATACTGAATTTTTAGGCAATGTGGCACTAAACCAATCTACTTAATGAAGCTTAATGAATTAAAACTACAGGCAATATTTTTAAATGCTTGTAAAAAAACCAATTTTCCAGGATAAAATTTGTTGTACTTATTAAATTTTACGATTTTAAAGACTTCTATAACGCTTGACGAAACCACAGCCAAAATAGCGAACTTAATAATATTCATGAAAAAACTTAAGAAATCTGTGGGAGCCATCTTAAAATAGAATTTAGGCATTAATATTAAACAGATCATCCTAGTATTTATAGTGTTCGATTCCACTGCACCTGATAAATATTTTTGCATTTCCTCCAAGTTCAGGGCTCGTACAGCCTGATTTTGCTGTAGCATTAATTAGTGAATCTTCCATGGGAAGCTAATTACCCTTCCCTAACCCTGACCAAAATGCATGCTGTAAAATGAGTTAAATTTTTTAATCAAGAAAAGGCTTTCCCTGTGGGATTTTCAGATTTAAAAATCCAATTAGCCTTAATGTTTTCCTTTTAGAGATTAACCACCCTTTTATGTTATGAAACATTAATTGGAATTCAAACTACTTATAGTTCTTTTTAAACAACCTTTTAACAAATCAGTAAATTTTTTCCTTCTTTTACAAATAGTATTTACCTTGTACCTATTCCTGAAGGAATAAAATGTTACCATAGTATTTTTCCATCTAACTACAGTTTGTTTCTCTTAGAAGCACAAGATTACAAACTAATGTGCATTCTTATTCCCAGGAATTTTTACAAGGAAATTTATTCAATAGTTTAAAGTATCTAACTTTCTTCCATGGATACGAGAAATATTGGAGCTCTCACCAATAATGACAGTGTCAGGCAGTGTTCTTCAAACTTGCTTCCAAAAATGTATCATCTAGGGTGCCAGTTAAAGATAATAGAATTCGGGACCTCACTCTTGGATATCTTGGTTTAGTTAAGTTCTAGATTCGGGTCCTTGGAATTCATGTTTTCAGTAAGAACTGCGAACAATTCTTATCAGTGAGCAAGTCAGGAAACATACTGGGGTAGAGGTGGAGAAGCCAGTTCTCAGTTCTACTACAGAGAGTGTTTTAAAAGCTGCACAAGCTTGGGACGCCCGAGTGGCTCAGTTGGTTAAGGGTCTGACTCTTGACTTCGACTCAGGTCATGATCTCTTGGTCATGATCTCCAGGTGGTGAGACTGAGCCCCTCATCCAGGCCTGTGTCAGGCTCCGCGCTGAGGGTGGAGCCTGCTTAAGATTCATTGTCTCTCTCTCTCTCTCTCTCTCTCTCTCTCTCTCTCTCTCCCTCTCCCCTTCTCTCCCCCGCTGCCCCCCTCCCTCACTTATGCTGTCTCTAAAATTAAATAAATAAATAAATAAATAAATAAATAAGTAAAAGCTGCTTAAGCTTGACAAAGTTACTTAAACATTCTGTGCCCGTTTCTTCGTCAGTAAAACTAGGATACCAGTACCTCCCACAAAATGTTGTTGCGATAATTACCTAAAACAATGCCTGTGACATGATTGACACAGTGCTTGCGAATGGGAAATGTTCAATAAACGTCTGGTCTCTTCTCTTTTTTTCTTGCTTGATTTCAGCAGAACACATTCCCCTAACTGTTCACTGTGGTACTGCACTCTGACATTCTACAATTAGAGATAAAATCTTAAATCTGAAAAGTACCACTTACATCGGCACAAGGAATGGATGGGATGACACACAGTTTACCTTTGACTTGGCCCTAAATATTCCCTCTTGGTTCAACCATGAGTTTCTCATTGACTGACTGATTCACCCAACAGGCACTTCCTGTGCTGCCTCTGTGCATCACCAGTCATCACCCTATTGGGCTTGGGGGGGGGGGGGGGGTGATAAAGAGCCAGAAAGTCACGTGTGTTCCCTGTTCTCCTTGAACTCACTGAGTGTCCTCCTACTACTACCAATTTTCCCAGATTTGATTTTTGGCCCCATTTTCGTTTTTCTCTCTCCTCTTCTCCCTTCTCTCTCCCTCCCTCTGTCGTGAGCCTTAGTGAGTTCCTTGGCTTCCATATTGCCCTGCGCACATGAGAATTCCCTTTTGCTCCCGGACCCAGCGCAGTCAAGTTCAGCCCTGGCTCCTGCAGCTGAGGCCAGACGGAGGATGAAGCCCACTCCCCTGCACACGCATGAGCAGAGGGCCAGACAGCCCAGATCACAGAGCCCTAGGAGGGTCATCAAATGGGTGAGGGCTCCCAGCAGTCCACAAGGGATCTCAAATCTAATATTTTATTTGCACAAAATGCAACATAGAAAAATGTGTAAATCTTTGGACAAACAAAATTCAAAATTTTCTCAATACTCTCCTACCCTGGGATATGCATCCAGCCCTCTCTAACGTGTCACAGATCATGCTCAGTACAACTTTAATATGTTTTCACCATTTCTCATCTGTCCCCCAAGTATGCATCTTCACCAAAATAACAGAAACCGTGCAGAGGTCAGCGATGGGCATCTGGAAATACAGCACGAGCATGGCCCGTCAGGAAAAATTCCACTCAGGTACGATGATACCTCTCATTAACAATTTATGAGCCCTCCTTGACCCCTCCTTGACCCCGCAGCTGTAATTAAAGCAGCATCGAGGCAGTAAAGAAAACCAGAGGTGAGGGGTATCAACTCCACCTGATGAGGACACCGGGGTCTACACATGTAGAGCCAGCACCTCAGTGGGCAGGAAGGGCCGAGGGCTCAGCACCAGGGATTCTCCGGGGGGGAGTCTGACCAGTGGCCGTGCAAACCATCCTTCCTCATCCTGCCTTCTTGGCCATCCCTCTGGCCCTAAGGGGGTACACGGGAACATTACAGCCAGGGGTTATGACACCTATGTCTTTGAAGGAAAGGAGACTATCCTGTGGGGAGCAGGAGGAAGCTGGACTCACATGTTCTGTTGGGTCCAGAGAAGAGACGCTCATATCCAAGCTGGAGCGGGGCGGGGGGGGGGAGGGGGGGGCACAATCCTTGTCCTACCTCGTTTCCCAACGGTTCCACAGGGACTTTGTGGAGCAGGAAGAGCGTGATGCTTACTTAATGAAAATGGCTTCTTCTTGCCCCTTCTCCTTGGAGCACCTTCCTTCCTTCAGCTGGGGCCTAGGGGCCCAGAGCGCTGCTGCACAACAAAACTTCAGGATTTGATGGAAACATACACGGCATGAAGGGGTCACCTCGAACATGCCCCTCAGCAGTGCCACTGTGTTTGCAGCAATCACCTGTGGCCACATAACAGGCTACCTCCAATTTCACGGCTCAACACCACCTCACCACCCCTGACTCTGCGGGCCGGGGACGTGGGCTCAACACCACCTCACGGCCCCCGACTCTGCGGGCCGGGGACGTGGGCTCAACACCACCTCACGGCCCCCGACTCTGCGGGCCGGGGACGTGGGCTCAACACCACCTCACGGCCCCCGACTCTGCGGGCCGGGGACGTGGGCTCAACACCACCTCACGGCCCCCGACTCTGCGGGCCGGGGACGTGGGCTCAACACCACCTCACGGCCCCCGACTCTGCGGGCCGGGGACGTGGGCTCAACACCACCTCACGGCCCCCGACTCTGTGGGCCGGGGACGTGGGCTCAACACCACCTCACGGCCCCCGACTCTGTGGGCCGGGGACGTGGGCTCAACACCACCTCACGGCCCCCGACTCTGTGGGCCGGGGACGTGGGCTCAACACCACCTCATGGCCCCTGACTCTGTGGGCCGGGGGTGCAGGCCGCATTCATTAGGGTCATCTGTGCTCCCCACGGTGTTGGGCGGAGATGCCCCCCGGGGGCTTCAGCGCCCACACGGCTGGTGCCTGGGGCCTGCAGCCAGAGGACACGCCCGTCCTCTCTCACGTGGCCTCTGTCCTCTGGTGCCACGCTGTCCACTGCGGCGAGCGCTTCCCTTGTGTAACTATTTACACTGAAAACAATACCGATCCAAACTTGTAGCAATTTTAATTACACACTCAGCTTCTTAGTCACAATTCCACGTCCAGCGCTCGGCAGTCCCATGTGGCTACCACAGCTGACAGCATTTCTGCTGGAAGCAACTGCTCGCAGGCCCTTCTCCCCAGCAAGACGGCCTGCACTCCCCCCAGGCTCCTGCTCCTCCCTGAGTGAAAGGAGAGTGACCTGGCCTCGGACGTCCCTCACGTCACTCTGAGTTCTGCTTGGTCAAGGCAGTTCACAAAACCACAGATTTGAGGGGTGGGACATGAACTCTTTATAAAGCAAATAGCAAAGAAAAGCCAGAACGGGTGCAGAAGCAGAGAGAGCATTTTCTGGGTGCCATTTTCAACAGCCTGCCACCCCAACAAATTCAACTGTGAGTTCTCACCAGGAAGGAAGTCCTTGCCCATGAGGATGTGGCCTCCTGCCAGACTCCTCTCTCTTGGCAGCCACATTCCCTCAAATCTCTGCCCCTGTATCCTCCTTCTCTCACCCTCGCAAGGTAGAGACTGCTTAAATCCCACTGTCAGACCTGATGATCACTCCCATGCTTGCGTGCCCCAATCCTTTGTCCCTGTCTTGCTCCTCCGCACTTTGCGACATCAACACCAATCAAAAGTGATCTGACAACAACATCTCTAAATTCCCACCACTGACCACGTCCACCCACCTAGCAGCAGCGTTACCTCCAGAGTCTTCCTTCCTCTTTCTAACAGTATAGGAGCTCCCCTTATCTACGCCGCGGGATACATTCCAAGACCCCCAGGGAGGCCTGAACTTCAGACAGTGCTGAACCGATGGACATTATTTTCTCCTCAACATACACGACTATGCTGAAGGTAACTTTATAAACCAGGCAGAGTAAGAGATTAATAAGAGTAATAATAAAGGAGAACAGTTATAACAATAGATAGTAATAAAAGTTATGGGAATGTGGTCTCTATCTCTCTCAAAACACCTTATACTGGACTCCCCCTTCTTCCTGTAGTGATGTGAGGTGATGAAATGCCTGCCTGATGAGGCAAATGACCAGGCACCGAGGAAGCGTTGGGCTCCTAATGAAGCCTTCTGACAGGAGGAAGCCTTCTCATCAGGAGGAGCATCTTCTGCTTCTGGACGGCGGCTGACCAATGGTCATGGAAACTGCAGACGAGGGGGCCTACTGGAGATGCAGCGTTCTTGGTCCCCTCCCCTCCTGTGAGATCACACCCCCCTCTCACCCAGGCGATCCTTCCTCCTTCCATGTCCCCATGTTTGTGGATCATTCCTGTCAGCACACAAACAAGGTGGCGCCACGTGCCTTTCAGCGACTGCCCCGTTTCTCTGGATGCATCCATTTTTTATCTTTCTTCTCTCAGGCTTTTGCCAATTATTCCCCCAAAACAGCTTTTGTCAAGACCACCAGCAGCCTCTGGATACTCATCTCACTTGACCTATAGGCACCTTTTTACCCAGCTCTTCACTCACTTCTCCCTAATATAGTTTCCTCATGGGGCTTTCCCTCTGCCTCACCCCAGCTCAGTCTGCTATGCTTGCTCCTCTTTTCTCTGATCTTTTGAGGTGACAGTGCCCCGGGGACCAGCTCCTAAGACTTCTTACTTTCTCCCTCCAAGCTACCTCCCTGGGTGATCTCATCCAATGTCAATACCATCCATTTGCTGATGGCTTCCAAACAAATAGATCTAATCCATGCCTCCTCCAAAGTTCATATACTAAACTTCCTGCGTATTTTCTTCTTGTGTATTAAATTTCCAAAGGTAAGCTCCTACTATACTTTCTTATATCCCAGACACTTGATGATAGCATCTTTATCCTTCCATTTTCTCAGGCCAAAGGTTTTGCACACATCCTCAACTCCTCTTGCTCACATCTTATGTCCCATCCACCAGGAATTCCTGTAGGCTCTCCCTTCAGAAGATAATCAGAATCACCACCTCCTTTGCCTCCACCTGGGCCACCATCATCTATGATGTGGATTATTAGAACACTGTCTTGACTAGTCTCTCTGCTTCCACTCCTACACCCCTAAAGTCTGTTCTTAACACAACGGCCAGCATGATACTATTAAGATCTACCCAAAACCTTCATTCTTCTACCCAAAAACCTTCCAATGACTCCAAATTTCTCTAAGAAAACCAAAGTCCACGCAGTGGACCCATTCCCTCTTATCTCTCTGACCTCCTCTCTTACTAGTCTCCCCTCCACTTATCCAGCACAGGTGGTTCTTCCTCGGGACATTTACACAGCAGTTTCCTTTGCTGGAAGGCTCTTCCCCCAGCTCACCCCGTCCCCCTTCAAAGCTCTGTGCAAATGTCACCTTCTGAGTGATGCCTCACCTAATACTCTACTTAAACCTGCAATCATTCCCCTTCCTCCAGGGTCTCCTACCCCTGACACTCTGCTCTTCCTGTATCCCATGGCACGGCTCATCTTCTAATACACATAAAGTTCTATTTCAGGACTTCTGCTGAAGTCCCACTAAGGCAGGGATCTTTGTCTATTTTCTTTCACTGCTTTATTTCAAGTACCTACTACTGGCTATATAATACGTGCCTAATAAATATTTTTGTCGAGGGGCACCTGGCTGACTAGGTCAATGGAGCACACAACTCTTAAGCTCAGGGTCACGAGTTCAAGCCCCATATTGGGTGTAGAGCTTACTCAAAAAAAAAACCAAACAAACTGTTGAATAACTAAATGAGGTACTTGAACCGTGCATATTTTATCTGTACCAGTACCAGAACCAATGCCAAAATAAATTTAAATACATCATAGAACAGTTTGATAACCAACACTAACTACCCCAGGTGATGAAATAAAAAATGACAACAAAGATAAACCCTATCTTTTCTACAACCAGTTCCAGGTCAAATTGTCAAGACAGGTTAATTACCCTTTTCCTTTTCCTCTCTGCTGGCCTTCCTTATTTTTCTTGCCTATATCCCATTTCTAAAGAAATCTGCTACTTAAATTCCTGTTAATGCATTAACCCATAATGGGCCAAAGGAGTTACTTCATCAGGAAAATGCCTATAACAAAAATTTTATTTTCAAAACTCATAATCGTTTTAAACCAGAGTTTTGTATTATACTTTCACTTGTCCTATGTTTGTGAACATTTGAGAGGTTTAAAAATCAGTTTTGGATTGTGAAGTTACTGAATGAGTCTTTCCTCCTTGCCCTCTAATTCCCTCCAGAAGGAATTTGGTGTGTCGAGCGAGACTGTCACGAAGCTATTCAGCATCTTAGTGACTGTCCGCCTCTGAGAAATGGGGTAACAGCCGTGACCTCACCATAAGACCACTGTGAGAGCTGTGTCAGCACGTGCAGAACCCTTGCAACAGTGCCAGGCCATCATGGTACCATGTGAGCCTTAGCTTTTATTACTGAAACTCTAATTTTGAAATGTAAGTCATATATTTATTCTCAAATATACTTTGATGGCTTGTTAACTTAGAGGGCAGATTCAAAGATAAGGAGATGGGAATGAGAATGAAGTAACACAATTTTTCAGTAGTAGCTCAGTGAGCTAATAAGTTATATATTTACTATTAAAGAAGTTAATATATTTGTATTACACCTAATGTTTATTTCATTCTAAACCTACCGAGGGCAAGAACTGCTCTAATTAAAAACAGAGTGGCCCCAAGTTCCAAACAGAGCACAGTCCGACTCCGGGATATGCAGTCAACATTTAATGGTAACACTTCAGCATTTCTCAAAAAGGGTATTCAGTGTTTGTTCTCGTATCTTTTGGCAAAGCAAACTGCATATTTGACCATCATGTCTTTCAGTAGTTGAGGCTGCATATACAAATGGTATTTGCAAGGTGAAATCTATTTAAAGCCAAGGACTCATTTAGCCTTTCCTCTGAACATTTTATCCCTTGACTAAATGCATTCATCAAAAACAGCATAGATTTGTAGCTCTGCTATTTCATAGCTTAATGGATTTCTGTTTGATTACTGTATTGATTTAATTTTTTAAAGATGCAAATATGCGTGGCCTACTTGCTGAAATGTTTTTTCTCAAATGGAAAAAATTCAGAGCGCTGTCTTCTTTCTTTCCCTTTTTTTGTCCTTGTTCCTTTTTCACCATGTTAGAAAGGCAAATCAAAGAAACATCTGATACCTAGGCTGAGCAGGCACGGCCACGTGACACTCTCGAGGCAAGCCGAGCCCCCGGTGTGACCTCTGACTTGAGACAGAAGGTGACTTCGCAGAGACTAGCAGGCGCTGGACAAGAAAGTGCCACATAGAAGGTCATCTGCAAGTCACCTGGAATCTCGAGATGCGCCGTCCCTGGGCTGCGGGAGAGAGGTTGTGCCCACTGGAAGGAAAGTCCATCATAAGGAAGGGCAAGTCATTAGGGGTCCTGTTCACAAGAGCTACAGACTCTGGAGCCATCCAAAAAGAGACACCAGAATTAAGTGTGCACAAAGTGTGGTGTGTGGTGTGCTTGCTGGCCGGGGCCGGGGACCAGCAATGGCCGTCCTGGTCTCTGGGAGCTCTTCTGGCACCTGACTGACTGTGGGCAGGCGTGAAGTGAACTGGGGCAGGACAGTGTCCATCAGCCAAACTCAAGGAAAGCTGATCTAGACAAAGGGGACCATGAGAAACGTTACAACAGAGGCTGCCCTTCACCTGGATGGCTCAGTCGTAAGAGTGTCGGGCTCGACTTTGGCTCAGGTTATGGTCTCACGGTTTGTGGGTTCAAGCCCCAAGTTGAGCTCTGCGCTGACAGCAAAGACTCTGTTGGGATCCGCTCTCTCTCCCTGTCTGTCTGCCCCTCCCCTGTTTGCATCCACACTCATGCGCTCACTCGCTCTCTCTCAAAATAAATAACTAAACTTTAAAAAAAATGCAGGTTGCCCTTTTCAGGAGCCTCCAGTCAAGAAAGGCTTGGGCTCTGAGCCATCAGAAGCAGTAACAAGCAGTGGCAATAAGACTGGTGACAGCGGTTACTGAAGGACAAGGGTGAAGTTAGTGGCGAAAGCAGCAAAATGGCCAGCCGGGGGTTCCAACAGAGATGTCGAAGCAACAGATCCCAATGAGAGCCGTGAAACACGGAGCCTCACGACAGGTACCTTACGTCCACCTCTCGGTGACCTTCATAACCACACAGTTACCACATTCGCCGTCTAGGAGTGAAGAGACGAGCAGTCTGAGGCAGAGATGGTCGCACATGTTGCCTCAAGACGTACAACCAGGAAGATGACCCCACGGCAGAGGCTACAACCATCTCCTTGGAACCACACTGCCTCTCTCTGCACATTTTTACTAACCAGATTATCAAACTGACCAGAACAGCCAATTCCAGGAAACCACGTTTGGTCAATGTTTTCTATCGTATTAATGGAACATATTTACCTGTGGTTCAACATTACAAGGTTATCATCTATGAGAATTATTATTGAAAAGGGAGCCCTTCCTTCATTAACTGGAATGTCTCAAAGCTTGAGACGGATTGAAATACATTATTGATCAATTCTGCAGATGAAGAGCCTCCTAGCTGACAGTAAATTAAAAATATGCTTGCTCCAGAGAGATAAAAACAGCCAATACAACTTTACTGCTGTTTTGATTTCTCCTTTGCTTTTCTATTATTTAGAGAAGCACAATTGATTTTTATTTCCTGTTTCAAATTACCTTGGTCAAGAAACAATGAGCCATAGGATCCCTTTAGGGGTTTGTGATTTGTTCACATGATTGGAAAATAATTTTGCTGATTTAGAAAATGTAGGGATGCTTTCTAATCATATGAGGCCGAGATATAAAATATATTTGGAAGGAAAAATACTACTAATTGCTTGTAAGATTGTTATTAAAATAACATAATAGGGTAATTTCTATGTTTCATAAAAGATATTCCACCTACATTGAAAGCTACCAGGAAAGACTGTGGAAGGGATACATGAGCTGATCTCCAAGCTCTGTGCTCATGACTGGAAAGAGCCAGCGTGAGGTCACGGAAGTGCACACACACGGGCACACAAAGACCAGTGTTACGGACACGGAGGCGTGTTTCACAGCACAGCCACATTGTGTCTGTGCAACACTCTCACCTCCCCGTCCTCTCTGAAAGTCACGGCAAGTACGTGAGGGGGTGGGCAAGGAGCAGCATCCAGATTACTGAAGGGCAACAGTGGAACAGGAGCCCGGGTTCGCTTCCCTACTGCTGGGAGACAGGGCACCCCCAAATTCACTGGTGTGCTGCCACCGCTGTATCTGCCCCCCAACCATGCTATGGACCAGGAATGCCGCAGGGCCGGCTCAGCTGGGTGCTTCTGACCCAGAGAGCGTCAGCTGGGCACAGTGTGAGGGTTCGACTGCCAGCATGGTTCCCTGGCCCACACGTTTGCTGTCCCAGCACTTCTTTCCATCCTTCCGTCGCCACCTCGCAGCGTACCCTCCAGCTCTCTAGCACATGGGGCTTCTTGCACAGCAGGCAGTGTCGGGGTGGGCATGTTTCTCGCATGGCAGCTGCCTTGCTGCCCCACCAGGCAGGCCCCTGTCTGAAACTGGGAGAGCAGCATTCTGCTGGTTTTCTTATGGTGGTGGCAATGGTTGTTGTTGGCTTTTTGTTTCTGTTTTTTGTCAAGGCGATCACAAGACCTGCCCAGATTCAGGGAGGAGAAAGCGACTCCTTCTCTTGACTGGGCAGTGGCAAGGTCACACAGAAGAGTGGGGGGTTGGGAGGTGCCTCTGTGGCGTCTTTGGAAAATCTAATCTTCCACAATCTCACACCTCTTTTAATCTGGATCCCGGAATGTCTCCACCACACCCAACTGTTCCAATAGGAACAGTAACAAGAAAGAATCACTCAGTGTGTGATTTTAAACTTGCATATTAAAGTCTGTATTCTACCCATCTGATGAAATGTCTCATACAGCCATGTATCGTAGGGTATCTTGTGCTGTTTTTCCTAAGCGTGCTGATTTAATTAGGCCTAGAAAATTGGCCCAACCCACTTTTTTTTAAGAGGAAAAAAAAAATGCATCGTTGACAAACTATTAAAGCAGACCGTGATGTGCATCTCAGGCAAATCTGCAAAGAGGTTACACACCCTGCGACGCTTACAACACGGGCACCGCTAGAAATCGTCCTGCTGCTGCATCCTGACACCCGCTAGTCTCGTCAGGCCCAGCTTCCTGCCTCCGAGCAAACCCCTTGTCTTCCTTGGCAGGCAGACTCTAGGGTCCTGTCTGCTCTCCTCACCAACTTTCAGTGCTAGTCCACAATACCCCAACCCACTTTCCTAACAAAGACACGGGACCCCACTCATTCATTAGAATGTGACATGGCCTAAAAACATCCAGACCCCTCACCACCCCTTTCTCTGCTAAGCCAACAATACAAAGAGTCAAAAGTCTCCACGTGTATAATAGCCCACAGAAAAGGTATAAGTGAGGGCAGAGAACTTGGCTGGGTGAGAAAAGAAAATGAACGTCCCCTCGTTAAGACTCAGAAGCTGTAAATGAGTTGCTGGAACGGAAAAGAACAAAAGGCAGCAGAACGAGAGGCAGAGGTTCTTGAGGAAGGGAGCAACAACATGGGGTTCATCCTCCACATGGGACTCTTGGAAGCAGTGAAGAGGATGGGCCCGGGCAGGGGGGTGACTCAGGGGGCCAGTCCTTTCCACAGGCAAGAGATGTCGAGAACTAGGACACGGCAGAGATGGAATGGAACCGTTTGGAGAAAACACTGAAGAAACAAACCAGAAAAGACCGACGAGATTTGGGGTTAAGGGAGAAACATGCCATCCGTGTCAGAGCGTTCCATGGGACCTTTCTTCTGTGAGCCGTAAGCAGCTCTCTGTTGGTGAGTTATGTCAAGTCAAATGACCTTAGATGTCTGTGCCTCCCTGAGAAAGTTGTCCCTCGTGCTTGTGAAGACTGCCTTGAAATAACAGTTATTAGTTTAGTCAGTGATGCTGCAAAACCATTTTGTTCTCTGCATAAAGCAAAACTCCCATTCAGCTTTACGGCATAATTTAAAATAATGTCCAGAGTGCACATGCATGAATGGCAACAAGTGTAATCAAACGGCCGACACAGGGAACGCCGGGTGATACTCTTCTTGCTAACTGTCCCCGCAGCGCTCTGCTGGCATTTTGGCAATCAACTGCAAAGCCATCGCTAGGTTCCCACATCCGGGTAGAATTTCTTCTTCTTTTCATTATTCTCAAAGTGCTGAGGCTGTGTCTTTGGTTTTTCGTTGTTACTTTGTTTTCTAAGGTAACTTACCAGACTTTTGCTCATTTTTATTTGATGTCACTATTTTCAGGAAAAAAAAGGAAATGGCAAATAATTGTGGGTTAATTGGCCAAATAAGTGTAAAAAGTAAAAAGTGGCTAAAAGTGTTTTTATTTAACGATCTGTTTACTGTGAAAGAGTGGCAACGCTTACGCATAAGTTACGGAACCTGTAAAAACAAAACAGAGCAGAAGTGAACACCTCACTGACCAGCAGCCGTCTAAAGGGGGTACAATGCTGGCAGGACCTTGACTGAGCAAGTTTTAAATAAATTCAAAACAAATTTAGGACTTATACACTCATAAGTCAGTGATCCCGGTCATGAAGTCCATGAGATCAGTTTTTTTGTTGGTTTTATTCACATGGTAGACCCCCAATAAATTTTTGTTGAATAAATATGGTAATTAAAATAAATAATATGCTTCATGCACAGAATAAGGAAAACGACAGTTTTCTTACTGTGCCATGGAGAGATCTCATTTCGAATCTACAACACTGCATCTCACAACTGGAAAGATAGGAAATTCTTAGTGACGCTGGGCAGAGGCAATACAGACATCCCAGTGTTTGAGCTCGCTCTCCTCTACAGACCTTCCACTCCTGTGAGTCACTGGCTCCAGTCGTACTACTTGGAACATCGGACGTTAGTTTTCCAGAGAGCTCTTCGAAAACACAGCATCGCCGCCACATTATTTCTATCTGGCGAGGTAACTCTAATACCTACATTAGATTGTAACAACTGTTGCTCCTGTAAGCGGTGGTAACAGCACACTCCTTAACTTCCAGAAATACACTTTGAAACATGTAGAGATGAACGAAAAATAAAGTTCAAAGTGTTCCAAGAAAAACGATTAATTTGTAATGACCTATGTGATGAATGGGATCACCTCTCAGGAATCAAACTTTGAAATACTTTTCTTTTGCGTCCCCTCAGCCCCTCTTCAGAGCTCCTCATCCACACGGGATGGGCATTTCCTCTCCAATACATTCGTGGAAACTTCCAGGAAGGGTGACTCTCCACCATCTCTCAAACTTGGGTCTCCTCCTGTTTGTCCCAGAACATTCCAAAGCCAAGGACTGTGATCCGCTTCTTAAGGGTTCAAAGGCTTCAATTTTTCATATGGACAAGGGCTAATTCTGAGTAACCTACCTAGTGAGTTACGAAGGATTAATAAAACTTGATCATAAACCGAAATTAGCACATCAGGAGTTCGCTGAGCATCTTGACGTCACACAACGCTTGGTAACACTGCAAATTTCCTCAGTGTGTACAGGCTATGCACATCATTGGAATGCCCCAAACTGGAGGAAAAATCGTTATTTTACATTAATTTATTTATTTTGAGAGAGACAGAGACAGTACAAGCAGGGGAGGAGCAGAAAGAGAGAGGGAGAGAGAATCCCAAGCAGGCTCTGTACTGTCAGTACAGAGCCACATGCAGGGCTCGAACTCAAGAAACTGGGAGATCATGACCTGAGCCAAAACCAAGGTTGGACGCTCAACTGACTGAGCCACTCCGGTGCCCCAAATTGTTACTATTGAATTGTACGTGTTGGTTTGACCTGGCTATAGTTTTTGACTGCTGTTAACTTAATATTTGTAAAATTTTTCCTTTTATTGTTGTTTTTTATCTTTTAATGACTGCTACTTCCTATTTTTACTGTTATTTTGTACACTTTCAATATGACTGTGAAATTCTCTTGCTCCCTAGGCAGGATGGGGACAGCTTTAAGGGGTCAGTGAAAGGTTTAAATGGAAGTTAAGTGGGTCCAAGTCAACAGCACCTCAGAACCACCATTCCTGGAGAGCTCACTTCCTTCGCATAGATGTGGACATTGAATTAGTTTCCTGTGTCTGCTGTAACAACACAAACACAGTGGCTTACAACAACACACATCTATTCTCCCACGGCTCTGAAGTTCAGAATTCCAAAACCAGAGTCTCTGGGTTAAAATTCATTTCCTTGCTTTTCCAGCTTCTAGAGGGTTCCCTGGCTCATGGCTCCCTTCTCCCCTTCCAAGTTAGCAATGGGCGGTCATCTGCTCACACTGAGTCACTCTCATACTCTCCTCCTCCTTCCTTTACTTATAAGGACCATTGTAATTAAATTGGGCCCACCCAGGGAATCTAAAACAATCACCCCATCTCAAGATCCAAGATCCTTAATGACACGTGGAGAGTCCATTCTGCCATGTAGTAGGGTAACACGTTCACATGTTCTCCTGCCTACTACGGAAATAGAGTTAGCCAGCACATCACTGGTACCTAAGAATATTTTCTGTTGCCAGAACTATCGTTATGGCTGGTGGGGATGAACTCCTGAAATCCTGAAAGGGCAGTTAATTTTGAACAAGTAAAACAAATTTATGAAAGGGACTAGAAAGCACTCAAGAGGTACTATTATTTCCACAATTCAGGCACAGCTGGCATTAGAGGCATTCTTCCTGGTCAACCCGGAAACTTAACTACCATTCAGCACATGGCTTGTATAGAAGAAATCCATCTTGACTTCCCAAGGCCACCTCCTAAATAAACCTACAGATACCAGTCATTTCGTTTCTTTTTCTTTTTTTTAATGTTTATTTTTGAGAGAGACAGAGTATGAGCAGGGGAGGGGCAGAGAGAGAGGGAGACACAGAATTGGAAGAAAGCCCCAGGCTCTGAGCTGTCAGCACAGAAAGTGATGTGGGGCTCGAACTCACGAACCTTGAGATCATGACCTGAGCTGAAGTCGGATGCTTAGCAGACTGAGCCACCCAGGCGCCCCAGATACCAGTCATTTCTAAAGCAGACGGTACTGTGAGAGAAGTGACCCATCAGGCCACTGTGCCTATTTACACACTATTCCGAATGATCTGGTAGAGTTTCAGGAAGACTTAAACAAAGGGTACTGTTCGGTGGAAGCTCACTCCATTACAATTTATTCTGTCCTGCTATGAGCCGGGCACCGTGCCAGGAACTGCATTTCCAAAGGTAGAACTGAGCACGGCCCGCTCTCCATACTTCAGTCCAGCAGGAGTCATTGTGGTAAGTCAAGGTCACTAGTAAGTTGTGGGACGGAGAGAGCCTGGGTGAGTTACCATGATGACAATGCTTTGTCAGCGAGGAGAGGGGCTGCTGAAGGGAAAAGGAAGGTAATCAAAGGGGCTGGAATAAATGATTGCCTGCTTGAATGATTTTGCGTGGCAGGCAGCGCCCTCAAGTGCTACTGCTTAAAAGAATAAATAAAAATAAAATAAAAGGGTTTCCATTTCAATGTGGCAGAATTCCCTATTTTCAGAAGTTCAGAAAAAAAAATGGCTTGAAATAGCATGAAATGACCAGACAGACATGCCTGAAACCCCATGCTTCAATCTCCCTGACCACAAATGGGAAGAACACTTATTTGAACAGAAATGAGAATTTCTATCTCCCTTGTAGCCTTTTTGTAGACTTTGCGGACTTCTTATTAAATAATGGACAGTAAAGCAAATTGCTTTCATCTCTTGAAAGGCTTCCTTCTTTCCTAAATGACTTTGAAGTTTTTCTCCCCTTTTTGAGCATTCATACAGATAAGCGTATTTTAAAAACTGACCAGAATGGAACGGTGAACATATCTGGGAAAGCAACTATCACTATGGCAACAATGAATGTGTCTGACATTTAGTCTTTCCATTATTCTCTGTTACTATAGTAATGAAACCTTGTATTCTTGACACCATTTCCAAATTCTATTAAAATAAAGCTCCTCTCGCCTCAGAGAAGGAGGGAGGGCCAGAACTATTAATGCACAAGATGTCTAAGAATGTTTTCCAGCACTGGGACACAGACGATGTGAGACACTTTGCTACACTTTAATCGAACTGAGAAAAACATGCTTAAAAGGTGCGAAAAGCACAGAGGCAAAAACTCAGTAAGTACAACAAAAGTAAAGTAAATTTTTGTTATTAAAAATCAGGATCTGATTTGGGGCACCTGGTTGGCTCAGTCAATAGAATGTGTGATTCTTGATCATGGGGTTGTGAATTCAAATTAAGTAATTGGGAGATTACTTAAATAAAATCTTCAAAAAAATCAGCCTTTTATCTTAAACACATAAAAACAGTTTTAATTTACAAGATATTGAAATTTAACATCAAATATTAATGGATAAGGAGAATTTTTGTTTCTTCTTAGAAGAAACACAGAGGAGGATAATGGCAATTAAGGGTCACAAAAATTAGTAAAGCCATTACTTGGGGGTTTTGAGGGGTTTCTGTGTTTAAGAAAATATTATCTGGGGCGCCTGGGTGGCTCAGTTGGTTAAATGTCCGACTTTGGCTTAGGTCATGATCTCGTGGTCCGTAAGTT
This sequence comes from Panthera onca, assembly GCF_046562875.1. NCBI lineage: Eukaryota > Metazoa > Chordata > Mammalia > Carnivora > Felidae > Panthera > Panthera onca. The sequence continues at coordinate 111,080,968 of NC_138348.1, forward strand.
CGAGCCCCGAGTCAGGCTCCGGGCTGACAGCTTGGAGTCTGGAGCCTGCTTTGAATTCTGATTTTTTTCTCTCTCTCTCTGCACCTCCCCACTCACACTCTCTCTCTCTCTCTCTCTCTCTCAAAAATAAACATTTTTTTAAAAAAAGAAAATATCTGATGTATTATTCATCAACGCTGAAACTTTGAATTGGGAACCAGAATATTATTAGGTTATTATTAAATTATTATCTGCAATAGTGGAAACATGCTTCAGCGACACATTTCTAATGAGAGATAAGCAGGGAGGGATTTAGAAGGAAAAGTGGGGGTGGGGGGAGGAGTAGTGAGTGAGAGTGTTGTGTAGGACAAGGGGTAATCAAAGGGAAAGTGAGTGATCATGTAAGAGAGCTAAGGCAGTATAAGAACCAAAAACAGGAAAAGGTAGACAGATGATCCAGAGACAGAGCCAAAGATCCTGGGAGGGATGTCTTCTATGACCTATAGCTTATGCCACAAGGGTTACTGATACATCATCAGATCTGGAAGTTGCCACTGATTTCTGCAAGCTTTTTTAGCTCTACAGTAATTCAGAAAAAAACTGTTCATTGCTAGGAGACAAAGTATTCATAAGGGTTCGGTGAAGCGTGGGGCTGAAACCAATGGAAGCCATCCTGGCCCCAACACTCCCTTGCTCTGTAACCTGGGGTAAGCCTCCTACCCGTTCTGAGCCTCATTTTTCTTTTTCATAAAATGATGATACATGGGACACCTGGGTGGGTCAGTCAGTTAGGCATCTGACTTTTGATTTCTGCTAAGGTCATGATCTCAGGGTTGTAGGACTGAGACCCGTGTCAGGCTCTGCACTGAGCATGGAGGCTGCTTGAGATTCTCTCTCTCTCTCCCCTCCTCTGCCCCTTTCCCCAGTCATTCTCTCTCTCTAAAAAAAGAGAATAGAATAGAATAGAATAGAATAGAATAGAATAGAAATAAAAATAACATGATACCTCCTAACCTTAGTTTCCCTAATTGTAAGCCCCTTCAAAGAGATAATATGTGCAAGTATTTAACAGGGTCTAGTGCCTAGTAAGCACCCAGCAAGTGTAGCTGTTACATTTTCTAGCTAGGAATTAAGGGAAGGGAAAGGGGTAGAATTTGCAAAAGACACAACATGGGTGTATTTTGTCTTAAGTTTTTTTTTTGTCTTTTGTTTCCCAAGTCATTAAGTATTTGAGAAATTAAGTAATTTGATACAGAATAACGTGCTCTCTGGAGTAGCACACAGGGAGGGTGCGGAGAACCTGAGCTGGAGCTCCCCATACCTCCCCTGACTGGTGGCGTGGTCTCAGGTGACCAGAGGAGCCACACAGCACTCAGCTGTCTGTTTTGTAAGATGGTGATAAAAGGGTAACATCCTGAGGACAGAAAGGAAGGTCAGAGATTATAAATGAAGCGTAATAATTAACAAACTCCTCTGGATTTATGTCTTTATGAAGTTCGAAATTACTTTGAAACATGATCAATCCCCTGGATCCCCCATATCCATCTTGTTAACCATGGTTTATATCTGTTATTTTCACTTCTTGGCCGTGCAGAGGTACCATGTGCATTAAAGGGCATTAAGGGAGTGTTTGTTTGGAAATGGGGAGACAGGCTAAAATCTGAGGTGCTCTTTGTTCCTGGGTCTTGTGAAATGCTTTTCTTTTATTTTTCTGTGCCCCTTCTGACCTTTGTTCTTGCTTGTATCATTGAACCCAAAAAGTCTGGCCAGGAATCACAGCTCCTATCTTTTAAAAAATTTAAATGAGGTGCACCTGGCTGGCTCAGTCTGTAGAGCACGTGACTCGATCTCAGTCAGGGTCATGAGTTCAAGCCCCAAGTTGGGCACAGAGATCACTGAAAATAAGAAAGTAAATGAGCTGAGTAACCGAAAGCAAGTTTTCTAGGCCCACCCGGGGTCCCATTTACATTTGTGTTATTGTTATTGCATATGAGCACAACAACTATTATTCCCCACAAATTATGTGAACAGGAAACATATCAAGAAGGAAGTCTGCCCAGAGACAGCACAGCAGTGGTGTTTGGAAGCCATTCTGTGGAAAGCGGTAAGGAAGTAAGGTCAAAGCAGTGGACGACGTGGCCCAGAGCAGCTTCTGGGCAGCTCCTGACCACTGACAGATGGCCTAAGGCCACTGTTCAGAGGAACTACGTGACTTCGGTCCATTCCACAACCTGAAATCGAAATTCGTTTCGGAGCAAAGAGTAAATCCAAGGTACGTGCGAGGTGCTGGGTATAAGAGGCACGTGACACGACCCTCACCTTTGAGGAGCTTCTAACACAGTCCAAAAACATTAGGAAAAGAAGGTATTCTGTGGGGGAGTGTTGTTGCCCCCTGACTCCACTAAAATCTTTCCAAATGTTTTGGCCACCTTCAAATCCCCAGGTCACAGGAACAAGCGTTTCGAGGGGGGGGTCACAGGATGGGATTTGAGTGTAGACTGCCTGGGTTTACACTGTGGGTCTGCTACTGATTAACCGTGCAGGCTTGGAAAGATACCTAACATCACTTATGCTTAGTTTCCTCATCTAAACAGTATTAGGGTTGTTATAATAGTTAACTAGATTCATGTATATGAAGCCCTTAGATCAGTGGCTGGCACAGAATAGTATAAGGTACTTATTTTTGAAGTGAAATGAGCAAAGACGCCCGGCCAGTGGATGAAAAGCCCCCACCTCCAAAACTCTGTGTAATTCTTGCAAAAGGAACTTACAAATGAGTGTGCATGAACTGGTGCAGCCACTGTGGAAAACGGTATGGAGGTTCCTCAAAAAATTAAAAACAGAACTACTCACGACCCAGCAATTGCACTACTAGGTATTTATCCAAGGGATTCAGGTGTGCTGTTTGAAGGGGCACATGCACCCCAACTTTTATATTAGCACTATCAACAACAGCCAAAGTATGGAAAGAGCCCAAATGTCTATTGATGGATGAACGATTAAAGATGTGGTGTATATATATACAACGGAGCATTGCTTGGCAATCAAAAAGAAGGAAGTCTTGTCATTTGCAACAATGTGGATGGAACTAGAGTATATTATGCTAAGTGAAATTAGTCAGATAAAGACAAATATCATAGGACTTCACTCATATACGGAATAACATACAATACAGATGAACATAAGGGAAGAAAAGCCAAAATAATATAAAAACAAGGAGGGGAACAAAACATAAGAGACTCTTAAATACAGACAGCAAACTGACGGCTGCCAGAGGGGGTGTGGGTGGGGGGATGGTTGGTCTAAATGGGTCAGGGGCTTTAGGGAAGACACTTGCTGGGATGAGCACTGGGTGTTATACAGAGGGGATGAATCACTGGAATCTACTCCTGAAATCATTATTGCACTATATGCTAACTAACTTGGATGTAAATTAAAAAATAAATAAATAAAAAAATTAAATTAAAAAAAAAGAATGTGTGTGCATAAAAAGAACCAAGAGGTTACAAACACTGACAGTCATTTCTCAAAGTGAGAAAACAGTATGATTAATCTTTACTACTAAAATAAAATTTTTGCATGTTTTTCTGTTGACACATTATGCAAAAAGGTCCAGACCAACTTCACTAAACATTCAGTATATATTTGGAATGGGTCAATTTAAAATACAGGCTATTTTGCATGAATAAAGCTCATTCTGCAGGGGACTCAAAGATACAGATGGTCATCCCATGAAACTGTTAAAACTGTCTTCAACAAGAGGTCTGACTGCCAAACAGGAGAGAGAAACCACAAGTATATATACGCCAAAAGTGAATTTTTTTAAACAGGCTCCAAACAGAAAGTCACCAGGGCACACATTCCAACTTGCAAAATTAGATTTGTAGTCAATCTGTTTCTCCCCTGGGAAACTCCATGTCCAGGAGCACAGGGATGAAAACCGTGATTATCTTCTGAAAAAGTGCCGTGAATGGTTTCCTACTAAGGACTGGCCCGCATTATTTCATTGGCTACTCCAGGAGAGACCAAACCTCCCACCGGAAACAAAACTGGCAACTCACCCACAGCGGATGCTGGTGGGAATGCTGGGACCCATCTGACTTCGGGACATTTGATACCAGACTCATCTTGGAAATGAAACTCTGCCATCCCTACCTCTTGCTTTGAGGATAATCATTTTTAAATAGCTCGAGTTCTAACATCTTCTATTTTTTCCAGTTGTAAAGAGAAACAAAATCCACAGGAAAAGAGCTGCAACAATTTCTACAGGAACCGTACTGGCTTTCCGTTCAATGTAAAGTTTTTAGAAACACAAAATTTGCCAGTGAAAAGCTTTCAATGTAACTTTATAAACTGTTATAACTGATAGATGATGAAAACTGCAAGCAATCTGGCGACACCGCAGAGGACAGAACCGAGTGAGTTTTATTTCGTCAGTGTTCAGTTTGAATCACCAAAGGCGTGTTTGCCAGCCTAAATGCCAGGTGCTGTGTTAGGTGCTACCGATACAAGGGGAAGAATAGCAATTCAGGAGAAATCTACATAAGACGACTTATAAGCATAAAACTCATAGGAAAAAGGACAAGTTGATCTGTTCAAAGGTTGTCAGGGAAAAGCTGGTGTTGAAGAACAAGACTATGTCACAGGGACAAGACAGGAGGAAGGACATGTGCAAAGACAAAAGTGGGGAGTGAATGCAGCACAACGCAGTCACTGTTGATATAAAATGTAGGTTAGAACATGTCTGCTGGGCTACATTTATCTTAACTAAACTGCATTTGGAGGAGAGACAGCCAAATGATCTCCTTCTTTCCCTTTGATTAAACAATAGGCAATGAAACAGAAATCTTTTAGCTAACGATTATATTCTCATTCTGAGACTTTCAATAAGCTGTGGCCAAGCACAGCCTACAACAGCCTTGTCTAATAGAAATGTAATGCAAACCACATGCAGAAGATTCAATTTCCTATTAGCCTCACTTTAAAAAGTAAAAAAAAAAAAAAAAAAAAAAAAAAAACAATAACAAAAAAACACACAGGCAAAGTTAATTTTAATAATATAGTTTCCTTAACCCAATTATGCAAAATTTTATAATTTCACTTACAATCAATATGACAATTGTCAATGAGACACGGTACATTTTTATACTAAATCTTTGAAATCCTGTGTATGTTTTACTCTTACAGTACATCTCAATTCCGATGCTAATTTTTTTTATCAGAAATACTCCATTTGTATTTAGATTCCAAAAAATGTACAGTTGAAAAAGTAGATTCACATAACTCAAGTTTTCCAAACGTACCTATAAGTTATCCAATCACTGAATTGACTGAATTCCATTTTTAAAGAAAAATTAAGAACTAAAATTCAGTTATTCAGTTGCCCTAGCCAGATTTCAGGCGCTCTCTGGCTAGTGGCTACCACAGCTGGGCGGCTCAGTTCTAGAATAAGTGTGTAAGAACCTGGCATCAGATCTCTAGCCTGAAGTTAATATTAGCAAAAATCAAATCAGTAAACAGACTATCAGGTTCAGAATGGGGTCATGACATTAGGCATTTGGGATGACCCTCCGTCTCTCCCTTGTTGGCCCACTTGCACTGACGCAAGTTAGAGTGGAGAAAAATAACGACGGTGTCTAGGATAGGTCTTGCACTCAGCCTGAGACAGAGGTTTCATCGCAAGAACGTGAAAGAGTTCCTATGAAAGCAGAAGGTTCTTAGTACTTACGGACACATTCCAGGTGTGATCTCTGCTACTGAAGTAAATATAATGGATTCAACACGTGGACATTCTCTGAAAGGGAAAAGAGAGAAAGCATCTGGTTATATATAATTGGGATGGAGTGCTGTCTTACCTTCCCACCGCACCCACCTGAGAAACATCCACCACAAACAAAATCCAAAATTAAAAAATCCAAGTTCTCATATAAAAAAAAAAAAACCCACAACACCTGTTTGTTTTAATTAGGCAAAAGTATAGGCAGGCTTGTCACACGAACTCTTAAGTGCAATCTGGAAGGTTAAACCCATCATCACATTTCAAAGACCCTATTCCACAAGCACTTCCTATTTTGTGGACTGGAGTTCCTCCAGGAACATCCAGCAAGCATCCAACGTTCATCGGGAATATTCCATCCTTTATTCACCAAATGTCTCTTGAGTGCCTTATATTCTAGGCACTGTGCTGGGCAGAGAAAGTACAACAGTGAATAAGAAAGACCACCCCCATGGAACAGGTCAGAAGAGCTGACAGATGGAGGGTACCCCCCTCCCAAGGTGAAGGGTTGGAGTAGGATTTAATAGGATGCCAGGTGGTGCCTTGGACCACACTTAGCCTGACCCTTGTTATTTACCTGAATTACAGATGTAGCTGAGCATCCTTTAACCGGGGAAACCTACATCAGAGAGACAACTCGGAGGGAGAAACCGGTGAATGGAGGGAAGGGAAGGCTACCTTTAGAAATAACTCGTGAACCGAGCCGCGAGTCTGGCAGGGAAGAGCAGGGAGCGGAAATTACAGGGGGATGCAATGCAACACAATGTCCCAACCACCATCACAGCTAGAAACAGACAACCCGGCTGGGGCGGGGAGGTTGTGCAGGGATATTGATGGAAGACCAAGAAACCCTTGGAAAAGCTCTGCACTACCTGCGAGGACTGAGGCCGCACCCAGCAACTGCACACCCACCGCCCCGGCCACAGTGGGAAGAAGGGACCACATGGCCAGAGCCATCAGTGACTTAAGGACTGAGGGTGGCGGTGCAAGACGCGACTGTCAAGGGCCACAGAGGAGTAGACAGCGAGGGAGGAAAGCACACAGGAAAACTACTAAGATATGGTCAACAGGTCAAATGTTTTTGGAGGCGTCAAGTGACACAAGGACACTAAGTGACAGTCGGGTTGAGCAGTAAGGAAATCACCGGTTTGTGGCAGGGGCGGCCTCAGAGCTCAGAGGTGCGGCCGAGGCGAAGCTGAGCCTCACTCGATAGGGAGGTGAGAGCGGACTGGGACGCAGGTGGGGCCACGCCTAGGCTTCACTTCCCCTCTGCCCTTTTAGCAGGTGAGGGTCAAGGACAGAGGGAGCGTTTGGAGGCGGGGCAGCCAGGGCCCCAATCAGAAGGAAAAGCGCCACGGGCTGATCGCGAGGAACCAATCCGCTTCTAGAGTCCACTTGACTGACAGAGCTTCGCGCCAACGCCCGAGCACAGAGCGGGAGGCCACGAATCACAAGAGTGCGGAACCCCAGAGCACTAACCCGGAACCGGTTGGGGACTCGATTCCCATTGTGAGGCCAGACCTGGGGCGGGCCGTCGGCCAGAAAGGCAATACCCTCTGGACCAATGGATGAGACGTCTCGCATGAGTGGCAGCCATACCATCCAATGGGTGGAGGCTTGAGGCGGGCGAAGTTGGTGGGCGGGGAATCAGGGAGGCATCTCCCCACCCCCCCGCCCCAGCCCCGTAAGAGGCGATCGGGTGGAGGTGCGGTCGGGGTCGCAGGTGAGCGGTTCTGCCCTGGATGAGCCGGCAGCGCCGCGGACGGTGGGTGCCCTAGAGGCGGGGAGGGTCCCGGCGGCAGGTGGCCGTCCCTGCGCTGCTGGCTTTGGCCCTGGGGGTGCGTCGTAGCGGGACCACGGCGCCGCGAGGACCACGAGTCCGCGCGGGTCGGGTGGAAGGGCTGTATCAGCTCCCGTCCGCGCCCCTCATCGGAGCTCCGACCTCCGCCCAGGCTGCCCATAGGTGCGGTGGCGGGGCCCGGCCACCTCCCCCGGGTGGCCTCCCGGGAGCGCAGCCGTCCCCCGCCCGCCCCGAGTCCTCCTCGCGGCTGTGAGCGGGCGGCCCCCCGAGAGCGCGGCGGGGACGGGGAGACACGTTTACCTGCTCGGAGGATAGGCGGCCCTGAAGTGACCCGCAGGTGTCCACCTATCACAACTTGAGACAAGAGCATCCTCCTGCTTGGCCGGGAAGCGAATTTCCTAGAAGACCGTGTGGGCGCGGGGAGGGGGGGTGGGGGACTTGGCGAAGTTTCTATAGTTTGTGATGCCTTTTTTTTTTTTTTTCTTGAGCCACCTAACGAATTTACCAAAAAAAAAAAAAAAAAGTTTGTGCCCACAATTGAGTGCCTGAATGTCCTTCTCACAGCTCTTAATTTTGCCTTCTCGCGCAGTGTTTAGGAACTTCATTAAGTGTTAGTCCTTAAAAAAAAAAAAAAAATATTTTAATATGCCTTTGGTGGTACATCATTCTCACAGGGATGACGTAAGCGAACTGCTGTACCTCTTTGCAGCCAGTGAGAAGTGACTGTCCGCGAGGACTTAAGGAAGACGGCCATTCTCTGGGTCAGGGCTTGCAAGAGCTGCGAATCTTTGGAGGTTGCAACCACTGAATTGCCTTCTGCAAAGATAGGGAACACAACCAGTATGAAAAGGAGAGTGCTGGACACCTGAAATGGCATCTTTGCACGTTTTAGGAAGCAGTTCTCTATCCCCAGCACCAAGAGTATGTGCCCGGCACGTAGTAGGAGCTCAATAAATATTTGAGTACGTTATTGGGTAATGGAGGATAGAAATCCAAGCTATGTTATAGAGGAATCAAAGTGCAAAGGAAACAACAGAGAAAAAAAAAAAAACTTCCTGGAAACATAGCTTAGCTTTTAGCCATGCACAGGTAGTGCCCACATTTCAACTCAGGTGCAAATTTCAGTTGATTTTGGTACTTTATTACATTAATCAGGTGTCATAGGTTTTCACACAATTAAGCTGTAAGCACCTGGAGATCTAAGATACATTTACACAGGAATAATGTTGTGCTAAATCGTATTCGTACTCTTACATAGCTTTTATTGCATATATCCCATTATAAAGCTGTGGTATAGTTTATTCATCTAATCTTTTGATGGATGTTTGTGTTTTTACCATGCTTTTCCCTTAAAAAATATGATAGCATTTTTTAAAGGGTTGAAGAAGTTATTTAAATGCCCTGAAACATTCTATATCTTTTGCAAACAAAAAGTCCTATCAATACATTGTAAGTATTTACTATGATACGGAATTTGATATTATTTTAGCTGTTCTATTTTTAAAGACATCGAACCTGCTGATTCCATATTAAAAATGTGTCTTTGATAACCTACTCATTATTGATCCATACAGACTATGGTAGCAAAATAGCATTTTTGCTTAAAATTTTCTTTTTCACAGTTTCGTAGAACTTGTGATGTTTTTATGTTTTTCGGCATAGTGAAAGGGTGGGTAGTTTATCTAAAGGCTTCACGTAATTTTACAAACTGTTTCTTGCCTATACTGACTTGGGCTGCCTTTTCCTTTTATTATTTTTTTTTTTTTTAAATTTTTTTTTTTTTTTTTTTAACGTTTATTTATTTTTGAGACAGAGAGAGACACAGCATGAACGGGGGAGGGGCAGAGAGAGAAGGAGACACAGAATCGGAAGCAAGCTCCAGGCTCTGAGCCATCAGCCCAGAGCCCGACGCGGGGCTCGAACTCGCGGACCGGACCGCAAGATCGTGACCTGAGCTGAAGTCTGACGCTTAACCGACTGAGCCACCCAGGCGCCCCTGCCTTTTCCTTTTAAACATATGCTTTGCCCATGGAAGTGTGTCAGCTTTGGTAGCTTAGCTTCCTTGAGTTATTGTCTCTCACTTTCTGACCTCTCCCATTCCCTCATCACCTTATTTTAAGTTGTGTTTGTACTTCCTGTTTGTTAGGCACAGTGTTAGGTATTGAAGATGACAGCCTTTGGAGCCAGTGGGCTCCAGACCTTCCTAGATCCTCCTAGATCCTTCTCGATCCTTCTCCCACGTCCTCCTCGATCCTCCTCGATCCTTCTCCCAGACCCTCCTAGTGCTGCAGCAATGGTACAGGAAGGCAAAAAAGCCCAGTTTTCACTGGAGTAATTCTCTGAAGTGTGTGCTGCAACATAGGTACGAAGGAGAAGCATATCCGGGCTGCTTTAATGTGTAGAGCACGTTGAGCAGCACAGTTTGCTTCGCTTCTTTCTTCTACGTATATTAAAAATACGGAAGACATGTATAAAGATATGTGTGTTCTATATATAAGCAAAAATATTCTATAACTTGTAAAAGGTATACACAAGTATATTTAAAAATAAACCTAGTGGGGCACCTGGGTGGCTCAGTCGGTTGGGGGTCCGGTTTCGGCCCGGGTCATGATTTCCCAGTTGGTGGGTTCGAGCCCGCCGTCAGGCTCTGTGCTGACAGCTCAGAGCCTGGAGCCTGCTTTGAATTATGTGTCTCCTCTTCTCGCTGTCCCGCTCAGGCTCTGTCTCGCTCTCTCAATAATAAACGTTAAAAAATCTAAAAAAATAAATAAAATAAACCTAGTTTATAAATATAGTACCTTGTAAGTCACCTCTAGAGGAAAGCTGAGTACTTGACCAGCCCATTTTATAATTTAAATTACATAAGGAATGTTAGGCCAGAGTGCTAATTAAATGTGATCCTTTAACATTACAAGTGTTCTAGAATGTTCACTGAACTGACTTAGGATCTGATGTGCAAACAAGTGCATAATTTTTGTCAGGTATCCGTGTCCTAGGCCGAGGGGACCGTGTGTGCAGAGGCTCCAAGCGGGGGAGGGGTGGACAGAACAGGTAATGGGAAGGCCAGTGTGGCCGGAGCAGAAAAGTAACTGGGGGTGGAGGAGAGTGAGCAGGCCAAGAGCGTCAGGCAGTGGTGAGGAGCCCTAGCGGGAGCCCAGGTGAGAACAAGCGGTCAGGGACAGGGGTGACAACCGCAGAGGCAGAGGGTGGGCGGTTTTGAACCGCATTTACAGGGACGTGTGTCCAGCTTCTTGGGTGAAGGTACATTGCAAAGTTGCAAGTGGACTGATTTTCTCCTTTTCTCTTTAGGAATTGTCCAGCCTGCCCCTGCTACTAGATGAACGGAAGACTGATTTAGACAAAGCGCCTCGAAGGGACTGCCCTTGATTTTTGTACTTTGTAGCCTTTGTCAGCTTTTCACACCTTCTCTGACCGTGAAAACTCTGCACTTAAGCAAGGAAAATGAAGCAGTTGAAAAGGAAGAGAAAAAGCAACTTCAGTGTTCAAGAAACTCAGACCCTTTTGAAAGAAATTACCAAACGCAAAGAAGTCATTTTTTCCAAGCAGCTCAACACGACGATTAATGTGATGAAGCGGATGGCGTGGGAGGAGATCGCACAGTGTGTGAACGCCGTGGGGGAAGGCGAGCAGAGGACGGGGACGGAGGTGAAAAGAAGGTACCTGGACTGGCGGGCGCTTATGAAGAGAAAGAGGATGAAGGCCAACATTAAGCTGGTTGGCTCAGGGTTCCCCCTCCCCACCTCCGATCTAGACGACTCTCTCACCGAAGAGATGGACGACAAGATCGCGTTCCGCAACGATCCCAACTTTGACTGGCAGAACGTGGCAGATTTCAGGGATGCAGGTGGATCCTTAACTGAGGTCAAAGTGGAAGAGGAGGAAAGAGACCCCCAGAGTCCCGAAGTAAGTACTGGCCTGGGAATCCTCTTTCTCCTTTTATTCCTTCAGTTCTGATGTGGGAGATTGTGATAGTCCGGGCACAGTTAAGATCCCAGTTTTCAAGCCAAGTCACAAGTTTGACCTAACAGTGTCATTCCATTGCTCTTCCGGTCACGAATCTCTCTTTTAACCCACGTATCCTTCTCTTAATTACATACCCGGTTGAACAGCGTGGGTGGGCGAGGGTGCTGGCTCTCCGCGCCATCGAACATCCCTGTATAAGCTTTGACTCCCCCAAATTAACTACTAACAGCCTGCGGTTGACGGGAAGCCTTATCATTAACATAAAGTCAATTAACACATGATCTGTATGTTATGTGTACCATATATTGTATTCTTAACATGAAGCAAGCTATAGCAAATAGTTAAGAAAGTTGTAAGAGAAGATCCATTTCCGGTCCTACACCGCACTGAGCGAGAAAATGTACGTGTAAGTGGACCCGCACAGCTCCAGCCCGCGTTGTTGAAGGGTCACCTGTATTAGTGACAACAGGCAAGTCTTGGTCAATATCTTTCAAAACCCCAGTGGTTTTCTGTGCTCGCACGGTGCACAAAGCCTTAAAGCAGTGTTTAGACACATTGCCCGCCGAAGCAGAGATACGTCCTGAAAAGTGCTTTGTCCTTCTAGTTTGAGATCGAGGAGGAGGAGGAGATGCTGTCGGCCGTCATCCCGGACTCCAGGAGGGAGAGCGAGCTCCCCGACTTCCCCCACATCGAGGAGTTCTTCACCCTGAACTCCACGCCGTCCCGTTCCGCCTACGACGAGCCCCACGTGCTGGTCAACCTGGAGAAGCAGAAGCTGGAGCTGGAACAGCGGCGCCTGGACGTGGAGGCCGAGCGGCTGCAGCTGGAGCGGGAGCGGCTGCGGCGCCTGGACCTGGAGGCCGAGCGGCTGCAGCTGGAGCGGGAGCGGCTGCAGCTGGAGCGGGAGCGGCTGCAGCTGGAGCGGGAGCGGCTGAGGCTGCAGGTGGTCGGCTCCGAGAAGCCGCCCTCCTCCTCCGACGGCGAGCTGGGCCAGGGCGAGAAGCCCGGGCCGCAGCCCCAGGACCTGGAAACGGAGAGGCTGAAACTCGAGAGGGAGCGCCTACAGCTTGAGAAGGAGCGGCTGCAGTTTCTGAAATTTGAGTCGGAGAAGCTGCAGATTGAGAAGGAGCGCCTACAGGTGGAGAAGGAGAGACTTCGGATCCAGAAGGAGGGCCACTTGCACTGACCGAGCTGCCTCCCCGCGTGGCACATGTCTGTGAACTGGAGCTTTCCCTCTGTGTCGGGCCACAGAACACTGGTGGAAGATGAACTGTGTTTTTCCCTGTGGCACGTCGGTGTTTGCGGGAGGACAGAGGTGGGTCCGTGTGGGGACCGTGGGTTCCGGCAGTCCGTCCGGCACACACGGCAGGGCAGGGGCCCACATGCTGCCGTCTCCACTGAGGAAAATTCCACGGTGTCCTGTGTGATCTGTGCACGCAGAGTCTCAGTTATGTCTGTGCAGTTCCAGCTCCCTGCTTCTCCCTGGGGAGGATCTTGACACCCCCCCCCCCCACCTCCCCACCTCAGAGACGTTTGGTTGGGGTGTCGGGACCAGAGCGCCCACCTCCTCCTGCTGTGCCCAGGACGGCCCCCCAGAAGGGACTTCTCCAACACAAAACGTCTGTGTTGCCGAGGCTGACGGCCCCTCGCCTCGCCTGACTCTGCACCTCTCTGGCTTTGGTTGTAGTTCCAGAATGTTAGAACCGCAGATGCTTACGTGGGTAGTTACTTCCATGGCCAAAAACTTTCACTGTGTAGCGTGATTGTGTAGTATAGTGAACATAGGCAGCGATGAGGATGGCAAGTGCTTTATTCTTGTTTCCATCTATAGATGTTTCCATCTATAACCAGAGACTCCCATCACTATAAGGGAACATCAGAGAGTGGCTGAACGGGTCACTCTGAAAAGCCGTTCATTCATCTGGGTGTTGATGCTTTAGAAGCGACATGGTTCAAGCTTAGTTGCCTTTTTCCTTTGAATTTGTGGTCTTAGTTTAGATAGAAAAATCGTCTTTTCAACCATGTACTGAAACTTTAATGTAAGTGAACGGGTGAAGCTAGTAAACGCAGTAGCGACATATACAAATGGTACTAGTAGTCCATGGGCTTGCAATCAACAAGGGTTCTATCTTGAGTTCTGGCAGCTATGGGGGAGCGGGGTGGGGGGAGAGTGTGGTCTGTATAGGCTGGTGGTGGTGATCACAGTAGTAGCTGTGTGGGAATGAACTAGGGAAGCCCTTAGCACACACTGTCTGACCTGACCTGTACCATCCTGGAGAGTATTCATGACCGTCCCTGAATCAGAGGCTCAGAGAAGGAACAGGGAGCAAGAGTCTGGTCTCATACTGTGGTGTGTTTTGTCTGCGCCCCTCCTGGAGGAGCAACGTTGCTATCTCTTGTGAGACCAAGGCCTGGCGCAACGTGACTTGCCTTTAGTCCGCTGAAGGTTCTTTTCCTACCAGGTGGCTGATTCTAACGCACACCAACGCTGAGAATCACTGCACGAGACCACTTTGTATTTTCTGAATTCCAGGCTGATACTGTAGCTTTAATACATGTCTTCTGTTGACAGGTCCTGTCTTGATTCTGTGTTTGTTCCCTGTTAATTTAAGAATGTCTTAAAACCGTATGTGACGTTGGAGTATGGACATAGAAGGAAAAAATATACTTCTGTTTCGTTACCTTGACTTCGAAATAGTGTTATTTTTCTATAGCCGGAATAAATGCTTCTACCGTAGAAATAAAATTTGCCTATGCCAACTGTCTGGAAGTTTATCATTTCCAGTGATCATCAGCGCTGTGAGGTTTGTAAGAATGCAAGAGCGCAGGCCTGGGGCCTAGCCTCCGTTAAGCATCGAGCTGGCCGCTTTTCATACATTATTTTATTTGCTCTCCAAAACAACGTTTGAGCTAAGTCACGTGATCCCTACCTTCATAAGAAAGGAAATAGTGCTCATCGACTCACCTAAATACCTGACAAATGGTGTAGCAGTACCAACCCAAGATTTCACTCTATGAGCTTCGAGGGGAAGGGTGGAAATTTGCAGGTGTGGCTGTTGAGCAGAGCTCGTGCGTGAGCTTTGCCACTGCACACGGTGACAAGTCCCGTGACAGGCCCTGTGATTCGATCTCATGTGTCAAATGTCCACAAGGCCTGCCTGCCTGTCAGCTTCATAGTTTGATTTTTTTTTTTTAATAAAATGTTAGGTAAACCACAAAATGCTATTTAAATGCAAGGGATATTGGTGTTTATATTTAAAATCAGAAGATTTTCATTTTCTAGAAGCATGAAAATAGCCAATATTATTTTTGGGGTGGAGCCCTCCTAAGTTCCTGGAAGGAAGAAACTTGAAAACAAAAAACAAAGGCCGCAGCAGCTTCTTACCTTCCAGGGTGTTGCTGGAAGAGCTTTGGGTTTTTTTCTGTGTTTTGTTTTACTTAATGTTTTTGAGAGCTGGAGCATGAGCAGGGGAGGGACCGGGAGAGAGGGAGACACAGAATCTGAAGGAGGCTCCGAGCTGTCAGCACAGAACCCGGCACAGGACTTGAACCCACAAACCACGGGATCATGACCTCAGCTGAAGTCGGACATTCAACCGGCTGAGCCCCCCAGGCGCCCCAAGAGCTTTGGGTTTCTCATCACTCCCCAAGCTGTGGATAGATTGGGTGGGTTCTCTTCAGTAGGAAACATGATGGCTGTGTTCCTATACTGTGGGCACTTCTGTGTCCTGACCCAGAGCTAATGTTGCTCTTGATTCTGCAAATAAACGGGATGGTAGAGGTTTTTCCTTCTTCCCTACTTGTTACACAGCTGCCTTTAAACACCTTCCACTTTATCCCAAGGGTACTGCTAAAATGTTAGCACTTCTGATATGGGCCGAGCTGGGAGAGACTGCTTTAGTAAAAGTATGGCTTCGTGTAACCAAAATGGAATTGGTACTGTCTGTCCACTCTACTTGTTAAAGTGCACATTAAAAATTGTGGGGTGCCTGGGCTCAGTCGGTTAAGCGTTCGACTCTGGATTTCGGCTGGGGTCATGATCTCGTGGTCTGGTGAGTTCAAACCCCACGCTGGGCCCTGTCATGACAGAGCAGAGCCTGCTTGGGATTCTGTCTCCCTCTCTCTCTGCCCCTCCCCTGCTCTCTCCCTATCTTTTTCGAAATAAATAAACATCTTTTTAAAATTGTG
This sequence comes from Panthera onca, assembly GCF_046562875.1. Lineage (NCBI taxonomy): Eukaryota > Metazoa > Chordata > Mammalia > Carnivora > Felidae > Panthera > Panthera onca. Next base: position 111,096,696 of record NC_138348.1, read on the forward strand.
TATTTTTTTCTAAATATTTCCAAATGGGTAAAGTTACTGTGTACTAAAGCTATGCTCATCTGTCCTGAAAGGAAGATTATCTGGACTCTTTTAAGATTGGGATAGAAATACCAGGAGCAGGAATGTGCAAAGTTTTAATTAACAGACATTTTTGGGGGGATGCTCAGCATCTATGTCCCCTTCCTGAGTTTACGGAGTTTTTTCTAGAAATCACTGTCTGTCTCATCTCCACAATCCCAGGAGGGTTAACGTAACTTCTCACTCTAGGAATAAAGTATGAAGGGCTCAGGCCCATCCATGTATTCCATTCTCTTGCTACAGTGGTTGCTTCAGTTCTAGGCACACAAGCCATTCAGAACCAATGTATTCGTTGGGACTTCTGTAAAAGATAAGCTTTCATGGGGCGCCTGGGTGGCTCGGTCGGTTGGGTGGCCGACTTCGGCTCAGGTCATGATCTCGCTGTCGGTGAGTTCGAGCCCCGCATTGGGCTCTGTGCTGACCACGCAGAGCCTGGAGCCTGTTTCGGATTCTGTGTCTCCCTTTCTCTCTGACCCTCCCCCGTTCATGCTCTGTCTCTCTCTGTCTCAAAAATAAATAAACGTTAAAAAAAAATTTTTTTTTTTAATAAAAATAAAAAAAAATAAAAGATAAACTTTCACACTTCCTATTGACGTCTTAGCTCCTCATCAAGTGGAGATGTCTGGACAGGCATAAAGGCATTTTTGCTGCATTGAGTGGTGCATTTGGGAAGTCTCTGTATGGAGCCTATCAGGGGAGGCTGAATAAGAGAGGGTGAATTTGAGTCCTTGATGACATCATCTGAACTCCCGGATCAAACCTCACCTGCTATGGGAGGGGATTCTGAAATTTCAGTTTGACAGATCAATGCATTCGTCCCTCTTCTGTGTTTTCTTAGTTTCTGTGATTGGTCTATTTGGCACCCAGTCATCACAAGGTCAAGGTGATTGTGTGTATCTTGATTATATTAACTAGATCTTGATATATTAACTAGATCTTCTAATCTGTATTCTCGGTGTTCGGGCATTTGCAGCCTCTCTGGGGAGAGACTGCTTCCCCCAGGACTAGCCAATTCTCAGGCCTGGAGCATGTGTTTCGTATGCAAACCAACCAAGGCCGAGTCTATGCCCCCGGACACCCCCTTTATCAAACTTGCACACCCAAAGCCAGTGTTTCCCCTGCCCTAAATCAACCCAGGGCCAGGCACCAGACAGCTAGAGGCAGCCCATATGGCTTAGATCCTGCCCTCAGACTTACCTGTCCTCATCTGTTGACCTGACCTACCAAATCTTCCCCAGAGAAGCTTCCAGGAAGGCTCTGTCCTCTTCCTTGGGCCTCCAATGAAAACCTGCAGCTCCCCTGTAGCCCTGCCTTGTGTGGCATGGAAACGTAATTAATAAAAACCTTTCACTGGCCTTGGCCTCAGGTCCTCAGTCAGGCATCAATACACTAAATCCTGGCTTTAATATTAGAACACTACCCCCACTATCACCTTTTTTTTGGGGGGGGAGGGGGTTAAGTTGTTTGAGTTTCTGTTACTTAAAACTGAAAGAGTATGGACTTATGTAGCCAAAGAAAGAAAAAAGTAAGTCACCCTAAGCTTATTGTCATCGGATAAATGTCTACCCCTTTCTTTTTTATTAGATAAACCATCTGTTCTTTTCTACCCTTCTTGTCCCCCTGATTCCATCCCCCCCACTTCCTCCCTCCCTTCCTTCAGTATTTGTGAAGTGCTCCTGTGTGTCTGTATTGGCAGAAATGTTCCCAAACTGTGTCAGACATTTCCTGCCCCCGAGTGGCTTACAGCAAATGCATGTGGAGTAGACAGATGGGAAGTGATGGGACAGGGGAATGGTGTGCGGCCTGAGGAATGGACAGACCACTTTTCCTGAGTCCTGTGCAAGAAGAGCTTCAGAGGAGGAGCGATCCCTCAGGTGAGTCCTGGGTAGATTTTGCGACCAAACTCAGGAACAGAACAGAGAAGAGTTTTCAGTCAGAAGGCCCTGCATGGGAACTTAATTTTGTCAGGCCTGGGTGTGGGCAAGGGCCTCTCTATGGCTAGAGCTGGAGCTCGGGCTGCAGCACTCACCTTAGCGCACAACGTAGTGGGGCTCCAAAAAACTCAGGCGTTCATACATAATATTTTAATGTGGTACTTTAAAAAATAAAAATGAATCCAAAACGCTTGATGTGCAAGATATCAAACTTATTGTTAATCAAGATGACAATTTAAAAATGAACATGTTGGAATTCACAAATGGCACCATGCAAAAGACGTTTCGGCAAACTGAGTTGTAAATTATGGAAGATGCACACTTAGTGAAAAAAAATTGTCAAAAATGTCAGTTCTCTCAACTGAAAAGACAAGTGGATTTTCAAAGTATTACTGAGGAGTCTGCTTCCGTGAAAGCCAAGAAAGTAAAAAAGTAATACATTTAGTTTTAGGGGCCCCTGGGCGGGTCCATCAGTTAAGCTTAAGTGTCAAACTTTTGGTTTCGGCTCAGGTCATGATCTCACATTTTTTGGGATCCAGCCCCGTGTCAGGCTCCACAAAGTCAGTGGATTGGGACTCTCTCTCTCTCTCTCTGACCCTCCACTGCTCACGCTCTCTCTCTCTCTCTCTCTCTCTCAAATAATAAACTTAAAAAATTGAATACATAAATTTTGTTTTCATGTAAATAAAAATTTAAACCTAGAAGAATATTGTGGGTTTTAGTACATTTATTTTGCAAATGTTTAATCTTTTTTCCCACTACCTTAATATTCTGCAATCAAGCTAATCATTAAAATATATAAAAAACGTATAAAGGGACATATTTTTTTTCTTTTATCTTGGGTTCTCATATGGTTTAACAGGCAACTCTCTAAATCTTATCTTTATTAAAACATTTGGTATGTTTTACAAAAATTTTGATATTTAAAAACATGTTTAAAATATTATTTACCTTGATTATTGAGTTTTTTGGTTCCCTTTCAGATTTCACTCTTGCAGCAAATGTCTCATTGGCCTCAGTGGCCCTGGAAGAGAAATTAGATTCGTTTAAAGAAATAACCTCTTACTGTTCATACCCACTTGAAATGCTTTTTGAAGGAGGAAATAGTTTAAAAAGGCAATGGTTAACCGAAACTTCCCACTCTGGTCTAGAAATGTAACAAGGGTGTTAGAAAAACTCAGTAGTGTTCCCCATGCACGTCTCTCTACTCCTCACACAGAACACCTTGCTTCTGACACTTCTGGTTACCAAATGGGTGGGTTTTTTTCTGAGGAGGGACACACAGGCCAGAAAAATGTAGTTTAAACTCCCTTACAGCCGGCAGCCCAACGATGGATGTCAGGCACCTGCAGGGAGTACCATTTCCCAAGACGCTTATGGTGCCTTAATGCCTCAGTGTTTACGCTTCCTTAAAAACTAAAAGCAACCTTATCTAGACAATAGGTAAATCTTCAGGGTCTCACAGGACCACACAGAAATTCCTTGGAGACTTACGGTAACTATACCTCCCTCCCTCCACAAACTTAAAAGTATATGATCAGTGGTTCCTTACAACCCGAGTGCAGCTTTTTCTGCCCACGGGTCCTGTCCCCGTGCTTTAATAAAATCAGCTTTTTGCACCAAAGACGTCTCAAGAACTCTTTCTTGGCCCTTTGCTCACGAGCCCCACTTCAAATCTCGTCACCTTCCCCCCGCATCTTAGCAGTTCTCCATGACACCAGCTGGGCATCCTGCAATTTAAGTCAATTCTGACACAATCGTGTGGGATCTCAGAGGTGAAGGGCTCTCGCTCCCAAGACGACTCTCACCCCCACTTCAGACTCCAGCAGCAACGAGGTCCCCCTGCAACCCACACCGTCCGGCCCAGCTGGCTCCAGACCAGAGGCCCCCAGAACTTCTCCTGGGGCTCCGTTATGTGTGGAGGTGCTGGCAGAGGGCAGGTGTAACGCGTACTCACCCTTATCACTTTATCGGACGTTAGGAAGTAGTTTGCAGATGGATCGCCAGATGCAGGGGTGCAAGCAGCAGGGGCTGGGAGGGTTCCCGGGTGCAGGAGGCTCTGTCCCTGGCCGGGTGGGGTGTGTTCCTCACCCCCGCCAAGGTGGGTGTGTCCCGTGACCGTGACCCGGAAGCTCTCTGCACTCCTCCCTTTGGGACCTTTAGGAGGGCTTCATCGGGAGCAATCAAGCATCAAGTCAATCGTTTGCAGCCACTCCTTCACACCTTGAGCACTGTGGGGCCCCTCTCCAGCTGGTAACCCCTCCCCCTCCCCCCCAATGGCAGGCAGCTGTTGCTGCTTCATCAGCAGCCGCTAGTGGTGGGAGGAGCAAGCTAGCATTTCTTTCTGTTGTTTTTTTTTTTTAATTTAAATTCAAATTAGTTAACACACAATGTTATCATGGCTTCAGGAGTGGAGCCCAGTGGTGCATCACTTACCTACAAAACTCAGTGCTCATCCCCACAAGTGCCCTCCTTGAGGCCCATCCCCCACCCTCCTCCCCTCCAGCAACCCTCAGTTTATTATCTGTGTTTAAGAGTCTGTTATGGTTTGCCTCCCTCTCTGTTTTTATCTTATTTCTCCTTTCCCTTCCCTTGTGTGCGTCTGTTGAGTTTCTCAAATCCATATATGATTGAAATTATACGATATATGTGTTTCTGTGACTGAAATTAGCATTTTCTTGTGCTTTTGAAGCACCAGATCCTACCAGGCAGTTGGTTTTCCCTTAGCCCCACAGCCTGGGGGGGGGGGGGGGGGGGCGGGGGGAGACTTCGTGACACCCTAGTCCGTCTTGGGGGGAGAAGTTCCTGCAGGGGACAGGATGTCTTGCTTCTGTCCCTTCTCCAGAAGCAATGATTTCTTTGTGCCATGGAGACAATAAGATTTTCTAGTCCTCCTCATTCCCCTGAGACCTGTGACTTGTAGGAGCGAGAGGTCTGGGAAGTCAGGCTGGACATTGTGGGTGACCCCCCCAGGGGCTGTTCACCTCATGCACCTGCTCCACCCAGGGGATCTCTGTCCAGCCTCCACCCTGCCCTCCATCTTTCTTCAAAGCACTCGGTGAAGGGTCATGAAAAAAGGCTTACGAGTGAGTTCAAATTCTCTTGGTCCGGGGTCCTCAGCTATTTCCAACTGTATCATAGCCACGCTCAGCCTTTAAGAATGTGTTCATATTTCAGGGGTGCCTGGGTGGCTCAGTTGAGCCTCTGACTTCGGGTCAGGTCATCATCTCACAGCTCGTGAGTTTGAGCCCCACATCAGCTCTGTGCTGACAGCTCAGAGCCTGGATCCTGCTTCGGATTCTGTGTCTCCCTCTCTCTCTGCCTCTCTCTCTCTCTCTCAAAAACAAATAAACATTAAAAAAATTTTTTTTAAAAACCGAATGCGGTAACATTTTGGCTCAACTCTTCTTACCCGCAATATCACTGCCACTGGAACACCACCTCCTCTGTGCTGAAGATGTGAAACTATTTGTGTGTCCCATTTGTCCTGCAAGGGACTTGTCCTCTGGAATTCGGTTTACGTGGCTTCCGAGAGCAGCTTCCTGAGTCACACAAAAAAAGTTATGATTTTGTAGATTATCTGGCTTTTTGAGAAAGTCACTTTTCTCCCCCAGCTTTTTATGTCCTAGGCAGAAGCAGAAGCCCAAAGGCTACAGAGATGAAATAAATATAGTTTTGTTTACTGGGCTTCTATGGAACTTCATTGCTGTGATTAGCAGTCCATTAAACATTCCTCTTCAAATTCACAGAAACATCAAATACAAGGTATTCTTGTTCCCATTTTACATATGAAACAATAGGCTTTTTCCAGAGGCCAAAGAGTAATTGCCAGAGCAAGGATGCACATCTAGTTTTGTCTGCCTCTACAGCTCCAAATTTGTTCTTTCTGCCGCTCACTGTCGCGTATGTAATCAATGAGTCTGGAGACATCAAGTGGAGACATTTATAAAAATAATCCTGAAACAGTGCTAGCAGTCCACATAGAGGTAAGCACAAGACACAGAGACATTAAAAAGAGTGATCTCCAAACTTAAAGGATTAGGGATGTGTGACCAGAGATGATTTCTAGAACGCTTCTTGATGGATGAGTAGGTATTCGTTATAAAAACACGGGCGAAAAAGGAAATCAAAGGCATCAAAATTTGCAAAGATGAAGTCAAGCTTTCGCTTTTTGCAGATGACATGATATTATACATGGAAAATCTGATAGACTCCACCAAAAGTCTGCTAGAACTGATACATGAATTCAGCAAAGTTGCAGGATACAAAATCAATGTACAGAAATCAGTTGCATTCTTATACACTAACAATGAAGCAACAGAAAGACAAATAAAGAAACTGATCCCATTCACAATTGCACCAAGAAGCATAAAATTCCTAGGAATAAATCTAACCAAAGATGTAAAAGATCTGTATGCTGAAAACTATAGAAAGCTTATGAAGGTAATTGAAGAAGATATAAAGAAATGGAAAGACATTCCCTGCTCATGGATTGGAAGAATAAATATTGTCAAAATGTCAATACTACCCAAAGCTATCTACACATTCAATGCAATCCCAATCAAAATTGCACCAGCATTCTTCTCGAAACTAGAACAAGCAATCCTAAAATTCATATGGAACCACAAAAGGCCCCGAATAGCCAAAGTAATTTTGAAGAAGAAGACCAAAGCAGGAGGCATCACAATCCCAGACTTTAGCCTCTACTACAAAGCTGTCATCCTCAAGACAGCATGGTATTGGCACAAAAACAGACACATAGACCAATGGAATAGAATAGAAACCCCAGAACTAGACCCACAAACGTATGGCCAACTCATCTTTGACAAAGCAGGAAAGAACATCCAATGGAAAAAAGACAGTCTCTTTAACAAATGGTGCTGGGAGAACTGGACAGCAACATGCAGAAGGTTGAAACTAGACCACTTTCTCACACCATTCACAAAAATAAACTCAAAATGGATAAAGGACCTGAATGTGAGACAGGAAACCATCAAAACCCTAGAGGAGAAAGCAGGAAAAGACCTCTGTGACCTCAGCCGTAGCAACCTCTTACTCGACACATCCCCAAAGGCAAGGGAATTAAAAGCAAAAATGAACTACTGGGACCTTATGAAGATAAAAAGCTTCTGCACAGCAAAGGAAACAACCAACAAAACTAAAAGGCAACCAACGGAATGGGAAAAGATATCTGCAAATGACATATCGGATAAAGGGCTAGTATCCAAAATCTATAAAGAGCTCACCAAACTCCACACCCGAAAAACAAATAACCCAGTGAAGAAATGGGCAGAAAACATGAATAGACACTTCTCTAAAGAAGACATCCGGATGGCCAACAGGCACATGAAAAGATGCTCAATGTCGCTCCTTATCAGGGAAATACAAATCAAAACCACACTCAGATATCACCTCACGCCAGTCAGAGTGGCCAAAATGAAGAAATCAGGAGACTATAGATGCTGGAGAGGATGTGGAGAAACGGGAACCCTCTTGCACTGTTGGTGGGAATGCAAATTGGTGCAGCCACTCTGGAAAGCAGTGTGGAGGTTCCTCAGAAAATTAAAAATAGACCTACCCTATGACCCAGCAATAGCACTGCTAGGAATTTACCCAAGGGATACAGGAGTACTGATGCATAGGGGCACTTGTACCCCAATGTTTATAGCAGCACTCTCAACAATAGCCAAATTATGGAAAGAGCCTAAATGTCCATCAACTGATGAATGGATAAAGAGATTGTGGTTTATATACACAATGGAATACTACGTGGCAATGTGAAAGAATGAAATATGGCCCTTTGTAGCAACGTGGATGGAACTGGAGAGTGTGATGCTAAGTGAAATAAGCCATACAGAGAAAGACAGATACCATATGTTTTCACTCTTATGTGGATCCTGAGAAACTTAACAGAAACCCATGGGGGAGGGGAAGGAAAAAAAAAAAAGAGGTTAGAGTGGGAGAGAGCCAAAGCATAAGAGACTGTTAAAAACTGAGAACAAACTGAGGGTTGATGGGGGGCGGGAGGGAAGGGAGGGTGGGTGATGGGTATTGAGGAGGGCACCTTTTGGGATGAGCACTGGGTGTTGTATGGAAACCAATTTGACAATAAATTTTATATATTAAAAAAAAAAATAAAGACACAGGCGACATATACCACATTTTGTGCTCATCCAGCTTCTTTTGGATTCTCTTCCCATGTTTATTTTCCAGATGGTGCTACCCCTAAGTGGGAGGCCAGTACTTGGTTCCCATGTCTCCCCCACTGCTAGGTCACAGGTCACTGAGCGCCAGGACTTAGATATTCCTGCCTGAGGTTTGAACTGGAATGAGGCGCTATGTGGAGTCCATTTCCTGAGAAGGAAACAGAACACGCTAGGGAGGCACCCCACGCTTAGAGATAGTACATACTGAAGCTTCTCCTCCGTAAATTCCTGGGTGGCTCATTCACTTAAGCATCTGACTCTTGATCTCGGCTCAGGTCATGATCTCACGGTTTACGGGATCGTGCCCCATGTTGAGCTCTGTGCTGACAGTGTGGAGCCTGGAGCCTGCTTGGGATTCTCCCTCTCCCTCTCTTTCTCTGCCCCTCCCCTGCTCTCTCTCTCTGAAAATACATAAATAAACTTAAAAAAAAAAAAAAGAAGAAGAAGCTCCTTGCTCAGTGTCCTTGCTGTTACCTGTGTGTCCACGGGAAGCTGAACATGGCTTGGGGCAGATCGGTGACAGATTTTTGGCATTGTTCTTGCTTTCAGCCACGTGCTCTGCCTTTCCCAGAGAGTCTGCGAATTCTCTAGTATCTGTTCATGAATTCACCTGTGGCTTAGCTGAGCTAGAGTAGGCCCTGTTGGTTATAGCTGGGACCCTGCTCTGAAATAGAGCATTGCAGGGAGAGGTAATTATTAGAAAGGGAAGATCAGGGGACGCCTGAGTGGCTCAGTCAGTTAGGGAGGAGTGGGAGGCAGTGGGAAGGTGAACGGAGAGCATAATGAGAAGCACAGGACTTCGGCTCAGGTCATGATCTCAAAGTTCCTGGGTTTGAGCCCCGCGTCGGGCTCTGTGTTGACAGCTCAGAGCCTGGAGCCTGCTTTGGGCTCTGTGTCTCCCTCTCTCTATGTCCCTCCCCCACTCACACTATGTCTCTGTCTCAGTCTCAAAAATAAAAAATAAACATTACAAAAAAATAAAATAAAGGGAAGATCAGGAAGCACTCTGGAAAGTGTAGCTATGAGTAGTAACCGGGTGTTATCAGAGTGGCAGGTGAGTGAGAGAAGATAGTGCAGACGCTGACAGGTGTCACATAATACACACAATTATTTTCATCAGGAAGGTGACAGGGCCATGTGTGGGGTTTAGGAAAATCACCCGACAGCTGTGTAGAGAAAGGACACAAGGGACATACAAGTGAGACAGGCAGCAAGGGGACCTTGCGGGAGACACGTGTAGTAACGACACTGAGAAGTCATGAGTCTCTGAAATGTGAGTCCTAGAACGGATGAAGAGAACAGGGTGCAGTAGGAAGTTACCTATGAGATATAAGAAATTTAGGATGTTAGTTGGCTGGATGTGAGAATGATAAAGGAAGTGGGTTCTAGAATGACACTCAGGCATCTAAGTTGTGAGATTAGGTAAATGGTAGGACCGTTCACTGAGACACGGAATGGAAGAGAAGGGAGGAAGGCAGAGGAAAAGATGAGGAACTAGATATGTTTCAGTTGAGAAGTCAAAAAGGAACAACCCACATGAGATTGGATATGTGGGACTGGAGTAAACAATAGAGATTTCTGAGTTAACAGTGCATGGGTGATTGTAGACATCTTGACGGTGGTAAGATCAACCGGGTGGGATATGTCCTATGAGACGAGAAAGAGGCAGAAGATACAACCCTGGGTAGTATCAGTAAATTGTTTGGAAGAAATGGGGAACATAAAGTAAGTGGAAAAATAATATACAAGATAATGGGGGGGGGGCCTAAAGAATAAAGAGATCAATTGGGTTAGTTCCATATTGAAAATGTTCAGCTAACATGGCCATGAGATGTTTATTGGTGACCCTGGGATGGACATTTTGATAAAGTGAGGGAGCCAAATAGAGAAGTAAAGTAGGGGATGAAAGGTCACTCTTTCTAGTGACCAGGGTATGAAAGGAGGGCGAGGTGAGTCATCATCTTGAGTAAGATGAGCAGGCGAACGATCACAAGGCCACCTATGTATCTATTGGTGTGGGTGACTTCAATCACACAGGCAAAGACCAACAGGAAGTCAAGCAACCACAGGGCTAGTGTTCAAATGAAGTATCTCCACTGGCCTTGAAGGCACTCAAGATGATAACAGCACTCGGGGGGCAATGGCAGAATCAGCCAAATGCCATAATCCTTGATGAATGTGAAGCAACGACAGAGAATTCAGCAGACACAGTGGACGAGTGGGTGATCCATGTGACAGCACGGTTAGGTGACCTAGACCTCAAAGAGGAGGGGTAATTGTAGGAATGGACCTTCCTTTTCCTTCTGGGTTTGTGGTATGTGGAGTGATGGTATAAGGGCATTGGACAGAGCTCTGGGGGGGGGGGGGTAGGGGGAGGCTGGGAATCCTGGGGGTGTCCTGACTTTGTGCTGAGGGCACCAGGGAGGGTGATGGCAAGGTCAGGGGGAGAGGGAGGCAGTGGGAAGGTGAACAGGGAGCAGGATGAGAAGCACGGGAGTGTATTGAGAGAGAATGTGGGACGAGAGAAAGGTTGTCAGGATGATTTCCACGCGAGGCTGTGACCAAGGTTTCCATGTGGAGGGAAACCTAGTGGACCGAGCCTCAGAGTTCCTATGTGGGTCTGAGGCCCCATGATCCAGAAGCCACGTGCCCTGATGGTGGCCTTGGAATATGAATGGTGTCACCACACTTTAATTGTGCTTAGATTTACGAACAATATTGATAGCAATCATGGCTTTGGAAAAGTCTCAGGCAGATGGAACTAGTCAATTTTGTCTTTCCACAAGTTTGAAACAGCAGTTTTAGGTGACTGAAGGATTACGTACATCTTCAGGAGAGGCCAGCTTTGGCCTAGACTGTTCCAAATCTCTTCTTTTAAAACAAAAATGTATTGAGAACATTCACATTCACACTGGAGATTCCCTCTGAGGAGCCGACAGAAGCTTCTGCAAAGGCGGTTTCTTTCAAGGGGCTTCACTCATTTCTTTTCTTCTTTTTCTTTTCTTTTTTTTTTTTTTTTTGAGAGAGAGAAAGAGAGAGACAGTGCTGGCGACGGGCAGAGACAGAGGGGGAGAGAGAGAGACAGAGAGAGAGAGAGAATCCCAAGCAGATTCCATACTCAGTGTGGAGCCCAACGCAGGACTCGATCTCATAACCCTGGGATCATGACCTGAGCTAAAATCAAGAGATGGACACTCCACCGACTAAGCCACCAAGGCAGCCCTCATTTCTGTTCTTGTTTAGCCCGTCAGTTCATTCAATCATATGTGGGAACTCTGCTTGCCAGAGGACTATAGGACTATAGGACAATAGGACTATAGACCTATTCATCTTGAGCAGTAACTCTGCACAGTATTCAGCTGGTGCTAAATGTTTAGGAACTGCACAAGTGTTGGTTGAACATACAGACTCGGAGGAAGAAATCATAATAATCTACTTGAGCAGGCTCACATTGTGTTTGGGATTACAGGAATACACATCTCCTAAATCACCCAAAACATGGAGTAGTCTGGCTTTCTTTCTTTCTTTATTTCTAATGTTTTTTAAAATTTATTTTTGACAGACAGAGAGTGAGCAGGGGAGGGGTAGAGAGAGAGACCGAAACACAGAATCTGAAGCAGGCTCCAGGCTCTGAGCTGTCAGCACAGAGCCCAACATGGGGCTTGAACCCACGAGCAGTGAGATCATGACTCGAGCCCAAGACGAACGCTTAACCAACTGAGCCACCCAGGCGCCCCATGGCATTATAGTTTAATAGAATACTTAACTATGTATTCTAGAGATCCTCTCAGACCTACTCTCTTCTCCAGATCCAGAAAAAACTGAATGACATTGTGCTCTTTGCCATGAGGAAGGACAAGTCCCAGTATAGATTTCTGCACATTTCTATGGATAAGAGACATGTAATTAGGGTTATTTCTGGTGCAGCATGAACCCAAACATGGGACTTGGAATTTGCTCCTTGACTCCCTCTAATCCAACCACAAACACCAGCCCGTGGTTCATAGGAAAATTTATATGCAGGTCGTGGGAAGCAGCATATATCAAACATTAACACACATAACAGTGGAAAATCATTTGTCAAGCATTCCTTTTCTCCCAGGTTCTTTTGCCCAGCCACGGCTGTCCTACTGGCCTTTTACCTAGCTTTCTGCTTTCTTAACATGTCCTTTGCCTTATCTTTTATTTCCCTCATTCCTCTGCCTGCCTCTTCCTCCAAAGAAAATAAAATCAAAGCAAGATTAACAGGTTATTCTATTTCACAGGAAATAATTATCTTTTGTTTTTTTGCGATACAATTTCCAAATTTCATCTTTTTCTCTTCCTAATTTGTCAAAATTGTTTCTTAAAGAACGGTTCTATTTTGCCAAGATCCCTGGTACTAGCTGTTTAGAAAATACATAAATGGGGCGCCTGGGTGGCTCAGTTAAACATCTGACTTGGGCTCAAGTCAGGAACCAGTTCGGGAGTTCGAAACTTGCCTCCGGCTCTGTGCTGATAACTCAGAGCCTGGAGCCTGCTTCAGATTCTGTGTCTCCTCTCTCTGCCCCTCCCCAATTTGTGCTCTGTCTCTGTCTCTCTCTCTCAAAAATAATAAATATTTAAAAAATTAAAAAAAAAAAAGAAAATATGTAAACAAACGACTTGTTCCATGTGCCTTTGGTCCTACAAATGGTAAGGACTGGAACCTTCTGGACCATCTGAAATGAAACGCTATTTAGGGATGTGCACGAGAGCCCATACATTTCATGCAGCACCATGTAAACAATTCTAATGAACCTGCACGACTCCAACTTCTCTTTGCAGAAACTCCCCTGATGTCAGTTTCATTTGGTTCTTTTCTATTTGCACTTCCTTGGTGTTGCAAATTGGAATATTCTGTTTTCTGGGAAAATTATTAGAGCACATTTTCTTTTTCACTGATACCGACGTAATATATAAATGTGTGCTTATGCATTGACAAATATATATGTTACACCTACTGCATGGCACCTACTGCCTTAGGGAAATGGGTGAGTTCACAGTCAGCAGGTGGGGAGACCAGGGAGCGGCCTGAAGCCAGTGCGGTAACAGGGGAAGCTGGCGTTTTTAATTAGTAGCTATTGAATTGAGTGTAGCCAAGTGGTTCTCTGGAGGGCCCTCCATAGCCTTCAGACATGGTCATTGTGTGCAGTTAAGCAGCTGATGTAGCTGCAAAATTGGTTTTGCCGGGTATATTCAGAAACTTGTGCACTGGATGGTGGGCTGGCTTTCTTCGTAACTGAGTTCTTTATGGAACTAAATGCTTTCACTTAAATGTTTTTAACTTAACTTAAACATCAATGTTTTAAAATCACATTACCCAGCTTTATATCACTTCCTCAGATTGGAGTCCAGATTTGTACTGGTGGCAGATTTAAAATTTGGTTTTGGCAAAATTATTCCATAAGAAATATAGAAATTTAACTATAGAATGCTATTACTAATACAGAAATGGAAGAAAACAAAGACAAAAAACTATAAGAAATACAACTTTTAACTTTGCATCATTAATCCACTCTGAGGCTTCACGAGATTTTTAGAAGAATGGGTGAAACCAAACCCAAACCCTGTTTTGGGTTATTTACCTTGTGACAATTTCTCTAGCTAAACAAATTATTCCACGGCTAGGTACATGAAACACCTTCTCCTCCGATCAGAAAATTGATTAGATCATCTTGTTGTTGGGTTTTTTTTTTTCCCTTTTTTTTGTTTATTTTTTTTCTTTCTTTCCTTTATTTATTTTTTGCCATTGCTCCTTCCAGTGAGATAGACAAGTTCATGAAATCAGCCAACTTTCTGCCTTCCTTTTGACCTGCTATATATTTCACACACACTCTTGGGACTGTTCATGAGGACAGATGTCTTTCTGCTTCCACTTAATGAAATTAATTCGATTCAATTCATTCATTCATTCAACAAATATTTATTAAGCACCTACAATATGCCAGGCACTGTGCTGGGTGCTGGGGATACAACTGTGGACAAGATAGACATAGTCCCTGCCCTCAAGGAGCTTACAGTCTAGAAGTTACACAGACAAGTACACACACAGGCAGTTACAATGCGGTATGGTAATGTGGTGGGGAGAGGACACCGAAAGGGCACCTAACTCAGTCTCATAGGCAGAGGGTGGTGGACAGTTGTGGATCGCTTCCTGGGGCAGGTGCAGTCGATTTGGTACTGAAGGATGAGGACGAGTTAGTCAGGTAAAGATACAGGGAAAAGTTACAGCTCAAAGAAAGAGTAAATGCGGTGTCCTGTGTGTCCTGTGTGCTGCTTGTGAGGTTTGAGGGTGGGCAAGGTTGGGGAGGGGGAGAGAAGTCATGGAAGAGAGAAGGGAAGACCAGGTCACGAAAGGACTCATTCGCTCTGCGGAGAGCTTGGGATTTTTCCTGAGGGAACGGTGCGTGTGTGTCCTCAGACCTGCGCTTGTAGAGACTGACCAGGGGAGGGAAATCTTGAGAGTGGGAGCCAGGCGCTCAAGCCTTCACCTGTTCCTAAGTCATCTTTCATGTCACACCCTGTGCTCGCTCCAGCCCGCCTGGCTGCATACACTCCTTCAACAGTGCTCTGAGGAGCACAGCGGTGGATCTCTGCTCAACCCTAAGGCTCTTAACACCTCCTCCACCTGTGAAAACGCATCTTTCAAGGCCACGCTTCCGAAGCTATCTTAACTTGTGCTTTCTGCCAAGATCTCAACACATGGTGATGTTTATCGGGACCACACTATTAATTATTTCAAATGATCTAAACCTTCCTTCGAGCCATGTTAATTTCACCCATACAGAAGGTGGGTTTTGGAAATAAACATGGGTATAATTTTCTTCACCAATGCCGGTTGAAAACAAGGAGAAATTCATCGTGTTTCTGGTCTACCACAAACCATTCTTCGTGCCTTCGAGTGATTTAAAGGGAACGAGGCGAATGGGGGGCTGGGGGAGAAGCCAAAGAGACACATTATTTTATGCAGCAGAGTGTATAGTCAAGTAAAATTTCAACACACAAGTACAGGGTATGTTGCTCTTATGACAATGAATCCTCCCCGATTCAAACACTCTGCCCGGGACAATGTCACCGGCTCACAAGGCAAAACGTCTGTAAAAGAGGGCAGCTTATTATTTGGAGACGGTAAGGGCTAAGGACACGCTCCAATGTGGCCCACACTTGACTTCTACAAATCCCCTCCTACACAGTCTTAGAATTTCTCAGGTAACTTTTACAATGAGAAGAAAACAACCCTTAAGCTCTGTGGATATTATAAGAATGTCCGTTGTTTTATTCTTTTTGGTGGGTACAAAAACCACAATTTTGTACACAGAACAAGATTATAAATAATACTGATAACACGAGTGACCCCGAGTCTCTCTCGCTTCTACACTGCAGACTGATGACTTCACATAACATTGTTTTCGTGTTGTCTGTGTTCCAGGTACCGAGACAAATAGGATCTGTGGACACCGACGCAGGTGACAGAGGGGAGGTTACGGCAACGAGGAGGGGATCAACTTTTGTAAAAAAAAGTCTCTAGAGTTGATTACAGTGATGGCATTTATCTCAATTATTGCAATGTATTGTTCCCTAAGATGGTTAGAAAAAAGAATCGTGTTGTCCTCTACTGAATTTACGTCGGTTAAAAAGCAAGCATGTTTCAGTATGTTTTCTCCAAAGTGAGTGTAAATACTTCCTTTAAATTTTCACAGGATTTACATGTGTGTTTATTATTCTCTTATCACAGTTTAGTGATTTGTTTTCTCAGCTGGAGTCTTCAACGGAACACGTGGGTGTTCTGGAGACAGGTTAGCAGGTTCATGGACTTCTCTAACTACTTGACCCCTTGCGGTGAAGACGGAGGCCTTTCTGAGAAAGGACTTCACAGTTTAATGCGCTAGCTCTCAAGTCTGATTAGTTTTTAAGTCCACTCCAGTGAAATTTGTTGCTGTTAATACGCCCATCCCAGCTCCCCCTCCCCCCCACCCCCACTCCCCGAGAAAACCTAAATTGTGAGTTTTCCTGATATAAAATCTGAGTTTGGGTTTCCGAGCTGAGCTCATGCACGCGTTGCTGCTGGACCGGCGGGAACATCGGGACACGCCGCCCGCTCTGGCCCGGAGGCCTGGTCCGCGGCCCCTGCTCAGTGCGCGGGCTGCACTCCCGTCCGTCACCAGCACAGTTTGATTAAGGCACTCAATTATGTTTTTGGTTTTCATGGTAGGTCCGATGCAATGACAGCCAATCCCGAACTCTGTCTAATCGTAGTTCCCGTGTGTACCGCCTTGGGGCAGTCGGGCGTCAAAACGCGGCCGTTCTCACCCACGCTCCCAGTGATGGATAATCTGGCTTTGTTTCTTATGGCTTCAGAAAAGGTCAGCTGGGTGCATGGAAAGGAAAGAGAGAGAGTGTGCAGTGTTACAATGCTTCTGTTCCTTCGGCAATGTGAGACACAACAAACACCAAGATATCGATAATTAGACATCTGCATTTTTTCCAAGATTCTCTTTGGTCATATGAACACTATGCATGCCAGGGAAGGAACGGTCAGCTACCCCCAAGAATAAATCGGTCTCCAGTTTGTGGTCCTACCTGTTTCGGAACTAATTTTGAAATTTGGTTTGGCACATCTGGGCAAGACACGGCTTTTGCCTCCTGGCCCTCTAGAGCCCAGGACTTCTGGTCCAGCTCACAGCCTTCCCTATGCTTGTTCATTGGTAATTGAGACTCTTGATTCTTGTCAGAAAATGTCTTTACGGTGCAGGCATTATCCTCAACACTTTGATGAGCTGCCTAGGCACACTGTATCTATCTATAGACTATTCTTGACACGTCTTCCTGTCTTGGGAACACAGATCCACAGACACTTCAATCATGGGGTACACATGACCCAGAACAGCTCGGTTAGTGACTTCGAGGTCCTCCTCTGCGTCTTCTGGAAGCTAATTCGTATTTTAGGAAGCTCTGAGTGCTTCAAGGAGGGTGCACAGAAAGGGGGCGTGTTTAGATTCCTCAGGAGCTGGCCTGGCTGAGGAACCTTGCAGCTTGAGGTTATGGGGTCAGGTTTCTGAAATCCTCATGAAATTCCTGTTCTCTGTCACATTAAGTCAGTAGCAGGTGACAATATTATGCAGAGGAGAAACAGGCAGTGTTGTGTATATCTAGTGACTGCTCATTCGTTGTCTTTGAATTTTTTTCTAGTGGCTGAATTTTAATGTTAAGTCCAGAGGACAATAAGGTAAAATGAGATGTTCCCTAAGTTTGTTATGGCTCATTATTTATTTCTCGTAACTTGTAATATATCTTAATTCCCTGTTGTGAATTTAAGTTTACCTGATTCTTTAGGAATTCTATCTTTATATTTATTCTGTCCTGGAACTTAAATATTAGAATAATTGTATATCAAATAGTAGGATTAATAATGGGAGTAGAAAATGGTGTAATGTAAAGGTTTAGGGATCAGATGCCCTGATAACGTCAAACTGTTAGTTAATGGCTTATTGATGAAAACCAAGGTCATTATCATAGCTCTTTAGAAGACAGTCTCAACAATTAATATGCATCTTCAAAATCAGAGGTCAGGATACAATCTCTACAGAAACTGCTCATCACTAAATTAAAATAAACCAGGACCAGAGTTTGAATTTGTTTCCTCAGATTCCCTTCCAACATTTAACTTGAAGTAAAATAGAAAATTATTTTCAAAAGTCTACTGGTTTAGTTTTGTTTTCCTGTTTTTTGAAGAGGAAATACAGTTAATAAAAACGTGATATTTTGAAGGTTTTTTTTTTGTTTTTTTTTGTTTTTTTTTCCAGAAGGCATTTGCTGTAAAATCTATTTTGGCTTCCTTTCTTTTCTTGATTGTCTTTGTGAAGAAAGGAACATATACAAACGGGAAAGATTCTATGTGCAGATTCAAGTAATCATCTATAGATTACTTCTCTATAGATTAGTGCAACTGAGTGGAATAATGTCTTTGAGACCTCCTTATTTTGTCTTTAAATCTTAGCATTCTTAGTTTTTCTTTTTAAAAATTTTTAATATTTATTTTTGAGAGGTGGGGAGGAGCAGAGAGAGAGAGGGAGACACAGAATCTGAAGCAGGCTCCAGGCTCTGAGCTGTCAGCAGAGCCTGACGTGGGGCTCCAGCTCATGAACTGTGAGATCATGACGTGAGCCAAAGTTGGATGCTTAATCGACTGAGCCACCCAGGTGCCCCTTAGCATTCTTAGTTTTTAGCATTATTGTTTCTTATACTTAAGTCTCCTAAGAAAGTTTTCCAATTTGAGCAGCCTCGATAGGTTCACAGCAAGCTGAATAAAATGTCATTTCTATTCAGCTTGCTGTGAACCTATCGAGGCTGCTCAAATTGGAAAACTTTCTTATGAATTTATATGTGGTCTGCGCCATTTTAGATTGTTGAGCCTCAAGGCTATGACCTTAATTGTATGTGTTCCCGTGAGGGGTAATCACTTTTAGAGTAAATATTCTACATACGGAAAGTTTCAGGTTTTGTTTTTGAGATTCTAGGACATTATTTAAATTATCAAAAATGTGCACAATTGTGGAAAATAGAGTTTTTGAAAGGAAAAAAGTACAATAAAAGCTCTTCAATCTTCTTGGTGCACATCATTTCATTTACCCTGGGTGCCATTAGGTCTTTTTAAAAATCATGGATACGAATGCTTTACTTTTATTTGAAATGTACTATTTCAGGCATGAGGCAATGGAGGCGAATCATTTGATAAGTTGTAATGCCAGGTTCCGACTACGTGTAAATTGTATGCACGTCACCTGGGAATTTTTATCTCTTTAGCAACTTCCCAGATTTTGTAATGGACTGGCATCTGTGTTTCTTTCTAGCATTTTCTAAGGTTCTTTTTCTTTTCTTTGCAACCCTTGCCTTGGACCTTGCTGATGGTTGGAATGTTTTTGCTATGCTAAAGAGAAGTCAGTTGTAATGAACTGGTAATAAAAAACCAAAACAAACCAAAACAAACAAATAAAAAAAAACCCTTAATTGTAAGACATAAAATTCATTCCAGAATTAAATCCAAACAACTGACTCTGAAAACTTGTCAGGGATTGTTTCTCTCAGTTTGGGAAAATCTCTCCTCATTTGCATAATTAAGATATAAGCATTTCTATAATGGCCAAGAGACCTTGACATAATCATTGTTTGTTGTTTTGTGATCAGAAGGCAAACTCAAAACATTCTGATCTGAGTGAACTGAGGGTTTGTTCTTAATTCTTTCCATTCCAATTGGGAAAGAACCATTTGGGGCTTACGTATGTGTAGTTAATACTCAGTCATCCATCGATTTGTGGATTCTGGATAAAAACACATCTTGGGTAAAAGAGAATGGCTTTGTTCTTTGTTCTGATATACTAACAAAGTGTTTCAATAGCTTTTATATGAATAAATATCAAAATTAAGCATATTTATCTGTCAGCACCTCAGATGTACATCTTCTGAAAATTATATTGGGTGTTTGAGTCTCGGTGCATCAAACATGAATGTCTCTTGTGGGTTCACAGGCTCAACTGTCATTGGACACAGAGTGAGCAGCTGATTCAGTCGACTATCATCTATAATTTTAGAAAATGGGTCTTACAGACCTGATTTTAGGAAGAGTAGTAAATGCTGGCAGATCTTTTTTTTTTTTTTTTTTTTTTTTTTTTTTTAAAAAAAAACACCGTCTCTCCTTAGAGAAAGAATGTAGTGGACACTTAGATTCTTAAAAAAAGTATTGCCGTCTCCTACATTTCATTGACTATTCACAATTTTTTATTGTGGCACAATGAGAGGATGTGAATAACTGAGGCTGATCCGGCTTACTTGAAAGCAACTAAAGCGGGAGGAAAAAGAGGCCATAATTCACTGCAATTTTTATCTTTTCTGTCTCCTCACAAAGAACACATACATTGTTGGCATCTTTGATGGAGACGCTGCTGTCTTGCCTAAGCTGTATATCCACCTTAGTGATACTGTGGACCTAAAAGCTGAATTTTGTCTAATAAATATGAATTGTAGTCAATATCCTGACGATCCCTCCTACCTAAAGGTCTGGCTCAAGGTACTGTCAGATGAACAAACAGCAGAGTTGCACTCTTAAAAAATACAGAATATGGTTAATGCAAAACAAATCAGAATAGGAGCTAAGATTTTTGGGCACTTATTCTGTGTTTGGAGTTGTTTCTAAAAAAAACAACAACATATAATCATGGAATAATAGGCAGCTGTCTAAGCGTTGATCATCTGAGACGTTTTTATGCTTATTTTGTTAGCAATTCTCCTAAAATTGGATTGTTCCACAGGAAACCCAGAACTAATTTCCATTTTCTCCCAAATTTGGGGGAGGAAATCCTGTTTTGGTCATTTTCCAGAGCAATCCTGGAGGTTTGTTTTTTTGTCTTTCTGACCCTTTCAATGCAGATATCTATTGGCAACATAAAGTTTCGAACGGTGCACCCGCAGCCAAAGAAAACCGAACCAACCACTTTGCACTGAAGTTTTCAAAAATATAAAGCTCTAATCGGAAGCAAGCAATATCACCACTGGACAGACAGGTCACAACACTGCGTTTACAGGATGCATCACCCACTCACTGTCGTCAGCCCTAAGTCCTACCCCTAAATTTTAATACTTTCGGTTCCATATACGTTGTAACCTTCTCTATAGGTTGCTAAATTCTGGGTACTGTGCGAGGAGGTTGGGTTAAAAGTCTGTGCACTGTTGGCCACCTTCATTCTCTTCGCTTCTGCCCTGGACTTGTAACAGAATTCTATCAAAGCCACCAGCATCGCCAAGCCCAAGCCGCCGACCAGAATGTAGAAAACGCCTGCGACGTTGCTCAGGCTCAAGGCGCTCGTCTTGTCCTGGGGGGAGGGGCGGATAAAGACATTTCAGTTAACCCTGCAAATGTCACACCCGGAAGGCAAAACAGCACATGACATCCAAACAGCCAATCAAAGCAAGTGCCTAACTGAACCTGAAAGTATTGACGTGTATAGATCACTGATGCAGGTGTATGGATGCAAGCATAAAGCTTACAGCTCTCAGAAGTGAAATGATGACGACTGCCAATGCAATCGCATGTAATTACATTCAGTAAAACTTGTGACATGTTATCATTGCTAAATATGCAGGAGAAAACCACCCCACTCAGCCAGAGAAAAGCGTTTATGTATTTACTCAGCGCGGCAGAGTGGGCTTATTATTAAGTTTGAAAATGGCATGTTTATGACCCAATTACATGGGAAGGGGATTCTTCTGGTTTTCCTGCCATTACGTATACTTTGAACGTTTGAAATTTCCCTTGAATAAATCTCACTCCAGGTTTCCTACTTAAGGAACTACGGTATTTTAAGCTACCAGTTTCACATTTTCTTCATTGTTGCTCTACCAAATATATGGTCGTAATGTTCTGGGTCTGCACTATTTGTTTTTTCAGTCACAGGTGCATGGGAAATCTTAAATATCATATACTCTTTAGGAATAATTATATATGCATCACACTTAGGTAGCTTTTTACAAAAAAACCTTAAAAAATACATGAATTACCATGGCTAAGTGAGACATAAATTATTTTTCTATGGACAAATTGATAAGTATTCTTATGGATTGAAAAATAAGATTCTATTATTAATCAGTTAATACTTTAAACATCTTTTTCTCCAGAGCTTTTGTATACATACTATCTCATAAGCCATTTGGAGACAGTCAAGCGTATGATTGGAAGATACTAAAATCGTAACAAGAGTTCAGAATTTTTTTCATGAATTGTAAAAATGTCCATTATGTCACGTCATTGGAGGAAGTATTTTGGGCAGACTGCATACACGGTGTATGTTTTGTGCAAGACGTGATTCAGACACTTAGTTTTCTTAGGGGAGTATTTAAGTCAAAAGATGTACTAGGTACATGGCCCGCTTAGCCATGATATCAGCTGATTGGGCCACAAATTTAGAGTAACTTCATGTTAAAAATAATTGCTCATTAAGTATTTATGCTTCTCTGACTTTGCATGAGGATTTGAGAGAAGGATTTCATTATTTGGCCAAGCTTGTCTCGTTCCACTCTGGTTCAGAGGCAGGAAAACAAGTGGTGAAAACACAGGGATAAGCCCTGGAAAAGTATCAGTGAACATAGATACTTTGTCTCTTTCTTAAATGAATGGAGGCTCTCCTCTTTAAGCCGTTTACTTGTTTAATGTTTTAGAATGACTAATACATTTTTTTTCTTTGTAAAAGAAGATAAAGAAAAAAATAAGAAAAGATTTCAAGAATCTCCAATCATGGCTTTCGGGCACCGGTATTACAGTCTATCAATTTGTGCAGGTAATTAGATTCTCTGGTAAATTATTACAGTGTTCCATTTAGAAAGAAACATTTCCTTTAGAATGTAACACTATTTTCATTCCTACTCCGCTGAATCAGGTCTACAGATCTCCTGCACTTGCACCAAAAAGAATGCATGAATAAGAGATCTTAACTTGATATTATTCACAAGTATCACTGACTTATTAAAATCATTTGGATAGACTCCCGGTCGGACAGTTCACCGCTCATCGGTCAGCACAAAACTGTAAGAGGGCCTCTTCAAACTAAAGTGGAATGCTTGGCAACACAGCGACCAAAGGCTGGCCTTCAGCATAATAATGTTTAGTGTTTACAATCTTTCTCAGGATGACTGCCGAGCAATTTCCCATTTCCTGCTTTGACAACCCCTGGGTTCCCGAAATCATTCACAGATTTCGTGGTGTTTGCCTCTGAAAACAAACAGGAACCGCAGCGGAAACACTACTTTCCCTCGTGGTTGTGGAATCTGAGAGCCACAGAAGGCATCTCGGCGTTTTGCATGGTTTTGCTGCCAATCGGAGTTTCCCGGGGCAGCGTTCCCGGTGGGGAGCAGGGCCTGGGCCTCTGGGGAGGCCGCCCCGGGGCCGGGATGCGCCTCAACGGCCTCTGCGCCCCGCAGGGTGGGCACAGGCGCCGGGTGCTGCCGTGTCCGCGTGTACAGTTGCCAAGCGCTCCCGTTTAGTGCCGTGGGGACCCGACGGGAGGCCCGAGCTGCAGGACTGACCTTGCTTCCCGAGTCCTTGGCTCCACATTCACCTTTATCGTACCACCATCTGTTTTTCAGCTTGTCTAAGACGCCTGCCTCACTGAGTTTCAAAACGGCAAGGTTTACAGGAGTTCTTCACGTGGAAAATAACATAAATAACATCATACATGTTATTTTATGTTATTCAAGTCAAACTACATCAGAACCGCATGGCAAAGTGACGGAGCGGAGGCCACAGTGGGTGCGGGGCGCACCGGAGGCCCGGCTCCAGCCCCGGACGCAAAACTGGGGCCCTGCTCCATCGCTTTAGGTAACAGGCGCATGCTGCTAAGGGAGGATCTGTAAATAACACGTATGCAATTACTGTGAACCCAAAACTATTGGCCTGGCTCGCTTTGGCCTCGACGACCTTCCCCAGGCAAGGGTGGGAGTCGTTCGAAATCCAGCGGCCCCTCCCCGCCCCTTACCCCCCAAACCCCTTTCAGAATTAGTGGCCGTGGCTGCAGAGGGACGTGAACAGGAGCTACACTGCCCTGGCCTCACGCCTCACGACCCCGTGATTCAGTCTGTGGGATCTGACTTGACGCCCAGGACACCTGTGCTGTGTGCATCCTGGCCCGGACTTGAACCACGCTCATCGGGACCTACTGGGGGAGGACCAGGATGCAGGTGTCACTGACCAAGGGCTGGCTGCCCCGAGTAGAGGGCAGATGCCTACATCACTGACGTGGGAGCCTGTGCCGGTACCTTCCTTCTAACTGCAGTATTGAATCTAAATAATATCGCCAGGAGCCGTGTTCCTCTACCTTGAGTCTATCGCCTTGATGTGCTGCAAATACAAAGGGAATGCACTTTAGGATGTACTCTGTGAACAGGGTATTACCAACAAACACATGACAGGTTAGGGGTAACCAAGATTTTTATGAACAAACTCTTCTCCTATAAAATGCCCCTCCTTTTGTACCATCAGTACTAACTGTTACATAAGGAGTCTCAAGGGAGAAAGGTCAGGCATCACTCAGGATCAGTGTTCCAAGGAATCTAAGACTTGCCCCAGGTGTCGCCGCCATGTTAACACCTCCGTGTGTATCAAATAAAGGGGACGGATGGCGAGCGGTAACTCCCTGCGTCTCCCGATGTTATCGTTTCCATGCTTGGTTGCTTTCTGTTTCTCTTTGCTTTTACAAACATTCAGAGACAGACTCATTCAGTTTCTCTTGACATTCCTAAGGCTGCCACGATCGTTTTCTCTGGCTCTGTCTCCTAACACCTTACTTCTTCTAGGAAATACTGAGTGCATTTGGAGAGGCACGGCCTGCGTTTATTTGATTACCAGGGGACTAATTCCATAAGCTTATCTGCACAAGGAGGCAATGCACTGATAATGATGGTGATGATGCCTGCTGATGCTGATGGAACCCTCACGACGTACCAGGAACTGTCAGAAGCATTTTACATGTTTGGATACTCTGATAACCTGTATCTTACGAATGAGGAAACCAAGGCACACAGAGATTAAATCATCTAGTCACACAGCTAGGAAGTGGCCGAATCAGGTGACTTCATAGCTTGTGCAGTTAAAAACACTAACAACACAACACTCAGGAAATGGAGTTTCTGGTTAATTGAGTTTTCTGATTAACAGGTAAGCCAAAACTCTTTTTTTTTTAAAGTTCTGGAAAAAGTTTCTAAATTAATGTTTTTCTTTTTACCTGTTTTCTGAATAGGATTTCATTTTCATATCAATCTTGTAACGTCTTACAAGGTTCACTGTTCCATTTAAGAAGTAAAATGCATTTGCCATGTTCCTAGAAAATTATATTGTGTTTTGGATTAAAACCTATTATGGGTGTGATTTAACACTTTGTGCTAAAGGCTGAGTTTGGGGGTGGGGCCGGATGAAGATTCTGGTAAACTGGGGTGCTTGGTTAATTTGGCCCCAATCTAGGTTTTACCACCTATACCCTTCCACCCCCGTTTATGATGATTACAAAACCCACGTCAGATTGCCTGATGAGCTGTGAACTCCAGAAGCCACAGCTCACTGGTCTTTGTAAGACCGTATTTACCAGGGTGTCTGACTCAGAGCAGGTGCTCTGTAAAGTTGCTATATTTATTTTGAATCGAGAGCAAGCTTTTTTGTTTAACTGATACTATAAGAGTTTTGAGGTCCCAGGCTGCTCACCAAGGCCGTTTTCACACCTGCACAGGTGCACGTAGGAGCCTATGCTGCACTTCGAGAATGGGGTTCTCTGGGAAGAGGAGGACTTCATGCTGAAAAGGGCAGGAACACAAAAGCAGAGTTTCCTTCCAGGGTCTTTGAGAAGGGACGACCTGGAGGTCCTGCTTTCCCGTTCCCCCTTAACTTTCCCTCTTGCCATTTTATTCCTTGTGCATTCACTCTCGGAGCCTGGTTTTAGAGAGTATGAGTAGGTTGGAACTGTGAAGTCGAGAAATTTATTATGAGCCAAACTTAAAGGTCAGCTGGTGGAATTTTGGACACTGACCAAGGCGTTCATTATTGGGGGATCCCTGGTTTTTGTCTGCCACAAGTGTTTTTTTTTTTTTTGCTTATGAATTTATATTTTTAGTAATAATCCCTTTATTGTTGGCATTGGCCTCTATGGTTATGGTGAAGGGGGGAACACCACTTATGACAAACTTTAAAGTCAGGAATGGGCTACAGCGTTCAAAGCGCCACATTAAAAATGGGTACCGTGTGATCTAACACAATTACTAAGAAAGACATCACTTGGTAATCACATTTACAAGATGATTTTTAGAGGAATATCCACATCCATGACTTAACCTATTTTTATATACACAGAGGAGAGATCAAGGCATAAAACAAACAGAAAAAGTCAGTAACTTTATAGATCATGAATGATGACAGGCGTTGCCAAAATTTTCAACTAGAACCAGGGTTAAACAACTCACCTTAAAATTGGATTCAAATTCTAGGTATGGTTTGTGCTCAGACTGAACCATATCAGATTAACTGAAGAGGAAAATGAGTTTTAGACATTGCAATGTTATTTTTAAATTGGTTCATTGTTAATTAGCAAACTTCTGTTATTTTATTCACAAGAATAAGGATGAATTTCTTATAATCATTAAAAACAGACCCCACCGCAATAATCAGTAAATTTTCCAACAAATGCATTAGCATCCCCCAAATTGTGCCTTTCTAACTTTTTTTTTTTTTTTTTTTAAGATGCAGGACTTTTTTTTTCTTATTTCTTTTCTTAAATTTTTACCTTTCCATGTGAAGCCTCTGGGTTGAGGCTGCGGGATCAGGACTTCATGCTCTGGGAAGGGCCATCAGGTGAGTGGGGAGGCTAATTATTTCGCAGCCATGGGGTGTGAGTACAAGGTGCCACAGAGACTCTAAACGGTCCCGGGTGTGGGTTCTATTAAATGCTAAGTTCCTTGAGACAAAAGACAGTGCTAATTCTCTCTCTTCCCCAGAGCTACTGGCACATGGCCCCGTGAAAGCAGAAGGTTAATAATTTGCTCCTTAATGGAAGGCTGGAGATGTCCTCCGTGGTTATAATCCTGCAAATGACAGGTGGGTCACTTGTCTCCTCCAAGGGGGGTGGTCCCCCCTCCAAGGGGGGTGGTCTAAGCTTTTCCTCCTTCAGGTGAACCACTTCTAGAAAACCAAGTTTTCTCCTATCAAGAGCCTGTATTTGAAAATCCGAGAAGCGTGGATTCCGCCTACCTGTGCTGAGCCCTCTGAATGGGCACATTCCCTCCTGCACTCAAGGGGCCTCATTTACTTGTCGCTTCTGCTTTGGCTCGGCATGCAGCCCATGCAGCCCAGGCTTTGGAACCAGCTTGACTCCCCACCTGGGCACTTCTCCTCCTTATTCTGCCTCCTCTGAGGAAGACTGGGCTACACAGGAGGAATGAGGTCACTTTGAAAAGGAAACCGGTCACCAGGAGAAGGTACAAAACAAAAACGAAAAAGCAGCTGTCTCCTGGTCATTTGCTCTGGCCTAAGTTAGGTCAGGGGCATTTAAAAAATCACGTTACATTTCAAGGTCAGAGTAGGGCGTTATTAACATTGAGACTGTAACCCCCTACTTGCTGAGTGATAAATGTTGTATCAGTATACAGCCTCTGCGAATGTTTTTAGGGTGAGAACAAAATTCCTGAAGGAAAACAAAACAAACTGTGACAGCATTTGGGGGGAACGTTTTATGTTAATTTTTACAACACTTTGGTAAGATTTCAAGTGAGGTTTTAGAATATCACTTTGCAGTTCCTGTATGGTGAAAGTAATGTATTGCCTACCTGTGGGAACAGCAGTGTGCTTTTGGAAACTAAAAGGTTAGATTTATATGTATTTTTTGACAACAAACATTTATTTAATGTCCACTGTATACCAAACAATCTGTGGTATACAAACATTAAAATCCAACTGAGCTCTCCAAACTCTTATTTCAATAAACGGACGTAACTTTTACTAAATGGATTTTCCCATTATGCACGTGTTTCTGTTCTGCTTATTTTTCTCTGGAAAGACTTTTTCATGGACACTAAAATAGGACTTTGTTATTCATTTTTGTAGAAAGTTTTACTTGTGAAGCAGTGTGATACTTCTACTGGAGAGTAAAAAAAACAACAACAACAACAAAAAACTAAACCTTTGGGAGCAAAATTTTTCTGATGGACTAGAATATCTTTGCTTTTTATTTTTGGTGCTATCAGATTACATTTTCTTACACTTCTAATTTGCAAGGAAAGATAGTTCTTTGTGCAACTTGAAATAATTTCCTCTGCATATATGTATTTATTTACTTAGGTTTTTATGGAAGCTATCAAGTTGGGGCTCGAAAATATAAAAAGAGTTCATGTTCCTTGAGTAAACATATGGCATGGAGGAATCTTGCAGGGTAACCATCCCAGAGATGCCCCCAGGATTCTCCTACCTTTCTGCTCTTTCTCTCCGGAAGGATTCTTTCCCTGGACCAGGAAATGGGTATTCAAGGCTGGGTCCAGATGCCTCTCTGTGGCTAGAATAGTCACTTGACAAAGTTTAATCTCCCTCTTCCTGCTAGAGGGTTGGGGATTAGATGGGCAGAGACAAAGGAGCTAGATTTCAAAGTCTTTTCTGATCCAGAAAGAGGGGGAAGTTAGTGGCATTGGCAGAGAATGAGGTTACTAGCCATCCCAGCAGGCACTCTCTGAAAACAGAGCATTGTTCTAGGGGTTGGGTGGCCAATCGAGGGAATTTATACCCTAGTCAGGAAACAAGACAAGCAAGACTTCCCGTTTTGGGCAATTCTCTAGATTTTAAAAGAAAGACAAGAGTGCGTACTTTAAAATTTTCGAGATTCTTACGTGCCAATTGAAAGTATGTAAGAAGAGAAAATTCAGTCAGAATATTCCCAACTCTGGATTGGTTTCTTTAAGTCAATACATAGTGAAGAAGGTTCTGGCACACGAGTTGATCATTTCTGCTGCTGGCATACCTTTTTTCTCTTTAGACACCGCTTAGGAAAGAAAGCTGGAAATATGCCACGGAGGTAGTGAAGACAGAACTGAGTGGGACTTGTTTTTGTAGCCTGATCATTTCGTAATTTCATCTACTTACGGGAGGCCAAAAATGTCTAGTTCACATGCCTATCCTTGACTTTTATGTACCTTGATATTTAATGGAAACATGAGGGTTCTGGGTGGAGCAATGACCTCCTGGAAAGTATTCTATGGAGTCAAGCTATTGCTATTACTTACACACGCTTTGTAGAAGGTCTAGTCTTTCAGTGGCGAAGGAAGCACACAGGCTTACCCTCTGTGTTCGCCCTGCTCCCTTCACTAAATTGCCCTTTACAAGACTTGATCCCTCCCTGCTTTGTAAGATGAGGTGCACAGGACTACAGCGTCTGCTCCATAACCTCTCTGAAGCCAGAGCCGTGTGGTGACTATTTCGGTTAGGCTGCTGAGCGTGTCCCCAAATTGGTCCCAGTTGCAAATATTTTTGCTTTGACAGTAATTGCATACTTAGGTTTCAAAGGGACTTGACTCGCCATTTCTGGCCGTGTCCAGAGACCCAAACCCTGTCTCCCAGCAGATGCACCTGTTACTGTACATACTGTTTACCCGCTTGTGGTGACATTGAGGCTGACCTTGGAGTCACCGCCCCCGCTGCCACACTCTCCTTTGTCGTACCACCATTTGTTTTTCAATTTGTCCAACAGGCCTTGTTCATTCAGTTTTAAAACTGCCAGGTTAACAGCATTTCTTGAAACGATAAAAGATATTTTGTAAGAAACTGCACAGCTGTTAAGATGTTAGCAGGAATGAGGACGTAAGCTCTTTTATAAGCTTCTCCCAGACGCTAAATAAACCTCTCATTTTGCCATCTTGCACCCCCCCTTCCACTGGAGTCCAAACCAAGGGTGATTGTAACTAATTTCAGAGGGGATCAAACATGTGCTGTTCAAGCTCAGACTTCATTTGTTGTCAGACCAGCGACAAGAGATTTCTTTTTCGTTTTCTTTTGCGAAACAGCAATAAACTTGAATTTACTAGTAACTGAGAAAGAATGGTGTCTAAAATTCCTCTGCCTCTAAGAAGGTCAACAACCAAAAAGAGACTGAAATGAAAATTCATCCCCAGAAAGAGAAACATCACAGCATGAACAGATCAAAATGGCAGCCACTGATTTTTGTGAACTGATGTCCTGACAACCAAGAAAATGGCTTAATTATTATTCCCTTTATAGTCTGTGTGAGCTTAGTTTGTTCTATTCGTTGGCCCCTGAATCTAGGATTTGCATGTTACCTGGGCTACAAGTCAGGGGATATTCAAGAGAAAGGTAGCAGGAGACCTTTGGGAAAAGATCTTACATTTGAATTTTGTGCTGATTCTTAAAGGCTTTGGATGCTCTTTAGAAACCAGGATCCCACAGCCAATTTGACTGTTGACATTAAGTAATGAAACCCCAGGAAGTCCTCCTGCATGTGATGTGGACTTTGTACACAAACACTTGAGATTCGACTGCCCCTGTGGGTATCTCTATTGGGGAATGAGGGAGCAGATTGAAAAGATTCTCCAAAGGGATTACAGATGTGTCACGGGCTTTTGCTTCCCAGGTACTTGGTTTCTTACTTGCTTTCAAGTTATAGTTTTTAAATGAGACATTATCTCTTTCAAGAGGTTTTCCCAGCATTTAATGACATTTCTGTTAAAGCAAAAGAGTGGCTTTACAGACTGAGCATTTGGGTTATGCTCTTTGATGAATGCTGAGTTTGGGGATTACTTAATACCAGATGAATTACAAACAAAAAAAACCAACCGCATATTAATGAACAGCACTTGAAAATTGATTTGCAAGTGAAATATCGGTTTGTGGACTAGTATAAAGTATCATGTATTTCACCACTATCAGCCTATTGAAGTGTTTGTTTTCTTAAAAAGGGTTTATAATATTTCACGTAAACAATGTTCATTTTCCAGGGTTGGGACAACTGATCCACTTGGAGAATAAACATTTCCCGTGAGTAAACTATACACTTTGAGGGTACTACTAACTTCGTGAGAGGGAGACTGCCATTTACAAAATGCAAAGTAAATAATCAGCTGTTCCCACATTCCCCAGTAAGTGCCACACTACTGGTGTAAAATAATTAATACACTTCCTAAAGTGGACACTGTCAGGTGGTTGGTTTAATCACCAAATAGACCAGACTGAAATTTAAGAAGGAATGAATATTCAGTGAAGAAAGAGAGACCTATTAAAAAATTTGGGGGGGGGGGAGAAAGTAATTTTAATTTATTTTGTGTCTACAACAAATTAAGTTTGTCTTCCAATGATTTAAACTGAACTACTAAACTTTTTTGTTTTGGAGAAAATTATTTTTATAATCCACTTTATTTTACTCTTAAACACTCATATCATATTCATTTTATTGAAGTCATATCCCCATAATTTTATATGTTGGTTTAGACCATTCCTTTGATAAAACTGAAGTCATTTCATGAGAGGGTTATTTAACAGGTTTATATTAGCCATATCCAAAGACAGTTCCACAGCACAGGAGAAAACAAAAAGCAAAATAAAGGAATGGATAAGGAAAAAAAGCTTCACGTTGAGAAAACTGTCTGGAATAAAGTTTTCCACAAAATTATTCTATGACATTGTCTTTCTAATATCATCTAATAGGCCATGTAAAACCAGTTTAGTTTCACACTGCTATCCGTATGTGTGTGTATGTACATCTGTATTTGGTTAATGTAATACAGGTGACCAGTAGGTAAGTCACTGCCCAGTTCACAGCCGATCCACATGTTTTCCTCCCAGAAACATGTGGTCCCTTGACAAAGTCCACTTAACACTATGATATGTAAATTTACTTATCTTTAATGATGCATAGAAGGTAACTTATAATTAATATTCAGAAAGAAGTCTTTATGGATGATTCAAGATTGCTTTGCATATTCGAACTGCCTGTGTTCTACAAGTGTCTGACTACAGATGCAATTTCTTCGTATAACCACATAGGTCTAGCAGCCTCCTTAGATTGTCATTTAAACTGCAGCATTCACCACATATGTAAGGACCGTTTGAATATCTGTCCTACCTCATTTATGGAACACATTGCCTTTACACATTATTAATAATGAGCATCATCAAATGACTTAAAAAATACATAAAATGACGTCACTCATTGGTGCTAGAATAGATTTAAAAGTTTTTTTTTTTTTGTTTTTGTTTTTTTTTTTTTTTATCTTGGCAAGAGAAAAGGGAACCCTGAAGGAGTAATTGTAAGCAACCTTAAGGAAATCCTAAGTAGTGGGATGAATGAGCGACTGAGAAAGCAGATCCTTGTGGCAGCATGTTTTATGGTTGCTTTGCTACCGCCTTCATACCTTTCGGACACAGATTTGAAAATCAATGTCAGAAACGTATATTAATGATATGGGATATTCTTGTCCTGATTAAACTTCAGAGAAGCTGAAATAGTGGTCTGTCAAGAAGATAAGACATAAAAGAAAAAGGTTGTGGGCTATTCCTTACATTAATGATTCCTTTGATTCTGTAAAATGCAGCTTTTACATGTAAACTCAAATAAATGGATTGTTTCCATTTAAAAGAAGAAACAGTAAGTGACCACATTCTTGCTGGATGTGTAAACCACAATCCATAGCCCAGGTGTGTTGGCAATGACCTGTTTATAGACTGAAGTAGGACTCAGGCAACTGACTTCTTGCCTTTGCCTTGAGTACCTCAGGGGAATTCTACATAAGAAAAACCCTTCTCCAAACAGCCTGTTTAATAAGAGTGAGATGATGGGGGACTTGATGCAGGGAGGAATGAAAATGCTCATGTAGCCAAACTCTAGGACCTCAGGAAAACTTCCCAAGGTTTTCACTCCTGAAATTTCCTTCAGTTGAGCTGAGCTGCAGATTATGAAAACCCTCAGCTCACTGCCCTAGCATCTGGGACCCATTTTTGTTCATCAGACTCTCACGGAAACACCACACACAACAAAAGCTTTGCAACAGGAACCGACAAACCCAAACCTCTCCTGTCTAGTAATATTGGGAAAATTCATCCAGGGAACAGTAAGATTTTCCTGTTAAAAGCACGCTTAATTCAGGCTAAGACATCTATCTCTCACTGCACCCTTCCATAAATAATCTATCATTAAATTCTACAGGTTTGGATATGCTTTTATGCTTAATTTATGCGTTACTCATTACATTTACTTCTGGACCGTATTTGTTACAATTTTTCTGTCAGTGAGGTTTCAAAATTTACATCTGACAAAATATTTACCTAATAAGAACAATTTTAAAGTTTAAGTTTAGGAAAGTATTTTTTATGATTTCCTGGATATAAGAATACTACTGTAAAGGACTGATATGTAAGCCCTAGACTTAGTCAATATCTGTACACAGGATATTTAAGGCATAAGCAGTTTGTAGAATAAATAGTTGGCAACCTCATATTTAATTTGGTTAAAACAAACTCAATCCCATTTTACTTAATAGGATGGATATTTCCTTGTCGGTGATGAGATCAATGATGTATGGACAGTCTATTTGTCTAACCTGCTGTGTAATTTTGCTGGTGTTTCATTATTCTTATAGGAAAGGATCTATTAATGATACACACATGAGAAAGTCCTGTCACCTTTAGGCTTGTGCTCTCTTAACCAGAA
This sequence comes from Panthera onca, assembly GCF_046562875.1. Taxonomy (NCBI): domain Eukaryota; kingdom Metazoa; phylum Chordata; class Mammalia; order Carnivora; family Felidae; genus Panthera; species Panthera onca. The sequence goes on from NC_138348.1 coordinate 111,130,161, forward strand.
TGCTCTCTTCATACCAACCTCTCTCTCTCTATGTTTTGACATTTTATTTTTAAGTAATCTCTACACCCAATGTGGGACTTGAACTTACAATCCTGAGACCAAGAGTCACACACTCCACCGAATGAGCTGCCAGGGGCCCCTAAACTCTCTACCAAATTTAAATATCAGGTGTTCAAATGTCCAAAATATTTACCTGAATGATGCTAGGACACAGTTTTCATAGTCAGTCACCACAAATCTTAATATACTTTAAAAAAACTAAAAATCGTGTAAATCCATAAGAAATTATGTAAACAGATAAGAAAATCCCTTTAAAATCAGCAAAATCCCTTTAAAATCATTGGTAGATGATTTATGCAGAAAGACATATAAACCATACAAAAATAATTCAACTTAACCTGGAATTAAGCTGATGTGAATTCAGACAATTCTTTGCTAATTCAATTCTTGGCCACTCATGTCAGGAAAGATAAAAGTAAAGATGATGTTCAGTATAGTCAGGGATTTTATAAGCTGTGCGTCCTAAACCACTGATGAGAGAATTTAAAAACTAAGAGGGAAATAAGATGGTTTTATACAATAAAAGCTTGAACACAATTCCTGTTCTTGGAAATTATTGATAATGTTGATAATAACATTAATTGATTAATATTAATGTAATTGGTTAATAAGAATTCTCCTTTGAGGTATCAATTCTAGTAAGTTTATCAACAATGCTGATAAAGGGGCTGAATAAATCTCATAGTATATTTCTGTAGCAAAACATTGAAAGCAATGTACACGCCCAAGAGGAGGGGAGGATTAAGTAGATTTGGGGGTATAACGGTGATTCTCAAGCTTGATCTGGGTATAGAAACACTACTACAAATACAGATGATCAGGCCTGACATTGTGGTATCAGATTCCTCTGAATTGGGGCGGGGGGGGGGGGGGGCAGCGTATCTACATTTTTACAAAGCTCCTGAGATGATGGTGGTATTTATTCATAAGCACCAATCGGTCTTATGACTGAATGTTTTACAACCATTAAAAGTTTTTAACAACACGGAAAAATAATTACAGTATAATGTTAAGTGAAAAAAGAAATTTGTATGTTCACTATGACTTTAAGAATAAAATATATATATATATATATATTTTTTTTTTTTTAACATTTTTTAATTTATTTTTGAGACAGAGAGAGAGCATGAACGGGGGAGGGCCAGAGAGAGAGGGAGACACAGAATCTGAAACAGGCTCCAGGCTCTGAGCTGTCAGCACAGAGCCCGACGCGGGGCTCGAACTCACGGACCGCGAGATCATGACCTGAGCCGAAGTCGGCCGCTTAACCGACTGAGCCACCCAGGCGCCCCTATATATATATTTTTTTATAGAGAGAGGCATTAATAGAAAAATATTAGAAAAAATACAACAAAGAGCTATCTCTGGATGTAGGGATTATGGTCAATTTGGATTGCATTTTGCTTTTTATCCTTCCCCACCCACCCCCCATTTTCTACAATAAAGTGATACTTTATTAATCAGTAAAAACAAACAAAAAAACCTTCTCGATTATTTTACAATGTTATATTATTTTATAATCTAATGTCTACAAGAATTGTTTTATGCAAACCAAAATATACATTCTATTTTGGGTCCAAAAACAACAGAAATGGGGAAATGGTGGACTTCAGGAGTTATTATTAAGGACATCAGAAAAACACTCATTGCTCCTGATGCTGTGGTTTGCTTTGGTCCACTTTGTTCTGTCCTCTAGCCACAGGCTGGAGGGGGTCTGATGCACTTGGCTTCCACCAAGATTCTGTCTCATCTGAGGGGAAGGGGTCAGGCTGAGAAGTATGAGTAATGCATGGATTAGCGGGCCCACCCCCTCAGATAGGATCTGCAGGAGGTTAATAGAACTCTCTGTGGTCTGCAGAGACTGCTGTCTCACACACATATCTGCAGAGACAAGGTGAGCTTTTCCCCTTAGGCTTCATTAAAAAGATGTCACTTGAGTACACTGGCATCCTGCTAAGTGGGCCATTAAAAAAATACGGATTATACTTCTGTTTTTAGTAAAAGAGTTTTCATGGCTGGCAACTACATTTTCCCCCAAACAAGTATAGTAGAGATTCTAAGAACAAAGTTCTTTTCATTTTATGGAGGTTTTTTTTTTTTTTTTTTTCTTAAATGAAATTAAAAAAATCTTTCAACACAGCACATATTTACTGTATCTCTTTCTTAAAATTAAACTAAAATTCTAGATTGGAAAGCTCATTGGATTTAAGCTTTGTTATGCAGCAGATAAATATATGCAGAAACATTTCCAGGGCGACTCTACTAAGAAAAGAGTAATTTCATGAAAAATGAATAACAATCAACTCTGCACTGGGGTGCCTGGGTGGCTCAGTCAGGTGAGCATCCGACTTCAGCTCAGGTCATGATCTCACGGTTCATGGGTTCGAGCCCCGCGTCAGGCTCTGTGCTGACAGCTCAGAGCCTGGAGCCTGCTTCTGATTCTGTGTCTCCCTCTCTCTCTGACCCTCCCCTGTTCATGCTCTGTCTCTCTCTCTCTCAAAAATAAATACCCTTAAAAAAAAATGAAATAAGACTCTGCGTAGACTTTTGGTTCTGTTATTTAAATGATGGTGGCAATGCCACTGTTGTCACTGTTGTCACAAGGGTGACATACAGCAAAGTCTATCCCATAGAATAAGATGAGATAGGTAGAGAGGAGCACATATCATATGGGATTTTACTTTTGGGGTGTAATTAGCGACATCCCCTCACTTAACGGGGTTGGGGAAAAATCAGCCACAAAACTGAGAAGTTACAACAACAACTCCAGAACTTTGTATAAAGTCATTGAAAGAACTATGCTATCAACGAAGAAAACAGAATAAGTAAGTAAAAATCAATAGGTTGTCAGATGATGAGGAGGTAAGAACTAAGTATGTCTGCTTCTCAGGAAAGGCACTGGTGTCCACAATTCTACCCTTTCTCAGCTGTTGAAGGGCTGAAGAGCAACCAGGTCTTAGCATTATCAATGCTCCACTAAGTTTTCAATTTAACTTGTAGCTGCTATTACCATTCTTTCCAAACTACTCCTTCCCGTAAACAAGCACATGGCTCTTTTTGCTTCACTGGATTTGTGCACTTATTTCCAAAGGTAGAATTTGGGCTGAATTGCTCTGCATATATATGCAAATGTTTTTAGAAAAGATAGTAAGTTCTCATCCCACTTTGCTCACACATTGACAGGTAAGATTTGCTAAAATGGCACCAACCAACTCGTAATTTAATCTCAAAATTGGGAGGGAACATTTTTTTAAGTGGAAAGACAACTCAGACCCAACATGATGTATCATTAACATTTGGACACCACTTTGGTAAGGAAGGATTTATTGTCCTTGTGTTGGATTTGGGATGACACATACGCGGTTAACTTATGTATACAGTCCTCTGACATTTCACACTCCAAGTGAGTCAAAGACAACTAAATAAATTGAGTAGATACTGCGTTAGATTCCAGAAATTGTCTCTAAATTGTGTGTTCTTTGGAATTTGCATGACTAATTTCTATTTCAGGACTGGGTCTGAGGAACGTGATTCGTTGAAGACACGTTGTGATTTTTGTGAAGATGCCTGCCAGTAACTTAGAGCACTAGCTAGAGATTATGATAAATGAAAATTTTAATTCTATTTTTGGTGTTAAATTTTTAAAAATGTAATCGTTACAAATATTTCATGTGGTTTAGTTTCATGATTTTGTCAATTTTAGGTCACAGAGTAGAACTTTCTATCTTCCTCTGGGTCAGGGACCTCTTTTAGAAGTCTGTGCAGGCTATGGATACTTTCTCAGGACAAATGAACAAACATACAAAATCAGAGACTGGGGATCCACAAACCTTGGAAAGGCAATCATGAACACAGATAAGAAGTATCTGTTCCAGATTCGAATAGCACTTATTGTACATTAATTGACTACTTTCAAGTATGTCTATGAAGGGAAGGGGAATAAAAATATTTCCATGACCGATGGTTGCTCCAGAATTTTCATAGAGAGGAGGTTTTAGACTGTGATTTGGTGGGAAGGAACTTCCACCATACTAGCCTGAATTTGGAATCATTCTGCAAGCACTTCATATGTGGGGCTTCATAAAGACTATGTTATATTAATATATATATATAACATATATAAGTATGTTATATTATATATATATAACATATATAAGTATGTTATATTACTAAAAATTAAAAATACAAACTGTTGAAAGATACTTCTGGTTACCCTTCCATGATATGGAGAAAATGCTAATTATTCATAGCAAATAATGTAACTTTTATTTCTGGTGGTCTTGGGGTGCTGTTGGAGAGGATACGGGCTAAGTTCCGCACCCCAAGCCACCCTGTTTCTGTTATCATTATCTGTGATTGAATCATACAAAAGAGGGCTTTGTTTCAAGAGGAGACCATAGCTACCTGCAGACTGTGAAGTGCTTTGGGTTGTCTCTGAATATCATTCACTTGTTTAGGTGTGATTATTATTAAAGTAAAATTTCAAAAATGGGAGAGCTGGTGGCTGTCACCATTCGCCATGTGCGAGCTGTTCAGCAGTACTTGGCTTTTCACACAGATGCCTTGCGTGGCCCACAATTTGCTGTGTGGCCTCTGCTTCATCCCTGACTTTGGGTTCCTTCATCTCTTAGACCACCCTCCTTATTCTCTTTAGATGATTTCCAGAATTCTAAACAATCGCATTTCCCTTTTCTTGCCTTCGCTGATTTTTCAAAACTTCCAGCAATTGCTTTAAAGAACTAGAATCCTAGCAGTTTTGTTTTTTTTTTTGGGGGGGGGGTCAAAAAAAATTAAGAGGTTGTCTCAAACCTTCTCATCTTACAGTTGTGGTCAGTGGGGTCTAATGAAAGTTAGGTGAGTTGCTCACCAAGGCCCAGCTGGGATGCAGGTCTCCTGTCTCCTGGTCCAGTGCTCTTTCCCACAGTACAAGGATAACTTTCCTTCTGTTGGTAGCCGTTCCTGTGTAGCTAAACTATTTATTCATCCCTATTGTGGTTCTCCAAGGGAAATTTTCTTTTTCCTGTTTGTCAGGCTTCCTGGGGGTGATCCTTGGTGGAGCCTTGACTGATATATTTGCTACAACTTCTGTCCCGTCTGGCTAAGTATTTTTGGAGCTGAGATAAAGCTTCAAAAGCATGAGGTCTTATTAACTGAAATTGATCCTTCCTAAATATGCAAGAAGGAAGAAGAGTAGATGACCTTCTTTAAAAAGCCGTACCCATAACCTTTACGTAAAATCACTTGATTTGATTAGATGGTAACACTTTTTCTCTCTTAAGGATGGAATAAGACGGGTCTAGTTCGATACATACTAGGTTCCTAGTGATTTAAGTTCTGATCTTTCAGGACAGGTGATGTTGGATCCCAACGACAGCATCATAAAGAAACTGTTTCACAGAAGATGGAGAAGTGTAAAAACAATGAATAGCGAAGCTCCATCACAGAAACTCAATCTCCTCTTTGAATTTTCATTTCCTCTCCTTTCTTACAGCTAATTATCCATTAAGAACTTTTTTTTTCCTGAAAAGGTGTCTCCCAATTTTATATTTTCATTCTTATTATACTGTTATTACCTCAGGGAAAGCCTTTATTACCTGAAACAAGATCCACAGATTGTCTCAGTCTGTTCTGAGCTACCCAGACTCAGAACGGCCATGCTTCTCTGCTTATTCACTGTGCTTTGTCAAAAACCCTTACTGACTCATGACTGCCTCCAAGGATACTATTCTATTTTTTTTTTCTGACATTCAAGGCTTCCTAACAATTCAGCTTATATATACCTTTAAAGTATAATTTAATTATATTTGATTGGGCCAGACTCTGTCCCAAGTTCTCCATATTTTCCCCGAATCCTTATTGAATCCACATGGCTAGTAACTGGTGTAGGCGGGATTAGAACCTGGATCCTTCTAACACAGAAGCCTGGTCTCTTAACGACCCTTATAGACCTTCTCTGCCTCCAGCCAGGCTAGTTTCCTGAAAGTCCCCCAAATATTTTACTCACAGTTGATTCCAATCTCATGACAGAACCTTCACCAGACACTTCTTTTTTCTCCCCACCCCAGCTTTTCTAAAGTCCTTACCATTTTCCAGTCATCACTCCTAGACTTATTCATTCAACTAATATTTATCACCTAGTACATCTGAACCTTTATGAGGTCTATCCCAGATACTCTGGACTCTATCTCCAAGTTTTCTATTATCTGGAGCACTCACACTTGCTCTGAGTCATACATTACTTTACCGTGTTATCTTGGCACAGTTTTTCTCCATGGAGGACAGTGACTGTGGGACTTTATACCATGTTGACCCCCAAGGCAGGGCAAGAACCACAGTGGGTGTAATCCCTACACTCAGGGATTAATTTAAGGTGCTAGTTTTCAAGCAGCCTGTTCAAATGAAAGAAGACTGTGCTGAACCATAAAAGGGAGTTCCTTTGACCATGATACCTAATGGATTTGGGAAAGACGTGGTATGAAGAGGGTTTTAAAACAAAACAGATAAAGCAAAAGGCTCCCAAACTGTCTGCTAAATATTGGCAAAAGGGACATAAAAATTACACTAGCTATTTTTATGAATAATGGCAAACAATTTTGTCCATCATATAAACAAAATTATCTAAGGTAATATTTCAGTGACATTAAAGATTGTTAAAATGAAGGGGTTACCAGCTCGATTTGTGTAGCTGGGCAAGGAAAAAATACTAAATGATAAAATCAAATAGAAGCTTGTTGTGAATATGAAGCGAAATCAGACATTTCCAATGAAACTCTAAGATAAAAATCCCAGATAATGGCATTTTTGTAATTCAGTACTAATCTATTTAAGTGTAGCAAATAAAACATGTCACTTTTAGAAAATTCTTCTGTTGCTAAACATACTACTGAGAACAGAATAATTCAGTAATTTATTTTAAGAATTACATTTGTCATCAACAGATTATCAAATGCCAACTCTATGGTTTAACTTGATTAAGATTTATTTTACTGTGTATTTATTTAAGTATGTATTTAATTCACTAAATATGTCTAGTAAACCTTTACCTACAAATATTTTAACTTTCCCACCAACCTCTTAAAAGAAAAAAAAATTTTCAAATTTTCTTTCATTTACAGTGCCAGATTCCTTCACGACAGACTATTATTTAGTTAGAAGTTGAAATATATAGCTTGAAATGTCTTGTAATCACTCTTGTTTCATCTACCCTAACTTTTGGCTTGGATTTTGGTTAAGTGGGAAAAGAGCATAACCAGAAAAAGGGGACTGACAAAAACAGGTCTTGGACAAGAAGGGATTCTAAGGTAATGAGTACTGGAGGGGACGCTGTGTGAACCTGCCATTGAAAGGCAGGTGCTTTGGGGTGCCTGGGTGGCTTGGTCGATTAAGCGTCCTACTTCGGCTCAGGTCATGATCTCACGGTCTGTGAGTTTGAGCTCCGCGTTGGGCTCTGTGCTGACTGCTCAGAGCCTGGAGCCTGTTTCGGATTCTGTGTCTCCCTCTCTCTCTGCCCCTCCCCTGTTCACGCTCTGTCTCTCTCTGTCTCAAAAATAAATAAAAACGTTAAAAAAAAAATTAAAAAAAAAAAAAGGCAGGTGCTTTTTCTGTTATACTCTAACAATAGCCCAACCCTGCGAATTCTAAGCCTCCGTGTCTTTAAAAATTTTAAGTTGATGCCATTCTAAGTGAAAACACAAAGCTGCTTATCTTTGAGAGCAACAGGGCTCACAACCAGATTTCAAAACAGAAAGGTATCTTCTGGTTTACTTGTATTAAACAATTTAAGCGGGAAAACACCAAAAAGTTTAAATTCTTCAGATAGTTTCGCCTACATTTGCCTCTAGTGGTGTTCACACTAGACCACAGCACGTGGCCTTTTGGTTACTTGCTCCTCAGCAGAAGTACTTGGGTAACTTCTTAAGCTACCATTTCCGTTCGCTATTTTTAATGTACCTAAGAAATTGCATGTAATTGATAGGAGATCAATACTATTCTGTTTACAAAGCAACAAGACACAACAAAACAATAACGGTGATTCATCTCCAGGGCAGTTTGCCTAAAAGAATCACCACAGAACCAGCACCAATGCTTTCCCCGAATGGGCTTACCGTGGAGCATTTCATAAAATTCAAATTATACAACAAATACGCCTGACATAACTAGTGTCAGCGTGGATATCAAATTCTAATGCATAACTGGTCCACTAAATGATATTGTAACAATATGGTAATATTCCTTCTTTGTGTCACGGCTTAGGCAAGCCATACATCGGGCATCTTAAAATTCAGGAATGAATAATGTGCCTCAAATATACCCTGTGCTTTTCCTTAGGGGAGTCAGTGAGCGGAAAAGTAAAAACTAGGTTCTATCTGACGTCTGACGACAAAATGAAATATCTGCAGAAAGTCGAGGGCTTAGGTTTCTGTATCTGGTGACCACTGCGATGTTGTCGGCTACAAAAATAGTTTGCGTTAAATCAAGTTAAAATCAAGTTGCTATTTCACATGTGCCTTCTCACGGACGTTCCTAATCACATGACTACTGAGGTTCCTGCTCAGAAGAAAACAATCTCTAACAAAAATATACCCGTCTGAAGTGATTTTCTTTCATTAAAACACCCCGACGATCCAAGTTGAAGGTGATGCCAAGCTTCTGAACCCTCTTGTAAGGAAACAGCCAGAACTGTTTCTGAATGACAACTATCTGTTGGCAACAAATCGCCTGAATTCTCATTCTTCCTGCATTTCCTCTCCTTTCTGAGCTCCCTTTCTTCTCGAGCCTCAGGTATGTCCATTGTCTGATCCTCAAGCTTCCCTAAAATCTACTGGAGTCACACAAGAGAGGGCCAGGAAGACAGAAGCTGTCCTTTCATGAGCCCAAAGTTCTACCTTTCTTCCAATATCTCAAATTCTGGATGCATTTAAATTCTCTCACTTGTTTCTCGCCTTGGATTTCTTCCCCCCTGGAAGGACCAAGGTGAAAACAGTACCAAAGACAAGGAATACTGATGATTTCCAAGGACAGCAACATAGAACGTGAGAGATAACAATGGAAACCACTTAGAAGTGATACCCAAGGCCCAAAAGTCTCTAGAAGCATGAAGAAACACTGCTCAAGACAATATCAGCTCCCCTTCCTCATTTTTCTATCCAGTTTTCATATGGTACCTTAAACATCTCATTAAATCTACACTGCCTGCACACCCAAAATCTAGCCTGAGCCAATTCCAAATTATATACCATCTAAATTCTATCAGCTGCTTATTTTAATAAAAAATTCTTAAGAATACTATTTTTTCTATAGAAATCCTTTGGATTTTCATTTCGATATTTTTGTAACCCCATTACTCATGACGGCTTGATGAACAGTTACTATCTGTATTCTACACGTAGAGAAATGAACAGCCGATGGTAACTTCCTAAGGCCTATGCAAGAGATTGATCCTTAGTGGAAGACTAGCACTGATACTTGATGATGATGAAAAACATAAATGCATTCGCGTATAACTAGATATGACTAGTTTTCCCTTCTATCCCACATTTGTAAGGGGATGTTCGACTGTTATGCACAGGTGGCAAGCTGATTTCCTAATGCGTGGGTTAAAAAATATAAATGTATAAAGAAAAAGGGATTGAAAAACAGGTGGGGGAGGGGTTTCCTTCAAATGGATGGAACCCATTCTTTTGAAAGAAAACTCCCCTCTTACCTTGGTCCTGGAGCTGGTTAGTTCTCCTCTGTCCTCCTCCTAGGGGAGAAATACCCAAAGTTAAACAATAATAGAACATGGTCTTGTATTACAGTCAAGTTCAGTTCTGGCCAACCCTTTCCTCAGGTCTCACAAGACACTACCAACTGTCTGATATACTGGGGCGTTCATTGAATCCAGCTTAACATTTATTTTAAGGATTAAGCCAAAGGGGAATGAACGTTCACTGTGTAAGGGGGACAAAAGTGTCTGCCCTTCTCAGTCTGTTTTGTCAGAGCTCCAACGAACGGAAGGCTGGCTTAGAGCAGAGAAATTCATGGAAGGGCTTTGCTTGGGCAGTTCTCAGCAGCTGTAGTGAATCGGGGAGAGTGTATGGGGTGCCCCTGGAGCTCCTTAAAAACACAGAGGCATGCTGTGGTCTTCTCAACCCATTTCCCTGATGTTCCTGGTGCAGGCCAACACCATGTTTGGGGCCGTACTGAATCTGGTGTTAACAAGAACTATTGCAAATAAAGGAAAACAAACCCTAAGGGGATATTAAAAGGGAAGGTTAGGAAAGTTGGGGAGATGGGGTATTATCGGAAACTATGTACTTGTTTTACTTTTTCCAAACAGGATATCACAGTAGGGAAAAGATGGGATTTTTCTCCCTCAATGTACCTCCATGTAACTAGGACTCCTGGTGTCTCTGGAAAGAAACAAGGCAGCACAATAGAAGGAGCATGGACTTGGGATGAGAGAACGATGGGCGCCTACCTCACCTGAGTTTCAGGAGAATCACCTGTGCGGGTGGAGACAGTAACACCAGCATCAAGGATTCGTTGGGGAAAATATATTCGTATACATGTGCTTGGTATGGAGGAGTTGTTGGATTTGTTTCCTTTTCATCTATATGGCATCTGATACAATCTTTTCTTACTTGAACTGCTTTGTCTTTTATGAGACTGCCGTGTAGTTAACTGAGTTTAGAGTCAGTTCCTAGTTACCCTTTGGCATAATTTCAGAGACAGTGACTGGCTCCCATAAAACAGATCAAATACCAGACAACTGATTGAATTCCGTGAGACATGAAGGAAAGTGGAGACCAAGAATGAGCCTGAACCCATACAAGATCATGTGCTATTGTTATTTAACTTTGGGTAACTTATTAAAATTCTTTATCAAGCAAAATGACATCAGGTGAGAAAATGGATGGACTCTGGAACCTTGGGGTTGTCACCATATATTTCAGAGGCGTCAGAATGAAGGATGGGGTAATTGTTACTCTAACGGCCATTATGAAAATATGCGGGGGAAAAAAACACCGTATGGCAGAGTCCACGTTATACGTCTAGTGGTATTACGGTGTCTTTAGCGTTACGCTCACCCTGCGAACTCTGATCACCTTCAAGTTACAGGATGTGAATGTGGTAGAGTTGACTTCCCTCTATAAGCATACATGTTTTTCCTCATGTTCTTCCTTGGGAACTGTATGCTCATTCGTTGTATTAAGGAATATTCTAAAAATGGCTATTTTGACAAACCAGCCTTTTATCCACTAAACTCTATAGATTCCCAAGAATATACACAGAAATGGGGAATTGCCCCTCCCCCCACCCCCCGGAACAGTGCTTTTGGAAATTGTAAGGCTGTGTTATAACTGGAAAAAAACCCAGTGAATTGTCTTTTTATAAAACACATACTTCATCCATGGAAGTCACCTAAATGACATTGGAAGGACATATCTTTAGATTCTGAAATGATGTGAAAATTTCTGAGTAAGAACAACTCTGGGAACACTGCATGGATTGGATAAAGTTCCACTGGTTGTGCAGCCTTCATGCTTCAGAATAAACTGATGGCTACTTGTGATGAGGCCAAAAGGAAATTAAGTACCATTGACCTTGTTGGTGTTATTAGGGTGCCCTTAGAAAGCACCCTCTCAAGTACTGCATATTAAAACACCGTGGGATACCATATTACCTGGGTCAGTTTTCATCATATCTAGATATGGAAGCACACGTTTTGTTCTTAAAAAAAAAAAAAAAAAAAAAAAAAAAAAGATCCAAGCTACATGTGTCTCACTTTTGCTGTTTTATTCCCCCTTTTATAATCCAGTGAATTTTGTCAGATTTGTACCTTGCCAAAAGTTTGACGTCAGTATATAATTTTAAAAGTCTGTATATAGAGACAGACAGGACCTGTGTCTATCTCTAGCTCTGTGCTTCTTAAGGAGAAGTGCTTTCCCTAAATACCTTTCTATTCACAGTGTAGATAGAATGCTACAGAAGCAGCTGTTTATCAAAGAAGTGACTTATTTGATCCCCAAACCAGATGAGATTCTATTGAGGTTCTGGGAATGAATTTGTCCCCAGTCTTATTAAGTGTCTGCAACTTCAAAGAGGTGTAAGGGAATTCTCCAGTTCTGCTAAAGAGAGTCCACTGCGTGACACAGATTCTCAGACTCTCAAGCTGGGAAGGGGACTCAGATGTCCCAGCACAGTCCCTCAGAGACGTTGAGAAGCTCTTTGACTTGAGCAACTTCGGGATCTTAGCCAATTTCCTCCCATCTTTGGATCAGTTTTAATTGTTGTGAGATCCTGGTTGACCTGAAATCTACCTCTGTGTAATGTCTTCCACTGAACCAGCATTTGTTTAGATCTTGATATAAGTTAAACGGTTTCTTGAGCTCTTTGTGGGTATTCTCAATACGCCTTGAGATTACGGAGGCTGTTGAAACCGAAACACGGAAGAATCACAGAAACTGCTGAGCAAGTTTTCGGCGTAAACTGTATTTACGTTAAAAGTTCTCTTTTGTTCTTTTCCCTGTAAGAGCACTGGAGAGAGTCAGAAGAGCTCACTTCCAATTACAGCCGTGGGACAGTGGGCAAGTCACTTAACGTCTCCCAACTTACAGAGTCTTCCCATGGAACAGAGTGACATCACAAGAGGGTGAGAAGGAGCAAGTGAAATAAAGTGCTCTGAAAGCTCTCGTGCTGCCCTGTAACTATTACTGTCTCACTTAAGAAATATCCTGCTTGGTAATGTTGAGAGTTCCATCATTAAGCCAAACTTGAACATCAGCTCTTAAAAATGAACAAACTAAAAAGAACATTAATTAGATGGTGTATTAACTGAGTCTTTGCCTTAAATGATACTATCATTGCTAGATCATTTAATAGAAAGCAACTTTTTTTTTTTTTTTTTTTTTTTGAAGCCTTCACCCTTTGCTTTTTACCCTGGGAGACCACTGAGGCCAGCTCTTGCTGGATCCGTTGACTTCTGTTGACCTCCGGCTACCCTCAAACAGAAGCTAAAAGATTAGGGTGCTGACTTGGGGCTCTGGATACTTGGTTTCATTCTACATTTTCTATTTCTCGTGCCTTTTTGAAAAAAATTTACTTTGCGTGCTAAAGGCACTAGCAATGTGGAGCAGCCATATTTGCTGATAATGCCTTTGTGAAATATTGTGGTCTTAGCTGCAAATACCTGAAAAGACAGGAGAATCGGGGCTGGGTATCTGATGAGGGCTTCTCTTAGTTACGAATAGGATTCTGGCATGTTGCCATTTTAAGAAGTACGTTCAGAAGCTGCATATCTGTCAGCCTCAAAGAGGCCACAACCTGAATTCTGTAAGAGCAGAGGCCTTATGGGTAGTTCTTGACCGTCTATGCAATCTTCTGTATGGTGAAGTGACAATGGAGAGGGGTCCATATGCCCCTATTTTCTTTGAAAGTAGAGAGCTGTTTGTGTCACATTGGTTTAACTGACTCCAACTTAATTCTCATTTTGGCTAAGTCCCAAAGACTGAACACGTAGATAAAACAGAGTGAATAACATTTCTGTGAAAAATTATGTGTGTGTCAGTTTCTTCAGTGAGTACCCCAGAAAAAAAAGTAAGCTACAGAAAGTCTAGTTTATTTCAACATGTGATAGGACTTTGCATGGTTGGTGGTATTTAAAATGATATATTTCTCTCACATCCTGGTATTATAAACTTTGAAAGGCAGAATTGACACTCAGGATTATTTTTATGCCTTTAACTTTTCTTCATTGTTGAGTTGTGTGATACTAAAAGAACATACTGAAATAATTTCATAAGGTTTTTGAAAGTTTATCGGGGCACCTGGGTGGCTCGGTCGGTTAGGTGTCTGACTTTTGGTTTCAGCTCAGGCCCCGATCTCACGGTCTGTAGGTTCAAGTCCCTCATCGGGCTATGTGCTCACAGCATGGAGCCTGCTTGGGATTTCTCTGTTGCTCTCTCCCTCTTCCCCTCCCCTGCTCACTCTCTCTGTCTCTCTCTCAAAATAAATAAACTTAAAAAAATAAAAAATAAATTAAAAAAAGAAAGTATATCTCATTCTGTGGATGAGTCCAAACAATGATTTTTTAAGGTTTTCAGAGCATATGGAATCTATCCATTTAAAATAAACTACTTTCAACCATGAAACAGATTTTTCTGATATTAAGGAGGATTAACAATACATAGACAGTATTTCTAACTTCTGTCAGTACTATTATTATTTACAAAATATTCTCATCATGAATACAGTGCTGTTCCAGAGAAGGCTTGGGGCCGGGGCTAGGTGGTTCGCAGAGTCATTTTCTATTCAGATGTTGCCAGATGTGTGTGGTGTTTGTAGCAAAGTTATCTCAAATGTATGTTATTTCATTCTGAAAGCAAGAGTGCAGGACCGAATTGGGTGAGGGGGACAAATGTTAAAATAAATGAGCCACTAGCTAAGTTAAAACAGAACATAATTTTAAACCAAGGTCTTTACTATTTTCCAGCTCATTCCAAATCATGGCCAAGCTATTTTATATCCCCCTTTCTTAAGTATGAATTGTAAACCCACGGCATCTTGGCTGATACTATCTTTAGAGACAAAAGGAAGACAATAATGTCTAAACTTGCGGATGGCTGCTTTCCCATATGCTATGGGTACATTTTCATTTTTACGGAAAGCCATTATTTACTTAAGATGTACTAAGTGGATGTTTATCATTAGTATAAAACTGCATTAAAACAGCTTTGTATAGAACTCTGCATCTAGGAATACATTACATCTCCACAATAAAGTGAGATCTATTTTTAGTTTATTAGAGATATTGTGGGGTTTTATGGTAAATCTGATTGCCATTCTCCCTCCAAGGTCCTGTGTGTGTGTGTGTGCGCACATGTGCACGTCTAAAATGTTCTTTACATGTCTAATCACTGCAAGCATAAAGAGCCCCTCTTCCCTCTCTTCCACAGTCGCCCCCCCCCCCACCTCCACGCCCTCAGGTACGAGGGACTTGGGACAGTAAGGGGAGGAATGTACCACAGCATCGCTATAATGCTTCTCCCCTCTCCGAGTACAAGGAGTTGTGGTCTCTCTGAGAACTTTAATGGCTCCTTCCTCTGCAGCAGCTTGTGCTGGACCTCCTTGTATCCTTTCCTGTAGGAAGGTTAAGTCTGGAGAAGAGAATCCTACACAAACAGTGCACTGAAAGCAAAAACAACAATAATAATAATAATAATAAAGCAACCCTACCACTTGATCTTGGTGCTGTTATGAGAACTGCTCCTACTCCGTAAACGTCAAGGGCATTTACCATCTAGAGAACTCGTGGCCCTACAGCCTGAGGTCTTCTAGGGAAGAACAGTAATCGGATAACTTTTCTTTGATAACTGAATATAGACAGGGCCAAAGAGTAGCTGTGTAGCGTGGGGCAGAAGCTGCAGTACGCACGGCAGAGACAAGTGTCACACAGGGCATTTGTCCTGTGGCCGAGACTTGCAGTGTGGGCAAGTCCACACACTGGACCACACCAACACGTGTGATTCAATATAAAAACACCAGCAGCCCATCCAGGTACGCTCGCAGCTGCTGCCCTCGCTGTTTTCCCAGCTCCAGAATTCCTGGTTCCACAGATTTTCCTTCCATCCCTACCTCCTACCCCCACCTTCTGTGTTGGACATTGTTTTCAATTCTTTGCTTTGACTACGTGGCCTTTACCTCCTTATTAAGGTTATCTTGGTTGGGCCTCTTTCTAGATCTTGGCATTGCCAATGCCCCCAGGGGATGTGTCTTTTCTCCAGACCTGGCGTTTTTAGCTTTGGCATTGAAGAACCCACACGTGGGCTTCCAGCCAGGGCTGCACAACAGGGCGCCCAAACACGCAGAGCCCTCAGGCACTTCTTCCTGGTGCTCTGTGTCCCCCTTTTAACCCGAGTCCTTAGCGCTGCCATTGTTTCTGGGAGCTGTTCTGCAGCAAGATGACATAATGTGGAACCTGTCTGGCTACGAGACACCCACCAAGAGGAAAACACTTCAATACGCTACTGGTGTAAGGGTAGGTTCATCTACCGCACGTTTGTTACACATCAGATCACGAACCCTGGTCTCAGGCGCCACGTTGTGTCTCCCGAGCACACTCAAACCTGTAGGTTGAGGCTGCCCGACCTGGCTGGCCACGGGCTCGGCACTCACATTAAGTGCATGTTACCACAATATGAATTGTATGGGAAACAGGCATCCTTTCCGCAGAGTCTCTACCTTTACAGAATTTGCTCATAAGGCAATTGTGTGGGACTAATGAAAGACAGTTTGGCAATTCTGGCTTTCCCTGGAACTGTCAGAATTGATGTCCAGTCTTAGGTCTCTCCTCAGATCAGGCCGTGAAGGCTTGAGCTGTTGAACCTCTTTTATGGCATTTTTGTCTCGTTAACTTGCATCCTCTCTGAAGTGCTAGAAACTAAAATGGCCACAACTTACCCAGTTTCTGAGGCAAGTGATTCAAGTCCGGCTTCTAAGTGTAATGGTGAGTGAGCGTGCACAGCAAAACACTGAATTTAGAAACTTTGCAATGTGCTTTTACCTACTGCAGTGACAAGGCTGAACACCAGCTGGCAAATTCTCAGTTGGAACCCAGTGACCATCTGTTGACTGAACTGGCAAATACACGTAGGCAAATCATTAGCATTGGCTGCTTTTCACAGTGGGAAGAATGGAAACCATGTATAATGCCTGCTGAATCTTCAAGAAATGCAGACAAATGCAACATTTTTTTTTTCTTCTTCATGGGCAGCTATAATTTGAAGCATCTTTTAATCGTAGGCAAGAATGAAAAGTGTAGAATTTCAAAGGGCAGTGGAAAGTTTTCTGTTTTCCTACAGGAGTCACCACCTAGAAGGCAAGGGAGGACGGGCCTATGGATTCTAAAGGGCATTATTTTCCCCCGGCATGGAGGCATGCAGCATTGATACATTTACCATGCACATCTTAGTTGGTGAGGGCAAAATACTTGGTCCCCCCAATAAACACGAGCATCTCTGGTAGCAAACTGGGTAAGTGATTAAGCAGATCACGACCAGGGGATCTGTGTACTCGTGTGTGTGTGTGTGTGTGTGTGTGTGTGTGTGTGTGTTCTAATCCCTAGTCCAACAGACTGTGTTCCCAATCATGGTGGGATATCCAAAACTAAGCTACCTATAGTATCTTTTCATATGGCACCAAAAGAAATGAAGGCTATTCATAAACAAAAACATCTCCTTCCAAAAAAGTTAAAATTAAAAAAAAAACAAAACGGTGTATCAATCTGCTGCAACTCATTTCTGGAAAACATGTGAAACGTTTATTCACTTGAGGCCAAGCACTGCCTAGGCATACTAGCTCTCAGCTTTCACTTTCTGTACTTTTAAGTTTTTCTAATGCCCACATTAAGTACTAATGGTTGACTTGTTACTAACACCAAAAACAGACATCAGCTTTATTTTCACGCACAACATGCAGCAAACCCTTTGTTTCTAAACCTTCTACGTAGACTTGAATGGATGAATAAACACGTATCGTCAATCTTCCATAAGAAAGTAGTTCCTTAGGGATAATACGTTTTCTCACACATGGATTTGAATATTAAGTTTAATACATCGGCCCTAAAGAATCCTTTGAAGTGGAAGGAACGATTTGGCCTACACAGAACTCTGCCGACCCTGACACAGAACTAGACTTGGGCCAAATGTCCTGTGAGGCTGGGGATGGTGTTAAATACTGAAAGAAAAAGTCCAGTGAAAGATGTGTTACTCTGATTCCCATTCTTAGCACTTTCCCTCTGGCCACGCCATTGCTCTGGGGCCCTGAGCGCCTGTTGTAAACTAAGCACCGTGTGCTCCGTTTCAAAGGTTTCGCTCCTGTTGCCATGGGTTCCTGCAAGTGGACGTCAGCAAATCCAACTGAGCCTTCTGTTTGTCAAGATTTCAGTTACTGATCAAGTTTTTTTGGAACAGTTTTCTTTCAAAACATCGTGTGTGTGTGTGTGTGTGTGTGTGTGCGCGCGCGCGCGCGGGGTGGGGGGGATGACAGAGCATTTGTCTTATTTTAGACACAGTCTTGCCAACATTTTTAGAGAAGGCAGAATTTGAATGACAATGATCACTGCTGAATAATAAAAGATAGGAGACTAGTTTTTTTTTTTTGTTTTTTGTTTTTAACTTGGCTTCAAACATTAGGGTCAAGTATATAACTTCTTATATACTTGGCCAGGGACAGTCTTCAGATATGATCCATTGCTATGCTCCCTAGAGATACTAGATACCACGTGTATCTTTAGAAGGGGTATTCTCATCTAACAGCTATTTAGTAGCCAGTAAATCTGTATTAACTAAGTTATTATTTGCTCTAAACAACGTTGATCAGTTTTGCTTATTGCACAGTAAAGTCAAGAGTATAGCAACTGTGTAATATAGACATAATAGTAAAGACAGTATTTTGGTAGCAACGTATGTAACTTTACTACGCAATAAATAACTGAATGATGGCAGGTATCTACTGTGGGGTAAAGCTGATTGTATTGACGGTAAAGTCAAGGTAAACACAGTGCCCCTTTTCTCTAAACTACAGATTTCACTGCAGTGCTGTCTACAGCATGTCTTTTAAGACAACCTTGAAACATTTCCCAGCCAGAGGAAGGACTTTGCAATTGTTTCTGGTTGCGAAAGGTACTGGAGAGGGAATGAGAAGGAAGACCAGGATGTGGACAGTAGTAAAAGTAGCACTGTTCACGTGAAAAGAAGACTGGAGACAAGTATCAGGGGGTGGGGATTAGACGGGGTTGATAAGATACGACAGGAGGTTTTGTCCTCTTCTCTCACAATGAGAACTCAAAGTCTTCTTTAGAAGATGACTTTGGAAAACAAGTAACTATGCCAGGGAGATTTAAGTTCTTCCGCTGGTCAGTATTTCTAGTTTATTTACTGTAATTGCTTCCTTTTATTATAGCAGGATCCACAGATGCCACATTCAACAGCATCAGTAGCCCTAGCATCCTCCTAGGACCTAAAACTCATTGAATCTATGTCAACGTCCAATAATCCCAACAACCTCTGAGCATAGCTACTGGCCTTCTGTCACTGAAAGCTATCTGTAAACCCAGCAAACAGAGTCTGGCATAAAGTCTCTTTGAACAGAGAGGAACCTCTGGGTGTTATTCTCTAGTGTAAAGACAGGTGCTGGTCATCCCTGCTGAAATATTTTCTATCCCGGACAGAAGCGGTCTCTGTAAGGATCCTGACTGCATTTGTTTTAAAGTCTAAAGACCCAAGCCCTGGCTTTCCATCATGATTCTATACGATACTCTTCGTCTTTTCTGTGACATTTATTCTGAAGCATTGGGACCAAACAGCCAGGTTTGGAAATGTGAGACTCCCAACATAAGATCGCTAGCCGTTTGTCTGCATTCTGACACAGAAGACTAGTTTTCCTGTTTCTTAAAGTCTCATGTTGCCCTATGAACCACAACAGCAGAGTTTGTGAAACTTGTAACTAATGACAATGAAACAGACAAGTCTCACTGTATCCAGAAGTATTAACCTAAACACTTAAAAAAAAAAAAAAAATAGAACCTATCGGAAAACAAATAAGGCAGAAAGGTTTCAAAGACACTCTTGATATAGGTGTGCCTTCTGGATCTTGCTGTGATAAATTCAAATTCTTTTGGATTTGATTCTACAAACTAAATCATTCATACAGAGGGGGACTATCAGTCCATCTCTTTATTAGTTTGCCTCTGTTCAAACACAAGGATCCTAATGGAATAAGAATGATAATGTAAGCCTAATGACACCCTCCCCCCGCCCTGCCCCGTAACCCCTCTCCCCACCGTTCCCGTGGAGCAGGGCTGGGAGTGGGGCAGTGAGGAGGTGAGAGGTAAGGTGCATGCTGGTTAGCCCTCAGTGCCCTTCCAGTATTCGCCAAGACAGGACAGAATGCCTGTGGTTTTGGCATGCAGGGGCCAGCTTGCTCAGGAAATTGTGGCACGGATAAAACAAAGTGCATAAAGAAACTCTCCATCCAGGAAGTGGGGTCTAACAATTGACTCATTAACAAGATCCAGGGAAGGACAGGAAAAGGCGGGGGAAGCCAATAGCTGATGATTATACAGTTCCAGACAGACGAAGGCCTTGAGCTCGTCCCCACACAATCCCCGTAGTGTGGATTTGACAAAGTGGCACATTTAAGGGGGGTCTCTCTCTTGCCATCAATGGGAGTCAGGCGCACCCGTATCTGAGGGCCAAATGCAGTCCTTGGAACTTGACTTTATCAGCAGACACAAGACAGAGGACAAGGAAGCTACACCCACAGAGAATTAATTAAGAAAAAGCGACATCCGGTGAATGTGATCAGTGGTCTGAACACTGACGTATGTATCAACCACGGCTGCCGTCTCCCCGTCTATTTCTCTTACGTTACTTATGTTAGTGCTTTGAGAGCTAGTACTTCTGTCAGGAGAGATTTCTTTGCTATGTGGCTTCCCTGCCATCACAAATTTTTACACCGCATCATGCAAAATACACCCTCCAAGACCGAATACCCTGAAGCCAGTTTAGGTTTCTGAGTGGTTGAAATATTTGGGGGGAGAGTCTGATCATGGGTAATTTATTTGGCTTTCTCCCTAAACATTTCTCCAGTGTCATGTGGGCGGGAGGGATGTTCAAATGAGCCTGACTTCACAGTGGCCAGAGTCCATGCCCAAACTGGACTCGACTGGCTAATTTCTGTTCTCTCTCCTTTGAGAACTGTCCCTTTGGACATACCATGAAAGTCCTCACTAGTTATCACGGTGTTGCTTGCAAACACAAGATACTGGTTTAATACAACCTTCCCGGGACTAGTATTTGTTTCCCCTATCTGTGTTACCGTCCCCCCCCCTCCCCCCCCCCCCCCCCGCCCCAAGACACACATCCAAAGCACGCTGCAGTTCCCTTGTCAAACCAATGAAAACAATCATGTAATTTTTATATTGTTTTCATTCCTACTGGGCTCAGGTCTCATTATTTTCATGTTTCAAGGGCTTACCAGAGACATCATTTTTCAACACCAGGTTCGTGGTTAAGTCCTTTAGCAAAGATTCTGACTTCTTCTTGAATCTGTGCTTTGTACGAATCTCTCCTAAGCAGCAAGCACTGAGACCAGAGTAATTTGTCAGTTGTCATTTCTGACTCCGGCTTTGCTCTAGCCCCAGCGATTCAACAGCAGCCTTTAATTGCTTAAGGAAAAGAGGAAATTCTGCCTCCTGGGCATAAACATGTGAATCCTCTATGTCCAGGACCAAAAGGGTAAAAAGGGCAGGTTTTACCAACATTTCCTTCAGAATGAAAGTCTCATCTTTAACACATGTGGATTAATACCATAATGATTATGGTATTAATCCACATGTGTGATGCTTTGCTCATGACCCACACTGCAGGGGTCTCTGTGTGAGCAATTCTACACTGTCATCAGGTCTGATTTTACGGATCTTACTTAGGCCACACTCCCTTTGCAATGGGCGAGAGTGTGACTGGAGTAAGCACCATAGAGTCAGAGCCCAGCTTTCTGGCCGATAGCGATTGCATCTATAAACAGATGCGGTTACAGAGTTAGCACCCATACAACCTCACGGGGATCTGAAATATAATGATGCCGTGATAAACGAAACACTGAAATGGAAAAGAAAAAAAAAAAGTGGTTTGTTAGGAAAAGGTTGGTTTCCTCTTACTCAGAAACTAGAGGGCAGGAAGAGTTCGGAAAAATAATGAGAAAATGTAGAATTGTTAACTGACAAAATGAGAGCGCAGATTTTAGTGACCAGACAAAGTTGATGAGACACAGAAGTGCGGCTACCCACGTTTTCGGCCCACTGGAAGCAGCTAGTGTTCAACCAGTTTGGTTTTTATATGGCCTTAAAAGGTATACATGTCAACTGTGATTAATTGTTCCAAAATTAAAAAAAAAAAAAAAATTACCTGACTGTTGATCAAAACGTATGAAATGGAGGAAAAGAAAACGGACGGACATGCCACGTTCACACACAAAACCAAACACGTCTGTCGGGGACATCAGGGAAGGTGGAATACTATAACAACACATGTTCTATTGTTATACTATCCCACCCACCTTAATGAGGAACCCTTGGGCGTTGCCACTCCATAGCCTTTCGAATCCAGATTTCCTCCCACTTTCATCGTGTCACACGGCTTTCGCTGCTCAATGTATTCGTTCATAGTGGACTCCAGGAGGAACGCAAATTTGCCCTTGGATTTGCGCACACGAGCCACTCCCTCAGCTGTAGTCCTGGTGAACACGGACGGCTCTGCCGATCGCATGTAGGTCCACATCTTTTCGTACACTGCTATTTTTGATCTCTGGAGGAAATTAAATAAAATTAAGTACAGGAAAGAAAGGAACAACATGTTAATATCGACCGAACCCACATACGGAGAAAGCCTTGTTAAGTACCTTTTTTTCCCTTGTCCCGTCAGTCCAGTCTCGCCTCGCTAGCATTTTGCCCTCCAGCGAGGAAACTGCCTGTTCCAACTATTTTAGGAAATCACTGAAATGGCAGACATGTAGAAGCCATACCTGGAGGAGCGGGCCTGCCGGTCATAAACAATTACCCTCCTCAAGCGCTTAGAGAGCAAAGTACTGGGGCACCTGGGCGGCTCGGTCGGTTAAGCGTCCGACCTCGGCTCAGGGCATGATCTCACGGTCCGTGAGTTCGAGCCCTGCGTCGGGCTCTGTGCTGACAGCTCGGAGCCTGGAGCCTGCTTCAGATTCTGTGTCTCCCTCTCTCTCTGCCTGTCCCCACCACTCGTGTCTCTGTCTCGGTCTCAAAAATAATAAACATTAATAAAAGTTATACATTAATAAAAGGCGCCTGAGTGGCTCAGTCGGTTCAGCAGCCAACTTGAACTCAGGTCATGATCTCACAGTTTGTGAGTTCGAGCCCCGCGTCAGGCTCTGTGCTGACAGCTCAGAGCCCGGAGCCTGTTTCGAATTCTGTGTATCCTTCTCTCTGACCCTCCCCCGTTCATGCTCTGTCTCTCTCTGTCCCAAAAATAAATAAACATTAAAAAAAAAAATAAAGAGCAAAGTACTATTATTTTTATTTTTAAATGTAGAATGCCATAACGAGAGTTCTGTCACATTCATGGTAAACCGGAAAAGGGCCAGATTAGACTTGAGGTCAGCTCTGTAAAACTCCTTTTAATCCGGCACTTGAGTTGTAGCAAATGAGCAGTGTTACTATGCTGTGCCATTTTTGTCTTCTCTCGTGCTTCAGAGTTGTACACGTGAAGCATTCTAAGTCGAGTAGGAAGAGCGGTCCGGACCAAGTCAGTGGCAGAGGGGCACAGGAAGACTGGGCGTAGTGGTGGTTCACAAACCAAATGACCACAGCGCAAGGGTCAAACTCTAGGTCCACCCAATGTTTTTAGACTTTTTCTAATAAAATCTCCAAGTAGCACATACATCAAACTTAGAAGTGATTCCTTCTCTCTCTGCAGGTACACACTTCAAGTTAGAAACGTCATGGAGATGCAAAGTACACTGTAGGGAATATAGTAACTGTCCAGTAACGTATGGTGACAGATGTCAAGTGCAGTTGTCATGATGAGCACTGAGTGATGCATACCTGAAACTACTGTAACATTGTATGTCAACTACACTTCCAAAAATAAAAAATAAAAAAATTATTTTCAAGTAAAAAGTTAGAAAACCTGAAAAATAAAGAAAGTGATTCCTGTTTTCCTATTAAATATTTTAGAGAGTTAGTCTTTCTACTACCCTGACTTCAGCCAAGAAATTTATTTTTGTCCATTTGGGCTCCATCTAAGTTACTCCCACTACTTAATTTATCTAGATCCTTGTGCTGGTATCTGCATTCATATTAGATCTTGTATCCATACAGACATTTCAAATGGAAAAATATTTCCAGATGAACTCAAATGTCCCGGAGGGATATATTTAATGAGTCAGAAAAGCCTGCCTCGTGTTTGATGTTTGATAACACAATGATGCTCAGAGTTTTCTGGTACGAGTGTTTGCCCACTAACAAGGTGTTGACCTTTTGTATCTGGATCCAAATAAAAATTAATGGAGACTTCATTCAGACTTAAGTCTAAGCATGAGAGCAAATCCTGAGTACCATCTATATTCATTGTACATTGACCTTCTTTTGTTATCAGAATATAGAATCCGATAAATGACAGATTCTCAATTATCAACAAATATCCTGAAGAGCAAACTTAAGAAGACACGTTTTTGGGGCAAAAATCAAATGATTCAGGTCGACAGAGAAAGATGTTGATAAAAGTTGGATTCAACATTTTGGTTTCAGAAGATGGGAATTGACTACTCAGTATCCTATGTAACAGTTAAGAGATGTGCATACTGGAACACTATAAAAAACAGATACTTTATGCCAATGTGTAGTCAAATGGTGATAAATATCGAGATGGAGAAGGGATATCCTGTATTATCCGATGGAGTGTGTTTACGTTATTAACACTTAAACATATCTCAGTGGCATAGAGCTTGTGGGGGGTGTGTGTGGTTCAGGTAACATTGGGTTACTTGTGCCTATAGAAATCCACACATGAGGAAAGTGCATGCCGACACTAAATGAAATAGCAAATATTCTCTGTGGCTCCAGGACAGGGGCGGATCTGGACTCAGAACCCTCAACCTCGGGATCCACTAAGGAGGCCATGCTGCTTGGCCCCCTTCATCTGTCTTCAACAACAGACCTGTCTTCCAGACAACTAACTCTTCCATTTTATGAGTTCTGATGTCTGAAAATCCTAAACTGTCTGGATCACCGGATACAGAAGTCCTTAAGCATTCATTCTGATAATTTCAACTGAAAGAAATGTTGGCAAATGACATGTTTTAGGCGTATAATCGCCCTAGAAAACACGTCGACTTGTGAGTGTCACCGAAAAAGGTGCAGAGGTCCACATACATTTATACTTCATGGATACTACGTTGAAAACATAAGAAATAAAACCTGGGTATCGTTTTCATTGAAAAGTGTTCTAAAATTTTTTAAGAACATGAGAGTTTGGGTGGTTACTTGGCAGTTTTCCAGTCAACGTCTGGCATCTTACTCGAAGGGATCAGAACCGCTAAACAAAACTAACACAGCAGAGTGGAAAAAGAGTATTTCCAGGGCTTGACAATGAGGAAGACAATTACAGAGTGCAATGAAATAGTAAAACAAATGGTTCCTTTTTAAAAGAATAAAGTATCTTTAGGCCACTGATGTTTTTTAGAAGTCCATTTGTACAATATTCATGTGAGGAAAATTACTGCGGCATTTGTTTAAATACATTGAATTACATATACCTTAAGTGCAAAGGAAGGTAAATTAATTCCTTTAAAATCCAGAAGAAAGAGGAATCCATATGTAGTTGTGCCAAACTTAGCAGGCCTTATGTATAACAGAAATTGTAAAGGTACAGCAGCCCGGTGGGAAATTAGACAAATAATGAAAGCAACTCTTTTGGGGGAAAAAAAAATTACACTGTCACTCTGTGAATGTTTAGGAATTCTGATTCAGAGTGAAAGGTGCGTGGCATAGATAAGATCATGTTCACGTGGTGAAGGGGGTGGCGGGGGGGGGGGAACATTCAAGAAGGGAAAGACGGAAATAACATCCCTGTGCCTTATCTGTGACCACAAGAGGTGTCTGCTAAGGAGTGAGGGTAAGCAAACCTTTATACATTTGATGAGACAGGTTAAAAGGGAAATTTCTGCAGACCCAGCAAACTCATGAATGCAGTGATAATGGGATTTTAAGTCCCTAAAATCTTCAACTGTCACATCTTCTTAAAGATTAGGTTTGGGGAGTGACTAGGCTCAAGGTAAGAAGCAAAGATAATACAAAAGTCATTCTTTGAGCTTAGAAAAATAATCTCAGATTTATTTGTTTATTGTGAAACTCCATGAATAGGAGGCTTACTTACTTAAAGCACTATTTTATTACTTGAAATCATTCTTGGAGTTTTAAAACTATGCTGTGCTTTTAATTTCTCAAAAATGAAGTATTCTGCCATTCCTGTTTTTTAAGAGAAAATATGTACACATGTCACGCATTATACTTCATATGTACATTGTGGTCAGGTGAATTATTTCCCGCTTCTAGTCGCTTATGCAGCATGGCTGATGTTCACAAGATTTGATAATCTTATAACCCCTGAGAGAGTAATCCACCCCATTTACGCATTCGTGGTTTCCCCGATGGCTGAAACAGCCACAGTGTAAAATCTGCGTTCAAATAAAAAAGCAGCATGTGCAAATCAGGTGTATAATAATGTCTCAGTACCTACAGAGAAGGCTGTCGGTAAGTGACAAATAGGAACTCTCTTTAAACGCCTCTATGTGTATGCTGAACTGGGAGCACAGAACACGAAACATACCAAGCTTCACAATGAGGCACGCCCAAGGCAACAGGTGAATTCAGATGTAATTTTCCCCCATGGCCTAATTCTTTCTCCAGTTGATTTTAACTGCAACATTTTTTGAAGCCCTGAGTACAGGTCACTGCCCAAGGCAGTTCAGTGGGTCTGAGAGATGTACCATTGCTGTGTTCCCGCGAGGAAACATTTTCGACAAGGGCAAAAATACCCTTCACATTCTGTTTCCTCAACCCGTCAGACAAAATGGTTTATTTAAACCAGGTCATCATCCGTGGGAGAGGAGGGAGAGCACAGGGTAGGAAATGAATTCCATTTTTATCAGAGAACCCGAGTTTATGCATTCCTGAAAGTGTGCGGTCAGGGAATGGGCTTTCTTGTCCCATTAGGGTTCAGGCAACAAAAAATACCTACACTTCTAAGAAAATCTTTCCATTTTGAAACTGAAGTGGGGTGGGAAAGAAAGGAAACGGGGCACAGTGATTGCACAGCCTGTGTGAAAGGCTCTGTAAATCCAGCAAACAGCTTCCCTTAGTCCTGTATTTCTTATCAACATACTCTCTTATCTACCTCACCAGTTTTTAGAATTTGGGACACTTTAAAAAAATTCCATAAAGATTAAAAATAAACGTTTTCAGGGTGCTTGATGCTTGAGAGCTTTACAGGGAGTTATTTATGAAATTTTTTTTCAGGGAATCAACATGACCTTTCTTCCTTTAACACTCAAGGCAGGATTATGAACCTGCAAATATTTGCCTGATTTCCATGAAAATCAGTCACCTTTTTCCAGTAAAATGCAAGTGATAGCACAAACTTGTATTCTATTTTGATGCATACATGTAATGGTTTCTGGGCACAGTCACTGAATTTTACCTACTTACTTTTGGACGGAAGCAGTTACAAACTTAGAGATTTCCGGCAAGGTACTGAAATTATGCTAAGATGTGTTAGAGCAGTATGTTTCTATCAGTAACTTTTAAAGACTGGGATGTACTCAGTAAATTTTAAAAATTTGCTTAGTTAAATGTATCCATAGAATACTGTTAATAAAATCTATTGCTATGACTATTATTTATAGTTCTAGAAAAATCTGCAAATACTTTCTCATTACCATAAATTTTTCATTATATCTATTGGCAATGCTCCAAATTGTTGATGAAGACACTGTTCACAGCCTGGTTTCTTTCTTTTTTTTTTTTTTTTTCAATATATGAAATTTATTGTCAAATTGGTTTCCATACAACACCCAGTGCTCATCCCAACAGGTGCCCTCCTCAATGCCCATCACACACTTTCCTCTCTCCCCCACCCCCATCAACCCTCAGTTTGTTCTCAGTTTTTAAGAGTCTCTTATGCTTTGGCTCTCTCCCACTCTAACCTCTTTTTTTTTTTTTTTGCCTGGTTTCTTTTTTAAACAATGCCCAGTGATGCGTCTGGCAGAATTTTTGTGTGGTTTGTTCTTAATTTAGTATTATGTAAACATCTGTAGTTTATAAGGATAACACAATCAGATCTTTGTACAAAAAGAGAAATCTCTTACTGAACTCCAAGCACATGAAACTTAAGGCCAGCTTAAGGATTAGGGCATTTTGTTGTTTTTAATTTTCAGGCTGAGTGGGAAAATGATAAACATATACATTTAAAATGACAATGCAAACTTTCATGTCCTATACACGTAAGCGTGAACTTCCTTTAAAGGGCGATCGTTATTTTTACACAAAACCTTAAAAAATAGGGAAATCTGTCTTGTCTTCTGAATTACTAAGTATCTGTCACTAACCAAATGAAATTACACATAAAATGTCCTCATTATTACTTTGGTAAATACTTGAGAAAATGTCACTCTGACTACCTTTTAATGATTTGGTTCTGAAATCACAAAATGAATCCTTATCTCTGACCAGACATTACCAAGTACGTATCTCTGGATTAAGTAGAAGCAGAGTAAAAGAGTTTCACCGATCAAAAATTCATCCTCCTAATGGAACAAACAACTGAAAGACAGAAACAAAAACCCCCAAATACCTGCCATCCTGAGGGAAAACAAAAGGGATCATAGCCATATGTAAATTTCTAGCAGTGTGAACAATTTTATCCACAAAGCAGAAAAGTCAGCACAAACAAAGCCCTACAAAGGTGTCCAGAATGTAACAGTTCTCTTACCATTATCTTGTGAGGAAGCAAACATATTGCTTTGAAATCCACTGTTACAGAATAGATTATAGACTATATATACCTCATAGAAGGGAGTATAACCTGCAGTTAAGGGTTTCAAATGTAGCACGTTAAATTTATTCTTAAAAAAACAAACAAATCTTACGTTCATTTTTACGCTCTTAACCCCAAAACATACATAAATTCAATCTTCCCAGATGCAGTATCATCAAAGCATTACCAACACTGGAATCCTTTGGATAAGTTACATTATAAAGTTGTTTTAATTACCTTTTTGTTGTCACTTTTCCTTGAGTCTTTCTTGTCATGGAATAAATCAATTAGATTTTGCAAATTAAAGTGATTGTAAAATCCAAGTAGCAGTATTGGCATTAAATGTAGCAGTTCCTACTGTGTGTGTAAAACCTACCATAGCTAGAGCCCATAAAACGATTGTTGGCAAAAATGGCCTGAGCTTCAAAATTACGAACATTTCACCGTTGGTTTTTCCCTTAACTTACTCTGAAGAATTCTTTTGTTGACCCTGAATCCAATGTTCCATAGGCAATTTCTGTTTGTTTGGCCAGGTCTTCCGCACTTTCTATGGGGGAGACCATTCGCTCTACCGTCAGGAAAGCAGCGAGGTTAGCGGTATAAGATGATATAATGATGAGCGTGAAGAACCACCAGACACCTCCAACAATCCGACCTGAGAGGGATCTGAACATGGAGAAGATAATGCACATTTTCCTTTCTCTAACCAACATAGAGAAATAAAAGAAATACCATCGATTCCCAATGTACATTGAAAGCAACAACCGCAAATATTGTTTCGTTTTCTGTCTACTCAAGAATGATTCTAGCCTTCAGTACAATCTGATGCCCTTCATGGCATAGTGAACTTAGAAATGCCACTGGCAAGATGGAAAACGTTTCCTTTTTACTGTTTAGTCAGCAGAAACATGGGACTTAATGCATTTCCTTCAGGTACAGAAAAGGAACACTCACTTAAATCCAGTGATACTCTCCTCCCTTTACATTTTAGCATCTCTGGAATTAGGATGCAGCCTACAGGCCAGGAAATTAAACACAGTCATGTGCTTTAATGGGCAGCATTATTTCTCTCTCCGTGGTACCTAAAATAGCAATACGTCTTAACACTGGGAGAGGTCTTAGATTTGACACAATCTGATCAATACCCTTATGACAGAACCTGTGATTACCTTCAGTCAGAGCCCAGCCAGGGTGGGTGGGGCATGTGCCAAAGTGGCACCTGCCATTGGCTGGGCCAGATGATGCCTCAGACTGGTCTCAGAGGGACTGCAGTCGAGAGGGCTGTTTTGTTAGTTTGAGATTTCCTTTCTGATAATTTCATTTGTGAGCGTTACTGATCTGAGTGGAGGATGGGCTATGTCCTAACGCATCTTCACTTTCCGGTGTAAAAATGTTCCCTCTGCCACTGCCAACATGAGACCTGAGCGTGTGACCTGTCAAGGGACAGCAGGACGGCATTAAAAACCGATGCCAACCTTCCAGAAAAAAAGTTCTCTCCTCATCCTTTCCCTGTTATCAGAGATGTGTGGGTGATGTGGATGCAGAGGAAAAGCGACGATGGAATGAATTAAAAATCCAGGTCATTTTCATAATTGATATCACTCAGTGGGACCATCAAACTATTTAAAATTCCTGGGACAAATTGTTTTTAAACAATTTTGCAAAGTAAGAAACAAATTTTCATATTTTCCATGACATTTCTAGCCTGAAAATTCTCCCTTTTTTATCAGTATTATATTAGTCGCACTTGTTGGTTTTAATTTGGCATTTGCTTCATCCTGGTTTTCAAAACCATTACTTGATTTACTTTGCTTTCTTTTCATTTCATTAATTCAGAGTTATTGACTCAGGTGCATATGTCAGTGGAATTTAAACACATTTATAGTTTTCCTGGGTCTTAAGGAACATCAAGTGACTTGTGGCTAAAATGTCTCCTTTTGAGAAAGCATACATTTCTTAAAAAAAAAATCTGTATATTTGCGATGATGATATAAGTCACTATTTAAATTCAATTCTTAGCTTCTCCGACTTTCTGCTGTTTTTTTTTTTTTCCTACAGGAGAAATTTGGTATTTTTCTTGTAACGGGAGATTAGCTGCATTTTTGGCAAACATAACTGAAAATGTCTTAGTGGCATCCAAAGGAAGTGAGGCATGAATCCAGAGATATTGAAAAACATCTCTATTAAACTAACACAGCACATAGCTGAACTCTGCCCACAGCTTGTATTGTTAGATAGAACAATGTATACCTGCTACCCACTATCCTGACTCAGGTTTTCAGTAACTATGTGGCAGAAATCTCCTGTAAGGTGCATGGGATATAAATCAAGTTCGAAATTAATTAAAAAAAAAAAGTGAACAGCCATAGTCACAAAGAAATTTAATTTTGAAAAGGAGACAAAATGGAAATGAATTCCTGTTCTTACAGTTGAGATTTTTGTCTCCATCTGTCAAACCAGTGAAGGAAATATTAATACCGCAGTGCTTTTTGAGGGTTCTCACGGGTAGCATGTTACTTTTCCATCGGGAAATTTCATCTTTATGAGGTTTCCACATTTGGCGCTAAGTTGGAGAAATTGGCCGTGAATATACTTAGATTAATTTGGGAACTGCAAGTTTTTTTGTATGTTTCAAGTAAAGCTCTGCTTCCAGGACAAGAACCTGGATAGAGATGTTCTGCACGACACGAAGGATTACTGGGGAATCGGTGAAGAACTGAGGTTTTCAGACTCACCTGGGTGAAATGTCACATCCTTGCTGCATGAAGGCACCCAGGGAAAACCAGAGGCTGTTAAAGATGCCAAACTCATTGGGAGGCTGGTCGCTGGGTCCTTCCTTTCCATCCTCCGGCTCTTCTGTGTGCCACTCGTACGGACTGAACCTGCTAACTAGGAATAAGACCACGCTGACACCAATGTAGGCAAAGACTATGCACATCCAAATCTCATAGGCCAGAGGATCCAAGAAGGAAAACACTCCTGGTTTGGATTTCTGAGGCTTTTTGATCATGATAGATATGCCCAAACTCATG
Source organism: Panthera onca (assembly GCF_046562875.1). NCBI lineage: Eukaryota > Metazoa > Chordata > Mammalia > Carnivora > Felidae > Panthera > Panthera onca. The sequence continues at coordinate 111,161,857 of NC_138348.1, forward strand.
AAGGGCTTAGAGAAGTCAATGACCTCCTCTCGGACCAAAGTGATTGTCAGAGGGGCGATAGCAATCTCTGCTTTCTAAAAGAGAAAAGACACATGAAAACACATAGGTTAATGCATTTTGTGAAGCTTTAAGGATGTGGCTGGGGCAGAGGGGGAGCCCTAATTGCCTTTCCTTATGGCTGAATTTCTGAATTTCTTGGCCAGAATTGCTATGTTGCAGCCTTTTCTGTTTCCTTTGGAATGGTGCCACGGACTCATTACTTGGCCATGCCTTAATATTATGAATTGCAAATTTCAAACAGTCCTTCTTTTTTTTATCCCTTTCCAGTTGTAACAAACCTCTCATACTGTCTGTGTTTGTGGGACAGAAGAAACCCGTTGTTGGATGACATTTTCCAGTCCAGCGTGCACACAAAAATCTGGAAATTGGCATTTATTTCTTACTATGCCCATACGGTGATTTTTTTCTACTTCCAATTTCTAACACAGCTTTTGGAAAACAGTGGATTCAATTCTCAGATATTATGATCGTTAAGACACCAGCTCCCATTTTTGTTCTGAGCAATTTTTCTGAGCCCGTTTTCCCTATCTCTACAACGAGGACACTTTCCTGTTTGCCTCGCTGCATTACTGTGATTATCCATTACAAAAATGAATAAAATACTAGTGAGCACTTATTGAGGGATTATGTACCTGACATCGAACTAAATATTTAAAGGGCATCTCATTTAACATTCATGGTAATCCGGCTTATCACTGTTTTCTAGACGATGGAACTGAGACTCAGGTGAGTTCTACACGTCACGGCAGTTCTGGGATTGGAGCTTGTGTTTCCTTGTAAATCATGCCATCTCTCAAACTGACGAAATAAAGTGTCATGAGAAAACTGTAAGATGTTACATGATCTACACTGTGAAAACAAAGATTATTTGATTGTTCGTTTGGAAAGGAAAATATTTGGCATGAAAGTGGAATCTGGGACATTGCTCAAGCACTTGTGCTCTTACACAGAGGCTGCCTCACTCCCGTATACCCTCAGGTCGCTGGTTCACCCAACGGCCAGCAGCTTGATACAGGGGCATCTGGAGGGCTGCGGTGGGCACTGCACTCCAGTCATGATGCTGCCCGCTGGGCGAGTGAGGGTTCACCAGCAGTGCCTTCTAGAGGAACGAACTTAGCTTCCATCATAAACGCCCACACACACAGAAGTCAGATTCACTACTGGGAGGTGTTTATTTCTGCAATCTTATTACTTGTATAACTTTCATTATACAAGTGATATATAAACTAGCCATAGGAAAATTAGTATCTAAACACAGAATCCCCAAATTAAGGAAAGTTACCTCCACTCTTACCTACTCTTATTTTTTTCTTAACATATGCCCTGCTAGACATGGTTTGATGAAGAATACTTTTCTTATTTTACAATGGGGTAATATAAAACACTATGTTTTTTTAAAAAAATTTAATATTTTTTTTGAGAGAGAGAGAGAGACAGACAGACACAAAGAATCCGAAGCAGGCTCCAGGCTCTGAGCTGTCAGCACAGAGCCTGATGCGGGGCTCAAACTCACTAACCTTTAGATCATGACCTGAGCTGAAATCGGAACGTAACCAATGGAGCCACCCAGGTGCCCCATAAAACACTATTTTATAATTCTTTTACTCAGAAGGAAAGGATGAACGCTTTTCATTTTATCTTATATATTAAAACTTAGTTAATGACTGCTAGTATTTTATCATATGAAAATAACAAAATTTACTCAATCTACTTATTATTTTAAGAGTTGTTTGTACTGTTTCCAGGTTTACACGGCTTAAAACTTTGATGAATTATGTGAACATCTTTGAAGAAAAACCCTAGAAGATACCTTAATTATTTAAGATGGATTTCGAGAAGTGGGGTTGCTGATCTAAATGGTACCCATCTTTGTAATGGTCATGATGTATTTTGTGCAACTTTTCTCCAGGAAGACCATGCAAATTTCTACTGTCACCAACATTGTGTGACAGCTTCTGCAGCTATGGATGGTGGACAGCCCATGTGTGTCTTTATTCTCATTTATCTTTGTCAATTTGCTCTATAGGAAATTAGATCTCTTTGTATTGAGTTTATTTTTGTAAAACAAATAGCTACATTGGCTTTTTAAATATCATAACCTGTTATAATCTGCCTGTATTTTCCATACGGTGAATTCATTTTTTACTGACTAATTTGTAAGCACTTTCAAATATATTCAAAATATTAACTTTTATTTTCCACATACGTTGCAAATATTCTCCCTACTCAGCATCTGTTTTCATTATATAACTTAGATCATGGTACTTCATTGCAATATATGTATTAAATTTTTTGTAGCCTATAAAAGTATCTTTTTTGTGTCTTTAGCCTTTGGTTTCATGCTTAGAGAAATTCTTGTCATATCAGGGGATCCCCGCGAGGCTCAGTCGGTTCAACATCTGACTCTTGATTTAAGCTCAGGTCATGATCTCCTGGTTTGTAAGTCCAAGCCCTGCGTTGAGAGTCTTGTTAGATATCTCTCTCTCTCTCTCTCTCTCTCTCTGCCCCTCCCCTACTCAGACTTACTCTCTCTCTCTCAAAATAAACATTTTGAGTATAATTCTTCTCATATCGTATGATCAGTCTCCATCATACGTGTTTTAGTCTTGCCCCCACAATTCCTCTAAGCTGTATTTGGTAGCATACATGATGACATCCTACAGAATTGTTAGTTTTCTAAGTGGCTGTTCTGCTGTTGCAACAGGAATATGTGGCCACGACATCCTTACACCGATCTGAAACACCACTCGTATAACTCGTTCTGCATAACGTTCTTATGAAATGTTTTACTTATGCAAGTGACCCTGAATGAGTTAACTCTACAAAAGAGAAAGAAACGGAGAGAAACAAGGGGGCCTTCCTGCATGTGAAAGTAGATGTGAGGGAGGACAGACCCGGGATGTTCGATGAGGGTAATTGTGATGTCTGCAAGTTGTGTTCTGCAAGAGGATAGTGAACAGAGGAGACAGACCTGGGCTTTGTCTGCTAACCCTGGAGATGGTCCATAACCTTTCGGTGATTCCCGGAAGGAAGTAGGCAAAGGGTCTCCTGCAAGCGCTGCATGATACCTGGGTTTTCCAGGGTCTCTGGGGCAAGGCTCATGAACCGGCATGTCACCACACAGCACAGGTAATCCTGGTGCTGGCCGGCCATGGAACATGCCTGGAAGAACATTCCCGTGGATTCAACTCCATGCACATGAGTCTGGCAGGACCCAGCAGAAGGGCCACAGAGGACCACGGAATGGACTTGCTGGGCGCACAGGTGCCACAGGGGGAGAGTACCTGCCAGGAGTGGGGAGATCTGCACTTGGGGCCACCTCCTGGTGGTGCACTGAGGCTGCACGTGAGTGCTTCACAGGACACTTATTCCTGACAAGTCCATTACAAAGTGTGCAAAGAATATGACAACAACAACAACAACAACAGCAACAACGGGTTCAAGGTGAATCCTTTTGCTTGTCTAAGGAGCTTTGGTAGCTAGGACAGAATGGGTGTTTCACCCCAGGCCCCGGAACCTGGACATCTGTTGTACGTGTTTGCAGTAAGAAAGTAAAATAACTCAGAAGAAAGTGCAGACTTTACAGACACCTGGATGCATACTGACGCCACAGAAAGTGTACGAGACACATGGGAGAAGATTCCTTTCGGGAAAAGCTCAAGTGGCAGAGAAGAGAGAATTTAAACCCTGGAGGATTAACTGATGAGTGAACATAATGAGAACTGATAACCACTAGGTTATCTTCTCTTTCTCTTTGACACCTGCTTGACTTTGGGACTTTCCGTTACTGTGGTGTGTACCACAGATACAACTTTTCGTTAGCTATGCTACTCTCTAAATATCGCTCATTTTTGCTACTTGAACCATATGGTCAGAGCCCTTGCAAAGGGGTGAGCCTGGGTTGCCCAGTGGGTAGGGGCTCCGCGGAAGAGAGAAGTAACAAATGCTCTAGAAAGAAACCTAAGCTTGTTACGCCATCCATGACTAATTGGTGATCCAACTAGGATTTTTTGAGATGAAATACCCAATAGTGATCTCTGAAGGAAATGAATTCTTGTAGTTCTAACAACTTGAATAATGTTTATATTTAAAACCTACTTATTGTATCAAAAGTTAAAAATATTACCAACTGTCTAAAAAATTCCCAAGGAACACCTGGTTTAGGGATCCTTTTTCTTTGGAGCTTGAAGCTCACTATCAAACCGCTGATGAGCCCTGTGGTAAAATACTTTTTGATTCTTTAAAACTGCCAATTTTTTCCACCTTCATTTAGGGCACCTCACTGGTCAATAGTTCTTATAAATGGATATAAAACTAACTGATTGCTCTTTAATGCCAAACAATTTCCTCTTCTGCTGAGGGGACAGCCACAGGCCTGGACTGGTTGCAGAAAGTTGGTCGCTGCATGGTGTGACGGGCAGGGTGCAGAACTGTGACTAGTGGATTGCAGTTCAGGCTTGGCAAAGGGGCCCCTCAACAGACTTCGGTTATGTCCTCAATCGTTCCATCATTATTCTTGTCTAGGGAAGGATGGCTCTCATGCAATTATCTCAAAGGCATCTTGTGAGGGTGAGTCAGACAGGGTGTGCTCTGAAGGAGAAGTCTGTGAAATATGAATTGTCTTCTAGGAAATTTCTGAGTACACCTCAGGTGGATACGGCTTGCTGCGAGCTCTCGGGTTGGTTTCTGGACTTTGGTAGGATCACGCATCACCAGCACTTGGTAACCACTGGTTTCATTTCGATCCTTTGCAGGGACAGCTGAAGAAACTGATCTTGTTCTGAGTAAGGCAGGAATGTCTACACAGAGTATGCCCTTGGCGATAAACTGTGTATACTTCGTATATGGTGAACTCACAGGGAAGGGCTCCCTCCACCTGTTTTCACATGAGGCCCGCTATGAAGTATGTTCTAGCTTTTTTTTGTTTTGCTACATCGAAAAAAATGATGCCACTGCATAAAGTTTAAATTTACTATGTTCAGCAGGACTGTGAATATTTTATAGATGCTAAAGTAATTTCATGATTGCTTCACCAAATTACATAAAAGATATTTACCAGTAAGCACAAGCAATGGGGATACAGAGAACTACTTAAAATAAGGTCTTAGTTTATGCTGTTGAAGGAAATCTTTCCCTTCAATTACCAAGTAACATAAATAAAAGATTTGTTGTGCGGTTCTTAAAACAACATAGCTATGATGGAACAACATCAGGCAAGAGAATAATCATCACAGGTACTGAAGTCACCACTTTTTTTTTTTAAATAGGACATCATAGTCTAAATTTTTTATCTTTCTAGATTTTGAAGTTATGAGGTATTAACTTCTCTCATTATTTGGGAATGGCACCATAACGAACTAGAGAAACGTCTGAACATCGTATATGCCTCTCTGAATGTTAACTGCAAATTTAAAAACAGTAATAGGTCTTTAGAAACAGATATGTGCCTGGGCGGGGAAAAAAAAAGTTTCAGGTTTATGTAAGTAAATTCTTCAGTAAGTTGATTTGCTTACCCCATAAACAAGTTCTCCTACCATCCCATTCCAGATTTTTGTGTCTGCATCCCTCGCTCCATATTTTCCATCAGGGACAATGGCAATTTTATACTTGATACCAATATGTTTTGCAATTTCAGATGCCAAATCTACACAGTAGCCTTCATACTTGTCATTTCCTTCAAACATTTCGTGATTTTTCTTGTACATAACATATGGGGATTCCTATAATGAGAGAAGTAGAACTGTAAAGGGGGAAATAATAAAACATTCCAAAGTCTTAAACTTTTCAACCGCAGAATTTGACAAAACGATTGTATTTAGTATTAGCACACACACTGATTTTGTGTGGCGAGAAATCAGTAATAAAGGATGAATAGAGAAATATGCTTACAAGTATATTCGATGGCTTTATATTGGATACTGAAAGTGAAATCTTTAAAACAGTTTTCTACTGAGTGACTCTTAAATATCTAGCACTGTGACAGGAAAAATAAACATTAATAATTGTCGAGAGAGGCATAAACTGTCATCTTTGGCAATGGGATTAGTATTCTAGAATATCTCATGAAGTTAGAGACCATTTAGTAGTTAGTCAAAGTCACAGGTCTCCATATTCTGCATCTGGTTTAGGCCACATTCAACTGTGACCTCCTTTGGGAAAAGAGCTAGACGATTTTTCTTTGCTATCTAGCATTTTGCTGGATGCCTCTCTCAGAGCAGGTGCTAGCGAGTTCAATGAAGAAATGAATTAAGAGCTTAAAAAATTTATATACTTATTTGCAATAAATCACCTTTCCTAACATTGTCCAATAATTTTGCTTTCATTAGAGTTTAATTCGGGTCGTGTGGTCCATGAAATTTTATTCTGTTCTAAAATATGTCTCCGGTGAAAACTAATAACTCCCCACCCCCCAATATGACAATCACGCCCTTCAAGTCATATTCCCATTTAGTTTTTGAAGCAAGTAAGAAAACAGGATGAAGAATGACTGTGAAAATCCTTATAATATGAAAAAGTTTACTGGTGGCTAATAATAGTAGACAGTTTTCAATTCACACACACACACACACACACACACACACCTAAACCAAATGATTTGAAGGCCATGAACTAGAGAGATAAATTAACAAACACCTGATTTTATAAATGAAGACTAAAGCCACCAAAAGACAGGTGTGGTGAACACAGCTGAGGTGTGCTGGTCACACCTCAGATTTTTTAGATTTTTTAGCCATATGCAGACAAGAAGTGACTGCTTTTGGCCACAATGTCATGGAAATCATGGATTTATAACATTGTACTGTAACAGTCACGGAGTAGTTTTCACACAACTCTTTTCTTCTCCCTCAGCCAGCATGTTAACTAGCAAAGTTGCACTTGGCTCTTGTGACTCTGCGATAGATGGTATTTCACCTTGCATAACATGGCAAGTAGTTTCTATACTACTTCTGATTTTTAAGGACTTTGCAAATGTGGAAACTACTTTTGAAAATTTAATAAAAATGTAAATGACATGGTCCATAATTTTCTCTCAGAGATGCCCTAAGTAACTCTCCTGTGGGCAATTGTCTACGCTTGGTCCTTGAATACTACTGCCTTATGTTGACATAGTCAAGGCACCCAGAAATCTCTTGCCTCTTTGTAATTAATGAGTATTTTAACACTGGACTTGGGTGAAGAAAGTTTCTCTACCTATAAAATTAAGGCAACTAATTGTCTCTTCTTTAGATAGATGAAAACGGTTTGGTAACTTACAGAAAACATTCTCCTGTATAATTTAATTAAATTATAAATGTGGTTATGAAAATGGGTGAGTTGTTGCAGAGCAGTGTTAATTTCTAAGAGAGTTTATAAAATATTGGTAGCTACAAGGAGCTAATACTTTCCTTCTTGTTTTTTTTTTTTCTTGTGACAGCTAATTAAAACGTGGGAGAATATGTAGAGAAAATCAAGAATTACACATTTATAAAATACACCTGAAATTGCTTCATGGTTATCATTTATAACTTTTAGTATAACACACATAAGAGTTTTCAAAAGTTGTACCGCTATGGCTCCCATGTGGTACTAAGGTTGAAGTCCAATTCTAAAGTGTGTGCAATACTTGAACACTTAAGTATTTTAGCCTTCATATACATATACGACCGTATCAGTTCATGTGCACATGATTCTCTAGCTGGTAATCACATCTGTGTTGCTAAATTCCCTCTACATTATATAGTGAGCAAGTTGCTTTAGGAAAAGCTGTGTTTCTACCGTGTACTCAAACATTTATTAAGCACCCACTGCGTGCCAGGCAGTGGGAACGAGGAGGGCAAAAATAAATAAAATATTCCTCTTGTCCTCTTGTGATTAAGATTGTAATTCTTTGTAAAAAAGTGGTGGAGGACAATGATAAAATATAGTCGTGAATGGGGCGCCTGGGTGGCTCAGTCGGTTAAGCGTCTGACTTCAGCTCAGGTCATGATCTCAGTTTGTTAGTTCGAGCCCTGCACCGGGCTCTGTGCTGACAGCTCAGAGCCTGAAGCCTGCTTCGGATTCTGTGTTTCATTTTCTCTCTGCCCCTCCCCAACTTGTGCTCTGTCTCTCTCTGTCTCTCAAAAATCAATAAAAATGTAAAAAAAATATATAGTTGCGAAAAGTAATAGTAGCTCCGACTTACTTAGTACATGCGAAGAAATAATGCAAAGTTCTTTAACTGTACCTTTCATTTACTTTTCACATTGATATTTTGAGACAGGCACTTCCCACTTCTCAGGCAGAGAATTTGAGGCTCAGAGAGGGTAAGCAAATCATTCCATTTCACAGAAGTAGCAGAAGTGGGATCTGAATCTCTATTTTGAAGCATATGGGAATTGTTGAAGCTCTTACTGCATCTGTCAAGGTGTGTGCAGCTACTTGAGATTTGTGATTTAACTAGAGAGGGGACAGGTGTAAGTAAGGATGTGGATTTCTGTACTGTGAGTGAATGAAATACTTTATATGAAATTATAAGTACACAGTGTAGATAAAACCTCTCCTTATCGCCTCCTATTGTCTGGTACATATAAGGCACTCAATAAATCTGAAGATCTCCTAGTGGAATTGTGCTCCCTAAACAGGAGTATCAGGGCAAAGTAATTATATTAGAATTCCTGATTCAGGTCTTCAAAAGGAAAGTGACTATTAAGTGCTAGGCTATCTCTTCTGAAACACACACATGCAAATCTAAGTAAAAAAATACCTAGTTTTCTTTTCTTTTCTTTTTTCAGTTCCCTTTTTGGACAGAACGGGCCTGTCAGGGTCTTTGAGCTCCTGCCAAACGAACCAACAAAGACTGGAAGACCTTCAGCGTACTGAAGATGTTGACTAGAGATTTAGCGAGACTTTTTGCACAGGTAGGGGCATGCACAGGTACTGAGATTCAGGTGTGCGGTGCTCCAGTGTGAGAGAAACAAGATGATCACCCTCAGGAAGGTGGGAGAACAGGTGGAGAGAAAAGTGAGGCTTTTCTTGAACAAAAGATCTCCCGGTTGCTCAGCTCAACCCAGCTTCTTTGCGAGTGTCTCATTTTGCTTTTCTTTCATATTAAGTCCACATGAATAGCAGATCTTCAACACTCTCCCAATCTCGTCCTTTGCACCAACCCAATCTGACAATTTGCCCACATGTAGCCCTTCTACATTAATACAAGCCCTTGATTTAATGCAAGGTTTTGGGGGCTACTATGCCTGAAGAAAATACCAAATCTTCTCAATAGAAAAGAAAATAGAGTCCTGGTTAGTCATTAAGGGGGATTTGTGGGGCGTCTTTGATATGCAGCCTTATGGAGTCCCGGGTATTGAACTGTGAATAAAAGCGGAAAGATCAGACAAGCAGAATATAACCACTTAGTTCTGCCTTAAGAGTATAACCTCCCATCTTTATTATCAACTACTGTGCTCTTTGGGGCAGTAATTCCTCAGAAGTTATTTTAAATGCATTACTTCTTAGTGATTATGAGTTTATGACTACAATTTCCATAATGGGTAGTGCTCTACATCTGCTCTGCTATTTCAGGAAAGAAATCAATCCCTGTCTGAAACTGCTACATCAGGGCTTGCTTATGAAAATGTTTGTGTAAATGAATTAAGATGATTTTCAATCGATAAAGTATTTTCCTACTGAGAAAAATTTTGGGGGTTATTTGTATTTAGTAGAAGTAAAACTGTTGAAAGAGATACTTTTTAGGACGTTTTTAAGATTTTCTAAACATCATGAATATAAACATTACAAGCACTGTTGAAAAGAGTTAAAACAATAAAATCAGTACTATCAACCAAAGTCAGTTGCTATGTGATATTTCCTTTTCCCTGAAGAATATTAATGGATGTAGATAATTGATCCCATGGGTAAAATTCTTAAAGGTGGGAATTAAAAGGTTATTATTCAATTCAGAAAAAAATGAATAAATTGGATGGCTGCACAATTTTAAGTTCATTCAAAATAAGGTATTTCAAAACCGAGTGCTAAGCCCTTCAGAGGCAGGCATATGTATGGGGAAATTAGTATTTAGTACAAGGGAGAGAATAAATACGTCTATGTTTTTGTGCATAGGTCTATGTACATGTGCATATATTATATAAAATATGTGTGTACTGTTATATGTGCACATGTATATAGACAGTGCGTATCTATAAAATCCTATAGAAAATACAAAACATTTAACAAAAGGTATAATAGAGTAACCTCTGGAAAGATCATGTGTGATAAGTAAAACTGCTTTCAAGTTTGTAACATAATTCTGATGCTTTAGTGAATAAATCTGGATGTATGTATGCATAATCTTCCCCAAGGTTTGTTACGTTCACAAGACGGTAAGAAATACCTTCTAAGCTGAGTCATGCATCATAAGCATTGTTTAGCTTCAGAAGTGAACATGCAGGGGGAAATGGGCTCGGCTGAAATACCGCTTTATCTCTCCTTTTCCGGAGAGTTCCACAGCCCGAGTAGTGAGATCACAGACGGAACCACCATTCTTGCTTTTCTCTACGGCACTAATGCCTTTTCCTCAACCGCGCGTCCTCAAACCACATGGTGCAGACCTGGCTTTCTTGGGTTGTTGACAGGAATTGTTACTTACAATTCAGAAAGTTAGGAGGGCTCAGAGTCTCATATACAATTACAGACTTTATAAAATTTTTATAAGTTTTGGTCACTAAGGCTGACAGAAGACAGTGAGCATCTGAACTCAAAACTTCAGACCTTCCAACTCTGTAGTCCTGACCCTCATGGGAAGGCACTACCAATTTTACATTTTATGCACATTCAGCTAAGTTGCTGTCAGCATGACTATATTCAGGTGGAATAAGCCATTCAAACGGAGACCCCACTCTAGATATACAACACGGTTCTAAGGGGAAAAAAAACAAATTTCACCAGTTCAAAAAGCAGAAGCCACACTTTACTTGAGCATGAGATCTAAAATATTCATCTACTGCCTGTTGTCTGCTTTCTCTCACTAGAATATAAACTCATCTGAGTGCAGGGTTTTGTCTGTTTTGTTGTGCAGCATATCCCGTGCCCAGCTTAATAAATATTTGTGGATGAATAAATGAATTTCTCAATCAATTTTATTTAACAGCATGTATCATTACAATGTATCGACACATAAATAACAACATACACAAAGGAAAGACAAATGGGAGAACAGCAACGTCATATCAGTTTTGATCAAAACGAATGATTTCCAGGGCCACAACACTCTCAACCTTCCGTGTCTGGGTACGTGTCTCGTGCACGTTACAGTGTCTAACCAGTGCCATCTGTGTTGGGAGTTCTCAGTTGAATTTGGGAGATTTTTACATGTTGGTGCCAATATCTCATTCATCTACAAGGAATCAGATTTTGTTCAAAATGAACGAGATGGTGGAGTGGTCATAGGTCCCGGGTGACCATTTTCAACAAGAGCAAACACAAGGAACACTTTGAGGGAAAAGATTCTGCTATGTTTTTAAATTACTGAATCATTATGCAATTGCACAGCCCAGAGGTATTACTATAGGAAGATTACATTTTTATACAAAAGACAAATACGAGTATTGCACTGTTTTAATAGCAAAAATATTGATATCACTGTCAAACAACAGTTAACTTTACAGAATATTCTTTAGGTATATAAGAAACCACTGAATCTCAATCACTGTAACTTATGTTTTGGTAGCATGCTTCCTGAAAATGAGCCATGCTTGCAAGGTGATTCAATATTTTGGTTTCAAGAATTAGATCTCCCGTGCCTTTAATAACATGGACAAAAAGGAGACTGTCTACATTATACCTATAATGCACATGAAAACACTTTATTTCACACAGAACAGGCAAGATTTCAGAGAACCTTTAAAGAAAACAGCTGTGTATACTCAGAAAACAAGCACACAAACTCAGAGATATTTACGTTTAGAAGACCTTCACTTGGAATTAGAAGTGACAGAATTCCACCTTTCTGTACAATGCCCTCGTTTCAAGATAGGGGAATTGATAGGTCAAAATTACTGAGTGATTGTTTTTCGACATCTATGGATTTTCTTGAGAAAGAGGATTAATTCTTCTTTTGTTCTAGTATCTCGGAAAAGTCACAGAACTTAAAAAAAATTTTTTTTCTGGTAGTCCAGAGCTGGTCATCCAAGAAGAATCCCACATGAAAAATTAGCTTAAATCTACTACACAGGAGAACAAGACGTGAGCCTTAGTTAGGAATGGTCGAACAGCGTGGAACTCATTTCCTTCTTGATCAATTTCTTAAAATAGGATTCTTCATCAGAGGCTGAAAAGAGGAGGACTGTACTGAAGTACGACTTTCCATTACTGTGTCTTTTTTAGGAAAAGAAATATAGACGTGTGTATATATATATATATATATACTATATATATTATATACTGCTTTTCAAGTCCCATGCAACTGTTACACAATTAATTAGAAGGTGTATATTTTGCACTCTTACACAAAAAACTGCTGTAAGTCGGTTTGCATTCTAAAATCATCAACCTTCAATCAAGGCTTGGCAGATTAACAGTAAATTGCTAGCTGGTGATGCAACACAGAGAAAACGAATCCCAGCACACGGAGGCTTCTTTCTCTCTGGCATTTTCTCACGCTTTGACCTCAGGGCCAAGAGTTTTGGAAATAACTTGAAGTTACTAAAAACTAAAGTTACATAAGCTAAGAGTTAAATAACATAAAATACTTCCACTTTATTTAGAGGAAGGGCTTCATGAATTATTAAAAATGTGTTCTGCCTAACGAGACAGTGAGCTGAGGATATAGGTCACCGACTGTTCATCTCCTTTGACCAGCATTGACTCTAAAGGGCAGGCTTGACTTTAGGGGAGAAAAATACACCAGATATTCTCTATTATTTAAAAGGTATTTTCATTAGGATCGCTTTGAGAAAATATCCTTAAAACTTGGAGTATTTTTCATTTTATGATGTGGTGGAATGGAGGAGTCGTATTTTTCTTAAATCTTAAGAGAAGTCCAAAAATTATATTGCGTATATGTCAGTGGTCAATGAGAAAAATAATCGGTGCAAAACACCCTTTCCACGTGAAAAATAAATATAAAATAAAATTTTGAAAGCATTAGGTCTATAAAACATGCTCATTAAAATCTTTACATTCATATCCTCACTATTATAAACAGACAATGCAAATCACTATCCAATGATTAAACTACTTGAAAATTATCCATTTGAACACTATTAACTATTATTACATTGATGTTTAAAAAAACAGTAACAACAATAATACGGTGTTTACTACCAGATATTTTTCTGTGATTGGCTACTGCTTTTCTCATGTTCATTCTTGTGTCCTTTGGAATGTTAGCATTTCATCCATTTCTAACTAGAGTGTGACAGTTTCAATTGTTAACATCTGAGCATTTTTCCAAGAACAACAGTGCAACAAAAGATAATACAAATGAAAGTACCGAGTGTACTCAAAGCTCAGGACAAACCTATTCAGGGCCTCAACGGACTCCCGTGGCTCATGTGACCCATGACCCATGCCACCACACGTATGATGCAGCGCTCACCCTGTTCCCCATGGCTGGGGAATCAAATCTGCCTGTGGACAAGACGGAACAGCAAAAAGCATAGACCAAAACTTACCATAATTGTGGTTACAACCACTGTTCTGTTCTCAATAGCTGCTGTGTCATTGCCAAGAGTGGGCACGTCCTGAATCAAGACTAATTTATCCATATCATTCCAGTAACCAACCTGCAGAACAGAGAAAATTGTTGAAGACGCATTTTAGAATAGTCTTCTCTAGCTCTTTTGGGAACAATGAGAGGTATTAATAAGCAGGCAGATTTAAAAAGGAGATAAAAAGAAGGCTTTGGGAGTTTTCTTAGTTGGCAATGAGCCGATTTTTCTGATGTTAATGATACTGCCTGGTTGTACATTTGGCAACTTCACAAGATACCGTCGTGGAGCGGCCACGACATTGGGGAGGAGGGGTTCAAAAAAGAATAGGGATACAGATGGAAAACCATTTTATGTTGAGCCTCTCTTCTAGTGGGACTGTCACCTTCTAAAATTAATTTACATGGTTTTATCAATGTTACTGGTTTGATCGTAAAGGGAATATATACGGGTTATTTTCAAGCAAAAAAAGTCTTGCATATTTTTGAGGCAATATAGAAATAGTTTTGGGTTTTACATAACCTAGCCCCGGGGTAAAAGCCTGACCACTTTCTAAAAGGCTACATACCTCAGAGATTAATATTAATGAGCAGTATTTTCACTTTCAAAGATAACACTTAAGTTTGTATTCTTGCATTTTTACATCCTTGTATTACTTTCTCATTTGGACATGAAACAAAGTCCTTTCCATAAAATCTATTAAGTACTTAGTTAAGTACTTTACAAAGTAATGAACTGTGACGGGGTCCTAAAGGAAATCCAGGGCTCTTTGTATCATGTAGACCATGAAGTAGTAGGAACAGCCACCACGTGGGCTGCTTGCACTGGGACACACACTGTATCCGATGTGTTTTGTTTAGATGCATGGGCAAGTTTATACACACAGCAAATTCAGAAGTAGGTGCATTTATGGAACAGATTTTGGACATGAGGGCCTATAGGTTAAATACACTGCACTCAGGAATACTCCATGGGGTCAGAATTCAAAAGTCAGGTCTGCAGGACACAGAGTCCACACACTTTGCTATTAGGCTCCACAACCTTCTCAAACAGGCGTTCACTTAATACTTGCTTAACTTCCTTCCTGAATTTCTGGATGCAGGTGATCATACTCATGTCTCCAATAAAATGTATGTAATTGCTTACTGGTCTCATTTGTTCCAGTATGTTCTGGAAGTCTCTCCTGCTTCTTCCAAGCTTCTTAACTATTGTGTTAGTATTTGTGAACATAGTAAAATGAAGTAAGGATTAACATGTCAGAAAGAGGCACCATATTATTCACAAATGTTGCATGTATCATCATAGGGCAGACAGAGGAAACTGACTGTCATTAAGAAAGTTTGATACAGTTCTTAGTTTGATCTGAAATCATGACCGTACAGCAATTCAGCAATTGTTTTCAAGTGTCCAAAAGAATCTATTTGTAGCTGACGTTTATTTAAGAACTCAGTTAAAAAGTTAATTTAAAAACAAGTACGCCTCTGAGACATACACACACATCCTCATAACCCTCAATTCCTATGTGTATTTAAAGAAAAGCAACATGTCAGTCAACAGGCTTCCAGTTAATTCTCCTTTCCGCATGACAATTATAAGATGTGAAAATAGGTTTTACAGTTTAGCACTTCATTAAGAGGCAGCCACCTTCCAGGTCCCAGCAGCTCATTGTCTAGGAATGGCATTTTTCTTTCTTAATGAGTTCCCACAACAGAAAAAACACAGATTTGGGACACATCCTGGAGACTCCTCAGATGTTGGCAAGACCTTGACATTTTGCATTTAAAAATGGCCTGCGGCTTCATGACTCTCGACCCTTAAAAGATAAGTGATTTAGAAGTGCTGACAAGTTAAAGTAATAAGCAAAATTTTACCTAACTGGATGTGTTTGCCTTTTATTTACTTGCAATTGTGCGCAAAAAGAAAACCAGGGCTTGGGGTATGGGACCATTCATGGCAAATCTCATTAGACCATGGACTCACTGGGAATTGAGTCAATTAGAGCGGACAGCGATATAGGGGTCACCTCCTGAAGAAAGGAATCTTAAGAGTTGGGACCTAGAACCTCAGGTGAGTTGTAGTTTCTCTCTTTAGTTCATCACACCATTGGACAATGTACTGGCAACTTTTCCCAAGCCTGATCTCATTTAATCAGATGGGGAGCTAGGCATTTTTCCTAGAGACAGAAATTGGGGGAAGGATACTTTTGTAATGCTAGAGCAAAAATAGGGAAGCATTTAAATCACTAAAACAGCAGCGATGTCAGAAAAATATTTGTCTTCTTTGGACTCCTAAAGGTGAATTGTGCATAAATATCGCCATACTATGAGTGAACATCTCTGTTTTTACAGGGGACCTTGACTGTGATGTAGGGATCTGGTGAGGACTGAGGGGCCATGAGGAGCCCCTGTTGTACTTAAAGCTTGCTCCTGGGAGGGCTGATAAGAACAGACCTGTCCCCCGAAAATAGGAATCTCATACCAGCCCTAAAGAGAACTCTTAGAGGCCCTGGGACTGACAGGGTTTCACAGCAATGAAGACAGTGAGCTCTGGAGCCTGGTGAACCCTGGTTTCCACCCCATCTCCACGTCTTTCTAGCTGAACATCGCTGGGCAGGTTAGTTTCTATGAGCCTTACTTTTCTTTAAAATGAGAATAAGCAGGGGTGCCTGGGTGGCTCAGTTGGTCAAGCTTCTGACTCTTGATTTCGGCACAGGTCATGATCTCATGGTTCAGGGGATTGAGCCCCACCCCCGGGATCTGTGCTGACAGAACAGAGCCTGCTTGGGATTCTCCCTCCCTCTCTCTCTTTCTTAAAAATAAATAAACTTAAAAATAAAATAAAATTAGAAAAAATGTGTCTCACCTTCAGGCTTTGTGTGGATTAAATGTAAAAATGCACATCAGTTTTCCATTTTGGTGTGTGGCATGTAACCTGCTCTCTAAATAAATACAATTGTTCCAATTAAAAATCCCTGCACCAGGCACATCTGGTTCCAGGGCACTTCCTGGGGGTCAGCGGAGTGGAAAGGTCCCACCACACTCAGGAGCCAGCGTTTCTGAAAGAGCGTCGTGGCTGCTCCTTAAGGAGTCTCTCCATCAGTTCCTCTGTTACAGAAGTCACGGAAACTGACAGGCAGACCTTCTGATCTATTTTCAGAGACAGCTCCCTTGCCGGCAACTGTTCCATTTACAAGAACGATCGCTCAGTTTGCAGACATTCTGCCGAGTTCCACCAGCAGCAGAGTGTTTCTCGGCGTGGCTCGTTTTTAAGTTTGATATTCCTGACAGAAGGCCCAAGTTGCTCGCTGCCACGAGCAGCGAAAACGAAGACGGATGAGTCTACCCGATTTTACACTTCGTATTTCTTTTAAGGGTTTTGGATGGATGTCAGCTGAGTGGGAAGGTGTTCATCACTCTCCCAACTTGCTCTCTAACCTTCGCCTCCAAAAACCTTAATTGCCGTTAGCGTCACGGTTCAACGGGCCATGGAAGGATTCAGCGCCATATACAGCTCCCTTGCTATTACTGCCAGTTACCAGCAGCTTCCTTTTTCTTCTTTCTTTTACGGAGAGGTCATTCTACTCTCTGTACTTACTGTTTTGTGAAGTAGGGGGTGGTCTTTTGCATTTCGCAAAGCTTCTGTTTACATGGCTCCTCTTGCAAAGTCTGGTGTGTGGCCGGAAGGTGTGCCTGGAGGTGAGCCACTGTTGTTAGGGTGGGGACTCTGTCCGCTCCCCAGAGGGGAGAAGCTTTTGCCCCACACGGGCTGCCTCCTTTCTTGTCGCTGGCTGTGTGTGGACGCAGTGGGTCCAGTCGGTGTGTACATGGGACTCACCACGTTTCTTCCTGGGAGCACATCTCATTCCCTTGCCACGGGCGGTGTCCTTGGAGGGGCCCATGGGGCAGGCCTGTTCCACAGGTGCCCTGTCACCTGCTCTTCCTGACCTGCTTCAGGTTCTCACCACGTCCAGCCTCCCTTTCCACCTGTCCGAACGCTGGTTTCCTGCGTCTAAAGCCTCCCTCCTCGACACAGCCTTCCTTGATTTGTCTTCCTCCAGCTGGAAGGGATCTCCTCCTCTTGAGGATTTCCACATGCCTTCTCTTTAACTGTCAAGAAAATGACTATATTCTACCGTGCGGAAAGTAAACTCCTTTGGAGCAGGACCACTCGGGTGGGGTAATAATGTAGAAGGTTCTGGAGTCAGACACATCTGAATTAAAGTCTTTGTTTTCTCATTGCTGGGCCTGAGACAAGGAGCTATAACCTGTCCGGCCGTAGTTTTCTCGTTGGAAAAAGGGAGCTCACAGTACTCACATTACAGGTTTGTTGGATTAAGTCACACCAAGTCCAGTGTTTGGGACACAGCAGGCATTCCATACGTTCTAGCTACGATTACTGCATTGTAGCAGGAAATTATACATGAGACAGTTTTTTAAAACAGCCAAGGGTTGAGACAATTTTTAGATGAGGGAACTGAACACGTCTTTCCTTGACCATCCTAGCTAATCCTAGTGAAAGGAATGTTAAAAATTATATGTGTTGGGTATAAAGTACCTACTAACTACCTAGATTGGATTGTCTGGTTCCGTAACATCAAGTACTGGCTGGATGTTCAGACGACCAATGATATGCCCAGTCACGTCATCGAACCAGCAGTGTCACCTTCTGAAATCCAGGAAGCTGCCATCAGCAGCTTCCTATCCAACTTCCCCATCCCCTCAATTAGAGTTTCCCAGGTGTTTGTTCCTCTACCCTGCCGGCCAAGTGATAAACTTAATCTCATCTTCTATCTGCTCTTTCTTTTGTTCATTGCAATGTGTTTACTTGCTTATTTCAAGAATGTTTCATCTGTTCTAAATATGTTTTTGTTGTTCTGATGATTTCATAAATGACTGCATGGAGGTGAGTACGTGTCTTATCTGCAAGGTATGCTTTCCTGCACTGTAAATTTTGGTTTTTGAGACTCTATTTGCTAAATCTTTTTTTAAAAAAATGTATTGTTTCCACTTTGGATACAGGATATAAACAGCATATAAATTAGTTTGTTTCAGCTTTGGCATACCATTAAATATCAATTATGTGACACAAGAATTTATTTCAGCTCAGATTATTAAAAAAAATGCTATTTGTAAGTACTCACATTTAAAAACCAATGTAGACCATCCAGCTACCTATTACGTATAGGTAATTTAAAATTTAAATTTTAAATTAAAATTTAAAAATGTCAAATGCAAACTAAGAAGACCTGTTGAGTGTGGCTCACCTTTCTAGGCCCTGTGCTCTTCAGCTCAAACACATCCATTGTGTAATTGACCCTGCGTCCATAGTGGTCAAACTGAACATTTCCTGTCAGTCCTTGAATTCGAACCTATGAATGAAAAACAACACCCACACATATATTCATTTGCCATTTTGCTTACAGAAATCTTGACTTCATTTGCTATAACTATAAGCTATGAATAACTAAAATACCATAGGGTATTTGAGCTGCTGGGATATAATCTGAAAGAAGTAAATCAAAGGGATATAATCAATTCTGATATATACTTGAAAGAGGAATATGTTTTGTTTTTTTTATGTGATAAAGAATACTTCCTTAATATTGAAGTATTGCCTATGGGAAAGGAAATATGGGTTATTTATAGTTGCTTTTCAGTTTTATCTATGTATTCACATAATACATTAAATAGTCCTGATAACCATACTGTATCATATTCTCCTTGATAATATTAAAATTAAGCCCTGAGGGGTTTAAAATACAGATATACTAAAAAAAACTTTCAAGGGTTTTTTATTCCAAATTTCCTTTTAATTCATTTTTATCTGTGATCTGAACTCATGACATTTCAGAACGTTTAAAATGTAAGATTACAAATATATACATATTACATTAATCATTTGAAAAATACTGTTAGTATATTCCAAACAGAGTAAAATAAACAAATTACTTAATCCAAGTTTACAAGGCAATTTAAAGATCTACTGTGGTAGTAATTAGCAGTAGTTAAAAAACATTTCTAGTTCTTGGATGTTCTGGCCCTAAGATAGCATGGACTTCCTAGAGTCCTCGTAGTTAGATAGGTCAATGTGACTGAAATAAGTGAGTTGTAAACAGAGGTGATGAGTGTCACCACTGGGCCACAGCATTTAATTGCCAATTCAAAACCTTCCATAACTCTCTTTCTCTTTGTAGCATTTGAGACGGTTATTGCTGTGTTAGCCTGAGTGATTACAACAGGCAGAGTACCCCTCCTAATCTAACGTGTGTGTGTGAATGAGAAATACTCCTGTTGTTTGAAGTCACTAGGACTTGGGGTTGTGATTGTGACATGACCTAGTTTATCTTGACTAAGCATCTATATAAGATATGAACAGTATTCTACTTAGTATTTTATTTAGAAATGTCTCAAAAATGATAATGGCTTAATATATTAAAATGGCAATTGTAATATAGATTTACTCTCAAAAAAATTATTCCATTTTCTTGAAGATGCCACACTTAACACTGTGAAATCAACTGAACTTAATTAAATAAAATTGTGAGTTACCTGTTTGAGTGTCCTCTCCATGTCAATTCCCTGGCCCCATGGAGCAGCAGGATTTGCCAGACAATCCCCAGCATTTCCTCTCCTTGAAATATCAATTTTCTGCCTCCTAAGATTTCGGAAAGTTTCAGCCATCACAAGGACTCCATCATAAGTCAGAGCAGACGTATACTAACAAAATGAAAGTAATTATAATGGTGAATGATCAACTCTTATCAGTCACCAGGAACAGTCTTGGGGTCCTTGAGCACCCGAAGAGGGGCCATTAAACAGCCTTTTGCCTGAAGGACAGTTAAATTACTGATATTTAATTGACTCTAGCTTCAGAAATTTCTATTATCACTTTATTACAAAGAATGTATACTGAATCTTACCACTCTGATTTTAAAAGGGGAAAACACACTCTGAAAAATAGAAATTTTAATGCACAGTTTTCCATTGGGTGAGAAAAGCAAGACCCCTTGGTGAGGTCTTTTCACTGGGTCTGAGTAGAAACAGATGAAGTGCAAGCAGCTAAGTGCATTATTACCACCATCTGCCTTGTAGTCATGTGCTGCGGCTGAGTCCAGAATGGCTGGGGTGCCTCATTCTCCTCTTCTGAAATGCCCAGCAGGGTCCTTAAGATTTATTGTGCATTTACTGACTTGAAGTGCCTATGTCGGTTTGGTTTCTCAGAAGAATGTGGGAATGTTTACTGTCACCTAGCCATAAGATGCCAGAAACAACATCTACTTATTGAATAGAAGTGTATGTACCCGTCACTGTGCTACATAGGAATGAGCATAGTTAGGTCCACGCATGTTGTCCGGTGTGCATGTGCACGGGAACATTAGGTCATCCCCCTAAGTTTCTGCTGTCACATAGGGTCAAAGTAGAGACCTGAAGTGAGGACCCTGTGCTTTCTGATGATGCCCCTTGCTTCTCTGTGAGAAAAGACAAAGCCCTCAGGAAAAAATTATTCAGGATAGAAGAGGAAGCGAGAGGAAAAACCAAGAACATGTAACTTGTTTAACCTGAAAATAAAAAGAACAGTGCCCTGGGGCGCCTGGGTGGCTCAGTCGGTTCAGCGTCCGACTTCGGCTCAGGTCATGATCTCACGGCTGGTGAGTTTGAGCCCCGTGTCAGGCTCTGTGCTGACAGCTCAGACTGGAGCCCGCTTCGGATTCTGTGTCTTCCTCTCTCTCTGCCTGTAACCCACATGCATTCTGTCTCTGTCTCTCTCAAAAATAAACAAACATTAAAAAAAAAAAGAACAGGGAATATGTGTTGGCTTTGACTCGGCAATGCCTGAACACGTGGAACACAGGGCACAATTTTCCTGAAGCACAGCAGAGCGCCAACCACCAATCATGACAAAGCCCTGCCTGATCTCTTTCCCGAGTTCCATCTGGTCAGATCTCTATGATGAAAACATTGTAAGCCTGTACAGGAGGCAGTTCTGTGCTGTGGAAGGTAGAGGATGTCCCCTTGCTTCGCTGCTAGCAAAGGAAGAAAAATCATTTGAAATTCAAATTGCAGAAAGTAAACTTAGGCGATGTGACGAGTAGGCACACCAGCTGGAGAAGACAGAATGAAACGTGGATGAGGTCAAGAATATAAATCCTAACAAAGAACCTTTCTATGTAGAGAGCCCAATTAAAACGCTTCATCAGGAACATGTATGGGAGACCCATAAACTATGAGCCTTGCAACATATTCTCCTAGACATGATGAGATACGCGTAAGGGCAGGCATGTACCATAGGTAAGGGCCAGCTACCCTCGTAGCTGGGATAATGTTCTACCTCCTCCCCTGCCTGGACCAGACATCTCTGAGCAGAGAAAGCCATCAAGTCATGTTGTTGTTGTTGTTGTTTTGGAAAGTAAGAAAATAAGAACAAGAAAGAAAGGAGAACTTCCTAAAGACCTAAAACACCTGAGAAAAATGCAATGTTGGTATTTTAGGTTTCAAGAAAGGAAACAACAACAACAACAACAACAACAACGCATTGTCACTTGTTTAATAGGGAGAATAAAGCTGAGAAGAGATGGCACCAAAAAGCGAATGCACTTGCTGTGTTTTAAAAAGTCCATCCATTTTCATGAAACAAGTGAACTCCAAAACAGAACAGATATCGCACAGAGTGGAGCGTGAGTGGCAAGGGCCTTTGACAGGTTGGAGAGCTGGGACTTGGGAAGATGTAGTGGTTTATATAGATTTTCCTTTTTTGAAGGATATAATTCTCTTCCACGTGTCTTATTGTGTTAATGTCCAAGAAATCAGATTTATGGACGCACATTTCTAGATGGCATCTAGAAAATTCTTACTGACAAAACACTTCATTTTAGGGCTGGGTAAAACTCGGGTTTGGCCTGGAGTTATTCCTGCTTTAAATGGTGATGACAATGGTGAAGTGAGTTCTGGTTACCCAGGTTCAGAGATAACAAGACAGGGTTTGGCACAATCATAGTGCAGCGCTGAGAGCCTGAGCTTTGAAAGGCTGAGAGCCTGAGCTTTGAAAGGAAAGGACTACGTGAATTCTAACTTGTTACTCCTAGTTTTATGGGAATGAGTACACTTTCCAGCTATGGAACACAAAACAGATCAGAATCAAACCAAACAAGCTAATAGTGACTATTTCCTGTGGTTGTTGCAAGGATGAAATACCACATCTGAGAACTCTTTGAAAAATGTGCTAGACACTGGCTAGGAATGGCAAAGTCTACAAAGACGTGTCCTAGATGGTTACTGCTGCAAAGGAGTTTACAGAAGTGCAACAATAAGCATATAAAAAATTACATTAAGTCCTCTGTGAGAATTACACAATTAAATAACATGGAGATTACACAGCAGAAAGGGATTGTATTTACGGGGAGACTAAGGAAAGGCTTCATAGACAAAGTAGGATTTGAGATGAAGGCTCATATAAGGTGGTTGGGTTTGGACAGCTGGAAATAAAGGTGGAGGACAGCTAAGGTGGGAGCAAGGACACAGGGACTGGTAAGGAGGGGAAAACTTCAGGGCCGTCCAGTGTGGCTGGCCAGAAAGGCAGCAGAAGCACCCATGACTGGAAAGACCTGCTGGGCCTGCACTGTGGAGTGCCTCTATTCCAGAAGGTTTCCTTTTCTTCACAGCAGGGGGGTGACACGATCAGAAATCCTGTTTCAAATCTTTGATGAGGCACCAAAGAAACTCAAGGGAAGTTCAGTTAAGTACATTTGATCCTCATTACTCACGGATCCAATATTTGCAAATTCACCTACTTCCTAAATTTGTTTGAGATGCCCGAATCAATAGCTGCAGGGGGTCATCAGCAGACGTGTGTGGAGTTGGTGAAAAACAGGGTCACACAACACACGCACACCCAGCTGCAGTCAACCAAGGCAACACTCTGCCTCCTTGTGTCTCCTCCCACACTGTAAACAAGGGGCCTCTTGTGGTCTACTTCGTGCCAGATTTTTCCACAGTGATGTGCTTTTTGCTGAGGATTTCACTTTTCAAGATGACCCAAAAGTGTAGTGCTGCTGTGCTATGTAGTGATCTTCCGTGCAAGAAGGCTGTGGTGTGCCTTGTGGAGAAAATACACGTGTCAGATAAGCCCTGTGGAGGAATGAGTGACAGCGCTGTTGCCTACGAATTCAATGTTAATGAATTAACAATGCAATACATAGGGTGTCTGTAAACAGACTTAAAACAACATGTCATATGATATGTGTTGAATGGTTGACAAAAATGTTATGGCCAGAGGCTTGTAAGAACCTAACGTTGTATTTCCCTTAGGAGCACGTGTTCACGTGTCACTCATTGTTCATGGCAACTGTATAGACCATAAATAGCATGTGTAATGAGAATTGATCGCGTATATTTATGAAATGCCTAGTTAAGTGCCTAGCATCATGCTAATAAGAGCTGTGAAAAATGAGAAAATTATGTTTTTATATATAAAACAAAGTGTCTCACTCTGTGACATAGACAAGTTTAGTTGGAGGTTATCAAGTAGGAGACACTGGGATGGGCTCAAGGCAAGATAGGGAAAGACTGACCCCATCAGTGTGCCCAGAGGGGAGAACCACAGTGGACACTCTGACCACGTGGTGATGTTAGTAGCCACAAGGAGCCACAAAACCCTACAGAGAAGCTTGAAGCCTGTTCTAGATACCACAGCTCAAAGGGTCACAAGATCTTTGAAAGATGGTTTACGGAAGAAATGCCAAGCAAAATGACGGTGTGACCATAGACAGGGTGAGGAAGAAAGAGTCAGACAGATCGGTGTGAGGAGCAGTAGTGCAAGGAAGTCTCTGCACACAGACAAGAGAATGAGGGGAACGTGTGGCAAAGTGTCCGGATCAGAAATGAGTCCAACAGGAAACTTTGTACATCCTCTCTTTGCACATTAATGCTTGATATAATTGGGCTTTACGGAGGATTTATCTCTGAACTTGCATGAAGGCTAAAGGACTTCTCAAGGTGCTTTGAATCTGGACGGTGATTTGCATCTTAAAAATATTTAGGCTCTTTAATATGCTTTCACATGCATTATCCAAAGTACAGAAAGTGGTAAAATATAGTAGACAACGCACTTGTCTAAGACTCAGGAAGCCCATGATTCAATTCTGGGCATCCTGCAAACTCAGAGATGGCCAATTAACACACCTGTGTAACAACTTGTATTTATTAGCTCCTAAAATCAGAGGGTTGGATATGGTGTTTGACGCATAGCGGACACTCAATAAAGGCTCTGTTTTGAAATTTCATGATTCTATAGAGTAGTGAAGCTGATATGATCAGCCAAATTCCTGTTTTACCGAGGGGAACTGACATAGCTGGTGGGAAAAGTGTTACACTGAGAGAACAAAAGATGTAAGACTATTTACCTCTAGATCTAGATTACCTATAGTTTTCTAGGATTGAATTTCCAAAGGACATTTGAAAACATTTTAATAGAAAACACTGACAGTGAAGGATCAGTGCACATTGAGAATGAGAACTGCCGTAATTTTGCAGGAGCTCAAACCCACTAAGCTGGAGTTGGAGACACACTACACCATTATTTACATGATGTCTACGGCCACTGTCTCTTCAGCTGAGGAGAAAATGGGCTGTGATGACAAGTTTGCCAGCTTCTTTTGTGGCTACCACTAACATGCTTCTGCAATGTCAGTTAGAGAAACATGAAGCAACCTGACCTTGAACTATTAGTGTCAAAGAGTTTTGCATTTTACATTTCTACCAATTCCCCATTTTGCCTACTCATTATAAATCACTTTGCAAATATAGTTTTTGCCTACCGGTGGTTTGGGGGTGGACTAGTTACCAAGGATTGTTCACCTTTGAGATATTCAGTGAGTGAAAAATTGTTTTAAAGTCTACAATTTCTTCACAGAAATTTATATGCGAAGGAATAAAAATAATAATAGTAAACTACTCGAGCTAATGTCCAACAATCCTGCTCTTACATATAAAACTTAGAAATTATTAAAGACTTGTACAGTGCAGTGCTAGTGACAAAAAGCTTCCGCTCTATGCCACACTATAACTGACAAACATTTACGAGAACAACTACATAGTGAACTTTCTACCTTAAATTTTAAAAACGCTAAAAATACGTAAGATAAAAACAAATACATACCTTTGGAGGAGTCTCTGATCCTGGATACTCTCTCTGGTCTAGTTTCTTCCAGCGATCCATTAGTTTGGTTACCATAGGTGTATTAAAATCAACCAGCTGGAATCCTGTAACATTGGCTCCACCATGGATAAATCTCTCCAGAGAAATATCCTTGAATCCCTATAGAAATCAATATGATAGTTTGTTAAGTTTAGTTCATTATTATACATTTCAGCTCTTCAATGGAAACGTAAGTTAATAACCAACATGTACATTTATCTATATTTCTAATAAAGCAATGGCTGGAAACGTGGAGGGTTTAATTATGCCAATTTAACTGTTAAATTCTGTCATTCAAAATCTAATACATGGGGAAAGCAATAAAGATATTTTTAGTTCAGTTCAACTCAATTTAACAAGTATTTCTTGAATGGCTCTGAATGCCTTTTATGAAGCATGAAGGGGGATATAGCAGATGAAAATGACAGTACCAAAACGTCTCCTATTGAGGCCATAACTGCCCTCTGATGTAGATATGTAGAAACGTGTCTTATGCGAAGGGAATATCAAGGTAGTATACTTTGAGTATGTGATGCATAGTACCTTTATAGGGGGGGTTCAGTTTAATTACAAAGTAGTCTAAAAGCAGACAGAGCCAATAAGTTGAGCCAGGGAGAGTAAAAGCTTTGATCGTATGACTCACTACAACCCTTAGAGTCCTAGGATGTGGTAACGGAAGAGAAGAGAGCAACACAGGCCATTTGTGGACTTCTGTGTGTGGGAAACAAGATGGTGTCCCCAGGCGGGCTAGGGGAGCTTTGAGGGAAGAGTGTTCTCTCTCTTGGTCCACACATAGTTATTATCTGAGTTTCAAAAATTCTGGAAAAATCACTTATTTTATTTCTTTTTTAATTTTTTAATTTTTAATATTTCAATGTTTATTTATTTTTGAGAGAGAGAGAGAGAGAATGCAGGAGGGGCAGAGAGAGATACAGAGAATTCAAAGCAGACTCCAAGCTCTGAGCTGTCAGCACAGAGCCTGACGTGGGGCTTGAACTGACGAACCATGAGATCATGAAATGAGCTACGGTTGGACGTTCAACTGACTGACCCACCCAGGTGCCCCTTTTTTTATTTATTTATTTATTTATTTATTTTATTTTATTATTATTATTATTATTATTTTAATGTTTTATTTATTTTTGAGACTGAGAGAGACAGAGCATGAGCAGGGGAGGGTCAGAGAGAGAGGGAGACACAGAATCCAAAGCAGGCTCCAGGCTCTGAGCTGTCAGCACAGAGCCCGATGTGGGGCTTGAACTCACGAACTGTGAGATCATGACCTGAGCTGAAGTCGGACGCTTAACTGACTGAGCCACCCGGGCACCCTGTGCCCCTTTTTTAAAAAAAAGTTTTTATTTATTTTTGACAGAGAGGGAGAGAGAGAGAGACAAAGAGTGCAAGTCAGGGAGGGGCAGAGAGAGAGGGGGATAGAAGATTTGAAGTGGGCTCTGTGTGCACAGCAGAGATCCCAACGTGGGGCTCGAACTCACGAACTGTGAGATCATGACCTGAGCCAAAGGCAGATGCCAACCGACTGAGCCACCCAGGTGCCCCTCTTTCCTTCTTTCTCTCCCTCTCTTCCATCCTTCTTTCTTTCCTTCCTTCCTTCCTTCCTTCCTTCCATCTATCCATCTATCATCTAATTTTTTTATACCTGGGCCCTTTTTTCTGCTAAGAATTTAAGGTGCATTACAAATATACTCAATACAAATTAAAAAACAAATAGGCAATTGCAAGAAGAGGAGAAAAAAGCCTATTAGGTAAGCAAATTAACAAAACCAAAGGTATTGGCTCAGAGAAACGTTTGCCCTTCCCCCACACCCCCAACACACATGCTCATGAGTTTGTAGCATCCTTATTTGCCTTCCTTTTGGTTTTCTCTTAGAATTAAGTCATTAAAAAAAGTTTTTTTAATGTTTATTTTTGAAGGAGAGAGAGACAGAGTATGAGCAGGGCAGGGACAGAGAGAGAGGGAGACACAGAATCCGAAGCAGGCTCCAGACTCTGAGCTGTCAGCACAGAGCCCGACGCGGGGCTTGAACCCACGAACCGTGAGATCATGACCTGAGCTGAAGTCAGACACTTAACCAACTGAGCCACCCAGGCACCCCATGTTTTGTTTTTTTGTTTTGTTTTGTTTTTAATGTGAATTTGATTCACTTGTGCTGAGGAAACTAAGAAAAAGTGTTTTGTTTATCTATTTATTTATTCTTTGGCAAAAATAAAATATGCAGCTGTGATCCTGTGGTCGCAGCGAGAACCAGCGCAGGAATCAGGGAGAAGAGAAAGACCTGGTGTTCCCTCTCTTCCTGAAATGTGTCTCAGACTCGATTTTGGAAATGTCTGTGTTTTTTGTTAATAACAAAGCAGGTTATATACACACACTGCTGTGTGGCTACCTGAGGAGAAAGAGCCCGTCTACTGGCCACTATGCAAAGTTGCTCCTGAAACCTCCAGGAGTGTGCGTTTATAGCTAACCTTGATGCTGCGCTTCTTATGTGTCGGGCACTGTGCTGAGCACCTCACACGGGCTATCCAGTTAGTTCTCATCACAAGCTTGGAGACAGACCGGCGTCTCAGACTTCTCTTACCAACAAGGAGACCCAGGCTCGGCAGATTACAGCAAGACTCTGGAGGATTACCCAGAAACACACACTATGTGTATGAACCAGGACGACTCTTGCGTTTGCCGTTTTTGCCCTCTGCTCCTGTGTCTTCCTACAAGAGTATGTGTTTTCAGTTTTGGTCTCTATCATCACTGCCTCTAGCAGAGGGAGGGTGATACTGTAGAAAACTGCCCGGACCCTGACCCCTCCTCCGTAACCCTCTGGCCTCAGGTTTCCTGTGTGCAACACAACAGTCACAACGCTGGGGTAGCTAGCACATCTGGTTTGAGTTCAGCCAGCGATAGCTATTAGTAATTAATCCCCTCGACAAATATTTATCTCAGGCCTATTACGCGCCAGCTAATTTGACAGCTCATCAGTAACATTCTCATTTCACTGGGAAAGAAACTAGACACCAAAAAGCAAGTCTACGTTTCTGAAATGGGAAAAACACTGTCCATCAATCTCAAGCTAGTAAAATGTCAGCCGAACATTTGTTTGCGTCTATGAGAAGATAGGGCAGATTCACAGGCAGGCCAAAAAAACACAAAAATTCAGTTTTCTAAAAGCCACAGTGATTCAACTATTGCATTAGTTGCTAATTGACGACATTATTATTTTCTTTCAGCAGAGGCTGAAATCAAAGAGCTGCTGCGCTGTCTCTCATTGCGTTATCCCACAGCTGCAAGACACAGGCAGAGACGCAGCCTTCAGAAAAACCATCTGATGGAAAGTCTAACTGATGAATAACAGCCCACATTTCTCTGATTCTATCCTACTGCTCTGCTGAAGGTGAAGGAAAAAATATTACCGCATCTGATTTTAAACTCCTTTCAGTTATGATCTGAATGAATGGTGGGTGGCTCAGTTAATTTTAGCCATGTCTGCTTGAGGACAGGCAATATTTTTCCTTTCATATACTTTAAAGGGTTTTAGATCGAAGAGTGATAGGATCTAGACTGTGAAGCAGTATTCTTGGAAACAGTTACTTTGGTGGCTTTTAGACTTCAGTTTTTAACCAGAGAAGTGAAGACACTGCTATAAAATTGTAACTCTTCAGACAGTGTGTATGTGTGTGTGAAATCCATGGTTGAGTAACTAACTTGACTAACTTAACAGTGTCTATATAATACACTGATACCCTAAGGGAAGATTAACCTCCAACTCGATTTTCCTCTTAATGTCCATTTACAGTTCATACATCCAATGGGGGCAAAGAAGCAGAGGGAAATTAATAAACTACAGGACTTCAGATATCCTGCTGACTACAGATGTAAATCTGCAGGTCGATCACATCATAGGTGTTTAATAAATGCTCGCCCTTTAGCATTTGTCTAATTCTGATTACATTTCTGCTGTTTTGCATTTCAGGCTCAAAGGATGACTAAATCATATCGACACAGCTCTGGTCAGTTAACAGAAGGACTGCCAGGGAGCATGGGAGAGGTTTCCTTTTTTAACGTCTTTTAAAAACTGGGTTGTTAAGAAATTGACTTAAAGTATGCACTTTTGGTGATCAAGTGTATAGATGGTGGAATCAGACACGCTCAATGCAGAAGTTAGAAAATGCAGTAAGCACAAAGCAAGAGGTAAAACAATGTCTTCAAGTTCATGGAATCTCGAGTGGGGTCATCGCCCTAGATCGAAACTATGCTATTGTGCAAATTTTGGGAATGGAGTTCTAGTCCCCATTTGGACATCAACTGGATGCTGACATGTGGAGAAGTCACTGTAATTTCCTTACCTTCCAGATGAGGTGTGGGTGATGTGTGCATGTCTGTGTGGTTCTGCGTGCTGAGGTGAGGGACAGGCAAGGAAAAGATGCAGTGAGTCTTCAGGGACATACCCCAGTCATTCCGTAATTTTATAATTTTATACTACTTCATGAAAGGTCCAGGTGTTTTCCTACATGGAAATGGAATGTATTTTTAAAATGAGAAATCTAGGGGCGCCTGGGTGGCGCAGTCGGTTAAGCGTCCGACTTCAGCTCAGGTCACGATCTCGCGGTCCATGAGTTCGAGCCCCGCATCGGGCTCTGGGCTGATGGCTCAGAGCCTGGAGCCTGCTTCCGATTCTGTGTCTCCCTCTCTCTCTGCCCCTCCCCCATTCATGCTCTGTCTCTCTCTATCTCAAAAAATAAATAAACGTTAAAAAAAAAATTAAAAAAAAAAATGGGAAATCTAAATGAGAGCAAGATTTCAGGACCTTGCCTTGTGGGTGCAACAATGCCCACAGCTTCTTGTGCCTACTGATGGCTCTAGTTACACACTCTGCTGGAGGAGGGGTGAGGAAAGATATGAATACAAACACAGAGAAGGTTTGCAGGGCCAGGTGCCCCTCAAGTCTGGCATACGAAATATTTAAATGAATGCCCATTTTGCGGCTACAGCAGGTATTTACCCATCTTGATTTTATTTATTTGATTGATTTATTTTTTGCAATCAAACAGGACAGAGTTTCAGTCTTGCTTTTGAGACTTAGGGTCTGTGTGATCTTGGATAAGTTACAGTGAACCCCAAAGTCCAGTCTATAAAATAACATATGGTCTATGTTGAGGGTTAATTAGAATAATTATGGCAATGAAATAAGCACAATGACATAAGCTGGGAGACAGAGGATACCCAGCCACTAAGCAAAGAGGAAGGATAAGGGCACTTTTTATAAGGTCAAAAAAGGCACTGTGTCCACCTCTTATTCTTTTTTAGAGAGAGCACGTGAGTCGGGGGAGCGGGGAGAGGGGTTGGGTACAATGAGAGAATCTTAAACAATGCTGAGCATAGAGCTTGATGGGGCTTGATCTCATGGGGCTTGATCTCATGGGGCTTGATCTCATGACTGTGAGATGGGGCTTGATCTCATGACTGTGAGATCATGACCTGAGCTGATCAAGAGTCGAAGGCTCAACCCACTGAGCCACCAGGTGCCCCAATGCCCTTAATGAGCTTGCGGGGTGCTAATAATGTCTTACTGGCAGCTGGGCCACAGGATAGTGGAGAATATCCGGTATACAGGAGGTAAAATAATGATTTCATGACTAAAAAAATATAATGCATTTTGTATTATATGTATTCTTTATAAATCACGGGGTGATTTGTGAGCCCTGACAAGACACTATCAGATTAAGTGCATAAGGACAGCTTTCTAGAAGATGTGACTCTTAATTGGGTGGGGTAAGTGCCTCCCAGGGAGACAGAGCGAAAGCTGTAGAGAGATACCAGGTATCTGGGAACTAGTCTGATTTCAGGAAGGGGCACATGTAGGGTGCAGTGGGAGAAAAGATCTGGGATTAAGAGGGATAAAGCTGGAAGGGCTTTGTGCTTTGGGGAAAAGAGTGTCAACACTTCACCATTAAGGATTTTTGCAGCCTGGCACCTAGATTTACCCTGGTAGGAGAGGGTAACAGATGGGATGGTGGCAGTGTGTCATTTTTGACCTGCCAGTTTTGTGGAGAGGTGAGAAGACTAGTATTACCAGGTAGGGTTGGAGAAATCTCAGGGTCCTTCCCTTTCACAAAGCACCTGAATCCTTTTATTGTATTTGCAGCCTGGAGTCAAAGAAATAATTTACGCTGGGAAAAAATATGATCATACCTGTCTTAAAACACACACACACACACACACACACACACACACACACACACACACGGGAGCAAAGTAAACACAGAATCTGAAACAAGAAAGTCTGTGGGCAAAGTAGGGAAGCAATTTCCTCCCTTAGATCTCTGAAAAAGACAGTATAGTGAACCAACAGATAAAGTTTTCCTGCCTGTAAGTATCTGGGAAATTTCAAGAACAAAGCTTAATCTAATGAGATACCATGGGCTTTCACCAGTACCTCTAGATGATGGGTATGTCTAAGTAAAATATTCCCACATACAAACAAAAACAGGACAGAGAAAAGACAGATTTCAGCAATCTTTCCTTACAAATTTACTCATTCTTAGTATTCCATTGTTAATGATAGTGGCAGTGATATCACGGAAAATTTTCAAAAATCTGGGAGAGGCATGTCCATTCATCTACACATGAGGCACAGCTCATGCTATTTAGATGATGCCAGCTCCCTGTGGGTGTTCTTGGACTCTTGGCAGGCTAAATAAAGTTTGGGTAATAAAGAAACAGGGTCCTCATTCCCTTTGGCTCCTGAATGGAGGTGAGATTCCCAGCACACCGCAGTAGCTACAAAGGGAACCAGTGGGGCACGAGGACATCAATCTAGTCCCATTACATCAAGACAGAAGGTTGTGTGAGATTGAATCACAGTTAATTGAAGATGATAAATTTAACTTATGGATAATGAAAAGACAGTTTTAAGGAATGCTGATGAGCTTTCACAACCCATTCGCATCCTTATTCATAATGAAATGGAATATTATTTTATTTAAATATGTGGAGTCTGCCTTCGATATTTCAGCCAAAGAATTTGATGGTCATTAAGGAGCCAACGTTTCTGTGACTGTACTTATTTTCTTTCTCGGTTTAGAGATTTATCATTTTGAAATATCCCCCAAAATATCCATAATGAAACTCAACTTCTCCGTGGAGTTAACCCTGCTTAAATAAGGGAGGTTCTGGACTTTTGCAAAAATGTGTGCCTGTAGATAATTTCATGCACCACATACTGATGTCTGCCTTGCTTCATTCTTTGGTAAATTCAACTTGGTGTTCGTACTTTCTGCTCTCCTTTTCAACGTTATGACTACAGAATATTAAAATTTTTTAAAAAATGTTTGTTTATTCCTGAGAGGGAGAGAGAGAGATAGAGAGACAGAGAGACAGAGCACAAGTTGGGTGGAGCAGAGAGAGAGGGAGACACAGAATCCAAAGCAGGCTCCAGGCTCTGAGTTGTCAGCAAAGAGCCCGACGCGGGGCTCGAACTCGTGAACTGCGAGAATGTGGCCTGAGCTGAAGTTGGACGGCCAACCGACAGAGCCACCCAGGTGCCCTTGACTACAGAATATTTTAAAGTGTCTGGACAACTTGTATCTACCAGTAACCAGTAAGAATTGTTCATTTAGAAATCAGTTCTAACTACTACTGTTAAATCAGTCTCTCTTTCAGCTATATTGAGGTACAATTGACAAGTGAATTTGTAATATATTTAAAGCAGATAAGGCGATGATTTGATGTACTGATGCTTTGTGAAAGTGTTCCCACCGTCGAGTTCATTAACTCATCCATCACGTCACGTGTTTACCTTTTTTTTTTTCTTTTTAGGTGAGAACCCTTAAGTTCTACTCTCTTAGCAAATTTCAGTTATATAATACAGTATTATCAACTATAGCCACCATGTTATATATTAGATTCCAAGACCATATTCATCTCCTAACTGAATGTTTGTACCCTTTTACCAATGTCTTCCTATGTCCCCCACCCTCCAGCTCCTGGCAACCAAAACCCTATTCTCTAAGACTTAATCTATGAGTTAGATTTTTATTTTATTTTTAAATGTTTATCTATTTATTTTTTTTGAGAGAGAGCTAGAGAGAAAGCAGAGGAGGGGCAGAGAGAGGGAGACAGAAAATCCCAAGCAGGCTCCACACTGTCAGCATGGAGTCTGACATGTGGCTCAAACCCACAAACTGTGAGATCATGATCTGAACTGAAACCAAGAGTTGGACGCTTAACTGAGTGAGCCACCCAGGCACCCCATGAGTTAGATTTTTAAAAAAATTCCCAATATAAGTGATACCATGGAGTGTTTGTCTTGTTCTAATTTCACTTAGCATTATGTTATCCTGATTCATCCATGTTGTCACAAATGGTGGGCTTTCGTTCTTTTTTATGGCTGAATGTGTCCTATATCTTTTATCCATTTATCTGTTGGTGGACACTTAGGGTGTTTCTATAACTTAGCTATTATGAATAGTGCTACAATGAAATGGGGGTATATATATCTTTTTGATATAATGATTTTTCCCCCCTTTGGATGCATACCCAGAGCTTGGATTGCTGGATGATATAGTAGTTCTATTTTTAATTTTGTGAATAATCTCCATATTGTTTTCGACAGAGGCTGCATTTCCACCAACAGTGTACAGGGCTTCCCCACTTTTCTACACCCAGCATTTGTTCTCTTTTAAAGAATAGCTATCCTAGCACATGTGAGAGAATAGCTCATGGGGGTTTTGATTTGCATTTCCCTCATGATGAGGGATGTTGAATACCTTCTCATGTACTGTTGGCCATCTGTGTGTCTTTGTTAAAATGGTGCTATGCCCATTTTTAAAATGAAGTGTGCATGTGTGTGTGTGTGTGCTATTGAGTTGTAAAAATCCTTGTATATTTTGGATATTAACCCCTTCTTAGATATGTGGTTTGCAAATATTTTCTCCCATCCTGTAAGCTGCCTTTTCATTTTGTTGATGCTTTCCCTTGCGAGATAGAGCTTTTTAGTTTGTTGTGGTCCCACTTGTTTATTTTTGCTTTATGTGGCTGTGCTTTTGGTGTCAAATCCAAAAAACCATTGCTAAGGTCTATGTCAAGGGGATGACGTCCTAGGTTTTCTTCTAGGAGTTTTATACTTTCAGGTCTTATGTTGAAGACTTTAACCCAATTTTTATTTCATTTTTGTGTATAAGACAAGGGCCCATTTCCGTTCTTTTGCACGTGAATATTTACTTTTCCCAACAGCATTTATTGAAGAGACTTTTCCCATAGTATATTCTTGGCTGATTTGATGAAAGTTAATTGACCATATATGCAAAGCTTTATCCCTGGGCTCTATGTGCTGTTACACTGATCTGTGTGTCTGTTCTTATTCCAATAGCATACTGTTTTGATTGCTACAGCCTGGTAATATAGTTTGAAGTAGGAAGCATGCTGCCTCCAGCTCTATTCTTCTTCCTTAAGATTGCTTTAGCCATTTGGGGTCTTCAGGGGCTCCAAACAAATTGTAGGATTGTTTTTTTCTATTTCTGCAAAGTATGGTATTTTAATACTGATAGGGGTTGCATTCAATCTGGACAGTGCTTTGGATAGTATGGAAATCTACACATACTTTTAATTTAATACTTCCATTCTATTAACACACAATATTTTTCCATTTACCCGTGTCTTCTTTCATCCATGTCTTTGGGTTTCTGGTATACAGATCATCCACTTCATTGGTTATATTTATTCCTAAATATTTATATCACTTTTGATGCTCTTATTAATAAGACTGTTTTCTTATTTTCTCTTTCTGATGGTTTGTTGTTACTGTATAGAAACACAGCTGATTTTTGTATACTGAGTTTCTATTCTGCAACTTTAATGAAATCATTTATTCTAATACTTTTAGTGGAATCATTAAAGTTTTCTTTTTTTTAATGTTTATTTTTGAGAAAGAGAGGGAGAGTGTGTGTGTGTGTCAGTTGGGGAGGGGCAGAGAGAGACACACACACACACATACACAGAATCAGAAATAGGCTCCAGGCTCTGAGTTGTCAGCACAGAACCCGATTCAAGCAGGGACTGAACTAACTAACCTGAGATTTTGACCTGAGCTGAAGTCAGATGCTTAACCAACTGAGTCACCCAGGTGCCCCATCAATGTTTTCTATATATAATATTGTAAGATCTACAAGCAGAGGCAATTTTATGTCTTCCTTTCTGGTGTGGATGTCTTTTATTTCTTTTCTTGCCTAATTGCTCTAGCTGGGACTTCTAGCACTATATTGAAAACCAGTGGTGAGAGTGGATATCCTTGTCTTATTCCTTACCATAGAAGAAAAGCTTTCAAAGCTTGTCAACATTAGTTGGGTATGAAGGTAGTGGTGGTGGGCTTGTCATACATGGCTTCTGCTATGTTGAGGTATATTCCTTCTATACCCAGTTTTTATCATGAGATGATGTTGAATGTTGTCACATGCTTTTTCTGCATCTAATGAGACGATCATGTGTTTTTAATCCTTTTGTTAATGTGGTGACTGAGTTGTGGATGGTGAGCCATCTTGGCCTCTCTGGGATAAATCATGCTTGATATTGGTATGGCCTTGGTATGATCCTTTTAATATACCTGCTGAATTTGACTTACTAATATTTTGTTGAAGATTTCTGCATTTATGTTCATCAGGAATATAAGGCTTTAATTTACCTTTTTATCGTAGTGTCCTTGTCTGACTTTCGTGTCAGGGTAACAGTGGCTTTTTAAAACGAGTGTGGAAGCGGTCTTTCCTCTTCTATTTATTGGGATAATTCCAAAAGGATTGATATTAACTCTTCTTTAAATGTTGGTAGAATTTACCCATGAAGTCATCTGGTCCTGAACTTTTTTTGGTGGGGGCATTTTGATTACCAATTCAAACTCTTCACTTATTATTGGACTGTTTTAGATTTTCTTTTTCATCATATTACATGGTAGGCTGTATGTTTCTGGGAATTTATCTGGTTCTCCTAGTGTTCCTTTAATGCTGGTGTATAATTGTGTATAGCACTGTGTTAACGATCCTTAGTATCTGTGTCATGAATTGTATTGCATCTTCTTAACATTTGTTATTTTCTTCAAGTATTCTTTCTTTCTTCTTAGTCTAGCTAAAGATTTCTCAATTTTGTTTACCTTTTCATAAAACTAGCTCTTAGTTTCATTGACCTATTGTCTTTTTTGTTTCTAGTTCATTTACTTTCACTCTGACCTCTGCTATTTCCATTCTTCTGCTAACTTTGCCCTTAGTTTGCTCTTCTTTTTCTAGTTCCTTGAGGTATAGAGTGAGACTGCTTATTTGGTATCTTTTGTCTTCATGTAGGCATTTTTCACTACAACCTTCTTTCTCAGAACTGCTTTTGGTGCATCCCACATGTTCTAGTAAGTTATGTTTCCGTTTTCACTTGTCTCAAGATATTTTTTGATTTCTCTTTTAATTTTTTATTTAAGCCACTGGGTATTCAGGAGCATATGGTTAATTTCCACATATTTGTAGATTTTTGAATTTTCTTCTGGGAATTGATTTCTAGTTTCATATCCGTGTGGTCAGAAAGGATGCCTGATATTTCAGTGTTTTTAAATTGATGAAGATTTGCTTTGTGGCATAACATAAGATCTATTCTAGAAGGTTCCATATGTGCTTGAAAATGTATATTCTGCTACTGTTAAATCAAAACTTCTGTTAGGTCCTTGTAGTCCAACAGGTAGTTTAAGTCCAAGCCCTCCTTACTGATATTCTGCCTCAAGGATCTAGCGATTACTGAATATGGGGTATTAAAGTTCCCTACTGTTTTTGTGTTGCTGTCTATTTCTCTTTTCAGATCTGTTAATATTTGCTTTATATATGTAGGTGCTCTGACGTTGGGTACATAAATATTTACAAATGTCATATTTTATTGATGAATTGACTTCTTTATCATTATAAATGACATTCTTTGTCTCTTGTTATACTTTCTGGATTACAGCCAATTTTGTTTGATATAACTATAGCTACTTCTTCTTTCCTCAGTTTCCATTTGCATGATCTCTTTTTTCTATTCTTTCACCTCTGATCTGTGTGTATGCTTCAAGCTGAAATGAGTGTCTATAGAGTTGGGTCTTTTCTTTCTTTCCTTCTTTTTTTAGGAACCTATTTTCATTCAGCCACTCTATCTCTTTGGATTGGAGAATTTAGCCCATTTGCATTTAAATAAATGTTGGTAGGAATAGACTTACTACCAACATTTTATTGTTTTCTAACTGACTTATAGTTCCTTCCTCCCTCTCTTCTTTTGTGATTTGAGGATTTTCTGTAGTGGTATGTTTTGACTCCTTTCTCTTCATGTTTTGTGTTTCTATGAGAAGTTTTTGTTTTGTGGTTACCATAAGGCTTAGATAAAACATCTTATAGCTCTAACAATGTACTGTAAGCTGGTAACAACTAAACTTTGAATGGATACAAAAACTCTACAATTCTACACGTTTCATCCCACATTTTATGTTTTTGATGTCACAATTTACGTCTTTTTATATTGTGTATATATTAAGAAATTATTGTAGTTATAATTATTAATATTTTTGGTTTTTTTAACCTTTATAGTAGAGTTAAAGTTATTTACCCACCACTATGACAATATTGGTGTATTGTAAATTTTTCTATATATTTACCTTTACCGCTGGGTTTTATACTTTCATGTGTTTTCATGTTACTAATTTGTATCTTTTTATTTCAGCTTTAAACATTAACATTTCTTTTTTTTAATGTTTATTTATTTTTGAGAGACAGAGCATGAGCATGGGAGGGGCAGAGAGAGAGGGAGACACAGAATCCAAAGCAGGCTCCAGGCTCTGAGCTGTCAGCACAGAGCCCGACATGGGGCTCAAACTCACGGACTGCAAGATTATGACCTGAGCCAAAGTTGGATGCTTAACCAACTAAGCCACCTAGGCGCCCCTAAATATTAACATTTCTTATAGAAACACTCATGATCAATTCTTTCAGCCTTTGCTTGTCTGGAAAGTTCTTTATCTTTCCTTCACTTCTCAGGGACAACCTTGCCAGGTAGAGTATTCTTGGTTGCCAGTTTTTTCCTATCAGCACTTTTTTTTTAAATTAAATATTTATTTATTTTTGAGAGAGAGAGAGAGAGAGAGAGGCAGTTTGAGCAGGGGAGGGAAAGAGAGAGAGAGGGAGACACAGAATCTAAAGCAGGATCCAGTCTATGAGCTCACAGTACAGAGCCCACCACGGGCTCAAACTCATGAATCCTGAGATCATTACCTGAGCTGAAGTGGGACCCTTAACTGACTGAGCCACCCAGGTGCCCCTCAGCACTTTCAATATATCATCCTATTCTCTTCTGGCTTATAAACCTTCTGCTGATGGTCTTGTGGTGGTTTCCTTGTACATAATAAGTTGTTTTCCTCTTGCTGCCTTTAAGATGCTCTCTTTGTCTTTAACTTATGACAACTTAACTATAATGTGTCTTACTGTATATCTCTTTTTTTATGTTTATTTCTTTTGAGAGGGAGAGTGAATGAGCAGGGGAGGTACAGAAAGAGGGAGAGAGAGAGAGAGAGAGAGAGAGAGAGAGAGAACCCAAGCAGGCTCGGCACTGTCAGCACACAGCCCAACGTGGGGCTCGATCCTGTAAACTGCAAGATCATGACCTGACCTGAAGTCTAGAGTCGGATGCTTAACCAACGGAGCCACCCACATGCTGCCCTAGATCTTGATTTCTACTTGTTTCCTCAGGTTAGGGAAGTTTCCAGCCATTATTTATGTGAACAAGCTTTCTGTTCCTCTCTCCTCTTCTTCTTCTGGGAGCCCTATAATACGTACACTGATCTATGATGGTGTAATAGAAGTCCCTTAAGCTATCTTTACTTCTTTCATTTTCCTCTTCTTTTTACTTCTCTGAATGGATGGATTCCACTGCCTTGTCTTCAAGTTAGCTAAGCTTTCTTACTACCTATTCTAGTCTCCTATTGAACACCTCTATTGAATTTTATTGTATTCTTCAGCTCTGTGATTTATGTTTGGCATTTTAAAATATTTTCTAACTCTTTGTCAAAATTCTTATTTTTGTTA
The DNA here is from genome assembly GCF_046562875.1 of Panthera onca. Taxonomy (NCBI): domain Eukaryota; kingdom Metazoa; phylum Chordata; class Mammalia; order Carnivora; family Felidae; genus Panthera; species Panthera onca. The sequence continues at coordinate 111,201,852 of NC_138348.1, forward strand.
ATACTTTGCTCTTCTGGCCTTGATAAGCATCTTTATGACTGCTATTTTGAACCCTGTTGTGTAAATCATTTATTTCCATTTCATTAAGATTTATTTCTGGAGATTTATTTTGTTCTTTTGTTTGGAACATATTTCCTCATTTCTTCATTTTTACTGATTCCCTGTGCTGGTTGGTTTCTGCACATTAAATAAGACAGACACATCTTCCAGTCTTGGCACACTGGTCACATATAGGAGATGAGCCTCATCAAATGGGCCTGGGCTAAATTGTTGGTTGTCTCTTAAACCTATGTGATTGCTCAAACAGCTTCTTTTTTCTTTTTTAAGTGGATCTTAGTAGTTGACAGGCCTGCCAATGTTCCAAAGGAAGGAATCACAGTCAGCACCTAGATGCAGGCTGAATGGAAGTTTGACTCTCAGGTAGCAGCCTGTGAAATATACGGTCAAACCCCCTTTTAGGGAAAGACTAGGAAATGTGCACCTTGCCAGCTGCCTCTACATTGAGCCCTGGGGGGATGGCCTGGGTTAGTACTTTTGCACATACCTGTTAAGAAATGCCTCATTGCTTGCTACAGTACTGTGGGATTTGTGAATATAAGCTCTGTTGCCTATCAGATCCAGTCATCCCTTGGGTAGGTCACCAGGCACGTGTACAATATTCTAGAGACAGGTTGATGTCCTGGTTTTATAGGAGGAGTGAGCCAGAAGGAGAAGGTGACAGAAATGTCCACCAGCTCTCCTGGGCTCCATGAAGAATCATGGCCAGTTCTTTAATGCACGCAGGTGGACCCTTACATATGGACACTGAGGCAGCAGACTGTGAAGTAGATAGTCAACTGCCTTTCAGGGAAAGAGTGGAGACGAGCATTTTTGCTTGCTCCCTCTGTGCTAATAGGGTCTGTGGGGATAGTTACATTGAATGCTCACGAGCCCATTAAGAATATGGCTTCTTTGTTTTCTATAGTCCTGTGGGTCTCATGGACCTATAACCATTGGCTTTCAGAACTAGGTGTTTCGGGGCCTGTCTCTTGACAGCCTTAAAAGCTGGGGTGCTAAATGTATGGTCCAAATCCTCACTGCTCATGGAGAAGCTGGGCGTTGGGGATTCCCTCCTGATTGTATGGCACTGTGCTGGGGTAGTTTTTATGGAAAGAGTGGTCTCAGCCTTTCCTATCCATTTCAGTGTGTGTAGTTTCTTAGCTGCTTGGATTTCTCCCAGGGCGATGACTCTGTGTGTGTCTGGGGGTGGAGGGAAGTTCAGGAGCTTCCTACCCCACCATCAAGGTCCCTCCAACTAAACAGTCCCGATGAATTGGTTAAATACCAGTTCCTGATTAGTTGCAAATTGTAAGTGGAAGTTATAAATGGAATTATTCTCTTAACTTTACTCTCAGAATGTGTTGCTAGTGTACAGAAATACACATATATATTTTTTTAATACTGACCTTCTATCCAGAAACCCTGCTGAAACTCTTTATCAGTTTTCAGTTTTTTAGTTAGATTCCTTAGGATTTTACATTCACAAAAATCTCCTCTTCTTCTTAATCTGAATGCCATTTATTTCTTTTTCTTGCCTAGTATCCCTTGCTCGAAGCTTTAGTATCATGTTCAACAGAAATGATGAGGGGCCATTCTTGTCTGTTTCTGATTTTAGGGGGAAATCATTCAGTCTTTCAACATTAAGTATATTAATATAATCTTTCTTTTGATAATGGATTTACTTCACATTTGGGAATCCTATGCAGTAGTTTTCAGGAAACAGCCCGTGACTGGCCCAATGAAACAAAAAACATTCTGGTTTTGGAAGTCACAGCTATTTAGAGATAAATGAATTAAGTCAGTAGAAACCATAATTAATAAATATATTATAATTTAGATCTGCACAAGTTACTGAATAATCATGTATTACAATGATATCAAATGCATATGGTAAGGGCTTTGTTATTTTTAGTGAGAGTGATGATCTATGCCCTAATTCAGGCAAATATTTTTTCCTACTTCATATGCTGTAATGACACACATAACTTAAATATGCTGTCATCTCCTAGGGCTGCTTAAGAAAGGCTGTGATAGCCATTAGGATGTTATAACCATTCTTTCCATTTTGTACTGGTTTGTCAATGTCAGCAATTCATTTCTGGTATGACAGTCTATAACACATTGACTTTTTTTTCCTTCTTTAATTCCACTGTTTGGAAAGAAGAGATGTCAAAACGCTCCACTTGCTAGAATCACCTTGTACAATGTCACTGTGAGTGTACACATTCCATAAACATAAGACTTTTTTCTCTTCTAGTGACTAATATGAGAATATATTAGCTTTAAGAATTATATTTTTATAAAATATATTAAAACATACAGACTATGGACCTACTAAAAGCAATGGAAAAGACAAGTCAAAATTTCTCAGTGTTTTCATGATAATCCATGAAGTAGCAAATTATACTTTATTAATAACAACAAGGAAATAGGAGCTTACAGTCTATTGTTGCATTTTACTATCTCTATTCCATAGTGAGATCCAGTTCACTAAAGACTGAAAATTCCTGTCTCAAAGTGTGATGGTCCACTCACTATATGACAAGAATGGATAAATCTGAAATCTCTATTGTAGCCTTTGGCTCTTCTGCTGTAAGCAAAAGATCTTCACCAAAGAAATATACGGTGGAAAAGAGAAAAAGGAGAAAAAATTCTTAACTTTTCTAAAATGAACCACTTTTGAGAGCAAGCCCTTGGGGCAGATGGCACTCTAATAAAGCAAGGAGAATGGCTCTCCACATAGTTTGCTTTCCTTCTTCACCGCAGTTAACAAGAAATACTTGGTAAGCCTTGCCAAGAAATCTAAAAGGACTTGCCTTAGGCCTTTTAGGATTTTATACTAATGTATGTATCTTGTTCGATAACCTTCTACATATATGAAAAACTGACATAATTAAAAAAAACATGGATCACTCCCAATCAAAAGACTTCCTTATATAATAGTCATTTCAATCTTGCTTTTTCTTAAAATCAGAGGACATGGGTCATCAGTTTGATGATCCTTGTGATAGCCCAAGTAATGGAAATCTGGATCCATAGGTACATTTACCATTTATACAGGGGAAAGACCATTATTTGATTTGCCAAGTGATATCACAGTAAAGCAAACATTATCATTACTTTTAAGGTTGCTTTGGCAGATGTCAAGCTAGTCTGCACCAAAATATATTGAATTGCACATTATGAATACCATGACCACTGCAATAAAAATATTATCCTAAGTGTTACCAACAGATTAGTAAGTAATATAGTTTATTCATTTACTGAACTGTTATTGTAAAGCACAGTTAAAATAATCTGGAATGCTTGAGCAATTCTTATGAAAAACAGAAAATAAAGAGTTCTTACCAAGTTTGCAATGATGTAGTGGTAACCCTTAACATGCTTCCCAACACTCACAATCTGCAAAGACAGAAGGAAATAAGAGAAAACCTGTTTAACTTCACTGAATGATATTTTTAAAAACAGAATTTTAACTATTGTAGCATAATTCCTTGTGGAAACATGAAGAAAAAATGTTACAGTTTTCGTTATAATAGAAGAAATCCACAAGCCACCTTAAAAATTAAGTGATTAAAGTAAAAAAGAAAACCCTCTAATTTCAATCATGCTGTATAAATGACTCTTCATTCACTATACCTTGTTCTTGTTCAGAAAACTACTATGCTATGATCCCCTCAAAGAGAATGACAAGGTGATAAAACAAACTGATAGTTTATATAAATATTTCTATAACGGAATATGCACTAACATAAGAAACTTAAAATTATTCTGGTCCAAAGACTATAGTCATCCTTAATTTGTTGATAATTTATAGCAATGTATGATAGGCTGCTGGTGTCTTCAATTGTTAAGAATGATTTTCTATGAGTAGACTGGATTTTTGTCCCGAGCAGGAAGCAAGGTTTTTCTAAGGCACAATCTCTGTGTGTAGACACCTCTGATACTATAGAATACTTAGTTAATTCCCCCCTGCATATGGACAGACTATTATTTTATTATAATAAAAAGACTAAAGACAAAACATCAAGAGACTTTTTGTCTCTGCTAGATTCATTTTTTTCCCCTAAGAATGTTTTCAGAAATGTTTTGAAAATTAGAAACTCAGAAATTTCTAATGCAGGAATAAAGTTGCATTAGAAATTACAACTCTTAGGGGCGCCTGGGTGGCTCAGTCGGTTGAGCGTCTGACTTCAGCTCAGGTCATGGTCTCCCGGTTCATGAGTTCCAGCCCTGCGCTGGGCTCTGTGCTAACAAACAGCTCAGAGCCTGGAGCCTGCTTCAGATTCCGTGTCTCCCTCTCTCTCTCCCCCTTCCCTACTCATGCTCTGCCTCTCTCTGTGTCTCAAAAATAAATAAATGTTAAAAAAAAATAATAAAAAAAAGAAATTACAACTCTTATTTTCTATAAAACTGAAAATTCCTTCAATGAGAGAAAATCTAATGACAATTACCGATGGGCAGCTTTGGAATCTCACCGGTTCCCCAAAGGTGATAACACAATACATGAATTTCATGTACTTTCATCATAAAAGGAAAAATTAAGTTGCTTTTAGCATTTTAACATCCTCTAACAGTAGTTCTTTGTAAATTGGTGACTTGTGTATAAAATAAAGGAAAACCCTTTTGAAACAGAAAACAGGGTTTTGCACACATGGCTATTGGTGAAATGGTGTCTCTGCTCATGCAATCTTTCCTTTTTGGTTACAGCCAAGACCTCCTCTTTGTTTTTATGGTTCTGCAGTTTCACTACAAGGCAGTTTGGAGATTTTACTTTGAAATATTTGTTCATATTGTTCAGGATATGTCGTGCATTCTAAGTATGAGGATTTCCCTTCAACAATTCTGGGAGATTCTCTACCAATAACCCTTCACACATCTGTGTGTTCTGACAAATACTGCAGTGTTGATGTCACTGAGTCCCAGATCTCAGCAGGTGGAATAAATTCAAATTTAAACGACAATCTACCTCAAGAAGGTTGCGATGACCAATTCTCACAGAAGGTGTCTCCCTCACCACACTGAGCCCAGGCCAAGGCAGAAAATACTCAGCTGACTCCTTGTACAGGAAGCAGATTTTTTTCTGCTCCTCTCTTTGACTGGGTTGTCACTCTTCTAGAACGTGGCTTTAAAAGGGACCTGAGGTCTAACTTACTGCCTTGGCTGAGCCCAAAGTCCCTGTTCTCGGGTGAGCATGAAACCCCCAGTCAGTCAGGCTGCCCAATCTGGCAACTTCCCTGGGTGCAAGTTTCTTTCACTCTTGGCTCCTGGAGACTTCACTCTCCAGGAAGCTCAACTACACATCTGCAATGTTTTACAAGTAGTTTTTATATTGCCCCATTTATCCTGTCCCCAGTTTATCTAAAACTGAACACCCCTTGACAGTCTCACCACAGAAATAAGAACAAGCAATACAGAGACGGGATGATAAGGAAAGTTCAGTAAAGAAACCGCTTAATTAGTCACCATATTGGGTAACCCAAACCCGAGTGATTTAGCGGGGGCTGGGCAGGCAGGAGCCCTCTTTTTCTCCGGAATCTCAGGTACAACTTGTACAAAAGACAATGATCTAGGGACACTTGACAGCTGGTACTGGTAGGAAACTGCAGAGTTGATGATCGAGTCGGCCAGCACTTCCTGCTATTTGACCTCAGCAGGGATTGCTGCCACAAGACAATTCATTATTCATCTCTTGCTGACTCACTGGAACTTTCTCTGGCTTGACTGTGTAAGCCGTTCTGCACTCTCTTTAAGCCCCCCTGCTCATGCTGCCTCTTCTCTCTCAGTGCTCTCGGCTTGGGGTTTCTCTGTGGCTGCAGTCAGTAACCTGTGCTTTCCCCTAGAATCATTTTCAAGAGTTAACACTTGCACATGTGAAAAAGCTGTGGAAATTCTGCACTAGGTGTCTCTGCGAGGAAATTACTGTCATTTCCAGACTGCCTAGAAAAGAGCTGTCATAAATTAAAGCTTATGTAATGCGTTTTCGAGGGATGAGGACTTTTAGAAACCACAAACAATTGAAAGTGACAAAAGTCCCGGCAGAAGAGGCCTTGCAGAGCGTGATACGCCTCAACATTCTGGGAACCAGGGGTCTCAGGGAGCAGTGATCTGAGGATTTATTTCCCTGGCTGGGGACGCTACAGAGAATGCCATTTTTGCTGAGCCAGATCCTGGCTGGGGTAAAACGAATGTGAGAGCCTCACTGCCTTTGAACACTCACCACCCTGACTGAGGGTGGCCAGGGGTTAATAACGGCCAGATCTCGGTCCCTCTGCCAAGCATCCAACACTAGATGGAAGTTTCTTTGTGAAAACAAATCCAATTTATACTCCATTACTCTGTAGTAAAGGGCCCTGCACCTCGGGTGTCATTTGCTTAGGTTCTTCCATTGTTTTTATGGTTGTGTAAAACCAACAGTCTCACGGGTATGGTTCTCCACGGCTGTCGTCATCTCAACCAAAGTGAAGACTATGTTGTATAAAAACAAAACAAAATAAAAAATCTGAGTGGCTGGACTTTGGGTGCAGACCACACCTGTGTCTTGCTATTTCTGACATTATTCTTTATAAAGAAGGAAAATAAACAGTGTGAGGTGAAAGATATTAATATCTAACAGCACAACACACAGTGTGTTTGGCCCACTTGTTATGGGAAAGCAATATCTACAACAAAGACTTTGCTGCAGCAATTAATTATGGCCTTTCATAAAGACAGAAAGGTGTAGGAGTAGAGACTCCATCTCTGTTATCTTCTTAAAAGACACAGAGGATGATAAATGGACAAAGAATAATGATCAAGTGTCTGTTCAGAGTTCTAAAGAGTGAGTTAGGGAGAATGTACAAGTTACACTGATTATACACTTTCAGAAGAACCCATCTTTACAAGAATAAAATGCTTCAGAAAAGGCACTAATTGATTTCTTTGATTACTTTCTCTTGGTTGTTTTTGAGGAAACAGTTGCTGAGAAATATTTATGTTACTGGTCAAAAGATTCAGTTCTAAAGTCAGGCCTATGCATATTTAATAAGGTAAATGCCAGATGCACTCACCAAACTGTTCTATTAACAAATTATGGCATAATCTTTATGACTGTAACTTCTAAGTCTTTATTCATTTATTAAAATTAGGGAAGGATGAACCCAGGATACTTTTCACCTCAATCCCACCTTTATTTTTTTCTAATTTTTAAAATGTAGATTGATTGATTTTTTTTTTTTTTTTTTTTTGAGAGAGAGACCTGGGGAGGGGCAGAGACAGAGGGAGACACAGAATGCAAAGAAAGCTCCAGGCTCTGAGCTGTCAGCACTGAGCCCAACGTCAGGCTAGAACTCATGAACCATGAGATTGTGACCTGAGCTGAAGTCGGACGCTTAACCGACTGAGCCACCCAGGAGCCCTGACCCCACCTTTAAATAAATTTAGTTCAATAAGTGTGTCCTATGTATAAGTTTAGGGTAAGGAGATTCAAGGCTTAAAAAGATAAGTCGGTGCTGCAGTTATAAGAGTGTTTAATTTCTCTCCTAAGACGATAAGCCTCAAACAGAAATGACTGAAATACCGAGTAAAGGGTGTGCCATGAATTTGAAGGAGAAGTGGGATCATTTTGTAGGGAGAACAAGGTAATTTTAAAGACAGAATAGATGTTAAATAAATGCTGATTGAGTGGATGAATAAAGAAGTTAGCCTATAAATGCCACAAACACTAGTATATTAAGATCAATTTGAAACTTGTAAATGGTGGGAGTTTGGCCTTTAACCCACCATACAATTTTACGTGAATCCTTTCTGTATCAATGGTTTATAAAGCATTCAGGGGTCTCTCTAGATACGAGGTGCTGTATATTACCTCCCACTGTTATTGCGAAGCCACGATCACTGTAGTGAACACTATCTTCAAGCTAGAGAACGGCAATGGCACACCCGAGTAGGAATGATTTTGGCTCTCCTTTTACTCCGATTTAATAGGCAGCTAGAAATTCCTCTCCCAGCCGTTATCACGTTCCAGAAAATTCCATGACAGTGGCCAACCAGTACAGCCTACCTGGTGGTGTGGGGGACACGATGCCTCGTCAATGGTGGAGACTTACTGTAACGAGGGCAGTCACTCACTAGTCCTTTGTCTCTGTAGAAAGCCCAACCCCCCAGATGCCTCCTGAATGTTGACTTTCAGGGTGCTTCAAAATACCTTACTATAGAGAGAAACAAAAGCTTTCCCTTGTTTCGTTTGATTAGCTAGTTTACCTCAGTTTCACCAAAAGAAAAACGTAAGGCAAAGGATTTCTGCAAACACACTGCAGAGTTCAATTACAACCATGTAAGAGAACAACAGGACCTTTACTTCTGGGGATGTGATTCACAGTCAGTGAGGGGAACATGAAGAACCCCAGAACAAAAGGAACTAAGGCTATTTGTGTGAGAAGAGATTTAGGGAGAGGACAGAGAATGAGAGCTCTCATCAGTACATGTGCACACACACACACACACACACACACACACACACACAAACACACACACAACTGTATTTTTTCCTTCCACACTTGAAGATGTTAGAAATTACAGAAGTTTCTAATTAGGACACACTCATTTTTCGGAAGCTCCAAACAGTGGCTGACTGCCTTCCGGTAAAAGATGTCAGGGGAGGGTCTTTCTCAGGCTTAAAGTCATGTGTTTGCATGGCCAGTGAGTGTCACAGACACTACTGATGGCCCACCAATGCTTTTCCTCTTAGCACTTCAGTGCATACTGCTGTAACTGCCAGCACCTGAATTTCCTGGACATGGGGCTCTTCTCTGATCCCTGGAGCCCACTTTGCTCATGGTGGGGCGGGCTAGCAGGCCAGGCAAGAGGTGCCAGGGAATTAATGCCCTCCTCCCCAGCAGCCCCCGTACAGAGACGGACGGGAGCTGCTGCAGAAGTATTCCAACGCCCATGCCAAAGAGAGGAGTCTGACATGTGTGTTCTATTTACACTAATTTCAAATGACATTTACAATAATCCTCTAGTAATTTGCATTAATATCAAATGAGATTAAGCCTTGGTCACCCACATGGCAATTTTCTAGACAAATGCGCCTTTAATTGATTGCATTTCTCCACTGCAATTCCAGTGTGTTCTTCAACTCCCAAACCTACTGATTACACACAAATCCTTGTCTTAAGATCTGCTTCAGGGGAAACCAAACTAAGTCTCCAAATTAAAAAAAAAAATTACCAATGTGACAGTGACATTGTTAAGGGTAAAAAAATACATTTGTTGGGTAACTGTCCCAAGCTTTCATCTCTGTAGCATAACACATGTACGTTATATTCTGAGTTCCTAATCTCTGAGTATAATCAAGGACTCAAGTTGCATGAAATACCATGATTTTATTTGGATATCTAAATTTGGATATCTAAAAAAAAACAAGAAAAAAAGGTTTATTTTGATATAGAGAAATAGGGATGAATCAGTATCTTTAATAAATTCTTTTCATTCCTAATATATGCTTTTTCCTTTTGTCCTGTCTTATATACTTTAAGGACATCCATACTTAGTACTGGTTGGCTATTGGTTTTTTCTTTGAATGTATTCCAGATGTTAAAAAAATCCCTTCAGTTTCATCCTTCCAGAACAAAGATTGTAGATCACTTCTCCCCACCGAGGGCCCTCTGGGGGTAGGAACTGAATGGAGTCGTAGAACTAGGAGCGAAAACCAAGTGCTAAAACGCAGGTGTTTAGTTCTGTCTCCACACCTCACCTCGGCATGGTAACTGCCAACAGCTACAGAAAAGCACATCGTAGAATATATCCTTCTCTCTGACTGTTATGGTGGCTCCAAAATTCTACACCCACAGAGACTGAATAATATTAGGATTCTCATCATGTTAACAATGGCCATCTCTTAGCAGAGATCCATTCTGTTTAACAGTGTTTTAATTTAGCGATTGAAAATATTTGCAGAGAGGCACAGAAGGTTCTATGGAATTTGGGATTTCGAATGTGAAACACACATAGCGGCCTGAAAGAGCCAGTGAGCACAAAGCCCTTTTTTAATTACAGAGATTATTTTTTAAGAAGCAATATAAAAAACAATTCTATGGGGCGCCTGGGTGGCTCTGTCGGTTAAGCATCCGACTTCGACTCAGGTCATGATCTCACAGTCTGTGGGTTTGAGCCCCATGTTGGGCTCTGTGCTGACAGCTCAGAGCCTGGGGTCTGCTTTGGATTCTGTGTCTCCTTCTTTCTTTGGCCCTCTCCCACTTGTACTCTGTCTCTGTTTCTCAAGAATAAACAAATGTAAAAAAAAATAATTCTTTTGAACAATTCTAATGAGCTGTAGGTGGAGGGGGGAATATTTTGCTTTCATAAAAAAAACACATTAAATAAATACAGTCATTAAGTGATGAAGCTGGGAGCTGGGATGCCAGCCCAGATGTTTTGACTACAATTTCGTCTTTTATTTTTTTTTTTTTTTTACTATACCCCATTGCCTTCCTTAGGCCATAGCAGTCAGAAAAATGACTTATTTTTTGGCCAGCTATTATACATCTTTCCTAAGAGGAAAATAAATAACAGACATTTATGACAGTGCCCTTCATTATCACATTAGGTAGTAGGCAAATGCCAAGGCTGTGGATGAGAAAAACCAGCTTTCTTTTAAGGAACCAAAAAAACCCAATTCCTTTCCTTTAAATAATCTCCTATCTGCACATACTGCTTATTTGAATCGCATCATATATGCAAGGTTTCCCTAGTCCCGTTTTGTAGCAGATTGGTACAGGGCCACACAGATGGAATGCTATCAGGTAAAACTTAACATATCTAAGTTTAGGTTTGCAAATTCTTCATATATCCATAATAAAGCTAATAGCAAAAAAGCTTCAATAACTTGCATTCAGTTTTGTTTACCTTGTACCCTATCAGGTATACATTTAAGATGACAGTTCAAGTATATAGTCTAACTTTAATGTAAGTGCAACTCAATCCAGTAGATAATTCTATTTATGTGACAACCTCAAAGTGATCATTAAAGGTTCAATTATGTACCATATAGTTTTTTTTTCTGTGCAGTTTTAAATACATTTTATGTTGTTCTCTTTGAAAACCCCATAAACAGTAGTTTATAGAGTATATAAACCAGAATATTTTATTTCTTGGGGTGCCTGGGTGGCTCAGTCAGTTGAGTGTCTGACTCTTGATTTCAGCTCAGGTCATGATCCCAGGGTCGTGGGATTGAGCCCCATGTTGGGTTCTTCGCTGACTGTGGAGCCTGCTGGAGATTCTCTCTCTCTCCCTCTGCCCCCTCCCTGCTTGCGTGACATGTCGTCACTGAATAAATATCTATTTATGGGTTATAAAGAAAACTTGAGGGAGTGGGTGGGGTTGGTGGTGATGGGAAAAAATGTCTTCAAATGTCACATATTGTCACATAGGTTTCAAAGGGATGGATAATTGTGAGGGGATATTTGAATTATACATCAACTATGTTCGAACATGGCTTGCATAAGCACCCTGGAAAGGTGTTGTTTATGGGAAAGATGGCCTCTAAGATCCAGCCAACCTGAGAGTCTCTGATTGTGTAGGGAAGTGTTAATGAACCACTGGTTCTGGGGGCTCCTGTTAGTATACCATCTTCTTACCACTCTCCCCTTAATTTCGTATTTCTTTTCCTTATCATTTTGATTTGAAATATTATCATCTGAACATTCTTCCCTCTCTCATTTTTAATTCAAACTTCCCTTATTTTCTTGGAAACGTTTTATTTTCCTGTATTTTCTAGGCAAATAAAATGTAAAGAGGTGACTGCAGGGAGGGAGGGAGAGAGAGAGAGAGCTAAAGAGAGAGCAAGAAATTCTGTGGCCACTCTTGCAGGGAACACCAGGTTAAATAAGGTTTGAGGCTGCCTTGCTATAGGAATTTTTAGAGACTTTAATATGCTAATGTTCACCAAAATCCCAAGAGCCAGATAGAGTACACAGCTCTGTAGAACAGTTTTAAAAGGTTGTTTAAGGACATCCTTCCTACAGCTTTACTCTCTACTCATCGCTTTCCTTAAGCGTCACATACATTTCAGACTTGAGTTGCTTTAGCGGCATTTTCTTATTTCTCTTCTGGGTTGATCATCTTTACCCACAATAAAAAGTCAACGGAACTATTTGAGGCATATTCAAGATATGTTCTGTCCATAATTTTTGTGTTAGTGCCTCAACTATGTAATAATGCCAGCTGGTACCTTTTTAGTCATGAGTTCTAAAATTTGCACGTTTGTAATCTATTCAACAGATGGTAAGCCGTGACTAGTTAAATACAGAAGACATATGACCCCAGAGTTACTCTCTTTACTTTTATTTCAGGAGAATGCTTTCTTTATAGGGGAATTTATTAAGTTTTTTGGACTTCAGACAGCTTGGTGCCGGACTTCAGAAAGCAGCTGGTGCATAGAACCAGGTTCCTATGAAGTGGATTCAGAGTGCAGACAGAGATGTACGCAGAGACCCAATCTTCACAGACAGATACAGACTTTTCTATGTAAACTCTTTACATTTGTTCAAGTGACTAACTCTGAAACTATTAAAAAAAAACCAAGCAAATGAAAGGTCATTATCAAGAGAAAAAAGGCAGGGAAAATATGTCTCTCCCTAATAAATGATATTGTCCTATTTCAGTGTCTGTATGTTGTATTTGCATGTAGGTGTGTAGGGATCTTATTCCCATGAAGACTATTATCCATAACTAACAATACTGTTAAATTTTCCAAAGGAAATTTTCTTTTAAACCCTAATCATTTTTTAAATGATTTTTAAATTTAAAAAATTTAAACCATTTTTTAAATGGCTTTTTAAACCCTAATCATTTGAGCTTCTCAAAATCTTAACCAAAGTAATGGTGACTATGAATCCCTGAATTAAGTGCATCTCGTGGTGCTTGGCAAAGTAGACATTAATTAATACGTTTAAGAATTTCTCATTACCACTACTTGGCATTAAATATTTACTTGCTTATTGTGTGGCTCCCTCACGAGTCAGGGACTTGCGGGGGGGCCTAGGACATTGTCTGGCTCTGATAAGCACTCAATAAATATGTGTGATATAGATGCCAAATAAATGAAGCTAACTACTGGTATACATGAGACATAAAAAATAAAGACGAAGCACCATTGCTCGCTTGATCACCAGTCTGTTCCCCTTTCAGTCCATTCTCTATGTTGTCATGAGAATTATCATTCTAAACCACAGATCGATCAGATCACATCTAAAAACACCCACTGACATTTAAAGGCTATGCGGAATAGAAGACTACTTAACAGAGACTGTGAAGCCCTTTGGAACCTGTCTTCAATTTGCCATGAGCGTCTTCTCATTTCCCCTGCACCTGATGTTCCAACCACACGTACTTGCTTCCAGCCACCCGCACCCCCCCCCTCCCCCCCCCCCCCGCCAATGGCTCCATCCCAGGGCTCTTCTTTCCCTCTGCCATCTGCCAAGGCCCTTTCCCACCGCTTCTTCCTGGGGAGTTCTGACTCATCTTTCAGCCATTTGCTTTAGTCTTTATTACACCTTTCCACACTGTGCTATATTATTTGCTTGTGTTCTTGTTTTCCTTTACATTTGAAATTCCTTTAAGGAATGAACCACAACTGATTTAATTTTATACACAGTGCTTGGAAATGGATAGGTATGGAATAAATATTTGTTGAATAACCGAGCAAATGGGTGAATGTTATGTTCATGATTAAGAAAGGAAAATGATAGGGTACAGTGGGCAGAGACCAGAAAATTAGTTTCTTTCATGTTATGGGCAAAATACTTATATTGTTATGTCATTATACTGGATTAAAATACGTGACCTTCAAATTTACATATGATAACAACCAGCAAAAATAACCATAATTTATTACAAGAAGAGAACTAAAAAAAATTTTTTTTTCTGGGGCACCCCGGCTGCTATGTCAGTTAAGCGTCCGACTTGGGCTCAGGTCTGATCTCATGGTCTGTGGTTTCGAGCCTTGTGTTGGGCTCTGTGTTGACAGCTCAGAACCTGGAGCCTGCTTTGGATCCTGTGCCTCCCTCTCTCTCTGCCTCTCCCCTGCTGGTGCTCTATCTCTCTCTCAAAAAAACATAAATAAATAAACATTAAAATAAATTAAAAAAAATTTTTTCCAGTATAGATTCTGTGGTTATAAAGGAAAAGACATAAGGCAATATTCAGACAACTGAGGCCTGGACTTGGAAGAACATAACAATCTCTTGGTATATGTGACACTGGGGGTGGGGAACTTAAAAAAAAAAGAAAAGAAAATTCCCTGTGTATAATCTTGATCTTCCTTCCATTTACCAGTGATCATGCAGACCTTCTTCTTTTTTTTTTTGTAACAATGACACCATTTTAACTTCCTTCCACGATCTGATCTTAATATAGTTTTTAAAGTTTATTTATTTATTTTGAGAGAGAGACAGTGGGGGAGAGGGACAGAGAAGAGAGTGAGAGAGAGAAAATCCCGATGTGGGACTTGAATTCACGAACGGTGACATCATGATCCGAGCCAAAATTAAGAGACGCTTAACCAACTGAGCTGCTCAGAAGCCCCCATAATCTGATCTTAAACTTGGCACCAGTTGTACGCAAGGGCACAGAAAATCTAGGTGATCAGTAGGGAAGATGTGTGCAGCGTAAGGGGAGGATTAAGCATGAATCTGTCCTGTTACCTTTCTAACGAAATCACTGATTAAAAGATGCGTCACTTCACGTACTGGCAGGTAGTGCACTCTATTACTCAACTGTCTGATAGGAACACTGGAGGTTTTATACAGTGTGGTTATACTGACGTTTACAAGACCCTGAAAAGTGTCCTCAAAGGTAATATTGGGTGCTTTGCTTCCTTTTTGTCAATCTCACTGCCTTTTAAGCATTTGGAGAGTGGATGCAGAATTCTAATGGAATAAATTACATAGTTATCCTCTGTCTCCCATTTAATAAGGAATATTACTTGCCTTTCTCTAAATCATAGTAGACAAGTCTACACAGCAGCTTTCTATTTAAGGCTAGAAACACTAGCTTATTTCTCTAAAATTATTAGATTTTCTTTTATCTTTTTAAAAAGAAACTGAGCTTTTGAATGTTTATATCAACAACAATAACAGAAACTATTTTAAGAGGTATTCTTGAAGCAGCAACTAAAACAATTTTAGTTGAACACAATCAATGCCTAGAATTCACAATTCTTCCAAGATAAAAGTACTACCATTCTGCCAACCAGTTTCCTTCCTCCTCAAAAAACATACATCCTTTGCTTTCTTTACTTTTCCTTTTATATTAATTTTTTTTTTTTTTACTTTGTAAGGAAATGAGGAATATCCACAACCATGGTAACGGTTGCTAGGAGACAATTAGAGACCCCTTTCTAACTCCCACCAAGTTCCATTTGCACTAGTCTGACTGAGATCTATAAAGGTGTTTTTTCCCCCTGTTTTCTATGAAAACAACATATCCAGTGCATTAGAATGGGATTTACCCATTCAAATCAATTCAGCTAAAACGTAAGATTAAAGAAGTGAAAATTCACCTTTAAGAAAAAAAAAACCAAAAAAACCATAACCTCATGTCTTTTAAGTTTCTCCTCACTTTGCTGCGGTTCCTGACGGATATGCAGAAGCAGCGTTACAATGGAGCCAAGCAGCAGGGCCCTGCTAAGGGCCTGCAGTGCAGGAAGCTGCTGATACGATTTCTTTGCTGTAGTAATTTCTTTGAGTGCCTGATTTGCTCCCATTCCATCTCACTCATTGTTGCTCTAATATATGGAAATGAAACACTTGTGCTTTTTCAGCCAGTACGAGCACCAGAAAACCCGGATTTCCCATCATCTTCGGCGGGCGAGACATATTGGACAAGAAAGCTTCCCAGGTAATTGAGGGCTGACCTCCAGAAACTTCGAGGACTGGTGAGAGCTCTTCCTTCAAACGCGGGAGAGAGATACCTCCTGCCTGTGTCTTCAAACGAAGCTCATTCAGACTTTCATTTATTGGACAATTATTTTGCTCCCTTTTCCTATCACTGGGGATACATCGGCAAATGCTAATTACAGACTCTGCTCTGATGGAAACAAGATTTCGACGACAAAGACAGACAGCTGAACTAGGACAGCGCGAGGAATCCGCATTCCTGCTGCCTCGAGTCTTGTCAGCACCATCTTGGGTTACCTGCTCCACTCCAATTTCTACGTTTGCCGCCTGCCCAATTTCTACCACGTAGAATGGGTCTCCGCCTCCTGAGCTTTCCCAGAACTCCTTGCCTTCCCGCTTGTTTCCGTCTGGAATATCCTTACCCCTCCTTGGTTCCTGGAGAACTACAATGCATTTTGAATTTAAAAGTCTGTTTTCCCCAGGGAAGCACTTCTGACTGTCTTCATTCTACTGGGTCAGCACATTTGCTGGGGTCCTGATACACGTTGCAGTATTTCTGATTCTCAAGCCATTACATCGTCTGGTCATTATGCATTTTTGTTTCTGAGTTCCCAGCTTGAGAGTATGCCTTCCTGGTTTAGGGGCCATGTTTTGCTCATCTTTGTTCAGCCCCGCAGGGCCTGGAAGGATGTTGGGAACATAGATGTTGAATGCATGCATTCGGAATCAAGCGCAGGACTCTCCTGTCTCTACTGCTGTCTCCTGTCTCCTGTCACCTCCTGTCTCTACTGCTCATTCCTACTGTCGGGATGCATGCTGCTTAGTCCTTCCACAGATAGTTCCAATAATCAAAGCCATCATCCCCAGTGATGAGGCCTCTTCTGGAGTGACTACTCATGACTGAAGCTAGTGTTCCTTGTCTCCATGCTTGTTTTTTGTCTCCTCTGTCTCTTATACTTCTGTTTTTGACAATTTTTTTTTGTCTTGGTGTGGGAAAAAAATGACCCCATGGGTATTAGTCAGTAAATAAAATGCTCCTTCCTTTCTACATAATGATTGAGCTAGTTATGGCACACGGAGGCAGGCTCTTTAAGCCGTTGGCTCTTTTTGATGCTTTATTCAAGTCAGAGATGTTTTTGGAAGTGGAGGTGGGTAGAGTTCTAGATTTAGTGCAGTTCTTTATGTTAGAGACATCTGAAAACTTATAAAGGCAGATTATAGATGAGCAGACTCTATCTGTTCCGACACATTTGGCAGTTCGCCAAAAATCCTGTCTGGGCCCTGATCTTATCACTGGGCGATACTGGACGAAGAGGCAGCCTTGGCCTTAGGACACACTGCTGAGGCCCTGTGCACTTTCCATCACTTAGGTACAAATGGCCACATTGCTGTTTGTGAGAAATTTGCCTCTTTCCAATTGGTCATGCCCTGAAGCAGGATTACTGCCTTCCTCTGGTGACGCAAGAAGCCCCTGAGAGGTCAGGCATGGCTTTTAGGCTTTCCTGATTAGTTTGCAAACAGTATGGGAAGGTCACTGGCTTTGCCAACTGTCTGAGTGTCACGTTGTGTCTAATGAGAACCTGAATTCCCCTTTTCTGTAGTGAAAGGGGAAACAGTGCAGAAAGGGGCACCAATTATGTTCGAGGTATGAGACAAAGTGGCAGTTTGAGATACCCATGAGCCAATTTCTCTATTCCCTTGTCAAACAACTATTTCATAATGTAAGGTCAGTCCTTGTCATCTTCTCCTGAGAAATACTTGGTGAGGCTCCTTAAATACATCCATCATGTGCCCTAAGGGCAGCTGGCTCTCGTTCCCTACCAGACGCCTCTGACATCATCACGTATTGGATAAGAACGGGCACTCATCCCCAGATCGCTGAGATGTTATGAGATCCTTGATCATTTTCTACGTGCTCTATTTCTAAAGGAAAGAAGGCATTTTCATAGGATTTTAGCCAATGCTTTTGGTTTAAACCTTAGTTAACCAGAGAAGAGTTGCTAACTAGAACAGAAAAGAGAAATAAATCTGTTACCTCATCACTTGATCTTCAGCACACAGAGTCTAGTGTCTCACCCAATGTGGGCACTCGATAAATATTGGTACAATGAATGAATGTACAGAAAGGGCCAACTGACCAAGGTTTTACTTTATACTCCTTTTCAAGGTGTATCCCATGTGTAAAATTATATTGTTTCAGGATCAAATGCAATTATCAGTCAGTCTTTATCAGAAATAGCATTCGTGAATTTTAGAGTGAGCAAAATTTTCTAACATCACCTCAGTCGAATGTGCTTTATTCAGAGTAAGGAGAAGTAGAATCACGGGCATTAAATTATTTCATTTACTTTTTTTTTCCTGTTACTTATTTATTTATTCCTGAGAGAGAGAGAGAGAGAGAGAGAGAGAGAGGGAGTGTCAGTCCCAAGCAGGCTCCATGCCCAGCGTGAATTCTGACATGGGCTTGATCTCATGACCCTGGGATCATGACTTGAGTCAAAATCAACAGTTGGACACTCCACTGACTGAGCCACCCAGGTGTCCCTCTGTTTACTTTTTAAAAATAAATAATTGCACATTTCTTAAAAAGTGAAAATATTCATCTTTTTTGGAAACATAATTTTGGGGATATAGGTTGAATGAGCAAAGAAAGAGGTAGCAGAGAGTACAAACCACCTGTGGCCCTATGTAATGACTGTATCTAGAGGATGAGTTGGGTGTAATGAGAGAAGGGTTTCACTGACCACAGGAACATGGGAATTTAGCTGCGTGACCCTTGTTATTTTTCATGGTGGAGTAAAACGTGTGAGCAACCATTAGCCTTAAGTGCTATTTTGCTCAAATAATTTTTGATGCCAGAAAGACAGTTAAGATCAAGTTTGTTGTTGCTTTTCTGCTACTGGGCTAAGTATATGTATCAGTCTGGTAGTCGATATTCAGTTGATAAGGTCTTAGAGTCCCTAAGGACTCTTTGTAAGTAATCAAGCTCAGGATTCAAAATTAATGGATATGTGTGAAAATAAAATAATATATAAAAAGGTTTCCACTATAAAGCACTGATTTTGATATGAAAGCAATTCATTGGATTCCAGCTATATTATTTTTAGCTATTTTATAAAATAATTGATTGTCAGAGGAAGAAAACTATGTAAGGTGAATAATGCTAGTGCCCAATATGGTATATTAAAGTAAAAATTGACAGCTTTAATAATTGATCACAAATTTAACAAATACTCACAGAGTAGTTTTGGTTTTTGTCTTTTTTTTTTTTTTTCAGAGTTATTTTCAGCAGATGAGTGGACCAAATTGCCCACTGGATTTAGAAGGCCAAAAATGCAACTTGTTTTATTACAGCCTTGTGCAAACAATGACAATAAATCTAGCTTTGTAGTTTTGTTACATTTCTATTACCTTAAAACTCAGTGGGTAATATTTATATAAATTCTTACTTTTTTCCTATGGTGTAATTTAGCATGGAAAAATCAATATACCTTAAACTACACTCGCGAATAGTTGTTTTGAAACTGATGTTTTGAAATGTTTGAATGCATACACGGCTACTTGCTATTTTGAACAGTAATCTATGGAAGGGAAGCTTCCAAACTCATTCTATGAGGCCAGCATTACCTTGATTCCAAAACTAGGCAAGGACCCCACTAAAAAGGAGAATTATAGGCCAGTATCCCTGATGGACATAGATGTAAAAATTCTCAACAAGGCACTAGCAAATTGAATCCAAGAGTACATTAAAAGAATCATTCACCATGACCAAGTGGGATTCATTCCTGGGTTGCAAGACTGGTTCAATATTTGCAAATCAATCAACATAATACACCACATTAATTAAAAAAAAAAGGGTAAGAACCATATGAATCTCTCAAAAGATGCAGAAAAAGCATGTGACAAAGTACAGCATCCATTCTTGATAAAAACCCTCAACAAAGCAGGGAAAGAAGGAGCATACCTCAACTTCATAAAGGCCATATATGAAAGACCCACTTCCTTAATATCCTTAAGCTAATATCATCCTTAATGGGGAAAAAGTAAGAGCTTTTCCTCTATGGTCAGGAACGGGAGAAGGATGTCCACTCTCACCATTGTTATTTAATACAGTACTGGAAGCCCTAGCCTCAGCAATCAGGCAACAAAAAGAAATAAAAGGCATTCAAATTGGCAAGGAAGAAGTCAAACTTCAATATTTGCAGATGACATGATATTCTATGTACAAAACCTGAAGGACCCCAGCAAAAAACTGCTAGAACTAATACGTGAATTCAGCAAAGTCGCACGATGTAATCAATATACTGAAATCTGTTGCATTTCTATACATTGTAATGAAGCAGTGGAAAGAGAAATCAAGGAATCGATCCCATTTACAAACGCACCAAAACCCCTACAATCCCTAGGAATAAACCTAAACAAAGAGGTAAAAGCTCTGTAGTCTGAAAACTATAGAACCTTCATGAAAGAAACCAAAGAAGACACAAAGAAATGGAAAAGCATTCCATGCTCATGGATGGGAAAAACAAATATTGTTAAAATGTCTATTACTACCCAAAGCAATACACACATTCAATGCATTCTCTATCAAAATGCCACCAGCATTTTTTTTTGCAAAGCTAGAACAAACAATCTCAAAATTTGTAAGGAACCACCAAAGACTGCCAATAGCCAAAGCAATCTTGAAACAAACAAACAAACAAACAAACAAACAAACAAACATAAACAAAACGAAGCTGGAGGCATCACAATTCTGGACTTCAAGCTATATTACAAAGTACAGTATAGTACTGGCACAAAATGACACACATAGGTCACTGGAACAGAAGAGAAAACCCAGAAATGGACCCACCACTATACGGTCAACTCAACTCATCTTCAACAAAGCAGGGAAGAATATCCAATGGAAAAAAGTCTCTTCAGCAAATGGTGCTCATAAAAATGGGACAGCACGGTGCCAAAGAATGAAACTGCACCACTTTTTTACACCATACACAAAATAAATTCAAAATGGATGAAACAGAAAAACTACTAAAACCCTAGGCACAGGCAGCAACCTCTTTGACCTCAACCATAGCAGCTTCTTACTAGACATGTCTCCAGAGGCAAGGGAAACAAAAGCAAACATGAAGTATTGGGACTTCATCAAGACAAAAAGCTTCTCCACAGCGAAGGAAACAACGAAACTAAAATGTAACCTTCGAAACGGGAGAAGAAATTTGTAAATGACATATCTGATAAAAAGTTTATTCAAAATCTATAAAGAACTTCTCAAACTCAACACCCAAAACCAAATAATCCAGTTAAGAAATGGGCAGAAGACATGAATAGACATTTTCCCAAAGAAGACATCCAGATGGCTGACACATGAAAAGATGCTCAACATCGCTCACCACCAAGGAAATACAAATCAAAACCACAATGAAATCCCACCTCACACCTGTCAGAATGGCTAACATTAACAATTCAGGAAACAAGAGATGTTGGCAAGGATGCGGAGAAAGGGGAACCTTCTTGGTGGGAATGCAAACTGGTGCAGCCACTCTGGAAAACAGTGTGGAGGTTCCTCAAAGAGTTAAAAATAGAACTATGCATTCAGCCCAAATGTCTATTGACTGATAAATGGATAAAGAAAACGCAGAACATGTACAGAATGAAATATTACTCAAGCCATCAAAAAAGAATGAAATCTTGCAATCTGCAAGAACGTGGATGGAGCTAGAATGTATTATGCTAAATGAAATGAGTCCGAGAGAGACAAATGTCGTATGATTTCATTCATATGTGGAATTTAAGAAACAGATGAACATACTGGAAAGAAAAACAGAGAGGGATGCAGATCACAAAAATGACTATTGACTATAAAGAACAAACTAAGGGTTGATGGAGGGAAGTGAGTGGGGGATGGGCTAGATGGGTGATGGGTATTAATAGGAGGGCACTTGTGATAAGCACTGGGTGTTATATGTAAGTGATGAATCATTGAAGTCTACTTCTGAAACTGTATGTTAACTAACTAGAATTTAAATAAAAGCTTCAAACATTAAAAAAATAAGCCAACTGAAATTAAAAAAATAAAGATAAAGCCCATATTTAAAAGTATAACTATGAAGCATTCATTTACTCACCCTTATAGTCAAGAACTTTAGCTTTAATAAACACCTTAGTTTTGTTGTCCTTATCACAGATTTCTAGTGACAGTTTTGCTTTTTTAGTAGTGTTTTGGGCCTAAGGTCAGAGTTTTTCAAGCAAACTATCTAAAGACAGGGATAAAATTCTGCATTTTTATTTTTTTTTTATTTTTTTTTTTTAATTTTTTTTTTTTCAACGTTTTTTATTTATTTTTGGGACAGAGAGAGACAGAGCATGAACGGGGGAGGGGCAGAGAGAGAGGGAGACACAGAATCGGAAACAGGCTCCAGGCTCCGAGCCATCAGCCCAGAGCCTGACGCGGGGCTCGAACTCACGGACCGCGAGATCGTGACCTGGCTGAAGTCGGACGCTTAACCGACTGCGCCACCCAGGCGCCCCTAAAATTCTGCATTTTTAACAAAGCCGATACCTCAATCCAGTTGATTCTCAAGCCTACTATTTGTTGGAGATCTGCTGCCATAGAATATTTATAATTAAGTTAAAAAAGATGTTGCAAAATTCTAAAAGCAACTAATTTTAATTAATTTGAAAATCCTGACACATCCTGTAAGTCTTTTGGGCAGAGATTACAGAAAAGAGATATTAAAAAAAAATAAACAGCGATACATTCATTAGAATGAATTAGGCATAAAAATAACTTGGAAAACAGGTACAGAAGATGAAGTGCTTCTTTAATTATAGTTGTCCATTCACACATTTTAGGAGAAAATTGTGTGAGCCATTTCCATTATGATTTGAAAACTGATATGAATGAAAATATCAGCAGAGTACTTATGGATAGCATGTTACTGCAGTCTGGAGGTTGCCTACCCTTCCATAAATGTACTAACACGTCCCCTTATCTGCATTATATTAACTTCCCCATCTTCTGAAAGAGGGCTACTTCTCAAAAGCATTTTCCTGATCAAGATTATTTAGCATTTTACTGTTTTAAAAACTGCTTTGGTTGATTCTCTGAAATTGTTTTCTCCTGTTATTTCAATTTATTAAAGAGGATGTTGAAATACAGGTGTATTAAAATACATGTAGAAACTCTTGATAAAGTTTGGATTAGCTCTTATGTTTAGATGAGACAGGAGTAAAACCAAGAAACATTAAAAAATGATTTGGCTTAGAGGTACAAAGCATTAAAATATAGATAGTAAAAAAAAATCATGTTCAGGATCAGAACATGTCTTTTTTGGGGGGAAAATTTTGCAGGACAAAGTATATTATATTCTCATAATACTGTAGATTTTGTACAATCGATTAGGTTTATAGTTGAGAGGGACAAAGTCTCATTATTACTATGCAGTCACGAGAGAAAATAAACAGTTTAGAATTCGGGAGGAAGAAGAGACACGGAAAAGACATGCTCAAGTTTTCTAAGTTCTGGGGATCTAATGTACAGCCTGGTGACCACAGTTAACAACACCGTGTCACGAGGGCGTCACGGGGCTCAGTCCGTTAAGTTTCTAACTCTTGGTTTTGGCTCAGGTCATGAACTCGTGGTTTGTGAGTCCAACCCCTGCATCAGGCTCTGTCCCGACAGCGCGGAACCTGCTTGGGATTCTCTCTCTGTCTCTTTCTCTGCCCCTCCCCTGCTTGCTCCATCTCTCTCTGAAAATACATAAATAAGCTTAAAAATTTTAAAAAACCAATATTGTGTTATCTGAAACCTGTTAGGAGAGTAGATCTGAAATATTCTCATCCCCAAAAGGAAATGGTGACCACATGAAGTGACAGAATTGTTCGTTCACCAGCCCTTCTGTGGTCGGTCACCACGTCATAATACGTTAGTGTATCAAATTACCACACTGCACATCTTAAACGTACACAATGTTATATGTTAATCATATCTCACTAAGACTAAAGAATATAAAAACAATATTTTTGAAGGGCACCTGGGTGGCTCAGATGGTTAAGCATTCAAATCTTCATTTCGGCTCAGGTCATGATCTCACAGTTCGTGAGCTCCAGGCCTGCGTCAGGCTCTGCGCTGACACTGGAGATCCTGTATGGGATCCTCTCTCTCTCTCCCTCTCTCTGTCACTCCCCTGCTCTCTCTGCCTCTTAAAAAACAAAAGTGTATTTTAAAAAATGATCTTTTTGAGATGACAAAAAACAAAAAAAACAAAAAAAAACCAAAAAAAACCACGTCTGGTTCCCTTAGCAAGATTTTTTATTTCAGGCTTGCTCACAGAGTTTATCCAAAGCCCCCGGGCATGATTTCCTTCTCAGAAACCAGCTAAGCCCTGAAATGGGGCTTCTCCAGACGTGGTCATTTAAGCACAAGCGCTAAGTGTGTGTGGGGGGGGTCTTTCTGAGCCTTCCTGGCCTTCTGACAGGAACATGGTAACCCAGGCAGTTCTCAGAACTGACTGTTCTGTGGGATTCATGAGGAGGTATTTACAGAGCTTCAGTCATTCATGGCAAACAACTCAAACTCTCCACGCAGGGGTGGCAGTGGGAGGGAGTGAAGACAGGGTTTGAGCTGAAGTGACTGTCTTACTTAGGCAAGTAAGACCGAAAGCTTTTTCTTGGACTCCATAAATACACATTTAAAAATTCCATACACCTCGAATAGTTGCAACCTTGATGACTTTTTGGACTCCCACTCAGGAATAAACCTGAGTGACATACAGGTTTATAATTAATATATTCCAATACGGTATAAATGTATTTCTTCAATCAAGTTTCTTTTTTTCTTCTTCTATGAAAAGTTAACAGGAAGTGAATATTCTTTCATTTCCTCTTACAGTATAGACTGGCTTCACCAGACGTTTCAAAGAACGACCACATGCTTTTTTACCTTTAACTTGCACTAATTCTTACACAGTTGATGGGGGAAACTCTGGCCATTGAGTTTAGGGCCCCTCAATATTAAGGAGGAAGCTCTGAAACGTATTTTGGTTTTGATTTTTCTAGTTGGGTACCCGAGTTATTCTTATAAATACACCTCCACATTGGTAAGTTTACTACTACAAATCAAACCCTATTATGATGCAAACTGTATGTGGTAAAATAACCAACAAAACATCACTACAATACTGCTTCAGCCAACCTGACTTGGTGTAGAGAAACAGGAGCGAACATTTCCGAAGCCACTAGATGGCATTCATTCCCCGCAATTTTGGCCAAATAGAGCTACAGCTCATCACGACATGTAGGGTCAGGAGGAAGGCAAAAGTTAACCACTATTTGAGGATATTTTCCTATCATTTAGCACAATAACAAAGCTCACTTTTACCTTTTCCTGTCTACTTCAAGTCAAATCAACAAGCATTTATTGAAAACTTTATTACAGGAGTCTTCATTTGTGAAGAGTTGAAAGCCATCTTCACTGTGCACTTAAACATGTAGAGGAAAATAAGCTATACACAGTATGCAATTTAACTTTTACTTCATTGCTTTACATGTTGTTGGTTCTCACGCAGCTAGTTTTCTAAAGGTTACCAAAAACACACAGTCACAAATACTGAAACTTTCTAAGATTGTAGATGGCATTAGTCTTCAGAATTAATGTTTATGAAAGTAGGAGGCCAAGAGCTCTTGATGACTCACAAAAGGTCCTCTCTATGGCAGGTCTTAAAAATGTGTGAGAAATAGTGCTTCTAATGCACTGAGACCTGAGAACCAAAACGTCCTTTGGTGATAAAGGATTATGATTTAGTTGTGGAGATGAATCATGGAATGAAAAATCCTGAACGCTGCACTTCAGACGAAATGGTGGGGAGGAAATATTGATGGGAACAAGTAAATCAAGAGTCAACTTTTTGTAGAAGGCATAGGGTTATAGTAACATAAAATCCAGGACTTACCTGTTCTAATATGTTTTGAAGCCTCTCTATCTCACAGTCTATTACAAATTTCTTCTCTTGTCGTCTATCAAGTTCTTCTAGAAGTTGCCTATAGCTGACATCATTAAAATTTTCCACACATATAGCGCTGACATGCCAACCATTTTGTCCTGCTTTTTCCATAATAGCTTGAAGTATTGAGTATCCTAGTGGGGAAAAAAAATCCAGACGGGTTACCAAAATCATACTTTAACTCCCCTTCAATAACTTATGTAGGCACTGAATCTACAGCAACATTTTTATGTTGCAAATACACAATGAATGCTTTAGAAATTTAAAATCTGACTGGTTATTTGTGAATCACTTGTTTTTGCTTTCTCTACTTGAGGCAACACCCTTTAAAAGATTACTTGGATGAAGGAAGAACACCTTAAGAAGTTCTCAGAATTTCTCTACTGGAGAACATTACCTTGCTTTAGACATGTTTTTGATGAGATAAACCAAAAACCAAATTCAGTACTACCGGCAGTCAATACAATTTCATAAATTCATTTTGTTAATTCTACTCACTGGAAAGAATTAATTTTGAACAACTGTTTAGGCTCTTCACTCAAACATGGTAGTAAAAACATTTTTTTTTGGATTCAGCTATGGAAGAGATGATGTAGAAAAAACAATGCAAAAGTATGTATTGAAGACCCATTATTGTGAAGGGAGAGGCATGATTATGTCCCCTCCCTGCTTTTTCTGGAAAGAAGGCGTTCTTTAACTCTTTGTCTCTTGGCTGGGGGATGATGTGGATTGAGGTTGAACTGAACGGCTACTAGGTGGGGCAGTAGGCACCCAAACTCATAATCTAGTAGAGGAGAAAAAGACATTCAAAGAAACAAAGGCAATCGAGTTTAAAATGGTGTAATGATAGCTGTGCTCAATGCAGTGTTGGCCCAAAGGGACGGTTTGGTTAAATCTGCCTTGTTGGACGTGGGTACCAAGTACAGAGAACAAACAACTTGTACGGGGTCGTGAAGATTGAGGACACTCATCCAAGATTGCTGAAATCTGAGGAGTATTCGTTAGCTGGAGACAGCCTTCCAGCGAATGGGGGGGTCTGTGCCTTGTTGTCCATCCAGACCTCTCTGCATCAACCAGCACAGAAGGGAAGTAAGAGGTCTTGGTATCTGGATTAAGGAAGATGCGCAAAACTTGGAATACAGCACCTGGAGTGTTTCTTCGGGCCAACACTGTCTTGAAATCTTGCTTTTTTCGGCTCTCGGTTTTGGACTGGCGGAGACTTTAAACTATGAACAGCCCTTACACACGAACTGGTTAGACTCAGAGCCTGGTACCCAGTTATTTTTTCCCCCTTGTGGCTTAGCATAAAAAAATATGCTAGTCCTTTTTAAGAAGGTCTGGCATTTCTTTGAGTTCATTCTATGACAGATGCCTATGGTCTCTCCCTCCCCTGGTCCCTGGAGTGAGCCTGTAGAACCAGGTGGATTAAAAGCAAATACTTGAATACAAAGAACTTGCAACATAAGAGGACATTTATTCAGGTTTATGATTGGTATGAGTCTCTCAGATTCAAGGGTTTTGATTTTTCGGTATATTTTCTACAAGTCAGAGTTTCAAACGTTACGGATGCTCAGTTAATATCAACAGATGGAACTGATGATGAGATCATATTTGAAATATAAATTACCTGATATCCTGCCAAATGAAATACTGTGGCAGTCAGGACTCATTTTTATCTAAATGAAAAAAAAAATTCCCCAAAGAGGAAGAAAGAGGGCATGTTAATTACTATATAATTATTCTGGTACATCTACTGCTCTATTTAGTTTTCCCTTCTGCAACGTATGCCTATCATTATCTTTTCAAATCTCACCTAGATTCCCCTCAGCCTCCACCCCAAGTCCAGTGCTCTTTCCCTTGTTTTCTGTTGGGCACAAATGTCACAGGATGGTCTGAGTGCTCTCTTAATGTACCTGCTCATGCCTCATTTAGTCAGTTACTGAGACTTGCTCTCTGCTAGGAAGGGAGGCAATGTTACTTTTATTCACTTTTGACACCCATGAACACGTTCTTTTCAAAAATACCAACAGACATCTTCCTTTTCCTTTTTCTCCCTCTATTTGTTGTCAAACCAAAATAATTTAAGGGCATTCTGCTCGATTTTTTGCATGTCGTACAAATGAGAACTACTGGGCACACACACCAAAGCAGTTGTCCTGCTCCGTGGGATCAATTCTTTATGTATCACCTTTAAATTTATTTATTTTTTAAAATTTTTGGCATCATGTGCTTATCAGGATTCATGTCACCAAGTAAGCATCCAGGTTGTTATTATCCTTCCTACAGGACTTTCACAGAATGTACAGTGGCAAGCCTTCTGATGAAATTCATATATGTTCACCGTTGCATAAGAGATATTTCGAGGTTCACACTAATGCCAAAACTATAATTCAAATTCAACATTTCGTTATCTGCTTTTTCCGATTTACAAATGACACTAGAATTAACATAGACGAACCCTTAGGACACAATCTTTGTTAAACGGCAAAGAAAGTTGGCTGCCTAAAAAGAATCATTAATCATGGTCAGAAGTAAATGGCATCTTTTCAATGCAGTGCAAGGGACATGCAGTTACAGGTTGGAAGCTTGAATTCTTTTATAAGCTGTGTTGGATTTTAATATGCTTTCTTATTTATGCCACTCAGAGGTGTGTGTCTTATTTATTTGCCAGGATAGTTGTAACTTGGAGAAAATACTGCTGTTGAATCTATGATTATGTAACTTAGCTGTTATATAAACTAAAAAATCACAAGTCATGTCATACTAAATCTACATCTGGCTATGATTTGTGTCTCCTACTTATTAGAAAATCTGTAAGGCAATATTGTTGGCCATGAATACTGCAGTGCTGGGTGAATCCCACAAGACAGACGGAGACTGTACTACTGTAAAGGATCTTTTTAGTGTTGCTTCTACATTAATAAGCTGCCTAACATTTTAATTCAATATAATTTACTGAAAACCTACTACATCCAAGATTCTTGAAGGTTTGCCAAGATAAAGACATGATTCCTGTGTCTACAAGGAATTAACTATCTAGTCACTTACTAAGTAACTATTATGCAAATTACACAGTATCGTATAAATAACCAAAATAATTTTATTAGACTCGTAGCGAAACCATCCCATGGACAAGATCACAGTACTGTCCTAGAGTAAGTAATTAGAGAACACTATCAAGTGACACACACAGGTGTTTTTAAAAATGTTATTACGTCACGTAATGATGTTATCAATTATGCTGACAACTGATCACAGTGATGTAAGCAGTTCTGAACTACTGCCTCCACACACACATCAACAGCTTTTACATCATCCATGGGGAATGGCGTATTTTCCATGAGCAGTACCAGCCAGACAAGTGGCTGCTAGCAACACAAGCTGGATTTTGTTTATGTGACGTTCTCTCTTTCAAGAGTTATTTGATTCAACTATCTGTACACAGAGGAGCAGGAGGAGAATCATGAGAAGTTTATGTCATGGTGGACATAATTTCAAAAGAAGGGAGTTATCCATAAGCTGTAAAAAAACAAAAACAGAAAACTTCCCTTGGATAAGGACAGAGAAGAGCTCATAGTGCTCTTTAATTAGAAGGTCATCGGTACACTCAAAGCTGCATCACTGGAAGGCCGGACGCAGAAGTCATATTTCAGAAGGCTGAGAAATTGAGAAAATGAGACGAAGTGAGACTGTAGACATTATCAAGGAGTGTCGTCAGGGTAGTGAAGTAATCAGATGAAGTGTGCCCCATCATGATGAATAGGGGTGTAGAAACCTTGAGGTCGTGAGAACCCGTCTGGAAAGGAGAGGGCTGAGTCTATCCCATGGGGGTTGCTGAGCTTAGAAAAGAGAAGGGGCACAGCGACTGCTTGTATGTACTCCAATTACAACCCCTCTCGTTAACCTCATGAATTGCTAGGCAGGCATCTACCACCAGTCTAGTGATTTCTCTGGTCTGGGCACAATCACGGGCATCCCCAGCTAGTGGATTTGAAGAGAAAGGTTTCTATGCCTGGGAGTATACTTCATGCTGTGGATTAACCTCAGTCTTAGGGAGGAATAAGAGTCTGGAATCCTTGGCATCTGATGCCGCCATGCTGGAAATGGAGAGCAGATGTTGTGACCACAGAGTCTGGACTCGTACCAAAGCAGCTTAGCCTGGAAATCACGTGTTCAAAGGCCACTGTCTGGACTCTAAGGTCTCAGCACATGGTTGGAGGAACCAACATGTAGCTTGGTTAAATTTATGGGCAGCTGTGACTATAGCATTTATTTTATGCCACAGTTCATGAAGGGCAGAGCGAAAATAAACAAAGACCTTCTAACTTAAATAGTTTGAGGCCATACATGCAAACCTGATATAAGATGACGAGTCTTCCTTGTCTACAATCAAGAGTAAAAATGGAAAATGCATCTTTAAAGATGGGCATTCTGGGTCTTAGATTTTCCCTGTGGCCTCTCGTATTTTCTGACAAGAACATTCATCGTTTCCTGACCCCTATATTCCAGCGTTCATAGTTAATTCAGATGCCATCTTACAGGTGAACTTAGTAATTTAAATGTTTAAAGTTTCCGTTAGTGGCACTTGAAGCTAACCCTCATTAATATGGGAATACAGCAAATACGTTTAACCATTTGCCAGAGGTTCAAAGCATAGAACTCCTCTCTCCAGACATGCCCTAGCACTATTTTTTTTTTTCCTTATTTCTCCTGGGCTTTTCTCCAGGCCGCTGGAGAATTTGATTTCAGTGCAAAGAATGGTTGAACCTATTAACTTATACATCACTTGTTTACACAGCAAGTAGACTGATTTTTGTAGGCAGAACTCCATGGCACTTCCTTGCAGTGCCCTGTTTTCTTATTCTTTTCTGATATATACCAAAATCATAATCATCCCTCCCTCTCTTTCAGTATCATTTGGGCCACTAATGTCTCTGTTTTACATTCTCCAGCAATACTGCACTTCTCAGAAGTTCTAGGAGGTACCATGCATCTCTACCTCAGTGCCTTTGCACATGCTACCATTGCCCTTAAAAAACTGTTTCCTTCTACCTTTGTCTTCTTTCATCTTTCGGAGCTTATTGCAAACATAACTTACCTACCCCTGACTGATCACTTTCTCCTCTGAGCTCTTCAAGCTCTTATAGCTTTCTGTACATTTCTTTCAGAGATTTTTACCACAGTTTCTGGCTACGTATTTAATGATGATCTGATGATGCCTCTGCCTTCCACTGTATTGTGAGCTCCGTGAACATAGGGACCACTTCTGGGCTCGGTTTGTAGTTCCGCGGGGGCACAGTTGATGCTCAGCAAATTGTCTGAATGCATGAGTGAAGTAGTGGGAATTTTAGAGGGAGGAATCAGAATTTTAAAAGGCTCAGAGGTAAGACAAAGCGTGGCAGTTCACATCCAGGAACCTGAAATATGTCCAGTTTATCTTGTGTGTTTGGAAGGACAAGGAGGGTGCTGGAGAACTGGTGAGGACTGCAGGAAGGGCTGGAGAGAACGGCAGGCAAGTGTCATCACAAGGGCTTTCTCCACTGTATCACAGAATTCAGTCTTTATTCCCCAGGGACATGAGGAAGAGAATGACAAATGTGTTGTACAGTCATCATTCAGCTGAGGTGTGAGAAACACTGTGGATGAGAGCAACAGGAAATGGGAAAATCAGTTCATGCCATACTGAAGGGATCCAGGTAAGACATGACAGGAAAGGAGAGTGGATCTGAGACTGTGGGAGAAGGATAACTCAACTTGGTGATCGACAAAACAAACGGGATGAGGAGGAGGTGGATTTGGGCGTAACAACAATCTGTTCTGTTGGTGGCCATTTTGTCCTGTTTTCTACAGGAACTTAGGTCTCTCTGACGTCCTGAAGAAGCACGTATTTTTCTACTTGGATTTCAGATGTCAAGTGACTTCTGGTGATAAGGCCTGGCAGTCACCTCCTTCATCACCCGAACCGGTATGCTAGATTCTGACACAGGTTTGAGAAACCCAGTTTTCTCTCTTGCTTCAGGCTAGAGACCATCTCTCTACATTCTGAACAGTCCCTAAGAATAACCTGGAGGGGCACCTGGGTGGCTCAGTCGGTTAAGCATCTGACTCTTGATTTTGGCTCAGGTCATGATCTCACCGTTCCATGGGTTTGAGCCCCGCATTGGGCTCTGTGCTCACATCAAGGAGGCTGCTTGGGATTATCTCTCTCCCTCTATCTCTCTCTGTCCCTTCTTCCTTCTCTCTCTCTCTCCCAAAATAAATAAATAAACATTAAAAAAAGTTAAAAAAAGAATAAACTGGAGATCTTTTCAAGTTTGCTTCCAGAACTGTTTAATCTGCTCAGCACTATGAGTATTTACCCATCTTTTTATGGTGCACAGCAAAGCCTTTTCACGCAAGAAAGGCATTCTTCAAAATTTTGTATAGTTTTAAACTCCAATAACTAAAGACTAGTTTCCTGATCAGAATAAATGTCTAGCATGATTTCTGTATGGTTATGATTTTGCTCATAGACTGAAGTTTTATAAATTTTAAATATCACACTAAGCAAAGTTCACAATTATTTTTTTTCACAATATAAAAACTTCACAATTCAAACTTGCACTAAACGCAACCATATAGTTGCATCTAAAATATAGATTTTGAATTGGGGCGCCTGGATGGCTTAATTGGTGAGGTTTCTGACTCTTGACTTTAGTTCGGGTCATGATCTCGTATTCGTGAGTTCGAGCCCTGTATCAGACTCTGTGCTGACACCTCGGAGCCTGGAGCCTGTTCTGGATTCTTCTTCCCCACCCCCGCCCCCACTTGCTCTCTCTCTCTCTCTCTCAAAATAAATAAAAATAAGCTTACGAAAATAAAAAATATAAATTTGTGAATTAACAGCAAGCAAATAACTTTTGTCTCATATTAAGCATTTAAATTACTTAAGACCTAATTTTGCACATTAAACTTATTCAATATGCGACACTCTGGGAGAGCAAATTGTTGAGTGGAAAGGAGGGACAGGGCCCCTTAGAGACAGGACTGCTCTGCGCAGAGAATGACAGGTAGAGAAGGGGAGGGTCTGCTGGAGAGACAGTGAGGTGGGAAGCTTGAGGAACACTTAACGGATTACTAATAGTTTAGAGACTAATCTGCTGGAGTAGTAGGTTCATAAACATACAAAGCTTTATTTTCATTTGACAATGTGCCGGGACCTCAAGAGTGGCCCGGCCAGTGAAAGAGGTAGGACTGTCCCCACCCTGTAGGTGAAGAGACAGAGATAAAGATGGGCTGTGTGATCGACATCAAGTCATAACCCTAACAACCGGCAGGGCTGTGAGGTTCAGCTCAGGCCCTCCGTTCTCAAGCCCAGGGGCTCCTGCACCCCATGTGAGCACACAGGGGAGCTGGAGATGATGTCTCAAGGAGGGCTGGGGCTGTGTTGAGGTCTTCACCAGCTCTGGTGAGCCTCTCACCAACACCCCTAGTGCAGCAGCAGACGGTGTCAGTGCTGTCTTCAGGGACACCGAGAATCTGACTGCTTCTCCCAGCAGGTGCAAGCCAGCACTGCCTCTGGTCTGGAACATGCAGGTGTCTCCTGACCTTGTCCTTGCTCTCGTCACCACCCCCCACCCCCCGCCCATGGGACCACTGGTAGCACAGCTGTGTGCAAGCCAGACCCCGTCACTCCTGCTCACCCCTCCTGCTGGACCTGAACTGCGGGCCACTGAGTCACATCTGTGACCTCAGCCTCTCCTACCTCAGCATCTCTGACCCCAGTGTCTCCAACCTCAGCCTCTCTGACCCAGCCTCTCCGACCTCAGCATGTCTGACCTCAGTCTCTCTGACCCCAGACTCTCTGACCTCAGCCTCTCTAACCTCAGCCTCACCGAGTGCACCCGCGGGGCTTAGTCCCAGACCCGCCAGTCAAACCAAGAGCTGTGCCCTCTTGCTGTCCTCCAGGCGGGTCCATGAGGCTCCCCTTTCACCTCCGTCCAGCCTTTACCCCCTGCCCTCTCTTCAGCAGGCCATCCCAGTCTCATTCTCCAGCAAGACAACTCTCTGGTCCCGAGACTCCACATTTCCCTTCCTCGCCAGACTCTGTCTCTAACATCAACACCTAATATACTAGGTACATTATTCATGTACCGCGTGTATCATCATTGCCCCCACAGAAGTGCAGGCTCACACAGGGAGGCGCACTGGTTCTGTTTCCTGAGCTAGAAGACTGGCCACTAAAGGGCACTCGAAGAATGTGCTTCAATAGTTAAAAACCGGAAGGTAAATCTTACTTAATTTTTTTAAATGTTTGTCTACAGCTGAGACAGAGAGACAGAGAGAGACAGACAGACAGACAGAGAATGAGCAGGGGATGGGCAAATAGAGAGGGAGACAGAGTCTGAAGCAGGCGCCAGACTCCCAGCTGTCAGCACAGAGCCAGACTCAGGGCTCGAACTCACGAACCATGAGATCGTGCCCTGAGCTGAAGTTGGGCGCTCAACTGACTAAGCCATCCAGGTGCCCCAAATTTTACTTCATTTTTAAGAGGGACACACTGGAGGCTTCGGAACACAGGCAGGTGACAAAACTGCTTTCATATTAGCTGACATGATGGACTCCAGTAGAGAAGGAAGAAAGGGAGGCCCAACAGGAGGCTCCAGAAATGAGTCCAGGTCCAGTCTACAGTCATGTGAACAAAGATGGGGGACAATGGAGAAGCTCAGTGGCTTGCTTGTCTCCAAATTCTACACTTGCCACTTCATTCTGTACTCATCCACCGAGTATACCGGGAGATTCTTTATCATAGTGGGTTGGAACCATACAAGACTGCCATTTTTACGCATTTAGGTGCTAAAAGAATGTGGCAGGTAAGTGCAAAAACTCCCAAACCAGGGCAGAGAGGAGTCATGAGGAATAGGAGCCAGGAGCCTTGCACACCTCAGCCCTCCTCAGGGTATCCCTGGAAACTGCTCTACAGTTTCTGTTATCAGTCTTTCTAGCAACCATCTTGAGTCATTAACAAAGGCTGAAACAAGCCTCAAAAAAAAAAAAAAATCAGAATTAAAGGAAATTTGAAATCCGGTTTAGAAAGAACTCTATTCTCAATGCTAAAAACAGAACTACATTTGGTTTATAAAAACAAATCCTCAGCTAACCTTGAAGAGCTCGTTCACTGGCTGAGGATGGTCAGTGCTCTCTACAAAATGTTGGTTTTTAAAAGACCAATTAATTTACTCTACCCTACGTTGAAGCCTGAGTCCCAGAGAGCTCATTAATTAAACATGAAAGCAATCACTAGCAACACAAAACACATGGAAGTGTTACACATCCTATTAGATATCAGTTTGTTACTTCACGTGCCAAACTGTGTACTGTAAATAATATTAATTTAGATCCGGCTTTTATATACAAAGCCAAAACCATTCATTTTGGTTGATTTGAAAGTGATATTTTAAAACATTACTTTGTCTTTTCTTTTGAAAAGGAGTAGCAGCACATAATTTTCTTTAGATGATTCTGTTGAAAGGATTTGCATACAATTACCGAGACAATTTCTGTTCCTAGCAGGAACAAACACAGGATGAAGTAAGTATTCACCATATGATTAGCCTAATTTTTATACCCCACTGAGGCTTGCTCAATTCCAAGAAGTAATTGTAAACTCATGTCAGTGGCTGAGAGTGAATACATTTGATTACTCACTATTAAATTTCTTTACTGGGGAAATGACACTGAGGTGATCATATAAATAAAGAGTGATTTCTTGAACAGCGTGCCAAGAAACAAATGATGGCTTCGGTGGTAGACTCAGTTACCTTCAGCTGCAACAACTGTGTTTTTAATTTCAACTCTATGGTTCTGAGGCAGGGTATTTGAATTCCTTAATCATCCAGTTTTGACTTCTATGCAGTGAAGATGATTAATGTAGGATTTTATTACATATAGAATCTGCTCCATAGCTGTTAACAAAAATCGCCTTCACTCCCCGTGGTAGAATGGAGGGAGAATGCTCTTGTCTGTTTGAGGGATGTGCTTTGTGAATTCATGGCAGGCGAGGGAATTCTTCCCCACAACTCTGGGAGACTCAGAACGTATAACTCAACATCCCATTCCCGCTGGAAAACGAAAAGAAAAACTAAACTCTTATTCTTCAATTCTGTGTTTGGTTACTAGCCATGGACTCAACTCGGTTTCGTCAGAAACCCAGGAGATGCTCTCAGACTTGTCACTTTTTTTTCACCGTCATCTCTAGTCAATGCTGATATTTCTTCCTACATATTGTATTTAAGATCTTCCATGAAAAGGTCCCTACTTATCCTTTCCATTTTCACTCAGTGAATATTTCCTGAGGGTCTACTGTATGCAGGCCATTGCTCGAGAGTCTGCATATACAGGAATAACAAAGACAGTAGAACGTGCAGACCCTCGAGAACCTTACACTCCTGGGCTAAGGCAGACAATAAACAAATACACAAATACATTTATGATGACAAGAGGTGGCAGGTGTTACGAAGAAAAATGAAGCAAGGATGGGACAGAAATGACTGGCGGCGATGGTGGCACTTATTTTTCCACACCAGTCTCTCACAATCTCTCTGAGCTACACATCCCTCAAGTCACACTGAAGATCAGCAGTTCACTGAGTAAACCAGTCTTTCTCACTTGCTTCACGTATTCCAGTGGCTACCCTTTGTGCTGAGAAAGTCTATGTTCTTCATCCTAACTTGTACCTTCTGATTTCAGTTAAAGCCTCAGCCTTAGTCTTAGGTCATTTCAGCAGACTTCTCTCACTGGGACTACTAAATCAAAAGCTTCTGCACAGCAAAGGAAATAATCAACAAAATGAAAAAGACAGCCTACGGAATGGGAGAGGTTATTTGTAAATGGCATCTCTGATAAAGTGTTAGTTTCCAAAATATATAAAGAACTTAGACAACTCAAATAATACCCCAAAACAATCCAATTTAAAAACAGGCAGATGATATGAACAGACATTTCTCCAAAGGAGACATCCAGATGGCCAAAAGACACATGAAAAGATGCTCGTCATCACTAATTATCAGGGAAATACAAATCAAAACCATGAGGAGGTATCACCTCACACCTGTCAGAATGGCTAAAATCAACAACATAAGAAACAAGTGTTGGCAAGGATGTGGAGAAAGGGAACCCTCTTTTACTGTTGTTGGTGGGAATGCAAATGGGTACAGCCACTGTGGAAAGGAGTACAGAGGTTCCTCAAAAAATTAAAAATAGAATGATCCAGTAATTGTGCCACTGGGTATTTAGCCCCAAAATAGAAAAACACTAATGCAAAGGGATACATGCATCCTGATGTTTATTGCAGCATTATCTATAAGAGCCAAATTAAGGAAGCAGCCCAAGTGTCCATCAACTGGTGAATTCACTAAGATGAAGTGGTGTATGTATGTGTGTGTGTGTGTGTGTGTGTGTGTGTATATATATATGTGAATATATACATATATATTAATATATACACCTATATGAATATGTACACCTATATTCATATATACATATATATGAATATATACACATGTGAATATATACATATATGAATATATACACATATATGAATATATACACATATGAATATATACACATATGAATATATACATATGAATATATAAAATATATATGAATATATAAAACATATATGAATATATGCATATATAGGAATATTACTGAGTCATTAAAATAATGATATCTTGCCATATGCAAGGATATGGATAGAGCTAGACAGAAAGTACTAACTGAAGTAAGTCAGGGAAAGACAAACACCATACCATTTCACCCATATGTGGAATTTATGAAACCAAACAATCAAGCAAAGGGAAATGGATGAGAGACAAACCAAGAAACAGACTCTAAATACAGAGAACACACTGATGCTCCCCAGAGGGGAGGTGGGTGGGGGGATGGGGGAAATAGGTGATGGGTTACTAAGGAGGGTACTTGTGATGAGCACTGGGTGTTGTATGGCAGTGTTTGAATACCTGAAATCTAATATAACACAGTATGTTAACTAACTGGAGTTAAAATAAAAGAAAGGAAAAAAAGAAGACTTCTCTGTCTTTTCATATTGAGTATTTTTTGTCTTTTTCGAGTGTATTTTCTTTTTTTCTTTATTCTTCCCCATCTGTCTGTACAGAAATTACAGCTCATATCTCATTGAATTAATGAATTAAATTATTTATCAAGTAAGCACGATACGCTACTTTTGGAAGTACCAAGTACACAGTGAGGCACAGTTGCTGATCTGAAAGACTTCAAACTTTAATAACCGTTATTGTTAATTTATCTGTCTAGTTCTCTTTAAGTATGATATGAGCTCTTATTCACTTTTGTTTCCCTAGTTTGTTTGTTCTTTTCAACACAAAGGAAAGAATCCAAGGAGGAGATCGAACTGAATCGCAAAGGTAAAAATCCTGCCTGTTTTATATCACACCCCTCCCCCATTTGATCAAGTGTAGTAATAATGGAATTTGCATTCCGTTTGATCAAGTGTAATAATAATGAGGATAATAAAAATACCTGTAAGTTATTGAAGGCCTACCTAATCTGTAGCAGGTACTGTATTAAGCGCTTTATGGGCATAGTGTTAGTTTTATTATCTTCATTTTATATAAAGCAAACTAGATGATGGAGAAGTTGAATTCTTGGTAAGATTACTTAGCAATTATGTTAGAGCACTTCGTGTGACGTTAAAGTCTGCCTTTTATTCTCCTCTGTGATACTGTCTTTAATACAATGAACACTTAATTCCATTCTGTTTGGGATAATTTTATGCCCCTATTAAGGATTCATTTTTGACCCAGAAATATCCCTGACCATGAAGCACTCCTGGTATCAGGGATGTCTCCAAGGAGCGCTATATATGGCTGCTGCTATTCGTGCTGGGGATGTGCTTACTGTTTCAACTCTAGGTTCCCAGGGAAGTGATATGCCTGTCCCCCCAGCACCCCACCCGACCACTCTCTGGCAGATCTGGCCCAAATGTTACAACTGAAAAGATTACAATAATGAACAAAATTTATTCCTTCACAACAGTTTATGAATGCTGCCCTGTGGCTAAGCTTGGTTAATGATGTCGCCCTGGCCCTGCTCAGGACATACCATCAACTGCCTTCTCTCTGAAGGATGTCAAACACTGAATCATAGAATTAGGTCAGCTCTTGACAAAGAGCGTTTGAATTACTATTGAGATCTATCTATATGTTTGCCCACATTCTTCCCTTCTAGGAAGAGTCATAAACCCATTTCACAAATTATATTTGAATCACAGTACAGAATAGCTTTTGCTGATGCTGGGGTTAATGTAGGGGAGTTTTCCGGATAGGTATTAAGACAGCAAAACCAGAAAGCACTTGCATTTTTAATTAAAATAAATTTGCCCGAAAATTATAATGGATATAGAAACACTTGTCTACAATTTTATAATTGTAGCAAAATTGAGTCAAGTTTGTATTATCAGGTACAAAAAATCAGATGGAGCTATTCATTTTTTCATCAAATACTCAGAACATGGCAATAAGTCAGTAAGTGTCTGCTTTGCTTTCTGACCCAACAATCTCTACTATGTATCATTGACATCTTGACTGAAACTCATGGTGCAAATTTCTTTATTAAGTGCTTTATTTCTTTATGTATTCATTCATTCATTCATTCTTGGAGAGAGTGTGCAAGTGAGGGAGGGACAGAGAAAGAGAGAGAGATACAGAATCCCAATCAGGCTCCGTGCTGTCAGCACAGAGCCCAATGCAAAGCTTGATCTCACTAACCATGAGATCACGACCTGAGCTGAAACCAAGAGCTGCATGATTAACTGACTGAGCCATTCAGGTGCCCCATTATTTGAAATGTAAAATTTGAGCTATGTTCTGTATTTTCATCTCCAAATGCTCCCTCAAGGCTCAAAATGTTATTAATATAATTATAACACTTAAACCATTGTTTTTGTTCTAAGAAGCGTTTAGTGCTGGGTGTTTGTGAACATATATTATACGTCATTTCTGAAAATGTCCCCACTTGCAGAGAGATACTTAAGAGTTAAATGAGCATCTACATAGGATATTTGCCCCATAACTGCTAACTTCTTTAAACATGGATTGCTTTTCATGGTACCCCTTATATGTTTGATAATTCCAGCAATTTCTGTAGATCAACTGTCTTTAAGCACTATTTCAATACAATCAGAAAAAATAATAGGTTTTTTAAAATTTAAATGAAGGAATTCTATAATTTAAAAGATTTTTATTTTTCCCTGGGACTCACCTCTTTGCATATGTGGGGTGGTCTTGTTTGCAGAAGAGTATATAAATGGGATTCTGAATTTTGTAACAAGAAGTCAGCTTTGTCATTGGTAGATCTTTTACATAAAACATATAAACTCACCCTGTAACTGGAAATGCAGACCTTATGCATTACAACCATCCTAGCAAATCTAAAACCTTACAGACTATTTGCAGCCCAGAGACTTTAGAGATAATATAGTCCACACTCTTGACCTTGAGAAAATGAATACCCCTCCACCCACCAAAAATGACTTACCAAGTTATGTGTTAGGTATGGTAGAGACTCAAACAGAGGCCTCCTGACTCCTAAGCTAGTATACTTTCCTGAATCTCACTACTTCCTGTTAAAAATCCAACTTGACAACTGCTATTTGAGGAATGTGATCTAAGAAAGGTGATTACCAAGGATGTCATTCTCAGACATAAATTTATTTACTTATTTATATTTATTTATTTAGTTATTTAATTTATTTATATTTATAGACCACAGAATCATATAATTTGCAAAGTAATGAAACATTCTTAATGTCCCTTGTTTAAGAAAGAACCTCATGATAAATTCTTTACTTTTTCATTCTCAAGTTAGTTAACATAGTGTAGTCTTGGCTTCAGGAGTAGAACCCAGTGATTCATCTCTTACACAGGATACCCAGTGCTCATCCCCAAAAGTGCCCTCCTTAATGCCCTTCACCCCTTTAACCCACCTCCATCAACCCTCAGTTTGTTCTCTTTTGGTTTGCCTCCCTCTGTTTTTATACAGATGTCCACCAACGGATGAATGGATTAAGATGTCCATCAAATGATGAATGGATTAAGATACATACATGATAGAATACTACTCAGTGATGAAAAAGAATGAAATCTTTCCACATGCAACAATGTGGATGGAACTGGAGGGTATTATGCTAAGCAAAATAAGTCAGAGAAAGACAGGTATCATAGGATTTCACTCGCCTGTGGAATTTGAGAAACTTAAAAGATAAACATAGGGGAAGGGAAGGAAAAAGAAATTCATTTTATAATGCAGAATGAGGAAAGGATCTGCCTCTCATAATCTAAATCCTAATCTAATCTAGATTATTTTGTAAAACAGTATGAATACAAACCTAGCCAATCATATCTCCTGTTTTCCTTTGGATCCAAAAAAAGGTAAGAGTGAAGGCTGAAGTCATGGTACATCTGTCCCTGATGAATATAATTCTAGTGTATAATGACACCACTTTTCATATACTAAATGTAAAACAACTATTATTATGCTACCAGATGTAAGCTGATGATCGTAAGTAGCCCAGAGTAGAGAAATGGGAAGGTGTGTCTGTAAATGCACTGGCCCTGTAGGAAAAAAATTTAAAAGTACTGAAGATGGCTGAAAACTTACTGAACATGGCGAAGCACTATTTTCACATTTAGCAATCACAAAAGTTTAAAGATAGAAGAACTCGACTCTCAATTGACAAATAAGGGAACGGATAGTCTTGAGGAGAGGAAATGACTTCCTAAGAAGTCAGTTGCGAAACCAGTACCTGAAGATTAGAGGCTATAAAACATCATCCATACAATGAGGGCCTGGAAGTCTCTCTCTGTCTCATCTCCCCACCCACCCTGCCTTTCCTTTGATTCTCTTTCTTCTCCTCCATCCCTCTGGTATCATCTCATCTTGCTACACACATTTACATTTATTACATTTTACTTTACAAAATGGGATTTACTATACACCTAGACACAACCCTCAAAATATTTAACCACTTGTGTGACATTGGTCAATCAAAATGGCCACCAGTGCAGCACTGTCCTACGGGGAAGAGAATCTCATCTACACACATGCTTTTTGTAAACCCCTTTTTCTTCAGTAATAGATCATGTGTATCTTTTTTAGGTAAATAAACACAGAACTACAACATGATTATTAATGGTAACAGAGCATGCCATTGGATGGAGTATCATACTTCATTTAACATTTAGGTCATTTCCGCTCTTTGCTCAGTGTATACAATGCATGGACTTTTCATTTTAAAATGTAATTCAGATCAAATCCATGTTCACTGATAATTTGATGAAGAATAAAAAACAAGCTAAAGTGTCACAAATCATTTCTATGTTTAATGGATAACATATCAGTACTAAATTGCAACATAGCTATTAGGCTTTTCTAAGCAGAAATAAAGTGGTACTGGAATGTTCTCTTCCCATCCAAAGTTCCTTCTATGAACATTTAAAAGTGCATATAAAATGAAACTTATTTCTCCTTTCCTCGGTGTTTTTTTCCTGTTGCCTTTACTTAAGTCTTTAAATTTAAACTTCAGACTAAAGATTTTAAAGGCTCTTCAATTATGCAGTAGCTGCATCTACATGAAGAATATCTTAAGATGAACCAAATGAACCGTTTGAGAGACAGAAGCATATAAAATAAACGTGCTTGTTGCCAATTTGTGTTTCCTGTGCCTCAAGAGCTCTGATCTGAGTTTTAAAGCACACTTGGAAGTGACAGCAAACGAAGTGTGAGATAGGAGAGCTTCTCCTCCATGACGGGCACTGTCCTGGGTCTCTCTCACCTGCATCAGGCAATCAAACAGTTCTAGACCACTCAAGAAGGTCTCAGGGGGCAAGTCAGCACAGCATTTGCACAGAGATTTTGCTTGTTTCTTTTCTTATGCATTACTGTCTACCCAGCCTACCTGTAACGTCAAGACTCAGAAGTTGAGAAGTGTTTTAAAACCTGTAAGCATCCTTCTCATATGAAAATAAGTTAAAAATTTTTTTTTAATGTTTATTTATTTTTGAGACAGAGAGAGACAGAGCATGAACCGGGGAGGGGCAGAGAGAGAGGGAGACACAGAATCTGAGGCAGGCTCCAGGCTCTGAGCTGTCAGCACAGAGCCCGATGGGGGCTTGAACTCACGGACCGCAAGATCATGACCTGAGCCGAAGTCGGACGCTCACCGACTGAGCCACCCAGGTGCCCCCCTTAATAACTTTTTAAAGGTTTCCACAGATTTTTAAAAGTGTAGCTATTTAACATCTTACTATTCATAAGAGCAATCATATATATATATATGTGTGTATACACACACACACACACACACACACATATATATATAGAGAGAGAGAGGGAGAAAGAGAGAGAGAGAGAAAGAGAGAGAGAGAGAGAGAAATTGCACATGCATGTAAGAGATAGGCATAAAATAGAAAAAAAATTAAAAACCAATCACGTATCTACCATCCAAAGGTATCTATTAATATTTATTGAATTTTCTCCAGTCCTTTTCTCTTATGTTCTCACCAATATGAATGCCAATATTGCATGCACACTTTTCTTCCATGCAAATAATTATGTCTATGCTCTTCAAAACTTAACAAGCACCATTTTAAAGGTTGCTTACTATTAGATATTTAGTCACATTTTTTTTCAGATGAAGAAACAGAATTAGCAAAGTTAGTAGCAGAGTATTTTCCAAGAGAGCTGCACTAAAATTTTTTGCCTGTCTTCACACGTGAAACTGACGCTCCTCCCATAGTGAACTGTGGGGATCAAAGTTCCCTCCTCTTGAATCTAGGAGGCCAGTGACTGTGGGATTCCCAAGGTTAGATCATAAAAGTTGATAGAGCTTCCTCCTGGTCCCCTTGGGATGATTGCCTTTGAAACGGAAGCCCAAGCACCCGGTGCAGAGGGTATTATGTCGGGGTTGACAGCCAAGAGCACAGATGAGGTTTTCAGCTGATAGCCACAATCTCCACGAGACCCACGAGGTAGAGGGTCTCTGAAGTCACTGGCGGCCCAGTGCCCATCTGACTGAAACTACACGAGAGACCCCTGAGTGAGAAGCACCCACCTAGCTGTGCTCTGCTGTCTCTAAAGCCATGGGAGGTAATCTACACTACTGTCAGTTAGATTTGGGGGTGAGTTCTGACGTAGCAATAGATGACCAGAACCCCAACCAAGGTCACACAGCAAGTATGCAGAACCTGGTCATGGCAGGCCTACATATGGCAGTTCTACTTCATCACCTTATCTACATTTCCGACCACTACACCATACTGCGTCCTGTTGACCGCCTTCTATAAACCGTAGAAACGTACACAGCTTTCTTTATGTAGATGCAAGGAATAGTGCGTGTGTGCGTGTGCGTGTGTGCATGCGTGTGTGCATGTGTGCATGCGTGTGTGTGCTAGAGGTAGTAGAAGCAGCACCAGCAGCAGCAGATTCTTGTGCACCAGTAACAGTTACAGTAGTGATCTCTGGATAGCATGAGAGCGAATGCCATTTTGTTTAAATGCTAGATAAAGGAAAACATTCCACGGACTAGTTGAACTCTTAGGATATTTTGGATAAATATTTATATTCTCAATGCATTTTCTCAGGACCGTAAATTCTACAAGTTACGAAGAGTATATTATGCAATGCATGATAGTTACCTTCTTAAAGTTGCTACTGCATAGTTTGGTCTTAATGCAAAGGGTTCTGTTTTACAATTGCTCTGCAATTCATTAATTT
Source organism: Panthera onca (assembly GCF_046562875.1). Classification (NCBI taxonomy): domain Eukaryota; kingdom Metazoa; phylum Chordata; class Mammalia; order Carnivora; family Felidae; genus Panthera; species Panthera onca. Next base: position 111,246,562 of record NC_138348.1, read on the forward strand.
TCATTTTGTTCCTTTCAAGGGCGTTTAGGGTCTGGGATATACAGTTGTAAAACACAGCTCTCACTAGAATTCATAATTTACTAGGTCTTAATATTCCATTTGAAGAGGCTCCTGGAATATGATGAGGTCAGAAGAGAAGAATAAAAAAGAAAACCATTTGGCATGCTTAATAACAGACTATTTATCCATGGCATAATCTGAAATCTTTTCAAGCACGGCTGAAGGTGACCTGTATCTCAAACTCATTCAGATGGGATTGGTCACTTTGTAAGAATTGGAAGGGGAGGTTATATACATCTCATTAGTTTTTCTGGCCCAACGATATTTAACTTTGATTGCTTATTATAAGCAGAGTGACTGTGCAATTTTTCATACAATCTCAGACTCTTTCAAGAGTAAAGGGGGGCACCATGACCATTACACTAGGCTATCAGGAGTAAACCAGAACTGTGCAGGCAAGCCCAGATGTGTGGGCCAGCTGCCAGGGTGGATCCTGGGGGAAAACAGAGATGAATAAATAAGGCACTGCCCACAAGCAGCTCCTAATTTTCCCCCTCCTCCTGCATTGTAACTGAGAACTAACATAAAGTATTGACAGAAAAAGTGCCCAGCGGGAGAAGTCATGTGCAAGTTGAGAGGTACTTGGTTGTCTAGGCAGCCCCTGAGTCTCCTTCACTGTTTTTCTCCTTCTAATCTGGCCAGACATTAATTAATCCATGTCTCTGCAGAGTTACAGTGATCCTATCAACACTTCCATTTTTTATTATTCTTAGAAAGTTATGATAATATTAGAAATTCTGTGAGACTAGAATCTAGTGTTTGAGATCAAAGAATTCTGGATCTCCTGTGTTCGCAGGATGTTGAGACCAAGTTTATTGGAACTTAACTGAATTCCAATGCAAATCAACTAAAACTTTCTTGGTCTAGAAGACACTAAAAAGTGTAATGCAATTAGGTTCACAGAATGGGTTCAATGGATTTTATTCCTAAAAAGCCAAATTAAATTTTAGACATATGAGAGTATTCAATCAGAGGCTCTAATACATCATGTATTGAATTCTCATGTTTATTGCATATTTTTTATATTTTCCAAGCCAATTTAAAAGTGTTGACAAATAAACATTATAGTATTTTTTATGAAGCAATAGAAACTAGGAGATTTAGAGATCAAGTGACCATATTGGGCAAACAAATTTCCCTTCCAATTCTAATCTGTGTGAAATCAAAGCATTTTACAGCTGAGCGGATCATGGAAACTTCCGATGTGGCCAAAGGCTGAGCCAGAGTGCTTATAAGACTTGCCCAAGGTAAGTTATGGGAAGAGCTGGCTGATGACAGAGAAGGCTCTAAAAACATCCTTTCTCATGTCTCTGAGAACTGTCATTGTCCTCGGGGGAATCTGGACAGGGCAAAGCTGAGTAGGAAGTCTAAAACCTTCCAGACGATGTGAACTCCTATTAGTCTTGGGCAGAATAGAGCAAAAGACGAAAAAGGACAAAATATAAGAACATGCCTACTGAGTTCCCGTTAAAATAAATCTTTTAAGAAGGCACTTAAAGGTTATCCAAAAGTTTGTTACTCTCTTCTCAGCATTGCATTCTTCTAGGAATGGATGTGCAATGAGAATTCTTGATCATTCAGATAAACTGCAAACCTAAAGTAATCAAAACATTACGGTACTGGCACAAAAAGAGACACATAGATCGATGGAACAGAAAAGAGACCCTAGAAACAAACCTGCAACTACATGATCAATTAATCTATGACAAAGAAGCAAGAATACACAATGGGGAAAGAGTCTCTTCAACAAATGGTGCTGGGAAAACTGGACAACTACATGCAAAAGAATGAAACTGGACCCCTTTCTTATACCACATACAAAAAATAAACTCAATATTGATTAAAGAATTTAATGTGAGACCCAAAACCATAAAACTCCTAGAAGATAACATAGGCAGTGATTTCTTTGACACTGGCCATAGAAACATTTCTATGGGTAGATCTACACTATGGTCCAGCAATAGCACTGCTAGGAATTTACCCAAGGGATACAGGAGTGCTGATGCATAGGGGCACTTGTACCCCAATGTTTATAGCAGCATTTTCAACAATAGACAAACTATGGAAAAAGCCTAAATGTCCATCAACTGATGAATGGATAAAGAGATTGTGGTTTATATACACAATGGAATACTATGTGGCAATGAGAAAGAATGAAATATGGCCTTTTGTAGCAACGTGGATAGAACTGGAGAGTGTTATGCTAAGTGAAATAAGTCATACAGAAGGACAGATTCCATATGTTTTCACTCTTATGTGGATCCTGAGAAACTTAACAGAAGACCAGGGGGGAGGGGAAGGCAGAAAAAAGTTAGGGACAGAGGCAAACCATAAGAGACTCTTAAAAACTGAGAATAAACTGAGGGTTGATGGGGGGTGGGGGAGAGGTGAATGTGGGGGAGGGGCATTGAGGAGGGCACCTGTTGGGATGAGTACTGGGTGTTGTATGGAAACCAATTTGACAACAAATTTCATATAAAAATAAATAATAAAAATAATAAAAATGTACCCCAAGTAAAAAAAAAAGAAACATTTTTTTAGATATGTTTTCTGAGAAAGGGAAACCAAAGCAAAAATAAACTAGTAGGACTACACCAAAATAAAAGGTTTTTGCACAGTGAAGGAAACCATAAAACAAAAAGACAACTTATTGAATGGGAGAACATAGTTGCAAATGACATATCTGATGAAGGGTTAACATCGAAAATATATAAAGAACTTATACAACTCAATACCAGAAGAACAAATAATACAATTAAAAATGGGCAGAAGACCTGAATAGACGTTTTTGTGTTTTTTTTTTCCCAAAGAAGACATACAGTGGGGCAACAGACACATGAAAAGATGCTAAATATTACTAATAATCAGGGAAATGCAAATCAAAACTACAATGTGATACCACTTCACACCTGTCAGAATGGCTAAAATAAAAAACATAAGAAATAGAAAATGTTGGTGAGGATGTGGAGAAAGGGGAACCCTCATGCACTGTTGGTGGGAATAAACTGACGCAGCCATTCTGAAAAGCAGTATGGAGGTTCCTCAAAAAATTAAGTGATCCAGTAATTCTACTACTGGATATTTACCCAAAGAAAATGAAAACTAATTTGAAAAGATACATGCATCCCTATGTTTAGAGCAGCATTATTTATAATAGCCAAGCTATTCAAGCAACCCAAGTGTCCATCAACAGATGAATGGATAAAGAATATATGTATCATGTCATGTCATATCATATATATACATACATATATATATATATATATATATTATTTATCCATTCATCTGTTGATGGACACTTGGGTTGCTTGAATAGCTTGGCTATTATAAATAATGCTGCTCTAAACATAGGGATGCATGTATCTTATGCATCATATATATATATATATATATATATATATATATATATATGGAATATAAGGAATATAAGGAATATAAAGGAATATCACCCAGCCATAAAAAAGGATGAGGTCTTGTCATTTGCAACAACATAGGTAGACCTACAGTGTGTTATGTAAGTGAAAGAAGTCAGGTGGAGAAAGACAAATACCGTATGATTTCACTCATATGTGGAATTTAAGAAATGCAACAAATGAACAAAGAAAGAAAACAAGGGAGAAAAAACCCCTCAGACTCTTAAATACAAAGAACAAACTGGTGGTCACCAGAGAGGAGGTAGGTGGGGGGGAAGGGTGAAATAAGTGAAGGGGATTAAGACTACACTTATCTTGATGAGCACTGCGTAATGTACTGAATTGTTGAATTGTTACATTGCACACCTGAAACCAGTATAACACCATATGTTAATTATACTTCAATTAAAAAAAAAAGAATTCTTGAATTATTCAGTGTTTGGTTGGTTCTAGAGTCTGTGGATCTGAAACTCCACTTTCCATTGTATCTCACTGCGTTTACTCTTTCATTTCTCCTTTAAAGTGAAGGGCTGCCTCACTTGATCTCTTTGGTGGAGATCAGGAGATGTGAGCTAAAATTATCATGTGATTGTCTCATGGCCTGCTTACACAAACTGGCAGGTAAAGTATTTATTGGTAAAAGAACCTAGGAACACATGGATCCATGCATACCAGGAAAGTGTGATCTACTATTGTTACTACTAAATATTGTTCTACTATCTAAATCTGCCTTCAGAATAAATACGGGAACTTCTCAGTATCTTCACTACTATCACCCTTGTCCAAATCTCTTGTGTTTTAGTAAATGGACTTCACTGCTCTCCTGTACTCATACAAGGCATAATCTCTTTTCAAGGCTTTGCACATTCTGTTCCCTCTACTTTGCATGCTTTCCCCCTAAAGCACCACACAGCTCCCTCATTCCTTTTAAGTTTCACTCCAAGAGGACCTTCTCAATGAGACGTCTCCTGAGAGTCCCATGTAAAACACTAAATTTAAAAGATTAAATAAAAAAGTAAAAGCTACATCCCCAGGGCTGAGTTGATAGTAGGCACTCAGTAAATACGAATTCTGTGAATGAAGGACAATGGCTTGTGCCTCCACTGGCTGTGACATTCACAGTTACCAGCACCAGGCATCTTTTACCAGCCCTAGCTTTTCTCGGGGAGAAAAAGATAACCTGGGTACATTTGAGGGCTATCAATGCACAACTGGAGTGCGTGTCTCTGTGTGACTTTGGGCTCAAAGTCTCCACGACGTCTGCAATGAGAGCAACAAGAAAAATGGAGGCACCCAACTGTACTCACCAAGTTTTTATTTTAACGAGTCAGAATGATAAAAAAAAAAAAAAACCCACAAAAACCTTATACCCACCATATATATCTGCCTGATTTTATAGAAGAAAACATTTTCATTCTAAAATGGTAGGAAACATATAATTTTAGGATAAAGGACATTTTTTCGAATAAAAAAATTAGCTTCACAGAAACTCTCTACACTGTCCTGATTCTTTCTCCTGCCTTTTTTTTTTTTTTTTTTTTTACCTTTTAAATGTTTATTTATTTTTGAGAGAGGCTGAACCACCCAGGCGCCCCTCTCCTGCCAATTCTTGAAGGTGGATCCATAAGAAGTCTGGGCTTTGGATTCCAGTCCTGCAGTCCTGCTGTGAAAGTTCCCAGCCACATGCAGGCAGAGCAAACTTCCCCCACCCTCAAAGCTGCAGACAGAAAGGTGCTTACATCTCCATTTTGTCATCAGACGACTAAACAAATGGTTTCAGCAGAGGAGTTGGTTAAGATTTTGTATGTAGAGACAAAAGTGAAAATCCTAAAAGATTTAAGGACTTTTCTTGGGTATACCCATTCTTCACTCCTTTCAAGGTCAAGCATCTGAATGATCACTTCTTTGATTTTACTAATGAGAAACCATATTGTTAAGAAAGGAAGGTTGAAAAGAATCCATAAAAACACAGAGGTAGATGGGGCACCTGGGTGGCTCAGTCGGTTGAGCGTCCGACTTTGGCTCAGGTCATGATCTCATGGTCTGTGAGTTCGAGCCCCACGTTGTGCTCTGTGCTGACAGCTCGGAGCCTGGAGCCTGCATCGGATTCTGTGTCTCCCTCTCTCTCTGCCCCTCCCCTGCTCACACTCTGTCTCTCTGAAAATTAAATAAACATTAAACAAAATTAAAAGCAAAAAACCCCACAGAGATGGCACGCTAATCAGTAGAACTTTGCCACAGAGTAGACTGGAAGGTTAAAGCCCAAAATGAAATCCCAGTTTGTAGGGTTTCTTAACGAACAAGCAGCCTACACAGGCTGACCCCTTTGCTTGCTTTTAGTGTTTTCCATAAGTCATGGAGGGCAACAGGATATTTTTTTGAGGACTTAGTAAGATGGTTGATTATGAAAAATCCAAAATGTAAGGAAAGGTCAAACCTTTTGGTTAATAACAGATGAAGCCACACGCAAACTGAAGTGAAGGGGCAGTTCCGATTCCAATTCCTTCAGAAGACTGGATTTCTAACAAATGCACGTTTTCACCATATTTTGAGTCTGTAAGCTGTCTGTACTTTTTGATGTCAAAAGTTAAACTTACAGAAGACATGTGGAGACTGAGAGTCTCCTTGAAATGATTTTGGTGACTACTGTGATATAGCAAAGAAAGTGCACTGTTCAAACCTTCTCAGTACATGGGAACATGGCCTGGTACCACCAGTATCATCAGAGCATCAGAACGCATTATGCCGCGTTAATGGCGCATTCTCAAATGCGGTGCACACATTCTGTGGGTATATTTGGAGATTTCTGTCAAAACAAATCATTTCACATTCACCTATCATATCATACTTATCAAGTTCCTCATGAGTTATGCTGTCAGTTTTGAGGGACAGTCTTGAAATTTTAAACACAAATAGTGAACTTCGGGTGCATTTATTAGTAAAAGAGCATATGTGGTTTTGTGCCAATAATATGACCCACTTTGTTGTGGGTAGTAATTTGGTTAAGATTTTAAATAGCATGGTTAAGAAAAGTCTTGTGTCCAAGAGTTTATAAGGGCAGGAAACTTCAATACAATTTAATAAAATAAAAATTTATTGACTTTAAGGGCATCTGGGTGGCTCAGTCGGTTAAGCATCCAACTTTGCCTCAGGTCATGATCTTGTGGTTCATGAGTTCGAGTCCTGCGTCTGGCTCTGTGCTGACAGCTCAGAGCCTGTAGCCTGCTCCAGATTCTGTGTCCCCCCCCCCCCCCACCCCACCCCTGCTTGTGCTCTGTCTCTGTCTTTCAAAAATGAATAAACATTAAAAAAAATTAAAAGTTATTGACTTTAAAATGAATAAAAGTACTCAGAGACTTTAATCTACCATTCAACATAAATAAAAGTTGTTTGAAATATAATAATATCTATCTATAACAACTTGTAAAATATTAATTAAACTGTTTGAAAACATGTAATATTGTTTTGACAATAACAACAACCAACTCAAAAGACTTACTTATTGCAGACTTAACTACTTCAGCTTCTGCAAAAAGTTTAGATAAGGTCGAACCAGATTTACATTTCCCTTAGCCTACTGATGAAATTTTGTAAGAAAATAATATTAATAAAATAACTTAGGAAAAGTTGATTGTGTTTAAAAATATACTTCAGAAACTTTAAAAATAATATGATAATCACAATATTCTGGTTAAAAATATACTGCAGGAACATTTCTCTATAGGGCAATGATTATGTATTATAAATAACTGTACTGTATATTATAGAAGACCCCTAAGAAACTCTACTTGCTCAGAACTGCTGGTCAACAGCATGCTACTGAATACGCTTTATTCACATAAAATGCTATTTTTGTTAAAATGTCTATAATTCTGACTTACAGGCAGAAAGTAGTAGATAGAATTTGAGAGCTCCAGATAAACTTCCGTGAAAGTTCAACAAAAATAACTTCTCATTTTCTAGCGTGAGTAGAACGTACTATATGTCTGTCTTCCTAACATCAGAAAGGAATGCAACAGCCATGGCAGTGGAAAGCAGGCCAGAGGAGGCCTGGGCCTGGGTGGGGTCAGACGCAGGTCCTGTCTGTCTGAACGCATGTGGGGACATCGGAGACACCAAGGAAGCAGACGAAATACAGCTGGGGGGCAAGAGCTAGAGAAGGTCTCAAGGAGCAAGTCGTGTGAATGAAGCCTGGATGTCAGTTTCATGACGTGGGCAAGTCTCGGGGGCCTGTCATGAGCCACTGTCCTGGCCCTGCCTCGGGTAGATTTGACATTGCTTCAGGGGTCCTGTGCATATAAGGTCTTCTGCATCTTCTGAGCCCACATTCCTTCAATGATTCTGCAGGACCAGAACCAGAACTCCAGAGCCGAGCATCTACCTGAGAGCCTAGGGAGTACAAAGTCTGTAACTATAAAGTAGCAGGGCTGGGTCTGTAAACCCTACGGCAGAAGAAACCCCATTACTTTATACAAAATAAAATGGGCCTATGGTCCTATGTAGGCCCACATGCCACATGATTACGTAGGAAAAGGCTCACTTTACTGCTAACTTGTAGAAATGGAACTTCCAGGTTTTAATTTAAAACTAAAAACATTTTAACTCATAAAAACAAAACCATAATTATTTGATTAGGTGATTTCATCTTTATTAGAAAATAATGCTAGTGTTAAGTACTCATTGTTTTAATCTTCACCTTTTATTGAGCTTTGTAATCAGCTTCTTATCAAAGTTTAATTTATTTTAATGATCAAAACCTTAATGTGCATTTTTAAATTGCCAGAAATAGGTCAATAATTTTGAAACTAATCTAAATAAAATATCTTCAGATGAGAGGTACAGAGGGGGCTTTATCTCTCTAGTCCCATTATGAGTGTATTGGGAAGATAAGTGATTTCAACAGAAACAGAATTAATCACTCTGGCATGTTTTCTCTCCTAGCACTACAATTCCTGGTCATAGTTCTTACTTGGAAATTGTAATGTGCTAACAAGAAAACCTGCAGTATTCTTCACTTAATTAAAAGACAGCAAATAGCCTACTAGAACAAAAGAAAACGTAGGACATACAGGAACTCGTGATTTAAAAAAATGTCTTCATACCGTGAGAACCTATTTCCTAGGTAATATGGAATGCATTCATGGATTCCTGATCGAGTTCCGTCAGGTACCTCTCTTTTCCTTTTTGATTTCCAGCGTTAGTGTCCCTGGTGTCCTGGACTAATCTCACCTTCAGCAGCTGGCCTTGGTGTCCCACAGGAGAAGACAGAGGACATCTGCAAGCATATCCTTCAAAACCTCTCCAAAACTTGAATCTACACAGTGCTCTGTATCCTTTCTCCAATAATGGAGGGCCTGGCTATACTTGCTTCTCTCTAACGCCAATGACTCCAGCTGTGACCATGGGTCTAGCATGCAAAGATCTGATGTGGTCTTAAAAAAGTTGTCTGTGGGGACATTTTTGCTAGCAGAAGAGCTAATTTTAACTATTCACCTGAATCGTCCCACTGCTACTTCAAGAGTACTACGCAAATATTGTTTGGAACATGGATTGTCACACATATACAATATAGAATAAGAGTTAACCACTTTGAGGAGTAATGCACACACACAATACACTCATCGCTGTGCATCGCTTAAGACTATTTCTCGAAGTGTGACTTTCAGATCATCTACATCAGAATTACCTCTGTGCCTGTTAAAAGAGAATACACCTGGCTCTCCACCAGACCTCTGGGTAGGGGACTCACAGGCACCCCACATGATTTTTTTTGGTAAATGGGGTTGGGATGCCATTGACTTAATACGACGACAGAGACATTATTAGCAATGAGTACTCCAAAGCTTAAGCCTAAGGAAGAAAACTGGGGAAAAAGGAGGATCATTGGTCAAGGGAGGGAACCCAGAGCTTGCAGTGGGTGGGTGGCCTGCTGGGGACGACTAGAGTTCCCCCATCAGCTGGTCTATGGTCCTCACATCACCCTATCACCTACAGGTATTCCCAGTTCAATGGCTAAAAACTCTGGGGCAGCCACCACCAAATTTAACAACTCCACGGCCAGATTTCTCATTGAAATTAAGTGAGGGGATCCCCCCTGTCTCTTGCTCTGGGTCTGCTGAAAGGGAAGAGGGAAGAAGAATACAGTAACATAGCTCCTTCGAGAGTCCCCTCCTGCCATGACTAGTGACTGTCCTTTTCTAGCAGCCTCGGGGCTTAAACTCTCTACTATGAAGAGAAGCTAAGAAATAATTATTGACCTGAAATTCTGTTAATTCACAGTACATTTTTGTTATCACATTATCCTCTTCTCCGTGATCATGGAAATCTCCTTTTCAGAGCTCTGTGCCTTCTTACCCTCAAACTCAAAGCCCCTTTCTTCTTCATAAACTGTTTTATCCTTTTCCCCTTTTACCCTAATTAATTATTGTCTTATTTTTCTCCTTTCTTTCATTACTAAAGTTTTCAAATAACTAGGGCTAATCTGCTGGATTCAGCTCCTAGCCCCCACTTTAATTGACACTGTTCTCTCAAATATCACCAATGGTCTTTGCTCTTGTAAATTGAATGACTTTCACTTTTTTTTTCATGTTGGTTAAAAGCTATGAAAGAATAATGACATTTAATATGTATCACCTGGGAATCCAAATGGCTTAAACTGCTAATTAATCCCAAGTTTTAGTACAACAATCAATCAGTAAAAGCCCATGGGCTTACAGATCTGCACTTAGATGTCCATGGTTACATCTCATCAACATGGGGTCTGCCCACTGTTGCATTTCATAACATTACTTCTTATTTATTGTAACAGAGGATGAGAAGGGAAGATCCTAGTACACCAAAATTTAAATAAATACCACATCACACACATCTGTGTTTTAGACCTTTGTTCAATTTATAACGTAGCGTACTACAAATATATTAGTAAAGGCCATATCACACAATGCATGTATGTGTGACATACGTGCATACATAAATAAATCAAATTTTACACATCTGGTCGTAGGATATTTTAAATGATGAATAGAATTTTCTACTTAAGGGGCGCCTGAGTGGCTGAGTCAATTAAACATCCAACTTCAGCTCAGGTCATGATCTCACAGTCCGTGAGTTCAAGCCCCACATTGGACTCTGTGCTGACAGCTCAGAACCTGGAGCCTGCTTCGGATTCTGTGTCTCCCTCTCTCTCTGACCCTCTCCTGCTCATGCTCTCTTTCTCTGTTTCTCTCAAAAATAAACACTAAAAAAATTAAACAAAAATTTCCTACTTAAAAGTGGGCAATGTAATTAATTTTTATTTGTTTTGCTCACATTTTTAAATAATGAAGTACAATGTTTAATAAGGTTAAATAAAATATTAAATTTTAAAATAGATTATAAAGGCATATGGAATAGGGGATAATGTCTTGCAGCTCTCTGGGATTTTCAGTATCATATTCACATTTCTAGAACATTAAGTTCACTTTGCATTTTAATAAAATACAAATAATTGGAATTCTTTTTTTCTTAATTTTATTTCTTTATCTTGAGAGAGAGAGAGAGTGTGCATGCAAGCAGAGAACAGGCAGAGAGGGAATCCCAAGCAGGCTCCATGCTGTCAGCATAGACCCCAATGGGGGACTCGATCTCACGAACCCACGAACCGTGAGATCATAACTTGAGCCGAAATCAAGAGTTGGACACCCAACCGAGCCACCCACAATAAATAATCGGAAATCTTAATTATCTATCATACACATATATTGATCAGAAACTCATGAATACTAGGGTGATGTTCAAATTTATCGGAGACTATCTATAGCAGGCTGACATTTAAACAGTCAGCCTGAATAGGTTTTCTCTTTGTTAATACGTGAACTTGTTGCAGGCACACTCGAGGACTGGATGTCTGTTTGAACCCAGGGGGAACTGAACTTCTGGGCTCACGCCCCAGAGCACAGCAGCTAGAAAAGGTATTTATGTAGCAGGACAGTAATACTTACACCTGAACATTTCCTTAAATAACTCTTTGTGTTTCTAGGTGAAGGCCACATTTTCCATAATTTCTTTGATTCATTTAAGACCTTTCTTTATTTTCTTAACCTTAAAATGCCAGCATGCTTCCCACAGAGAACACTGGCATCACTATCCCAAAACGCACTTCGTTACTGGGGCAAAGTGTAGCAGCGTGCCATGACGTCACTCTCTGTTTAGTGAGGCTGGAATGGTCAGGGCTTTGAGGTACAAAGGACCAGGGGTACAGGCAGCAGGTATGGGATGACGTGGGCTCCAAAACCTCATTTGTCCTTAAGTACTTTGCCAATGATGTTCCATTATATTTGCACAAATTAATTTACAATGTTAAATAATTATTAGATAACTCAGATATTACACAAAAGATTGAAAGATTGAGATATGCAGTATGGATTGTGTATGTGTGTATGTGTGTGTGTGTGTGTGTGTACATACACTAGCTTGGAAACATAAAGACAGCAACTTCGGGAACAGTGCTGGCATTTCCTTTCTTCCTCTAGTTTTATCCAACTAGAGTCTACTCTCAGATGTTCTTTCTGGCACATCATAATATCCCGTATTTCCAAGGTCATGGCAACAAACATTTTTATTATAATTATCGTCTACATCGGCCATCTTGACACAATCAACTAATCAAATATTTTGGAATAGAAAGGCATGGACACTGATCCCATTAAAATAAACAGCTGGGACCGAAGGGACAGGAACAGTGTCTATCAAAAAACAAAATAAATATAATAAATAATGATCATGTAAAAATAACAACATAATAAACAAAATGGGAAGATGGCTGCAGACTGTGTAAGGGGTTCCACATCTTCTACAGAACAGAGCCATATGACATCTTCCAAAGTGGAAACACATAGCTAAGACAAAACAAAAACCCACCGTAATTGCTCCAGCCTCTTAAGATCGTGCACAGTCTTTGTCTTCATATTAAATAAATCTTGTGGATAGTAATACCATTTATTATAAAAAAATTATTGGGTGTTAATCAATTACATATTTCCTTACCTTCTAAAACTTCAAGAAGAATAACTGTAATTTTTTTAAAGTTTATTTATTTTTGAGAAAGAGAGGGGGCACAAGTCAGAGAGGGACAGAGAGAGAGGAGACAGAAAATTCTAAGCAGGCTCCATGCTGTCAGCACAGAGCCTAACATGGGGCTCAATCTCACAAACCGTGAGATCATGACCTGAGCTGAAGTCAAGAGTTAGGCACTTAATTGACTAAACTACTCAGGCACCCCAAATAATTGTTAATTTTATATATAAAAAGAGCATTATTGTTTGAACTCAATTTTGTGAAATTATTTCCATTTTACTCCCTTAATATATATATATATATATATATATATATATATATATATATAAATACATATACACATATATATACATACATATATATACACACATATATACACATACATATATATACATACATATATATTCACAAATTAACTTACACAAATATATATATATATTCACAAATTAATTTTCACAAATTAACTTACAAGGTTAATTATTATCTTGAATAACTGAGATATTATAAAAGGAAAGACTCATATGGAGTAGCCATATGAAAATATGTCCATAAAACTATAGATACATGCATAAATCTATCTATATTTATCCAGGAATACTTGAAATAATGCTCAGCAAATATCAATACCATTTATTTTTGGATAATAACCCTTTTGTAACTCTAGAATATTACTGGAGTGTTTACTGCCTGCCAAGCAGTCAATAAATATTTGTTGCATCAGTGATAAGAAAGAAGCATTCTGCTTGGAAATAGGGAGTAAAGTGGTGAATACCCTTCAGAATAAAGTTTTGATGGGGGAGTGCTAAGTGTTGCCAAAAGATGTGGGAATTTGGTAGAAATGGTATTTTTAGATCATTAGGAATATGTTTTATAATTACATAAATTTGGGACATGAAAAAATAATGAAAGATGTTTCTACCTGCAAAGAGCATGTTTGATTTCCTAATTTTAAGCTTTGTGCAAATGCATTCCTAAAGGCAGAAATAACCAATTAATTTTCTTCACGGTGTGGAAAAAAGTAACATATACTGTGAAATTCGTGTTACAGAAAGAGAGAGGAACACACAGCCACAAAAACACAGAAGGAGGGACAGGTGTCAGCCACCCCAGAGTCCCAGATGCTGCCACGTCTTCCGTGGCAGGACCGACACCTGTAAGATGGGGAACTCCCAGTTTAGATAACCCAGGCGTCCGCTTGGACAAACGAACCAAGCAAGGATTTGATCCTTAATGTAATTGAGTGGCTCAGCGGAAGCAGAACTGAATTAAGAGTCAGAGGACAGAGCTCCACTTTGGAATAATCACCGCTCTTGGCTTCAGTTTGCTCGTCTGTAAAATGAAGATACTAATACCTGCCCTGCGTACTTCAGAGGGTGACGGTAGGGAACAAATTAGATGAAGTAAGTGAACATGCTCTGTAAACTGTAAAGCACTATAGGAGGCAAACTTATCATTATTTAAGGTCATCCTTGATACTCTGCCGTGAGAGGAAAGTCAGAGAGAAAATGCAGCTTTTCCATGAATTATCGTCTTGTCTCTGAGAGACTCTCCGAGAGCTTGTGTAAAGACGGCAATAGAAAGTTAATTGCTCCATGGGGCGCCTGGGTGGCGCAGTCGGTTAAGCGTCCGACTTCAGCCAGGTCACGATCTCGCGGTCCGTGAGTTCGAGCCCCGCGTCAGGCTCTGGGCTGATGGCTCGGAGCCTGGAGCCTGTTTCCGATTCTGTGTCTCCCTCTCTCTCTGCCCCTCCCCCGTTCATGCTCTGTCTCTCTCTGTCCCAAAAATAAATTAAAAACGTTGAAAAAAAAATTAAAAAAAAAAAAAAAAAAAGAAAGTTAATTGCTCCTGTTTTAAGTAGAGGTCTTTACTTTTTTTTTTTTTTTTTAATGGCTTTTAGTGCTCTGTCTCCTTCTAGCAGATAACATGTCATGTCGTGGCGGCTTTCTGGCTGCTTCATCTGAGAATGCTTCACTGGCTGCCATCACTCCGTCTCCTACTTTACAAGATTGTTGTTTTAGGCTCATTCTCTTCTTTCCAACCCTTGTCCTTCGATGATCTCATCTATTTCCCGGTCTTACTCTGCTCCAAACGAACATTTTCTACTAACCATCGCACACCTCAAGGTGGCTGATGTTCGATGGATGTTGAACAGGCACCTGGAGCCCAGTGTGTCCAAAAGGGAATTCATGATCTCCCCCCACACCTCCCTTACACTACTCTTTCTTCGGGGTTTTCTATCTCGGTTAATTACATTGCTATCTCCCTACCCAGTCTCTCAACTTGGAAATCACACAGGTGGTGGGTGGTTTTGCACGGCACACCTCTACGGTCAACTGTAGTCTCTGTGAATGGAGCCGATGCTATGCAGTGGACAAGGTGCATAACCTAACGTGGCAGCCTTCCCAACAGCTTGGTCCAGTATCTCAGCGCCACTCATTCCTGGATTTTCACCAATAGAGAGGAGTCTGTGGACTTCTCAAATTATCAGAGGCTCCCACTTAAACATTCACGCCACTTTATCATGGTTGTACCTTCAACTGGTAAGTGTGGGGCTATTTCTGAGTGTGCATTGTTGTGTATGAAAATTATAATGCAGGAGGTTTTTATTTACTATGCACATGTATATTTTATCACTATTTCCACGTGTGCGTGTGCATGCGCGCATGTGTAAGAATCTCTAAAGGGAGCACTCGGTGATCCCCTCTCCCCAGATTCTCTTGCTGCTCCTCTTATCCAGAGATAGAAGTTGTTTGTCTTTCCCTTGAGTCTGTGTGGATCTTGGGTCCACCCTGGCCCGAGCTACAGATGTTACCAACAAAGATACAATCAAAGACTTGCTGAGTCTTGGACACAGTGCTTGAACACTGGGATTCCTCCTTTTGAAACACTCCTTCTTAGAACCCAGCTGCCATGTTTTTTATATGTTAATATACTTATTTTGAGAGAGAGACAGACAGTGGGTGCATGGGGGAGAGGCAGAGAGAGAGGGGGAGAGAGAATCCCAAGCAGGCTTCATGCTGTTAGTGCTGAGCCTAATGCAGGGCTCCATCTCACAGACTGTGAGTCCCCTCCAGCTACCAGGTTTTAAGAAAGATACAAAGAGAAGAACCAAGGCATTTGGGTAATGGACCCAGCTGAGATCCCACCCTACAGCTAGCATCAACTGCCAGTCATGTGAATGAGCCATCTTGGGATATTCTAGCCCCATCAAGTCCCCAGATGACTATCGCCACATCCATCACTACAGGGAGAAGAATTGTCCAACTCGGCAAATCACCACAAAAAGCCATTAGGAACAATAAATGCTTCTTCAAGTCACTACGTTTGGGGTGGTTTGTTACCCTGTGAGAAAGAAGCAAAACAGAGAGAGAGAGAGAGAGAGAGAGAGAGAGAGAGAGTGTGTGTGTGTGTGTGTGTGTGTGCACATGAATGTACATTTAGTTCATCTCTTCAAAGAGCCTAACAGAAAGGCAATTCTTTGCCTAAAAGTGGTATGTATACTTTTGGTTGAAATAGTTTCCAAAATAATTCTCTGTAATACTTAGTAAAACTGTTTGTTAAAGTCACGGATCAATAAGAGAAGAGACGAGAATGCCCCAGAGAGGAGGAAAACAGAGTCTGACCCTGAGTGGAGAACACAGACGAGGCGGTCTTATAATCTAAGCTTCGTTACCCTGTTACAGATCATACCCACGGCCAACGGATTTGATAAAATGTCAACTGAACAACACCTAAGACTTTGGAGCTTCACACACCTCTTCCATCTTGGACTTCCACAGGAGGAGTCCCTACCACCGGCTCACTTGTCTGTATGGCCGGGGAACCTGCCGATATGCAGCTTGTCGTGTGTGTGGCACTGGTCTCATTACCAGCTCGAGGGGCACTGCGAGCCAGGAGTGGGAAATTTGCCCTCCTCTTTCCAAATCCTCATGTCATGTGGGTTCTCCAGGTTTTATCTAGATAGCCTTGAGATAACACACCCTGCATCTGAGAAAGCTGGGGTAAATCCCGGTCAGTAGTTTGAAAACGAAGCCCAACACAGCTCCCATTACCACTTTGACTATTTGAGCTCACGTCCTCTTCATCTTTGAGACCAGACCACCACACTGGTTTCTTAAATTGTGAACCCCTGGCTGGAGTTTCCCTTTCTTTCACAAATGCTCCATCTGCTGTCAGTGGTATTCCTAAGACACAAATCTGTGCCCTCACTGCCCAGTTAGAAAACTCGTCGCTGAACTTCTCAACACACAGAATGGGGTCGTCATTAAGAGCGTGGAGATGACACAGCTTGGCTGTCAAGCTGAGGAGTTTGGAGTTTACACAGTAGGAAACAGGGATTGTGTAAGGACGGCTGAGGAGAGAAGAGAAATAAGCAAAGCAGTTTTCTGAAAATGTCTTTTCTTCCCTCTCAATCAGACTCATTCACTGCTTTTGGTTTTTCCCGGGTCTACCAGTCTGCTAGCTTTCATTCACAGCAACTAGAATAACGTTTTGTGGGCCTCTCTGTTATACTTCTCGCATTCTCATCCATACGTTGTCTCATGCTTCAATGCACATCCATGGTCACATGCTCCAACTCAGCCCTTCCTACCCTTTCCTCTCTCTCGGAGTCCATAACTTCAAGCTTAGATTTACATACAGATAAAATAGCTTTCTGCTCGTCTCCCTTCAATTTCTATCTAAAGGAAGTGGAACCAGTCCCAGTGGATCAGATAAATGTTTCCCTTTCCCTCAAACATCTGCCCAAACACATACCAGCACCTCTGTTAGTGTATGTGGACATGAGGCGGGGATATCTTGTCACTGGGCCGCCATATGTGGTCGCTCTGGCAGGAGGACTAATTCTCTGTGGGGAGCTGATCATATTTCAATTTAAGCTGCCTGGCAAAGTCCCTTCACTTTCCACAAACACAACTGCAGGGGCTGTTCTTGGAAGCCAGCAGTCATTGCTACTTTTGTCACTGGCAGATGAGGCTGGTAATTAAAATCATTCTACAGCGATCCTCTGAAGTCTTCTCAAGTTGTGGCAGATTGGCTGAGTCAGAAGATTAAACATTAGGAGACATTTCTCGACTGTGTGAAGCTCCTGCTAAAGAGCTTGTTATTGCTCTTTGGTTGTCAGAAGGCGGGACATCAGCTCAGAAGGGACTTGGGTGTCTGAGTTCCTCACTTTAGACATAATGTCAGTGTGAATCTCTCTCCACCTTAGTAACTAGGTGGTCTTCCAGAAGTTACTAAGGCTTAAAAATTACTCTCAGCTGTAAAAGGGTTGTAATGGTATCTGGTGACAATTAGAGATGAGCAGCATGTCTGTGCATGTGTGGGTCCGTGCACGCACGTGCCTGTGTGTATTTGTGTCAACATCCCTGGACGTAGCGCACAGTAAATGGAGCTCTTATATTAGGTGATTCTGTAACTCTTTCGCCCAGTGCAGAAACATCTGGGCAAAGCAGGAACTCTACTTCTCTTCCCCACTGTCCGGTCTCCAATTTGCAGTATCAGTCAGTGGTTCCCCGTGGTAAACCTGAAAACTGTCTCTGAACACGCGGAGTACTTTACGTAGCTGAATATAAGCAATCTTATGTCAAAAATCACATCTCAGGACACCACAGGAATAAGAGGCAATCCCCAAAGACGGGAGGCTACGATGCTTCCAGATAAACCGTTCCTCAAGAACTGTGTTATGGTCCTTTGAAAATTGCTGCACCATGCATGAACAATCAGACCATGGAGCACAGAAAAACCGAAAATGTGAAAGCCTTAGACTCTCTTAATGAAAACACTAGGCTTTGTCTTACCAGCCTTTCATCTTTTAGAAAGTCTGCTGACTGACAAAAGGTCACGTTTAACGCTCTCCCTATTTTGAATTGTGACTAGGAAGTGCAAGTTTTACTAAATCTGACTTTCACCCGTTTGGGTAGCTTGTACTGGCCATCCTGGGCAGGAAGTGCCGACAGTGCAAAGGTCGTATTTCCAACATATGGAATCGGTTGGGGACAGATCGCATGCAGGGTCAGTGGGGGCACTGTGCCAACCGCAGCTCTTCATGCATAAGAAATGGATGCTTGGCTATGTCACTGGCCCACCTTTAAAAGTCATTCTGGATTCCGCACGAATGCAGTGGCTCTTACAGAGCACAAAACAGGTTGGGGAGATTTTATTTTCCCTCTGCAAATGCCCACGGGCACTCGCTCCAGTTAAGACACAAATTAAGTTTTGTGGAGGAGGTTCAGTAATATGTCAGAAACATCCAGCCTTGTTCCTCTTCACTTGTATTTAAAAATGACTAATCTGATTTAATTCACATTTGTGATGTCAATTGTCCGATCGAAATAAAATCCTGCGGTTCTATTTTGAACGACTAAAAATAGTGTTGCAATATAAATTCTGACTGGAAAAGCATTTGCCTCGTGGTATTTAATATGTGCACGAATCTTCTTTGCACCAGAAACATAACAAAGTTTTTTTGGCATTATTCAATCTCTGCATACATAAGAGAGCAAATTTAGCTAATACTCAATTGATTTAACGAGAAATCGCTGATTTAAAAATACTTGTGAAGTAGAATAAAATGTAAGGAGCTTTAACAAATGCATATTTTTCCTTTTGGTGCCACCATTAATTTCTCTTCTGTCCTTTTGATGATGAAAATCATAAAATAATCAGCAGTAATATCATATAGCTCCATCTCTTCTCTAGCTCTGTAGCACTGATGAATGGAAGAGAATTCAACAATTTTTTTAGCTCTCGTTATAGTTCCCTTTTATGAAAGACAGCGGTACCAGAATAGCTATACCATTTGCATCTCTATTATCCTGACTGTAAAATAAAATTACAGAATATTTTAGTAAACTTACAAAATGAAGTAGAATTGATTTTAAGTAAGTGGCTCTAGCACGAGAGAGATTTCGGAAATAAAATTCAACTTCAGGTTGAATTTTTCTTCAAGATGTTTCCTAGTCTGCTTAACTGGTAATCAGTCAGCAATATAATCAAACAAATACCCCTTAGACAATGCCACCAGCATTGGTATCTTGAGTGGAAATACATTTCTGGGCCTATGATTGGGGCCCGTCTGCCTGGGTTTCCAGGCACAAATTTTGTGCCACTTTACTGTCCCTGTAAATGCTCTGCTCCAAGGCAAATGCAGTATATCCAATCAGCCAATGCCCAAATGCCACACCGACTCTGGGCTCTATACTTACTTCCTTGTTCCTTAGTCATTTTCTATTTTTCTTTTCCTTGTTTTTAATTTTTTATCCTATAAAAGCTTCCCTTGTGCCCCATTTTGCAGTTCTCTGGACCTTGGAAGCCAAGACTTCCCACTTCACTAAGTGTTAAATAAAGTTTCTTTTAGCATTTAAATTGTATTCTCTAATTATTTTTAACCCTTGTACATAATAAAATGTCATTATTTTACTTTGGCAGTATTTCATGAATTCTTGGTTTGAGTGAATGTTTTTGGAATGTTTGGATTTTAAGCAGACATTTCTGGAATGATGGGAGCCTGAATGCCTCAAAGTGGCAGCCTAGATATTCTTCGAGGTCGTCTGAAAATAATTGCTGGCCTTAAAAACTTTCTATCTGAATTCCCCAAAGCTTTACAAACAATGGCTCATGATTATCATGTGAAATCCCCCATTGCACCTATGGGAAGTGAGAGTCCTTGCCTATTCGGCTTCTTTGCCTCTCTAGAGGCTCTTCCCTTGCTTAGAAGTGTAACATAGTTCAATATGGCAGATTAAATACAAATGACTATTTTTGCTTCCTCTTGAAATCCAACTAAAATGACATTGTAACTGCATAAAACTAAGAGAAAAAAAACCCCACAAAGGCAAAGAAAGTTGGAGAATATATGAAAGCATGCTAGAGAAATCAACAAATTTTTGGAAGCTGGAAAGCAGGAGGACAAGTGGTGACATCCATTCTAGCACAGAAAGCTGAAAGCTATAATGAAAGAAGCAAGAATCAAGATGAATAATGCCAGAAAACACCGGAATGTGTCAGGATTTAGAAGTGTCAGAAAGCTGAAAGCTATGTGTCTGTAATGAAAGAAGCAAGAATCAAGACGAATGATGCCGCCAAATACCAGGATGTGCCAGGATTTACAAGTGTCAGATACTCTTGAAGGCTGACTAACTGGTAGGGCTAAGTAAGAGACATAGAGTGGGTTAGGCATCCAGGTTCTTTAATCCTGCCAAGAGACAAGTAGTTTACCGCCTGGAGAGGACACCAGCCCAGCTGTGGGTAAGGGCACTGAACTGGAAAGAGGAGATGATTTGAAAGTCTATGCATTAAAAGGGAAAATATCAGTCCCCTTCTCCAAGTTCACCTCCAAGAATTTTGGCAGCCAGGGTTATGTAGAATAGCTGTGAGTTTGATGATTTCTCGCTAGGGATATTGACTAATGCGAGAGGAAAGGCCCAGGGAGCTGGAACAGCTAGGATTCTGTCCCGTCACCCTACAGGGAGGCCAACCACTTAACAAGCTCCACCTATTCCAATAAGAGCTTCCAGTCTGCTATCTGGTGCTCTCAATCTTACAGAAGGCTGAACAGGTGAGGAACATCACAAATTTCAAGAAAGCCTCTATGATTAAAGACAATAAAACAATCCAACAAGAACTAAAAGGAAACATGGTGATGCAGGGGACAGAAGACGACTCAGAGGACAAAAAGCCCTTAAAATTGGTATACTCAGAGAACTAGGAAAAAAACTGTACCCACGAAACAAAAATAAGCAAGATTTTGAAAAGAACCATTCAGGAACTTAAAAGAAGAATCTTATATTTAGAAAACTTTAAAATGATGTCAGACATTAAAATTTTACTAACAGAGGTGGAAAGAAAGTTGAGAAAAATCTCTCATAAAGTAGAACAGACAGAAAAGGAGAAAACCAGAGGAAACATAAAAGAATGAGAAGGTAAGCCCTGAAAATCATCATGAATAACAGGGGTTTTAGAAAGGGAAACAGAGAACCCAAGAAGAGGACATGACCTAAGAAACAATAAAGACATGTCCTAGAAATGAAAGGCATGAATTTTGAAACAATTTACTCAGAACAATTAACTTAAGAACAAATGTGTATCTTGCACAAATTGTTGGGACACAATTCATGGTCTCTCACACTTACACAGGTCTTGTGAAACTGACTGCCTTTGTCCTAGACTATCTTTTCATGGATATGGATACAGCAAACAGCCTTGAAAAACAGAGATAGGCATCTCCCTCTGGGGCAAAAACTGGGTTTGTTTATAGTGTTGAAAGATAAAAATAGCGTCTCCCTCCAGAGCACAGGGCAGGCATGCTTACTACTCATGATAAAAGACTCAGGATCCTTAAACTCATGGTTCCCTCCCCTTAGATGCAAACTACTGTGTATGCAGGTTTCACCTAAACCTCCTTGTCTCAGCTTCTAGAAAGCAGGACTTAGGCAAGTGACACAAATATGACACTCTAGCTACTATGATTGTTGTGAATAACAAACTGTCCTTCACCTTTGACCCAGGAGACTTTTGTCTTCTTCCAGCGGCCACGAAACTGTGGCAGGATGACTACTTAGCTGAGAGGCTAAAATCTCAGACCCATTACAATTGCTTATGGTTTTGGCAAAGAGGATGGGACGTTGAGAGATACAGCTTTCTAAAAGAAGAAAGACAAGGGTCTCAGGCTGACTGACAGGACTTGAAGAAAATCCACAGAAATGAGTAACCAAGATATTGATTAAATTGCATGGTCAATCAGGCAGTATCAGGGTAATGCTGGCTTTGTAGAATGCATTTGAAGCTTCCTTTTCTCTTCCTTTTTTTTTTTTTGAACAGTTTGAGAAGAATAGGTATTAACTTTTCTTTAAATGTTTCTCTTAATTCACCAGAGAGGCCATCTGGCCCTGGACTTTTGTTTGTTGGGAGCTTTTTCATTACTGATTCAATTTCAGTATTAGTAACTGATCTGGTCAAATTTTCTATTTTTTCTTGATTCAGTTTTGGAAGGGTATATGTTTATAGGAATTTATTTCTTCTAGATTGTGTAATTTGTTGGCATATAATTTTTCATAATATTCTCTTATAATCCATTGTGTTTCTGTGGTGTTGGTTGTTATTTCTCCTCCTTCATTTCTGATTTTGAGTCCTCTCTCTTTTTTTCTTGATTAGTCTGATTAAAGGGTTATCAATTTTGTTGATCTTTTCAAAGAACCAGCTCCTGGTTTCACTTCTCTGTTCTATTGTGTTTCTATTTCATTTATTTCTGCTCTAATCTTTATTATGCCCTTCCTTCTACTGGCTTGTGGTTTTGTTTGTTCTTTTTCTAGCTCTTTTAGGTGTAAGGTTAGGTTGTGTGTTTGAGATTTTTCTTATTTTTTGAGGTAGGCCTGTATTGCTATAATCTTCCCTCTAAGAATAGTTTTTACTGTGCCCCAAAGATTTTGTACAGTTGTTTTTATTTTCATTTGTCTCCATGTTTTGTTTTTATTTATTTTTATTTTTTTTTAAATGTTTTTTTAACATTTATTTATTTTTGAGACAGAGAGAGACAGAGCATGAACGGGAAGGGTCAGAGAGAGAGGGAGACACAGAATCTGAAACAGGCTCCAGGCTCTGAGCAGTCAGCACAGAGCCCGACGCGGGGCTCGAACTCACATACCGTGAGATCGTGACCTGAGCCAAAGTTGGACGCTTAACCGACTGAGCCACCCAGGTGCCCCACCATGTTTTGTTTTTAATTTCCAATTCACTGCATTTCTCCTAAATGCCTGAGTCACATCCACTGGTGGTTCAGCTAGGCCAAAACCCAATCATGTCTGCTGGAATGCTGCAGCTATACAGACTCATTGCCAACCATGCAGAATTAAAAATGGATGTGGTTGTCTTGCTCAGTGGACAGAATGTAAGTTCATTCTCATAGCTCTGGCATGTTCCCCTTCATGAACTTTGTTTTATTTTTACTGACTCATGGGTGGTTGCCAATGGCCTAGCTTTTTGGTCTGACACTTGGAAAATTATTAATTTGCTAGATGAGCCATACCTCTCTTTGAGACCACAAATTGTGGGGAAAAAATGTGGCTGTTGATTGAACTATCTGAGTCACTCACCAGCCTCAGGGACTAACAATGGATAAGTGCACATTCTCTGAGAAGACTGGAATCAAGGGATGATGAAGTCTGTACCCCTCAAATTGCCACCATTGCTCCCTGGATGCATCATCATGGTGACCATGGCATCATCCACCATCACAGATAGGGAATGAAAATAAAGGGATCCAAGTGTTTAAGGAAACACTGGTAGTAGATTATGGAGCCTTCAGATGACTGTGGAGAGTTTTCCAAAATGAGGCTATCCTTGGTTGATTAGAAGATGTTCCTGGGGAGATAACTAACTTGGTATCTGTACACAATCTGTGAGGCAACTATTAAGTCCAGGGAAAACAAAATATTGTACACTTATAGCCATGGTGCTCAACATGGCTCAACTATGAATAATACTCCAACAAGCACAGAAATGAACACACCAGATACTGTGACGGGTGTATCTTGTGAAGACAAGGAAAGGGAAATGTGCATGTAGATGTGTTTTGCGATACTGGAATAAGCTTCCTTAGTAGGAAGTCATTAGAAATTGTCTACTTAAAATGTAAGAAATAATATGAAATGCTATTTAAATATAAAGAGATACATGCCAGAAGCAACAATGGGAAGAGCTGAAAGTGATTACCTTTGGGATATGGGAAGGTGGATAAGCAGGGGGCAGAGCAAGACGACACTGTGGAGGAAGTTTTCAAGTCTAACTAAATTGACTTGTTTTTTTTTTTGTTTTTTTTTTTTTTTTGTTAGAGAGAGAGACAGAGAGAAAATTAGTGGGGGAGGTACAGAGAGAAAGGGAGAGAGAATCACAAGCAGGCTCCTCGCTCAGTATGGAGCCCTACGTGGGACTTGATCTCACAATTGTGAGATCATGACCTGAGCCGAAATCAAGACTTGGATGCTTAACCGAATGTGAGCCACCCAGACGCCCCTTGAATTTTAAAGCCATATGCATGCTATCTTAGTTTCCTAGGATTGCTGTAACAAAACACCGCAGGCTAGATGGTTTAAACAACACAAATTTACTTCTCTCAGTTATGGAGGCTGGAAGTTTATAATCGAGATATCTATAGGTTTGGGTCCTTCTGAGGTCTCCTTCCTTGGTTAGCAGATGGCTGTTCTCTCTGTGTCATCACATGATCTTCCCTCTGTGCATCCTGTTGTCTCTCTTGTGTCCACTTCTCCTCTTCTTATAAGGACACCTGTCAGATTGCGTTAGGGCTCACCCTAAGAGCCGCATTTTAACTTAATCACATTGTAAAATGTCCTATCTCCCAATATGGTTACATTCTGAGATTTTAACGGGTTAGGGCTTCAACATATGAATTCTGGGGTGACAATTCAGCCCATAACTCATGTGTTAATTAAAATAATTTAAAAAACCCTATGTCAGAAACATCCTTCAGATTTAAACCACATAGGGCTTAACAGTTATCTGGAGCTTGCAAACTGTGGTCAACTCCACATGCCATATCCACAGGTACTATTATACTTGGCACAATACGTCGGGACTTGGAGAGTAACATTTAATTTTAGATTCAGTGATTGTGTTTCAAGCCAGATAGCAGTAACTACAATAAAACAGGAGAATTACGCTTCTCCTTCCACTAGTTGTTTCCACTCGATCTTGCGAAACCTGCTCTCTCCACCACCTGTTTCTCAAATTCACAACCGTCCCTCAAGCTTCTTCTCCATATTGTTAAAATGTGTTTGCTTTACGGGCGCCTGGGTAGGCTTAGTCGGTTAAGTGTTCGACTTAGGCTCAGATCATGATCTTGCAGTTTGTGAGTTCAAGACCCGTGTTGGGCTCTGTGCTGACAGCTCAGAGCCTGGAGCCTGCTGCAGATTCTATGTCTCCCTCTCTCTCTGCTCCATCCCTGCTTATGCTCTCTCTCTCTCTCTCAAAGTTAAATAAACATTAAAGAAAAATTAAAAAATTTGTTTTGTCCTCTCTCCCCCACTTTTTTGATCTCTCCTCTTTTTAGCTTAGTACCTTATTTTATCCACAAAAGAACCTAACCACAGAATTCTTGCCTGTTCTTGCAAAGAAACTGGATGATTATAATGAGAGAAGAAAAAAAGAAATGCCCCTCCGTGGTAACTAGTTACTTCTGCAATTTGAGACCCGTGCTATAGGAAGTCAAAACTAGCTCTGGTTAAACCTGGACATCATGAATCTGCCAACAGGCGCTGTGATCCCAAATGACGTTCTCTAAACAGTGATACGAATTCCGCTCTATGACAACGCCTTTGAGATGATGCTGACAGAAATCCTGCACAAGAGTAATGGGCAAACATGAAACGGGATTGAACTGAGAGTTAATGGATGGCCTAGCACCACTGTCATCGTGCAAGGGCAGAAAATACTGTAGCACCTGTAAATACTGGGAACAATGGAGTACTAAGAACACTATGGAACTGGAAATGTTCAGGAGCATCACTGATGTCAAAGTTGGCAGAAAGGGAATGACCAGCAAAAATATATTTATTCAACATTTATACTGTATGCAGACCTTGCAAGTAATTCCCAAATATTATACGTTCCCATAACAAATCCATTTTGGTTACATACTCTTGCTACCTAACAACTCCACCTTTTTTTCAGATGGTTTCACTCTTTTCCTTGCCATTATCCTATTATTATGTTAAGATATTTTAAATTCCAGTTCATCAATGTTAACTAATTACTCAATTACCAAAACACAACAAAATGTAAGTAAGCTTACTAGGACAAAGAATAAGAGTGTGAGCAAATATGATAAACTAAAAAAATCACAGTAGAAACAACTCAGTGCATTTCCCGAGCATCCTATTATTTGCCGACACTAAGCTAAATGCCATGCACCTACAGAAGTGGTTAAAAAGAATTTAAAATCAGGCAGTGACTTACATAAACATAAACACTTACTGTAATGATCTAACGTTCTCACACTGAGAAATAATCCTCTCAAATCAAACCAAAAGAAAACAAAGAAAAGAATGAACTTCAGCTTGTTTCGCAAAGACCCACCCTGCCTTCCTTTGGGGGAGGCCTGAGACGAACTCCCGGCCAACTCTTCTGGGCAGCATCTACACTTGATCTCAGTTATCACTGCATTACCAGTCATGAAACTATATTTATATTACTTGCCGAGTGCCTTATTACCTTGAAGAATGAAAGATGCTACAGGAGTTAAAGTCACATTTGGTCTACAAACGGATGGCTGGGCTTGAAGCTAAGCATTTCAGTTCTACTTAAGCCCTAGGTATTACCAGCCCTGTTTAACGCAAATTGTTCCACTGCACAGCATCTTCCCGGCTCTGGAACCTGGTGGCAAACAGAGATGTCGCAGCTGATCTATAGCTTGCCATGTTCTGTGGCGTTATGAGGCT
This sequence comes from Panthera onca, assembly GCF_046562875.1. Classification (NCBI taxonomy): domain Eukaryota; kingdom Metazoa; phylum Chordata; class Mammalia; order Carnivora; family Felidae; genus Panthera; species Panthera onca. The sequence continues at coordinate 111,273,539 of NC_138348.1, forward strand.
ACCTCAGCGTGGCAGTCCAAGCAGCCGGGCTCAGCTCAATGTGCTAAGTTATGTTCGTGCCTGCTGTTGCCCTAGTGCGGGGTGTTTGTGTGTGTAGATTTTTTAACATGAATTTTATGAAGAAATTATAGAGAAGAAGTAAAAATTTCAGAATTCAAATTAGTAAGATCCACCCCGTATTTCTCTAGGAGTGATACTGCTGACATTAAGTTGTTTCAAGACAATTTTAATCCAGGGGCACCTGGTGATTTTAATCTAGGGGTGCTGCTTCAGTCGGTGAAGCGTCCAACTTGGGCTCAGGTCATGATCTCACAGGGCATGGGTTCAAGCCCCACGTCCAGCTCAGAGCCTGGAGCCTGCTTCGGATTCTGTGTCTCCCTCTCTCTCTGCCCCTCCTCCACTCATGCCCTCTCTCACTCTCTCTCTCGAAAATAAACATACATTAAAAAAAATAAATAAATAAAAAATAAATAAACACACACACAAAAACCCAATTTTAATTCAGTGACTTCTTCCTTCATTTTTCTAGATTATTTTCTGGAAACATTTTCTATAATGTAACTTTTGAATCCAAGTTTCCATCTTACCATTTTATTGAGTACTGGGATGAAGTGAGGTTTCAGTTCAGGACCTTCTAAAAATTCAGTGAGATTTCAAAATTAACAGAAGGCACAAGACCGAAGAAGAGGGTTAAATGGAGAGTCAATTAACACACAACAACAACAACAACAACAACAACAGAAACCAGTGGAAGGCCAGGCCTTGTATGATATCTTGGACAGTCTTCCCTCCATCCCTAATAGACTGCTAGTCGATTTGTGGATTAGAGAACAGGACAGAGATTTCATACAGCATGAGCATATATGGCAAAAGTTACATTTCAGAAGTGTGAGGTCCCAATAAAATTTCCAGTGCATTAGTCTGTTGTTCCTTAAAGGACTATTATGTTTGTGATCCCGACTCTAAGATACTTAACATTCAGTGAGGCTGACAGACCATTATGAACTACTAGTAACCTACAGACACAACTGAATGAAACGACAGCTAAGTGGGATAACGGAAGACAGGATGTGGAAACAAACAGGGGAAAAAGGAGTCATTCTGACTAGCCAGGTGACAAACATGGATTTGGGGTGTTGGAAGTGGAGGCTGAAGGATGGGGATTTTCACGAAGGGAAAAAGGAGGAAAACTTATTTTAAGTTGCGAGAACACTGCATACGGACATTGCCTGTGTGATGCCTGGCATGGAAGAACCAGTCAACAAATACTATTTCTTCCCTCAGACATGCAGCATGGGCACGGATAGCGAGTATGAGGGAGGGTTAGCTGCAGAGTGTGGCTGGGGTGGAAGGGATGCGAAGGGATGATGGAAAGAGACAAAACACATAGGTCCCTTTACCTACTAAGTGCGTGACGCTGGATGAGCCTCTGCCTGGACTTCCTTATTTGCAAGATGGGGATGATGTTACTTGTCTGTGGCTGTGATAATAAAGTGCCACAAGCTTGTGGCTTAAAACACCAGAAACGTAGTGTTCCATAGTTCTGGGGGCTAGAAGTCCAGAATCACAGTGTCTACAAGACTGTGCTACCCCTGAAGCCCGGAGGGGAATCTTTCCTTACATTTTCCTACCTTCTGATGGTTGCTACCTTCTGATGGTTTGGTGTTCCTTGGCTTGTAGCTGCGTACCTTCAATTTCTGCCCTTGTTGTCACATGACATTCTCTTTTTTGTGTGTCTTGCCATGATTGTAGTCTTAATAGGACCCTAGTCTTATTGAATTAAGGGCACCCTATGACCTCATTTTAACTAACTGTGTCTATAATGATCCTGTATCCAAATAAGGTCAGGTTCTGAGAGATTTCAACATATCTTTTGATTTTTTTAAGGGGACACAATTCGACCCATAAGAGGGACAGTAATATCTACTTATTTCTTTGTATTGTTGAAAGGTTTACATATGTGATGTATGATAATGTATGCATGTTACAAAATACAAAATTAATTGAGAGTATATGTCAACTAACTGGAATTAAAATAAAAACCTGGGTGGCTCACTCAGTTAAGCTTCTGACACTTGATTTTGGCTCAGGTCATGATCTCAGGGTTCACGGGTTTGAGCACTGCATCTGGCTCTGTGCTGATGGCATGGAGCTTGCTTTGGACTCTCTCTGTCCCTCTTTCCCTGCCCCTCCCCTGTTTTCTCTTTCTCAAATAAAAAGAGTCTGTTAAAAAAAGAACTTGGGAAGGGGGTGCCTGGGTGGCTCAGTAGGTTAAGCATCAACTTTGGCTCAGGTCAGGATCTCATGGTTCATGGGTTTGAGCCCCACTTCAGGCTCTGCAAGCCTGCTCCGGATCCTCTGTCTTCCTCTCTCTCTGCCCCTCCCCTGCTCACGCTCTGTCTCTCTCGATCTCTCTCTCAAAAATAAATAAACAATAAAAAATTTTGAAAAACTTGGAAAAAATTTTTAAAAATTGAGTGCATGCCATATGATGAGCACTGCTATGAGTGAATCACAAGAATTGTCACCCAGATAGGTCCATGAAACTTCTCATTTTAACAGAAGGGAAAAGTGAGGTACAAGATGTTAATTGTCTTGCACAGTCACATATATAGTAAAATGGAGAGCCAGGATCCAAAATCAGATAGCAAGACTTTAGACCAAAGGTTCTAGAACTCAATCTTGTATGACTCTCAACAGAAGCATGCAAATAAATAAGTAAAGATACATTTCTACTTTTCTACCTTTACTTGCCCTAGTTCTTCCTGAAACCATAAAATGTTTCACCATACCTCAAGGCACAAATTATATACTAAAATAAACTGACAGCACCCAAACCTGAATGGCTGCTTTTTAGTCTTAATCCATGCACCTTAGAAAGATGAAGGGAAAAGTTCCTTCCATTGTCCTAATTTCCTTGTCTAAAATGTATGGTTATGAAGTCTAACCTAATTCATACAGCTTGGCTTTCTTATACAATCATAAAAAAATGGACTAAAAAAAGAGGAAACGTTTAGTTTAAAATATATGACTTCTAGGGGCACCTGGGTGTCTCAGTTGGTTAAGCATCTGACTCTTGATTTCAGCTCAGGTCATGATGTCACAGTTGGTGAGTTCAAGACCCAAATTGGGCTCTGGGCTACTGACAGTGCAGAGCCTGTTTGGGATTCTCTCTCTCTCTCTCTCTCTCCCTCTCCTCTCTCTCTGCCTCTCCCCTGCTTGTGTGAATGCATGCTCTCTCTCTCTCTCTCAAAATGAATAACACTTAAAAAATATGACTTGTAAAATTCTACATCAAACTGGTAGCAATTTTCAGAGGCCTATATTAAATGCATGTCGATATGATGGAGTAAAGGTCACATATGTAGGGCTATTAGCACAAGCCTTTCTTGTTTGCTTTCTCTGTCCTGCTGCTGGTCCTTTGGCCATGTGGTTTCTATTATGCCCTCTCCTGTGCCCGTGAGGGGAAGATGTCAGCGTGGAAAAGTTGCACTTGTCATGAAACTGTTCTCAGCAGGCATTTTGTGCTTCACACAGACAAAGTTTGTGCCCATTCTGAGAGTGTTATCCATCTGCCCTTTGTTGTCATTATTATTATGTGTAACAAAATATTACATGAATATTTGGAGAAAAATAACATAGGCTCTTTACCTGTAAGTATTGGAGGCTATAACAGGTGGAAATATCACTAACCAATATGACATGCAAGTTACTGTCACACAATAGGTTATTCAGACCACTCTTTGGATGTGAAAACAGTGTAACCATGAAGTTACATTCACCTCTCTCCTGAGTAACAGACCTGTACTTCCAACTCTCTAAGAGATCTCCCCTTATATGGGTGGCACAGTCACTCCTAACTGATTAGGCTACAAACCAAACCCCACCTTCTCCTAACCAATTTTTGGGACTCTGTGAATTTGGTGAATTTTCTGGACCTGTCTTCTGTAACTGCATTTACTATCTAATCTCTTAAAAATCTTTACTTTATCCCATTTTATTTTGCTTACTTTTGATGACCCATACTGTACTGTTAGCAATATCAAGTCTAATTTTTATTTCTGATGTATTCATTCATTCATTCATTCATTCATTCACTCATTCATATATACACTACTTTCCTGAGCTCTAGTCTTGAGAACCTGTATCTCTGCTTTGTGCTCTTGCCTCATTTAAGTGCTTGCATCAAATTAAAATGTTTGCCATAAGTTTTGCTAGACTCAATTTGTTGTCACATGTTTTTCAGTTATTGTTTGTTTACATCCATTTCTCTATCACATTGCCATGTATCCCTTTTGATTATTAACTTTTGAAGGAGGCCAGTTTTTCCTGAAATAGCTATTTATAGGCAGTATATATTGGAGGAGGATGGATGGAGCTCTTTTCTAGGAAAGCAGAAATTTTCCTTAATAGCTTGGGTTTTGCCTGTGGGTTTATTTACCTTTTACTTCTTTCCAACCATTGGAGAAATAGAGATGCTATGTTATTGACAATGTAAAGCCTCTTTTCCACCAGAACCCCTCCTCTTCTAGCTATGGGGATTTGGCTTCTTGCAAATACAGACTGTGTCAGTCCATACTTAGCAAGGTCTTCTCAGTCCTAAAACAGTCCAGAGTGGCCCTCACAACCATGATCTGTATGCTATTTTGCTGTCAAAGTCACAGAGTTTTGGTTATACCTCCAGCTGTGCCTCTCACTTTAAGACACATGGTTTTCTAGTTCTGAGATCTGTAGCCTTGATGTATTTTCTACAATGCCTTCCACCGCAACCCTGCTTGATACCACTTTGGGTAAACTTTCTATAAGTAAGTAATAGTTGTTTTCTTTTAAGGTTTCTGTCTTTTCTAGTTTCACCAATGATGGGGTTTATGACTGTTTTTCAATTTTATTTTCTGTTATTGAGAGAAATTTTCATGAGAAGCAGCTAATTTTATTTCATCATATTTAAATATAATTAGAATGTGATAAATGTTTTTAGGTAAAATATTCCATGTGATTTTGGCTATACAAGCATTGTAGCTATACTGCTTTTCTTGAACATGCTACCTTTTTAAAAAAATTAAATATAATTCACATACTATAAAATTTACTCCTTCAAAGTATGTAATTTAAGACTTTTAGTATATTTTCATTGTTGTGCAACTCCCTAATTGTACTTTATAATTCCAGAAAACATTCATCACTCTATAAAGAATTCAGTGGGCAGTTCATATTTCTTCTTCTTCACAGCCCCTGGCAACCACTAATCTACTTTTTGTCTCTATACATTTGCCTATTCTGAACATTTAAACGGAGTCATACAATATGTGGCCTTTTGTCTCTGGCTTCTTTCGCCTAGCATAATATTTTCAAAGTTCATCCATGTTGTAGCAGGTGTCAGTATTTCATTCCTTTTTATGCTGAATAATATTCAGTTGGATAGACAGACCATATTTTGCTTATCCAGTTATGAGTTGATGAGCATTCAGTGTGTATTCAAGAAAACCAGGACTGAGCAGAAAAAAAAGTAGGCATATAATATTTATTGTATTTACTCATCACTTATAATATGTAAGACCCTACTAGAAATCATAGTATTTCTAAACATAAAATACTTAAAGTGTAGGTATTATTTTCCTAATCAGAAAGTAAAGATCACAGAAGTGAAGTGCTTGGCCCAACATCACAGACCCAGGATGAGTGGGCAAGGGCCCTAAATGTAGAACATCTGAAATTTATGCTTTCTCCATTATGCTTTGCTGACTCTTGTTACAGCAGGCTTTTCTCACATACACACCTAGAGTGGTACCCATGATATGTGGGTGGGCTACTGGGCATTAAGGAGGAGCTGTATCTTAATTAAGCCGTTCATAGAAACATGTAAAAAATGGATAAATATCTTGGCACATTAGTAAATTCAACCAACTTTAAAGCTACAGAGATTTATGATCTCTCTATGATGGGTATGATCTTTTCCCATTAAAATTATATGGTCCTTGAAGCTATGTGACTTCCTAAAATATTTATTAAAAAATTAGAGAGAGCCAAAATTATTTCCAAACTCTCAACTCTGCTAATGCTTTGGAAAGAAGAAAGAAGAAATCATCCTAAGACTCATCCACAGGATTTTTTTTAATGTGTGTGTGTGTTTTGTTTGTTTGGTTTTTGTGGGTTTTTTTTTTCTGTTGGTTTTCATTCATATAACCCTCTTAAATATATCTGTTAGTGAATCTAAAAGTTTCCTACTCAGCTTTCAGCAGTAACAGCTGGAACATCATCAACAGCAGATAGGTTGGGTGACAGAGAGGACCTAGAGAGCTCTGAAAATGAAAGTGATGTGGCACATGGAGGAGGTCCGCGGTCAGGTGAGAGGACAGATGCAGAATGGGAAGAGCAGAGGGCTCTTGGAAGGGAAGGACATTTCCATTTTCCTTTCCATGAGATCAAAGAATCTTAACCGTGGTACTTCTTGTCTTAGCAGATTATCTTTATAAGGCCCTTTTTCCAAACTGAGTAAAGGATTTGCTTTGGAGAAGAACAATTTTGTGTCCAAAATGAATGCATATACTCCCTTCCTTCCTTCCTTCCTTCATTTATTTTAAGAAAGAGACAGTGAGAGTGTACGTGAGTGAGGCAGGGGCAGAGAGAGCTAGAGAGAACCCCCAGCAGGGATTCCCCAGCTCTGTGTTGTGAGCACAGAGCCCTACATGGGGCTCTATATAATGAACTGTGAGATCATAACCTGAGCAGAAATCATGACCTGAGCTGAGATTAAGAGTCAGACGCTTAACTGGCTCAGACACCTAGGAGCCCCTATTTTTTTTTTTTTTGTTTGTTTTGTTTTGTTTTTTGAGAGAGAGTCGGGGAGGGACAGAGAGAAAGAGAGAGAATCTTAAGTAGGCTCAATCCTGAGTGCAGAGACAGATGTGGGGCTCCATCTCATGACCCTGGGATCATGACCTGAGCCAAAATCAAGAGTTAGCCGCACAACCAACTGAGCCACCCAGGCACCCTGAGAACTGATTTTAAATTGCATTGGTTTATTCGACAGGAATCTTTGATACAGAACACTGGTTTAAGCCAAAAAGGGACTTAATGACTCGTAAGTGGAGGTGTCCAGTGGAAAGTCTAACTTTAGCTACTGCTTGACTTAGATAGAGCCTTAAACCCTGTCATCAGAATTCTCTCCAATTCTCAATAAGCAAAACAGATTGTTAGTAGCTCCAGACTTAACGTATCTACCTTATTCACTCTAACAAAAAGTGAATTAAATAAGAAAAGTGAATTTTCTTATTGCTGGAGCAGGAAAGTCCCTGACTGGCGAAGCCTGGGTCCTGGGTCACATGCTCATCTCTGAACCAATCACTGTGGCTGGGGGAGGGTAATTGTAGTTTATCCAACTCTGGATCACATGCTCATCTCTGGTGTTAATGGTCAACAAGATCTACCCCATCCTTGGTAGGGACTCTCCATGAACTGCAGAGATTTTCCAAAGCAGGAATAAAAAGAAGGGCAAGACAGGAATATATGACAATAGATGTTCACACTAATTGCTATGCATTTATTTCTCTCTATATTGCATACATGTTTAAGAATCTAAGGCTGACGAATGTATCCAATTTTGTTTTTCCCTTTGTGTATACACTTAAAATGATAATAATGGGTAGCATTTGTTATTTGCCTACTATCGGCCCTTCTGCTAGGCATTTTATATATGCTTTCTGGTTTGAATCCTATAAAAGCCTTACCATTATTACCATTTTACAAATCAAGTCACTAAATTTGAGAGAGGTTAATTTGCTCAATACTACATAGAAAACAACAATTGCTGCAAAAGAATTTATCCTACTTAATGGTACAGATCATGTCATTTTAATTTCTGTAAATGGTCACCATACACATGACACTGTCATTAATACTCTGAGTGCACATCTAGAGTAACGTCAACAATAACGATTAGCAGAAGTATTATGAAATAAGTAATAATAACATTAATTACTAACATTAACTGAACACTTACTATGTATCAGCCACTAATATTCCTTTTCTCTATAATAGCCACAGTGATTTTTTTTAAAACTATAACCCAGATCAGGCCACCCTCTATTTAAAACTCTTTGTTAACGCATTGTGCACTTCAAATGAAACCCTAACTTCTTTTTTTTTCCCCGAGACATTTCTTGTTATCTTTTATTGTTACTACACCTTTTATTTTATTTTATTTTTTGCTTTTATATTCATTTACTCATTTTTTAATATATGAAATTTACTGTCAAATTGGTTTCCATACAACACCCAGTGCTCATCCCAAAAGGTGCCCTCCTCAATACCCATCACCCACCATCCCCTCCCTCCCACCCCCCATCAACCCTCAGTTTGTTCTCAGTTTTTAAGAGTCTCTTATGCTTTGGCTCTCTCCCACTCTAACCTCTTTTTTTTTTTTTTTCCTTCCCCTCCCCCATGGGTTTCTGTTAAGTTTCTCAGGATCCACATAAGAGTGAAACCATATGGTATCTGTCTTTCTCTGTATGGCTTATTTCACTTAGCACAACACTCTCCAGTTCCATCCACGTTGCTACAAAGGGCCATAAACCCTAACTTCTTAAGATGGTTTAAAAGGCCTTGCTTCCCTCCCTAACATCAACTCATACCCCTCAGTCCTCTTGCTCATTTTGTAACACATTGAATTCTTTCTCAGCTCAGCATATTTGCACTTGCTGTTTCATCTTCTAGAAAGGTTTCACCTTTGTTTGGTTGTTGTTTGCAGGGCTGAGTCTTTAAGTATTCAGGTTGTAATGAGTCTTCCAAGACCACCTATCTAAAGCAGCCCAACCCCCTTCCAGGACCCTTACTCTCTCTGACGTCCTCTCATTTGTTTTGAAGGAATAGAGAATATGTCACCCCAAAATATGTCATTTTGGCATAGTGATTATTTTGAATTGAAGTTACTTAAGAAACAGCCAGTGCAAGGAGTCTGACCCTTCTTTGTCCCCCTGAAAGGAGGAAATAAATCTCTCAGGTGAAAGGGACCCTTCCTGTACCAGAAGGAAAAGAGATACACATCCTTATTGCCAGAGATGGGGAATTCAAGGCTGAGAAGTATGTATAAATAAACTTTGTTTCTTCTTTACTAATTTACTACCCCAAGCCCAAACCTCTTTGTTCTGTCCATTCTTCAGCAACGTATTGTTTCTTTGTCTAAAAGGTATAAAAGTTACCTTCTTTGAGTCTCACATTTCTATGAGCTCCCGTATGTACAAAATTAAATTTGTTTTTCTCCTAATGTTTTATGTCAAGTTAGTTATTAGGCCAGTCAAAGAACATAGAAGGGAAGAAGGGGAAAGTTTTCCTCTCCTTCAGTTTCCTTCATGGTTCTTTTCTTTTCTTTTCTTTTCTTTTCTTTTCTCTTTTCTTTTAGAAAAAGACAGCATGCAAGAAGGGGAGAGCAGCAGAGGGAAAGAGAGAAAGAATCTTAAGCAGGCTCCATGCTCAGTGCAGAGTCCAACACAGGGCTTGATCCCATGACCTTGGGATCATGACCTGAGCTGAAATCAAGCGTCAGACGCTCAACCAACTGAGCCACCCAGGCACCCTTCCTTCATGGTTCTTATGGTCTGTAAATGTCTACCTTGTGTTCTTCATCTTTGCTTAGTACTTTGAGCACAGGGCCAGACACATCCTTGGCACCCAGTACTTTCTGAAGAGAGGATTGTTCACAGAGTCTTATAAACTGCACACTATTAAAATCTCACTTTATACCAATAAGAAAATGAGGAGCTGGATGGGCTTAGGTAAAGTATCCAAATATCAAACAGCTAATGAGTGACAGAGTCCACATTCAAACAAAGCCTTATAACCAGATTCCTGACCCTACATACATATTGACCTTATTAGTCTGGGGCCTTCCTAGATCCTGCTTAGAGCTAGAACTAATAAGTGTCCCTATACCATTCCCTCCCCAGGGGAAAAATATTGATTGCTTATCTACTTAGAGTCATTTTTAAAGTATAAAGCAGGAATGTTTCTGCCTCCAACTCTTTCTAGAAATTTTCTCTGTTTTGCAGAACTATTCTCAGTACTTTAGTGACTCAGTATCAACAGCACAAATTTTATTACAACTGTTCAATTCCTGAAAATATTTCAAGCTCTACAAAGCATTGCTAAATATAAAAGGAATTATATAACGGATGAAATCTTCCTTATTGAGGACCTCCAATTAATCCATTATCTGAATATGAATAGGCCAGATGTGGTTTCATGCTGCCTCCCCCTTCCTCCCTTCCACTCTCTTATAAAAACTGGCATTTCTCAATCTTCATGCTAACCCTCATATTTATTTTCTAGCCTACACGACGAGACCAGCTCGACATTCCTAATTTCTTTGTAATCACCTCTTAAATAAGAACCAAAGCACTCTTTGCTAGTCTTGCTGTCCCAAATATATGAAATTAACCCTGTTTATGAGCAGAATGATTTCAAGAGAAGGTAGGGAGCAGAAGGCTGGAGTTGTTATTTGGGCTCTAACATCATGGAGTTGTGACACAGTCCTATAAGGGAGAAGGAGAGGAAAGAAGAGAGTATTGATTCTCCACCTTGTATCAATCACTTGATATCCGTGTTCTTATGTAATACCCAAGTAGGGCATTATTATCATTGTTTCAAGGAGGAGGAAAATGTTTCATAGGGATTATATAAATTTCCTAAAAGGACAAAGGTAATATACATTGACAGAGATGGGATGCAAAGTAAGGTGTCATGGCCTGGCCATTTACATCATGCTAAAAGAAGGCACTGCAATGCCTCAACTTTTATCAAATTACATGCATGGTGAGATCTGGTAGATTTGAGAAGACGTGGGAGAAGTACAAGTTATTTGGGAGTGATGGGTTGCATTTTTACTAACGAGAGAGCAGTCACCCCTTTCCCCAACTCTAAAATTACCCATGCAGGGGTTCTTAGGTGATAGGAGGAGAAGGGGGGCCACTGCCACAGCTTATTTGATAAATATACGGACAAACCAGACTCCATGAATATGTTGTGAACGATGGGGCATGAAGAATTATGAAAGTTTGTGTGAAGGGAACCTCTAGAAACTCCTTTCCAGCAGCCCTGAAAGCAAGCGAGCAGTCATCAGACACTTAAACATGCTAAAACACAGTTGCAGATAATGTACTTTCTCATAAAAATAATTCTGAAGAGCGCAGCCCATGAACATTTGCCTTTTTCCTCACTGTGGTTTACGCAAAAGAGCCTACTTATTCTAGTCTCGAGGCGTCAGGTGAAAAGTTCTGAAAGGTGCTGGGGAAATAGAGAAAGTTTACCTGGAATATCCAGGCAAGCTTTAACTTTTATTTTTTGACAACCTCTTCTTCAGAGATTCCACTGGGGCTCAGGAAGAAGGTAGGAGACAGATACCTTTTGATAAAGTTCCTGAGAAAATTTCTTCTCCTGCTCGCCTGGACCAGCCATCCTCAGGAATGGTTGCTTGTTTAAGTTAGGCTTTACAGAAGCGCTCACGATGGGGCTAAAAAGCCCCAGGAGGATATGATGCCTCTTGGACCTGCTGGAACAGATTTCTCAAGATGGGCTTTCCCTTTGACAAGATGACTATGCTGATTTGTGTGGCAGGTGTCATTGTGTGAGGCCTTTGAGGTCATCTTCAACAGGTGGCCAGGTGGCTAAGTGAAAGCACACAGACCCTGGCTCTCAGTCAGGCTGAGACCTAGCTCCTCTGCTCTTCCCCCTCCTCTCAGAGCAGAGAAAGACATTAACTACTGGCAGGCTGTCTTCCAGGCAAAACTGGTTATGTGACTGCAAGGGCTGCCCACAACCTGGTTGTCACCATGCTTGGTGGACTCACCAGCCAATGGCGTAGCAACAGAGGCTCTTCCTTTTACAGAACATAAATGTTTCTCTTGAGCTGCCTTTACATCTAAATTTTTAAGAGAAATGGATTAGTGACAGTTATATAACGCATCACATTTATTAAGTCGCTTTTTTAAAAAAAAAATTAATGTTTATTTTTGAGAAAGAGAGAGAGAATGAGAGCAGGGGAGGGGCAGAGAGAGAGGGAGACACAGAATCTGAAGAATGCTCCAGGCTCCAAGCTGTCAGCACAGAGCCTGACATGGGGCTTGAACCCACGAATCACGAGATCATGACTTGAGCCGAAGTCAGACGCTTAACCGACTAAGCTACCCAGGCGCTCCAAGTAGCTATCTTTTTTCTTTCTTTTTTTTTTAAGGAATCTATTCCCGTCCTATAATACATGTGGCTATTATTACTGCTCTTATTTCTGGTGGAAAATAGAGCACTCAGAAGTTACAAGTTTGAGTTCAAACATGCCAAGATGCTCTACCATGAAAGCCTCAAGCTCAACTCCAGGCTGGATGGATGAAGTCCATGAGGGAAAGCAAAATGAAAGCTGTCCTCACTGGTCCAGGTCAGTGGTGAGGAATCCGTGGAACAGACTCAGAAAAAGTGGAAATCAATGAGCTGTCCTTTCTTGTAACAGGTAACAAAGCAGATCCTTAAATCCCTGCAAACTCTTTATAGATGGTGACTGATGGAGCTAACATCACCTTAATTTGATCATTATCTGAAAGAAAATTTTAAGTATGTGCATTTATGCCATGAATTTGTGACACTATTTGTTTTCGCTCAGATTGCATTAAACTCCACATTGGTGGTTGTATAATGAATTGGCTGCAGATTTTTTTTTGTTCCCCATTTGTTATTATAAACTTAGCACTTAATTTTAAATTTCAGGAGATAAAGATTGAATCTGTATTTTATGACTTGCAAGACAGGCTAGACATTGGCATTTATTCATGTTTGGGGAAAAGATGGATTCAAATACACTTGTGATCAAAAATCTCTATCCACTTAGTTTAAATTTTTGTGTTTATCTGCCAGCTATATGGTTTTCTTACTTCTTGAGAAAGGAGTGAATTACAGCTATGAGTAAAGATCTTGCCATCCTCAACTGCTTTATCATAATTAAAATATTTTAGATCAAGTGACAATGGAGAAGGATAGAGATTGTTACAAATCCTGAGTTTAGTACCATAACTTTTCCCAGTGAAAATGGATCTTCTATTTACATTTTTTCTGCCTTCTAATCTTGGATCCAGAGAAAAAGGACTTTGAGCTCTTAGGCCATAGAGAAAAAACATAATAAAAAGTTTCCCCCCACCTCCTTTGAATGCAAACTGGTGCAGCCCCTCTGGAAAACAATGTGGAGTTACCTCAAAAAATTAAAAATAGAACTACCTTATGATCCAACAATTGCACTACTAGGTATTTATCCAAGGGATACAGGTGTGCTATTTTGAAGGGACACATGCACCCCAATGTTTCTAGCAACACTATCAACAATAGCCAAAGTATGGAAAGAGTCCAAATGTCCATCGATGGATGAATGGATAAAGAAGATGTGGTATATATATACAATGGAGTATTACTTGGCGATCAAAAAGAATGAAATCTTGCCATTTGCAACTACATGGATGGAACTGGAGGGTATTATGCTAAGCAAAATTAGTCAGTCAGAGAAAGACAAATATCATAGGACTTCCCTCATATGAGGACTTTTAGATACAAAACAGATGAACACAAGGGAAGGGAAGCAAAAATAATATAAAAACAGAGGGGGACAAATACATAAGAGACTCTTAAATGTGGAGAACAAACAGAGTGTTGCTGGAGGGGTTGTGGGAGGGGGGATGGGCTAAATGGGTAAGGGACATTAAGGAATCTACTCCTGCAGATTGCACCATATACTAAGTTGGATATAAATTTTAAAAGGTACATTAAAATTTTTTTAAAAATAGAAACAGAGTTGTCCGCCCCTCTCTTTATTGTTTATCTTTTCCCCTCTGGTCCTAGACTTTGGTAGGATTTTCTATTTCAAACAGGACTAAAGGATGAGTTTTAAAATAGTCCTCCAAGATTGATGGAAACATAAAACAAAGATCAAAGGAGTTGAACTCATGGATGAATAAACAGAAAACAGTAATATTAGATCCATGGAAAATATTCCTGGCACACACATAAAAAGAAGGATACACTGTAGAAAGACGAGGAAATATCTCCTTAATTACATCTAATAGACTTAAAAAAATAATTTCTACAAATAGCTATTTTTTTAAATTAAGTAGAATAAGACAGGAATAATAGAAATGATCATGGCATAAAAATTGAAAGAGACCAAATAAAATTAACACTGAAAACAGTTAAAAAGTAACAGATCATCTGAAGTTATACAGAAGGTAATTGTGACAAATACCCAGAAAACAAAGGAGGTAAGCAAAAAATCCAGAAAAATGTGAACAAAAATGAAAAGAGTAGGGAAAGAATAAGGAGAGGTATTTTAAAATTAACCAAAGTCTGTGAATAATCAATGAACAGAGTTAGATTCAATAATGAGTGATACAGTAGGACAAAAATCCCTTCAGAGCCCTGGTAACCCCTGACAGTTTTTGACTGAATTCTAAATATCTAAATATTTAAGTTCTGAATATCATACTTATACTGCTATTTTCTTGGCCCTTTTTTTCCATGTTAAATATTACCAACTGACTTTTTGCCATGAAAGGTGAAGACTGATCTATCTTGATTCTGTTCAATACACACTCCCTTACCTTACCTCTATTTTCTTCCTTCTAATACAACTGTTATAATTATTTGCATTAGGCCACTTTATTATCCACTCTGGAAGCTGTTTGCATCTTCCCTTTATTCTCTGCATTCTTGAATTATATAAGACATGAAGAAGACTAGCGTTTTTCCTTCCATTCATTGTGCCGAACTGTCTGTGGATCTCTTGGGTTTGGAAATTCTTACACTTGGAGTCTATGAATTTTTTAGTTGTCTCTGTTCTCTTTTTGGAATTCCTATTATTTGGATATTGGGTGTCATATACTGATTCAGAAATTTTCTTAAGTTTCCCACTCTTTTTTTCCTTTCTTTGCCTTTTGGTTGCAGCTTCTAAGAGATTTTTCCAAGCTATGCTTCTTTCTTATATTTCTTTTTGTGTTTTTGTCATCTTATTTTTCCTTTTCAAGAGCTCTTTGTTTTTGTCGTTCTCTGAATATTCCTGTTGTTGTCTCATACGTACATACCATCTTCTCTTATCTCTGAACAAAGGTGATTTGAAATATTCTTTGGCTTCCTGAACTGAAATTACTTTACTACTTTACTCCAAAATTATTTTATTTTTGGTTTTATTTGGATGAATAATTTTCCAATTGGGACATTTCACAAATTTCTCAAGGGGTGTCTGCTAATATTTATAAAGAAGGCACTAAAAAGCTGACTAGAAGGAGGTGACCATTCAATAAGTAGAATTTCATTCCACAGCCTGTTTTCATCATGGCACATCTTCTCTAAACTCTGCTTCATGCCCTCAAGTTTAGAATATTTTTGCATTATTCTCTTTCGAAAGTACACATCCAGATTTGCACAGGGTGGGACATGGACAAATGCTGACTTAGGAAAGGAATGGGGAGTGTGAATTTTTATTTATCTATTTTTTCTAAGTATACTTTCAACCAATATACCCATTACCAGCCCCAGAAGTATTCTCTTTTCAATGGAATTGGTACCTCCGTTCTTGAACCTTCTTGGTGGGGTCTGGGCTTCTTATTGTCCCTCCTTGGGTCTATCTTCCTTCCTCTTCCCACTTGGCACCAGCTCCCTCTGTTCTGCTAAGTCAAATCCTTGCAACCTCCCTGCTTTACAGACCTCCCTCCCCAATTTCATTGGTTCCCCATTCCCACTGCTCAAGTAATTTTATGACCACGACTCACCATTTATCTGTTTACCTGTCGTTTTAGGGAGGGTATTGGAGGAAATGGTGGTGAATAAAGATGTTCAGTTCTTCTCACTTAACTAAAAGTTTAAATGTTTTACATTAAAAAAATAGAATCCTGTAATTATTGATCTACGAAGGGTAAGGAAAAAAGATGAATTACTTATACTGGTTTAAAAAAATTAGGACAGCTTTGAATTCTTCTGCAATTACAAATTGCTTTGGTTCTCTACTATCTTAAGGCCTAATTCTTTCCTTCTCATCTTTGCTTCTTAGATAATGTCATTTTTCCCCCTAAATTTCGTGATTAAATGGAACTCTTAGGTCAGGCCCTTGGTTTCCAGTTAGGCCACATTTATGGGTTACTAAGGAAGGCTCTCTGCCACAAAATAACCTTAACATAGTCTGACATTCTGTCCTTTAATAGAGGAATATACACTTAGTGTCTAGAAGGCTTTTAAAATTTCACAAGTCCGCATTAAAATGTAAATGTCTAGGATGGGAGACCCGCCCAGGCTATTAGCAATTACTACAGTCAAGAAACCCCAGAGCCAGAGGGAAATGCAGCTGATCACATACAATGACCTTTAACATTCTGAAGTATTTGGTTTTGACTTTTATGTTGTATTCCTTTAAGTGAGCTATTTATCTTATGACAATTCTTTGACTTTGACACGTATTTTTGCTTCTGTTATTTTAAAGTTTGGCTTCTGATATAGTTTCCTCTTCTTGAAGCCATTTTCCATTGCTTTTATAATTTCTTCCTATCAGCTTAAACTCACACTAGTCGGGCATTTTGAACATTCAGACTGACTTGAAAGTCATTTTAGACTTAATTGTTCATGTTTTCCCTCTAAATTACCAATTGCAGGTGAGTGGGTCTTCTTACTAGAACTTTTTAAAGATCTCTCTATTTTTTGTTCCCTGATGAATCTTTCACAGATGAGTCACATTAAATAATACAGACTTTTAAATAAAACATTACTCTGATTCCTTGTTAGCATTCTTACTCATTCCTAAATAGATATCACAATTCAATAGCATCACACACACACACACACACATACACACAAACACACACACACACACACACACACTGTATAGGAAGGCTAGCTTAAAGTAATCTATGCAACAAAGAATTAAAGTATTAGCAACCAAGTTCTCAATCTAATATAAAACTGTTGGAAATTTAAAAATTCTTTGTCTGAAAGGGAAAGTCTCCGACATCAGTTGCTTTAGCTTAGGAGGATACAGACAACCTCTAAAGTGAATTTTTTCTATCATACACTCACACACATCAAGTAGTTTTGTTTTTTTTCCCCCGTACAGTCGTTTTTATGTTCTCCTTGAAAAAAGGCAAATGCTGTGTTCCAGTCATTTAATTGAAAATACCTCTGCAATGATCTTCACATCTAATGCATTTCCCAAGTGGTTTTCATACAGGAGGAGTTTTCAAGTAAAGCATACTTTTCAACCATTCAAAGAAGCAGCTAGTGGTTAAAAAAAATGAAGGCCATTAACTTGCCAACAGTTACTACCGTGCTCTTGGAATTTTAAAATTGTGCAATCATCCATGTAAAATTATTTATTTTCATAACAGTTTTCTCCTTCTTCCAACAAATTACAGTTAGCTATGACTTAGTTACCTTCTTGCACCTCTAACAATCCTTATCAAGATCTCCTTGTGTCTACCATCATTTTTTTGTGCAAGAGTACATGACCAAAATACATTTTATCTGTTTCAATATAATTCGTGCCTTAAAATAGCTGTTAGGAAGGGGATTCTGCTTTTTTTTTCCTTTAAGAAAACATGTGTCATTCCTGAGAATGATCCAGGTTGTTTGTGTGGTGTGTGTGTGTGTGTGTATGTGGTGTGTGTGTTTTCATTAAATGGAACCACGGATACTTAACGTCCAGAAAACTGTGCTTATTAAGAAAATCTGAAGATAGCTTTAAATCATAATATGCCTCTAATAATGAGGTTTATATTCTTCAAACTCTAAGTGAAATTATTTTAAGAGGTTATATTTACATGGATCTACTAATTAGGATGTTTAGTTAACATTTCCAATGTGTGTAACGCATGAGTGAATCACTAGATCACCAATGTACATCATAAATAAATGTCATATCAATAATAGGTAAGTAAAAATGCCTTCTGCATAAAGATTCCAAATACTGCAAATGAACAGGTTTGTTAATCTCTTTATGCTCAAATTTTATATCCCTTTCATCTTCAAATATACTTTTAGGCTTTTTTTATGTCTAGGAAATGTCAAACATGCAAGACAGGACAGAAGTATACTCTGTTGTAATATTCAAGATATTAGTCACCATGGCTCTCTACTTTTTGGACAGATAGCACCAGTTAGAATCATCAGTGCATTCAATCTATCAACTGTACTGTAAACTTACTGTGAGACAAATACCACATCTATGTTTTTGAAGCCTCAAACAAAACTCATTAGGAACTCACAGAGTGCTCTTTATCTGGAAGGTATACAATGTGTATTGTTTAACTAATTAACAATTATGATGGAAATAGGACTCAATTTATTTATCTGTTCATGAACAGTGATCTAAAATATTGCTCAGAAAAGTGTATGGATTTAATTATCTCAATTATGCCTTAATGCGGTTAAAACAAATAATTAACTTTTCAGTATAATTTTATTGTCACATTAGCATGTATAATAAAGAACTTTTGTTATACTTTATGAAGTATATCACCCATAAGATTCTCATATATATAAAATACTATTATGTATACATCTAAGTGTATGTATTTGTGACAACATGGACGGAACTTGAGAGCATCAGGCTAAGACAAACCAATCACACAGAGAAAGACACGGTATGATCTCTCTTAAACGTGTAATTTAAAACTCCAAAACAAACCCTAAAAAAACAGACTTCAAAGATAAAAAGAACAGATTGGTGGTTGCCAGAAGTGGGAGAAATAGTTAAGAAATGAGTGAAGGGGACCAAAATGTAAACAAACCACAAACAGTAATACCTGTAGCTAATACCTGAATGCGGAGAAATTCAGTGAAAAAAAAAAGACTCTTAGACCAGGAAGGTGGTATATATCTAAATCATAAACAGGATGCATTAGCTATGGATTCTAAAAACAACCTAATGAAGTGGGAACTAACTCTTAATTAATCCCATTTAACAGATGACTACACAGAGTTTTAGCAAATGTAAAAAAATTTCCAAAATTTGCAGAGCTAGTAAAAAGATAGTGCCAAGATTCAACTCTATTTTCTTTTTTGTTTTGTTGGTTTTTTTTTTAATATATGACATTTATTGTCAAATTGGTTTCCATACAATACCCAGTGCTCATCCCAAAAGATGCCCTCTTCAATACCCATCATCTCCCCTACCTTACCTCCCATGCCCCATCAACCCTCAGTTTGTTGGTGTGAATGGTGAGAAAGTGGTCTAGTTTCAACCTTCTGCATGTTGCTGTCCAGTTCTCCTAGCACCAATTGTTTAAGAGACTGTCTTTTTTCCATTGGATATTCTTTCCTGCTTTGTCAAAGATTAGTTGGCCATATGTTTGTGGGTCTAGTTCTGGGGTTTCTACTCTATTCCATTGGTCTATGTGTCTGATTTTGTGCCAATACCATGCTGTCTTGATGATTACACCTTTGTAGTAGAGGCTAAAGTCTGGGATTGTGATGCCTCCTGCTTTGGTCTTCCTCTTCAAAATTACGTTGTTTTTTTTTTTTTTTTTCAATATATGAAGTTTTTTTTCAATATATGAAGTATATTAAAAGGTATGTGGTTTCCATTCAACACCCAGTGCTCATCCCAAAAGGTGCCCTCCTCAATACCCATCACCCACCATCCCCTCCCCCCCACCCCCCATCAACCCTCAGTTTGTTCTCAGTTTTTAAGAGTCTCTTATGCTTTGGCTCTCTCCCACTCTAACCTCCCTTTTTTTCTTTTTTCCTTCCCCTCCCCAATGGGTTTCTGTTAAGTTTCTCATCATCCACATAAGAGTGAAAACATATGGTATCTGTCTTTCTCTGTATGGCTTATTTCACTTAGCATCACACTCTCCAGTTCCATCCACGTTGCTACAAAGGGCCATATTTCATTCTTTCTCATTGCCATGTAGTATTCCATTGTGTATATAAACCAAATTTCTTTATCCATTCATCAGTTGATGGACATTTAGGTTCTTTCCACAATTTGGCTATTGTTGAGAGTGCTGCTATAAACATTGGGGTACAAGTGCCCCTATGCATCAGTACTCCTGTATCCCTTGAGTAAATTCCTAGCAGTGCTACATAGGGTAGGTCTATTTTTAATTTTTTGAGGAACCTCCACACTGTTTTCCAGAGCAGCTGCACCAATTTGCATTCCCACCAACAGTGCAAGAGGGTTCCCGTTTCTCCACATCCTCTCCAGCATCTATAGTCTCCTGATTTGTCCACTTTGGCCACTCTGACTGGCATGAGGTGATATCTGAGTGTGGTTTTGATTTGTATTTCCCTGATGAGGAGTGATGTTGAGCATCTTTTCATGAGCCTGTTGGCCATCCGGATGTCTTCTTTACAGAAGTGTCTATTCATGTTTTCTGCCCATTTCTTCACTGGATTATTTGTTTTTTGGGTGTGGAGTTTGGTGAGCTCTTTATAGATTTTGGATACTAGCCCTTTATCTGATATGTCATTTGCAGATATCTTTTCCCATTCCATTGGTTGCCTTTTAGTTTTGTTGGTTGTTTCCTTTGCTGTGTAGAAGCTTTTTATCTTCATGAGGTCCCAGTAGTTCATTTTTGCTTTTAATTCCCTTGACTCTGGGGATGTGTCAAGTAAGAAATTGCTGCGGCTGAGGTCAGAGAGGTCTTTTCCTGCTTTCTCCTCTAGGGTTTGGATGGTTTCCTGTCTCACATTCAGGTCCTTTATCCATTTTGAGTTTATTTTTGTGAATGGTGTGAAAGTGGTCTAGTTTCAATCTTCTGCATGTTGCTGTCCAGTCTCCCAAAACCAATTGTTAAAGAGACTGTCTTTTTTCCATTGGATGTTCTTTCCTGCTTTGTCAAAGATTGGTTGGCCATATGTTTGTGGGTCTAGTTCTGGGGTTTCTATTCTATTCCATTGGTCTATGTGTCTGATTTTGTGCCAATACCATGCTGTCTTGATGATGACAGCTTTGTAGTAGAGGCTAAAACCTGGGATTGTGATGCCTCCTGCTTTCATCTTCTTCTTCAAAATTACTTTGGCTATTCGGGGCCTTTTGTGGTTCCATATGAATTTTAGGATTGCTTGTTCTAGTTTCGAGAAGAATGCTGGTGCAATTTTGATTGGGATTGCATTGAATGTGTAGATAGCTTTGGGTAGTATTGACATTTTGACAATATTTATTCTTCCAATCCATGAGAACGGAATGTTTTTCCATTTCTTTATATCTTCTTCAATTTCCTTCATAAGCTTTCTATAGTTTTCAGCATACAGATCTTGTACATCCTTGGTTAGATTTACTCCGAGGTATTTTATGCTTCTTATTGCAATTGTGAATGGGATCAGTTTCTTTATTTGTCTTTCTGTTGCTTCATTGTTAGTGTATAAGAATGCAACTATTTCTGTACATTGATTTTGTATCCTGCAACTTTGCTGAATTCATCTATCTGTTCTAGCAGACTTTTGGTGGAGTCTATCGGATTTTCCAGGTATAATATTATGTCATCCGCAAAAAGTGAAAGCTTGACTTCCTCTTTGCCAATTTTGATGCCTTCGATTTCCTTTTGTTGTCTGCTGATGCTAGCACTTCCAACACTATGTTAAACAACAGCGGTGAGAGTGGACATCCCTGTCGTGTTCCTGATCTCAGGGAGAAAACTCGCAGTTTTTCCCCATTGAGAATGATATTAGCTGTGGGCTTTTCATAAATGGCCTTTATGATCTTTAAGTATGTTCCTTCTATCCCGACTTTCTCGAGGGTTTTTATTAAGAAAGGATGCTGAATTTTGTCAAATGCTTTTTCTGCTTCGATTGACAGGATCATATGGTTCTTATTTTTTCTTTTATTAATGTGATGTATCACGTTGATTGATTTGCGAATGTTGAACCAGCCCTGCATCCCAGGAATGAATCCCACTTGATCATGGTGAATAATTCTTTTTATAAGCTGTTGAATTCGATTTGCTAGTATCTTATTGAGAATTTTTGCATCCATATTCATCAGGGATATTGGCCTGTAGTTCTCTTTCTTTACCGGGTCTCTGTCTCGTTTAGGAATCAAAGTAATACTGGCTTCACAGAATGAGTCTGGAAGTTTTCCTTCCCTTTCTAATTTTTGGAATAGCTTGAGAAGGATAGGTATTATCTCTGCTTTAAATGTCTGGTAGAATTCCCCAGGGAAGCCATCTGGTCCTGGACTCTTACTTGTTGGGAGATTTTTGATAACTGATTCAATTTCTTCGCTGGTTATGGGTCTCTTCAAGCTTTCTATTTCCTCCAGTTTGAGTTTTGGAAGTGTGTGGGTGTTTAGGAATTTGTCCATTTCTTCCAGGTTGTCCAGTTTGTTGGCATATAATTTTTCATAGTATTCCCTGATAATTGCTTGTATTTCTGAGGGATTGGTTGTGACAATTCCATTTTCATTCATGATTTTATCTATTTGGGTCCTCTGCCTTTTCTTTGTGAGAAGCCTGGCTAGAGGTTTATCAATTTTATTTTTTCAAAAAACCAACTCTTGGTTTCATTGATCTGCTCTACAGTGTTTTTAGATTCTATATTGTTTATTTCTGCTCTGATCTTTATTATTTCTCTTCTTCTGCTGGGTTTGGGGTGTCTTTGCTGCTCTGCTTCTATTTCCTTTAGGTGTGCTGTTAGATTTTGTATTTGGGATTTTTCTTCCTTCTTGAGATAGGCCTAGATTGCAATGTATTTTTCTCTCAGGACTGCCTTTGTTGCATCCCAAAGCGTTTGGATTGTTGTATTTTCATTTTCATTTGTTTCCATATATTTTTTAATTTCTTCTCTAATTGCCTGGTTGACCCATTCATTCTTTAGTAGGGTGTTCTTCAACCTCCATGCTTTTGGACGTTTTCCAGACTTTTTCCTGTGGTTGATTTCAAGCTTCATAGCATTGTGGTCTAAAAGTATGCATGGTATGATCTCAATTCTTGTATACTGTTTTGTGACCCAGTATGTGATCTATCTTGGAGAATGTTCCATGTGCACTCGAGAATAAAGTATATTCTGTTGCTTTGGGATGCAGAGTTCTAAATATATCTGTCAAGTCCATCTGATCCAATGTATCATTCAGGGCCCTTGTTTCCTTATTGACCATGTGTCTAGATGATCTATCCATTGTTGTAGGTGGGGTATTAAAGTGCCCTGCAGTTACCACATTCATGTCAATAAGGTTGCTTATGTTTGTGAGTAATTGTTTTATATATTTGGGGGCTCCTGTATTCGGCGCGTAGACATTTATAATTGTTAGTTCTTCCTGATGTATAGACCCTGTAATGATTATATAATGCCCTTCTTCATCTCTTGTTACAGCCTTTAATTTAAAGTCTAGTTTGTCTGATATAAGTATGGCTACTCCAGCTTTCTTTTGACTTCCAGTGGCATGATAGATAGTTCTCCATCCCCTCACTCTCAATCTGAAGGTGTCCTCGGGTGTAAAGTAAGTTTCTTGTAGAAAGCAAATAGATGGGTCTTGTTTTTTTTATCCATTCTGATACCCTATGTCTTTTGGTTGGTGCATTTAGTCCATTTACATTCAGTGTTTTTATAGAAAGATATGGGTTTAGAGTCATTGTGATGTCTGTAGGTTTCATGCTTGTAGCTATGTCTCTGGTAATTTGTCTCACAGGATCCCCCTTAGGATCTCTCGTAGGGCTGGTTTAGTGGTGATGAATTCCTTCAGTTTTTGTTTGTTTGGGAAGACCTTTATCTCTCCTTCTATTCTAAATGACAGATTTGCTGGATAGAGGATTCTCGGCTGCATATTTTTTTCTGTTCATCACATTGAAGATTTCCTGCCATTCCTTTCTGGCCTACCAAGTTTCAGTAGAGAGATCGGTCACGAGTCTTATCAGTCTCCCTTTATATGTTAGAGCACGTTTATCCCTAGCTGCTTTCAGAATTTTCTCTTTATCCTTGTATTTTGCCTGTTTCACTATGATATGTTGTGCAGAAGATCAATTCAAGTTACGTCTGAAGGGAGTTCTCTGTGCCTCTTGGATTTCAATGCCTTTTTCCTTCCCCAGATCAGGGAAGTTCTCAGGTATTATTTCTTCAAGTACCCCTTCAGCACCTTTCCCTCTCTCTTCCTTCTCTGGAATACCAATGATGCGTATATTATTTCTCTTTAGCGCATCACTTAGTTCTCTAATTTTCCCCTCATACTCCTGGATTTTTTTATCTCTCTTTTTCTCAGCTTCTTCTTTTTCCATAATTTTATCTTCTACTTCACTTATTCTCTCCTCTGCCTCTTCAATCCTAGCTGTGGTTGTCTCCATTTTATTTTGCAGCTCACTGGCGCATTTTTTAGCTCCTCCTGGCTGTTCCTTAGTCCCTTGATCTCTGTAGGAATAGATTCTCTGCTGTCCTTTGTACTGTTTTCAAGCCCAGCGATTAATTTTATGACTATTATCCTAAATTCACTTTCTGTTATATTGTTTAAATCGTTTTTGATTAGTTCATTAGCTGTCATTATTTCCTGGATGTTTTTTTGAGGGGAATTCTTCCGTTTCGTCATTTTGGATAGTCCCTGGAGTGGTGCGGGACTGCGGGGCACTTCCCCTGTGCTGTCTTGAATAACTTGCGTTGGTGGGCGGGGCCGCAGTCAGACCCGATGTCTGCCCCCAGCCTACCACTGGGGCCACAGTCAGACTGGTGTGTACCTTCTCTTCCCCTCTCCTAGGGGCAGGATTCACTGTGGGGTGACATGGCCCATATGGGCTACTTGCACACTGCCAGGCTTGTGGTGCTGGGGATCTGGCATATTAGCTGGGGTGGATTGGCAAGGAGCACAGGGGCAGGAGGGGCAGGCTCAGCTCGCTTTTCCTTCGGTGATCTGCTTTGGGAGGGGCCCTGCAGCACCACCGGGAGGGAGTCAGACCCGCCAGAGGGATGGATCCGCAGAAGCACAGCGTTGGGTGTTTGCGAGTTGCAAGCAAGTTCCCTGGCAGGAACTGGTTCCCTCTGGGATTTTGGCTGGGGGGTGGGCGAGGGAGATGGCGCTGGCAAGCGCCTTTGTTCCCCGCCAACGTGCACTCTGTCTCCGGGGCTCAACAACTCTCTCTCCCATTGTCCTCCAGCCCTCCCGCTCTCTGAGCAGAGCTGTTAACTTATAACCTTCCAGATGTTAAGTCTGCTTGCTGTCAGAACACACTCTGTCCGGCCCCTCCGTTTTTGCCAGCCAGACTCGGTGGCTCTGCTTTGCCGGCAGGCTGCCCCTTGCCCTGGCTCCCTCCTGCCAGTCCGTGTAGAGTGCACTGCCTCTCCGCCCTTCCTACCCTCTTCCGTGGGCCTCTCGTCTGCGCTTGGCTCCGGAGACTCCGTTCTGCTAGTCTTCTGGTGGTTTTCTGGGTTATTTAGGCAGGTGTGGGTGGAATCTAAGTGATCCGCACGACGCGATGAGACCAGCGTCCTCCTACACCACCATCTTCCGCTCCCAGAATCGATCCAACCCTATTTTCTATCTGAACTGTAAAGCCCATGCTCTTTTGTTATGCTGACTTTAAAAAAATTTTTCTGAAAATAATATAATTATATAGCAAATATTATTATCAGATTTACATTCCTTTTAAAAATAATATTTATATTCTTAATATAAGTGTCATTAACATAAGTTCATAAAATATAGCTATCAAATCATCTATTTTTAAAGAAGCAAATTAAAAATAATTTTTCAATGACATAAGTTTTAAAATTAATTAACTTGTTGGATGTACTGTAGTAAGAAAGTTGTGTCTAATATACTTGTAAAGAAAAACAAACTTGGTAAATAAATACCTAATGTTTTTATTGTAAAGTTTCTTTTTTTTTTTTTAACTTTTTAAATTTATTATTGAGAGACAGAGAGACACAGAGCATGAGCACGGGAAGGGTAGACTGAGGGAGAGACACAGAATCTGAAGTAGGCTCCAGGCTCTGAGCTGTCAGCACAGAGCCCGATGTGGGTCTTGAACTCACGAACTGCGAGATCATGACCTGAGCCGAAATCGGTCGCCTAACCAACTGAGCCACCCAGGCACCCCTTATTGTCAAAGTTTCTTAAAAAATTTATTTTTATTTGAGTATAGTTGACACACAATGTTACATCAATTTCGGCTGTAGGACATAGTGATTCCACTTGTCTGTATGTCATGCTGCGTCCCTTGCAAGGGTAGCTACCACCTGTCACCATGCATGGTATTACAGTACCATTGACTATATTCCCAATGCTGTCCTTTTATTCTGTGACTTAGTCATTCTGCAACTGGCAGCCCGAATCTTCCACTGCCCTTTTCCCATTTGGACAGTCCTCCTACCCCTCTTCCCTCTGGCAACCATTAATTTGTTCTCTGTATTTCTAAGTGTGAATCTGCTTTTTGTTGTTTTATTCATTTGTTTTATTAGATTTCACATATGATTGAAATCATATGGTAAAAATATCTTTTTGATTTAATAAGCATTATCTAGGAAACCTTTCAATAGCTTCACTAATTGTTGAGTAGAAGAGAGAACATATCTTACCTATTGCAATATACTGAAATATATTTACAGTTAAGAGTTACCTTTATTGATAGGCTTGATTGTATCTCAGACCTTTTTCTTTTTTTTTTTTTTTTTTTTTAAATTTTTTTTTTTTCAACGTTTTGTATTTATTTTTGGGACAGAGAGAGACAGAGCATGAATGGGGGAGGGGCAGAGAGAGAGGGAGACACAGAATCGGAAACAGGCTCCAGGCTCCGAGCCATCAGCCCAGAGCCTGACGCGGGGCTCGAACTCACGGACTGCGAGATCGTGACCTGGCTGAAGTCGGACGCTTAACCGACTGCGCCACCCAGGCGCCCCTCTCAGACCTTTTTCGTTGTTGTGGTTGTCATTTTGGATCCAGAGTTCAATTAGCTACTACTTTCTACCTCTTGATGGCTAGGGTCACTGATGAGATTGACTAAGTACTTGGATTTTATTTGTTATTAATGTGTGTCTACTCATCATCATCCTGCAAGTACCTAGTTATTTCAGATTGTTCTAAATCTCATGGAGATTGCCTCTGCTCCTCAATAGGAATGCACAGGAGAAGCTCTATTTCGACATCTTGTCCAGCACTGCCATTCTGGCTTTGCCTTTGGTTTTCTACCAGCAGATGGATTCTTGCTCTTGAACACCACCCTCTGTTTGCCTGTTTTCTGTTCTTATGTTCCATTCTGCCACTGACAGTCTCTGGACCTCAGATGCCCTGTAAGTTTGTTTTGGGTCATTGACCAGACTGATGAATCTCCTTGATGGAGAAGCATCTGCCCATCAGGACCCAGGCAGGCCGTCTGCCCATCTGGGCTTTTGTTAAGTCATTCCCTTTCTTGGATCTCCACTAATTGCCTGCCTTGTTCTGCTCCAGTTGGCGCCCCAGATGCTGGCCTTTTCTTCAACTTTGCCTTACAATACTGCTATTGTGCATGTTCTCCCCCTTGTGACTCACAGCCAGGTATCACACTTAGTATTGTAGACTCCCTTAGTTAGATACCATGAAACTTTTCCCTGCACACCTCTGGGTTACCAGAAGCACAACAGCTACCAAGGAACTCAATTCCATTTTCATTACACTTATTGTTAGACAGTTCTTACTCTGAATCAAAATCAACCTCCTGATAGTTTATTCCCTGGTTGGCCTCGCTGATAATGAGCATAGTACTTGTGCATTGCAATAAACAGTAGCAGCTGCTATTATTTATTACTCAGAGTTTTCCAATGAAAGCCCCCCCCCCCGCCATGGAGAATATCATAGTGGGAATAAGAAAATGAGGCTCACAAAATGTAAGTAACTTGCCAAGTTATAGTTAGTAAACTGTGATCCCTGTATGAACACGGGCTGTCTCAGGTTCGTTACTTCTTTTTTTCAGTGATCTTGGTTTTACCCAATCACACTGTAGGCACTCACTCCAACGGTTATAGTCTTGACACTGATTAAAAACTGCATCCCATACATAATATCAACTTCAATTAGTCACTTTCTACAGTCTACCTCCTGTCCCTCAGACCCGGTTATCTCTAGTGCCATACTCCAACAATCCTTTGACCTCAATAGAGTCATCAGTCCATGGTTCCTACTGCTTTTGCTATATCCCTTATTCTCGTCTTATCTTGTGTGTTTTCTTGTCTTATCTCTGGAAGAGATGAGGGCAGGACCTGGGAGGAAAGGTCACAGAACAAAGGACTAATCCTTCTCTAGACGTGGAGAGTGAGAAAGACAGACACAGCAGAGCTCAGTAGGGCTGGTTTCAGGGAAAGGGTAGAAATAAGGAACTGAGATCTAAGCTAGATTTTATATTCCAGAAATTCAGATGTCATATTAACACACCTGAGCACAGCCTGTTCAGTCAGATAGACCTGCGTTTAAATGGCACTTCTGCTTTTTACTTGCTGGAAGACCTTGGCCAATTCACCATATTTTTTGAGCTACAGTTCCTTTTTGTTTTTAAATTAAGTTTTTAATTTTAATTTCAGTATAATTAACTCACAGTGTTACATTAGTTTCAGATGTACAATATAGTGATTCAACACTTCCCTATATAACCCTGTGTTCATCATGATAAATGTAATCCTAATCCCCTTCACCTATTTCCCCCATCCCCTCCTCTCTGGTAACCATCAGTTTGTTCTCTATAGTGAAGAGTCTGTTTCTTGGTTTGTCTCTCTGTCTCTTTTTTTTCTTTGCTCTTTTGTTTCTTAAATTTCACATATGAGTAACATCATACGGTATTTGTCTTTCTCTGACTTATTTTACTTAGCATTATACTATCTAGATGTATGCACATCGTTGCAAATGGCAAGATTTCATTCTTTTTAAAAAATTGTTTATTTTTTTTTTGAGAGAGCAGGAGTGGGAGAGGGGCAAAGAAAGACGGAGACACAGAATCTGAAGCAGGCCCCTCACTGTCCACACAGACCCCAACGCAGGACTCAACCATGAGATCATGACCTGAGCTGAAACCAAGAGCCAGACGCTCAACTGACTGAGCAACCTAGGTGCCCTAAGATTTCATTCATTTTTTATGGCTGAATAAAAATATACACACATATATATCCCACATCTTTCTTATCCATTCAACTATCTATTAATGGAAACTTGGGCTATTGTAGATAGCCATACATTTGGATATTATAGATAATGTTGCAATAATAATTACGCTTGTAGACAACCTCAACTTGTTTTACTTCTTTTATTATATTCATATAACAAAATTGCAGCCCAGATGAAATCCATTCTTCATCACTCTGAGCCTACATCCATATTGTTCAATGTGGCTAGATAAAAACTCACAGCCATACCAACTCATCGCCCTTTAATGGTGTCTAAAAATCTACTCTATCTCCCTAGTCCATTCTCTTTTCTACTCTTTTAGATGATTTTTAAATCTTTTCTTCTCTTTCCTCAAACATACCACAACTTTTCCATATCCTCAATTTCATAACTTTGGTTTTATCTAAAAATTGAAGCTTTTAGAAAAGAACTTCACAGCCTACTTTCTCTTCTATTACTATGGATGGATGATCTGTACTCCTAGGTAAGACCAAGTCCTCTATGTGTACCCTAGATCCATTCTGACCCTGCCTACTCAAGGACATCTCCAGAAATGCTCTCCTCTGTCTTCAGCATCACCATATTTACCCTCGCTACTGACCATTTATCAGCTTATGGATATGCTGTTATATCCCCCATATCTTAATCCCACTTTCCCTCCCGCTACTGTCTCATTTCTATCCTTCCCTTTATAGCAAAACTCCTTGAAGGAGTCCTTTATTTTTGCTGTCTTCATTTTCTCTTTCTGTGCTTCCTTGATCACACTCAAATTAGGTTTCACTCCCTCAAGTAAAATGGCTATTGTGAGGTCACCAATGACCACCATGTTGTTAAATCCAATGGGATTTCTCAGACCTAATTATACTTAATTTACAAATACATTTTACCCAGTTGATTACTCTTCCTTGAAACTGTTTGATGCTTGGCACCTACAACTACCACATTCACCCAGTTTTCTATCTTTCCAGCCACTCATTTCTCGGTCCCTTTGCTGTTTCCATTTCATTTCGTCTATCTCTATGGATCACAGTGACTCAGGGCAGAGTTCATTACTTCAATTTCTCTCTCTCTCTCTCTCTCTCTCTCTCTCTCTTTTCTGTCCTCATGGTCTAGGTGCTGCCACTCTTAAGAGGTGACTTTAAATACCATCTTAATGGTAATAACTCCCAAATTTCTATCTTCATTCTGTTCCTCCCTTCTGAATTTTAGACCAGCATATCTGTCTACTTACCATCTCCACTTGGTGATGTAACAATAAGCACCTCAAAATTAACATGTCAGAATCTGAGCTCTCCTCCACTCCCCACAAATGTTCTTCCATGTGCTCTCATCTCAGTAATGACAATTCCATCTTCTGGTTGCTAGAACCTAGAAGCGTAATGTCACTGGTAATCCCTCCCTTTCCCTCACACCCCACAGTAACAAGTCCTATTGTCTCTACCCTCAAAATATATTCTGAATTTGACCACTTCTGACTCTCCCCAGTGCCAGTCTATGAATTTCTTGCCTGGTGCTAAATGTCCTGTTTCTGCCCTGTCCCATCTTCAGTAACGAGAGATAGCCCATTAAAATGTAAGTCAGATTATGTCATTTATTTTTTCATTCGAAATGAAATCCATGCAAAGTCCCATGTAATAAAGCATCCATTATCTCTTTGACCTAACTTCCTATTCTTTTCGTTCTCTCTTTCTAGCTTTGCTTTGTCGCTGTTTCTTAAGAACTCACAGGAAGGTGCTTTCTCACTCAGATATTTGCAACTGATGTTTCTCTTGCCTGCAAAGTTTCCCACAGATGTTCTCAGGGTAAACTCACCTCAGTTCCTTCAAATTTTCCCCAACGTTACCTCCATAGGTGACTCCAGCCACCTTCATATCCCTTTTCTCTGCTTTATTATTATTTTCTTTGCTAACCTATTATCTGATATATCTTTGTTATTATATGACTCTTCTAGAAGAATGCAAGGTCCATGGGTATAGAACATGTTGTTGTTGTGTGTGGTTTTTTTGTATACATGTTTGCACTTACTTTGCTTTTACTACTAAATCTAGAAGAGTTCTTGGCACATAGTAGGTTCTCTATAGATATTGGTTAAATAAATCAATCAAGAGAGGAGAAAGAATTCAAACTTAGCATTATCTTGTTCCAAAAATTCACTTAATTTCCGTTGCTTCAATTTTAGTCAGCAATCATCTAAATAAATGACCCGAGCTCTATGCTGTATACTAGAAGGCATGGTGATATGGAAGTTTGCATTCTTTCTGGAGAGTAGATGAAACTGACAGCAAAGAGCAGGGCTTGGTCTGTAATTAATTGTCACTGGTGTGGTGCAGATTACAAGTCCTAAGAAGGGGAAATGAGCATGATATAAAGGAATCCATTACAGTTTTTAAAAGGTGGTATAATTAAGCTGATTTAAGTGATGGGTGATATGTAGCCAGATTATGTGAACAAAGCATGAGTTAAGTTGGAAGGGTGTTGGAGACCTGACTAATCAGGAGTGAAATCAGGGAATACATTTTAATACAGTGGTGGTGGTATTCCAAGAAAAGACAGAAGAATTGAGACTCCGTGCAGTGGTAAATGTGAGAGTCAGAGACTAATCATAGACCTAAGAGCTCGCTGTATAATCAAGTTCTGTGATTATTCATTTTGTAGACACAAAACACTTTGATTTTTTTTTAGGTACACATACATCATAATTATCTTCAAAAGGTGCACACCACTCATTAAGTCTTCACTCTGTAACCCGGCATTGACAGCTTCGTTCGTGTCCTGCTTCTCATCTAAACACAAACTCTTTAGTGGTTCTTACGTGTCAGTGCTTCTAAGGCAGTGCCTTCTGCATAGTTTCTGATTTGTTTTAGGCTTATTTATTCCCATTGCCAATGGAAAACAGAGGCAAATTACAGAAACTGTAAATCAAAGAAACAAATGGCAACCTACCAACTGGGAGAAGGTATCTGCAAAGGGTGTGTCCAGTAAGGTGCTAAAATGCCCAGAGTAGATAAAGAATTTATACAACTCAATATGCCCAAAGTATATAAAAGATTTATATAACTCAACACCAGAAAAACAAATAATCCGATTAAAAAGTGCGCAAAGGACCTAAATAGATATTTTTCGAAAGAAGACGGATAGGCAACAGCCACATGAAAAGGTGCTCACCATCACTCATCATCAGAGAAATGCAAACCAAACCACAATGAGATGTCACCTCACACCTGTCAGAATGGCTGAGATAAAGAAGACAAGAAATACCAAGTGTTGACAAGGATGTGCAGCAAAAGGAACCCTGTGCACTGTTGGTGGGAATGTCAATTGCTACAGCCACTGTGGAAAGCAGTATGGAGGTTCCTCAAAAAGTTATAAGTGGAAGGGGTGCCTGGGTGGCTCAGTCGGTTAAGTGTCCGACTTCAGCCCAGGTCATGATCTCACAGTTCGTGGGTTCGAGCCCCGCGTTGGGCTCTGTGCTGACAGCTCAGAGCCTGGAGCCTACTTAGGATTCTGTGTCTCCCTCTCTCTGCTCCTCCCCCCCTTCAAGCTCTGTCTCTGTCTCTCAAAAATAAATAAATGTAAAAAAAAATTTTTTTTTTAAAGTTACAAGTGGAAATACCATTTGATCCAACAATTTCATCAGGAGGTATTTACCCCAAAGAAACAAAATGACTAATTCAAAAAGATACACACACCCCTATGTGTACTGCAGCATTATTTACAAAAGCCAAGATATGGAAGCAATTTGTAACAACATGGATGGACCCAGAGGGTATTCAGCTAAGTGGAATAAGTCAGAGAAAGACAAATACCATACGAGTCAGACATATACATACAGAGAACAAACTGATGGTAACCAGAAGGGAGGGCCGTGGGAAGATGGGCAAAATGAGTGAAGGGAAGAGGGAGGTACAGTGTTCCAGTTATGGCCCAAGTCATGCAATAAAAGGCTCAGCCTAGGGAGTACAGTCAATGGTGTTGCAATCGTGTTGTGTGGGGACAGGTGGAGGCTACACTTGTGGTGAGCACAGCATAAAGTGCAGAGATGGTGACTCACTATGTTGTACACCCGTAACTAACGCAACACTGTGTACCAACCATACTCCAAAACCAAAACAGAACTTCCATCAGCTCCTTATAAGACAGAAGCTACACCATCTAGGAAAATAGCAATCTAGTGCTCAGTGTAAGTCTGGCACAACTTTTAAAATGTTCAGAGGAAACTAGATATTACTTGATTTACTTGAAGACACTTTATTTTGTAAGGAAGACAATTTTTTCCTTCTTGTTATTTTCTTCAATTCCCATGTGTTGATACTCTAAGCAATTACTCAGTACCTACTTGTCTTCTCCTGCACCTCACAGGATGATGGAGGAATCTGAACCCTGACAGAGATGAAATTCACACAAAGAGAGAATGGTTGCAGGTAAATGCAGTAATTACAATGTTTACCAAGTTCTGCAAACATATGACTACAGTTGAGGACTAATATTCATGAGGTGAGTTACAGTGGAAACTAAATCCTCTTTTTAAAAATATTTATTTTTGAGACGGAGAGAGAGAGAGAGAGAGAGAGGCAGGCTGAGACTGAGAGAGCATGAGCAAGGGAGGGGCAGAGAGAGAGGGGGAACCAGAATATCCAAAGCTGGCTCTGCACTGACAGCACAGAGCCCAACACAGGGCTTGAACCCACAAATCATGAGATCATAACCTGAGTCAAAGTCATATGCTTAACCAACTGAACGACCCAGGCGCTCAGGAAACTAGACACTTTAAAAAAACAAAGAAACAAACAAACAAACATATTTAATGTTTATTTTTGACAGAGAGAGAGAGACAGAGCATGAGCTGGGGAAGGGCAGAGAGAAAGGGAGATGCAGAATCTGAAGCAGGCTGTAGGCTCCGAGCTTTCAGCACAGAGCCCAATGCGGGGCTCGAACACAGACCGTGAGATCATGACCTGAGCCAAAGGTGGATGGTCAACCGACTGAGCCACCCAGGCACCCCAAAGGCAACTAGACACTTTTAAGAGGCCAGCTCAGTTTCTAGAGCTCACTCATTTCCAACATATATAACAACAACAACAACAATAATAATAATAATGTTATAAATGATGGATAAAAATCATAAATAAAAATGATCCCTATATAAAAAAAAAAAAATCAAAGTTGTAGCATGGTTTGTAGGGCTTGGAAAGAACACAACAGTTTCACATTTAATCAACAGAAAGTAGCCAAATAAGGGACACATGTTACAAAGAGCAAAATTTTGGACAGTCTTGCCGAACAATGTACTGCATTTGATTCTAGGCTAATGGGTAAGTTGGATGGAATCAATAAAAACACTGAATTGCATCCTGAGGAACAAACAGTACAGAAAAGAGAGGATTTGGCTAAGATAAAACTAAAATAGAAGCAGCTCACATAAATGTCCTTTGACAATGATAGAGCTTATCAAGCAATCGCTCTGTCCGGACTGGAAGCTTAGAATAATCATTAGAAATGGGTCCCCCAGCTGAGTTGGCTGAGCATCTTTCTCGCATGAACTGTTTGTCGTTTGCTGAAGCTCCTACCTTAATTTCTGACTGCGAATGGCATGAGTCACTGAAAGATACACACAGGCAACAACAGTCGAGTGCGTGCTACTGCTACCACTGACAGCAGTAAAGCTGATACGAAGATCCAGGAAGCACTGACGGGCTAGTGCCAGGTTGATTCTCTTCATTTCTGTGTTTTCCTACTGGTGATGCAAGACTCTGTGATCCTCCTGAATGATTCTAAGCACACTGCCTGCTCTCTGTGCTGAATGCATGCGCGCCCGTCCTGCAATCTACGGTCTCCGGAGAGATCTTTTACTTTCAGTTTTTAAAACTCACAGGTAGCTTCAAAGCTCATCCTTGGAAGGCAGTGCAGACTCTCTTGAGTCTTACTTAACTTGGCGTCAGTTTAAATACGCCCTTCCAACAGCCCCCAACACCGTCTTCCTCACACACTCACGCGGTAGTTCTTTTGTTGACAAACTTCCTTCAGTTCCTCGAACACGTCCACACTCTCCCCTGTGTTTTCAGGGGCAAGAGGGCATGACTTCTCCGGGAATCCTTACCAAACCAGCCATCTGCCCCACGTATGGGCAGTGACCGCATCTCATTCTTGCCCAATCGGTACACCTGCCATATCATCAACAATAATTACTTCCCCCTAGACCTGGAGTTCTTAACAGTGTGGGTGTCGTGAGTATATAGAGAGTTCTGGTGAGGTCTACAGTTCCAGTCTCAGAACACTGCTCCTAAATGCATAAGATAAATTACTTACGGTAACAAAATAACCCAGTTATGTTGAAACATACAATTTCAAAGTATTAAAAACTAAATTGATGATATCATAATATACTTGCTTCGTTATTAAGTAACAAAGCCTAGTGGTGTGTCCACAGCAAATACCTTAAAAATCATGTCAAGCAAAAACGAAATTTTCAGACATTTAAAACACTGAAATGGAATATGAAATTATCTGTGATTTTTAAAATACTTTTTAAAAAATGTTTATTTATTTTTGAGAGACAGAGTGCGAACAGGGGAGGGGCAGAGAGAGAGGGAGACACAGAATCCGAAGCAGGCTTCAGGCTCTGAGCTGTCAGCACAGAGCCCGACACGGTGCTCGAACTCACGGACCGTGAGATCATGCCTCGAGCCGAAGTTGGATGCTTAACCGACTGAGCCACCGAGGTGCCCGAAATTATCTGTGATTTTTAATGGTGACAAAGTCACAGGGACTATTAGTACCTGTATGGTTTGTGGCCTATATTCATAATTAAATTGAATGCTAAATTTCAGTTACAGGTTAGGGAAAATAAAGACGTCATTTCGTTGTTGTTGTTATTCTCTCCATACAAGTTTATAGTACCTTTCCTGTGTTCCAGGTTCAAACCCCTGTGCTAGTGTGCCAGTTCCAGAAGGACAGCCATCAGCTTGGCCTTGTCTATCACTGAACCCCTACGTGATATTGATAATCACACAGCCACAACTACACACATCAGACTTTCTGTTGTAGCTGTTGGGAGACAGGGCTGGGAACGAGACAAAAGCCCTATGTCATGGAGCTTTCTTTCTAGGGGGAGGGCAAAGCTGTGTCCAGTGCATCATAGGCACCCAGACTGTTGAGGAAGCTGAATGCTCCTCTTTTGCTCTGAACTCTTCTCACATCAATAAGTGCCCACAAACACCTGCTACAATGGTGTTTAAGCAGGTACTGAAGTTCTGAATTAATTCGCTGACAATAAAGAGGTCATTTAAAAAACTGAGAGAGATTCTGTGTATTTAAAATACACCTTTTCATGACTGCTAGCTACATTTAGGGTTCCCTGATTTACAGAATTATAATTCCTAGATCTCTGTGTGTTTGCTTATGCAATTCTCCCTTCCTTGATCCATGAGTTCCTGAGGCTCCTGGTTAACTACGAACATTTCAAGACTTCTCTCCACTCCCATCCCGGCAGCTTCACCGCCCTGGGTAGGAATCTCTATGTGTTCAAAGAGCACTGTGAGCATCTCTCTATTTTTGGACAGCTGACAGACAGGAGTGAAATGATCTGCCTGTGTATTCACATCCTCATTTTCTTCCCCTTAAACTGTGACCTTCTGTCTCTGCTGGAGCTACAAGGCCTTTAGCAAAGCAGACATATTGCTCTCCTCACTGAGGCACTGCTTCCAAACTCTCCATGGGAAGGAAAATCTTACCGGAGGCTTTCAGAGCTGCAAGAATCTGTTCTTGCTTTATTAAGAATGTGTGGGGCGCTTAGATGGCTCAGTCGGTTAAGCGTCTGACTTTGGCTCAGGTCATGATCTCACGGTTTGGGAGTTCTAGCCCCGCATTAGGCTCTGTGCTGACAGCTAGGAGCCTGGGGCCTGCTTCACATTCTGTGTCTCCCTCTCTCTGCCCCTCCCCTGCTCATGCTCTCTCTCTCTCTCTCAAAGATAAATAAACATTAAAAAACATTTTTTAAAAGAATGTGTAAAGGTCAGTTTGAAGAGATGTATCACAGTGTCTTCACTGGAGTTCTCAGAACCCCCTGAGAAGGGACATTATATGCACTTTCTGAGCTCCTTACCGTTGGCTTCTATGGCATAGCTCCCTGCAGGAGACAGAACCCGCAGGACTGTGCCTGGATATGGGGATCCTAATGCCTGACCCCACGCTATGTGGCTCCCTCTCTTTGCGGCTGGGGAAGGGCGAGAGCAGGGTCTGTGTGGTATGCTTCTTACTGGCTGGACCTTTCAAAGTATGGCAAATGGCAATGGCCTCAGATACGCACC
This sequence comes from Panthera onca, assembly GCF_046562875.1. Taxonomy (NCBI): domain Eukaryota; kingdom Metazoa; phylum Chordata; class Mammalia; order Carnivora; family Felidae; genus Panthera; species Panthera onca. Next base: position 111,310,895 of record NC_138348.1, read on the forward strand.
GAACACCTGCTGGCCCTCACCCCATCTGCGTGGTCTAACCTCGGTACCCCAGGGACTAGTAGCCCGTTCTTATTTTTATTTATATCTCCAGGAGTTAGCCCAGTACCCACGACATGGTAGTTCCCCATACATGTTCCCCGAACTGAACCTTTCACAGTGACTTTAGGGAAATTATGAGATTGGCTAGCCTGCTGGCACAAGAACCCGTTTTTCCGTGGATAAGGTATGCTTTTCCTTAACTAAGAGAATAAAGGGAATCTTTGGGATCTGACATAATTTTGGCTGTATGGTTTAAAGTCTCAATAATCTAATTCCTGAGTAAACAGGGATGATACACAGCCCATCTTTGCATGTGGGACAAACTCCCAGTTGGTAAAATGGCAAAGACCCAAACCACGTGCCTGGGTAGGACTCTAAATCTCAATTTCGTGTCTGTCTCCTGCTCCAGACTATAAGCCACTTGAAGGCAGTGTCTTAACCCGTTAAATCATATTTGCTGAACTGAATAGTTTGGATAAGGGTTTCAATTAAAAATTAAACTAGCAGGTCCCAGAAAAATAAGGTGTGTAGCCATTAAGTACCTTCCCCCTTGCTGATAATTATGGGAAAAACTAAGAAAATGCCTTCAGGTATGCTAAAAGTATGTATTCCTAATTTTAAAAACTCCCATCTTCATAATACAGATAGTGAGTGTAAAATTATATTGGAGCAACTGAATATGTATTACAGTTACAACGAGAGGCTGAATTAGTTTTCCATACAGAAAAAGGACCTAACTTATTCTTGACAAGAAATCTCTAAAAGTGTTACAATAGAAACATCCAAACATTCTACGATTAGGTATGAGGATTTTGTTTTCACTGTGAATGCCAAAATTTTTCCTACTCATAGGAACTCTTCTGCATAAACTTAGGCAAAATAAATTGCATATTTGGCTATGGCTATTCCCCTTGCAAATGACTTTTTGTATCTTAACGTACTTAAATTGTTTTTTAAATAATTTAAGCTCTGGATTTTGATAGTGGTTTACTTCTTGATGTGCCTTCTGTCTACTTTTTCACACTCCACAGCCTGCTGTTGCTGCCTTTCATCCTACAGATGAAATAGTTCTATGAAACTCGGTACTACTTTATTTCTGCTTTTCATATGAGAAGAACCAAGTATAGTTTTACTCGTTGGCATCCTTACATTTTTTTCTAATGTCCTTAATGTATGACATTTATAAATACTACTAATTTTTTTTAACATTTATTTATTTTTGGGAGACAGAGAGAAACAGCATGAGCAAGGGAGGGGCAGAGAGAGAAGGAGACCACAGAATCCGAAGCGGGCTCCAGGCTCTGAGCTGTCAGCAAAGAGCCCGACACGAGGCCCAAACCCATGAACTGTGAGATCATGACCTGAACCAAAGTCAGATGGTCAACCAACTGAGCCACCCAGGCGCCCCTATAAATACTATTTCCAAAGCACTGGGTCACCTAGGGGATGTGATGTACTGCTTCTGTTTTCATTTTAGCCAACAGTGGATTGTTTCTGGGTGAACCACCCTTCTTACATGACATTCCCTGAGAATCTCTTCAGCATTCTACATCTCTTATTGGTCATATGGGGATAAATTCTTTTACTAAGCTTTAATGTTTTAGAACATTGATGACACTGTCCAAGTGTAATTCATTTTGGAATTAAATATCTATAAATATTGGGGCACCTGGGTGGTTCAGTCAGTTAAGCATCTGACTTTTGATTTTGGCTCGGGTCATAATCTCATGGTCCTGAGATCAAGCCCTGCGTCACGCTCTGCACTGAACGTGGAGTGTGCTTGGGATTCTCTCTCTCTCTGCCCCTCCCCCACTTGTGCACGTGCTCTCTCTGTCTCTCAAAATAAATTTTAAGAAATCTCTATGAATGTTAATTTCAAATGGATAGTCAACTGACAGCAAAACTCCTATTGCTATAGCACCTTTAGGCACTGGGTGCGTCGCTGTCCCTCACTCTCTATGACAACACACTGTAAAAGGAGCCAGGCTTTTTGAACACCTCAAAAGATCCTTGAGTGGCTAATATTAACGGGAACAAGTTTCTGTGCAGGTACGCGTTCCGGGTAGTTGAGAAGACTGCATGGGTTCAGACCCTGGCACTCCTGGCACATTTGATGACTGGTGACAGCAAACAACCATGAAGGATTCAGAAACAGAAGGAGGGCACCTTCTGTTTACATGTGTAAACTGAGTCTATTGTAATATTTTTAAGCTTTGAAAAGTGAATTAGAAAAACAATTCCAAGCTCTTCTATAGAAAGGCACTGTGTATTAATGCACAATCATTGCTTTTTGAGACCCAGCAACCAAATAGAGTGTACATGGACCTGTTAGTCTTGATACACACAAATACCACAATTGTTTCCCCTTAACACTGTGCAAAATACCTTTACTTTGGTAACTGCCTTTGGTATCTTAACTGATAACTAATAATTCAACTTTATGATTACTTTTGGTTGGCTCACACCAAACTGCCTCAGATGTATCCTGTATTAAATGAGCCAACTTAAGGGAAGAACAAAACAAAACAAAACAACCCTCAGGCTAAATCAGCAAGAAGGCCATCTGGGCTGGAAGCTCCCTCAGCACTTGCCAGGCTGGAACAGTAGAGCTCATCATCCACCCAGTTGGAGGACAGCAGAGGCCACGGGCTCTGCTGACACATACTCGGGGTGATGGTAAGTGGGGCAGAATGCTGTTGATATGAAGAGGGCTCCGCAACGGACGGCCAAGGTTCTTTAGGGGCAGAAAAACAAGCAAATGAATAAGGCACATAAGAAGTAAACGGAAGTGTACGTGATTCCACAGGCATTGACCACGAACATAATTTTAACTTGCCATTTCAGGCCTCAGCTCTCCTCACCTCCTTTTGTTTTGTTTTGCTTTGTTTTTTGTTTTTTTTTTTTTTTTTTTGATCTCAAAGAACTTTTTTGATGCATCGAAGCCTTAAATTTAAAGTATCAGTAGTAACATGATAATTCTCCTGTATCTTGCAAACCTGGACTAAAGCCACCACGGACTATCACATTTTTCAATTTATAGCATTACATCTAATCCTTTCAGTTCCCTGGCTTGAGGCAGAAAGGTGAAAAGTAAGGGAAGAACGGTGCACAGGGGCATTAAGGTTATATTATAGATGCTTCATATTTTTTTCTTAATTCTCTGTGCTTGACAGGGTGGTTTAAAAGCTGGCAAGGGAGCCATAGAGGTTGCATGTCATTTTTTGCAGCGTGGGAGAAGATAACCAAGCTGACAGATCACCTGCTGCCGGCATCTGAAGTTGAGGGTGGGTGACACAGGTGCCCCTAGTGATTGACAGAGCTAAAGAGAGTTTCCAGACAAAGCTCGGGGAAAAGACTGGTCTCAGAATGTTGGCAATGAAACACCAAAGCAGGACACACACCAATGCGCGTTGGCTTCTATAAAGGTAACAGATGTCTCTCTGACAGGTTAGCTGGAGAAAACGGTTTGTATAGCACAAGGATGTAAAAGGGAGACAGAATAAAGAAATTTGGAGAAGTTCCCATCCAGCCTGTGGTTCTTACCAATGCAGGTGGAAGGAAACAATGGATGATCTTCCGTCAGATTTTAGTAGACAGTTTTGCATTCTGAATAGCTAACAGCATTTCATAGCTGTGTGAGGTTGATAGAAAAAGATTCTGCATTTTCCTCCTCACTTGCAGAAGCATAAAGTCCCCTTGTGCGATTCAGACTGCCCTGATCATCCATCAATGTTGCTGTCCACTCTGTTTTAAATAGGAGTGCTTCAGAAGAAGCGGCCTATTCTTTAAACTGACGTTTAGGACCGTTAAGAACACCACAATGACTTCACTTAGCAAATTTTCTGTCCTGCTTCTTTTGGTCAGTAAAGTCACCCTGAGCATCAGTGGTATTAAAGATATTCATTTACAGAATCTGCTTATGTAAGCTTAAATTTCACATCAACAGGGCAGAATATTATCTTTTGTTTTCCTTTTAAGTAATGTCAACAGAAATACGGTAACACGATCTGAATTGTTGGGACTGTAATGAGCCAAGGGTAAGATTCACACTAATAACTTTCCAGTCTAAAAACCAAAGCCCAAACAGGTAGAACTGCTTCGGGTCACAGGGCAAATGAGGTTAGGGCCCTAGAGGCGCAGCCACTGGGGGAGATGAGGTTGCAAGAAGAAACCAGAAGCAGGCGGACACCCACACACCGTCTCTGAATACTTTGATCGCTTGTTTAAATGAGCCCTTGACTTGGCATCCAGATGTACAACTGGTATTATATTCTCTATGTTTTCGGAGAGTTTAGAGAAAATAAAAAGTCAACGGGGGCTTGACTAGTTAGGGAAAGCTTTCTCAGCAGTCTGAAGTCTAACACTGAACCACTGGTAAGATACCCCTTGTGGCCTTTTATGGGTTCAGTCCAGCAGACTAGAAGCCTCGGACTGTTTTTATAGATCTGGATTTCATCGCATCAAGGAATGAGCCACTTCATTTGTCTTGCATGACTCTTATGTCTTTTTGGTCTTGACAAAAATTCTATTTGGAAGGCCACAAGGTTTATGTTCTTTGTTTTAAAAAATGCTTATTTCACTCTGAGCTGATTTTACCTTCAGAATAAGGGTAGAACCCATTACATACTTCCAGCTACTTCTACGTGGGCTAGAAATATCTAACTCCCTCATCTGATTGTAGACATTTCAGTCCTAAACCCAAATTCCCTTTGGCTTGAGAATTCAAGCATCCATGACTCAATTTTCTTATACTGTCTAATCTTTAAATAAATATATTTTATCAGAACTATGAGTTTTCTAGGGCTTTATTAGATTGTCATTTCAGTACCTGAATGCTAGTTCTAAATCCAACCAGTCATGGAGATAGTGACTAACGCCGGAAAGTCTTTCTTTTCCTATCATTTCTCATATGGATATTCACAGCCCCTCATTGAAGGTAATGGTGACGTTGACCACCTTAATTCTATTAATTTTAGAACCATCATATAGAGTTATATGGGATTGTTATTTATAAGACTTGAATGCCATTTTAATAGAGTATAAGTGCAATTTCTAACATAGCATTTTGGGTGCAGTCATTTAATTTTTTTTGATCATTATTTTATTATCGATAATAGTATTTAGTATTTGTGTTACTGATCAAACATGGATTCATTCCATGTGCTTTTCTTTCTTGGATTTGGAGGAAGAATCTCTTTTTTGAAATGAATAGTGAATCTATTCCTATGCAGAAGTACATTATGGTGAAGACCTATTTTCACTGCTAAGGCTAGTGAAACAAAAAATGGAACAAACAGAACCCCTGACACTAGGGACAATTCATCTTTTTATTCTATAAATAGTACCCAAGCAACATTTGAAAATATTAAACTTATGTGATATTAATAACATGTGTCTGATTGTCCAAGTCTTTACCGGCTTTCCTGTTTCTGAACTTGTAGAACAACTTGACATACAGGATTCTTCACCTCTTACAGACTGTCTTATGTCATTTACAAAATGTTTTCCTTGTTTTAAATTTCTCTCAACTCTCTGACTGCAGGAACAATGTCTCTTATTTTTCTGTATACTTCAGAGGGTCTAAAACAGTCCTACGCAAACAATGAGACTTTATGTACTTTTAATTTATCAGGGGAAAATAATCACCATTGCTCATTTACTGTGTCTGCTCATATTTACATTGCAGAGCTCTCTATAATCATTTACTAATTATTTTGCATATCCGCTTATAGAGTCAAATGCCTTTATACTCCTTAATACACAGAAAAACAGATTTTGAACAGCTGAATTAAACTGAGGTAGGTATTCAATTAATTGTCTTTGGCTTGAAGTACATATTAGAGTCTCTCTGTGTTTTTCACCACAATGGCAGGAATGGAAGTCACTGTAATGTTTAAAATGTGCACTGACAACACTGGGTATTATATGTAAGCGATGAACCATGGGAATCTACCCCAAAAACCAAGAGCACACTTTACACACTGTATGTTAGCCAATTTGACAATAAACTATATTAAAAAAACACAAAAACAGAAACAAAAACACTCAAAAAATAAATAAAATGCACACTAAGAAAAAGAATGCTTTTTGGCTATTTTCTGAGGAGAAGCTTGGAGAGTCTGAGAACAGTGCGTCTACCTGCATGGGGGTGAGTGTTGACTGCGATAGCTTTCTGTCTGCTCCCTCACTGAAGATTTCTCTCTTTGTGTGAAGGAATCCATTTCTCTTTTCCAAAAGCCCAACATGCGCCATAACAGCATGTTTAGAGTCTAATTCACAGCAGAATTGCTAGTGGTTCAATTAAAACCACTGTTTTGTAGATTAAAGACTCTAACAGAGCTTCTCCTGCCGAGTAATAGCAACCTTACTTTCAAGCTTACCTTACAAAAAAGCAAAAGAACCTCATGTAATAAAAGACCTTGCCCTTGGGCAAGATTTCTTCCCCCCTACTGATTTGGAAGAGAAAGACTGGAGTATGCACTATATCTTATTTATTGTTTAATTCCCAGAATCTAGCACACTACATAATACAGTATCAACCCATGACAGTTTTTGGTTAACTGAATGAATTAATGAGTTACTATACTCCATCTAGCATTCTGTTTAGTATACTACCTTTCACCTAAAAAAAAAAAAAAAACAACATAGGGAGAAATTAAAGCATTATAAAGATAAGGGTTTTACCATTCAATAATATATTGAGAAGTAAAATCTACTATGCTCTAATGGTTAGATTCTCAAATTTGTTATAATGAATGAGCCCAAAAAGAAACAATTTACTGCCTCACTTCCATCAGAACTTGTGATAAGTCACTGTAATAAAAGATTCGACTCAATAATGTCATAACAAGGGCATTGCTATTGTGTAAAACATTGTCATTAATTGCTGGTCAATAGCAAATATGTCATTCCAGGCATGAATGCCTGTATCCTAGCCCATTGAGACCAGTGACAAGAGTTCATCACTATTTCCTTTTGCTTCAGTTACTTGATTTTACTATTAGATTAAAAACCAGATAAGGGAAGTTAGGAGAAGTTAGCTACCAGAAATGTGAAAGAAGTAATTATTTTGTTGTCGTATAACCTTAAAGATAGGGGCATGGCGTGATCTATACTGCAAGTTTCCTATGGGAAAGATTGTGATTAGACAAAAAAATACTGCAAGTGCTATCTTGCCCATGACAAGGTCATGCTTCAGAAATGTCCGATGGTGATCATTAGTCACAACTTCCTCAGAAACAATTTATGTCCCTTTGGTACTTCATAGCAATAAATTAAATAAATCTTAATTAATGTTCTATTTGTCATTTTTTCTCATTCTGTTCTTGTAATGTCTTGCTTATTTCCAATTTGATATTGAAAACAAAATTTATTACCTTTCAGGCTGATATAATTGACCAAACTAATAGCAATAATTAATAAAGGCATCCTTTACTTTCTACTTTTTGATTTTAAATTAATTTATTTAAATTCAAGTTAGTTAACATACAATGTAGTAGTGGTGTCAGGAGTAGAACCCAGTGATTCATCACTTACATACAACACCCAGCGCTCATCCCAAGTGTCCTCCTTAATGTCCATCCCCCTACCTACCTCCCCTCCAGCAACCCTCAGTTTGTTCTCTGTATTTAAGAGTCCCTTATGGTTTGCCTCCCTCTGTTTTATCTTATTTTTCCTTGCCTTCCCCTATGTTCATCTGTTGTGTTTCTTAAATTCCACATATGAATGAAATCATATGATATTTGTCATGCAGAGAAAGACAAATACAGGCACACTTTATACATATATGCAAAACACTTCCAATATGTACTGGCAAACTTCACTTGATTGACTCCTTACCCCAAATGAGTAAATTTTGGATTTCCAAATGAAGAACGTGAAGTTCAGAGAGACTAGTTGATTACTGGAGCCTCAATACTTTACACGAAGTATGCAATAGAAAGAACACAGGCTTTGAAGCAGACTGCCTGCTTTGAATCCTGGCATATGAGTATACTGAGGTATTAAATTAGTGAACTATACAAAGCATTTAAACAGTAGCTATCACATTAAGCATAGTCTCAACACATGATAGATTTTGTTACTATTTCTTCAGTGTCTCCCAAGGCATAGAATCCAGAATCATCCAGGGTGCCCTACACTGCAGATTTCTGGGATCTCCCCAAACATCCACTGAATCAGAACCTCTACTTGAGAATCACAGCTGTTATATTTTGCTTTTGCAGGCTTTTTTTTTTTTTTATGCCAGCAAAATGACTATGGTTAGACCTTTAACTGCAAGAAATACTTGTAAGATCAAAACATTGCCTAACTTACCAATGGAAAATTGGTAGCTTATTGTGGTACCGTAGAAAAGATGATGTGAACAAAAAAGCAAAAGAAAGAAATTTCAAGGTCTAAGCCAATCCTCACTATTTAGTAAATAGCTCATTCATTCAGCACATACTGACTGAGTGCCCACACAGGCCTAGCACTCTGTTAATTACCAGGATTACAAAGATGAGTCAAAGGGGCCAGACTCCTGCACTCATGCCATTTAAACAGTGAAATGCTCACATTCAAGAATTACCGAACACTGAATTAAGTATTTTATTAACAAATATGAATTTTTAATAGCTATTTATCTAGGCTGGATATAAGTTATAGAAAGGTTGAGATGTCTATAGGAAATGTTTCAAAAAGCCTTTGAAATCAATCCTGATTACAAGGTCACCAGACTGTACTGCAGTTAATTTGCTAAACCAACGTAGAGATAAATTTCTGTGATGACATTAATAATACTAACAATGACAACTATAACTTAGTGTTTATGATGACTTCGGCACTTGTTCAAAGCACTTTCCATAGATGGACTCAATTAATCTTCCAAAACCACTGCATGGGGAAGGTAGGATTATTGCCTCCATCTGACTCGCAAGGCTGAATAGAGAGATAAACAACTTGACATCACACAGATACAGGAGGTGAAGTCAGTACCTGAATCCCTGGATCCCTCCCGGCAGGGTTGCATTCAAGTCAACTCTGCTCTGATAATGTTGTTCAATCAACATTTCAATGACTAATGTATTTCAAATGCTGATTCACATAGTTGAATAGTGTGAAGCCAGAAAGCTGTGTTTTCTGAAATGAATTTTTAGAAATTAATTACCCTATACATTACTATTTCAATTATATACAGACTAGTAAGATTTTGACTCTTTCATACACATACACACACACTCTTACACACACACACACACACACACACACACACACACACACAACCAGAAGCTGTTTTAGCTCTTCTTATTGCAAGGCCTGAACATATTCTGAATAGCGTAATTAAGGAAATATTCTAATAGTATGGCTGAATAAAAAGTATCCAATATAATTTGAAATTTCAACTGTCAGCAAGAAACATATGGATGATAAAGGAAGCTTTGCGATGTTTCTGATGAGCAGCTGTTCTAGTTGGTTGAATCCTTCCTTGGGATGACCGTTACTGAGTCTTTATACTTCTGCACTGGCATTATGCTTCCTCTGAAAGCAATTCAGAATTATCCGAATGAATGGAAAGAGATCTATCTGTGTGCAATTGGATAATTCCCAGTGTAACAGCTGTGTGGAGCTAAGACTGAATGTAACTCGGGAAACGAGAAGATTGTGTGACTCTGTGTTCCCTTAATTTTGGATTTACACTTCCCCAAGAGTCTGGGGACTGCTTACCTCAAATGGTTCATGTTAGATTGAGTTCAAAATGCCTTTTAATCCACTGCAATGGTGAAGTTAGTTCACACGTTTTCTTTTCTTCATTGGGAGTGAAATATTTGGGGGGAAAAAGAGACAGACACAGTAAAAGACATTTCTGCCTGAATTATCTTAACTCTTGATTTTTTTCTGCCCAGGGCCGCACGGCATTGTAATTGTGAAAGTATCACATTTAGTATCCAAACCTCTCAATTTTAAGCTAATTTATGAATGAAGTGTGCAAAGCCTTTAATAAGCAGCTTCTATGGGCTAGGTGTTTATTATTTCATTCAATCCTCAGCCCTACCTGAGGTTTGGAAAGGTGAGTAAGCAGCCAGTACGTGCTGAAGCCGGAACGCAAACATGTGTCGGGTCTGTTTGAACCCTTCCCGTCTGTGAATAGTTATGCTGGTCTTGTGTAGAGGAGTGTGGTGTTCCTACGTATTCCTTGGTTTCATCTGAGCACGCAAAGTTCTACCCACAAGGCTGCCCAATCCACACCCTGCCCCCCACCCCCACCCCTCCATTCGGTCTTCAAGTTAAAGGACACGTTTCTTTCTCAAACTTGAGAAATCAAAGACCTGCAAGAGTATCTTCAGATCTCCAAGAGTCCATGAGTCCAAACGTGAGAAGTATCACCTTAAAAACTGAACCCTCTAACACCAACTGATGTTTGATGCCAGTGTAATGGAGAATTCACATGTTGACAGAAACACTGAAATCATGCACCACTTGGTGATAGAGGGATATTTAAGAAACCTTTACCAATGTTCTGTTATTGCTATTGAAATGAAAACACACATTTTAAAAGTCTCAAAAACTTGATAATTACTTTGGGATATAGATTTTGTTTCTAAGAAACCGTTAACATCAAATACACATCTTGGCAGGTCGTATGTTTACTCAGAATCATTCATTAAAAAGTCAGCCCTGATACATTTATGAGATTATTTAGTAAATATCTAGAACTATCCTGAGGGAATGAGGCACAGGCCATATAAAGTTTTCTGTAGGAAAGAAGTCTGAACTTTGTAGGTTGAGGGTTATTGATACGGGAACTGATAACAGAAATGAGACCCAGGCCAAGTACACCATGTGTGATCTGATCATAACAGGACTTAAATTCAGCAAGGGGAACAGTTTACAAGCTCTCATCTATGCTTTGAAAACACACTGAGTTTCCCTGGGCATCATCTTCTGCTTCAGATTTGTTTATTTTCCCATTAACAAAAGGGTACTGTCTCCTCTGAATCTTTAAGCAAAAATTTCTTAAAGAGCCTAATAGTCTTTTGTTAGTTGTAAAATAAATCTGCAACGAAGAAATAAATGCCTCTCTTTTTGGGGGCCAGGGGGAGGATTCTTTTTCTAGCCATTCTTTCTAAGCCAGCTGGGTATAATTTATCCTTGAGTTCGCTACAACTTCAAAGGTAAGAAGTTACACTGTGTTATTATGGCCTATCTGATTCCTGTGGATATTATAAGTGATCTTTAAAAGAACTGTGGGTTTGAATTAAACATAGCTATAAATTGAAAGAATATCAATAAAAAAAAACAGCTGGTTTTATTCCTCTAGGAACTAACACTAATTCTGTATAGAGTCATCAATTTTTACTTTCCATGAGCAACAAAATAACCACCAAAATAAAATGAGATGTACCCCAGAAATTATAAATCAAAATCAAAAGAAATTAGGTATGCAATTTATTTATTCTTAAACTTCATCTCTGATAAAAACAAAATTCAGACTTCAACTGTGGAAGAAAAATGAACATAACTATGCATAGATGAATAAATGCAGCCACAGAACTAGAGATCCACAGGTGAGAGATCCCTGCGAGGGTCCCTGCAACGTTAAATTTAGGAGAGACAACTAATAATTTTAAAATTCCTATGATGAAATCAGCACATATAAAGATCAGCAGTTATCAGCAACTTGAATACAGGATGAGTTTTGAAACTGATTTAGAAATCAGATTGTTATTTTTGTCTAATAATCTATCAGATTAACAGATAACCTAGGTTCCTGGAACATTTCATGTTTCTGTTATTCAAGTCTGTGGTGTTTCCTTCCTCCTCAAACAGTAGAGCCCGTGTCATATCTCAATTATAAAGGTATTCTATAAACTTGGCTTCCACCCCTCCCCATTCTTGGTAGGTAGTGAGGCGTATATTTCCAATAATGAAATTTTAGGTAACAAAACCCAGAAGGCTGTTAGAACATGGGGGAAGATCACACAGGAGGAGGCCACCACAGAGGGCCAACTGGGGTAGACTTGAGGTTCCCGTCTCCTTGAGAACTAGCTTTAGCTGTGCACTTCCATTATCCTAATGTTCATACTGTTTTAGGAAACTTCTTGAGTCAGCTGATGCCACACTGGACAAAGACATCACATAGCTTTCAAATAACTACTAATGAATTTCAGTGCAAACCTGTAATGTGAGCTACTCTACATAAATGTGAATATTATTCTTTTATACATAGATACCTTACCATAATCATATAGAGCATGAGCTGAGGTCTATATTCTATAACATTGATGGGATTTTTAATAATGTTTTTCCTATTCTTGAATGGTGTCTTAAACTACCTCCCCTTTCACTTAGCGTTTGAAAGATTTTATTTACATTTGCTTAATAACACCAGAGAGGCATTTGTCAAAGATGTGCACGCACCTTTCTAAAAAACATCCTCAGGGATCTGCATGTAACACACAATGATCCCATTTTCTGAAGTGCCAAGCTGTAAGACAGAATCCCTGAATTTATAACAAAATGATGTTAAGTACTAAAAACTAGAAGCTTATTAAAAGCATGAGCGAAAACTACACATGAACATACTACTAACTTTAGCTATTTGGACAAAGGGAATTCTTTCCCAAATCTGAGCCAAATGAATGGTCTTTTCTACAAATTTGGAATAAAAACTAAAATGACCTAACCCAGTTCAGTGTGCCTTAGTCTCATGAATCAGCATCTGTGGAGTGACCGCCTTTGACCTAACCTTGAAATAAGCAATCGCAACTGAAAACACGAAAAAAAAAGAGGAGCGTCTCACTGCTTATCCTGACGGATTTTCAGTTCTTGGTCCCTTTCCTTTTCTGAGGCCTTTTGCATTCCTGACCTTGGGACCTATGAAACAGCCCTGTCTGCTAACTGTTGTCACTTTCTGTTAGTTTCAAATGAAGAGTCAGAACAAGTAACACTTTGGGGATTGTGATTGGACATCCGTTATTCCTGGGATTACAATGATGGAGGTGAATGGCTATCACTGTATGATGAGGAACAGGTTCTAGAAACTAACTCTTCCAGGTCTTCTCTCATACTCCCATGAACATAGGCTTCATCCTGATGATATCTGGAATCTTAAAAAATCTAAAAGATATTTTTTGAATGATGTGTTATTTTGGGCACTGGTGAAACAACTTCAAAAATTTTCCTGAATGGTTATGTATTAAAACGAATGGGGACTTATCTTAATCAGATGAATATACGTTTTATTTAAATAAAACAGGAGGATGAAAAGCAAGACATATAAGTCTTGATAGAGTATTTATCTTCATGGGAAATAAAACATTCTTCTGTTGCTATTTGCCTGCCATTACTGGCTTCCTTCATAAATTATTCCGTGTGAATAAAAAGGCCTAGCTAACTGAAGCATACAACTAAATGGCAATTCAAGACAAAACAAAACATGTACTTTGAAAAACTGTTTCCTTAAATTTATTAGGAACCACCTCTATTTTAAAACATTTTTTTTCCAAATTCTATAAGCAATATCTGTTCACTGAAGAACAACTATAAAATAAAGCACAAGGAAAAACTTAAAGTCACCTGTAGACCTCAATTCTAAACCAAGCACCACTAATGATGTTTGGTACATGGTTTTCACCTATAACATTCTGTGGTATTTAATGTGTGTGTGTGTGTGTGTGTGTGTGTGTGTGTGTGCGCGCGCGCACGGGTGTGTGCATGCACACGCTTACACACTAGGTGTTGCTTGGCACCAGAGCCTCTGAGAAGGGGCCACACTGTTCTCCTCGGATGAGACGAGGTTCTCTGTGGATACGGGGCCAGGACCACCTTCCCGTTAGTGCGGTGGTAGTAGAAAACTGTGCTCTAAATATGCCTAAAGTAGGATTTGAGATTAGAGATACTTTGTAGGGGAAGGAAGCCCTAATTATTGTTTTAAACTGGCATTGCCCGAGGTTATCTCTCTCCACAACCCCAAGCATTTCAATAAAGTCTTCTCACAAATGTTTTCAGAGACCAGTTTCACATCTGGCTCCCTGCCTCATGGGAAGGGATGGCACGTTGAAAGCAGGGGTCAGGAAATTCTTAAGGTCCTGGGATTTGTTTGAAAATCATTGAGACATTCCAAACCAAGCAGCTTTTATCTAGTCCTGAGAGACGAGGGAAAGTGTACTTGACACCTGAGATATATATGTGTGGGTATTTTCTTTTTTTTTACATTACGGTGTGCCTGGCATTTTGCTAAGCAGTTTACACGAATTATCTCACTGAATTTCCATTACCCCTATGAGGTTACTGGTAGATCTAGAATTCAAATGCAGGCTATCCGGCGTGTAGATCAATTTCTCTCTTGTCTGTCTGTCTATCTATCTATCTATCTATCTATCTCACAAAGAATATGCTGGTTTTCCAACTAACTTTTCTTCTCGTTAATATGGAGACAAGGTTGATATATTCCTAAAATACGAATGTTAAAGGGAGATATCATTATTAGCAAAAGTGATCTTTTCCAATTTGACGTGTGTGGTATTTCAATTTAATTGATTAATGTGAAGTTGAGAATATTCCACATTATTTGTTGACTGGACGTATAATATCCTCACTTATGGCCATGTCTATATATTTTGGCTCAGGGATGTGTGTATTCTGAATATTTTAGCCTTACAAGTTTTCACATCTGGTATGCAGGCATCTGGCTTCTGCCAACTTCTCTCCCATCAGCTAATGCTAGATAAATTTTTTCATTGGCCTTAAACTTAATACTATCTCCAGATCAGTATATTTGCCGTTTGAAGAAACTAGGTCTTGAAATGAACAGTTTTACTTTTTTCTACTTCTTCAATTACTGCTTTTATCTTTGGTATGTTACGTTTCCAGCTTTTCTTCAGTACCATTTTTATTGTAGAGACAGGAGACTGTGTACATGGTAGGGATATTTTAATCTTTTACTATTTACTAAAGAATTAAATGCTATAATTTACATCTCAGTATAGCTCTGGTTCATCTTTGAGATTTTATGGTTTCTGTTTTCTTTTCATTATTTTTAATTGCTTCACATTGACTTTTTTATTTCCTCTTTGGCACAAGTTCATTTTCCATATTTTTATTTTATAAATTTACATAACCTTTGATTTGTATTAAGTTTTTGCTTCTCCTATGTATTTATCCTCTATAATAGAAAATATGGCTTCCTTAATCTTAATTTTTTGAACCTATTAGTTTTCATTGCATATATGGACTTAATATATAGCCTGTTTTCATAAATGTCCTGTGAAAAATTTATAAAAGAGAATAAAAGAGTATCTATTTCCTCTTGGAATTAATTTTTTCTTAAACAAAACATTAATTATATTATCCAAATCCTCTATATTTTTATTTCCTGTCTGTTAAAACCAAGAGTCATCCTTCTTTATTATGATAGCTTTCTGATTATATATTAATTTAATGTATTACTTTATGGCTTAAATATCATGGCTTTTGAATTCAATTATGAATTCAATTATTATAAAATTGGTTTATTAATTTTTTAGTAAGATTGCTTGCTTTGTAAGAAATTAATATACACCTGCTAGATCTTTGTTGCTTGCCTAAACGATTACACAGCTTACTTTTTTGGACCACTGCTATTTTTCTTTTAGATTTGGCTCTTCTTTCTCTCTCTGCTAACCTACTTTGGACTTAATTTACCTTCTTAAAAATGTTCATTTTTCTTTTTTCTTGTTAACTCTTTACCCCTGCTTCTCTTCTACCTCTCCTGCACTTTTGCCTTGAGAATCTTTATTTCTCCTTTAACTGATGGCTCCCACATCACTGCCTCAGAAAAGACTTTCTTCAGTTTCCAAACTAGGTCATAGTCTCTCTGTTATGTATCTTTTAGTACCTTGCACTTTAAAGAAGGTGCAATTTCAAGGACAAATGTGGAGAAAAGCACATTTAAAGCATACTGTTAATTACACAAGGGGAAAAAAAAGGATGAGAAGAAAGAAGAGTAGGGGAGGTGGAGGAGATAATGGGGACCCACTTACTAATGAATAGCTAAGTCAAACGTCCCTGCAGCTTAGTCATATATATTCATTTCTCCCTTGTCTGTGTTATTTAATTTTTTCCTGAGTGTTTAATTTAGGCCTAAAATGTGTCTTTTTTTTAGCTTCTTAAGTTGAAGGCTTATTTGTATTTGCTTTTCTTGTTTTATGATAAATGTCTTCAAAGCTATGAAATTTCCTCCCGGTACAACTTTAGCTACATCCCACATATTTTTTACAATAATTTTTTGGAAATAAGTTTAACTTACTACACATAAAAATAGGGGCGCCCAGGTGGCTTGGTCAGTTAAGAATCTGACTCTTGATTTCAGCTCAGGTCCTAATCTCACGGTTCGTGGGTCTGAGCTCTGCTTCGGGCTCCGTGCGGATAGTGTGGAGCCTGCTTGGGATTCTCTTTCTCCCTCTCTTTCTGCCCCTCCTCCACTCATGCTCTCTCACTCTTTCTCAAAATAAACTTCAAAAAATAATAATACAACAAAGACTCATACACCTTTTACACAAACTTGTGTGTGTGTGTGTGTGTATTCCAAGTGTCTTACACACTTTTTTTCTGAAACAAATGCATTCATCATGACCCTTTACACTATATCAGCATGTATTTCCTAAGGATTAGCTAACCTATACAAGTTTATTTAAAAATGTTAATTACGCCTTCTTAGAGGAACTTGTTTGACAATGGGAACTGAAGCTTTAGCCTAAGTTCATACTGAGATATGGATCTGGGAATCATTCAGATCAAAATTATAGTTAGGGCAACAGCAGAAATAGCACTGGCTCCAGAGACCATGTTGAGAGAGTTGGGCCGAATAATAAGGACCAAATGCAGAGTAAACTTATGTTTAGGATCAGGAACATAAGGCAGATAGCATACAGACTGAAGATGACCACGGAAACACAGGGTTTCAAAAAATAGTGAAAAAGAGTGTCAGATACCCAAGAGGTATTTGAGAGGATAAAGAACATGAAGCATGTAAGAGTAGGAACTATCGGGAACATCTCTGGGTTTGGAGAGCTGAAGGTTAATTTTTGCAAAGGTTCAATTCTGTAGAGTAGGGTAGGGGTAGGCAGAACCCACTGAACAGGGCTGAGAAGTGAAGACATAGGGAGAATTTTGTGCACCACGTTCCAGTGACATGATGAAGAAAGACTTATCAGCACAGGGGCTCAGCAAAGTTGATACTGTAAAGGGTACTGAATGTCTGTTTACAGCTTGTGGGGCGGAGGGGGGTGGGGATTTGGGCCATGTGGGTAGATAACTGAAGAGAAATATCTTCAAGTATGAAGGAAAACATGGGCTCATGTGGAAGGTTAGCCTTTGATTGAAGGCAAGGATGAGTTCTTTTTTTTTTTTTTAATTCTTTTTAATGTTTGTTTATTTTTGAGAGACAGAGAAAGAGTGTGAGCAGGCAAGGGACAGAGAGAGAGGGAGACTCAGAATCCGAAGCAGGCTCCAGGCTCTGAGCTGTCAGCACAGAGCCCAACGCGGGGCTCGAACTCACCAACTGCGAGATCACAACCCGAGCTGAAGTCAGACATTTAACCGATTGAGCCACCCAGGAACCTCAGGATGAGTTCTTAAAGGTAGAAAGAACACAAAGGAAATGAACGAGTACACAGATCATTTCAATATTGATAGAATATTGATAGAGAACTCATATTAACTGGCCCCCAAAACAGTACCTGATCTCCAGAGAAATAAGGGAGGAGAAAAGTCCAGCTTGATATTTCTGAAAATTGGAAAAATATTTGATATAGAAGCTTTGGGGAAAGTAATAGGGTTTTAATAGGGATAAGCAGAAGAACTGCTCAGCAGAGGGACAGCCTAGGTCAGTTTGTAATGGAATGAAGTAATCCCATTTTATGTCTTTCTTTAGGCCTAGTAGGCAATTTTTCCGATAGGAAAAAATTGGATAATTGGGATTATTTAAAGACCAATTTCAAATTGGAAGAGTATTTTTAAACCATGTATTAAAATACTTAAAATAAATTTGAGGTAGATGAGGAAGGGGTTGAGAAAATTTGGCCAAGTACTCAAACTTGTCTAACTTACACAAATCTATTTATCTAGACAAACTAAGACAGAAGATATATAAAACATGACAAAAATATACCATAAGTAAAGGGAAGTGATACTGGTAAATACATTTCATACCTTAAAGGTCTTGAGAAGGAATTAATTTTTTCTTCATAAAAATTGCAAAATTTTACAGAGCTAAACAAATCAGAAGAGTCACCTATAACTGGCGTCTGTCCTTAAATAGGGGACGTTAGGACATCAGCAAGGTGTCATCATAGATTAAACTCTCCTTGCATTGGGATGTTAGATACATTACAAGGCTACAGTGCCCTAGAGCACTTTATCATCCATGTGATAAATATGAATCATGTAAATACACCACAGACTAATATAAATGATGTATTATAACATATTGAAAAAATGTATATATTGACATTATCACCAGCATCTTTTGTACACACTCTAATACATAATAGGAGTTCATGAATTAAAATAACTAGTAATCTATATCTGGTTTTTGTTACTTTTAAGTTAAAATAGGGGGTCAGATCTTTAGAATAAAAGCTGGCACCAAATCCCAAACGATAAACTCTGACTAAAGCCAGCCTACTCTGATGATTCATGTATTTGACATCTTTTTAGCATTTATGGATATAGGTTGTACTATCCTCATTTCCACTTGTTTATGTGTCACACTGTTAATTTTCTGGGTTGGTTTTTCTTGCCTGCAGAATCTCTCTCCCCGCCCCATTTCATTCTCCATACTGCCTTGGTGTTATATTTCTGCAGCATAAACTTTTATCATGCCACTACTCTACTTTAAAATAAGTACTGGCTCCCCTTTCCCTAGGCCACAGGATCCAGGTAGGGCATATTCAAGCCGGCATTATCTGTTCTCATCCATCCCCAGCAGCTTCATCAGCCCTATTCTCTCTGCCAATCATCTCCCCCTGACCCTCTGAGTCAGTCTTTAGGATCTACTCCACTCAAGCGTCATCCTTTCTAAAGCCTCCCTGCCTCTCTAGGCAAAATGACCTGCCTCCTCTGTACCTCTGCACAGTCTTCTATGTGTTTCCAGTAGAGCATGCTTTACACTGTGGAATGGTTGTCTGAGCAGAAACCATTCTATATTTTGTCTCACCTGACAATTCACCTGCATGCCATTTCGTTTTACCTAACGTTAACCAAACACCTGCTAGACGAGTCAGGACAAGAGCTGGTGCTTGTTGTCCGGGGCTCCCAGTTCCCTTACTAGACTCTAAGCTTCTCAGGTTACTAGCTTGTGCTCCAGAAAATGTGGGCAGCTCCCCAAACATATTGAAACTTACCTACCCACATCTTCTCCTTTACTCAGTTTCCTCTCCCTGGAATACCTCTCCTCTAGCTGAACGCCTCTATTAACTTCTTAGCCACCAATTCAAACCCTACCTTCTACTTAGGGCCCAACTTAATCCCAAATCTGATACAGGGTCTTCTTCCCTTGACTGTCAACACTGTCTTTGTGATTCTCTTATGCTACTTACTGAGTGCACTTTCCACTACAGTGATCTGTTTTCTGATTTCTCTATGCTATCAAAATCTACAGCTTGTGCACATATTTATCTAGCATGGTGCACACAGCTGACCATTCAGGTGAAAGACTCAACTCGTAGAAGGAAAGCTACCACGCCCTTGCACCAAAGCATCAGCTATTATGGTCACTGAAGCATCTATTCATAGAAAGTGCCAGGTGTATTTTTTGGAGGGAGTGGGGGAGCCTGGGTGTAGTTTATTTCTTTGCTTTTCTTTTTTGAAAAAAATTTTACATGAAAACCTAAGCACTCTGACTTCCTAAAACTGAACTATGTGGATTCCGATGGTTGTTTACTTGGTATTCAAGTGGCCGTTCCTTGACATAACTCTGAATTCATCACTCTCTCAACTCCAGTTTGTAAATCAAATTTTAATTTTTAAGCCTGCTAATGCTACTATTTGTTATGCCAATATATCCTTTATCTATCCACAGATGATGTTTTTTAGAATACGACTTTGTTTTTCTTCAATGAAAATGCATTTAGAAGAAAATTGGCACATGCATATGTTTGACTTTCAGTATTAAACTTGGCATTACCTCCTGGGGCTGGCAGTCCCCACTGTGCTTGCCTTGACATCCTCTATTATGTGCTCTAGCAGTACAGCCAACACCTGTGGCCACACAAAAGACCAAACACAGCAGCTGCAGGACTCAGATGTCCACACTGAAATAAATTTCTAAAGCTGAAACATTTGGATCTCAGACGGGTTCTTTTTTTGAGCCTTTCAGGAACTGTTGGGATTGCCCAGTGCTACACAGTGATATATATCAAGTGTCCAGCACTTCTGTACTCTATCTTCTTTGGCTATTAATTCGAATTAAAGGTGGAGGTCCTCATTGGTAGCATAATATACTAGTCAAGGGCACAGATTCTGAGATCAAACGGCCTGGATTTGATGCCTAGATCTACCACTTACTTGCGGTATAATCCTGGACGAGTTATTCAACCTCTAAAGACCTCAGTTTTCTCATCTGTAAAGTGGAAATGTCATGTACCTCAGAATGCTGTGAAGATGAAGTGAGGTTATACATATATAAAGCTTTTAGAACCATGCCTGTCCATGGTTAGCGCTATATAAATGCTTACTGTTATTCTTAGATTATAAATTCTTGAAGATCCTTTGGCACAACCTGAAAACAACTTTTTCATATCTATGATCTATGAGTTTTTCTCCTTGTTCATACTTTTCTTTTTGCATTTTCATTTTTTTTGACAAATGCTTCTTGCTCATCCAAAAAATGTACAAGGGTCATTAAAAACACATCGGGCTGAAGCCTAACCCTGGGTGAATTTAGAACAAAATAGGTTAAGAGTTTTTTTCCCCTTCTTTTAGAATTTTAAGAGCATACCATAACACTACTTATTTATACAGTCAACACTTGTTAAGTGGTAAAATTATTTTTAAACAGCCCTTCTTCAAGTATAAACAACTTAATAAGCGATGGGAATATCAGATACTCCATGAATCCCACACATATCCTAGATGCCAAGCACTCCTGGTCATTCATTCCTGGGCCTAAGGAATTCCAGACCACCCTCTCCTGTGCTTACTATCAGATTATTATGCAAGCTCCGGTCCTTTATTATTTTCATTATTATTCTTGCCAATTTTAAAATTCGTTTATCAAACTTCATTTGACACATATGTATGATGCATCTTTTAGGTGAAGACCCTGAGACTGCAGCGTGAATAAATAAACAAAATGCCCTATTGCAATAGAGACTACCTGAAGTAAAATGTGAAGAATGTAGGGTGGTGACATGTGCTATAGAGAAAATTAAAGCAGACAAGTAGAATGAGGGTATCAGGTGAAGGATGGAAGTGGTCAGAGGCTCACTGAGAAGGTGACATTAAGCAAAGATTTAGAGGACAAGAGGGGTGAAGTCTTCTTAAATCCATGAAAGAGCATTCCAGGTAGAAGAAAAGGCATGGTCAAAGGCCCTAAGGGGTAGAATGTACCTGGCATGCCATCATGAGAACTGTGATTCGACACTGAGTGATTTGGAAGCCACTGTATAGCTTTGGGTGGAGCAATGTGATCTGCCTGTTTTAAAAGGTTCAATCTGGTTATTGAGTTTGACAGACACAGAATGGAGATAGGATGGGAGTAGAGAAATCAGTTAAGAAGCTATGATAGACAATTTAACAAGATGGCAGCAAAGGAGGAGAACCCTAGGCGTGTCTCATCCCTCAAACACAACTAGATAACTACCAAATAATCCTAAGTATCCCAGAAATCAACCTGAAGACTGAGAGAACAAACTCCACAACTAAAAGGAGAGTGGATGCCACAGAGAAGAAGGTAGAAAATACAGAGATGTGGCTTAGGGGAGAAACACACCAGGGGTGCTGAGGAGGGGAGGGGGCCATGGTAGAGGAAGGTGACAGAGGAGCACACAGGGGAACACACAAGGAGGATGTTTCCCCAAAGCTATTAGCTTGGAAAATGACAGGCACTGAATTTGAGTTCTTGAAACCAGTGGGTTTAAAGCATGGAGTTTTGGGGTGCCTGGGTGGCTCAGTTGGTTAACTGTACAACTTCAGCTCAGGTCACGATCTCACAGTTGGGGGGTTTGAGACCCATGTCAGGCTCTGTGCTGACAGCTAGGAGCCTGGAGCCTGCTTCAGATTCTGTGTCTCCCTCTCTCTCTGCCCTTCATTGTGGTCTCTCTCAAAAATAAATAAATAAACATACATACATACATACATACATACATACATACATACATAAAGGCTGGAGTTTTAATGGTCATCAGGATTGTCTGGGAGAGGCTGGAGGGCACTTCACTGCTCCTGAAGAGAAGGCAGGCAAACAACCCCGGGGGCAGAGAGCATGGAAATAGGGATCTGAAAAACACCTGGGGCACCCAGTGGGGAGATTATTCATTTTTCTTGGACCATGTTCCTGAGAAGCAGCGTTCATAGAGATGCCTCTCCTGGAACAAAGGAGCTGGCTGGTGCCATTTCTCTCCACTGCCTCTCAGCATAAACACAGAGCCACCTGTGGGAAGTAGTGCAGTGCCCACATTAGCTGCCTAACCTGCCTATACAAGCCCCACCCTCTGTGTTCTGGTGGAACACCTTCACTCCTGCCTTACTCCCAGCATGGTGGGCCCCTCCCCCAGACAACGAGCACACACACATATATCTGCTGACCAGAAAGTTCTGCAGGGCCTCAATTCCGATGGAGGTGGTGACAGGTCTCATTTCACAAGCACACCAGAGCAAACATAGTTAAAACTCTCCACATTCAGGCCAGGGACCAAACACTGCCCACAACATGCCGGAACACCTCTGCAGATGACACAGAGCACACACAGTACATACTAGGGACAGTCCCCGAAGCGCCAAGCCCTGGGCACTGCATGACCTCTTCTTCATAAGGCCATTACTTTCAGAAGCAGGAGACATAACTGGCATTTCAATAACACAGAAGAAGAAGGCAAAGACATAGACAAAATGAGAAAACAGAGGAATTCATCCCAAATGAAAGAACAAGATAAGGCCACAGCCAGAGACCTAAGTGAAACAGATGTAAGTTACATGCCTGATGGAGAATTTTAAATAAGGATCTTAAAGACACTTGCTGCGATTCAGAAAATAATAGAAGAAATCAGAGAGATCCTGAGCACAGAGATGAAAGAGTTAAAAAAGAATCAATTCGAGATGAAGAATGCAATAAATAAGATTGGAAACAGGCTTGATGCAATGTACAGCAGGTTGGAAAAATCAGAGGAATGAATTAATGACCTAGAAGAAAAAGTAATGGAAAGCAATGAAGCTGAACAAAAGAAAGAAGAATTACAGAACAAGAGAACAGACTTAAGGAACTCAAGAACTTCATCAAATGTAGTAACATTTGTATTATGAGTCCCAGAAGAAGAAGAGAGAAAAGGGGTCAGAAAATTTATTAACAGAAATAATAGCTGAAAACTTCCATCATTTGGGGGAAAAAAACAGACATCCAGATCCAGGAGGCACAGACAATTCCACAAAAATCAACAAAAGCAAGCCAACACCAAGACATATTACAATTACATTTCCAAACCACAGTGATTAAGAAAAAATCTTAAAAGCAGTAATAAGACAAGGGGAGCTTGGGTGTCTCAGTCAATGAAGCAGCTGGCTTCAGCTCAGGTCATGAACTCAGGTCCTGAGTTTGAGCACTGCATCAGGCTCTGTGCTGACAGCTTGGAGCCTGGAGCCTGCTTCAGATTCTGTGTCTCCCTCCCTCTCTGCCCCTCCTCTGCTCATTCTCTGTGTCTCTCTCTCAAAAATAAACGTTAAAAAAAATGTTTAAAAAAAAAGCAACAAGACAAAAGAAGTCCCTAATCTAGGGAAAACCCATAAGGCTAAGTTGGAGGTTTCTCAACAAAAACTTGACAAGTCAGAAGGGAGTGGCATGAATGGGAAAAATCCACAGCCAAGAATACTCTATCCAGAAAGGCTATCATTCAGATTACAAGGAGAGATAAAGAGTTTCCGAGACAAAAACTAAAGGAGTTCATAACCACTAAACCAGCCCTGCAAGAAATATTGAAGGGGACTCTAAAGGAGAGACCAAAAGTGACAAAAACAAGAAGGATCAGAGAAATTCTCCAGAAACAATGAAAAAACAAGTAATAAAATGGCAATAAATACATATCTATCAATAATTACTTTGAATGTAGTAAATGGATTAAACACTCTAATAAAAAAAAATAGGGTATTCGAATAGATAAAAAAAAACAAGACCCATCTATAGGTTACCTACAAGAGACTCATTTTAGACATAAAGACACCTGCAGATTCAAAGTGAGGAGATGGAAAAAAATTTAACATGCAAATGGAAGTTAAAAGAAAGTCAGACTGGCCATATTTCATCAAACTAGACTTTTTTGGCCTTGTTCCTGCTTTAGTACTAGTGTAGTACTAGCCTCATGGAATGACTTTGAATGTGTTCCCTCCATTCTTTGTAAGATTTTGGTAAAAATCGTCAACATATATTTTTTAATGTTTATTTATTTTTGAGAGAGTGCAAGCAGGGGAGGGGCAGAGAGAGGGGGACAGAGGATCTGAAGTGGGCTCTGTGCTGACAGCAGTGAGCCTGATGTGGGGCCCAAATTCACAAACTGTGAGATCATGACCTGAGCCAAAGTTGGATGCTCAATCGACTGAGCTATCCAGGTGCCCCTAAGTATTTTTTTTAAAAGTATGGCAGAATTCACCAATGAAACCACATGGTCCTGGGCTTTTCTGTGTTGGGAAATTTTTGATTCCTAATTCAACTTTTGTTCTTGTTACTGGTGTAAGATTTCCTATTTCTTGGATTCAAGATTCATAATTCAATCATGGTAACCTGTGAATTTTAGGAATTATCTGTTTTTTTTTTTTTCTTAATTATCTGATTTGTGAGAATATAATTGTTTACAGTAATCTGTTATCACACTATGTATTTCTGTGGTTGTCTGTTGTATTGTTTTCATTTATATTTCTCATTCTGGTTTTTAGTCTTCTCTCTTTTTTCTTAATGTACTTAAATTAATACCAATTTTATTTTTTTAAACTAGTCATTACTTTCAATGTTATATTATTGCTTATTCAGTTCTCTATTTTATTTATTTCTGATTTTCTTTATTTCTCCCCTCTACTAAATTTCAGCTAACTTTCTTCTTTTTCTAGCTCCTTGTGGTGTAATGTTAAGTTGTTTATTCAAACACTTTTTCTTTTTTTTTTTAATACTTTTTCTTAATACAAGCACTTATGGTGCAAATTTCACTCCAATATCTGCTTTTGCTGAATCTCCTAGGTTGTGGAAAAATGTTTTCTTTTTCTTTTTCTTTGAGACACATTTTGATTTGCTGTTTGATTTCTTATTTGGCCCATTGCTTGTATGGTAGTGTGTTGTTTAATATTTACACATTAAATTTTGAATACTAAAAGAAAAGAGAGACTATGGTAATAATCCAGCTTAGAGATTATGGCCTTTGATCTACTTTTCACTTGAGTTAGTTAGTATGCAAGTTATCAAACAAAATTAAGCCATATACACAGACCTAATTAGGATTTTGGGAATAAGCCTACATTCATTCTAAAATTAAAAGATCTGTTACTACACTGCAATGGTTCCAAGATTAATTTCCAAAGTCCATATCTATTATTTAGTTAACATAAAATATAAAGCAGCATTAAAACAAACAAAAATATGAAATATGATTTGAGATAGGTAAAAACTCATTTTAGGTAGGTTTACTTTCTTACTAAATATATACACAATAAAAACTTCTAAATGCTTGGGAAACAGTTTTGCTTTTCCACAGATGCAGCTCATGCATAAAAGCAAATGAACAATTGGCATTTAATGTAATCCCTAGTTCAACAGTCTACGTTAAAGGCTTTGATCAGGCCTATGATTCTACGGTATCCTCAAGAATGGGAAATACCGTTTTTTAAAAACAAAGGCTTTTGTTCTATTTATCCAGTAGCTGAAAGGTATATTTCTTCATTATTGTGAAAGACACAGAAACTAAGAGTTTGTGGGACACCTGAGTGGCTCAGTGGTTAAACAGTTGACTTCAGCTCGGGTCATGATCTCACAGTTCGTGGGTTCAAGCCCTGTGTTGGGTTCTGTGCTAACTAACAGCTGAGACCCTGGAGCCTGCTTCAGATTCTGTGTCCCCCTCTCTCTCTCTCTCTGCCTCTTCCCCAATTGTTCTCTATCTCTCTCTCTTTCTCTCAAAAATAAATAAACACAAAAAAAAAATTAAAAAAAAAGAAACTAGGACTTTGTTAGTTCAGGAATGCAATATATCACGTAAAAGCATCTATGTCCACGATGTGAATTTATACTATTTCCAGGGCACCCGGGTAGCTCAGTTGGTTAAGCGTCCAACTCTTGATTTCGGCCTAGGTCATGTCATGATCTGGCAGTTTGTGAGATTGAGGCCCCCATTGGGCTCTGCAGTGACTGCAGAGAACTTGCTTGGGATTCTCTCCTTCTGTGTCCCTCCCCCACTCACCCATGTCCTCTCTCTCTCAAAATAAATAAATAAACATTAACTATATAAACATTAGTAACAAATATATATATTTGACACTATTTCCATGGTACTCATATTCACATTCTTGCACAGATCCTGAAATCAACGTGACAAATATTTATTGACTTACTTCTATGAATACTTTTTAAAAGGTATTTTTGTATACTGCAAATTTGGTTTCCTTAGATATGAAAGAATACACAGAACAAACACAAACTTGAGTATCTCTTTTATGTCAGATGATCCTATTGAAGTAATCGATTTTCAGTGACGGTTCTAAGGCAGGTGTTGGCAAGCTTCTATAGAGGGTCAGTCAGGTAGTAAATATTTTAGGCTTTGAGGGCCATACAGTGTCCGTGGCAGCTCTTCAACTCTGCCACCACAGTGTGAAAGCAGCCACAGATGGCACATGAGCGAGGCGGCTGTGTTAATTGCAACAAAAGGCTGCCAGCCAGATTTGGTCTACCAGCTATAGTTTGCTGACTCCTCTTTTACAGGTTAGGAATGAAAACCTTCAAACCTATGAAGATCTGTGGTTGCTGGCAAATTCTAGTTATTATGGGTGCCCGAGAGCAATGTTTTCAGATTTGGTCCTGTCCACGCTCTTCAGCACTGGCCGTTCCACATTTACTTCCACTAAGCAGCTCATATTCCTAATTTATTGAGGAATATCCCTGTCCTAGCACATCTTTAAACTCATTCCGATTTGTCTAATGCACATTAATTTTCAGTACCTTAACTCGTGCTGTTGTTATCACTCTTGCTATTTTTTTTAAACATTACTCTATCTTCTTAACTTAAACGTCTGTATACAGAATTACAGTGCTGAACAGGAGTATTGCTCTATGTTGGGTCAGAAAAATTTTAACTATTCCATGCTCTGTTCTTCTTTGCCCCCTATGTTAATGTGTACTGAGTTCAGCTGCATCATGGCCTTTTAGAACCACTTTTTAGGGCTGTATTGCTTTATTGGTCCTCTCCCTCTAAGGGCACATCTTAGACTCTGTAGCCATAGGGCTGAAGGCACCATTGGTCACACACTTCTTGGGGCCCAACTCCTTGGCTATAGTAACGTTTGGCCCAATGGATTGTATTGGGTTTGTTCTGACAAGTGCATGTCTCTAATAGTCTCTTGCACCTATTGTAAGAATGAACCTACCTTTTCTCATGTTCTTAGGCAAGAAACAATAATTTGCAGCTCTGGTGCTACTAAGGCTGCTTCTTAAGAAAATAAGAATTCCCTTTAAGTATCTTCCCCCTGTTCATCTTTTAAACACAACCTGCCTTTCCCTGACACACGTTTAATATGAAAGACCACTACTCACTCTCAAAGTGAGAGTTCTACCTGAACAGCCATTTTGACCATTTAAAATATGCTAACTCCTTAATACACTATCTACAGTTCCTATATAAGCCATTTTTTTTTAGACTTAACAGGCATGTGGACTCTGATTCTATATGCAATTTATTTCCTAAATAATTGAGTGAAAACAGATTACACAATATAGATAATATAAAATTTACGAAATGAGGTATTTGAAATGCTTCAACTAACATACGTTTCAGGTAAAGAATGTACATGGGAATTAACAGAAATAATCAAGTTTAATATAAAAATACAGAAAAATAATCTCTTTAGAATATATCAGTGATAAAACGTGACTTTTAATTTTATACTCTAATCATCTATTTCTGAATTGGCCCTGTAAGGTTGTGTTCAGGGACATTTTAAGATACTTTACATGTGGAATAATTTTTTAAACGAGCCATAGTTCAAATCTTCCCTAAGTTAGAATTGATAGAAATGTACCTCTTAAATATCTTTTTCCAAAAATCACAAAAATGAGCTAATTCCCAATGAAGTGAGAAAGACAAGAGTAATGTGCACTCACATAAAATTCTCATGACATGGAATCCTTTTTGGCACAGTATACGTAGGTAAAGAGCCCACAGAGCAATACCCCTCACAAAATTATTTTCTCTACTTTCCAAATTAAAGCTGCAGGCTGTTATAAAGATGGGTGTTTATGCTGTTTTCCTCTAGTACTCGAAGTATACTTGTTTGTTTGATCTTTGTCAGTCATCTATAAAAACAGAATAAACCCTTAAAATAAACTTTAGAAAACAGAGTGTAATCTCTTCTAGGACAATGACTCCCGTGTTTAGATAATAACATCTTCTGGTGTATTCCATCCACACAGGAGACCTTATCCTTTCTGCCACGAATTAAGAATTAATAATTCTAGTTAGGTTCCAAACTCTTAGAAAAGTTTTGGAAGGCAGCTTAAGTAATACACAATAGCATGGGGCCAACACTTAACCCTAGTGAACTGGGCGAAACATGATCATCATAACCACATCGCTGGCCTCTTTTTTCCATCTCCCCGTAAAGCGCTGAGACCAAAGGTTTTAATCAGACCAGACTTCGTAGCATCTGCACAAATTCAGACTTCACGTGCATGCTTGGTTTGGGCTACCCGCTGTACTTGGAGGGCTCCCTTCTCTTATTCTCATTTCTTCTAAAAAGTCCTTTTTCTTCACACTCTTTTGTTCTCCCCAGTGAGTATTACAATCTATTACTTTGAACCTGGTATTTACCCATGTCCTCCTTGTATTTTGTGCTTCTACCCCCTGCTCAATGTAGCACAGTACCAAGCATATGCCACAAGATAGAACATGGTCCTTAAATTCATTTCAATAAGCGCTCCTGTCATGGTGATCTCAAGTACTTCTTTATGCCATTCGGTTTGCTATCCTACAATTTGTGTGCATGTAGCATACAGTAGAGCTGTGATGTAAAACGTGCTCAAAGGAAACAAAAATATCTGTGGCACACACATATTTCCAAAACAAACTAGTACAATACAGGATGGAGAATTGGCTAATGTTGGCATACATCAGAAGGTTGTTCTAGTCATCAACCAATTAGAGACAAAGTCACCTAGAAAATAATTGTCAGGAAAATTATTACTTTGACTTTAAACAAAAATTTATCAAAGCATATCTGGTTCATGTCTTACAGAGTTTAAATCACAAGACTTACCACAGGAATATGAGTAAGGCCTCCATCAGAAAGGGGGTGCATGCTCATACCTCTGCAGGGATGCCCCATTTATACATATGATGGGAGAACTGCTTCTAACACATTAATGAATTCTTAACTTAACCCAGGTTAACCTTATTAAACAATAATATGATGTCTAAAAATTTTACATTTTTCTTTTTTTTTTTAAATAGAAATCTATATACATATTGCAAACTAGAGCCCACGGGCCAAATCTGGCCTACCATCTGCCTTTGTGTGGCTTTTAAGGTATGAATGGCTTTTACAGTTTTAAATGTTTGGAAGGAGAGAGGGAAATAAAAATAGGATTTTGTGACACATGAAAATGATGTGAAATTCATATTTCAGTGTCCATGAATAGAGCTTTATTAGAACACAGACATTCTCATTCACTTATGTATTATCAATGGCTGTTTTTCACTACGACATCACAGTTGAACAGGTGTGACAGAAACCATATGGTCTGAGAAGCCTGAAGTATCTACTCTCTTGTTTCTTACAGTTTGCTGACCCTCAGTATAGATCACCTCCTCTCATAATGAACATAATGTAAAATTTCCAGGTATGTAGTACAAGACAGCGGCTAAAGGCAAGAGTTTGTTGACTAAGAGAAGTAGCTGAGTTCTCGCCCTGTTATTGGCTGCTCTGTGACTTTGGGTAAATTACTTAAGTTCTCTATTTTTTAACTGTCTTAAGAATAAAACAGGATACTAATTCTCCTTACCATTTGGGTTTGGGGAGAGTTAAATATGCAACACACATAGAAAATTACCCCATGTATAATGGCAGTTATGCTGCCCAAAAGATATGCCTAAAATATATGGATGCAGGAAAGTCGAAAATAAAAAGATGGCAAAAGATATACTTTACAAATACGAGCCTCAAGAAAGCTTGTGTAGGTACATTAATGTTGAAAAAAATAGACCTCAAGACAGAAAGCACGGTTAAGGAGAGCGAGGTTCATTACACAGTTTTAAAAAGTTTCAGTTTATACGGAAAACACTAAAAATTCTAAAGAATTCTGTATGAAAATGTATCACATATAAAGCAAAAATCTATAAAAATACTATAAGAAATTGATAAACCTATGACCAAAGTGGGAGATGTCCATGTACAACTCTCAATTAGGTCAAGCAATCAGAAATTTAGTAAAGACACAAAGATTCAAACAACATGTAATGATTATTTAGAACGCTGCAGGCAAAAAAGAAGAGAAACAAAAGAAAAGAAAATACTCTTTCTTAAGACTATCTGAAATATTATTAAAATTGAACATATACTGGAAAAGAAAGTTCTACAAAATTTCAAAGCGCCAGTATCACAGAGAATAAATTTCCTGCCAGAATCCACTAAGTTCCTCGTACCGATGCACACTATATACCTGAACAAATGTGACATATGGATAAACGAAAAATCTGAATAGGCTTCAGAATCACGAAGGAAATTGAAAAGTGGTTTAAAAAAGTTCTTCAGACTTCATGCCAAAATATTTTAAGGCATATTCTACCAAAATATTTGAGGAAAAGCTAGTGTGACCATTATACAAACTCATCTGGAAAACAGGAAAAAATGTAATATTCTGCAGCATATTGCAGAAGGCCAATATAATTGTGCCACAAAATTGCATGTAAGTACATGTGTAAAATGACACGTATGGTGAAGGGAAGTGGTGTGGCTGTATTTTCCGTGCACTCCTCCCAAGTGATTATAATATGGATATGAGTGAAGCTTAAGCAGCCACCATAGACCTTGAAGTGAAGCCAAATGTTGAGGACGATACAGTAACGATAGCAGAAGTGTGAATGCCGGAAGATAATGAAGCTTCCATAACAGTATAGAACAGCTCCATATTATATATTCTTCAGGTGTATACATACATTCATACTTAAACATATATGCGTATGTATACTGTTATTTTGTATTTTTTATTATGTGAAGCCTAAACTCTTCCTATGGATATACAACTCGAGATAGAAACAGCTGTTATCATCTTCCATGGCATTTTCCCTAGAAATACGACATCACACAAGTATCTTCTGAAGTCATTCTTTCCAAATACATAGGGGAGTCTCCCTGACAAGTATCTGGCAAAGTAACATGTACAATTTCTGTGTCCTTCTGAAGATGCTAAGGCACAGAGGTGACGTGTATGAGGTCGGGGTTGCCGAGCGCTCGCCCTGGCAAGGACAAGGAAGACGGACTTGAGAGGCCACCACTGGAGTCAGGGAGGGAGCTGGTGGGCGCAGGAGAATGAAGAGGCCTGAGGCCTGAGCACAGACTCCAACACTGTCCCTCTCAAAGCCGTCTTCCACGCTCTCACTGGAGGAGGGGCGCACTGGCATATTTCTATGTGACACACATTCAGCAAGGTTGATGACCGCTTGCCTATGACTGCATGAAGGAGAAACAGGAGCGGGGCGGGCTCTTCCTTTCCTAGCCTCCCAGGCAGAGTATATCTCTCGGATAGTTTAAGGGGGCAGGTGATAGGTCGACTCTTGGAATGTTGAGATTTTTAGACACAATGGTTACTATGAACATGAGTCTCCTCCAAGAGTGAGGACTGAGCTCTATCTAAACATAGATCTTGAAGTCCCCGTCAATATACGTGAAGATGAGACCTTAAGATCCATCCTTTCCTATTTACTGAGCGTGACTACATGACAGGTACAGTCCCTGATCAGGGAAACCCAATGAGCAAGACAGAGTCCTGGCCAGTGTGGATCCTACAGAGTGTGGTGACAGGGCATGGAATGAAAGAGACAGAACACTGTGTGTGATACGGGGAACAGAGAGCGCTACGGGAGCACATGGAAGGGGCTTAACACTTGAGGGCAAGTGTGTAGAACAGACTTCTTGGAAGACACTATGCTCACACCTGAAGGATGAGTGGGAGTCACACGAGGAAACAGAGATGTGCACTAAAGGCGGAGGCTGCGGGAACGGTACGTGCAGAGGTGTCACGTCAAGCACTAGAATCGAGTGGAACATGGTGACTAACTACAAAGCGTTATCACTTGAGTAAACCTGACCTCTGGCATAAGTTTAGCACTGTAAGGATTTCAGCCTATATTGTGCACTGTTATTACATTAACATTTGTTCCATTTTTATAGTAAGGGAGAGAGAGAGAAAGAGAGAGAGAGAGAGAGAGAGAGAGGGAGAAGGAACAAGTGGGGGAGGGGCAGAGAGAGAGGGAGAGAGAGAATCTTAGATTATCTTGAGGCAATATGTTTAGTCAGAGCTCATAAAGAAAGATCTTCCCCCAGATCTTCAGTTAAGCAGTTTTTTTTGTTTTTTAAATGGCTAAGTTGTCAGAAAATAACAAGTCATTTGCAGACTTACGGCTTTAGAAAGGTGAGGATTGCTGAAAAGATGGAGCCAGTCCAAAAGCTTTACAGTTTCTCTGTCTGAGATAAGAAAACTGCTAAAACATGATACCCACATTACATCAATCTAAGGATCCTCCAGGAACATGCTCCCTCCCGTTAGTCCTCAGACGTGGCTAAATAACTCAGCTGGCAGGTTGAGTACATGCTCAGGGGTCTATCATGATACAATTTTCTATACGAGTTTAGTATTTCAAAAGAAGCATTAATATAGTGACCATGGGGGGGGGGGGAAACAGAGCTCTGTTGGGACTTCCATACAACTGTTTATAATTTGTGTGTTTGATTTTTATTTTATTTTTTTAATTTACATCCAAGTTAGTTAGCATATAGTGCAACAATGAATTCAGGGGTAGATTCCTTAAGGACCCTTACACATTTAGCACTTCACCCCTCCTAAAACCCCTCCAGTAACTCTTTGTTCTCCATATTCACGAGTCTCTTATGTTTTGTCCCCCTCCCTGTTTTTATATTAGTTTTGCTTCTCTTCCCTTATGTTCACCTGTTTTGTCTCTTAAAGTCCTCATATGAGTGAAGTCATATGATATTTGTCTTTCTCTGAGTTATTTCACTTAGCATAATACCCTCCAGTTCCATCCACATAGTTGCAAATGGCAAGATTTCATTCTTTTTGATTGGTGAGTAATACTCAATTGTATATATTTATACCACATCTTCTTTCTCCATTCCTCCATCGATGGACATTTGGCCTCTTTCCATACTTTAGCTATTGTTGATAGTGCTACTATAAACATTGTGGTGCAAGTGTCCCTTCGAAAGAGCACATATGTATCCCTTGGATAAATACCTAGTAGTGCAATTGGTGGGTTGTAGGGTAGTTCTATTTTTAATTTTTTGAGGAACCTGCATATTGTTTTCCAGAGTGGCTGCACCAGTTTCCATTTCTACCAGCAGTGCAAAAGAGATCCTCTTTCTCTGCATTCTTGTCAACATCCGTTGTTGCCTGAGTTGTTAATATTAGCCATTCTGACAGGTGTGAGGGGGTATCTCATTGTGGTTTTGGTTTGTATTTCCCTGATGATGAGTGATGTTGAGCATTTTTTCATGTGTCAGTTGGCAATCTGGATGACATGTCTTTTGCCATGTCTTTTGTCCATTTCTTCACTGGATTATTTGTTTTTTGGGTTTAGTTTGATAAGTTCTTTACAGATTTTGGATACTAACCCTTTATCTGATATGTCATTTGCAAACATCTTCTCCCATTTCATCAGTTGTCTTTTAGTTTTGCTGACTGTTTCCTTCACCATGCAAAAGCTTTTTATTTTGGTGAGGTTCCAATAGTTCATTTTTGCTTTTCTTTCCCTTGCCTCTAGAGACATGTTGAGTAAGGAGTTGTTGTGACCAAGGTCAAAGAGGTTTTTGCTTGCTTTCTCCTCGAGGATTCTGATCACTTCCTGTCTTACATTTAGGTTTTTCACCCATTTTGAGTTTATTTTTGTGTATGGTGTAAGAAAGTGGTCCAGGTTCATTTTTCTGCATGTCGCTGTCCAGTTTTCCCACCACTACTTGCTGAAGAGACTGCCATTCTTATTTTGTCAAAGATTAGTTGGCCATACGTCTGTGGGTCCATGTTCCAGTGATGTGAGTGTCTGTTTTTGTGCCAGTACCATACTGTCTTGATGATTACAGCTTTGTAATACAAAGTCCAGGATTGTGATGCCTCCTGCTTTGGTTTTCTGTTTCAAGATTGCTTTGGCTACTCAGGGTCTTTTCTGGTTCCATACAAATTGTAGGGGTGTTTGTTCTAGTTCTGTGAAGAATGCTAGTGTTATTTTGATAGGGATTTCAGTGAATATGTAGATTGTTTAGGGTACTATTGACATTTTAACAATATTTGTTCTTCCTATCCAGGAGCATGGAATCTTTTTCCAATTTTTGTGTCTTCTTTAATTTATTTCATAAGCTCCTATAGTTTTCAGTGGGTAGATTGTTCACCTCTTTGGTTAGATTTATTCCTAGGTATTTTATGGCTTTTGGTGCAATTGTAAATGGGATCACTTCCTTGATTTCTCTGTTTCTTCATTGTTGGTGTATAGGAACTGATTTCTGTGCACTGATTTTATATCCTGCAACTTTGCTGAATTTAAGAATCAGTTCTAGCAGTTTTTTGGTGGAATCTTTTGGGTTTTCCATATAGAGTATCATGTCATCTGCGAAGAGTGAAAGTTTGTCCTCCTCCTGGCCGATTTGGATGCCTTTTATTTTTTGGTGTTGTCTGATTGCAGAGGCTAAGACTTCCAATACTATGTTGAATAACAGTGGCGAGAGTGGACATCCCTGTCTTGTTCCTGACCTTAGGGGGAAGCTCTCAGTTTTTCCCCATTGAGGATGATATTAGCATTGGGTCTTTCATATATGGCTTTTATGATCTCAAGGTATGACCCTTCTATCCCTCCTTTCTTAAGGGTTTTTATCAAGAAAGGATGCTGTATTTTGTCAAATGCTTTCTCTGCATCTATTGAGAGGATCATGTGGTTCTTGTCCTTTTATTGATGTGATGAATCACATTGATTGTTTTGCAGATATTGAACCAGCCCTGCATCCCAGGTACAAATCCCACTTGGTCATGGTGAATAATGTTTTTAACATATTGTTGGATCTGGTTGGCTAATATCTTGTTGAGGATTTTTGCATCCATATTCATCAGTGGGGTCTTTGTCCGGTTTTGGAATCAAGGTAATGTTGGCTTCATAGAAAGAGTTTGGAAGTTTTCCTTCCATTTCTATTTTTTGGGACAGCTTCAAGAGAATAGGTGTTAACTCTTCCTTAAATGTTTGGTAGAATTCCCCTGCAAAGCCATCTGGCCCTGGACTCTTGTTTTTTGGGACATTTTTGATTACTAATTTGATTTCTTTACTGATTATGGGTCTGTACAAATTTTCTATCTCTTCCTATTTCAGTTTTGGTAGTGTATATGTTTCTAGGAATTTGTCCATTTCTTCCAGATTGCCCATTTTATTGGCATACAATTGCTCATAATATTCTCTTATTATTGGTTTTACTTCTGCTGTGTCAGTGTGATCTCTTCTCTTGCCTTATTGATTTTATTTATTTGGGTACTTTCCTTTTGATTAAACTGGCTAGTGGTTTATCAATTTTGTTAATTCTTTCAAAGAACGAGCTTCTGGTTTCACTGATCTGTTCTACTGTTTTTTTGTTGTTGTTGTTTTTTCTCAATAGCATTAATTTCTGTTCTAATTTTCATTAGTTTCTGTCTTCTGCTGGTTTGGGGTTTTATTTGCTGCTCTTTTTCCAGCTCTTTAAGGTGTAAGTTTAGGATGTGTATCTGAGACCATTTTTCCTTCTTTAGGAAGGCCTGGATGCTATACACTTCCCTCTTATGACCACCTTTGCTGTGTCCCAGAGGTTTTTGGCTGTGGTGTTATCATTTTCATTGGCTTCCATGTACTTTTTAATTTCTTCTTTAACTTGTTGGTTAGTCCATTCATTCTTTAGTAGGATGTTCTTCAGTCTCCAAGTATTTGTTACCTTTCCAAGTTATTTGTGGTTAATTTCAAGTTTCATAGTGTTGTGGTCTGAAAATACGCAAAGTATGATCTCGATCTTTTTGTACTTGCTGAGGGCTGATTTGTGTCCCAGTATGTGGTCTATTCCGGAGCACATTACATGTACACTGGAGAAGAATGTATATTCTGGTGCTTTAGGATGAAATGTTCTGAATATATCTGTTAAGTCCATTTGGTCCAGTGTGTCATTCAAAGCCATTGTTTCCTTGTTGATTTTCTGTTTAGATGATCTGTCCATTGTTGTAAGTGGGGTGTTGAAGTCTCCTACTATTATTGTATTATTATCAATGAGTTTCTTTATGTTTGGGATTAATCAATTTATATATTTGGGTGCTTTCACATTTGGAGCATAAATGTTTACAACTGTTATGTCTTCTTGATGGATAGACTCCTTAATTATGATATAATGCCTTTCATCATCTCTTGTAATAGTCTTTATTTTAAAGTCTAGATTGTCTGATATACGTATGGCTACTCCAGTCTTCTTTTGTCAACCATTAGCATGGTAGATGGTTCTCCATCGCCTTACTTTCAATCTGAAGGTGTCTTTAAGTCTAAAGTGGGTCCCTTGTAAACAGCATATAGATGGATCCTGTTTTCTTATCCATTCTGTTACCCTGTATCTTTCAATTGGAGCATTTAGTTCACTGGCATTCAGAGTGAGTACTGAAAGATATGAGTTTATTGCCATTATGTTGCCTGTAGAGCTGGGAGTTTCTGGTGGTGTTCTCTGGTCCTTTCTAGTCTTTGTTGCTTTTGGTATTTATTTATTTATTTATTTATTTATTTATTTATTTAGTCTTTTCTCCCCTCAGAGAGTCCCCCTTAAAATTTCTTGCAGGGATGGTTTATTGGTCATGAACTCTTTTAGTTTGTCTGGGCTACTTCTAATCTCTCCTTCTATTTTGAATGACAGCCTTGCTGTACAAAGAATTTGTGGCTGCATATTTTTCTGATATAGCACATTGAATATATCCTGCCATTCCTTTCTGGCCTGCCAAGTTTCTGTGGATAGGTCTGCTGCAAACCTGATCTGTCCTCCCTTGTAAGTTAAGGACTTTTTACCCCTTGCTTTCAGGATTATTTCCTTGCTTGAGTGTTTTGTGAATTTGACTATGATATGCCTCGTTGATGGTCAGTTTTTGTTGAATCTAATGGGAGTCCTCTGTGGTTCCTGGATTTTGATGTCTGTCTTTCCTCAGGTTAGGAAAGTTTTCCTCTATGATTTGCTCACATAACTCTTCTACTCCTTTTTCTCTCTCTTCATCTTCTGAGACCCCTATGATTCTGATGTTGTTCCTTTTTAATGACTCACTTGTTTCTCTAAATCTTAAATCATGCTCTTTTGCCTTAGTCTCCCTCTTTTTTTCTGCTTCATTATTCCTCAAAAGTTTGTCTCTATGTCGCTGATTTGCTGCTCTGCCTCATCCATCCTTGCTGCCATGGCATGCATTATAGATTGCAGCTCAGTTATAGCATTTTTTATTTCATCCTGACTAGCTTTTACTTCTTTTATCTCCACAGATAGGGATTCTAATCTATTTTTGACTCCAGCTAATATTCTTATTATCGTGATTCTAAATTGTGGTTCAGACATCCTACTTGTATCTGTTTTGGTTAAGTCTCTGGCTGTCGTTTCTTCCTGCTTTTTCTTTTGGGGTGAATTCCTGCTGAGTTCTGTGGTTCAGGTTGTGCAGATTGTTGTGTTAATCCTCAAATCAATTTTCTAGGTGTGCAGGACGGTTTAATGTTGATCTGGCTGTATTTCATAGATGCAAGACACAAAAAAACTTCCATGCTGTTCCACCAACTTGGCTCCTCCTGTATTTTGTGTGTTTGAACAGTGCATGTCAATGGGGCCAACGCAATGACCTTTCTAGGGTGCAGGGGCTCCAACGGTCCTACCCAGATCTGCTTGCTCTTCTCTTCACACTGAGCACCAACAATGGGAAGCAAACGTGAATGGAGGACCATGTTGACAGGTAGTCTGTCAGTCAGTCAACAATGCATCTGTCTAGTGCCTTCTACATGACAACCAAACAGACCCGGCATAAATGTTGGTGGAAGGCTGCATATTTACTTTCCCTGCCAGTCCACTTGGGTCTCTTTCAAATGAATGTGTGGAAGGCTGCTGGCACAAGAGCAAGTGTAGGCTCTGTGTGTCTCTAGAATATGTCCAATCTGTCCACACACTGCTTATGGTCCTGCTCCTCACTCCGGCCCCTTCTCTGCCTACGCTTGTTGTACCTTTATGGCATTGTTCTTCAAGAACACTCTTGTTTGGCAGTGTGGTTCTGGTTCATCATACTTGTGGGATTTGAGCACAAGCATGGCACTTCCAGCACCCCTCATTGTAGCTTTATGGCACTGTTCTTCGAGAACCCCCTTGTCTGGCAGTATGGTTCTGGCTCATCATCCTTGTGGGATTTTAGCACAAGGATGGCACTTCCAGCCCTTGCCCTCAACTCCTTCATTCTGTAACCAGGGAAGGTGGGAGGGGACAGATATACACGTGCCTCCCTTTGCCTCCTCTCCCCAGGGAAAAGGGATGGCACACGTAACCCTCTTTATGAAAATACCCACCAGGGTTCCTTCACCCCATGCATGTGCCCCTCCATCCATTATCCCCCCTCCTAACCCGCAGAGGTGCCAGCCTGTGGAATCGGGTTAATGAGGGCCGAAGACAGACACTGCAGTGCCACCAAAGGAGATACTGTAGAGGGAGCAGGGGCTGCCTTGCCAGCTTATGATTACTTTTTCTCCCTCAATTGCAAGTTAGAATCGCCATAGGAAGCTCCATTGTTATGTTTACACATGGTTTTTTTCTTTGCTCTCCCACTGGCCCGGCTCCAGCAGGAAGGCAGTGATACATGCTTGAAACACAGAGTGAAGTGTGTTCTCCTCCTGACAGAATGGGCTAGCCTCACACTTGGCAGCTGGTAACAAGTAAATATTTGGCATCATCAGCCTGATGAAAAATGTAATAAATATCAGTAAGCAAACATATTTAAGTGAGCTATAAAAAACAGTCTAAATCCTAATGAGTTAATTATAAACAAAGATAAATGCCTGAGGTCGCCATGGGAAGTTTATAAAAAGGGAACTCCTCTTCATCCCAGTGAGGGTTTTACAGTTAAAGGTGTTTTCCCTGAGGATTAGGAAATACACTGAAATGAGGCTGAATGTACCAAGCACTAAAGATAAATTTTCATCCCTTCTTGGATAACACCAGGTTAGTGTCTGAAAGATTCTTACTTCTCCTGAATTTATACATCAAAGATCTCTGTTTTGCTAATGTGTTTCTAATTTTGTTTTTAATAAGAAAATTGGGCCATAAGCATTGTAAGTGGCACAATTCATGGGAGATGTGTGCTGGCGTCACATGAACCTGCGCAGTAACTGGAAACTGGGAGGCGGGAAGTCGTAAGCACCCCTACACACTCAGCACTCCTCTGAGCAGCTCCGAGGCCAGGTGACAGGTGCGCAGTCACCCCTGAAAATGTTCCCCATCTCACACCTCTCAGAAAGGAAGTTCAAAGAAGAAGCAGAGCCAGTGATATTATTTTGGTGTGAACTGAAGTCATTACACCATATTCCTTGCACTTTTCTGCTCTGTTATCCCCCTACATTACCTATGGACGTGAGTTTACCACAAGCCCATGCTGGTAATGAGTGACAGAGGACTGAGGTTCCCAGGTCCATGGAACCATGTTGCCTAAACACTCTATGTTGTGATTCAGGAAGGAGGGAAAGAGTAAAAGAATAGGGCAATGTGAGAAGAAATAGAGAAGTGGAGCTGAGAACCCGAAGGGAAGGCAGACGAGCTCTCTGGAGCCATTTATTCAATAGGTTTATTTAATGGAAAGTTAAGAGAGGTATTGTGGAAAGGTATCTCATGCCTCTAAATTTGTTCCTATTTCTGTGATTTAGATCTCGACTCTTTTTGCAAAAGGATTTGAGGCAGTTTAAAAATAAAAGGCATGTATGCAGCAAAACCCAAAAAGTAGAAATAAAATAGCAAGATCTCTGCCCTCCCCACCCAAGCTCCCCTCTCCACCCCCTTCCCTCCTTGCTCTGGCTTCAGCGCAGGGGAGCAGCACACATACATTATGCCACCCACAACGTTGTTTCCTAGGTTTTTCAAAATATGTTATGCTATGTGTAGAATATAGTTTTGTTAAAAAAAAAAAAAAACAGGCCAAAGGAAATAAGCCAAACCAACCCAAATTAAAGTTTTCTACTCTATGTCTTGCCAAATCCATGTCTCCTAGGGACAATTTATATAATGTTATAATAATAATTCATATATTGAACAAAAGATATTCAGCAACCCCTGAAATAACGCTGTGAACCTGGAAACGGCCAATGCGATAAAACGTTGAACATTAAGCATTAAAGAGAAGGATGAAATAAAACAAGAATAGCACCAGCCACTGCTTACTCTGGCCTCCAGAATGGGTGCGTGAAAAACAATGACAGTGATCCTTACAAGTTTTAAATGTTAGGGGCACCTGGGTGGCTCAGTCATTTAAGCATCCAATGCTTGATTTCGGCTCAGGTCATGATCACACAGTTTGTGAGATCGAGCCCACATCAAGTCTCAGATGATAGCATGGAGCCTGCTTGGGATTCTCTCTCTCCCTCTCTCTCAAAATAAATAAATAAATGAACATTAAAAAAAAAGAATTTTTAAATATTAGGTTTATATCTCTTCATCTCTCCCTTGATCATAAATTCATCTTGTGACCCGTGGTGTTGGGAATGGCCATAGATGCATCATAAATATGTACAATTCTGTGCAATACACAGAAGTAAAAAATATTTTCCTTTGAAAACATCTATTTCAAGTGAGAAAATAATGACTTCTTATATTATTTAAATTAACATCTCTTTTTCGCTCAAGGAAAAATGACATCTTGTTAAGTAGATTTGACAAAAATTCAAGGTTTTATAATGCCAAAAATATGGATTATTTTAAAGTGTTTTAAATATTTAGCTTGATTATATCTAAATCAAGAATGTTCTTTTTCAGTGCTCACTTCAGCAGCACATATACTAAAACTGGAATGATACAGGGAAGACTGGCCTGGCCCTTGTGCAAGGATGATACACAATTTCATGAAGCGTTCCATGTTTTTTTTTTTTTAATTATTATTATTTTTTTTTTTCTTTTCAACGTTTTTTATTTATTTTTGGGACAGAGAGAGACAGAGCATGAACGGGGGAGGGGCAGAGAGAGAGGGAGACACAGAATCGGAAACAGGCTCCAGGCTCCGAGCCATCAGCCCAGAGCCCGACGCGGGGCTCGAACTCACGGACCGCGAGATCGTGACCTGGCTGAAGTCGGACGCTTAACCGACTACGCCACCCAGGCGCCCCGAAGCGTTCCATGTTTTTTGCAAACTGGTGCAGCCACTCTGGAAAACAGTGTGGAGGTTCCTGAAAAAACTAAAAATAGAACTACCCTATGACCTAGCAATAGCATTGCTGGGAATTTATCCAAGGGATACTGGAATGCTGATGCACAAGGGTACATGTACCCCAATGTTTATAGCAGCACTTTCAACAATAGCCAAATTATGGAAAGAGCCTAAATGTCTATCAACTGATGAACGGATAAAGAAGATGAGGTTTATATATACAATGGAATACTACTTGGCAATGAGGAAGAATGAAATCCTGCCATTTTAGCAACGTGGATGGAACTGGAGGGTATTATGCTAGGTGAAATAAGTCAGTCAGAGAAGGACAGATATCACATTTCCACTCATATGTGGAACTTGAGAAACTGAGCAGAAGATCATGGGGAAGGGAAGGGGAATGAATAGTTACAGAGAGGCAAGGAGGCAAACCATAAGAAACTCTTAAATACTGAGAACAAACTGAGGGTTAATGGGGGATTGGGGAGGAGGGGAAAATGGATGATGGGTATAGAGGAGGGCACTTGCTGGGATGAGCACTGGGTGTTATATGTAAGTGATGAACCACGGGAATCTACCCCAAAACCAAGAGCACACTGTACACACTAAATTTTAGCCAATTTGACAATAAATTATATTTAAAAAAAAAAAAGGATGTTCTTTTTCAGGCTGCTCCATACTTTTTCATGATAAGAAAAAATTTAATTCAAGGACCACCTCTATAGGAGAATTTTTCATTTTGACTAATATAGGAATTATTTGATACATTAAAATACGGTATCATTAAAAAACAAAACAAAACAATTGAGGCACCTGGGTGGCTCAGTCGATTAAGTATTCAGCATTGGCTCTGTCATGATCTCTTGGCTCATGAATTTGAGTCCCGTGTTGGGCTCTCAGCTGTCAGCATGGAGCCTGCTTGGGACTCTCTCTCTTTCTCTCTGTCCCTCCCTGCTCATGTTCTCTCTCTCTCAAAAATAAACAAAGATTTAAAAAAAACACATGGTATCATTAATAAAATTTGAATTACATGATTAGTTATGAGAGCATCAAAATTATTTGATACATATTGTCAAGGACTTTGTTTTTTTTTTTTTTTTGTTTTTTTTTTTTTTGTTCATAGCAGCTTTATTTATAATAACCCAAAACTGGAAACAGCCCAAATGGTCATCAAGAGATAAATGGACAAATTTTTGTATATCTATAGTGTAATACTGCCAAGAAGGAAGGAAGGAAGGAAGGAAGGAAGGAAGGAAGGAAGGCAGGAAGGGGAGGGAGGGAGAGGGGGAGAGATAAAGAGGGAAAGAGAGAGGGAAAGAGAGAAAAAGACAGAAAAGTAAAGAAAGAAAGAAAGAAAGAAAGAGAAAAAGAAAGAAAGAGAAAGAAAGAGAAAAAGAAAGAAAGAGAAAGAAAGAAAGAAAGAAAGAAAGAAAGAAAGAAAAAGAAAAAGGAAAGAAAGATCAAGGACTTTGATTAAGTCATTCATCCACTTCATGTTTATGGCATACTTATTAGGGGTTACTATGCTACACAGAAAAGATATAAATGCAGCAAGATATAATAATTACTGCTAAAAGATATATTTCTGGGGGAAGAAAAGATATATAAATATACACATAATGTAATGTGAAAATTATTATAAAAAAGGATTCTGCACAGGGTGTTCTCTAAGTTCTTTTCCTACATGAATTGAGAAAAGATTTGGACATCTCGCTCAAACTAAAATATGTTGTTCCAAATGAGCTCATTGTTTAGATACACTGTGTTGTCCCATAGGGTAGGTAGCCATTAGGCAAATGTGGCTACTTAAGGTAACTAATTAAAATTTAATATTCAGATCTTCAGGTTCATAAGCAACATTTCAAACATATTCAATAGCCTTAAATTTATCAACTCAAAAATCTTACCAAAGTTTTATTCCAAATGTAAAAACATCACACCGTGTCTCAAAGGCAAGCTCTTGGCTATCAAACAGAATCTTGTGTGCCATTTCCTAATGAAGCTATAGCAAGTGAGTTAACTTCATCCTAGTACAGTCTTGCTCATCACTGCATTCTTTTTAAAAAAAAACTTTTTAAAATTTAAAATTAAATTTTTTTTTTAAGTTAAAAAAACATTTTTTTAAAAAAAGCAAGGGAGAAAGCAAGGGAGGGGAACAAAGAGAGGGAGACAGAGAATCGGAAGGAAGCAGGCTCCACTCCATCAGTGAAAAGCCAGACATGGGACTCGAACCCGTGATCTGAGAT
This sequence comes from Panthera onca, assembly GCF_046562875.1. Classification (NCBI taxonomy): domain Eukaryota; kingdom Metazoa; phylum Chordata; class Mammalia; order Carnivora; family Felidae; genus Panthera; species Panthera onca. Next base: position 111,355,226 of record NC_138348.1, read on the forward strand.
CATGACCTGAGCTAAAGCTGGACATTTAACCGACTGAGCCACCCAGGCACCCCCGTCACTGCATTCTAAATACGTATCAAAGTGTCCGATACAGACAAGGTGAACAATACATTTTTATTGAATGGTAAGTGCATAAACTGAACGAATAAATGGACGAACACTCTCTTCTTCTTTGAGAGGCCGTCAAGTGAAAAGAAGCCGGGAGCGACCTGATAAACAGGATGCTTATGTGACCTACCATCTTTCTTTTTCTGCCCACCGTTTCTGGGAAGGAATTTGGAATCTAATACATATTTATTTATATACAATGCCATCTGGAATATAAAGAAACATTAAAGATAACATGAATGGACCTTAAAGACAATACAGTTCAACCTTCCTCCTTCTCTGTCCCTGTCTCTATTTCTCCCTGACATATGTGGACAAACATACAGGTAGGTTCACACAGTTTACCAAGAGCAGAGCAGAACTTGGAAGAGAAGTCTTACATCAGAGGAAAGAAAATATCATTCCTTTGATGACAATTCATCATAAAAACACTACCTTAAGTTATGACAGAGTGAAGCTCTTGTATTTTATTTTATTTTTTTAATTTTTAAAAAAAATTTTTTTTTAACGTTTTATTTATTTTTGAGACAGGGAGAGAAAGAGCATGAACAGGGGAGGGTCAGAGAGAGGGAGACACAGAATCTGAAACAGGCTCCAGGCTCTGAGCTGTCAGCACAGAGCCCGACGCGGGGCTCGAACTCACGGGCCGTGAGATCGTGACCTGAGCTGAAGTCGGCCGCTTAACCGACTGAGCCACCCAGGCGCCCCAAGCTCTTGTATTTTATAAGATCAGTGTATCACTACAGGGATTAAGATTTCAGAAATAACTAAGTGGATCAATGAGATAACATATTCCAAAATAATGATTTATGACGCATCAGACAGCCATGTTCCACTCAAGATTGTGGAGAAATTCAGGGCCATATTAAGGCAGTTATTTGTAACAGGAAAAATGTTGAAATAAACAGTTAAGGATAACTGAAGATCAGAGAAAAGTACTAAAATGTACTAAACCATCTTATTTCTTGACAGGTGGTTTTGTACATTATAAAAAAAATTCTTATCTTTAAAGTGGATGTGTGCTCTCTTTCTGCATGATGTGAAAATACTGATGACTCTTAGCCAACTATGTTTATGAGAGAAATTAATCAAGCTCACAACTGAAGTTCATACCTCGGTTGGTGATAGTGATACATAATTTTAAGCCCACTATCTAAGAAGAAATAAATTGATCTTGTGATCCTAAACTTATAAAATGAGCACAACAATTTCAAAGGGAGAAAAAATTATTACTGTCTTTTGCAAGTACTTAAATGAAACCAAGAATATCGGGAAGCACGGCCATGTCATGATAGAGTGAACCATCTCAACACCACGACATGGCCACAAATTTCCATTTATAAAATAAGTAAATCACAGAGATGAAAAGTACAGCATAGGGAATAGAGTCGATACTGTAATAACACTGTATGGTGACAGATGGTGACCACACTTATTGTGGTGAACATTGAGTAATGCACAGAAGTGTTGAGTCACTATGTTGTACCCCTGAAACTAATATAACATTGTACGTCAAATATACTTCAGTAAAAAATATAAAGAGCCATCTTCCTGATATGTTATTCTTTCATTCATGCAATTACCCCTTGGGATAAAGGTGTCTGTTTTGAAGATGGGTTGTATTACTCTACTAGAAGGCAGTGCAAAGGGCTGGCTGTTCATCCTGCAGCAGCTACTAGAGAGAATTCAGAAATTTGAGAGCGTGACTTGCATTAGCTGGTTAAAAGCAGGACAGGGAGACAACGAGGAAAAGCAGGCTTTGTTCAGCAAGCCAATAGGAATGTTAAAGGTAACAAGATGCCATATTAGAAGAAACAGAGCTTGTTCCATGAAGGGTTTAAGCCTTGGGAGGCAGAAACTCAGCCAGGAGAAAGATTCTTTCAAGAACGAAATAGGCCTGCTTATACTAGAGAGATTCCTGGACAGACGGGATGGGACATGGCTCAGGGTTGGAGCATCTGATGTGCTACACAGGGGTGAGGATCCCAGAAAGTACATACTAGTGTGAAAGCAAAGCACCACTTTGAATCCCTGTTTGGTAGGGAGGCTGATGCTCGAACGCCTACAACCTTCTTCTTGCCAGAGACTGATGGACCCAGGCACAGAGGGAAAAAGTAAGACACAGGACCCACTGATATTTCTATGAGATCAAGATGTCATAAAATAAGGATCTTGTGCCCAAAGTGACGAACTGAGCTATATCATAAAGAACCACATAAAGAACAGTCTCATCTATATATATCCCAGTATGTATTTCTTTACATCATGATTCAATTTTTTAACATCGTAAGTCAACTTTATTCAGGTGTAATTTTTTTTTTTTTTTTTTGCATTTGACATTCATATGTTACAACTGATGAAGCTATACTGACATATCATTATCACCTAAAGTCCTCGGTTTACATTAGGGTTCACCCTTGGTTTCAGACGTTCTATGTGTTTGGGCAAATGTATAATGACATGTCTACCATTATCATAGTGTCACATCATGATCCAATGCCAGCATCATACTGAGCAACTTCGCTGCCTGACAAATCCTCTGTGATTCACCTGTTCATCCCTCTTTCCCCTTAACCTCTGGCAACCACTAATCTCTTTACTGTGTCCATAGCTTTGCCTTTTCCAGAACGTCATATAGTTGAAATACAGCATGCAGCCTTTTCAGATTGGCTTCTACACTTAGTAGGACTCTGCATTTAAGGTCCCTGCATGTTTTTTAATGTACTGATAGCTCACTGAATAATATTCCATTGCCCGGATGAACAACATTTATTTATACATCCACCTACTGAAGGACATTTTGTTGCTTCTGAGTTCTGGTAATTATGAATAAAGGTGCTATAAGTATCTGTGTGCAGGTTTTTGCGGGGACATAAGTTTTCCACTTATAGGTAAATACCAAAGAGCACGAATGCTACATCACAAGGTAAGCACGTATTTAGTTTTGTAAACAACTGCCACCTTGACTTTCAAACGACTGTACCATTTTGCATTCTCACCAACAATGAACAAGAGCCCCTGTTGCTCTGCATGCTCACCAGCATGCGTCATTGTCAGTCATCTGGATCTTGGCCATTCTAATAAGGTAGTAATACCTCATTGTTGTTTTAAGTTGCCTTATGGTTCAATTTTCAGTGTCCTCTTGCTGAAGGATTTTTCCAAAAGTTAGGAATGAACAGAATGATTTCTCTCATCTATCATACATGCTCTAGGATGCTTTGGATTTTTAGATATTGGAAAATGTCATCACAAGACATGGGTAGGCTCCCATATTTCCAAATGAGAATTACAGCACGTGGCAACCATGCAAAAAATACATTGATGATATTAAGTTTTCTAAACTTGTTACTGAAAGGAAAATTTAGCAAGAAAACCAATATAAAATGTACTAGGACCACCAGTGGTGTGACATCTTATAGGATATACCATCTCTGAAAATAGGAAATTATGCTTTGGCCTTTGAAGATAATTACATCTTCAAAAGATTTATTTTGCTTGTTCATTGTTTTATGTTTATTGTTTTACTCATGGCACAGACAGAATTTTATTCAATGATATTCTCAAAACGTTGCCAGTTTGAATTTTTATTCCAACTTCTTGTCATATATACTCTTTAAGGGAAAAATATTGAAGATAAAAAGCCCAAAGGGAGTTCCCTGCTGTTTATTCTGCAATATAATCTGTTGCTGTGATTCTAGACACTAAATAGAAAGAAAAAATAAAAAAAAGAATATGCAAATTTAAGTTATGTCTCACAATGAAAAGTCAAAGTATCTCAAACCTGTATAAAAATGCATGATTGTCAATAACTTATTCACCTTGTTTTTCCAACACATGGGTTGCAGAGTATCAGTTCCTGATCTTCAGAGCCCGATAGGTGATGGTAAAATGTAAGGTTGCCAGGGCCCCGAAGCCTTACCCCAAATCTGTACCGCACTGTCACCACATTTCAATTACTCACTTCAAGTTTCACATGTCAAACCCATGGATATGCTTCAACTACTACTTTCTTTTTCCTTTTTCTTTTTTAAATAAAATTATAGATATAGAGATGCAGACAGAAAAATCAACTTGCTCCCTTAAAGACATTCCAAGACATGAGATCATCTGCACTTGAGGCAAAAGACATTTATTTCCTGATTGTACCTGAAATATCATCACAGAAATGTTCAAAGAAGTATTTATCTTGATTTCAGCTAAGTCACAGAGCATGGTTGGCTCATGAATAATCTGGTGCATCTGATGCTCATTTAATTAGAAGTTTCCAGATAAAATTACTGATAATACCCATTGACCCTTTTCTGATTTTAGCTGTAGTAGAGCTCAAATTATTTCCCTAAGTCACAAAAGTGACACCAGGCCACTTCTGGTTGAAAGTTAGGGTTTTACTCATGTGGGCGTGGAATTGCGACTTACCCCTGTCCGTGTCGTACAGGAAGACGAAACAGTTCCATTCGTAGTGGTCCAGCAGACTCAGGAGCGCGCCCCGCAAGGACGGTCTGAGCTGCAGCACAAACTGGCTCTCCCCCTCCGTGGGGAAACTCGGTGTGATGAGGGAGATGTGCAAGGCGCTGCAGAACGAGGTCAAGGTGTGTACCGACCTCTTATCGTAGAGTCCGAAAATGGCGAACACGCCTCTAGAATACTGGGAACAGACTGAAAAAGAGAAGGAAAGAAACACACTATTAGCACACTCAAGCTGGTGAGTTGCACATCTACAGTCCATGAACTTAAAAAAAAAAAAAAAAAAAAAAAAAAAGTCTGAATCACTCGTATAGTCAGGAACATAAGGAAAGTAAAAGTGGAGAGTGCACTTAATTGTGGAATTCATTAACGGATTGCTGAGTATGTGCTCAGAGCCTTGCACTGGGCCTGGTAACAAGGAGCCATAGGTTTCCTCTCTCCAGAAGCCAGTTCAGGGCTGTGTTCCCAGACAGAGACTAGGAAGACCCCGGCCGCCAGGAAGACCCCACCAACATAAGTCCCCGCCACTAGGAAAACCCCGGCCACCAGGAAGGCCCCGGCCGCCAGGAAGACCCTGGCCACTAGGAACACCCGGCTGCTAGGAAAACCCCGGCCTCGCCTGGTCCACCAGATCTGCACCTGTTGGTAAGGCAGCTCGTCCTGAAGGAGTACTGGGGGCTGACCCCGAGGCAGAGAGAGAGAGGACTCCATAACAAAGGGACCCCAGCCCCACGCCGGGAGTTGCCCCCGCAGGGGTGGTACTGAGGCTCCAGGTACAGATTCGCCCCCTCTGTGGCGAAGAGAGAAAGTTGTGGTTTAAAGGAGCAACTAGAGGGGCGCCTGGGTGGCTTGGTCGGTTCAGCATCTGACCCAACCGGCTCAGGGCACGATTTTTGGGTGACCCTCCCATCTGGCTCCAGGCCCGCAGGGCGGACCCTACTTGGGAATCTCTCTCTCCACTCTCTCTGCTCCTCCCCTGCCCGGGCTCTCTCTGCCCTGTCTCTCTGTTTCTCTCAAAACAAACAACTGAACATCTAAGAAACAAACAAAGGAATAACCAGAACCCAAAGAAACCAGGCCTAGCAGGAAGCCCGGAAGGTGGGGGGGTGGAGCGACTAGAGGTCTTCCGGGTGAGAGGTCGGCGAGCGCCCCCTGCGTGCACTCGGCCCCGGGGAGCCCGCGGCGAGGCCTCAAACTCAGTTCCAGGTGCCAGGAGCACGCCGCCGCCTCCGCCTCCGCCTCCGGGAGCTCTGCCACAGATGCCCTCGGGCTCGGAAAACAACCCCGGTGGAAAAGGGCAAGTACAACGTAACAGGTGTGGCCTTGGAGCCCCACGAAAGCGGAGCCGCTGGAAGTTTCATGGTTCGTGCTCCCCCTCCACCTGGAGGGCGCGGAGCCCCAGCCGCCCCGCCCCCCGGGCACCCTCAGGGCACACACCTCCCCCAGCCCACCTCCACCCTGTCCACCCGGGGCGCCCTCAGTGCCCACAGCCCCGGGGCCACCCCACCTCCAGCCCGTCCACAGGGCAGCCACAAGGCAGAGTGACCTGGGACCCCCAGTCCACCAGCCACTGGGCACACCAGCCACTGGGCACAAAGAGTCTACACAAGCGTCGACCATCCACACACCATGCCTTCCAGTTGGAGAAAGGTGGCTGTTCAGCCTCATTCATTGAAACAAATAGGTGGTCAAGCAAAGTGTGGATACAGAGGAATTTGCTCCAAATGAAAAAACAAGACAGAACTCCATAAAAAGAACTAAATGAAATAGAGATAAGCAATCTGAAATGTTACTTTTTTTTTTATTTTTATTTTTAAATCATAACCTTAGAGTTCTCTTGAACCATGTCTGAAAACAAGTTAAGCTGTCTGGAAAATCACTGTTGGGCGTCCTCAATACTCAGGGGAATTGTGACCAGCTGTGTAGCTTCTAGGTTGGATATAAAGCTAACACAGAGCAGTTTCATAACCCAGCAGAACCAAGTCCCCCCTGCAGTAGACAGGTGCACAATGTCCCATTCTTTCCCTTCTATGTTCCCAGTTGTTGGCAAGGACAATGAGGCAAATACAAAAAGAGAGAAAACAAAACAAAAACAAAAAACAAAAACTCTTCTCAAGATTCTTGCCCAGCTACATTTTGATCCCTCTTTTGACATGACCAAATTCTAGTCCAAACTTGGATGACTTTTTCTAATTTACCTTTATTTAATTTAATTTTAATTTTATTTTAAAAATGTTTTTCATTATTCTTGAGAGAGAGCGAGCGAGCAGAGGAGGGGCAGAGAGGAAGACAAAGAATTTGAAGCAGCTTCCAGGCTCTGAGGTGTCAGCACAGAGCCCAATGCTGGGCTGAAACTCATGGACCATGAAATCATGACCTGAGTAGAAGTCACACGCTTAACCAACTGAGCCACCCAGGCACCCCTCTAATTTACCTTTTAAAGGATACAAATTTGCATGAAAAAAAATACTCCATGTATGCAATAAAGCAAGACTGTTTGAATTCCAGATTCTTAGAGTTTACCACATAATGGTTTTAAGGTCCATTTTTCCTTGGCTTATATAGCTAGTTTAAGAAGGCTTTAGTTCTATGAAATGTTTATGTTTTCTGATTTTATGTTTTGGTTACTACTTTTAATTGCTAAGTTCATTATGAAGCCTTGAATATTGGATAATCTAGAGGTATTTACCTTAGGAGTAGTTCATTGTGATACAAAGAAATTAGATTCTGCTTTGTTGAAGCAGTAATAGGCTCTTAGAAAAAAAATTAATTACCTTAATAACATTTATATCCATATTCTACAATACCTGGGTTTTAGGAAATTAGGAGGCATAATTAAATAAGATAAATTAATAAAACCTGGCAGAATTTCTTCTGTTCTTGTTTATTTTGCTTCTGAAATTGGGGATACAGTCTGAGCAATGTAATTATAGCAGAAGAAGGTACCAGTTAAAAGAAAATGGATGTTACTGGTCTTCTTTAGATGAGGTGCTCTAAGAGATATTGTATATATTGTGGAAAAACTAAAGCCTAACTAAGGGACCAGCGTCTATATTCAAATGGATAAGACTAGGATAGACCTGACCTTAAAAAATAGAAGATGTATGTTACCTAACTAGAACTTCAAGTTGGAAGAAAAAAATAAAATATACAGGAAAGGCTGCAAACGTTGCAAATCAGTTCAAATCCTAGTACTCTTGTTAGCCAGGTGACCTTGACTAAGTTATTTAATCTTACTTGCCTCAACTATAAATATATAATATGCCAAAAATTAAATAACATAATGTATGTAAAAGTACTATTACATATGGGAGACGACCAATAAGTGGTGAGTTATATAAAGAAATTCCACCAAGGAAGAACATCCAATTCTAATTCTATGCTCACCCATGAAATACCATTTGATCACCTGAGTAGACTGACTAATCTAGAAGGCTTGGTCTGACAGTGTGACTGGCTGCAATTTTCTCGCAATATATAAGACACAAGGTAATGTAACATTTGGGTATCCGGAGTTGCAACTCAATTCATTTATATAACTTAAGAGACTTGATCTGATAAATCAAGTTGCTGGATCAGATGTTAACCTTGTGAATGTTCCACCAAGGCTTTGGATGTATTTACATAAGTGCTATCTATATATTTAGCATACAACCAGGCGGGAGTCGCTTGGCTCCTTTGTAAAGTTTTCATATTATCCTGTTCTCTTGACTTTTATGCAAATTGAGGGACCACTCTCAATCTTTCCACAGGAAATAATCTGGCTTAAATAATTTTTATTTTACCCTATTGAAAAAAAAGTTGAAGAGCCAGAACTCAAATCTAAGATACTGGCTTTCAGTTTGGTGTTGAAACTACCAACATGTTAATTCTTGTTCAAGAAAACATAATAAACAAATCCTGTACTTTAACATACTCATGTATGTAATAAACATTTACATAATCCTTTCTGTTACGGCATTTTAGAACCATACCATTGTCAAGTTTGGGTTTCCAAACTGTTTTTCTAGGAACCCCACAAGTTCTCTAGGAGGACTTGAATAGCTTTGCAGAAACTTTTTTTTTCTAAATTTCTTTATTTATTTTTAGAGAGAGAAAAAGAGTGTTGAGCAGGGGAGGGGCAGAGAGAGAGGTAAAGAGAATCCCAAGCAGGCTCCATACGGTCAGTACAGAGCCCAATGAGGGGCTAGAACCCACAAACTGTAAGATCATGACCTGAGCCAAAATCAAGAGTCAGATGCTCAACCAACTGAGTCACCCAGGCGGCCCTGCAGGGAAAGCTTTGATGAGACAGAAAAGGGTAGTACAGTATGCCACTCCCCCCGTAAAACCCTACAGCACATCTTATTTCATCTATTTCAAATATTGAGCTACTGCCTATATAAACTTTTATATAAGAATAGTATTAAACTACTACTTTAAAAAAAAGGTCAAAACAATGAATATACTCTGTACAAAGTTCCCCAGCTGTTTTTTTTTTTTTTATTATATTGTTGTCAGTGTAATCATTATGACTTTCCACTACTCTGGTGCTTGCTATATGATTTAGCTTAATTTATTCTACCTGTGACTCAACAAACTCAATATTTTCTGATATTTAATCATCTTGTATCTGCTTTCATTCATTTGCATCATCATAAATATCTACTCTTTTTCACCGCCATCTGTCATTCTGCTTCTCATAAACTTATTTTGTCACTCACATTTTACTTTCCCTTTGCAAAGGTCCAGTTTTAGTAGGATTCATTTGAATTTTTCTTTTTGGTCTATTTCATTTAGATTATTTGCTTGGCAGGTGAAGATTATTGGGTTTCCTATGTATGTGGATAGATTATCAGTCAAATGTTCAACGTTATTATCTTGATGTGATACCCCACATAGTATTTTATTTGGTCCAACAGATTCAAATTCTAGAATATAACTATTTCTGTATTTATTACTATACTCTAGCTTTGCAAACACTCAAATCGAAATTTATTTGGTGGTGTCTTATGATATCTATTGTTGCTTACCATACAGATAATTATTCAAACAATGGATCTTTTTCTTATACTATATAAATGCATACACAAATTAATGAGAGTAAAATAAGCTGAGTACCCATGTGTTCAGACATGTATACACAAAAGTGAAACTGAATTTTAATGTTCTTGTATAACATGGCTGAATATAACACAAAAGAAGTAATGCTTAGTCATCAACAAGATGTGATGACAGTATGCTGATATACTTGGGGATACAAACAGTAATCAGGATAAGACTTTGAAATAATCCAGTTATAATTTTAAGCACTTATTATATATTCTGCTTCACTGATGAGATCACTAGGATTGTGTATTATGTGGATAAATTCCTAATATAAACACATCATATTAATCCATTCATCTTTTACCTGATGGTGTCAATTAACCAGATCAGTCTTCTCATCAGGTAGTTACCCCATCCCATTCCAGATGCCACACTCCAGATGCCAAGCCAAGTCACATGATAATATAATTTGATGATTCATAGCTTCCCATTGCATGTAAATCAAATGACATGGTTTTAGCTCAGTGTTTTGCAAGTTGTGGGACATAAATCCAGGTGCTGTGCTGGATTTTCCGTGACCTCTGCCTCAGGGGTAGGAAGAGTGCAGGCTGATGCTCATTTCCTTCCTTCCTTCCTTCCTTCCTTCCTTCCTTCCTTCCTTCCTTCTTTCCTTTCTTTCCCTCTCTCTCTCTCTTCTATATCTATCTATCTATCTATCTATCTATCTATCTATCAATCAAATGAGACAGACAAAGACAAAGAGGATTGGAGAAATCTGAGCATGTTTCTTTGAGGGAATGGAGTCAGCAGAAAGGGAAATACATACAAAAGAGAAAAGGGGTACCAAATAGGGAAGGCCCCAAATAGAATGTATAGGGTCAAGGGCACATATAAAATTTGCCTTGAATGAGATGTGCAGGTGTGTGGAGGGTAATTCATTCTAGAGTTCAAAGATCAAAAGATAACATTGTATAGGGTACAGTTTCCTACCTGCACTGATCCAAGAGACAGGGTTGCAGCAGTGAGATTCATTCAATAAAACTGTGTGAAAGTGGCACGAGTTACAAATAATTGCGGAGAGGGGCACCTGGGTGACTCAGTTAAGCATCCGACTGTGGCTCAGGTCATGATCTCCAAGTTTGTGGGTTCAAGTCCCCACACTGGGGTCTGTGCTGACAGCTCGGAGCCTGGGGCCTGCTCTGGATTCTCTCTGTCTCTCTCTCTGCCCCTCCCACTAAAAAAATAAATAAAAACATTTAAAAAAATACAAACAATTGCAGAGGGTAGGAGAGGAAACTAAAAACACATAACATATATTATAAACTTCATGATGAGAGGGAACCCTTCTTATTTTACCCACAACTGTATCCAACTCAACACATACAACACAGTACCTATAAAAGCTTATGGGATGAATGACAAAACAAAATGAAGGATTAAGTGACCACGGACAGAAGACAAGATATGAAAATATAAATTAGAAGTGGCAACAATTTAGAAATTCATGATTTTCTTCAGGCACAACATGCAGATGGTAACCAAAATGAAAGACAATGAGGAGTTCAAAACTTTCCTCCTTGGAACGAATTCTTCTCTTGCTTACCCAACACACGCTTTCCTGGGTCTCCACTTATTGTAATGCTGTTCTCAATTTTCCCCCTTGCAACTCCCTGTCTCACCAATCTTCTCATCTTCTTCTACACCCTTTCTTCAGATAATGTCATCTATTTCTATGACTTTAAATATCATCCGTGTGCCAGTAGTTCCCTGATTAAGACCTTCAGGTTTTATTATTTCCTATGAGTTTAGACTCAAACATCAATACTTAATGTTTCCATTTGTTGTTTTTTCAGCACCTAAGACCCAGATGGACCAAATCAGGACCCTTCATTTTTCTTTCAGAACCTCGTTTCTGCTTTCCCCCTTCCCAATAAAAAGCATGGCCATCTATGAAAATATTCTTGATCTGTAACTTCCTTCTATTCCCACATTGAAATCATGAGAAAATCTCGATGGTTTTACCTCCAAAATATCTAAAATATATCAAAATCTTCCAACTCCTCTGTATCTCCACTATGCTGCCATTGTCCTGCCCAGTCTACTAGTTAAGTCTCCAAACTGTACTTCCTGTTCCTAGTTTTCTTCCTTCCCCATCATTCTCCACTCAGCAGAGTGTGATAAGATGGCCTCATCCCTACTTAATGTTCCACTGGATTTTCCTCATATTTAAACTAATATCCACATGGCCTAAAATGCTCTTATGAGGAATACTATGAAAAATTATATGCCAACAAACTGGACAACCTGGAAGAAATGGACAAATTCCTAAGCACCCACACACTTCCAAAACTCAAACAGGAAGAAATAGGAAACTTGAACATACCTATAACCAGTGAAGAAATTGAATCAGTTATCAAAAATCTCCCAACAAATAAGAGTCCAGGACCAGATGGCTTCCCAGGGGAGTTCTACCAGACATTTAAAGCAGAGATAATACCTATCCTTCTCAAGCTGTTCCAAAAAATAGCTGTTTCAAAAAATAGAAAGGGAAGGAAAACTTCCAGACTCATTCTATGAAGCCAGCATTACTTTGATTCCTAAACCAGACAGAGACCCAGTAAAAAAAAGAGAACTACAGGCCAATATCCCTAATGAATATGGATGCAAAAATTCTCAATAAGATACTAGCAAATCAAATTCAACAGCATATAAAAAGAATAATTCACCATGATCAAGTGGGATTCATTCCTGGGATGCAGGGCTGGTTCAACATTTTCAAATCAATCAATGTGATACATCACATTAATAAAAGAAAAGATAAGAACCATATAATCCTGTCAATCGATACAGAAAAAGCATTTGACAAAATTCAGTATCCTTTCTTAATAAAAAGAAAGGATAGAAGGAACATACTTAAAGATCATAAAAGCCATTTATGAAAAGCCCACAGCTAATATCATCCTCAATGGGGAAAAACTGAGAGCTTTCTCCTTGAGATCAGGAACACGACAGGGATGTCCTCTCTCACCGCTGTTGTTTAACATAGTGTTGGAAGTGCTAGCATCAGCAATCAGACAACAAAAGGAAATCGAAGGCATCAAAATTGGCAAAGAGGAAGTCAAGCTTTCACTTTTTGCAGATGACATACATGGAAAACCCGATAGACTCCACCAAAAGTCTGCTAGAACTGATACATGAATTCAGCAAAGTCGCAGGATACAAATCAATGTACAGAAATCAGTTGCATTCTTATACACTAATAATGAAGCAACAGAAAGACAAATAAAGAAACTGATCCCATTCACAATTGCACCAAGAAGCATAAAATACCTAGGAATAAACCTAACCAAAGATGTAAAAGATCTATATGCTGAAAACTATAGAAAGCTTATGAAGGAAATTGAAGAAGATATAAAGAAATGGAAAGACATTCCCTGCTCATGGATTGGAAAAATAAATATTGTTAAAATGTCAATACTACCCAAAGCTATCTACACATTCAATGCAATCCCAATCAAAATTGCACCAGCATTCTTCTCGAAGCTACAACAAGCAATCCTAAAATTCATATGGAACCACAAAAGGCCCCAAATAGCCAAAGTAATTTTGAAGAAGACCAAAGCAGGAGGCATCACAATCCCAGACTTTAGCCTCTACTACAAAGCTGAAATAATCAAGACAGCATGGTATTGGCACAAAAACAGACACATAGACCACTGGAATAGAATAGAAACCCCAGAACTAGACCCACAAACGTATGGCCAACCAATCTTTGACAAAGCAGGAAAGAATATCCAATGGAAAAAAGACAGTCCCTTTAACAATTGGTGCTGGGAGAACTGGACAGCAACATGCAGAAGGTTGAAACTAGACCACTTTCTCACACCATTCACAAAAATAAATTCAAAATGGATAAAGGACCTGAATGTGAGACAGGAAACCATCCGAACCCTAGAGGAGAAAGCAGGAAAAGACCTTTCTGACCTCAGCCGCAGCCATTTCTTACTTGACACATCCCCAAAGGCAAGGGAGTTAAAAGCAAAAATGAACTATTGGGACTTCATGAAGAGAAAAAGCTTCTGCACAGGAAAGGAAACAATCAACAAAACTAAAAGGCAACAAACGGAATTGGAAAAAGTATTTGCAAATGACATATTGGACAAAGGGCTAGTACCCAAAATCTATAAAGAGCTCACCAAACTCCACACCAAAAAACAAATAATCCAGTGAAGAAATGGGAAGAAAACATGAATAGACACTTCTCTAAAGAAGACATCCAGATGGCCAAAAGGCACATGAAAAGATGCTCAACGTTGCTCCTCATCAGGAAAATACAAATCAAAACCACACTGAGATACCACCTCACGCCAGTCAGAGTGGCTAAAATGAACAAATCAGGAGACTATAGATGCTGGAGAGGATGTGGAGAAATGGGAACCCTCTTGCACTGTTGGTGGGAATGCAAACTGGTGCAGCCGCTCTGGAAAACAGTGTGCAGGTTCCTCAAAAAAATTAAAAATAGACCTACCCTATGACCCAGCAGTAGCACTGCTAGGAATTTACCCAAGGGATACAGGAGTACTAATGCATAGGGGCACTTGTACCCCAATGTTTATAGCAGTACTTTCAACAATAGCCAAACTATGGAAAGAGCCTAAATGTCCATCAACTGATGAATGGATAAAGAAATTATGGCTTATATACACAATGGAATACTATGTGACAATGAGAAAGAATGAAATATGGCCTTTTGTAGCAACGTGGATGGAACTGGAGAGTGTTATGCTAAGTGAAATAAGTCATACAGAGACAGACAGATACCATATGGTTTCACTCTTATGTGGATTCTGAGAAACTTAACAGAAGACCATGGGGGAGGAGAAGGAAAAAAGAAAAAAAGGTTGGAGAGGGAGGGAGCCAAAACATAAGAGAGTCTTAAAAACTGAGAACAAACTGAGTGTTGATGGGGGGTGGGTGATGGGTATTGAGGAGGGCATCTTTTGGGATGAGCACTGGGTGTTGTATGGAAACCAATTTGACAATAAATTTCATATTTAAAAAAATAATTAAAAAATAAATTAAAAATGGCAAAAAAATTAGATTATCTAAAATTATTTGTATGTAGCCATTTTAGCTCAATTGTGGTATGTGCTGTTCTACTGTAATGGACTTTAGTAGTTTTTTAAAACAAGGTTAATAAAACTACAACCTTTCAGATTTTAGAAATTTTACTAATAAAGGGCAGTCTTTCCTTCAAAAAATAAAAAATAAAACAATAAAACGCCCTTATGATTTTGTCTTTACTAAACTCATGGACCATTGCTCCCTCCCATACAAGACTAAGCCATACTCTCCCTTTTTGTGTTACTTAAACACACCTTCCACTTTAGGGCCTTGGCACTAACTGGCCAACCCTTGACTTCTCGCTGTTCCTGTCTCAGTGAACATGTCAATTCCTCCCAGAGCCTCTCCCTGACTCCTCTAGAAAATGAGGTTCCCAGAGCTCTAGTCATGCTCTACTGCATGACCTTGTTTTATTGTGTACATAGCTGTTATCACATTTTGAAATCACCTTACTCATTTGATTGCTTATTTATCTCTTTTCTCCGGGACAGTAGGAGTTCTGCAAGAGGAGGGAATTTGACTGCCTTTTCACTGATTCAGCCTCAGACTCTAGAACTGGAAAAGGGAAAGCTCTCTGTTAGTGTTTGCTGAATGAACAAAATCATGGTTTCTCATAAAGGAAATAAGGAGAGAAGAAAGACTAAGAGGGTGTGGAATGATTGGCTAAAAGCCCCCAAAATCAACTTGCCTGTTGCTGAGTTTACTCTGGCAGTTAAGTTCCCCGTTCCCTGGCTGGGAGTCTAGGCAACATACTGTTGGTGTCTATATGCATCTTTCCTCCTCTTTCAACTGTGTAATCACTCACCATTTTCTTAAATGTTTACTTATTTTGAGAGACAGAAGGAGATAGAATCCCAAGTAGGTGTTCCACCGTCATTGTGGAGCCCATCATGGGGCTTTATCTCACAAACCCTGAGATCATGAGCTCAGCCGAAATCAAGAATCAGATGCTCAACCACGTCACCCAGGCACCCCTCACCATTTGTTTTTAACTAAAGCTTAGTTACTGAAAACTGCCACATATTGTGGCCTAAAAATTTCATGATTCTTTATGAGGAAAACAATTATAATCTTAACTATGTATTACTGTTTTTTAAAACAATTTAATGTTCAGTTAATGAGACGATTTTCTTTCACAACTGACCCAAACATCTATATTGTATGTTTCTATCAGGGCGACGTTATATTATCATTTTTATACATTTAATTTTGACTAGCTGGAATATGGTGAGGTGAGAAGTTTCATCAGCACTGGAGAGTCTGATCTCTGTCTGAAATGGTATAAATTCTAGGTCTGCTGCCCTCTCCTACCTTCCCCTGCACAGCAACTTGGTCCTAGACTGTCCTGAGGATTGTTTCTCACCCTGTATTTACCTAATTTCTACCTATTATTTTTTATAATCCTGCCATTTATCTTTCTTCTAAAAGAACTCTTATCACTCACCTGGATTTTTAAAATAATGTCTCTTAAAATACCCATAGTCTATTGGAAAACTTTCCAAAGTCAGGAAGTATTACTTAAGCACCTTCCCTCTTTCTCTGATTATTTGATGTTAAAATGATGAGCTCCTCATGTTCACATTTGAAAAGTCTCAGTCAGATGGTGGATAGAGCATGCTGGGCCCAGAATTCATTAATTTATGCCCTTAAGGCATTATCATAGATTATTAATATGTAAAAGCTAATTTTCTTAGACTTGTAAGCAGTGGTTAGCTGGAGTACATAAAGTTACTGAAGCTAATCACTCTAAATGACAAGTCGAAATGCAAATTACACCAAAATATTTCACTTCAATTATATCACAATTAAGTACTTCCGCTTTCTCAGATGTCTTCTCCGAAGATGCTTCTGGACAATGCCATCAAAGATCACAATGAGATGTAATCACTCGCGTGGCCCTGCACATGCTCTCCTTCGGTTTTATGACATCTCAGCTAGAAAGCACATTTCAATTCTAAATTAAACTAATCGAGAGCTCAGTAAAAATATACAGGCTTGTTTGCACATTTCTTTCCAGAGTCAGGCCATCATAATGGAAACACATGGCTCATTTTGCTTCCAAGGCCCATAAAGGAAGAAGCAGAAGGCTATTTGCAACGCTCAGCACAAGAAGCAAAGACTTCATCCCGTGTAAAAATGGCTGCTCGGGTAGTCATTTGGGTGCTGCGAAGATCATAGGATTCTTTTATACTGCTAATATATAACCATAAGAACTCCAACAAGTAAGTCTTTAGAAGGAAGGAAGGTGAGAGGAGAGGAAGAAACCCGTTCTGAAGAGCGCATAAATCGTAACAGGTGTATTTGGTTCTTCGCCTTGTCAACTTCCAGCCATAAAGAAAATTACAGGGGAAAGGCACCCAGTGATATACTGTTCCGCATTCAAGGATCTGGAACATATTTTCACCTTTAAGTGGCTCCTTAATGGAAACATTCGATTCATCATCTATATTTTATACTATACAACTGAGTGGCGTAATTGCTTCAGAGTTCTTTGTATGCTCGAGAAACTTTTTCAAGGGTCTAAATAACATGTCGAAAGCTTTTCTTCATCAGAGGAGACGCAGCTGTCCTACTGAAAAGCATTTAAATGCATCATGGGAATGGATAACATCAATTAAAAATGGAATGGAATAATATTGGACAGATATTGGAGTGGGTTCTACAAACAACTGTTCTCATGAATATTGTGCTTCCTGGAGAGCGGAAGTGTCATCACTTATCTTGGGTACAGAATCTATGACATCTGTTTAATGTCTGTCTGTACTACCAGACGTCACAGCAAGGACTGACGGGTCCTGCCATCGTCTTCTTCCCTCTCCAGCATCCAGCATCATGCTTGGCACATAGCTGGTGTTCAATAGATACCTGCCGAATCAACAGGCAAATTAACAGAGGCAAAGAGGAGGTCATGTGTGAAAGGCATGTGAGATTTGTGAAGATAGTGTATCTCGCTCGTCATTTCAGTGGGACACAGCCATCTGAAGCAAATCTAACAAGTAAAATTGTGTTTTGACAAAAGATCACAATGTCTCATTGTACTTAATAGGACACAATTTAGCAAAGTTAATTCACATTCAACTTATCTGGAATCCATAGCTTACACACTTGTAATGGGGCTACCTGCTGTGTGCATTAGGCTAAGGATCCACACCCAGGTGCTCTAGTGTCACGTCCTGAGCACAAGGGAGTCATCCAGGCAGCCAGCTGGGGAAAGGAATGGGAAGAAAACCTAGCAATTATTAAGCACCTACGGTGTGTCAGGTTCTGCCACATTTTGTATTCATTATCTCATTCAAACTTCATGGCAGCCCTACAAGGTAAGTCTTAAGTCTTCTCATTTTTCTTTTTCATTTTTAAAGATGAAATGTGGTAAAGTGATGCAGCTTGTATAAACGTACACATGTAAGTGGGGAAAGAGCAATTTTTTTTTTATTTTTTAATATATGAAATTTACTGTCAAATTGGTTTCCATACAACACCCAGTGCTCATCCCAAAAGGTGCCCTCCTCAATACCCATCACCCACCCTGCCCTCCCTCCCACCCTGCCCTCCCTCCCACCCCCCATCAACCCTCAGTTTGTTCTCAGTTTTTAACAGTCTCTTATGCTTTGGCTCTCTCCCACTCTAACCTCTTTTTTTTTTTTCTTTCCTTCCTTCCCCTCCCCCATGGGTTTCTGTTATGTTTCTCAGAATCCACATAAGAGTGAAACCATATGGTATCTGTCTTTCTCTGTATGGCTTATTTCACTTAGCATCACACTCTCCAGTTCCATCCATGTTGCTACAAAAGGCCATATTTCATTTTTTCTCATTGCCACGTAGTATTCCATTGTGTATATAAACCACAATTTCTTTATCCATTCATCAGTTGATGGACATTTAGGCTCTTTCCATAATTTGGCTATTGTTGAGAGTGCCGCTATAAACATTGGGGTACAGGTGCCCCTATGCATCAGTACTCCTGTATCCCTTGGATAAATTCCTAGCAGTGCTATTGCTGGGTCATAGGGTAGGTCTATTTTTAATTTTCTGAGGAACCTCCACACTGCTTTCCAGAGCGGCTGCACCAATTTGCATTCCCACCAACAGTGCAAGAGGGTTCCTGTTTCTCCACATCCTCTCCAGCATCTATAGTCTCCTGATTTCTTCATTTTGGCCACTCTGACTGGCGTGAGGTGGTATCTGAGTGTGGTTTTGATTTGTATTTCCCTGATAAGGAGCGACGTTGAGCATCTTTTCATGTGCCTGTTGGCCATCCGGATGTCTTCTTTAGAGAAGTGTCTATTCATGTTTTCTGCCCATTTCTTCACTGGGTTATTTGTTTTTCGGGTGTGGAGTTTGATGAGCTCTTTATAGATTTTGGATACTAGCCCTTTGTCCGATGTGTCATTTGCAAATATCTTTTCCCATTCCGTTGGCTGCCTTTTAGTTTTGTTGGTTGTTTCCTTTGCTGTGCAGAAGCTTTTTATCTTCATAAGGTCCCAGTAATTCACTTTTGCTTTTAATTCCCTTGCCTTTGGGGATGTGCCGAGTAAGAGATTGCTACGGCTGAGGTCAGAGAGGTCTTTTCCTGCTTTCTCCTCTAAGGTTTTGATGGTTTCCTGTCTCACATTCAGGTCCTTTATCCATTTTGAGTTTATTTTTGTGAATGGTGTGAGAAAGTGGTCTAGTTTCAACCTTCTGCATGTTGCTGTCCAGTTCTCCCAGCACCATTTGTTAAAGAGACTGTCTTTTTTCCATTGGATGTTCTTTCCTGCTTTGTCAAAGATGAGTTGGCCATACGTTTGTGGGTCTAGTTCTGGGGTTTCTATTCTATTCCATTGGTCTATGTGTCTGTTTTTATGCCAATACCATGCTGTCTTGAGGATGACAGCTTTGTAGTAGAGGCTAAAGTCTGGGATTGTGATGCCTCCTGCTTTGGTCTTCTTCTTCAAAATTACTTTGGCTATTCGGGGCCTTTTGTGGTTCCATATGAATTTTAGGATTGCTTGTTCTAGTTTCGAGAAGAATGCTGGTGCAATTTTGATTGGGATTGCATTGAATGTGTAGATAGCTTTGGGTAGTATTGACATTTTGACAATATTTATTCTTCCAATCCATGAGCAGGGAATGTCTTTCCATTTCTTTATATCTTCTTCAATTACCTGCATAAGCTTTCTATAGTTTTCAGCATACAGATCTTTTACATCTTTGGTTAGATTTATTCCTAGGTATTTTATGCTTCTTGGTGCAATTGTGAATGGGATCAGTTTCTTCATTTGTCTTTCTGTTGCTTCATTGTTAGTGTATAAGAATGCAACTGATTTCTGCACATTGATTTTGTATCCTGCAACTTTGCTGAATTCATGTATCAGTTCTAGCAGACTTTTGGTGGAGTCTATCGGATTTTCCATGTATAATATCATGTCATCTGCAAAAAGCGAAAGCTTGACTTCATCTTTGCCAATTTTGATGCCTTTGATTTCCTTTTGTTGTCTGATTGCTGATGCTAGAACTTCCAGCACTATATTGAACAACAGCGGTGACAGTGGGCATCCCTGTCGTGTTCCTGATCTCAGGGAAAAAGCTCTCAGTTTTTCCCCGTTGAGGATGATGTTAGCTGTGGGCTTTTCATAAATGGCCTTTATGATCTTTAAGTATGTTCCTTCTATCCCGACTTTCTCAAGGGTTTTTATTAAGAAAGGGTGCTGGATTTTGTCAAAGGCCTTTTCTGCATCGATTGACAGGATCATATGGTTCTTCTCTTTTTTTTTGTTAATGTGATGTATCACGTTGATCGATTTGCGAATGTTGAACCAGCCCTGCATCCCAGGAATGAATCCCACTTGATCATGGTGAATAATTCTTTTGATATGCTGTTGAATTCGATTTGCTAGTATCTTATTAAGAATTTTTGCATCCATATTCATCAGGGATATTGGCCTGTAGTTCTCTTTTTTTACTGGGTCTCTGTCTGGTTTAGGAATCAAAGTAATACTGGCTTCATAGAATGAGTCTGGAAGTTTTCCTTCCCTTTCTATTTCTTGGAATAGCTTGAGAAGGATAGGTATTATCTCTGCTTTAAACGTCTGGTAGAACTCCCCTGGGAAGCCATCTGGTCCTGGACTCTTATTTGTTGGGAGATTTTTGATAACTGATTCAATTTCTTCGCTGGTTATGGGTCTGTTCAAGCTTTCTATTTCCTCCTGATTGAGTTTTGGAAGAGTGTGGGTGTTTAGAAATTTGTCCATTTCTTCCAGGTTGTCCAATTTGCTGGCATATAATTTTTCATAGTATTCCCTGATAATTGTTTGTATCTCTGAGGGATTGGTTGTAATCATTCCATTTTCATTCATGATTTTATCTATTTGGGTCATCTCCCTTTTCTTTTTGAGAAGCCTGGCTAGAGGTTTGTCAATTTTGTTTATTTTTTCAAAAAACCAACTCTTGGTTTCGTTGATCTGCTCTACAGTTTTTTTAGATTCTATATTGTTTATTTCTGCTCTGATCTTTATTATTTCTCTTCTTCTGCTGGGTTTAGGCTGCCTTTGCTGTTCTGCTTCTATTTCCTTTAGGTGTGCTGTTAGGTTTTGTATTTGGGATTTTTCTTGTTTCTTGAGATAGGCCTGGATTGCAATGTATTTTCCTCTCAGGACTGCCTTCGCTGCATCCCAAAGCGTTTGGATTGTTGTATTTTCATTTTCGTTTGTTTCCATATATATTTTAATTTCTTCTCTAATTGCCTGGTTGACCCACTCATTCGTTAGTAGGGTGTTCTTTAACTTCCATGCTTTTGGAGGTTTTCCAGACTTTGTCCTGTGGTTGATTTCAAGCTTCATAGCATTGTGGTCTGAAAGTATGCATGGTATAATTTCAATTCTTGTAAACTTATGAAGGGCTGTTTTGTGACCCAGTATATGATCTATCTTGGAGAATGTTCCATATGCACTCGAGAAGAAAGTATATTCTGTTGCTTTGGGATGCAGAGTTCTAAATATATCTGTCAAGTCCATCTGATCCAATGTATCATTCAGGGCCCTTGTTTCTTTATTGACTGTGTGTCTAGATGATCTATCCATTTCTGTAAGTGGGGTGTTAAAGTCCCCTGCAATGACCACATTCTTATCAATAAGGTTGCTTATGTTTATGAGTAATTGTTTTATATATCTCGGGGCTCGGGTATTTGGCGCATAGACATTTATAATAGTTAGCTCTTCCTGGTGGATAGACCCTGTGATTATTATATAATGCCCTTCTTCATCTCTTGTTACAGCCTTTAATTTAAAGTCTAGTTTGTCTGATATAAGTATGGCTACTCCAGCTTTCTTTTGGCTTCCAGGAGCATGATAAATAGTTCTCCATCCCCTCACTCTCAATCTAAAGGTGTCCTCAGATCTAAAATGAATCTCTTGTAGACAGCAAATAGATGGGTCTTGTTTTTTTATCCATTCTGATACCCTATGTCTTTTAGTTGGCGCATTTAATCCATTTACATTCAGTGTTATTATAGAAAGATATGGGTTTAGAGTCATTGTGATGTCTGTATGTTTTATGTTTGTAGTGATGTCTCTGGTACTTTGTCTCACAGGATCCCCCTTAGGATCTCTTGTAGGGCTGGTTTCGTGGTGACAAATTCCTTCAGTTTTTGTTTGTTTGGGAAGACCTTTATCTCTCCTTCTATTCTAAATGACAGACTTGCTGGATAAAGGATTCTCGGCTGCATATTTTTTCTGTTTAGCACACTGTAGATATCGTGCCAAGCCTTTCTGGCCTGCCAAGTTTCAAAGGAGAGATCAGTCACGAGTCTTATCGGTCTCCCTTTATATGTGAGGGCACGTTTATCCCTTGCTGCTTTCAGAATTTTCTCTTTATCCTTGTATTTTGCCAGTTTCACTATGATATGTCGTGCAGAAGATCGATTCAAGTTACGTCTGAAGGGAGTTCTCTGTGCCTCTTGGATTTCAATGCCTTTTTCCTTCCCCAGTTCAGGGAAGTTCTCAGCTATAATTTGTTCAAGTACCCCTTCAGCACCCTTCCCTCTCTCTTCCTCCTCTGGGATACCAATTATGCGTATATTATTTTTTTTTAGTGTATCACTTAGTTCTCTAATTTTCCCCTCATACTCCTGGATTTTTTTATCTTTCTTTCAGCTTCCTCTTTCTCCATAACTTTATCTTCTAGTTCACCTATTCTCTCCTCTGCTTCTTCAAGCCGAGCCATTGTGGTTTCCATTTTGTTTTGCATTTCGTTTAAAGCGTTTTTCAACTCCTCGTGACTGTTCCTTAGTCCCTCGATCTTTATGGCAAGAGATTCTCTGCTGTCCTGTATACTGTTTTCAAGCCCAGCGATTAATTTTATGACTATTATTCTAAATTCACTTTCTGTTATATTATTTAAATCCTTTTTGATCAGTTCATTAGCTGTTGTTATTTCCTGGAGATTCTTCTGAGGGGAATTCTTCCGTTTGGTCATTTTGGAGAGTCCCTGGCGTGGTGAGGACCTGCAGGGCACTTCCCCTGTGCTCTGGTGTATAACTGGAGTTAGTGGGCGGGGCCGCAGTCCGACCCGATGTCTGCCCCCAGCCCACTGCTGGGGCCACAGTCAGACTGGTGTGTGCCTTCTCTTCCCCTCTCCTAGGGGCGGGATTCACTGTGGGGTGGCGTGTCCCGTCTGGGCTACTTGCACACTGCCAGGCTTGTGTTGCTGGGGATCTGGCGTATTAGCTGGGGTGGGTAGGCAAGGTGCACGGGGGCTGGAGGGGCAGGCTTAGCTCGCTTCTCCTTAGGTGATCCACTTCAGGAGGAGCCCTGTGGCAGCGGGAGGGAGTCAGATCCGCTGCCGGAGGTTTGGCTCCGCAGAAGCACAGAGTTGGGTGTTTGCGCGGAGCGAGCAGGTTCCCTGGCAGGAACTGGTTCCCTTTGGGATTTTGGCTGGGGGATGGGCGGGGGAGATGGCGCTGGCGCCTTTGTTCCCCGCCAAGCTGAGCTCTGCCGTCTGGGGGCTCAGCAGCTCTCCCTCCCTTTGTCCTCCAGCCTTCCCGCTTTCCGAGCAGAGCTGTTAACTTATGACCTCCCAGACGCTAAGTCGCGCTTGCTGTCGGAACACAGTCTGTCCGGCCCCTCCGCTTTTGCCAGCCAGACTCGGGGGCTCTGCTTGGCCGGCGAGCCGCCCCTCCGCCCCGGCTCCCTCCCGCCAGTCCGTGGAGCGCGCACCGCCTCGCCACCCTTCCTACCCTCTTCCGTGGGCCTCTCGTCTGCGTTTGACTCCGGAGACTCCCTTCTGCTAATCCTCTGGCGGTTTTCTGGGTTCTTTAGGCAGGTGTAGGTGGAATCTAAGTGATCGGCAGGACGCGCTGTGAGCCCCGCGTCCTCCTACCGAAAGAGCAATTTTTAACCCAAGTCTGATTCCAAAGTTGACACTCATTCTACTCTACCACTTGAAAGGAGAATAGTTAAACATTTCTACCATCTTGCTCTGCTGAAGGCATTTGGGCCATTACACCTTGACTGCTACCGGAAGAGGCAATGTAAGAACATTTACACTTCATGGAAACAGAAGTAGGTTTTAAGGGATTATGGAAAATTGGTTTCTCTTAAAAAAGCCACTTCTTAAAACAAACCAAGTTTTAGCTGTCAATGTAAAAAGGACAAGCACACGGTGCCTGGGTGGCTCAGTCGGTTAAGCATCTGACTTCAGCTCAGGTCACAATCTCGTAGTTCATGGGTTTGAGTCCCGCTTCTCTCTCTCTCTCTCTCTCTCTCTCTCTCTCTCTCTCTCCCTCCCTCCCTCCCTCTCTCTCTGTCTGCTTCTTGCTCATTTGCACCCTCTCTCTCCCTCTCTTCTCAAAAAAATTAAAATAAATAAATGCAAAGGACAAATACATATATAACTCAGAAGAATGAGATCACAATATGCAATGTTTCCTTTTGGGGGGGGGCGGTAATCGTGTGTTTCTAAAATACACTGCACAAAATCTTGGAAGAGAATTTACAGGTAACCATGACTAGATAAAAATACTGAACACCTGTATGGTTTAGTTTATGCATATATGAAGACAGATACTAAAAGGTTTTCCCATTCTAGAATATAATATTAGAACCAGTAGTCAGACGTTAGTAAAGATCATAAAATAGCTGGTTTAATTCTGTGTTGTCATACATTATTTTGCCTATATTCAAATTTCAAAAACAACTGTCAGACCTCTGGGCTGTACAATAAGAAGGCTAATGTGAAAAAAAAAAAAAAAGAATGCTAATGTGAAATGGAAATAATAAGCTGGTCCAGTTACTTTGTCTAAGTTATGTTTTAAGCTTTTTGATTGCTCAGAGACATTTCCGGAGTTTATAAAGCACTTTACTTCTTCCTTATAAATTATTAGGGTATTATAGAACAGAATGATGTCTAATAAAAACACTATTTCGTTCCCTATGATGTTAAACCATGATTCACTATTCAAAGAACACTATTAATCTGTTCTGACTGTGCATGTGCGCGCGCGTGTGTGTGTGTGTGTGTGTGTGTGTGTGTGTGATGAAAACAGAAAATGCCTTTGGATTTTGAGAAATAATAGAATATGCCTTGCTTCAATAATCACTATAATCACAATCCTTTTAAATGCACTAAAACTTGAACTATATATTTCTTGTTTTTACACTAAAACAGCATTTTTTCCCTCCCTGGTAACTTTTCTTAGAATAGTTAATATCACTTATAAAAAAAATGCCAGGTTTTATATTAGAACATAGACTTTTGAAAAAAATTGAAATTTATGTACATCTGTTTCCTAGCAAATAAAGTGAAGTTTATTCACCTCATCCAAAGGAAGAGCAATTATGCAATATAAGGTTTCATTATGCATATAAAGTCATGAATGCCAAGTGTTGAAGAGCTTGTTGAAGGAAGTCATCAAAAGGACGTGACCAATGGTTGACCCATGAGCTGGCCCTGGGGAATCAGAGCCTCCTCATCTTCTCCTTGTCCTTGGAATATGTGTTCCACTGGCCTTCCCTGCTCCTGGACATGGCCTTCAGATAGCGATGTGGTGTTGGGAGCATCTGAACAGTATCTGTGATGGAACCTTCTGTATAATCCTTTAAGATTCTGGCAGGCAAGTGGGACTGTTTACTCATCTTGTGGCCACCCAAGACAAGCCTCATATGTAAGTTCTCTTGCTTATTAACCCTGTCACCTACCAATATGGAATGGTCTAACACTTTTTCTTTCTTTCTCTTTCTTTTTCTTCCTTCCTTCCTTTTTCTTTCTTTCTTTCTTTCTTTCTTTCTTTCTTTCTTTCTTTCTTTCTTTCTCCTTAAAAAAACAACTCTATTATTGAAGTGTGCCTCTTTCTTCTGTCTTGCCCTGCCCTTCATGTACAGGACTGGCTGCAGAGGACACCCAGATAGCTCTCAAGGAGGCTGCAAACCAACAGAGATCATCTGGCATAGATACTATGCCATACGCTACATAGGGAGATTCTAAAATTTTTCTTAAATAATGTGATTACTTGACATGCTATTAAAGGAAAAAATATATTTCAGAAATTATATAATTACACTGAGATACACAGTTTCCTGAATAATCATGACCATTTCATATATTCCAGTTTTCTAACATAGTCAACCTTTTTTTTTTTTTTTTCAAGAGTGGTAGAATTAATGGCTATTCTCTCAATGTGGCTTTTCAGCCACCTGGTCATTCACTAACATTAACTTCCTCTAAATAAAGGCTGCAAAATCCAGCCCCCAAAGAGGCTAGTCTGGGAGCTAGCTGGGTGAAACAGACCAAGCGAAGGGTAGTGATGTCAGCAGTGAACTTGAGAATACTTACCCACCTCAAGGGTCCTCACCACTCTCACCCACAGGTGACTGATGCTGGGACAGATTAATGCCTCAATGTGCCTGGGAATTCTGTATTTTCAACAGAATGTATAAATATGAATATATGTGAGTAGTCTGCTCGTTTAAAAATGTTGGCCACCAATTAAAACATTACTTATTTTAGAGTGGTTCAGGACAGATTTTATCTGTGGGCAGTGTATTTCCTAGACCTGACATTTTTCTGGAATTACTGTTGCCCCCCCCCCTTAATTCAGATACGACCATATGATGCCAAACTAAATCATCTGATCTCTGCAGTGTTTATCTTAACCTGGTACTCTTGAATTTTGCCTGTGTTCAAAAGTATGCATAAGTATTTAAGTGTACACCTGTATAGCGCCAGGGGGGGAAAAAAACTTTGATGGATTATGGAATTTCATGACTGGCTATATAGGTGGAACATCTCATTTTATAGACAACGAAAGTGAGTCCTTGAGATACACCATCACTACCCAAGGCCGCGAGACACTAAAGCAGACCTCCTTAGCTTAGAGAAAAAGTAAAGATAAAAATGCGCATTCCAGTGAGAGAAAAACTTAATAGCGAGATCATACCTATAAATTAATAGGTATTTGAACTTTATAGAGCAAGGATGCGATCTGTGAGCAAGAAAAGTACACATGTGTGTACTGTGTACAAAGGTAACTTGGTAGTATTTAAAGCATATTTCATGAAACCATTGTGCTCAGCAAGTATGACAAACACTTCTGTAGATTTTTATTATGGGTCTCAGCATATTTTAATTACTCAAATATTTAATCAGTAGTGCCTTCATGCCATAGAAACTGTTCTCCTTTTTCCACTGCCGATTAAGACAAATGGGTTGCTGATTTCTGCTATTCACTTACAGGCAGAGAAATGTATAAGCCACAGTCCACTATATTATAGAGTCTTTCGGCAAGGTTTTTGTTTTGTAGCTTCAGTTTTCCTTTTTCTTTTCTTCCTTCCTTCATTTTTCATTTCTTCTTTCTTTCCTTTTCCTTTCTTTTCTTTCCTTCCTCCCTTTTCACTTTCTTTCTTTTTCACTCCTTTTCTTTCTTTCTTTCTTTCTTTTCCTTCTTTTTTGTCCTTTCTTTCTTTCTTTCTTTCTTTCTTTCTTTCTTTCTTTCTTTCTTGATGTAATGCTCACAAACATTATGGGGTAAAGTTTCCAACAATTTAATCTAAAAGTGAATTGTTTTGAATATTATTTTGTGTTTGAGGTAGCTATGTATTAAGTCAGCATATAATTACTGATTTGCCTAGTGTGTCTCAGGTACTGTGTTAAAAGCTGAGATGACAAAAGTAAGCAAAATATATTCCATAATTTAGGGAATATGCAAAACTCGAACTTTACATGGTAACATCTGATCCCATCAAGGCTAGAATATTTATTTCAACACTATGGAGCACCCCCGAGTTGGGCCATGTGCTAAATGCTGGGGGCACTGCAGGAAGGAGTTCACATGTGATCCCTGCTTTTCATTGAGTAAATGATGACAAGTGGATTACGTGCCTATAAAGGGGGCGGAGTAGTCAGACGCTAGAATGACACACATTTAATCTGAGTGTGAACGAGGAGTATGCCAAGTGGGGAAACACATTTTCAACACAACAACTGGAAACTGAAAAGGGTTATAAAGAAACTGAAGACCATTTGGTTTGGTGCCTAGAAAGGGAGAGGATATGGTGAGTGATGAGGCTGAAGAGGTAGATCTTAGAGAACACTGTAAGTACCTCATTCTCACACTGATGGAAAGACACCTTCCTGTTTTGAAGCACAAAAAAGGGGGAAATAATCTAATTCGTGGTTTTAGAATGCAAGCTGCTATGTGGAAAATTAATTACGCTGGGCTGGTAACGCATCCTGGTGAACCTGAGAGCCAGTATTGTAGTAGGGCAGGCAAAAATTGTTGCTAATTTGGAATTCTGGGTTTGTGAGGGTGGAGAGAACTACATGGGCTCAAGGCATAGGTATCAAGGTGAATTAGTAGGCTTTGGTACTTACTGACACACACACACACTCACACGAGTATGAGACAAAACTCACGTCTCAGTCTGTCCCTAAAGCAACTGGCCAAATGCCGACTGGCGCGTTCATCCTTCTCAGAGGCGGAGGACAGCTGTGGAAGAGCCAGTGAGTGCAGTTCTGTACGTACTGAGCTGCAGATGCTCTGCAGAAAGTTCTGAGAAATGTCAATTAAATGGCTGCATATGTGCACTCAAAGTTGGAGATAGAAATTTTGGATTTATGAAAAATAAATGGCGTCTGGATTTAGAAGAATAGACACAAAAACTCGAGTGAGTAAAGTAGCCTTAGCAAGAAAGCTAAGTAAAAGCTCTAGTAAAGAGCTAAGTAAAGCTCTAGTAAAGTAGCCTTAGCAAGAAAGGCCAGAACTGATCTGTGGAGTGGAGGGTGTGAACCAGCAGAATCAGATCTCCAGAAGCATTCAGAAAGGCATGACAATAAGGACAAAATGAGCACAGTGCCATACCATGGTACCCCCAAGAAAACAAGCACTTCAAAACAGAGAGGGATCACTAATATCAAATGCTGCTGGGGCAGGGAGACAGGAGAAAAACCGGAAAAACACACGCCATTGGAAACCAAAGACAAACCAAGTAATGGGAAGAAGAAATTCTTAAAGATACAAATAATACATGAATTCCATATTATGTAGGAGCCTATTAATATGTATTTGCAAGCAAACTTCAGTTTCATATTTGTATCACATACAGGGAGGTCTTCTATCTACTTGTTTACTATACTAACACGGTATCCTATCTCAAATAGTGTCTCATCTAATAGTACGAGAGTGAAGATACCATTGGTTGCAATTATTTTCTGAGACTGTGATAACTCTGAAACAATGTGGTAGAAACATATGAAGCTGTCTGAACTCTTTCAAACTAACAATGTTGCTACCGTGAGGGTAGTTTGCCCATGTCTGAATTTACTCGTAGACATTGATTTGGGCATAAGAAAGGAGATGACATGAAACATAAGATATAAAGAAGATGTTTAAGTGTGGGCTACACAATCTGGACATGCAGCCACATCAACAGAGACAGCAGATGTGAAAGCAATGCACAAACTATGAGGTACTAAGTGATGAATAGTAAGAATGTTGTGTTCACGGATGTTAGTCCTTCTTTTCAGCTGCCTGATCTCTGAAATGCTTGCCTGTGTTTGGGGAATTCACCACCTCCTGACTCTTGGAGCCTAGAAATGCCAGATATTATTTTCTCCAGCACCCCTGGCAACTAACCTGTAGACTCATGCACAAGTTATTGACTTATTTCCCTCAGCTCCAATCCTACTTTTTTTTAAATACTGGCTCTGTATCCTTTGTGATGCTAGATGCTGTTAACAGTCTCCTTTGCCCAATGGTGATGCAAGCCTTCATCAATGGAGGGCACTAGAATTAACCTATCAAGTGACTGCAAGCACGTATTCCTTTGCTAATAAGTGCTTGGTCATCCATCATCATTTTTCCAGGAAGCAGTCCAGCAGCACTTTCTGAGATGCTCCAGAAGCACCCCTGGCCAGACTGTCCCCACCAGAGGCTTCCAAGCATCTCTGGACCACCAGAACCCTCCAGCAACACACGAGTACTTCTCTAAGCCTGCACACCCTCCACAAGGCAGCAGCTCTGAATGCTTCTGGAGGTCTGATTCTGCTGGTTCACACCCTCCACTCCACAAATTGGTTCTGACCACTTCTAGAAACCAGCACTGGCCCATCATGGCTGGAAAGTTTCTTTGCCACCTGCAGGCTGCAATTTGTGACAGTAGCTATACTCTTTTCGAAGACATCAATATCAACCTTGGCAGGCAACCTTGTCATAGTCTTTAATTCTTATTGTTCACTCTTCCTCAGCCTAGGGTTTTTAACTATTCTTTTGCACTTGCTAATTCTGGACACCTTACCATCCTCTTGCATGCCTTTTAAGAGTTAAGCTCCTTCTACTAACAATTCTTTTTGTTTAAAATTTTTTTTTTAATGTTTATTCATTTTTTAGAGAGAGAAACTGAATGAGGGAGGGGTAGAGACAGAGGGAGACACAGAGGGAGACATAGGCTCTAGGCTCTATGCTGTTAGAACAGAGCATGACGTGGGGCTCAAACGGATGAATTGTGAGATCATGACCTGAGCTGAAGTTGGATGCTTAACCGACTGAGCCACCCAGGTGCCCCTACTAATTCTTCATATTAATGCTCCTTTGCAAAAAACAAACAAACAAACAAACAGTGTGGCTTTTGACTCATGATTAACTAATATAGCCCAGGATCTGTACTCTGCCAATTGGAGTTAAGTGTTAATGGAGCAAGCACAGGGCGCTGTCCATGGTGACAGTCAGATATTAGCGCCAGTAATTTTCTGGTGTAAGAGACTGTATGCTGTGTGCGGGGATGAAACCAGGCAATAGCACACAGGTCCTCACTGGACCATTTTGTGGTCAGTGTGGGCAATGTTCATGCCTTGTCCTAGATCTAGTTAATCAGGCCTCCTGGCATTTCTGGAAAGTACTTAGTAAATTTTTAAGGAATTATTTTTGACTTAAATGAGCTGGAATTTCTGTTTCTGTTGCTTGTTACTAAGACCTGTTAAAAAGTGCTAACATTTGAGAGCTTAAATTATTCAAGCACTGTTCTAATTGCTCTCTGTATATTATCACATTTAATCCCCATACAAATACCGTAAAGTATCAATTATTCACATTTTATAAATGAGGGAACCACAGCTCAGAAAGATCTAAGTTTGCAGGAGTGAGGAGTACAGATGGTAGTCAAACTCAGACGTTGATTTCCAAATCTGGTGCTCTTGATTGCACCCACAGAATCCTCTTTATTGTTTTTGTGACAACAATGTGATCAAATATCGAGTTTTATTTTTCTCCAACAACAGTAATTATATTTGACTGTCAAGCTAGACAGAAAAATCTACTTCTGTATCATTCGTGTTAAGACCCAGGGCTCGATTTTATTGAGATTTGGAGCTAAACTGGGTCAACTATTTCCCTAGGTATCTTTTCTGATCATTTACTACCTATTTCTCATAGTTCTATATAAAAAAAAACTGATACTATTGGGAAGTCTGCATGAGATCATTATTAGTTTTCTGTCCAGTGAATAGTCTAAATGAGGGAGGAGCAGAGAAGTGGGGCTGAGGTTAGTTTCTACTAAAATTAAGGGAAATAAAGTTGGTAGGGAGTAAGAATCCTATATTCTGCCTTTATCATGGTTAGGATAATTTCCCTTCTTAGAATTTACACATCCTAACTCTCTCATTTGTCCTTTAGAACGTCATGTTATTAACTTACTATAAATGCTGACCAATTACTAGTTTTCATTAGATATAGTGATATCTTTTATTCTCGAAGAATAATAAAATTTATATTTTTATTTTAAAAGTGAAATGATGTAATTCAGTACGTCATTCTTTAAGGATATTAGTTCAAATGGCATCTTAAGGGACCTAAATGCTCAATGTCTGGACCATTTTAGAAAAAGGCATGGTTTAAACAATTTAAAGAGCCCATTACACTCAGCCACATTTTAAAAATTGCATAATTTGATTAAATTGACATTTAAATGTCAAGTACTTTTCCAGCATTTCCTTTCTCATGATTGCTCACTGCTGAGACGTTTGTGGGTAATTAGGACGATTTTCTTCTCCTCTTTCTTTTTTAATCAGTCTATCTCTTCAACATTATTCATTGACAGATTCCAGCGTCCAGTTGTTTTTTTTTCTTGGCATTGAATTCTGGGGTCACTAAAACTGAGCTGTTATAGCTCTAAAAGTTTTAATGTTCAAGTGAAAAATCATTTAAAATATCCATTTAATTAAGTTGATTTACAGAAGTGACAAATCTGTGTGATTACAATATGTTTGGTGGTAGTAAGATTTCATTATAAAAATATCTTAAGCATGTAAATTTGGTTGAAAAGTTTAAATTTTTAAGTATTTACTTAAATTCCTACATTTTCATGTGCATAATTTAATGGACATGTAGTATAGTTAGGATACCTTAATAAAACACATATACCGTACACAGCTATAGCTAAATTTAAATACAACCACAAGGAAACACAAATTAATTGATATCATTTTAATTTTTGAAATTAGAGAAGATTTTAAAGAAATAAGAGTCAATACTAGCAAAGGCATGAAGAGACAGAAACTTGTATTTACTGCTGATGTAAACACAAATTCATATAAATCTACAAGAAACACAAGACATAAATATCTATGAAAAGTCTTAACTTTTATACCAGGTACCTTCGGGGAGTGATGTGAAAAGGCTACTACAGACAGGTGTCTCAACTCAATAATACAGTAGAAGAGGGAAATTGGAAACTGCCTAACATCCCAGTGTTGGAAGATTTCACAACTAAATACACAGTGTGATTTCAAATTAGGAAAGACAGCAGAAGATTATGTGCCAAGACATCAAGACAAGTCATCTTTGAGAAATAAGTAGAGGAAATTTTTTTAGGTATTCTTTTGTAATTTCAAGCTTATACCAAGTTCACTAGAATCGACATTTTTACTTTTAAAATGAGGAGAGAGAGGGGCACCTGGGTGGCTCAGTTGGTTGAGCAACCGACTTCGGTTCAGGTCATGATCTCATGGTCCATGAGTTTGAGCCCCGCACTGGGCTCTGTGATGATGGCTCAGAGCCTGGAGCCTGCTTCATTCTGTGTCTCCCTCTCTTTCTGTCCCTAACCCACTCGCATTCTGTCTCTGTCTCTCTCAAAAATAAATAAACATTAAAAAATTAACAAAATAAAAATATATATGTAAAATTAGCAAAGAGTAAGCTTTATTTTGAATATGGGAAGATGACAGCTGGTTCTTCCATAGACAGAAAGCAGTCTTTGAGCTCAAGACCACGAGCTCCCTGACATGTTAGCGGCAGTGGGTCCTGGGCCATGTAAACTCTTCGCATCCAATACTGATGATTGGGAAGCTGGGATTTAGCCCCATGTGGAAATTGCTGAGGCAGAATATTCCAGGCAGAAGAGAGAAAAATATAAAGGTCAGGATCAATAATTGCACAAGGAGTTTGTGCAATTACTTGTTTAATTAAGTTTTTATTTTCTGTTTGGTTGTAAACCCCACTAGGGCGGGGCTTTCTGCAGGGATCTGTCTGCAGCACTTTGCACCATTAACAAATATTTGTAGAATCAATGAAAGAAATCCAATTATAGAATATTCCTTAATGTGCCTGTTTGAGTCAAGGTTTATAGATTATTTTTGTAAACAACAGAACACATGTTCCCGGATGTTATGCTGAGACTAGAAATTAAACTACAAGAGTCCTTGAATCTGTTGATTTCCCCTGCCTGTTTGTGAAAATGGAAGAGAAAAAAGAAAGGGAAATGAAAATTCAGGCAGAAAACAGGAGGAGGAAGGGGCATTCCTGGTCATTAATGCTGCTCCGAAATAAGTTTAAACGATTCACAGAAGAAATGGAATTTTCTCCCTTTTTAAAACCATTCTACCTTTTGTAGTGATCTCTCCCTAAAAAAGGTTATTTCACAGTGAACCTCAATTAGCAAAGGCATTACCTAGATGCAAAAAGCCTATAAACACAGGTCCCAAATCACAGTGTAATGGGCTGGAGGAAAATTAGGGAGTGGGCCCCAATTCTGGGAACAAGTGTCCGATCTCAACAGTAAGGACCCAAAACAGGCAGTACTGCCTGTAAAAATTTTTTCTCCAAGTCAGACTGACCCATTCCCACTTGACCTCTGGAAACCAGCATCTCTTTCTATTTGAAACTTTGGCTGGTGAGCACTGGATCACTGGATAGCTCCTATCCAGGTAATCCCCAAATATACTTTATTCCTGATCTCCCTACAGGGATTAGGACGATATTCCCAAGGAGCTGCCAAGAGTTCTACAACCTGAGTCTGTAATGTTGCACATTCCTGCAGTATACAGATTGGAGATTTCTCTATCCACCTTTTCTGCATGCTCTCAGAGATGTGAACAGCTACTTGACAGTAGGGGAACCAAGAAATGTGCTATGCTAGTTCGAAATATGAATGCCTTGGGGCTCCTGAGTGGCTCAGTCGGTTGAGCGCCCCACTCTTGATTTCGGCTCAAGTCATGATCTCAGGGTTCGTGAGATTGCCTCCTGCAACAGGCTTCATGCTGAGCATGGAGCCTGCTTGGGATTCTCTCCCTCTGCCTCTCCCCTGCTCTTTCTTTCTCTAAAATTATATATGTGTGTGTGTGTGTGTGTGTGTGTGTGTGTGTGTGTATGTAATTATATATGTATGTGTATGTGTATACATATACATACATATATACACACACACATACCCATAACATACACCTTTAATTACAACTAGTCTGGGGACACCTGGGTGACTCAGTCTGTTGAGCATCTGACTTCGGCTCAGGTCATGATCTAGCTGTCTATGAGTTCAAGTCCCAAGTTGGGCTCTGTGCTGACAGCTCAGAGCCTGGAGCCTGTTTCAGATTCTGTGTCTCCCTCTCACTCTGTCCTTCCTCCACTCATGCTCTCTGTCTCTCTCTCTGTCAAAAATAAATAAACATTAAAAAAATTAAAAAAAAACTAGGCTGGAGGTAAAATGTAGTACATCAACACAATTCTGCACCTTTGGTGTAGAAAATCAGAAGAGGTTCTTTTCACAGATGGCAAGTGACTATTTTTTGCAACACATTAACGAATAAAGTACAATAGTTAATACTGCTCATGAGCGATCTTAAAATGAAATGAGCTGAGTGATGAGGGCTTCTGCATCTGTTTTCAGAATAAGCTTATTTGAAAAATAAACTATGTCCGGAGTGCCTGTTATGTGTGCCTGCTGCCCACTATGGCAAGTCTTGAGAACTATATAAATGCAGCCCTTGCACTAAATAGTTCATAATTATACACGCATTTCTGCCTGCTCAGAATTCTCTAATGAACTTCGCTAATATTTACAAAATTTAGGAGCATACATATGCACCAGAGAGAATTGCTGGTTTGCTGAGAGGTATCTGCACCACAGATCAGGAATCCTAAACTCCCAAAACGCTGTGGCTCATGGGAGAACTAATCCCATGTGGCTCATGGGAGTTACCTAATCGTTCTGGTAATTCCTCATGCTGATCACAGTTCTCTCCAGCAGTCATGTTGAGTGACAGGGAAAATGAAGAATTCTATTTAGTCCTCGCTACCCTGTGGGTTAAAACTGAACTCTTGGTAGCACTTTCTAAACTTACAGTTTAATAATTGAGTTCCGAGATCAGGTACTGATGCCTGAAGAGGTTCAGCTTGCCTGTTCTAGAAATCAATACCACTGAACTGTCATTCGCCAACTAACCTAAAAATGACTCAAAAAGAAGTCCTCAGATTCTGTGATGAGCGCTGGGTGGTGTATGTAAAGGATGAATCACTAGATTCTACACCCGAAACTAACATTACACTGTATGCTAACTAACTGGAATTTAAATAAAAATTTGAAAAATAAAAAGTAAGACAGGAAGAGACAGAGATAGAAGGTGGGAGGGAGGGAGGAAAGTGGGGAAAGAAAGAGAGATCACCTGTTTAAGAATAAGAGCTGCGCACTGTTAATGGCTCAAATATGGAGCTCGACGACATACCTATGATGTAAGCTCACCCATGTGTAACTTCTCACCTTGTGTCCCCTTGCTGGTTCAGAACTCCTAAGAAGGCAGCTGATTGAAATTGACAAGAATTCTGCTCTAGGAGCTTCAGGAAACACAAATCTTTTCCATTTCAATAACCTGGTAGCTCGAAGGAATGAGCTGCCAAAGGACCAATGGAATGGAAAGGCACGTACACATTCCCTCTCCTGCCATCAGAACCATGCCAACAGTAAACTCTGGTCTCCTTCGGATTAGCTCCTTGTAAGAGGTGTTAGTTCAAAACATAGCCACTACCACCAAAACTAAAAAGGGGCTTTATTAGGACCCCAGATATGCAAAGAATTTGGTAAGAAAATAATCAATTCCGTTTTAGGCATGTGGTCTTTTTAACTCTCTGCTATTCAAGTTTTTTTTCAATGAATTGCTCTCTCACTGCAGTGAAGAGTATCCAAAAGATTTTATATATATGAGATATATATAAAATACTTACAATTTATATATAATAATATATATTTTATATTTATATACATAATACACACACATAAATGGAGACAGATGGAGAGAGAGACAGACTTGCCTACATGTTTTAAAATTGATAATCCCTCAAAGAGACAAATGTTATTTCTGAAGATTCTATGTAAACATCTTTATGAATAATGACATTCTGTCATATCACAACCTGTGACATCTTCCATACTTTTCTAAAAGAACAATGATACTGATGGTTAATATTTGCATTGCATCATGTGTCTTAAAAACCATGTTTGCATGTGTTAGGTGATCGCTGATCTGCCGTGGACTGAATAGTTGCTGCATTTTTTTCTTCCTGAGATATCATGGCTCAGCAATAACTTTTTGTTGTTATTTATATTGGCTTCAGAATCTTTGAAATCTTCTTAACCTGCCATAAACGTCCATTTGCAGCATCCACCTGTCCATCCATATGTCCATCCGTCCGTCCATCCATCCATCCATCCATCCATCCATCCATCCATCTATCCATCCATCCATCCATCCATCCATCCATCCATCCATCCATCTATCCATCCATCCAACCAACCAACCAAATTTGTTGAAATGTGCTTTATGCAAAGCATCATGACTGAGGAGGCAGACAGCTTGTACGTCTGGCTCTATGTGTTTGGAACTTCCTCATGGAGTCTCATACTGGCTTGGTCATGGGTGAATTACACCACTGGTTCAATCACACCCATTTAAGTAACTACACCATTGCAATCTTGACAAAACTCAACTGGTTTGTCCCTTAGTCAGTGCTACACACACACCCTATACACCTGTGTGATGACAGCGAATCGTGTACATTGGTTTCACAGGTACTACCACCCTTACAGTGTTTCAATGCTACACTTATTTTGTTCACATACGGGGTATACATCTGAGGTGAACCATAGAACATAACTTTGGTTTTGACTTGAGCACACACTTAAGCAATGATCCACCTCTGTTTTTGCAGGAGAAAAATGACTGCATTTGAATGTTTTAGTCAGTCTGACTCAATTTTATATCCACTTTTTATTGTCAGTCTTACCAAAATGACCTGTAAGTAGGAAAAATATACTATCATGGGCATTTGTGTTTCTTTCTCCCAGGATGACTATTCCTCATTTCCAAGGAAAGAAACCTATTCACAATGATGTCTTTTTTAGGAATTCAGAAACATATGTAATTGGATGAATTAAAGAGAGTCTCTTTTGGGCAGAATCTTGCTTTGAGAGGGAAGGTTAGTTTTAGTTCAAGTTCTTTAAGGATATGTAATGAAGAGTTGTTTAAGAAGGTAACTGCTAGGGGTGCCTGGGTGGCTCAGTCTGTTGAGCGTCCGACTTCAGCTCAGGTCATGATCTCACAGTTTGTGGGTTCGTGCCCCATGTCGGGCTCTGTGCTGACAGCCTGAAGCCTGCTTCAGATTCTGGACTCCTCTCTGCCCCTCCCTGACTCACGCTCTGGCTCTGTCTCTCAAAAATGAATAAATGTAAAAAATTTAACTCTGTCTCTCTCTGTCTCAAAAATAAATAAACGTTAAAAAAAATTTAAAAAAAGGGGGGGCGCCTGGGTGGCTCAGTCGGTTAAGCAGCCGACTTTGGCTCAGGTCATGATCTCGCGGTCCGTGAGTTCGAGCCCCATGTCGGGCTCTGTGCTGACAGCCCAGAGCCTGGAGCCTGTTTCAGATTCTGTGTCTCCCTCTCTCTGACCATCCCCCATTCATGCTCTGTCTCTCTCTGTCTCAAAAATAAATAAACGTTAAAAAAAAATTTAAAAAAAAAGGTAACTGCTAAAGTATCTCAGGTAAAAGCAGGATTCCCACTTACATTTTTAAAAATTTTTTACCTTTTGTTAAGTAAATAGGCTCTACTCATGGTCATAAAACTTGCCATGATCTGGCATGAAAAATGAATTTTAAAAATGTGGCTCAGGGGACTGAGAGCTCATGCTATGAGGCTAAAGATGTCAACCTCATTTTCAAAATAAGGGGGAAAATATTCCCTTGTTTTGGATATTCCAGAGATTAATGAATAAATTATCATGGAGAATTTGGCTAAAATAAATATCTACATAAAACTGAGTAATAAGGATTACAGAGAGTAGGGGAAGGCAAAGATTCAGTTTCTTATTTTGTGGATTATAAAGCAACTGCCTATCAAGTGGTAGAAAGTGAGGACAATCTGCCTTTTTGAAAGTAAGGCGTCAAGGTAATTTACATGATAATGTAGTATCTTCTCTAGTTCAGGACTGAATTACGGTCTGTCTGAGTGTGAATTTTTCAATCATTCCCCATTTTTACATAATTTTTGCTCTCTGCTTCCTACAGATATTTCCACTGAGTTATGAAACCTCATAATATGATATTATGAAGAAAGTGGTGTTGATGTTAAATACAAGGATTCTTCTCTAGGGGACCACACTGATATTCTGGTAATACTGTACAGCCAAAATGCACATATCTGTACAGTACAGAGGTCTCTAGGAAAGCGCCCACCAGTTCTTTCCTAACCAGAGTACCTGTACATCACATTCTATTATAGTATACATATTTTAGGCTTCCAGTGACTGTCATATGTTTTAACTTAGGAAACTAAATTTTCCATTCTGTTTTAACCACTGGATGATCATTTAAAATTATTAAAATTAAGGAAGTTGAGAATCCATTTATAACTACAACCTGTCAAAGTCATTTGAAGGGTACACATTACCGAAGGTGCTGTAGAAATAAGTCAATTATTTTACTCTATTATGTAAATAAGAGTTTTTTCATTGCCTTTCTTCTATGCCCTCCCTAGAACATATATATATATATATAAAATCACAGCTAAAATATGTTCCTTAGTGTAGAATGGTGTCCCATCAATATAGGATCTTCAATAGATTTTGAAACCTTTGAGAATATAGCTGAGGCTTTTGCATAAATGGAAACAGAGAAAGCTGTAATGGTTAAGAAATTGACAAGAAATTTTAGTCACCATCTAATAGAAAAATAATGCTTTGTACTATGTCCAAGACTATTTGTGTTTTAGGTGTAGTTCATTATTTTTAATATTTGTGGCCGACTCCACCAATACCTCAGATCGTCTTCTTCCTGGAACCAAGGTGCACTACATTTCTGGGCCTCACTTGGTTACTGGTGACTGAGTGAATAAGTCCCGAGTGGAACGATGTGAGTCACTTGCAGGCTTGACCCACTTCACAGCTCAGGTGCACTTTGCACTTCTTCCCTGCCAGCTATAGGCTGATGACAGGGATGTGTTACAAGATGCTTCTACATCAAGATGAAAAGATCCTGGGTCCCCAAAGACCAAGTAGAGGAAAACCCCTTCCCCAATGACTCGAAAACCCATGTAGTTATGACTTCTCTTTTACTGATCCTTAAAAGTTTGGATCTTTTTGTTCATACAGTTTAGTCTATTCCAACCAGGGCAGAATTATATTGAATCCTTTATACCTAATATCCAAACACATTCCATATGCCAAGACCTGGCTCAAATCCAGAATCTTCTGTGCCTCTTTCCTTGATTCTTTTATGTTGATGTGGTTGACCTCTTCCTGATCGGATTTCTTGTACTAATCAATTGACTATTAATGGAAGTAAAACATCTACCTGTACGCTTATTGACCATCAAAACAAAAAGGGAAACATGGCCAGTTACAGTTTCTTACAGCCACTGGGGACAAAACATAACACTTCATGGCTGGAGGGAAAGCTTTCTCTAATGTTAAATTCTTAAGCAAGATGTTGCAAACATGGGAATTCATTTAGGGAAGGCAGTGATTTAATAGAAAATATCCTCCAAAACATGCCTAACGCAGGTGTTATTAACAGATCTAATAGTATAGTAAGTTATAGCATCTTTTAATTGTAACCAAGTTGTGGTTGGCATGTTTGCAGGATGCCAAGATAATACATATTAAATACGGAACTGCCCTGTTTCATTCGGCCTCAGTCCAAAGATCAGATCTGTCTGATAGCGCACTCTTGAGAAATTCTCCGTGAAATATAATATCAGAGTTTTAAAAAATGAGAATTGTACACCAATTGATTGTGATTGCCATCAAGTCTGCCCATGATGGCAGCAAGTTCTGAGCTGTTGGTTGATGGTGAGTCCATTATATTAGAAAGCAGAAAAGCTGACGGCTTGACTGTTAATCTTTTGTGGACATCAAGGAACCTAATCTAGACTCTTCACTAATAGGAGGCTCTCAATGACACCTGTTGAGGGGCACCTGGGTGGCTCAGTCAGTTGGGCATCCGACTTCAGCTCAGGTCATGATCTCATGATTCATGAGTTCGAACCCCACATCAGGCTCACTGCTATCAGCACAGAGCCAGCTTCAGATCCTCTGGTCTCCCTCTTTCTCTCTGCCCCTCCCCCACTCTCTCTCTCAATACTAAATAAAACATTAAAAAAAAAAATATATATATATATATATAAAATGACACCTGTTCAAACTGCCAGAATAAACCCATCAACCCCCCCACACACAGAAATCTGGGTCTGCTGCAACTTAAAGCTAAAACTGTGCTTAAGACTACACAGTTCTTTAATACCATAAAATTGTTTTATATGTCTAAGGCAGATGCTAATTCGTTTCAACAATTGTCTGCATTGGCATGTCTGGTTTGAACAATATAGATTCCTGACGACCTTAAATAAAATAATCACTTGGAAATACATCTCTTAATATGGGTTTATTGTATGTGAGCCAACTACAATTTGTATGATAATTAATATTATTTTATAATTGACTACACCAATCTTATGTCTGATAATATTTAAGTATGAGGATCAGCTGATGATGACACCACTGCTAATTGGTGTCAGAAAGATGTCATCGTCTATGGGGACTTGTCCACCTACTTATTGTAAGAAAAGTAGTCACCTCAGTTGTATAAAAGTCAGATTGTTATCAGATTGTGATGACATTGAGAAATTGAATTCAGTCTAATTTTACGACACAAATTCTGTACTACAATTTTTTTTTTGTTATTTTTACATAATCTGTACACCCAACATGGGGCTTGAACTCCCAATCCTGAGATCACGATTCGCACACTTCACTGAATGAGGTAGCCAGGCGCCCCTAGTACAATTTCTTTTACATAAAAAGTGCACCGATAGCTTTGACTCTCAATTATATGTTAATTTTGTTTCTATTTGCTCTTCAAGTTTAAAGAATTTGCAAGTTAATTCTTGTAACTTTTAGTTTAAAAATTACTCAAATAAGCTTGAGATAATCAATGACTAAAAAGCAAAAAAACAAAACCAGAATCAGACCTATAAATCCCCAGAACAAACTGATGGTTGCCAGGAGGCTGGGGGTGTGGGGTGGGCAAAATGGGTGAAGGGGAGAGGGAAGTACAGGCATGTGGGTGTGGCCTGAGTAAGTCATTAGGCGCAGCATAAAGAATACAGTCAAGGATATGGTGATAGCATGCATGCTGATAGATGGGAGCTACACTTGTGGTTTGCAAAACATAACATATAGAGGTGCTGAATCACTGTGTTGTGCACCTGAAATAATGTAACATCGTATGTCGACTACCCTCTAATGAAAACTAAAAATAAATGAAACTAAAAACACTTAAGAGACTTATCTACCACCAAAAGAACAATAAAAATTATCTTTAGTTTTTATCAGATGTAGCCTCTAAGTAATAATGTTTCTGTAAATTTAACTTGGGAAGTTGAGATAGAATTTCTACAATTCTCACATACCAGCACTTCAAAAACTATTTTGTAAATCCTAAATCTTATAGACTTTGTCTCCAGGCCTTTCTAAATTTAGTAGTTTCTATATTGTAATGGTAACAAACAAAATTAGCTGAGCACAGCTGTGCTCAGTGAAGTATTACCCAAGGTCCAAGCCTGCCCAGGGCACATGTAATTCTTCCCTGCAGCTGTATTCACTACTCGTCCTCTGGGTCCGTTGCTAATAATTTTTAAGTTGTCCTTTTGTTATTTCAGTGGCCTCAAGCTACTTTTAATTTCCATTCTGGTTCTGTTTGTGCATCTTTAAAATATTTTATGCTATTAATTAGCATAAATTAATAATTCCTGAACTATTTTCCTTGAGTAATTTAATTTAAAAATTTTTGTGTGTGTGTGTTTATTTACTTTTGAGAGATAGAGAAAGAGAGAGATCTGTCAGCACAGAGCCTGATGCAGGGCTTGAACTCAAGAACCACAAGATCTTGACCTGAGCCAAAGTCAGAGGCTTAACCAACTGAGCCACCCAGGTGCCCCCTCCCTGAGTAATTTAACAACAATCCTAAAGTACAAAGCTTCTTGTACAATGTAGAGAGGCAGGTAGTTGAAAATTTACTGAAGGACATTATCCTCCAGAGATCGTGTAGGAAAGAATGAACACCTGCAGGTAAAATTAGAATGCATAATACCTGTTGGTGTTTCTGTAAATTAAGTATGGCTCTTACTTATAAAAGCATTAGAGAGAAAAATCTGAGAAAGTCCCATAATCCTATCATTTTACCAAATGATTTCATTTTGTGAATTTCCTTTGTGTGTCCATATGCACAGGATTAAATGTATTCAGAACAGTTTTTTCTATATATTACATTGCAGTAGCAACCTGTTACTTAGTAGAAGAGGTTTACTCAGATTTCTAAAGATAAACACTTATTTCTCCATCTCCATCATGAAATTCAACAGCTCATCACATAATTAAAAAAAACAGTAATATTTACCTTTCTACAGTATTTCTAAATTTAATGTATGGTTTCTCTTTACAAAGTCATTTTTCATTGCTCTTTTAAAAAATGTTCTTCTTTCTTTCTTTCTTTCTTTCTTTCTTTCTTTCTTTCGTGTACTGTGTTCACATTTTATGGGCATCCACTAGTTATGAGGAATGGCCTGAGGCCAAAAGGACTTTTAAATCTGGACTATAGTGATTTATTTATAGATAACTCATTCAAAGCTTTTTCTAGGTTAAAAAAAAGAAAAGAAAAGAAAACTCATCTAAAGGAAAATGTAGGCAGTAAACTCTTCCATATTGGTCTTAACAATATTTTCTTAGATAGGTCTCCTCCAGCAAGAGCAACAAAAATAAACAATTGTGACAATATTAGGCTAAAAAGCTTTTCCACAGTGAAGGAAACCATCAATAAAATGAAGACACAAACAACCACATGGGAAAAGGTATTTGCAAATTATGTATCTGGTAAAGGGTTAATATGTAAAATATATGAAAAACTCATACAACTCAACACCATAAAAACAACCAGATTAAAAAATATGCACAGG
Source organism: Panthera onca (assembly GCF_046562875.1). Taxonomy (NCBI): domain Eukaryota; kingdom Metazoa; phylum Chordata; class Mammalia; order Carnivora; family Felidae; genus Panthera; species Panthera onca. The sequence goes on from NC_138348.1 coordinate 111,399,184, forward strand.
ATCTGAACAGAGATTTTTCCAAAGAAGACCTACAGATGGCCACAGACGCAACAAAAGATACTCAACATCACTAATTTTGAGGGAAAGGCAAATCAAAACCGCAATGAGATATACCACTTCACACCTGTCAGGAGGGCTAGTATCAAGAAGACAAGAGACAGCAAGGGTCAGGTAGGAAGTGGTTAAAAGGGAATCCTTAGGCACTGCTGGTGGGAATGTCAACTGAGGCAGCCACTGTGGAGAACAGTATGGAGGTTCCTCAAAAAGTAAAAATAGAACTACCATATGATCCAGCGATTCCACTACTGGATATTTATCCAAAACACCCTCAAAAACATTAATTCTGAAAGACATATGCACCTGTATGTTCACTGCAGCATTATTTACAACATCCAAGATATGGCAGCAGCCCAAGTGTCCGTGGATAGATGAATGGAATAGGAAGATGTGGTGTTTATATACAAGGTAATATTATTCAGCTATAAAAAAGAAGGAGATCCTGTCATTTGTGACAACCCAGAGGGAGGTATATTGAAGGTAATACGCTAAGTGAATAAGTCAGATAAAGAAAGATAGATAATATATGATTTCACTTATATGTGGCATCTAAAAAACACGAGAAACAAACAAAACAACATAGAAACAGTCTCATAAATACAGAGAATGAACTGGTGGGTTGCCAGAGGGGAAGGGAGTAGGGAATGGGTGAAATAAGTGATGAGGATTAAGAGATACAAATTTCCAGTTATAAAATAAATAAGACATAGGGAAAATAAAGTACATCATAGGGAATACAGTCAATAATGTTGTAATAACTTTGCATGGTGACAGATGATAACTAGACATTGTGGAGAGCATTTTGTAATGTATAAAATGCTGAATCATTATGTTATAATCTGAAACTAATATAACATGTACATCAGATATACTTCAACAAAAAAAGAAAGAATCATAAACCCCTAAAAATAAAAGGAAAGAACAAATCTATATTAAAAAGATTCACTTGGGGTGCCTGGGTGGATCAGTCAGTTAAGCGTCAGCCTCTGGCTCAGGTCATGATCTCACACTTCATGAGTTCCAGCCCCACAGTGGGCTCTCTGCTGTCAGCATGGAGCCTGCTTCAGATCCTCTGTCCCCCTCTCTCTCTACCCCTGCCCCACTTACATGCTCTCTCTCAGAAAACAAATAAACTTAAAAAGAAAAAAGATACACTATATGTGGTAAAGGGACCAAATGATGTGATTTTTAAAAAATTATGCTCAACAAATAGAACTGGCTATTTGTGTTGGTAAATTTTTTTTATTGGGAAGTAAACATGAATTGACATTGTAATTTTAAAGCAGGTGGCGGGAAGTTTTGCATCATTTATCCCTTTTCCATTGCTGTCATATTTTCTCATCCCAAATACGATTAAAATGTTAGTAAACAAAAAGGCTGACAAAGCATGGATAAGAATATAGCTATAGGGGCTCCTGGGTGGCTCAGTCGGTTGAGCGGCCGACTTCGGCTCAGGTCATGATCTTGCGGTCTGTGAGTTCAAGCCCCGCGTCAGGCTCTGTGCTAACAGCTCAGAGCCTGGAGCTTGTTTCAGATTCTGTGTCTCACTCTCTCTCTGACCCTCCCCCGTTCATGCTCTGTCTCTCTCTGTCTCAAAAATAAATAAACATTAAAAAAAAAGAATATAGCTATAGATCTTTATACTTTGCTTGTGTTTGTCTTCACTATCTGAAGGTTTTTTTTCTGTATCTAGACAATCTGCTTTTGACAGTTTAACATGAATTAGATATTCCAGTTCTTTATCATGGAGGGAAAAATCCACCCTCCTCTCCAATGTCAAGATGTTGGCCATGGAGATACATATACCAAAATATGTATTCATTTGGTGAGATTGGCTTTCTTGAAAAATGAGAGTCAAGTGAACCCATTTTTGTAATTACTCATAAAAACGACTATTTACATCAATGCAATGATATATAACCCCTAAAATTTATGTATTTAAAAATTGAATCTTCTCAAAAAAATGCTGTGACAGGTAGTAGCTACACTTCAGAGTACGACATAATGTACACAGAAGTTGAATCACTATGTTGTACGCCTGGGACTAATGTAACATTGCAGGTCAACTATACTCCAATAAAAATTAAACAGTAATAAATATACTAAATTAAAAAACGCTGTGATAAAGGAAAAGACGCCCTTACTTTTATTTCTTGCCAGTTATTTTCACAATAGTTTACATTTAATTTTCACAACTTTGCAAAGTAAGTATTGTTGTATGCCCATTTTCAGATGGTAAAACAGCCACTTACAGAGGTTTTCATAGTTTGCCCAATATCCCAGGCTGTGGTAAACTGCCTCACCAAGAGGGCAGGGAGCCCTCAAGACCCACCTGGTCCAGTCTGGTTCCAAACCCTAAGGACAGGTGCCACATGTTAGAAATGTAGCAACAAGATTGCCTTCTTACGTCTAAGCCAAGGAACATGCTAACCAAGGTTTACTTCTCTGAAACAACCTCTCTTCCCTTCCCTATATCACCTTCCATGTAATAGTGAAAGAAGAGTATTTTGTTTCCAAAGAATGGCTGTTATTTTGTTCATTTTCAGATTATTTCCCAAATGGTGTATATAGATAAACTCCATATAAATTAAGTTCTATAACATGAGCAAAAGTTTGGGCAAACTAAAACATGCATATGCTGTATCACACAAAAGGAACAATTTTTTCGTCTCTTTATAATTTTATCTTTGAACGCAGCTTTGAACCAAAGTGAACACATTTGAGTTACACATATGAGATATATTTTGTATGTTGTGGGGATGATTCTGTGTGCTTCAGCAATGGTTCCATATATTGGGATTTATGATCTTCAAATAAATAAATTATTTGATGTTTATTTCACAATGTGGCCAAGAAAAAGATGTTTTATGACAAATAATTATGAGATCTCAGTACTGATTACTTAGTTTTTGCTTTCCTAAATATGATAACAAAGAAAAATGAAAATATAACCTACATATGTGTTCACTATCAGCTAAACTTAATCCACTCATTTGCTGTAAAAGAAAAATGCACATACAGAGTATACAGTTTACAATAGTCAGCATTGTAAGAATTTCAAAGAATTCTCTAAGAATCCTATGAGGTGAGTCTTCTACTCCATTTTTTTTTCCTAGAAAAAAGAGGCTTATATTTGTACCCATATTCAAGGTCTGCAGATTTGTTTTTGACTAACTAGTCGCCCTGGAATTTGAACCCATGTCTAATGGGTCCAACACCTATTCTCCCTCTCCAGATACTGCAGCGTAGTAATGCATGAGAGGTACCTGTAAATATTTCCTATGTGCACGGAATAAAAAGTAAGCTAACTTTAGATTAGCTGACGTGATGAATTTGGTTTTAATTATCTCCCAAAATGACATTATAATTAAGTGTAAACTTTGCGAAATAAGATGTAAATGGACCTCTTCATAATTTTGCCCGTTATTTCCCGGACCCAAATATTAAAGAATCAGACTTCAGCAAAAGCATCCTAACTGGAATAAAACTCTATTTCTTCTTTATCTACTACAATGGTGTATCTTTGCCATGACTATGCTTTTATTATTATAGAAAATAAAAGCCTTAAAAAGCGTGATTAGAAAAGCTTTCTTGTAAAGCCATAAAATATTTCCTGATTTATACAGTTTAATCATTCATGACTTTTTTCAAAATTTCAAAATGTTTCCTTTGGAGTATTTTTATATTGTTACACATTCCTTTTGCCAGTTTCAAATAGAAAACTTTTTGACGTAGTGGGCTCAGGGGTCAGAGATTTTTCTGATATTAGTACTCTGAGCCACAACTCATTTTACAGGTCTTGTCTATGACATAACCAAGGCCAGCACTGCCTCCTACAGATCCCTAAAGCTACAAAGAGCAAGAATTTACTACCAAGAGTAAACCAGGGAGAACAGGACTGCTTATCTATTGGTCCCACATCTCATGAAGGTAAGTATTCCAAGGTGAGCTGGCCTGCCAGTGTGAAATTTGTCAGTCAAAAACTAGCTTCCCCGTGGATACATCTGATAAACAATAAAATAAAGTAAAATAAAATAAAATAAAATAAAATAAGATAAGATAAGATAAGATAAAGTACAAAATAAAATAAATAAAATACATCATCGGTAAAGATGTGCTATATGTTTTAGAGGGAAGTATTAATAAATCAACAGTCTTTCCAAGTCAGAGGATGATTCTCACTAAAACTTGGTCTCCTGCTCTGGTTAATAAATGGCAAGATTATCCACCTGTTGTGCAGCCCACAAATTGGGATGTCTTTCTTTTATCTCTTTTTCTGTGACACATAACACTGTAATAATTAGAATGTCAAGTGATGACTCCACACCAGAACATATTAAAACTTGAGGAATTTCATAGGATTTCTAGAAAAGCTACAGCATCTACCCAAACAACATAACCTAAAGCTTATCATTATTTGCTTGACAGTGCTTCCCAAGCAACTTAACATACCAAATAAAAAGGCCTAATTAGTCAAAAAGATGTCATTTACAATTCATATCTCTGGGAACTTTGTTAAAAATCCCACAGAGTTACAAAGCACATGCCTAAATAGGATTGTAGGTCATTACCATGGGTGACTTTCTTTAAATCTCCTTCACTCTCTAGAATACACCACCTAGGGGCGCTTGGGTGGCTCAGTTGGTTAAGCGTCCTAGGCTCAGGTCATGATCTCATGGTCTGTGAGTTTGAGTCCCGCATCGGGCTCTGTGCTGACAGCTCAGAGCCTGAAGCCTGCTTCAGATTCTGTGTCTCCCTCTCTCTGACCCTCCCCCGTTCATGCTCTGTCTCTCTCTGTTTCAAAAATAAATAAAACATTAAAAAAATTTTTTTAGAATACACCACCTTAAATACTGTTTTATCAAGTTTTGTTGACTTGCTATTTTTCTTACAGTTCATTGCTTTCACCTCTACCTCCACTGTTGGTATCGTAACCCAAAGCATCCTCAACAGCTGTCCTTTTCTGTCCCTCACTGTGTCTTTGACAATGCTTCCTAATTTCAGGGTCTGATGTTGTCACATGTGGCAGAAATACCACAGAAGAAATGCTGTACCCTTGTGCCTTCCACAGGGTAGAGGACATGATGCTGGCAGGTCTTAATAACTGGTGATGTCAACTTCAGTCACTGGGACAAGATGGTGTCCGTCAGATTTCTCCAGGGGCAAGTTACATTTCCCCCCTCAATTATTAAGAAGTATTTTGTGGAGAAATACTTAGAGACAACTCAGATATCCTGTTTCTTATCATAGCTTCACCTATTAGTTTTAGCATCCATCAATAATTCTTTCCTGCAACAATTACCGTATTGTTTGCTTACCCGTGATTTTCTGTTTGCATCCTTTCTTCTACATTATTCATCGCAACTATATTGTAGACAAGGGCTGTCTCTTCTCCCCTATTTACTTATTTATTCAATTCTTTACTGGTGACATCATTTGGGACTCATGGATATTTACTTATTCTTTGGTTGTCTAACCTTATGACCATTACTTGTTCTTTGTTGTTTTGTTCACATTGTCCCAGATTTTGGCCATTGGTAGCTTCTGTAAGTTGGCTACTGAATCCTTTGCCTCATGCTTTACCCAATCATTTTATAAACATTTCCTTGCTTTCTGATACAAGATGATCTTGCCTCATCCTATATTTTCTCTGTTTTAGCCCTGTAACCATCCATTTTTCTTTTTTTTAATGTTTATTTATTTTTTGAGAGACAGAGAGAGACCGAGCATGAGTGGGGGAGGGGCGGAGAGAGAGGGTTACACAGAATCCAAAGCAGGCTCCAGACTCTGAGCTGTCAGCACAGAGCCTGATGCGGGGCTTGAACTCACGAATCACGAGATCATGACCTGAGCTGAAGTCAGACGCTTAACCGACTGAGCCACCCAGGTGCCCCTGTAATCACCCATGTTTCTAAAAGTCATTGTCCTTTAATTGTAGAATGCTATTCAGGAATTAAGATCTGGATGCCAGGTGTCTTCATTGCCCCTGGAATGTTCTTGCCTCCAGATCCTCTCAGTAGACAGAGCTAGGAAACACATGTATGGACACTCAACACACACATACATATTATAATTATTTCTATACCTAAGGTTCTGTATATATATTGAAGCCATGGGTTCATACTTACACCTCCAATTTTAGGGCTCTTTCTAGCATTTCCCCTTTTCTTATTTGTAACCCGACTCTTATTACCTACAATATATTTATCTATCTGCTAAATCTTAGTATGCACATAGTATTTCAGAATCTCTAGTCAATACGTTTGTTAAAAACAAATTTATACAATATAGTGTATGTGGTGGGGGATATATTTGCATATGGTATGCAATCAAAATATTGTCCCTCACATCACTTAATTAGTGTCTTCTCTACCCCCTTCGATATAGTTATGCCATTCATTTATAACACCGTTAGGTAAATTTGTTATTTTTTTGTATTCTATTTTGGGTTCCCCTACATCCTGGTCGGTTTTATTTATTTATGTTTTGGGGTATGTCCTAAAAGACAGTGCTATACAGAAAACTAAGAGAAGTTTCATTCTGTTCACATTCTTGAACTGCCACTCCTACCCAACTTATGTTGGCAACCGATCTCATTAGTTTCTGGTTTATTTTTCTATATTTCTTTTGAAGACATTAGTGGATAAATGTGTATTTTCTCATTCCTCTTTTTTCATTACATAAAGAATAGCACATTATAGACACCTTCACAGTGTATTTCTTGTTTGTTCATTTTTTTTTTTTTTGGTGAATATACAAATAGCCTTGTATTTAACAATACAAAATAAATTATCTGTAGGCATGGACAATGTCAGTGATAGAGCATTCTATATTGTTAAATGAAGCTAGTAACTATGGGTATATTGAATTTCTTAACATTAGCCAGCCTTTTCAACTTCTTTAACTGACTTCTCTAAAATTACTGGTGAGAAACATTGCCTCAAGCACCCTGTCATAGTTTATTAGTAATGGTGAAGCACTATTCTAGAAAGTAGAACATATCCTCCCTGACCACTCCACCTGTTCCATGGTCCTTCTCTTCAGCACCCGATAAAACAGTTCTTATTAACTTGGTTGGATCAATGATTCATTTCTCCATCACATTCACAAAATCTCCAAGCAGAGTATCAGAACCAACTTTTGAGAAACTTAGCATAATTATCTCAACTATCAATGATCCTACAACAGCTACTTTCTTAGTAATGACCTTTGTAAGCATATTTTTAAACGTTTATTTCTTTATTTATTTTGAGAGAGACAGAGAGACAGAGAGATACAGAGAGAGACAGAGAGACAGAATCCCAAGCAGGCTCCATGCTGTCAAAGCAGAGCCCGATGCATGGCTGTATCCCACGAACCATGACTTCATGACCTGAGCTGAAATCAAGAGTTGGACACTTAACTGACTGAGCCACCCACACACCCTGTTTGCAAGAATTTTGAGTGTTCTTTTAGTAATTTCTATATCATTGAAAATATCTTCATTAGCTGGAATTAGCAAGTCTCAGGCTGGAATGCACTGAAGAATAACACAACCCCCTCCCAGAACAACACCTTCTTCAACAGCTTACATGTAGTATTGAGGGCATATGCAGGTCTTTCTTTTCATTCACTTCCACATCATTTGTCCCACCAACCTGCAGCAGAGCTACTCGATCTGGAAGTTTTTCAAGATATTCATTCAATTTTTCCTTTTCATAATTACCAGTTATGATATGTAACTGCTCAATGATTTCTTGAATAGATTTTTCAATTTGAGTCTGTTATCTTTTCCCTTCGAGCACACTGGCTAATTTTTGGTCACAACGACATCTCTATCCAACTTTTCCTAAGTGTGTGACTGAGCATCATCAAGATTTAGGGTCAACCTTTCTTCTCTGAACACTGAACCACCAGCATCAATAGCCATGTGTCTAAGTAGGTTTTTCCATTATCACCAGACTGCTATAATCTGAAAACCAAGTTTTAGACTATTCAAAATGGGCGTATTTAGAGCTTCTCCATTAACATCTTCAGTAATTATTATGAAGGGCTTACAATAAGCATTGACAATTTCAACTGCAGATATAATGGAGTAGACACCAGACATTTTCTTTTCACCCAATAGAACACAGGCATTCACATTTCTGAGCTTCTGATGTATACTAAGTATGAAGAAACATAAACTGCAATCCAGTAATTTATAATTCATTATTCAGTGTTTCCCATCTTTTGGTGTCTTTACATCCTTCCTTTCAATCTTTTTCACTGTATAAGAAATGATATTGCTCATTTCTTGGTTTGCAGAAATCATAGCAACCTAAGTGATTTCTCCGGGGCTCAACACAGGTTTCAACTGCTTCTTAAATTCATCAATCACAGCATCTACAGCTAACACCACACCTTTCTTAATTTCCACTAGATTAGCACCTTGGCTAACCTCCAAGCCTTCCTTGGCAAGAGAGGATACTGATGTGGTAGCAGTGGTGGGGGATCTCTGGTCTTTTCCTTTGTGTTAGTGGCAACATCTTGAACAAGTCAAGTCCACACATTGTTATCTTTATCCTTTAAGTCAATTGAGACTGATACTCTGGGACTACTCACTCACTAATAATCACTCCAGCATCAGCTCAAACAAACTCACTCACTAATCATCACTCCAGCATCAGCTGAAAGCATTAAGGCTCAAATACCTGCACCAAATTTTACATCTTTGGCATAAGCCTGAGTGAGATGAGGAACGATTGCCTGCACAGTGGCCTCACCTGGTGAGGCTGTGGGCGTGCACCTGAAGAGGCAAGGGAGGCAGTGCTCAGCACACAGAGCAATCAATCCGTGCCCCCTCTCTGAGCTATGTCACCGTCTGTGTCACCCAGTGGCTTCCATCCCTTTCCTGGTGGCCCAGGCCTGGCAATCTGCATGCACCATGCATATTTTTGTTTTGAATGTTAACAATAAGTCTTGGAAATGTCCCCATATTATTTCACTCAGGTCTTCATTCTTTTTCAGTTTCTTGGTACTCTACTGTGTGGATGCATCATACTTTAATCGAACACAATCCTGTGTATGGGCAATTTAATTGCTTCTGATATGAAACAAATCAAATAACCCTGCAGGGAAGAACCTTGTGTAAATATAGTATTCGAGGAGTACCTTTCAGAACAGATTCCTAGTAGTGGGATTGCTTGATCAAACCATACACACATATAAAGTTCTGTTATTAAACTTCCACCAGAAGGACTGTGCCTGTTTGCATTCTCACTAATAATATAGGACACTCCCTGTTTAGCCACAGCCTCACCAAGAGGATATGTTGTCATACTTTTTAATTTTTACCCATCTGATCACTGAGAAATGACATTATTTTAATTTGTATTTTTCTAAGTATGTTTGAACTTGAAAAGATATGTATACTTAAGGGCCATTTTTATCTTTTTAATATGTGTGAGTTTGTGCTGATGTCTATTTCATACTTTCCATTGGTTTTCAGTTTCTTTTATTTTAAGAGTTCTTAATATATTGAGATTATTAGCTCTTTGTGTTACATGCTACAAATATTTTCTTCTAGTTTATCAATTATCTATGATATTGTGAAGACATTCATCCCTGTGTTCTTCTAGTTCTTATATGTTTTCATTTTTTATGTTTAAATTCTTGACCTCTGGAGTTTACTCTGGTATATCTTACAAGAACTGTATCAAAATTTTTTTTTCCAAATGGTTACTCAGATGTTCTACAACCATTAGTTAAAAAGTCCATCTGGGGTGCGTGGTTGGCTCAGCTGGTTAAGCCTCCGACTTGAGCTCAGGTCATGATCTTGCAGTTCTTGAGTTCAAGTGCTGCATCAGACTCTGTGCTAACAGTGCATAGTGTGGAGCCTGCTTTGAGATCTGTGTCTCCCTCTTTCTCTGCCCCTCCCCTGCTCATTCTCTCTCTCTGTCTCTCTCTCTCTCTCAAAAATAAGTAAACATTAAAAAAAAAAAAAGTCCATCTGTGTCCCAGTAATAACCCAAAGATAGTAGCTGTATCATAGAATATGTTCCTTACATACTTAGATCTATTTCTGGGTTTTCTACTCTGCTCCCCTGGCCTCACTGTCTGCTTATGTGTCAGTGCCACACTAATTTAATTATGGGTACTTTGAAGTACACCTTTATTCCTTTATATCCAGGGGAAGGGGAGGGGCTCATAGCTTCTCATAGATTTTCTTTTTCAGTGTTTTCCTGCTTCTTCTTAAATGTTTTTCCATATGAACTTGATTATCAGTTTGTCTTATACCACACACACACACACACACACACACACACACACACACACACCCCAACTGCTCGTGTTTTGATAAGGACTGAGTTACGTTTATAAATTAATTTAGGAAGAACTGAAATTTTTATAACATTGCATAATCTAATACAAGAAAAGGAGATGTCCGTCCACCTGTTCAAGTCCTCTTCTGTGTCTTTCTGTTTTGTTTTAAAATTTTCTTCATGAAGTTTCTTATCACTTAAATACTTCATCTTCTTTGTTGGAGTTGTTATAGGGTTTTTCCCCCCACTCATCCACATCTTTCTTAGGCTGCTTGAGAAACTCTCAGCAAATACCCATGTCCTCCTCCAGTGCTCTCTCTACACTGGATCCAGAGTTATCTCTAAAAAATGTAAATTTGTTCATTTTCTTTCAAAGATTTTGAAAAGCTTCTGCATTTATTAAGATGAAGACCGAATTCCTAATTAGGCCCACCCAGTCCCCCATCTTCTGGCCCTCACAGACGGCCACTTTGTGGGCTTTAACCACACTGGCCACTTTTCTTTCTATGGGGCCTTTGCCCCCTCCCCACTCAGGCTATAGAGCTTGAAGAGCAGAGCACCTGCCCCAGCCCCTCCAGTCAAGGTCAGGAAAGAAACCTGGAGAGTGAAGACATGGTCGGCCACGGTTGAGAGAGGAATCCCAGAAGTCTGGCTTCTCATGCATTTGGAAGAAAACACGTATATGTGAGTGTGGATGCTGTGGAAATAGTAAGAAGAACCACCCCCCCCCCCCCCCACACACACACACACAGCAACAATGCATGGAACTGTACTATCAGGTGATGGTGACCCCTTCTAGGGAAGAAAAGGAGAGTGGTGAGTGACTGCCCATTCTCTCCAGCAGCACCCGGAAAACTGAGACAGGACCTCTGTGACTGGGGGAAGGGAGGAAATCTGCAAAGAGGCAGGTAAGAGTATGAATGAGCATGGAGGGGATGCAGTTCCTGCTTCTTCAGGACTTCAGGAGGAAGCCCTCCCATGAGCCCCTGGACGTCCCTCACCTGAGGGTCTCTCTACCTGGTCTGCAGGCACCCTCAATGCCCCAATTGTTAATCACACACTGAGTAGGCTCTTTGGGTGCGCCCCTAAGTACAGCAGCTGAGAGGCCCAAAGCAGGCCAGGGTCTGTGGGCAACAGAGAAATCACAAATTTGAGCTACAGTGCCACCTTCTGGAAAATTACAGAGAGCTTTCTAGTAGCTAGGTGGGAGAATACATAAAAAGACATAAAAGACATAAAAACTAATTTAGAATTCTGCCAGGGGCGCCACGGTGGTTAAGTCAGTTAAGCCTCTGACTCGTGAGTTTGGCTTGGGTCATGATCTCACGGTTAGTGATTTCAAGCCCCATGTTGGGCTCTGCACTGACAGTGTGAAGCCTGTTTGGGATTCTCTCTCTCCCTCTCTCTTTGCCCCTTCCCTACTCATTGTCTGTCTCTCAAAATCAATAAATAAACTTAAAAAAAAAAAAAAAGAACTGTGCCACAAGAGGGAGCAAGAAGAGTGGAATTACCCTTACAAAGACTGAAAACCCCAGGTAATAACAGCACCATTGAACAGAATACCCCTCCCTACCTAGAGGCAACTAGGAGAGAATTTTGCTACTTCAGATGCAAAGGCAGCAGTGTTAAAAATACAAGAAACATGAAAAACCAAGAAGGCATGTTATCATCAAAAGATAATAATAATTCTTCAATAACTGAGCTCAACGTAATGACATTTTATGAACTAGCTGATAAAGAATTCAAAATAGCTGGGGTGCCTGGGTGGCTGAGTAGGTAGAGCACCCAACTTTGGCTCAGGTCATGATCTCACGGCTCGTGGGTTCAAGCCCCACATTGAGCTCTGTGCTGACAGCTCAGAGTCTGGAGTCTGCTTCAGATTCTGTGTCTCCCTCTCTCTCTGCCCCTCTCCTACTCACACTCTGTCTCTGTCTCTGTCTCTCTCTCTCTCTCAAAAACAAACATTAAAAATTAAAAAAAAAGAATTCAGAATAGTTGTTTTTTTTTTTATTTTTTAAAAAAATTTTTTTTTCAACGTTTTTTATTTATTTTTGGGACAGAGAGAGACAGAGCATGAACGGGGGAGGGGCAGAGAGAGAGGGAGACACAGAATCGGAAACAGGCTCCAGGCTCCGAGCCATCAGCCCAGAGCCTGACGCGGGGCTCGAACTCACGGACCGCGAGATCGTGACCTGGCTGAAGTCGGACGCTTAACCGACTGCGCCACCCAGGCGACCCCAGAATAGTTGTTTTTGAAAAACTCAGTGAGCTACAAGGAAACTCAGAAAGGCAATTCAACAAAATCGCAAAAAAAAAAAAAAAAAAAAATGCAGAAATTCTGGAGCTGAAGAATGCAATGAATGAAATTAAAAATGCATCTGCAGTGAGCATAACAACTGGAAGACAGAAGAGGCAACTCGGAGGGTAGGAGTTTGTAAATAAATCATTTAGAGGAGAACAAAGAATAAATGTAGAAAAGAGAATATCTATGTGATCTATGGGATTTCATCAAAAGAACAAATATTGGGGCACCTGGGTGGCTCAGTCGGTTAGGCGTCTGACTTCGGCTCAGGTCATGATCTCTCAAACTCAGGTTTGTGAGTTCGAGCCCCACATCAGGCTCTGTGCTGACAGCTCAGAGCCTGGAGGCTGCTTCAGATTCTGTGTCTCCCTCTCTCTCTGCCCCTCCTCTGCACGCGCTGTCTCTCTCAAAAATAAACATTGGAAAAAAAAATTAAAAAAAAAAGAACAAATATTAGGGTAATCAGGGATCCAGAACAAGAGAGGGTAAAGGAGGCTGAATATTTATTTAAAGAAATAATATCTCACAACCTCCCAAGCCTTGGGACAGAATCGGGCATCCAACTTCGTAAAGCTAATAGATCACCTTATTATCTCAACGCAAACAACCTTCCCTAAGACACATGATAACGAAACTGCCAATAACCAAAGATACAGAGAGAATCCTAAAAGCAGCCATATATTAAGAGATTATAACCTACAAAATAATTCCTATTAAACAATCAATATAAATGAATCAGTATCATGTATGAAATAAACATACAGAAATCAGGAGCACTAACAATTATACAATAATAACAAAACATCTGAAAAAGAAATTAAGAAACTATGACATTCACAACAGCCTCAAAAACAATAAAATATTTAGGAATAAATTTAACCAATGTCAGGAAAGAGGTGTATAATGAAAACAACATGACTTGAAGAAGACACAAATAAATGGAAAAATACCCTGTGATGTGGATCAGAAAAAATAATGTTGTTAAAAGGCACATAGTACTCAAAGACATCTGTAGGTTCCATGCAATTTCTATCAAAAGTCCAATGGGATTTTCCATAGGAAAAGAAAGAAAACTCTCCTAAAATTTGTATGAATCCACAAAAGACCCCAAAGAGCCAAAACAATCATGAGAAATAACAAAGCTGGAGGCATCACACTTGTCGATTTCATACCATAGGCCAATGGAACAGAATCAAGAGCCCAGAAATAAACTCCTACATCTATTGTCAACTAGTATTTGACAAGGAAGGCAGGAACACTCAATGGGGAGAGGATAATCTCTATAACAAATGGTGCTGGGAAAACTCATAACCACATGAAAAAGCTTTAAATTGAACCCTGATATTATACCACACTGAAAAATTTTCTCAAAATGGGTTAGAGATATAAACATAAGATCTGATACTGTAAAACTCCTAGAAAAAAAACATGGAAACCCCTTTAACGTTGGTCCTGGCTCCTTGACGCTCGTGTTGATTGCTGTACCCATTCCCTCATTTCTCTCTCTCTCTCCTCAGGTCTCCCTATTCCTGAGACATAGCAATATTGAAATTAGGCCAGTTAACCCTACAGTGGCATCTAAGTGTTCAAGTGCAAGGAAGAATCACATTTCTCACGTTCAATCAGAAGCTAGAGACGATTATGCTCAGGGAGGGGGGCATATAGAAAGCCAAGATGGGCCAAAAGTTAGCCCTCTAGTGCCACACAGTTAGTTAGCCAGGTTGTGAAGAACAAGAGAAAGTTCTTGAAGAAAATGAAAAGTGCTACTTCAATGAACACAGAAATGATTAAAAAAAATCAGCCTTCTTACTGATATGGAGAAAGTTCTAGTGGTCTGGATAGAAGAAGAACCAGCCACAACATTCCCTTCAGCCAAAGCCTAATCCAGAGCAAGGCCTTAACTCTCTTCAGTTATGTGAGGACCGAGAGAGAAGAAGCTGCAGAAGAAAAGTGTGAAGTGAGCAGAGGCTGGTTCGTGAGGTTTAAGGAAAGAAGCCATCTTTACAACATAAAAATGCAGGTGAAGCAGCAAATGCTGTTCAGCCTACGGTGAGTTGTTATTCAAAAGGCCCAGCTAAGGGAACTAATGAAGGGGACTACGCTAGACAAAAGAGTTTTGATGTAGATGGAACAGCCTTCTCTAAGGAGAAGATGCCTTCTAGAACTCTCCTAGCTAGAGAGAAGTCAATGCCTGGCCTCAGAGCTTCACAGGACAGGCTGACTCTCTTGTTAAGGGTTAATGCAGCTGGTGACTCAGTGTTGAAGCCTATGGTCATGTTCCACTCTGAAAATCCTAGTCCCCTCCAGGATAATGCTCAGTCTACTGTGCCTCTCTCCTATAAATGGAGCCACAAAGCATGGATGACAGCACATTTGTTTACAACATCATTTACTGAATATTTTAAGCCCATTATTAGGACCCAGTACTCAGAAAAGACCCCTTTCAAAATGTTATTGCTGATTGACAATGCACCTGGTCACCCAAGAGCTTTGATGGAGATGTCCAATGACATCAATGTGGTTTTCATACATGCTAACACAACACCCATTCTGCAGCCCATGGGCCGAGAAGTAATTTCAACTTTCAAGTTCTGTTGTTTAAGAAATACATTTTGTAAGGCTATAGTTGCCATAGACAGTGATTCCTCTGATGTGTCTGGGCAATGTAAATAGAAAACGTTCTGGAAAGGATTCACTTGTCTTGATGTCAATAAAAACATTCATGTTTCATGGTCAAAATGTCAACATTAACATGAGTTTGGAAGAAGTGGATTCCAACCCTCATGGACGACTTGGAGGGATTCAAGACTTACGTGGAGGAAGTCACTGCAGATGTGGTGGGAACAGCAAGAAAAGGAGAATGAGAAGTGGGGCCTCAAGATGTGACTGAATTGCTTCAATCTCGTGATAAAACGTCAGCAGAAGAGGCATTGCTTCTTATGGGCAAGCAAAGCAAGTGGCTTCCTGAGATGGAATCTACTGGTGAGGATGCTGTGAAGACTGCTGAGATGACAACCAATGATTTAGAATATGACATTAACTAAGTTGATGAAACAGCAGCAGAAGTTGAGAAGAGAGATTAATTCTGAAAGAAGTTCTGCTGTGGGTAAAATATATCAAACAGACTTGCATTCTATAGAGAAATGTTCATAAAAGGAACCGCCAATCAATGGGGCAAGCTTCACTGCTGTCTTATTTCAAGAAATTTCCACGGCCACCTCAGCCTTCAGCAGCACCACCCTGAAGGGTCAGCAGTCCTCAACATCAGGCAAGACCCTCCACCAGCAAAAAGATTCTCACTCATGGAAAGCTAAGATGGTGGTTAGCAATTTTTAGGAATAAAAGTCTTTTAAAATTAAGATATGCACATTGCTTTTTAGACATAATGCTATTGCACACTCAATAGACTACAGTATAGCATAAACATAACTTTTGTATGTATTGGGAAACCAAAATATTTATTTGACTTGCTTTATCGTGGTGGTCTGGAAATGAACCCACAATACCTCCGAGGTATGCCTATATATGGAAAGGAAATGAAAACAGGACAAAGAAGAGATGTGTACACTCCCATAGTTTTGCAGCATTATTCATAATATCTAAGATATGGAAACAACCAAAGTATCCATCAACAGATAAATGGATAAAGAAGATGTGGTATATACATATAGTGAAATAATATTCAGTCATGAAGAAGAAAGAAATTCTACCATTGCAACACCATGGACAGACTTAAAAAGGATTATGCTGAACGAGACTAGTCAGAGAAAGACAAATACTGTATGATATCACATATATATATGCAATCTAAACAAGTAAACAAACATACAAACTCATAAAAACAGAAAATAGAATGGTGCTTACAAGGGAGTTGAGGGTGGAAAAATTGGGGGAGTGTTGTTTAAGGATATAAACTTGCAACCAGTAGATACGTAATTCCTAGAGACACAAGGCAGAGAATGGGGATTATAAACAATTTATTATTGTACATTTCAAAGCTGCTAAGAGACTTTAAGTAGTTGTTCCCATCATAAAAAGGAAATGGTAATGATGAGACATGACAGAGGTCGTAGTGAGTGCTATGGTGGTAATAATACTGCAATATAGGAGTGTATCAAACCAACATGGGTCGCACCCTACAGTACACAAGGCTGTATGTCAATTATCTCTCACTGTTAGAAAACACTATATGTGTTATGTATTCTTGGTACTGCGATTTGTTAATACCTAAAAACTATTTTATCGTATGAGTTTTTTTCCATTCCCTTTCCACCAGCCATTAGTTTTACATTTTCCTCATTCTTTGCTTTTCCTATTATCTTTATGATCACTATTATTTTCGTTTGGTTTTGTAAGTATATATACACATGCATTTAAAATTATCTGGGGCTCCTGGGGGGCTCAGTCGGTTGAGTGACTTTGGCTCAGGTCATGATCTCCTGGCTCATGGATTCGAGCCCCATGTGGGGCTCTGTGCTGACAGCTCGGAGCCTGGAGCCTGCTTCAGATTCTGTGTCTCCCTCTCTCTCTGCCCCTTCCTCACTCAAGCACTGTCTCTCTCTCTGTCTCTCTCAAACATAAATAAACATTAAAAACATATTCTAAAAAATAACTAAAATAAAATTATCTTACAATTATATTTATCCATTTATCTTTGTATTTTCTTGGAGTGCTCCAGATTCATCTCAGTATTTGGATATTCAATTCTATTTTCCATTTATTTTCTATTTAATTAATTGGAACTTGTAGTTTATCTTTGAAGGTGTAATGATAAGTTAACTTTTCTCCAATGAGTAGAAAGAGTATTCACATAAGAATGTTAAGTGGCTATGTAAAAATTAATATATATCTGTGCTCAAATATTTACTTTTCAGCAAAAATATAAATAAGAAAATGTGTAGTTTTTTAAATTTTGTTTATGTGTGTATTTATTTATTTATTTATTTATTTATTTATTTATTGACAGAGAGAGAAAGAGCACACACACATACAAGTGGGGAGGGGCAGAGAGAGAAGGAAAGAGAGAATCTCAAGAAGGCTCTGGGCTGACAGCAGAAAGCCTGACGTGGGGCTTGATCTCATGAACCATGAGATCATGACCTGAGCCAAAGTCAGGTACTTAACCAACTGGGCCACCAGGTGCCCCAAGAGTTTATAGTTTTAAGTCATACCCCAATTTTAGGGGAAGTCATCTTTAAGTTCCATAGTATCAGGTCAGAATGTGTAGTATGCTTATTAATTTGTTCATTTTCAGGTGCTGTCACACATCCAACAATTAACACTTTTCAGGGGGAAGAGGCTAAGAGAAGGTGCAATCTTAATCAATGATTTCCCCACACTATTTAATTGCATTCAAGGAGGTTAAAAATTGTTTGCTCACACCTGCTGGAAGTACCAGCCAATACCTTAAATAAACTTCATTTCCTATTCATACGAACACACACACTGTCTTTAATAATGGAATGGAATTCTTGATGGACATGGAATGGATACATACTGCCTTGAGATCAACGCTTTACTTTAAAATCACACAGGTACATATTGTAAAGCCTCTAATTGTCTTGAAGGATCTGTGAACTTCCAAAAGTGACTTCTAAGCAGATAAAATATGGACACTTATCCCGCACTATCTCCGTGCATATAAACACCCTTTCATTGTGATTAAGAACTAACTCATTGAACACATAATGCTGAACATTTACTGTGTGCCTAGCACTGTGTCAAGCTCAGAAGGTATATCTGCAGTCCAGTGGGTAAAGAGGAAAGTAAGAAAAGCATTTCAGGGGCATCTGGGTGGCTGAGTCAGTTAAGTATCCAACTTCAGCTCAGGTCATGATCTCATGGTTTGTGTGTTCAAATCCCGCGCTGGGCTCTGTGCTGACAGCTCGGAGCCTGGAGCCTCCTTCAGATTCTGTGTCTCCCTGTCTCTGCCCCTCACCTGCTCTCTCTCCATCTCTTTCAAAAATAAATAAAACATTAAAAATTTACTTTTAATTTTTTTTGGTGTTTATTTATTTTTGAGAGAGAGAGCGAGAAAGGGGCAGAGAGAGGAGGAGACATGGAATCCAAAGCAGGCTCCAGGCTCTGAGCTGTGGCACAGAGCCCGACGTGGGGCTCGAACTCACGAATTGTGAGACCATGATCTGAGTCAAAGTCAGACACTTAACTGACTGAGCCACCCAGGCATCCCTAAAAAATTTATTTTTAAAAGAAAAGCATTTCAGCACTGCGTGTTCTCAGCCCTTAGCGCTTAGGGATGAGCACACTATGAAAAATGTGCAGGGTAAAAGATCCCTAATTCAGTCTCAGGGGGTTAGGAAATCTCTGGATAAGGCAGTCTTCAATGTGAAATCAGAAATGGGAATAAACTCTAGTAAAAGTGGGACAGGACTTTTACAAAGGGTAGGGAATAACATGCACAAAGTCCAGGGTCAACACAGAATGTAACTGCTTCAGGGGTTTTCTAGGTAACTCAAAATGACTGGAACTCAAAGGGATCTGGGGTAGTTGGGAGGCTGGAAAATGAGCAGGTGTCTATTCATGCGTGTTGCCTCATGCCAGGCTCAAGAATTTGACTTAGCTCTGAAGATTTATCTTCAGAGACGCTGATATAGATTTACATTTTTGTGTTGTTAGGAGAATGCACTGCAGACGAGCCAGACCAGAGGCAGGAAAGCCAATGAGGAGGTAATTAATGCATTTGTCTACACAAGACGTGAGGGGGGCCCAAACTAATTTAATGTCAGTGGGAATTGAAAGAAGAGGACAGTTTGAGGACAGAGCTGATTTGTCACCGTGAATGCTTGGATTTTAGGGGTAGGTTGTCAAGGAGGGTAGCCCAGCCCTGACCTGGACATGTAGGTAAATGTATCCATTGAAAAGTTGTCAGCATCTAAGTAATTGTCACATGGGATTTGCATGCCTTTGCTGGCAGGGAGGCTTAAAAGGGAGGCACGTAATTGGGCCACAAGGGGGTGAAACTAGTAATAGGAGTGATGTACTCTGGCTTCACAAGACGTGCCTGGCATCAGCCTGCAATTGCCAAAGCAACTGTCTCACTAAGTAGAGAAGGGGAAGGCCATGTGGGAAAATTCTGGAACCTACCTAAGGCTCAAGAGTTATACCAAAAATAAGTGGATTCGTTTCTCTTTCTTTGTCTGCAGTTATGTAATTAATGCGTCACCTCAGGTCGATGGTTGTCAAAAATGCTTCTGCCGCTGTGAGCTGTATCATCATCTCAGAGGGACGCTTCTAGAAGCAGCTCCCTGCGCTCCCCCCGTAACGCCAGCATCATATAATAAACTATCACATCTCCGTGCTTTGTTAGGCAGTATATGACACGCACGGATTTACAACATTCATCCATTCATTCACTCAGCAAACATTTATCGAGTGTCCCACTAGCTCCTAGGCACTGTTCCAGGCATGGGGAATAAAACAGCGAATGAAACAAAGCTTGTGCCTTCACAGAGCTTTTGGTGATGGAAGACGATTAATATGCCAGAAGGTGAAAAATGTGATGAAGAATGATAAATCAGGGTACGAAGAATGCCAGGTGTGGGCTGTGGTGGACAGCTGTGCCATTTCTAAGGTAACTAGGGTGGTTATGATGAGCCTGTCTGATGAGATGATGTTCCAACCGGGCGAAGGGTTGAGGGAGTGCATCGTGTGGATATCCATGGGACAAGTGTTTCCAACCAAAGGATTAGCAAGGGCAGAGGCTCTGCAGGATCAAAGAAGGAACATACTCCCATACTCATGGAACAGCAAGAAATTTTATTGTGCCTCCACGATATATACGCTAGGGTCCTGTGCAATCTCTAGGAAGGAAAACGGAGATGAATAAGCATAGATTTTGCCCTCAAGGAGTGTATACTTAAATACAGGAGCTAAAAGAGGTAGACAGTCGAAGGTGTCAATATAAAGAAAAAGTTATAATATTACTTCTGGTAGAGTGGCTTAGGAAAAACGAAACACTGCTTGAAAACCGGAAGAGCAACAGATACCAATGTTGTGTCCATTCCCAAATGACCCAGAAGGTGGATGATACCTGAAGTCATGGTCATGCTCATAGGTCATTACGGTCATGTGATACGATCTCGTCCCAGGCAGCACAGCTTATTTCCTGAGTTATTCTAGCAACCTTGCTCATAGGTTCTCTTGAAAATCAAATAGCAAGTTTGGAGCACCCAAAGGGATGCTGCTGGTCTTTTCCCCGGTCCATCCTGTACATGTAGCACATGGAAAGGGTCTTCAGGAAAGGTTTCCCGAGGGAACGGCTACATCAAGAGAAACTATGTGCCCCGAGTTGAAATGATATTCATGAAAACATAAGTCTTGACGATTTCAGCATTAATCAAGAGTAGAAATGAGGACAAGTGTACTGGGAGGAAGCTGTGTATATACCCTCAAATAATACACTGCAGCCGGGAGGAAGTTAGGAGACATGGGCACGGACAGACCGAAGTGACACAGCATATTCAGAGACTGGGTGGCTCTTTTGTGTGAAGATTTGGGACCGACTTCCCATCTAAATGGATGCCCTTTAAACGGCAGCATGTTCTGTGAATAGTGGTGGCAGCTGCAAAATCAAAGAATCATCCCGGCATGTGCTCAGGCAGAGGGCCCGTGGTTCAGAGAGCAGTCTTTCCACCACACCTGCATGTGCATCGTCATGAGCGTCCGGGGTCATCACCAAGAATGACCGACAACGGCACCATATGCACACAGTGCTGTCCCCTCATTTCCGAGGTGACTGTGCATATTCTCTCCGGGTTCCCGACGCATGAGACACAAGAACTTTTCCTCAGTTTCACTGCAGTGCGCTCGAGGCCGCAATTACTTCCACATTGATTTGATCAAAGTCTCCCCTTGGTGTTTTATTGTGAAGCAGTTCTACGTTACTAGGGAAACAGACTCAAGTCTGAGTCTCAATGAATGGCATCAAGGATTAAAATTACCTCCACCCCTACCTGAGCTCTACTATAGCCGCAGGACTGTTATCCTAATTTGAGGCTTCCCTACACACAGGAAAGATTTCAGGCAAATTAAGAGATGCCACGTTTTTCTCTAAATTTCTACATAAAAATATTCATCCTATTTGGGGCACTGTTAGGAAGCTTTCAACCCTCACCTTACACCATTACTGCACGGAGTATATGTCACGTGAATAATTTTCATTATAGTAACCTAAATTAAATTACATTTTACAGCTCTACCATTCAGTAAAAACTTCATGTGTCTGCACATCAAATGAAGAGTTATGATAAATGAAAAATGGCTGCTGGATATAAAATCAGTGCCACATTAGCAGAAACTTCTATAAAGAGTTGGATTCACTTTCCTTATCTCTAGAATGATATGTGATTTCTAGAATGGTATTTTCCTATTTCTGGAACGTGAGAAACACAGAGGAATCACCTCGTCTACAATAATAACCCATCCACACCCAGCCCCCATCCTCCAGCAGAGCGGCCAGCTGAATGTGTCGATGAATGAATGAGCACAGGTGTTTTGATTCCAGACAATTCAAATCATCATGTTAGGGAGTGTTCAAGTTAGGGAGTATTTCACAGAGGTTCATAAAGCACAGTGCATTCTTTTCCGAAGCCCAGGCTTCCTGACCATCTGGAATATGCTGGCCTTCCTTACACCTTATCCTACCTCTTGGCTGGCTGAGTCCACACTCTTTTCAGGCTGATTTCAGCCTAGGGTTTCTTAACCTATTTTTCTTGAGTGAAACATAAGAGGCCTAAATTGTAGGCAAAAAAAATTGTAGGTGAGCATATGTGCATCTGAGCATTTTTCTGGAGCAGAAGAGAGAGCTTATGGCTTTTATCGGCTTTTCAGAGGGATGCTGTGTCCCAACACAGGTTAATAACTACCTTTAAGTGCCTTTTCACACATCATCAAAAAGTCACTCACTGTGTTCTGAAAGCTTTTTTTTTTTTTAATTATTTGTTCCAGAAAATAATAAAGTAATAATTATGTTAGAAAATATAAACAAGGGGCGCCTGGGTGGCGCAGTCGGTTAAGCGTCTGACTTCAGCCAGGTCACGATCTCGCGGTCCGTGAGTTCGAGCCCCGCGTCGGGCTCTGGGCTGATGGCTCGGAGCCTGGAGCCTGTTTCCGATTCTGTGTCTCCCTCTCTCTCTGCCCCTCCCCCGTTCATGCTCTGTCTCTCTCTGTCCCAAAAATAAATAAAAAACGTTGAAAAAAAAAAAAAAAAAAAAAAAAGAAAATATAAACAATAGTTATTTTAGAATATGAAATATGTTAGCAGGAAAATGCTACTCTTTTATCTCTCAGATACCTCATTTCATGCACGATAAAATAAACTTCAAAAGTCCTTACCAGATGCGAGCATTTCAGTACATTACATGTTAGTAAGAAGTAGTATCTTGCAAACACAGAGTGCTTCTATTATCAAATGTGACACAACTTTAGTACACAAACTTCTTTTTCATACATTCTGAGCACATCTAGGAAGCCCACAAGTATATAATGACTTTGTACAACAACTATTTGCACATTAAAGACAGAATGTTTGACTCAATACAGATTTACTGCGGTCCTGCCTTGTGGTTAGGCTCAGTGGTCTATGTTCAAGTAGAGGCACAGGAGAATTAGACCCACCTTCATCCTGAGGGGTGTAGCCCAGCGTATGGAGAGAGGCAGTGATAAAGGCAAGTGAAAAGTCTTACTCAGAGGGCACACCAGGGGCCGTGGAGGAACCTAGGTCAAGTGCCTAACAAGTCTTTTGGGCTTGGAGGCAGTTTCCAAGATGAAGTAACTCCTCAGTAGCCGGTGTGAGTAACCCAGGAGACGCAAGATGGGGGAGAGACACTGAAAGATCAATGCATCAGGCAGCAGGGGCAGCCAATATAAACATCCAGACATGTCAGGGAGGTTGCCTTTTTACAGAACTAGAGATTTTATCAGGAGAACTGAAATGCCAAAGGTTTCAGCCTTTTAAAAGGATTTGCTTGCCTCTCATCCAGAGGGCAATGGGATCTATTAAAGACTTTAAACCAGAGGATGCAAAATTGTACACAAGAAAGTAAGGCTATGCAGCATTTAAAGTGTTCACAAGCTGGTGGAGGCACCCTGGAGAACAGCATGGGGGGGGGGGGTCCTCATAAAGTTATAAATAGAACTGTCCAGGATCCAGCAATAGCACTACTAGGTATTTACCCAAAGAATACAGGAGTGCTGATTCACAGGGACACATGCACCCCAATGTTTATAGCAGCACTATCGACAATGGCTAAATTATGGAAAGAGCCCAAATGTCCATCGATGGATGGATGGATAAAGAAGATGTGGTATATATATACAATGGGATATTACTCGATGATCAAAAAGAATGAAATCCTGCCATTTCCAACTACGTGGATGGAACCGGAGGATATTATTCTAAGAGAAATTAGTCAGAGAAAGATGAATATCATATGATTTCACTCATATGTGGAATTTAGGAAATAAAACAGATGAATATAGGGGAAAGGAAGCAAAAATAAGACAAAAACAGAGATGGAGACAAACCATAAGAGACTCCTGAATACAGAGAACTGAGGGTTGATGAAGGGAGGAGGGTGGGGGATGGGCTAGATGGGTGATAGGCACTAAGGAGGGCACTTGTTGGGATGAGTGCTAATGTTGTATGTAAGTGATGAATCACTAAATTCTACTCCTAAAACCATTATTACACTATGTATTAACTAGCTTGGATTTAAATAAAATTAGAAATGAAAAAAAAAAAAAGGGTTCACAAGTTACTGGCTAAGCAAAATCAGTTTAAATACTTCAGGCCTTGAGAATTTGGTTTACAAAATCGTCAGGATTAAGGAATGGCTCGTAGCCAAAAAATAAATTTAAAAAATCTAAACTAAATTCTCATGTCCTGTCAAAGAAACAGCCATTCTTTGATGGGAAATAAAAACAAACAAATGTAACTATAAAGATTAGAGGACTTTAAGATTGTGTTTCAAACACAGTCATAGATTGCTTCGCTACAGATTGGGAAAGAAACACTGATTAATTGGCATTGTTTAGGTAAGGCCACTCTTTCCAAATTTAGGTAAGAAAAATGGGAGAATCATGACAAGAAAAGACATCTGTTTTCCCCCTTGCATGAGGATAAAAACATAAGAAGCTCAACAAGAAGAGGGAAGACGCCAATGCTGATGACCAGCAGTGACGTTAGCCATGGAGTCATTCCCTGGACTGTCGTTGGCCATGGAGCCATTCCACAGACCGACGTTGGCCATGGAGCCATGCCACAGACCAAGCAAGAATGATGGAACAATGAGGGCAGACACTGTCACAGCAGAGAAGAGAATGGCTAGAAAAAAATGGCAGATATACCAGGTCTGTTAAAAACAAAACAAAACAAAACAAAACAAAACAAAACCGAAAAACTGTAAGGTACCAAATACAGTGTTCTGCGAGGTAACACACAGGTGGAAATGGGTAAAAAATTTTTAAAGATATTTCAGTCCAAATTAAATGAAGAGACAGCATTTTAGCATGTAAATATACACCAGTCATCACAGTTTGACCGTTGGAGAAAAGGTGTCATGAAGCAAGATGTTGGGTTCAGATCTGCTACGTCCTAGCCACACACCCTTGGGCAAATTAACTTTAGTCCCTAAATTTCACACCTGTTTAGACTTTTGTGACATAGTAAGTAGACGGTTAATGGCCATTTTTCATACGATATTTCTAATAATCACAATAACACTGTTAAATGGAACCTACCATCCACATTTTTAGATATGAAAACTAAATTTAGTACAAGTTAAATAACTTACTGAACGTTACACACTTAGAAGTAAAAAAACAACTTCCTACATAAAGGTGTTTTTAAATACACACACACACACACACACACACACACACACACACACACACACAGAGTATCTTATTGACTTCTAAGGTTACAACACTCAATTTAGGAAATGGTTAACATAATTACTCAGTTTTACTAATTTGATGGAACATAAAGATAAAAGTAGTTTCCAAAGTACATAGGTGCTACAACTTAATTTTAAAGTGCTCTAAGTTGATCTCAGAAATAAACAGCATGGACAATACAAATAAGGCTAGGGTCAAAGTTTGGCTCCTTTAAGCAACCTACTCAAATCTCAATGTCAGAAGATAAGGGTTTCTGTCTGTCTTGTCCATGCTGTCTCTTGAGCATCTTGAAGACTATTTGGTACAAAGTGGGCTCTCAAAAAATATCTTCTGAGTAAAGTTGTTTTATACAGGCAGCTAAATTTTAGATTCTTAGATTGTAGGACACTGCATTTGGACATTGGACAAGCCTAGTCCTCCACTAGGAGAGAGGATCAGCAAGAAGTAATGAATGCACAACAAAAAGTATTTTAGAGCAGTTAGAAACAAGACACTGGAGGTCTGGGTTAGAGGTCTGCAAAAACATTCTTCTGGAGGGAGGGAGGAAGGGAAGGAAGGAAGGAAGGAAGGAAGGAAGGAAGGAAGGAAGGAAAGGGCGAGGGAAGGAAGGAAGGAAGGAAGGAAGGAGGGAAGGAAAGAAGGAAGGAAGCGAAGGAGGAAGGGAGAGAGAGGAGAGAAGGGAGAGAGAGGAGAGAAGGGAGGAAGGAAATGGGAAGGAGGGAAAGAAGTGGAAAGGAAGGAAGGAAATACTATGTACTGTGTTAGGGTTTACAATGAGCAAACAGGTAAGCCAGCAATGATAAAACAGAAGAGTGTAAATACCATGCTAAAGGGGCGCCTGGGTGGCGCAGTCGGTTAAGCGTCCGACTTCAGCCAGGTCACGATCTCGCGGTCCGTGAGTTCGAGCCCCGCGTCAGGCTCTGGGCTGATGGCTCGGAGCCTGGAGCCTGTTTCCGATTCTGTGTCTCCCTCTCTCTCTGCCCCTCCCCCGTTCATGCTCTGTCTCTCTCTGTCCCAAAAATAAATAAAAAACGTTGAAAAAAAATTAAAAAAAAAAAAAAAAACCATGCTAAAAAGAATACCTGCAGAGTCTTCACAAGATAAAGAGTGAACACACAGGAAGAAAGGCCAGATTCTCCAGCCTTCTGGGAAATCATGTCTCTAGGAATATTTACATCCTGTCTAAGTTCTAGAGTTTAAAAATATATAGACTGATCTACAATGAAACAATCAAAAATTTTGCTCTAGGGGCACCTGGGTGGCTTAGTTGGTTGAGTGTCCAACTCTTGATTTCAGCTCAGGTCATGATCCCAGAGTCATGGGCTTGAGTCCTGCATTGGGTTCCATTAAGCTGAGTGTGGAGCCAGCTTAAGACTGACTGACTCTCTCTCTCTCTCTCTCTCTCTCTCCCCCCTTTGCCCCTTCCCCACTCAATCATGTGCATGCACATGTTCTCTCTTTCTCAAATTAAAAACAAAAGCAAACAAACAAAAAACCTCTGCCTTAAAAAAATTTTTTGGCTCTATTTTAACAATCAAAACCACTGATGTAGTGTTTTCTTGTAAATAGCTATTTTTAGAAATTCTAAACCCCAAGCAGTGTTTTCTTTTCCCTTGGCCAGATATCATCTTCCATTCTGTTGACAAATTGAGTACTGATCAGATGCAAGAATATAGTCATAAATAATATTTTCATATTCCACATACACAAATAGCTTATATGAATGTATGTATTATTGTATGTACATATGTATTATTAAAGTGTATGTGTGTATTATACATATACTTTGCAGGAGAGTAAGTAGCAAACTTTAGGATTAGTTGTGTTTTTATTCTTTTCTTTTTTCAAATGATGACTTGATTCGATTCTGGTCCTTTATTTTACTTAGTTATGACTTGTAATCACTGGCTGATTTAAAATATTTTTGAAAACCCAACCCATTAATATTAATAACATAAAATGGCACGGAAATCGCTGCAGCTTTGAACTCCATGCTCTCAGTGAAGTCTGAGGCAGATAATGACCGAGCTATTTAATAGCAGAATACTGTGAATCCAGAATCTCAGCTAGGTTTTGTGTTTTTTTTGCCAAGAAGCACAGGACACGCTAAAAATGCTGTAATTTTCTTCCGCATGTTTCATGTATATTTATATTTCAGCAATCCTCAAGACTACATTATTTAGCTGAAAGAAAGAATAGTGTAAATGGGCTTAGTTATTTATATTAAATATTTGCATTATTTCATAAATGAGAAATTACTCTTGATGTGTTACAGATGAGACCGTTGCATTTTTGGACGATTGCCATGTGGGTGCTGACTTATAGAATGCAAAGCCTCTAGTTCCAGAATTCTGTATCTCTTGGGGCTAAAACTTAAAATTGAAATAATGAGTTAACCAAAATATGTAAAAGCATAGGCTGACAAATGGCTCTTTTGGGCTTAGCAGTTAAATGGGTATGATATTATATCCTTTTGATTTCGATTTCAAAGGGACATGTTAAGATAGATTTTTTTTCTGGGTTGATCTTATGCTATTATGACTGAAAACAGTACTACTCTCCAGTCAAAGGGATGGGGCTACAGAAGTTTAGAGCAACCTGAAATGTTTCACTGAATGTTTAACTTGACTCAGTCCTTGTCATATCTCTCCAATAGCACGGGGTGCCTTGAGGGCGAAGTATTTCCAATAATCATGTTTACAATGGTGCTTTAGGCCTAGAAATCACTCAACAAATGCCACCCGTAGCACAGCGGTTTTGTTTTGTTTTGTTTGTTTGTTTTCAGAATAAGTGATTACATATACGATGTTCAGGGCACACATCTACCCACAAGAGAGGTACTCAGTACATGACTATCATCATCGTCAGTATCATCAACACCATCAAATTTAAACATTCCCTAAATTCTCTAAGTTCTCTTACATCTCCGGGATGGTGTATCTTCCAATGAGGTCAGCACTAAGGTACCTGGTAACTCAGTTTGTGTTGATTTTAGATATTCTAATGTGTGGTTTTATAATCCAGCAACATGTATTTATATATCTATTACCTAACATTATGTGCTGGAATTCTGAAATATGTTTCAGTAAAAAATAACAATTCATTTAATCATCTAAGTAGTCCTTTGCTGCGATTCCCTTACTTTCTTCATTTTACAGATGATGAAATTGAGGCACAATGTTTTAAAATGTTAAATTAAATCAAGCGAACTGTTTATTATCCAAACATCCTTGCAGAATTCAAGTTTGGTTTTCAGACGAACATTTAATTTCTCTTTCTGGCTCACATACAAAAAGGGCACAGACTATATTTCTTATGTCTTCGCAAGAAATGTCTTATTCTGTATTATTTTTATTGTCTATATTTAAACATCACTCCCGGGAAGCTTATTTTACTTATTGATTTTTGATTGTTCAATTTTGTCACCCTCAGGAGGCACAAAACCGTCTAACTGGGCTGTTGTAAATTACTTACAAAAATCTGTAGCCCTAATTGTGCCTGCCCGTGCTACACAGCAGGCTAGACAGACGCTAAAGGGCTAACTTACTAGCGAACCTACTGACTAATTAACTAGAGAAATAAAAACTCTGCAAACACAAGGAGTGGGCAATGTTCCTGTCATCTTTGTCTTTGCTCCATGTCTGTTTACTCATGAGTCAGTACAAACTGTCCAGGAAGCATCTGATTTTGCTTATTCCCCTCAGGGTTCCACCACCTAGCGTCCTGACCTCCTATTCCCTGCCCTTGGCTGTTCAAGGGCAGGACTAACACTTGGTGACATCATGATGCTTCCAGGAAAAGCGTCTATTTATATTTCATGCCCTGATTTTAAAAAAGTCCTTAATATTGAAGAAAATTGATACAATCAGTTATTTGTGTAGAAGAGAAGGGTCACAATGATTCCTTGCACACTCTTACACCTACCCCCATCCACATGGCGTCTTAAGAGTCTCGTTCTGACTTATCTCCAAACACACCTCAAGATTCAAAGGCAAGTTCAGCATCCTCATTTCAAACATGAGGAAATAAAAACTTAAAATGAAACACATGCTCACAGAGAGAAAGAGGAAGATGGATGGGAAAATTAATTAACCCACAGTTTAAATATTTAATCTTGAAGTTGATTATGATTCCTTAATAACTTTGCCTTTATTAAAAATGACTGGGATCTGGGATGTGAATTTTTTTTACATCTCTGATAAAGGTCACCTGGATCAATCCTGGGCCTCGGCAGGAAAGTGATAACCCGCAGTGGGCGGGTGAATATTCTCAAAGTTCTGGGATAAAGCATTCACGTATCTTTTTATCTGAGATACATATTTCTGTTATTTTAAATATCTTGATCACAAAAATAGTGAGAATATTGTGGAGTAAGCTTTTTGTTCATCCCTAGTCTCTTACTTTGTACCCTTGCTTTAGGAATGCCCTATGTCCGCATCCCTATTCAGACCCTTTCTCCCCAACTCTATTAAGAGTAACCCCATCATTGTTTATTAATTTCCATGAGGATACAAGTGACAGACTGCTACTTACTGCATTAACCCACACAGGGCACATTTTACCACATAAGCATTGCAGATCAGTCAAATGTTAAAGTGGTCCAAAAATTGTGAGATTCTTAAAAAAAGGTAAAGGAAAAAAGGAGAAGCTTCTCTCAGCAAGTGAATGTGAGCCAAGTGAAGAAAAATAATGTTGACCCTATTAACTATAAGGGGAAGCTAAGTGTAAACTTTCGAAGGGCAGGAGCAATGGGGTTGCCATGGAAATCAGGGGATACTCTGATAGGGCAGAAAAATCATGGGATCAAGGGGCATGGAGACATTATTTCTTCCCTCTCTCTCAATCTTCCACTCCCTCTCTCTGACTTTGAAGAAAAAAAGATAGAAGGCTAGGCACCAAGGGAAAACGCCAGTGAAATGATTCTTCTGCCAGGGCCAGCAGAAGGCTGCTCTAGATAAGGGGGTTAGCCTAGGTGTAAGGATGAACGCTAATTACAGACGTGTAGCTCAGAAACGTGATGGCTCTTCAGTGAGGACAGGCTAAGCTCCAAAGTTAAGGAATAATCGTGCTTCTCAGGAGTCTACAGTCACAACCTGGTAAGGTCTGACTCTGCAAAAGTTAGTTGCTAGAGAGGCTGGACCTTGAAGCACAAAGTTTGGGGTTGAGGGCATGAAAGCCTTATAGCATAGGACTGGCTGGCCACTTAGGAAAAGGAGAGAGAATAAAATCATAATAAAAGTCCACCCAGACCAATATTTTGAATTAGAAAACTAAGTGTTCTGGTTCAATGTTTTTGAAAAACCTTGCTCTTGAGGGTGATATTCTTTTGGCATCTGTTATGATTTACTTTTGTAAATTATAGGGCAATACCTTGGCAATACAACTTTAAACATACTTAAGGAAATAATTATGATATAGGGGCGCCTGGCTGGCTCAGTCAGTGAAGCATCCGACTCAATTTCGGCTCAGGTTGTGATCTCACGGTTTGGTGAGTTCGAGCACTACGCAGGGCTCTGTGCTGGCAGCGCGGAGCCTGCTTGCAATTCTCTCTCTCCCTCTCTTTCTGCCCCTCCCCCACTCGTGCTTTCTCTGTCTCTCTCAGGATAAAAAAAGGAAAATAACTGTGATACAAAATTTTAGAGGTTTCTTTATACAACAAAATTCAGTTTAATTCATGATCCTGTGGTTTCAGAGTAGACCCGAGACACCATGTTCTACATCATAAGTGGGTTCAGGAAGGAAGTCTATAAATCCCATACTTTCCTGGGGCATTTACTTTTTCATAGGGGGCAAAGCCTTGAGTTTTTGCAGGGGAGAACAAGCAGCAGATGGGGGCTCAGGGAAAGCCATGAAAGCATTTTTGTTGTCTCTTAAACGATAGTAGAAGTATTATTTCATACATTCCTCCTCAATTCAGATGTCTCCAAATTAACCCAATCTCTTTGTGCCCTCCCCCAAATAACCAGAATCATGAGTAACTGCTAAAACACTCAACATCTTCGTCATAAAATACATTTATCAGCTTAAAATAGCAAATCATGTTGCATTTTGTTGAATGCAACTTATAAGAGAAAATCTAAACCTCTGTTCACTGTCTCCTTACCTAATGCACTCTCTCATTCTTGGTCACTTGATGTTCATCTGCCTAAAATATCCTTGCCACAGTTAGTCTACTGGATAAGTGATTCTTCGGGTGTCAGCTTGCATGTCCCCTCATTGGAAACAGCTTCCCTGATCACCTGGACTAGGTCAGATTTCCCCGATAGAAACAGCATCTGAGCCTTCTTCTTCCTATGGCGGCCATCTTTGCTAATGATATATCACCTGTGTGTCATGTGGTTACTGTCTACTAGGCTAACAGAATGCCTTTCTCATAGCAGATGTGTAGACCACAACTGTGTTGAAGGAATAACAAATGAAACATAAGCACCATGAGAACATAACTTTCTATTTCATTGACCATTGTGTCCCCAGCACTTAACAGAATCCTGCTGTGCTGTACAGTCATGGCCTAATGCATATTCTTGAACGTATGGATTTGTTTCCTATTCTACTTTACTTTCATTATATTTTTCTCATTCTTCTGGGCCCTAAAGATTTCTTAAATGTGCCAGTTACCATGATATACATATATCTTGTTCTTAAGGTTATTTATTTTTGAGAGAGAGAGAGAGCGCACCAGTGAACATGGGGGAAGGGCAGAGAGATAGGGATAGAGAGAGAATCCCAGAGAAAGAGGGAGAGAGAATCCCAAACAGGTTCCATGCTGTCAGCAAGAAGCCCAATGTGGGGCTCAAACCCACAAACCGTGAGATGGAAGTAAACCTAAGGAAAGTACCTAGTTTCTTCATAAGGTTTGTACTCTACTTAGCGCTGCATATGAAATCATTCTTGGATGGTGATTAAAAACTTCAATTGTTGGGGCGCCTGGGTGGCTCAGTCGGTTAAGCATCCAACTTCGGCTCAGGTCATGATCTCACAGCTCGTGAGTTCGAGCCCCACATCAGGCTCTGTACTGACAGCTCGGAGCCTGGAGCTTGCTTTGGATTCTGTGCCTCCCTCTCTCTCTCTGCCCCAACCCACTCACATTCTGTCTCTGTCTCTCTCAAAAATAAACATTAAAAAAAATTTTTTTAAAAACTTCATTTGTTTAAAAACAAATGCATCCATTGATGCTGAAGAAAATGAAGAGAAGGTTACGAGAACTACCAAATAAATAAAGATGACTTTATATACATAGGTAGAAACATTAAGGATCAGCTATGCTCTACTGCAGTTTAAGGGGGAATTTAGGTCTGTCAGTGACATGACAGTACCCGGAGTTTGAGAATGTCTTTGCATGTCTCTGCCTGACTCTGAGCCCTCTCAATACCCATAGCCTTGCTTTAGCATGGCATCTCTCACCTGCCTCGTGGCTGTAACAGAAATCACCATCACCCCTGAGAACTACTCCACCCTCCAAAAAGTCTTTATTTTCCTGAGTTCAGTCATTCTCCAGGTTTGGAAACTTAGTTATCACTGATTCTTCTTCAATTGCTAAGTGTCCCATATGGAATTGATCACCAAGTCATTCTGATGTGTCAAGGTCTGCAAATATTTGGAAACCTGGATAACATTTCCCCTTCTGCACAGTGCCTCTCTTGTTTCTGGCTCAGGAGACACTCCCCCGGTACTGTCTCTCCAGTAATACAGTCATACCTCAGAGATGTTGTGGGTTCAGTTCCAGACCACCACGATAAACTGGATATGGCAATAAAGTGACTCAAATGAATGTTGTGGTTTCCCAGTGCTATATGTTATGTCTATCCTATATGCATTCTATTAAGTGTGCACCAGTATTACATAAAAAAAAAAAGGTGGGGGGGTGCTGGGCTGGCTCAACTGGTTAAATGAGTGACCCTTGATTTAGACTCAGGTCATGATCTCACGGTCCATGAGTTCGAGCCCCGAGTCGGGCTCTGTGCTGATGGCTCAGAGCCTGGAGCCTGCTTCAGATTCTGTGTTTCCCTCTCTCTGCCCCTCCCTCCTCATGCTCTATCTCTCTCTCTCTCTGTCAAAAATAAATAAACATTAAAAAAATAATAAGACGACAATGAAGTATGTAACACTGATCCACTGTTCCTGTCATGAACGAACTCCATGCAGCATGCAATGCTGTTTGATAGCATTTTATCCACAGAACCTCTCTCAAAATTGGAGTCAGTCGCCTCAAACCCTGCCACTGCTTTATCAATCAAGTATGTGTAATCTATTCGTAAATCCTTTGTTATCATTTCAACAATCCTCACAGCATCTTAACCAGAAGTAGATTCCAACTCATCGTTGAGAAGCAGGTCCTCATCCAGGAAAAGGAGCTCGTCCTCCATCCAAGTTGTACCACGAGATTGCAGCAATTCTGTTCCTTCTTCAGGCCCCACTTCTGATTGTACTTCTCTTGCTGTTCCCACCACCTCTGCAGTGACTTCCTGCACCAAGGTCTTGAATCCCTCAAAGCTATCCATGAGGGTTGGAATCACTTCTTTCAAAATTGTGTTAATGATATTTTGACCTCTTCCCGTGAATGATGAATGTTTTTACTGGCATCTGGACATGTGAATCCTTTCCAGAAGGTTTTCTATTTACTTTTCCCAGGCACATCAGAGGAATCAATGCCTATGGCAGCTACAGCCTTACACAATGTATTTCTGAAACCATAAGACTTGAGAAGTCGAAATTACTTCTCGACCCATGGGCTGCAGAATGGATGTGTTAGCAGGCATGACAAGAACATTAATGTCATTGAACATCTCCATCAAGGCTCTTGGGTGACCAGGTGCATTGTCAATGAGCATCAATATTTTGAAAGGGATTTTCTTCTGAACAGTGGGTCTCAACAGCGGACTTAAAATATTCAGTATTATTCGTGTTGTAAACAGATGTGCTGTCATCCAGGCTTTGTTGCTGCACTTAGAGAGCGCGGGCAGAGACTGAGCATAATTCTTAAGGGCCTTAAGATTTTCAGAATGGCAAACTAGCACGGGCTTCACGTTAAAGTCACCAGCTGCACTAGTCCCCAACAAGAAAGTCAGCCTGTCCTGTGAAGCTCTGAGGCCAGGCATTGACTTCTCTCTACCTAGGAGAGTTCTAGAAGGCATCTTCTCCTTAGAGAATGCTGTTCCATCTACATCAAAACTCTTTTGTCTAGCGTAGCCCCTTCATTAGTTCCCTTAGCTGGGCCTTTTGAATAACAACTCACCGTAGGCTCTACATCAGCATTTGCTGCTTCACCTGCACTTTTATGTTGCAAAGATGGCTTCTTTCCTTAAACCTCACGAACCAGCCTCTGCTCGCTTCACACTTTTCTTCTGCAACTTCTTCTCTCTCGGTCCTCACGTAACTGAAGAGCGTTAGGGCCTTGCTCTGGATTAGGCTTTGGCTGAAGGGAATGTTGTGGCTGGTTCTTCTTCTATCCAGACCACTAGAACTTTCTCCATATCAGCAAGAAGGCTGTTTCTCTTTCCCATCATGTGTGAGTTCACCAGAGTACCATTTTAATTTCCGTCAAGAACTTTCTCCCTGTACTTACAAGTTGGCTAACTTTGGGTGGCAAGAAGCCTAGCTTTTGGCCCATCTCAGCTTTCCACATGTGCTCCTCACAGAGTTTCATCATCTCTAGCTTCTGACTGAAAGTGGGACATGTGATTCTTCCTTGCACTTGAACACTTAGAGGCCACTGAAGTGTATTAATTGGTCCAATTTCAATTCTGTTGTGTCTCAAGGAGACACTCAAGGAGAATAGAGGCACTCAAGGAGAGGGAGAGAAATGGGCAAACAGCAGGTTGGTGGAACAGTAGGAACACACACAGCCTTTACGTGTTGAGTTTGCCATCTTATGTGGGTGTGGTTTGTGGCACACCCCAAAATTACTACAGTAACACCAAAGGTCACTGATCACAGATCACAACAAATATAATAATAATAAAAATAAAGGGGTTCCTGGGTGGCTCAGTCAGTTGAGTGTCCGACTTTGGCTCAGGTGAGGGTCTCGCAATTTGTGAGTTAGAGCCTCGCGTCAGGCTCTGCGCTGACAGCTCAGAGCCTGGAGCCTGCTTCAGATTCTGTGTCTCCCTCTCTCTGCCCCTTCCCAGCTCATGCTCTGTCTCTCAAAAATGAATAAGCGTTAAAAAAATTAATAAAAAAATAACAGTGAAGTCTGAAATATTGCACGAATTACCAAAATGCAACACAGAGACACAAACTGAGGAAATACTGGAAAAACGGAGCTAATAAACTTGCTGGTCACAGAGTTGCCACAAACTCAATTTACAAGCAACTCACTTTATATGAAGTGCTATAAACGGAAGCACAACGAAACGAGGGAGTATTGGGGCACACAGAAGAGCCGAACACTTTAATTAGATTAATTAAACAGATTAATACTGCAAACAGTAGACATCGAATTACATTTGTTACCTTCTCTACTAAACTCTAAGATCTGTGGGCCTCAAATCTAGATCTTATGTGAATATTAATGCCACAGCACTTAACAGTGCCTTGTCCATAGAGGACAGCAAAAAAATGCCAATTCTCATCAACAGCCTCCTCACAGTGCGTCTCAAATCCCTCTTTCTGTCTTTCGTTCTCCCCATTTCTTCTGCCACCACTTTGCTTTGGCTTTCCTGCCCTTTTCTACTACAGGTTCAACTTTATTTCTCAGATTTGAGTATCTTTTTTCTTACTGCTTTCTGCCCAAGATTCATTCCATTGCCCTATTCATTTTTAAAAAAAAATTCAGCTTCTGTGACTTTTCTGAATGAAAACCCCTTATTGTCTATTATTCCAGAGTTGCATATTCTTCATTTCACTCCCAAGAAGTTTCACAGTCTGGCCCTGCCGACCCGCAGACATGCCTTTCTGTAGTGACACCTGTAACATGAGGCAACGGGCCCTGTCTTTCCTAACTCTCCCGACGCACACCGTGTTTCCCGCCGACTGCTTCACACAGCGCATGCCCCGCCTCACAGACCGGATGCCCCGCCTCACACAGCGCTTGCCCCGCCTCACACAGCGCATGCCCCGCCTCACAGACCGGATGCCCCGCCTCACAGAGCGCTTGCCCCGCCTCACACAGCGCATGCCCCGCCTCACAGAGCGCTTGCCCCGCCTCACACAGCGCATGCCCCGCCTCACAGACCGGATGCCCCGCCTCACAGAGCGCTTGCCCCGCCTCACACAGCGCATGCCCCGCCTCACAGAGCGCTTGCCCCGCCTCACACAGCGCATGCCCCGCCTCACAGACCGGATGCCCCGCCTCACAGAGCGCTTGCCCCGCCTCACACAGTGCATGCCCCGCCTCACAGACCGGATGCCCCGCCTCACAGAGCGCTTGCCCCGCCTCACACAGCGCATGCCCCGCCTCACAGACCGGATGCCCCGCCTCACACAGCGCTTGCCCCGCCTCACACAGCGCATGCCCCGCCTCACAGAGCGCTTGCCCCGCCTCACACAGCGCATGCCCCGCCTCACACAGCAGATGACCCTTCTCTTACCACGCCCTCACTTCCATCCTGGATCCAGTCTAACCCCCTTGAAATTGTTATGATCACGTACAAGTCACGTTCCATATGTGACTTCTCTCTGTTATGTAATTAAGAATTATTAGCAGACCAACTTGTCACTTGCTTGTCCCTGTGTACACCCTACTTAACTACAACTCTTCTATTTGGTTGGGTGACAGGAAAGTGCTGGTATTTGACAGTGGTGATGGTCAAAATGGCAAGTCCATAGGATTTAACATAATATTTTGGTGCTATCACAGAGCCAATTTGGCAGTGATTTCAAGCCAGGGGCTTGGTAAGTTTGATCACGAATTCATTTCATGTTTATATTTTATTTTGAAAATCAGAGCTTTGGCTGCAAACCTCATGTTAATGAAGTGCCATCACATTTCTGAGGATAGAGAGGCTGATACATACTTCAACATTCTGGCTGAGTAAAGAAGGGGAACTCCTCTTTACTGTTTTTTCTTTTCATTTTTCTCTCTTCCTCCCTCCCTCTTTTCCTTCCTTCGTCCGTCCCTCCCTTCCTCCTTCTTCCTTCCCTCCCTCTCTTCCTTCCTTCCTTCCCTCCCTCCCTTCATTCCTTCTTCCTTCCATCCCTCTCTTCCTCCTTCTTCCTTCCTTCCCTCCTTCATTCCTTTCTCCCTCCCTTCCTTCATTCTTTCCCTCCTTCCCTCCCTCCCTTCCTCTTTTCCTTCCTTCTTTTGTAGCCTCCATTTTGGCAACAAAACCACAGACTCAAAACAATCTGGTTGGCAGATAATCAATACAGAGATGTGTCACCTAACCATAAGTGCTGCCACTCAGACATACAAGGAATATTGTCCTTTTTTTTTTTTTTCAGAGAGGACATCATTCATATTATTTTTTTTACTCACAAGATGAATCTATGCAAATAGTTATTCAAAATTCCAAATCTTTAAATGACTTATGGAGAACAAAGCATACACCAAATATTAAGCAATCTTTATAAGTTACTAAGATAGAGAATTTTCTCAAAAAATAAACTTTCCTTATGAGAATATCAGTGATGCATTATTTCCTACTGCATTAAAAAATAAGCATGCATCAATTTAAACAATATTAACAATCCTAAAAATGTTAATGCTATTTCCAATGTGCCCACCTTTAGAATAGGCAGGGTTTAAGTAAGCCAAATTTTTTTCTTTCTTCTTTGAAGTCAGATTGAGGAATATAGACTTTTGTTTCCATCTTACATTTATTTACCTTATTTTTACTCAGAAAAGGAAATCACCTAAGGTGGTGTTTTGTTTTGTTTTGTCTTTGTGCTTTGTTTTATTTTCTTTATCAGTGTGGTCTAAGCCAACAAAGTCTTCATATAATTATATTTTAGCATTTGAAACGAAAGGAAACTCCTTCACTCAAATAAATGACTGAGACTTAGAACATCAGGATTGTGCAAGTTGTAACTGATCCCTGGTGTAATGATACAAATCATGCAACCACCATGCTTCCAATCTGTAAACTATCAGTAAAATTCTTAAGCTAAGAGTATTGTGAAACACAAAATGGGTCATACTTCTGACACTAGGTTTCCCTTGAAACATTCTGGGTAGCAAACTTCCATTCCAAGAATACGCACTTATTTCCATTTCTTCTATATCTTCTGCTTTCTCCCTTTTCATTCTTTCCTTTGGTCTTGAAGACTTTAGTTATTCCCTGCCCTGCTTTTTTCATAAGAATATTGTACTGGGCAACCCTGTATTGTCCAAAATTATGCTCCAATCATCAGATCGATGTATCATGTAATGTGATAAAGATGGTGGGAATCAAGCAAGGATTCTTATTTTTTATTTTACTTTTTGTATCAGAGAAATAGCAGAAAATAGTAACAAATATTTCCATGAATCACATTTTATATATAAAAACTGATGAAAATATTTCATAATTGATTCACAATCAATTGGTTTTAAGCTTAATCCCAAGTTTGGGTGCATTTTCTCTGCTGTCACACATTTTCCATTCAAAGTATACATTTTTAAAGTGCCCAAGATACTAATTATGTGCTGTTTCACATTAATTATGAGTATGAGCAGAGGAAACAATTAATTAATATTAGCCTATGCCTTATCAGTTTAGGAGCTGTCTGATTCATTTGCAAAATATCAAGTGCCATACAAATTTAACAGATAAATGTTATTACATATCATTGAATGATATGCCTAAAAAATTAATATACATTTTAATGTACATAGAAAAAAATAGGGATTTTCTTATTTCTTATACTTACTCTATCTTAAATGTTTTAATTTTAGCTTATTAATTTATTTCCTTAGAGTTCTAAGACTGGAAAAAATCCAGGACCTACCATTATTATAAATGGCTCATGGATTTCAGGGGTACAATTAATATTAGGTGATAGATTTTTTCCCCCTCTGAATAGGATATATTTGACCTATCAAAGATAATGGATGGCTCCTGGGATATTTTCATATGAGGGGTGAAGGTTTTGTCATTCCTCACAGCAGGCGCATGGATCATCAGTTTA
Organism: Panthera onca; assembly: GCF_046562875.1. Classification (NCBI taxonomy): domain Eukaryota; kingdom Metazoa; phylum Chordata; class Mammalia; order Carnivora; family Felidae; genus Panthera; species Panthera onca. The sequence continues at coordinate 111,438,787 of NC_138348.1, forward strand.
AGCATACAATTTTTGCTCAAGACAACTACATCACTGGTCCAAATCATTCATTACTGAGAAGGTGACACTCATTTCCTAGAGATTAGTGTCAGGATACCAAGCTTCGCTCTTCTCTGAGTTGTAGCATTGGTTTATTAATCATCTGAGCCAACTATGGCACTGAGTTAAAATAAAAGCGTGAGACAGAAAAAAAGGTGATCATGACTGTTTTCTGAGTACAGGATCAGGTAATGCTCAAAGCCAGAAGTGTAAGTGGGAACAGGGCTCACCATAACTCTATCCAAGAAGTGAGCTTTTGCTATCTGCTTCAATCCCACTACTAAGTAGCTAGATCTTACCTACTGCCTTCTGAACACATTGATTATACTGGAGTTTCTTTTCTTCTAAATTTTTAATGTTTATTTATTTTGGAGAGAGAGAGACAGAAACAGAGCATGAGCAGGGGAAGGGCAGAGAGAGAGGGAGAAGCAGGATCCAGCCTCCAAGCTGTCAGCACAGAGCCCGTTGTGGGGCTTGAACTCATGGACCACGAGATCATAACCTGAGCTGAAGTCGGACACCTAACCGAGTGAACCACCCAGGCAACCCCTGGAGTTTCTAGTGAGACCAGAATTACTTAGATCAAAAGGTGAAAAGAGCAGCATATGATCCTAATATTACCCATTTTACTCAAGAGAAAGTCATTAAAAAGCACTATTACTTAAAGCAAATAAAACTTTGGTTCTACCTGTACTTGTCGCTAAAATTAGAGATCTCAAAGAAATGTCCTGTTTTGACCACTGAGGGATTCTAACCTGGAAAGAGATGAGGAATGGAACACTCCAATCTGTTCACTGGTTCTTGCCAGTGATGGTATTTCCTTTTTAATATATTGGAAACAGCACCGAAGTCGAGAAGAAATCTGCCTTTAGTTAGAAGCGCCTATGAAACTTGAATGGTTGTATCACACAGTACCCAAATATCTATGTCTCAGGAAGGAAGGTTTGGGTTACGCCATCAGGTAAAGAACCATGACCACCGGAAGTGTGTGTTGCAGTAAAATACCAGCTATGGCCACATGGCTAGTTATAGAAACAAGTAGTTGTCATTTAAGTACTTTATTTTCTTATAAATATATTTGTGTCTGTGTTTACATTTACATATACTATCTTTGTTTTCTGTCTTCTCACATCCTATTATATAACATGAAATACACAGACTTCTTATCATAGCATTTAAGTACTATTAACTTTACACCCAACTGTGTACATTGTAGGACGTCAAGAAAGGAGTAAATATCACTCAAGAACTTTGCATTATTTCTTGGGAGAGTGTTAGTCATTTTCAGGTGTATGCAGGATAGCTGTCCATGTTAGGCAGAAGTATGATGTGATTGTCTTTATTCAAAGTTTAACTATGACGTAGGGATGCATCGAGATGCCACATTGCCACGGGATGGGTTCGTGATCCTTAATTTTATGTGTCAGCTTGGCTGGGCCACAGATGCCATATGGTGGATAAAATTATTCTGGATGTTTCTGTGAGGGTGTCTTTTTTTTGAAAAAGATGAACATTTAAATCAACAGACTTTGAATAAAGTGGGCCTCGTCCAATCAGTTGAAGCCTTAATAGAACAAAGACTGACTTCCCTCAGTGAAGAAGGACTTCTGCCAGCAGACACCCTTGGAAAATTAACTGCAATATGGTTCTTCGCTGGGTCTCCAGCCTGCTGGCCTGCCCTGCAGATTTTGGATTTGCTAGCCTCCAAAATCATGTGAGCTTATTCCTTAAAATAAATCTTTTTCTCTATATATAAATACACATTCATTTGGTTCTGTTTCTTTGGAGAACTGTGACTAATAGATCAGCTGAATTGGAATTTCCTTAGTGGAACCTCCACATCTCCCCCCCCCCCCTTTTTTTTTAAATATTCTCCAAGGCATTCTGATGACTCAGGGTTGGAATCTCTTCAAGTGGGAAAATTAACTACATTTTTCTGCTCACTTGTGACCCCTCCATTCCCCAAAAACCTTCCATCTTACCCTTCATGATTAAATATTAGCTCCTTTTTATTTATTTCTGCAAATAGAATGCTTTTAGCCTGAAGATATTTGAGAAAATTATCCTGGAATGGCTTATTCAGAGTCTCATCTAGCCATACTTTCTCGATATGCTTCACTGATATCAGTCTCAATGGCAATTTCAATGAGAAGCTTCTGTGGAAAAACACTCAGAAGAAATTAATTTCACAAGCTGAAATTCAGAGGTGAATTCTGGAGACCACACACAGAACGTTTTCATGCAGCAGCAGGTTATGAGAGTTGCTTAAACAAATGTAGAGTACAAATTCAGTTCTGCTTACATGAAGTGTCAAAAACCATACTGCATTCACGAGGCAACTATTATAAATAGAAAGCTGAAAGAAAAGCATTAGCTTTCCCAATTAAATATAGAATTAAAGTGAATAAAACAAGCAAGAACCATTTTCAACTATTATCCCTGTCTTTAATCTTATGAAAGGCTTGCTCACTAATGATCAAGATAATGGGCAAAGCCCATTACTGCTCCCCTGAGAAGAGAGACATCGTAATCAAAGCTGAGACAGATTTGCTTAAAATAGTGGGCACAATTGGGCTCCCACCTGAATTTTACATATACTCATAGAGGACTTTCTTATTATTGTCAGTGAGCCAAATCCTGGCTTCAAAAGAGCTTGCTGTACACACTACAATATTTTCTAAAGTGCATGCTTGAAAAAGAATTACATATGGAAGTACCAAATCAAATCAAAGAGGTTGTTCATCAATTATTTCATCCAATAAATATTTATTTAGTGTCTAATTTACACTAGGGGCAGCATGGACCATTGGTGACATACCAGGAGACGAGATGGTCTCTGCACTCAAGAAACATACAGATAGGCTTATGGGAGGTGCAAACAGGTGATGGAGTAGAACAAATCCAGGCTCCTCACCACGAGTGCAATTACTTCCACGGTCTACCTGCCTCTGGGACCTGACCAGTTAGTAATATCCCTACTGTTCATGCACACTGGCCACGGTGACCTTTGCAACAGCGGATTCCTGAATCTACAATTCTTTCTGTACATCTTTGTGTGCTAGATCCTTCCTCTCATGCAGGTCTCAGTTCAAATGTGATCTTCTTTTCAGAGTGAAATCCCTGCATGGCTGCGCTATTTTTTTAAGTTCAAAGGGAAAACAGGGTATGGCAGCCAAGGACTCTGATGGGTGGTGAACTAGATTACATGAAAAGACAGTTATACCATCCAGCATGTTCTCTGGGTTCTAAATCGAAGTTCTCCTTTGTTTTAGTTTAGGGACGGACTACTTGGATCAAATGCTTCTGTGTTTAAATTTGTAAATTCCTTTTGAAAAAACTGCTAGTTCTACTGTGTCAGTTACTTCCTGGTTTTGGCATCTTCTTCATCTGATGGTATTTTATTAACTGGTCGTGAAGTTCATTGGGAATGTTTTCTGGTACAAAAATATTAGGAGAATGCCACCTCCATTTCCCTTCGCCCAGTTAACCACTTGCCCGGTTAACATTACAAACATCAAGAGTACATTGCTTGACTGTAGTTATCGCTTCATCCTTCTCTGTAATTCACCAGAGGGCATACCACAGAGTTACACGGATTGCTACAAATCATGTTGTCCTTAAGGTTTTTTAGCTTAATTATTAACTTCACAACTATTCTAAAGACAAATACAAATTAGAAAGACTGGATCACTCAGTTGACACTCATTTGCAAATAGTGAAAGCAATAATTTTATCTTAACTCAATGATTTTTTCACATATATTTATTTACCAGTAACATTATACTGAGCTTCTTTGGTACTTTATAAATTATATGGCTAGAGTAACTGAATTTTGAAAACTGAAAGCATGTTTTGCTCATTAAAAACATGTGACCTATGCAATTTATTTATATTCATATGTAATAACCAAGTATTCAACAGCAGATATGCAAAGGGGGAAAATTCATTTCCCTCCACTTCTCCCCAAGACTTCTTTTCTCTAGCAATACTAAAGTATTTAAACATTTCTCTTGTTTTTAAAATATATTCTTTGAGCTAAATCATTTAGCTCATCCTTCAGGGCCCAGAAAAAGCATTACTTGCTCTTTTAAAATAAGCACTTAAAATGTCATCTTCTCTGATAAAAAAATCATATGATCTTCTCAATAGAGGCAGAAAAAGCATTTGACAAAATTCAGCATCTGTTCGTGACAAAAACTGTCAACAAAGTGGGTTGAGGGAACATACTTCAACATAATAAAGGACATATAATAAAACCCTTGCTAGCATCACACTCAATGGGGAAAAACTAACAGCTTTTTGTCTAAGGTCAGGAACAAGACAAGGATGTCAACTCTCACCACTTTTATTCAACATAGGTCTGGAAGTCCTAGCCACAGCAATCAGACAAGGAAAAGAAATAAAGGAATCCATATTGGTAAAGAAGTTAAACTGTCACTATTTGCAGATGATATGATACTACATATAGAAAATGCTAAATATTCCCCCCAAAATGACTAGAACTGATAAATGAATTCAGTAAAGCCATAGGATACAAAATTGATACCCAGAAATAAGTAGTGTTTCTATACACCAATAACAAAAAGGCAGAAAGAGAAATTAAGAAAATTATTCCAATTAGAATTATACCAGAGAATAAAAATACTTAGGAATAAACTTAGCCAAGGAGGTAACAGGTCTGCACTCAAAACTATAAACACTGATGAAAGAATTTGAAGATAATACAAACAAATAGAAAGGTATTCCATGCTCATGGATTGGAAGAACAAATATTAAAATGTCTATACTAGCCAAAGTAACATATTTATTGCAATCCCTATCAAAATACCAACGACACTTTTCATACAACTAGAACAAATAATACTAAAATTTGTATGATACCAACAACAGACCTCCAATACCCAAAGCAATCTTGAGAAAGAAAAACAAAACTGAAGGTATCACAATTCTGAGTTTGGAGATACATTACAAAGTTGCAGTAATAAGACCAGTATGGTACTGGCACAAAAACAGACACACAGATCAATGGAACAGAATAGAGCCCAGGAGTAAAACTGCCCTTATGTGATCAATTAGTGCATGACAAATGAGGCAAGAAAATACAATGGGTGAAAAGACAATCTCTTCAACAAATGGTGTTGGGAAAACAGGACAGCAACATGCAAAAGAATGAACTAAGATCATACACAAAAATAAACTCAAAATAGATAAAAGACCTAAATGTGAGACTAGAAACCATAAAAACCCTAGAAGAAAACATGAGCAGTAATATCTTTGACATTGGCCACAGCAACATTTTTCTAGACATGTATCCTGAGGCAAGGGAAACAAAAGCAAAAATAAAACTATTGGGACTACATCAAAATAAAAAGCTTTTGCACAGTGAAGGAAACCATCAACAAAACAAAAGGGCAACCTACTGAAGTGGAGAAGATATTTACAAATGATTTATCTTTTCATAAAGGATTAATGTCCAAAGTATATAAAGAACTTATACAACTCAACACCAAAAAACCAAACAACTAGATTAAAAATGGGCAGAGGACCTGAATAGACATTTTTCAAAGGAAGACATCCAGATGGCCAACAGACACATGAAAAGATGCTCCATATCACTCATCATCAGGGAAATACAAATCAAAACCATGAGGAGATACCACCTCGCACCTGTCAGAATGGCTAAAATCAAAAAGAGAAGAAGTAATAAGTGTTGGTGAGGATGTGGAGAAAAAGGAATCTTTGTGCATTCCTGGTGGAATGCAAACTGGTACAACTACTGTGGAAAACAGTATGGAGATTCCTCAAAAAAAAAATTAAAAATAGTTACTACTGAGTATTAACCCAAAGAAAATGAAAACACCAAGTCAGAAAGATATATGCATTCCTATGTGTACTGCATCATTATTTACAATAGCCAAGATATGGAAGCAACCCAAGGATCCACCACAGATCAGTGGATAGAGAAGATGGGTATATATATACAATGGAATATAAGCAGCCTTTAAAAAGAATGAGATTGTGCTTTTATGACAACATGGACAGACCTAGAGGGAATTATGCTAAGTTAAATAAGTCAGACTGAGAAAGCCAAACACCGTATGATTTTACTCATATGTGGAGTCTAAAAAAGCAAATGAATAAACAAAGAAAAATCAGAATCAGACCTATATATACAGAGAACAGATTAATGGTTACCAGATGGAAGACGGGTGGGGGATGGACAAAATGGATAAGGGAAGCGGGAGATACAGGCTTTCACATAGGGAATGAATACTTCATGAGAACAGAAGACACAGCATAGAAAATACAGTCAGTGATATTTTAATAGCGTTGTATGGTGATGTATGGCAGATACACTAACAATGAGTAAAGCATAATATATAGAGAAGTTGAACCACTATGTCGTGCACCTGAAATTGATATAACTTTGTGTGTCGACTCTACTCAAACAAAAAATGAAATTTAACATCACCTCCTCTATGAAACTTTTTCCATCCTTGCCACTTAAATTTAACCATACCCCTGTGTGGTCGATGCCTACTCCTATCACTACATTTACACAATGTTAGTACACTACTGGTCAACCTGTCTGTTTCCCTCTCCTAGACATGAAGCCTCTGAAGATGGGATTGTATCTGACTCACTTTGTAGTCAGGACACCTGGTACGATGTTTTGCAGATACAATGCATAATAAGGTCAAGAGTTTCAGTAGTCAGAATTCCAGGGAGAGCTTTTCCTCATTAGAAAAGCAGACTAAAGGACAGGCTACTTGAACTCCCAGATGACACTGTGATAGACAGATTGTGGTGATAGCGAGAAGCTTTTGGTAAGAGATGGCTGCATGAGGTTCACAGGACCAGAAAGGAGGATGCCAGAGAGGAAGCAGCAGGGGCTGGGAGGGGAGAGAAAGACATGTCTAGCAGCTGGTCACTGTGAGACTTTGGGGTGAGCAGCATCTGAAAGGCAATGTGAGAAGTTCTGCTCTGGGAAAGACTTCAAAAACCCTCCATCCTGGGGCACCTGGGTGGCTCAGTTGGTTAAGCGTCCGACTTTGGCTCGGGTCTCGCGGTCTGTAAGTTCGAGCCCTGCATTGGGCTCTGTGCTGACTGCTCAGAGCCTGGAGCCCGCTTGGGATTCTGTGTCTCCCTCTCTCTCTGACCCTCCCCCGCTCATGCTCTGTCTCTCCCTGTCAAAAATAAAATAAACATTAAAAAAATTTTTTTTAAAAACCTCTATCCTATCTCCATGAAAACTGTAATGAAGATACAGATTGGTAACATATTCTGGAAGGTAGCACACACCAGGTTGTATATGAAATTAACAAATATCTGTTGACCCCAATAATGTGAACTATTTCTCTGCTCTAATGCTATCCAAAATTAGTCACTTCCTGGTCTTCAATGACATTAAACATGCATGCTTCCATAGTTATATTCATCACACCCAACTTTATTTTTACTATTGTTTTCAATGTTTATTTTTGAGAGAGAGCGCATGCATGCGAGGGGCAGAGAGAGAGGGGGACAGAGGACCCAAAGGAGGTTCTGCACTGACAGCAGTGAGGCTGATAGGGGGCTTGAACTCACCAACTATGAGATCATGACCTGAGCCAAAGTGGGAGGCTCAACCGACTGAGCTACCCAGGTACCCCTTACTATTTATTTTTAATTTCACAAATATTATATTATCATGTGAGAAATAGTGCTAAGGTCCACTTTTACCATTACCCACAGGCCCCATTCTTTCTTTACAGGGAACTATGACCATCAGTTCGTGGAAACATTATTTAATTTCTTCCTATGCATGTATGTATACATACAACCTGTAGATACCTTGATTTATTTTTTTATAAATATTTTAAACATATAAGCTATCTAATTAATATATTCTATAAGCCAATAGAAACTTTTGTTATACTTTGGTATTGTTGCAAAGTATTACAATATATGAGTATGAAATGGTTTGTTTGGCCATTATTGATGGAAGGACATTTGGTTTGTCTCTCCATTTTCTCTACAAACAATTCTGCAGTGAAATACTGAAACTGCCTTCTGTGTACTTGTGCAGGTATTTTTCTGGGGTGGACCCCAAGAGATGGTTCCTAGGGAACATGGCATATATTGTTAATTATGTTGTGTACTACCAGATTTCCTTATACAGTGGCTGTAACAATTTTTACATCCATCAGTAGTAAAAGCACTCGCCTACTTCCTTTTACTCTTTCCAATATTTAATATGCTTATGATACATTACGGTTTTAAAAGAATATTCTATATTTTATTTATGAATACATCCCTTATGACTGACATATTTTACTTGGTTCATTGGTGTCCATTTAATACTTATTGAATAAATTAATAAATTTATACATGTGAGGAGACTGATGTGAGGGGATCGAAGTGTACTGATCAGGTTTTGTATATACACTGGTATCATGTCCTTAGAATCACTACATCAGCCTAGAAACAAATGAGGTATCTGGAATATGTCTAAATTTCTCATTTTTTAAATTGGATAATTGAAATAGTATTAATATCATAATATGTAAATACTCATATTTCCCAAAAACTTTGATCCCAAATTTAAAAAGAAAGGTCTTTAGATTCAAAAAAGATAAAAGACAGTACATGATAAGCCATTCAACTATTATAGGCAATTAAACATTACAGAGACACGTTTTCTGAGTTCAGGATTCTAGGAAACACTGAAACTAATTGGGTATTGACTCTACTGTTTGATAATCCTTGTTCTTAAGAAAATAGTTCAAAGAGAAAAATCGAATTCCAATTGGGGAAGAGTATGACCCCTGAGAGAGAATTTTTAAGTGTCAAGTTATGTTACTTCAAAGTTTTTTCTTAAAAACTAAGCAACAGAAACTGTAGAGATTAGTTGAATCTACTTACTGGTCAAGAGATTGTGCTCTGAATCCTAAGTATTAGAACCATTACTCTTTGACCACGTCAATAAGGAGATGACTCAAGTAATTACATTTTTATGGAATTTAAAATGTGCAGATTTCTTTTAAGAATTAAACTGGGTCATGAGAATCACACAAAAATTTTTTTGGTTTTTTTTTTTTTTTTCATAGAAATAAATGGCAGGTAGCTTTTTACAAAGACAGCAACAACACAACGGGGAAGCAATGACTCATGGGAATTTGCCCCATGTTGCCATCAATTCATACCTAATTACTTGAAAGTAGAAACCAACCCAAAGCCTGTGCCATTAATTGACTAGATTTCCTGAGTTACAGCTATAATGAAAATCTTGAAAAGAACGTGAACCCTCTGCCTGTCAGCTACTGTAAGAACATGTCCCCCAAGGAGCTCTTTTAGTACTTTAAAAATGGTCTCCATGCAGCAATTTCCTTTTTTACATAGGTACTTATATCTTCAATTCTTTACAAGTCTCTGAGGATTAGGAAGAGAAGGTTAACACTTTCATCTGTAAGATGAGGGCCTTGTGCTACAGAGGTTTTGATTTTTACAACTGAGTTTCCTCCCTGAATCGGCATTTGTTTTATTTTTCATGCAGTAATAAGTTTGTTTTATGTTGCCAGATAGGGATAGCGAAGTCAACTTTCATTTTCTTCTTTCAATGTCCCTTTTCTAAACTCGGAAAGTAGCTTTTTCTTTCAATGCACAGCTTAAATGTGCAAAAGTAATAACAATGATAATGTACTGAGGCATCTCAGGTATGATATGCAACTTAATGGAAATGCTAGAATAATGGGGTTCACTGTTTATGCAGACAATTTCAAATTTGAAGTCATATGGGAGCCATGTGGTCCAACTGCATAGAAATTCATCATTTTTGTCCACGACCGAATTATAATACAGCTTATATTTGGCCAGTGTTACTATTATCCTCAGAGGGGGTCTGCTCTATCCTTTTCCTTTCAACTAAGTCAATACAAAAATCATCCTGGGCAGATGGGTTTCTAAATCGTCAAGCAGCTAGAAAGCTATGGAGACACAGGCTTGACTAGTTTAAATAAATGTGAAAACTGACCTCTCCCCTTCTACATACTCATACACATCTATCAACTACTTTGCTAAACTCATCCTAACCCAATATTGCTAAAATTAATTATAGAATTGATTTACTCCCTGGTAAAACATTAACATGCCATGGAATTTACAGGTTATCAAAATATATACACATTCCATAAACCTGACTACAATATGTTGGTAGAGGATTTCACTATTAGAGGAAATACTTAAAGAGCTAATTCTCCACTTCCACATATATTTTCACATTCTCCATGCTTTATACATTTTTCAGGTAAGTAACACATTACCCTTCATATATAAAGTGTAACACAAAATTGATTGCATATGTAGATCGTTGTCAAAAATTCCTTTCTTTGACTCTCAGATTTAAAAAAATCCAGAAACACATTAAAGTCCCCTTAAATTTTAAAATATTAGATATAAATCTCCAATTTAAAGTGGTTAGCCTTTAAAACTATATTTAATTGATCTGGTAATTTGATGTGGATAACTTTAAGGAATTGTCTCATCAGTGATAAAAATTCTGAATATAATAATACTTCATGCGTTTTGAATATCTTTCTATCTTTAATTAAACAAAAGTTGTGTCTAACTTTGTTTTTATTTAATTTATTTTTTAAAGTTTATTTATTTTAAGACAGAGAGAGAGAGAGAGAGAGAGAGAGGGAATGGGGGAGGGGCAGGGAGAGAGTGAGAGAGAGGAAGACAGAGAATCCCAAGCAGGCTCTACACTGTCAGCTCAGAGCCTGATTTGGGGCTCAAACTCATGAACCACGAGATCATGACCTGAACTGAAACCAGGAGTCAGATGCTTAACCAACTGAGCTTCCCAGGTGCCCCCAAGTTTATTTTTAAATAAAATGGGGAACTTCAAATAGAGTCATCTCTTGTGCGGTGAATGTGCGGTGAATGAGAGCAGTAAATTATGAGCTGCTATCTTGTTATGATTCCTAACACCCCTAGAGAATGAACAGAAGTCCTTTCCAAATCCTACAGAAAGGAGGAGTGAGTAGTACAACTGCTATCTTTCATATAGAAGAAAACATTCCTCTTTTTTCTATCATCTTACAAGGGGTTCCTTCTTGTTTTACATTCTGTCAACTTCAATGCGATGGTCAGGGGACATATCTCTGTACCCACTGATTTACATATGCCCAGTTTGCTCTTAATGTCACCTACCTTATTATTACACTTCAATCTGTGTTGATAATTACTTTGTTCCATTATATGGTGAGCTACTGGGAGTCAGGCCTCTAGTCTCAGTTGCCTCTATAGTTTCAGCACATAGGACAGTATTTCTTTTGGTTAATTTATTCCTGGGGTCCACCTTCAACAAGCTCATGGTGGAGGGATGACATAAGCAAGTACCTACTATGAGATGGATGAGATGGTAAGTTACGGTGACGTCATGGGAAAATGTAGGCGAGGCTGTCACCTGGATGTGGTGTGTCACAGAAGGCTTCCATCAGGAAATATTTGAGGACTGAAAATAACATGGTAGGTGTCCAGGCAAGATATGGAGAAAGAGTCGCTTGTTGTTGGCTTAGAAAAGGATGCACACAGATCCAGAGAAGGTACAGAGAACGTGGCTTCACCACCTGAATTATATGAGCTAGAACTTGGGTGGGTGGAGCTAAGTGGCAAGCAGCAAGACTGGAGAGCTGAGTAGGACTTAGATGGTACAGGTCCTTCCAGCCACATACAAGTTTAGAATTATTCTAAGGGGTATATTAGAATATAGGGAACTTGAGGGAACTATCCAATTCATTTCCAACTAAGAAAGCTCATTTGGCTATAAGGAAATAATGTGACCTTTTCAAAAAATTAAGTGTTGAATAAATTCTGGTCTTTAATAAATAACATATCTATACTACGTGTATGTATGGAAAAACTGGTAAGTAAAACATAGTAGAAAAAAGGAATTTTGTATCAATGAAAAGAATCAAAAATTAGAAAAAGTAATTTAACTTTCCTAATAATGAATCATTTAATTAATTTACATGTATTGTTTCTTTTTTTTATGTTTATTTAACATAAACATATTGAGAGAGAGAGAGAGAGAGAGTGTGAGCAGAGGAGGGGGAGAAAGAGAGGGAGACACAGAATCCGAAGCAGGCTCCAGGCTTCGAGCTGTCAGCACAGAGCCTGACGTAGGGCTCGAACCCATGAACTGTGAGATCATGACCTGAGGTTGGATGCTTAACCAACTGAGCCTCCCAGGTGCCCCAACATATATTGTTATAGTACTTGTAGGTGAACTAACTCATGAGGATGACTGCAACTCTGGTTAAAATAAAAAGTGATAATCCAGTAAAACAAAATAAAACCAACGATTTGACTTTGAGGATACCATTATCATTGCCATTACAGATCAATATTGAGCCCTGCATCAGAAAGTTGTTCTGAATTCCAAGTTAAGAAGTCAAACTATATCTGCTGGGACCACTGGTCTTGTCCACTTGGAAAAGTTTCATAGTTGGGATTTAGCATTAGAAAGGGTCCTTCAATTTATATTATATTTATAGTAAACCAAATATAGTAATATTAAAACAAATACTTTGTTTAGTAACTTATGAGCTATATTAACTTCATTTTTCCATTAATGTAAAGAAGTGCCTTTCTCCTTGAATTGATGCAGAATGAGTAAGATCGGATATACTTTGTAAAGGTGTGGCTGCTGAAAATTCTCGTGTGATCCTCCCACAGCACTTGGCTCGGTTTTATGTGTAGAGTGGACAGTCAATAACCATCTTTGGAATAAAGGGCAAAATTTATGATTATACAACTCATTCTAATTGTATACAATCTTTTTTTTTTTTTTTAATTTTTTTTTTTCAACGTTTTTTATTTATTTTTTTGGGACAGAGAGAGACAGAGCATGAACGGGGGAGGGGCAGAGAGAGAGGGAGACACAGAATCGGAAACAGGCTCCAGGCTCCGAGCCATCAGCCCAGAGCCTGACGCGGGGCTCGAACTCCCGGACCGCGAGATCGTGACCTGGCTGAAGTCGGACGCTTAACCGACTGCGCCACCCAGGCGCCCTAATTGTATACAATCTTTAAATGACAGAAAAGTTGTAGTAAATGATCAAAAAATTCTATTTTTCACAAGCCCCATTCTATTTACATTAGCTTAAAATTCTATTTTGTGCTATCTCATGCTAAATGTCACTTTTGAATAATATATGTTCTCCAGGGTAATAGCTTCCCATTCCAGTTAGAGTGATTCAGCTGTTTTGGCTCCAGTGGTGAAGAAATCAACACTACAGCAGCACTTTCTCAAGTGCGCCAGGAAATGGACGTAGTCATCAGAATCACCTGATGTGTTTGTTAAAAAGCAGAATTCTGAACCTCATCAAAAGCCTCCAGAGTCAGTCAGCATCTGCGGTGGGTGGAGTCTGGGGGTATATAGGTACAACTGAGCCCCTAAATATCAGTTGGAATAATGGGATAGAACTTTACTAACGTTGATAGACATTTCCCTAAAAGTAGGTGATGTTCCAATGGTTTATCTTGTCCATCTTTTCTTCCCCTGAAATGACAGTGACTAATAATTAATTCCAAAATTATTTAAATTCTTTTTTGAAGCTCATTTAATCTATTATCAAAGTTAAAAAAAAATAGAACAGATTATCTGTTCATTACCTGCTTTATACACTGTTTTTAACTCCTTCTCATCCTTCCCCAAACCATTTCTCTATTTTGATTAGAAGGCATGGTAGGTAAAAAAACAAACAAACAAACAAACAAAAGGGTTCCAACAACATGTTTATGTTTTGATCCTTGGAAACTGAGATGTTATCTTACAGCACAAAAGCGATGAATGTTAAAGACTCTGAGGTAGATTATCTTGTGCTACCCAGGTGGGCCTAATCTAATCACACAAAGCCATCAACAAGACGACCCTTTACTAGATGTGGCCAGAGAGGGAGAGGACACTATGGAAGAGATGGACAGTTAGTATCTTTGAATTTGGAAGAGGGGAACCACAAGGCAAGGAATGCGGGTGGCCTCTCAAAGCTGGAAAAGGACAGGGAAAGGAACCTCCCTTCCAGGGAGGGATGAAGCCCTACTGACAAGTGACTGTTAGCCTAGGGAGATGCCTACCAGACTTCTGATCTCCAGAAGTGTAAGATAATGAGTTTTTGCTTTCTAAGCCACTAAACTTGTGGCAATCTGTCATGGCAGAAGAAGAAAACAAATACAGAAGGCATTGGCTTTGATCCCAGCTATGTTGGTCTATTTAGAATAGAAGGTACTGATGGGACTGGTAGCTGCCATAAGAAAAGGACATTCTAGTTATTACTAATTCAGCTTTTCTGAGTTTCAGCTGAAGTTGTCAGAGATTTATACTAAATAACTCTAATGTGTGTAACACACAAAGGTATTTAGAACTGAAGGTTTTATCATCACAATTACATTGCTGGATGCCCTTTTAACTGTTGAGATGCTGAAATTATTTAATAGAACTACAACTAACCTTGGAGTTGATCTAGATCATCTAACACTTCTTCACCCTGGTGGTCTTAGACAAACCTTTCTGTATACACCGTTCCTCACTTATGATAATGCACAGGGTCTGAACTTGTTTAAAACGAGGCAATATATGCAGAGGCAATCAATGAACTTTACGACAGACTGAAAATGTAAGATATTTTTAAAGATTACAGTAAAGTATCCATGGGAATTAAATTACCTTAAAATAAATCAACACAAAAGGAAACAACAGAAGGATTTTATGTGCCTGCTCTAATTGAACACACGGGCATAATACATCTTAAGGTTCTTGGTCACTTGCCCAGAGTCTAGAAGCAAATTTACCCAATAAATGGTACATTCTAATTACTCATTTTTTTTGTTGTTGAGATTATCTTAAACTTTTATTCTGCTTTATATTTATTATACCGATCTAATATAAAGATGGCTTGCAAGTCCACATGGTGTTTTTTTCCCAATTCTCCCATTGGGTATGGAAACGCAGACATCTATGTAAAATACATAAAACAGATACATTCCTCCAGGATCAGCAGCCTACAGAAACAACTTTACAAAATGTACACCTTTGGCCCCACTGATTCTCCAAGAATCAGTGAAGACTGACAATACAGAATCATGTGTCATACAACACATTTTGAAACAGACAGAACGTTTACTCACTCACAAACTTAGTATCTACTTAATTTGAGCAGGCAGCCTGGTGGGTACCTGATACAGAGAAGACTACATACATGTGAAAAGTCTCTGATCTACAAGTTTGATAAAGGAATATAATTGGGGAGACCAATGAGTAAACCATGAAGTACAATGCACTGTGGTTAGTCCTGGTACTCATAAAAGCCACATTATCCATACATGACTATATATTATATATATATGTATGTATGCATATATATACATATATGTATGCATATCTATATCTATATTTATATATATCTATATCTTTCTATCTATCTATCTATCTATCTATCATCTATATATCTGTAATTGTTTTTTGATTTTGTTTTAATTCCAGCGTGTTTAACATACAGTGTTATGTTAGATGCAGGTGCACAATACAGTGATTCAACACTTCCAAACATTACTGTGCTCATCACAACGAGTTCATCCTTAATCCCCATCATCTATTTCACTCACCCCCCACCCACCTCCCCTCTGGTGACCATCAGTGTGCTCTCTGTAGTTAAGAGTCTGCTTCTTAGTTTGTCTTTCTCTCTCTTCTTAATTTTTCTTTTGCTTGTTCGCTTTGTGTCTTAAATTCCACATATGAGTGACATCATATAGTATTTGTTTTTCTCTGACTTATCTTGCTTAGCATTATACTCTCTAGATCCATCCACATCATCGCCAAAGGCAAGATTTCATTCTTTTTATGGATGAATAATATTCCATCGTATATAAATACCACACCTTGTTTGTCCACTCATCTGTCGATGGACACTTGAGTTGCTTTCATATCTTGACTTTTGTAAATAATGCTGCAATAAGGGACTCATGTATCTCTTTGAATAGGGACTCCTGTATCTCTTTGAATCCCTCTTTTTGTATTTTTTGGGGTAAATACCAGTAGTGCAAATAGCGGATAGTAGAGTAGTTCTATTTTTAACTTTTTGAGGACCCTCCATACGTGGGCTGCACCAATTTGGTTTCCCACCAACATTGTAAGTGGGTTCCCTTTTCTCCACATCCTTGCCAACACTTGTTTCTTGTGTTTTTTATTTGAGCCATTCTGACAGGTATGAGGTGATATCTCACTGTAGTTTTGATTTGCATTCCCTGATGATGAGTGATGTTGCTGATAGGTTACCTTTAAATTTTGGTGATGGTTTTCTTTGCTGTGTAGAAACTTTTTGTTTTGATATAGTCCCAGAAGTTTATTTTTGCTTTTGTTTCCCTTTCCTCAGGAGACCTCTAGAAAAATGTTGTTATGGCTGGTGTCAGAGAAGTTATTGCCTGTGTTCTCTTCTAGAATTTTTATGGTTTCAGGTCTCATTTAAGTCTTTAACCCATTTTGAATTTATTTGTGTGTATCATGTAAGAAAGCAGTCCAGTTTCATTCTTTTGCATGTTGCTGTCTAGTTTTCCCAACGCCATTTGTTGAAAAGACATTCTTCCCACTGGATATTCTTTCCTGCTTTGTCAAGATTAATTGACCGTACAATTATGGGTTTATTTATGGGTTCTATATTCTGTTCTATTGGTCTATGTGCCTATTTTTGTGCCAGTACCATACTGTTTTGGTTACTATATCTTTGTAATGTAACTTGAAGTCTGGAATTGTGATGCCTCCAGCTTTCTTCTTTTTCAAGGCTGCTTTATCTATTCAAGGTCTTTAGTAGTTCCATACAAATTTTAAATTACTTCTTCTAGTTCTGTGAAAAATGCTGTTGGTATTTTGATAGAGATTGTGCTGAATCTGTAGATTGCTTTGGGTAGTATAGATGTTTTACCAATATTTGTTCTTCCCATCCATGAGCATGGAATCTTTCCATTCCTTTGTGTGTAGGTCTTCATTTTCTTTCATCACAGTTTTACAGTTTTCAGGGTATAGGTCTTTCACCCCTTTGGCTAGGTTTAATTCTTAGGTAGCTTATCATTTTTCATGAATTGCAAATGGGATTGTCTTCTTAATTTTCTTTATTGCTGTTTCATTATTAGTATAAAGAAATGCAACAGATTTCTGCACATTGATTTTTATCCTGCAACTTTACTGAATTCATTTACCAGTTCTAGTAGTTTTTTGGTGGAGTCTTTAGGGTTTTCTATATATTCTGTCATGTTATCTGCAAATAGCAAAATTTTTACTTCTTCCTTAGCAATATGGATACCTTTTATTTCTTTTTCTTGTCTGATTGCTGTGACTAGAACTATGTCCAGTACTATGTTGAATACAAGTGGTGAGAGTGAACATCATTCTCTTGTTGCTGACTTTAGGAGGAAGGCTCTCAATTTCCTCCCCTTGAGTATGATGTTCACTGTGGATTCTTATGTTGAGATATGTTCCCTCTAACCCTACTTAGATGAGGGCTTTTATTGAACCACTCTTCCATTCCAGAAATAAATGCCATTTGATCATGGTCAACATTTTTTTACATGTATTGTTGAGTTCTGTTTGCTGTATTTTGCTGTGGATTTTTGCATCTATGTTCATCAGAGATACTGGCCTGTAGCTAGCTCCCTTTTTAGTGGAGTCTTCATCTGGTTTTGGCATTCGAGTAATGCTGGCCTCATAGAATCAATTTGGAAGTTTTCCTTCCTCTTCTATTTTTTGGAATAGTTTGAGAAGTATTAACTCTTCAAATGTTTAGGAAAATTTCCCTGTGAAGTTGTCCGCTCCACGACTTTTGTTTGTTGGGAGTTTTCTGATTACTGATTCAGTCTCCTTGCTGGTAATCAGTCTGTTCAATTTTCTATGTTTTTCTGCCTCAGTTTTATATATTTCTAGGAATTTATCCATTTGCTCCAAGTTGTCCAATTTGTTGGCATATAGTTTTTCATAATAATCTCTTACAATTGAATTTTGTTATGTTGGTTGTTACTTCTCCTCTTTCATTTGTGATTTTGTTTGAATTCTTTCTTTCTCTCTCTCTATTCTTTTTTTTTTTTGATGACTGGGTAAAAGTTTATCAATTTTGTTGATCTTTTCAAAGACCATCTCCTGATTTCATTGATCTGTTCTACTGTGCAATTATTATATATGTATTATTATTATTTATATAATTATGTATACATATATAATAATATATATAAGTAGATATTTTAACTCTGGTGTGGAGAATAGACTGAGGTCCAGAGAAATTACTGTAAAGCTGATATACATAAAAAGACTATTGTAATAGTTTGGACAGAAGATAATGGTCTAAATTAGGATATAACCTGTAAGAGTGGAAAAGACGAGAGAGAACAAGAGAAAAACTGTCGGGTATCATAGCAGGAATACTTAGGATTTGGTGACTGATAAATGTAGCAAGTGTGGGAAACATAAAAATGACTCCAGGTTTTCTGGCATACATGACTGAAAAGTACACATTCTAAGAAAAACAGCAAATTAAGGTGGCCTAACTTTTTTTTGGACACTGTGGTGCCTGGGACACCTAGTTGGTGATTTCCAGTCAAAGGTTAGAAACAGATGAATGAAGCTGAGAAAAGGTGTTGGGATTAAGATTTCATGTCTTGTTCACCTTTTAACCACATTGCCTAGCAAAAAAAAAAAAAAAAATGGGGAAAAAAATGATCAATGAGATAGACAAAAACTGTTGATTAAAGGGTTGCTTGGGTGGCTCAGTCGGTTAAGTGTCTGACTTCAGCTCAGGTCATGATCTCACGGTTGATGGGTCCGAGCCCTGAGTCGGGCTCTGTGCTGACAGCTCAGAGCCTGGAGCCTGTTTTAGATTCTGTGTCTCCCTCTCTCTCTGCCCCTCCTCTGTTCACACTCTGTCTCTGTCTCAAAAATAAATAAACATTAAAAAAAATTTTTTTAAATATGCATTTTTATGAGAGCTATAGTTTTACTGAGGTTGTTTATAAACTCCTTTTTACTTGAAAATTAAAACAAGGTGTGGGGTGGCCCCACAAAACCAGAATGAGGTAGAGCTCAAAAGAGACTTTAAGAGACAAAACAGATGAACATAAGGGAAGAGAAACAAAAATAATATAAAAACAGGGAGGGGACAAGGCAGAAGAGACTCTTAAATATGGTGAACAAACAGAGGGTTACTAGAGGGGGTGTGGGAGGGGGGACGGGCTAAATGGATAAGGGGCATTAAGGAATCTACTCCTGAAATCATTGTTGCAGTAGGTGCTAACTAATTTGGATTTAACTTAAAAAAAATTAATAAATTTAAAAAAATAAAAAAATAAAAAGAGACTTTTAATTCTCCTTTAATATTTTTCAGATTTTAAAAAGATTATTTGTGTAATTAAAAATAATAAGGGGGCACCTGGGTGGCTCAGTCAGTTAAGCATCTGACTCTTAGTTTCAGCACAGGTCACAATCTTATGGTTCCTGAGTTCAAACCCTGTGTCGGGCTCTGTGCTGACTATGCAGGGCCTGCTTGGGATTCTCTCTCTCCCTCTCTCTGCTCCTCCCCTGCTCTCTTTCTCAAAATGAACAAACATTTAAAACTAATTAAAGAACAAACAAAATCACAAGAGGCCATCTCTTGCTTTAAATGATATGAATTAGTCTATTCCGTCATCCCTTAAGCTTCACCTCCTACACGACTGCCTTTTCCAGTTATCAGCTCTGTCTGTATTTATCACCATGGTGGTTTATATCATCCCCTCTATGGAATATGAAGTCCAGAGAAGAAAAATAGAGCCTATTTTCACAAGTGGTACTTTGCCATCAAATTTGTTTCTTTGATGGGAGCAAATAAAATCCAACACAAAGTACATAGGTTTTGGGGCTTTGCTTAATAGAAAAAAAAAAAAAAAAAAAACAACCATGAAGTCGAATTACCTTGTCTGTGGTATGTGTATTCAAAGTGGCTCTTAATATGTGCAGTTATGTTATGTGGCTTTGAAAGTATTAGCGCTAAAGCCAGAGAAGCTCGCTGTAGGAAACACTTCGTGGCTTTTGCTTCGTGCTCTCACATAAACAAAGAGACTGAATGATCTTGAGACCATGTTTTTCAATATGCAGTGGAGACGGCAGATAATTAATTCAGGAAGATGCTCAGGAACTTGATGGTTTAAGCAAGGCCCAAGAAAGCATGATTTTTGTTTTAAGTCAAACGAGATGTTCAGAAGCAAAAGCAAACAAAGGAGGAAATTAAATAGTTTCATGTAAGGCAGAAAGATGATAAGGTTAAGAAGTTAAAAAAAATGAATTTAATTTTAGGTAATTTAAGTAAGGTAACCACAACATTTATGATAGGCAACATAGCTATTCTTTCATGAATAACTAGTTCCAAAGTGATTAAAACAACACATATCAGATATTAAGGAATTCTCTTCAGTATTTTAATTATACAATTGGAAAAATACCAACAAAAAATAACAGCAAACATTTACTGAGAGCTCACTCTGTACCAAACACTGCCTCAACTAGACAGATGCATTATTTCATGTATTGAAAAAAAAAAAGATTAGGTTTTCCAGTGCATCTGGCTCGAAACCACTCAATTCAGAAATCACAAAGGAATACACTCAGGTTAAAATCTGCATAAAATATGAATCATTGAATCTCTGGTAAAAATATAATTTTATTTCTGGTCGTCTTTCTCCCCTGTTCCCCACAGACATCTGGGAAAGAACATGATAAAAATTTATGGAAATATATTTTAGCACTAACATAGTAGTTGGTACATAAAAATATTTAGTAAGTATTCTTTGAATGGATTAGTGACAAATAAGGTACAACTGATGGAAATTCATTGTTCTCTGAGATGTATATTTGACTACAATGGTTTCTTTCATTCTTTGGTCCCTCGAGGGAGAGAAACAATGGTCAATGCTACGTCATGTTTAGTGCCCACATTTTAAAAACTCTCAAGTCATGGTCTAAAGTTATTCTAGTCCATAGCCTCATCCATTCACAGCTATCAATTCACCTCATTAAAACAGTGCATCACATTAAAATAGCACAGATTCACAAACAAGATGGAAAGGCGGCAGGTTTTGATGAATAACTGAATTTCACTTGACTGATCACTAGTTGTTACTTCTTGTCCAAGTGACGGCTGTGACTAAGACTCTTTTTGGCCAACAGCACCATCCATCACACACCCGCATGCCAGCAAGCATCAATGTTCTTCGATAAACGGCACGGAGAACAAGCTTGGTGTGTTTTCTCTCCGTGAAAATGTTTTAGCAGCCTTGAATCCATTGCAGGAAGTATCTCACAAATAGAAGTGATGTAGTAACAGGTTCCTAATTTTGTCTGAATGCTCATGGGGTCGTTGTGAAATACACTGCTTCCCAAAGGGGAGTTTTTAAAATTCCAGTAGGTATCGAGATATTAGCAGAACATTATCTATTTTATTTTGGCTCCATGAAGAACAGGAGTTAATTAATGATTTGCTGAGATATTATACTCAGCCAGATCCTTTCACGCTGTGCTTCCTCCTCTCTGGGAGCCTTCCATTTCCAGCTCCCAGGGCCTCGTCCTGTGCCCAGGCTCCTTGTGGCGGGTCCCACCTGGTCATCACCACTGCCGCTCTCTGTGGCCAAGCCACATCCAGTATGGAGTGATGGTTAAAGACCTGGAATCAGGGCCAGCATGGCTAGCTCGAAATCATGGCTCTGCCGTTTAATATGTGCATAATTAGGACAAGTCTTTGAAGCTCTCAGAGGGTGGAATGTATATCAAAGGGGAATAAAAATGACCTTAGAAGGTAGTTGTGGGTCTTGAGTTTCTATGTGTGAAGCCCTTAAAATGATGTTTGGAACACCGTAAGGACCGTAACGGTTAGACATGATTATTATTCCATAATCAGATCTTTTATTCCTTTTGTGCCACTAAGGAACTTCCGAAGTATTCAGATAAATAATTCAAACTGAAATATTTCACCAATTCAAACATATAAAAGAATTCTCAGTGATTCATTCCCTAAGCTGAAGGAATACATTTCCAGAAAAGTTCATGACTCACAGGAGGCCAAGAGGCCTTCTTTCTAAATACTGACAAATCACTCTGCAAAGGTTAGCACCCAACTCCTCCTCCCGGTGGGATCGTTTATTTAACGTGAAAACAAAAGATTACTAGAGCCATGCATCCATCTCTGAGACTGATGCATTAGGAAGGAAGAGATAAATATTAAGGTACCAAAAAAATCATAATTCTATAATAATACCAAGATAGTACTTTTTGATATTGAGAAAAGGACTAAGAAGGGAATAAATTGGCTATATTATAATTTGCCTCTCATAAAATCAATTTTTTTGCCTTAATTCTAACCAATGAAAAAAATGACAAAGTTTTTAAAATTTCTCTTCATAAAACTCAGACTGTATTTTTGTTTTTGGAAGTTGCTAGATGAAAGTTTAAATTATTTGGTAAATTACATTATTGGCAGGTACTTTGTCATTACCTCAAATTAATTCCTTTTGAGTTATCTCCCAAATATTTCCAAATTAGCTCTCAAATAGTGCCAGTTTAAATTTGAATAAATTAATTGAAAGCGCTTTGTATAATTGCTTATCTTTTTTGAAGAGGAATCAAACATTTGGATCCTTGGGGCATCATTAAACAAAATGAAAATCACCCGATTGATTCTGTTGTGGGGTGAATATTTTAAAAAAAAAGATTAAAATTAAGCTTATTTCTCAACTCACAAAATAATTGTATTTGAGATCCTTTGACACCTTATCTGATTTAACTGCTTGGTTCTGCAATGATTTCTTTTCTGAAGACTGTCCAGAATATTGCTGCCTTTTTCAGAGGGCTAATTGAATCACACTAGTTTCACAAAATAAGCTTGTTAATTGCTTGTTTTAGCAGGTTATTTTACAAATAGAAAAGTCCGGTGGTTCTTCCAAAGAAGAAAGTGCCAGATAATATTAGCAGCCATGGGTACCAAAGCTACAAAATGCATATAACATTAACTAAAGTTTTCATTTTAATTCATCCATAAAAAAATGCTGTTTTCTGGCTTATATCCCAACTTGGGGTACAAACCACAACTCCTCGCTCTGGTTTTGAAAGTTCCTACATGCTCCTACCTCTTGGATCTCATCTTGTACCATTTTCTCCCCTGCTTGCCACCCTGTCCTCCGGCTGGAAACATTGGGTTCCATCCAATGTCAAAATCAATGAGCCCATTTTGATCCCAGGATCTCTGGTGTAGAGTTCTCTTTCCTAATCTTCATTGTCTGACTCCCAGTCATTCACATTTCGGCTGAAAATGGACTTCAAACAAGAGACCTTTCCTAACCACTCATGTTACTAGAATCTAGACTCCATGAAACCAACATCTTGGTTGCCTGATTCTCTATGGTTTCTTCAGCATCCTGACTAGCTCATCACACATGCTCATCACACTAGCTCATCACACATGCATCAACATAACTCAATATGTTATTTGTTGAGTGTGGAATAAGCATGGACTCCCTGATATGCTCTGTACTGTTAGTGACACATACAGCATTTCCTAATAACCTTGCAAGGTAAATATTATCATGGTTTTATAAGAAGTAAGGGCCCAAATTAACCACCTGGTGTGTCTGGTTCCAAAACTGTTATTTTTCCTCTAACCTACTAGCAAAGACAAATGAGTACTTTAGCACGGTGAGTCCAATCACCTCCCTGCTTTAATGTCATGCTACAGACATCTACTGCAGGAAGTATCACTTTAAAACATGTTTACATGTGGATTTTCCAAGAGAAACTAGGGTTCCTTGAGCGTAATGACTGTGCCTTATTTATCTGGATAGTCCTAGTGCCTGGAACACAGATTTGCAATAAATATTTGTTGACAAAATAGAGGAACTTAAAGAATCCCATTACTGGTAATTAACATGAGATCTCAATGTTGAATAGATACAACGCATGTAGAGAGGTTTACAATGAATTTTCTTAACCAAGTAATTTTTGAAATGGAAAACTATGTGCTTGGAATGCATAAACTTCTCTATATTAAAAATTGGCTGAGAGGTGCCTGGGTGGCTTGCTCGGTTAAGCGTCCGACTTCCGCTCAGGTCATGATCTCACGGTCCGTGAGTTCGAGCCCCGCGTC
The DNA here is from genome assembly GCF_046562875.1 of Panthera onca. Taxonomy (NCBI): domain Eukaryota; kingdom Metazoa; phylum Chordata; class Mammalia; order Carnivora; family Felidae; genus Panthera; species Panthera onca. Next base: position 111,463,013 of record NC_138348.1, read on the forward strand.
GGGCTCTGTGCTGACAGCTCAGAGTCTGGAGCCCGCTTCAGATTCTGTGTCTCCCTCTCTCTCTGCCCCTCCCCTGTTCACGCTCTGTCTCTCTCTGTCTCAAAAATAAATAAACGTTAAAAAAAATTTAAACCCTTAAAAAAATTGGCTGAGTCAATTGATGAATTTGATATGAAGAGTTTATGTTTTTATAGACAGTTAATTCTTTTAAAAAATTTTCATTCTCAAAGGCATGAGTTTATAATAATTACTGGTATTCATTCATTCATTCTTTCTTTCTTTTTTTAAGATTTTATTTTTAAGTAATCTCCACATGCAACGTGGGGGTTGGATTTACAATTGTGAGATCAAGAGTCACACGCTCTACTGACTGAGCCGGCCAGGCGCCCCTCAATGTTTCTTTATCAAGGTATAAGGATAATTTGGGGGGCACTTGGGTGGCTCAGTTGGTTAAACATCCAACTCTTGATTTCAACTCAGGTCAGATCTCATGGTTCATGAGTTCGACTTCTGCATTGGGCTCTGCACTGTGCATGGAGCCTGCTTAGTATTCTCTCTCTCCCTCTCTCTCTGGCCCTCCCCTGCTCATGCTCTCTCTGTCTCTCTCTCTCAAAATAAATCAATAAACTTAAAAAAAAGGTAAGGATATTTTAAATTATCTGGTATGTAAACAGTTTTGGCAAAACTATTTTCGTTCACTAGTGTTTGATACTACTTTATTATATATTTTGCTTCCCGTGCTTAGCTGTAAAGCAGCAGGCAGTTGCATGTGAAAGATACTGTGAGTGCCACTAAAGTAGTCACCTCATCTGGAGTTTAAGAACACGGGAGGCCCTTCCATTGTTTCTCCCAGTGACTCTGGGAGAATCTGAGTCTCAGCCTGGAAGTCCTCAGATCTGCTTCTTAATGACTGTCTTTTCTCCCATAACATCTCCTTTTATCAATGTCTTCCTACAAAGGATCCCTTGGTTATATAGCATTAGCTTTGCTATGTAATATTTTCCTTCAGGGGCGCCTGGGTGGCTCAGTTGGTTAAGTGTCCAACTTCGACTCAGGTCATGATCTCGGGGTTTGTGAGTTCGAGCTCCACCTCAGGCTTTGTGCTGACAGCTCGGAGCCTGGGACCTGCTTCAGATTCTCTCTCTGCCCCTCCCCCCACTAACACTCTGTGTGTGTCTCTCTCTCTCAAAAATTAATGGCTTCATCCTCTTCCCTCCCTAACCTGAACCCTCTACCTTGGTCTGCTGGCATTCTCACCTTCAGCCCCTCCCCTCCCCAGCAGCCCACAGGTGCATTTCCATCACTGCATCCATGTCCATACCTTTCTTCCCCATGAAATGCCACTCTCCATTTCTTTATTTCTCCCCTTGATTATTTTAGGAGTAGGAAACGCAAGAGGTTGGGAGATAGGCAGAGGTGGGTCTGACTACTAGTTTTGATATGTAGAGTTCTGTAACTTGGACCAGTTACTCAACCTGACTCTGTTTTCTCATCCATAACATTGATATTTCATAATGGTTAGAGAAGATAAGATATTTGATTACCAAATTTCTCATCAATTTCTAGCCAATAGGTACATGATCCTTTATTTCTTTGGGTCTCAAATAAAAACTCATCTGCTTTGTTACATCTTGCCTAGCTTGACACATCACATTCTTTTACCCCTGTCACTAGATTGAGTTCATATATTTAACATTCATTTGGCATACATACACGCACACACACACACACACACACACACACACACACACACACTTCACATGGTTGGAAATCTCATTACCTCAAATCCCCATTTCCTTAATGGTTGTGCTGGAACAATGAATTCATTAAGATTTCTTTTTCATAGAAATATATGATTAAAAAAAATCAAATAGTATAGAAAGCCCTAAAATGACAAGAAACTCATCTCTTTTCTTAACCTCCTCAGCCACTTTCCCTAGGAGCAACTACATAAAAAAAAATATTATTGTAACTCCCATATTCCATCACCCAAATTTAATAGTTATCAAGAATTTACTATACTACTTATCTTTTCCTCTTCTCTTTCTCACCCTGTCTCAGCTACATTATATTGGAAAGCATAGTCCAGACAAAATGTTCTGTCATCAATTTATACATCAGTTTGCATAAGGAGTTAAGCATTAATTTCTTTAAAATATGGAAATTTTCATCATGTGATATGATACCCTTATCTTGCCCAATTAATTAATTAATTAATTCCCCAATTAATTCCTCAATTCAATTAATTCCCCAATTTCATCTAATATCTAGCACATATTCATGTTTTCTTATTTATCTCAAAATGATTTTTTCCCTCAAAAGACCATTTGGATCAGAATCCAAAGAAGATGGACGTATTACATATTGTATTTAGTTGTTTGTGTTTTCAGTCTCTTAATTTAAATGAGTTCCTAGAGGCAATGAATTTTCTCAGGATTCTAATTAGAGATTTTAGCTTTTAAATGTCTGTTCTTTGCACAGAATTTGATCTTTTGCTTCTGTGGTAATTTTTCCGATATTCTTACAATCCTGTGTTACAGGCTTTTCTCAAAAGTCTGCTGAATTTTGTCCTACCTGTTCATATTGTAGAACTGGGCAATAAAAATGTGCCTGGGACTCGGTGGGCATGGTAGGAACATGTCAATTGACGGGCTTTACGTGAGGCTGTCTGTCTCTTAGGAGTCTTTAAGCCTCAAGAAACAGAATATTTAAAGTGGCTTTAACAGTGTAGAACATCTATAGATACGGACGTATGTTATTCCCGGGTTAATTCAATAATTTTGATGATGCTATTTAGGCACAGAGGCTCACAGACCTGTCCATTAGTCACAAACTGCCACGGCAATACCATGTATCCTAAAGAGATACAAGGGACATGGTGAAGAGGAAGGGTCATTTCTCCTAATATTCTCTTTACCATAAATTAGAAAAACCTCTCCCAAAGGTCTCTCCAGATGTCATCACATCTGATTGTTTAGGGTTGGGTCAAATGCTCACTGCTGAGATGGGGAGGCATCTTCAAAAGTGAGTAGTGGACACAGCCTCAATGGTGATGGCTAGGACGTGCCCACAAGGAAACGCCTGGAGGGTGACGTCAGTGACATTTGGGTAAACAGTCCCCAGCACCATCACACAGGTTAGGGAAGGAACCAATGACTATTCTGGAGCCTCAGATATTTTTGTTTCATGAATCTCCTTGGAGGACAGCCAAGTTCACTGGCTCCCTCTAAGCTTCGTTTCTGTGAACATTCTAGCATCCACTGATGGCCTCTTCCCACTGTCTTCATCAATGTGGACTTACGTCTTTTTATTATCTGAATATCATTTTATAAGGCTTTTGGGAGAAGAGATTAGCATATGAATTCAGTCTCAACATGTTGACATGGCAGAATTCCATTTCAACAGCAGTTTTGATGACCTACCTACCTATCTTTTCAATTCACATTTAAAGAGAAAATTGTTAAGTTCATCACATTGTGCTACCTTTCCACAGAAAACATCTTTTAGAAACTATTCCCCAAAATTCAATGATGATCTAAGTCTTTTTCAATCTGAGTCCTATATCACTATAAATTTCTTCTTGTACAGACAATGTTAAATGCCACTGCCAACATAATTTGACCTGTTGTTTCGTTTATGAATAATTTTTCCTTCTCACCCTCATTTCTTTCTGTATGAAATTACTTATATTGAATTCACAGACCTCCACAAGGTGGTCCCACTAATCTCATGTCTATCTTTTTATCTACAATAGTGAACTTTTCTTTCCTTTTTCGAGACCGCTCCATTCTAATACAATAGATCGTTATATACATTCCAGGTAATTTAAAATACTGTGTTTAAAGATTAGGTGCATGTTATTCTGAACCCCATTCTTGCATTGTAGACTATGAATGTTAAAAGAAAAAAATCTATTCAGGATGAAAAAAAAAATACAGTTCTTTTATCGTTTTTATCCTATAAACTCATGGCAAGTATCAAACTCCTCTAGAGAGATATTTCATCCCTCTAAGCGTGCCTTAAACCTAAAAAAAGTACCCAAATATTTACTCAGCTCAACTATTTGTAATTTATTAAAATATCTTATTGTGTTAATGGTACCCCTCTGTGAAAACTCATGATGCTTTTTTACAAAGGACAACTTAGTCCAAAGTCAGTATTTTCCCTCTACATAAATGCTTCAGGATTCTAGATACACACACACAGCAGTAAGTATAATTTTCAAAACATTTCTATTCCCCAAAGCCACCACTAAAAATAATAAATTCAACATATTTTCAAAAAAAAATAGAAAATACATTCTGTACATTATAACACTATGTTTGCTAATTTTCCTCTGAAGGTTAAAAAATATTGTCATCACTGGGAACATTTCTGTCAATGCTACGTTGAAGGTTTCTACCGATGTGTATGTAAATTATTTAATATGCCTAATCTTTCTGGGACATGATGATAATGTCTGCCACGTAGTTTGAACGTTGAAATACATATATCATATCATTTCTATGCATACTCCAGTATTATCACTGATCACTTGGAAACTAGGAAGGACCAGATACTCAAACATTTTTTAAGTTGAGACTATATGACATTCATATTAGTTTTTTTAAAATTCCACTGTATTTGTGAAATATGCTAATTAGTATTTTCTCTAAAAATAATATTTAAAACTGAGTTTATTCAATGATAAATTGAATGCCTTAAAAGCTATAATAAAATCTAAAATTATTTTTGATTACAAAGAAATGCTTCCATCTGTATTTTCTTTAAATATTTTTCCTTTTCATGTTGAAGTTCCTCTAACTTTGCATATACAACTAAAATTCCTTTTCAGATAGGCTACTTTGATGTAGACTCTTAAATAAATTACTGCTTGCACAGTTAATAAAAAGAATGCAAGATTTAGGCTAAACTTTGGTCAGAAAATCTAATATGTTTTGAGATTTGTTCCTCCATCAAATAGTATAAATGCCAGTGTTTGCCCATTTACTCTGTAACTGCTGCTTTTAGTTATAACCCTTGGAGGGAGAAGTTCCCTATAGAGGAAGAGTTTTAGAACAGCAGACAATACATAGATTCTAATATTTCTAAGAACAAAATCTACCTTTTCTCCATGTCCTATAACCCACTGTTTCTTGCTTGTCACCGGCCTCTACTCTGTGGCTGTTCGAAACACAGCAAAGTGTTAGGATTATGATACGATATGATGTGATGTGATAAGATACTCTTTTGAAATTCAAGACACCATCGAAACACAGATTTTCCAGAACAGAATGACTATGAAATGACTTTATATGATAAAACGCCAGTATTTACAAACTGTATACAGATAAAGGAACTGTTTTGCTCTTCAAATACAGAAATAAATCCAGGAGAAACTTGCTAAGTGTTGAGAAGGACATAAATATTCAAAGAACAATTTCCTCTTTCCTGAAGAAGAGAGCCTTCTTTTCTGTACTGAACATGAGATACATATTCCCTAATTCTCTTTCTCAGTTCGCGTAGCCACTGAGTGAATTGGGTGGTAACACTCCATTGTTCTAATGAAAGATAAAATGGTTGTTGACTGAATTCCATATGCTGATTTTCTGGAAATCAGAATTACTATTTACTGGAATGTTGCAAGAATATATCAAAGTTGTAAAAAATAGATACTTTTTAAAAAATTTTTTTTAACGTTTTATTTACTTTTGAGACAGAGAGAGACAGAGCATGAACGGGGGAGGGGCAGAGAGAGAGGGAGACACAGAATCGGAAGCAGGCTCCAGGCTCTGAGCCACCAGCCCAGAGCCCGACGCTGGGCTCAAACCCACGGACCGCGAGATAGTGTCCTGAGTGGAAGTCGGACCCCTAACCGACTGAGCCACCCAGGTGCCCCACAAATAGATACTTTTAAAGATGAACGGTTGAAAAGCAGAAAGGAATAATGGAACAAGGTTCTACTTAATTCTGAAGTATCAACTTAGTCATGCAAATTGTCAAAGTCAAAGTGTAAAGACTCCTGACTCTTACAAGTTCCCAAGAAAGAGGTCATGTCAGATTGATTGACATCAATAAAGCTGCAATGAAAATGTACTAGATAATCTCTCCTAGGAAAATAAAACCAATTTTTAAGATTTCATCCTTATAGTATTAGAATCTATTTATTTCTATCTGTTCATGTGCTTTTATTTCTACATAACTCTTGTAGGTTTGTTTTTTGTTTTGTTTTTGTTTTTTTACAAGACCTGTAGTGCCCTTTACCTTCAAAGTTCTACATAAAAATGAAGTCCTGTTCCTTTGGCTTGATTTCAGATTGCTGTGTCTCCGTGACAAACTGCTGAGCAGTATATGGTTATGGAACTTATGTCTCTGGTAACATGATAGTTAAATATACTAGCATGATCAGATGAAAATGAGAAAGATTGCCGGTTACTATTAGTGAGAGGCTGACATTTTAAAAAAGTTTTTAATGTTCATTTATTTTTGAGAGAGAGAGAGAAAGAACATGAGCAGGGGAGGGACAGAGACAGAGGGAGACAGAGAATCTGAAGCAGGCTCCAGGCTCCGAGCTGTCAGCACAGAGCCTGATGTGGGGCTCAAATTCATGGACCACGAGATCATGACCTGAAGGCGGACACTCAGCTGACTGAGCCATCTAGGCAACGCTATGGGTGGATGATTTTGAACCTGAAAAGCGTCACAGCAACCAGAATACTGTGAGGAACATTTGAGTTGACTTTGCAAGGGATTTAGAAAGACGGGTTAGTGGCCTTAGCAATGTCTTTCAGCGTTATAATGTCATAGATCAGCCCCTGAACCTACCCAGGTTTTGTAATCATCTCTAACATTAAGCCTAGCAGTTCTCAGCCAATAATACTAAGGACAAATCAAAGGAAGACCGATAATACATCTAAGAATCATGGATTTCCTTTGTTAGAGGAGGAATAGAAAAAAAAAAAATTGTCCCAATATTTGTAATAATGTTTTTGAATAGTATGAGTAACTTTCACAAAGCTTGATTATTACAGATAAACAGGGTGTGGGAAGCTTACAATTGTATCAATTAACAATAATTATTTCTTCAGCACAGACTTATTTATTCTGGAATCAACTACAGAAGCACCAATGTTGTTTCCTTGGCTCTGTCCACATTTTCTAGGGCCTCTGTTAGCTTTTGGGGTTTAAAGCCTGCATTTCATTAAAATATACTGTTTTGCTCCCTGGAGAGACAGCCCCCCCACCCCCTTCTTAAATGTACAGACCAAGTGTCAGTGTATACTCAGGACTCTAAACCATTTCATTTAGTTATCATGGACCCTCAGCATACATTCATCTGTCTGGGTTCGTTACTGAATTAGTAAGTACGCATCGTATGACGGACACTCTTTGATTTGCCAGTTGAGTCCAGAATATCAGCTTTTCCTTTATAAATCAAAGTGGCTTCCTCTTGGGATGATTATGCATATAAAACACATAGTATTGTTTTTAAAAGAAAACACCACTGCAAAACAGTAAACACACGCCCATTTCTGATAAACTAATTGCAATGGGGGATCTCAATACCCACCTGAATTGGAGGTACTATGATTTTGAGGGAAATAAAAAATCTGAAAGTATCAGAAAATCACCTCTTACTGTACAAACAGGGTAGATGTAACTCTGAAAAGTGGTAGTGACGCAGAAAGAGTTCCTTTGTCAGTGTTATTGACACAGTTATGTCCATTAAGTGGTGATGTCCAAAGAATCAAGAGAAGAAACCTATCGTATTAAGATAAGGATAATAGCTGTATGCATCAAAGAGAAATTGTAATTCGATTATTTAAAAAAAATACTATATGGAAAGGGAAAAGAGAGTGTTGGTAACGCTGGGGACCGAGTACCTGGAGAATTACGTGAAGTGACTAATACCTGGTGGCAACTAAAAACAAAACGAAACAAAACACTACAGAGTTTCAGCTGTATGAACCCCCCTGCTGCTTGCCACCATAAAGCAGGCAACCCTTTTATTAATGACATTAGAAAGAAAAAGCCAGACACCAGTTAAGTACATGGAAATTAGGGGTAGGACTCTGACTCATCTAGGCAGTTCTCCCTTGGAGAGGACAGAGGAGTTGAAGAGGGCTTTGGGAGAGTGGGACAAAGGACCAGGACAAAGAGCAGTGGTCCTGAGCGTGCATGGAGGTGCCCTGAGCCTTGCTGTTCAGGGACTTACTAGGTACTCAGATCTGTCCCTTCCGCGGAGGTCTTTCTCCGTCGTTGTAAGAAATGTGTTATGTTACTGCAGCTTCTTTCTCATTCCTGTGTGGGACCAAACCCTGGATGGGGACATTCTCCTGGGGTTGTGGCTGTGTGTGATCTTACCAGACTAACAATGGAAGCATCCTCCTCTTTACTGAACGCTCAGAAGCCTGGAGGAGCAGACGGGGAAGTTAACACTATGAACTACATTTAACATTATTGTTTTCACTGTTTTCAGGCCATCATTTTCTCCACAAAATGGAAATGAACAAGTGAAAAGGGTAGAAAAGCGAAGCCCACATCACCTTTCCAACCCACCTGGTTTCGCTCATTCTTTAAGACTTCCATGTGAACTCCTTCTACGATGTTCTTCTTGACTGCATGCTTCCTTTTCTTTGTCTACCCAAATAGTCTCACTTCCTGGGTGCATTTCTTTCTTTAATGTTTATTTATTTACGTTTGATACAGAGAGATAGGGAGCAAGCAGGGGAAGGGCAGAGAGAGAGGGAGACAGAATCCCAAGTAGGCTCCATGCTGTCAGTGCAGAGCCCAACACGGGGCCTGAAATCACGAACCTCGAGATCATGAGCTGAGCCAAAACCAAGACGGGATGCTCAACTGACTGAGCCACCCAGGTTCCCCACTGGGTGCAGTTCTGTCCTCAAAAGGACCCTACCAGGTTCACCCGGAGAGAAGATTTTTCTGGAAAACACTCCCTCACAAACATTCAACCATGACCTCATTGGTCAGTCAACATAGCACCATACCAGATTGACAGGCACTCTCAATACATGTATAAATGAAAGAACATGACCCCGTCCTGACATAAAAAAAAAAAACAAAAAACAAAAAAAAAAAAAACCTACTTTCCTAGAGGAAGAAGGCTAAAACTTCTCCAAAATGAGGAGGCAGAAACCTCTAGTTTTTAGCTTCACATAATCTTGAGAACCAAGTTTCCTAAAGGGTCAGGTATCTGGTCTATTCCTTTTCTCAATTAGATTAAACACAAAGAAAGGAACATCTATTGACAAAATCAGAGTTGCAGTGGGTGTCATAGTCCTAGTTACACTGGAAACCTATATTAAATAGAAACTTCTAGACAGACTTTAAGTCCTTGTGAGGATCGCTTCCCACTGGTTAGATTAGATAACCTGACAGAGGACCTGCTGAGATTTTCCCAGGTGTACCCTCTGCTATCCTTCTATCCTTCAACTGTGAGTGAGTCACAACCTGATTATGGTTCATATGTTCATTATTTGTTGATTAAAAAATCATGGATTCCTCTTATCAATGCAATAAGAATGCAACTATTTCTGTTGAAATATCATTCAAATCTAATCCCTTTTTAGGGGCACAGCGTTTTTCAGTAACTGTCTTAGCGGCCCTTCTAGAACAGGAGTCCTTATACCTGATAATAACTTTTAAATATCAAGAAAATTAACCTAAGAAAGTGAACCACCTCCTCTGTGGAACACACAAGTATGGCATCAATGTTCTCTAAGGCTCCAAATTAAGTTAAAGGTCTGTAAAATGGCCCACACACTGCGTGTGAAATTTGGACCTGTTTCATCAGCAATATTTAATTGCTATACTGGACATAAAGTGACAGGAGTCCCATTAATTAGCTCAGGGACAAGCATTATTCATTCTTTTGGCATTGAAGCAATTCTCATTACAGTGAAGCTGATAGGGGAGTGATAAATGACAACAGGCTACTAAAACTGTTACTATCTAGTGAGCCAAATCAATGCATCCCCAAACAGAAGTGTCCAGAAGAAAACACTGATGTGACATGGAAGCAATGTGGAGTGTTATCAAAGTGTCATAAACCTGCTGGGTGTATCTGAGACGCTCTCTTTGGTATTTAACAAAGCCACGTATAGGTCTTCATTGGGGAAGAACATCCCAGCCATTTACATTCAGAACAGTGGTCCTCCAACATGACTGATCATCAAAATTTATGGACATTTTCCTAAAAAAAGAGATTCTTGTGTGTGTTTCTCCCTCCAGCTTTCCAATTCCTCACCAGAGTCTCTAAATCTATGTATCGGTATATTTTCATGCATATTTCAAAAAAAAATTTTTTTTGTAATTTTTTTATTTTTGAGAGAGACAGAGCACGAGTTGGGGAGGGGCAGAGAGAGAGGGAGATACAGAATCTGCAGCAGGATCCAGGTTCCAAGCTGTCTGTACAGAGTGCGACACGGGGCTCGAACTCACGAACCACGAGATCATGACCTGACCAAAGGTGGACGCTCAACCGACTGAGCCACCGAGACGCCCCAATTTTCATGCATACTTCAGATAACTGTGATGCAGGCTGGGGGACCACAGATTAAGGACATATGTGCACACATGCTTCTGTTCACTCACCGAAGCTCTGTGTTGCAAAGACGATGCTTCCAAATCAAGGCATGACATTATTTGAGGAAAATGGTATTTGCAACAAAGTGTTCATATTGATTGTCATTTCAGAGGAGTATTTTCACTGACTATTAATTAGGCATGAAAATACATCTTTTGTGAATTTCTGTGTTTACCAAAGTCAATTGGAATTACTCTTTTCTACCTGTATTTAATCAGTTGATTGAAAATTCATAAGAAAATTCCATTATGATGTGCTGAGCTGCCTGAAATTTAATTTTTAAACATAAAAGTTATAAGATTTGGATTTCTTTGTTGTTGTTATTGTTGTTGTTAAAAGGGAGTGGGAGAACAAGGGAGGGGCAAAGACAGAATCCCAAGCAGGCTCCACACTCAGCACAGAGCCCGATGCGGGGCTCAATCTCACGATTCCAGGATCATGACCTGAGCCTGAAATCAAGAGTAGGACACTCTACCCACTGAGCCACCCAAGTGCCCCAAGATTTGGATTTCTTATACATTTCTGATTTCAAGTGATTACACAGCAAAATGCTCACTCAAACACCCGTCTATTTTAATAGACTAGGTCTACCTTATCTGACTGATACGGTTTTGTGGTAAAAGACGCCTGCTGAAGACTGTCTATTTCTCACAGACCATCTAATTTTGGTGAGAATATTCATGAATGATCTTCTTTTTCTGAGATTTCTAGAGGGAAAGCCAGGCTGTCATCTGAAAGTTTAAAGTCACTGTGTTTCACAGCCGTCTGAATAAACTGCCTTGGAATACTCGTAAGAATTTTAATTCCTGAGCCCTGCCTCAGACCAACTGGATCAAAATTTCAGAGGCAAAGTCCGTGAATTCATAATTGTTTCAGAGTGCCTCTCCACCCTCTCCAGGGATTACTATGTACTAAAAGTTGAAACTCCATGGTCAGATTTTCAGTTTTTCTCGTCTTGATGTTTAAGAGATTTATTTTGTGGTCAAGACCTTTTCAACAATGCAAACATGTTTTTTACATCCCTTTGGTGGCTACATAAGAAAATGTTCAAATCTTGAACCCTGTCGTAACTAGTGTCCTCTTTTCCATACCCAGGATACTGCTCAGAGAGTAGGTTCTAGGAACTCCATGGCAGGGAAACAAGGCAACCTGCTTTCTTTCATCCGATAGTCCCTCTCTTCTGAAAACGCACCCTCTTTGAAGTCTGTACTTTCCAAGGCTTCCATCACAAAAAAGAAGAATGGATAATTCCCCCAAAGGGGAGAGACTTGAGAAAAACAAGTAAAAGGAAATATTTCCACCATTTTGAAATTACAAGTTTGGAACACTTGTAAAGGTTGAACAATTGAATGAAGCATCATTCATTTATTCTCCCAAAACTCAGAAAGACTCAGTGAATACAAGATTGTGGCATTTTTTTTTTCCTAAATGTTTTCTCTTCATGTAATTGTTTCTGTGGCTGAGCTCACCTTATATACATGGTTTTGACATTCTGATTTTTTATCTTAATGTCTTCTCTCCTATTTTCTTAGATAATTCAAAATTATTAGCATCATCCTTTTAAGGTCTTCATTTGAGTCAACTGTATGAGTGGTTTATTATTTCAGTAATCATGTTGCTATATTTCTACCTTTAGGATGTATTTGAATTTTCAATTTTATAAATAATACTGAAATCTACTTCTGTGTTAGAAGTAATTTATTAACTTACAGGACAATGGTAATGAATACTTAAAAGTTCTTGATAAATATAATAAGATTGCTTCCAGAAAGATTAAACCAATTTAAACTTCCACTATAAGTGTCTGATAGAACCGATGTCTGAAATCTCATGAGGCTGAAAGTTTACCTTGCTTTGGATTTGGCTAATTTGTAATGAATAGGCATACTGCTTTTGCATAGGCTATTGTTAGTTATTAGACAAGGAAAACGAGTCACATTCATGGGCCAATGGTATGTATAATAAAAAGAGAACTGAAATGCTTGATTTCTATCTTTCACCTTGTCTGCCAAATGGAAGAATTTTCAGGCCAATGGGATGATAATAAACATTATTAAGATATAACCTAAGGTCAAGAACTGGATAAAATAATTTTAATAACACATTATTTTCCAAAAGATTTTAAGTTCTACACTGAAATACTCCAAGACTTTATAAATGAAAACCCTGAAACATTCTCAGGGATATTTAGCTGAGATCAACTGAAGAATTAATTATATATTTAAAAAAATTTTTTTAACATGTATTTACTATTGAGAGACAGAGACAGAGAGTGTGCAGGGGAGGGGCAGAGAGAGAGGGAGACACAGAATCCGAAGCAGGTTCCAGGCTCTGAACTGTCAGCACAGAGCCCGACGGGGCGCTAGAACTCACAAAGCACCAGATCATGACGTGAGCTGAGGTTGGAGGCTTAACTGACTGAGCCACCCAGGCGCCCCAAGAATTAATTATATTTTTAAACACTTTGTAGCTTTATTTCTTATCTGCCTGATCTAGTCTGGTCTATTAACTACCAATGCATTTATATTGATTTCTTTCTGATCTATTTTAGTTTTTACTTTGTATCAATAATATGTGTGATGTCTGAAGATTTAGAACTTCTTTGTTACTGAGAATCTACACAGTTGTAAGGAGCAAGCGAACATTCTTGTACTATTTAATGTTTTACTGCATTGGCATCAACTTTGATGAGCACTAGGGTGTGAGCAGAGCAGTGAAGATGGGGGCTGGGACACCCTGCATGAAGCCCTCATCTCCGGATGCCACTGCCTGTACAAGGGCAATAATATTAGTTCCTCCTCACAGGGGTGTTGAAAAGATTAAATGAGCAATCAGGTCCGGCCGAAAACTTAGACAAGTCGAGCATTGATGCTGGCTTCTTTTACTGCAGTTTTTCCCTTTCTACCCTCCCTCTTCCTCTGTCTCTAGTCTGTCTTCCTCTCCCCTCCCTCCTCTCCTGGCTCCTTTTTTTGCATTCCTTGACACCTTTGCAAATATTTGATTTTAAACTCTCTTTAAGAAGACTGTTTGTCCACTCTTGGTTTTGGTTCAGGTCATGATCTCATGTTTCGTGGGATCAAGCCCCACATTGGGCTCTGTGCTGAAGCCTGCTCGGGATTCTCCTCTCTGTCTCTGTCTCTGCCTATCCCCTGCTCACGTTCTCTTTCTCTCTCTCTCTCTGAAAATAAATAAACTTTAAATTAAAAAGATCATTTGTCTTCTTTAGGGCATAAAATAAGAAACACTATTTTTAATCATTGAGGATATCAAATGATATTTATGACAAGAACAAAAATGTCCAATTTTCTTCATCTTATTGTATATATTTTTTATTTCTTCAATTTCCTTAATATGTTCTTTATAGTCTATCATTTGTAATAAGACTTCTCTTTCTTTAGCCTTTTCCCCACTGCAGATGTGAAGAGAAAATGGTGGTCACCTTCTAGCTCAAAATAGTATAGTTTTCTCAACGCATCCATTTCAGCCATTCTCAGGGGTCTATGTTTGCCCTCACACTCTAGTGTCCTTATTTTTTAGTAACATAGTGTTTTTTTGTAACAGTGAATTACATTCCATGTAATATTATTTTTCTACTTTATTTCAAGAATGCAATCACCTCCATTTCTCAACAATAACCATTAGAGCTTCATGAATCATTATTTAAATAATGATATTGCCTCCAGATTTTTAATAACCTGTTTCCCACCAAGATTAAGTATTTGATAAAGCTTTCTGTTTATTGAAATCCACTTTCTGAGCACATAACAAGTTCTTCCTGTACAGAACTTCATGGGAACGTTATTCTAGAAAGCTTTCTTTGACTCATTTTTGCATTTTTTTCTGCCCCAATTTTCCTGTCTCCAGAAACGGTGATTATTTGTATATCTGACCAACACTATGTTCAGTAGCGATAATATTCGCTGAAAGTGTTACTTTATTCACCCTAACTTCCTGATATTTCACTCAGCTTTTTAAAAATACTAATTCTACTCACTGGCATTGCTAATTTTAGATTTTGAAATAATTTCATTTTTCTCATCAAATGCTGTACTCAGTTTTGCCAGCTACGTCTAATCTTTTGATGTTACTTCTTTCTTTATTCCTATAATTCATTTCGTAGAACCCATGGTCTCTTTCATTTTTCGTTTGGTTTAAAAACCTGCTTCCATCTCCCCACTAATTTCTTAGGATATACATTTAAATGCATACTCCTTCCTGCTCTTTTTCATGCTATATTCCTTTTTGCCATTTTTAAGAGAAATTCCACAGCATCCCCATGGGATTCTCTGTTGCTTTTGTTTTCTTATGCTCTTCATTTCTGCATGTAGGCATTTCCATCCATTCCTGTCCATTGGCCCGAAATAATGTTGTCTTTCATTTTCCTGTCCTATTCATATGGATGCTGTTGCAATCTTCTTATTCTGTGAACTGGGAGCTCCCTTCAGTTACTCAGATGCTCAGAGGAGCGTGAAGTGGGGCTTGTGGTAATGCATGGATGATTCTGGGCCATCACTTCTGCAGGTCTCTTTCCAAATCAGTTGACTCCCCTGCCAGTGGGCACTTCTGTATCTTGTCATTCTTCACTTTGGGCACAAGTAACCTGCCCGAGCGAGTTATATCACACAAGCCTTTCTAACTGCACGTGTGCAAACTCTCCTTGCTGCAGCTACAAGGTTTATTTCTTCACCTCTTTTTTCTCTGTATCTCTTCTGGCTCAGCTCTGCCTTCCCACAGCCCTCCCTGATTAGGAAGCAGAATTTGCAAACAAAAGCAGCAAAGCCACGTTGCTTCCAGGTCAGCCCTCATGCACCTGAAATTCTCTGCCTGGAGGTGGGGTGTAGGTCTGCAGCTGGGAGTCTGTTTCCCCTGTGGGCCTGCACTGCTTTCGCCGAGGCCCTACATCTACCGGGGCCTCGAGGAGGTACAGTGACCTGCTTCTCACAGACCACACCTTGCTATCAATTCACTAGGACACATACCAAGGGCGAGGGCCAGATCCCATTCTCTTTGCCTAGGCAAACGAATGCCTGTAACTATTAGGATTCAGGAGAGTGGGCTACCAGTTTCCAAGAGGCAGCATCAGTAAAATTTCTTTATCTTAAGATTATTTTATCCCAATGTGCTCTTACCAAATTTCCTGGAAATATCCTTTTCAATTATGCGACTAAGATTTTGATCTTCTACAAGGATAACAAGGTAAACTCAACCATCACAGATCACCAAGCTTGATGTGGCTCTGAGGCAGCAAAGAGGGACACTGGATCTCATAGCATGGCAGTCACTTTCTCCAAAAACGTCTCTCAAGAATCTCTTCTTTTCATTATACTCTCTTTTTCTTCCCTTGAAATACATGAGTAGTTTTAAAACCAGGTGCTCGGTGATTTCCTTTGAAAATCTTGATATGCAGAACTTTCCACATACTTACTTTTTTCATCTGGTACAACCGTACAGGTAACTCAGTTGAGCTGTTGCAGGAATAGTTGCATGTAACATACTGTGAGAAGTACCACGACTTCCACTTGCACAACCACCATTAGAACTTGCACTATCATGAGGCTGAATCCCACCAATACCAACAGAGGAGACCAGGTAAATGAGGAGCACTTAGTGTCTCAGCACCTCAGTGGAGTGCATGGCAGCGTTTCTTTAAAATCCCTGAAGAAATCATAAGGAAACATGGAATCAAAACAGAAGAGACAAGAGCTTTATCACTGGTTTAATCACAGTACATAGAAGTGCCGGTGGTATAGTCAACCTTTCCTTCCCAAAAGGAAGATGTTTTAAAGAATCCTACAGGCTCTTGTCTTCTTCATGGTGCTATTCAACACTGACATCACTATCCTAAATGGTTGCCACAACATTTTTAGAAAGCAATAAGCAGACAGAATGGTGAATGTAACATACATATGGTATTGAACCAGACCTATATCCAAAACAAAAATCATGGGAAGAAACAGAAAATGCTGTACTTTAATTCGAAATAACTGAATAGCTGTAGAATGTGTGGCTTTGCACCAGAACTCAAAATAGACTTAAGATATGAAGCTAGATGGGTCTTATTCAACGATATCATACAAACTTAGCAAGCATTAATAGAAGTCCAGCAGAAAGCCTGACCTCAAGATCTAAGATAGATGGTCTTGATCAACTTAGACACGTCTCTTTTTGTTTTTGTTTTTGTTTTCCCCTGGAACTTTAGTGGGTGGGTAAGCAACCACAGAGGGCTTCAGGGGTCCTAAAAATTTGAAATTTTTGAATAAACATTGAGAAGTTGATAGTACATACTTGTTAAATACCTTTGAAGCTTTTACATGAATGTCAAGATTTAGGCCCCTACTTAGGACCAAAGGTCACCTTTAACTTTTCAAGGACTATTGGCTGTAACCCAACTACACGGATGATAAGTCACTATGATATTCAACAGAGTTGGAGTGTACAAGGTTGATTCATGAATAATGGGTTCCCATCAGGAGCGGATGGGGGACTTTGTTTGACGGAGTTGTGTTCTCGGTTTGCCTGCCGCCACTCCCCCCTCAAATGTGGGTCCCTGTGGAAGCACAGAAGGATGTGAAGAGCTGTTTTGTGTCCTGAAATAAAGAGACTACAGGCAACACTGCCTTGTGGCCTAGTAACACAACATGGATGGAAGAACTTTTTTCCTGACACTAGGTACTGAAGGATGGACAGGTGACTAACTTTATATAGGCTGGAATTGAAACTGGAGAATGCCATCACCATGGGGCCCTCGGGAATCACATGACCAACTGGTAGTGACACAGGATGATATTATACCGTAGCCCATATGTTTGTGAGATATTATTCAAGGATTCTTTGGAGATTTAAAAAAAAACCAAATTAGAGATGCCTTACCTACCAACTCTGTTGCCATTAAATGCTCTCTATACTAGTCTCAGTTCAGTCATTAAGCAGAAAAATTCTTCTCTGGGGCACCTGGGAAGTGCATCCAACTTCAGCTCAGTCGGTTGAGCATCTGACTTTGGCTCAGGTCATGACCTCATGGTTTATGAGTTCAAGCCCTGCGTCTGGCTCTGTGCTGACAGCTCAGAACCTGGAGCCTGCTTCCGATTCTGTGTCTCCCTCTCTCTCTGACGGTCCACCACTCACTCTGTGTTTCTCTCTCTCTCTCTCAAAAATAAATAAAAATTTTAAAAAATTTAATTTAAAGAAAAATTCTTCTCACTTTTCTGCTCAGGTAACTACTATAAGGACTATCAGTGACCAGACTGAGCTGGACAGTAAGTTAGTAGAGAGAATAATGGCTAAGGTGAGTAAAGAGAAAAAGGTTAATAAAATAGAACAATTTAGATTAAACTACTAGATTTGAATTCTGTAACTCTCAGGTAAAAAGTTAATATGGTAGCTAATTGCAGAATTGTATTAAACATATGAAATAATTATTATTTTCTTAAAACATTTTTTTGTAATGTTTGTTTTTGAGAGAGACAGAGAGACAGAGTGCAAGTGGGGGAGGGGCAGAGAGAGAGGGAAACACAGAATCGGAAATAGGCTCCAGGCTCTGAGCTGTCAGCACAGAGCCCAATGCGGGGCTTAAACTCAGACCATGAGATCATGACTCGAATTGAAGTTGGATGCTCAACCGAGTAGTGAACCACCCAGGCATCCCTGGAGTAGTTATTCTTATATCACTTACTTATTAAATGCTAATAAAGTTCTAGACTTGAATGATGAATCAAAGTTCTATTTTATTTTACTTTTATTTTCTTCAATATCATTATGACAAATATTGGATAAACACTCTCACAAACTTTCCTAAGTGCTTATTAAAACCTTGTAAAGCAATGTTCCATGATTCTAAACATAGGGATTTGCATTAAAAATAATAATTAGGATATGAATAATGCCATAAAACATTCTGTTTGAAGCTTCAAAACATCAATTTAATCTAATTTATTTTTACATGTTAAATGAAAAGTAAAAATTAAGCAAAAGAAATGTAATTTTAAGAAATACATTACAAAGAAAACAAAACAAAATGAAAATAACTAGCTATCACTAGTCAACTAATTGAAAAAAAAATAAATGAAAATTAATATGCATTGTGATGAAAAGGGGATAACCACACACTAATGATAGCCATGTATGTCTATTTAGAAAGCAATTTTACAGTATATATCAAGAGCCTTTACAGTGTGCGTGTTCCAACAGTATGGAGGTTTCTCAAAAAGCTAAAAACAGAAATACCACATAATCCAGTAACTCCTCTACTGGGTATTTACCCAAGGAAAACAAAAACACTAATTTGGAAAGATATTTGCAACCCTATGTTTATTGCAGCATTATTTACAACAGCTAGGATGTGTTAGCAGCCCAAGTGTTCATCAGTTGATGAATGGATAAAGGAGATATCCATTGGATATCATACCAATGGATAAAGGTATATATACAATGGATTATTATTCAGCCATAAAAAAAGAATGAGATCTTGTCATCTGCAACAACATGGATGGAACTAGAAGGTATGATGCTAAGTAAAATAAATCAGACAGAGACAAAAAAAATACCATATGTTTTTCTCTTATGTGTGGAATCTAAAAAAACAAAGCAAATGAATAAACAAAAAGCAGAATCAGACCCTTAAATACAGAGAAGAAACTGATGGTTGCTAGAGAGAAGGGGGTTTGGAGGGTGGGCAAAATGGGTAAAGAGGAGAGGGAGGTACAGGGTTCCAGTGATGGAATGGATAAGTCTTGGGGATAAAAGGCATGGCATGGGGAATATAGTCAGTGGTGTTGTGATAGTGTTGTCTGGGGACAAATGTGCCACACCTATGAGCACAGCCTAAGTACAGAGTTGCCCAATTACTATGTTGTATGCCTGAAATCAATGTAACATTTACATCAACTCTGCTTCCTTACAAAAAATAATTTTTAAGTTTGTTCATTTATTTATTTTGAGAGAGAGAGACAGCAGGGAAAGGATAGAGAGAGGGGGTGACAAACTGGGGGAGAGAGAAGATCCCAAGTAGGCTCTGTGCTGTCAGCGTGGAGCCCAATGTGGGTCTTGAACTCACAAAGTGTGAGATCATGACCTGAGCCGAAATCAAAGAGTCAGATGCTTAACCCACTGAGCCACCCAGGTGGTGCAATAAAAAAAATAATTTAAATAAACTAAAATATGCCTGCTCTTTCATCCAGTAATTATTCTTCTGGAAACATATCCAATGGAAATAAGTGGAAATATGGTCCAATTGTTACTTATAATTGTTGAACAGTAGAAAAAGTAAAACATTTAAAAACAAAATTGTTAAATAAATTATTATCATCCATAAACTAAATTATTATACAGTCATTAAAATAGTACTATTGAAAAATATTTATTGGGAGAATGCCTATAATACAATTTTAATCTGAAACAACACAATAAATATTATAAATATTTTTAAAATACGTGAAACCAGTATGTATATTATTATTACTTGGTAGTAGGATTACTGTGATTTTAATTGTTTTGTTTGTTATAACTGTATTTTTCAAATTGCCTGCTACAGGCACATTACCGTGGTAATTAAAAAGATTTCTCAAAATGAAGCAACAAGTGTAAACGTGTTGTTAAGGCATTTACAGAACACAAGGAAACATTTATTTTTTTGTTCATTTTTGTGGGTTTGAAATTGTTCTGACATGCCCAACTTCTTCAGTAAGAAAATGTCTTTTCTTCACTTTCCCTTTCTGAATGTTAGGGAAACATCTGCATCAGACTCTTGGTCAGAAATAAACCTTTGATTATTTCTGAAAGGCTAGAATGAAGTTATTGATTAATATAAATGTTGATGCTCTCAAAATAATAAAAATAATTATCTACCTATATTCTTTGTTAATCACCTACTACAATAATTCTAATGATTTTTAAAAACTATTCATGAATTGCTACACATTTTTAATACCGGAAGTAACTGGTAACGGAATTAAGCAAATGGTCACACATGCTGCCCGAGACGTGGGCAGTATGAGAACACAGGATATGTGTACTCATGTTCTTTTTTGTATTTAAGTGAAAATTAAGATGCAAATTTGTAAACTGAAAGGTATGGAAAACATAATCTTGATTGTTTTCTCCAAATTCTACGATCCTTTTCTTTCTTTAAAAAATTTTGTTAATGCTTGTTTATTTACTTATTTATTTATTCATTGAGAGAGAGAGAGAGAAGGGGAGGGGCAGGGAGAGAGGGAGACAAAGAATATGAAGCAGGCTCCAGGCTCCAGGCTGTCAGCACAGAGCCCAATGCAGGGCTTAAACTCATGAACTGTGAAATCATGACCTGACCCAAAGTTGGACACTTAAATGACTGAGCCACCCAGGCACCCCAATCCTTTGCTAACTTTATATTAGCAAGGCCACTATGGAACAGCAGAAGTTTGGCCTCAAATTGAGGAAACATGGATGAATGTCCCCACCTGTGTCCAAAGCACATCGTGTGATCTTAGGAGAGCCATTTAACTTTCCTGGTGACAGGAACTACCTCATTTAATAGGCTCTTTTCAGTTTAACAGCCTATGATTATCACGCTTCTAGTTTAAATGTGAATAATATGATGATGGCATTATCACTGCAAATTAAAAATATACAGTACCATGTTGAAGTAAAATATTACATTGGGTGTTTAAGGTCTCCTCAACTTTTCTAAGAGTCTTTGAATTTTTCCACATGACATGATTTCATTTCCTATCTACTAGAAGGCACAGAAACGGCTGAGTCTGGCCCTAAATGAGACACACAACACAAAGCTAAAAGCTTCACGGGGCGAGAAGCCTCGGGTCCCTGGTCTAAGTACTCTTCACAAACTGCCATAAGTAAATTTCCTCCATAACACTAATAACCTGCACTTAAACAGAATTCTGAAACACAGTTTGCACTTGTTCAGTTACTCGTCTCCTTAGTAAAGTTTTTTTTTTTTTTTTTTTTTTTTTTTAACTTTTCTTCCAAAGCAAATGAGTGCACTTGGAACGCACAAGTCTGGAGTGAGGACAGAATGGGCACTAAGTTAGGTCTGGCACAGCACAGACACCCACTCCTCCCTGCAGAGTTAAAGCGAGTTCGGAAGTATTCGCTTCCCAAGGAAGAGGGAGACAGGGCGTATTTCCTGCTTTATTTATGGCGATTCATTCCATTTCTTGCTGGTTTATTGTTTTAAGAGAAAATACAGACATGCTGGTGAAATGTTGAGTCTTTATGTAAATATTCACTGATTAACCACTAGGTTACCGATTTGAAAACTGTGAACAGGTCATGGAAAAGGATACGTGGGCCACCTCACTAATAACAAAGGTAAGAGGTGACAGAGAAGGGAAAGGAACAATGAATGTTATCCCGGGAACATCACAGAAAGAAAGAGAAGACAGTGAGTTTTAATAATTCACGGAAAGATGCAGAAAGACAGAAAGTGATCCCCTCAGGGACAGAGATACAGTGAAAGAACAGTGAACTTAAGGTATCTAATGGAGGTTCTTTCTCTCTCTACTTCTCAAAAATAAACATTTTTTTTAATGTTAAAAAAGGGGGAGGGGCACCTGGGTGGCTCAGTCGGTTAAGTATCCAATTCTTGATTTCAGCTCAGGTCATGATCTCACAGTTCATGAGCTCAAATCCCGCATCGAATCCTGGAGCACAGCTCCGGATTTTCTCTCTCCCCTGCCTCTCTCTGCCCCTACTGTGCTCATGCTTGCTCTCTCTCAAAATAAATTTAAAAACTTAAAAATATTTTTTTTAATGTTAAGAAAAGGTATCTAACAGAGGTGAAAGTGTGAAGTCAGAAATCAATGAAGAAACTTTGAAATCACAGGGTAAATGCAGAATTAAGTGATTTTAGTAAGAAGACAGGGTAAATAATCAAAGATATAATTTAAAAAGAGATACAGAATTTTCTTATACCATACACAAAAATAAACTCAAAATGGATGAAAGACCTAAATATAAGACAGGAAGCCATCAAAATCCTAGAGGAGAAAACAGGCAACAACCTCTTTGACCTCGGCAGCAGCAACTTCTTACTTGACATGTCTCCAAAGGCAAGGGAAACAAAAGCAAAAATGAACTACTGGGACCTCCATCAAGATAAAAAACTTCTGCATGGCAAAGGAAACAAGCAGCAAACCTAAAAGGCAACCGACAGAATGGGAGAGGATATTTGTAAATATCATATCAGATAAAGAGTTAGTATCCAAAACCTATAAAGAACTTATCAAACTCAACATCCAAAAAACAAATAATCCAGTGAAGAAATGGGCAAAAGACATGAATAGACACTTCTCCAAAGAAAACATCCAGATAGCCAACTGACACATGAAAAAATGCTCAACATCACTCATCATCAGGGAAATACAAATCAAAACCACGATGAGATACCACCTCACCCCTGTCAGAATGGCTAACATTAACAACTCAGGCAACAACAGATGTTGGGGAGGATGGGGAGAAAGAGGATCTCTCTTGCAGTGCTGGTGGGAATGCACACTGGTGCAGCCAGTCTGGAAAACAGTCTGGAGGTTCCTCAAAAAATTAAAAGTAGAACTACCCTACAACCCAGCAATTGCACTACTAGGTATTTATCTAAAGGATACAGGAATGCTATTTCAAAGGGGCACATGCACCCCAATGTTTATAGCAGTGCTATCGACGATAGCCAAAGTATGGAAAGAGCCCAAATGCCCATCAATGGATGAATGGATAAAGATGTGGACTATATATACAATGAAGTATTACTTGGCAATCAAAAAGAATGCAATCTTGCCATTTGCAACAACATGGATGGAACTAGAATGTATTATGCTAAGCGAAATTAGCCAGTCAGAGAAAGACAAATATTGTATAATTTCACTCATATGTGTAACTTAAGAAACCTAACAGCTGAACATAGGGGAGGCGAAGGAAAAACAAGATAAAAACAGAGAAGGAGGCAAACCCTAAGAGACTCTTAAATACAGAGAACAAACTGAGGGTTGCTGGCAGGGTATTGGTTGGGGGATGGGCTAGATGGGTGATGGGCATTAAGGAGAGCACTTGTTGGGAGGAGCCCTGGGTGTTTTATACCTAAGTGATGAATCACTAAATTCTATTCCTGAAATTATTATCACACTATATGTTACCTAACTTGGATTTAAATTTTTTAAAAAAATAAATTAAAAAAATAAATAAAAAGGAGTACAGATAATGTGTACCAATACAACATGGAGAAAAAAAAATACCTCCTAAGGTGTAGATTCCTGACGAGAAAAAGTATTTGGTAGCATCATTCCTCTGAACTTACCACATATGTTGAAAAATGACTGTGTATTATTCATGGAATAAAAGAGTATGCTTTAGAACAAGAGGTGTTCAGCAGATTCACGGTAGCTGAATACACTCTGTTTCCCGGGTATGTCTGTGGTAACCCAGGCCCTGAGCCCTCAGGGATCACAAGGTTTCTGATCTGTCTCTTCCCCCACATCCCTCACTGTTCTTATCAGCATGATCTCCTGCTGCTTTTCGTGTCACACCGATCACTGCCAATACCGCTCGGCTCCCAGTGGTGCTCAAATACCCAGCTTGAGGATTGCTCTGGGGGCAGAACTGCACAGGTTCACTCTTGGCGTAACTCAGTATAAGAACTACTCTACTCCTTTCAGGAAAAAGCAACCTATACCACCTATCAGGTCACTCGGTAAAATCAGTTCAAATTTACATGACATAATGGCAGCAAAAATACACCATTAGAAGCATTCAGAATCTCAGATATCCTCCGTCATCATTCTTATAGGGGTTAGATTTTAAGAATCCTCATGTTCAAACTGCATTTTTTAAACCTACTTTCTAGAATAACAATAGCTATAATCACTGTCAAATGTAAGCTATTAAAATATCTGCCTAGGTTTAAGACGCAAAGCCATATCTTCCTGAGTAGAAACTTTTCTGTCCTTAGAACCCGCAAAGTATACTGTAGTATTCACCACCATCTCATAGAAACGTCACCTATTTACATGGATTCCTCCTTCTAGACTTCAACTTCATGAGGGCAGAGCATTTATCTGGCTTTTCTTTGATCCTATATAGTGCCTAGTATAGTACGATGCATTGGACAGTCAGTCAGTAAATATTTATAAATAATTGTGTTAAGAAATGGAAATGTTTTTTGAGATGACTCATTATCACATAATGTGCACAATATCCAGAGATTCCTAGTCCCCAGAGAAGTCAATCCAATTTAAAAGCATTTTTTAAGAATGTTTATTTGTTTATTTTTGGGAGAGAGAGAGAGGGAATCCCAGGCAGGCTCTGCACTGTCAGCACAGAGCCCAACATGGAGCTCGAACTCACAAACTGTGAGATCATGACCTGAGTCACAGTCACAGTCAGAGGCTTAACTGATTGAGCCACCCAGGTGCCCCTAAAAGCATTTTTATAAAAAACTGAAATAATATTTCAATAAAATTTTATATGATACCGTTGTAAGCAAAAGGATTGTTTGAAGGTGACAGGCATAGTGTTCTATTGTTAATGTCATAAAATGTACTAAAATTAATTATGTATTTCCATTTCTAGTGTTAAGAGCAACCAACCTCTTCTTCATACTTTGTACCACTAAGATTATCTAGTTTCACAGGAAATATTTTCAAATGGTTATTATTCTCAACGATAATGTGGAGTACAAATATCAAAATTAAACAGCATTTCACAGAGTTCAATCTTCTAAATGTTCTAAATTCTTCTCTATCTCTATACTTGAGATTTTAGATAAAAACAACAACAACAACAACAACAACACACCATCCTTTTTTACTGATACATGCCGAGGCCACTGTTCTACTAATACCAACTGAAAAAGTCAAGAAACTGAATGACTGTGTGATCAAATCCAAACACAGCAGACTGAGGGGAATCAGGTGACTTGACGGTCACGACAGACATAAGGCGCGGATTCAATTCCAGCCAAGAGTACTTAGAACTGAGCATCTGGGTGGTTTACTTGAAACAAACCATTGTGGAGAGAGATACCATAATCCTATGTCATTGTTTTAAGATTTCTCTTCATAAAGAGTTCATGGATTAAATAAGCATCCTTTTCCAAGGCATATGTTTACAATGACATTGTCACAACAGTGAGGAAGCATCACCATATGGTGAGTACTAAATGAAGCTAGTCTTTATTGACTACAGGCTAGGGAAGCCTGGGGGTGCTAGGAAAAGTGGAGGGGGCACTCTTTCCCATGTTAGCCCTCACAATGTAGAGGCCACCTCTGCACTGTGCCTAAGGAGAAAGGGAAAGGATAAAAGTACAGGAGGTTTCGATTCGGTAGGAGTGTCAGGTGGGGTAACAAAAGGAAATGAGACTCTGAATAAAAAAAAGTCACTTGAAAGTGTAAAAGAGGCTCATCTTGAACAAAATGAAAAAATGGCAAAGTATTCTAGAGGGACAGAATGAAAAGAGCAAGAAATTATACAGGACACAGAAAATTCTACTCCTCCACACTTTCAGAAATTGTGTCCAAATTGCTTTAAAATGTACATTTCATGTACGTTACCTGCCTTTAATAAACATGAAAATTTTACACTATTAGACATTGCATGAGGGGGGCATCTAATAACAATTGAACTGATAAAAAGGGAGGTAGGCATTTGTGTTTTATTTTATTTTCTTTGGAAGCTGCTCTGTGTGTATTCTGAAACTGTTTTGCATTTAATAGATTGCAAATATACTTGCGAGTTAAGAGCCAGTGTTTAGAGTTTTTCCGCACCTGCACACGCGAGGCAGAGGTGCCAGTGGGTTAGTGTGGACACTTCACTCTGAGGCCTGCTGGCAAAGTTCCATGCCAGCGCTATAAACATCTTCGTCTACACCTTCTTTCTAACCCACCTTGGGGATAGGCTATGTTTTTGTTTTGTTTTGTCTTGTTTTCAAGATTTGAGTTTATGGAGAGCAGTTTAAATAAATAGGGTTACTTTCCTGTGATATCTAAACTATAAGTAAAAATGTAAGCATTTGTTCATGATTGATCAAAGGCAAAGCCAAAGTCCACCCTCAAGCCACTAACACAATTTCAGGTGCAATGATGGTGGGGGTCACTCAAGGGGACCACTTGGTGGGGAGGCTCTGATGGGAGCACTGCCATGGGCCAGGCAGGCGAGAAGGGAGCTTTCTCTCTTGATGCTAATGATCTGCGAAATGGCCTGAATCCAGCAAAAGGCTGCCCTTGCGATTCCCACAGAAATTTTACAATGTCCTTTATAGCCTTTTCCTTTGCCAAAAATGTAATTCCCAGGGCACCTAGGTGACTCAGTTGGTTGAGTGTCTGACTCTTGATTTTGGCTCAGGTCATGATCTCATGGTTCGTGGGATTGAGCTCCACGTAGGGCTCTGTGCTGACAGTGAGGAGCCTGCTTGGGATTCTCTCTCTCTCTTCCTCTCTCTCTGCCCCTCCCCCACTCTCTCTCTCAAAATAAACATTAAAAAAATTTTTTCTTAAATGTAAGTTCCACAATTCCTATTTCAATTTTACCTAGCTTTCTCTCCTAAAGTAAAACCAATGATACTTTAAGTATATATATGTATATACATATGTGTGTGTGTGTGTGTATATATATATGTATATATATATATGTATATATGTATAAATTTCTTCATGTTTACTTATTTTTCAGAGAGAGACAGATCATGAGCAGGGAAGAGGCAAAGAGAGAAGAGATCATGACCCGAGTTGAAGTCAGATGCTCAACCGACTGAGCCACCCAGGTACCCCAAACCAATGAAATTTTTAATGCACAGTCTTGACATGTATTGTGGAACCATCACTTATCAGCACCATGACAGATGATTACACTGCTTTTCCCCTTCAAATACAGGCTTTTGCTTCAGTATCACAAATTGTGTATTTATACTCAACTTCCTTTAAATGGCTATAATTGAAAAACTGACAATTTATTTTACTTTTAAGCAGTTAATTTCCTACAGAGAGGTTATTTCCCCAGTTCAATTTTGTCTTCCAAAGAAAATTAAAGATAATTTATTTTTGAACTCTCAAATATCATTGTTTTAGAGAGTATTTAAATTTATGACTCCTGTACTTGATTGTGGATATTTTAAAAAAAGATTCAAGTTGTACTTTTAACTGTCAACACACTTGTCAGAATCCCTGACTATATATCATTTAAGTTCTTAATGCCTCATAGGTATCATAGGTATGTAGACAAAGGTATCTATATTTGTCAAAGTCCACCCCAAAATTACACACCCCAAAATCATTTAATAAAATGTCAGTGCAAGCTCTATAGATTGTACTTTCTCCTAATGAATTTTCAAAAACGTTTCTGACAGTCCCCCAAAACCTAGAATATAACTGACAATGTTTTATTTTCAGTATTATTCAGTATTATCAAGCAGCCATTCCAGAAGGTAATTTCCCATGTATTATATAATAAAGCCCATACGGGAAAGCCAAGGGAATTTGGAGGCTGTCAGAATCAGAGATGCTAAAAAGTGGCAATTTGTGATGTGTAGGTTGTCTTTGGTGAAACAGGGGGAAACAGCATGGGATGTGGACTCAGAAGGCTTGGGTTTGAGCCCACGTCCTAGCTTCAAAGAGCAAAGTGGCCACAGTCACAGCTGGCTTCACGCATGCGTGGGCCCTACGGAGGCACTTTGCAGGCAAGATCTCCCTCAAGACTCAAAGCCAGCTCTTCACATTGCTACTCCTGTCCCTGCTCTGCAGATCCAGAAACAGACTCGGAAATGTTCGGAAACCTGCCTTCGCTCCTGCTGTCTAGGGGCTGGCAGAAACCTTGTTCACCCAAGAACACTAAGCACCGCGCTATAAAACTTCAAAGAAATGGCAATATTGGTCATTGTAAAAATGCGTGGTCATTCAAAACCATTTTTACAAAAGGAATTTTGAGTTTAAGGTCATTTTCAAACAGAAATGCATATAAATGGAAGAGTAAATGAAGTTCCTCTATTTCACTTGCACACGTTCACTGTGGTCATTTAATCATTCCCGGGCACCGGTGCAACCAATGTCCCTCATAATACAGAGAACACAAGAAAGCACCCCACATGAGAACCACCCTCAAGGAGCCGAGGGACTGGAGACATTGTCGGAGCACATGAGCTTCAAGCTGAAAAGTCTGCCCTGTAAACACACGTGAGTTCTTACTTCCCACCCTTGTCTGGAGCACCCCCCACCCCCACCCCGTGTACCCTTGCCTGGAGCACACACCCAGATGTGTACCCTTGTCTGGAGCGTGCCCCCCCCCACCCCGCCCCAGATGTGTACCCTTGTCTGGAGCATGCCCAACCCCCACCCCGGAGGTATACCCTCGTCCGGAGCGCATGCCCCGGGCGTGTATTCTTGGTGGCTTCTGAGAAACTGCTCCTTGTTCTTTCTCTCAGGGGCCAAATGTCTACAGATTCTAGACAGGAAATACAATTATAGGAAGTAGGTCTTGGGGTTTCTAACACCCCACTAGAGAGAACAGACCTTATTTAACTGGGGGCCACTTACCAAACTCCAGCCAATTATTGACATTAGGAAATTCCGATTCATCGTAGTAAGGATTTTGTAATTTTCCAGAGAAGCCAGAAATCCAAAACTTGATGTGCAATCTACTGATTTTTAGTTAGGAAACAAATTAATTACTTTAAAGCTTTGTGGGCCAAAGAGCCACAGTTTGTATGTTTCTTCTCGTGTTGTTATCTTCCCCAGGAATCCTGATCTTCTTTAATGCTAACTGGAATTTCAACAATCTCCTTCTTGTTTACGGCTTTAACTGTCACCTATATGCAGATAATTTAAAAACCCATTATCGTTATGCCAGATCTTTCTACAGCTACTTGAATATTCAAGTGTGTATAGAACTCCTCCATCAGACATAAATTTCTAACTGGATTAGCTCCAAAATAAAATCATAAAATTGCTCTGGGCCTTGTACTGCACTTTCATTTCCTATGCTGCTCAATAGCACCGCCCTCTACCATTTTCTAAGTCATGATCCTGGAGACCCCTTTTCCTTCACGTCGGTTCATTTCATTTTGTACACACAAGGCTGGGAGAATGATGCATAGTGTTATTTCAATGAGGACTGGGATTACACTGATACTTAGAGGACCTTAACACTTTACAGAATGTATTTTAATGCACTGTTTTACATGTTTCTAATTAAAAACAAGGGAAGGTGTTTTTTCCCCTCCTTGATTTATAATTTAGAACCCTGAAACTCAATGAAGTTGATTAACGTTTCGAAAATTCACATAGTTCGTGAGCAACAAAATGGGAATTGAATCCAGACGGAGCTCCAGAGCCCATACTCTCATAATTCTACACCGATGAACTAGATTTGGGAGGATGCAAGTGTTTCTACAGATGGAAAGAAGGTGGAAAGATGTTCAAAATGGTGCTGTGGTCTCTCAAACCGAATACAAGTGAAACAGCAGAGGCTGGAAAGTAAGAGGCAGAAATAAAGATACATGTCCGGAGATCTTATGAAGAGAGAAGATGAGAAGACAGTGAAAACTAGACTCGAGAAACCCCAGAATAATGAGGGGTGATGACTGCTGAGGGAGCCTTTAACTGGACTCATTTTACGTTCTTGTGTCTACCTTCTTAAGTCGATCCTGTGTACGCATGCCTGAATAATGGTCCCAGTATTCCTCTTTTCCTAATACCAGTCCCCTGCCTACACCTACCCTGTGGTCAGTCTTCACTTGGCTTCTAAAGTCCTGAATTTATAACGGGCTCCCCCTCCCTGCTTCCCTTCACTCTGTCTCCATTCAGACCCAGCAAGATACTTTACTGTGCCATCCCGCACTCTTCCAGGTTGGCATGATCGCTTATACTCCATCCAACCCTCTTTTATTTCCTCCCCTTTTGTCTCCTTCCCTTTTATGACAAGATTAAATGCCACCTGACCAAGGTTAATGTTTATAAAGTCTGGGGTCTTCTGATATTCCTTCTTTGGCGATTGTATGATACACAGTCACTTCTAATTTAATATCTACTTATTCCCTTGCTTCATATTAAATTACTTCTGCCTTTCCAGAAGACTATATGTTTTTCAAAGTCCAATATCACATCTAATATTTCTTTCCAACAATATGTGTGACACAATGAAGGAGGCAAGACGGTAGCCAAATAAACATTCGATTAAGGGGACATGTGACCACTTAAAAAGCTGCATATTAACAAGGGCAGAATAACTAGGTAGCAAACACACCCGAGGCTGAAGGATATAGAATATAGCAGTGATAAGGGGCATGATGTCTCTTGAGACAATTTGGGTGATTCAGATTCATAGGTTTTGAGTACGCCTGAGGTAGACAAAGAACTTGGATTTATTCTTTCCATATGAATTCCAGCATCTAGGTAAATTGATCCAATCTGACTTCATTAATCAAGTAAGTCTGGGTAATAGAGCCCTTTTCTTTAGTTTCTTATCTTGGCCCTATAAGAGTTGGTCAAACTGTCCTTCCGGCCCATGAGGAGAGAAAAGAGAAAATGTCTTTTGAGGTACATTATAGATACACTCATGCAGGCAGGGCTCCCATGTAATCATAGCATCTGTCACACTGCACTGAGATTTTCTGTGGTCATCACTGGACTGTGTGCTATTTATAACCAAAGAGGCCTGTGTCCCCAGAGTGGAATATTACTTGGCACACTAGACACACAAAAACTGCCTTTGAAACTGAGAACAAGTGAGAGGCTTTTAGTGGGTCTAGTGGGTAAAGAACAAGGTTAGGGGTAGAAACGAGAATGAACGGTTGTTGCTCAGATCAGAATTTTAAATGGGGAGCTGTGACATCCCTGTCCGTGGGCAGGCAGTCAGCATCATCAGTCATTCAGGTGAAGCAATCCTCATGCAGAATAGGAACTCAGGAGGATAATGGAGGGCAACTTGTACGAGTGTCCATTCTCACTTGGAGACTCTCATTATGGGGCTCTTCCCCTCGAGACCCTGAAGGCAATGTGTTTTAATGAGCAGTCATCTTTACAACCCTTCACCAGTTACCTACTCATATGGACTAGTCCATAAGGAAATTGTTTTTCATCTTTTTACAGTCCCCATAGTTCGTCACACAGAGTCTGCCGTGATTCCTTAAGTGGATGCTCAAAATACTGAATTAATATCTACTATCTATAGCCATCAATTAAAAATGCCTCGGGGCGCCTGGGTGGCTCAGTCGGTTGGGTGTCCGACTTCGGCTCAGGTCATGATCTCAGTCTGTGAGTTCGAGCCCCGCGTCGGGCTCTGTGCTGACAGCTCAGAGCCTGGAGCCTGTTTCAGATTCTGTGTCTCCCTCTGTGACCCTCCCCTGTTCATGCTCTGTTCTCTCTGTCTCAAAAATAAATAAACGTTAAAAAAAAATTTTTTTTTTTAAATAAAAATAAAAATGCCTCCATTCGTGGGGCGCCTGCATGGCTCAGTTGGCTGAGCATCTGACTTCGGCTCAGGTCAGGATCTCGGAGTTTGTGAGTTTGAACCCCGCGTCGGGGTCTGAGCTGACAGTTCAGAGCCTGGAGCCTGTTTCAGATTCTGTGTCTCCCTCTCTCTGCCCCTTCCCGCTCATGCTCTCTGTCTCTCAAAAATGATTAAACGTTAAAATTTTCTTTTAAAAAAGTGCCTCCATTCTATTAACATAACACTGTATATTAACTATACTAGAATTAAAAAAATAAGAGTACACTTATCTTGCTGAGCTCTGGGTAATACACGAAATTGTTGAATCACTATATTGTACACCTGAAACTAACATATCACTCTGTTAACTACACTGACATTAACATTAAAACAAATCCCCTCCATTCTCATATCCATACATTCAGTGGGTATCAGTTTGGAGCTTTCATGTGCCAGGCATCGTGCTATGGATCTGTTCATAAATACACTGGCATCTGAGAACACAGGAGCTCACGTTCCAGGGGGACAGTGATCATATAACATGGCAAGGTAAACTCAGGATGCCATGGGACCACAGCAAACTGGAGCCCAAACCGGCCTAGGGTGCTCAGAGAGACTGACCAGAGAAAGTGACCAGGTATCCAAGAGACATCAGCTCACACATGCAGCTACTGGCCTCTCTACGGAATTGAACATAATACATGCAATCGAATTTGGTAAGTTACATATTTCGATTGCCAGTGAAACATACTTATAGTGACCCCAATAATCAAAAGGTGTGTAAGCAGAGAGATCAAACACAGCAAATGCTGAGTGGACGTGGTATTTTTTTATTAAATTTTTTAAACATTGTTTCATTTTTGAGGGACAGAGAGACAGAGCATGAGCAGGGGAGGGGCAGAGCGAGAGAAAGACAAAGAATCCGAAGCAGGCTCCAAGCTCCGAGCTGTCAGCACAGAGCCCGATGTGGGGCTCCAACCCACAAACTGCGAAATCATGACCTGAATGGAATTTGGATGCTCAATTGACTGAGCCACCCAGGCGCCACCCTCCCCGCCTTTTTTTTGATGTGATATTCTGACAAGTCTTGCTACTAGCTAAAATGTCTAAAGATCTCCCTGGATTATCTGCTCATTTGGACAGAGGAAGACAAACTCAATACGTGGTGGAAACATCACTGCATTTTCTTGATTTAAATATTGTTAACCAGAGAAGTGCAAATGTATACTTTTTGCAAATATGTAAAAAAAAACTCAGAGAAATAAATTAAAAATAATAGTTCTATATAATAACACAAAAGAGAAACAGTCGCTAACAACATTTTGGCATTGTCTTTTTCAACGTCTTCTACATGTCGTGATTCTCATGAAATTGTAATCAAAAGACAGCCTGGTTTTTTTTCCACTCACAATTCTATTAAAAGTCTCTAAATCCTGTTGTTTGATAGTTATATACTATTCTGCCTAATAGCACATTGGATGCAGTCCAATGGTTTAACAGTACTAGAATATTCCTAACACTAAATGAAAAATTTCCCTTTGAAATAAAACAAAGCATAAATTGTAAGGGTGGTGAAGACATTGCTCTTTTGAAAATCAAAAAAAAAAAAAATTCAGCAAGAGTTGTATGTGAATAAAATATCCACACTTGGGTTTTTAATCTGTGATTTTATCACTTCTGTAAAATGAGGCTTATTTGCAGTCACTTAGGTTTTTGTAACATATAATCATTACCAAATTTTGTGACAACAATAAGAATCAAATGCCAAGGGCATGTGTTTATTAAATATGCATACAAGACATTCTAATGTATATGCTATCTGTATATATAACACAATAGAAAATTATTTACAGTTATCCTCAAATACAGTGTGTGTGAGTGTGTGTATACAGATACAGACATATATGTACACACACTGTATTTTTATTTTTTCTATATTTCATTTTCAAAAAAATATTATAAATAGTAATGGACAAAAATATGTACCTGAAAGTTTGTTATTCACTATTTTGAAGGCAATGAAAAAAGCATTATCTTACAAATCATACATGCTATTTTTGCACTGTATTTTTTTTCCTTTGGTAAGCTCTGTATGTGTATCTGTATACACATACATATTCATTTATATGTATATCCACATATGTGGCATCACTTGTACTAATTATTATTGTAGTCTTACAATTGTTCAACTCGCTTAAAAAATTTCTTTTAACGTTTATTTATTTTTGACACAGAGAGAGACAGAGCGTGAGTGGGGGAGGGGCAGAGAGAGAGGGAGACACAGAATCTGAAGCAGGCTCCAGGCTCCTCGCGGTCAGCACATAGTCTGACACAGGGCTCGAACCCACGAACAGTGAGATCATGACGTGAGCTGAAGCCGGATGCTTAACCGACTGAGCCACCCAGGCGCCCCTCAAGTCACTTTTTAAGAACCAGTTCTTACTACTCTGTATTATGTGACTGAGTGGCAAGTGATAATTTTGGGACACATGGTTATTTGGGCAACTAAATTAAATAATAAACTTCTACCAAGAACAGTAACACAAGAAGAGCAATAACAAAGGGGGGGTAGTCTGAAGTTTAATTCGTAATGGAAAATGTACTTTTCCATCAGCCACTATACTAATCTTTAAGGAGACTGAATTGCCTTTATACATATTATAAATGATGCTTATTTGTTCGTTTTTTTTTCTTCCCAGAAATACCAGCTCTTTTCCAACCTGCCTATTAGCATAAAAGACCTGGTGTGCAGTCTTAAACTACGCGGTTGAGATGATAAGCTAAGTATTTTTTGCTGGAAGTAACAGTTCTCAATGGAAAACGGCGAGAATTACATACAGTAATGGGTTCTACAAACAGCAACTCAAGTAGCAATACAGCATTTCCTGTCTAGGAAATGGTGTCTTAGTGTGTGTGGTATGGGAAAGGAACTGTGTTTTGCTATATACATGATCAACAGTGGTGCTAGAATTCTTTCTAAAACATATAGTTATGTTATAAACTACTTAAAAGGGTTTTTGCTGTCTTCTGGCCCAGGATAAAAACCAAAATCCTTCTAGTTTAGTTTACCAGGCAACATGCAAGGCTCCTCCCTGCCTCTCCAGTGCTGTCTGCACCCCTCCTCAATCTTCTACTCTATGGACCCCAAACCCCCATCCCTGCCTCCACTTTCCTGCCTCATTACTACTCCCCAAAGTTGCCCCTACACCTTTACCCTTCTTCCCGTGATGCTCTTTTGTCTGCCTGGAATACTTCTGTCTCTCTAGTAGAGCGTGGCCAAATCTGATGCATCATTCAAGACCCAAGCGGACGATCACATAATTTCTGAATCTTCCCACAATGCACTCTGTTCTTGGAAGGATGAGAGGAAAAGAGAAAGGGTATAGGGAAGGGGTTGGGGCAGAAACAGTGATTTCCCATATCCTTCCACGAGCAGAATTTCTACATATCTGCACAGAGTGTGGAGGTACGCTCCCCCGAGACAAAGTCTGTACCTATCTTAACCTGGCTATCAGCCAGGTCTGGTAGATCTATGCTCCTCTATGCAACCAATGCTTTTAAAACATCACCCAGCTACCTCTATTAGCTCCATAAATAAGTCATTATTACACTTGGAAGACATCTTTGTTTTACATCTGACTAGAATGCTTTTATTTTTTTCCTACTATGACTCTGGCGTTTCTGTAAGAAAACAAAAAAACATAAAGAAAGAAAAAAAGTAGCGTCTCTATATAAAGAGAGAAGAATTCTTGAACTCAGAACCTTGGCTCAGGTCAGACAGAGGACTCTCATAATTGACATTCCTCCTTAGACAGTCTTCCTGGACTTCAATTAATTTAACCATTTCTCAACTAAATATTACTATGTAAGGCTTTCAGGAGCATTTCAGGACTAGAGATTTTTCCATATTCATGAATTCAAATGATTCACAATTTTTAGAGTTTTTGGAAAAATTGTGACAAATTGGTTTTCAAATTATATCAATTTAAAATGCCCCAGTCACCTTGAGGGGTGCCTGGGTGGCTCAGTCAGTTAAGCATCCAAATCTTGATTTCAGCTCAGGTCACAGTCTCAAGGTTCACGGGATAGAGACCCACATGGGGGTGGGATAGAGTCCCAAGGTTTGTGGGGTAGAGACAGCACAGAGCCTGCTTGGAATTCTCTCTCTCCCTCTCTCCCCCCCTCCCTTACTTGCAGGCATGTCTCTCTCTGTCTCAAAAATAAATAAATTAACATTCAAAAAATACAATTAAATGCCCCAGCCACTTTGAATGATTTAAAACTCTCTTCATCTTTACTAACAAAATGAGGTAATTTATTATGTAAAACTGTATAACTCACTTTAATTTGGTTTTCTCTGATTAAATATATTTTATATTTTATTTACTAGAATTATTTATTCCAATGTGAATCATCTATTATATATCTTTTGTCAATTCTTTTCAATCTGAATGATGTATCGTCTTTATGTATACACGCTGTGTTATCCCTTATCCAATAGATGCATGAAGTCTTTTCTTAACATTTGTTTTTGTGTGTTTGTTGTAACGTGCATTTGTTTTAATGTTTAAAAAGCACAAGTGAAGTAAAATGACAATCTGTGTGAACAATATGGATAGATTTGTCTAAATGAATTATTTTAAGAGAATTCACATTTCTTTGACTACATGCACTTAACGGTATTGGTTCATGACCCAGTGCCATTCTATATCGATTATGTATCACAGCCTGCTCTTAATTTTAATCATCAATATGGATAATTATAAAGAGTCACACAGAATTTAAAATAGTTTATAGCTAACTAATTTAGTTAATTAATTCAGTTAATTAACTAATTCAGTTTATCTTAATTCAAGATTCAAGATGGTCTTGATGTTCCCTAACTTCTTTGGAAATTTAGGAATATACCTCTAAAATCTATCATTTAGAATTTTTAAAAATGCATTTATAGACAGAGGTTGATAGAAATGCATGTGGAAAAAAAAGCAGAACGTTAGATTCTAATTGATCATGAACTTAACATGAAGAGTGTTGCAACTAACAAATTTGGGGCTACACTTCATATGTAAAATGTCTAAATAGCTGGAATTAATAATCTCTTATGGACAACTCTTGAGATCATGACCATGAATGCCAAAAATGTGGAGTTTAGGGGCACCTGGGTGGCTCAGTTGGTTAAGCACCCAGCTTTGGCTCAGGTCATGATCTTGTGGTGTTTGAGTTCAAGCCTTGCGTCCTGTGCTAACAGCTCAGAACCTGGAGCCTGCTTCAGATTCTGTGTCTCCCACTCTCTCTACCCCTTGCCTGGTTCCCAGTTTGTCTCTCTCTCTCGCTCTCTCTCAAAAATAAATAAACATTAAAAGAAAATTTAAAAAACATGTGGAGTTTAGTTATGGATAGATCATCATAGAGTATGGGGTTAATTCAGGTCAATATATTTTAATGAAATTATGATAAATCCAGAGGATATTCAAAATGCCAGAACTCAGATGTTAAAGGCCTTAGAAACCAAGTTATATAAGGAACTGATATTTAGCTTGGGAAAGTACAAAGGGGACATGTGATATGTTTTTTAAAAATGTGAAGGGTTTGAGTCATATAGAAAAGCTAGACTTGTGTTATTCAATTCTGCTAAGAATTAGTTGTTATAAATATGCAAACAAGAAATCAGCTCTTTCTCCTTTCCTTCCTCTCACAATTAGTCAGCAAACAATTATTGAGTATGGAACAGCAATGTTCCAGGCACGGTGCCAGGCCCTCAGAGCAGAGTACTAATGGCCATCATCCTTGTGCTCAAGCAGTCTGCTGAAGTCGACAGGTCACCTACCTACCTACCTCCCTGCCCACCTACCTACTGATCTACTATAAATCATTTTCCAAGACATACCAAAATACAGATGGTACTAAGCAGAAAATGTAACCATTCAAGCAAAAGCTGACCAACACCTGTGTCGAATGGGATATAATCTAGACTTTTAATGGACAGCAACCGTGTCTTTATGCTTCTCTACTAAAATGATGCACATAGTCTTACAAGGTATGTTTATCTGAAACAGGCTCATACCATATTTAATACACACCTGTGATATATTATTTATATCATATATATGATTTTAGAAAAATCAAGGATATAAAAACGAAGCAAAATGTTTAAAATGCGGAGCAATGTTACTGAGCAGTGAAAGTGAAACTGAACTCCCTGTTTATCGGAGGAAAAAGACAAACATTTTGACTTATAAGCTTTCCACTAGGAAAGGAAGAAGCACACATATTTTTCAGAAGAAAAACAATATCTTGATTCCAAATCTTTGGATCAGAGAAGGGGTGAAGAGCCTTTCAGAATTGCCTGGGAAAGACTGTGTATGCAGTTGAAAATTAAGTAATTTCACCAAGGGTGGGCTAGTTTCAAAAAGGGAGGGATAAATGGTTATAGAAACCAGCCAATTGTGAAATTTACTACTGAAGGTTCAAGAGAGGTCATCAAGAACGGGCAGAAACAGCATCATACAGTTGACGCCAGCCTACTGTTTTTACAAGTTTTCTAGTTTCATGAACTTTAAGAAGTGCAAACAAGCAGTCAGTGTCTGAACAGATGGGATTCTCCTGAGTGTGCTTATTAGTTCACCTGGCTTCCCAAACGGGCTTTCTTGTACTCTGAAAGTGGATTGTATCAGCATTTTCTAGTTATTTTGTCCGCAGACACCACATGGTATAAGCACCTAGAAGTTCTCTTCTACCAGATGCACATTTATCAAAGTGCTATCTGGCCAGCACGATGTCTGTTAATTTGCATTAAATGTCCCACTTTCCTCCTTATAGGACTTACTTAGCCTCCTTACTTAGCCCACCCCATACCTGAATCTAATGGAAACAAATAACAACAAAAACATGCTTCAGATAAAGAAAATAGATAACATTTATTTTGGATACCTCATTGCTTTCATATCCTCAGCTTGATTTTCTCTAAGATAACATACAAAATTGTCCTAGCTATCCTAAGGATGTCCCAAAGATGAGTGAAGGGAAAATTCATCACATAATGCTCATTCATTTATTCAAAGACATTCATTGACTCTCACTTTGTGCCAGGCATTGTGCAAGGTTAGGAGGATATATCTTTTAACAAGGCAGATGAAGCACTTGGCTTTGGTAGTTTATATTCAAGTGATGGAGATAGAAGATAAAGAAGTAAATGAATGGAAACAGTAACTAACAGTAATTGTGATAAAAGTAGAGGGTTGGTAATACAACAGAGAGTAACTAGAATTTGGGAAGGAAAGGGTTTCCTCTAGAGGGGTGGGTCAGGAAGACTTCTCTGAAGTGCTAATTTTGACTTGAGTCCTGAAGGTTCAGAAAAAAGCTAGTCAAGCAAATAACTGGATTGGGAGGATTAAAAAAAAAAGGGGGACATCAAGTACAAGACATTGAGAAAAGAAAAGGTTAAAGCATGTCAGGGAACCAAAAAGAAGACCAAGCGGACTCTAGCACGATGCACAAGTCAAAGAAGTGGACGAAACTCACATCATGCAGGGCCATGCCAGAGTTGCAATTCTATCCTAAGACAATACAAAGCCTCTGGAAGGTTTGAGGTAAGAAAGAGGCGGTCTGTGAGTTAGAAAGTCAGAAGACCATCACTGGGCGCAGTATGTAAAGTGGATGGAGAGAGGTAAAGAGTAGAAGCAGGAGATCAATTATGAAATTATGAGAAAAAGCACCATTGAAGG
This sequence comes from Panthera onca, assembly GCF_046562875.1. Taxonomy (NCBI): domain Eukaryota; kingdom Metazoa; phylum Chordata; class Mammalia; order Carnivora; family Felidae; genus Panthera; species Panthera onca. Next base: position 111,502,724 of record NC_138348.1, read on the forward strand.
GGACAGAACAGCGGGACAGAAATGGAGAAAGGTGACGGTATTCACAGTGCACTTTGGAGATGTACATTGGTCAGATGGTGAGTGACAAACAGGGAAGGAAGAGGAGCAGGAAAGGAGATGATAAACCTATCAAAACGAGTAGTGTGACCACCAGGGACCCACAGGGGAGAAAGGAGAACAACAAACAGGAGAACGTTGGGAGTGAGAAAATGCAGAACTCCCGTCCAAGCTCGAATTCAGTCGGGAAAGAGCAGGAGGTGTGCACAAATGTGTCAGTGCAAAGCAGCCGTGGAAGAATAACTCATTCAATAAATAGCGCAGGAAAAAAAAGTCCCTAATGGACATAAGAAAATTCCAAAAGTGGGTGTTATGAATATAACATTTAAAATCCTAAAGGTATGAGTAAAATGTAGGATAATATTTTTATAGGTTTAAGGTTAGGAATAATACCCTTATGAGTATAACCAAAAACACCAAACCGAACCAAACCAAAACAAAAATGAAAAAAGAGAAGCCATAAAGAAAATAACTCACAGATCTGACTACATAAACATTTAATGTGTCTGTAGAAGCCAAAGGCACAGGAGAAAAATAATCTGTAACACAGACAACAAAGGGTTAATTTCTATAGTACATAAAACACTCCCATGAAGAAGAAGATGTTGGCAAAGGAGAAGAACACAAGAGAAGGCCACAGGTCTTATAAATATATGAAAATATTCTCAGCCTCGCTATTAATAATAAATATGCAAATTAAAGGAGCAATTAGATGTCATTTGCACCCATCAGGAACAAGTGAAGATTCAGGATACTTAACAGCTTAGTGTTGGCAGGTCATATAAAAACAATCATCCTCACATTTTGGCGATTGTAAATTTAAGTAACGTTTTGTTTTTGAGGAGAAGAAAATGACAGTATCCATTAAAAGCAAAAACTCACAATATTTGCTACAGTAAATTTCATCACCAGGAATTAGCTCTACAATACTCACACAGGTACACAAATAGTTTTTCAGATATTTTGTTTGTACTCTCAAAAATGTGGAAACAACCTAAATGTTGACCCACCATAGTAAAGGCAGAAAGACATACTCTGCAGCAGTAAAAGAAAATGGGACCACTCTTTTGTACAGACGGAAAACTTGTTATGGTATGTGAAATAAACCCTCAAAAAAATGTAAGCAGAGAATGTCATCAGTTTTATTAAATGCTTTTATTTCTAGACATATATTAGCATCGTATGCCTTTCGTTCTCTTTGTCTCCCTATCTAGGTCTGCACTGTGATTACCTCTAAGTGGTAGGATTACAGAATACTTGGACTTTTTAAGATTTCTGAATTATTTGAAATTTTCATAAGTACATGTTACTTAAAAGACAAAAATATGAAAAATAGAACACAGGGCACAATATATGTAAAGTTCCTGACGAAAAGCTGCTTAATTTAGAAGCATGTAAGCAACAAAAGTAAGCCAATGCTACCTACAGCTGATTGTGTGACTTCTGCATCTGGATAAACACAGTCATCTACTCAAGGAAAGTACTAAATCTCACATTTTGTTACCATTCATTTCTAAGATAACTTTTTATTGATGATACTAGTAGTTTTATTAAGACAGAGACAAGTGATGATCCTCTCCAGACAGCAATTTTGACTTGGGTGATGTTAAGACTGTCAACACTATGTTTCTTTGGAATCTAATAACACGTCCAAGAAAACCTGAAAGAAAATGTCTGAGAGCTAAATATGAAAGGGAAGAACTTGGGAAAATATGTTTTGAATGGGAGTAGTTACTCTGAAATCAAATGACACTCCTATAAAAGAATATAAAATACAGTAAACCTTGGTTTGTGAGCATATTTGTTCTGGAAACCTGCTTGGAATCCAAAGCACTTGTATATCAAAGCAAATTTCAAGAACCATTGGCTCATGTGACATTCGGCATCACGTACTACCCGTATTGCAAGACATGGCTCGTTTATCAAGTTAAAATTTATTAGAAATGTTTGCTCCTCTTGCAGAACACTCACAGAACAGGTTATTCTCAATCCAAGGTGTGACTGTAGGTTGGTCAACTGATGAAGTAACCAGACACTGTTTGCATAACATTTAAAAGAGTCATTTTGTCATTTTTATACCTGACAGTACTCGTGACATGGACTTTATAAAGCGATGGGGGTGTCATCAATTAGAACGAGAACTCTCTCATTTCTGTGCTGCATGGCAAATCCATCCAAGAATCGATGTCCACTGTAGAATGCAACACGCAATGGCTGGGGTGAATCAAAGTTGTTAAAGCAAAGAGGTAGCTTTAAGAAAAACATGTTTCTATTTAAAGTAAGAGTTACATAGCTGCTGTCACACCAAGTGATGGGTATCTCGTGGATACTGTGCTTCCCAAGCTGCCATAGTATGAATGGCCAGTAAAACTGGACTTCCATATCTGATACCCTGAAAACATTACGGTGAGGCAAATTTTCTTCACTACAAATTTTCAGTTTCTCCACAAATAAAATGATGGAAATAATAAGGCCTGCTTCTTGCAGCTGTGTAAGAACTGAGGCAACTAACACAAGACCTTTGTCAGGTAGTCAGCCCCCTGTTGGAGTAGCTACTGTTACCAGAGAGGAATGAGTTTCAAAGAACAGGAAGTCTTCAGCAATGCAAATCTCCAAGACTCTTAAGAGACAATGAAGACCAAGGAATAACAATTGGATTTGCTAATTTGTAAGTCACTGATGACCTTCAAGAACACAGTGTTCCAGGAGTGGTGATAGTAAGGGAAAAGATAAATCGTGATAAAAATAGAAAGAGCTGATGTGGAATGCGTAGAACCTCTGATAGTAAGAGAAGGAATAAAAATAATGGGATGGCAGTTTGAGAGGCTGAGGACCAAGCCAAGCATTTTTCCAGCCAGGGAGACACTGATTATTTTCTACGTCAAGAAAGAAGCTAATGGAGATGGATTTGATGGAAAGATTCCTGGTTAGTTTCCAGGATAAAATCCAACTGGCTTCTAAACTGATGAAGGTAGGAAATGAAGTACTGTTTGTTTCTAATTTATGCGTAGCTCTTTTAGACCTGTGGTCTTGGACCCTTTTTTTGTGGTGGGGATTCACTGAGAAGTCATCCAAAAAGTTTAGACTGTCTCTGTGTAAACACACACAACACACACACACACACACACACACACAGTGCTTAAAAACATAAAATTTTGCATATACTTAGGAGAATTTATCAACCTCTTTCATCCATCCATGAACTAATCCTCTCTCTGAATGGCCCATAGATTCCAGATAAAATTATCCTCTGTTAGGACCTGGAAAGAATTTTGAAAAATAGGTATTTAGACTTTTTTTTTTTTTTTTTAACGTTTATTTATTTTTGAGACAGAGAGAGACAGAACATGAACGGGGGAGGGTCACAGAGAGAGGGAGACCAGAATCTGAAACAGGCTCCAGGCTCTGAGCTGTCAGCACAGAGCCCGACGCGGGGCTCGAACCCACCGACCGCGAGATCGTGACCTGAGCCGAAGTCGGACGCTTAACCGACCAAGCCACCCAGGTGCCCCGGTATTTAGACTTTTATATGTAAATTAAAATTAGCCATTCAGCGGGAAGTAAAAAAATATTCCTAGGAAATGTCTACAAAATATATTCATGCAAAATATAAATTACTTCTCAAAATCTCAACAGAAAATGTAACTCTTACAATATGAAGTTAGGCTCGGAAATAAATGCTCCATATGACACAGAAAATGTTCACACGACTACATTTAATTGTGTTATGAATGAATGTTCTGTTTTCCAAACACTTTTCTAATATTCGTAAAATCCACGTATGGAAGGTGTTATTTCCCTGGGTTATTGGATTGAGAAACTGAGGCTCCGAAGTGTTAAGTGACTTACCCACCAGCACAATGCAAATTCAAGCCCATCTGGGTAAAAGTCAAAGACTCTCTCCCTACCTCTGAGAAAAAGATAAGAATATTCTAGGCCACTATCTACGAAAGAGTACTATTAATAGAATCCACGTGGGGTTAATGAAGGCTTTTTTTTAATCTAGTCAAAACATAAAAGAACACTCTGAAGAGAAGAAAAGCCTGATGTTTAAGATCAGTTAACCCTGCAATTCATTCTTTAAATTCTGCAGCCTTTGAGAAGGTTTTTCACTATTTACTTGAAATTGTCCTCACCTCTTGACTCCCGTGAAATTATTCTTGCCCCATTTGCCTCTGAACCTTCTGACCCATTGTCCTCCCTGCCCCTCCAGTAAAGGTGTTTCCTAGGGTTTTTTCCTCAGCGTCTTGTCACTGCTCTTGCTCTCTCTGGGTGATCTCACCACCCCCCTGGCTTCAATCGTCACCAAATGCCTGTCTTCAGTTCCCACTGAGCCCTGCAGCTCCAAAAACACAAGTCCAACCATCTACAGCACAGCTCCATTTTGGATGCCTCTTAAACCCTCAAAATCAGTACTTCCATAACCTCGCCTTCGCCATTCAGGTCTGCTCCTTCTCTTCCGTGTCCTGTCCCAGTGGATGGTACCAGAACCCAACTGTGTGCCCAGGCTAGAAATCTGAGCGCTCATCTTTCATTCTCACCACGCCTCCTTTCCACTCCCCGACAAAGACACCTAACCCAGCATGAGCTTCTGTCCACAGTTCCGTATTCTGGGATCTGTGTGCTCTTCTCAATGCGCGGTGCTTCTGCTTTCATTCAAGCATGTATCATCCTAAACTGTATTCCTTCAAGACTCAACCGACTTGGGCTCTTTCTTCCATGATAGTCCCTTCCGATTCATTCACTTTCTTGTGACCAGCCTATTTATAAAATATACATCTGATGATGTCACTGTTGTGTTTAAATCATTTAACGGCCCCCCTTTTTTATTCATCGACAAAATCAAAACATCAACAAGATCCTCTGTGGGTCAAGAAATCTTCTCCCCTAGCAGACCTGTCCTTTCCCTCACACTCAATACCACCGGCCAGACTAAACCATATTCAGTGGCTCAAAGACACCTGCCTCGCCCACACCTGAGGGCCTTGTCCTGTGCTGTTCCTTGGGGCCAGGCTTGGCTCTCTTCCTTCCTCTTTTTCAAAGGACTCAATGAGACCTTTAAGACGTAGATCTGCAGGCTCCTCACCTGAGATGTCACGCTGAGTTTGGTGCTATTCTCCTGTTCATCTCTGTGTAGCACTGTTTTTCCATCATGGCATTGAGTTCGACTGTACTGTAATGCCTGACTTTTCTGTCTTTCCCACAGGGCTCTCAGCTCCTTGAGGGCAGGACCCAACCCTACATGTTCCCGTACCCTCACTGCAAGCACAGCGTCTTAAATACAGTTGCCCTTGATAAATAGGCTTAATGAATAAATGGTTACATTCATTACCTAATCCAGTGAATGGATGGAAAAATTCATTACATAATATGACTTCAGCCTTTGCTAAATCACTCACTGTCATATGATTAATGAAGAAGTTGCCCAGAAATGTCTTGCCCTATTTTCTTCAAAACATTGCAAGTAAATTAGAAGAAAAGATAAATGGCAATTCTTTTTTCTTTCTTAACAGAAGTAATCCCAATATAGATGTATTTTTCACACCCAACAGACTCCTCATAAAATAACTTAGGACAGTAGTTAGAAAACCAGAGTTCAAACCCTCACCTGTAGCCTATTAGCTACCTGGTGTTTGACAAGTCCCGGGACTCCTTTGAGCCAAAGCTGGCTTACCCACCAAATTAATAACTATCTTCTGAGAGTGTTTCTCTTTGAGACAAGCTTGAGGGCAAACAAAATCATGTATATGAAAGCAGTTTAAAAACTATGTGTCATCATAAAATGTAAGGTGTACTACATTTATTCTTCACGGTAAACTCCTCAGCAATAATAAAATTCTGTGAATAAGATACACACATATTTCCTAATGCTGCAAAGTCAAAATTTTCCTCTTTGGGAAATCAATAACATTTGGAATGATCTGGATGGAAAAAAAAGTTTAAGGAATTTTTCTAATAGTTTTATGAAAGCTTAATCCCGTGAAAATTTTGAAGTACAGCAATGCAAATTATGGACCGTCTTATCCCTCAAGAAAGGGACAAACTATATGAATAGGACTTTCATCATTCTCAGGATAGAAAATTAAGAGGAAGAGAGAAAGATTATCAAAGAATCATTCCAGATCAACATAGAATTTGGTATCAATTTAAATAAAGAAATCTCATGGAGGTCACAGTAGTCACATTGTTCATTTCTGTAAAAATAATCAAAAGTCAAACAGCATTTAATTCTTATATTTCTCTAATAACAACTCTGCAGGTCAAACTACCAGACTTTTATTTTTAGCATGTTTAAGATTATTATATTGGCCCAATGTAAACTCTTAGAATGGCTTTTTAGGGCTTCATGCCCCTAAAATGGAAAATGTACGGTATTTAAGCATTGTTGAATTAGAGCGAAGAGATAGTATTATTTAGTACCCTTAAATTCAGTGAGTTTTTATTAAGGACCATATGTAAGTAGAAAGGCCTGTAAGTGTCTACTGGAATAGTGTCATATTTCCAAAATATTTAGATTAACTAAACAAGTATATTTTACATAGAAACCTACTTTTACAAGTACCACTCATCCTGAATACTTAGAGTTGACAAATAAACAGGCCACAAAGAGAACGATTATTTAACTCTAAAAAGAACAACTTTTCCACCATTACTAGGGTATAATATTCATTCTACTTGGGATTGTTACAACTTTCCAATCCACCATTTTTTAAACCACCAAAAAGACTTTAGACAGAAAAGGAGAGTGAGATTAACACCTCATCAAAAAAAAAAAAAAAAAAAAAAAAAGAAGTATTACCTGAATGGTCCTTCCAGTCCAAGTTAAAAAAGTTGGATATATATCATAAGATTATTTTATTATTTCACCACAGCAACAATATAGTATTTGATCTGTACTTGACCTGTTTTATTATGCATTTCCGACGGCCCATCTGAAAAGGGAGTCATTTCAGAAACGGAGTATTTGTGGATTACGTGGCATAGGTACTGTCTTACTAAAAGGAAGGGTTTCTAATGCAAGCGGATTAGGCTAATAATTGTAATGGCTCAGATATTTTTAGCTCTTAAAAATTTGGTGATAGACTACTTTACTATTTTGGTTATTACTTACGGTCAAATTTAACACACAGCATCCTCTAAAACAAAATATGTCTGTTAACTATTGAAAATATAAGAAAACAGCGTGCTTTCAGACGATCCCAAATGTTTTGCAAAGGACATATCCAATTTAAATAGCATGTCTGTTTGTAAGGATAGCTAGTATCAGTCAACTGTATGGCATTTTATTAGAGAGCACCGCCATGTTGAATTTATTTATAAAATATCCATTTTGCTATACCCCATACTTAGATACATCACAACAAAGAAAGATATACTTTTAATTACATTTTGGAATTTGAATACTTGGGTCATTTATTATGCCTACTTTTTATCGTTATTGAAATAGGTCATCATTTTATATTATCTGTATTTCCTATAATTTCAGGTTTATACTGAGCCAAGTGTGACTTTCCGACAATGTGAACAGTTTGAAAGGAAAACAATATGAATCTTACACAAATATTATTAAAGACAAAAGAAAACCTAAGCCGAAATTTCCCCCCTCCCCGCTCAGGAACTTGGTATTTGTACCCAAAGTGGTTGGTTTGAGTTAATCAGGTCTAGACTAACATCGTATGTAAACTGTGTATACAGAATGTTTAGATTGCCCAAAGTATTCTTAGAAGTCCTAGTTCTGAGGCAGAAGCAGCAGCATGAAATTGTATCTGTCCAGTAGATGACCAATATTCTTTATTCTTTAATCTGCGTTTTGCGCCTTTCGCGTATACTTATCCTGTGTAATGGCCCTTATTCACAGACAGGCTGGACGGTGCAGTTTTACAAGGATCCAGTACAGGAAAATCACAATGAAAAGAAACCTAGCCAGTCATATATTATATCTTTATATTTAATCTAACATGAAAAATTTAAAAATCCAGTCTGTATCACTCTGAGGAATAAGTTCCATGTTAATTTTCCAGAATACTATTTTTATCCTTTCGTACCCAAAGGCAGAGAGCTTGATAGATGAGGCTGCCTCATACTTACTGCTTATGCTTCACCTTTAATTAGACCGGAAAACCACACATGTATGTATTCTCGGTGAGTCCACACAACAAACGCCAATCCCCTGACCCACAGTCTGTGACAGTGGATTTTTCCCCCCGAAATTCTGCTTAGGTTTGCCTTAAGGACATTTGGCACACTCATTTGTCAAAAAAAATAATCATAATACGTCCTTTTCTTCACTAGAAAATGTTTCTTCCTCATTTACAATTTATGTTGTTTGAAAAAACTATGTTAAACGCACACAAAATCAATTATTTGTGATTATTGAAAAATATTGTCATTAACATTGTATCACACTCGGATTCAACATCAGCAGCCTTAAAGTTTACGTAGTTTTCTCAATCCTAACATGTTAAAAAATAGCATATTTTCTCTATTTTAGATCTTCTAATTTTTCATTCTGTGTGCAGCATCTTGGCAATTCCTCATGTTTATAGGTACTTTACCAGTAATACTTTATATAATACTTCCATTACATTAAAAAAATAATGCTAATTAAAATTATCCTGAAGGAGATTAACAAATGATATGAGGTAAGAAAGGATCAGAGCTTTATGGTTTCTACAGCTGGAAGTCACAACACAAACTTCAGAATACTTAAGAACTTAATTTGTAAAAGCAAAACACAGTAAAACTAATATATCTGACACTTTTTAGAAAGCCTTTCAAAATTTAGTAATAAGGATTAATACTTAAATAGGAGTTTACTGTCGACAAAGCACTGTCGAATATATTTGGATCATGACTTATTTTTAAACTTAGTAATGTTTTGTTGATAGAATCTCAGGACAGACAAGCAAAAATAATTTAAAAAATAAAGAATATTCAGGTACTGAGCAGAATACTTTAGAACTATTTGAAATGTTGACATTCCTTTCAAAACTTCAAACACAAAACTAACAGCTGATAAAATCTGCAAATAGAACTATCCACAAACATGGCTCTAATTCACGTATGTTTCTGCTTAAAAGTAACTTCCTCCTGCTATAATATTGATTGTATCACTAAATATGACAAACGATTTTTCCTAATTCAATAGTGCTCATAGCAACTACAGAATCCCTGAAAAATAACACAATTGTGGCAGTTTACAAATATGTCAAGTGCTTGCACCTCCTTATGAAACCAACTAAAATAAAGTAATAGTTGGATGCCCAAATTTACAGAAAAGCAATCCTGGTAACTGTTAGATGAGTCAATGGCAAAATAATATGAAATAAAACAATTAAATTAATGAAGTAGATATCCTCCAAATATTTAAAAACCATTTGTTTTCAGTATCACTTCCTTGTTCAGTATACTTTCTTGTACTGACAGGACTTTTAAAATCAAAATATACTCCACTTGATACAATAATAAAAATACAATTCAAATTAAACATTTTATTACTGCTATGCAAAACTACAAAGGAACTCTTCCTATCTATCTTACATAATCTGCAAGCATCATCTGAAGCCCCAAAATTTTGAACAGGGTAAATGAGAATGTAAAAGCTGAGGAGATATTTGAAACATGTATTTCCTTCAAGAGGGAAAATGCTGTATAAATGCTCTGGTGGCTGACCGTATGTTAGAGAGTTTCAAATTAGTACACAACTGATTATCTTTTTTTGCATTAAGTTATACAGCACTTTGGTGGGGGAGCACTGTGCCAGCGTTTCACTACAGCATTAGGTGAGGTCACCCATTGAGTTGCATCGTGCGGGATAATAGATGAGGCTGGGCTGGTTCGTGAATTCAGGTGGAGTGTAGACTAACATGAATTGGCTTCGAGCTAAGGATTCATGGAGGTATATCCACAGGATATATGCATCACGCGATAGTAAGAGACATTTACAACCCAGAATATAAGAGTAGGGCAGCCTCAAGTGACATCACCAGATCATCTGCAGCGTCAACCAACCATCTAGAATATATTTCCTGCACATCACAGCTCCTCTCTTTCTCACTCTTAACAAAGCTTCCTTTGCCTTTGCCAGGGTAAGACAGCTTGTGTCTTCTTTAAAAGCAAGACGTGGGCTTACTCAAGCGAAAAGCAAATAAGAAAAAACAGGGGAACAGAATAAAAAAACTAGATTGGGTACAATTTTCCCTAACTTGACATTCAGGTAATAGGAATATAACACCGGAATGGTGAAGCAGAAATCAACTTGAATTATCCAGACAAGAAATGGGGGGGCGGGGGGGGGGAGAAGAAGAGGAAGAAGAAGAAAGAAGGAAAGAAGAAAGAAAGACCGGCTGCATATCCCCGAGACTAAATCTTGCTTTTAACTCTGATTTGCTCTGGAAACAGCCAACTGTAGCAATCTTGCGTTTCTTTCAAAAACAATTTGTAAAATAATAATGATACAGGGGAGGGGGCACCGTGTGGCCTCACTGTGATTGTCTAATTTATCCACAACTTATGTTTTACTTACAAGCATTTGTCACGGCAAAACTGTTGGCTGTCTCAATGTTGTCCACATGAGGTACCAGATTAAAAGGAGCTTCGGACGCATTGGGGCTAGTGTTGTGAAGAAAGATTGCTAATCGAAAGGCCGTGTATTCCTGATCTGTGTTTCGGATGAAGAGACCACCTAATAAAAACAGCAGGAAAAGCACATTCAACGTTTCCTCTTGGAAATGCAGTCCCCACCCGGAGCCCTGTCAAATCCGCTGTCATTCAGCAACACACACACCATTAGGAAGACAGCTTCCAGTCTCGGGACTGCCCTTTGTCCCCAAGGTACACGCTTGGGATCTTGGTCTTTAGGACAGCTCAGCTCTTTCGTGCCCCAATCTGTCACAGCACAATGACCTCTGGGCCCACGGAGTGTGTTTTCCTTTCTGTCTCTTGCCCTCCCCATGATTCCCAGCACCTTGCTACATCAGCCAAGCTGGGGGCATCTCTCCCCAAGAGGCAAGCGGAGGCACCCAAGAGAGGATCTGCATTAAAACGCGGAAATAAAGGGACGCGGGGAGTCGGGAAGGAGAAATGAACTTTGTCTTCCTGCAGCTCGTGGACTCAGCCTCCAGACCCGGGGACGTGGTGCAGTGTTGAGGCTGGGCTCAGCTGGAAGAAATTCAATAGCTGCGTCCCATTAAAAGACAGGAGCGGAGAAGAGCATGAAGAGCCAGGCATGGGGAGGGTCCCTGGCGACTGGGTCGAGTCGAGTTGGAGGCGTAAGGGCCAAAGAGGCAAGAGGAAAACAAAATAGAGGGACAGAAGGCTTCGGGAAGGAAAGCGACCTAACTTTGGAATGGGTTAACCGGCAGCGAGCAGAGGCGACGGGGTGCGGGTGCAAACGCTTTCTGCTCAAACAGGGTCTTCCCGGAACAGCCGGAAAGCTGCGGAGTCCAGCAGGGGCAGAAGGGTCTTTACAACATTGATAATAATAATAATAATAACAACAACAATAACAATAAGGATACTACCCCCGCCAAACTCGACACCCCTTAGCGCTCCAGGGAAAGGGGTGAAAAGAAAGACCACACTGCATGTAATCAAACCCACGGAGGGCTTCCCCCCCGCAACTTATTCCAAGCCTACTTAAGCGACGCGAGCCCAAGGTGGCAGTGAGAGCGCGGGCGCGGAGGAACGGGTGTGCAGGGTGTGTATATCCCCAGTGAGCCTGCACCGGGGCGAGGGGAAGGGAGAGGCGGGCTCGCCCGAATCCCCGAACGGCTCCCCGGCAACTCGCCGAACTCACTTTCGGATGCCTGCCCCAGACACCCACATGCACGCCCCACCAAGGCACAGCTCACCTATCTGCACGCTGCTCGGAAAGGCTCCCATGGCGAGTCCCCAAAATCCAGAAAACAACAAGACAATCTGCCTGCAAATAATCCTCATCTTCTTTTCTCCTCTCCCCGGCGCGCGCTCTCTCTTTCTCTCGCACTCTTCCTAAAGGCTGTTCACACAGGCATTGACCACGATGGCGCTAAAATTAAAAACGACCAAAAAAAAAAAAAAAAAAAAAAAAAGAAAAGAGGAGAAAGGAGAGAGGTGCGGGCGGTTGGTGGTCCCCCACTGCGCCCCTTCAGCAGCCCATCGCGAGCCGCCAGGTTTTTCCCGCAGTCTCCATAGCCCCGAGAGCGGTTTCCCGTCCGGCTGCTAAGGTTGCACATGCAGAAGATGGTGGTGGCGCGTCTGGCGGCTGCTCGCGGGGACGAGACATGCGCCCTGTCCTCGCCTCCCTCGCGCCCGGCCCGCCGCTCGCCTTCGCGCGCACACACCGGCACTGCGCCGCGGCCCGCGCCCCTCCCCGCGCGCCCCCTGCTCCCGGCGCGCCCCTCCCCGCGTCCCTCCCCGCGCGCCGCGCGCCCACTCCCCCCTCTCGTCTTCTCCCCGCTCGCCTAGGCACCTGCTCCGGGGAGGGGCACCCCCTACGCCCCTCTCTGCGCTGCTCGGCCGCGCTCGGCGGGAGTGGGGCGGGGTGGGGGGGGGCGGCCCGCTGGCCCGGGTCCGCCAGCCCGGAGCAGGGGCTCCGGCACTTAGCAGCGCCCCCGGCCCCTGGCCCCCTGCAGCATGCCCGCAGGCTCGCGGGGAGGACGGCCGGCCTCCCTCCCCGACAGCCCTCGCCCTTCTCGCAGCCTCGCCCTCTGCTGCCAGCGGGCCGCGCGCGGGGGACTCCGGTCCTGGCTGCAGCCGAGATTTCTCACCAGCCAGCGGCCCGGGAATCTGGAGAGCCCAGCCAGGACTGCAGGAGGTGAAGGGGCGCGGGGAGGGGGAGGAGGACACAAGGCCCAGGGGGCTGGGACCGAGGAGGGAGGTACTGGAGGAGGCGAGGCTGCGGGAGAGCCCCGGGGCAAAGACAGGAGGGAGGAAAAGTTCATTTAAATAGCAAAGTTTAGGGTGACGAACGGGATGGGCAGGAGCCTGAGAAATGCACACCCAGTGGGGCCTCCAGTCTGGCCTCTGGAAGGTCCAGGAGGAAGAGTGTGTGCGGTGCGGAGCAGGGACTGTGAGGGAAGCCCCCTTTCCTTCCTGCAGAGGCTCTGGAGGTCACTTGCCCTCCGTGCTGCTGCCCACTTGGGGAGCAGGGCAGACACAGCCCAGGGCTGATGGGGGCAGGGGAAGGACGGTGCAGGGGAAGAGGGCGCCAGTGTCTGATGGAAAAGTGGGGTGTGTTTCAGGCACATCTCTTCTTAGCCTGGGCTCTGGAATATTCGCTCCACTCCATGTCAACCCCCAGAAGACCAAGCCCTGGGTTGATGTTGTCAATGGTTGGGTTGACTGGGTACAAGAACATTGATCATCCTGGAAAGTTTTAGAGCTCCTGTGTCCCTTCGTCCCCAGGGTCACCTGCAAGAGTTCATTTCCCCAGGCTGTGCTGGATGGAGTCTATACTGCACCCTGAGAGAGACAGAGAGAGAGAGAGAGGGAGAGACAGAGGCTTTGGTGGCAATGAAGGACAGGTGTCTGATTTCCTCTGTAAGGCCTGAGGTCTCCTGATCCAGTCAGTAGCTACCATCCCCTAATTCATTAAACCGTGAGAAATGCTATTTGAATCTGCACAGTTCTTTGGGTGCTCTTGGTTGAACAGTTTGGGAGCCCTGAAAGTGGGGTCACATCAGTTCACACCAGGCTTCTGAGCCATCCACATAGGGGGACGGATTCTCCTTAAACGTTAGGGAGCCTGAGGTAGTGTTTCCGGTTACATTTTACCAAAGAATACAGCAAGGGCCCACGTTTACCTAGGGGAACATTTGGGAAAAGAGCAGAATGGATTTGATTAAGGAGAATTCTTGCAAGGCCCCCACCTTGTTAGGCTTTTTTTTTTTCAATATGCGCTACATTTACCCCTTCCAGTCTCCTATAAGATACCACCAATGACCTCTGTTTGCAGTTTGTGGAGGACATTTTGTAATCCCTTCTAAAACTTTGCAGTGCTTTTCTTCAGTGTTTTTGTTTGTTTGTTTTTTGTTTTTTTAAGTTCTGAGTTTTACTTGTAATGTCACATCTTTTTGTGGTGGTTGTTAACTTTTCACGACAGAGTGTTAATGACAAAAAAACAAAACAAAACAAAACAAAACCCAAAGAACAATCTAATTGTGACTAACTGGATTACACAAATCATACATTTGTCATTTCAGTTTATAAGACTTGAGGCTTGCAAGTCAAGTGGGAGTTGAAATGTTTTTGTTTTTTTCTGTCAGTGTAAAAACCAAGGCTGTAAATAATATCATTCTGTTTCTCTTACAAGATAATAAAATAGGCCACATAAAATTCAAGTTGGATTTAAGTGAAATTAAAATTTCGAAACCCACTGAGGCATGAAACTCATCACCTAGTTGTGTACCCAGGGAAGTTCTACTTGACGCACAGAGGGAATTCGCAACTTTTATTCTTCTGCAATTGGAAAGATTTGAGCTCTCATATGACGTAATAGATGCAGGACAATGTTTCTTGTTCACCTAACCACGGTGATGATGCCTTGGCTAATGGGACCACAGATAACCTAATTGTATTTTTCCAAGATAATAATCCAGGTTTCTTTCTTTATTTCTATTTTCCCAGTTAATAAAAACCTCTATTTTACTTTCTAAATCTAAATTATCTTTCTCTGTGTATCTCTAACTCTCTGTGTAGACATAGATGTATAGACATCTCATTGTGTCATACCTGTCTTTCAGATGCACCAAATGGGAAAGACTTTTGGAGCTGGTGAGCAAGGAAGGGAAGGAGAGGCTGGGGCACCCTTTGTGTCTTCATGAATAACCATGATCATCAACAGAGCTCAAGAGAAAATAATGAGGAATAAAAATGTGGCTAATAACAGCAGAGTCCACACCTTCACTTTTCAGTCCTGGGGGTCTGGTCCTCTGACCCATTTTACAATCATGACATGTGATATACCTCCTACTATAGGGAACGTACTCTCTTTGGAGCACTGGCTCCATCACAGTGAAAAGATCCTTCTCCATCACAGTGAAAAATTCGGAGGATTATTACCAGCTGGGAATACCAAAACCAAAGTGTATATGCACACTTGGTTTTATTGCTTTCGTGCTGTTTCAACGAAATAGTTTCACGATTTTTCAGAACTGCAATTTCCTAATATATTAAATGAAGGTATCATACTGGAAGGTGTCTAAGATTCCTCAAAAATTCCCGAATCTCTGACCCTGTGAAGTCAACTTGGCCAGCATTTGGGCAGGCGGTTCCGCTGCGGGGAAGAGCCTGGTGCTGTGGAGAATCCACAGACGAAATGAGCCACAACCTATGGTCAAGACACGCACGCGGCGTCAGAATATGAGCGCATAGAACACAGAGTCAGCGAAGCAAGGAGCACAGGACTGTATTGGGAGGCTTTCTGCAGATTTTCCCATGAGAAGAGATACCCACAGAGAGATGGATATAGCTTAATGGTAGAAAAAGCGGCACCCAAGAATCTGAGGGTGTAAAGCACACTGTGTTGAGCTGTTTTAGATACAAACTTGGGAGGGGAGAGGTTGGTAAGAACATAAAGTCAGGTTGGACCATTTATGGGGCATTCCAAATGAGGTGCTTGGGATATTGAACCTTGTCTGTGGGGAACTGCCTCATATACATATGTGTGTGTGTATATGGATATATATTATATATATATGTTTATGTATTTATATATATTTTACAATTCCACTGACTTTTGTTATTTATTTGAACTCATCACCTATAGTATAATCAGTAATAGTGTCATCAGGTATGACACTTTTAGAAAGGGACCCTGTTTGGGAGTGGGAGTGAGAGGGTGGTTTGTTGCTGTAGACCAGGAAAGGCATGAGCTGAGGCTAGTTTAGAGACTGCCCTTTCAGAAAGTCAGGTGCGACGGGACTGGGGTGCAGGGGGACAGTAGGAAAGACAGAGGATGAGCAAGGGAGAGGGACGCTGCTCAGCAGAGCTGACGGGACACACTTGCCAGCTGCTTGGGAGCACGAGGAGTGCGGCACGTATTTAAGGTCAGGAATATCCCCAAGTTGGAAACCTGAATGCTCTAAAAAGGAGTGGCAGAAATCAGAAGGTTAGTACTGCCATCCGCTGCAAAGTGCAACTTGGGACGAAGGGCACCTTTGCTCAGGAATGGGCTTTGCAACAGATGATTCACACACACACAGTTGTGTATTGACTACCGACCATGTATGTTTACTGTCTACGTCTTAGAAATACAGGGGAGCAAAGCAAAATTCCTGCTATCGTTGGAAGACTCCTGATGTTTATGAACCTTCAAAAACATGCTGTATATATCACCTGCCATGGTGTATGCATATGTATATATATAAAGATGATATACATATATCTATATCTATCTATCTATCTATATATATGACATGATCTATAGAAAATTTGAGGTGTATTGACTAAGGAACTCATCTAAAAGTTAAAAATTCTTTTTTTTTCATGTATTTTGTTTTTTATTTGAGAGAGAGAGAGAGTACAAGCAGTGAGGAGGACAGAGGAGCCCAGTGTGCAGCCTGATGGAGGCCTCCATCCCATAACTCTGGGATCATGACCTGAGCTAAAACCAAGAGTCAGATATCCAGGTGCCCCTAAAGGTTAAAGACTCTTATTCTTAGTAAATGTTAAAGCCAAGTGTTAGGGATAAGACTCGGGTCTGTCTGATGTCAGAGACCACACTGTCTCCATTAAAATCTACTGAGTCAATGAGCTTAAAACACAATGAGAGGTCTGGAAGCTGAAAAGTCAACTAGAAAAATCCCCATGTTTAGAAAAGTAGTTCAGTCTACTTAAAAGACCTCAGACTCTTAGAGAAATAATAACTAGGTTCAGATGACAGGCTGTTTGCTTCCTGGCTGCGTTACCCTGGACATTACTTTTCAGCACAGTTTTGGCACATCCACATCATAGGAAATTGTAATTAGGAAAGAGTTGCCAAAAAATGTCACCAAGGTTCCAACAGAGGGAGGCAAAGAGCGCCACAGAGGCAAAATGGGAAATCTAATTTTGATTTGGGGGAAATTTAGGAAGAACTCACAGAGGCAGAGAATATGAACCGAATGTTTATGGATGTGTAGAGATTAACAGGGAGAGAAACAATGATGTGCAACACATGAGAGGGCGTAGGTCTTTCTGGTGAGTTCTGAAAGTTTGCTGTGACTGGATAGGTTATATCAGGGGACATGCGGGAAGTGAGCCTAGAAAGCAAAACAAGGAAGGAATGCCTGTCAAAGTGACTCATTCAAAAGGTTCATCTCCATTGTGTCAAGACGGAGAAATCACAGAAGTCTAGAAGCAAAGGGAGGAAATGACCGGATTTGCATTTTAGATTAAAAATTCTCATTAGTGTGGAAGCCTGAGGCAGGGAGAGAAATTTGGCAGCTGGAGAGAAAGTCTAGGTGAAAAAGGACTATGTGAACCAAATAGCAACAGTAAAATTTACCGTTTGACCCTCAAGTCCTATTTTCAGTTGTCTACCCTGAATATACACGAGCGGAATTACAAAAGTTGCACGTACAAAGCTTTTTATTACAGTACTGTTTATCAGAGCAAAACACAAACAGCCCAAATGTCTATCGAGGGGAGGCTATCATACTAAGCTATGGTATATCCATACAATGGGGTGCTGAACGGTTATTCAAGGAAAGAGGAGAACTTTTATATACCACCGTGGAGTAATCGCTGTGGATATATTTTATGAGAAAAAGTAAAATAGAGACAAGTGTGTGGCACGCTAGCATTTATCTAAAATGAGGGGTACTTCCTCTAGGGACAGAAAATCAGGATGGAGAGGAAGAAGCAGATAAATCTACTCAGAGTTGCATTATTTCAATTTATTTCAAAACAGATAATTCTGGCTTATCCTCTCCAGTGGGATATCTCCTGGAGACAAAAATAATTGCAAAAAACAGCTTACCCTGCCTTCACTAATCATATTGTTGATGCTCGTACTCATACTGCTATTCTGTTTATATATAGTTGCATAAAGCAAATAAATGCTCATGCTTGTATACTTGGGAGAGCATTAAAGAAAAGTGATACATGTTTAAAATCAGAGGATAAGTAAAAAAAACCCTGGTGGTTCTCCGTTTGAATTGGCAGTTGCATTATGATTTATTTTATCTTGTATTTTCCATAAAATATGTATTTTCTCAGCTCTACACACTAATGCATTAGAAATAACAATTAACTGAGGCGCCTGCGTGACTCATTTGGTTAAATGACTCTTGATTTTGGCTCAGGTCATGATGTCACAGTTCGTGACATCAAGCCCCGTGTCAGGCTCCATGCTGACAGTCCAGAGCCTGCTTGGGATTCTCTCCCTCTCTCTCTGCCCCTCCTTTTCCTCTCTCTCTAAAAAATAAATTTAAAAAGAGGTGCCTGGGTGGCTCAGTTAAGCCTCTGACTTCGGCTCTGGTCATGATCTCATGGTCCGTGAGTTCGAGCCCCGCATCGGGCTCTGTGCTGACAGCTCAGAGCCTGGAGCCTGCTTTGGATTCTGTGTCTCCCTCTCTCTGCATCCCCCCTGCCCCCCTCATGCTCTGTCTCTCCCTCTGTCAAAAATAAATAAACATTAAAAAGAAAATTTTAAAAAAGGGATAACTATTAAAAATCAGCATCCCCATGTACACCATCTGTAGTTCCTAGTACCATTTTCTACTAAAAGACATACATGCTCCTTGGAAAAATGACTTATTCCCAGCCCAGGGAAAGAATTACACAAGATGTCCCTGGAACACAGCATCGTTACAGAAAGCAAGGAAGCTTAAGTAGTGAGATCATGTCAAAAGTGATCAGGAACCAACTGGAGGATATTCACATTGGCTGAAAATGGGAAAACTTAGGTGTCAAAAAGAATAACGCCTGAAATACACACATCACTGTTAAATCCATTGACATTATCATGATAATTTAAAAACCACAGATAGAAGCCTCATTGGCCCCTTTATATATCAGGAAATCAAGTCAGATTTTTTTTTAAGTAAATTTCATTTTGGATTATTCGATGTGCAGAAGCGTTTCCAAGATACCACAGTTTCCCTATATCCCTCAGGTGGTTTCCCTTAATGTTACCATCTTGTATCCCTCTGGTCTATTCATCAAAACTAAGAAACCAGCAGCAGCGTGTTACTCTTAACTGAGCCCCAGACTTTATTTGGATTTTACCAGTTTTCCCATTAATGAGTTTTCCTGTTTCAGCATCTAGTTCTGTATACTTGATTGCATTCAGTTGTCGTATCTCCTTGGTCTCTTCTATTCTGTGAGTTTCATCTTCTTTGTTTTTCATGACCTTGAGAGTCTGATGAGTACTTTCAGGCGTTTTATAGACTCTCCCTCAGTTTGGATTTGTCTGATGCTTTTCACATGATTAGACTGGGGTTATGGATTGTTGACAAGCATACCACAGAGGTTAAGTGTCCTTCTTTTCATCTCATATAAGGGGATCCATACTTTTCCCACTGATACTGCTTGTGATAAACTTCATCAGTTGATTAAAGTATGTTTGCAAGGTTTCTTCACTGTAAAGTTACCTTTTTTTTTTTCCATCCCATATTCTATTCCTTGGGAGTGAGTCACATAGTTTGACCCAGGATCATCTTGTCTATTTCCTGTCTCAGTCATAGCACGATACATGTTTCAAGAAGTCCTATTTTGGGGCGCCTGGGTGGCTCAGTAGGTTGAGCGTCCGACTTCAGCTCAGGTCATGATCTTGCAGTTTGTGAGTTCGAGCCCCGCGTCGGGCTATGTGCTGACAGCTCAGAGCCTGGAGCCTGCCTCAGGTTCTGTGTCTCCCTGTCTCTGCCCCTTCCCCGCTCAGGCTCTGTCTCTGTCTCTCGAAATGAATACACGTTAAAAAAAAAATATTAAAAAGAAGTCCTGTTTCCTTTAATTGGAGAATGATGTTTAAGAACCAAAATCTTGATGATGTTTGCTCACTGTTACTGGGATGTCACTGCTTACAGGTTCTCACATAGGACATAGCCAGTACACTAACCCATGTATCAATACCTATCTGTAATTGCTTCTTTAGCTATCCATCTATACATGTATTAAGCTAACCGTGAGTTCACACACTGATTACTCCAACTCAAATCCAGCACTACAGAGTTCATTCTAACCTACCTTCTATCATATCTTGAGTGGATATCAGAAGGGATAATACCTGGATTATATTACAACACATCACTGTTAAATCCATGACATCATAATGATGATTTTTAAAAATATAGGTAGAAGCCTTAGTGGGTTGCCTTTATATGATATGGAACTAACTCATAATTTCTCTCCAATACTGATAAAGCTGGCTCCCAGGATCAAGGAAAATTTACTTACACTATCAACCTGAACTTCAGTTTTCCAAAAATAACTGAAATTTTTTATACCTTATTTTTGTTTTCAGCCACTGGTGATCACTCAAACCCATGCCATGGCATTCTGTTTTATAAGAAGCCAGCACACTATCCAGAATAATGCCAACAATTTAATAAATTTATTTATGTATTTATTAGCTAAATCATTTCTTGGCAGGGCTTAGTTTTTTTTCAAGGTGTGAGTAGTTTTACCCAATTAACTGATAGTTTTTTATTTTCATATATTTTCCTGCCATCACTTTCCAGCAACACGAGTAACACCCTTGTGCCTCATGGAATGCACTGCTTTACCTTTTTATCTGTCTGTCAACCTTGCTTGAAATCAGCACACTAATCTTGCCCTATAGCAGTTGCTTGATTAATCTTTTGTCATCTGTCTACCTCACAGGGTCTCTCCGTGAAACTGATTGACATTGTGCGTGACTTTAATGCTGATAAATTATCTGTCTTCCAGGACCACAGAATCCTCATTACACCAAAAAGATTACTTTCCTTGTTTTATGTTCCTCATTCTTCTCTAGAGTCACTGTAATTGAAAGAGGTCACCAAGTAGGACCTGGCAGTCTTTTCCTCATTCACTCATTCCTCCATTGTGTATTTCTAGAACATTTACTATGAATCATGGTATCAGGAGGGGATGAAAGAATGTTTTATCCAGTATGGCATTTGTTCCTTACAATGAAAGGATCCCTGAAACAGACAGCTGTACATCAACACACCTACGTAACTGAGTAAAGAGATCTATGTTGTAAACCCCATGTTAGTGGTGGAAACCTGATGTGATCTCCTTCAAGGCAGGAATAGTGCTATATTAAACATCAATCTACCCCTGTGTTATCCCTTCATTTTACTACCAATTCCAGGCTAGGAAGGACCAGGAAAAGCATTGGAAAAGTAAATATTTGAGCTTGACTATAAAACACGGACGGGTTTTCATTACTTAAGAAATGGAGGGGCATTCCAGACAGAGGGAAGAGGGGAGTGTGCATTAGGAGTAATGTGTAGCCCAGAGATAGGAATCATGAAAGGGACTGGTAGCCAGGGAGGTGCAGAAGTTTGAATAAGCCAGACTCTATAAACAGCCTGGCATATTAAATATGAAATAAATACGTGGAAAATAAATTGGCAAGTGACACAAAATGGGGCTTTGAGTGACACATTTCTCCCCTACCTTGTTTGTTAACAGCGAAGACTGTATTTCTTCTAACGATGAAGCCACAGGCCACTGTGCTTAACTGGACTATACAAAGACTTGGAGAATTAATGAAGTTACTTGGAAAACCAGCCTTTTCCAAAATGATTCAGAGTTTTAAAAGTGAACATTAGATTGAGGTTTCTAGTTTAAACATCTACACTGGACACATTTATAAAATACACATTCGGTATTTTTACGTTTAATTTTGCTTTGGACAATTCAATAGCGTTAGTTGTAACTGCCCTTTACTAAGGAACTACTGATGGAAGTGTAATTGTAGGGGGCACCTGGGTTGCTCAGGAGGTTGGGAGTCTGCCTTTGGCTCAGGTCATGATTTCATAGTTTGTGAGTTTGTGAGTTCGAGCCCCGGGCCCGGCTCTCCACTGCCCGCACAGAGCCTGCTTCAGAGATCCTCTGTCTCCCTCTCTCTCTGTCCCTCCCCTGCTCATACTCTCTCTCTCTCAAAACTAAAAGAAGAAGGAGGAGGGGGAGGAGGAAGTGGAGGAGGAGGAGGTGGAGAAGGAGAGTAATTTTTAGTTCTTAAAACTAGCTTTCAATTTAGGTAGAACCAGCTCTGTTTTAGAGATGAGAAAATTAAATCTTAGAGCTCAAGATCACACAGCTTTGGCGGGATTCCAAGCAACATTTTTCTGGCCTAAAGGCTGTGCTCTTCTGACCATCCCACTTCTCATCTATATTTGAGAGAAAAGTCAAGTGTTTGGTTTATACCAATGATCTTTCCCTTGGCTCTGACCTAAGCTGAAACGTCATGAAAGAAAAATTAAAGAAAGAAAAAGTATGTACATTTGCACTTTTGTAGAAATATTGGTATTGACTGAGTCATTTAACACAAATGCCACAAAAGTCAGATTAGTAACATTTATTCCTCTCATTTAAAAAAAAATAGAAGAGGGGCGCCTGGGTGGCTCAGTCAGTTAAGCATAGACTTTGGCCATGATCTCACGGTTTGTGAGTTCAAGCCCTGCATAAGGCTCTCTGCTGACAGCTCAGAACCTGGAGCCTGCTTCAGATTCTGTGTCTTCCTCTCTCTCTGACCCTCCCCTGCTCATGCTCTGTCTCTCTGTCTCAAAAATAAATATTGAAAAGAATTTTAAAAAATTTAAAAAGTAATGAAAAATAGAAGTATTTGCTTGGTTAGGAAAGAGAAAGTGTAAGGAAAGGACATAAAGGTAGACATCTAGTTATATAGCCCTCTGGTACTTCAAATAACTCATTTGATTTATACTAGAGTTACTTTCTTCCCCATTATTAATCATAAGCAGCCCTGTTGGTTGAGCTAAAGTCATAAACTGAACATTCTCTCTCCTGTTTTCTTTTTTCTTCCTTCCTTTTTTTAGCACCTAAGAAGATTGAGTTGTATGTATTTAGTCATACCCGATCCAACTGCCTTCCCTTGAAAATATCCTTGGCTGTGACTGAATATATTTTGCATAGCATTTTTAACAAAAATAACATGGAGCATAATGACTTCACTTTCAAGATGATTCTGCTCACAAACCTGCCTGCTTTTCCGACTGTTCATAACAGTCTTGTGCAGTAAATGTTTGCCAAGCACACCTCTTAGAGCAATGTAGGGATTATAGATAAATTATTTATGAAAGTGCTGTTACTACCGTTTCCAGACATACTGTTGAAATCTGATTATTTCTGTATTTTTATTTTATTCTAAAAGAATACAAAAAATGTGGTGTTGAAAGTAAGAAAGTATACAAAATTATGTGATATAATTTTGCATGTAAAATCAGATGTATATTAAATAAGACATTATTAATGCTTATTTGGAGGCTGTGGGATCAGCGGTAATTTGTATCTTCTTTTGCATATTTTTCTGCACTTTCAAACTTTTCTAAAACTGATCTGTGTTGTTTTTGTAAACATTAAAACACCATTTTCAAATTATAGGGGGAAAAAAGCTTTGCTTCACCTGCAAGTTTCCTAAAGAACAACATTCAAGTGAAAGTTTGTTCTTACGGGTGTAGTGATGCTAGTTTATGTGGCCTTTAAAATCGTTACAATACCTAATGCATATAGATTAAAAACAGGAGTACATTTTATCTGTTGCACATGAATGCTACATTAAATTTGTTGCACTTCTATGTAATGTTATTAGAGAGATTGATAACATCTACTGCCCCCTTACTGTTTGTGTGAAATACTGGGCACAGCCACAAACTAAATTGATAACTAAGTTCCTCATAGGGAATTTTATGGGGAGGGATATGTACTGCACAAAAAGTAGAATATTTAATCGTTCTTTATAAATGTAAGCTTCTACTTGAGAGATCTTTTAGGAAAGCCACAAATAAGTGAGTATACAATATACCCTGAGAAAATTAAAACTATGCATGTAATATAGATTACTTTAACACCCAATTTAAGGGTACATGGATTGGTGGAGAAAAGTGAAGCTTGCTTTGTAACTGGAGAAAAAAAAAAGTACAAAACCAAAGAAATCCAGACATTTCTCTCACAAGCATAAAAGCAGACAGAATGTCTTGGTTGGAGTAGAATCCATATCAAATAAGCGATACCCTGGTAAGACAGAGAAGGAGCAAATCAAATGGGGAGAGAAATCTGAGGATCAGACAGGATATAAAAATGTGTTGAGGAGTGGTTGTGTGTTCTAATGGTAGACTTTATGTCCATTCTGAGGTTGCTTATTCTGTATGTATAGAGCAAGCTAGGACTTTGTGGGCTAGATTCTAGGGAAAGAAGTCGAAAGGCACCCAATCTTACAAAGGACTGCCGACATTTCACAGAGATGATAGTGATATCCAAATTCTTCTGCACCATTCTATTAGTACAATAAAAATGAGTATACACTCCAATATGTCTTCATATAATGCAGAAATTATTTGTATTATTTTCACCCCAACATATATTTGGATACTGCACCATGCGAATATGGAAATTAAAAAGTAAGAAATAAAGAATATGTCAACTACATTTTATTTTGACAAGATCTTTTAATTTTCCCTAAAATATTATTTTTATGAATCTGTTAAGAAAATCTAATAACATTATGTGCTTTATATTACTGCATATTTTTATTTATTGACATTTTTGTGAGGGCAATGTAATCAAATGTGCTTTTCAGCTTTGAAATTTTGCCTTAATACTTTATGATACAGATGTCTGAAGATTTAGTTATAATTTTGGTTTGTTTTTGTACTGCTTTTAGTGGCTACCATGGGTGAAAAGACAGCAAAAAGATACACAGAACCAAATGAAAGAAGCTCACGGTGCCGTTTTGGTCCAGCCACTATATTCACTTTTCAGTCCAATCCATGAATTATTCGAGGTGTATGTGTTGAAACTTTTTATTAAATTATACTCTAACCTGAAAGTCTTATTTTAGTAATAGGTTTAAAATATATGGGGACTATTTATTTGAATATTATAGTCTTGAGTTTTTCAAGTGAGTGCACTTGGTTCACAGGAGACCCCTGCACAATTTTTTCAAACAAAATCCCACGTGATGATCAAAAAACACTCTCAAGCATCCATTTTCAAAACAGTATTTCTGTAACATGAGTTGTTTAACTGTTGAAGTAATGGTTATTTTTCAAGTGCTAAAATGTCACCTATACTTTAAAGGGACAAATTAGTTGTGTCTAAATACCTGCTACAAAAATATATTTTAAAAATTTGCTACGTAATACCCGACTGGCATTTACCAATTAAGTCAGCAATTTGAAACACTGCATTTTTTAAAAAGTTTTCCAACTCTTTTTAAGTAAGTTGCCTTAGATAAACAGCAAACCTTGTGTCCCACAAAAGATTTTAATAGGCTTTCCCCTTTCCATTACAAAAAAACTACAAATATTTTAGGATTTAAAGAACTTATTTTTGTAAAACTGACCACATTGAAGGCATCTTGTAGCGTGTCTGAGAGGAATACTGAGAGGAAATCCGTGAGTTAAGAAATCATTATTAACCTTTTGAGATTATGTAAACTCCACTATTTTATTTATTTATTTACTTACTTATTTATTTATTTATTTATTTTTGTTTGTTTATTTGAGAGAGAGTGCATGTAAGTTGGGGAGGGGCAAAGGGAGAGAGGGAGAGGGAGAGGGAGAGGGAAAGAGAGAGAGAGAGAGAGAGAGAGAGAGAGAGAGAGAGAGAGAGAGAATCTGAAGCAGGCTCCACGCTCAGGGCAGAGCCCGACAGGGGGCTCAGTCTCACTTCTGTGAGATCATGACCTGAGCCAAAATCAAGAGTCAGGTGCTCAACCAACCAATCCACCCAGGTGCCCTGTAAATCCCACTATTTCCTATGAGAAACCCAGGTACTGTAGACAGACATAGGCCAGCGATCATATGGTCTTGGGTTCTCACCCTCTAATGTAAGTCCGTATATTGAATTTTCATCAACTGTATTTTTCTCATTTTTAGGCTTAAAAAGAAGTCGCACAGACAAGCAGACAGCCTTCAGAGGTAACACTGGTAAGAATGCATGACGGGCTGGAGCAAGGAAATGCAGTTTAGATGTCAAGAGAAGGAGAGATGTCTGCAGGATTTCTATTGGGGTTGATGACTATGTGTTGCAGTACAGGAATTAGGAAATGTAAGGATTTGAGACTTGATCACCTTGGGTGCTACATAATGGTGATGTCCGCCCAGCGATAGAATATATGGATCCAAGGTTCCGCTGAGAGATTGGGATCAGAGGTGTGAACCAGTAGAAGGCAGCCTGTCATCTTGCACAGCACGGACGGGACAAGAAAGCTCAAGTTGGTGTATGGAGGGCAGCAAGGGGGGGACGTCCTAGCACTGACCCTGGAGAAACAGAGCGGGCAGAGAAGACAAGCCCATGAGGATGGAGACAGGTCAGACCAGGAGGACCGCGGGGAGAAAATGCGGTCATGGATTTCATGGGAAAAGGAAGAATACTAACTGTGTCACCTGCCCCAGAGACCAAACAAAATGTAGCCTGAAGATTGCTCATTGGAAACGAAAGGCTACTGATAATTTCCAAAAGCACTTTCAGTTTATCAGTGACGGACACAAATCAGGGTTGGGGGTGAGGGGAAATACAAGATGACGAAATGGACAGAGCTAATGTGTGCTCCTATGGTTTTGAGGATACCGTTCTATTTAAAGCAGGCTATTTTTTTTTTCTCTTTTGCCTTTGTCCTTTCCCGTAGTTTCTTTCCTGTCATCCTCAAGCTTTTCCTGATTCTCAGCTAAATGCAGTTGATCAACTGTCCGCATCTCGATAGCACCTAGATGATTCTAGCCTCAGACATTTGTCCTGAAGACATTTTAGTTAATGTTCACCTAACTTACGGGAGGTGGAGTTCTTTCAGACCTAATGCTGCATCTGTGATTGATCCAGAGTCACTGAAGCAGGGCTGGCCACCATATTGGGTTTGGTGGAAAGGCCAACCAACTCTTCAACCTACTAAAAAATTATGGTAAGAATAATTAGCTATAGGGTACCCTGGGTGGCTCAGTTGGTTAAGTGTCCCACTCTTGATTTCAGTTGAGGTCATAATCTCATTGTTCAAGGGATTGAGCCCTGTGTCAGGCTCTGAGCTGAGTGCGGAGCCTGCTTGGAATTCTCTATCTGTGCCCTCCCCAACTCATGTGCACGTGCACACCTGTGTGTGCTTTCTCTCAAAATAAATAAATGAATATTTTTTAAAAAAGAATAATTAGCTGTAGAATTGTAAGGAAAATAGCAAATGATGAATTAATATCCAACTTCAAAATATTTTTTTCAAGTTTTTAAGGAGATACTTGAGCTTCTTGTAAGCATTATTCTTTTTAAGTGAGGGTTTATGCTTTGAATGGCTTAATTAATTTTTCACAACTCTTAGTTGTGATCTGTTCACATTTTTGTGGGTTCTCATGTATGAGAAACTTTTTTCAAAGGTTGGTGATAAAAATATGAGCTGTTGGGGCACCTGGGTGGCTCAGTCAGTTAAGCATCCGACCTCGGCTCAGGTCATGATCTCATGGTTTCTGAGTTTGAACCCTGCATCGGGCTCTGTGCTAACAGCTGAGAGCCTGGAGCCTGCTTCAGATACTCTATCTCCCTCTCTCTTTGCCCCTCCCCCGCTCACGCTCTCTGTCTCTCAAAAATAATAAATAAACATTTAAAAAATTTAAATATGAGCTGTTTATGCAAATCATCTAATACATTTCCCAAGTTGAAATTATTTAAAATTATAAGTCTTCTTTAATTAATGACCTTGTGTTGAACTTTCTTGTAACAATGGGTATGGATTTTGGTCATCATCAAAGTTTTTCATGTTAAGTACTTCAAAATAATGATCCTTGACTTACAGAGCACAATGCATTGTGGGAGCATCCATTCCACTGGCAATGGCAAGCCAAAGGGAGGCACATCACCTGCCAGGGAACAGAAGCGTTCAGTGTATGTGAAGACAAGGCTCGGCAGTGGCCACCTCCAGCGTGATCTGTCAGGAGCCCCACTCAGCTTCCCTGTTCCCTGGTCCCCAGCAAGCAGCACCTTAGCCTGAGTGGCAAGCTCCATGGACCCAGGGAAGAGGAATTCCTTCAGAAATTCCACAGGCCCCTTCCATACGTCATGGATAGCATGTGCTCTGAAGCTGGCTGCTGTCCAGCCATGTGGTACAACACCTTTGTGGGTGTCTTCAGTACCTTGTAGATGAGCGGTCTGCACTCGCGGCCTGTAAGACCGTAGAGTTTAATTCCATCCCATCCCCATCTTCCTCAGAGAAGCCAGCAATGAGCCTGCTTTAATCTGGAAGCGACTGGCCAAAGAGTGTCTGGAAGCTCTAAGCCCCACCTGTCCATCCCAATTGCAGGTTAGTATTTTCTGACATATCTATAAGCCTTGCACAGTGCACCATCGAGCTCCTGGGAAGCTCTGCTCTGCAGCACAGAGCAAAATGTCTTATTCATAGAAGATGAAAGGGAAATGGAAGGGGGGTGGTGAAGGTGGGGAGGGAAAGGAGAATTCAGAAGCCTCTCTATAGAGGCTATATAGAGAGAGCTAAAGAAGAAAGAGTGGTAGCCACTGTTAAACATAGTTGAGAGGTACAAGTTTTTATCATTATTAAATATCTACAATAACGAGATGCTGTGTTTGAGGGGAGGATTCCAGAATGTATAAAAATGCCCTGCCTGGAGACATACATGACTGGAGTAGTGTAGTACAAGATGGAACGCAGTGAGCGCAATGAGGGGAAGAACCCCATGCCATTAAGACCCATCAGTCTACATCCACAGCAATTAAATGGTATCAAACATGTAACAAACACGAAATGCGACATGAGGCTTTCAAGCCTCACAATTTCTTCAAATTTTACACAACAATAACAAAGCAATTGACAAATTTTCAAAAAGCCAACAATTTTGTTTATGAAATATAAATGACAGTAAAGCAATGCCTAAAAATAAAAAGATAATGTGTTTTTCTTTCTGGCCCAGAAAAAGAATCTTTTGATAATATTCACTAAGTTGGTTACCCTCGGGGAATAAAAATAATTTGTGTCTGATCTATGAAACAATTCATAATTCTTGTACTGGATTGTAAAAACATGAAAAGATTGATAT
The DNA here is from genome assembly GCF_046562875.1 of Panthera onca. Lineage (NCBI taxonomy): Eukaryota > Metazoa > Chordata > Mammalia > Carnivora > Felidae > Panthera > Panthera onca. The sequence goes on from NC_138348.1 coordinate 111,531,943, forward strand.
TTTTCAATAAGTCACATACTCCAAGTATTCTAAGCAGACTTATGTTGTATTCAAAGATAAAATATTGTCCCAGGGTACTAAATATTACATTATTTTTGCAGGAGGGTAGGACTAATTTGTGCTCTCTGCATGAAGGACTGTGAACTTTACTAAAAGCTCTTCATATTCAAATCAGGTAAACTCTCAGCCATATACCCCCTTGAACTTAACTCTAAAGGATGTGCTGCAGTGACATTATCATTTGTCAGCAGGAAACCACTGGGTTTTGTCATGAAATATTTATATTCCCATTATATAAAACAGTGTATTGACTGGTTTCTTAATGGCTTGCAACAAATAATAATTTGAAGCGTTAGGTGACATTTTACACAATAACTTTCTTCTTATTGTTCAGTGCATTTTAACAGTTAACATTAAATCCTTCATAATCCTTCACAGTTCCATTTGATATTCATGAAATGGCCTGCTACTATTAGTGAACACTGATATTAATCTTTAAATTCTTCTGTTGAGGAAAGCATCAAAAGAAAATTGAGAAATCCAGTAAGGTATCAAATATTTTCTCAGATTATTCATTTCATTCATAATTAAAGACTAGATTAAATGTTGACATATATTTAATAATAATTAAGAATTAACACCTGATACAGGCAAATTTATCTTCTTTGCTAGTTAGAGAATGTATTTGCTAATGTAAAAAAATAACTTTTTGTATATTGTAACTTAATTACACTTCTTCCTGAATAACAAATTCAAATTGTAACTTTATGTTTTGTGCATTTTTTAAGAAATTTTAAATCCAAAGTTATGATTTTTCTATGTGCAATGTATCTATATGTGAACATATATATAAAATCTTAAATATACTTTAAAAGTCTCATATATAATTTTAATATAGTTTTTACATTTTTAGAATACCTTTAGATTGATGAAAAATTGCAAATATATTATAGACAATTCCTATAAACGCCACACACCCAGTTCCCTATATTAATATTGCATATTGGTATGGTCATGTGGGATTTATCTCCATTTATGTTCCATGCAATTCTGGGAAGAATGTGTATTATGCTATTATTGAATAGAGTATTTTATGAATATCAGTTAGGTCAAGTTGACTGATAGCACCGATCAGAGTCATCTTTATCATTACTGATCTTATTCCTGCTGGACCTTTGGTTGACAGCAGAGATGCTGAAGGCTCCAACTTTAATAGCATATTTGTCAATTTCTTCTTCCAGTTCTATAAATTTTCACCTCATGTATTTTTATGCTTTGTTGTTAAACACGTAACATATAGGATTTTTATGTCTTTTCACAGAATCAGCCCCTCTTCATTATGTAACTCCCCTCATTATCCCTGAGAAGTGTCCTTGTTCTGAATTCAGTTTTGTTTGATATCAGCACATCAACCCCTGCTTTCTTTGGATTAGCGTTAGCATGGTATATTTCTTCATTTATTTACTTTTAAGCTGCCAGGGTCTTTATATTTAATATGGGTTCTTCAAGACAATACAATATGTAGTGGGGTCTTCTTTTCTTCTTCTTCTCCTTTTTTTTTAAATCCATTCTGACAAAATCCATCTATAAATGGTGTGTTTAGATCGCTTAAAATAACATACCACCCATGGTTTAGAAAGAACTTCCAACTGAGCTAAAGCTGATATTAAAAAGACAGATATGTTTACAGAAATATCAAATGTTTATGATAGCAAAATATTATAAACAAAGTGAAACTGTGTAAGTTTGAGAAAAATGATTACATGTGCCATTTAAAGAATTATTATCTATAATATCTAATAACTTCTTATAATTAATAGTTCTAACAGGGCAATAAGAAAAATGATTAACAACAGACATCAAAAGAGTAAGCAAAAAAAAAAAGAGTGAGCAACATGGCCCATTATGTATGGTGAGATGTTCCTTTTCTGGAGGAAATACAAATTAAAATAACAGATAGACTTCTAGGAAGATGGCAAAGAAGGATCCAGAGCTCACCTTGTCCCAAAGACACATTGACGTAACTGCTACATATGTGCAGTTGACTCTGAAAACAACCACGCCTGGCAGGAGACCCTTTAAACAGTTGATCATAGACAGGAGGCCACAATGAAAAGGGTGGGAGTGGCAGACACACTTTGGGAACCAAACATCCTGGTGAGACTAACCACAACCAGAAGGACACCACAAGCACAGAGAAGGGAGAGGAGCAGACACCACACAGAACAGGAACCCAAACTGGCAAGCGGAGTCCCTTTACCATGTGGCTTTGAAAATGAGTGGGGCTTAACCCCAGGTACTTTAAAAATCAGCAGGCTTAGTTCTGAGAGAGCCTAGGGGTGATGGAAACCTGAGTCCCTGCCCTGGAAGAGAGAGTATAATAAACAACCCACTGACCTAAGGCATAGAAACAGCAGTTTGAACAGCTCCTGGGGCACAGGTGCAGGAGATGTATTTATTAAACTCAAAACATGCACTGGAGGCATAGAGATCTTTAGGGGACTTCTCCAAGAACAAAAGAGTGGACAGGCACCATATCTCTTCCCCTCCTGCAGCGTAGAGAGTCAAACACTTGGGGGAAGCAGGGTGAACAGTGCCCATCTCTCTTGCTAGCACTGTGTGCCCCACCCCTGCATTCCCTGTGGATCTGCTCCATCCAACCCACACCACACAGCAGGCTTTCCTCCAGAGCAGCTCCTGGCCCAACACAACCTGCAAGCAACCCCAGCAGGGACTGGTGCCACTCCGTCATGACTCCTGTCCTGGGCAGAGGGGAGGATAACCACACATGGCAGTGCACCTGCTGTCCCAGCAGGCAAATCTTATGAATGGCAACCCAAAGAGAGCACTCTGCCAATCACTGCAGCCATAGCCCTGGGAGATGGAAGGAGGGCAGGCATCTGGTCTGACTGCTGACACTACCAACCGCAAGGCCACTGCAACCCCAGAAAGGCCCCATAACAGGGCAGGAACCAAACTCTGCCTAGTTCACCCACAACAGGCAAAGTGGGTCACTACAGTAGGTTGGGCTGAAGGCACAGGAGGTTCAGCCACAAAAGTAGGGTGCACACAAAAGGAGGGTACACCAGGAGTGCCTGGTTCTGTTGAACAGGGGAAACTGTGTTCCAGAAAACCGTAGGACCTCTTCTTCATAATGCCAAGGTCAGGAGACATAGTTGACCTTTCTAAAGCATAGAAATAGACACAGAGAGTTAGATAAAATGAGGAAACAGAGGCATATGTCCCAAATGAAAGGACAGGACAAAGTCACAGTAAAAGAACTAAGTGAAATGGAGATAGGCAATATGCCTGATAAAGAATTCAAAGTAATGGTCAAAAATATACTGGACTTGAGAAAAGAGTAGGGATACCTTTAACAAGAGACAGAAAATATAAAAAGAAAAAAAAAGAGATGAAGAACTCAATAGCTGAAATTAAAAAAATACACTACAGAGACTCAACAGCAGATTAGATTAGAAGAGGCAGAAAGAAAGATGGACAATACAGAAGACAGGGTGATGGAAAGCAACCAAGCTGAACAGGAAAAAGAAAAAAAGATTAATAAGAAATGAGACTAGGTTAGGGAAACTTGGTGACATCATCGAGCATAACATTCATATTATACGAGTCCCAATAAGAGAAGAGAGAGAGAAAAGGAGCAGAAAATTTATTTGAAGAAATAATGCTGGAAACTTCCTTAGTCTGGGGAAGGACACAGACTTCCAGATTCAGGAGACACAGAGAGCCCCCAACAAAATTAATGAAAGGAAGCCTGCACCACATAATATTAAAATGGAAAAAAGTAGTCATAAAGAGAATTTTAAAGTAGCAAGAGAAAAAAAAAACAAAACAGTTACATTTGGAGGAAAACCCATAAGGCTATCAGCTGATTTTTAAGCAGCAACTTTGCAGGCCAGGAGGAAGTGGCAAAATATATTCAGAATGCTGAAAGAAAAACAAACAAACAAACAAACAAACAAACCTGCAACCAAGAATACTTTCCCTGGCAAGGTTATCACTCAGAATAGAAAGACAGATAGAGTTTCTCAGACAAATATAAGTTAAAGCAATTCGTCACTGCTAAACCAGCCTTATAAGAAATATTAAAGGGAATATTTTGAGTGGAAAAAAAGGTCATTTTTTGAGTAAAAAAACTATAAAAGGAAAAAAATCACAGGTAAATGCAAACATATAATAAAGGTAATAGATGATTCACTTACAAAACCAGTATGAAAGTCAAAACACAAAAGCAATACAATCAATTATATATATAAAAATCAGCCAAGGATTGACAAAATAAAATGATGTAAAATATGACAATATACATAAAACATGGGGGATAACAAAAATATAGTCCTTTTAGAATCAGTTCAAACTGACATGACCATTCAACTTAATGTAGATAGCTATACACATAAGATATTACATGTGAACCTACTGGTACCACAAGTCAAAACCCTGTAATAGATATGCAAAAATTAAAGAGGAAGGAATCTAAGCATAACACTAAGGAAAGTCATCAAAGTACAAGGGAAGAGAGCAAGAAAAGAAAGAAACAGAAAAGAGAAAAAAAAAAAAAAACAAAACACCCCAACATTAAAAAGTAACAAAATGGAAAGAAGTACATAACTACCAATAATTGCTTGAATGTAAATGGACTTATGCTCCAATCTAATGACATAGCATATCTGAATGGATATAAAATCAAGACCTATCAATATGCTGCTTTCAAGAGACTCACTTTAGATCTAAAGACACATATAGATTGAATGTGAAGGGATTGAAAAACATTTACCAGGCAAATGGAAGGGAAAAGAAAGCTGGGGTAGTAGAACTACATTGGAAAAAATAGCCTTTAAAACAAAGACTGTAGCAAGAGACAGAGAAAGACACTACATAATGATAAAGCGAGCAATCCAGTAAGAGGATATAGTGATTGTATATATCTATGTACCCAACATGGAAGCACACAGATATATAAAGCAACTATCAATAGACATAAGGGAGAAACTGACAGTGATACAGTAATAGTATGGCACTTTAACACCCCACTTACATCAATGGATCAATCATCCAGACAGAAAATAATGAGGAAACAGTGGCTTTGAATGATACATTGGACTGGATGGACCTAGCAGATATAGTTAGAACACTCCATCCAAAAATGGTGGAATACATATTATTTTCCAGTGCACATGGAACATTCTCCAGGATAGATCAGATGTTAGTTCACAAAACAAGTCTCAGTAGATTCAGAAAGATTGGAAACATACTGTGCATCTTTTCCAACCACAATGATGTGAAACTAGAATTCCATCACAAGAAAAAAATCTATGAAGAATACAAATATGCGAAGGCAAAATAACATGTACTAAATATTAAGTGGGTTGTTTAATAAATCAAAGAGGAAATCATTAATAAACCATGAATAAATCAAAGAAGAAATACAAATAATATATGGACACAAATGAAAATGAAAACACAATGGTTCAAGCTCTTTGGAATGCAGTAAAAGCTGTTTCAAGAAAAAAGGTCATCACAATACAGGCTTAACTCAAGTAACAATAAAAATCTCAAATAAACAATCTAATCTTCTATCTAAAGGAGCTAGAAAAAGAAGAACAAACAAAAATCCAAGCCAGAAGACAGAAGGGAATAATACAAATTAGAGCAGAAATAAGTGATATAGAAATTGAAAAAACAATAGATCAATAAAACCAGGAACCAATTCTTTGAAAAGATCAACAAAATTGATAAACCTTTACCCAAACTTATAAAGAGAAAAAGAGAGATAACTCAAATAAAATCAGAAATGAAGGAGAAATAACAATGAACACCACAAAAATAGAAAGGACTATAGAAGAATGGCATGAAAAATTGTATGCTGACAAAATGGACAACCTAAAAGAAATGGATAAATTGCTAGAAACATAAAAACTTCCAAAATTGAACTAGAAAGAAATAGAACATTTGAACAGATCAGTTACCAGAAATGAAACTGAATCAGTAATCAAAAACTGTCAGCAAACAAAAGTCCAGGACCAGATGGCCTCACAGGTGATTTCTACCAAGCATTTAAAAACAGTTAACACCTGGGGCACCTGGGTATTCAGTCGGTTAAGCATCCAACTTTGGCTCAGGTCATGATCTTGTGGTTTGTGAGTTTGAGCCCTGCATCAGGCTCTGCACTGGTGGTGTGGAGCTCACTTGGGATTCTCTCTCTACCTCTCTCTCTTTGCCCCTTCCACACTTGCACACATGCTCTCTCTCTCTCTCTCTCTAAAAATAAATAAATAAAATTAAAAATAAATAATAAAGTGTTAACACCTAAAAATAAAAATAAATAAATAAAAAGATTTAATTCCTATTTTTCTCAAAGTATTCCAAAAAATAGAAGAGGAAGTAAAGATTCCAAATGCATTCTACAAGGGCAGTATTACTCTGATATCAAAACCATACAAAGACACTACACAAAAAGAAAACCAAGGGCCAATATTTCTCATGAACATAGATGCAAAAATTCTGAATATTAGCGAACAGAATCCAATAATACATTAAAAAAATCTTTCGCCACAATCATGTGGGATTTATTCCTGGGATGCAAGGGTAGTTCAATATTTGCAAATCAATCAACACAATGCATTAACAAGAGAAAGGATACAAACCATACGATCATCTCAATAGATACAGAAAAATATCTGACAATATATAACATCCATTCATGATAAAAACTCTCAACAAAGTAGGGTTATAGGGAACATACATCAACATAATAAAGACTATATATGAAAACCCATAAATAACATTATACTCAATGGTGAAAAACTGAGAATTTTCCTCTAAGATCAGGAAGAAGGCAAGAATGTTCACTCTCACCACTTTTATTCGTTGTAGTGGGAAGTCATAGCCACAGTGATCAGACAAGAAAAAGAAATAGAAGTTTTCCAAATAGGTACAGAAGAAGTAAAACTTTCACTATTTGTAGATGTGATATTATATACATAAAACCTTATGAGTCCATCAAAAAACTACGAGAACTGATAAATGAATTCAGTAAAGTCATGGGATACAAAATTAATATACAGAAATCTGTTGCATTTCCATAACTAATAATGAAGTAGCACAAGGAGAAATTAAGAAATTGTACCTACAATTGCACCAAATAATAATAAATAATAATAATGATAATAATAATAAAATACCTAGGAATAAACTTAAACAAAGAGGTGAAAGACCTATATTCTGAAAACTGTAACACTGATGAAAGCAAGTGAAGACCACACAAACAAATGGAAAGACATTCTATGCTCAAAGATTGGAGGAAAATATATTATTAGAATGTCTATGCTACCCAGAGCAATCTACAGATTTAATGCAAACCTTATCAAAATAACAACAACATTTTTCACAGAATTAGAACAGATAACACTAAAATTTATACAGTACCACAAAAGATCCCAAATATTCAAAGCAATCTTGAAAAAGAAGAACGAAGCTAGAGATGTCCCAACTTAGATTCCAAGATACACTACAAAGCTGAAGTAATCAAAACAGTATGGTACTGATACAAAAAGAGACACAAAAGTCAAGAGAACAGAATGGAAATACCAGAAATAAACCCACACTTATATGATCAATTACTATATGACAAATGAGGTAAGAAAATAGAATGGGGGAAAAGAGTCTCTTCAACAAATGGTGCTGGGAAAACTGGACAGCGACATGTAAAAAATGAAATGACCACTTTCATACACATACTCCTAGAATGACTATACGCAGTAATTTCTTTGCTATCAGCCATACAAAATTTTTCTAGATATGTCTTCTAGGGCAATGGAAATAAAAACAAAGATAAAAAATAAAAACTATTGGGACTACACCAAAATAGAGAGCTTTCACACAGCAAAGGAAACCAATGAAGCAACAAGGAAACCTGCTGAATGGGAGAAGATATTTACAAACGATACATGTGATAAAGGGTTAATATGCAAAATATATAAAGAACTTAGGCAACTCAACACTAAAATCCCCCAAATAATCCAATTAAAATTGGGCAGAGGACCTGATTAGACATTTTTCTACAGAAGACCTATGGATGGCCACAGGTACATGAAAAGGTGCTCAACATCACTCATCATCAGGGAAATGCAAATCAAAACCACAAAGAGATATCACTTCACACCTGTCACAATGGCTAGAATCAAAAAGAGAAGAAATACAAGGGTAGAGAGGATGTGGAGAAAAAGGAATACTTGTATGCTTTTGGTGGGAATGCAAATCAGGGCAGTCACTGTGGAAAATAGTATGGAGTGTCCTCAAAAAAATTAGAAATGGAAATACCATATGATCCAGTAATGTCACTACTCAAAGAAAATGAAAATGCAAATTCAAAAAGACACACGTACCCCTATGTTTCTTACAGCATTATGTACAATAGCCAAGATAGAGAAGCAATCCAATTACCCATCAATAAATGAGTCAAAAAAGAAGGTACGGTATACATACATACCATATATTACTCAGCCTTAAAAACAAATGGGATTTTTCCATTTGCTATAGCGTAGATGGATCTAGAGGGTATTATGCTAAGTGAAATAAGTCAGACAGAGAAAGACAAATACTATATGATTTCACTCGTGTGGAATTTAAGAAACAAAACAAATGAACAATGAAAAAAGAAACAAATTTTAAAAAACCTAGACTCATAAATACGGAGAACAAACTGGTAATCACCAAAAAGGAGGTCAGTGGGGGGAGGGGGGTATGGGTGAAATAGGTGAAGGGGATTGAGAATACATTTGTCACAATGAGCACTGAGTAACGTATAGAATTGTTGAACCATGATATTGTACACCTGAAACTAATTTCACACGGTATGCTAATTATACCAACTAAAGAAATACGTAACAAATAGATATGAGTTTAAAGTATACATTTATACTTAGTAGTTAGACAGAAATTTAGGGTGGCTCATGGAATAGACGTGAGTGCTGACTGACCCTCAAGCTGGCCCTGGGCAAGGGGAAGCTTCTCACCTCCTCTGTTCTTGGAAAGTCCACTATGCCCATCATTCCCAAGCCAGAACTGTTTCCAAGGACACAATGTAGAGAGGGTAAGGTGTTGCTGAGATCATCTGGGTGGAACCCTGTTACGGCTACTATATAAAATTTTAAGATTCTGCTGGGCAGGTGGAGCGATCCACTCGTCTAGTGGCCCCCAAAAACAAACTTCTTAAGTAAGTTTCCCTGCTTATTAAACCTGGGCCCCTACCATCCTGGGGTGGCGTGCCTCTGTATTCTCTTGCTCCTTGCCCCCCATGGGGCACTTTCACATTTTACCCAAGAAGCTCCCAAGTTTGTCAACCAGCATAAATACTAAAGAATACTAACACTTTGCGCTACAAAAATCAGAGAGTACTGACACTCTGTACTGACAAAGATATAGGATTCTTTTTCTTTTTAAAATTTTTTTACATTTATTTATTTTTGAGAAAAAGAGTGAGATACAGCGTGAGTCGGGGAGGGGCAGAGAGAGAGAGGGAGACACCGAATCTGAAGCAGGATCTAGGCTCTGAGCTGTCAGCACAGAGCCCAACACGGGGCTCGAACCCACGAACTGTGAGATCATGACCTGAGCCGGAGTCAGATGCTCAACCAACTGAGCCACCCAGATGCCCCTAGGATTCTTATTTAAGTATGGCTGCAACCATTTTCTTTCTTTTTAAAATGTTTTTTTTAACGTTTATTCATTCTTGAATGAGACAGTGTGAGTGGGAGAGGGGCAGAGAGAGAGGGAGATGCAGAATCTGAAGTGGACACCAGGCTCCAAGCTAGCAGCACAGAGCCGGATGTGGGGCTTGAACTCATGAACCACTGAGATCATGATCGGAGCCCAAGATGGCTACTTAACCGACTGAGCCACTGAGGTGCCCCTACAACCATTTTCAATAGTATTCTGGCCACATCTATATCAGTTTGAAGGTGATATATAATTTGATGTAGCAATCCAAACCTGATGGAAGTACCCTAGTGGAAAAAGTACATTGATACTATGTATCAGACTATGTATAGAAAGATATCAATTGTAGCATTTTTAGTATTAACAAAGAGAAGGAAGGAAGGAAGGAAGGAAGGAAGGGAGGGAGGGAGGGAGGGAGGGAGGGAGGAAGGGAGATAAATGGCTGCATAAATTGTGGTACATCCATACCATGGAATATCACACAAGAGCTAGAAAGATGTGGAGGGGTTTCTACTCTGTAAAGTAAGGAAAGCAAGATTCAGAGACATATATATATATAATATCCCATTTCTGTAAATGGTATTACAAATTCTGAAAACAAACTCTGAAAAAGGCCTGTGTGTATATGTGTGTAAACACACACACGCACACGCACACATATATACACTTGTACATTTATATGAATATATGTATTTATATTATATGCTGTGCATGTAAATACACACATATGTATGGTATGTGTGTATATGTATTATATATACATAATATATATACACATATGTATATAACCAGGTTATTAACCCTTGTTACCGTGCGGGTAGAAAGTTGGAAGTATCAAACAGAAGAGGTAGGAAGGGAGCTAAACAACAAAATGTAATTGTCCATTATAAGAACAGCACATATGATACACCCTTGGAATTATACCTTATATATAATTCATAAATTTATGAAAGGATGTTCAGCAAAGTGTTGATTTTTATCTCAGAAACAGTCTGTTTTAGGTGATTTCAAAGAAATTTTCTAATGTCTTTATATACTGTATAAATTCTTTACCGATGTTACTTTGTAATTTTTTAAAATTAATTTTAATTATAAAGTAATAAGCAAATATAAGAACTATAACTTATTATTTTGTGTTAATTCAATACCATTCAACTTTGGATTGTATCTTGATTTCTCTATTAGTATGGATAATAGTTGTGATTTTTAGATTATATGACTAATTTATTATTGTTATGGCTATTATAACATTGGTATTATTGTTATTATTGTTCTCCATTAATAGTAATTACTTTCTATTTGGATTTCACTGTCCACAAATCAGTGAAATTGAAGCATTCTGATATAGATTTTCTGGATTTAAACAATCAGCTTCTAATTCTTACAACATATTAGATATTTCCATAATGTAGATGTCTTATTAAGCTTTGCTTCAGTAACTGTATATGTTAAAGAATCAAGGACAAAAAAATCACACAAATGAATTATTTTCTCCAAAGCTTCAAACAGGTAAAACGATTCTACCTAGTTAAGTGCATTACCCATTATCAAGTTAACTCCATACTTTATAGTACATTTCAATTTTATAACATTTTGTTTCATAGAGAAGGTAGGTAAATATTTGAAAGCTTGGTTATCTCTCACCAGGGCACTGGACTTGACAGCATCTCAAAGGTATTATGTTTGGGACTAGAAGTGCACGTGAAAATGTGATAGGGCATTTCTCTTGTTCTGGTCTTGTTCTGCTTCTCTACTTTTACCTCTTGTGTTTAATCCTAACACACGAAATGCCATCACTGGACTCTTGATTCTGATTACTAATATTTCATTTCTCTGTTCCCTTGAAAATTTCACTCCATGATAATGCATTGTCAATGGTACATTTAAAAATACTCTACTTTACTTGCATAGTCTTATTTAGAGGGTTACAGTGATGGTTTCCATATTTGGGGAGGTAGAAAGAATTATTACTACAACAACAGATTAGATTCATGTTAGGTTTTAATGCCCGTGCTATCATAACTCGCACTGGAGTACAAAACACTGCAGCATAAAAATGATTTAAAGTAATTAACTAAGTGAAAGAAGGCTGCAGTGTCAATGCTATCCCATTCCATCTTAAAATCTGACACCTTTACATGAACGTGATGATCAGTTCAGTTTACTGAGCTGTTTCAGTCCCACAGTGACCAAGGCTCAACCACTGGGGAGAGAAATGTTTTCAATTATTCAAGCATTCCCTGGAGACCCTGTGGAGCAGAGAACAATTAAGAAACAGATAAACCTATGGTGTAAAATAAAGAGTAAAATATGGTGTAAAATAACGAGGTGTTATAAATGCCCGAAATGCCCGAGGTGTTATAAAAGCACGAAAAACATCTCCATTTTATGGCAGCTTGGTTACCTGTCCTTAAAATGGGATCTGCTAATTTCTATTTATAGACTTTGAAGGCACCAACTACCATTGCTAGGTACTCAGTACTTTTATTGATTCCTGGATGCTAGAGATGTCTACACTAAGTGCTCTAAACCAGTTAAGGCCTATGAAAACCCAAACAATTGTGGATTAGTACAGTTATTTTGCCTATGTATGCTGAAACTATAATTTTATAATATTTCATTCTGGAAATGGAAAAGCGATCCATATATTACTATCTTGATAGAGAAATACTTCTCCCTCTTTTATATTATTTTTTTCAATCTTTCTATATGTTTGTGTAACTACAACAACTGTAACCACCTTCACTTTTAAATATTCTGCTGTCATTATTTTGAATTTCTGTGAAGTTCTGTGTGGGCTGATATTGGTCACACATATTGAACTTGGTCAAAATAATGGAATTCTGAAGAGAATAGGGACTTAAGGGGTAGGATAGCAACAAGAAACAGTAGCAGAGGAAGCCAGCACTGCACAACTGACCAAGATCGTTATTCAATCCTGTTCTCCCAATTCTTGATTATATGAACGAAACCATTTTCTGGGTAGTGAAAGGACAGGAAGCTCTTTCCTTCCAATGAAGTAGCAAAATGTGTGATCGATACTCACATATCCACCCAGAGCACTTGCTGTGTTCATTTTGCATTGTGTTTCTCCAACCAATGTTAAAAAAAACAACAACAACAAATACCACCCATGAGATGATTAAGTAAAATCAATAAATATAATCATATAAAAATGTACTAAGACATACAAATACAAGTTTTAAGCCATAACTTTAGAGATGGCTAACTTTGGGGGAGCTTGTGGAGATAGTGGAAGACCACAGGAGTGTTTGTTGGCATAGTTCTTTCTTAAAAAATTGTTAATGTTTATTTATTTTTGAGAGAGAGAAAGACAGAGCATGAGTGGGGGAGGGGCAGAGAGAGAGGGAGACACAGAATCCGAAGCAGCTCCAGGCTCTGAGCTGTCAGTACAGACCCGGACTCAGGGCTCGAACCCATGAACCATGAGATCATGACCTGAGCTGAAGTCAGAAGCTTAACTGACTGAGCCACCCAGGCGTAGTGCACTGTTTGCATAGTGCTTAATTTTCGTTTTCACCACGTCTACCTATTACTTCCAAATGCAAACCCAGTGTCTACTATTACATGATGGCTTATGTTCTTATTTTGATGAAGAATGACTTCTGATCATATATAGAAACTTGACCACATGTCATTATCAATAAGCACAACTGTCAAAGTCTAGATCTTGCCTTTGCAGTGGTGTTCCTTTTGCATGCAAATGCTTTCTATGAGTAGCAGTAAGTCACTGGTATCCTTCTCTTCCCTCCTTTCCTTTTATACAATAAGCACATCTTTCAAATTCCAACACTTATTCATGCTTTTCACCATTTTCTACAATAAATGTAACTGGTCTTGTGTAACAATGCCTGATATAACATTACTTGGATTGCATAAATTCACCAGGGATCCAATTTTTAAGAAAACTCTCTTATTGAATAAAATATCTTAATAAAACTCTAAAATCTTGAGAAAAATCGTTGTCTTAACGCTTGATTGTGATTTAAGAAATACCATTTCCTTTCCATTCTTAAAAAAAAAAGTTTCCCAAGTTGGCATTTCCACCATAACTTTTAGGATGCTTTCTAAACACCATATTGTCATGGTATGGTGCATTTTCTTTAATTGCCAAATGAGTTATAAACACTGTAAGTAGTTTTATTCCTGTCACTGCATTTTATAAAGTAATTTCAGAAACACAATTTTAGAAGGGAGACTATTCTTAACATACAATATTCTCTGCAGTATACAGTGTATATCCGTATCCATCCGCTTGTACCCTGTATGTCCTTCCAACCTAGTGGCCAGAAATAGATTTATCCTGGGCCTTATAGAGTCATTTGAGAGGAAGCTCAAAGACTTTATAGTCTGTCTCCCCAAAGCGTCTTTAGATGATTACTTCATAAAGGTGAGAAGAAGAGGTGAAATAGGAAGTTTAAATTATAGCTCTATAGAATAAGCAATAGAAAAAGTGTTAAATAAATTTCACTTTTATAGAATGTCAGATTTATTTGCTTCATGCCCCAAACCAGCTTTTGGGTCCTTAAGATTTTTAAGTCTATGCTATTATTTTAAATGTTCGATATTTTATATTTGTGAAATATAACCATGACATTTTTATTGCGCTAAGTAAAACATAGTAAATGCAGAATACTCATTTTGTTTATGGAAAAAGAAAAGATTTTTCAGGTTAGGGTATATAGTTAAAGTAATAGCTGAAAAGTCAGCATTATTTGGATAATCTAGTCAATATAATTCATTTCCAGAGTTATTAAAAATTATCTTGTATACTTAAAAAGTTTTTTAAAATGTATGATGTATAAACGTTCTGATATCTTCTTACCTGAAATACTTCTGGACACCACTAAATGCATAATGTTGACAAAATGAAAAAAACAGTCTATCAGATGGAATAGCAAATGCAAAGGGCCTGATTTGGGAGGCTGAGGGTAACCTGAGGCTAAACTAAGGCCCATTTAGTTAACCACCCCCCACCCCCACACAAATAGTACGGTGATTTGGGTGAAGGGGAGACAAAGCATGTAAGACTTGGTATGCCACACTGAAGCTTTCTCCTGAGGGCAACAAAGAATTTCTAAAAGACATTATGCGAGGACCTAATAGAATTCAATTTGCAGTAAATAAAAAGTCGCAGTGGCTGCAAGGTGGAAAACTGAGAGTTACGGGGCTAAGCATGGATGTAGGGGGAGACCAGTTACAAGGCTACTGAATTGGTCCAAGTGGGAAAGTGATGTTTTAGGCGTGGGGACTACTGCACTTGATATTCAGAGGACAAAGTCATCGGGCAGGGTGATGGGTTGGGTATGGAAACTGCAACAGAGGTACAAAAGAACGCCCTGTGCCTGTGTTGTCCACCCGGATGCGCGGCTGGGGCCAAACCGGAGACAGAAAACATTTGGGTGCCGGTGTCAGGAACTGCCTTGTGAATCCTGTTTCCCTGTTTCTGGTGACTGCTCCAACACTGAAGGCAAATTGTGGCCCAGCTCCAACAAGTATATAAGACTTCAAGGTGTGCATTTCGTGTGACCTCATTCCTGGCTCCAACTGCTTTTGCCTATTTTGTTCTCTGTGTCATTTTTCTTCATTTAAATGTACGTTATGTCCTTCCGAGTTGTTTTCATGCTGATAAGCTATCTTAACTCTTCTTCGAATAATATGTGACATAGAATAATGGATACAAATTCTATTTAAAAATTTTAATGAATTCACTGAACTGTAAATAACATGCTAGCACCAAAGCAATAGATTTGTTAGAATGTTCGCTAGACTGGGAAATAAAGCGGCTAACTCAAACTACTTACATTACAATTGGCACCTCTACCACTAGCCCACTTTATGATTATTATTATTAATGACTCTCTTTCATCACGAAATAGTGACTCTTCCAACGGGCTTGCTATGGCAGTATCACTAGAGAGGTCCAACACATAGTTTAGTTTAAAAACCAGTTACTGAGTTCCTATTACATGCCATGGACTTTCTGGACACTGGAAATTTAAGAGTTAACACATCTTGGTTTTATTCTTTAGATGTTTTAACACCCATAGCGAAACCCTGGAAGGGCATTCTACGATGAGTGATGTCTTCATCACAGGAACAGCGGCATCTCTCCATGAGATGCCGGTAAAATCGGCTAAAAACACACACAATTTTGAAGGCCTACAGACCACAAAAATCTTCTTGATACTTATAATTAAGAAATTGGTTAATTGGCGCCGAGCTGATGGGAACTTTTTACTCACATTCCAGATAGCTCTGTTCTCAAGTTTACTGAACATGTTTACTGATGACTTGGATGAAAAGCAAAAGGATGCTCATTAGCTGTGGATAACACAAAGCTACAAGAAATACCAATGTGCAGGGCGATAGGTGAGGGCTCACAGAGCTCTTTGTTGAAAATATCAGTCTAGTATAGAGCAGACACAGCTTAATGGTAACATGTGTGCCACAGGCTTGAAGGTTTCATACGATAGCTAAGTTGATAAAATCACTATATAATATTATTACTGGAAATGGAGTGTATTCTAAGTGAGGAACCTACTTGGAATTCTCTCTCTCCTGCTATCTGTGTTCCTCCCCTAGTCACACTTTCTGTCTCTCTCAAAATAAATAAATATGAAAAAAAAATAAATGCTCATATAAATTTTTATTATATATGGTATACTTTACCCAACTTTATTGAGGAATATTTGGCTAATATAATTGTATGTATAAAATAGAATGAGTGCCGAGATCAAAATAATTAATTCATCCATCACCTCACATAGTGAACTTTTTTTTTAATTTGGAGAGAATGCTTAAGATTGCATCTCAGCAACTGTCATATACACAGTACTGTATTATTAACTGTATTATATTCTCCATGCTGTACATTGGATCATCTGAATTCATTCTTCTTAAAATTGAAAGTGTGTACCATTTGACCTATATCTTCCCATTTCTCCCTTCTCCTGTCCTTGGAAACCACCCTGCTATTTGGTTTCTACAAAATTTTTTCTTTTGTTTTTGTTTTGTGTTGTTGGGTTTTTTA
Source organism: Panthera onca (assembly GCF_046562875.1). NCBI lineage: Eukaryota > Metazoa > Chordata > Mammalia > Carnivora > Felidae > Panthera > Panthera onca. Next base: position 111,548,735 of record NC_138348.1, read on the forward strand.
CATTTCATATATAAGTGACACCATACTGTATTGTTCTTCCTCTGTCTGGCTTATTTCACTTACCGTAATACCTCCCAAGTTCATTCGTGCTATCACAAATGGCTGAATTTCCTTTTCTTAAATAATATACCACATGTCTTTTTCCATTCATCTGTTGAAGAAGAATTAAGTCCATACCTTAGCTATGGTGAATAATCCTGCACTGACATGGGTGTGCAAAGATCTCAAAACAGTGATTTAATTTCCTTCCTATATATATATCCAGAAGGAGACTTGCTGGATCACATGGTATTTCTATTTTTAATTTTTTGAAGAACTGCCATACTGTTTTTCATCATGTCTCTGCAAATTTATATTCCCACCAACAGTTCATAAGGGTTCCCTCTCTCCACATACTAACATTTATTATCTTTTGTCTTTTTGATAATAACCATTCTACCAGGTGAGAGGAGATATCTTATTGTGACTTTGATTTGCATTTTCCTAATGATTACTGATGTTGAGCACCTTTCCATATAGTTATTGTCTATTTGTATGTCTTCTTTGGAAAAATGTCTATCCTTTGCCCATTTTTAATTGTATTATTTGCTTTTTTGCTATTGACTTGTATGATATATATATATGTATATGTACATTATGTATATATATGTATATACGATATATATGTGTGTATGTGTGTGTCAGATATATGGTTTGCAAATATTTTCTCCCATTTTGTAGTTTGTCTTTTCAATTTACTGGTTGTTTCCTTTGCAGTACAGAAGCTTTTTAGTTTGATATGGTACCACTTATTTATTTTAGCTTTTGTCACCTGTACTTTTGTGTCTTATCCAAGAAATCATTGCCAAGACCAATGTCAAGGAGCTATTTCCCTAAATTCTCTTCCAGGATGTTTATAGTGTCAGGTCTTACATTTAAGTCTTTGATCCATTTCAAATTCATTTTTGTAAGTGGTATAATGTAGCAGTCCAATTTCATTCACAAGTGGATCTCCAGTTTTCCCAGTACCATTTATTGAAGAGATTATCATTTCCGCATTTTGTGTTCTTGACATCCGTGTTAAAAATAGATTGACTGTACATGCTTGGATTTATATCTGGTCTATTTGGTTCCACTGGTCTATGTGTCAGTTTTTAATAATAACATACAGTTTTAATTGCTATAACTTTGTGATATAGCTTAAAGTCATATGAGCTGTGTTATTCTTTCTCATGATTGCTTTGGTTATTCAGAGTCTTTTGTGGTTCCACACAAATTCTAGAATATTTTTTTCTATTTTTGTGAAAAATTCTATTGAAATTTTGATAGTGATTGCACTGAATCTGTAAATTGCTTTGGGTAGTATGAACATTTTCACAGTCTTTGTTTCACTCCAAGAACATGGGATACGTTTTTATTTATGTGTGTCTTCTATGACTTCTTCAACCAATTTCTTACAGTTTTCAGTGTGTAGGTCGTTCACTTTGGATAAAAATATTGTTAAATATTTTCCTTTTTTGATGAAATTATAAATGGGATTACTTTCTTAATTTTTCTTTAAGATAGTTCTTTGTGAGAGTATAGGAATAAACTGATTTTTGTATGTTGCTTTTGTGTCTTAAAACTTTATTAAATTCATTTATTAGTTTTAACAGATTTTTGTTAGAGTCTTTAGAGTTTTCTACATAGAAGACTATGTCATCTTCAAACAGAGATAATTTTACTTCTTCTTTTCCAATTTGGATGCATTTTATTTATTTATTTATTTATTTATTTATTTATTTATTTATTATCTTTCCTAATTGCTATGGATAGAATTTCCTGTACTATGCTCAATAGAAATGGTGAACATGGGCATTCTTGTCTTGTTCCTGTCTCAGAGGAAAATCTTTTAACTTTTCACTGTTGAATATGAGGTTACCTATGGGTTGGCCACGTATGACCTTCATTATGTTGAGATACATTCCTTTTTAACAAATTTGCTGTTGTTCTTGTTTGTTTGTTGATCATGACAGGATGCTGTATTTTGTCAAATGCTTTTTCTGCATCTATTGAGATGACTTTTTTAACATTTTTAAAAATGATTATTTATTTTTGAGAGAGAGAGAGAGACAGAGCATGAGTTGGGAGGGTGGGGGGCAGAAAGAGAGGGAAACACAGAATCCGAAGCAAGCTCCAGGGTCTGGACTGTCAGCACAGAGCCTGACGTGGGGCTCGAACTCATGAGCTATGAGATCATGACCTGAGCCAAAGTTGGACGCTTAACTGACTGAGCCACTCAGGCACACCAATGATGATTTTTATCCTCCATTTTGTTAATGTGGTGTATCACGTTGATTGATTTGCATATATTGACTAACCCTGAGTTGGAGTCAGGAATCCTACATGATCATCGCATATTATCCTTTTAATGTCCTCTTAAATTGAGTCTACTAGTATTTTCTTAAGGATTTTGCATCTATGTTCATCAGAGATATTGGCCAATAATTTTTTTCTTGTAGTGTTCTTATCTGGTTTTACACTCAAGGTAATGCTGGCCTCAAAAAATGAGTATATATGAGGTCGAAAATAGATAGAAATGCAGTAATATTAGGGGACATCAATACCCCACTGTTAACAATGGATGGATTATTCAGACAGAAAATCACTAAGGAAATAATGGAATTGAACTACACTTTAGACCAAATGCACCTAACTGGCATATACAGAAAATTCCATCCAACAGCAAGAGAACATACATTCTTCTCAAGTGCACAAGGACTATTCTTTGGGATATTATCTAGATCACACAACAACTCTTAAGTTTAAGGAGACTGAAATCATATCAAGTATCTTTTCCAGTCACAATTGTCTGAAATCAATAACAGAAGAAAGAAAGCTGGAAATTCAATAACAGAAGAAGAAAGCTGGAAATTCACAAATATACAGAAATTAAACAACATACTTGTAAACAATCAATAGATCACAGAAGAAAACAAAAGGGAAATTAAAAAAAAATCTGGGACAAACAAAATGAAAACACAACATACCAAAATTTATGGGACACAACAGAAGCAGTTCTAAGAAGGAAGTCTATAACAACAAATGCCTTCATTTAGAAAAAATAAACATATCAATAAATAACATACCTTTACACCTCAAGGAACTAGAAAATGAAGAACAAACTAAGCCAAAAGTTTTCAGAAGCAAGGAAATAATAAAGATTAGTACAGAAGTAAATGGACACCAGGAAAACAATAGAAAAGCTCTCAACAAAAGTGAGAGCTATTCTTCTGAAAACAAATAAAACTGACAAAGCTTTAGCTAGACCAAAAAAAAAAAAAAAAAAAAAAGAGAGAGGGAGGGAGAGAAAGAGGACTCAAATTAATAAAATTGTAAACAAATGAGGAGACATTACAACTGATAACAGAAATCAAAAGGATGAGAGACTAAAATTAGATGACTTAGAAATTGATAAATTCCAAACCAAACCAAACAAAACAAAACTCACCAAGACTGAGTCATGAAGTAACAGAAAATCTGAACATACCAATAATGAGCAAGGAGATTGAGTCAGTCAAAAATACATCCCTCCCCCCAACCCTAGTACTAGATGACTTCACACGTGAATTCTACCAAACATTTAAAGAATTAATCAGTTCTTCTCAGACTCTTCCAAAAAACTGAGGAGGAAGAAATACTTCCAAGGTAATTTTATGTGGTATACTATATTTACATATCTGCATACAATATTTACATATTTTGTATACTGTATTTACATACAGGATTAGAAGAAGCATAGTGTATACCCTTTGTGTGCGTAGAGTAGGTACAAAAACTCACCCACAGATAGTCCACTGAAACACATTATGTCATTCTAATACTTTGTTCCTTTACTCATATCTTAGTTTACAGATATTAGCCAAATTCAATTTATTGGAAAATGTAATTAATACATTTATCTTATGTTGCTTGTAAGAATATACACTGCAGTGATTATGGCCCCTTTGTTATGACATATATGTAAGACAATGTTAGAGTCTGGTTGTAACACAGGCATATGATTTCATTAAATTGCAGAAAGAAGCGTTGTGATGTTTCAGTAAGTCAATCAAAATATTTGTTAGGAGCCTACTATAGTTCTTAGCATACTATAATCCATTTCCTAACATTGCTATTTCATTTTGGAAATATGTTCAGGAACATCACTGCAAAAATTATGGAACCCAACATCTTCCATATCATCAGCATAATATAGATGAGATCAATTAATTACATAAAAGCAATCTTCTTAGAAATAGTTTCTCTGGGGTAAATGTTTGCAAACTCTAGGATAGGAAATTGAAACATATAGAGAATCTATAGAGATACTAAAACTATATTGCCCCAATAGCGTGTGTGTGTGTGTGTGTGTGTGTGTGTGCGCGCATTTAGCACAAGAGTATATACAAATACATATTTAAAAGTTTCATTTCACTAGGAATAATATAAGTGCAAACCAAACTCATAAGGTTGTGTTCATACTCATAAAATGAGCACATCTTTTAAATTTAATATTCAATACAAATGATTTTATAAGGAGATAAAAGTATCACAAGACGAAATATAACCAGTACAACTTTCTTAATCATTAAGTTGGTTATTTGTGTGATCTATTTCCCATTTATAGTAGATAAATAATCAGAAAGCCAATATAACTTATATGTGAAAGTGCTTTTCTGTTTTATATGTAACAAAATTAATGGAAAAAATCATCCAAATGTTTAATGGTTAAGGAAATAATTATATGTCAGTTGAAGCCAATATTATGAAGCCTTTGAAATTATATTTGTGAAGATCTTTAGAAATATTTATGATATAATGTTGAGTGTTCTCGAAGAGAGAATTTGATAGGTTACAAATAAAAATAAAGTGCATAAAAATGAGTTAAGAAATGAAGGCGCCAAACTGCTAAAAAAGGTTGGTCTACGTGAAGTTATGGATGTTTCCTTTTTTCTGAGTCTTTAAATTCATAAGTCTTCTGCAATGTTCCATGGCCATTACTTTATCAATCAGAATGAGAAAAAAAAGCACAGTATAAACAGATACCTTGTACCAGGTTTATATTTGATAAGAAGCCACCATTAAGAACAAGGATATCTGGGGCACCTGAGTGACTCTGTTGGTTGTGAGTCTGAATTCACCTTTAGGTCATGATCTCATGGTTTGTGAGTTCAAACCCCACATTGGGATCACTGCTGTCAGCTCAGAGGCTGCTTCCAATCCCCTGTCCTCTTCGCTCTCTGATACTCTCCCGCTCATGTTTTTTTTTTCTCTCTCTCTCAAAAATACACATTAAAAAAAATTTGCTTTTAAAGAACAAGGTCATTTATTTTTTTAAATTAATTTACTTAAATACAAATTAGTTCGGGTGCCTGGGTGGCTCAGTTGGTTCAGTGTCCGACTTTGGCCCAGGTCATGATCTCACTGTTCCTGAGTTCGAGCCTGGCGTCAGACTGTGCTGACAGCTCAGAGCCTGGGGCCTGCTTCAGATTCTGTGTCTCCCTCTCTCTGCTCCTCCCCCCTCATGCTCTCTCTCTTAAAAATAAACAAACACTATTTTTTTATTTATTTCACATTAGTTAACATACAGTGTAGTATTGGTTTCAGGAGTAGAACTCAGTGACTCCTCCCTTACATATACACCCAGTGCTCATCCCAACAAGTGCCCTCCTTAATGCCCATCACCCATTTAGCCCATCCTCCCACCCATGCCCCCTCCAGCAACCCTCAGATTGTTCTCTGTATTTAAGAGTCTCTTATGGTTTGCCTCTCTCTATTTTTATCTTATTTTTGCTTCCCTTCCCTTATGTTCATCTGTTTGTATCTTAAATTCCTCATATAAGTGAAGTCATATATTTGTCTTTCTCTGACTAATTTCGCTTAGCATAATACCCTCTAGTTCCATCCACATAGTTGCAAATGGCAAGATTTCATTCCTTTTGATTGCTGAGTCATACTCCATTGTATATATTTATCACATCTTCTTTATCCATTCATCTATCAGTGGACATCTGGGCTCTTTCTATACTTTGGTTATTGTTGATAGTGCTGCTATAAACATTGGGGTGCCTGTGCCCCTTCGGTCCAGTATTTTTGTATCCTTTAGATAAATATGCCTAGTTGTGCAGTTGCTGAGTCATGGGGTAGTTCTATTTTTAATTTATTGAGGAACCTCCATACTGTTTTCCAGAGTGGCTGCACCAGCTTGCATTACTACCACAGTACAAAAATATTCCCCTTTCTCCGCATCCTCACCACCATCTGTTGTTTCCTGAATTGTTAATTTTAACAACTGACATCTGACAGATGTGAAGTGCTATCTCATTGTGGTTTTTATTTGTATTTCTCTAACCTCATCAAGATAAAAACTTCTGCACAGCAAAGGAAACAATCAGCAAAACTAAAAGGCAACCGACGGAATGGGAGAAGATATTGGCAAATGGCATACCAGATAAAGGATTAGTATCCAAACTCTATAAAGAACTTACCAAACTCAACATCCAAAAAAAACAAATATTCCAGTGAAGAAATGGGAAGAAGACATGAATAGACACTTTTCCAAAGAAGACATCCATGTGTCTGTTAGCCATCTAACAGACATGTGTTAGATGGCTAACAGACACATGAAAAGATGCTCAACATCACTCATCGTCAAGAGAAAGGTGATTTTTAAATTCAGTCTGAAGACTAAAATTTTTCTTGATCTAATCCAAATAAAATTTCTTAATCAAATCGAATGACCATGTGTAAAGAAATGGAAGAGAACATGTACAGAAATAAATCTCTATGAATGCATGTTAACTTGTAAATAAATTCTGGAGATAATTTATTAACCTACTGAAGGGATCAGGATAATCGCTTGAAAATTATGACCTACTGGATTAGGAAATGTCCTAATTTATTAAACATACTTAAGAAAAAATTGATTCTTGATGACCAGCTGAAGGGTTGGGATAGGAATGTCTCTCTTGAGGAGAGGCTAGCTTTTCCTCTTTCATGAAGAAAGAACCTTTTGATTTACAATTTCTTATACTAAGATGTCTTACTCACGGGAAAGATGTGAGGCCCAGCATTCTTACAGAATGTAGGTTAACCTTCAGGGATATGTAGAGGAAAATGACATAGTATGAAGGTCCTTGTGGTCTTAGAGAGGATACATATGCATAAAGTTATAAAATACAATACAGTCTGATGAATACAACGTTGGATGCATCTGTAACATAAGCGTGGTAAAGAGGGAAAGTGATTAAATGTGTTAGAAAGACATGACAAGGGAATTTTCCAGAAGAGAAGACTATTAAGTTGAATTTTAAAAGAAAATTGGAAATTTATCACAGGGTGAGTGGTATGACTGGCATTCTCTGCCAACAAAACTGATGTTTATAGACATGTTTAATATGCAGAGCTTTCAAAGCTTAAAGAAAGAGTCATTCTACACAAATGCCGACTGGTAGTAAAACAGTGATGGGAAAAAATCAGGTTACACAAGGTTACCTGGGTAGCCAAGTGTTAATCTTAAGAAAAGCATAGAAATATAGCTCAAATACATACTCAAAGATGATTTGGTTTTCTTTTCTCTGAAAGTGACTCTTTTGGGGAGGAATTAATAAGAAATATTTTCTTCACCTACTTGATTAGACAACATGGAATATTTAATGTCATAGACAATATCAGGGAACATGAAAGTTTGTGTCAGTTTATAATACTGTATTAAAAATACTCTAATTCATTAAAAATAGAAAGAACAGGATATAGAGCAGAGGTATTTATTATCTTATACTTTTAAATTAATAATAGACTCTAGACACAAAGGGACATATTGAAGAGAATACAATTGGGGTAAACTTATGTAACATTTTTTTTCATTTTCTAAAACTTCTAAATTTTATTTTGAGTTGTCCTTTCTTTTAATAAGAATAAGACTCCTATAATGAGCTCCTATAATGTTCATAACAATGTTTCCTTGGATTGTTCAACTATGAAATTTTAAGTTATTCCTTTCACATTTTAATTTGTCAACATCGTGATATTACACATTTTGTTTTAGAATTAAAATACCATATATATACATATATATGTATACATATAACATTCCAATTTTCTGCAAAATTTGCTATCAGTTCCATTTATATGCACTGAATTACTTACATCAATTTGTTTTAAGTATTTTCAGAATTTAATACGGACTTGTGAATTGAGTTTATATGATTTTCTCTCATTTTTCTTCCTGACTAAAAATTAATAAAAGTAAGAGAAGAAGGAGATCAAATGTAATGCTACATCAGATTTTATGGCAGTTTGTCATTTACCAAAATCAAATAGAATTCCCACTAATCAGAGTACAGACGAGATCCTCAGTTAGGATGGTTAAGTTCTAACAGGAAGATGATAAGATTGGAGTCTGTGCATGAACATGAAGACATTCTGGTTTCTAGGACTAGGCTGCTACTTATGCAGGAGGAGTATGAAATCAAAGAGATAAATACCATATGAGAAGGTCCTAGAAAGCAAAATTTACTGCTGGAAGGATGCTCCAAGTTTGAAATCTAGTTTTAGAGTTGTAGGTCAGTAGCTGAATATCATATAAAGAGGAACTTGAAGTTTATGGTGCTGGAGAAATTTCTGTCCATTCTGTCCTGGAGGAACAACAAATGTATGAAATGGCTAAATCTAATGAGTACATAGGAAAAAGAGCCAATGGAGACTTTGATGCAAATTCGTGAGGCAAGAATCTGTCCTTCACCAAGATCAGGGAGTTTCTAAGTTCTAGATGAGTTAGTATTCCCAGTCTCTCACCTCACATCCTTCAGTCCTTTGCTTCTCTTACAACTATAATCTAAATTCTTGAACTTCACTGACTTCTCCCCGCTAAAAATGGTTCCATTATTTTGAATGATAGCCTGAAGAAAGTTGTCCATGTAAGTTTACCATTTTCTTCCTTAACCTTTCCCTCCACTCAGCATTAATTCAAGCAGTTAGTAAAAACTGTTACATGCTTAGCTTGTTATGGATCCTCTGAGCAAAGGGAAATAAAACTACATAAAACAATAGTCTCTACTCTCAAGGTGTTTAATAAAGCTAAATGTAATTTAGAGCTTTCAAATAACCAAATCAATCAGCAGAAAAGAAAAGAAAAAATGACAAACACAGAATAGGTGAAACAGAAAACTCCAAGTGCATATTTATGACAATTTTGGATAAAACAACTTGGTCAACACAAAATTAGTGGATATGATAACAGTGAAAAACACTGTCAGATTTGACTACTTACGAATGTAATACTAAATAAATTTGGTAAAAAAGTATTTATGTAGAATGTTAGAAATAAACATGAATTTCAGAGTTAAGGTCTCTAATATAAACATCATTAAAACCCGAAAGAAAAATGTCAATTTCCAGTTAAAAACAAAACAAAACCAAAAGACGAAAGACTTGTCTAGGTGATTTCCATGTGGGAAGTAAAAACAAACAAACAAACAAAGAAAAAATATATATATATGCAGGAAAGAAATAGCAACATTACTAATAATCAAAGAAATGAAAAGTGAAGGAAAAATAATGACACAAAGCTCATAAGCTGGAAGAGAAAATGGACAAGTAAACCTTCTGGAGAGCAATTTGGTGACGCCTGTCCAACATCTAAGTAATGTTCTTACTCTTTGATATAGTAACCCACTGTCATAATCTGTACTGAAGAAATAATGGTAGATTAGGTAAGCATCTATGTACTGGAATAATCATTACCTTCCCTTAAAGTGAATCAGTATTAGAAAATGTTCTCTTGTTTCACAGCATTTTAAATAATAAAGTAACTATGATCCATGAGCCCAATTCAATCTCAAGCAGTTACTGAGATTGTGTTTTAGAGACTATGTGATGGCATGATAAAATACAATATAAGGTGAAGTGCAAAAGTAAAATGTTCAACCAGCAGGAAGTATTGTTTGGAGATCCAAATTTATAAATACAAGAATGTGAGGGAAACACATAACTTTCACTTTTTAGAGCAGTTTAAATCTACAGAAAAATCGCAAAGATTGTACAGGACGCTTCCATATGTCCCGCACACAACTTGTCCTATTATTAGTGGCTTATGTTAGTATGCTACATTTGTTACAATTAATGAACCGGTATCAACACATTATTATTAACTTAGGTCTATAACTCATTTAGATATCAATGTTTTTTTTTTCTCCTAACCTTTCCTGTTCCAGAGTGCTACAGCATTCATTTCTCTTAAGGCTCCTCTTAGCCGTGACAATTTTTCAGACTTTGTTTTTGATGACCTTGACGACTTTCAGAAGTACTGGCCAAAAGTTTTGTAGAATGTTCTCAACTGAAATTTGTCTATTTTTTTTTCATTAGGGTATATACTATTGTATATACTATCAAGGGTATATGATATATATCTATAGATATTATATAGATATAATATTTCAAGGGAATGTGTTAGCAACATGATTTCTATCTTTTGATGTTAACCTTCATCACATGGGTAAGCCAGTAGTGTTTGCCAGGTTTCTCCTACAACGTTACTTCCCCTCAACCCCATCTTTCCATAGTTGTGCTCTTTGGAAGGAATTCTCTATGAATGGCCCACTCTAAAGAAGTGGGGTGTTATGTTCCACCTTGAGGGCAGCGGATACATAAAGTATTTAGAATTTTTCTGCATAGGAAATCTCTGCCTTTGTGTGTTACTTCTTTTTTTTATTTTTTTTAATGTTTTTATTTATTTTTGAAGGAGAGAGACAGAGCATGAGTGGGGGAGGAGCAGAGAGACAGGGAGACACAGAATTCAAAGCAGGCTCCAAGCTCCGAGCTGTCAGCACAGAGCCCAATGCAGGGCTTGAACCCACAAACTGTGAGATCATGACCTGAGCCGAAGCCGGATGTTCAACCTACCGAGACACCCAGGTGCCCCTGTGTGTTACTACTTAAACACAAAATAATTCAACATTAAAATAATATAACATCAAAGAATGTGCTATAAAATTTTCTTAGCATTTTGTTAAGACCTCTTAATCAGTTTTGAAAACTACAATTTCACATACAAATATATATTTGTTAGAATTTCTTTTACTTTCTTGGGGAAAAGTAAAAAATACTGTATAATATTAAAAGAATAAGCACTAAATAAAACATAATTAGGAAAAAATAGTTTTTCCATTTCTATTTAGCTTCTTAGAATTTTTCCTTAGAAGGACACTATCAAAGTTTCTCATTCAAAATAAATCATGGATTTCAGAAAGGACTTATGAACATATAACTGAAATGAGATATAATAAGTTGGATATTTAGGAGCTAATTTGGATTATTCCATATTAGACCTAACAAAAATTGACTTTTTATCTTATATCTTATTTTTCAAAAATAAAAAGTTTGATAACTTACAATGTGACCAAGCAGCAATGAAATTATGCTATTAAAGTCTATGTTAATATTACACACAATGAAATAAAATTTATATTGTTATCTTACTAGTTGTAATAAAATGCATTCAGAAAAGAGGCAAAAAGACTGATTTAGATATCTACATATCCCTCATCTTACTAACCCCATCCTGAGGTGATAAGGATTTTATTAAAAATTTTTTTTAATGGTTTTATTTATTTTTGAGACAGAGAGAGACAGAGCATGAGCAGGGGAGGGGCAGAGAGAGAGGGAGACACAGAATCTGAAGCAGACTTCAGACCCTGAGCTGTCAGCACACAGCCCCACGCGGGGCTTGAACTCAGGGAACGCGAGATCATGACCTGAGCTGAAGTCAGACGCTTAACCGACTGAGCCACCTAGGCGCCCCAAGGATTTTATTTTTATACTACCAATAATTCATAACAATCTATATATACTTAGATGGGTCTGAAAAAATAGTAATCTGGTTGTTGGATGTCACATTACTATCATTACCTTTTCTTAAATATTTTGCTCTTTATTAAAAAAAAAAAATCTCTTCTTTGCTGAAGCACAAAACCTGGGACCAGCCTCAGTGAGTTAAAATTTCAGCTTCCATTCTTACTGTGGGTGAATTACTTAACCAACTCTGGCTTCTTTCTCATTTGTAACATGAATAACAATAACTGTCAAAGACCTATGGTTGGAACTTAAAGGTAATAAAATAGTTCCTAGCATACACCAATCACTCAATCAATAAATGTTAAGTCGTTAATTATGATTGTTCCTGTTATTATGTAATAACCTAGAGTCCCAAGGTAGGAGACAGAAGAATGAAGATTTCCTAAGAAAAATATTGCAGTTATATGTACGTATTTTATTATAATTGTGCATAGTTTTATAAACATACACACACACATATATATAGTATATATTCATTTAGCGTTTCTATAATATAGTATTCTATTGTTATAAAAATAACTCTTTGGGATCAAACTCTGAGTATTTGTATCAATGATTCCAGACACTTCACTGGAAACAGCATACTTTGAATGACATTCTGTCATAAATATGATATGTTTTAAAGACAGTATAAATTTTGAATCCTGAAATATTTCACATCCATATATATTTAATATACTCATCTAGACATTTATTCTTACGAGCATTATTCAGGAAATTATATAGTAACCCTTAGACTGATTCAAGGTGGTTATTTTTTAATAATCCAGACTTAATCAAAGAGCTATTTTTATCAATGTTTAAGAATATTATATGTTCTGAAGTAACTTCTGTCACACTTTATTCACCGGTAATCGTTCTTTTATTCTTAAGGAGATTTTACCTCCTCACATTTCCTTTGATTAAATGGAAAAAGAAGATTGGTTGTTATTCATGAGTCATTTTCAAATCACTGAAGTCCCATGGACCTCTCTTCCTTTACCATTCATTCAGAAGACAAAACATTCTCATAGGAAAAACAGACAACAAGAACTTTCTATCTGTATCTGTATTATCTCCCTATCTATCATCTATCTATCTATCCATCATTTATTTATCATCATCATCTACAATCACCTATTTATGTAAATAGATCTGTATTTACCTACTGTATTATTTCAGGTAAAGAGGAGTACAAAAAGAAAAAAAAACAGACTGATAGGAGAATGCTATTTTAATGCAATACCATTGGCTTAAACTACTCTTTCAAACTTGAGGTCAGTATTTACCTTCAGTTCATACACTCATCAACCCATACCTTTGAACATTTATTTTGTTCCATGTATATGATGGGTATACAGGGTGAACAGTATACACAAGATCCCTGCTCACGGGGTGCCTGGGTTAAGCATCCAACTCTTAATTTTGGCTCGGGTCACAATTTCACGGTTCATGAGTTTGAGCCCTGCGTTGGGCTCTGTGTTGACAGTGTGGAGCCTGCTTGGGATTCTTTCTCTCTGTCTCTCTCTCTGCCCCCCCACCTCTGAAATAAGTGAATAAACATTAAAAAAAAAGATCCTTGCTCACAAGTTTCTTAGAGTCTAGTTAGAAGCACAGTAATTAAAAATATTGTCGCGTGCCTACCATGCAGTAAATATTGCGTCCATATGCAAATGCAATAATAAAATATCACATAATTCTCTAAGAAGGTTTAAAAAATTAGATTCAAAAAGTACTTGGGTTGCTGAAAGGAAATGGTCTCCCAATTTGTAAAGAGAGAGCACTTCCAAGATCAAAAAGACAGAAGGCCTGAAACTTTCCTCATCTTTACTTAGGGATCCATAGATCAAAATATTTCCCTATTTAGCTGAACTCTGATTGTATTTTCCTTGGGGAAGCATGTTATCTAGTTGTTCAGGGGATGCGTAACAGACAATCATTAAAGTGACCAGAAGCAATCATCTAAACTGAAAATTCTTGTCACTGTGTACTCCTAAAAGCTTCTAAAATTAGTTAAGATTGTTTCCAAGTGTTGCCTGCTTTGAATAGTTCTGCTATATTTTCACACCAGTCTTCGAGTGGACATATATGTTGATTTTTATTGAACAGATACCTAGTGTGGAAGTTGCTGGACCACGCTGTTTAACTTTTTAAGAAGCTTCCATGCTGTTTTCAAAAAGTGGGTGCCCCATTCTCCCTTCTCACCTGCAGAGGAAGAGTGTTTCTCTCTATCCTCCATAACATTTGATATTTTTGATTTGATTTTGATTTGATATTTTTGATTGTAGCCACTTAGTGGTTAAGTCATTATAGTTTCAATTGGTATTATCATATGACTTATGAGGTTGAATATCTCCTCATGTGCTTATTAGCTATTTGTATATACCTTTTTTTTGGTACAATATCTATTCAGATCTTTCGCCAATTAAAAAGATGCATTTCTGTCTTCTTACCGAGCCATATTCTGGATGCAAGCTTTTAAAAAGATATGCAATTTGCAAATATCTTCTCAGCCTGTAATTTATCCTTTCAGGTTCTTAATGGTGTTTTTTCAGAACAAAAAAGTTTAATCTGAAAGAAATACAGTAACTCATATTCTTTGATAATTGCACTTTTGAAGTTATCTCTAATAAATCACTGCTGAACCTAAAGTCATTAAGATTTTTCCCTGCATTTTTTTTCTGAAAATTTTATAATTTTATCTCCTGTAATTAGGTCTCTGCTCCACTTTAAGTTAATTTCTGTGTATGATATAAGGTAATTTTTTAAAAGCTTCAAACGCACACTTGAGGATTTTTATAGGTTGATGTATATTTTCAGCAGAAATTTTAAGTAAATAGAAGTTCCACACTCCCAAGATTACTAGATCCTTCTGCAAATATGTGACCTCCACCTTTGCTAGACCTCATTTCATTGGAAGACAGTAAAATGGACAAAACCAGGGAACTCTGCATTTGCTATGTGTCTTGTGTGTGTAAGTTGCTTCAGTCAATGCTGGTCTGAAACTGGTGTGTGTGCACTACCTGGGATGTGTCATTGGACTGAATATATGTGTCATTGGACCGGATATACCTGGCAGGCTTAAAGCACATGAAACATGTTCTTATTCTCATTGCTGAATCAAAGTCTAGTAAATACACAAGCAAAGAGGTGCTACAAATTCCTGTATGTTCATCCACTTCTACACCAAAATGTCACATGAGGGCACCTGGGTGGCTCAGTCAGTTAAGCGTCTGACTTCAGCTCAGGTCACGATTTGGCAGTTTGTGGGTTCAGGCCCTGCGTCAGGCTCTATGTTGACAGCTCAGAGCCCAGAACCTGCTTCAGATTCTGTGTCTCCCTCTCTCTCTTTCCCTCCCCCACTCAGGCTCTGTCTCTCTCAAAAATAAACATTAATTTTTTTTAAATTTCACATGGCATGTTTTTTCTAATGCTTGTTTTTCACACCTTTAGTAATATTTTCTATGGGATTTCTGACATTCTTGGCTGAGAAAGGAAGGCATTATGTTTTCAGTCTATTCATTCAGCCATTTTTATTTCAGCAGGGGAATAAAAGTCTTTCTCTAATGGCATATGGCTTTTAGCCTTTCACTATTAAGGAATAAACTTCAAACAAAATTTCTAAACACTTATCATGAAGTGCTTGGGAAAGACTTTTTTAAAATTTTGTTTAAATTGTATTTTAGAGAGAGAGAGAGAGCAAGCAGTGGAGAGGGGCAGAGGGAGAGAGAATCCCAAGCAAGTTCCATACTAAGTCCAGCACTGGGCTCAATCCTATGACCCTGGGATCATGACTTGAGCCAAAATCAAGAGCCAGATGCTTGGGGCTCCTAGGTGGCTCAGCAGGTTAAGCATCCGACTTTGGCCCAGGTCATGATCTCACAGTTCGTGGGTTCGATCCCTGCTTTGGGCTCTGAGGCCTGCTTTGGATTCTGTCTCTTTCTCTCTCTGCCCCTCCCCTGCTTGCACTCTGTCTCTCTCAAAACATAAATAAACATTAAAAAAAAAAAAAGAGCTGGATGCTCAACCAACTGAGCCACCCAGGTGCTCCAAGCGCTTTGAAACTTTATAAAACACTGGAGTGAGTGGTGCATGATTTGAACCATGGAAGAAAAAACAACGTTTGTATCGTTCTGAATTCTTTCTACTTAGTGATAATATTATGAGTAACTAAAACCACCATACCCAATGGACACTCTTAGTAAGAGTACCAGATCCTTGTCTCACACAAATATGGCAAGGTCCTGAAATGCCTGAGTGTTCCTACCATTCCTTCCTGGAGCTCAGCTCAGGCTTTTCTGTCTGGGCTACACCAGAGCTTACTCTTGTGAACGGTAATTCTGAGGAGACTCACTACCTCCTATGAGGAAAATGCCCCAGGGGAATTCACCGCCAAGTTTTATAAAGGAAGATCAATTACTTCAGGGCAGGGAGCGGTGGTTCTGTTGGCAAAGGAGGTTCTAGGAGACTTGTGGACTTGTGGATCTATGTCTGCACAAATACCTCTGTCTGAAGCCTCAAGGCCTCACTCAGTCTTTGTCAATTGGTCTTAACACAAGACACCGGGCAGGGTGGTGCACTGTACTGGTGCTGTTGCCTCTAAATTCTAAAATAAGAGTTTGGTCATAGGGTAGATCTATCTTTAAGTTCTGTTTCCCAGAGCAGCTGCACCAGTTTGCATTCCCACCAACAGTGCAAGAGGGTTCCCGTTTCTCCACATCCTCGCCAGCATCTAAAGTCTCCTGATTTGTTCCTTTTGGCCACTCTGACTGGCGTGAGGTGATATCTGAGTGTGGTTTTGATTTGTATTTCCCTGATGAGGAGCGACGTTGAGCATCTTTTCATGTGCCTGTTGGCCATCCGGATGTCTTCTTTAGAGAAGTGTCTATTCATGTTTTCTGCCCATTTCTTCACTGGATTATTTGTTTTTCAGGTGTGGCGTTTGCTGAGTTCTTTATCTGCTAGGAATTTACCCAAGGGATACAGGAGTGCTGATCCATAGGGGCACTTGTTCCCCAATGTTTATAGCGGCACTTTCAACAGTAGCCAAACTATGGAAAGAGCCTAAACATCCATCAACTGATGAATGGATAAAGAAGCTGTGGTTTATATACACAATGGAATACTACTTGGCAATGAGAAAGAATGAAATATGGCCTTTTGTAGCAACGTGGATACAACAGGAGAGTGGGGGGGAGTGACAGAGAGGGAAGGAGGCAAACCATAAGAGACTCTAAAAAACTGAGAATAAACTGAGGGTTGATGGGGGATGGGGGGAAGGGGAAAGTGGGTGATGGGCATTGAAGAGGGCACCTGTTGGAATGAGCACGGGGTGTTGTATGGAAAACAATTTGACAATAAATTTCATATTAAAAAAAATAAGAGTTTGATCTGATCTTCAGCTGTGTCTCCCCAAACGGGTGGTGGCCACAGAAAGTCTCAAGAACCAGGGGCACCTGGGTGGCTCAGTTGGTTAAGCATCCGACTTCAGCTCAGGTCATGATCTCATGGTTCGTGGGTTTGAGCCCCACGTCAGGCTCTGTGCTGACAGCTTGGAGCCTGGAGCCTGCTTCACATTCTGTGTCCCCCTCTCTGCCCCTCCTCCATTCTCTCTCTCTCCCTCTCTCAAAAATAAACATTAAAAAAATTTAAAAAAAAGGAAGTCTCAAGAGTCAATATGAATGGCCAGGATAATTTCCTTCCCAAATTTGACTAATATTTCACACAGTTGGCTCAGTGCCATCATTCCATACATAAAGAACATTAGAGACTGTAATTTGTGACACATTATATAGAACACTGGGGTTTGAAGGGAGGTGGGTGCTATTTTAAATACAACTGAAATAGTCATTGGCATTACCTTATATAATATTTTAAAATTAAAAGGTGGGTGCATATATGTCCTCCTACCTAATCCTCATAAGTGTTCAATGTTCAGTGAGATAGATATTGCCATTCCATTTTTAGAGATGAGAGACTTTTGGTTCAAGAAGGCTATGCTCTTGTCGGAGATCCCATAGCTCAAAGGCAGGCCTCTGGATCCAAGTGTTTGCTTTCTCACATAGTCTCAGAGTTGTTTAATTGTTTCTAAATAAGGATCAAATGATGCTTCCATTCTGTGGGACATATATTCATGTGTGTCCCAGGGAGCACTGCTGCAGTGACTACAGTGATTATTCCAAATAAATAGCTGTGGAGAAGCTAAGTGTATATTTTTTTGAATATGCAAGTGATTGATATAGAAATTATACGTTTTGTTGCTGCAGCATTATGTACAGCATCGTGTCCCAACATAGATTATGCAAGGCGTCAATGACTCAGCTTTCTCCCGAGTTATAAACTTTTTTGTAGGTCAAGCACTTTTAATAGATGCATATTCACTGTTGTATTTTACATCTCTGTGAATTTTGTGTCTTAAGAGAGCAGTCCATTTTGTGACCTGAGCATTCCAGAGCTGATGCCAGAGGACTGTGACACAGCTACTGATTTCAGAGATTAATTGTCTGAATGAAGGAGTTTATAGCTTCTTTCATTAAAAAGCGATACAAACCAGAAATCTGTTATCTTAATGTATTTGGATTTTTATCAGTTAAGAAAAGCCTTAACATCTGATCTTTCCTTTTTTAAAACAAACTTTCTGGGGCGCCTAGGCAGCTCAGTGGGTTAAGTATGTGACTTTGGCTCAGGTCATGGTCTCACGGTTCGTGGGTTCGAGCCCTGCGTCGGGCTCTGTGCTGAGTCTGGAGCCTTCTTCTGATTCTGTGTCTCCCACTCTGTCTCTGCCCCTCCCCTGCTCATGCTCCGTGTCTCTCTCTCAAAAATAAATTAAAATTAAAAAATAAAAAACAACTTTCCTACAACAATCTTTTTCAATTCAGAGAAAGCCTTTGGTGCATTATTAGTCATTATATTTAAGTATGATAATTAACTTCCCTAATTTGTTGGCAGATTTGCCTCTTAGGAAATCATTTATTTATTTGGCTAGTAGTTTTATAAACATCACTTTACAAGTAAGCAACACTTAAAAAGATTGATTAACACATAATTTCAAAAACACACATAGATACCTAGAATCTAATTTTAGGATATTTATGTCCTAGTAAGACTAGGTTGTTATAGCAATTATTTTCCCTTTTGGTATGTGTTCCACCTCCTAAATTTTCCCTGAGTTTCCAGGAAAGGGATGCCACACACATGCGTGTGCACACACACACACACACACACACACGAGCTGTGAGGGGAAAAAATGCAGAAGGGGACTCTGACATGTTTTCTCTTCGAGGATTTCCTATCCCTGGGTGGGGCATCCTTCAGGTGTCCAAACCATAATGAAGATGAAAGTTTGTGCTCATGTGATCACCAAATTGTCCCTCAAGTTTTGCAGGCCTGGGAGCTATAGAAAAAAGAAAGGAAGCAACCTGATCTTCTATTGCTTCTCTGGAAAATCCCACGTCTGGACATCCAGGGATCCCTCACAGGGTGGAAAGCTCTAAATCTGCTCATTGGACCCGTTTATTCAAGATCAATTAATTGCTTTGCAAAACTGATTAATTACCGCTGGGGCTCAGTTTTCAAGAGGTCAGCTTTTCCACTCCTAATGAATTTCAGGAAAGCATGAATAATTCTCATATTTAGCAAAGAGAGGCTCCACGGGTTTCAGACATTCCCACTGGAAGATTTAAAATGGGGATGCACATGAGCCTGGTCATAAACATTCACCTTTGGGGTGCAAGACTCCCCGTGACGTCACCAGTTATATAAATTTATATTCAAAGGCTGTCCAGCTCAGGAAAGTGTGCCACTTATAAAAGAAACAGTTGCTGTTTGAGATGAAGTGAATGCTGCTGTTCGTGGGTGTGCTCTCTTTTGGTGGCTTTATTACTAGGCCACTGTGCTGGGCCTCTGGCATCAGCCTTGCCCTTCCCCTCCTCTGTGGGACATTCCTTGGTGGTTCTCTTTCTTTACTACAAACTCCACGATTTCCAACTGCTACTCTTAAATTACTTTCAGCGTTGCAGGGAAGGAGCTATGACATCAGCTTTCTCCCCCACACACCATTGTCACAGTGCTGCTGAACTTTTTGAGGCCACTGTACATATTTGAGTTCCAAATATAACTTCAGGAAATCAGAAATGGGAAATACCCTACCTCAGCTCCCTGTTAAGAGCCCTGCACCAGTTTCCATCCATGTTCTTCTATTTTTATTCATTTGGAATTAAAAAAAAAAAGTTTAGTTTTTTAATCACCAATATGACTTAGATTAATACTGTTTAACATCAATTAATTACCTCAACTGCAGATATTAAGAAGTCTCCTGAGGGGGAAAATAGAACACTGCATCTTTTCAGGGCAGAAGAAAATAAGGGTCTGTGTTGTACCACACTTGGATATGAAGTACCAAAACAGCCATATGCCTTAATAGCTAACATTCCCGTTTCTCTTTATCTATTAAAATGTTATCATAAGGAGATAATTTTTTAAATTTATTTATTTTTTTTAAATTTACATCCAAGTTAGTTAGCCTATAGTGCAACAATGATTTCAGGAGTAGATTCCTCAGTGCCCCTTACCCATTTAGCCCATCCCCCTCCTACACCCCCCCCCCCCCCCGCCCCCCAGTAACCCTCTGCTTAAGGAGGTAATTTTACCAAAAGTCCAATTTACGGATTTCATAGTCTCAAAACAAAAACAAATGTAAACATTTTTATAAAATGTCCTGCAACTGATTATGTTATTTTAGACACATTAAATATGAGCTGATGTGAAGATAGTCTCTTAACCGTGTAGACATATGGCTTTTGTAAAATTTCTTAGAAATAGGTTATATATCTGGGGCGCCTGGGTGGCTCAGTCGGTTAAGCAGCCGACTTGGGCTCAGGGCATGATCTCTCGTCTGTGAGTTCGAGCCCCGTGTCAGGCTCTGTGCTGACAGCTCAGAGCCTGAAGCCTGTTTCAGATTCTGTGTCTCCCTCTCTCTGACCCTCCCCTGTTCATGCTCTGTCTCTCTCTGTCTCAAAAATAAATAAAACGTTAAAAAAAAAAATTAAAAAAAAAACAAACAAAACCTCACAGCTCATTGGGGCGCCTGGGTGGCTCAGTCGGTTAAGCGGCCGACTTCGGCTCAGGTCATGATCTCTCGTCTGTGAGTTCGAGCCCCGCGTCAGGCTCTGTGCTGACAGCTCAGAGCCTGAAGCCTGTTTCAGATTCTGTGTCTCCCTCTCTCTGACCCTCCCCTGTTCATGCTCTGTCTCTCACTGTTTCAAAAATAAATAAAACATTAAAAAAAATATTAAAAAACAGAAATAAGTTATATATTATAAATTGAGTTTTAAGTGTCTGTAGAAACCTATACCCTGTAAAAAGCCAATTTTCACCTAGAGCACTTAGGCTGGAAGGAAAAGTTGAGCTGTTTGTTGTAACTCGCGTGATTTTAGATTTGTCTTCATGGGAACACAGTCAGCAGAGAAGAGATTCAGGTGGAGAAGGCACGGTGGCCGGCGACACCAGCGGACTCCACAGTGCCCCCCACCCCCAAATTCATCTGCGTTACTGAAGCGATGGCATGACAGCCGCGGGACCTCTATGCTGTAACGGAGGGAGGGTGCCAGCAGCTCAAATCTGTCTCAAAAGCTGCTGGAAACAACGTTCTCTGGGAACCTACCAGAAATAAACACGCTCTTGCTCTGACTAAGGGTGGAATGCAATCCAGCACAATGCTTCCTTCAGCAGCAGGCTTGAGAACCTGCATTTCCCTTCAGGGAGTTTGCTGCTGCCATGGGTAGAAGCCTAGAATGCAGCAAGTACAAAGAGGTGAGGAGCCATTGTTCCATGGATACAGAGTTACAGGTCCCAGGCATCAATGCCTTCTAGAGATCTGCTGTAGGACACAGTGCTATATAGTCCTACAATGTTGCACCCTTGAAAACTTAAGAGGTAAATCTCATAGTAAGTGTTGTCACCAAAGGGGTAAAAAAAATTCCAAGGGGACATAAGAGATCTTTTGAAGGTGATAGAGGTGATAGATATGTTGATTACCTTGATTCTGGTGATGGTATGGGCATAGCATACACCCAATCACATCAAAATGTATACATTAAATACGTGCATTTTTAAATATTAAGTACACAATGGCAATCGTATAATAGGTAAGTGCGTCAAATCAACATGTAGTACACCCTAAGTTTACACACTGTTATGTATCAAATATATTTCAATAATTTAAAAAATTTGTGTTACAAAATCCAGTAAAGTATACCCAAATAAGCTGAAAATTAAACAACAAGGATTGGTGATGGGAGCTCTGTAGTAATGAGAGCAATATTCCCCAAAGTATACCAAGTCCCAATTTAGGACCTTATTAATAAATTTTGGAGAAAGGTCTGAGGTGACATCAATTTGAGGAAACTGTGTTTAAATTGTTACTTAAATACCTGTTACATAAGATCTTCCTATATGGCAAAAGGTTTTTTTTCTTAATTTTTAGAATCCTACTGTATATAGATGGATTCAAATTGCATTTGATCTCAGACACATCCCTCCTATATCCCTTTTGTGTATATGAAGCCTTCTTAATATTAGTGATCCGGGAAAACACTTATTTAGAAAGACATTAATTCTTATCTGACCGATGCTACCTATTATGACTACAGAGGGCGACAAACTTATACTGCAGATACCAAGTATGACCCAGGCTGCTTTAATTCCCCAGAATTCCCTCTCCCCCTCTTCCAGAGTGAGAGAATAATACACAGTATGTATCTGCCTCTTCCACAGCTAGATGTGGTGATGTAACTACATTTTCTGACCAATGGAATTTGGGTGGAAATAGTATAAGCCTTCCAATTATGAGCTGAGCTCTAAGGCTTGAGGTTGTCCATGCACTCTTGTCTCCGGTCAGCTGGGACATGGCCATGCCTGTGACCTTGTTTGACCTTGATGACAAAAATAAGGCACGAGGTGGCAGAGCAATATGGTGAAAAGAACCTGGGTCCCCGACTATTCTGACCAGATTGAACCACTCACTTTGGAAAAAAATGTAGGAAAGAGAATTCAAGTTTATGTTTTTTTAAGACGCCGTTATCACTGAATCTCTTGGTTTCAGTAGCTTTGCATTTATCCCAATGAGTCCACCAAATGGCAATGATCTAGCATTTACTGAGGGTGGGTTGCAGATAAGGCTGAACTGTCAGAGCGGCACCATCCTACTGAGTGATCTGGAGGCAACAGACTATTAACCTTCACAACAGCACTGTGAGGTAGGTGCTATCATTATCCCCTTTTGACAGAGGAAGTCACCTCGGCACAGAGAGGTTGAGTGACTTGCCCAGTGACCTGCAGACAGCAAGGGGCAGAGGGAGGCTTTAAATCACCTCAGTTGGGCTCCAAATCTGAAGCTCGTCATTGCTACTTACTTGGGGGAGCAAGAAAGACAATAATCTCATGCTTTAGGGGGCACTTATTTAACAACACTTCATTCCCTAGAATTGTATGTGTATAAATCAAGGAATAAAATGATAAATATTTAAATTTATCAATAAATGCACAAACACGTATTGATCACCTAACATTTCATTCAGCATATTAACAGCAAGAGGTTTGTAGATTACCCAAATGTGAGAGACAGAACTAACATATTCAGAGAATTACTAATGCAAAGAAAACAGGGATGATTGATTTTTGAGGATAAACAAAAATTAAAATGTATCTCAGGAGGTTAAAATATTGCCCAAAGAATACAACTAAGCAAATGATTATTACCAAGGATATATTACACTTGGGCCGGAAAAGAAAAGCTTTCCCACATGGAGGATAAAACTGTCATTATGTTGCAGCTCAGGTAAAACTCAAGCGTCATAAAGTAACTGCAGAGTCTGAGATGATAGGCCGGCTGTTTGAAATCAAGTAAGGTGTGAGGGAGCTCCTGGGTGGCTCAGTCGGTTAAGTTTCCAACTCCTGATTTCGGCTCAGGTCATGATCTTACAGTTGGTGAGATCAAGCCTCACGTCAGACTCTGTGCTGACAGCGCGGAGCCTGCTGGGGATTTTTTCTCTCCTCTCTCTCTGCCCCTCCCCTGCTCACTCACTCTCTCTCTCTCTCTCAAAATCAATAAATACACTTAAAAATAAAATAAAATAACATAAATTTTAGTGTGAATAACATGAGGACAGCATCCAAAATAATGGAAATAACAGTCACAGCATAATGACTAGACCTTAAGAGAAGTCTAAGATTTCAGGATGACATTTACAAAAATAAACTCTTATTGAAGCATGACATACAAAAAAAACGACCCATATTGCGTGAAGCTGAATTAACTTCCACAAGATGAGTACAGCTATGCAGCCAGCAGCCAAGTCTGCTGCTTGGTCCTGGGGCTGATGCTATAATGATCTGGTGGGTCAGCTGGGGTGGGGGTCTCAGTCAATGGGGCCGCTCTCTTGTGTCTCATCCTCAAAGGAACTGGTAGGGCCTTTTCACTACAACTCCTCCAATGCGGCTTCTTTACCTTTTATTTGTCAGCCCCCGTCTCTAGTGCATCAGGATGGGAGAAACAGGTAATACTTCTTGATAGGAAGGCACACTCCCACATTTCAGTGAGGGGGAGTGGGGGGCTGAGAAGTCCTGTTGTAAGCACTCTTTTTCTCGTTGTTTTAAATCTACCAGAGTGATCCTGTAATTTATTATCCGAACCAGGACACTTCTGAGAATGAGAGTAACCAGAAGCAATGCCAGGAAACCTGGACCAGATCTGTCTCGGGAAAGCTGAAATGCACGGGTCCCTGTCCCTTAACCATTTGAAATTATTTTGTGTGTGTGCGTGAAGCTTTTCATCCATCTTTCTGAAGGTTTTGTTGTTGTTGTTTTAAACTAATTTAGATGAATTTTTAAACTTCTCTCAGGAAGGGTTCTTCGTTCTATAAATGGCAAATATATTTTCCCCCCTGATCTGTGGCTTTCCTCTTTGTCATGCAATTTCGTAGTGCGGCTCAATTTACCAAAGTTTTTCTTCAGGGTTAGTGTTTCCTACATCCTGCTGAAGAAATATGTGCCTAATTTGAAGAATTGAGTGCGTTTTCCTATTTTATCTTCCAAAAAGATTAACTCACCCTTGACATTTAGATCTGCAATTCACCTAGAATTGATTTTTGTGTGTAGTGTGAAATATTGGGAAAAGATTAATGTGTTTCAACACAGGTAGCACATTAACCCCCACACAATTTACCAGGGAGACTGACCTTTAATCACCGTTCAAGAGTGACATTTTTGTCCCATGTGCAGTGTCTATATGGATGCAGCCCTATTACTGTAGTTTCTGAATTCTCTCCTGTTTCATTGGTTTGTCTCTCCCTGTACTAGCACAATACAATATTAATTCTTGTAGTTTTATTGGGAATCTTGATGTTCAGTACTGCACGTCTCCATTTTTTTCTCTTTAAGAATTTTTTACTACTCTTAGACTTTATATTTTCCAAATCAAATTTAAAATTATTTTCTCAATATTCACGTATACCACACGCACAAGTTGCCCAGGAATTTGATTGTGCCTGGTTTGAACTGAGGTGCATTTGGGAAGACATTCTAGAATATTGTTTTTTCCAATCGATACACATGGGAGACGGCAGGTGGTTCACTGATTTAAAAAAATATGACACTTTGAATTTTACTGTTCCTCGGGTCAGCTTTTGTTATATTTTTTCTTAGATATTTGCTGTTTTGACTCTTAACTATAGAGAACAAACTGATGGTCACCAGAGGGGAGGAGGGTGGCGGGCCCAGCTAAATAGGTCATGGGGCTTAAGGATGCACTTGTGATGAGCACCGGGTGTTGTAGTGAAATGCGTAATCACCACACCTTACACCTGAAGCTAATATTACACTGTGTGCTAACCGGAATTTATTTGTTTGTTTATTTATTTATTTGTTTATTTTAGCGTTTATTTTTGAGACAGAGAGAGACAAAGCATGAATGGGGGAGGGTCAGAGAGAGGGAGACACAGAATCTGAAACAGGCTCCAGGCTCTGAGCTGTCAGCACAGAGCCTGACGCGGGGCTCGAACTCACGGACCGCGAGATCATGACCTGAGCCAAAGTCGGCCGCTTAACTGACTGAGCCACCCAGGCGCCCCTGTTTGTTTGTTTTTAAAGTTTATTTATTTATTTTGAGAAAGAGAATGACACAGTGAAAGTGGGGGGAGTAACAGAAAAGAGAGAGAGAGAGAATCCCAGGCAGGCTCTGTGCTGTCAACACAAACTGTGAGGTCATGACCTGAGCTGAAATCAAGAGTCAGACGATTCATTAACTGAGCCCCTAAATAAAAACTTTAAAAATTTTCTGTTTTTACTGCTATTGTTGTTAAAATATTTAAAAATATATTTTAAAAATGTATATCGTTGTTATGTAGAAATAAAATTGAATACTTAAATATTGCCGCTGCATGCAATACACTTGCTGTATTTACTTACTTATTCTAGTTTGCTTATAGATTTGGATTTTCTACATTTAAAATTGTGAATCTTGAGGATTTTATTTCTTATTTTCTTATATTTACCTCTCTATGCATTTACTCTCCCTTTATTTCACCGACTAGGGACCTCCAGTGTGATAATTAGTACAAATTGTGTTATCGGATCTTTTCTTTTTTCTGACCCATGATTGGAAGCTTTCAATATTTCATAGAAAATATAGTAATTTCTGTAGATTCCTTTTAACAGAAAGAAACATTCTTCTTCTATTTCCATTTTGCAAAGAGTTTTCTAGAAATAACGAAGGGGTGATAAAATTTCTTCAACGATTTCCTGCATCTACTGAAACAATTATATTTTTCTATTTTATTCAGTGAGTGTGGTGATTTGCACAGAGATATTTTTCTAATAGACTCTATTTCTGGAATATATCTACCTCAGATGTGACATATTATCCATTTCATGCTTTGCTGAATTTGGGTTGGTAGTCTTTGTTTACGATGATAACAACCCTGTGAGAGGGATTGCCTGGTAATTTTCTTCTTTACACTGTAAGTTCTTATCAGATTTGGATCCACCTTTCCACATAAAATGACAGAGGGATTAGTCTTTTTTATCCTCTGGAAGAGTTTGGATAATATTCTTCCTACAAATATTTATTCCTATCATTTGGAAGAACTGATGATTAATATCACCTGGATCTGAAGTTTTCTTGATGAGAAGGTTGAAATTGCAGATTTAATTCCTTAATGGAACTAAGACTTCACGTCAGATGTTTTTCAGTGCTTGTCTTAATATTTGTAAGTAATGGTATCCAAAAAAGTTGTTCATTTCATTTCTATTTTCAGATTCTAACATGTATTTGTTTATAGTATCCTCTTATAAACATTTAAAAATCTGTGATATCTTCACATTTTCATGTATATATATAATACATATAGATATGTATTTCATACATACACTACACATATATACATATACATGTATATATACATATACATACATATAAGTTCATATATGTATAATACATGTATATGTATTTCATACATATATATAATTTATTCTTTCTCATTTTTTTGGATTACTGTGTCAGGAGTTCATCTATTTTAATAACCTTTTCAAAGGGCAATATTGTAGCTCTGTTGATTCTTTTACATTTGCTTTCTGTCATTAGTGACTTTGTGTTCAATTTGCTGCACTGTTCTTAACTCTTAGAATGGAAATTAAATCACTTACTTTCAGGGTTTTTTAAAATATATAATCTGCGGCAGAAAAATATTCCTCCATGAAGAGTTTTAGCAGCATCCTAAGAGTTTCAATACATTGCATTTTTATTTGGTCAACCCAAAATATTTACTGTATTTCATTATGATTTCTTATTTGCTTCATGAACTATTTAGAAGTTACTGCTACAAAGAACTTATCAAACTCAACACCCAAAAAACAGTCCAGTGAGGAAATGGGCAAAAGACATGAATAGACACTTCTCCAAAGAGGACATCCAGATGGCCAACTGATACATGAAAACATGCTCAACTTTACTCATCATCAGGGAAATGCAAATCAAAACCACAATGAGATACCACCTGACACCTGTCAGAATGGCTAACATTAACAACTCAGGCAACAATAGATGTTGGAGAGGATGCGGAGGAAAAGGGTCTCTTTGGCACTGCTGGTGGGAATGCAAACTGGTGCAGCCTTTCTGGAAAACACTGTAGACGTTCCTCAAAAAATTAAAAATAGGACTGCCCGACGACCCAGCAATTGCACTACTAGGTACTTATCCAAGGGGTATAGGTGTGCTCTTTTGAAGGGGCACATGCACCCTAATGTTTATAGCAGCACTATCAATAATAGCCAAAGTATGGAAAGAGCCCAAATGTCCATCGATGGATGAATGGATAAAGAAGATGTGGTGTATATATACAATGGAGTATTACTCGGCATTCAAAAAGAATGAAATCTTGCCATTTGCAACCATGTGGATGGAACTGGAGGGTATTATGCTAAGTGAAAATTGTCAGTCAGAGAAAGACAAATATCATATGACTTCACTCATATGAGGACTTTAAGAGACAAAACAGATGAACATAAGGGAAGGGAAACAAAAATAATATAAAAATAAGGGGGGCAAAATATAAGAGACTTAAATATAGAAAACAAAGAGAGGGTTACTGGAGGGGTTGGGGGGAGGGGGGATGGGCTAAATGGGTAAGGGGCATTAAGGAATCTACTAATGAAACTGTTGCATTATATGCTAACTTGGATATAAATTATAAATAATAAATAAATAAATAACAATGGTACTGCTTATATTTTTAAGCAGGTTTTTAAGTTTTGACTTCTAAAATAATTCTTTCATGGTGAAACAACACATTCTATGCCATTTCATAATATTCATGGAGACTGTTTATGGCAGCCTTCAGGAATTTTTTTACAAATTTTCTATGTGTATTTGAAAAAAGAGTGCTCTCTATAGATGATTTCTGTGGTATTTTATACATGTCAATTATGTTACATTGTTTAATCATGTTGTATTTGATATTCTTGTTAATTTTTTTGTCTACTTGATCTATCAGTTATAGAGAACTGCATGCTAAAATATCCAGTGATGACTGTAAGTTAGTTATTTCTCATTTTATTACTACAATTTTTGCTTCATGTATTTTCAGGGTAAGTTAATAGAATCATGCACAATTATAAACGTTGTCTTTGTATTGAACCCTATTAATCTCAAGAAATGCCTCATGCCTTAAATTATATTTATATTAATATAGTACCATATCAATCCTGACTTTCTTTAAATTTGTGTTGCAAGTTGTATCTTTTTCCTCTCTTTAATTTCAATGTCTTTTAAAAACTTCTATTAAAAGTTATTTCTTGTCTTCATTATTCAGTCTGAAAATCTTTGTTATTTGGATTATTTAGCGAATTTATAGTTAATATAATTACTGATGTGTTTGTATTCAAATATTCCATCTTGTTATTTGTTTTTAATTTGTCCTGTATCTTCCACATTCTATTTTTGGGTTTAATAGCTGTGTTGAGATATAATTCAATTCCTATGAAGTTCATAAATTTAACATGTACAGTTGGGTGCTATATTCACTGATTTGTGCATCTATCACCCAGTGTATTTATAGGACATTTTTATTGCCCCCAGAAGAAGCCTTTGCCAGGGTACCTGGGTGGCTTGGTCAGATGAATGTCTGTCTTCAGCTCAGGTCATGATCTTTGGGTTTGTGAGTTCAAGCTCCCACTTTGGGCTCTGTGCTGACAGCTCAGGGCCTTGAGCCTGCTTCGGATTCTCTCTCTGCCCCTCCCCTACTCACTCATGCACATGTGCACTCTCTCTCTCTCCATAATAAATAAACATTAAAAAATAAACAAAAAAGAAGCCCGTGCCCATTAGCAATGACTCCAGATTCCCACCAACCCAAACCTACACAAGAGATAATCTATTTTTTGTCTCTATCACCTATTCATTTCATATAAACAGAATCAAACAACATGCTGTCTTTACTCATTGTTCTCTTTCACTTCAAAAAATGATTTGAAGGTTCATCCAAGTTGGAACAGGTACCATTTCTTTTTATTGCTTTGTATCATCCGATTGCTTGCATGACTGAATAATAAATATCCCACTGCATGGTTATATCATGGTTTCTTCATCCATGCATCAGTTAATGAACAGTTAGGTTGTTTCCACTTTTCAGCTATTAGGATAATGGTGCTGTGAACATTCATGTATAAATTTCATATGTCTGAAAACATCTTTATTTTTTACTTCAAATTTGAAGAATATCTTTACTAGGCACAGAAGTCTAGATTGACAAGGATTTTTTTTCCAGTTCTGTAAAGATGCTGTTCAATTGTCTTGTTGATTCTATTATTTCATTGAGAAGTACATTCCATACTTAATGTTTCTCGCTTGAAAGCAACATGTCCTTTTGCTCTAGATACTTGAAAAATTTTCTCTTTGACCATAATATGTGTTGGTGTGGTTTTCTTTGTATCTATTCTTTGGTTTTGTAGAACTTATATTAATACTTTAAAATACTGTTTCAACTTCATCGGATTTCCTTTGCTTCTGGAATTCCAATTATACATATTCTCAGGACACTATGTTTATTTTAGAAATAAATGTTAATGGGGGCATCTGAGGGTCTCAGTCTGTAAATGTCTGACTTCAGCTCAGGTCATGATCTCACAGTTCGTGAGTTTGAGTCTCACATTGGGCTCACCATTGTCAGCACAGAACCTGCAGCCTGCTTCAGATTCTGTGTCTCCCTCTCTGCTCCTCCCCCACTTGCACTCTCTCTCTCTCTGTCAAAAATAAATAAACACTAAAAAAAAGAAAAGAAATGCTACTAATTGCATAATGAATTCCTACAGCAACAATAAAATGGTTAAGAGTCTAGAAAGAATGCTATTTGAGAAACAAATAAATGTGTTATTGATAGCTGGCCTAGGGGAGAGAAAATACAGGGAGTCATAATACTTTCAGACATTTAAATGACTGTTGTACACAAGAAAAAATATTTAGTGGTCCTTTACACAATTCAACTTAAAATAACAGAGAAAAGTAAATTTTGGTTCCATGTAAACAAGTCCATGGCTGAGAACTCAAAATGTTTACAAAAAGACCACACTGTTCTCTCGAGGGCGGTCTAGTCCAGGGATAGATAGGAAGAGGCTTGTTGAGTCTATTTTAAGAATATTATAAGAGCTTAGAAACCTGTGTATAAACTCTAAGTAAGGCTTGAGGAATATGTAAAGATTAATGAATGAATTGGGTGGACAGAATTTTCCAGAGAGGAGAAGTGTCCTATGGAAAGGTGTGGTGACAGAGTGTAGGGTACTTTGGGGAGAGATGGTTAATGAATAAAGAGTTCATTGCAGTTAATGCATAAAGAGTTTGTATTGGTCAATCACAAAGCTACTTTCTACTCAGAGCCAACTTCTATCCTAAACCCTTCAAGAACTTCTTATACTTATGTTTGTGTGTGTGTGTTTTGTAATTTCCTACCAGACTGTAAGGCCTTTAATAGAAGGCTTTTTGTCTCTATGTTCTTTCCTACAGGAAGTAGGGATTCATAGGAGGTTTTGAGGAGGAACAAAAGCAACTGAAATCTGTATTTAGAAAACACTACCGTGAGGATCAGCAGAAAGACAGACTGGAAGCAGCAAGTCTAGTTAGGAAGCTTTCTGCAGCGGAAACCAAGGGGGAGAGAAAAAGACAATTTGGTGGCAAAGGTGACAAAATTGGGTAAACTGAGGGCAGAAGACTGAGGCAGGCGGGTGAGTCCAGCCTGTGTGATGGGAAGTTCCATGACAGCGTTCTTATTTTTCCACCTCCGTTCCACACACTACAAATGACACTTCCCCACTTCCCATGGTCTCCTGCCTGGTCCCTCCACAGCCCTTGCACAGACTTCTGCATTTCTAATCGATACCCCTGTACTTCTGCAAGGTTTATGGGCATCCACACCCCTCTGAGTGATTACTGTGCCCAGTGGATGGCTCCTACGCCTTCCAGCTTGACTGTTAGCTCCTGAATGTTTGGAACCTACTGTCCAGGTTCACAGTGCTTTTAAAAGAGAATTTATTTATTTAAATCCAAGTTAATACTACAGTATAGTATTGGTTTCAGGAGTAGAACCCAGTGATTCATCACTTACATAGAACACCCAGTGTCCATCCCAACAAGTACCCTCCTTAATGCCCATCCCCCATGTAGCCCATCCCCCACCCTCCTCCCTCCATCAACCCTATTTGTTCTCTGTATTTAAGAGTTTCTTATGGTTTACCTCCCTCTCTATTTTTATCTTATTTTTCCTTCCTTTCCCCTGTGTTCATCTGCTTTGTTTCTCAAATTCCACATGTGAATGAAATCATTAATCTCTGATATACTCTATTGAACTAGAGGTGGGTTACAATGAACCCTGGTTTAATGAATAGAAATAAAGAATTTATTACCATCACCTACAATATAGGTAATCAACTTTTAGCTTGAAACCAAAGAGACGTACACACTTAGAAGTGTTAGCTTTACTGAATCTGCCAAGTGTGCTCTGAGTTCCTAATTACAGCGAATCTTCGTTTCCATCGTCCAATTTGTTTTCTGTGGCAGCCAAACTAAATGTAATCTCTTGAGTGTTGGCGATTTGGGGAGCCTTTCCACTCAATTATAAAGGCCAAAGAATTGGATTTTTAAAGGATAATAAAAGCCCACCTGAAATTGGTTTAAATAATGCAGGTTTTTTGTTTTTGTTTTTGTTTTACCTCATATAAGAAAATATGTAAAGGTCTCCTAGGCCCTGGGTCCTGCCTGTTGGAGGAGATCTACCCTCCTCTAGTGGATGACTTTAGCCTTCACAGATTTCAGCAGGTGTAGGTCTCACCTCTGAATAGGACAACAGCCAAGTACAAAGGAGGATCGTCTCCTACTCTTCTCTTTAATAAGAGTGAGGGGGCTCCTTTTAGCAGTTTCCTATCAGCTTTGCCCTTGTTTCTCATTGGTCAGAATCACACACCCAAGCCTAAATAATGTAATGCAAAGTGCAGCAGGATCTCCATGATGGCCTTAGGCTCATGACCCACTGTCATTTTTTTCTTTTTTATCTTTATTAATTTTTGAGAGACAGAGTGTGAGTGGGGGAGAGAGAGAGAGAGAGGGAGACACAGATTCTGAAACAGGCTCCAGGCTCTGAGCTGTCAGCACAGAGCCCGACGAAGGGCTCAAACCCACGGACTGTGAGATCAAGATCTGAGCTGAAGTAGGACGCTTAATCTACTGAGCCACCCGGGTGCCCCCGCTGTCTACTGTTTTATACAGAATCCTAATTTACATAGAGAAGAGGGTGTATCATTGAAAAACACCTGGATGATGTTAGCAAGCTGAGGGAAAACACAGATTTGTGGTAGGTAAGCAAGAGGGTGAACTCTAGAAGGTCTACAATGTTGATTGCTGAAAAGGAAGAAATTTCTTTGGGAAGAAGTCTTAACTAATTATGTTCTCCTCAAAATGGGTTTACTGCTTCTATGATATCATGTGTAGTAAGACTTCACATTACAACATTAAGAAACAGTATAAATCGTCAAAACCCCCCGAAGGGTAACAATCAGATCCCCAAAGGTCAATTATCACATATTATAAACACAGAACCGTGTTAGAGTATCCACACCATTCTAGACCATTCTCTGAAGGACTGAATTTGCATGCATTATTCATAATGTTATCTGGCAATAGTTGCAGGAATGTTGTGGGAAGGCTGAGAGATTTCAGGTTAGTAATGACTAACTTAAAAAGCATTTAAAAAAATGGTTTACAAGCTTATTCAAGAACAGTGTCATTTGGTACTAGGAAAAATATAATAATTATACCCAACATGAAAATTTACGTTTTGGAAATTCTTTTTTTCCCCCTCGTTGTTCATTTGTTTTGTTTTTTTAAGATTCCACATACAAATGAAATCACGTGGTGTTTGTCTTTCTTTGCCTGACTTATTTCTTTCAGCATAATACACTCTAGGTCCATCTGTATGGTTGCAAATGCAAAGTCTCTTCCTTATTTTGGCTGAGTCATATTCTGTCATGTATACATATACCATTTCTTCCTTATCCATTCATTAATTCATGGACAATGAATCTCTTCCACACCTTGGCTATTGTAAATAATGCTACAATAAACGTAGATGCTCACGAAACTTTTCAGATTAGTGTTTTGCTTTGGGTAAATGCCCAGTAGTGGGATTACTGGATCTTATAGTACTTCTATTGTTAACTTTTTAAAAAAAAAATTTTTTTTTAACGTTTTATTTTTGAGACAGGGAGAGACAGAGCATGAACAGGGGAGGGCCAGAGAGAGGGAGACACAGAATCTGAAACAGGCTCCAGGCTCTGAGCTGTCAGCACAGAGCCCGACGCGGGGCTCGAACTCACGGACCGCGAGATCATGACATGAGCCGAAGTCGGATGCTTAACCGACTGAGCCACCCAGGCGCCCCTATTGTTAACTTTTTGAGAAGCCTTCACACTGTTTTCCACAGTGGCTGCACCAATTGTCATTCCCACCAACAGTGCATGAAGATTCCCTTTTCTCCACATTCTTGCTAACATGTTATTTCTTGTCTTTTTTATTCCAGCCATTCTGACATGTGTGAAGTGATATCTTACATGATGTATCTATTATTGTCTCCATATATCAATCTTGTAACCACGGCCAACACGTGCAGTAATTTTAGGATCTAAATCTAATATACGTCTTTTCCACTCCATCTTTTTCCTTCTAGTCCTCTGTGACATTGGGTTTCACAAAAGTAAACATTCTTAAATTCTTGAAGTTAAGCAGTCTTGGGAAAACTCAGTTGACAGAGAAAAGAAGCACATTAGTCCCCAGACAATGACTCCATTAAGTGACACTCTGACTTGGGATCCATTTAGTAACTCTTTTATCTTCATTTAAATAGAAAGTTTTTAAGTCCCCATTTAGATCTCTTCATAGTTTTAGGTAAGAAAGTGCCAACAAAAACTTACAGAAGAAAGAAACCTGGGATCCACGTCATAGATAAACACCTGTTCTTGTTTATATTAGAATGGGGCAGCAAGTGGGTTCCCCCTCTCTGGTGCACATGGAAAATGGCTTCTTAGTCTTCCTGATTTCTTTGTGATGATGGGAATGGCCCCAGGTTCATGAGACATGACAGGAAGCCCTCCTGAGAAACTGCCAAATTTTGCATTAACTTGTGGGGGCTGGTCTTTCTGGATGGCTTGAATGGGATCTGTGTCAGTATATGATGCAGATTTTCATCCCATTTATGGATGGGCAAATGAGAACCTTTATCCTAAGCTGCTTGGATTTCTGCTTTTCTTCTCTCGCCACAGTGGGAGTGGTAGCAGTCTGTAGTGGTGGTGGTGGTGTGTGTGTGTGTGAGGTGGGGGGCAGTGGAGAATTTGCACACATAGAGTTTGGAGACAACTACCGAGGGTAGCCGAGGTGGTAAATGTCTACGCACTGGGAGAGCGTTCACCAGAAAATCCCAGGGGTAACATGGTCAGCACATCTGGCTAGCTGCATGAAACAAATATAACATCCTATCACAGGTTGACTGATAACTGTCATCACGTCTGACTACTGAGACCTGACCCCCATCATATCCGCAGAGGCCCAATAGAGGAGTCAGTATGGAAGGAAGAAGAGAAACACAAGTTGTATGTCTCTGATGGAATAAAGGGATTCAGAATCCAGGCACAGAACATGGGCACATAAGTTCCAACAACGTATGTTTCGTTCCAAGCCAGTATTCACACCCACTGAAATAAATTGTAACCGGGAAAATTTTAAATCTGACAACATTGACTGAGTCTATAATGTGCAGCATTGAATCAGGAAAGCTGGAACTTCTTACCTGTCCTGGAATGGATAATTAGAGTAGCTACATTTCATTGAGAAGTTACGATCTCGCAGTCACCATGTTGAGTGATTGACATCTACCAGTTCACTTAAGCTGTAAGTGAAGTATATGAGATACGTACTTTATCCCCATTTTACATATAGAAAGACCAAGGCTCAGATGGCTTTAGAATCTTGTCTAAGATCACACAGCTTGCCAAGATGCTACAATTCTTATCTGGCACACTTAACTACTTTGCTCCACCATTCGAGTAGTTTAAGGAAAGGACGTTACAATCCAGACGGATTTGCTTCCCTCAAACACAGAAACTATTTTCTCTTTCAACTCCCATGACAATTCTCTAATAAGCTCCTAAATATCTACATTCACATGGAATTCAGATTCAAAAGGAACACAGTGGTCACACTACTTGACAGTGATCTTGCCAATGAAGCAGCAATCCTAATTGGAAGAATTGTGTACTATGCACACACATTTGCTGTATTCTCAGTAAGCTTACAGCTGCTGGCATAGACATCATTAGAATCTAGGAAAACAACTATTTCTGAGAGAACATCAACATAATGCAAAACGTGGTACGCCAGGAAGTGAGGAAATTTGAATATAAGTTAGTGAATGGAGGACCAGCTGTGATAAACCAAGTGGAATCCTGCCTGAGGTCCCATGTCAGAACTGCTTCTGAAAAAGGAAGTTGGGCCGTTAATGAAAACGGAGGGTCAGAAGTGTTGTTTTGCAATTTGAATGACAGATGTTACAGATGTGATGTCTATTTTACTTTGGTCTCTTCCTTGTTTCATTTTAGGAGTGTGTGTGTGTGTGTGTGTGTGTGTGTGTGTGTGTTTTGGTATTGAGACTACAGATTTCTTGTAGGTTTCAAGCCCTTTGTAACTTCTTCTAGATAATATATTACTGGATGGGCACTGTGCCCAAACTTATTTTTTCCCAAAGCAACGCTATCATAATTACTCCCTGGATGGCTGTGTTTGTTTTATTACCTGAGTTGAGTCACAAGGAAAAAAAATTATGTTGAAACATTAAAACAAAATTTAGTACTCATTGAAACTTAAATACCTCCCTTTCTCCCTTTCTGTTTCTTGATTTTGCTGTGGACATGATGTAGGCACTAAATGATTTTCACAGAGTTTATACTTACAACTGATCTCTGTGTCTACCGCATGCTTTATGCTGAGACCTATTCCAGCACAGAACATGTGCTCCCTCGCTCTCTTCCTCTCCATTCTTCTTCCTGTGTGCTCCCCCTCCATGACTTATCCAGAAAACTCTGCCGTTTCCTGCGATTGGTGGTAAAGACCCTACACTCTTCCCACCACGGCACTTAATGCAGATTGTAAATATTCCAGTTCACTCTCCATGCCACTCACTATAAACATTCTCAGTTCTGTCCATGAAGACCTGCCTTTGTTTTTGTTTTTTAAGTTTATGTATTTATTTTGAGGGAGAGCAGAGGAGGGGCAGAAAGAGATGGGGAGAGAGAATCCCAAGCAGGCTCCAAGCTGTCCGCGCAGAGCCCAATGTGGGGCTCGAACTCACAAAACTGTGAGATCATGACCTGAGGCAAAGTCAGACAGTCAACCCACTGAGCTTCCCAGGAACTCCATGAAGATGTGTTTTTGGTTCACACCTCTGTTTCAACCTCCTGGCTCTCAGACCACCTTGAACACAGCCACAGCTTCCCTTCTCATTAGCCTGCCCTGTCTCTTCTTCCAGTGCCAGCCAGAGTCTACAAGGGCAATGGGGACTCAGTGTCTTCACCTCCTCAGCCTCTTGTAGTCTGACTGGTATCCCCAGCGAGGCATGTTAGGCTGTGCTTACAATGCTCAGCGATGGTCTCCAACCAATGGAAATTCTTCATGATTTATCATTTCAGGTTCCTCTAACATTAGATTCTGTTGATGACTCTGCATTCTCTGGTATTTTCTATTCCTTGGCTTTCAATATTCCTTTGCCCTTTGGGGCATATGGTTCTATACTTCTGAGCACTTACTCTCTGCTTTCTTGGTGAGGTTCTCTTCCTCTCCCCACTGTATAAATGTGATACCTTCTATCCTTAGTCTGATTTTCTATCTCCATATTCCCTTTGCATAATGTTACCCATTTTCATGGTTTTCAAGTACCTACCATGTTTGAAAAAAATATGTAACGATGTCCCACTACCCACAGTATTGTCCCCCTATCAACCACATCACACATATTCAGCCATTATTATGGGCAGAGTATACACTTGGCTCCAAGAAAGTTCCTATTTTTTTTTTACTGCTTATTAAATGCTTCACAATGCATCAATCTCTCTACATTGTCACTACTGACTTCCCAGAAAGGGTCCCTTATTCCCAACGTTATAAAGAAACCAAATCTCAAAGAATGCAAGTACAGTTTTCACATAATGGTGTTGGCTACTGCAAGGGCAAGACTGAGAGCTCACGTTAGGTTTATCCTCCTTGTCCCTTCTCCTAGTCCTGCTGTTCACAGGCTCACATACCTCCTGGGGAGCTGGCACATTGGAAAACCAGCGTTCAAGGCTTCTCTAGCTAATGAGCTACACTTCAATGTTCCCAGCACATGTGCGTCCATGTCAATTTTCAAACTCTTTTTTTTCTTTTTTGCCCTGGAAACGGTGGAGAATTATTGAATGCCTATCAACTCTTTTTTTTTTTTTCAACGTTTTTTTTTTTATTTTATTTTTGGGACAGAGAGAGACAGAGCATGAACGGGGGAGGGGCAGAGAGAGAGGGAGACACAGAATCGGAAACAGGCTCCAGGCTCCGAGCCATCAGCCCAGAGCACGACGGGGCTCGACCTCACGGACTGCGAGATCGTGACCTGGCTGAAGTCGGACACTTAACCGACTGCGCCACCCAGGCGCCCCAACCTATCAACTCTTAAGTCAGCTCATGAGTCCGTCTCTGCCAGGAAGCTTCCTCTGGATCTTCCTACTAATACTGAGTGGCCCTCCCAACTCTGAACTCTTGAACTGGTTCCCTTCAGCCTGAATTCTAGAGCAGTCTATTCTGTTATTCCACCATTTCTTACGTTGCTGGGTAGGGGTTGACTCCACGTAAAACCAGAGGCTTGTGGGGGTTGATGCCTTGGGCTTGGCTGCAGCACCAAGGAGCAGGTCAGCAGAGAAGTATTGCTCAATAAATATATCCTTCATTTTATTGAATTTAAAATTGAACTGAATTTCTCTGTGACCTCCTTTAATGCTGGAAAATGGGAGAAAAAGCTTAGTAATGTAAAAGTCATGCTGATGCGCGAGGGAAAGCAACAAATGATTGATTACACAAGTCTGTAAGAGGAAGTGCTTTTGCCGCTATTCCTAGCTCAGTAAATCAAAAATAGCTTGCCAGATGTGACTCCCGGTTTTCTATAAAATTCATCATTTTCTATATGCATTTACAAAGCAGAGAAAGGATTTTATAGATAGCAACACCCAAAGAAAATTAGGCCTGCCTTGCTCCCCTCTCTCCCTCCTTCTCATCTCTCTCCCTCCCTCCCCCTTTCTCTATGTCTCTCCCTCCTCCCTTCCTTTCTCTCTCTCTCCTTCCTCCCCTCCCTCCCTCCCCCTCCTCCTTCCCTTTCTCCCTCCTCCCTCCCTCCATCTTCCTCCTCCCTCTCTTTCCTCTCTTTCAACCTCTCTCTTCCTCCCTCCCTTCTCCCTGTCTCTTTATTTCCCCTTCCCCCCTCCCTCCATTACCTTCCTTCCCCCTCCCTCCTTCTCCCTCCTCCCTCTTCTTTCCTCCTTCTCTCTCCCTCCCTCTCCCTTCCTTCCTTCCTCCCTCTCTTTCCCTCCCTTTCCCTCCTTCTCCTTCCCTCTCCCCCTCCTCTCCCTTTCCTCCTTCTCTCTCCCTCCGTCTTCTCTCCCTTCCTCTCTCTCTCTCCCTCTCCCCTTATACTTGTATAAAATACACTAAACTATGGACATGGAGCTGAATTGGGCAAATTTTCAATATCTGAACAGATATACTTTAATCTAACAAGGCTGTGATGCTGATTTGAAAACAATAAAGGGTTGAACTTGGTGAGTTCTGAGGTCTCTCACAGTCCAGTGATTGTGTAATTGTGTTAAGGCAGCATTTTTAACAACTATAGGCTAAATATTCCAAAACGCTTAATTCCACTTTAAACTTGGGGGCTCTCAGAAGCAGCAGCAAACTCTGCTGTGCACTTTGCCTCTTCATTATCCTCCTACTAACTGTCCCCCAGTCCTTCCCATGTCTTCCTACTAACTGTCCCCCAGTCCCTCCCGTGTCCTCCTACTAACTGTCCCCCAGTCCCTCCAGTGAAAGCCCCTGTCCCTAGCACCATCCCCTTGCCCAGACAAATGTCTACACTGCTTCTGCCACAGAAGCAAATCTCTTCAAAAGAATATTTTCAGTTCAGAATCACTAATAAAACTATTTTAGTTATTTACAGTGCTTTAGAAACGCGGCCATATGAATCATGGTGTAAAATACAATCTGTTTGCTTATGCTCTTAAATACTGTCCACAGCCAAATTTTATGACAGTGAATTTCAAAACTTTGTTTTTTGTAAGATCCATGAGGAGGGTTTGTATAAATATAGCTCCCTAGTATCTACAGAGGGGTTCTTGTCTAATACTTTTGGGGGGAAACAGAGAGGTTTGAAATTTTATTAAGCACTCTGTGTGACTCTGATGTTGATGATGTGGTTTTGTCTGGAACAAATATTGACCAACCCTGGCCCTTACTGTTTACTCTTGACTCTTTTCATGCTGTAAAGAATTTAACTTCAAATACCACAAAATATCAAATATCACAGTAAAAGTCACAACTTTATAGCAAATGATTTATGTGTGTGGTAACCTGATATTCTTATTTCAAACCCAAATTATATGTTGAGCATCACACTGACAAATAATATTGACATACTCATAATATTGTTCATAATCTTACATAGCATATTTTTCAATGTTAAGGACTTAATTGTAAGCTCGCTGTAATCACTACATTGCACAATTATGAATTAATGTTCTTGTTAACAACAGATCTCTTTGGGACCCTGATGTCAATGGGCAAGAAAACAGATTCTAGAACTCCACTTTACAAGCAAAGGGGCTTTGAGTGAGGGCCTTGCAGTGATTCAGGATATAAATGCTAGTGACTGAAAGTTCCGCCTTACAGCAAACTACGGCCCATAGAAAATCACACGATGGCAGGTTTCTGGTTTACTTTCATGCATTTAGTTTGAACAGCTCAATACATCAAATTATCAACATCCAGAAAAAAGAGATGAAAGAAATCTATCAGGAATTATTAGATTAATATAATCCTCAAATATGAAATAACCAGTCTCATCTGCTTCACAAGGTAGGAATACATAGAAACAGAGATGGAGACTTGGAGAAATTAAGCAACTTGTATGTGGTCATAGTTATAGGGATGGGAGTCAGACTGGAATCTTCAACCCAGTTCATCTTTTTTTTTTTTTTAAATGAAGATTTCTTAAAGCTTTTTAATGAAAAAATACACACATAGAGAAAACTACAGGAAGTAGTATAATGAACCATTAAGTATCTATGGCCAATCTTTCTTCATTGATATCCACCTAGCCCTCCACCTTTAAGCAAATCCCAGACATCATATCATTGCATCCGTGAATATTTCAGTATGTATCTCTAAAAGATACTCTTTTAAAAATATAAATAAAATAGAGGTGCCTGGGTGCCTCAGTTGTTTAAGTGTCCATCTTCGGCTCAGGTCATGATCTCGCGATTTGTGGGTTCCAGCCCCACAACGCGCTCTGTGCTGACAGCTCCGAGCCTGGAGCCTGCTTCAGATTCTGTGTCTCCTTCTCTCTCTGCCCCTCCCCAACTTGTGCTCTGTTTGTCTCTCTCTCAAAAATAAATAAATGTAAAAAATTTTTTAAAAATATATAAACAAAATACTATTCTCCAACCTGAAATTTTTTCCAATAATTAAGGTGTTGTAACAAAAAAGAAGTGTTCGTAATATAATGTGAATTGATAAAGGTTGTAAAATTATATATGCTATTATCTTAGCTGAAAAAAAGAAAGAAGAAAGGATAGAATTAGAAAGAAAGAAAGAAAGAGAGAGAAAGAAAGAAAGAAAGAAAACAAAGGAAGGAAAGCAATGAAACAAAAGGAAGGAAGGAAACAAAGGAAAGAAGGAAGAAAGAAAGATAGAAAAAGAAAGGAAGGAAGGAAGGAGGATGAGGGGAGGAAAGGAGGGAGTGAAGAAAAAAACAAATGCTTATTCACAGAGAAAAATGACTTGAAGGAAATACAATTATTACCAATAGTCTTTAGTTACCCTGTGTCAAGGGATGAGAGAGAATTTTGCCTTACTCGTGTATTTTAGTGTATATATTTATTAGTAGGAATCTCCTGTGTTAGATAACAATTCATCCTTTTAACACTGTAAGACTTCTAATGTATTGAGCACTGTCATTCAGCCTCCACTTCTTGCACAACTACGTATTGAATGTGCAGTGAACGCATCAGCATTGAA
This sequence comes from Panthera onca, assembly GCF_046562875.1. Taxonomy (NCBI): domain Eukaryota; kingdom Metazoa; phylum Chordata; class Mammalia; order Carnivora; family Felidae; genus Panthera; species Panthera onca. The sequence continues at coordinate 111,590,958 of NC_138348.1, forward strand.
TGAATAGCGAACAAATAGCGCAGTTTCTGATCTCAGAAGCAACTAAGTCACCTTTAAGGTGAGTATTTGACTTCATTCGTTTTTACATAAATTATGATAGATTTCAGTAGAATTTTTTTTTTAACCGCAAACCATTTCTTTTTTTTTTTTTCTTTTTTCTTTTTTTTGGCAGCCAATGGCTTGAATCTCTGCACACAGTGGGCTGGGAGCTTAGTTCATGACATTGAACATAGAGGTACAGTTTATGTCCTCATGTAGCTAGGAGAGTCAGTTAAAAGATGCAGGCTCAACAAGAAGTTGTCGAGTATAGCGGAACCACAAGAATGTGCAACAGGGGATTTACCTAATTTTGGAACGTAGGGAAGGCCTCCCGAAGAAGCAGGCTCAGCCGTAAAAAATGCATGAGAATTTGCGTCATGGACACTGGATGGGAAGAGCGCTCCAGGCAAAAGGCCTAGGATGTGTAAAGACGGAGAACGAGGAGGACACGGGATATTTGAAGGAACAGAGCCCAGTGTGGCTGCGGCGGGTCCAAGTGAGGAGACAGAGATGGGGTCAAGGTATGACTGGAGAGGCTAAGACTGAAGTCGTGCAGGCCAGTGGGAAGACCTTGAAGGGCTTTAGATGGAAATTATTTCTTCACTGACAGACCTGCATACTTTCGAGAGCCAACACAGATGTAAAGATAATGTGTCCCTGTAATGCAGATGGACCCTTCCTACCCAGTGGGGAACGCAACCAGCTTCAGGGAGGAGCTGGCCCACTTGGGCCACACACAACAGTGGGCGATAGTTAATGGTTCTCTCTTCCTCATTGAGCACTGGGGATCCCACTCCCTGGAGGGGCAGAAAGTGATTCTGGCCTACAGATTCTACTATCTGGCTGTGTAAATCCTCGACCACTGCACCCATGCTTTCTCAGTCTGCAAGACGTGTCTTAATGAACTGCTGCTCTCCCCACAGCTCCGGTTTCTTGGCAATTATTTCACTCAACAGTTGGCTTTGAGAGTTCAATAATTCTCGTTTCCACAGCACGAGTTGCAGAAAGACAAAACATTCATACAACACCGTTCTAGCAACACCGTACCAGTCGGCAATCTCGGTCAGCACATGTGTTAGATGCTAGTGTGGCACAGGGCGCATCATCATATACTGAAGCATCACTTGCTTTGTCAGGCATCTCTCAATATATGCCACACATAGAATGTCTCTCCTCTCACTGATGCTCCCACTGGAACACACATCCTACCAATTACTCAAGATATTATGCATTTCAGTATAACCATGAAAATCAAGGAATAGATTTAGATATGCAAGTTTCCACTTAAATGCAAACTGAGGAAATTAGGGCTTAATCTTGAATTTGAAATATACTTACGGATAAAACACCATTGATTTATTAAGAGAAATGGATACTTTTTCTTACTTACACACAGTGTAGACTTGGATAAATTACTTACCCTTTGGGGGCATCATTTTCTGTATCTATAAAATAAGAATTCAGGAAAAGTTTGCCTAGAATTAAAAAAAAAACTTTTTTTAGAATTAAAGTCCATGTATAGGTTTCAGATTTTATATAAGATATTCCAAATGAATGGTATGTATGTATGTGTGTGTGTACATATATATACATATATATATACACACACACACACAACCTCAGCATGAAATGTATATATATGTGTATATATATACACATATATATACACACACATATACATATCTATACATATACATATATACATTTCATACTGAAGTTGTATATAATTATTAAGTAACTTATAAGCTTTTTCTAAGATCAAATAAAGGAGAAAAGAAAGATGCTTTTATTAAAGTGTGTCAATGATTATTTATGTATTTTTGTGAGTGTTTAATAATGACAGTAAATATTTATATAGCACCTAGCATGTCCTGGGCATTGCTTTAAGATCTTTTCAAGTACTAACTTTAAATGTTCACCTCTCCTTTAAAATATGACTAATATTCACCTTATATAATAATGAACAAACTGAGGCACAGAGAGATAAGGTAACTTTCCAATAATCACAGCTAGGATGATAAACCAAAGTGCTTGGGCTCCTGTCTCCATACATAACCACTATATTACATTATGTTACTGCAAAATTTACTAGGGAAGTAGCAGAGAGCAGCATAATTTGATGAAGAGTCAATCTTGGAGTTATGAGGTCTATTCTCCAGACTAGAGATGATCTTGGATGAGTCATATAATCTCTCAGGGCCTCTGATATCTGAAAACCAAAATTTGGGAATTTAAATAATTCATCATTTTTTCTTCTACGCTTTCAGAAGATGGTTGGCATTCTGGGTTCCTTAAGGCTGCAATCTAATAACTAAGATCAGTTTTCATTCATTAAAATAAAAATAACTGAATGTATAAACACTTATTTCTTAATTCTATCATTATAGGCACTAGAATCGAAGATCAAGAGAAATATCACTGAATTCATTAACAAATAATTATTATTTTAATTTAATGTAGTGACATTTGTGCTACTATTCAAGACTATCAAAACTTTCATTTGCTGGTATTTAATAAGATTGAAAACTGAAGTAGGTGGTTTTTAAGATGCTTCTAGCTTTTTAAAAAAATCTTTATTTTTTTTTTTTTTAGGTTTATTTTGAGATAGAGCACAAGTAGGGGAAGAACAGAGAAAGGGAGAGAGAGAATCCCAAGAAGATTCCATGCTGTTAGGACCTGACTCAGGGTTTGATCTCAAGAACCATGAAGTCATGACCCCAGCCAAAATCAAGAGTCAGATGCTTAACTGACTGAGCCACCCAGGAACCCCAGATGCTTCTGGCTTTTTAATAGGAAGGCTTCAAACATGGCTCCCAAGTAAACTTTATACACATCCAAGAAGTTCTGTAACTCTCCCTCCTTAATTTTGAGCTGGTCACTTTTGACAACTTGAATGTAGCCTAAGTCAGGCTGTATGACTTTTGAAACTAAGGCACAAGTCCTATGGCTTCTGCTCCATCTCTTAGAATACTCACTCTGGGAGCCTGAGTCATCGTGGAAGAAGTCCAACTACCTGCTACACTAAACAGAACCATGGAGACTAGAAGGCAAAGGTCTGAGCTCATACGTACAGTTGTCCCCATTCAGGTCTGAGCTCATATGTACAGTTGTCCCCATTCAGATCCTAGACCTGCAGATGAAAACTTCACAGATCCTCAGGACCAGACCAACTGTCAGCTAAATACTATTAAGTGAACCTGGGTGGATGTCATGGGGAACAGACTAATCAGCCCTCTGAGTGCCTTTCAAATCATGAGATATAATAAGATGGTTGCTGTTTTAAGCCTCTATAGATTTTGGAGCAGTTACAGAGAAACAGAGAAATGACAATTCTCAAAGTAAATAATCCAATGTATCATGGACTTACCATTTTGTTTTTAGATTGTATTTGAGTTGTTCAAGAGTGGGCCCTGGTCAAAATGGTTGCCCTACTCAAGTTCAGTACAAGCACCCAGTGGAATAATGGAAAGCCAGCAATGAGTTTGGGGTCAGAAGTAACTCTAATCCCAGTAGGTAACAAACGCTAGCAAATCACTCTTTCAGCCTCATCTGCAAAATGGGAATGGTATTAGCTACCTCATAAAGGATCAAACATACTATTAAACGTATAAAAGATTATTATTAGTAGTAGTTGTTATGGATCAAGTTGTGTATCCCCACAATTCATAAATTCATATATTGAATCCTTAACCTCTACCAACTCAGAATGTGACTTCATTTGGAAATAGGATTACTATAGATGCAGTTAGTTAAAATTAGGTCATACTGGATTAGGTAGGTCCCTAATCCAATAGGACCAATGTCCTTATAGAAAGGAGAACTTTGGAGAAAGACACACACACAGAGTAGACGATATAGAGAGGCAAGGACAAAAGATGGGCATCTACGAGCCAGAGAGAGGGGCCCAGAACACATTCTTCCATTAAAGGCCTCAGAAATAGCCAATCCTGCCAATACCTTGATTTTGGACTTTTAGTCTTCAGGACTGTGAGACAATAGATTTCTGGTTTTTAAGCTACCAGTTTGAGGACTTTGTTTTGAAAGCTCTAGCAAACTAATATTGTAGTATCAGTGTTTCTACTTCTAAACTCACAGTGACAATCTTTCCTACCATTATGCAATGATTCTTGCAACCTGAAACTCTCATTTCAGTTAAATGTTCTATAAGCTACTCCTTTATACCAAGATGCAACCTCTTCTGGAAATTTTGCATTTAAAAAACATCATATGGAAAATATTATCATCATTTAAAAAAATTTATTTATTTTTGAGAGATAGAGCGTATAAACAAGGGAGGTGAGACAGAATCCCAAGCAGGCTCCATGCTGTCAGCATAGGGCCCAGCACAGGGCTCAAACTCACAAACTGTGAGATCATGACCTTAGCAGAAACCAAGAGTTGACAGTTACCCAACTGAGCCACCCAGGAGGCCCTGGAAAACATTATTTCTTAAGAATCACCAACATCAGCAGATTGCCAGGATGCTTTTTTGGAAGAGAGATTCCTGGTACTCCTCAATTAATTCACATCACAATTTATGGTCAATATTGAGGTTTTAATCAGCACCTCAATTTTTGAAGGGATATTTCAGGGCTAAGTTTGCAGGGCAAAACAATCTGTTTCTAATACATAATTGATGCTGGATATTTATATAAAAACATGTCCAGTTGGAACAGATTAGGGAACAAATTAATTCCAGCCAAAAAATAATCCAATTTGTCACTAATTGTAAAAACAATTGACAGAAAGATTGTACAGCCTGCTGCTCTCATGTAAGCGGTGAAATTGCCATGGCTGTGACAACTAAAAGTAAGAAAACAGTAGCTCTAATTAGCATTCTGACATCTATGCATTATGGAAAACGCTGAGAATAACAGAATGCTTTAATAAGGTGACTTTTGGTTTACTCTTGTTTGAAATCATCAAGCTCGATTTGCGCAACTAATAGCTTCATTGTCTATCACATTAATGGGAAAGAATCAAACTACATATACCAAGTGAACAGGATGTCACAGGACTTTGAAAACATCATCTTATCAGCTACCAAGAAGCATACTGGTAGATTTCTGATTTATACATGAACATTTGCACAGATAGAGAGTCCATCATGGTTCTAAGTAGCCACTTCTGGTTTTAGTGATTTTGGAGTCTGACCAACAGAAATTTCCTGAATCTTAACCTAAGTACCTTGTTTTTTCTTGTCCTTTGATGTGGAAACAAGTCAATTTATAACACAAAATAAGCATCCTTGGTCAAAATATAAGTTTTAAAAATCTCAATCTTTAGCCTTCTGTTCATAAGAGTGACTAGTTCATTCGGGTTATTCAATACACGTATATTAAGGTCTGAAATGTGTCAGGCACGGTTCTAAGTGCTGGGGGTAGAGAGGTGAAGAGGGGACATCCTCACTCTAAGGGAACTTATGTCCTAGTGAGAGAGAAACACAATTTGGAAAAAAACTTACAAATTAAAAAAAAATTCTTCAGATAATGAAGGAGCGCACTTATTGGGATAAGCGCTGGGTGTTGCATGTAAGACATGAGTCACTGGGTTCTACTCCTGAAACCAATATTACAGTGTATGTTAACTAGAATTTAAACAAACAAACAAACAAACAAACAAACAAACAAGGGCCAATATGGGCAAGAGAATGACTGAGGGGAGAACGTCACAGGACATGTCAGAGGGAGACAACGGCTGGAGTGTGCACCCGCACCCCATCCTGGTATATCTGGACTAACTATTATATTTAATTAACAGTTAGGATAAGGACACTTAGGAAATGTCTACATTCCAAAAGATAGGAGAGATTCCCTCCACTCTGATGGACAAATTAATAATTCATGATGATTCAATGAGAAACTTCTTACCACATAGTCTCATTTATTCCACAAGCTAACTTTATACCACTGGGCAGAAGCCTCACTAACGTATTCAGACCTCAGGGTCTGTCTCTACCTTTAGGATAAGGGGATGAGGTTACGTTTTGAGCTTTTATTTGTTTTCACCCTGAAAACAGATGAATTTAGATAATTTTATTCCTATAGATTGAAATGCTAATTCAAATCCAGCAAGAAAAAATACAGCAGGAATAAATGTAACCGCGGTCGTCTTGACATTTTAAAATTATATATCAAATGAGGGAGTCCTGAAATACTCCAGAAATCCCTAGGAAGCTGCAACTACTTTTAGGTTTCAGGAAATAATATGATCCTAAAGAAAAGAAAAGAAAAGAAAAGAAAAGAAAAGAAAAGAAAAGAAAAGAAAAGAAAAGAAAAGAAAAGGAAAGAAAAGAGAAAAGGAAAGAAAAGAAAAGAAGAGAAAAGAAAAGAAAAGAAAAATCACAGAAGTCTAGTGCATTGTGATTTAAGGCTTTAGGGTTCAATTTGTATGGGATCTTTCAAACTCTCTAATCTAGTGAATTTCTTTATGATATTTCCAAATACTCCATTTACTGCATTGCACCCTGTTCCTATTCTGTTTGGTGTTTTTTTTCAAAATATACTTCACCTTTTTAAAGTATAAAATTCAGTGGTTTTTAGTATATTTACAAGGTTTTGCAATCATCACCACTAATCCCAGAATATTTTCATAAACCCAAAGCGACACTATTAGTCTTCCCTCCCATCCCTCCTACACCCCTCTCCCTAGAGGAAAAATTAATATGCTTTGTGTTTCTGTAAATTCGTTTATTATGCACATTTCATATAAACAGACCCCTACAATATTGGGTCTTTTTGTGGGGGGGGGATCTGGCTTCTTTCACGTACCATGATGTTCTCAAGGCTTATCCATGTTGTAGCATGTGGCAATAATGCATTCCTTTTTAGATGAGTAATATTCCATGGCATGGATAGGGCATATTTCCTTCCTTCACTCATTCATTCATTCATTCATTCACTCATTCATTCATTCACTCATTCATTCACCGGTTGACAGATGTTTGCATTGCCTCTGCTTTTAGCTATTATAAATAATGCTGCTGTGGATACTTATATACAAGGTTTTTTTGTGTGTAAACATGTGTTTCACAGAAGTAGAATTGCTGGATCGTATGGTAATTCTGGGTTTAGCTGTTGGAGACACTGCCAAATCATCTTCCAAAGCAGCTGCACTGTGTCCATTCCCACCAGCAGTGTCTGAGGGTTCCAATGAAGCTTTTGGACTAATCAATAGATGTGTTTTGGAAGAGATGGGAGACAGTACGCTTTTTCATTTTTTCAGAATGCATGATAATGGAATTCAAATGTACAGAAATTTAAGATGAACTATTTTGCAAACACACATTCTTTACTGCAGCTGTGTACAAAGTTGGTCTCCTTTAAGGTAAGTGCAGACAGGTAAGGCATGCCATTATTGATTCTTATCATGGTATATTTTTTCTTGGTAATATGCTCAGAATAACACTTCAGGCTTTAAAAAAAAAATAATTCAGAGATATTTTATGTGTCTGATATCCTATCCCAGGAAGAGGACAGCTTGTAGATGACACCCATCACATCTCAGAGTGAACTGACAGGGCATGACTGTGCAGTCACAAAGAGATGAAACACCACAAGGTTGGGACCAAAGCCTCAGCTCTTAGGGAAGGACTGACAAAGTAGATAAGGCTTGGCTGCAAATGGACTATGTCGCCGGAGTATTCTACCCCATGCTTATGATCAGCATTCGTAAGTGAAAACATATCAAGATGTTCCCAGAGGGGTGAACGATCCATGAAAAGGCAATCAGAAGATATTCAGAACTCAGAAAGGTAGTTTTGGGGACACAGGACAACTAGGTAATGAGTTTTCTGTCCTGGGAGGAGAGCTGCACTCAGTGTTTCAGTTCCAGGGCTGTGGACCTGGCCAAAACGTGGTTGTCTTCCTAGAGCTCGGAAATCCAGAGCAGGCTATAAAAAAGAACATGCTGGAAAAACAAGCCTGAAACAAAGACAAAGACTTGTATGTGGACATAAGCTCCAGATCTTAGGGAGCAAGAGCCCCGTTACCTGAATGGAGAAAATGAAGATGAAAAGTGTGGCCTGGAGCGTGCCCTGGCTCCAGGTGAGAGCGAGCTGTGAGTCCTGGGCCTCCCTAGTTGGCCAGACAGGGGTTTGGCTCAGAAACATGGAAGATCTGCCCTTAAGAGGGGGTTTAAATCGACCTGCATTCTGCATGTGTGGGGAAGTGACTTACTTCTAAGTCTTATATTTGCTTAAGTATTTCCTTCCTCTAGTTTGGTTTATTCTGAAAATTAGGGAAATATCGAAACTCTAGTAGGGAAGATAGGGTTTAATCATCAGGAAGAAGAAAAAAAAAAAACAGAGGTAGGTGAAAATAAGACCAGACTTACTCCTATTTAAGGAGGGGGGAGGAAAATGAGATTATGAGCATCGTTGATGTACATGGACTTTAACAAAATGGAGTCAGCGTTGGTTTTTTTTCTCTTTTCACGCCCTTAACACCACACCCACCCAGCCACCATGTTCACTCTTGTCACTCAAGCCTGTCCCTTTTCTATTCTATTTTGGAAATCACTGGTGTAATGAAAGGAACTTGAGGCTTGCAAAAAGACACATGAAGTATTCCTGTTCTACTTTGCATTTTAGGAAGCACCTAGCAGAAAATCCTGTAGAAGGAGATATAAACAAATTGAAGAAGTCAGGGGGCAACAATCAGGACAATGAAGTGACTCAAAACTCAGGTCATATTAAAAGTCATTGGAGGAAACAAGAAGAGAGCAAATTCAAGAGATTTTTTAAAACGTGGTTTTGAATTTTTGATGTTCTCTCAAGTCTTTTTTTTTTTTTTTAATATGCCCATAACAGAAAGAATTGGAACAATTGGGCATAATGCACAGAGAAAAAAATGTATTTAGCCTTAACATAAGAAAAGTTTTTCTAATACAGAGAGTTGTCAAAAGGAGCGCTAGCTCATGAGAAGCCAAGTCTTCAGACTCTGAAGGTGATTTCAAAGGGAATTCAAAGTGGTCTCATTATATGACTTTTCAGATGCCATCAGATGACTCTGATAAGCTATAATCTCAGCCACTTCATGGAGAACGTGTGCCATCTCTGATACGCCCACCCTCATGTGACTCCTCTGTCATCTCATTTCCGGTAGATTTAATAATTTTGCACACCTGCCAGGAAAAGTACTAGTCTCTGCCTCTGTTACAAGGGGACCGCAGGAGACTGTGTAGAAAGACCAGGAACTTGAAATTAGTTGGTCTTGATTTCTGATTCTGAGTTTGTCACATACAATTTTGAGGACATGGTGCTATTTCTCAACCTCTGTACTTCTATTTCCAAAATGGGAATACCACTCCTTTCACAGGAGGATTTAATAAAACAATACATGGGAAGTTCCGACCACATGGCGGAGGGCGATGAATGAAGCCATCGGTGCTGTCTGGTGAAGAACTGTGGTGGGAAGGGCCGCAACAGAAAACATTTAATTCATTTTCCAGGTCAGTTTTTGTGAAGGTGCAATAGACACAAAAGTGCTCAAAGTATAACCGACTTGTCTGGGCACATTTCCTTACAGGGAATTTGTGTGTGTGTGTTTTTAACAAATAAGTGTTATCAAGCAAGTACAAGGAAAATGCATGGTTAAGGAAGAAAACCACGCATTATTGGGTATGCAATATACAAAGAACGGAGTTAGGATTGGGGCACTGTATTTTTAAACCATTTTGTTATAACGTACATATGTATAAAAATGAACAAGACATAAACGCATAGATTTATGAAGTTTGTCAAGGGAAATACCTTGTAACCAGTATCTAAATCGAAAATTATCCCAGAAGCTCCTTTGTACTCTCTCTCGGTCTGTAACCATTCATTTATTCATGGTTTGGCGTATAGCAAATTTCTTCTTCAAGTACTCATTTTGGCATATACTTGGGTTTTTTGTTGTTGTTGTTGTTGTTGTTGTTGTTGTTGTTGTGTTGTGTGCTGTTTTGTTTTGCATACAGAGCAGTGCTTTCCAACCGAAATAAGACAGGGAGAATTTCTGGGATGGTCAAAACTGTATTTATTTGTGTGAAAGGTGAGCAAATGCTGATTTACATCTAATTTATCTTTGCTTCCAGCATGCAATGCTGGTAAGAGGACTGCATATGGTAAGAGGGTCACGCTCCTGGCCTCACCAGTATCTAGATTCCGAGCACTGCTTCCAAGAATCTGAGAGCCTGTCAAAAGTCCTGCTCTGTCTGTGTCAAACATCCCCAGAGAAAAGCATTTCAGAATGCAGAGTTCATTCTCAGAATCCCAGAACTTCTCCCTTGACCTCATTATTTACTGTTTTATTAGTCTTCTGCCTTCAAGATGACTTTCTAAGGTGTATTCTCTTGCTCTGCTAGTTTTCCTCAATGAGATTCACCAGGCAAATTATGTTAATCTGTTATTGGTGGAATCAGGAGTACCACATCGCCCTCTTTTCACCACCTCACACCTGTCAGAGTGGCTAAAATTAACAACTCAGGAAACAATAGATGTTGGCGAGCGTGCGGAGAAAGGGGAACCCTCTGGCACTGCTGGTGGGAATGCAAACTGGTGCAGCCACTGTGGAAAACAGTATGGAGGCTCCTCAAAAAGTTAAAAATAGAACTACCCTACCATCCAGTAACTGCACTACTATTTACCCAAAGAATACAAAATTCTGATTCAAAGGGGCACATGCACCCCAATGTTTACAGCAGCGCCACTGACAATAGCCAAAGTATGGAAAGAGCCCAAATGTCCACCAAAGGATGAATGGATAAAGAAGATGTGGTGTGTGTGTATATATATATATATATATATATATATATATATATATATATATATATATATATGATGGAGTATTACTCGGCAATCAAAAAGAATGAAATCTTGCTATTTGCAACAATGTGGTTGGAACTAGAGTGTATTATGCTAACTGAAATAAGTCAGTCAGAGAAAGATAAATATTATATGATTTCACTCATATGTGGAATTTAAGAAACACAACAAATTAAGATGGGGGAAAGGAAAAATAGAATGAAAAGAGAGGGAGGCAAACCATAAGAGACTCTTAAATACAGAGAACAAACTGAGGGTTGCTGGAGGGAAGGTGGGTAGGAAATGGGCTAAATGGGTGACAGACATTAAGGAGGGCACTTGTTGAGATGAGCACTGGGTGTTATACGTAAGTGATGAATCACTAAATTCTACTCATGAAATCATTATTACACTATATCTAACTTGGATTTAAACAAAATAAAAAATAAAAGAATTATTTTTTCCTTCGTTATTTCTATTTTATCTCACGGAAACTCTTATTAGACATATGTTGAAGCTTCTGTCTTCAAAGTTTCATAACCTCCCTTCCAAATGATCAATATCTTTATCTCTTTTCTCTCTCTTTTGTTCACCAATATACACCCAGTGTGAGCAAAGTATCTGGTGCAGAGATGATAAATACATGTTTGCTGTGTACTGACAGCAATACTTACCATGCTAATAATACATACTGATAGCAATACGCTGATAGCACTGAATTATTTCTTCCTCAGATAAATGTTGGAGCCTTAACCCCCAGTGTGATGGTACTTGGAGGTGGGGCCTTAGGGAGATAGTCAGGTTTGGATGAGGTCATGAGGGTGGGGACTGCATGATGGGATTAATGCTCCTATACAAAGAGATGCCAGACAACCAACGGAATGGGAAAAGATATTTGCAAATGACATATCAGACAAAGGGCTAGTATCCAAAATCTATAAAGAGCTCACCAAACTCCACACCCGAAAAACAAATAACCCAGTGAAGAAATGGGCAGAAAACATGAATAGACACTTCTCTAAAGAAGACATCCAGATGGCCAACAGGCACATGAAAAGATGCTCAACGTCGCTCCTCATCAGGGAAATACAAATCAAAACCACACTCAGATATCACCTCACGCCAGTCAGAGTGGCCAAAATGAACAAATCAGGAGACTATAGATGCTGGAGAGGATGTGGAGAAACGGGAACCCTCTTGCACTGTTGGTGGGAATGCAAACTGGTGCAGCTGCTCTGGAAAAGAGTGTGGAGGTTCCTCAAAAAATTAAAAATAGACCTACCCTATGACCCAGCAATAGCACTGCTAGGAATTTATCGAAGGGATACAGGAGTACTGATGCATAGGGGCACTTGTACCCCAACGTTTATAGCAGCACTCTCAACAATAGCCAAATTATGGAAAGAGCCTAAATGTCCATCAACTGATGCATGGATAAAGAAATTGTGATTTATATACACAATGGAGTACTACGTGGCAATGAGAAAGAATGAAATACGGCCCTTTGTAGCAACGTGGATGGAACTGGAGAATGTGATGCTAAGTGAAATAAGCCATACAGAGAAAGACAGATACCATATGTTTTCACTCTTATGTGGATCCTGAGAAACTTAACAGAAACCCATGGGGGAGGGGAAGGAAAAAAAAAAAGGAGGTTAGAGTGGAAGAGAGCCAAAGCATAAGAGACTCTTAAAAACTGAGAACAAACTGAGGGTTGATGGGGGGTGGGAGGGAGAGGAGGGTGGGTGATGGGTATTGAGGAGGGCACCTTTTGGGATGAGCACTGGGTGTTGTATGGAAACCAATTTGATAATAAATTTCATATATTGAAAAAATAAAAAAAAAAAGATATGCCAGAGAACTTGCTCTCTCCCCCCACCCTTTCTCTCTCTGTCTCTGTGTCTCTCTGCCATGGGAGGACAAAGACAGACATCTTCAATCTACAACCCAGAAGAGGGCTCTTACCAGAACAGGAGCATGCTGTTAGATTTGGATCTCTAGCCTCCAGCATTGTGAGAAAATGAATTTCTGCTGTTTAAGCCACCCAGTCTAAGGTGCTTTGTTAAGGCAATCTCAGCTGATTGATTAGATCACTAAACGAATAAATGAATGAGATTTGATAATATTTATCTTAGGATCATAGGACACTTTAGTGTCTCAGAGGGGCTGGTACCTCGAAGCCTGTCGATATCATATTTTCTCAACTTTTAAAATGTTTTTGCAAGGACTTTTTTTTAAGCGATATGATATAATGACTCTCACCTCCACATCTCCTATTTTTTAACAAGGCTATTGGTTTTATTTTAGGAAGGCATTTCTAAGCTTGATTTAGAAAGGACTATGTCTCAGGCTATAAAAATAAAGGATTAGTAAGTATTAGTAAAAATGAAAGGATTAATAAGTATTTCATATACATAAAGTCATGAAGAAGCAAAGCATTTACATTATTGACATCAATGAGATAAATGTATTTGTGGGACAATAAAAATGGAGAGACTTTTTTTGTTCTTATTGGGTTTTGGAAAAGAGGAAACCCCTTGAAGGAAAATGGGTCTTTTTTTCATGTATATTTAGGAATGACTTCTCCAAGGAATTACCCTTCTTTAGTTGAGATGTCATTGTGATGTTAAGTAAAAAGGATATGTCTGCTCTTCATAAGATCTAAGATTTGGTCACACAGTAAATGGCGATTTACTAATTCATGCAAACTCTGAGGCTTTTTTTTCCTGTTAAAATACTTATTTCCATTATATAGATTTCGCTGTAGCAACAAACAATCCTGCTATCTCAGCTCAAGCAAAGTAATCTAGACTTTTCCAGGCTTATGTGAGAGTGGGAGGGCTTGACTCCATGACAGTTACCATCTCCTTCGAGAAGATAGGAGGAAGAAGGCATCACTGCCCAAAGCATAAGAAGCTCTTGGAGAGCTGGAACATGCAGGGCTCTGAAAGCCTCTGGTCACAGTTGGCACACGGACACTTACTCATCAAGGTAAGTTAGATGGTCCAACTACAAGTCTGAGGTTGGGGATATAGTTCTATGATGGCTGCTGGAAGAAAAGACAGCGATGGAGGCAATAATTCAACAAACAACACTGCCTCATTGAGTTTTGGAAAGCATTAAATGTGTACATCATTGTGTGTGTGTGTGTGTGTGGGGGCAACAATGACATAAATATAACTATTGGCATGAGAAATAAAAGGAAGGGATTTTAGCCAGTGGGACATTATTGTAGACCTTGGTGATGAGAACTCTAAGAGACAAGGAAAGATTAATGAAAAGATGTGACAATTAAAAACTTAGAAGAATAAAAGATGGAAGAAATAGCATAGTTTGCAGAAACATGGTGCAGAATTTTAAATAAGAGGAAGGGGATTCATCACAAATGGTATCCAGTATGGTCTAGGTTGGCACAGAGTTTTATTAAAGTAATGCTTCCTTGTAAACAATTTCTGTCTACAAAATATTATGCAACATATTCCAACAGTCAGCCTTTGGAAGAATTTTTGGTCAACCTTTAGAGGTATCGTTAGGTTTAGTAATGTTTCTTCTTGAATTAGGAGAGAACAAACACTGGTGATTTTGTGCCTATTGAACATTGCAATTTAACCTTGGGTTTTTCTGCCTCCAGCCTCTGGGCTAAGAGTGACTTTTGTTGCATATATATGCTTGAGTGACAGGATGTTCTGAATCCTTGAACTGCAATGTATCCACTCCACCTATTTTCTGCTGACTTCTTTATCTGGGAGCATAGAAAAGATCAGGTCTTCAGACCTGAACTCTGCCCTCTCTCAACTCTGTTTTTCCATGTAAAACTGCCTGGTTCTTGATGGATCACTCTGGAACTTTGTCTACTTTTTGAACATTAAAAAATTTTTAACTCTGCATTCCTTTCTCAATCCATTCCGATCTCTTTTCTGCCTTTGTTAATCCACTTAAATTTATCAGAATAATGCTGCTAGTGACCTCTTACTATCAAATGCAATGGAAAATTTCCAGTTCTTATTTTATTTCCACCTCTCTGATATTCAATAGACACTCTCCTCTCAAGTCTCCCATCCTTTGGCTTTGGTGCCACCTAAGCATTGGTGCTGCTTCTACCTCAAAAACCACCCTCCCTTCTTGACTGACTGCTCTCTGTCGTCCTTTTAGGATGTGATGGTTAAAAAAGATCTGTTCCCAGATGTGTGTAACTTCTGTGCACCCTCATCTGTATCCCAGATCTGACCACCATCTTCCAGCTGATGCAGTTCGTCTGGTAGATACATCTTTCTACCTCGTCCGAGTCTGTTCCTGAGTTCTAGATCCATCCCTTTATTGATCTGTCCTCTTCACTTAGCTGAGAGGAATCTCCAACTTGAATCCAAAATGAAATCAATATTCTCAATATCACTCTTCTTTCCTCCTCCCATGTTTTATATCTCAATTAATGGTGATGTTTAGAAGAAACTCACTCCTATACATCAAACAGAAGTAGTGTATACATTTGACCTTAACATATAGTAATGGCGATGATTGTGTTTCATTATGTTAATTTTTTTTAATGTTTATTTATTTTTGAGAGTGAGACAGAGAGACAGAGAGAAACAGAGAGTGCACAAGCAGGGGAGGGGCAAAAAGAGAGGGAGACCCAGAATCTCAAGCACGTTCCAAACTCTGAGCTGTCAGCACAGAGCCCGATGCAGGGCTTGAACCTACAAACCATGAGATCGTGACCTGAGTGGAAGTCGGACGCTTAACTGAGGAGCCACCCAGGTGCTCCTGATTTTCATTATATTTTAAAGCCAATGGAAGTAGAGTTAAACAGGCATAATTTTCTGTGGAACAAATACTAATTTCCCATTCAGATGCTATACTTAAAATTTTTGAAAGTGATTATGTGCCTTTTTTGAAATGACTTTATAGCAACATGACAACAGAAACATTTTTAATGCATTTTTGAATACATGTTGAATATATATTTTAGCACTTGATGCTAATTTACAATGGTTGTTAATGGAATTAAGTTAATACAGTAACTTTTATCATCACTAAAATATATATTTATTTTACCTTATATGAAACAAAACAACTACAGTGATTTGTATTTTTGAACTTTTAACTATTAAACAGAGTTACAGCTAACAAATACAAAAGAACACATAAAAATGAGAGGAAAAAACATTAAATATTCTTTCAGCTTTCAGAGAAGTTGTGTGACCAAATAGACTTTCAGGAGCTGGATGAGAACAGGCTAAGTTGGTCCTGGCTGTTGCCTAAGATTCTGAAATTAATGGTTAGGTGGGTAATGGATGAGACCAGTGATCAGTTAAGTGATTTAATAAAGGTAATGGGAATGAGGAGATATGATAGATTAGAAATGGGCAGGAGAAAAGAAAAGGAGGTTCACTAAAGTCTTTAAAAGACAAAAAAACTATGTTAAGACTTTATAAAATAAGAATTTTCTGAAATACCCTAAAAAGGAAAGAATGACCTTTGATTTGCCTTTCATGCTAAAATTTTATTTTTTAACTTCTTCCTGTTCCTATAAACATGCTATTTTAAATTTAATTTTACTCGCCCATAAAATACAAGATACATGCTAATAGACTACTGAATTGTGCCTTGTAAAATAAATGTAGCTTAGCTTCTTGAGCAAAACTAAGTGAGTAAAATCACTTAAAACTAGAAAACACAGCGACTGTGACATTTCTGGGAGAATGGTTTGTTTTTTACTTTATAAATTCTAAGGCAAGAAAAAAACAACACGTAGACCTTACAATATTATCAGAATGATTCCTTCAATATAGCACAGTGTAGAAGAAGAATGTATTCGAACATAGCTGTCCACTTGAAAAGTATATGAGAAAAAATTCCATTATCTTGTGGGTCCCCTGGAATTCATTGGCCACCCTCTTGACTCTAGGGAAGGCAATGTTTTCAACAGCCTGTTACATCGCTCTTAACCTCCGGGAAACAGGCTGTCCTGTAATGGGGCAATTATGACTGTCATTTCTCTTCCCACAAGGATAACTCTGAAATGGCCAGGGGGGGCAAGAATGCAAGGAAAGAGTAGAATTGCATGAGCAGTTGGATGACTTTACTCCCTAACGGTCTCCCAGGACTTAATTTGCAGCTCAGGAAAGTATTCTCAGGTTTTTATCTCTGAATTGTAACCTGAAGAGTGTGTCTCCATTGAAGGCGGTTCACAAAAGCAAACTAAAAATTGGGTCTCTCCCTGGATTGTCTGGCGAGTACATTTCTACATGATGGAAAATAGTTGTAGCTGTGTGCGAGCATTTTCCCAAAACTCTTGCTCTGAATATCCCACATACAAGTACACATATATTTTTTTTAACGTTTATTTATTTTTGAGACAGAGAGAGACACAGCATGAACAGGGGAGGGGCAGAGAGAGAGGGAGACACAGAATTGGAAGCAAGCTCCAGGCTCTGAGCCATCAGCCCAGAGCCCGACACGGGGCTCAAACTCGCGGACTGCGACATCGTGACCTGAGCTGAAGTCGGACGCTTAACCGACTGAGCCACCCAGGTGCCCCCAAGTACACATATTTTTAATGCTGATACTTTTTCATTAGTTTTTTTGATAATTCATTACATTACCTTATTCATATGTTATTCCTTTTTTAAAAAATCTTTTTAATGTTTATTTTTGAAAGACAGAGAGAGAGAGAGAGAGAGAGAGAGAGAGAGTGAGCGGGGGAGGGGCAGAGAAAGAGGGAGACACAGAATCTGAAGCAGGTTCTAGGCTCCGAGCTCTGAGCTCCAGGCTCAGCCCAGAGCCCGATGTGGGTCTTGAACCTATGAACCGTGAGATCATGACCTGAGCCAAACCTGGATGCTCAACCTACTGAGCCACCCAGATGCCCCTATGCATGTGTTTTTTCTGTTGTGCTATTAACTTTTTCTCCCTCACTCCAAAAGTAATCCATGCTTAATAAAGGTGTTTTGAAGAGTCCATAAAAAAAGTCACTCGCACAAATTAGCTGGAACTGTGGTCAAGTTCATTTTAGATTCTGTCTCCCTGTACACACACACTCACACACTTGCACTCATATTTACATCTATGTCCTGATATATAACTATTGACACAAATAAGATCATGAGTATTTTTATACAAAATGTACACCACTAAGGCCTGTTCTCTGTATTTAATGTTATGTCAACAAATTCTCTACGTTACTGCAAACGAAAAAATTAAATATCTAATATTCCTCTGAATTGGCATAATCTAGATTTCTTAACATTCCACCAAAGCCTGGATATCTAAACTATTTTCAGCATTTCATGATATATCTACTCTTCCTATTCCTAATGACTTATTAGGGACTATTCTCACAAACGGAAATTTCTATATGATAGCTTGTGAATATTATATGGTTATTGATAATATCTGACATTACATTTTGTATTTCTATGAGCAATACATAAGAGTATTGTTTTATCCTTTTTAGCAGCATTGGATGTCTTAGAAATATTTCCTGATACAAATGGTGAAAATAATGCATTAATATTTAAATTTCATAATGCTGGGATTATCAAAGGGAAGGAAAATTTTTCTATAACTTAAATCTATTGTATTCATCTCTTCACGAACTTTGAATCTATTGTCCTCTTATACATTGGAATTTGAGTATTTCTCTTATAATTTGTATGCTTTATCTGTTCCTGCTTTGATAGACAAAAATACTAATCATTTAGAACAATGAGTTGAACCTATGAAAATTATTTATGAGTTAATGACAACTTTGGATTTTTGCATTCATTGCAAAACTATTCCTAATTTGTTTCTGTTCATTGAAACATCATGTTTATCATCTACTACAGGAGATTTTCATTGTTTATGAGGATGAAATGTGTTCTTCTTGTCCTTTTTAAAGTTTCCTTTGCTTCTAAATGTGGAAACTTATCCCCTTCCTCACAGATTTGATCACTATGCTTACATCTCCATATATCTCCATAATATATATTCAGGGCTTGATTTTCACATGCATTTTCATAAAATTTAACTTTCTAATCTTTTTGACATTTATTTTACCCCTTACAGTGAGAAACGTTTACAACTTTTGGATTTGACTGTCTCAGTAATATAGTGATTCATTTTAAATTTCATAGTTACATAAAGTGTGTTTTAGAGAACAGGGTCTGGTGAAAACTCGACTGAGTTCAAATCACTTCTCCACGGTTCTCTGGTTGGAGACATTCTGTATCAACTCTGCCCATTTCCTCCTCTGTGAAAAGGGGAGATTGACTCCAGCTGTGACACATTTCGATCCGGGAAGGAGTGAATGCATCTTAACAGTGAACTACCATGAGGCTGGTCTTGTGATTACTTACAGGGCTTAGATGAAACATTTTACTAGGTTTTTTTTGGGAGGGGGGGAATCAGTAAATTATAAAGAATTTTTATAGTATTATGTCTTTTTAAGAGGCATTGGATGTCGTTAAAATAAAATTTTTAAATATTTGCAAAATGTCAACCCCTTCCACTGAGTGTTTCGACTTCATAGTACTAAATACAAAATACGGACGTATCAAAAATGTATTGCACACTGGCCCCTTTTGGCTGCAAAGGAGAAGAAAATCAGTTCCTCAGGACTGGGTATTGGAGAACAGGATTCTAGGTGATCGCTTGTTCTGGTCTCATTGCTTATATACTCTTATGTCGCAGTTACTTCTTTTCCTAAAAGTACTGCCTCAGTAAGGAAGTCTCTCTCTGTCCCTGCCTGTCCCCCCTTCCCCCACACCATTTATTTATATTACTATGCAAACCTATATCCTGAGGTCCTGGTGACTGAACCACAATTGTATGTTTTGCTTGAGCTGGGCCAATCATGTTTTCTGTTCTGAGACTTAGAATTTGGGCAGATTATTATTTCTGGCTCTGAGGAGAGGGAAAGGCAGAAAGGATTAATCAACGCTGAGAGCTAATATGTATCAGTCAAGTTCTGTGAGCTGTCCAATTAAAGGGCTGGAGTGATATTCTAGCAATGAAAAGCAAAAGCAGTTTCTTAGTTGTATGTAATTGTGACGTGAAGAGAACAGAGGGAATTACATAGTTTTAACAGAAAACGCTTTATGACAAAAAATTTGCGTGCTTTGTGTGACATAAATAAAGCTGAATACAACCGTCTTTGGATGAGACCATAAGACTTAAGCTGTCACTTCTTGTAGCTCTTTTCCCCCACATTAATGGACTGTTATTAATTAACACGGAGAACAGGCTTAGAAATAAAAATTGCAACCTTCAATGTTGCAGGAATGATTAGGAAGATAACTGCCAATCATCACTGTGGTATAAATCTCTACGGGGAAATTGTTCAAGTATATATATGTTCATTTATTTGAGACAGAGAGCATGAGTGGGGAGGGGCAGAGAGACAGAGAGGAAAGAGAGAATCCCAAGCAGGCTCTATGCTGTGAGCACGGAGCCCAACACAGAGCTTGATCTAACCAACTGCAAGATCGTGACCTGAGCTGAAATCAGTTGGGGAACACACAAACGACTAAGCCACTCAGACACCCCTAACATATATTTTTTAAGAGAACCACACAGGGGTACCCCGGTGCCTCATTTGCTTGAGCATCCAACTCTTGATGTCAACTCATGTCACAATCCCAGGATCATGGGATCGAGCCCCATTTTGAGCCCTGCAGTGATCTCCATGCTGAGCACAGAGCCTGCTTGAGATTCTCTCTCTCTCTCTCTCTCTCTCTCTCTCTGTCTGTCTCTCTTTCTCTCAAGAAAACAACAAGAAACTAACCATATAAAAATGGAATAAGAAAACAATCATGATAACAAAAACACTAATATTTTTCTTTCCATTAATTGTATTTTGCCATTAAAAATTTATAAATACTAAATGCTGATGGACACTTCACTCTTTCTGCAAGCCCATTAATTGCTAAAAATATTTTATGTATAAGATGAAGGTATAGGTAGAGAGACACAATGGGAAGCACAAAATAAGAGCTTGAGAACTGTTTAAAATAGAAGTATGTGTCACTGTAATAATATCTGTGTATGTTTCTTCTCTCCGTTTGCTGCCTATGTCACACGCATCTCCGTAGCCACATCAAACACACAATGCCTGGCTCGGAACAGGACTCAATAATCAACATACTCAGTGAGGCAGAGTCTATCACTTTTATTCTATTTGTATTTAAAGACAAAAGTTAAGAGATGTCTTTTTCTCATTTTTTTCATACCTTAAACTCATTGTGTCAGAACTATTATTAATTGGTAAGTTTAACTTACAGCTCTATTTGAGCAGGAGGGTGGTCTCCTTGCTTATGAGGTATCTTTTAAAACATGCAACATATTTGAATATTTACTTTGTACTTTTTCCTGGGTATTTTTTTTCCTCCTTTGATCCTTGGATACTACAATGTCTTCAGATTTATGCCTACCTTTCTGATATCTACAAAATGAGCGCATTTGGCAAACTGTTACTGGAATTGCCTGCTGTTTAGGAAATGTCTGGGTGATATTAACTTACATCTGTGTTAGTCACTGTTCTCCAGAGAAATAGAACCAATGATAGAAGCATATGTATGTGAACCAAAATATATTTATATCAATGATATATTAGAGAGAGAGACAGAGACAGAGACACTGAGAGAGATTTATTACGATAAAGCATTATAACAAATTATGTAACTATGGAAGCTGACCAGTCCCAGGATCTGCAGGCAGCGAGCTAGAGACCTGGGGAAGAGCCAGCAATGTTGTTTCAGCCCCAAAGTTGGCAGGCTCCAGACCCAGGAAATGCTGATGTTTCAGATGAAGCCCAGAAGCAAAAAATAAAACAAAAACAATAACAAAAAAGCATAGTCCCATGTCCCAGCTCAAAACAATCAGGTTTTTCTTTTTCTTTTTTTTTTTTTATGTTTAAATAACATGTTTTATGTTTTAAAATTATTTTATGTTTTTTGGAGAGAGAGAAACAGAGACAGAACATGAGTGGGGGAGGGGTAGCAAGAGACGGGGACAGAGGATCCAAGGCGGGCTCTGCGCTGACAGCGGTGAGCCTGACATGGGGCTCAAACTCATGAACTATTAAATCATGACCTGAGCTGAAGTTCGATGCTTAACTGACTGAGCCAGCCCAGGTGCCCTGGGAATTTTCTCTTAATCACAGGAGGGACAGCCCTTTTGTTCTACTCAGGCCTTCAACTGATTAGGAGAGGCTCACCCACACTGGGGAGGGCAATCTGCTTTATTTAGTACAAACTTTACTCTCACCCAGAAACATCCTCACAGACACACGCAGCGAAGTGTTTGACCAAATGTCTGGGAACCTCATGGTCCAGTCCAGGTGGCACATAAAATTGATCATCATGAGTTCCTTTCTTCATTTATTTAGATTCATGCGTTTTCATTCATAATTATGTAAGCCATCCTCATATACCAAAGTAACTTTGTCCCTCTTCAACTTTTTTTTATAGTTTCCTTTAAATTTTTTTTACATTTTATTTATTTTTTTTGATAGAGACAGAGCACAAGTGGGGGAGGGGCAGAGAGAGAGGGAAGACACAGAATCCGAAGCAGGCTCCAGACTCCGAGCTGTCGGCACAGAGCCCAACGCAGGGCTCGAACTCACAGACCATGAGATCATGACCTGAGCCGAAATTGGGCGCTTAAAAGCCTAAGCCACCCAGGCACCCCTCTAGTTTCCTTTAAAGTCCCTCTCCCTGTGCCTGAAGTGGTGACACTCCTCAGGGTCCTTCCCTGGACAGTCTTTCCCAGGTAACCTCATCATTCACAGGGATTCAGCCACTCTGTGTTTACTCTGGCATCCTGTTACCATACAGCAAGATGGGACCAAGAGGTTACCTATTCCAGTCATCTCCTTGCTCACATTATACAGACCATGGATTTCTTTTAGTTCTTGGAAATTGTCTTTTTTCCCTCTAAACCTCATGGTGTCTCACAGGCTGTTGCATTAGTCTGGCTAATCCCTATTTACCCTACAGGTCCCCACTTAAAATCACTTTCTCTGGGAAGATTTTTCTGAGCCCTCCTGCCCGCCTCAATTGCCCCATAGGGCCTACATTTCAACAGAACGCTTATTACACGCTAATTATCTATTTCCCCCCCAAAACTGTTGAGTGTGCACCTGTCTTGTTCAATTTTATACACATAGTGCTTGGCACATAGCCAAAATGATAGAAAAAACAATTATATGAAACTGAAAGCAGAATTTAGATGCATTTTCATATTCCTAAAGCCGCACAACGCTGGCATCATCTAAAATTCATAGGTATTTTACAGTGAAAATGTAATTGACATATTATTTTGACATTCCCATATTCTGTTCAAACTCAGTAAAAATAACGCTGTACAGTTTTTAAGTATTTACTCAAAAGGCCTGCCTGGTTGATAAAGGAGAACAGCACTTCCCAGACAGATTTTGATGGACAGGAGAGGTCCCTGCAGTCAGTCTCCTGTTTTAAATAGCTTTCTCTGGCCAAGATCTTGCAGTTCCCCACCCCACAGGCTAGGGGTGTATGGGACCAAGAGGTGGAAGCTGTCTTTCCCCTTGACACAGTATTCTGGGTGCCTGGAAGCATGGGATTCCCTGTTTGAATGGCCCTAAGCTCCTTCTAGAACCTGTGTGGGACTCCTCCTGGCTTATCTTTTCAGAACAGACTGTAAAGCCACTGTCCCCAATCTTGAGCGTGGAGGGTGAGAGCATCCAAGGGTGACTCTTGAAAGCAACATGCAACCAGTACATCTTGCAGTGTGCACACAGGTATAGTTAAGGTCTCTTGTAAGGCGGTAGGAAAAGAAGGGGTGGGGGTGGGGGTGCGGCATCATCACGGCCCAGGGGCTGCTGAAGCTGGTTCTCCATGATCAACATGTTGCAGATCATTATAAAGCTATGTTTGTCAGGACCGGAGATGAGAACACATTTCATTTAATAAATTTTTTCAGATATTTTAGCAAATCAAAGAACTGATTCATAAATTTTAAATACTCTGACATATGGTAGGTATTTGGGCTCCAGGTGTACTATTGCCACAAGCTCTGGAAACCTTAGAGGGAGCTCCGACAGAAAATGATCAAATGTGTGGTCATGCGTATGTACGGGTTAGTATAATCTTTCTCTGATGCCTGTGAGATGTCCAGCAACGATCTCTAGGGCTGTTCATTTCATACCTTGTATGTCACTCACATGAACGTAAGTAGTGACCCTCTTCTAAACTTTACTATGCCTTAAAATACATTTAATACTTCTTTGGGGGCTGATACTATTTTTGCCGTGTCAGAATTCCAGATCTATTTGTACATTTAGCCTTAGTGTCGTCCATTTTAAGACCCGTTAGAGATTTCTTTTATCATCTCTAAATCACTTTTCTTTAATTAACAGGAAGATAAAATGTCCCTCTCAAGAAAGAGGACGAATTATCCCCTTTGAAATACACGTTCCTTCAGCTTATCAAGTCAGAACTGTTGCTCTGTATTATACATCTCAAATGATATCTTCAGCTATGGGAGCCTGGGCTCTTTAGAAAAAAATGAAATTGATTAGCCTTTCAGATAACAATGGCCAACAATAAAGCATAATCTCATAGTTATTCATGTCTTACTTATACATACTAAAGACTATCCCCTCAGAAAAGGCTGAATGCATATGTAATAATTTACATTTCTAAAATATATAGTTAGATCCTTCCCTAGGCACAAAGTTGCCGACAACTTAACTTCTCTGTAAAACCAGTTCTTCAAATACTTTACCCCATAATTTAGAGACAAGGTTTAAGAAGAAAGAACAAAAATTCATTTAAACATATATCTTTGGGTTCAACATTTACCTTTAATCTTCACGAAAATCATCTGTTTTAAATTGACCTCAGTAGAAAAATCCTTAAGAGGAAGAGGTATCCCCAAATTATAAAGTCCATTTATAGACCTCACATGTAGGTGGAACAGTGATTTCGTGCTCACATTACCTTTATATTTTTCATACATCCTTACCTTCCAGGTCCTATGAAGTACATCTCTACTTCATCCTTAGCTCAGTGTAAAAATAGAATTCCTTTTACGACTTCACTCCCTCAACAAATGTAGCACCTTGAATAGTTTCTAATAGCTTAAAGATAAAGAGACTGTCTTCCCTTCAGGATTCCGGGACCTACATTTATACTTGCTCACGTAATCTCATTAGTGTGGGATCCAAATTTATAAAGTGGTACTTACAGTTAACTGAAACAACAGGAGAAAACCCTCTGTGGATTTCTTTTTGATGACAGAACCAGTGATTGGCTGCCAAGATGATTTATGGCTCTCTTTTTAAAATGAATGGAAAAAAATTGATAGAAATACTTTCTAGCAGTAACCTGAAATCTTCTTGACTTAAATAGCTATTACTTTTCTTTCTCAGAAAGAATAAAAATATCAACTGTTCAAATGTAGAGTTTTATATTGGGGAAACTAAGAATAAAGCGTATTACTAGAGAAATTTAAAAACCAATGAGTACTGAGTCTCTCAACCTCACAGTATATGGAAATTTAACCTGGATTAAAAGTTAAATGTTAAAAAAAAAATCAAACAGTTAAAAAGCTTGAAAATAGGAATTAATATTCATTAAACCAACCCCTTGATATGAGAAGGTTTTCTAAACTTTAAAGTAGTCAAAGTGGTTACACACAAACAAGACACTAAAGTTAGTACATAAACTTGTAACTTTATATATCAGAAAAAAAGAATGAAACCCAAATTTCATGTTAATGAAACATATTTGGGAATATAGTATTATTTATGTATTAGAAGTACAAATGACTTAAATCTTCAATCTTCAAAAACCTCCTGCCTTTGGGGCACCTGGGTGGCTGGCTCAGTTAGTTAAGTATCTGACTTCGGCTCAGGTCATGATCTCGGGGTTCATGAGTTCAAGCCTCACATCGGGCTCTGTGCTGACAGCTCAGATCCTGGAGCCTGCTTTGGATTCTGTGTCTCCGTCTCCCTCCCTCCCTCCCTCCCTGTCTCTCTCTCTCTCTCTCTCTCTTTGTTCTCCCCCACCCCGTCTTTCTCTCTCAAAAAATAAACTTTAAAAAAATAAATAAAAATAAAAACCTCCTGTCTTCTGTTGTCTCTTTGAGAAATGTTAATCAATCTGCAAGCACAAGGTATTCAGTCATTCAAACAAGGAACATTTTTAGTGGGAATGAGTAAGAATTTAGTAAGTATCTATTTTATGGAATATTCTTCAGCCTTAAAAAAAATTCTGCCATTTATGATCACCTGGACGAACGTGGTAACATTATGCAAAGTGAAATAAGCCAAACACAGAAAGACATACTGCATGATGTCAGTTATATATAGAATCTTAAACAAATTAAGTTGAACACCTATTAATAGAAGAAGGGTGGTCAGTAGAGGCTGAGGGGTGGAGGAAAGGGATGATATTGATCAAAAAGTACAAAGTTTCAGATATAAGACCACATAAGTTCTGGAGATCTAATACACAGCATGATGCCTAAAGTTAATAATGTACTGTGATCTTGAAATTTGCTAAGAGAGTATGTCTCAAGTATTCTTAACTTGTGCCTCCCACACCCCCCCACCACACAGATGGTAATTATATGAGGTGATGGATGTGTTATTTAGCTTGACTGTGTTAATCATTTCACAGTATATATGTATATCAAGACATCATGGTATACATATATACATATATACATATATATAATTTTAATCTATCAACCATTCCTCAATAAAGCTGGGAAAAAAATAACATGAAAAGGGAAGTAACCTGTATATGCATTGTAACAGAAGAAATAATATTGTCTTTAGTTTCAGATGACATGACTGTCTATGTAGAAAATCCCAAAGAAGTGACAAAAGTCTTGTAACTTATAAGTGACTATAACAAAGTTGCAGGAGACCCAAAGTTAATATTTTGAAGTCAAGTACTTACCTATATACTAGCAATAAGCAAATAACATTTGAAATGGAAAGAAAAAGTTAAATAGGATCAAAAATAATATGTGTAGGTGTAAATCAAATAAAATATTTATAGGATACATATACATCCATGTATATGTATATTCAGAGGGGAGGAAAGGGAGAAAGAAACTACAGAACTCTGATAAATGAAATTCAAGATCGAAATAAATGGAGATATAGTCTATGTTCATAGGTTTGAAGACATAATATTTTTAAATGTCAATTTTTCCTAACTTGTTCTAGAATTTCAATTCAATTCCTATAAAAGTCCTGCCAAGCTGTTTTTTAGATATCAAAATACTTACTCTAAATTTCTCTAAGAAGGCAAAGTCCTAAGATAGCTACTACAATGCTGAAGAGGAACAAAGTTGGATGATTCACCTACCTGCTCTTAAGAGTTATTCTCAACCTATGATAATCAAAGGCATATAATATTGGAACAGAATAGAGAACCCCAAAATAGACCCAGATAATCTGTAAAATGATATTTGATAAAGGAGCAAAGATTATTCAATGAAGAAAGGACAGTATTTTCAACAAATGCAAGAGAAAACAATTGCACTCCATCTACAAAAAACAAACAAAAAAATTAACCTGGACACAAATCTTATACCTTTCGCAAAAATGACTCAAGACAGCCTGTAGACCCAAAAACAGACCTGGATGCAAAATACAAAACTATAAAAGTTCTAGAAGAAAACATGAGGGGAAAACTATGTGATCTTGAGCTGGTAATGAATTTTACATCCAAAACCCAAAGCATAATCCATGAAAGAAAAGTGACATTTTGGATTTATTACAATTACAAACTTCTGCCAAAGACACTATTAAGAAAGTGAAAAGAGCAATCATATCTGCAAAGAAAGTATCTACAAGGCACATATCCGATAAAGGACTCATATCCAAAGGATACAAAGGACGCGTAACACTCTGGAATGAGAAAACAAACAACCCAACTTAAAAATGGGCAAGAAATCTAAACAGACATCTCACCAAAAAAGATCTAGAGATCACAAGTAACCATACACCAGACACTCAACATTATTTATCATCAGGTAATTGCAAACTAAAATAACGGGAACATACCATTCCCTGGTGGGAAGGCAAACTGAGAATGGCCAGTGTGAACACAGATTGGCGGTTTCTTACACAACTAAATATAGCCTTACCACAGGATCCAGCAATTGTGTTCCTTGGCACTTCCCCAACTAATTTTACAATTTGTGTCCACACAGAGGCCTGCACATAAATGATCACGGAAGCTTTACTGGTAATTGCCAAACACTGGAAGCACGCAATTTGTGCTCAATAAGTGAATGGATAAAAACACTTTGGAACATCTGCACAATGGGATATGGAAAAACAGAGAGGAAATTTAGGCTCATATTGCTAAGTGAAAAAAACCAGTTTAAAGGCTACATCTTTATGATTTCAGGTTTATGACATTCTGAAAAAGGCAAAACTCAAAGATCTATGGTTACCTGGGGTTTGGGGGTGTGGAATGGAAGTGTTAAATAATTAAAACACATGGGATTTTTTTTTTATAGTAATCAAACTATTCTGTATGAGGCTATAATGGTGAATACGTAATGCTATACATTTGGGGTTTTTTTAATGTTTATTTTTATTTGAGAGAGAGAGAGAGGGAGAGAGAGAGAGAGAGAGAGAGAATGAGCAGGGGAAGGGCAGAGAGAGAGAAGGAGACACAGAATCTGAAGCAGGCTCCAGGCTCTGAGCAGTCAGCACAAAGCCCAATGCAGGGGCTGGAACTCGTGAACCGGGAGATCGTGCCCTTAGCCAAAGTTAGATACTTAACTGACTGAGCCACCCAGGCACCCCATAATGCTATACATTTGTTAAAAACCCATAGCACTTTGCAATACAAAGTAATGGCCTAAACATACGCAAATTTATATAAATCACATGGGCACTGTGGGATCCTGAGATAGAATGAAGGCTCTACAAGAGAATTTAGCTGTATTACAAATATATGAAACATTATCAGTGAAGAGGGATAGAATGAAAAGTCAAGGACCTAAGTTGCTCTGGAAATGATTGGAATCTACCAGACTACAGACAAGTAAACCGTATACAGCACTGCACTCTAGCCTGATAAAGCTATTTCCCAAGGGGGTACAGGTTTAAGATGCTGATATTGCTCTACGACATATGCTGGAACTGAACAATTAAGTATATGAATGGCAGATGGTGGAGGCAACTTCTTACTTTTGGATTGGGGATTACAGAAAAGCAGGAGGAGACTAGTATGATCCATGTGTAGAAGACACCAGCAGATCTCCTGTTTAGTTTATGACAGGTACAAGTGTTTACATACAGAACTATTTCTAGATATGAATACACACCTAGGTTAGTATACACACAACTGAAATCTTCATCATTTGAGAGATCCTAGAAGCAATAATACCCCAGTAGCAATGAGCACATCTAGTACCTGAATCTTGGTTTCTAATACCATTCTCCAGTAAACGGAACCAAGGTTCCTTGGAAAAAAGGACTCATTCTAGGGCTGGGACAGAAAACATACAAGATGATTTGGGGCATGCCAGAAAGTAGTAAGTACTGAAAAAAATAACTGTAACAACAATTATAAGGTGTGTCAAAAGTACATAGGAGTCAACTGACATCACCTAAAGGTCTAAGCTGAAACATTTTGAGCAACAAAATAAATATGGAACATAATCTAAAGTAAAATATAAATGCCCATAAGTACAAACTGATAGAAATAAATGACTGTATAAATAAATCAAATGAAGAAGAGTCAACTCTCCCAGGAGGAAAATTTTCAAATTATTCACATACATACGCTACGCTCAAAGAGGTGAGGCATAACTCCCCATGCCTCAATGTGGGCTGTGCAAAGAGACCTTCCTCCAAAGAATATGATATGGAAAAGCAGGTGTGTGTGTGTGTGTGTGTGTGTGTGTGTGTGTGTGTGTGTGGTGGGGGGCTGGGGGGCGGGACTAGAAAAAGTTGAGAAACTGGTTCACCCTCACCTGGGTGAACAAGGTCAACATTAACAGTCTTTAAGTCATGTTGTTAGCATGTATCCCAGATACGATGTGATGAAAACAGTACTTTACTTCGGTAATCCTCCTATGCAAACCCATAACCTTGGCTGAATCATGAGAAAAATATCAGACAAGTATTAACTGAAGACATTTTACAAAGTACATGTCCAGGACACCTCAAAACTGTCCAGATCATTGAAAACAAAGCCAGTCTGAGAAACTGTCAGTCCAGAGGAACCTAAGATGATATGACAAAATGTAATGTGGTATCTTGGAAAAGAAAAATGACATTAGGTAAAAACAGAAGAAATCAGAAAAAAAATATGCCCTTTAATTAATAATAATGTATCAAGTTAGTTTCCTACTTTTAACAAACATAATACACTAATGTAATATTGTTACTTACAGGGATGTTGGGTGTAGGGAATATGGAACTCTGTATTGTCTTATCAATTTTATTATACATCTAAAACTGTACAAAGAGTTTATGTAAAAATTATCTATGGACTTTCTGATTATGGCAAATTCCGCCCTGCTAAAACTTAATGTAAAACTCAATTCCTGTTTGCTTTATGAAGATTTGCATCAGGTTGTTGATATTTTGTATTCAGGGCATACTTAACATAAGCAACATGTGAAAAAAAATATAACAATGATTTAAAACAGCCTTGAATGAAAAGCCTTTAAATTTTCTCCAATTTTGTTGTTATAAATATTTTTCTCAAGACATTTTCAAGTCTTTTTCCAAGGACAAGTAACAATACACTTTATGTAAAACAGTTTTCAATATTCTCAGTGTAACCAAGAACAGTGACATTGCCATAATAGAAATAGGTCATTTTGAAAAGAAAAAAAAAGACAGAAACTTATGAAGAATGTGAATTTCCTTCTATTTAAAATTCTAGCTTTTTCTATGCATAAACATTCTAAAAACTAAAATATTTTTAAATTCTCATATGCCTTTATGTTAGTTTGTCTTCTAAACATTTTTATCTTCAAATAAACAATTTGTTTACTAATTGTTTACTAAGCCTAACATGTATTAGTTTTTCTTTGCCTAAGACCAGCAAAATCCAGATAAGTTAGAATTGTAAGTGGTTTTTTTTTTTAATGTTATAGAATTCTGTGGCCTTTACAGGGAAAGTTCTATAGAGGTATGGAATGAACAAACAACCATTGAACTTCTGAGAAATAGAAGCAATACTATCACTTGTAAATAATACTAAGATTTACTGTAATCTAAGAAATTCTAGAATAAAATAAATTACATTTTTACTTCTGGGAAACAAAACTGTCAGAAAATAGGCAAAATAACTGATAACACATTTTAAAGGTAATTTCATTAACACATAGGCCAGTACACTATTTAAAAAGGATATTCCAGTAGAGTGAATGGCTGTAGCAAAATCACAGAAATAGGAAAGCTTTAGCCTATGGAGAACACTTGATCTTGATCTGAGAGCACCTGTATGGAAACAGTGAGGAGCAGAGGTGATGAAAAATCAAAGACCTTGATCTGGGTAATGTATTCTTACTGCTCATTAGATAAGGAATAACAATGAACCTCTTATTTTGAAGTAAAAATGGGTCAGAGAAGTGTGGGAAGAATTGAAGTTAGGAAAAAAAGAAAACTGTAGGAACACCATTAAGAAATATACTAAATGACATAAGCCAAACAAGATTATGTGTAATCTTTAAAAAGCTGAGTGTAGAATGGAGGCTACCAGGTGCAGGAAAGGAGATGGACATGGGAAATGGTCAAAAGTGTGCAGTTATGTAGGATATGTGTCTACAGATTCAAGGTACACCACGATAACTATAGTTCAATAACAACATATTGGGATGTCTGGGTGGCTCAGTTAACTTAGAACCTGACTCTTGATTTCGACTCAGGTCACGAACTCAGGGTTCGTGGGTTTGAACCCCACATGGGGCTCTGTGCTGACAGTGTAGAGCCTGGTTCGGATTCTCTTTTTCTCTCTCTCCCCCTCCTCCCTCTCAAAATAAATAAAATAAACTTCAGAAAAGAGTACTTAAAAAAAGAACTAATTCTGTTTGTTGTTCTCCTTTGACCAACATCTCCCCACTTCTCTCACCTCCCAATCTAGCGTTCTATGTTTTTGAGTTGAGTTTTTTTAGATTCCACATACAGTGAGATCAGGCAATATTTGTCTTTCTTTGTCTGACTTATTTCACTCAGCATAATGTGCTCAAGGCCCATTCATGTTGTCCCAAATGGCAACATTTCCTTTCATTTTATGGCTCAACAGTACTGCTTGATATGTACCAAATTTTCCTTGTCCATTCACCCAACAATGGACACTTAGGTTGTTTCCATGTCTTAGCTCTTGTAATAATGCTGTAGTGCACGTGGGGTTACAAGTATATCTTTGAGAGACTGATCTCATTTTCTTCAGATACATACCTCGAAGTGGAATTGCTGTATCATATATATGGTAGTTTAATTTTTAATTATTTGAGGAACTTCCACACTATCTTCCATAGTGGCTGCACCAACCACACTAAACTCTTTGAATGAATGGGTCTAAAACAAGATTCATGCATAAGGTTTGTGTGCAAACCATGTGATCGGAAGCATTGTTAGGGTTTTCTGGTGTCCCTTCAAAATTCCTATGCTGAAGTATCTTTCACTTCTATAAAATATGACCTTGTTGGGAGACACAGCTATTGCAGATATAACTAGTTAAGATGGGGGTCATACTGGAGTGGGGTAGACCCCTAACCTAGAAGGACTGACATTCTTATAAAATGATCAAACTGAGACACAGGCACATGCCCAGGGAGAACTCCATTAAACAGGAGGCAGGGATGGGGTGTTGTGTCTGCAAGTCAAGGAAGGCCAATGATCACCAGCAAACAAGAAGCTAGAAGAACAACATGGAACAGATTCTCCCTCACAGCCCTCAGCATGAACCAGCTCTGCCCACACCTTTATCTCAGATTTCCAGCCTCCAGAAGCCACCAGTTTGTGGTCCTTGGTTACAGAACTCCTAACAAATTAACATAGGTACAAGGACTGAGTCTATGCAAGTGGGATTCTATTTTCAAACCTCAGTACTAAAAACAGAATCAAAGGTTGAAGATCTGTAGGCCACAAATGCAACACAACACACTGAGAAAAGGAGCACAGGTATTAAAATGGAACATTCTATTTTCTTTTTCTGAGAAAAAGGAAAATGGAGAGGTAGGCACAGGTGTGCCTGCATGTCTGTTGGTTGTTTAAAGGGAAAGGCTTGGACAGATGGTTTCTGTGGGATTTCTGACTTTTCCTTGGACTGTAACTATTTCCTATAGTTATTCATGAGTCATGGATTCCCATGCTTGATGAAATGTATTAAAAT
Organism: Panthera onca; assembly: GCF_046562875.1. Lineage (NCBI taxonomy): Eukaryota > Metazoa > Chordata > Mammalia > Carnivora > Felidae > Panthera > Panthera onca. Next base: position 111,624,123 of record NC_138348.1, read on the forward strand.
ACTCAAAGCAAAAATAATCTAGATCTAGACTCAGCCACTGTGAGATTTCAGCTTGCTTGGGATATCTTACATCCACTGACATCTGTCTGCCTTGATCTGTCTCTGCTCTGTCATGCTAAATCACTACTTTCACCATCTTTGCTTTCGCCCATTTAGTCAGAACCGAAATCATATAATCTCCATTTCTGGGACTTGAGGTCCAGACCGCTGGCTGTTCTTGACCTACGGTAGTCTTTAACCCTCAGCGGGTTCATGTAAGCTGAGCACGAGCTATTGCCCAACTTGACCCCTCCTGACTGCCTTTATTCATCTGTTCCTCAGGTCTTGGACATAAAAGTGAGATTGGATTTTTATGTTTACATCAAACACGAGAAATGACTCTTGCTACTTCTGAATTGGGGTGAAGAATCTTCAAGGCCCTTCATTTTAGTACACAACTTTATATTATTGTGCCGCACCGTTGTGTTAGGATAGACTTTCTTCATTCCTTGATGGCTGAGCCTTCAAAGGTATGTATTATATTGTTGGTAATCAAAGGTACTCTTTAAATACACAGTGGATAAAAGAACATACATTTTAATGATTATTTAAAATCATAACATGTAAGAAATGTGTAGGGGGTGAAATGCAATTTTAAAGCAGACTAGATTTTTTTCTTGACATTTTAAGATTTCTCTGACTTCATAAAGCTACTTTAATATTTTTTTTAATTTTTATTTGCAACCTTTGCTAACAAAATTTTACAAAGCTACAAGCTTTCTATGTTTAATGCTTTATACTAGTTGTAAGTATTCTGTCTTAAGAGTGAACCAGTACATTTTCTGAAATATTTTATTACAATTAGGCATGAAAAAATCCCCATTACTCTTGAGCATCCTTTTTTTTTTTTTTCATATTCCTGGCTGTAATACAAAGATAGGGATGGAATGTAAGATCTTTCTCTCCGTGTTTACTCAGCTTATGTTTCCCTAGTAATCTCTCTTCCACCTTCCCTAACAACGAAGTTCAAGTAACATTTAATGGAGTCCCTCTGCTTTCACTAAACTACAGGGGATTTTGCTTCTTGACCAACTTTGCTCTGATTGAGACATATGTCATGGGGATTTTCTGGTTTTTTAAGTACCCTGATATCTTCTCATATAGAGATTTGCTTTTGAATATTATTCAATATTATAATAATAAATAACAAATATTTATTGAATATTTGTTATCTAATAATGAAGCTTGTAAAAAAAGGAAAACATGGAATAAAATAGCAGAAAAAGAGTAAAGAATCAAAAAGAGGAAGAAACAATCTGTGTAACTTTACACAGCTATCTATTAAGAAAAATAGCAAGGGAGACCAGAGCACAATGATGCTGGAGGTTAACGCTTAGTCCCAACTCCTTGGATTTCCATGGGGCAGGATTTCCTAGGGGAATCCTGACCTATCTCCCTGTGCCTTCTTGGGCTCTACTCTATTGGATAAAGATAGATTCATTTGCCCGATGAATGAAAAAAAAAAAAAGAATTGTTTGTTTTTGTCCATTGACATTGAATTCTCTCTGCTTCTATGTGCCCTAAGTTTTAGAGGCACATCCCCTTTGGAGAAGCGCTAGGGTGTTTCACCATAGTTAATGACTAGAGTGAATACATTTAGTTCTGGAGTACAGCACTAAAAAGACCACTGTCGCCAGAGAGCTAAGCCAAGCTTCTCAAACAGCCTTACAAGTTATGAAGCTGCCACTCTTATTTCCATTTGTGTGACTCCTGAGTCTATCTCTCCGTTATTTTTATATTTGCCAAGAAAATAGAGAAGTTTATGGACTTCATAAAACTCTAAAAGTAAACAGTGGAGTACTTTAAGGGGAATTCTTGAGTTCTATCTGAACTTTCCTTGGATGGTACAGCTGTCAGTGGGGACTGCTCAGACTCTGCCTATGCGAACTGAACTGTTCCATTCAGACCTGTTGGGGGGACAGTCACTCCTCTGCTATGTTTAGTATCAGATAACCTAATATTTGACAACATACAATTGGATTGATTCAGATTCGATCTTGAAGCCAGATTTCAGAACTGGCCCTGACACTGGCATGAGTCAACTACCTTGGCTATCTAATAAAAGGCTATCTAATGCTTCCTTACTTTAGAGCAAGTTAATATGAGACCAAAACAATGGCAAGTAGTAAATCCCAGATTTGTAATATTAATTATTTGCTCATTATATAACAGGTTTTTACAAATATATAGTAGTCTAGAAATTACAGACTGTATAGGCTAAAAACACTGGTCTTCATGATTTATAGACATTCTTAAAAATTATATTACCACCTAGCAACTATTGTTAAAATTACATATTTGTGATATTTTACGGTACAAATATTTCTTTTAAAAAATATTGTTCTTTTTTTAAAGAGATGATGTTGTAAATTTAAACTCTGTCCTCTTTAATTCAATCATACCATATGTCACTGTTTCATCTTTATAAGCTTCTAGAATTTTGGATGTGTTTCCAATAAAAAAAAAATAGTATTTGGCATTAACTTCTGTTGCTACTGACCAGTGCTAATCTATCTATCGTGAAGATGCTCAGTTTTTGTATGCAGTAAAACAGAGATTGAAATTATATAAAAATGTTAGGAGATACAATTTGTAAGTTTAAACACGTAAAAGAGATAATGGCTTTTGATTGATCCATTTACCAGATATTTATAAGGCATTGATAGATGCCAGTCTTGGCCAATTTGCTAGGGAATATAGTCACAAACATGATAGGAAAGGATGCTGCTCTTACTACATTCTAGTGGTAGAATAGAGAAAACAGAGAAATAACTAATTTAAAAAAAACCACACACCATCCTGTATTACATACATACAGCACTCAGGGACAGAAATTAACTTAGTGGCCACTGAGTCTTTAGGATAATTAATTCAGGAGAATGTGTTTTGGGGCCTGAAGTCTCAACCATTCGTCTTTAAGGGTAAGACCCAGTATACAGATAGTAGCTCTGAGACAGAGCTATGTCTGTTAAAATCTAGTGACATTGTTTGGCGTTCCTTTTGCAGGACCTTGTCTTTGGCTACAACATTTCCCTTTCCAGTTACTGATTTCATTACTTACGCCTACACCTTGGCCATCTTACCCACTGGACTTTCTGTCCTCTGTTCAATATCTGCTGTTTAACTGTGGTTGGACCTTGGATTCTGCCATGGCCACGTTCATATCTATTTGCTGGTGAGTCAGTGCTGTTCTCTTATGCCTTTGACCTCTGTCCTGCTATGTTCACCTTGGAGGTTTTAAATGACAATTACTGTGGATAAGTTTTGGATATAACCACTATGCTATCTTTATTTCAGCCACTTCACCTATGTTTCACCCTTTTAATAATAAGGAAAGAAACTATCACTTGTGCAGAGCACAGGATCTAAAAGCTATTAAGTTGCTTAATGCTAGTTTATTGATATTGTAATCATGTGTAAATCTGGGGGAAATAATCTTCTGTATTCGAGCCACAGGAGTCTTTTGCTAACACAAAGACTTCTTGTCAACCTCAAGCTTAAACCTGAAGTTTAAAGCAATGGATATATTGAGTTATATTTTTGAAAAATGGCTTTAATGGGACTGGAATCCAAGCTCACTAAGCATCCATAGATCACATAAAATTTACTTTAGAAAATGTGGTTTGGGGAAATAAATGTTGGTGAAATTATTTGAGTGATTGCTGATTTAGCTCTACCTTCACTTCCATTTGGATGGCTTAGGGTTTCTGGGGGTGGGGGGGGGGAATGATTGCTACTAATTTTTGTTTTCAATTACATCCCACAGCTCTTCTTTCCAAAAAAGAAATGTCAATATAATAATGAGCTAGACTAAGGGAAAAACAATGTATCTTTTCCAAGAGGAAGGCTGTCATAAAACTTGACATCCTGAAATACTGAGTCTTTTGTAAGGGCTGTTTATAAGAGTTTGTTCTTTGGGCCAAAAAGTCAGAAACCAGTAAATGAGCCAGATTGTCCCCAGTGTCTCAGTTACTCTGGAGGCTCAGCACAGCCAGCTGGGTTCGGCCAGCCTTGATGAACACTGGAAGTCCCCTGTGGTGAGTCAGAGCAGGGGACTGAAAATAAAGGAGCAAAAGGTTGGCTTCAGTCTTACAGTCTTAGGAGTCAAATCTACCCCCCTTTATACATCGGAGTCACTCAAGAAAAGAAGTATGAATGAATAGTTTAATTGCTCTTAACCAGCTGTCCTAACATCAGGACAAAAAAACAAAAAAACAAAAAGAACAAAACAGTGGATGCCTAATTAGACACCTAAACACAGTTTAAACAGAATTCAAAATCTGAAAAGAGAAAAAAAGAAAATGCCAAAAAACCCCACAAAAAACAGTAAGAGGAAAGCCTTCCAATCTCCATATTAAAATTCAAAGCAAAAGTCAACAAACCTAAATTGAACAAAGAAACATAAGATATGTTATGAAGATCAGGAAAAATGGCAGCTATTCTAACCTTTCTATTGGCTTTCTTTTCTGTAAGAATGTAAATGAGACATACGTCCATTACTCAACAAATGACTAATTTGGCATCCCCAAAGCATCCTAAATACCACTCATTTGGTGGCTGTTCTCTGACCGGATGGAATCCACACAGAACTGCTTTCTTCCTGTTGGAAAAAAGTAATCCACTCCTCAGTAGCCAGTTTAGGAAAAGTAGGAGGGGTAAGTAACACAATCAGGTTGGAAATCCTTGGATATTTCAAAGTAAAGCTAATGTAACACGATTCTGAGCTGAGAGGGACGCTCTTGCTGTGTAGAGAAAGTGAATCTTTGGAGGAGGCTAGCTATAACGGTCTTGCCTCTCCTTCTCCGGTTGCTCATAAGTGGTGACCACAGCTGCTTGGTAGACAAGGCTGATCGGTGCCTTTGATTTCACCGAAGTGTTGTTCCCAGGAGCTTTCTCCTGCCCTCACCCTTGCTAGGACGACAACACCACACTGGTTAATTTTCCACATGCTGCTCTCCATCAGTGGATAGCACACCGCGCTTTCTCAAGTCTGTTTATAGCCTCTGACCCAGCCCCTTACCTCCACACCGCAGGCCACCTCGGGAAATTCTGCAGAACTGGATTTCTTACAGGCAGCTATGTAGATGACGGATGGATAAAATATTCAGTAGAAAATAGAGTGGGCAAATGTCTAAGAGACTGTGCTCTTAAATCTTCCTTCCTAGTTTTAATCAGCAGTCTTTATTAGGTATCGACTGATGTAGAGGACTCTGTGGGACAATCTCTTTGGAGATAAAAACTTTGTAACAAAATTAGACATTTTACACCCTCAAAGACTTTATTTCCTAATGTGGCAATAGGATGAAGACATGGAAAGGGCAAACAAAAGCATTTTCTCCTTGCAGGCATTTGGCTGTCAAGTCCTCTCCCAGCCAATATATTAATTGCCTTTCTTCAAGAGGGAAAAAAGGAGAACGCTCAAATGTACAAATAACAGGAACCACATTAATGAAATATTTCAGGGTAACTGTAGCCAAGAGTTGCGATTTTTCTCTTATGTTGAAAATAATGTGACAGGATCATGACATTGACAATCACTGAAAAAAAGTTGGCTTACTATTAGAGTTGTCCTATTATACAACAGCAAAGTCATGGGCTTTTGTCTTTATATCTCAGTCCTTAGGAAAATAATAATGTTTTCTGCAGTTAGAACTTTAAAGCACCCTTTTAATCTATAGTGATTATAAACAACCTGGGATATTATTTTAAAAGATTTTTAATAACTGGCTTGTAAGAATTATTACTACATTTTCTATTTAAAGGATTAACATTTAGGGCCGCCTGGGTGGCTCAGTCAGTTAAGCGTCCGACTTCAGCTCTGATCATGATCTCACTGTTCCTGAGTTGGAGCCCCGCGATGGGCTCTGTGCAGACAGCTCAGAGTCTGGAGCCTGCTTCAGATTCTGTGTCTCCCCCCCCCCCCCCCCGCTCCTTCCCCCTCCTCTCTCTCTCTCTCTCTCAAAAATGAACATTAAAATTTTTTTAAATAAAAAAAAAGGATTAACATTTAAAATTTTAAATAGGTACATTTTTTTCCCAGTATATCTAAGGTCACAGGATTGATAACATAAGAGCTACTTTTTTTGGACTCCTATTACACATCAAATGTTTTACCCATTTTTTAATAAATATAATCCTTCAAAATAGCTCATTAACCCAGTCTTAACTTCCCTTTTTTCTCATGGGAAAAACAGAAGCCCAGATTGGTTGAATAAATTAGTCCAAGGTCAATAGCTGTTCTATAAAAAATAATGTCTTGACTTAAGAGCCCAAATTCTTATACTGTACCATATTCCTCTAAGACTTGTGTAACATGATATATGACTGGAATTTAATTCAAACTCATTCTGGTGGCAAAGAACTGGCATTGGATATAATCATTTTATACAAAGCTGCCTCTTCCACTCACCCATGAAAGGGCGGGCCTACACCGGCTGACTCCATCTTGTTCTGTGTCCTTCACCTTGACCACGCCTCCTCCCCTTGAGTAACTTCCCGCTCACCTGCCTAATAGGACTCCGACCCTTCCCCAGCCAATCGGCTGAGGCCACAGCCCTTACCTCACCAACTGCCCCTAGGCCCCAATAAAACCTTTGTCCTTTTGAAACTCGCTCCCTCTCCCCGGTATCCCACCGCTGCATCAGTGCAGGTAGGGGATTGAGCTCCAGCTAGCTCGAATAAAGGCTCTTTTGCTTTTACATTGGACTCGGCTCCCTGGTGGTCTTTGGGGATCACGAATTCTGGGCATAACAACCGATGCTTTCTTGTGTGTGTGTGTGTGTGTGTGTGTGTGTGTGTGTTTAATTCTATAGTCTCTTCCTGGGCTAATTCAAGTCCAAAGCCTCAATCATTATTTATATCCTAATTATTCTTAAAGGAATTGTCCAGGAAGACATCTCTTCTGAAATCAAGATATCAGACTTCTCCAAGTAACTGCAAATACCTCATATCCAACTGGTCCAATTTCAAGCAATTTCTTCCAAACCTGGTTATTTTCAAGTTGTTTCCTCAGCAAATAACAGCATCATCCATCTAAACTTTTATATCAAAGTTTCAAGACGGTCTTGCTATCCCCAATCTCTTTTACCTATTTCTAATGCATCACCAAGTTCAGTTAACTTTATTTTTAAATATTTCTCATACTGACCCAATATTCTAGATCTCCTCTGACATCAGCCAATACAAACTACCATCACTTCTTGTCTCAATTGCTGTAAAACCTAACTTCCCTCTGATCTACTTCCAATCTACTCAACACATACACTTACAGAGGCATTCTCAAAACCTGCATCAGGTTATGCCCCATGTAAACTAAAGTCAATGGCTGACCATTGTTCCTAAGTTACACTCGTTAATTCAGCTTACAAATCCCTGCCTGGCCTGCCCCTCAAGCCTCATTCCACACGATGCCCCATCCAGGTAATGTATGTAGCTCAAACTCCAGAAGAGATCTGTGGGTCTTGTACAGCCCTCTTCACCAGGTATGACATCCCACTCTCACAATCAATGGACAAAAGACAAGGCATAGCTCTGCTGTGTATCAGGGATGGGGTAACTGAAACTGCATTGAAAAGTCTCATTTAGGAGACAGAAGGACGGGAGAATTCATAGCAATGATGATATCCTTTGGGACTGGCTTCATAGACTTTCTGCTCTGGTAGGGAAAAAAGGTACTTGAGGAGACCTTGACTGTTCTCTGGGAATAAATCTTTTGTCCATTTTTAACCCCTTGTAGCCTGTGGCTACTTGGAATGGGCATTAGAGACTACATCCACCTTAGGGAATTCACATTCTGTAGCCACACCCACCAAGTACAAATTTGCACGTATTGTTAGGCCAGCCTTGTAGTTTATCTGGCAACACAATTCTTTTTTTTTTTTTTTTTTTTTTTTTTTTTTGAGAGAGAGAGAGCGAGATCGAGAGCGTGAGCATGAGTTGCGGAGGGGCAGAGAAAGAAAGAGACACAGAATCTGAAGCAGGCTCCAGGATCCAAGATATTAGCACAGAGCCCCACTTGGGACTCAAACTCACAAATGGTGAGATCCTGACCTGAGCTGAAGTCGGACGCATAACTGACTGAACCACCCAGGTGGCCCCACAACTTTTTTAAGTTGTTATTATTTTTTTTAATGCTTATTTTTTTTTTGAGAGTGAGAGAGAGAGACAGACAGACTGTGAGTGGGGAGAGTGGAGAGAGAGGGAGACACAGAATCTGAAGCAGGTTCCAGGCTCCGAGCTGTCAGCACAGAGCCCGACCTGGGGCTCGAACTCACAAGCTGTGAGATCACAACCGAAGCCGAAGTAGGATGCTTAACCTACTGAGCCACCCAGGTGCCCCTAAGTTGTTATTCTAATTCTAATTAGTTAACATACAGGTATACAATGTAGTGATTCAACAATTCTATGCAACACCCAGTGCTAATTAGGACAGGTGTGCTCCTTAATTCCCATCCCCCGCCTCCACCCACCTCCCTTCTGGTGACCCTCAGTGTGTTCTCTGTAGTTAAGAGTCTGTTTCTTATTTCTCTCTTTTGTCCCTTTGCTCGTTTGTTTTGTTTCTTAAATCCCACATAGGAGTGAAATAATGTAGTATTTGTCTATGACTGACTTATTTCATTTAGCATAATATTCTCTACCTCTATCCATGTCGTTGGAAATGGTAAGATCTCATTCTTTTTTACAGCTGAGTAATGTTCCATTGTATGTACACCACTTCTTTATTCATTCATCTATCAATGCACACTTGGGCTGTTTCCATAATTTGGCTGTTGTAGATAATGCTGCTAGAAACATTGGGGTGCATGTATCCCTTTGAATTAGTATTTTTGTATTTTTGGGCTAACTACCCAGTAGTGAGATTCCTGGATTCTAAGGTAGTTCTATTTTTAAGTTTTTGAGGAACCTTCATACTGTCTTCCACAGTGGCTGCACCAGTTTGCATTCTCACCAACAGTGCAAGAGGGTTCCTTTTTCTTCACATCTTTACCAACACTTGGTGTTTCTTGTGTTTTTGATTTTAGCCATTCCGACAGGTGTGAGGTAACACTTCATAGTTTTGATTGCATTTCCCTGATGATGAGTGATGTTGAACATCTTTTCATGTCTGTTCGCCATCTGTATATCTTCTTTGGAGAAATGTCTATTCATTTCTTCTGCCTGTATTTTAATTGGAGTATTTGTTTTTTGGTTGTTGAGATGTATAAATTCTTTATTTTTATCAAAAAAATTTTTTAGAGAGAGAGAGAGAACACAAGCAGGGGAGTGGAGCAAATGGGGAGAGAAAGAGAATCTTAAGTGGGTTCCATGCTCACTGCGGTGCCTGAGGGGGGCCCAATCCTATGACCCTGGGATCACTTTAGGTATCAGGTTAGGTATCATGAGATTTTTCATGTTTTGAGGTAGGCCTGTATTGATATTACTTCTCTCTTATGACCACTTTTGCTGCATTCCAAAGGTTTTGGATCATTGTGTTTTTATTTTCATTTTTTTCCCACATATTTTTTATTTATTTATTTTTTTATTTTATGGTTGAGCCATTCATTGTTTAGTAGTATATTATTTAACCTCCATGTATTTGTGGTCTTTCCAGATTTTTTTCTTGTGGTTGACTTCTGGTTTCATAATGTTCTGGTCAGAAAAGATGCATGGTATGACTTCAATCTTTTTTTAATTTGTTTAGGTTTGTTTTATAGCCTAATATGTGCTCTATTCTGGAGAATGTTCCATGTGCACTTTAAAAGAATGTGTATTCTGCTGTTTTAGGATGAAATTTTCTGAATATTGGCAATGCAATTATTGCAAAAATGAATTCAGTCACCTTAGTCAGTATCACACATGTGTAACCACATGCAAGTTCTAGCATAATTCATTTATTTATATTGCCTCTTTGACTTCCCCTCTCTCCCTCCAACATTGGCATTTATGTGGAGACTATGTGATCTGAACCCTGTGAGTCACTGTCACCACTCTTCAATCCGCCCATGCCAAGACTTAAATCTTGTTCAACTAAAAGATCTTTGGGTGCCTTTTCTAGTTTGGGATCGAGAAGAGTTGGCTTTTCCAATGCTGCAAGATCCAGATTTTTTAATTCTCCTAGTCTGAATTCACCCCTTCTCTCAAAGGAGCCAATTCTTCCCAGAGCTCATCTCTTTTTTGTTACACCTTGTTATAAGCATCACTTTATAAAGAACACACATTACTCATATTCTATTTAGACTTCTTCCTCTGCACCATCCAGAACATGTTTAGCTATTGCAACAATATGCATCCCTATCTTTCTAGCATCTAATGACAGCTTCCTCTGACTGCCACCTGGTAAGTAAACCTATTGAGGCATGTTAACTTTCAGTCTATTTTTGTTTTTAAGAGTTATAATTTACATACTGAGAAATGCACAGATTTTTCTCTATAGTTTATTTGACAAATATATAAACTTGCATAATACCACAATCAAGATTTAGAAATTTTCCTCTAACTAGTTTCTTATATCCCTTTCTAGTCTTTGCACCAAGAGGCATCCTGTGTTTTAATTTTTATTGTCACAGGTTTGCTTTGCCTTTTCTTGATATTTATACAAATCAAATCATGTGAATACACTCTTTTGTGTATGGCTTCTTTTTATGTAATTTTTTATTTCATTCACTTTGCTGTATATGTCAGTTGTTAATTAATTTTAATTGCTGATTAGTATTACATTGTGGAAACATACCAAAATATTTTAAAATTACTCTTCTATTGATAGACACTTGAAATGTTTACAGTTTGGGGCTCTGAACATTCTTGTCCTAGTCTTTTTGTTAACATATGTTTTCATTTCTCTTATATGAAAAATAGGAAATGGAATTGTTGAGTCTTAGGGAGGCAATATTGAAATTTATAATAAACTGCCAAATAGATTTCTAAATTGGTATTATTTTATACTCACACTGTCAGTGAATGAGAGTTGTCATTGCTGATAGAAATCAAGCAGAAGAGGAAATATTGATCTGCAGAAGTGACAAAGAAGAATTTCTGGGGAAGTGATACAATCTAACTGGTAGACAAGGAAAGGAGGCAATGGGTTTATGTAGTTGATTGGCTCTATATTCTCAGTAAATTAGAAAGCATGATTATCATCATAAGAATAAAGGAGGAAGAAAGAAGCATTGGGGTTTTAATGATAGTAGGAGACAGTATAAAATCATTTTCCAGAAAAACATGTATGAGTGAATTGATAAATGTAGTATGGTTGTTGGTTATCATGAATAGCCCATTTGTAGTTAGCGGTCATCAATTTCAATTTAGACACACAACTGGGTATATTTTTCCAATGATGCTCTGGATGTGGGATGTACGGAGTAGGTAGAACTGAGATTATCTGTGGTTGGGAATTTATCAGATTAGAGTAGCAAAGCAAAAAAAAAAAATGGATGGGAATTAGGGAATATGTCAGAACAGTGATGGTTATGGATGGAGGATTTAAGGTGGACAATGTGGGAGGTGAGCCCATGAGCAATGCAGTGAATATGGTGGAGTTGGTGGATTATAACTCCAGGGATGGGTGAATAGTTGCTGCATTCAAGACAGTAAAAGGCATTTCTTTACAAACGTTTGGTTTTGATCCTGCAAGTACCATGTTGAACCAAGTACAACTGATCTTGGAGTCCATTATTTTCCAGTTCAATTACATTAAGACTCATATTTGTCCCAGTTTTAAAATTCTCTCTTTGTCCTTCTTACCACTATCAAGCATATCAATTAACTGTTGAGGTAGCAGAATATTTAAAATAGATAATGCTGATATCTCCAACTAGATTTACTCATAGTACTTGACTTTTTTTCCTGGATACAAGAACAGAAACCCAACCAATCTAACTCAAATGTATTTATACAACAAGGATTGTAATAGTAATAAGACTTAGAAAACAATGAATGAACTAAAGCCAGGGATCACAGAAAAGTGCTTACAAAGAGAGGAACTAAAGTCACATTATCTTGTCTTGAAGGGCTGCCTAATCTCACTCATCTATGCTTTTCTATGGTTCTTTTCTATTTGGACTGGGCTATGCAGCACACTTGCAACTCCATGGCTGCCAGCTCTAGAACTCCATAGTTGGTTGTAGGACCCATGGCCATATGACTAGCTTGTGTGTATGATATTTAAATGTGAACAACTTTAGTCTGGGGATTGGGTCAAGAGTGCACTACTGGTCCATTCAGCTGTGTCCAGGGCAGGGAAGTCAAAGTATATAGCCATGCTTTTGGTATCAGTTAAAATACCTTGGTTGAGCAAATCACTTCCAATAAATGGCCATTTAACTCATATCCATCAACATCTAAAACTGGATGAATTAGCTTCTTAAAATCAGCTCTGTATGGTTTCGTTACAGGTATACCACCTTCTCACATACCCAAAGGAAAACCATTCAAGTTACCCTTAAATGATCTATTGCCTTTGTTTGTTTTGTCTAGTTAGTTGCTTATTCCTTCATAGTCAATCCTTTAAATTCCCATCAATTTTGGCCGTGATAGTTTGATTGTTTAACTAGGCTAAGCTACAGTAGCCGTTTACTCAAACACTGATCTAGGCACTGCTGTATACATATTATGTAATTTATATCCATAATCATCTGACATTAAGTAAATGAGGTTTTCTAATCAGTTGAAAGGTCTTGACAAGAAAAACAGGTTTCCCTGAATAAAAAGAAATTCTGCTGATATAGTAGCAGCTCCTACTTGAGTTTCTAGTTTGCCAAATACTTATCTCTCATTGTCTGTCTGTCTGAGTCTATCTCTCTGTATTTATATTTATATAAATATATGTATTTATATATAAATACATATTTATTCATTTTTTGAGGTTTGAGAGAGAGGCGGGGGGAGGGGCAGAGAGAATGGAGAGAGAAAGTCTCAAGCCGGCTCTGCTCCACACTGTCAGTGTGAATCCCAATGTGGGGGCTCAAACTCATGAACCTAGAGATCATGACCTGAGCTGAAATGCTCAGAGTTGGACACTTGACCGACTGAGCCACCCAGACGCCCCTATAATCATTCTAATCATGCAAATCCTACTGGTTCTCCTTTTCTGGCAGAACTCTGATTGATACAGACCTTATCTCTTTTTACCAGAATCTAATTGGAGAAATATATTTCTTGAAACATAGCTTTTATTTTCATGTTTCTGCATATTTTACTTTATATGTAACCACCTTGAGCTATCTGCATGAGTGAGTAAACGCATATTAATTGGGATAATTTCAAAAGTAATACAAACAGAAATAATAGTAAACATCTGACAATTAAAAAAAGATTCTGGACCAAAAAGCCCCAGGCTTTAACATTAGATATGGACAACAAATAAAATAATTTTCCAAATTCCTTGAAAATAATAATCAAGTGTAAAGACTTCAATGACAGAATTTCTTCTGCAGGTGTAAGGAAGATATCCCTCCTCTCCATGATAGTCATTAAGCTTGCTTTTGGAGGGTAGGAAGAATATATGGTAGAGGAAGAAAGAGAGTTAAGTGGGCCTCTTCATGCCTAAACCTGAAATGTTCTGCTACTTAGAAACCGACTGATGCTTTGGAAGTATTCAGTGAGGCATGGTTAGCTCAGGACAAAAGAGCTTGTGTCCTGCTTCCGTTGGGGTGCAAGTAAGGGTCTATAAGCTTCTGAAGAAATCCCCAAAAGCCACACTTCTAAGACAGTACAGACTCATTGACAGCAGGCATCCAGAGAGGGGTTTTTGGGTGCCCCTAGCAGTTATGCAGTCTTCAGGGACCCCACAAACTCTGGCCTGCCTTGAGGGCCCAGACACAAAGGGCAGAAACCTGGAGCAGGATGAGTAGCTCCTGAAGGTTTGAACTTCAAGACCAGGAATTAATGACCACGGCCACAGACTTCAGCAGTGGACACACATGTCACATGTAAGCTCCTAAAACAGCCAGGTAGAAGCAGATGCAGCCCATCAGTCAATTGTTCAGGTTTCAGACAAGATAAACTACTTGAATGCCATAACCTGTTTGTTTCCTGAAGATCCTTGTGGCTATCAGAACCCTCTTCCTGTAAATCTGCAAAATCAATCCGTTCTCTACCATAGAGTCAAATGCTATTTTAGAAAGGAGCAGGAGGAGGGAGGAGAAATTTGAGAGACTAATCACCTTTCTTAAAGGATCTGACTGTTTATTTTGGAAGACTGTCTATATTTTTATATCGAACTAAGTTTACTAGATTGGATTAAAGTCTGGTTCACGTACAGCTTGATTTCTACCTCCGTTTCAGCTATCATCATACTCTATTTGGTTTGGAATGTTTTTACCTATATATCTCTCTCCCACAAGGCATGAGAATATAAATAACAACCATATTATACTCATTTTTATATTCCCTGAGGCACCCACCACAAATTTTGACAGATAGCCGTTGCCTAATTGAAATTGAACTATCACAGGCAAAAGTAGGTCAGTGATTCAACACAACAGCTCATCTTGGGTATAGCAGGATTGGGGATTATCTGTCTTCCATAGAGGTGTTCAAGGACTGGAATGGTGAGTTAAGGGCAAGATGAAGTGAAATGGTCCCAAGAGAGAATCAAGTTTTCTTATGTGCTGATACTGAAGCAGAGGACTGGATTCTTTACGAAATTCTCCACATTTTAAGGCTGTCTTTCAAGGCCTAGCTAAAGTGCTTTGAAGCTTCACTGAACCACAGAAATATTATCTGCACCATTCACTTAACAGATAATGTATAATGACACCCTTTGAACCAGTACTGCATTCCAATTTAAGTCATTATTAATTGATTTTTCATTTGACTGAGCATTTTATTCTAAACTAAGTTATAAGCTCTTTGAGGACAAAATGTTGGCATCTTTTCATATTCCCCTCAGGTGTTCTTAAAGTAGACATTGAAAAATATTGTTTGGTTAATAAACAGCTTAATTTATGGCCTGGTGGCGGGGACATATCTAAAACCACGCAAGTGTTCTGAAACAGTGTCCTAGAAAAATCAGATCTTTATTTTATCCTGAAATTTATGAAAAACAACAATTAGAAACTGCCTCTTGAAATTTAGTATATTACAAGAGGAAAAAGGGGGAAAAAGAGAGAACACAGCACAAATGCAGTTGTGATATACAAAAACATATGAATATTGTAATTTCGGTATTTCTGAAGAATGTGCTTTTGTGATTCATCTGCATACTGAGAATTTCAATGAAGGGATGCCAACATGATACTCTATTACAGATTTTTAAAAAATCAATGTTAATGGCATATTCTATCTTTGACAGTTCAGACTAACCCATCATCTCCTAACTGGAAAAGAGAAACGGGCAGCTGACTTGATTAGGAGATTTAGTTCAGTGTGAACACGACTTTCAATTGTAGGAAGGGCCGAAGAGACCAACAGGGAAATGGGGAGATTATGAGCTAGAGAAAAAGGAATAAGAAAGTGGAAACTGTCACCTCCATGTCACTGGTCCACAGTATCACCAAGCAAGTGTGAAAACCGGGGACTCTGATTTGAATTCAGCTTGGGTTCTAGACCTGACAGCATATTAAGAACTTGCAAATGGCTAAGGAAACTATCACCTGATGTGATTTTTATTGGCACTTCCTGTATTAGTTCACTAATTGTTGAGGTGGCATGGTGAAATTACTAATTGAATATGACATTCCTATAAAATGCTATTAAAAATATTGCAGTGCCTGTCACCAGGTGAACTGGCTGTTCATTTTCTGCCACGTTAAAAAATAAATTTATAGGTAATAAAAAATACCTTTGTGAATGGATTCAAAATTCTCAGGGTGGGATCATTTCACTGACAAAGAAAAATAACTATGGCACCGGAAGTTGTTCATCTGGGCATTCTCTACAATTTTAAATGCAATTCAGTACTTTAGAAAAAAATGAGTGAATGTGCAGGAAAATGTTTATCTGTGGGAGGGCAAAATGTCTGCTTTTTCATAATGACCTCCTTTATTAACCTGCTAATGACTCTGAAGTTACACTGCAGAGCCATTCATTTGGATTAGAATATGGGTTCCAGAAGGATGTTGTGTTTTCAGTGTGTACCCTATGCTCTTGCATAAGCATGTAGTTTTGGATTTGGAAGAAAGAAAACTAGCTCCCAATGTGTTTCTGCTATAGGTGAGGCCCCATGCTTGGCATTCTGAAGCAAAAGAAAAAAATATTTTGAGGAGCAGAACTGGGTCTTCCTCATTCAACACCTTGATGCCAATGTTTCAGTCCATCATTAAGTAGATAGTAAGACAGAGTTATGGAAGGAGAGATTTTACTTAACCTCTCATCAACCACAAGAGGAAGATATTTTTAACTTTCTAGCATCCCAAGTTGGGAGATATTATGGAAATTGTCCAGGGTCACAGCTCATAAGTAGTTAGAGCCAGGATTATACGGGCCCATATGAGCTTCTACACCACCATGGTACCTCTACATGAGAAATCCTGAGATGTCTTACTTGTCCCATTTATAGTGTGAAGTTGATGAAGTGACCCATGGAATGGCCCAGGCTGCACAATGGTTAACAAAGGCAACTGATTCAGGTAAAATCTTTTCTTATTCTAAGCCGGCACCAGAGGTGAGGTCACAGATCATTAATTCTCAATTAGCTTCATAGATTATTTACCCAGTGGTTCCTAACCTCTTTCTTCTCCCAGCCACTGACACATCAGGAATCTACCTCCAAAAAAGTGTACCATATTTTCAGCCATTTATCATTGCATTCAATGTTATGACACTAATCCAAACTACCTTTCTATTTTGCCAAAGAAACCACTTTGAGGTTCCTAATTGGTGTCTATGATTCTTCCTCCCTATCTACTGCTTCCCAGGTCTCTCCACCAAGAAGGAGGAATCATTCATTCATTTACTTAATTTATTTATTTTTATTTGTTTTGAGAGAGAAAGAGAGCATGAGCAGGGGAGAGGCAGACAGAGAGGAAGAAAGAGAGAATCCAAAGCAGGCTCTAAGAGCCTGATGTGGGGCTTGAACTCATGAATCAAGAGATAATGACATGAGCTGAAACTAAGAGTTGGACGCTTAATCGACTAAGCCACCCAGGCGCCCAGGAATTATACTGTTGAAATGGAACCTAGGCCACGTCATGACCCTGCCCTGAATCCCCAGTGGCTGGCCTATCACCTTATATGATGGTTCTGCATCATCTAGTCCTGGCTACCTTTCAGATCTTACATATCCTACAATTATTTTCATGCCTATTCTCCTCTAGCCATAACAGATCTTAGGTTTTAAAAACCTGCCAAATGTGTTTCTTCTCAGGGAGTATTCTCTTATTTCTCTCTTCTGTGGATGGTTCTTTTGTGAGATCGCGTGCCTCATCCCCCAGTTGATTCAAGGTTTTGCCTAAGTGTCACCTGCACAGATGGCTTCTCTCACCACCATATCCAATACACCCTCCCCACCCTAGCCCAACACCAATTTCATCCTTGATTTATTTCTCTTCAGAGCTCATCTCCACCAAAGAAGATACACATACAAATACATTTTTTATATTATTTGTCATATTATTTTTATTATGCCCACCGGAATATAAAATGCCATGCAAATACTGATTCCACCCTTCTCATTTACTGTTATACCTTTCATGGCTTAGAACAGTGCCTGGCACATGACAGGCAACGATTAATATTTATTGAATGAATAAATACCCTTAAGGCTCAGCAAGATGTCTAGAGTAAGTGCTTTTTCAATGATCACCCTGATGATATAAAAGATATAATTAACACAAGTGTGATAAAGAAGTGGAACAAAAACCGGTCCAGTAACAAGGTCCAAAGCGTAGATGGAAACCACAGTGAGCTATCACCTCACACCCGTTAGAATGCCTGCTAACAAGGGCGCTGAGGATGTGGAGAAAAGTGAACTTCGGCTCACTGTCGGTGGCAGTGTAAATTGGTACAGCCACTATGGAGCTTTTTTTTTTTAAATTAAAAATAGGACTTCTTGAAGAGGTATCTGCACCCCCATGTTCACTGTGACATTATTCACAATAGCCAACATGTGGAAACATAAATGAAACTCGAGGGCATTCTGCTAAGTGGAAGTCAGACAAAGAAAAGACAGATACTAGATGGTCTCACTTAGGTGAAATCTAAAAAAGCCTAACTCAGAGCAACAGAAAGTACTCAGAGTGATAGTCACCTCCACTTGTAAGAGGAATAAGTCTGGGGACCTCATGCGCAGCATGGTGGCTGTGGTTAACAGTACTGTATTACAGACCTGAGAGTTGCTCAGAGAGTTGATCTTAACTGTTCTCATGACAAGGAAAAAAAAAAACTATGTGAGGTGATGGGTGTGCTAACTAGCCTTATTGTGGCAATCATTTTGCAATATATATATGTAAATCAAATCATCATGTTGTACACCTTAAACTTACACAATGTTATATGTTAGTTGTATCTTAAAACTAGAAAAAAAGAAAAACAAAGAAGGTCCAATCTCATGATGCAAGTCAGAAAATGGACCAGAGGTCTCTACTACTTTCCCAACATCATGGAGACAATCGATGGTAAGCCAAAGAGCAGAGCTCAGATTTCTTCTTCTTTCTTTTAATGAGGGAAGGAGGCGTGGAGAGAGACGGAGAGAGAAGCCCAAACAGGCTCTGTGCTGTAAGCACAGAACCCAACGTGGACTCCCATGAGCCATTGAGATCATGACCTGAACTGAAATCAAGAGTCAGACACTTAATTGACTGAGCCCCCCAGGTGCCCCAGAACTCAGATTTCTAATACTCTTTCCACTACTCTACAAAGTGTTTTGGCAGCCACAGCTTGTAGAGTAAAGATGGAAATGTTCCTGGGATACTTTCTTGTTACAGGACAAGGATACTCGAAAACAGTTTAGGAATGTGACTTTTGGGATTGATGATGAGTGTCAAGAGAAAAGGGAAGATTTTATAATTAGGAAGTGCTAGCCATACATCTGACGCTTTTCCAGAAACTCACTGTTGGGTGCTCACTCCCTTCATCTCCACTAAACTTGGTTCCACCCTATTCTTAAAATAATCCTTACGGGGCAGGAATTTTAAGTGCCAAGCATGAAAGTATACTATTAACATTTTTTTAAAACATTTATTTAATTTTGAGAGAGAGAGAGAGACAGACAGACAGAGCATGAGCAGGGGAGGGACAGAGAAAGACAGAGACACAGAATCTGAAGCTGGCTCCAGGCTCTGAGCTGTCAGCACAGAGTTCGATATGGGGCTCGAACCCATGAACTGCGAGATCATGCCCTGAGCCAAAGCTGGAGGTTTAACCGACTGAGCCACGCAGGCGCCCCATGTAAGTTCAATATTAAATTGGCTCTCCAGATCCTCTCTGTGACTGGCCTAGAGCTGACCATTCGGTTATTGCCTACTTTATTTTTTTATTTATTTTACTTTTTTACTTTTTATTTGATTTGTTTTGTTTTCAATATATAATTTATTGTCAAATTGGTTTCCATACAACACCCAGTGCTCATCCCAACAGGTGCCCTCCTCAGTGCCCATCACCCACTTTCCCCTCTCCCCCACCCCCCATCAACCCTCAGTTTATTCTCAGTTTTTAAGAGTCTTTTATGGCTTGTCTCCTTCCCTCTCTGTAACTTTTTCCCCCTCCTTCCCCTCCTCCCTGGTCTTCTGTTGAGTTTCTCAGGATCCACATATGAGTGAAAACATATGGGATCTGTCTTTCTCTGCCTGACTTATTTCACTTAGCATAATATATTCTCTCCAGTTCCATCCATGTTGCTACAAATGGCCAGATTTCATTCTTTCTCACTGCCAAATAGTATTCCATTGTGTATGTAAACCACATCTTCTTTATCCATTCGTCAGTTGATGGACATTTAGGTTCTTTCCATAATTTGGCTACAGAACGCTTACTGTCCCAATGCCATACACCCCCATTTCCAGAAACAGACTTTCATTCATTCCCGTATCCCTGATCTGCTCTTGCAATTTCCTTCCCGGTACCAGATGGCTTGTTCATCCCTAGTCTGAGACCTTAGGGACAAGTCTCCCAGATGATGGCCAAACCACTAGCACCGCTCTCTGTCTACCCAGGAGTGACAAGTTACCACAGTTTAGAAGGGAAGTCTTGGTCAGTGACTCTTAGTCCACTGGGCTGCTTTGCATGTGTAGGTTCTCAATGTCTCCCCAGCACCTGCTGAGTGGTAGGCAGGGTAGTAGAGAGCCAGTGCCCAGTGTCTGCCTTCTTTCCCCCAGTCACATGTTGCCCAATCCGCAGAAGCTGCCACAGTGAGTTCTCTGTTACATGTCTATGACCTGAGACAAAATGCGGTGCATGAAATATGCAACATCGATCCCAAAGTAAAATGGTGCAAATCAGTTGCAATATTTGAGTGCGTGTATGTGCCAAACTGTTTAGCTCTCTATCAGCATTATCTCATGTGATCCAGATCAGTTGATGGTATAAAATATCTGTCTCCCATTTTCAGATGAAAAATATGTAGAGAAAGATGAAGTATATGTACAGAAACTATGAAGACTTATTTGAAATCAATGATTTCTTAAGAGCCAGGATCTGGGAAAAGGAAGTTCATCTGTAATGTCAGGTAGAAAGGTAATAATGACTTGGAAATAGGCTAATAATAATGGGATGGCTAATAATAATAGTGTGGTATTTTAAGATGGACCAGATATTTTTTACTAGACCCTTTCTTATTTATGAGGAAATTAGTTATGAGGAGATCATGTTATGAGGTGTAGACTGCTCCCGAAACCAAGACCTAAACTCCTGACCATCTTCTCTTAACCAATTCTTAGCAGGGTTGGGGGCTAAAGTGTCCTTGACACCTAATTTCTTCTTTCCGCCACTAACAGGCTAAGTTCAGTCTTCATGATTTTAAGCAGCATTGACACCACCTGTGTAAAACTATGTACGCTTTTTGAGAAATGGTACCAGAAAAAATATTTGGAACCAACCTGAGGCACTGTCCTCACTAAGGACTTTTTTTTTTTGTCTGAAGCAGCCCTGAACCAACCACGTTTAGCTAAAATTCTAAGTGATGCTGTACAACACAGAAAAGATGTTTAAAATCCTACAATTCAGAACAGTGAAAAGTGTCTCTTGAGGTTTAACTGACTTTCAACATGACGAGAGAGGGCTGGAAACATGATTCTGTTTACAGATGGAGTCCTGTGACCAAGCCATTCTTAGGGGAAAAGCTATTTGTTCTAATGCTCTCTTAGTCCCTGCTTTTTAAGTCGTGCTTCCTGTCCAGGCTCTTTTCAGGACAAAGGGAAAGCATTCTGTTTAGGATACCCTCCTTCTCTCAAAACTGTCAGCGCTGTTCCTGTTGCCACCAGTCTTTCCTCTGATGGTGTTGCTTATTCAAGGTAGGCTGAAACATCCATTCTATCATCGCTGCTTCATTGTGGGGGGATCTGAGCCAGCCTTCTTCAGTAGTGGTTCCTGAGAAGTAAATCTTTTGATTGTTGTTGCCTTTCCCATCCCACAACATTTATTTCCTTTGCTATAAACACTTGGTGATCCTTTACCAAGTGGTAATTTAGATTTTTTTTTTTTAAACTTCACAGAGGAAGACAGGTACGAGTTGGGGAGGGGCAGAGAGATGGAGAGAATCTGAAGCAGTCTCCAGGCTTTGAGCTGTTAGCACAAAGCCCGACACGGGGCTTGAACTCATGAGCACTGAGATCATGACCTGAGCTGAAGTCGGTTGCTTAAATGACTGAACCACCCAGGCGCCCCACATTTTTTTTTTACTAAAATGTTAATGGTTAAAAAAAGTATCAGCTCCCATCTAGGAGGCCTGTCTCAGGCAGTTTTTGAGAAAAATTTGCAAAGTGGTTAGATGCATGTGGGGTGGGGACGTTCTTTTTAAATTAGGGAATGAGTCATGAGGTGTTATGTGCTCATCTGTGTCTCACCCCTTTCCCAAACTTACATGTTGAAGTCCTGACCCTCTAGTAATAAAGAACGTGACTATATTTGGAAATAGGGACTTTAAAGCAGTAATTACAGTTAAGCGAGGTCACTGAAGGGGGCCCTAAGGTCACCAGCATGCAGACGGCTGCCTTCCAGGCAAGGACAGTGACACGAAAGGCCTGAACCCCGCTCATATTTTCATCTTGGACTTCCAGCCCCCAGAAATGTGCGGAAGTAAGCCTCTGCAGGCCTGTGACACTTCTTTAGGGCAGCCCCAGCAAACCAAGAGGCCCGGTAATGAGGGTGAGGCTGGTGTCTTCAGGATACCCCCTTTGTGGGTGTTTGAACTGTGAAGGGTCATGGGACACCCTCTTTGAGAGTCCTCATTCTGTGTGGCAGGAGAGACCATTTAGAAAAGAAAGTAATCCTCTACCTTTTCCTCAGCTCTTCAACCAAACTGTTTCTCTTTCCTTGAGGAAAACAAAGATCCCCCTCACTGCCAAGTCAGGGCTGATGGTAATCCCCCAGGAAAGGAGATGACAGCCCCCCCACTCCCCCCACCCCAGGGAAGACAGGCACACAGACTGGCAGTCAGAAGGCCAAAGGCAGCCCGGGGTTCCCTCTCAGGGGATGCTGAGTTTCCAGCTGTAAACAAGAAGCCAAATTGCATGATCTCGTCCTTTTCTTTGGTTCACAGAGGAAGCTATGCACAGTTCCTTTGTGTTCATCTCAGAAAGGTGACCTTGAGAGATAAAATGGAAGATTTTGTTTGGACATGAAATCATTCCAAGTATTTGTTTTTGGGATTCAATTTAAATATCTGCTTTCAAAGGGTTTTTCAAGGACATGGAAGGGTTCGTGAAGGTATCCAGCATGTTTTCACGTCTATCCTTGGTTGATAACTGCTCTAATAGGAATCTTTTCTGACTAATATCAATGTCAGAACCTTGAAATTATGTTATGCATTTATAGTCTGTCTTCTAGCAGTGATACATAGCACAATGAAGAAAGACTGACAATACAATATTGTCTTGTGTTCAATTCTTTCTTTGCTTTGAAATAAAGGAGAGAGTTGAAAATAATCCCAATAACAGCAAATGTGTATCAATGGTGTATTAAGGTAATCACTTTACTTCTATTTTTCTATTAATTTTTACAGAAAGCTACTAAAGTACTTAGCAAATGTTTGTGGAAAGAATAAATAAATAGTTCACATGACACAAAAATGCCCTGAAAAGTTCAATAACTTTTTCAAGTTCAAAAAGTTAGTGAAAGAGGAAGATTTGAATCTAGGTCTCTATGACTCTATATTATAAACTCTTTTTTTTAAATAAAGTTTTTCTCTGTTTTTAAAAATGTTTATTAATTTTTGAGAAAGAGAGAGTGAGAGTGTGCACAAGCAGGGGATGGGCAGAGAGAGAGGGAGACAGAGGATCCAAAGCAGGTTCCGTGCTGTCAGCACAGAGCCCTACATAGGGCTCTAACCCACAAACCATGAGATCATAATCTGAGGCGAAGTCAGTTGCTTAACCGACTGGGCCACCCAGGTGCCCCTAGATTTTTAACTCTTTACCACTGCAGTATGCTACAAAATACAAGGCTTAATAGAGAGAAGCTAAGAATTAACATCCATAGAGAAAAGATGGATAATAAGTGGATCAGAATTATTTATTCTAAGAGATTCATACAAACCAAATACTTACCATGCAATTAACTATGGCTTTCATTCACCAATTTCAAAACTCTATTGTAAACATAATTTGGGATCTATGTTTCATGGTGGCTAGGTTACTTCACTTAGAGGTGAAAATGTAAGCATTATAAAATATCATGGTAAACCTACACTAGGCTGCTGGAATTAGCAAATCTCACTGAAATAACAGTAAAGAAATATTAAAAAGAATATATTTACAGAAGGACTAGAACTGGTGGAATGAAGTGGGGGTCACAGTTGGCTAATGGTGTGCCACAGATTGTCATACACTTCTGCAATATGGAAGGTGATGAAATTATATGGATGCTTAAAACCTGGTGGGGTGTACAGCATGCACAGAAAAGATGTGGTGTGGAAGGTATCATTCCTGACCCAAAAATACATTAAAAAAATTTTCACCACGACCAAGCGGGATTTATACCTGGGATGCAGGGCTGGTTCAACATCCGCAAAACAATCAATGTGACTGATCACATCAATAAAAGAAAGAACCAGAACCACACGATCCTCTCCATAGCAGAGAAAGCATGTGACAAAATACAGCATCCTTTCTTGATAAAAACCCTCATGAAAGTAGGGATAGAAGGAGCATACCTTGAGATCATAAAAGCCACATATGAACGACCCAACACTAATATCATCCTCAATGGGGAGAAACTGAGAGCTTTCCCCTAAGGTCAGGAACAAGACAGGGATGTCCACTCTCACCACTGTTATTCGACATAGTATTGGAAGTCTTAGCCTCAGCAATCAGACAACACAAAGAAATAAAAGGCATTCAAATCAGCCAGGAGGAGGTCAAACTTTCACTCTTCGCAGATAGCATGATATTCTACATGGAAAACCTAAAAGATTTGACCAAAAAACTGGTAGAATTGATTCATGAATTCAGCAAAGTGGCAGGATATAAAATCAATGCACAATAATCAGTTGCATTCCTATACACCAACAATGAAGCGATAGAAAGAGAAATCAAGGAATCAATCCCATTTACAGTTGCACAAAAACCCATAAAATACCTAGGAATAAATCTAACCAAAGAGGTGAAAAATCTATATACTGAAAACTATAGAAAGCTTATGAAAGAAATTGAAGAAGACACACACACACAAAAAGGAAAAATATTCCATGCTCCTGGATAGGGAGAGCAAATATTGTTAAAATGTCAATAGTACCCAAAGCAATCTACATATTCAATGCAATATCTATCAAAATAACACAAGCATTCTTCACAGAGCTAGAACAAACAATCCTACAATTTGTATGCCATCAGAAAAGGCCCCGAATAGCCAAAGCAATCTTGAAAAAGAAAACCAAAGCAGGAGGCATCACAATCCCAGACTTCAAGCTATACTACAAAGCTGTAATCATTAAGACAGTATGGTACTGGCACAAGAACAAACACTCAGATAAATGGAACAGAATAGAGAACCCAGAAATGGGCCCACAAACATGGGGCCAACTAATCTTTGACAAAGCAGGAAAGAATATCCAATGCAATGAAGACAATCTCTTCAGCAAGTGGTGCTGGGAAAACTGCACAGCAACATGCAGAAAATGAACCTGGACCACTTTCTTACACTACACAAAAATAAACTCAAAATGGATGAAACACCTAAACATAAGACAGGAAGCCATCTAGAGGAGAAAATCCTAGAGGAGAAATTCTAGAGGAGAAAGCCAGCAAAAACCTCTTCGACTTTGGGCACAGCAACTTCTTACTCAATATGTCTCCAGAGGCAAGGGAAACAAAAGCAATAATGAACTATAGGGACCTCATCAAAATAAAAAGCTTCTGCACAGCGAAGGAAACAATCAGCAAAACTAAAAGGCAACCGATGGAATGGGAGAAGATATTTACAAACGACATATCAGATAAAGGGTTAATATCCAAAATCTATAAAGAACTTATCAAACTCAACATCCAAAAACCAAATAATCCAGTGAAGAAATGGGCAAAGGACATGAATAGACACTTCCCCAAAGAAGACACCCAGATGGCCAACCAACACATGAAAAAAATGCTCTGTATCACTTATCATCAGGAAAATATAAATTGAAACCGCAATGAGATGCCACCTCACACCTGTCAGAATGGCTAACCTTAACTACTCAGGCAACAACAGATGTTGGCAAGGATGTGGAAAAAGAGGATCTCTTTTGTACCACTGGTGGGAATGCAAACTGGTGCAGCCACTCTGGAAAATAGTATGGAGGCTTCTCAAAAAATTAAAAATAAAACTACCCTATGACTCAGCAAGTGCACCACTAGGTATTTATCCAAGGGATACAGGTATGCTGTTTTGAAGGGGCACATGCATCCCAATGTTTCTAGCAGCACTATCAACAATAACCAAAGTATGGAAAGACCCCAAATGTCCATTAATGGATGATTGGATAAAGAAGATGTGGTCTGTATATACAATGGAGTATTACTCGGCAACCAAAAAGAATGAAATCTTGCCATTTACAACTACGTGGATGGAACTAGAGGGTATTATGTTAAGCGAAATTAGTCAGAAAAAGACAAATATTGTATGACTTCACTCATATGAGAATTTTAAGAGACAAAACAGATGAACATAAGGGAAGGGAAATAAAAATAATATAAAAACAGGGAGGGGAACAAGACATAAGAGACTCTTAGATATGGAGAACAAACAGAGGGTTACTGGAGGCGTTGTGGGACGGGGGTGGGCTAAATGGGTAAGGGGCATTAGGGAATCTACTCCTGAAATCATTGTTGTACTATATGCTAACTAACTAGGATGTAAATTAAAGCAAAACAAAACAAAGCTCTGCATCTTAAACTCAAAAAAAAAAAAAAAAAAAAAAAGAAGGTATCATTCCTCCCTAGGAACAGTTAGGAATGGGGTATTAGGAAGCTTCTAGGATCTAAATAAGTAAGTACAGGCCATCAGCTGGGGTGGAGGATTTGACTGAAAGCCTATCTGTTCATGGACAGCATGAGTAAGGCTCCCTTTTTTCTCCTCACATTCCCGAGATGCAAGGTAATTGCCTGTAGGATGAAATCAAGAACATAATGTCCAAGAAATTGAACAATCTACTTGGGATCATCTAGGGTCCCCTAGAATGGAGACTGATATCCCAGAGTTGGCCCCTCCTAGAATCTGGCATACTCCTCATTCACACATACAAATAAAGCCCACCCACTCACATGCTTAGCCTAGGGGCCCAGAGCTGTTGGCCAGCCACCTCATTCAAGGCAGGCACCTATAAGGGAAAGAGAAATATGGGAGAGTGAAGAAAATCTATGATACCTACCAATGTCAGTCCACTTTCATCCTCATGCAAAAATAAATGGACAACCAAGCTTATGAGATATTTGGGACAATTTGGCCTCACAGTGAGAAGTTCTATTATTAAAACATACAACAATTTATGCTAGAGGATACAATTTACAGAGAAGTACTTTAAAAATTATTTTTAGGGGAGCCTGGGTGGCTGAGTCAGTAAGCACGCAACTCTTGATTTCTGCCCAGGTCACGATCTCACTGTTTGAGAGTTCGAGCCCCGCATCAGGCTCTGTACTGACAGTGTGGAACCTGCTTGGAATTCTCTAAATAAATAAACAAACATAAAAAAAAAAGAAAATATAAAAAATTATTTTTAGTGCCCTTGGAGCGCTTATGAAGATATATTACATCCATGAGAGCAATTGGTAATATTCACTTTGTGTATACTTTGTTGGCCACACTCTGTGCTAAAAGCATGACATAGATCATCTCATTTAACCCTCAACAATTATTATTGTCCTCAGTGACAGATGAGACAATGAGACATAGAGAAATTAAATGACTTCCCAACTTGGTGGTTAACTAAGTATAAAGTCTCCAAAAAGAAGAACAATTAAAATATTCCAGCAAAATAAACAAATGCAGAATATAAGAAAAAATAAGCTAAGAACTAGAGCAGGAGTCCACAAAACATTGTCCATGCTTTATTTTTTGGATGGCCCTTGAGATAAGAATTTAAAAAAATATATTTTTAAAGGATTGGCAAAAAATAATGAGAATGAAGAGGTCAGGAAGGACGAACAGAAATTTGTGACATTTCCCCCAAGTGTAAAATATTTCTTATCCGTCCCGTAACAGAAAATGTTTGCCGATATCTGATAGAGAGGATCAAATACAGGAGGGGCCCCATCCAGCTAATAGTAGAAATTCCAATAATACAAAACAGAAAAATGGAGAGGAGAAAACAATCAGTGAATTCATAAAGGAGAAATTCCAACCTTGAAAGGGTTCACTGAACAGCCCACAGCCGGAACAGGAAGAATACATACATACACACACACACACACACACACACACACACACACACACACACACACACACATTTAAATGTTTTATAGTAAACTATATGAAAACCAAGGATAAAGGAAACATGCCAAACATTTCTACATAGATTTTAAAAAAGGATGGAGAGGTCACTAAAAAAATAAATAAAAATATTGGCATTAGAATTCTTATCAGCATTTCTTGATATGAGAAGTTCTGAGGTTAGAACTGCATCATTGCTACGTTGAACGATGCCTGGCTCATAAGAAGGTGCAGGAACACATAGCTGTTGGACACATGAAGCAGAAGCTGTCACTAGGCTAACCAGGGAGCATTTGGGGAGCGGGACCCCTGTCCTGAATCTCCCAGGCAAGCTCCCCTGCTGAATCAGTGCTGGCCATGCACCTGCTGGGGCCGGATGCAAACAAGGACACAGTTCTGACTCTCTCAACTGCACCCCAAACCTTCTTCTATTTTAAGGTACCTTTTTCAAAATGAATGTTTTCAAGAAACTTTTTAATATAGGCGTTATTCTGTATGTTTTCTCCATTCAATGAGAAGTGAACGGATGGGTGGTTGAAACAAGGTCAGATTCAATCATTTTTGAACTTAATCTTACTCAACAGTAGGAACCATGGAGACCAATATTTGTCTGAACGCTCTGTAGCTGTTCATTTGTCTCTGTAAACACATCTTTCACCATGTCCCCATCACCACATATACAACAGTCTTAAGATTACAGAGAATTTGTGATGTAAGCATTTGGCTGTTTCTCTTTTTGATTTAAAATTCTTTATGTGTATTCTTACAATTAAAGAGCAATTTTTGAACACAAGAAATTATTTTATTTGAAAATAAATCCAGATTATTTTGATATAGCTAAAAATGACCTATTTATTTGAATATTAAAATGAAAAAGGTAACTATTAAGCAATACAGTTATCTCTCATAAAACCCAACTTTTCAGGTTCAAGGAGGAGATATAATTTGCCTAAGCAAGCTATTACATCCATCAAGTGGTAACTGGGATTTGAGCTACCTTGAGCTAGCACATGGCATATGAAATTAGGCATTTATACACTAGATATCACCCTAAGGTATGTAAATAACCCTCCTTTTTTGAACATTGGGAAGAAATAGGGGATAAACATAATACATATTATTGGAAAGTATGATCACTTTTAGACTTTTGAGATTTTCAGTTTTCAATAAAAGTTGAGATGGCAGAGTGATGCGCCTGGGTTTTTTCAGGGAACAGTAGACCAAGAGAAGGAGGTAAATTTAGAATTGTTTTTGTACAGAAGGTAACTGTACTAATAAAGAGACAATTTCAGAAATACCTAGCGAGTCAGTGGGAAACCACAGACTAGAGATTGAGAATTCATACTTGGGCCTCACCCATGATTTATTTGCAAACCGAGATCCAGGAAATGGGATTGAAATTTGGATCATTTATATTCCTCCTTTATAACACCATTTACAAAACAGAAATGGCAAAATGTCCCTTCAAAATCCAGTGAAGTGTGAAGTCTGGCCAGTTTGCTTTTTACATGCTAAATAGTTTAGTCTATATTTCATGATGCTATATTTCCAAATCTATCATTATATGTGAAGCACTTCTTTGAAATTATGTTTGCATTTTTTCTCCTGTGCAATAAAATACTCTTTGGTAAATCTATCAAAGAAAAGAGACTAACTTATTCTTTGATTATAACATTCTGGACTGAGTCCTACAATATGCAAACGCTGTTTTGAAGTGTCTTGAGAATGATACAGAATGAATGGGTTTCTTTTAACAGTTATCAGACTGTATGCATATAGGTCTATTGCTTCTCTGGACTTTAAGACATCTGGACTGTTTTAGAGCTGTATTATGGAACAATTGCCAGTATTTTTTAGAAACGGGATGGGAAAACTGACCGAGATTCATAGAGTGGTAGGTCTACAATAAATATAACGAAAACCATTCAGTTCTGTCCCCTCACTCCCCTTACACACACTTCATGGAAACTGAAGTGTAATTGAAATGGGTATTTTAGTCATTAAAAATATATTCACAATTTTCATTGGTATCAATCCTTTCAAATCACTTATTAACATAACCAGCATGCAGCCTTTTAAAGTATTCATTTGCTCTGAGCGTCATCACAGGCCTAAAGAGCAAACCAGCCATTAACTGCTGATATCAACTAAATCTTTAGGGATGCAGAAACATGGTATAAATGAACTTGGAATTAGCACCATTAGTTGGGAAAAGAGAAAACTTGTGTCTTGCTCTTCACTTGAAAGAACGGGCCTATCTGGAATTTATTTAGTTGACAACAGTGTATTTTGGACTTACTTGTAGTGATAAGTATTGTTTCACATATGTTAAAACAAAATTTCTATTGTCTTTGTTATCACAAATTGCTAAGTGCTTAATATCTAAAAATTAGGCCTGGTTCACTAGCAAGAGATTTTCACACAGATAAAAAACACAAAAACAATACTTAATTCAAATTTTTTTCTCTTTGTTAGTGTATGCATGTTCCTATAAAATAGATACTTCAGGATTTTGCATAATCTAGTATTTATTCTCCACAACCAGACATTTACTGATTTTCATAATTTAATTATACTTATGTTGCTTGGAAATAGGCTTCACACAACTTGATGGAATCTGTCTACTTGATTTTCAGCCGGGGTTACCTATTTCTTGACTATTCTGAGAGTAAATTTCTTAAACTCGGTGTTTGAGACATGTGATTCTTTCAAATTTTAGTATTAAAGATTTCTTACTTATTGAGACTGTACATACTAGGATAGAGCATATTTCTAGCATTAAAAAAATTAGACTTATATTCCTTTGTTCTTAGGAATTTATCTCCTCAATCTCTTTCCCTCCTTTTTCATACAACAGGATATTTAAACAAATTTTGATGACTTCTCAGGCATACCTTCATCTGCTTTATATTAAAATTATATATTCAAGAACATAATACAGATACATTCATTCTTTAATTTATCCATATTTAATCTATATTCAAATGCTTGTTGGCTGACTGAATGAACGAATCCATTACCAACTGACATGATTTTTATAGTCAGGTTTAAAATTATTATATTTCACCTCTGGTGATTTTTTTAACAACACATTTATATAAAGTAATTAGGAAGAGGTGGGATATTCATGAGCAAAATGAACGTGTGCTCAGTGAAAACACGTACTTATACAAAACTGTGTACCAATTAAGAGACTACCACGTGCATTTTATTTTTCTAAAATGTTTATTAATATTATATAAGAGAATGAAAGTATCATCCAGTTTTTTCATGCTGGGAACCTGAAATGTATTTTAGAATCCTAGGTTTGTTTTACTGCTAGAGCTTAACTTCTACTTGTTGATAATTCTATGAATACTATCTTGTAAACATTTCAATTTTTTTCATGTTTATTCACATCCACATGCCCCAGTCCTAGTTCAAAACTTCATCCTTCCTCATCCAGAATATGAATACAGTCCCCCTTTCTTCAGCCTTATCATTTTGGAATATACCTGAATGGAGTGACTTTTCTAAATAACTTTTATTCTCTTGCTCAGAATTCCCTATTCACATTCTAATGCCTACGGAATGACATTTTACTTCCTTACCACGATACATAGCATCCTGTGTACATGCTCAACCTTTTCTTTCCCTATTCCCTGCTGTCAGTCAATGGTTTGTAGCTACCTAAACCCCACTGTACAATTTCACGCATCTATTTACTTTTTCTCACCGTCTGGGATGATTTTTCTCTTAATAGTTGCCAACAAACCTGTCACCCATGTTTTAAAACTCAGTGCAACTATGGGCCTTCTGAGATGGTGGAATGAGGACCTTGGTATCCTCCCTAAAAAGCAACAATACCACCCCCAATTAACAGAAAGAGCCATTTCAGAGCTCTGGAAATTAACCAAAGGCATAGAGTGGATTTTATGCATATTTATATTATATATATTTAATATATATATTATATATATTTATATTATATATATATTATATATACTTATATTATATATATATTTATACACACACACACACACACACACACACACACCATATTTAAGAAAAACTACTGAGTCTTAGGAATGACAGTAGAGTGTGTGGTGCTCTTACTTGTGCCTACACAGTTTCGTTAGAGTTCATCTGGTCTGAGGCTCTGTCAAGACTCACACCCAGGGCCACTGTCAAAAACAACAGCGACTAGCGGCAAATAGGGAAAGCCAATATTTCAGCTGACTGATGCTGTGATGCTGGCTGCGCCAGTCAAGAGGCTGGCCCAAAACTCAAAAGAGAGATCTAAGTGGGCTTTGAAAAGCCTCACCTATCCCTGGGAATCTACATGCTGTGGGCAGGTGCAGGCTGCGTGCACGCTCAGGAAATAATTGCGATGACTCATTAGTCACTCATATCTAGCAGACCATAGGACCCTTTATGAAAAGAAAGTCAAAGTCCGAGCAAACATGTAAATCACCTGACCTTTGAACGTGTGCCACAGCGCATGCACAGATTCCCTCAGCAAATGGCGGAAGACTGATGTGGGGAAAAAAAAAATTGTTTTTGTCCAATCATTAGGTGACCCTTATGCTCTGCTTGGGTGACTGGACTTAAAAGTAATTGTAAACACAAATGTTAAACAATATTCAAAGATTTTAGTTTTCGAATACTATAGGAAAGACAGTTTTCACAGAATTAGTCCAGTCAAGTCACCAACAAACAAGCAAACAACAACTGGGGGACATCATCATCTAGATGTGCTACAATAATTTACCTAAAATGTCTAGTCTTCACTTAAAATTATGAGACATACTGAGAAAGAGGAAACTGGAGCACAGAGAGAAAGAAAGCAATCAGCAGAAATTGCCTCCAACTTTAAGTCAACTATTACAAAAACATTCTAAGGAAAAAAAGGAAAATAAATTTAAACAAAGAAACTTACGAGACTAAACACTCACCATTCATTTATTTATATGAATAAATAAATTATAAAAAATTCTGAGGTTAAAAAGAATAGTAACTAAAAATGAAAAGTTCACTAAAAGTCCTTGACTGCATATTTGAGTCAGCAGAAAAAAGAATCTTCGAATGTAAAGATAAGTCAAGAGAGATGATCCAGTCTGAAGAACACAATGAACAATGAATGGAAGAAAATGAACAAATCCTGACAGACCTGTGTGATAGCATTATTATGCCAATATATACATAACAGGGATTCTAAAAAGGCAGGAGAGAAAGTAGCAAATATATATACATATATATGTAAATATATATATGTGTGTGTGTGTATACACACACACAAAGATATATACAAGTATATACATATATATATGTATTAGAAAAAAATAATGACCAAAATCATCTGAAATTTGAAGAAAAACGTACATATCTAAGAAGCTCAACAAAATGCAAGGAGGATAAACTCTAGGAGGTCCACAACTAAACCCAACATAGTCAAACTGAAAAGACAAAGAATAAGAAATCTTGAATGAAGCAGGAAAAAAAATGACCATCACATACAGGTGAACCTCAAAAAGACTGATGGATGCCTGCCTTGTCCTCAGACACAATGGGCACCAGAACCACTCTGATGATGTATTTAAAGTGCTGGCCACGGGGGTGGGGGGGGGGGGGAGTTCCTACCTACCAAAATAAAGATATTCCCAAATAGACAGTGATTAGGAAAGTTGGTTGCTTGAAGACTTGTCTTACAAAATAAACTGAAGGAAGTTCATCAGGCTGATAAGAAGTAGCTCCAATCAACACAAAGAAATAAAGTACTGATAACGATAATTACAAAGATAAACATAAAAGATAGAGTGTGTGTATATATACATTTACTCCTGTCTTAACTGATTCAAAAGCCAAATGCACAAAATGTTGTAACAATGTACTGTTGGGTGTGAAGCATGTAAAATTATCATTTGTATCACAATGATAACACAAAGGAAAGGCAGACAAGGGAGCAAAATTTTTATATACTATTTGAATTAAGTTAGTATTAACCAGAAATAGATTCTTTTACTTTATTTATTATTATTATTATTATTTTTTTTAAAGTTCATTTTTTTCGAGAGAGACACAGAACGCAAGTGGGGGAGGAACAGAGAGAGGGAGACACAGAATCTGAAGCAGTCTCCAAGCTCTGTGCTGACAGAGCCAGACGTGGGGCTTGAACCTACAAGCTGTGAGATCATGACCTGAGTCGAAGTCAGACACTCAACCAACTGAGCCACCCAGGCACCCCAAAGTAGATTATTTTGAATTAACACTGCATTTTTCAATTATCAGAGGAACCTGAGGTTAATAACAAAGAAAATAACAGAAAATATATATATTTTTAACAGCAATTAAAATGACACAGTAGGAAATATCATATAATACAAAACAAGGTAGTGGAGGAAGGACTGGGAAAGAAAAATGACATGAGACAGAGAAAATATATAGGAAGATGGAGATGTAAATCTAATCATCTCACTAATTATGTTAAATATAAAATGATTAAACATTGAAACCAAAATGTAGAGATTACCAGACCGGATGAAAAACAATCCATCTATGTGCTGTTGAGCACGTCCATCTATGTGACTTTAGAGTCAAGGAAAAGAAATAGCTTAAAATGTAAAAAAATGAGAAAACATGCCATGCAAACAGTAACCACAAGACAGCTCAAGAGGCTACCCTAACATCAGAAAACCGAGATTTTAAGACCAAAATGTGTTTCTAAAAACCAAGAGAGACATTTTATAATAATAAATGGATCAGTTAATCTTGAAGATATAATAAACATATGTGGGGTGGACAATAACGTCCCAAAGTAAATGAAATAAAAATTGACAGAATTGAAAGAAGAAATACACAGTTCATCAGTAGTAGTTGCAAACATCAACACCCTAACTCTCAGTAACTGATACAACAACAAGACAGAAAATAAGCAAGGATATGGAAGGCTTGAGCAATCTATTAAATAACTTGCCCTAATTTATTTATATTTATAGAACATTTTACTCAACAACTGCAGAATTTACTTTTCTCAAGGGCATATGGAACACACTCCAGAATAAATATGTTAGGCCATAAAACGACTGTCAAGAAATTCTGAAAGACTGAAATCATACAAAGTGTCTTCTCTGACCAAAATGGAATTAATTACATTAGAAATCAGTAACATAAGAGAATGTGAGAAAACCAGAAATATTTGAGAATCAAACAATACTTATGATACAAGGTGATAATGAAGGTTAATTCAACATGTATATAAAAGAAACTTGCAGTTTTTCGGTGTCCTGATAATTCATGTATTTATTAATTTATTCCACAAATGTTATTGGTTGCCTGTTATTTGTCAGACAGCGTGTTGGGGCACTGAATATACGATGAAGTGAAAAACAGATACAATGCCTATATAATGACTGTTCATAATACACAAAAATAGTACAATTACATTCAAAATTAAATTCTCACAAGTTCTATAGTAACAGAGGTTTTCCTACAAGGATGTGAAAAGAGTGCAGAGCAGGCAAAGGTGGGAAAGGAGTGAGTGCATGTGGACGAGAGCGTCTGAGAGGAAATGGTGATCTGTAGAGGGAGAAGAGAATTAGAATAGTGGAAGAAACCACCGGAAACTGTCCAGGGCATGGGGGGTGAGATGCATGGTGGGCTTCTCACAGAAACAAGCATGGTACACCCAAGGAACTGGATGCATGGTACACGCTGGTGTCCATCGGGAGTGACGGAACACTGGGAGAAGTAAGGCTGCAGGGGACACATAGTTGAGACAAGTTAAGGGGTTTGGATTGTTTTATAATGGTGGAGCAAAACCTTAAAGATTTTAAGCAGAAAAATGATATTATATTTGTAGGCTACAGCGTCATTCTTAGTGCTTCTTAGAGAATATATGAGAAATGGGTAAGACCAGAGACAGTTGTGAGTGATCCAGGGGGCAGGTGATAGCAGAGGGGGCAGGAGCTGGCTCGGACAGACTTATGAGAGGTGGTTGTTCCATTGTTTACTTGCATTAATTTCAATTCTGCCCATGTGAGGTATCCATGCAGAGATTCAGCATCACCTGCTTAGGGAAGGAAGTTGGAGAAGAGAAAGCAAAGAGGTGCTACCTGAAGCCATCGGAGTAAAGGACACCACGAGGAAGTGCATGGAAGGTGAAAAGAGAAGAGGAAATCCTAAAGACACACAGCATTTGAGGGATTGCCACACACAACAAAACAGAGAAGCTGTGGCCGGAAAAGTAGGAGGAAAACCACGGGAAAGTTATATCACAAAAATAAATGTTGTCAGAAGGAGCAAGTGTTTGATAAATAGAGCTGATCTAATTATCACAATAATTATCTACTTAAGCACTTTTATAATTTAATAATAATAACTTATGCTCTAATTAATTTGCCCATTTGTCCTCTCTGTCATTTGCTTAACATCCTGTCTCCAATCTGATGACCTATATAGCATTTCAGTATTCAAGGAAAGCCTCCTTTGAATAGATATAATCAATCAGGATATTATAACCAATTAGGATATAATCAATCCTTTAATTATCTGTATATAGTAAGCTGTGACATACTCTAAAAATGAATTGTTATTTATACTTTAAAAGTGTGCATTAAATCCTTTGAACAATCTGTCTCAAATATACTGAGATTATGTGCATTTTTAATTTTCAAAAAAACAGTTTAATTCAATTCGCCTAACAGCCACAGTTAATTTAATATTGACTCAGTACAGAATGTATCAGTATGTTGTACGATCTCAGGGTCAAAATGCCATTTTATCAAGGTAGAGAAATTAAATAGAAATAGCTGCTAGTAGTGGTTTATATTTTTACCAATCCCAACTGCCATGGCATATAATGCTGGTGTTCATAGGCTCTGGTAATTTATATGGAGCTTCTCATATTTCTTCCAGATTCTCTCTCAGGTCTATGTGATCCTGTCACCATGTGTGAGCCCAGGAAGCAGTGATTCGCTTTGGCTTTGTGATTTTCCATAATGCATTTGAAAACAACTGCCAAATTGCATTTTATTTTATTACTGACTGGCCAATCCTTTGCAGACTGTCCATAGGCTTTCTATCAAGCTTTCTACCAAACTCTGCCTTGTAAAATGGGCAGGATCCAGGAACAAAAGGAGTATCCAGAATCTGGGATGCTTCCTCCTTGCAATGTTTCCTATTATGTTTACACTGCAAAACCTAATAGTACTTCCCATGGGGTAGCAAAAGATATTGCTCTCTCCATTTTCACAAAAACTCTGGGGAAAGCAGAGATTACTGGAGCCTTTTGACAGATGGGGTAAAGGAGTCTCTGAGAGATTAAATGATACAGCTAGGTAGCATGGGAACAAGGGCACAGAAGTGAAAAAAAAAAACATTTGGCTTTAAGATGAGACACATATAGGCTTGAATCATAGCTTCTGACAACAGTAAATTACTTAACATCTAAGAGGCATTCCCAATTTCAAAGAAGTTATTTACTTCATGAGATGGTGGTGAGAATTACACAAAGTAAAATGTGTGCAATTCATTTAAGTTAGTGTCATCATCACCATTAAACTGGGGTCTTTTGACACTCATTAATACTGATGTCTCTAGGTTCTCATAGACCTGCTTCTCAAACAGTGCAGCTAGACTATCTGGAGGAAAAAAATAGAATAATGATCACTGTCTTTATCTTCCTTTTCCAGATTAATTATTTACTCCTTATCTTGGGATTTTCTTAGAAATTAAATACACTATGGGATAAGATTTCCACAGTAAAAAACTATCCTATGATTACTGGTGCTAATTAAATTTAGGACATTTTTAAGAAACACAGTTCCAGTGACATGGTTTTGGTTAGCATATTGTTTTAAATAGGTCATCTATGAAACGCATTGAAAAAAAAAACTGGCTTTTCAATTACTGCCATTATGCCCCACCAGATCCTTTGACCAGAAATAAGACTTACGAAAAAGTAAATGTCTTCACAGAGCTTTAAAACATTGTCAAGTATGGTATATGTGTTACTGTTTATTTATAACAACTGACAAAGTAGGGGTAAGGCAGTATTTTTAAATGAATGCAGGAAGCCTCTAATGACCAAATTCTCTGTTTACATACAATAGTCAAAATACTTTCCAAGGAATGGAGAACCAACAGAGGGTTACTGGAGGGGTTGTGGGAGGGGGTATTGGCTAAATCGGTAAGGGGCATTAAGGAATCTACTCCTGAAATCATTGTTGCACTACATGCTAACTAATTTGGATATAAATTAAAAAAAATTTTTTTTAAATAATAAAAAATAAAAATAAAATACTTTCCAAGGATGCCTCATTGATTAGTAATTAAGTAAAAGAATCAAGTAAGACATTTATTATAAAATTTTCAACTAAAATAACTCATTTATAATAATGAAACTACACAACTGAATTCTTTTTTAGATGATACTGTTTTAACATCAGTGATTACCATAACCAGACTCAGTTTCACTGTCAGATGGGGCAGGGAGATAATAGAGCTTCTACAGATAACATACATCATGGTGCTTAAATTTTTTTTACCCCAAGTGAATATTTATAAATCAAATCATCATTATTTTATGTATTGTCATATATGACATACAACTATAAGTTAATGAGATTAATTTCCTTTTAGAGTCACTATTTTAAGTTTCTTTAAATCCAAGTAACTATATATTATTGCCACCCCACCCCCCCCCCCCAAAAAAAAGAAAAAAAGCAAGTGTAGAAAAATTTTTACAAAAATTAATAAAACAATATTAATCATTTTCTTTGGGCAAATACATATATTTTTTAAGAGAAAAAAGTCTAGAGGGACACATAGCTAACTTGAGAGTGGGAGTTACATCCAGGGATCTGGGGCCCAAGGAAAGGGGAACTGGGGTAGAAGAAAAGGATTCAAGGGTGATTTAGATGCATTTGTGTTTTATATTTGAAAAGGCAAATGCATTTTTTGATTACTTTTATAACTATCATTAACTCTAAAATTTGATTTTTCTTATGACGATCATAGATCATGTGTAACTATGATGGGAAGACACTGAAGTTGCTGTTGCTTCTAGCTCATTCTTACAGAAAAGGGACTAAGGCAATTTTCTTCATTTTTACTTCTGTTAAGGCATGTACTACTTTGGAGCATCTTTTCCCTTTTCACTTTAATCTTCACTACTCTTCATTCTTCATAAGAGCCTTAGCTATTTAGGTTTATTACTTTAGCCATGTTCTAGAAGTGGAAGCTTATAGAAGCCTGCATGAATTACCAGCAAAGCGTGGTGTGTGTGTGTGTGTGTGTGTGTGTGTGTGTGTGTACATATATATACATATATATATGTATATATATAAACAACTTTTAAAAGTATCCTTAAAAGCAGAACTTTTACTAATTGCAGAAAAACATGAATGGATAAATCTTGCCAAATAAGGTTCTTTGGAGATAGCTGGCACTCAATAAATTCTTGCAAGAAAATGGATGCTGATATGTATTCATAAATGTATAAATATATCATGTGGATAGTTTTTCTTAATTAATCCATGAGAATAAAGACAAAAGTATCTTGTGTAGTGATCATGCTTTAAATGTTGTACACAAAATGAAAGAGTGTTTGCTTTAAAGTTAAATTCACAATTAATCCCTTTCCCAACTGATGCTATTTTGGAGATGAAGAGCTGATATCAAAAGAGAAATAACTGCTACTCTCAGTAATTTTTGCCTCAGTCCCAGCATGGCTGGCATCCTCTCCCAGAAGATTAGTCCAAATCCCTGTTCATGCTACATCTCCTGATGTGGGAGTTTGTGGAGCCTCAGTTCCTGTGGCAGTGGCAACAGGTCTCATTTCACAAACAGACCAGAGCACACCTAGTTGAAATGTTTCACATTCAGGCCAGAGACCAAACACTATCGACAACAGGCAAAGAGAGCTTCTGCAAATGACCGACCTGAAGGATACAGTGGCCAGGAAAAAAAAACAGCGGAGCATGTGCAGCACACATTGGAGACACTCCTGGAAGCACCAGGCCCTGGGGAACAGGGGACGCCATAGGGCAGGTTACTACAGGACCTCTTCTTCATAAGGCCATTACCCTCAAGAATATGAGATACAATGAGGAGACAGAGAAATTTATCCTAAATGAAAGAGCAAGGCAAGGCCATAGCCAGAGATTTAAGTGAAACAGATGTAAGTTACATGTGTGATAGAGAATTTAAAGTAATGATCATAAGGATGCTGACTGAACTTGAGAAAAGAGTGGAAGACATGAGTGAGACCCTTAACACAGAGATAAGGAACGCATAACAGAGATAAAGTGCTCAATAAATGAAATAAAAAACATGCTTGATGAAATGAACAGTACGATGGAAGAGGCAGAGAAGTGAATTAATGATCTAGAAGACAGAATGGAAAGTAATAAAGCTGAACAAAGAGATAGATCAGATTATGAAAAACGAGAATAAACTTGGGAACTCAGTGACACCATCAAATGTAATAACATTCATATTATAGGTGTCCCAGGAGAAGAAGAAAGGAGGCAGAAAATATATTTGAAAAAATAATAGCTGAAAACTTCCCTAATCTAAGGAAAGAAACAGATACCCAGATCCAGGAGGCAGAGAGATTTCCAATCAAAATCAACAAAAGCAGATTCACAAGAAGACATATTGTAATTAAACTGGCAAAAATACAGTGATAAAGAAAAGATTTTTTTCAGTAGTAAGACAAAATGACAGTAACTTACAAAGGAAAATCCATAAGTCTAGCAGGAAATTTTTCAGCAGGAACTTTGTAAGACACAAGTCAATGTCATAATATATTCAATGTACTCAATGGGAAAAATCTGCAGCCAAGAATGCTCTATCTGCAAGACTATCACTCAGAATGGAAAGAGATAAAGAGACTCCCAGACAAATAAAACCTAAAGGAGTTCATGTTCACTACACCAGCCCTGCAAGAAATATTAAAGGGGGGGGGGGGCGCCTGGGTGGCTCAGTCGGTTGAGCGTCTGACTTCGGCTCAGGTCACGATCTCGCGGTTCGTGAGTTCAAGCCCTGCATCGGGCTCTGGGCTGATGGCTCAGAGCCTGGAGCCTGCTTCCGATTCTGTGTCTCCCTCTCTCTCTGCCCCTCCCCCGTTCATGCTCTGTCTCTCTCTGTCCCAAAAATAAATAAACGTTAAAAAAAAAAAATTAAAAAAAAAAAAAGAAAGAAATATTAAAGGGGATTCTTTGAGTGGAAAGGAGAGACCAAAAGTGACAGTATAAAGGTAGGAAACATAAAAGCAGTAAAAAAGACTATTTCTGTAAAAATTAGTCAAGGAAATCACAAAACAACATGATTTAAATATAACAACATACACCTAAAATGTGGAGAGGAGTCAACTTAATATAGACTGTATAGGCAGAAGACATTATATACAAGCCTAATAGTAACCACATAACAAAAATCACTAATAAATATGTAAGGGATAAAGAAAAAGAAATCCAAATATATTACTAATGAAAATCAACAAACCATGAAAGAGAGAAAGATAAGGATCAGAGAAAATCTCCAGAAACAATCACAAAACAAATAATAAAATTACAATACATATCTATCAATAATTACTTTGAACGTAAATGGAATAAATGTTCCAATCAAAAGACAGAGAATTACATATTGTGTAAAAAACAAGACTCATGTATATGCTGTATGTTGGAGACTCATTTTAGACCTAAAGACACCTGCAGATTAAAAGTGAGGGGATGAAGAACATCTTATCATGCAAATGGATGGCAAAACAAAACAAAACAGAGTAGCAATACTTCTATCAGACAAAATAGACTTTAAAGCAAAGACTGCAACAAGAGACAAAGAAGGTCACTACATAATAACGAAAGGTACAATCCAACGAGAAGATATAACAATTGGCAATATTTATGCACCCAACACAGAAGCACCCAAATACATAAAACAGTTAATAACAAATACAAAGGAAATAATCAATAATAATATAATGATAGTAGGGGACTTTATCATCCCACATATATCAAAGGACAGATCATCTAAACAGAAAATAAACAGGGAAACAATAGCTTTGAATGACAGACTGGGACAGATTTAG
Source organism: Panthera onca (assembly GCF_046562875.1). Taxonomy (NCBI): domain Eukaryota; kingdom Metazoa; phylum Chordata; class Mammalia; order Carnivora; family Felidae; genus Panthera; species Panthera onca. The sequence goes on from NC_138348.1 coordinate 111,666,205, forward strand.
CAATATACTCAGAACATTCTGTCTTAAAATACCAGAATACACATTCTTTTCAAATGCATATTAAACATTCTCCAGAATAGCACACATATTACGGCACAAAACAAGTTGCAACAAATTTAAGAAGATCAAAGTCATACCATGCATCCTTTCTGGACCCAACAGTATAAAACTAGAAGTCAATCACAAGAAAAAAATCTGATAACACCATAAACACATGGAGGTTAAACAACATGCTATTCAGCAATGAATGGATCAACAAGGAAATAAAATAATAAATAAAAAAGCTACATGGAAACAAATGAAAATGAAAACACAATCATCCAAAACTTTTGAGATCAAGCAAAAGTAGTTCTAAGAGGAAATTTACAGTAATATAGGCCTAATTCAAGAAGCAAGAAAAATATCAAATAAACAACCCAACCTTACACCTAAAGGAGCTAGGAAAAGAACAACAAACAAAACCCCAAACCAACAGACGGAAGGAAATAATAAAGATTACAGCACAAATAAATGGTATAGAAACCAAGAAAACAACAAGAGCAGATTAATGAAATCACTGGCTGGTTCTTTGAAAAAAAAAACTAATAGAATTGATAAACTTCTTGACATCAAGAAAAAAGAAAAAAGATACAAATAAATAAAATCACAAGTGAGAGAGGAGAACTAACAAACAACACTACAGAAAGACAAACAATTGCAAGACAATACTATGAAATACTACATTCCAACAAATTGGACAACACAGAAGACACAGATAAATTTCTAGAAACATATAAATGACTGAAACTAAAACAAGAAAAAATGGAAAAATTGAACAGACTGATTGCCAAGAAAGAAATTAAATCAGCAATCAAAAAATTCCCAGTGAACAAAAGTCTAGGACGAGACGGCTTCATGGGGGAATTGTACCTAACATTTAAAAGAGAGCTAATACCTATTCATCTCAAACTATTCCAAAAACAGAAGAGGAAGGAAAACTTCGAAATTCATTTTATGAGGCCAGCATTACCCCAATACCAAAACCAGATAAAGACACCACTAACAAAGAGAACTACAGGCCAGTCTCTCTGATGAACATAGATGCACAAATCCTCAACAAAATACTAGCAACCTGAATGCAACAACACATTAAAAATATCATTCACCAAATTTCAGGAAGATGGCTGCATAGGAGGATGCTGGGCTCACCGCACGTCCTGCTGATCACTTAGATTCCACCTATACCTGCCTAAATAACCCAGAAAACTGCCAGAAGACTAGCAAAATGGAGTCTCCGGAGCCAAGTGCAGACGAGAGGTCCACGGAAGAGGGTAGGAAGGGTGGAGAGGCGGTGCGCGCTACACGGACTGGCGGGAGGGAGCCAGGGTAGAGGGGCGGCCCTAAGGCCAAGCAGAGCCCCCGAGTCTGGCTGTCAAAAGCAGAGGGGCTGGACAGAGTGTGTTCGGACAGTGAGTGGGACTTGACATCTGGAAGGTTATAAGCTAACAGCTCTGCTCAGAGAACAGGAGGGCTAGAGGACAAGGGAAGGGAGAGTTGTTGAGTCCCAGAGGACAGAGCTCAGCTTGGTGGGGAACAAAGGCACTCACCAGCGCCATCTCCTTCGCCCATCCCCCAGCCAAAATCCCAAAGGGAACCAGTTCCTGCCAGGGAACTTGCTTGCACTTCGCAAACACCCAACACTGTGCTTCTGCGGATCCATCCCTCCAGTGGGTCTGACTCCCTCCGGGTGCTGCAGGGCCCCTCCCAAAGCGGATCTCTGAAGGAACAGCAAGCTGAGCCTGCCCCTCCCGCCTGCTGTGCACCTTGCCAATCCACCACAGCTAATACGCCAGATCCCCAGCATGACAAGCCTGGCAGTATGCAAGTAGCCCAGATGGGCCAGCCACCCCACAGTGAATCCCGCCCCTAGGAGAGGGGAAGAGAAGGCACACACCAGTCTGACTGTGGCCCCAGTGGTGGGCTGGGGGCAGACATCAGGTCTGACTGCGGCCCCACCCACCAACGCAAGTTATTCAAGACAGCACAGGGGAAGTGCCCCGCAGTCCCGCACCACTCCAGGGACTATCCAAAATGACAAAACGGAAGAATTCCCCTCAAAAAAACATCTAGGAAATAACAACAGCTAACGAATTGATCAAAAACAATTTAAACAATATAACAGAAAGTGAATTTAGAATAATAGTCTTAAAATTAATCGTTGGGCTTGAAAACAGTATAAAGGACAGCAGAGAATCTCTTGCTACAGAGATCAAGGGACTAAGGAACACCCAGGAGGAGCTAAAAAATGTTATCAATGAGCTGCAAAATAAAATGGAGACATCTATGGCTCGGATTGAAGAGGCAGAGGAGAGAATAGGTGACCTAGAAGATAAAATTATGGAAAAATAAGAAGCTGAGAAAAAGAGAGATTAAAAAATCCAGAAGTATGAGGGGAAAATTAGAGAAATAAGTGATGCACTAAAGAGAAATAATCTATGCATAATTGGTATTCCAGAGGAGGAAGAGAGAGTGAAAGGTGCTGAAGGTGTACTTGAAGAAATAATAGCTGAGAACTTCCCTGATCTGGGGAAGGAAAAAGGCATTGAAATCCAAGAGGCACAGAGAACTCCCTTCAGACGTAACTTGAATCGATCTTCTGCACGACATATCATAGTGAAACTGGCAAAATATAAGGATAAAGAGAACATTCTGAAAGCAGCTAGGAATAAACGTGCTCTAACATATAAAGGGAAACCTATAAGACTTGTGACCGATCTCTCTACTGAAACTTGGCAGGCCAGAAAGGAATGGCAGGAGATCTTCAATGTGATGAACAGAAAAAATATGCAGCTGAGAATCCTTTATCCAGCAAGTCTGTCATTTAGAATAGAAGGAGAGATAAAGGTCTTCCCAAACAAACAAAAACTGAAGGAATTCGTTACTAAACCAGCCCTACAAGAGATCCTAAGGGAGATCCTGTGAGACAAAGTACCAGAGACATTGCAACAAGCATGAAACGTGCGGAAATCACAATGACTCTAAACCCATATCTTTCTATAATAACACTGAATGTAAATGGACTAAATGCGCCAACCAAAAGACATAGGGTATCAGAGTGTATAAAAAAACAAGAACCATCTATTTGCTTTCTACAAGAGACTTATTTTACACCCGAGGACACCTTCAGATTGAGAGTGAGGGGATGGAGAACTATTTATCATGCCACTGGAAGTCAAAAGAAAGCTGGAGTAGCCATACTTATATCAGACAAACTAGACTTTAAATTAAAGGCTGTAACAAGAGATGAAGAAGGGCATTATATAATCATTACAGGGTCTATACATCAGGAAGAACTAACAATTATAAATGTCTACGCGCCGAATACAGGAGCCCCCAAATATATAAAACAATTACTCACAAACATAAGCAACCTTATTGATAAGAATGTGGTAATTGAAGGGGACTTTAACACTCCACTTAACAGAAATGGATAGATCATCTAGACACAGGATCAATAAAGATACAAGGGCCCTGAATGATACATTGGATCAGATGGACTTGACAGATCTATTTAGAACTCTGCATCCCAAAGCAACAGAATATACTTTCTTCTCGAGTGCACATGGAACATTCTCCAAGATAGATCACATATTGGGTCACAAAACAGCCCTTCATAAGTATACAAGAATTGAGATCATACTATGCATACTTTTAGACCACAATGCTATGAAGCTTGAAATCAACCACAGGAAAAAGTCTGGAAAACCTCCAAAAGCATGGAGGTTAAAGAACACCCTACTAAAGAATGAATGGGTCAACCAGGCAATTAGAGAAGAAATTAAAAAATATATGGAAACAAACGAAAATGAAAATACAACAATCCAAACACTTTGGGATGCAGTGAAGGCAGTCCTGACAGGAAAATACATTGCAATCCAGGCCTATCTCAAGAAACAAGAAAAAAATCCCAAAAACAAAACCTAAAGGAAATAGAAGCAGAACAGCAAAGACACTCCAAACCCAGCAGAAGAGAAATAATAAAGATCAGAGCAGAAATAAACAATATAGAATCTAAAAAAAACTGTAGAGCAGATCAATGAAACCAAGATTGGTTTTTTGAAAAAATAAACAAAATTGATAAACCTCTAGCCAGGCTTCTCAAAAAGAAAAGGCAGAGGACCCAAATAGATAAAATCATGAATGAAAATGGAATGATTACAACCAATCCCTCAGACATACAAGCAATTATCAGGGAATACTATGAAAAATTATATGCCAACAAACTGGACAACTGGAAGAAATGGACAAATTCCTAAACATCCACACACTTCCCAAACTCAATCAGGAGGAAATAGAAAGCTTGAACAGACCCATAACCAGCGAAGAAATTGAATCAGTTATCAAACATCTCCCAACAAATAAGAGTCCAGGACCAGATGGCTTCCCAGGGGAGTTCTACCAGACGTTTAAAGCAGAGATAATATCTATCCTTCTCAAGCTATTCCAAAAAATAGAAAGGGAAGGCAAATTTCCAGACTCCTTCTATGAAGCCAATATTACTTTGATTCCTAAACCAGACAGAGACCTACTAAAAAAAGAGAACTACAGGCCAATATCCCTGATGAATATGGATGAAAAAATTCTCAAAAAGATACTAGCAAATTGAATTCAACAGCATATAAAAAGAATTATTCACCATGATCAAGTGGGATTCATTCCTGGGATGCAGGGCTGGTTCAACATTTGCAAATCAATCAACGTGATACCTCACATTAATAAAAGAAAAGATAAGAACCATATGATCCTGCCAATCGATGCAGAAAAGGCCTTTGACAAAATTCAGCAATGTTTCTTAATAAAAACCCTCGAGAAAGTCGGGATAGAAGGAACTTACTTAAAGATCATAAAATCCATTTATGAAAAGCCCACAGCTAACATCATCCTCAATGGGGAAAAACTGGGAGCTTTTTCCCTGAGATCAGGAACACGACAGGGATGTCCACTCTCACCGCTGTTGTTTAACATAGTGTTGGAAGTGCTAGCATCAGCAATCAGACAACAAAAGGAAATCAAAGGCATCAAAATTGGCAAAGATGAAGTCAAGCTTTCACTTTTTGCAGATGACATGATATTATCCATGGGAAATCTGATAGACTCCACCAAAAGTCTGCTAGAACTGATACATGAATTCAGCAAAGTTGCAGGATACAAAATCAATGTACAGAAATCAGTTGCATTCTTATACACTAATAATGAAGCAACAGAAAGACAAATAAAGAAACTGATCCCATTCACAATTGCAATAAGAAGCATAAAATACCTCGGAGTAAATCTAACCAAGGATGTACAAGATCTGTATGCTGAAAACCATAGAAAGCTTATGAAGGAAATTGAAGAAGATATAAAGAAATGGAAAAACATTCCGTGCTCATGGATTGGAAGAATAAATATTGTTAAAATGTCAAAACTACCCAAAGCAATCTACACATTCAATGCAATCCCAATCAAAATTGCACCAGCATTCTTCTCGAAGCTACAACAAACAATCCTAAAATTCATATGGAACCACAAAAGGCCCCAAATAGCCAAAGTAATTTTGAAGAAAACCAAAGCAGGAGGCATCACAATCCCAGACTTTAGCCTCTACTACAAAGCTGTCATCATCAAGACAGCATGGTATTGGCACAAAATCAGACACATAGACCAATGGAATAGAATAGAAACCCAGAACTAGACCCACAAACGTATGGCCAACTAATCTTTGGCAAAGCAGGAAAGAACATCCAATGGAAAAAAGACAGTCTCTTTAACAAATGGTGCTGGGAGAACTGGACAGCAACATGCAGAAGATTGAAACTAGACCACTTTCTCACACCATTCACAAAAATAAACTCAAAATGGATAAAGGATCTGAATGTGAGACAGGAAACCATCCAAACCCTAGAGGAGAAAGGAGGAAAAGACCTCTCTGACCTCAGCCGCAGCAATTTCTTACTTGACACATCCCCGGAGGCAAGGGAATTAAAAGCAAAAATGAACTACTGGGACCTTATGAAGATAAAAAGCTTCTGCACAGCAAAGGAAACAACCAACAAAACTAAAAGGCAACCAACAGAATGGGAAAAGATATCTGCAAATGACATATCAGACAAAGGGTTAGTATCCAAAATATATAAGGAGCTCACCAAACTCCACACCCGAAAAACAAATAATCCAGTGAAGAAATAGGCAGAAAACATGAATAGACACTTCTCTAAAGAAGACATCCGGATGGCCAACAGGCACATGAAAAGATGCTCAACGTCGCTCCTCATCAGGGAAATACAAATTAAAACCACACTCAGATATCACCTCACGCCAGTCAGAGTCGCCAAAATGAACAAATGAGATTATAGGTGCTGGAGAGGATGTGGAGGAACGGGAACTCTCTTGCACTGTTGGTGGGAATGCAAACTGGTGCAGCCACTCTGGAAAACAGTGTGGAGGTTCCTCAAAAAATTAAAAATAGACCTATCCTATGACCTAGCAGTAGCACTGCTAGGAATTTACCCAAGGGACACAGGAGTACTGTATCCCTTATCTTATCTTATCTCTCTTTTTCTCAGCTTCTTCTTTTTCCATAATTTTATCTTCTAGGTCACCTATTCTCTCCTCTGCCTCTTCAATCTGACCCGTGGTTGTCTCAATTTTATTTTGCAGCTCAATGATAGCATTTTTTACCTCCTCCTGGGTGTTCCTTAGTCCCCTGATCTCTGTAGCAAGAGATTCTCTGCTGTCCTTTATACTGTTTTCAAGCCCAACGATTAATTTTAAGACTATTATTCTAAATTCACTTTCTGTTATATTGTTTAAATTGTTTTTGATCAATTCGTTAGCTGTTGTTATTTCCTAGATGTTTTTTTGAGGGGAATTCTTCCGTTTTGTCATTTTGGATAGTCCCTGGAGTGGTGCGGGACTGCGGGGCACTTCCCCTGTGCTATCTTGAAGAACTTGCATTGGTGGGCGGGGCCGCAGTCAGATCTGATGTCTGCCCCCAGCCCACTGCTGGGGCCACAGTCAGACTGGTACGTGCCTTTTCTTCCCCTCTCCTAGGGGCGGGATCGGTACTGCCCTTTTCTGACCACCATAAGAGTTCCCCATCCTGAGTCTGTCTTATGACACTGCCCCAATTTATTTTCACTTCTACATTTATCACTGCCCAGTCTCCTTTTGCTTATTTAACATCTGTATTCCCATTTAGCAGATGTGTAAACTTCATGAGAGAAAGAAACTTTATGTGCTTTATTTACTTAGATGAGTGTCTGACACAGTTTAATGAATATAGACATAATACAATATTCCTGTTTATGGTTTTACCAGTGCCTTTAAAGAAAAGAAACTCTTTGCAAGTGTCAGATTGTTTCCTGCATGTCAAATTCCTTACTCTTAAACGTAACAGACCATGTTTATCTTAAATGGATGTTGTATCAATTTAAGTCCATCCAGTAAAGGACAATATGTTCAGTGTGGGTCACATTGGGTACTTGATGCACTTTTACAGAAACGGAAGTAATAATATTTGGAAATACGGTCTTGAAACATTTTTATATTCATCAGTAAGCAATCAGCATCTCTTGAAACAGATGCTTCCACTGTTCATTTATGAAAATTTTAGCAATGTTTGGAAATGGCATTTAAAATTTGAGATATATTATGCTATGTCTTATTTTACCAAATTGAAGATATCACTATGTTTGTGACTGTAAGATTGACTAAAGTATTAGGAAATGACACTTCTTTCTTGTTTTAAAATTTGGGCTGCCATTGTGCATGTATATTACATTTTTCTTTTCATCCGAGAAGTACTTTTCATATATAGTTTTTTATTTTTCATATATGTTTGAGAATAACAATTATCTTGTTCATACACTACTCTTATCCTATTTTGGTAGCAAAATATAATATGCCATCAGCAAAATATGACTCCTGTGTCAAGTTATGGGAAATATCCTGTATCAAAAAGAAAGTCCTGATTTTTGTTTTAATATCACAATGCTAAAAAAACCAATAATTAGACTTCAACTGTATAGGTTTTATGACAAAGTCTTCAATCAATGGGCTCTATCACAATATATAGTAGTATCTACAAGAAGTGGGTATAATTTTTTTGTCCCTGTGAGTACATCCTTTTGCTACTGAGCTGTCTAGAATACTGGTTCCACATGATCAGCTCTTTTTGGCATTGGTATACCCTAAGCGTGACAGAAAAACCCAGTCTGCTTTAACTTTCAAAAGGCAGAGAAGTTTGTCAAACATAAATTATCTAACATACACAGAAAGCACCAGCTGCAGTAGCTATTTTTAAAGCATACCATGAATTTTTAGCTTTCCCTAAACAATGCCAGTAAGAACTTGAATGTGTGTTTTGGAGGCCCAGTAAGGAATTCTATGAACGTCCACATTCCAGCTACAAATGGAAAATGTGTTGAATAGATTTAATTATGAAATGAGAATTATTTGACTCTCTTGGGCATAAGAGAAATACTGTAGATTATTGCTATAGAAGACAAAATGTATTCTCCATTTAAAAGTTTCAGCAACAAGTACTTAGAGATTTTACTAGAACTATCTTGTGTTATATGAAAATTATAAATGTATTCTATGTTAAGAAACAGATCATTGCTAGTGATTATTGCAAAACTGAAGACAATTTGCTTGCCTGACTCAAACATACCACGTGGCTAGACAGACAGGAAGTGAGGGGCCACAGCCCGAAGTGCTATCCTTTCCTGCTGGACTTGAGATTTCCTTCCCCAACTCAAATCACCACACAACTAGGGGAGAAAAGCAAGAAGGGGAGGTTTTGATAAAAAAAAAAAAAGCACTCAGCCTGGAAAACCTCTTTATTGCTGCGGGCCTGAGGCCACCCTACTCCACCCAAATACTGGTGGCCTGCTACACACCTTCCTGAGAAACACTTCATGTTCATGGGCTAGAGACTCCATTTCCCCATCTAGAGGCATCAGCTGCTCAGCCTGGGAAACTCTTTTTACCCCTCAAGCAATATAAGAAGTAACTAAGGGGAGCCTCACTAGCATGAGATAAATCAAGAATAGCACCATAACAGCACAAAGGCTCTGAAAAGTAGATTATCATAGGAAACACAGCCCATATAATCAAGCAAAGACCTGTGTGTTATAGGTAAGCAGGGTGATTGCCTGCTAAAATAACAACAACAAATTAGAACTCAGGGTTTACTAATATAATAGCCAAAATGCCTCCCTCACCCCCGCCCTGCAAATTACCCATCTTACCAAGGACCATTGGAATCCCAACTTAAATGAGAAAAGACAATTAACTGATGCAAACATTGGGTTGTAGAAAGTATGTGAAAAGAATTTTGAAATAACTGACATAAAAAATAATCTAAATAGTTAAAAATTCTTATTAAACAAATTAAAAAAATAGGAAAGCTCAGTAAATATATAGAAACTATAATAAGAACCAAACAGAAATTATAGAAGTAAAAAAATATATAACATAAATTAATAAAAATTTGCTAGATGAGCTAGCTCAATAGTTAAGTGACAGAGGAGAGAACAAGTGAACTGGAGGACAGGTCAATAAATTTACCCAGTTTGAACCCAAAAATAAATGAACAGATCCCAGATATTAACAAAAGATGCCACATTCATATCATGGGATCCTACAAGGAAAACACAAAAAGTGTGAGACGAATGGGTATTTGAAAAACTAGCTGAAAATTTCCACATTTGGCAACAGACATAAACCCAGAGATTTAAGAAGCTGAGAAAATCCAAATATGCTCACCACTCCTTCCCCAAAGAATCCACCCCAAGACACATCATAATTACATGTCTGAATCCTAAATCCAATGAAAAAAGCCTTGAAAGCAGCCAGAGAGAAATGACTCATCACAGCAAGGGGAACGCCAATTCAAATGACAGCAGATTTCTTATCTAACCCCCTGGAAGTCCTACAGGGAAATGGCATGGCATTTTCCAAGTGCTGACAAAGTACTGCCTGTCAATACCTCCATTGGAGTGAATGGAATAAAGGAGAAATAGACACATTTATCAATAACTGCTTTGATTGCAAATGGTCTAAATACACCACATAAAAGGTACAGATTGGAGAAGATACAGACATGATGCAACTATATTCTTCTTTCAACAAACCTGATTTAAATTTGATGACACAGACAGGCTTAGAGTAAATAAATCAATGTACCATGCAGACATTAACTTTAAAAAGTTAGGGGTAGATGGGGCACCTAGGTGGCTCAGTTGGTTAAGCAACCAACTCTTGATTTCGGCTCAGGTTATGTTCTTGTGGTTTGTGGGACTGAGCCCTATGTTGGGCTCTGCAATGACAGCCTGGATTATGGGATTCTCTGTCTCCCTCTCTATCTCTGCCCCTCCCCCCACTTCTTGTGAGTGCTCTCTCTCTCAAAATAAATAAATAAAACTTAAATTAGGAGTGGTTATATTAATATGCGATAACATAGATTTCTGAGCGCAAAACAGTTACTAGGGATAAAGAAGAAATACATTAATCAAGGCCAGAAAACATAACAATTCTAAATGTGTATAAACCAGAGAGTCTTAAAATATATGAAGCAAAAACTGATAGATCCAAAAGGAGAAATATACACTCGGTAGTTGTGGCTGGAAACTTCAGAACCTCCCTCTCAGAACCAACAGAACTACCAGATGGAAAATCAGCAAGGATGTAGATATTCTGAACCCAAACCACCAACACAATTTAATTGGCATAAATAAACATGCCACCCAACATTAGGAAAATGAGCATTTTTTTTCAAATGCCCATGAAACATTCACCAAGGGTGACCATACATATCTTTAGCCATGAGAGAAACATGGAAACATTTGGAAGAATCGACATAACTCAGAACATATTCCCTGACCGTAATCAAATCAAACAAGAATTTAATTAAATAAGGAAACAAGAAAATCTCTATACATGTGGAAATTAAACACTACATTTCCAAATAGTCCATGCATAAAAGAGGGAAACTTGAGTAAATGAAAAATACACAGAACTGGAAGACAGAAATGATATATTGATAAGTGGGTTCCCGTGAACACAGGGCTTAGAAACGCCTAGCACTTAAAAGCTTACATTAGGAAAAAGGAAAGTTCTCAAATCAATAATCTATGTTTCTAATTCACGTAACTATTAAATAAGAGAAAAGTAAGCCCAGAGTAAGCAGAAAGAAAGAAAAAGTAATTATTTTCAATGAAAACTGAATATTCTACCATTTTGAACTATCAGGATCTGAACTGTAGTTGTTAAGTATTTGTGAGGAATGCTTCCTGAAATGATCACCAATTCTTACTCTCAAATTTGGTATTATTTGTACAGTTTTCTGCCTTTCTCTCAAAATAAGCACTGGTAGGCAAGAAAATCAAGTTTATTATGCACATCCTCAAGACCATACTAACTGACTTTTAAATATAATTAACATTTTAGCTCTTACTTGCTAAATAATTTTTGTCCTACATAGAGTTCTCATTAAAACAATTTGAGAGATGGCCTTTTTATTATTTACTTATATAGCATTTTGTATACATTGTTTATACATGAGTCACTAATAATTTCAACAAAAATCAACATTTCCATTTAAAACTGTTTTACATGAAAGAAAATAATTTAAATTTTAAAAACACACAGTGGTTTTATTGAGATTAGTGTGGATTCTCATGCAGTCGTAAGAAATAATACAAAGGGATCCCATGTATAGTTTATTCAATTTCCCCCAATGGTGTAATTTTTCAAAATTATAATGCAATATCACAACCTACCTAGGTTTTTTAAAAAAATTTTTTAGGTTAATTTATTTTGAGAGAGAGAGAGAGAGAGAGAGACAGAGAGAGAGAAACAGGCAGGGAGGGGCAGACAGAGAGGGAGAGAATCCCATACAGAATCTGGACTGTCAGCTCAGGGCCTGGCTCAGGGCTCGAGCTCACAAACTGTGAGATCATGACCTGAGCCGAAACCACGAGTTGGGTGCTTAACCAGCTGAGCCACCCAGGCACCCCACGACCTACCTATGTTTTGACAGTGATACAGTCCACTGATCTCATGCAGATTTGCCCAGTTTTCTTGTATTAATTTGAATGCACATACATGTGCATATTTGTTCTACATAATTTTTATCATATGGTAGGTGCATGTACCCACCACCCAGTCACAATACTCACAGCTCCCTGATTGCAAAGAGCCCCTGGGTAGCCCTCCTGTAGCCACACCCACCTCACTTCTGTCTGCCTCTCTCACACCCCCTGCTAACACCAGCAACAACTGTATTCTCCATTTCTAAAATTTCATCATTTCAAAAATGCAATCTAGATGGAGTCTTACGGAATGTAACCTTTTGAAAGTGGATATTTTCACTGAGCACCATTCTCTGGAGATGCAATTACAATACTGTGTGTATCAATAATTCATTCCTTTTTATAGCTGAGTAATATTCTGTGGTCTGCATGTGCCATGCTTCTGTTGAAGGGTATCTGGCTCTTTTAGTTTTGGACTATTATGAATAAAACTGCTATGGACATTTGTGGATGGGTTTCTGTTTGAACACAAGGTTTTGTGTCTCCAGGATAAATACCCCAGAGTGTAATTGTAAGGTGATGTGGGAGCTGCAGGTTGAGTTTTATAAGAGCCGAGAGGTTTCCAAAGTCACTGTTTCACTGCACATTTCCATCAGCAATGTATAATTGATTCACATTAAATTCTTAATCAATTCCAACTTTATATTTGTGGTTTACAGAATTTTCTTCCCTTTGCATCGTTCTCACTTCATTAGCATTATCGTTTTGTGTTTCTTTCAGAATCTAGTGATAAGAATTGGAACCAAGCTGTCTTCTGAAAGTGGTTAAATGAGAAATGATTGGTAGGAGAGCCCAAAAACTATACGGAGAGGCTGGTACTGGAGTTTTCCCAAGCCCATGTGCTAGCCAGTGTCTACTAGCCTGTGGCTCCCTCATTTAAGGCAACATCACCCGTGGCCAACTCAAATTCGTACTCAAACAGAAAGCAAAACAATTGCCGCATATCACGTTGCTTTCAAAGAATCAAAAAAGCTAATATGGAACATATGAATGGCAAAGGTCCACTAAAAAAGATTATAGGGGAGGAAAAAGGATCTGGGAGCTGTGGTGAAAACTGACCGGACTCATAGCCAGTTCCAGCCCCACATCTGCCACCAAGAGTGATATGAGCCACCAGGGCTTACCCTGACTTGCCCCTCAGATAACTCTGTGCCCTTACATAAGATCATGTATGCTTCTTCCAGGAAATTAAAGCCAATTGAATGATTTTTGTCATTTACATTTGCATTGTAGAAAATGCATCCATTAACAAATTAAAATAGTTGTAGTCTTTCCCTGGGGTTGCAGAAGAAACCCTTTCTACGGGAGATCTTATTGTAACATCTTGTACAGCCTACAAGTGGTTTACACATCGCTATTCAAATTCTAGGAGGTCAAAGTTGTTCATATTTCCTCTTCAATACAGATTCTGGTGGAGAGAAGGAAAGCATGGACTATCCCTACACCACATTATTGGCCATAATTTTGAGTAACCTATATAAGTCTAGTCTTAACTTATGTCCTAAAAAGTGGCTGATTAGTAAATACCAAGCATGAACATGTTGCAACCATGACTCCTATAGTTCTGGTGACTGAAAATTAATGGAAAAGAGATAAGCAGAAATTTATAGAATGAATTATTGTGCTTATTTTTAAAAAACAAAGATTTCCAGTAAAAAAATTCCGATTGTTTTTCATGTGTTAAACATGTTTTAGTGTTGCAAACCATGGTAGAAAATTTAACTTCGGCAAGTTCATTAAATTGCATTTGGATGCTTCATCAAACACTCAAACGACAGCGAGAGTAGACGGTGATTCACTGTATGAAAACGAACATGAGTCGCCTTTACCAAACGAAGAGTTGTTTCATCATTTCAGACAACTGTTTTGAATGTGCCAGTGGGATTTTTATTTCCAGTGTTGAAGAAAAATAAGCACTCAAAACCTCCTGTGGAGCGCTAACCTTAGTCACTGGCGAACATTTTAAGGTTATCCTATCTCTTGTCAACAACTGGTTATTGACCCCTCATATACACACAGGAAAAACTCTGAAATCACAGCTGGGTTAACTCATCTATTTTTTTTTAAACCATGAAATCCAGAACCTTAATCACATTAGTGATGCCTGACCATTCTGTTTCAATTCCAGGGCTGTGTAGTGAAACTAATGAACTGTCTTGGTGGCTCCAAAGCAAAGCCTGGGTCTCACAGGCCAGTTGTGAATTATGAGCACATTTCCTTTTATTGCCTATAAATCTTTTCCAGTTTTATATTCACAGTAGCTTAAAACACCTAAATTCACATCGATGACTGTGCTGCAGCGCTCTGGATATTTGGGATTAATAGTGGAGTTAAGTAGATCCCCTATATTTAAAAAATACATTTTCAATACAGTCCAACATTAATTACAGTAAATCAGACCTTATCCAGTGACAAGGTTGATAAATGTCAGTGCCTTTTTTTTCCCCAGTATGTGCCATAATAACTCTCACACTGCATCCTGAAATAGTGTTTTGGAGGGAAATGGACCTGGAGTTAAATACGATAACATCAGGTTTGAAAGGTAATATTGGTTTTGACATGAAACCAGTGCATGAGTGGAGCAGACTAACCGAAGTCAGAGCCAAAGAATGGAGGTGGGGAAGCGGGTTTGGCCACTGTGTGCATGGAGGCTGTGGGTAAATGGAGTCTCCCTGGGAGGTGGGGCCAAACAAAGAAGTTGGTTTTAGCATACAGATGGACAGAGTGTCTGTAAGAGAAACATAGAAAGAAGACACAATTCCGCTGAAGACTCCCAGAGCTTATGTCCTGTAACTGAAGGAAAAGCAATGGACACAGAGGCAAATGGACATGGATGGGTCCGAGGTACTGAGTGGCTTTCATGAGGCAGCCAAGGAAGAGAAGCAACCAGAGGGAGGCAAGCATTGAATCAAAGAAGGCTAGAGAAAGCAGAGAAATGGCTGGACGCCAGTCCCAAAGGCTCAAGGAAAAGCTGAGGAAGGAGTTGTCCCTGCCTCACCTGCTGAGGGAGTGAGTTGTGATGGCAGCACCACACAATTATGCTACAGAATCTTCTGAGCCTCGCCTTTTCCCTGAGGTGCCATTGACTAGCTGAGCAACCTGTGCCTTCACAATGCTCTCATTCCGGTCCATCTCTTCCCTCCCACACACACACACGCCCTGGGTTTTGGCTGCAAGAGTCATTCCATTACAAATCAGTTCTCTTTATTAAATCAAGTTTCCTCTAGCTCTAGCACCCCTTAGGTGCTTTTATTTTTTGCTAAGTTCGCTGTCTTTAATAAATCCTGGAAAATGGAGTTATGTCTGTGACATGGACGGGTCTGACCCATAACCACTCTGATGGCAACTTATCCTGGGATGATCCCAGGAAGGAGAGCACCGGGTGAGTCCAATGTCTGGGTTGTGTAAGCCTGTAGCCTGGCTGGAGAGCCAGTCCTGAGATTTTCCCTAAAATGAAATCATAGCTGGAACAATAGTCATTTATTAACTATGTCCATAGTAATTATGATAGCAACAGCCCCTATTTTCTGGTGAGCATTTAGTATATGCTACGGATTTTCTATGTGATTTGCTCATTTTGTCCACTTTGTTTTTTAAGTTTATTTATTTATTTTGAGAGAGGGGGAGGAGGGAGGGGCAGAGAGGAGTAGAGACAGAATCCCAAGCAGGCTCTGCACTGTCAGCAAAGAGTCTAACCCAGGGCTTGAACTCACAAACCCTGAGATCACGACCTGAGCTGGATCACAAGTTGGATGCTTAACCTACTGCACCACCCAGGCACCCCCCAAAAATTTCTTTTCCTTTTTTTTTAAGTAGCCTTCAGGCCCAATGTGGGGGTTGAACTCATGACCCTGAGATGAATAATCGCTCACTCTGCTGACTGAGCCAGCCAGATGCCTCTCATTTTGTCCATTTAAATTATCTCAGCAACTGGGGTAGGCATTATCTCCCCAATTCACAGATGTCCCCTCTGAAGCTTAGAGATTAAGAAACTTGCCCAAGGTCACTCTCAGTCATAAGAAGAATTGTGGCTCTAGTTAGAAATGCCCTTGGGCCAAGGCTGGTGCTTAAAATATGGAAAATGTGGACTTATTCCACTGGGTTAAGGAGTGTCCTTACCTTTGGTTCTTTTGTTATGAAGAAAACTCTAAGGCATGGGGTAATATCAAAATTCCACACGTCTGTGTTTTAAGTAAATGCCTCATTTATTTTCCACTCAGAAAGCATCGGCTAGATACCATGAGGAAGCACAGGGCATCTGTGAAGGGAAGATGTACTTCTGTGTTTGGCGAGAGAGAAGAAAGGAGTCAGGGGCATGAAAACAATTTTTTTCCCCCACATTACATTTTTGTTTTGCTTTGTTCCTGACTGGAAGTTTTTAAGATGAATTCATTCGTGTCAACAAGATAGTATCAAATCTTCCAATATCAAGTTTCCTAAGGGGGAAAAAATCTCCCTTGAAAGCCTGGTCCTGATGTTTCCCTAATAATATAGTAATAGTTGCACTAATGATCCTTTTTAAATTTCATATAGTCCTAGTAATAACAATAATAAGAATAGCTTTCTTCTGTATTGCATGTGTGTTATATACCAGGGATTCTAGTATGTGCTTTTCTTGTTTTATCCATTCTAATCCTACCCCAAACCCTACGACTGGCAACCAGGCAGATGTTCCTGAAAGTGTGAGTTCCCAAACACTAATGGGTCAGTGCCACAAGTACCACTTCCAAATTAGGTTTGAGACTTCGAGAGAATAAAAACAATAGGAAGGGATGAATGGCAATACAGACCTTGACTAAAAATAAGCCTGGAATCAAGACCAGGGTTAAGCCTAGATTAAGTATGAAAGTTGCGTCCAGATGTTTCCAAAACAGGCTGCTGTGATTTCAGGTCAAAAGAGTCACAAACAAGTATTTCAGATGAAAAGCTAAAGACATTGATTTACTTTCCAACACCAGAGCATAAGGGTCCCTTTCCTCCATATCCTCCCCAGCATTTGTTATTTCTTGTCCTTCTTAGGACGGTTCTCCTAACAGGTGTGAGGTGGTATCTCACTGCAGTTTTTTCTCTCATAATTAGTGACGTTGAACACCTTTTCATATAACTTCTGGTCATTTACATATCTTCTTTGGCAAAAGACCTATTTAAGTTCTTTACGTGTGTGTGTGTTTTAATTTTTCAATGTTTATTGATTTTTGAGAGAGAGACAAAGTGCAAAATGGGGAGGGGCAGAGAGAGGGAGGCACAGAATGTGTACCAGGCTCCAGGCTCTGAGCCATCAGCACAGAGCCCCACGTGGGGCTCAAACCCACGAACCATGAGATCGTGACCTGAGCCGAAGCTGGACGCTTAACCGACTAAGCCACCCAGGCACCCCATGTTTTTTTTAATTGGGTTACTGATTGATTTCCTGCTACTGAGTTATAGGAGTTCCTTACATATTTTGGATATTAACCTCTTGTCAGACATATGGTTTGCAAATATATTCTCTCATTCTGTGTTGATGGGAGCGAACACTGGCATGGGCACTAGGGAAAACAGGATAGGGCTTACTTGAAAAATAAAAAATAGAACTATCAAATGATCCAACAATCCCATTTCTGAGTATATATCCAAAGGAAATAAAATTGGTATTGTGAAGAGATATCTGTAGTCTCATATTCACTGCAGCATGATTAACAATAGCCAAGATATGGAAACAACCAAATCTTTGTGGACAGATGAAAAGATGAAGAGGGGCCCCCAGCTGGTTCAGTTAGTTAAGCATCTGACTCTTGGTTTCAGCTCAGGTCATCTCACAATTAGTGAGTTCAAGCCCCACATCAGGCTCTGCACTGGCAGTGATCCTTTCTCTCTCTCTCCCTCTCTGTCTCTGCCTCTTCCCTGCTTGTGTTCTCGTTCTCTCTCTCTCTCTCTCTCTCTCTCTCCCTCCCTCCCTCCCTCAAAACAAATAAACTTAAAAAAAGAAAAGATGAAGAAAATTTGGTGTATGGAATATTATTCAAAGAAGGAAATTCTTCCAATTGTGACAATAGAGATGAAGCTAGAGGGTATTATGCCAGGTGAACTAAGACAGATAGAGTGGTGGTTTTCAGGGGCTACAGAGAGAGGGGAGAAATGGGGAGATGTTGGTCAAAGGGAAAAACCTGTCAGTTATACGATGAATAAATTCTGGAATCTAATGTGCAATGTGGTATATTAGAAATTTGGTGCATACTTGAAATTTGCTGTGAGAATAGAACTTAAGTGTTCTGACCAACATACATATGTGTATAAACATGCACAGACACACACACATACACTAATGGTAACTATGTAAGATGACAACCTGGGAGGGGGGCCTAAAGGCACTAGAACGTGGTATCCAACATGTATGCAAGAAGGGGTACTTACAAGCTTCAAAGGGAAACTAGGTAGCCAGAAAACAGTCGGAACTGTTTAGATCTGTGTGTGAGGGGGGTAGTCACATAGTTAATTTAACAACATTAATGAGCCCCTACCATAATCTCTCATGCTCTTGAAGGTACAAATATATGTCATAGTTCCTTCCCAAGAGGGTCAACAGTCTAACGGGGGCAGAGGTTACACAGATAATTTAAATATAAAATGGCAATCTTTAAGGTACATTTGGAACAGAGGACTGTTCTTAATCTGGATGCAGAGGAAGGATTCCTGGAAGGAGACTTGATGTCTGAACTGAGTCTTGAAATATGAGAAATAGTTGGCTTGTAAGGGAAACCAACATCTTTCATCTCTAGCAATATGGCAGACTACCTAATGCTCTTCCAATGAAACAACTAAATTGTTTGATAAGATATTAAAAACATATTTTTAAGCTTATTTTTGATAGAGAGAGAGCGCAAGCAGTGGAGGGGCAGAGAGAAGGAGAGAGAGAATCCCAAGAAGGGTCTGCGCCATCAGCACAGAGCCCAATGTGGGACTCGAACTCACGAACTGTGAGATCACAACCTGAGCCGAAACTAATAGTTGGGACGCTCAACTGACTGCACCATCCAGGTGCCCTAAAAACATCTTTTTAGATGAATTTATGATCTGACACTAAAAGGAAGAATTCTGTGTTGCTTATAAAGTAAAAGCTGAAATACTATTAGTGTATATCAAAGCCATCTTTTCCAGTGAGGTGTTTTGTTATACTGTGGAGACCCTGAGCTTCAGGGAACAGCCGGTGAAGAGCTTACCCTCAGTGAAAGATGGGAAGTCTTAGAAAAGACCCTTCTAGAAAGTTGGGACCTCAAGGGCCAGTATCATTGTAAAAGTGAAATGAATAAATACTAAATAAATTCCTGTTCAGAGGGAACAGTAAACAAATTTGACCTGAGATTGATACTAGGTGGGTAGGAGGAAATAATCTATCCAGAGAATTTTTTGCAAGCCAGTAAACTCCCAGTTTATGTGTGAATTTATAGTACTCGTTTGGTCTGAAAAATAACCAAGCAGATAATTTAAAATAGCCACTAGATAAAAGTCCCTCAAATCAAAAGATAACATTAACCAAAGCCTAAAAATTTCCCATTGATGCAATTCCAATGAGAAGAGACTGCTTACAAGAAAATGTCACACAGTATGTATTGAAACACCACCCCTGGAATGAGACTCAAGAAATATCAGAAAATGTAATGAGTCACACATAGATTTCAGATACTGGAATTATCAGGCAAATAATGTAATTACATTAAATGCATTTAAGGAAATGAAATGCATAATAAAAATAAAAGGACCAAAAAATCTACAAATAAATAAAGTTAAATACAACAAAATAAGACTCATAGAAATAGTGTGTGTGTGTGTGTGTGTGTGTGTGTGTGTGAATCTATATGCACAATATATTATACAACTAATTGAATTTTTAAACTCAATGAATGGATTAAATAGAAGTTTGATAGAGAATTTGGAGACAGGGAAATATGTCTTAAAAATTACCCAGAATGCAGAGAAATGAAGATATGACACAGTGTTTAAAAGTCAGGGGAGATGAAGAAGATACAACATAAGTCTTTTCAGAGTCCCAGGATGAGACAAGAGGAAGAATGGGGAAAAGCAACACTTGAAGATGTGAGACAATAATTGGAAATCCTGTGATACTGACACTGTTCAGCAGGAAGGAAAAGAGTTTGTCTTAAAAGTAGCCAGAAGCAAATGCAAATCACCTTCAAAACTATCTTCATTCCTTCAGTGGCTCCTCTTTAACAGCACCAATGGAAGAGAAGCCTCCAGATTCTGAGAGAAAATCACAAGCAATCAATAATTAAATCCTGAGAGAAACAATCTCTCAAGAATGAGGAGAAAGTACTGACACCATAAGGACAAAATGTGGGAGATATTATTGTTAGCCACACTCGGAGAATAACAGGCTAAGTCAGGAATTAAGAAATGAAATAATCTTGCATGAAAGCTATGCAAGTGATGTCAGGATAAATACTGAACAAAGGTATTGGCAAATGTGTGGATACATTTAAGCAAATTTTGTGTGGAACAATGACAAGGCTGATAAATTTAAGGAGAAAAAGAATAAAAATTAAATACTAAACCATAAAGCATGTGAGTAGGGAGAAGGATGAATATAGTTGAAAGCGTTGGAAAACTATGGTCAGTTTCTTAAAAAGTTAAACATGCATCTACCCCATGGCCAAGTGATTCCACTATTCGTTATTTTTCCAAAGAAATGGAAACATTCAACCCTCACGCCCCAAAAAGGCTTGAATATAGTCATAGCGATTTTATTCACAAAAGCCAAAAACTAGAAGTCGCAGAGAAAGCCATGGATCAGAGAATTTATTTTAATAAAACAGAACAAAAAATGCAAAATTAGTGCATTCATACAATGGAATACTTCTCATCAACTCGAAAGTAACATAAAACTGATAGACGTTGAGATGCGTGGATTCAAAAAACATGCCGAGTGAAAAAAAGTCCAATACAAAATAGAGTATACCATATGATTTAATTTGTACAAAGTTCTATAATACAGAAAACGAATCCATGCCACGACAGAAGTCAGTTGTTTGGTTATTTCAGGAGGGTGGGGGTGGGAACTAGCTTTCCAGAGTGATGGAAGTGTTCTATACATTGATGGGATATAGATTATACAGGTACATTTTCTTTTTTTCTTTTTTTTTTTTTAACGTTTATTTATTTTTGAGACACAGAGAGACAGAGCATGAACGGAGGAAGGGCAGAGAGAGAGGGAGACACAGAATCGGAAGCAGGCTCCAGGCTCCGAGCCATCAGCCCAGAGCCGGACGCGGGGCTCGAACTCACAGACCATGAGATCGTGACCTGAGCTGACGTCGGACGCGTAACCGACTGAGCCACCCAGGCGCCCCTATACAGGTACATTTTCAAAACGATCAAACTGTACAAGGAAGACCTGAACTATTCAACGTATATAAATTATGTATCAACAACAAGAGGCATAGAATATAAAACTCCTCAACAAGTAGAGGGAAAATTAGAAGGAAATCAAACTACAAACTACTTGCCAAAGAAGACAAAAAAAAAAAAAAAAAAAAAGGAAAACGAAATTGAAAAAGAAGGACAAATAGGAGATACATAATAAGAGTAAATCCAAATATATCAGTAACCATAATTAATGTCGACAGACTAAAGTCTCAAAATACAAAAGACAGATTGCCACCCTATGAATGTTTGGAAAATTCAGCTATTTGGCGTTTAATGCAATATAATAAAGATATAAAGAAAGAGAAAGAATGAAAGTCAAAGGGTAGAAAAAATACACAAGCAAAAAGCAACTTACAGGAAGATGGCAGGAATGCATTACTATCAGACAAAATTGGGCAATATGGCAAAAGCAGTACCAGAAATAAAGCAGGGTTCCATAAAATGATAAAAAGTTAAATCAAACAGATGTATATAAAAATTAAAAAATAAAGTATATTCTCCTAATTATAATTATATAGCTTCAAGATATATAAAATAAAATTTGACAGAGCCACTAGTAAATCTTGACAAAAAAACTGTCATTATGAAGAAGTACTTTCACTATCTAAACGACTGACACAGAAATTGCACAATCTATTAATCAGAATAGAGAACATTTTAAACAACTGATGAGTCCCTACACACTGGACATGTCTAGAATATGAAACCTAGTAATTGGAAGATACCTATTATTTTTAGACTAACCTAGGTTGAAAAACAGGCCACAGTCTGGCCCTTAAATTAGCCTCAAAACTTTCAAAGGATTGAAATCATGCAGGCTACATTTTCTGTCTTTTGCTAATTAATTAGCAAATTCATTGCAAGCTACATTTTCTAAGATGTAATTAAGTTAAAATCCACACACACAACTGAAAAAGAAAAGAAATGCTAAATGTCTAGAAATTAGAAAACACGCTTTTTAAATGCCTCATGGGGTTTGGAGAAAAATCGATACTAGAAGTGAGATAATATTTGTATCTGAGCTATCACTGCACACACTACTTGCCTTGGAAGTCCTTGGGTGTAATTCCAGGGAATATCAATCTCATCCAGACCCAGTGAAGGAACTTTGCGTGTAACAGTCGATGTAGGTGCCTCTGACAGCAGAGCAAAGAATGCTGCAGTTAAGGTTGTCAGGGAGAAACACAGTTAGAATTAAAAATACTAATGAAGACCTGAATAATAACACAAAAGGGAATAAACGGTGGTAGTATTCAGAAAATTTTACAGAATCGAAGGAGCAGGATTTGGTCCTCACTTCGTTGAGGAGTGTCATAAAAGACTCCAGATTTCTCTTAGGTTTCTAACTTGATGTTTGTGAGGTGGGTGATGGTCATTTCTTCACTGAGCTGTGGAAGACAGGAGGACAGGTTTAAGAGGAAAGATGATCAGTTAGGAATTGACAATATGTATTTCAAGATGATTGTGAATGTGTCCACATTATGAAAATGTCTTCCGAGCTCAAATGTCCACTGAGATGCATGGACGTGTGGGTCATCAGCACACAGGACGTGATTAAGATTGACAGGTATGGGGGATGGTGACCAAATTGGATGCAGCAGACAGAGCAGTGACATGAGGTTTTCCCATGGCCAACACATGGAGTGTGGCTACACTGAGACCACTCAGGATCCCCTGGGAAGCAGGCGGAGAGAAGATGGTAGGGTCCCGAACCTGACCGCTTTGCACCAAGATATAAAAGAGAAATGAGGAACGCAAGAAGATGACATAAGTCCTTTTTTAAAGAAGTTTTGTTAGATGGTAAAGAGAGAAAGGAAACAACTGGAACTTTAACCATCAGAACTATTATTTTTTTCTAATTTTAAATTTTTTAAGTGTTTATTTTTGAGAGAGAGACAGAGTGTGAGTGAGGGAGGGGCAGAGAGAGAGGGAGACACAGAATCCTTAGCAGGCTCCAGGCTCTGAGCTGTCAGCACAGAACCCGACATGGGGCTCAAACCCAGGAACCATGAGATCATGACCTGAGACGAAGTCAGATGCTTAACCAACTGATCCACCTAGGTGCCCATACCGTGAGAATTATTTTTAAGAATTACACAGAATTGGTCACGTCCATGGTCTTAGAGAAAGGAGTCAATACAGAGGGAAATATTAACATTGAAAGAAAGGACTGGGTTTTTCACTGCAAATACATCCTGGAAGAGGGCAGATGAAATCAAAGGCACTGGTGAAGGGGCTGACCTTGACCAGATAGGATATATCATCTCAACTTCTGTGGTTGGAAACAAGTAATGAGTATGGACATCATTATAATAACTTTCTCTGCAGAGAACCGGAAGTCAAGTTGCTTCATACATAAGTTTTATTTATTTTTATTTTTTAAATGTTTATTTTTGAGAGAGAGAAAGCGTGAGTGGGTAAGGGGAAGAGAGAGAGAGGGGGAGAGAGAGAATCCCAATCAGGCTCTGTGCTGACAGCAGACAGCCTGACGCAGGCCTCAAACTCATAAACCATTAGATCACGAACTGAGCCAAAATCAGACTTAACCGACTGAGCCACCCAGGCGCCTCCATAATTTTTATTTTTTAGATCTTACGAACTTCTCTCCTTTTAAGTAGTCTGCTGCCAAAATTTAAGATTTATTTAAAAAAATTTTTAAACATTTATTCATTTTTGAGAGACAGAGTGTGAGCAGGGGTGGGGAGAGAGGGAGGGAGGGAGGGAGGGAGAGAGGGAGGGAGAGAGGGAGAGGGAGAGGGAGAGGGAGAGGGAGAGGGAGAGGGAGAGGGAGAGGGAGAGGGAGAGGGAGAGAGAGACATAGAATGCAAAGCAGGCTCCAGGCTCTGAATTGTCAGCACAGAGCCCAGTGTGGGGCTTGAACTCACAGACTGCAAGATCATTACCTGAGGTAACGTAGGTCACTTAACCAACTGAGTGACTTGGGTGCCCCCAAATTTTAAGATTTAAAATTTAACAGGGAATCAAGGAAAATGAGAGATACATTAATGCCACATAAAGCTTTCCATTTGCCTGTATCCTTCAAAAACGTTTCACCCATGTATTTGCATATACTGATGCTGATGACTGTTATCTCATTAGGCTCTAGGAAATTTTTGTTAATTGGTCACAGGCACATATTTGACATAGCAAAAGCAGTTTTTGTGGAAAGACAACCTTGCTCTTGAACAATGGTATGGAGAGAAAGAGTCCAAATATATTGCTTACAAATACTACAAGCACAATCCAAAGAGAAAATGAATATCACTCTGTTCTAGTAGCAGAAACCACTCTTAAATTTGTATCTGTGTTGCTAGTTTGGGGTGTCTTTCTTTACAAATTTAGGGAGTTGGAAGAATAAGAGGCTTTCTATCATTTCAAGCTATAGTTCACTCTTGAATTCCTATGAAAGCTTCTTTAAATTGCTCAGGGCCAGACCTTAATGTGCAGAAGTACAGAAGAATGTACATTTTTTTTTGTCAGGGGGATGTGGGGGTAGTTTGGAAGTAATTGTGTCAATATTTCAAAGGGATGAGTTGTCAACAAAAGCTCGATATTCCTCTTTATCCATTTGTCTCTACAAAATGATAAACACCTTCTCCAAGTTCAATTTTAAAATACATACATCCAAGTACCTTGTGCTATTCCAAGATAAATTTCAGAACACTTTTTAATCAATTCAGTTATTATATTTAGAGACGTTTCATCATGCTTTCGTACATTACAAAACAAAAACGAGAGATTCGGTGTCCAACTATAACCTCTATAAATACAGAACCCTGAACATCAACTTATTTCCTGAGAAGCCTGAGGCAACAGAACATAAGGACGAGGAGGTTAGGTATCACTGACAGACCACAGAAGACGCAAGCTGTTTCCTAAGTGTGTTAGGCAAATGAGCACCCATGAAATGCAGCCCACCTTACATACTTGACCTCATTTCACCTCTGGAATCACTTGAGGAGGTGAAAACTTTCTGATTCTGCACTTAAAAACACAGAGACAGAATTTAAATAGCTCACCTAAGTTTACATGTCAGAACACAGTTTGAACCAAGCGTCTGTATCATCTATTTAATTCAGTCTTCCACTCCCACCTGTTCCTGGATCTCTGCCATAATGAGAATCATGCATTTTCAGAGGGAACTAAATTGTAGGAAATGTAGAGGGAACAGGTGTCACAGGACTTTTGCCCACACAAAGGAACTAGTGGAGGTCCTGGGAACCTTTGGTCATCGTGTTGTCAGTGACTTTAGACTGTGCCTCCTTGGCAAAGGCCACCCTTGTTCACAGAGATACTCAGGTGTTAGGATGATAACTCTTTGCCAGAGATTAGTGCCCAAAATTGACCTCAATCAATGTGGATATAGTAAGTAGTATTAAGAGAGTCTTAGGAAAGCCACATATGGGTGCTTTCTGCTTGGGGCTGGATTGCATTGCACAAGTCCTAATTCCTACCAGTGGAACCAACCCATGGAAAAGCTGATCACCTTCCAGACTAACAGTAGAATCTGTGATAAATACTATGGTCTGTAGTTTCTTTTTGGGTTTTCACTTTTTATAATAAATATTTGGCAAATAGAGTAAAATGTTGATTTAAGTACTGTGTGTTTCAAATTTTTAAATTCCTTTGTTATCTCCCCCATGGGTTCCAAATAGCTCAAGTGTCTATCATATGAGCACAAAAAGGAGAATGTAAGTACTATACTATTATGATTTATTTTTAACTGTTTAGTGATTCCTAATACCCAATTATTTTTTTAGGTTTATTTAATTATTTAGAGAGAGAGAGAGAGAGAGAGAGAGAGAGAGAATGAATCTTAAGAAGGCTCCACGCTGTCAGGCAGAGGTCAATGGAGGGCTCAAACTCATGAACCCTGAGATCATGTCCTGAACCAAAATCAAGAGTTGGACGTTTGACCAAATGAGCCATCCAGGTGCCCCAATACCCAGTTCTTAAAGGCCTCCAAGTACCATGGATGCAAATGTTGTCTTTTTAACAGCTTTTATGACAAAAACATAAGAAAGAAACTGCATTTCTCTTTAGACTTGCTTTCCCACCAAACTTACCATTTTTTGTACTTACTTGATACTATATCACTGGGTATAGCAAAATAGCATTTTCATTAAAATACTCAGAAAAGTGATTTTTATACATTATGTCATTAAAAGATAGATGTCGGTGAAGAGATGCTTCTTTTAAGACTACAGTTTACTGAGGGGCGCCTGGGTGGCCCAGTCAGTTGAGTGTCCGACTTCGGCTCAGGTCATGATCTCGAGGTCTGTGAGTTTGAGCCCCGTGTTGGGCTCTGTGCTGACAGCTCAGAGCCTGGAGCCTATTTGGATTCTGTGTCTCCCTCTCTCTCTGCCCCTCCCCCACTCATGCTCTGTCTCTCTCTGTCAAAAATAAATAAACATTAAAAAAATTTAAAAAAAAGACTATAGTTTACTGAAAAATAGTATTAAGTTACAGAATATATAAATCATGGAAGTGATTAACTACATTGATTAAGTTTCATATAAGATGAAGTGACATACATTTAGCTTCAGTATGTTCAATGTATGTTCTGCAAATTCATCTACAAGTAACCAAATAGCAACTGGTTAATGAGCACTTATTGTCTGCCTAGTGATGGACTGAGTTTCCAAAGCATTATCTCATGATATCATTATTAACAACCACCTGAGGTTTGCATTGTCATCCTCAATTTCCCAAAACCATATAATTAATAAATGGAAGAGTTGGTATGTAAACAATGATATGTGTTCAATGATATGACTTGAGTTAAAAAAAAAAGTTAACTCTTAATGGTTCACAGACTTAAATATAAGAGCCAAAACTATAATGATGTATGTTCCTAGACAAAAAAAAAAAAAAAAAAAGGTAAAACTTTGGTTAGATTAAACACAAAAATCATGACCCATAAAATTTAAAAAGTTTGCAATTTTGTCAAAAATAAAAATTCCAGTCTTTAAAAAATAATGTTCAGAAACAAAGTCAAGCCACAGACTGGGAGAAAATATCTGTGAAACATATATCTGCTAGAGGACCTGTACACAGAATATATAAAGAATACTAACAACTCACATGAGACAAAGTTTTTATAAGAATTCAGCTGATGTTCTGTATATATGACTAATTTGCCAAATTCAATTTTATCCCTAAATATTAGAAACCAACATTGTGAAAATTAACTTATAAGGCACACAACTTAGTAAGAGAAATCACAAAAAATAAATCAACAAGCTTACTTCAGTACCTAGCTCTAAATGTGTAGCAAAAAATATGCATGCTCATTATGAAGAAATGTATAAAAATACTGAAAATCATCCAATAAGACCTAAATAGAGAGATGCACCATATTCACAGATAGGAAAAGTTTGTGTGATTTATTTCTTCTCATAAATGTGTTTTTTACACATTTATGCAATTCCAAACAAATCCCAATAGAATTTTTTTCCTTGTATGTGCAATTTGGCCAGCTAGATCTAAACTTTACATGGAAGAGAGAAGAGTTAAGATTAGCCAAGAATTTTTTTGAATAAAGATAATAAAGTCAAGAGCTTCTCCTACTACATACAGAATCCTTACAAAGGTACAATAATTAAGAAAATGGATAAACAAAAGAATAAAGCATAAGAAAAGTTCCACATACATGGGACTTCATTTATGATGTAGTATCATTGAGATCACTGAAAAAAGAATATTCAAAAGATCATATGGGAGAATTGCCTATGTTGGTGAATTTTATTTTGATCCCTCTTTTCCAAAATATCAAGTCCTGATGAATTAAAAAAGGATGACCATATATTTTGCTTTTCTCAGATAAGTCCCAGTTTACACCTGCAACTCTAGAATAATTATTACCGCCTTTCACTAACAGAGATATCCAGGTTTAGATGATAAATTATACGATAAAACCTAAATATGTCAAAGTATATCTTTAAAACTTTTACAAGAACACCCAAACAGACATTGATATTACTAGGATAGACAAAGCATTTCTTTTGTGGTTCCATATGAATTTTAGGATTGCTTGTTCTAGTTTCGAGAAGAATGCTGGTGCAATTTTGATTGGGATTGCATTGAATGTGTAGATAGCTTTGGGTAGTATTGACATTTTGACAATATTTATTCTTCCAATCCATGAGCAGGGAATGTCTTTCCATTTCTTTATATCTTCTTCAATTACCTGCATAAGCTTTCTATAGTTTTCAGCATACAGATCTTTTACATCTTTGGTTAGATTTATTCCTAGGTATTTTATGCTTCTTGGTGCAATTGTGAATGGGATCAGTTTCTTCATTTGTCTTTCTGTTGCTTCATTGTTAGTGTATAAGAATGCAACTGATTTCTGCACATTGATTTTGTATCCTGCAACTTTGCTGAATTCATGTATCAGTTCTAGCAGACTTTTGGTGGAGTCTATCGGATTTTCCATGTATAATATCATGTCATCTGCAAAAAGCGAAAGCTTGACTTCATCTTTGCCAATTTTGATGCCTTTGATTTCCTTTTGTTGTCTGATTGCTGATGCTAGAACTTCCAGCACTATATTGAACAACAGCGGTGACAGTGGGCATCCCTGTCGTGTTCCTGATCTCAGGGAAAAAGCTCTCAGTTTTTCCCCGTTGAGGATGATGTTAGCTGTGGGCTTTTCATAAATGGCCTTTATGATCTTTAAGTATGTTCCTTCTATCCCGACTTTCTCAAGGGTTTTTATTAAGAAAGGGTGCTGGATTTTGTCAAAGGCCTTTTCTGCATCGGTTGACAGGATCATATGGTTCTTCTCTTTTTTTTTTGTTAATGTGATGTATCACGTTGATCGATTTGCGAATGTTGAACCAGCCCTGCATCCCAGGAATGAATCCCACTTGATCATGGTGAATAATTCTTTTTATATGCTGTTGAATTCGATTTGCTAGTATCTTATTAAGAATTTTTGCATCCATATTCATCAGGGATATTGGCCTGTAGTTCTCTTTTTTTACTGGGTCTCTGTCTGGTTTAGGAATCAAAGTAATACTGGCTTCATAGAATGAGTCTGGAAGTTTTCCTTCCCTTTCTATTTCTTGGAATAGCTTGAGAAGGATAGGTATTATCTCTGCTTTAAATGTCTGGTAGAACTCCCCTGGGAAGCCATCTGGTCCTGGACTCTTATTTGTTGGGAGATTTTTGATAACCGATTCGATTTCTTCGCTGGTTATGGGTCTGTTCAAGCTTTCTATTTCCTCCTGATTGAGTTTTGGAAGAGTGTGGGTGTTTAGAAATTTGTCCATTTCTTCCAGGTTGTCCAATTTGCTGGCATATAATTTTTCATAGTATTCCCTGATAATTGTTTGTATCTCTGAGGGATTGGTTGTAATCATTCCATTTTCATTCATGATTTTATCTATTTGGGTCATCTCCCTTTTCTTTTTGAGAAGCCTGGCTAGAGGTTTGTCAATTTTGTTTATTTTTTCAAAAAACCAACTCTTGGTTTCGTTGATCTGCTCTACAGTTTTTTTAGATTCTATATTGTTTATTTCTGCTCTGATCTTTATTATTTCTCTTCTTCTGCTGGGTTTAGGCTGCCTTTGCTGTTCTGCTTCTATTTCCTTTAGGTGTGCTGTTAGATTTTGTATTTGGGATTTTTCTTGTTGCTTGAGATAGGCCTGGATTGCAATGTATTTTCCTCTCAGGACTGCCTTCGCTGCGTCCCAAAGCGTTTGGATTGTTGTATTTTCATTTTCGTTTGTTTCCATATATTTTTTAATTTCTTCTCTAATTGCCTGGTTGACCCACTCATTTGTTAGTAGGGTGTTCTTTAACCTCCATGCTTTGGGAGGTTTTCCAGACTTTTTCCTGTGGTTGATTTCAAGCTTCATAGCATTGTGGTCTGAAAGTATGCATGGTATAATTTCAATTCTTGTAAACTTATGAAGGGCTGTTTTGTGACCCAGTATATGATCTATCTTGGAGAATGTTCCATGTGCACTCGAGAAGAAAGTATATTCTGTTGCTTTGGGATGCAGAGTTCTAAATATATCTGTCAAGTCCATCTGATCCAATGTATCATTCAGGGCCCTTGTTTCTTTATTGACTGTGTGTCTAGATGATCTATCCATTTCTGTAAGTGGGGTGTTAAAGTCCCCTGCAATGACCACATTCTTATCAATAAGGTTGCTTATGTTTATGAGTAATTGTTTTATATATCTGGGGGCTCGGGTATTTGGCGCATAGACATTTATAATAGTTAGCTCTTCCTGGTGGATAGACCCTGTGATTATTATATAATGCCCTTCTTCATCTCTTGTTACAGCCTTTAATTTAAAGTCTAGTTTGTCTGATATAAGTATGGCTACTCCAGCTTTCTTTTGGCTTCCAGGAGCATGATAAATAGTTCTCCATCCCCTCACTCTCAATCTAAAGGTGTCCTCAGATCTAAAATGAGTCTCTTGTAGACAGCAAATAGATGGGTCTTGTTTTTTTATCCATTCTGATACCCTATGTCTTTTAGTTGGCGCATTTAATCCATTTACATTCAGTGTTATTATAGAAAGATATGGGTTTAGAGTCATTGTGATGTCTGTATGTTTTATGCTTGTAGTGATGTCTCTGGTACTTTGTCTCACAGGATCCCCCTTAGGATCTCTTGTAGGGCTGGTTTCGTGGTGACAAATTCCTTCAGTTTTTGTTTGTTTGGGAAGACCTTTATCTCTCCTTCTATTCTAAATGACAGACTTGCTGGATAAAGGATTCTCGGCTGCATATTTTTTCTGTTTAGCACACTGTAGATATCGTGCCAAGCCTTTCTGGCCTGCCAAGTTTCAAAGGAGAGATCAGTCACGAGTCTTATAGGTCTCCCTTTATATGTGAGGGCACGTTTATCCCTTGCTGCTTTCAGAATTTTCTCTTTATCCTTGTATTTTGCCAGTTTCACTATGATATGTCGTGCAGAAGATCGATTCAAGTTACGTCTGAAGGGAGTTCTCTGTGCCTCTTGGATTTCAATGCCTTTTTCCTTCCCCAGTTCAGGGAAGTTCTCAGCTATAATTTGTTCAAGTACCCCTTCAGCACCTTTCCCTCTCTCTTCCTCCTCTGGGATACCAATTATGCGTATATTATTTTTTTTTAGTGTATCACTTAGCTCTCTAATTTTCCCCTCATACTCCTGGATTTTTTTTATCTCTCTTTCTTTCAGCTTCCTCTTTTTCCATAACTTTATCTTCTAGTTCACCTATTCTCTCCTCTGCCTCTTCAAGCCGAGCCATTGTGGTTTCCATTTTGTTTTGCATTTCGTTTAAAGCGTTTTTCAACTCCTCGTGACTGTTCCTTAGTCCCTCGATCTTTATGGCAAGAGATTCTCTGCTGTCCTCTATACTGTTTTCAAGCCCAGCGATTAATTTTATGACTATTATTCTAAATTCACTTTCTGTTATATTATTTAAATCCTTTTTGATCAGTTCATTAGCTGTTGTTATTTCCTGGAGATTCTTCTGAGGGGAATTCTTCCGTTTGGTCATTTTGGAGAGTCCCTGGCGTGGTGAGGACCTGCAGTGCACTTCCCCTGTGCTGTGGTGTATAACTGGAGTTAGTGGGCGGGGCCGCAGTCCGACCCGATGTCTGCCCCCAGCCCACCGCTGGGGCCACAGTCAGACTGGTGTGTGCCTTCTCTTCCCCTCTCCTAGGGGCGGGATTCACTGTGGGGTGGCGTGGCCCGTCTGGGCTACTTGCACACTGCCAGGCTTGTGTTGCTGGGGATCTGGCGTATTAGCTGGGGTGGGTAGGCAAGGTGCACGGGGGCTGGAGGGGCAGGCTTAGCTCGCTTCTCCTTAGGTGATCCACTTCAGGAGGAGCCCTGTGGCAGCGGGAGGGAGTCAGATCCGCTGCCGGAGGTTTGGCTCCGCAGAAGCACAGAGTTGGGTGTTTGCGCGGAGCGAGCAAGTTCCCTGGCAGGAACTGGTTCCCTTTGGGATTTTGGCTGGGGGATGGGCGGGGGAGATGGCGCTGGCGCCTTTGTTCCCCGCCAAGCTGAGCTCTGCCGTCCGGGGGCTCGGCAGCTCTCCCTCCCTTTGTCCTCCAGCCTTCCCGCTTTCCGCGCAGAGCTGTTCACTTATGACCTCCCAGACGCTAAGTCGCGCTTGCTGTCGGAACACAGTCCGTCCGGCCCCTCCGCTTTTGCCAGCCAGACTCGGGGGCTCTGCTTGGCCGGCGAGCCGCCCCTCCGCCCCGGCTCCCTCCCGCCAGTCCGTGGAGCGCGCACCGCCTCGCCGGCCTTCCTACCCTCTTCCGTGGGCCTCTCGTCTGCGCTTGGCTCCGGAGACTCCGTTCTGCTAATCCTCTGGCGGTTTTCTGGGTTCTTTAGGCAGGTGTAGGTGGAATCTAAGTGATCGGCCGGACGCGCTGTGAGCCCCGCGTCCTCCTACGCCGCCATCTTCACAATCTAGACAAAGCATTTCTTACACAAGAACGAAAAAGACTACATTGTCTACTCTACAAAAATTTGGGACTTCTAGACAAACACAGGCTTACAATTTGTCTTTCAAATAAGCAGTTTAGGATTTAGTAATAAAATTAATACTCAGAAGAGCTGGAATAAGATGGTTTTAGAACAGGAGAACTAGAGACGACAGAACATGGAGATTGTAAGAGTCCAGCTCAAGACCTTAGAACAGTCCCATCCTTTAGAATTTCTAAACATGGGTAAGGTGACTGAAGCATAAAGAGCATTGACAGATGGGAATTTCATGACACGGTTTATAACCCCAATTTCCAGAGCCCCCGAGGAGTGAAGTTTTACAGTTATAATTGTATCTATAGCAACAAACCAGAAGTAACTAACAGCCTTGTCTTTCCTAATTTACTTCTGGTTCTGACAGGACCAACAGGTCTATTTCCCAAGATCTTCATACCAATTTTGTTTTGTTTTGTTTTGTTTGTTTGTTTAGTCATTGATTTATTTATTTGACAGAGGGAGAGAGAGAGAGAGAGAGAAAGAAAGAGAGAGAGAGACAATGAGCAGGGGAGGGGGAGAGGGAGAATCTCAAGCAGGCTGTGTGCCCAGTGTGGATGCCACGGTCCGGGGATCATGACCTGAGCTGAAATTGAGTAGGATTCTCAACCGACTGAGCCACCCAGGTGCCCCCACACAAGTGACGACTTTCATTGAATGGGATTTTAAATGGAATGTCTGATCAGAATCCTATTTTATGAGATGCGATGTCACGTTGCCATGCACTACTTTCTCTCAGTTCAAACTCATACCTTTATTATTCAGAGGTGAAACATGAATTTTCATACATTCGTAAAATATAGCATGAGACTCAAGAATAAAATTATTCTCTAGCATTAATTAACCATGAGGAAATGGTCTTGTTTCATTTCATTTCTGTGAACTTAATTCTTTTTAAAAATGTGTTCATTCACTCTCTCCATCAGCAAACCTTGAGCTCCTTCGAGGGACAGAGTTGGCTAAGTACTGTAAATACAAAGATGCTAAGACCCACCCACTGGTCACCTGAAGTCCACGTTCTCAGGAAAGTGAAGGGGAGAAAGCAAAAAACAACAACAACTGCGGTATGGGGTGTGTATGGGCTGGTCTTCCTTCACTGCAAGTGACAAAACAATTGAGAATAGCTTATGTTACAGAAGGGCTCATGCAATGGACTGAATTCCAGGGACATATCTAGCTCCTTGTAAGTGGAGATCTAGGAGACTGAAATGTATCATTAGGAGGCTGTGTCCTCACTAACTTCCCCGTGGCTCCACGTCCGTTAGTGCTCAGCCATTCCAGGCTTACATGCCCATTTCAGAAGACAAAGTTTCAGTTTCCCAAACCCTCCAGGAAAACCTCAAGGGTGTTTGGGACTTCCAGCCCTCTTACCCTCCACCCTTATCCCTCACTTCCATAGACATGCGCACTTACAGCTGGAGAGAGGGCGGGGGGCGGGGCGGTTGGAGGAGGAGGTGCAGTGCTTACTTAGGTCAGGTACCTAGCCCTGACACCCCCCCCCCCCAGGGGGCGCTGTGACTCAAGAGAGGAATAAGAGCTACTTTCAGAGTAGTTGGAGCAGGTGGGTCAGTTGAGTAGATTTCCTTTCGTAATAAAGAGAGTGATTCATGTAAGGTTATCTGATGGGTACTGGTGACCTTTAATCATGTAAGTTTTATAGGCGGGACAAAGACAGTAAATTCATTTCTGCACATTTTAATTTACTGTGAGAATTTCAGGTAAAGGTCTTCAAAATTGTCTGGTTATGTGAGGGGATAAGATTGGGGTTCTCCCACTAGGCATTCAGCACAGAAGGGGACCTTGGGGCTGTGAAGTGAAGTGCATTCAGG
This sequence comes from Panthera onca, assembly GCF_046562875.1. Classification (NCBI taxonomy): domain Eukaryota; kingdom Metazoa; phylum Chordata; class Mammalia; order Carnivora; family Felidae; genus Panthera; species Panthera onca. The sequence goes on from NC_138348.1 coordinate 111,701,061, forward strand.
GAAAGTCAAGATCTAATCAATTACCACCAGCACCATAATCCCAGGAAATAAAATCAGTACCATGCTTTAGTGTTGCAGTGTCCAGGAGTAGAAAGGAGGTTCCTTTAAAACATCAGACTCTGAAGTATATTTGAAATTGACTTGAAAAACCAAACAATTTGCAAACAATCTTTACCTGCACCTTTTTTTTGGGAGGGGGGCAAGGTTTTTGTTTGTTTGTTTTGTTTTTTAAAGTAGTCTCTACACCCAAAGTGGGACTTGAACTCATAACTCTGAGATTAAGACTCTCACGTTTTTCCAACTGAGCCAGACAGGCACTCCCCAACTATACCCCTTTTAACAAGTAGAGCTCTGTCATTTCCTGTTGCCAGAGTTTGTGGTTTGGTACATGCCTCTGGATAATTTGTGTTTATTTTTTTCACAGCTGTACCACATCCCCGTCTGCTCCTGCAATAAAGGATTCGGGACAACTCATTGCTCAACTTTATTCTCTCACACAAAGGCAGGGTAAAGAGTATGGAAACTTACCCTCACCCAAGCCAGGGAAGCAGGTTTTATGTTGACTTCAAAAGTGCAATTCTCGGTTAGTAAAAATAGGGTCCTGTGTTGCTCCTTATATTTAATTTAAAAACAGGAGCAAAATAATTTTATTGTAATGCAAACTTTGATGAGATACTGCAATTGACCTTATGGACTATCTTCTTATTTCTAGCATCTTTCATTCTAGCATCCCTGTGATTACACCTTTTAGCCCTGAGCTGTGTTTTACACATGGTCCAGATCTGTCATTGCCGTTTAAGTCAACACTATAAAAATCCTTAACCCAAGGACTTTTCAGATCATAATTTCAAAATAAATTCTTCTTTAAAAACAAATCACAAACCTAGTTAAGAGTGTTACAGTGCATAGAAGTAGCAATTAATGTGAGAAACATAAAAAGCTAAAATACTACCTTTCCAAAGCTTTTAGTATAAAGGACCCTGTAATAGCCAAGGCGTTTCTGTGGGAAAACTGCATTCACTCACTACTCCTTACTTTTAAACTCATCTAGTTGTAAAGATAAAACATAAGTACAGAACAACCCAGAACTTCTGAATTTGCATTTATGAGTGCCTTTTCAAACTCTTAGAAAATGCTGTGCACTATAAAGTGTTAGACTGAGTTTTAATGCTTCCCTGAAGAACATCATAATTACAGTAATGCTTACGGTGTATCTATTATCTTAAATTTAGGCATATATAAGTGCAGGTTTGCAAATGAATATTAGAAATTTCCAGGCTTAGAATAATGTCTTTATACACCTCTATCTTCTCATAAGTAATTGAAAAACATCAATTTATATTTTGAATTTCTGTCATACTTGCTCTTCTTAAAATCTGATAAGGTATAGTTATAAGTCTGAAATAACATCTTAGCTCTTCTGTATTTCTTAAGGGACATTTTCAATACAGTTGTAGAAAAAGGATCGATTCTCTTATGTATGTTTTCTATCTACATCTATCCATGTCTGTATTTAGGATGCATTTTGGTCATGCACGGTAAAGTCCCAGACAGAGAGGATTAGTACCCTTGTCTGCTCCTTATCCGTGTGTGTAATTGAGACTTGCTATGGAATGGGATCCTCTTACCTTTAACTGTAGAGTGGGGATGATCTCATTCTTCTGTTCACTTGCACAGATGGGTTTTCTACTGAAGATCTTATCTCCATCTTTGATGGTTTGCAAGAGTAAAGTGGCCAATGCTCAGGTCAAGGCCACAGTCTGGGCAGCTCCAAGGCAGGCGAGGAACATACGTGTGAGTGTTTCCCATTGCCTTGCTGAGAAGCCACTTCCCTTCTTTATTCAGAAGTTGTTTTTAGGACTTGCCCTTGGGATCTGCAATCAGACCAGTTATTACTCACGACAGCCTTGTGAGGGAGGTTTCATTATTTAAAAAGTGGGGCTCAGAGAAGCTAAGACCCTTGCCCCAGGCAAGGTATAAAATGAAAAAGAAAAAGGATTGTGAGAAAGTCTTCTTGTGCAGTCTACGGTCTGAGTAACCTTACACTTGGCCGTACATTGGTCTTGCACATATGTCACTGGTCACCTCAGTGTCAGCCGGTGCGCTGCCGTCAGGGGACTCTTTCATCCCTTTTTCCTCATGCCCAGAGTTGCTTGAAAAAGTCTGACACCCCAAGCTGGAAATCTGATCAAATGTTCCTTCATGATTCACTCCCAAATCAGGCTCTCTTGCTCTTGAAAATTCTCTCTCCAGTTCTGTCCAGAACACGTCTCAATGAAGAAGGAGAGGGCACGGTTCCCCTGGAGCTAAGGTAGGCAGGAGCCAAGAGGTTCTGGAGCATTCTGTGCAGGGAAAGCCCTCCCCTGGGGTCGGGGGAGTGGGGGAGGGGGTCTGGAGCCGAGGTGGTGCGGGCCTGGAACGTTCCGGGGTGCTGTGCACCTGTGTCACCTTGGTGAGAGGACTGGAGCTGGAGCGAGCGCTGCCCTGGGGTGTCCCTCTGTGTGCTGCCCTGGGGCCGCCAGGGGGGCTCACTAGGAGGGTGTGTGCGAGGGGCCCAGGCTCGCTGAGGCTGCAGGACCAGGACGCCCGGACCTGTTGAGTCGGCTCTAGCCTGGTGCAGGTGTGTGTGAGCAGCGCTGACCAGGGGCAGGTGTGTGTGAGCAGCGCTGACCAGGGGCAGGTGTGTGTGAGCAGCGGTAACCAGGGGCAGGTGTGTGAGCATTGCCCACTGCAGCCCCTCAGGCCCGGAAGACTTCCGGCAGCTCCCTCCGGCAGCGTTCCTTCCGGGCTGATTCCTTTAGCTTCTAGTTGCTGCTTTAAACCACAGCTTTCTCTCTGCCCCAGGGCCGGCGAACCTGCACCGGGAGCCTCAGTCCCACCCCTGCAGGGGCAGCTCCTGGTGTGGGGCTGGCCTTCCCTTCCATAGGGGGTCTACTCTGTCTCGCCCCGCCTCTGTGCTGCTGCTGAGTCAGCCCTCAGTCCTCCTTCAGGACGAGCCGCCCTACAAACAGGTGCAGACCTGGTGGACCAGGCGAGTCCGGGGTCTTCCTAGGGGTGGTCTTGGGAACTCTCTAGGCGGTGGCTCTATTTTGAGTTTATGGAACTTGTGTTTAGCCGTGGGTTTCAATTCAATAAAAATCTGATTTCTTAAGTCTGACAGAGAAATACATATGATACATATGATTTCACTTATATGTGGCTTCTGAAAAACAACAACAACAACAACAACAACAACAACAACAACAAGACAGAAACAGGCTCATAAATACCGGGAACAAAGTGGTGGCTGCCAGAGAGGAGGTTGGGGGGGACGGGCCGGTGAAGAGGTGCAAACTTCCAGTGGTAAAGTAAATAAGTCACAGGAATGCGGGGCACCTGGGTGGTCCAGTTGGTTAAGCGTTCAACTTTGGCTCAGGTCATGATGTCACAGTCTGTAGGTTCAAACCCTGCGTCAGGCCCTGACAACACAGAGCCTGGAGCCTGCTTCCGATTCTGTGTCTCCCTCTCTCTCTGTCACTCCCCTGCTAGCATTCTGTCTTCCTCTCTCTCAAAAATAAATAAACATAAAAAAATTTAAATAAAAAAATAAATCGCAGGAATGAAAAGTACAGCGTAAGGAAGATAGTCCATAATACTTAACAATGTCTTGTACGGTGACAGGTGGTGGCAGTCACTGCATAATGTGTGCACTTGTCGAATCACTATGTGGTACACCTGAAACTACATTTCCTCTATACTTCAACAACAAACATTTGTAAAAATCTAATTTCTAATATCCCTGTTATTTGAAGCTGCTCTTTTCACTTACAGGATTTGGTCAAAGCATTTGTCCAGTTCATGGTAAAACTTTGTACGAAGAGAAGATTTTCTTCCATGTAGATTTTAAGTTCCTGGAAAAATGAAGACTGTACAATATCTATGTAGCTCTGTCACAATTGAGAGAAAGTAAATACATATATATGTTCCATGTCAGAAAAATAAATATTCAGAAAAACGTATTTAATAATTATTGCTACTACCCCCCTGCATATGCATGCACACTTTAACCCCGCACGGACTACATTTTATGTTGTCGTTGCTATTTATTTCATACGAATCACGGATTTCACAAACGTTCATGGGTTGTACCAAATGCTCACTTTTTCGTAGTGCCCTGTATATTTCCCTGTGAGAAGCGTCTGAGATGTCCATTTAATGCACTGAAATCCAGTACTGGCAACACCAAGGGTTTATGCTGATGAATCTGTTTCTCTGAAGGGCGTGGAGTTGGGGTCTTGCTTTCTGTTCCCGTAAGGGAAACATTTAAACACTGACAGCAGCTACTTGGAACCCACCTTGGTAGCGTAAGGGCTTGAGTCTAACCTCCCTTGAGAGGCAGACAAGTTTTCCTAGCATTCAGCCTAAGTGTTGAAAAGAAAAGCAGGACTGGCTTACCGCTGATCCGTTCTCGTTCAGAAGAGTGGTTGGAGAATGTGGAAGCTGGAAGCCATTTAGTGACAAGTGTGCATCACTTGGTACTTAACGGATGTAGCAGTCCACAGTTCTCGGGCCCAAATACTGAAGTCTCAAGAGAGATATAATATTGACTTGTGAAGAGTTAAGCAGTATACGCACGAAAACACAACCTTACATTCTATATCTAGAAAGACACGACCGTAATAAACGGTTTTACAGTTTCAAATTTTTGTAGATGTTTTATCGCTATTAAATAGATTACATGGAAAACTCAGGTGTATGTTTACAATAACAAGCCATTTATTATTTTTTTTTTACTGTTTATTTTTGAGAAAGAGAGAGAAAGAGAGAGAGTGGGGGAAGGGCAGAGAGAGAGGGAGACACAGAATCCGAAGCAGGTTCCAGGCTCTGAGCTGTCAGCACGGAGCCCAACATGGGGCCCGAACTCATGAACCTTGAGATCATGACCTGAGCTGAAGTCGGATGCTCAGCTGACTGAGCCACCCAGGTGCCCCTCACAATAACAAAAACATTTGTGTTTGGCACATCCTCATAATGGTTTATACCATGACTGAATTTATTGAAGTCTAATTACTTCATTCTTTTGGTCTTCAACCTCTGCCTGCTGAAACATGATCAAATTGCTGTATCATTAATCCAAACTAAGTGATTTTAATTATCAAATTGTTTCTATAATATCAAATTCTACTCATTTTGATCGCTCTAGTTTTATGATCTGCAGAGTCATTTCTGAAATAATTAATAAACACATATGGCTACTTTTTCTCTGATTTCTGGTAAACCTTTGCATGTTTGGGAACAACAATCGCAGATTACACTTTACCTGTGATTTTGATGACCAGTGCATAGATACTATGATTGTCTCATATGCCTGATAATCAGGAGTCAACTGCCTTCACAATAATAATTATCTCATATGTATAGGAAAACTATTTTTCAGATAACTGAGGAAATACTTTCTCATATCATCATCATCATCATCATCATCATTTAGAGAGAAGAAGAAAATATGAGAACAAAAATGAGAGAGGTCTCCTGGTAAGTAAATGATGGCTAACACATTATCTCTTAAGCACCTAAATATTTGATGACTGCACGATAACGTACAGGTGCTGATGTCACCAAGCCTGACCCCTGGTGTGAGGTATAAGCTGTCCAGCTGTGGAAAAAGTCATCATACTTGTGACAACCAAAATCCAGAATATGGTCACTGATTCTATAGAAAGAGGAATGGAGACAAGAAATGTACACAGGGCTTGAAAGATGAGTTGGTTTAATGTGTTCACTTAGCATCAGAGGCAAATATTTCATATGGGACATGGGATAGTAAATGTACTGCAGTGACAAAGAGTCAGTTCTTCAATTCCCTGTAGTCTAGGGCTTATGTACAATTGAACTGGCAAGAATTCATACTCTTTCTGAAGGAAAAATGAAGTCTCAGGAAGGAACATAGAAGAAAGAAGATTGTTGTTCAGGGAAGTAAAGGAATGATTTATTATAACACCATCTGGTGTCAATATGAATGAATTGAAATGAAAACATAGATAACGCTTTTCCTTTTTAAGAAAAGAAGTGTTCTTTCCCAAGTGTTACTCCTGTTATTTCTACTGTCTTCCATGAGTTCACAAAATGAATACCTGCTGATGTTTTTATGACACCTGTTCTTTTTTTTAAGAACTAGAGGCTTCTATTGGTCTGGGTTGCTGATTTGATTGCAGCCCTTCTCCTGCCATTGACGGGGCAGGGCATTTTATTGATGACACAGTACTGTGTTACATACAGTAAAACTCCTTGAGCGAGCGGTCTATGCTCCATTTCCTCCCCTCCCATTTACTCTTGAACCCACTTGAACCAGAGTTTCATCCCCAACGTTCTAGAGAGATTCTTATTTCCAAGTGACAGATAACTTGAACATTTATAAATACAACAGTCAATTCTCTGTCCTCAGTGTATTTGATCGGCACACTGTTGATCAATCTTTTATTATTGAAGCATTTATTTCACTTGGCATCCGGGACACCCATCTCTCTTCTCCTACATTATTGACAACTTCACCACAGACTGTTTTTCTGATTTATCTGGACCTCAGAAACCTGGAGCACCCCACACATCAGACTTCTATGCTTTCTTACAATTACCTTCTTGGTGATATCCAGACTTACAGCTTCAGCTAGTTTCTTCATGCAGACATTGCCCATATTTTATATCCTTTATCCCTGAGGTAGATTGAGTTAGTATTCCCGTCTCCTCTAGACGACAATTACATATCTCCACTACAAAAATGTCAGACCTGACCATGTGACTTGCTCTGGCCAGTGGAATGAGAATGGAAATTACGTTGGTCACCTCTAAGGAAAAGCTTTATGAGCGAGTGCATGATTCATCGCGCCTTTGCCTTCTGCCATGAGACTGGCAAAGTGTTAACCCGTCTGCTCTGGCAGCCTGGGTCTCAGGATCAAGGCAACTTGGAGCAGAGCCTCAGCAGCCCCAAGGTGGCCATGTAGTACGAGTGAGGAATAAAAATGTGTTTACTGAGATTTGGGTCACTTAATGTCTGCATAAGTAAGTGTTTTGTCTGGTAAAAGCTCCTTTTTCCCTAGAACTCACATACTTGCTCTTTGTTAAACTCCTGTGTGTTGATATTTTATGTGTCTCCAATAAGTCTCTCATGGTTTCCCTCCAAAGCTTTTCCTCCCTCAGTTTTCTTGATCCCCCTAAATGGTGACTTCATTCCTTGTGTCGATGGGACCCTGACTTGTCTCTTAAGTCACAGTCCTGGCTCAATTGATGGCAGGTTCTGGAAACTTCAAAATATCCTATCCTTCCATCTATGGATATGTGGCTGTTTCCTGTTTGTGTATTTGTTGCCATTTCCCCTTTAATACAAGTAGGCAGTCCCTTCGTTTGCACAAACTGCAGTAATCTAACTAGACTTCGTATCTGCTGGGATCTTCTGTGTGCTGGTATGTATCCTGTGGTACGAATGATCATACCCCTCAACAGTCTGCTAATTGTCCATTTCATTCATATACAATATTTTTACCACTGCCCAGAGGACCCTCATCACCCTTCACCCTGATGTCACCTGCCCCCACTCTATTCCCCTCACTCTACTGCAGACACGTGGGCCCACCTGTGGTTCTTTAACCATGCCAAGCGTAGTCCTTCGTCCAGGTTTTACACTGCTCTTCCCTAATCTGGCATGCTGTTCCCCTGATTCCATGAGGGCTCAGTTTCAGTCTTTTCTGAATATCACTGAATCCATGAGCCATCCTTGGCGACTGTATGGAAAGCCCTAAGCTGTTCCTCAACCCTTACAATCACTTTTACTTGACTTGAAGTGTCTCCAAAGGGCTGAACATCATGTGACATATTACATGTACACTTGTGTGTCTGTCTCCTCCCACTTGCATGAAGCTCCAGGACAGTCAGGGTCTTATCTGTTTGGTAACGGCTATATCTCTTGCTTCCAGATCCCAGTCTGGGATGCAGTACATGCTCCATAATAGGGGTGCGTCCATCACTGATGTGTTAAGGGATGCGAGGAGAGCTCTGAGGTCCTGGCCTTCCCATTTACCACCTTTGAGACCTTGGACACAGTAATGACTTTTGTGCCTCAGGTGTTTTGTTTTGTTTTGTTTTGTTGTTGTTTTGTTTTTAACTGAGATTAACTGGACCTATCTCATGGTTTGTGTGAGAATTTTATTTTATTTTATTTTTTTTTAACGTTTATTTATTTTTTGAGAGAGAGAGAGACAGAGCATGAACAGGGGAGGGGCAGAGAGAGAGGGAGACACAGAATCTGAAACAGGCTTCAGGCTCTGAGCTGTCAGCACAGAGCCCGACGCGGGGCTCGAACTCATGGACCGGGAGATCATGACCTGAGCCGAAGTCGGACGCTTAACCGACCAAGCCACCCAGGCGCCCCTGTGTGAGAATTTTAAAAGACAAAACATAACATTTCAAACAATGTTGGGCACGTATTAAGTGATCAGTAAATGTTCACAAAAGCACTAAAAAGGACATCTATGGTTCAGCAGACTAACTGGGAGAGGATTTTATGCCAGAAACACAGAGTTTCAATTCTCAACTGAGCTACTGCACGCTGAGTCGGCTGGTATAAGCCTTACCCTCTATGCCTTCATGTTCTTATCTGTAAGTTGACAACAATAATAGAACTTTAAGAATTGGATATAATGCATATATAACACCCAACCTGCGTCTTACTCAAAGTAGTGATACAAACAGTTACCATTATAATGGCAACAACTTATTGAGGGATTAATTTGTACCAGGAATTTAAGACTCTGTCAGTCCTCTAAGGTGGCCACTTTTGCAAATAAAGAAATTAAATCGTGGAGAGGTTTAGAAACACGATCGGGTCATTTGGACAATACGTTGAGCTGAAATTTGAACCCAATTTGTGTTCTTAAGCACTAGCCTACCCTTCTCTATTAATTTATTGAAAAACCAGTTAATCAACATGAGTGTTCATCCCCAAAGGATGTAAAACGTGTCTGGCAGGGAGGTGGTACATATATAAACATAGCTGAGTAAACAGTGATATGTGATTTAAGTAATGATCAGGGACAGTATTAAAAAGCTTTCTTGTGGCATGTTTTGAGCTATTTCACCTTGAATAGTATTAACAGTGGGAGTTCAGACCAAAGAGGGAACAAGGAGAGAAGCTTTTAAGAAGAAACATAACTTTGCTTATGTGTCGACCTGATAAGTAAGATTGAGAAGGACTCACCTGTGAGTTGACTTATCACCTCTGGGGTTATCATTTCTGAATCTTCGTGTCCCTCTCTCTGTGGAGGGACGTCATCTAAGGCTTCTTTAACTACTTGAGCCTTGGTTCCACTGCATCTCTGTTCCAGAAGGAGGCCAGTGAAGACTTTCTCAGCAGATGTAATAAATCCGAGAAGAAGAGCAGTGTGCTTCATTTCTTGAGCTTATAAAGTATCTAAGAAGACGTCGCAAAATTTAATTTCTCATCAACGGGGGAAAAATAACAACTGGGGCTTATTTCACTTGTTCCTGGGAAAGCCATTTAGGGTTAATAATACCATCTCAGTTTTACAGATGAAAGAATTGACATTTAGAAAGTTTATTCAAAGTCACGTGGCTTTGATGCGTTCTTGAACTCCAAACAGATACACTGTCCCCACTTACAGTCTTCAATTTGTCTGAAGAGAGAATGAAGAGAGAAAAATATGTCTGAAGGAGATGAAGGAAATGACAAGCAGAGCAAACATTTTCAATTAGCTCTGGAAGTTTGGCTGTCTTTTTAATTTTTTTTTAGCGTTTATTTTAGAGAGAGAGACAGAACACAAGTGGGGTAGGGACAGAGAGAGAGGGAGACACAGAATCTGAAGCACGCTCCAGGCTCTGAGCTGCCAGCACAGAGCCAGATGTGGGGCTCAAACCCATGGACCATGAGATCATGATCTGAGCTGAAGTAGGACACTTAACCGACTGAGCTGTCCAGGCGCCCCCATTCCAGTGACTTTAAAACGGATATCAAGACCAGGAAGATTTGTAGCTACAGGTGTGTCCACATCTAAATCTGATCAGTTCATCAGGGAATCTATTGCTACATTTCTATTAGACAAGAAGATTCTTCCAATATGTCACTCTGCTTTTTTTCCCCTATGTTGAATAAAATTACCAGCATATCTTTGAAAAAGGGAAGGTCTGATCCAAATCTGGTGAGGGTAGTTTTCCTAGAGTGCAGAATCCTCTTTAGCAGGTGATTAAAAGTACAGTTAGGCTCAATGAAGGGCAGCAGGAAACCAGAGATGAATGTGCAGCTAATGGCTAGTATTGTGGCTCAATTGCCTGATAAAACCACCCAACTGTTTTGCAGAGAGATTTTCTGGGCTCTGTGGGTAGGGGGTCTGTCTAAGCATTAGAAAAGAAACAGTAAAGGAAACCAAGGGCCAAACTAGGACCACACAGAAAGGAGCCAGGACACTCTCCCCTGCAGGTGAAACTAAGTCTATACAATTTGCTAGCTGAGAATTAATCAAATGATACTCCACATGATTACTTTTGTCTCCTTTTTCCCCCGAGTATTGCCCACACGTGTTCCCAACTACACAGAAATACCATGGCATCAGAATTATTGCAGAACACACTATTTTCAGATTTCTTTTAGCAATCTAGACCTGCCTTATATTCTCTCTGTTTTGAATCCCTGTTCCAAAAGAGCAACCCCATCACTGCCTGCCAGGAACGAAGCTGGCCTGTCGGCCACTGCTGTCTCTCCTCGCAGGGCTCAGGCAGTCTGCTAAATGCTTTCAATCTGTCTAAATGAATGTTTTCAATTTCAGCTGCGACCCTTACACTTCTGTCGTCCCTAAATTTTTCCATTATGTGTTAAAATACTAAGTAAGTGTTCCAGTCTACACCAGGTCACAGGTTCTTTTTAAAGATTCTCCGTGGGAACCTTGTACTTGTTAGTCTTATGTAACATGCTGAGAATGTGTGCAGAGAAATAAATGGACTGAAAGCCTGGCTTAGCATAGTTTCAGGCAGGTCCTAAGATTGGAGTGAATCACACTGTATTAAACACACATACACACCTTTTCTCTTATTCTGTCTCTGTCCCACGATGCTATGGAGAACGCGGCTCCCCAGGTATTTGTCTGGAGTCACAGCTCTGGCCTGCTCACTCTCCTCCTCAGACACTTCAGTGGCCCCACATCGCCTATTGAAGAAAGGAGAAACACTAGGTCCTGTGAGCTGAAGACGTGTTAGCGGTTTAAATAACCTATGTAATCCTCATACACCTGCTGCTCCGTTTTACCAACGGGATGGACGCTGTACCTGTGTCCACATACTTACAGGGAGATGAGTCACACACTTAGCTTTGCGGCATCCGTGTTCTGACTCTCTACTCCTTACATTCTCCATTCTTGCCAAAGCAAAACAGGGCTGTGCCTGTATTTTTCACACCACTGACCTTTTGTGTATGTGGATCCTTCTGGCAACCCCTCCCAACCACAACCCTTCTCCTTTCATTTCACATTTGAATCCTACAGTCCCAGCATCTCTTTGTCCACAAAACTTTCTCTTATCTCTCTGCCACCCTTGATGCCTTCCCTTAAGCACTTTGTGATATCTTTTTCCTCCGAGTGGCCAAAATAGCATATTTCTACCTCTGCTTAAACAGACTTTCTACCTCTGCTCTTATCATGTGCACATTTTCCTTCTTTCTAAAAGACCCTAAGTTCCTGCAGCCTCAGTGCTAAAAAAAAAAAAAAGATCAAAAACGAAGATGAACAACAAAAGAGAAAGAAACATGAAAAGAGGGATGAAGGTAGAATAGTGTATTTTGAGCATGCAGTGACATTGCGCAAAGCATAGTCTCATTAATCTGTCTGCTTTGCTTTTAAGAAAAGTAGTAGTGCTTTTTCAGAATAATTGCAGTTTCTTCAACACCTAATACTCATAGGAAAAGTGAAAATAGTTGCCATATAAATACAATTCACTAGGGTACGTAATGTATATACATCCCCTCGTACAGATGTATGAGGTCAAAAGTAGTATCAGCCCCGTATAGATGAGGAAGCTGAGGCCAAGAGAAATTATACCTTCGCTCAGTGTCACAGAGCTTCTAGAAGACAAAGTCACAACTACAAACCGACTTGGAAACCCACATAGTCTGTAGACTATGGCTTCCCAGGCTCTTTAGGCCTGGACAGGGCCACACAGGTCTGCACCATCACCCCAGCGCTGTGACCTCTCTGCAGCTCACCCCACAAGTACCATCTTTCCTGTTGTTCTGGACATCTCTGAAAGCCTCGTCACACCAGATTCATGCCAAGGTAGTGTGTAAAGAATGCTCTCCCTCCCAAGAAGCTTTGAATTCTGAAAGGGACTATAAGGTGAGATCCATGATTAAATGATAGAATGAATATTAGCAATGAGGTCAAGTGATGTTATAGACTTTTAATCTACGATGAGCATGTATTGTACAATAAGAATAGATTAGATGCTCTCTTTGATAAATCAAAACAATGTCCATGCTACTTAATTTTTTTAATGTTTATTTTTGAGAGAGAGAGAGAGACAGAGCATGAGTGGGGGAGGGACAGAGAGAGAGGGAGACACAGAATCTGAAGCAGGCTCCAGGTTCTGAGTTGTCAGCAAAGAGTCCGACACGGGTTCGAACCCGCGAACCCACATACCGTGAGATTGGAACCTGAGGTGAAGTCAGATGTTTAACTGACTGAGCCACCTAGGTGCTCCATTACTTAAAACACACCTGCTCAACTGTGTATGAATGAATGCCTTGCCTTTGATTTACATAGTATGAAGCAAGAATATTTGGAAAATTGATAAATTGTTCAGAGGTTTCATATGCTTCATCAGACAGTTTAAATAGAACCTTATACATCCAGTGTGGTGAACTTGAATGTGATTGCTGCTTATAATCCAGAACAAAGGATGGTCTCACTTTGCTGGTGCAGTAAGTGATGCAGTCTTTAGCTTATTCAGATTTTAAAGGCACCAAGCAAATGTCTTATGAAGAATTAACTTCTTTACCCAGTTGCTCAGACACCCAGGTTTTGGAAGCACAGTTCATGTTATGAAAGACAATAGTTCTTGTTGGCATCAGGTAATTAAGTAGATACTTTTTTTTTTTCTGTGTAAAAATAGCACACTTTGAAATGAGTGTGAAGACCTGGGTAAGATAAATGTCAGAGAGAATGTCAGTTTAGAAAAATGAGATATTTTCTAAAATATCCAATACAGGAACGAATAGCTGATCGTAAAGTTATCACTTGGATTTAGTATTTATTGTGCTCTGTGCAGTTTTCTACTCTGTCTGTCCACACTAGCAGGTTCAATCAACTTGTTAAGTGTGTATATTTGTTTTTATTTCCCATCTCATTCTGATGTTTGTAGCTGTTGCATTTGAAATTACTGCCGGAATGGGTGCAGCAAAACTAACCAATATCCCGGGCTAATTCCTTGAGTTTCAACATGAGACTTGTTTCTTAACATATATTTGTATATCAAGCAATATTTGAACATTTCCTATTTGAAAATCATGGTTATATACGGTGAAGACCAAAAAAGATACCGTATTTCAACAAATTTATGATGCTGTCTCTTTTAAGATGCAACATTATTTTATATGTGATTTAAAAGGAAAAAAATGTTAGGTGCCATTAATCGCAAGATACATCATGATTTCAACGATGTGAAAATGTGAAACCGTGTATTTCAGTGAAATATGATATGTCCTGGTTCCCTAGGAAAATAAATCCCGTGTATAGTTAAGAGAACAGTTAACCTTTAAGAAAGGCATCCTTGCACACTTTTACCACAGAGAATGATAAGATGATAATTGATGTGAAAGAGTAGAGGGGTTAGAAAGCTATTTGAGAAGACTAAATGTGGCTAATTCTTGGAACGATGAAATGCTGTTGGAGAACAGGCAGCTCATCATCAGAGGTACACTTTGGAGGATCTGTCTGGGGTCAACATGAAGAGTAAATTCGGGATGGGGAACTTTGCAGTCAGGAAGATAATGAAAACTCACAAAAGTGAAGTCATGGGGGCCTGATCTTAAGTAAAGGCAACAAGATTAGGCAGAAACTTTGCCATGAGTAAATGAATAGATGTAGACGCTTGTGAATAAAGGGGGGGATGAAATTAGTACAGTGCTATGTGACTCTGAAATTTGGAGTTTGAGTAGATGGAAGTGATAAGACTGAGAACACGATTGTGTAGATTTCGGTGTATTAAGGTGTGGGGAGAACTACTGATGGACCTCCAAGGTCATGTTGGAAATGTGGACTTACAGTACAGAAACAGTCAGGCTTATGTCACTACTTAGGGATCGCAAGAACGGAAGCATGATGTCTTTTCTGCCTCCTCCTCCCTGCAAGCAACAGGTAAAATGCACAGTTTACCCCATGTTCTGACCTCAGATGCTCCAGCCACGGGAGATCATCCACTGTACGTGACCCCAGATATGATATGATATGGTGTATCTCAAGATTTAAGTGTCTATATTCAATTACTAACTCTGGTGGAGAAAATGAACTGATAAACCATAACAGGTGTGTCTTTGGATTGTTAATATTTTTAATGAAAAGAACAAATTCACCCCTATATAATGCAATACAAAAAAAATGCAAGTAGTAGAATACAAAATTTATAAGCAAAACAGTTTTAGGGTTTTAGAGGACTGAGAAATGCCTGTGGCCAAAGAGATCATTTATTCCTCCCAAGAAAGTCTTTAAGAGTAGGAGAATTTGAGTTCTACAGTGAACCGCGGTTAACACTATTCAAAAGTAAATATTGTTTATTGTTGGATTTCCTAGGCTTATAAAGCTCAAATCATAAAGAGAATGAGAGAAGAATGAAAACAGTTCATCATGTCACAAGAGTGAAATAACCGTGGCAACCACTCTTCCCATCCTTTCTTTCATATTGCTTTTTAAAGATGGATTTTACCATATTTATGCTACCTAACTTAATTTTACTACTTTACTATTAAGTCTGAAGCATTTCCCCAAGTCAGAGAGAGCAATATTTTCTGTTCACACAATACTCTTTCATATAGAAAATTTATATTTTACCTACACATTGCAACATAATCCCTTATTATTATCACATTTTGATGTTTCTAAATTTCTTTATTGTAAATAATGCCCTGATGGCTTGTCAAATCAGTATCTTACAATAGATTGCTATCAGTCATTGTACTGTGTAAAAGACAAACGATTTGAAAGCTTCTGATAAACACCATGAAATAGCTTTCTGAATAGATTGTGAACACTATGTAATACTATTTGCTTGTGAGAGTGCCTGCTTCGATGTAGTCTTACTTTGATATTTTTACTTTGGTGATGAATATTTCATGCTTGGAATGAGAAAAAATTACTTTGTATTTTAAAACTATGAATTTCGCCAATTTAAAAGATTAAGCACTTTACTAATAATTTGTCAGCTATCTGGATTTCCCCTTTTAGATCTTCTGTTTAATACACTTCTATTGAGGTTGATATCTATACACTGGAGTCTAATTTCTTATCCTATGATTTCATTATAGATAAAAATAGTAATCCTGCGTAACATTTCCTTGAAATATGTTTCTGATCGTACTGTTTATGGCTATCAGATTATTTAAAATGGAATAAATCAACTCGACCAGCCCTTTGGTGTTTAGTTTCATCCATTTCCCTGAAGCTGTCAAATCCTTCAACATCCAACAATCAAATACAAAATACACAGTTCATTTTATTTTTGAGATAATTTCTTAAACTATTGATCTTTCTGCTTTATTAAAGAACAATGCATAAATTATTAAGCACCATTTATTGAATAACTCCCTTGTCCCTTTTACTTTGTGATTTCTCCTTTAGGACACATATACTCAGGTCTACTGGCCTGCCCGTTCTGTTCCATTTATATTTTTGTCAGCTACATGCCCAAACCAAACTTTATTTCATTGTTTGGGCTTTATAATTTGTTGAGGCTCTCCATCCAAGTTCATCATAAAAACACCTATATTAGCTTTAGTCTTTTTTTAAATATCTCAGTGGGATTTTGGTTTCTTGTCATTTCCCCTGGTCATTACAAATACATTAGTGTCTCACATATTTTGATGGTACTGTAATTGAAATATTTACTCAGTATATCTCCTCCAAATAATTACTGATGGTATGAAGGAAAGTTTCTGAATGTTGCAGATTTATTCTTTAGTTCATAAACTTAGTGACTCTAATTGGTTGAACTAATTATCTTAGTTTTTAAGATGCATAATGTTTTTTCCTTCCCAAAATGGCTTCTTCTTCTTTTTGTCATTGCTTTATTGCATTGACCAGTAATTCCTGAATAGCCTTTGAAAAATCATAACAGGAAGTCTTCTTTTTTTATGATTTTAATGAGAAAGCCACTGGGATTTCATTGGTAAGAATGCTGTTGGTTGTTGGTTTCAACTAAGTAGTCGAACATTACTATGAGTATTTATGTTGTAGCTTGAAATTGGTACCTTTCGACCACCTTCACTCCCCTCCCCCATATCTGGACCACCAACCTGATCTCTTTTTCTATGTGTTTAACTTTTTTCTTTTTTTAGAAAATTCCACATATGAGATCATACAATATTTATCTTTCTTTGTCTGACTCATTTCACTTAGCACAGAGCCCTCAAGGTATATTCACGTGATCACATATGCTAGGATTTCCTTCTTTTTATAGTTGAATAGAATTTTTAAAAATATTTTTTAATGTTTATTTATTTTTGAGAGAGAGAGACAGAGAGACAGAGTACGAGTAAGGGAGGGGCAGAGAGATAGAGAGGGAGACACAGAAGCTGAAGCAGGCTCCAGGCTCTGAGCTGTCAGCACAGAGCCTGATGCGGGGCTTGAACGCACAAACCAAGAGCTCATGACCTGAGCTGAAGTTGGATGCTCAACCGACTCAGCCACCCAGGCGCCCTTTGAATAGTATATTATTGTGTACATACACATACTCACATATATTTTCTTTATCCATCATCTGTTGATGGGCACTTATGTTGTTTTTATGTCTTGGCTAGGGTAAATAATACTGCAATAAACATGGAAGTGCAATATGTCTTCAACATACTAATTTTGTTTCCTTTAGATATACACCCAGAAGTGGAGTTGCTCGATCATAGGGTGGTTCTATTTTTAATTTTTTGAGGAAACTCCATACTGTTTTCCATAGTGGCCTCACCAGTTGACACTCCCAGTAACAGCGCACAGGGTTCCCTTTTCTCTACTTCTTCTCCAGCATTCATTATCTCTTGTATGTTTGATAGGAGACATTCTAGAAACCATGATGTGATATCTCATTGTGCTTTGGGTTTGCCTTTACCTGATGATCAGCGATATTGAACATGTTTTCATGTGCCTATTGGCTGTTTGAATATCTTCTTTGGAAAAATGTCTATTCAGATCCTTTGCTCATTTTCTAATTGGGCTATTTGTTTTTCTGTTGAGTTGTATAAGTTCTTTACATATTTCAGATATTAACCACTTACCGATATAAGACTTGCAAATATTTTGTCCCATTGAGTAGGTTGCTTTTTCATTTAGTTGATGATCTCCCTGCTGTGCTCAAGCTCTAGTTTGATAGTTTTTAATAGTCCCGCTTGTTTACCTTTTGTTTTGTTGCTTGTGTTTTATGTGTCATATCTAAAAAAATCATTGCCAAGATCCATGTATAGAGGCTTTTTACATATGTTTTCTACTAGGAGTTACGTGATGACTGTAGTTAACACTGCTGTATAGTGTATTTAAAAGTTGTACAAAAGTAGATCCTAGAAGTTCTCATCATAAGAAAAAAATGTTTTGTAAACTATATGAGATGATGGGTTATAACTGAACTCACTGCATTAAAAATATTTAACATATTTTTTCTCATGACTCCTTTGTGGTGATATTCAATATTAGTATATTTCATAATATTAAAATATGTATTCATTTCTAAGAAAAATCAAATTCAATAATTATAAATTATTATGTTAATTTCATCTCTCTGAATCTCTCATTTATAAGCTTTTCATCTATGCCATAAGTGAAAATATTTATTTTATGGCTATTATTTGAGATTTTGATATCAACATTATAGCATATCAGAGCATGAATTATTTAGCTTTTTGCCTATTCCTTTACTTTGGAAACTTATTTCTTTTTTTATGTCAGAAAAGTCAGAAATGTGTGCATTTGAAAAGGTTATCTATAAAAGATTTGAGTCCAAAGCCCTGTGTTCGGAGGATTGCTTTATAGATTTTATTATATTATATTACAATTAGTTTAATATGATTTCCTGGCTACAAACATATTAAATAACATTGAATAAAATGGAGAAAATTGAGAGAAATGAAATAAAATCACCTACATTCTATTTAATCGATATCATCTCTCTCTATCCATCTACTTATCCATCTATTTATGTAAATGAACTCTGTACTTTACATAAAGTTTTCTAATTTACCTTTTACTTTATATCCTTGTAGCAATATTTCCACTTGCAATTGATTTTAGAAGAAATTTGTAGCAATTATTTTAACTTAGCTCTGTATTTGAGATATTTCAATGTTCTTTGTACCTTAAACTTTCACGTCATTACAACCTCAAGATTACATTTTACATTTTGATTTAAATGTGTCCCTAAGTTATCTTTTATTAATGGTATATCAATAGTGTGATTTCTTAGCTCTTGCGTGAATAAAAATATACCTACATCTGAGGCTCGCATACTTTTTTTCGTACTTATGTGCTTCTGTGCTTCTTTAATTTGTTTGCTTCCATAATATATTAATTATCTTCATTTAGTATGTTGCCTGATAAGATAAACATACTCAAACTACATGCTCAAGCTTTTTTCTCTTTGGCTTCAAGACATTGCTTTTGTATGTAGTAGACACTGAATAATTTTTTTTATATAACAGATTAGTATATATCTGGATCTTTCTTTATGTTTCCTTACACAGACACTCCAATTATTTGAGGCCATACCATAATAACCTATTTCTAGAGTAACCCCAAAATTTAGTGTACTGTTCCATAGAACTGCTACTTTCTTACAACTTTGAAAATAAGTAGACATTTTCTAATATTTTCTTCTTTTTCTTCATTTCTTTAAGTCTGTTCTTTGTCTCAGGCTTTATGCAGTATTTCCTTTCTTTTGAGCTCTGGTTATTTCTTTATCACAACTATCTCTATCAAGAAAGACTGTGTTGGAATTGATTTTCAACCACTCCATTTAGGCACTTCTTCACATATGCAACTGGAGAGTGGGATAATGGGTCCAGTTCCTAGCCCTGCCTCAAATTCATAGCTGGCATTTATCTAGTTGCTTCTTGCACAGCTGAATGCCTCTTGGGTCACTTGTCCTTTGCTTCTCACAAGTTCTCTGGTCATGGACGGTAGAACAGTACAAGGCCATCTGTGGTCTTTCTCCATTAAATGAATTATGTCCTATGCATGAAAATCACAAGTCCTGCATATAACATGCAGAAGTAAACCTTTTTCCTGTCATGACTTTTCATTGAAATGGTAGCCTTTCAATGGATTTAGAAAGACATTGACGTGGTATGTTGAGGAAGAAAGTCTGACAGTTGTGTCTGATATATTCTGCAGGGTTTCTGAAAGATGTAGATTTTTGTTCTTCAACCAAAGGATATATATAGAGTTGGGGAGAGGCTGACAGTCCCCTAGATGCCTCTTTGTCAGTGGTAGGAATCTCCCCTTATCTCCAACATCCCCAGGGTATGCCTGAGACCATGGATAGTCCCAAACCTTATACATGCTATGGTTTCCCTCTACACACATACCTATGATAAAGTTTAATTTATAAATTAGGCATGGTAAGAGATTAACAGCAATAACTAATAATAAGATAGAACAATTAACAATATACTACAATAAAAGTTGTGTGAATGTGGTCTCTTTCTCTCCCCCCAAAATATCTTATTGTACTGTACTCATCCGTCTTCTTCTTGTGATGATATGATTGATATGATATGATATATGTATGACATGACATGATATGATTGATATATGATATATGTATGACATGATATGATATGATAAAATGCCTATGTGAAGAGATTAAGTAAGGTGAATAACGTGGACATTGTGATGTGACATTAGACCACTATTGACCTACAGATGATATGTCAGAGGGAAGATCATCTGCTTTCAAATGCAATTGACCTCAGGTAACTGAAATCACAGAAAACGACTCAGGGGACTGGCTGCTGTATTCTTCCATTATCCCTGACAGGAGATCTTACTTTAGGATTTAATTTCTCAATCTGTCTTGATATTATTGGAAATTGCTTCCAAAACTTTATTAATATCCTCTTGTTTTTATTAGGTTTGATGGTTGTTATATACCCTTTGACTTTTCCTACATTTCTGTAAATATTTTAATAAGAAGTTGGGAGGGAGGAAATTGTGGAATGTTAGCTTACGGTCATCTTTACTTGGATTTCCATCACAGGCAGAGGAAACAATATGAGCTAAGTCAGAAATGTGAGAAAGTGGGGGTATTTCTGTGAAATGCCTAGATTCTAGCAGTTATACAATTTTATCATGGATTGTGAGATGGGGAGCCATAGAAAAATTTTAACCTGAAATTTGGCATTATGAAGCTGTGTTTAATAAAAATGGTCTGACCACAATGAGTAGAATTACTCCAATGAGTCATGGATCACTTATCAACTGCCATGGTTGAAGTGAGAAGAGACTTGGGGCAGTATAAAAGGGAGTCATTAATTAAAGTCCTCCTCATGACTGAGGATGTCAAATTGCAAAATAGTTACTTACCAGAGTCAGACTGGTTTTTCACTTATTATTAGTTCATTTCTAGCTACTTAAAACCATGTGGTCTTGGGCATGCCTCTTAATATCTCTGTGCCTCAGTTTCCTCAGAATTGAGGGTGGTTATTGGCTGACGTGTGCCAATAATAATAACTCTATAAGTTTGGGCCATTATTATTACTCACATATCGTGTTCTAAGCTCACTAGGAGGAACAGTGACAAAGGTGGAGGTCAACCCTCTCAAATACTGAGCTTTCTACAAGAAAGGTGTAATAAGCATTCATTCGCATGTTTCCTGCTCAGCCAACAAAGCTGGGCAGGAAATGGCCTAAATCACCTTTAGTGTGCTGGGACCCCATTTGGTTCTTTGTAAATGTAGGCTTCACTTCTAAGTGTCATCTCATTCCTGGTCTGTTTAAACAAAAATGGATTTGACATGTGAATATATTGACTAATTTTTTTCCTCTTAAACTCTGAAATATAAATCCTGTGTTTACTTTACAAGCATTGACTCTACCTGTGACCCACTATGTTTTTCCTGATTTTTTGTGTGCATGTGTGGATTTGAAAGCTTTTATTTCTCAGTGAATCTGTTATGCTAACAGAGGTGTTTTCATTTGTGTATTTTTCATTAACTTATAAGGATGAGAAAAATGAGACTATATTAGTATAGTACATCATTTGATTAATTATTTGTAATAGGTAATTGGAAGGTACATAAATGAATATTCCCTATAAGAAGCAAGGATAAGCTTTTCCTACTAAAATTAAATGCTCTCTTGCACTGTTGTTAAAATAGCAAGGACATAATCTTGGATCTTCTCTTCATATTTCATTACTTGGAGAGATCAGTAAACGTTAGAAATGCCTACCTTATGGAATCAAGAATTTCTCTTTGCCTTTTAGAATCTTTATATATTACCACAGTCCAGAAATTGCAGTTATCTGTTTAGCTCAACATGTTCAAAGAACACCTGTGTTTTTCTGCAATTTAAAATGAAGAGTCCGATTCATTGCCACAAGAAATGTAGCTGCTTGAATATGAGATAACCTGTATGTCAGGTGTCTCGAGAACAGAGTGCAAGTCTGCGCAAAGCACAGGAGTTCTCAGGGAAGAGAAACTACATTTAGTTAATATTAGTCATGTTAACATTTAAATAAGCTAGCATTTATTAGGTACTTATTATACACCAGGCATTGTTCTAACTCATTTCATCTCCATGATAATGAAATAAATATTGTTCTTTTCTTCATTTAACCAAGGGAGAGACTCGAAGTGTTGTTCAGACCAGGCAGACAGTAAACGAACTATTTTAACAGAGACATTCTGACTCAGAGCTGGGACACAAAAGCACCACGCAAAAATACCTAATAATTCACATGTGTAAACAGATTTAATCACAAAATTGACTCTTTGAAGATGATGGAATATGAAAAGCTATCATCACTGTGCTGGAGAAAGACATCCATCCTTTTTCTAATTCAAAAATGCCAAAGTAGGAAAAACAGCTATGTTACTCAGAGGGCCAGAAGGACAAAATTAAAAATATTCTTTAATAGCATTACAGTGTCATTTGGTTTTGATAATGACATTAGTAATAGGCTATGTTATAAGCAAAAGTGATGGCAATTATTGAAATGATATTTAGGGGAGCCCCGGTGGCTCAGTTGGTTAAGTGTCCAGCTTTGGCTCAGTTCATGATCTCATGGTAGTGAGTTCGAGCCCTGCATATGGCTCTCTCTGTGCTGACAGCTCAGAGCCTGGATCCTACTTTGGATTCTGTGTCCCCCTCTCTCTGCCCCTCCCCTGCTCATGCCATCTCTCCCTTTCAAAAAAAAAAATTAAAAAAAATTAAATGGTATTTAAAAAATAAACTTTCTTGAGGCAGAATTTATAAATACTATATTTACTAATTTAAAATGTGTGATTCAGTGAGTAATGAAAAGTACATATTAAAAATACATCTGCGGCACCTGGGTGGCTCAGTCCAATAAGCATCTGACTTCAGCTCAGATCATGATCTTGCTGGTTCATGGGTTCAGGCCCTGCATCGGGTACTGTGCTGACAGCTCAGAGCCTGGAGCCTGTTTTGGATTCTGTGTCTCCCTCTCTCTCTGCCCCTCCCCTGCTCACACTCTGTCTCTCTCTCAAAAATAAATAAACATTAAAATAATTTTAAAAAATACATATAGCCAAATAGCATACATAGAATAGTTTTACTACCTGAAAAACTCAGGTGCCTTTATATATCACCTTTCTTAACTTCTCACCTCTGGCAACCACTAATGTGCTAGGTCTCTAGATACAGACTTTCATATAAATGGAATTACACAGTGTATATAGTTCTTTATGTCTGACTTCCTTCCATTACCATAATGCTGTGGCTATTTATCTCTGTCGCTATATGTGTCAGGTATTTCTTTTTATTGCTGAGTAGTAGTCCATCATAAAAGCATACTTCAGTTAATTTATCTATCCACTCACAATTGGAGAGACATCTGGGTATGTATAGCCAGTATTTGACTATTGTAAATAAAGCTGCTTTGAACCTTCAAATACAAGTCTTTGCATGTGCATAGGTGTTTTTGTTTTTTTCTATTTGATAAATGACCAGGAGTGAGATTTCTTAAAAGCCACCCGATTGGGAGTATACAATTCAATGGATTTCACTGTATTTACAGAGCTATGCAAATGTTGCTATAATCTAATTTTGGAATATTTTTTATCATCCCCCGAAGTGTGAAACCACTAATTCTTTTTCTGTCTCTACAGATTCACCTATTCTGTACATCTCATATAAATGACATCATGGAATATGTGGGGTTTTTTGACTAGCTTCTTTCATTTAGCATAGTGTCTTTGAGCTCCAGCCATGTTTCAGCATGGATCTTCACTCTAGAAGTTCCTATTCAAATCTTCCACTCTTTCTTTCTCTTTCTTTTTTTTCTTTCTTTTTTTCTTTTTCTTTCCTTCTTTCTCCTTTCTTTCTTTTTCTTTCTTTCTTTCTTTCTTTCTTTCTTTCTTTCTTTCTTTTTCTTTCTTCTCCCTTTCTTTCCTTCTCTTTTTCTTCCTTTCTTTCTCTTTCCTTTCTTTCTTCTTTCTTCCTTTCTCCCTTCCTTCCTTCCTTCCTTCCTTCCTTCCTTCCTTTCCTTCCTTTCCTTCTTTCTTTCTATTGTTGAGTCATCAGAGTTATTTATTCTGGATATGTGCCCTTCATCAGATACATATTCTACAAGCACTTCTCCTACTGCATGGCATGGCTTTTCATTTTCATAAGGGTGTCTTTTGAGCAAGAAACATTTTTGATTTTGATGAAATACAATTTTCCATTCCTTTCTTTATGGTCTGTGATCTTCATGTAAGAAAACCCCTTGCTAAACTCATGGTCACAGGTACTTTTGTTTGTTTTCTACATGAAGTTGTACTCTTCTCTTTACTATAGCTAGGTCTACTGTCTCTTACAAATTAGTTTTTATATATGGTATGAAAGATGCATAAATGTTTATTTTCTTTTGCATATGGATATCCAATTGTACCAGAACCATTTGTTGAAAAACTGTCCTTTCCCATTGAATTTCTTTGACTCCTTTGTTGAAAATCAGTTGACCATCTGTGCCTGGGTGGCTTAGTTGGTTAAGTGTCTGACTTTGGCTCAGGTCATGATCTCGTGGTTCATGGGTTCGAGCCCTGCATTGGGCTCTGTGCTGACCGCTCAGAGCCTGGAGCCTACTTTGGATTCTGGGTTTCCTTCTCTCTCTGTTCCTCCCCTGCTCACGCTCTGTCTCTCTCTCTCTCAAAAATAAAGATTAAAAAAAATTTTTTTTTAAAAAGAAAGAAAATCAATTGACCAAATGTCTGTCTCTATTTCTAAACTCTGTATTCTTTTTCCATTGATTTGTATGTCTTTCCTTATACAAATAGCACACTCATGGTTGCCCTAAATTTATAATATCTCTTGAAATGAGATATGCAAGGGCCTCAACTTTGCTCTGCTTTTACAAAATTATTTTGGCTATGCTAGTTTCTTTTGTTTGCATATAAATTTTAAAAACAGGGCTTTTAAATTTCTACAAAAATAAGCCTGCCAGGACTTTGACAGGGATTACACTGAATCTATAGTTCACGAGTTTCTACCTTAACAATGCTCAGTTTCCAGATTAATGAACATGGTATATATAATCTCTATATTTCATCTTTATTTATTTGTAGTGTTTTGTGGTTTTCATTGTATAGATCTTAATACATTGTTAAATTCATTCTTAAATGTTTCCTATTTTCATTTGCAATTGTAAATAGCATTTCTTTTTCAATTCCAATTTCCATTCTTCACTGTTCAGATACAGAAACAGTGTTGAATTTTGTATATTGAACTCACATGCTGTACCATTGCTAAACTTGTTAATTCTAGCTGCTTTCTCATATATCTATTAGAATTTCCTTCATAAACAAACATGTCATCTGTGATTAAACAGTTTATCTCCTCCTCTCCAGTCTGTATGCCTTTTATTTCTTTTACTTGATTATTGCATTAACTATAAGCCCTCTATTTCAAAGTGGAATAAAAATGATATGAGCAGACATCCTGTAATGTTTCAGTCTTAGGGGGATAGCATTCAGGTTTAATGATTAATTATGATGTTAGCTGTAGGATTTTCATACATACTTTTGATTAGGGTGAGGGAGTTCCCTTATTTCTAGCTTTCTGTTAGTTTTTCTATCTTTTTAACCATAAATGGGTATGAATTTTGAGATATATATATATATCAATAGATGTAAAAGATAATTTGGCAAAATTCATACCCATTCATGTACTCCACTATATTAATAAACCGCAAAGGAAAATATATAGTGGATTACATTGTTCATATTTCAAATGTTAAGCTAGCCATGTATCCTGAGATAAACCACACCTGGTAATGATCCTCATTTTTTATA
Organism: Panthera onca; assembly: GCF_046562875.1. NCBI lineage: Eukaryota > Metazoa > Chordata > Mammalia > Carnivora > Felidae > Panthera > Panthera onca. Next base: position 111,726,796 of record NC_138348.1, read on the forward strand.
TATATTTCAGGATTTGATTTTCCAAAGTTTTGTTAAAGATATCTGCATCTAAATTAATGAAGGATTTTGATGTCTAGTTCTCTTTTCTTGTAATGTGTTTATCTGGATTTTTGTATCAGGACATTGCTGACCTCATAAAATAGGATGTGGAGACTGTTTTCTGAAGAATTTATGTAAAATCAATATGATTTCTTTTGCAAATGTTTGGCAGAATAATCCAGAGTGGATTCATCTCAGCCTTTTTCATTGGGGATAATTTTTAAAGATAGATTCAATTATCTAATAGATAAAAGGTTATCCAGGTTATATTTTTTTCTCCTTATATGAGCTTTGGCAGTTTGTGTCTTATAAGTGATTTGTACATTTCATTGTTGATTTGTGGGTGTACGGTTGTTGATAGTGTTCTATGTTTATCTTTTGATGCTTGTAGGATCTGTAGTGATGTTTGTAGTATTTGTAATTTGTGTCTGTTTTCTGTCCTGGTCAATAAAACTTAAAAAACTTTATTAATTTTAATCATCTTTGCAAAAAACCACCTTATGGCTTTATTGGCTTTCTTTTTTGTTGTTTCTGCTTTGATTCCATTCTTTTGTTTTGTTTTGAAATCATCATTTCTTTCTTACTGCATACTTTGTGTTTGACTTTTACCCCCTAGTTTCTTAAGGTAGAAGATGATATTGTTGACAGGAGACCCTTCATCTTTTCCAATAGAAGCATTTAAGATGATAATTTATTTTCCTTTTAAGAACTGCCTAGCTGGATCCCATAAATATTGATATCCTGTGTTTTGATTTTCATTTGATTTAGAGTATTTTTTTTAGTTTTATTTATACTTTCTTCTTCAATTCATGAATCATATGTAACCCATGTTTTATTAATTTCCATATATGTGGAGATTTTTCAGATCTCATGTTTTTTATTTTTTATATAATTTCACTTGGTCAAAAAACACATTTCACACAAGTTCTGTCCATTTAAATTTATTGAGATTTGGCTTGTTCTTCAGAGTGTATTCCAGCCTCATGAATGTTCTCTTTAACTTGAAAAGAAAGCACATTTAATATGGTTTTTTTTTTGGGGGGGTGGAGTATTCTATGTACATGCAAGCTGATTGATAGTATTTTTTGAGTCTTAAATATCCTTTCTGATTTTCTGGCCAATTCTTTAACAAGAACTGAGAGAAAAGTGTGGGAATCTCCAGTGATAATTATAGATTTGTCTTGTTCTCATGAAATTTTGCTTCATGTATTTTGAAATTCTGTTATTCAGTCCATACATATTTGGACTTATTATGTCCTCTTGATAAACTGACCCTTTTCTCTTAGTGAAATTCCCTTCTTTGTCCTTGGGAATATCTCCTGTTCTGTGATCTACTTTTTCTGATATTAATATAGTAACTCTTTTGAATTTTATTTTCACGGTATATCTTTTTTAAAAATCCTTTTACTTTTAACTTCTCCATGTCTTTATCTTTACAGCGGATTTCTTAAGGCAGCATATAGTAGAGTCTTGCTTTTTTATCCAATCTGATAATACGTGTCTTTTAGTTGGAGTGTTTAGATAATTTATATTTAATGTAATTATTGATAGGATGGATTTAAGCCTACCTTCTTTAAATTTGTTTCCATTTGTTGCCAGCTGCCCCTTTTAAAATATTTTTTCTATGATCTTATGGACTGTGCATTTTTCATGATTACATTTCATCGTCTCCATTGCTTTAAGAACTATACCTCTTTAAAAAAAAAGAATTGTATCTCTGGTTGCTTTAGGTGTTTACAATATGCATCTTTAGCTTATCACAATCTACTTTCAAATAATGTAACACTTCATATATAATACAAAAACTTTACCACAGGGTATTTCAATTTCCCTCACCATTCTTCATGCCACTGTGGTCATACATTTTCTTTCTTCTAATTATGTTATAAATTCCAAAACAAACTACTGTTATATTTGTACTAAATACTCAAGACTATTTAAAAAGATTTAAAAGAGCAACAAAAAAAATTTTCTTTTTAATAGGCTTCACCCGAGTGTGGAGCCCAACATGGAGCTTGAACTTACCACCCTGAGATCAATACCTGAGCTGAGATCAAGCTTTGGATGCTTAACCAACTGAACCACCCAGGTGCCTCTAATAACAAATTTTTTAAATGTGCACTTACACATTTCCAGTTTCCAGCACTTCTCATATCTTCTTCTATTTATACTTCTACTTCTATTAAATTCCCTTCTACTATCATTTTTCTTTTTCCTGAGGAACTTTAATACTATTTTAAGTGCAAGTTTGTTGATGATGAATACTTTCAGCTTTTGCTTATCTGAAAACATCTTAGTTTCCTTTTTGGAAGAGAGTGACATTACTTTAGAATGTAAATAAATTTAGAAAAAGAGACATCTTTGAAGCATTCCATTTTCCAGCCTAGAAACTCAGTGTATATATATTTATTCTAATAGTACACTTTTTAGATTTTTAAAAATATATACTTCTAAAATTTCTTATTTATTTTTCTGTTTATGCTACTGCTGTGAACGCAATTTTTTCTTATACTGTCTTTTTAACTGGTTATTGTTGGCTTTAAGAAAGTTACATTTAAAAATTTTATTTTTTATATGTACACTTTTCTCCGGTATATGAGTAAGTCTGAGAAGTGAGTAAGTTTGATGTCAGTGGATGAAAGCTAGGTAATTGACTCTTCAAGAAACAAACCTGCCTATTGGTAGGATGGCAACTCCCACTTCTCATTGGTGAAAATCTTAGATCTCTGAGCCAGGGGCAATCAGGAGTACTAACCAGAAGTCTCCCTATTGACTGGGTAGGAGTGCTCTACTTTGTGAGCTAGAATATGCCTGTGTCCCCCAAATATTTCTTATCCAGTTCCATGGACTATTTTTACGAGATTTAAATGAGACGTTGCTAATTTTGTGCCTGGAAGACCCGACTTGCCAAATTTTTTTTTCTTGCTCAGTCTTAATGGATATTTCAAAGAAAATTAAGTAAGGATAATTTAGGTCTTTTTAATTAGACACCATTTGAAATAGGAACTCTCAAATTACCATTGAGGGTCATAGAACTAAAGAATAATGTTTCAAAGAAAACGAGTCTGAACACTATTTTCAGGAATTCTATTCAATTACCAGTAGACTATTCTAATTCATGACAGTCTTCTTTTTTTATGTGCTATGCATGACACTGTGCAAAACATGCATGGTCTACAGTGTTGATAAATTCTTAGCTTAATAGAAGAATACTACATGGATTAGCTCTTCAGATAACATTTCCCTGAACACCCAGTCTAAAGAAATTTTTATTTTCATTCCACTACTCGGCTTTCATTATCATATTCATTTCGGTCTAAATTTATATAGTAATTTGTCTTCTTGTATTGATCACATTTCCCTTCACTAGAATATAAGCTTCATGAGAGCAGGACCTTGTGTGTTTTACCCATGTCTGTATTGTTAATGCCCAAAATAGTGTTGGGCGTGTAGCAAGTATTCAACAAACGGTTTTTGGATGAATACGTAGATGATAAATTAAAATTAATATAAATGCACTGTATTCCTTCACAATACAGAAAAAACACATTAATTTTGCAAGGATATCAAGGTAGAGGGAATATACTCAAAGATTTCAGAAGAAATGCATTTGAGCTGGATCCTGAGGAATACGAGTAATTCATATGGTAGAAAAGAGTGGGAATGGTAATTTCACAGGTCAAGTTCCCTGAAAGCCAAGCGTAAGGCAAGTATTGAGGTACATGTGACTTGTTCAAGGAGTCCTTCTCTGGAAAATCCTGTAAGACAGTGAGGGGAGGAGAATAGGGAAGGGGAAGGAGCCCACCAGGAATGTGGTCTCCAGTGAAGACTCGTCTTGGCTCATCCATGGGGAGCTCTGGAGTGTAAAGGCTCCAGGCATGTCTTGATAGCCAAGGTGACTCTCTGGAGAAGGCCCAGATGTAAGCCATGAGTTTCAGGTCTAGCAAAAGTGGGAGGTGGCTATACCAGCGGGTAATGGAGATCTGGGTGGGGTACCACATGTGTGTACTGCAATAATCTCAGTTATGGAACGGCGGAACAGAAGTAAAGAGATACAAAATTTTATGATGTGTTAGAAAAGAGGACTTACGAGTAGTCAGCAGGATAGCATTTGATTTTAAATGGAAGTCTGGGGTACATAAAAATTAAAAGTTAATAATGTGTACAGTTAATGTGTTGCTCTCTAAAATATTGCTTGAATACATAGCAGCTCAAATTCAGCAGTGCGTGCACTAACTAAATTAAAAAAACATAATAAAATATCATTTAATAAAGTTTTTTTGGGGGGGAAAATCAACTATTTGTGTAGTATTCTAGGTGTCATTGATGGCTCAAGAATTTCACTTCCTCAGATTCTGTTTTAATTGAATTATTTTCATTAGCTGCTACTCCAGAAGGCAAAATCTTTTGAGAATCACCAAATACATCTCTAATCATAACAGAGGATACTCTCTTCTGAATTGTAATAGATCATTTAAAAATTACAATAGAAAATCTCCGTAAGTTGATTTGTATTTAAAATGCTTTTCACAACTTCAAATCTAAAGAGATTTAATGTGGGGATTTGAAAATTACACCAATAAAACCTAAAATTCACAATTTAATAAAGAATAAGGTTTGGGAAATTGTCTTGGGCTGCTTCTTAGGACAGGCTGAGTCAAAAAGATAAGTCTTGATAAGAATTGAGAAGGTAGAAACAAAGTTCTCTGTTTGCTTTTTTGGGTTTTTGTTTTTGTTTTTTACAAGAGGAAATGAACGTTCCCGAACCGGTGCCCCTAGACAGAAAATTCAGGGCAGATTTCGGAGCGAGGATAAACAGTTACTGTGTCATCATTGAAAGATGTTATCAAGTTAGGCTGAATGAGATATGATGGTTTCACAGTCAAGAAATAGCTATCTCCAAAGATTTTTTTTTTCACTTAAATTCTCTCCACAGGATTGTTCTTATCTTCTGTGGACCTAATATCGACACTGTTTCCATTTCAAAGGAATTTAATATTAAAACACTGAGGATGAAAAGATGTGAGGCCTGACTAAACTTCCAAATCTAAACCTGACTGGGTTTTTGGTTCTACATGAGTGCAGAGGTATAGGATACCTACCCAGGTGGGCCAGGCACAGCAGGGAATGCCATCTAAACAGTGACTTAAGTATTTGGAGTTCTCTCTCTGTTTTTCCCCTTCTCCCTGTCTCTCCACCTGCCCCCTGTCTAACTTGGTTACTTGCATATTTTTCTCATACTCAGTATTACATTATTAACTTCTTCCATGTAAGTAAAAATCCTTATTTATATTGATGCATGAATATCAATAGTGCACATGAGGATTAAGTGCCCGGACACTGGAGGCAGGATGTTCAACTCACAGCTTCACCATGACTAGCTGGGTGACATTGGGCAAGTAATTTATGGACCCCCTTTTCTGGCTCTAGAAACTGGAGTAAATAATAGAACCAAGTTTATGGGTGGTGTGTGTGTGAGAGAGAGAAGATTAAATAAATTATCATTCGTCAAGGGCAGCAAGGGAATTTCCTGCCCTAGCATTGTAATGGACTCATCCCTGACTCTTGGAATCTTGTAATTTCCATTGTATTGATTATTTCAGTTATACTAGAGAGGAAGGCATCATTAAATGTGTCAGACCCTAAGTAGGTGCCCAATAAATATTTAGTAGAGGAATGAACACACATAAAAAAAAGGCCCATCTATTACTTGTCTGCAGAAGCTCTGAGAACTGATTAAGTTCATTTCTGACTGTAGAATTATTCCTTTGCAAACGTTTCACATCAGTTTCATATGATTTCACGACCATGGACATTGCAATACTTTGAAAGTTATTGATTAGGAAGGAAGCATTTAGCATGGGGTCCTTAAGACATCCTTTCCCTTTCTGTGAGAGAGGGTAGGATGGCCCCCACAGAGAAAGGAGGGGAGGCGGAAGTCAGAGAAAGAGCACTGTCCTCTCTCTTGTCAAACTGGCCCACATGTCCTAATACCCTTATTCCATCTCTCAACACTTACTCTGACAGACCTTCAGTCAGCCCGAAGATGCCAGCTCATTGACAATGGCCTTGCCACTAGATCCATCCCAGTGTCCCTGAGAGAACATTTGATATTCTGTGTACTCTGTTCACCCAGATAAAACCTTAAAGCAAATTCCACATTTATCTGTTGGGATATTAGTTTTTACAGGGCCAAACCCGCTTGAGCTGAACTAGGCAATGACTAGGATACAAATTGTACAGAGGAAGGACTTCAGAGCTCAATTCAAATCAATACTGCTATCTCTTGTTGCAACAAAGGTGGGTAAGTATGGGTAAGGATGTCGCAAAAGATTAGGGAGCCAGACACCTGCCTTCCTGCTTTGAATTTCCTTCTGCCATAGATCATACAATGTCTAAACCCAGGCTTTTTGTTTGTTTCAGTCTGACAAAGTGGACTCTGGAGCTTGGACAGGCCTACAATAGACATTAAGAAAAGGTACTCTCTTTCTTTCTTTTTTGAGTGTGTGTGTGCATGTGCATGTGGATGTGTTCATATGCGCTGTGGGTGCACTCACACATGTGCCTATTTGTGTACATTGACTTTTGTTGGATCGACTCTTCACTCACCAGAATGATGAGCTGTGAGGTTTTCACCAGCACATTAAGGAAGCACAAAGCATTTTTACTGACTCTCAGAGTCAGTATTTTTACTGACTCTGATTTGAGGGTTTATAAAGGAAAAAAATACAGTGTCCAAAAGTTCTATAGTGGGTTTTGTGGCCAAATCACTATTTAAGGTACAGGTTTACTTTATTCTGTTTTCCATTATTTCTTACACATAAATATTTCTTCTGAAAACCTGGCCAAGTAGAAGAGCTGGTGGAATCTGGGCAGAATTTAAATACTCTTGGTTCTCTGTACAAAACTCCCACCATTATGTAACACTTTAATGGCATTTCAATCCATTCCTACTTCTAGCAAAACTAGCTTCTTAGAATTTCTCGAACATGACCTTAGGGATATTTCCTTGCTTCTTCTTTTCTCCTAAGATAGTCCTGAATTAGGATTACTATTATGAGTATTCCCTTTAGCTCCGATCTTGACCAAATCAATCGTTATACAGGGGCATAGCAATGGATTCAAGGGCAAAAGGAGGGGTACCTGGGTGGTTCTGTCGGTTAAATGTCCGACTGCGGCTCAGGTCATGACCTCTTCGTGGATTCGAGTCCTGCCTCAGGATCTATGCTGACAGCTGGGAGCCTGGAGCCTGCTTCAGATTCTGTGTCTCCCTCTCTGTCTGCCCCTCCTCTGCTTGCTCTCTGTCTCTCTCTCAAAAAAATAAATAAATATTAAACAAAATTTTTTAAAAGGACAAAAGTAAAACACTGTCAAAAATATATAACACCTTGTACAGGACAGTAGAGAAAGGTTCACAACATAAGGCATACGTATAGTGACTAGTTTCTTCCCATGCTAAGAAAAACAATGCATCCAGTGAGCACAGAGTGTAACAGATCTTCGAACCTTTTAAGTGCTTAATATTTTAATTCCTCACAACACCCCAGTGCTTGAAAAACAGGAATATCAAGACTTACTTTTTCCTGAATTATGATTTTATAGGGACATAATTTTGTTACATTGGTAGAAAAAAAATACTGGTATAAATCTGGAATGATTAAGAACCAGATCAACAAGGGAGACCCCAATGCATTTCACTAGTATTAATACAACAGATTTCCTCATAAATCTCTTATGCTTCTATGTGACCTTTGTAGACAGCCTAAGTCTCCAGGATTTCATCTCGATGAAGGTTTAATTTGTCTCATTTCCTCCTCTGTGGGAGAGTTTCTGATTGTTGTCTAGATTTTCTAAAACAACTATTTTAGAATGATAGCCCATATTTTCATTTGACACATAAAATGCCTACTTCTAAAGGAAACAGTGTGAAATTTTTAGTTGGCTGTAATTTAAATTTGAGTTTATTTTTTTTAATATATGAAATTGATTGTCAAATTGGTTTCCATACAACACCCAGTGCACATCCCAAAAGATGCCCTCTTCAATACCCATCACCCACCCTCCCCTCCCTCCCACCCCCCATCAACCCTCAGTAAATTTGAGTTTAGAGAGTTCTGAGGGTTGATGGCAATGACTGAAGGAGAAAATATGTATTACTGAGATTTTAATGTAAAGGAAATCCTCAGGATTTGATGTACACGTTTACATCAGAGATGAAGAATTTGGACATACAAATGAAAAGCAGAGTGTTTAATCTAGGCAATCGAAGAATGTTTCCTCCGTGCAAAACAAGCGAAAAGCTAATGTTCATTGCCCTGCAGCCCTGTGAGTTGTTGCAGTTAATGGAAACCATGAATAACAGAAGAATATCCCTTCACATACTGAAGCAGAACTAATTTTTGCGTATGAGTTCTTTCCCAGAAAGCCCTGGGGTTTGCAGGTGAATTCCCACAAGGTAATGTGGACACAATTTGCATAGACATTGAAGGACTCTCCAAGGGGCAAATGAAACAAAATAAACACACTTGAGCTAAAAACATAGAGGGAGATAACTATAGAATATTATACACAGTGCTTTCCCAATTATCTGCCGAGAATTTCATTAGAATATTTTTTCCTGAAGTGGAATTCAAACATATTAAACAATATTTTCTAAAGTAATTTAAAAGTTCCATCTATTTTTGGGGGTGCCTGGGTGGCTCAGTCCATTAAACTTCATATTCTTGATTTGGGCTCAGGTCATGATCTCACGGTTCATGAGATCGAGCCCCGTGTTGGGCTCTGTGCTGACAGTGTGGAGCCTGCTTGGGATTCTCTCTGTTTTTCTCTCTGTCCCTCCTCTGCTCGTTCTCTCTCAAAACTAAATAAATACACTTTAAAAAAAAAGTTCCATTTCTTTTTTTTCAGTAGCGAATGTACTTGATTTCCTTTCTAGCTAGCCATTGCCATCTCTAAGCATCCAAATGGGCTCAGCACCATACCATTTCCATGAATAAAAGGTGGCAGACTCTGTGATCTCTCTTTTACGACGATGATGCAGTCATATAAGAACAAAAACCTGATTCTGTAAAAAATCTGGATATCTGATTGAACCCATCAGTTTGAAGTTCACTTCTAGCCAGGAGTTGGAGCAAGTACCCAACAACTCTAATGCACGGCAACCAGAATCCTTCTGAGATGGTTTAAATGTGGACACGCTTTAATTAATGACTGATTTCACAGTACATGAAAATGTATGATTTTATCAGTTCGTAACGTCTCTTGTTATACTAATTGTATGAGATGAGGAAAACGCTTGGAGCTCACCTTTTCTAAGACCTCACTCCTCCCTCCTTGTCTACTGATGTATTTGGAAGAGATTTCATCGGGAAATTGTGGCAATCTCCACTGTATCAATTTCTCTGGGCTTTTATTTCTTCAAAACTAGAATCTAGAATGGGGAATACACAATAGATGATATTAAAGTGCTAACATTTAATTGCATTTACTTCTCCGTTTTTCTTTACCTGAAAATACTTATTCGGTAACCTAACACTGTTATGAGCACATAAAGGCTTTTGTAATGGTACATGATATTATATCCAGATTAGGAAAAAATGAGGAAAATATGTTGCTGGATTAGAAGTATGACTTTTAATATTCAATATAATTCTATGCCTATAATCATGTGATTGGCCTTATTACAGTAATATCATAGGTTTGACTTTGAAATTATTTTATGCTAGGTATTTACTGGACAGCAACTTGATATTTGCCTCATGAATTTGAGGACACAATTATTTTTCCTCCTTGTCTCACGGGTTTGAAAATCAGGTCATCTTCCCGGCCGTCTGTGATACGGTGTCCAGTGTTGTCCCTTGTATGAAACTAGTGAGGGCTTACTTCAGCACAGCCTGCTTTGCTGGTCCTCCCCTCACCCACCTCTCATCTCCAAATAAATAACATCATGATGTCATTCATACGCTTCTTTTTTTCGATATAGCAGCCTCCAAAGACAAACTCTTATATTCTCCACATTAATATACAATAAAATTCCAATGCACTTTGTCTAAAAAGCAATGGTTGGAAAAAAAAAAAACACAACAGATTAGATGGAACGGTTGCCATGCTGTAAGGTCGGATGTAAAAGGAGAGTAGTTTCTCTCTCCAAATCTGATGAAACTCACTCTGTAACAAAGTCATCAGAAAGACCATATGGACAACATCAACGACAGTAAACCTAGTTTCCCATTAGTAGGTATAACAGCCTTGTGATTGCATTAAGTTTGAATGAAATTTACCCTCTGTATATGGTGTCTGGGGGAAAAGTAGGAGCCAAACCTTGGTAAATAATTCCAGAATGACTTCTTACAGGCAGTTTTGTTTTCAGACAGGATATACAAAGCACACTCCTGATTCACTCTTCTGTGTTGTTGAGCCCAACATCCACTTGTAGTGCATGATCCGTGTTCTGTATGCCTGTCGACAGACACTCAGAAAGCAAAGGCACTCAGCATGCTGTCTGAACTCTTACACCAAATTAGCATTGCCATATTTCCTTCCCAGCTTATCGGGGTGATACTTAAATCTCAGCTTTTCTGCTCGCACATATTCACTCACCTTAGTTAAAAGTTCCCCTGAGTGTTGAAAGTTGCACTTGCATAAAAAAACATGAGGGAGCTGTGAGTACATATGAAATGTGGCCTTAAGAATTAGGGTTGATCCTGGCAAATTTTAGTATATGTGTATCACTTCTGAACTTTATATAAAATAATTATGCACTACATAATAATTTTCATCTGGCTCTTTTGCTCACCATCATGTTTCTCAGATCCAGCCATGTTGTTGCCTGTATCTGTGGTTGGTTCATTTTTTTTTTTTTTGCTCATTAATATTCCTTTGTGTAAATTTGCCAGTTCACCTGTTGGTGGACAGCCCCCTGGTCCCCAAATCTTAATTTTTAGGAATAAAGATGCTGTGGCCATCTTTGTGTAAGTCTTTTGTAGACATATATTCATTTCCTTGGGTGAATATGCAGGATTGATGACAGGTCATATGGGAAGTGGATATTTAACTCTGAAGTGTCTACACACCCCTGCATTCATACCAGGATTCCAATTAGTCTGTATCCTCACCTGCACTTGAAATTGTTTTTTTTTTAATTTAGAAATTCTATTAGGGGTGCAGTGGTATCTAATCTGGGACTTCAGTTTGGATTTTCCTGATAATTAATGATATTGAGCATCTTTTCCTGTTTGTTGATCATTTATGAATCTTCTTTTATGAAGCGTCTTTGAGTTTCTTCTTATTTTTTTAAATTTATTAATTGTCAAGTTAGCTAACCTATGGTGTAGTCTTGGCTTCAGGGGTAGATTTCCACGATTCATCAACTACATACAAACCCAGTGCTCATCCCAACAAGTGCCCTCCTTAATGTCCATCACCCATTTTCCCCACCCCCCCAACCCCACCCCTATCAACCCTCAGTTTATTCTCTGTATTTAAGAGTCTTTTATAGTTTGCCTCCCTCTCTGTTTGCTATCTTGTTTTCCTTCCCTTCCCCTATGCTCTTCTGTTAAGTTTCTCAAATTCCACATATGAGGGAAATCATATATCTGTCTTTCTGTGATTGACTTATTTCACTTAGCATAATACCCTCCAGTTCCAACCACATTGTTGCGAATGGCAAGATTTCATTCTTTTTCATTGTGAATTAGTATTCCATTATACACACACACACACACACACACACACACACACACACACATATATATATATACCACATCTTCTTTATCCATTCATCCATCGATGGACATTTGGGCTCTTTCCATACCTTGTCTATTGTTGATAGTGCTGGTATAAAGATTGGGGTGCATATGCCCGTATGAATCAGCACTCCTGTATCCTTTGCATAAATTCTTAGTAGAGCTATTGCTGATCATAGGGTAATTCTACTTTGAATTTTTTGAGGAGTCTCCACACTGTTTTCTAGAGCAGCTGCACCAGTTGACATTCCCACCAACAGTGCAAGAGGGTTCCCCTTTCTCCACATCCTCGCCAACATCTGTTGTTTCCTGAGTTAATTTTAGCCACCCTGACCTGTGTGAACTGGTACCTCAATTTGGTTTTGATTTGTATTTCCCTGATGATGAGTGATTTGATCATCTTTTCATGTGTCTGTTGGCCATCTGGATGTCTTCTTTGGAAAAGTGTCTATTCATGTCTTCTGCCCATTTCTTCACTGGATTACTTGTTTTTCAGGTGTTGAGTTTGGTAAGTTCTTTATAGATTTTGGATACTAACCCTTTATTGGATATGTCATTTGCAAATATCTTTTCCCATTCTGTCGATTGCCTTTTAGTTTTGTTAATTGTTTCCTTTGCAGTGCAGAAGCTTTTTATCTTGATGGGGTCCTAAAGGTTCACTTTTGCTTTTATTTCCCTTGTCTTTGGAGATATGTCTAGTAAAAAGTTGCTGCAGCTGAGATCAAAGAGGTGGCTGCCTGTTTTCTCCTCTAGTATTCTGATGGTTTCCTGTCTCAAATTTAGGCCTTTCATCCATTTTGAATTTATTTTTTGTATATGGTGTAAGAAAGTGGTCCACTTTCGTTCTTCTTCATGTTGCTGTCCAGTTCTCCTGGTATGATTTGCTAAAGAGACTGTCTTTTTTCCATTGGATATTCTTTCCTGCTTTGTCAAAGATTAGTTGGCCATATATTTGTGGTTCCATTTCTGGGTCCTCTATTCTATTCCATTGTTCTATGTGTCTTTTTTTGTGCCAATACCATACTGTCTTGATGAGTACAATTTTGTAATACAGGCTAAAGTCTGGGATTGTGATGCCTCCAACTTTGATTTCTTTTTCAACATTACTTTGGCTATTTTGGGTCTTTTGTGGTTCCACACAAATTTTAGGATTGTTTTTTCTAGTTCTGTGAAGAATGCTGGTGTTATTTTTGATTGGGATTCAGGCCTATCTCAAGAAGCAAGAAATGTCCCAAATATACAACCTAACCTCACATCTAAAGGAACCACAAATTCAGGAACAAAGAAAGCCCAAATCCAGCAGTAAAAGCGAAAAAGTAAAGATTAGAGAAGAAATAAACAATAAAGAATGAAAACAAACCTTTTCATAGAACAGATCAATGAATCTAAGAGCTGGTTTTTTGAAAGAATAAACAAAATTGACAAATTCCTAGCCAGACTTCTCAAAAAGAAAAGAGAAAGGACCCAAACAGACAAAATCATGAATGAAAGAGGAGAGATCACAACAAATACCACAGAAATACAAACAATTATTAGAGAATACTATGAAAAATTATATGCCAACAAACTGGAAAATCTGGAAGAAATGGACAAATTCCTAGACACCCACACACTACCAAAACTCAAACAGGAAGAAATTGAAAATTTGAACAGACTCATAACCAGAAACGATATTGAATCAATTATCAAAAATCTCCCAACAAATAAGAATCCTAGGCCAGATGGCTTCCCAGGGTAATTCTACCAGACATTTAAAGCACAGTTAATACCTATCCTTCTCAACCTGTTCCAAAAAATAGAAATGGAAGGAAAGCCTCCAGACTCATTCTACAAAGCCAGCATTACCTTGATTCCAAAACCAGACAGAGACCCCACAAAAAAGGAGAATTACAGACCAATATCCCTGATGAACATGGATGCAAAAATTCTCAAAAAGATACTAGCAAATTGAATTCAACAACACATAAAAAGAATTATCCACCATGATCAAGAGAGATTCCTCCTGGGCTGCAAGGCTGGTTCAGTATTCACAAATCAATCAATGTGATACATTACATTAACAGAAGAAAGGATAAGAACCACAGGATCCTGTCAATAGATGCAGAAAAAGCATTTGACAAAATACAATATCCTTTCTTAATAAAAACCCTCAAGAAAGTCGGGATAGAAGGAACATACCTTAAACATCATAAAAGCCATATATGAAATGCCCACAACTAATACCATCCTCAATGGGGAAAAACTGAGAGCTTTCCCTCTGAGATCAGGAACACGACAGGGGTGTCCACTCTCACCACTGTTGTTTATCATAGTGTTGGAAGTCCTAGCATCAGCAGTCAAACAACAAAATGAAATAAAAGGCATCAAAACTGGCAAGGAAGACGCCAAACTTTCACTCTTCACACACAACATGATACCTTACATGGAAAATCTGAAAGACTCCACCAAAAAACTGCTAGAACTGATACATGACTTCAGCAAAGTTGCAGGATATAAAATCAATGTATGGAAATCAGTTGCATTTCTATACACCAATAATGAAGCAAAAGAAAGAGAAATCAAGAAATCGGTCTGATTTACAATTGCAACAAGAACCATAAAATACGTAGGTAAAAACCTAACCAAAGAGGTAAAGAATCTGTATGCTGAAAACTATACAAAGCTTATGAAAGAAATTGAAGAAGACACAAAGAAATGAAAAATCATTCCATGCTCATGGATTGGAAAAACAAATATTGTTAAAATGTCCATACTACCCAAGGCAATCTACACATTCAATGCAGTCCCAATCAAAATTGCACCAGCATTCTTCGAGTTTCTTCTATTGGATTGTTTCTTATAATCAAGCTACTTTTACATTCTGCTTTCAAGTCCTTGCAGAGATCTGTATTGAACGCTTTTACCAGTTTATGGCTTCCCTTTTTCACATCCCTTCATGGTATTTTTCTTGAAAAGTTTATTTTTAACATTGCTAAAGGCATATTTTACCTTTTACACTTTTCCCTTGCTTTTTCAGAAATATAGCATTACAGGGGCACCTGGGTGGCTCCGTTGGTTGAACGGCTGACTCTTAATTACAGCTCAAGTCATGATCTCACGGTTGGTGAGATCAAGCCCCACATCAGGCTCTGCATGACAGTATGGAGGCTGCTTGGGATTCTCTCTCTACCTCTCTCATTGCCCCTCCTCCACTCATGCTCTCTGTTTCCAAGATAAACAAACAGTTGTTTTAAAAAATTGTTTAAAAAAAGAAATACAACATTGCAACAGCTTGATTCCATTTACCCAACCTCCTGCTTTGTACTTTTTTTTTCATATACCTTCCATCATAGTAATCTCTGCCTAGCATGGTTATTTTTCTTTTTCTTTATTTTAACATTCTTTTTTTTTTTAATGCTTATCTGTTTTTGAGAGAAAGAGAGAGAGAGAGAGCCCATTCCTCCAAAATAACTTTTAAAACATTTTTATGTACTTCTTTTCATTTTTTCTTCTTTATGTATTTGCACATGATTGATTGAGTAAATATTTGCCTAGCCATTTAATAGGCCTTAACTGTTAACCTAGGAACAATTACTCAATGCCTTTTTTTACTTTGCATTTTCACCCTATAATTCAGGGCCTCTCTTTTTATCCTTAATTTTTTTTAATGTTTATGTTTGAGAGAGGCAGATTGCGAGCAGGGGAGGGGCAGAGAGAGAGAGGGAGGCACAGAATCTGAAGCAGGCTCCAGGCTCTGAGCTCTCAGCACAGAGCCCAACGCGGGGCTTGAACTCGCAAACTGTGAGATTGTGACCTGAACCGAAGTTGGACACTCAACCAACTGAGCCACCAAGCTTCCCCCATTATTTTTTCTAAAACAGTTATTACTTATAAAGAAATGACAAAAAGAAAAACACAATTTTTAATTATCTGAAGCTCTTTACTCCTTCTAATAGACGCAAGCTTTTGTTTGGTATCTTTTTCCTTCAGCCTGAAGAATACCTCCCAGTACTTCCTGTGGTGCACGTTTATTGGAAGCATATTCCTTCGGCTCCCATGAATCTGAAAATGTTTCTATATCCACATCTTATTTAAAGGATATATTATGTTAGAAATAATATATTGGCATTTTCATTATTTTCTCTAAATGTTTCAGAAGTTTCACAACTACGTGTCTATATGAAGTTTTGTTTTTCTTCAACCTACTTGTGTTTCATAAGTTTGTTGAAGGAGTTAAGTTGATTTTTTTAAACCAACTTTGGGACTACCATGCTTTATTTAGCCATAATTTTATTTTTGGCTTCGTCCTTATTATTTTCTCCTTCTGAGTATCTTAATTACATTAATTCTTTTAATCATTTCCACAGGTTCCTGAGAGTCTGTTGTTCTCTGATATTATTCTTTAAATTTTTTTTAATGTTTATTTTTGAGACAGAGAGAGAGAGACAGAGTGCAAGTGGGGGAGGGGCTGAGAAAGAAAAAGACACAGAATCCGAAGCAGGCTCCAGGCTCTGACCTGTCAGCACAGAGCCCGACATGGGGCTCGAATTCATGAACTGCGAGATCATGACATGAGCCAAACAAAGTTGGCTCAACTGACTGAGCCACCCAGGTGCCCCAGATCTTAGTCTTTAATATCTATTCCTCAGGTTGGATAATTTCTATTTTTCTGTCTTCTATTTCACAGACGTTAATTTTCTAACATCTTTGAACTACTATTGAGTTAATTTAGGGGAATTTTCCTTTTAATTTGGACACTTTAAACACTTTTAAAATGTTGATACATCCTGGTTACTGACCATGATAATACTTTACTCTATTATTTGGAATATGTTTTCCTTTGGTTCTTTGTTAGTTGCTTTAAAGGTGTCGTCTGCTAAATGCAACACCCATGTGATCTTGAGGTTGATTTCTGTTCAATGATCTGATTTCTGATATGGTAGTGCATATTGGGTATTTCAGACACTGTTGAACTCTTGCAAAATTGTACAATTTTACATTTTCTTTTCTTCTTTCTCTCTCTGTGTGTGTGTGTGTGTGTGTGTGTGTGTTTAATGTAGGCTCCATGCCCAGCATGGAGCCCAACTCAGGGCTTGAACTCAGGACCCTTCAATCAAGACCTGAGATGTGATTAAGAGCTGGATGCTTAACCAACTGAGCAACCCTGGTGCCCCCATTTTATATTTTCATCAGTAGGGTACAGAAGTCCTAGTTCTTCCTTTTCAACACTTACATATGTTGTATATTTTGAATTTTAGCCTGTCTTGTAATGTGTGGTGGCGTCTCATTATGGCTTTAATTTATATTTCCCTAAAGAAAAATCATAATGGGCATATTTTCATCTTTATTTATTATAAAAAATATTTTTGCAAAGTAATCCAATATAAGGGAGATCTGTATACATTGATATTTTTGATCTCAGTATTATTTATGACATTAAGCTTCCAATTTACACTAAATATACAGGAATAAGGGAATTAGTGATAAATTATTATATATCATTTGTAAGATATTTTAAATCATTAAACTATGTAGTATAATAGAAAAAGTTTTATATTAAATTCAAAATGCTATAATTACAAAATGATTATACTAACATAAAAGAAATAGTCATACAAACAAAAAAAACCCTCTTTTATTTTATTTTATTTTTTTTATTTAAAAAAAATTTTTTTAACGTTTATTCATTTTTTTGATAGAGAGAGACAGAATGTGAGTGGGGGAGAGGGGCAGAGAGAGAGGGAGACACAGAATCTGAAGCGGGCTCCAGGCTCTGGACTGACAGCACAGAGCCCGATGTGGGGCTCGAACTCACAAACCGTGAGATCATGACCTGAGCCGAAGTCGGACGCTTAACCGACTGAGCCACCCAGGCGCCCCCAAAAAACCTTCTTTTAAAAAAAAGTTTATCTAGTTATTTTTGAGGGGGAGGGGACCAGGGCAGAGAGACAGAGAGAGAGAGAGAGAGAATCCCAAGAAGGCTGTGCTCTGTCAGCACGGAACTCAACGCGGGCTCAACCTCACAGAGCTGGATCTCAGGAACTGTGAGATCATGACCTGAGCCAAAATCCAGAGTCTGATGCTTAAGAAACTGAGTCACCCAAGTGCCCAAAACAAAAAACCTCATAACCATAGAGATCAGAACTGGTAGTTGACAAAGAGGAGGTGGGTGGAGGGATGGGGGAAATAGGTGATGGGGATTAAGGATGCACTTGCTGTGCTGACCAGGGGGTGATGCACGGAACTGTGGAATCACTACACTGTACACCCGAAACTACTATTACACTGTGTGTCAGCTCTACTGGAATTAAAAAGTAAATAAAGAAATATTAAAAAGTAGAAAATCATAAAATGGAGGAATGCACTAACGCATGAGCATACTAACATTGTGCAAGTAAAGAGATTGGAATAATTTTTGCTCTTCTCTGTTTTTATCATTTTATCTAGAAGTTTTCAATAATGGAATAATTCTTTCTTATGAAAACATAAAGTAATTAATTTTAAAATAAGAGTTGTTCATGTCTTCTCAGGCATACTTACCATAAACATATATAACCTTTAATGACATTATAGATTCTCTGGCTTAGGTGAAACTAAAAGTTCACACAATTTAGATTCTGATCTGATGCTCATTTCTGCTAGACTCTTCCTAGCTACACTTCCAGCTTTAGCACATCTCATGAAAATGGTCTGCATCTCTGTGTGTTCAGCCTATCTTTCTAAGTGCTGGCAATATACTTTCTTCTGTTGGTTCAGAATCAGTTTCCTGAATACGTTACGCTCAGACTTGTTGAAGTAGAATCCCTCTTGTTCATGGCAGTCTTCCAAATGCATAAAGACACTAATCATACAAAAACAAAACAAAACAACAACAACAACAACAAACACATACATAGACTCATTTACCTGACATTGAGTCTCCTCAGTATTTTGGTCACACCGATTTATCTCTAGTTTTCCTTGAAGTTTATCACCTAGATTTGAACACACTTCTGTAGCTTTGATCTCACCAGTTCAGAACAGAAAGAGACTATTACCTTTCTTCCATTCCATTAACGAAGTTTGATCTCTAATTAGCTTCTTTTGGCCTCATAGGGAAACCATTTTAAAGGGGCATAGTTTATAAACTGAGATTACCTTTGAGTTTTAAGTTGGATCACAACTGACTTTTTAATGAAAAAATGGTATCAAAGCCATTTCTATGCTTCCTCTCCTCTCAACTTTCAGTGAATCAATAAGCCTACAAAAAACACCCCACAAAACATGCATTCCACTCAATAAGGTGATAGTGAATCAATACAAGCAAAGAAAAATTATTTTATGGGGGCAGAAACTTACACTCTATTAAACTTAACTGCTTAATCATGCTGTGTACTATATTTTAAATATGTCTTGGCAGAAAGGGAACTATATCCAAGGCTTTTCTTTGCTCTGCTTTTATATTTCTTATGACCCAAAGCATAAAGATATTCAAAGCACATTTTTTATTTTCTGACCAAAAGACATATTATTTATTGGTTGAGGCATATGAGATTTATTCTACTATTTCTTTCTTACTTAATATGCTCCCTTGAATTATAGTTGATAAAAGTTGATTTAAGTGAGTACTTCAAGAACTGGTGCCTTTCATTTCTCGTAAGTTTTCACTGATGACTTTACTTGGATTGAATCTCTGGGACAAATATGCCACACACTGTGTATAACTGTCCTCAGTGCACAGCTGTAAATTTCTACTGCGCTATGCTCACTAAATTCCAGTTTTCCAAGAATTTTCTCAGTTAAGTCATTTTTATTTTAGAGCCAAGTCATCCGTGCAGTCTTAGATTGGTCATTTTGGGCCCATCTATAGAGTAGCTTATCTACAACAAAAACAACAACAGCGACCAGAAAAACTCCTGGCCAGGATGCCGTATACTTTCTCTGAATTCTTATACTCTCTACTCTCCACTGAGCTGTTGAGCTCTGTGAAAAGACCACTTGGTGCAGGGACTTGTGTCTTCTCACAGCTGATTGATAGACAGTGATGCTGTGGATCAGTGATGACTGGCCTGAAATTGCCGATTAAAACCGGACAACCACTAAGGCTTGAATTCTCAATCTATAGCTTTAAATATAGGATACAAAAGAAAATAAGTGGGCTTGAAAAGCCAGTCTGGAGAGTAAGTACATTATATTGAAGTGAGAAAAATATATTAGTCACTGCTTGAAGCACTATGCAGTAGACAGATGCATTTCGTGTGCACAACAGAACAGAATCGGAAGCAGGGATGGGGCGCCTGGGTGGCTCAGTCCGTTGAGCGGCCGACTTCGGCTCAGGTCATGATCTCGCGGTCCGTGGGTTCGAGCCCCGCGTCGGGCTCTGTGCTGACAGCTCAGAGCCTGGAGCCTGTTTCAGAATTCTGTGTTTCCCTCTCTCTGACCCCCATTCATGCTCTGTCTCTCTCTGTCTCAAAAATAAATAAATGTTAAAAAAAAATTAAAAAAAAAAAAAAACAATTGGAAGCAGGCTCCAGGCTCCCAGCTGTCAGCACAGAGCCCGATGCGGGGCTCGAACTCACAGACTGTGAGATCATGACCTGAGCCAAAGTCAGACGCTTAACTGACGGAGCCACCCAGGCACCCCAAAGAGAGAATTTTAAAAGCAGCAAGAGAAAAGAAAACATTTACATACAACAGAAACCACATAAGTCTATCAGCTGATTTTTCAGCAGTAACTTGCAGGCCAGAGGGGAATGACAAGATATATTCAAAGTGCAGAAAGAAAAAACAAAACAAAACAAAAATCTGCAGCCAAGAATACTCTGCCCAGCAAGGCTATCATTCAGAATAGAAGGAGAGATAAAGAGTTTTGCAGACAAATAAAAGTTAAAGGAATTCATTGCCACTAAGTCAGCCCTACAAGACCTCTTTGAGTGGAAAGGAAAGACCATAAGCAGGAGTAAGAAAAGTAAGAAGACAAAAAGCAGTAAAATTGAGTATATCTCTGAAAATCAGTCAAGGGACTTACAAAATAACTGGATGCAAATATGACACCATATACCTAAAACATGGGGAGGAGAGGAGTAAAAATGTAATGTTTTTAGAATGGGATCATACTGAAGCAACCACAAACTTAATACAGACTTCTGAGGCATAAGAAGTTATATACAAACATATATGGAAACTATACCACTATATATATAGTGGTAACCACAAATCAAAAACTGGTCATAGACACGTAAAAATAAAGAGAAAGAAATCCAAGTATATCAATAAAGAAAGCTGGAAAACTATGAGAGAAGAGAACAAGAAAGGAAGAAAACAAAAGAGCTACAAAAACAACCATAAAACAAGTTACAAAATGGCAATAAGCACATACCTATCAATAATTAGTTTGAATATAAATGGACTAAATGCTCCAATCAGGAAACATAGGGTGAAAGCATGGATAAAAAAGCAAGATTCATCTATCTGCTGCCTACAAGGGACTCAATTCAGACCTAAAGACAAAGGAACATTGAAAGTCAAGGGATGGATAAGCATTTATCATATAAATGGAAGTAAAAAGAAATTCAGGATATAAATAGTTATATTGCACAAAATAGACTTTAAAAGAAAGGTTGGAACAAGAGACGAAGAAGGGTATTATATAATCATCAAGGAAACAATCCAAAAAGAAGATATAATAATTGTTAATATTTATGCACCCAACATAAAAGCACCCAAATACATAAAGCAGCTAGTAACAACAGAAAGGAAGTACTCAGTAGTAATACAATACTAGTAGGGGACTTTAACACCCCACTTACATCAGTGGACAGATCATCCAAGCAGAAAATGAACAAGAAAACAGATGGGCCAGATGAATGTAACAAATATATTTAGAACATTTTATCCAAACAAACAAACAAAAAAGAACATTTCATCCAGAAATAGCACAATGCACATTCTCTTCAAGTGCATATGGAACATTCTCCAGAATAGACCACATGTTAAGCCACAAAACAAGTCTTAATAAATTCAAAAAGACTGAAGTCATATACACCTTTGCTGACCACAATGCTATGAACAAGAAATCAACCACTGGAAAAAAAAAAAAAACCTGGAAAGAACACAAATATATAGAGGTTAAATAACATCCACTAAACAATGAGTGAGCCAATAGAAAAATTAAAGAGGAAATAAAAAAAATAGATGGATACAAATGAAAATGAAAACACAATAGTCCAAAATCTTTGGAATGAAGCAAAAGGAATTCTAAGCAAGGGAAAGTTTATAGCAATAGAGCCCTACTTCAACAAGAAAGAAAAATCTCAAATAAAACTAATACATGAGTTCAGTAAGGTTGCAGGATACAAAATCAACATACATAAATTTGTTGTATTCCTATGCACTAATAATGAAGTGGCAGAAAGAGAAATTTGGAAAAGAATCCCATTTATAATTTTGTCCCAAATAATAAAATAGCTAGGAATGACTTAACCAAGGAGGTGAAAGACCTGTACTCTGAAAACAATAAAACCCTGATGAAAGAAATTGAAGATGACACAAACAAATGGAAAGATATTCAATGCTCATGGGCTGGGAACACAAATACCATTAAAATATCCATAATACTAAAAACAAAAAAAAGTCCATACTACTCAAAGCAATCTACAGATTTAATGCAATCTCTGTCAAAACACCAACAGCATTTTTTTCAAAATGAGAACAAATATTAAACAAATATGAAAATATGTATGGAACCACAAAAGACCCCAAATAGCCAAAGTAATGTGAAAAGGAAGAACAAAACTGGAGACATCACAATCCCCGATTTCAAGGTATATACAAAGCTATAGTAATCAAAACAGTATGGTACTGGCCCCCCCCATCCCGAACAGACACATAGATCAATGAAAGTGAATACAGAGTCCCAAAATAAACCCATGATAGATCAGTCAATTAATCTTCAACACAAGAGGCAAGAACATGCACAAATGGTGTCTTCAACACAGGGTGTCGGGAAGACTGGATAGCTAAATGCAAAAGAATGATGCTGGACCAGTTTCCTTTACCATAATCAAAAATGAACTGAAATGAATTAAGGACCTAACTGTGAGAACTGAAACCATAAAATTTCTAAAAGAGAGCATAGGCAGTAATTTCTTGACATTGGCCATAGCAACATTTTTCTAGATATGTCTCCTGAAGCAAGAGAAACAAAAGCAAAAATGAACTATTGGGACTACACCAAAATAAAAAGCCTTTACACAGTGAAGGAAACCATCAACAAAACTAAAAGACAACCCACTGAATGGGAAAAGGGATTTGTAAATGAAAAATCTGATAAAGGATTAGTATCCAAATAGAGAAATAACTTCTATAACTCAATGCCCAAACCCCACACATAATCCAGTTCAAAAATCGGCAGAAGACATGAATAGACATTTTTCAAAGAAGACATGCAGATATTGAAGAGACACATGAAAAGATGATCAACATTACTCATCATCAGGGAAATGCAAATCAAAACTACAGTGCAATGTCATCTCACACCTGTCAGAATGACTAAAGTCAAAGACGCAGAAGCAACAAGTGTTGGTGAGGACATGGAGAAAAGGGAGCCCCATTGCTATTGGGAATGCAAACTGGTGCAGCTACTGTGGAGAAGAGTAGAGCATAGAGGTCCCTCAAAAAATAAAAAGTGGACTTACCATTTGTTCCAGTAACTCCACTACTGGGTATTTACCCAAATAATATGAAAACACCAATTAGAAAAGATACATGCACCCCTATGTTTATTGCAGCATTATTTACAATAGCCAAACTACGGAAGTAGCCCAAGTGTCCATCAACTGATGAATGGATAAAGAAGATGTGGTGTATATGTGCAATGGAATATTATTACTCAGCCATAATAATGAAATCTAGCCATTGGCAGTGACGTGGATGGAGCTAGAGAGTATAATGATAAGCAAAACAGGTCAGTCAGAGCAAGACAAATACCATATGATTTCACTCATAAGTGGAATTTAAGAAGCCAAACAAACAAGAAAAAAAGAGACAAACCAAAAAACAGATTCTTAACTATGGAGAACAAATTGATGGTCACCAGAGGGGAGGTGGGTGGGGGCTGGGGGAAACAGGTGAAGGGGATTAAGAACACACTTATCGTAATGAGCGCTTAGTAACAAGCAGAACTGTCCCATCACTATATTGTACGCCTGAAACATAACACTATCTGTTAATTACACTGGAATTAAAAAAATGTTTAAAAATGGATATTTGTAATCGGATATATGTAGGTGTTACAGAAAGTTTCTATCCGTTTTACTGGTTGTTGCCCCTGGCAACAGGCTCTTGAACTTAATCTCAAATGCCACCGGTCTCTTCTACCATAGGACTCAAGTCCTCCATCTGTTTTTTTCTTTAGACTTTTCGGTTTTTGGTCTGAGGCTATGCATATATAAAGAAATTAATATATGCATATATTACTATGCATATATATTAATATCTATCTCTCTGAAACTGTCTCTACATACTCATCCTTTATTCCCACTTGATCCTGTGTTGCCCTGCATCAGAAAAAATGTTTTTTGGCAGATCCAAATGAAGACTCCATGTGCCACTTTAATTTCTACCATTTTCTTTTCTGAGATGGTTCAATGACACATTTACTCAACAAATACATCCTAAGCATCTCCTTTATGGCAGGGGCTCTTGTCCCCTCAAGTGCATTGACCCTTGAACAATGCAGGGGTTAGAGGTGCCAATCCCCGACAGAGTTAAAAATCCACTCTTGACTCCCCCAAAACTTAACTACTAACAGCCTACTGTTGACCAGGAAGCCTTACTAATAACACAGTCAACGAACACATACTTGGTATGTTGTAGGTATTATGTACCGTATTCTTTTTCGTTTTTAAATTTTTAAATTTATTTTGAGAGAGACAGAGTGTGAGTGGGGAAGGAGCAGAAAGAGAGGGAGAGAGAGAATCCCGAGCAGGCTCCACACTGTCAGCACAGAGCCCAATGCAGGGCTCGATCTCATGAACTGTGAAATCACGACCTGAGCCAAAACTGAGAGTTGGACACTTAAATGACTGAGCCACCCAGGCACTCTTGTACTGTATTCTGAAAGTAAGCTAGGGAAAAGAAACTTATTAGGAAAAATTATGAGGAAGAGAAAATACACACGGTTCTGTACATTTACCAAAAAAAAAAAAAAAAAAAAAAAATCTGTGTATGAGTGGACCCAGATAGCTCAAACCTGTATTGTTCAAGGGTCAACTGTACATGATTTCAACAAAACAGTGAAGATCCTTGTTCTCATGGAGTTTATATTATTGCAAAGAGTAACATGTAACAAACAGTGGACACGCTAAAGTAAACAAATCAGAGTTTCGCAGAGGCTGGTAAGATCCAAGTAGCCGCACAAAGACAGTGAAGAGTTAGCCTTGCAGATATCTGATGGATCAAATGCAAAGTATGTAAGCTAATTGTGAGGCAGAAGGGGCTGAGTAAAGAGAAAATCATGACTGCTTAGTTTGAAGGCCATCGGGTAATGCCTTATTTAGAGATGTTTAGTATGGTGTGTTCTTACTGGGATAAACCTTAAGATAGCCAACCAACTGTTTGGAATTCAAGTAGATCTTTTTAGAAAATTTAGGAAGGAGGGGCACCTGGCTGGCTCAGTCAGTACAACATGAGGCTCTTGGGTCTCAGGGTTGTGGGTTCGAGCCCTACATTGGGTGTAGAGATTACTTAAAAATAAAATCTTAAGGAAAAAAGGAAAGAAAATTTAGGAATGAAACAGTTGCTTTTCTGCATTTGACCACCCTATGTTTGAGGCCTCCCGTCACCTTATGGCATAGTGTCTGTGCCTGGTGGTGTTTTCATGAGACCATTTCTGGGGCACCTGAGTAGGTTTATTTGCTCCTGGTTGTTTACTTTCTAAGCCAAGCTGTATAGCACTCCCAAAATTTATTTCATAAATTTTTTCATGCTTAATTCAGGCAGAGTTTGTTATTGTTGTATCAACAAACAAACAAACAAACAAACAAACAAACCAAAAACATAGAGGCAGATATAGACATCATATACAAATACTCATAATAATATAAGTCAGAGGCTAAAGAATATAAATTGAAGATTTGAGAATTAAAAGACATAAAAAAGACTGAGTGCAAATACCTGGTAAGTGACTTGGAAGAAGACAAGTAAATCTGAGCAGAAGAAGCTTTGACGTGGGAGAAAGACCAACACATGACTTGTAAACGAAGAGAAGACTGGAAAGTATTTCAAGGAAGCGTCAAACGCCACAGAGGTCACTGGGAGACTTTATGGGGAACTTTCAAGAGCGTTTTTTGAGTAAAGACATCATTTAGTGAGTGACATTCTTGCAAACTCACATCCACCTACACTGTGAAAGCCCCATGAGGTCTTGTGATGTTTCCACTAGGGCTCCTTCTAACAAATCAAGCATATTCACTCACAGTGAGCATCATATGATTTAGTGCTCCATCACGTCATTTATATAAATGGAAATGTGCCGTGCCTGCCAGGTCCCACCTCCCAGGGGGGCATGCAGTATTCTCCATACTCTCCCCATGTCCTAGTCGAGGATGCCACCCTGGGGTGTTCTCCCAATGCCTCGGGCGTTCTCTGTACCCATGTCCCTACTTTTCCGGTGCTGGCCTATCTCCCAACACCTGGCGATTTTCAGATGGCATTCCAGAGCTGGGTGGGCTCCAGGTTAGTCCACCACGATTTTCTTTTCAATCTTGGCCACCGTCTATTGAACTGAACACCTGGTCTGTTCCCTGTTGGGTATATTTGTGCATGTTCTCAAGGACCCAGGAGAATGGAACAGAGGGTATGCGCTTAGCACTGACATCCTTCAGCCATCTTAGTGAAAACTGAACTCCATGTGGTTCATTTGTGCAAAGATCTGTTATTCACAAATATGAGGTCTAGCTTTGGATCCTTGTCCTGATCTCCCTTTTCTAGATGAGGTGCTTGACTCGCTTCGAGTGCTGAACACCAGCTGCTGCTACCGAAACATAGTTCAGAGGACACCTCTGCTGGGGGCTCCAGGACTTGCTCACTCCAGCCTTTGCACGAACATGCGCGGATTTTCTGGTTGTTTAAATCGAGGACAACGTGAGGTTTTTTTCATGTTGCCATTCATCCTCTTAGTCAAACCTGACTCTTAGCAGAAACTCCAGAAGCAAGCTTCTAGAAATCTGTCCCTGACGCCTGTGAAGCAGACGCCTCTCTGCTCGTTGTCAATTATTTTTGGGGTGTTAGTGAAACGTGGAGAAACTTGCAGGGGTAAAAATAAAAGAGAAGAGCCACAAAGTTTCCGTTTTAAGTATTTCAGGAAGGCAGCCCTTGCAATCTTCCTTATGGATGCTCTCCTTTCCTCAAAATGACTGAAATAAATAAATAAAGAATATCTTTAGGGGTGCCTGGGTGGCTCAGTTGGTTAAGAGTCTGACTTCAGCTCAGGTCATGATCTCTCGGTTAGTGAGTTTGAGCCCCGCATTGGGCTCTGTGCTGACATCTCAGAGCCTGAAGCCTGCTTTGGATTCTGTGTCTCCCTCTCTCTCTGTCCCTCCCTCACTCACGTTCTGTCTCCCTCTCTCTCTCACACACAAATAAACATTAAAAAAAAATTAAAATAAAAGAATACCTTGGGGCGCCTGGGTGGCTCAGTCAGTTAAGCGTCCGACGTTGGCTCAGGTCATGATCTCACGGTCTCTGAGTTTGAACCCTGCATAGGGCTCTGTGCTGACAGCTCAGGGCCTGGAGCCTGTTTCAGATTCTGTGTCTCCCTCTCTCTCTGACCCTCCCCCATTCGTGCTTTGTCTCTCTCTGTCTCAAAAATAAATAAGTGTTTAAAAAAAAAAAAGAATACCTTTAGAATTTAAATGTCGCACATAACACATTTCACTGTCCTCAGACCTGGGTGGGTGGGACGCTGCCTTAAATTCAGGACTTTGCAGTGTCTGCCTGCTACAGACACACCAAAAATATACGATAAAACATATAGACTGCAATAAAATTATTCTCATTAAGTCCAGAACTTGAATAGGTCAGATAAAATTCCAGGAATTTTATATAGTCTTTCCTAAAAGAACATTTAATTATGATCAATATAGTCAAAATAAAAAAAGACAATTATTCCCATCAAATTCACATCTCAGAAGCAATAAAATGCAACTCTGACCCATCCATTAAGAAGAATATTATATTCAGAAAACTAGCAAAAGATGTGATAATCCTGGATGATATCCATCACATCCCTCTGGGACTGTGAGAAGGCTTCTATCAACACGTATTCTGATTCCAATTAATTATAGGAAAAAGCGATGGAGGAACTTGGCAGGAACTGCAGTATTTTATTTTACACCATTTTTAAAATGGAGACAGAAAATGTAGTAGCTAGATTTTAAATACTAACTTAAAATACACCATATTTTGCTTCAACTGTTACATGTTTTGGAAAAAGCTGGCTTCATTATCAGCTTGCCTCATTAAGTTCTCTATGATTCAAAACACTCAGGTTCTCCAAAGATCACAAAATGCACTTGGACACAAAAGAGTACATATCTAATTACAGAACTGAAGAACAAAGCTAGCAACACAAGAAATGACAGATTTCAAGAGACAAATGCGCTAGAAACCAGAACACTAGCATGATAGCCTTTAAAAAAAAAACAAAAAAAACCCCATATCTTGAATCCCACATGCAGCCACACAGAATAGTGTACATTCTGAGGTCCTAAAAGCAGAATGTATACTGTAAAAAATGAGAAATCTGGGTTTATTAGACGTGATTATAAAACGTGATGTTAGAGTGGACAAATATATATTGTAATCTGAAAATAAGAGCCACAAAGAGGGGACAGTTAGCATTTATTTTGGGAATCAAAGAGTTGCAATTTGGGGAATACAGATTCATCTAGAAGTCCAAATAGCAGCCTGCTTATATGGTAAAAGCAAGGAATTTTTATTAAAAAAAAAAAAGGAGAGGAGACAACAACATCAGTTAAGAAGAGAAGGAAAAAAAAAATAGGCTAGAGTTACGCTTGGTCATTCGTTGATTGTATGTTCAGAATACTGATTCTATCTTCAGAAAGTCCAAAGCTGTCAGTCTTGTGATCGGGCTGTCCATTTGCCTGCTGACTTCTCCAGCAATTGCCTAAAACAATTGCAGTTCTGTCCAGTCCAAAGGTCATGGTCCAGTTCAAACAAAGACCATTTCCCTGCAGTGGCTGGTCTGGCTCTATTGTAAAAAGCCTTCAGTCCTGTCAGTTTTGCACAGTAGGAAGGATAAAAATAATTAAGCGACAGAAATGATCCCTAAAGAATTTAGCCTGACATTATGGATTTAGAGAACAAATAACATTGAACATAAAATAATTAGGAAAGGCATGACTTCCTTTTTAAAAATTTTTTTAAGTTTGTTTATTTTTTGAGAGACAGAGAGAGAGAGTGTGTGAGCAGGGGAGGGGCAGAGAGAGAGGGAAGCACAGAATCCGAAGCAGGCTCCAAGCTCTGAGCTGTCAGCACAGAACCTGAAGTGAGGCTTGAAGTCACAAACTGTGAGATCATGACCTGAGCCAAAGGTGGAGGTTTAACCGACTGAGTCACCCAAGTGCCCCATGGGAAGGCATGACTTCTGGAAGGATAGCATGATGCGTGCTATAAAACCACTCCCTGGAAAACAACTGTAAGTGGTGAAATTATTTAAAAAAATAAAAAATAAAGACTCAGAGCACCTGGGCGGCTCAGTCAGTTAAGCATCTGACTCTTGGTTTTGGCTCAGGTCATGATCTCACAGCTTTGTGAGTTCGAGCCCTGCATCAGGCTCTGTGCTGACAGTGTGAAGCCTGCTTGGGATTCTCTTTCCCTCTCTCTCTGCCCCTCCCCCACTTGCACTGTCTCTGTCTCCCGCAAGATAAATAAATAAACTTTTAAAAAACAGTAAAAAATATGTAAGTCTCTGGAAATTGTATCAGGGCATATAGCAAACAAGGAAACCTTTCTAAACATCTTGTACTTGTGATACCAACAGCCAGAATCTCTGGCACTTGAGTCCTTCCCCTCTACTCGCCTCAGTGTTTTTACAGAATCTCTCATCCAGGGAGGGTGATGCCGAGGAAATAGAGTTTCCACTCCTTGCACGGGGATAAGCTGCCTCACCAGGAAGAGCAGGAGGCTGGCATGTCTCACTGAGAACAGCTGCAAGTTACAGGGGCTAAATTCCTACCATTTGAAGCTGAGAAGTTAAGGTGTCTTTTCCTCTTCTCAACGCCCCACTAACAGGATGAAGGCTCCAGCCCAGGCACCTCAGGCACGCCAGGCCAAAGATAGGAGGAGACGATCACCCTTCCTGCAGCCCACTCCCAGGATGTGACTTCACTGCAGAGAGGCAAGCCACGTAGACCAGGGGCTGCCATCCCTGTCCATGAACCAGGACTGTCACTGTGACAGGATCAGCCCACTCTCCCCATCCCTGGATCCAGAGCAGAGGCTCGCATGTCTTGCCCTGACAGAGGCAATGCTAAAGACGGAAAGCTTCAAAGCTCTCACTAAAGAAACCGACTTCATCTCAAAGGTGAAAGTTGCTCAGAAACCAAAGTGGTTTCGGTAGTTAGTAGTAGGAACTAGGTAGTTAGTAGTAGTGATTTCGGTAGTTAGTAGTTAGTTAGTAGTAGAAATATGCTAAAATTTAGTCCAGGAACATTAGCAGAGGACCATGTAGAGAGTTGGCTAAAAAGACCTGTCGTATGGTCAATACACCTCTAAGACTTGCCTCAAAAACTAGCTCAGAATTGGAGCAGAGTCCGATCAGGCTGTAGAAGCAACTTGTAACTCAAGGAATCCTTGAAACTGACACAGTGATCAGCCTGCAATTGATGGAGGCTAAAAGCCGGGAGTGATACCAGCACGGGCAGGCAGCTTGACAGAGATCAGGGAATGAGATCGTTCAGTCCCAACCTGCTGAAACTTGTCATTCCAGGGTGACCGTGCACTGCCTACCACTGCACCCTCAGAGGGACATCGATGGCCTCACACTGAAGGGGACACAGACTTCGCTAAAATGGTCCAGCCGAGTCCCTGAACAAGGGAACAGCCAAGTTGAAATTCATGAATATCTCAATGATTTGTGATAAGAAGTAGAGATTTGGACTTCAGTGAAGAACTGAAAAAATAATGTTTTTCAAACTTAGGCAATGCTTTAAAATTCAGTCAAGGTCAAGTTGAATTATTGATGCATACTTGATTGATACAGGAAAAGATTTACACGATGCTTTGGCCAGATATCCAGAAGCATGGGGCATAGTCTGAATGTACTTCTGGAATGTCCTCAGCAGTGTGGGAGAAGTGATATTTCTTGAACCAACCAAAATGCTACATATGATATTTTCTATATCTGCCAGAACATTTTAAAACAACCCCACGATGGAATATGGGAATGTCCATTACGTGCTGGTAAAGCAGTTGTTTTAATGCTAATTTATCACTCCACCCTCATAACAATATTTAAGATTTTTATATTATTTGAATATAGTGTTTGGTAATTATTTAAACTTAATTATAGTTCATAAATTTAAAATGGATGAATCTAGACATTTATTTAAAACTGAAAATTCCAGTTGCTACTGCCCAGCATAGTTTCTCAAATCAAAAATTGAAAACTATTTAAGAATTACAATGATTCAAGAAATATCCTCTAATTCAGCATAACTGTCAATTAAAAGTAAATTATGTGAATATGTTTATTGTAACAAACACACTTCATAATTATGCTTAAATGGAGGCTAGGAAAAATGTGTATAATTTACCATATGCTTTATGTTCATTAATAATTGTGATTTGTGCAATTTTTACC
Organism: Panthera onca; assembly: GCF_046562875.1. NCBI lineage: Eukaryota > Metazoa > Chordata > Mammalia > Carnivora > Felidae > Panthera > Panthera onca. Next base: position 111,758,422 of record NC_138348.1, read on the forward strand.
TGTTTGGTTTCTCCTCCAACATCAGAGGTAAAAGAAAGCATTAGAATGCAAATATTTGCTTTGTAAGCTGAACCCTGGAAGCCTTATGAGAAAGTGGGTAAGAAAAGGAGCCAAAAGGGGCACCTGGGTGGCTCAGTCACCCAGGAAGAAAGGAAGAAAGGAACCTAATCATTTTATATGTGTGTGACTCTTGATCTTGGCTCAAGTCATGATCTCACAGTTTTGTGAATTTGAGCCCTGCCTTGGGCTCTGTGCTGACACTGAGGAGCCTGCTTGGGATTCTCTCTCTCCCTCTCCCCCGCTTGCTCTCTGTCTCTCTCAAAATAAATAAATAAACTTAAAATAGAAAGGAAAAGAAAAGAAAAAAAAAGAGGAGAGGAGAGAGGAAACAGGAGAGGAGGGGAGGGGAGGGGAGGGAAGGGGAGGGAAGGGGAAGGGAAGGGGAAGGGAGGGAAGGGAAGAGAAGGGGAGGGAAGGGAAGGGAAGGGAAGGGAAGGGAAGGGAAGGGAAGGGAAGGGAAGGGGCCAAAAGAAAGAAGCTAACTAGTTAGCAGGTAACAGAGGCTCACTGGATCCTCTCTCTGAGACACTAGTTAGAACCCAGGTCTGAAGGGTCTCTCCACACAGCAATGAAACCAGGCATTTAACTCCTTGCATCCCAGCTACCCTTCAGGCTCTGACCTATACTGGATAACGCATCAAGCCTGTCTAGTCTCAGATTTCCACCATCTGAACTGCACACAGATGTTTCAAAGTCACATGCCTCCTTCAGATTCTTTCTTTCAGGACATTTCTCTTTGACGTTCACTGTCTTTATAAATTGGACACCTGGTGCTTCCATGATGTGTTAAGTATCTCAGCAGTCAGCCAGAGATTTGAGCAATTTATGTTCTGATTTTGGTCTTTGTCTGAGGTTGTCATGCTGCCAAGATTTCCCCTGAATTCTGATCTCTAGCACGGCTAGCCATAAGAGTGGGGCTTTTCACGGATTGAGCCACGGGGATTGAGCAGAGTGGTGGGGTCCGGAGGCCCCAAACTCTCAAGTGTTACCTGTTCCAGATTTCTCAAAATTAATATTTCCAATTACTGTCTACTTGTGGATGCTTTTCTCATTTTCTTTACGTCTTGATTTTTTTAATCCAGCATTTTGTAGATACCCGTAGAGGTTTTCAGCAGCGTGTCATTCTCCTGTCATTACAGGAAGTTGACTTTTGGTAGTTTTGTAAACATTTAAAATACTCTCCCAACACTTCTCTACCTAATACACCCTATAAGATTTTCTTCCATACTCTTCTGTGTGTAACCCTTGTAAGATAGTTGAGCTATCTTATTGATCCACACAGGCTCTTAAGTTATTTGATATGGACCTCATTAGCGTTTTACTTTCGAAATGAGCTGCCGGAACTCATTCACCTATGGATAACAGAATTAAAGCTCTTCTGATTCAGAATCCCATGCTTGCTTTGCCCTTTTTGTTTTCGTTTTGTTTTCTAACCTGTGTAAAACAAGCAGAGCCTAGCCATTATTAATAACATAGCTCCTATAAGAAGTTTGTTTTGGGATATAACTGCGAGGTAAAATGTGGGAAGAAAGATTTGAAGTTATTCATAGACCCATGTTGTGTACAAGAATTCCCACCACAGAAGCACGGATTCTTGATTAGCAACCTCTACTTGAAGGATTCCAGTAATAAGGTATCAGATTTTCTATGGAAAATAATGTGGAATACAAAAAAAAATACCACTGTTGGATATTGATAGAAAATTCTTTTTAGAAAAGCAAATTTTCTTTCTCTACAGCTTTTAAACAGTGGTCTTAAAACTGCTTTACTGAACTATATGGAAAAGATAATTCTTCTTCATCTTTTTTAGAGTGGCATTATGTTTGTTATGGACTAAATGATGTCCACCAAAATTCGTAAATTGAAGCCGTAATGCTCATGATTTTATCTGAAGATAGGGCCTCTAGAGAGGTATTTAAGATTAAATGAGGTCATAATGGTGTGGTCCTAATCCAACAGATGTCTGTAGTAGAAGAGGAGGAGACCCCAGGAGAGCACGTACACAAAGAGAAGGCAGGGGTCTATATGCCAAGGAGGGAGTCACCAGAATTTTTAGTATTCAACACAAATGAAAGTTCTTCTTTCATTTAAAGTGCCTAAGTGGAATTCCTGATGACTTTCTGCATTTAAATTTGTGTTTGTGTTAAAGCAGATCACCCTTTCCTACATATGTATAACTTTATGAAACAAAATCTGTCATTTTTATTTATTCCTGTTAAAGTTAATATTGTTGAATCTAGCCAGTTGGAGAATGACTGGTTCCCTTCTTCCTTCCTGGAAAAAAATCCAGATGATGTTTTTTCTCAGCTTGACATGTTAGAAACCATTTGTGTTTTCACTCATTGTATAATTAGAATAGACATTCACAAATGTGTCCTATCTCTTAGACACAAACTCAGAATGATCGCACCGATGGCCCCAGGTTAAGAATCAACTTGAGAGGAAACTGAAATATAACCTATATTCTGAAGTTGCTGTCACTTTAAATATCATGTACAAAAATAAATTAAACATTGAATTTCCAACATTATTGAATTAGACCTTACAATTTGACAGTGAGTTTTCTGAAGAGAACTCAGTTTTAACCATTCAAACCATTGTCTGGTTTTTAGAAACAGCAATAAACATCAGATCTACAATGGAAACATGAGTTCACATATGTGGTCACCTTTATTCACCCCTAAACATAGAAATTATCAAAAATGGCTTGAAAAGACTTGAACCACCCAAAAACAAGTTAGACATATTTGCTGACCATAAATGGAACAGATAGCTCAGATAAAGGTGGCACTGGAGTCAATGAGATGCTAGTCTCTAGGGAAGAAAGTAGGAGAGACATCCAGGAATTCAAACTATAAAGGAAGAAAGGAACCTAATCATTTTTATAAAATGTAGGCCAATCAGAACATAACCCATGAAAACTGATAGGACTGTGGCTGGTATTGAGTTCTTGCCCAGTAGGACAAGGTCAATGAAAGTCAACCAATCAACATAGCTATTACATAAAGGACCTGGTTCTGAACCAGGTGGTTACATGGGTCTTGGGGAAGCAATCAAAAGCTACCCATCAGGGAGAAATGAGAAAGGAAAGATTTAGGAAAAAAAAAAAAAAAGAAGAACCTCCCCAAAATTATAAAGTCTAAGGGCAACAAAGAAAATTAACTAAAGAAAAATCACTCAACAAAGAGAGAAACTTGCCACTTTAGATCTTCAAATAATGTAGAAATTTACTGTTGAGGAAAGACAGCTTTAGAAAGCATATATAACAGTGTTACAGAGATAAAGGGAAGAATGATATCCAGAGAAATGAATAAAACATTACAAATGGAAAAAGAAAACAATGATAAAAAATAGCTGGAGATCAAAATAACCACTTATAAATAATAGAAATGAAAAACAATACCATCAAGAGAAAATTAAGATGAGATAAATTATAGACTTTCCATGAAGGAAGAATAATTATTTCAAGATAGTCCTGAAATTCACTCCTAATTCTGTACTTGCAAACATGGAGGTTGATATGTTGAAAAAGATGCCAAAAAAACATTGAACAGAAGATACAAATGTCAACATATGATTTTACAGAAATAAAACAAAAATATTTGGAATCATGACAGAAACAGAGTCTTTAAAAAGTGACTGAATTTTTTTCTGAATTATAAAACAAAAAAGTCATATAAAAGGTGTCTTTAAAGTGCCAACAGAAAAAAATAAAAGTATGTCCAAATAAACATTCATAAACATAGCATAAACATAGGATTTCAAATACATAGAGGGAAAATTACAACATCTGAGACAAACCTGAGCTAAAATGACTCCATCGATTACCATTATAACCTCTGTAAGCTGTACTCCAACTGGTGGATCCCAGTGATAATGTGAGTCTCCTGGAATTAGTGTCAACTCTGAGTCAGTGTCCAGTAATTCTTTAAAAATCTGATTATAGGGGCGCCTGGGTGGCTCAGTCGGTTAAGCGTCCGACTTCGGCTCAGGTCATGATCTCACGGTCCGTGAGTTCGAGCCCCGCGTTGGGCTCTGTGCTGACAGCTCAGAGCCTGGAGCCTGTTTCGGATTCTGTGTCTCCCTCTCTCTGACCCTCCCCCATTCATGCTCTGTCTCTCTCTGTCTCAAAAATAAAAATAAACGTTAAAAAAAAAATCTGATTATATCCTTTTCTACAATGCATAGTCTCATTCAGAAGTCCTGGGTCTGTAAACTGGCTCAAGTCTGGAAATTGATTCTACGGTCATGACTCTTTCCATGATTCATGTCAGGCTTCTGCTTCCTTGATGTAGATTCTTCTTGCACAGATAAGGAAGAATTTAGCACAATTCCCACGTATGTCACTTTTAGGAATGCCATGATCAACTAGCCAATGCCTTAGGTTTCTGCAAGTCAGACTGTCCCTTACTGCTTTGACTGCTGTCCCTTAGGGTCATCAAGGCCTCCTTGCCATGCTGCCACCTGGTTACTGCCACCACCCCCACCCTCTGGCTACCGATAAAGTGACCACAGAACTCACTGAGTTCTGTGGTTCAACTCAGAAATTCATGTGTAGAAGAAAAAAGATGAGGGTCGGTCCGGAAAAGAATCAAGCAACTACCTCAGGGATTTCCATTACAGTTTTGAGGTTTTTTTCTCCTCCAGGCAAAGCAGGTTTAATCTCCCCGGGGGAACATGGAGCCAAATTTGAGGGTTCAATGAGGCAGCTTCAGCGAGTCTGTATTACGGTTTTCAGGGCCCCATTCCTTCCCAATCAATACTCTCACTTTAACAGAGGGCAAGGTTGGGAATTCAATTTGTGGTGTAATTCAGCCACTTGCAGAATGAGACTCTGGGTTTGGTTTTCAGGTATCTCAGCTCTGTAGCTACAGGAGATAAAGGTTTCTTTTAAGAAAGACATAGAAACTTTCAGAGCACTCATGCAGTGCTGGAGCATCGATGAATTAATCCCTTTCTTTTCCCACTTGGTCCAGTGCAATTTGAAGTAGTCGATCTCACTATACCTGGGTCTCTGATATTCTAAGGTAGCAAATACACGGTCATCCAAACCTGGCTTCTTATAAGTACTTAATTACAGTTATCCAGTGGTATTATTTTATGTATCTCCTTTGCCACAACATATCAAGGACTATCAATGCTCTCTTTATGACCGGAAGTAGAGTCATTCCTGTAGTTAAAACTAATCATATTATAGAAACAAATCCAGACACCTCAGAACACATTCATAAAACTCATCTTAAGATTCTATTCCTACGGAACCACTCTCAGGACCAAAATCTGTATTAATCAGTTTTCCAGAGAAACAGAACCAATAGTGTGTGTGTGTTATATATATATATGTGTGTGTGTGTGTGTGTGTGTGTGTGTGTGTGTGTCTAGATAAAGATAGAGAAAGAATGTGCAAGGAAGTGAGAGTCCTTTCAAGGCATTGGGTATGCAATTTGGTGATTTGTGGCGGGGGGGGGGGACTGGAAAATTTGAAATTTGTAGGGTAAGCTGCAGCCTGGAGACCTGGCAATTCAGGGAGGAGGAGATTTGGTAGGCTTGATTCGAAAGCAGGAAACTGGAAGAATTTCTATGTTGCAGTCTGAAGGCAAATTCTTTCTTTGGAGACCATATTCTTCAATCTTCAATCCTTGGACTGATTGGATACGGCCAATATACACTGTGGAGGTTAATCGGCTTTACTTAAGACCAATGGATTTAAGAGGTTAATCGCATCCAAAAAATATTTTAACACCAACTAATCTAGACAAGTGTTCCACAAAACAAATGGTCACAATAATCTAGCAGAGTTGACACATAAAAATAGTCATCACAGCCAGTTTGGGTAATTTGTGTGTTTCTAGGAATTTGTACCTTTTGTCTAGGTTAAATAATTTGTTGTCATACATTTGTTCATGCTCTTATGTTTTTATTATATATAAGAAAACTAGTAATGCTTTTATCTGAATTTGTTTTAGTTATGTGTCTTTCTTCCTTTCTTCCTTCCTTCCTTTCTTTCTTCTTTCTTTCTCTTTCTTTCTTTCTTTCTTTCTTTCTTTCTTTCTTTCTTTCTTTCATTCTTTCTGTCATCAGTCTGCTAAAGTTTTATCTTTTTTCTTGAAGCCAGCTTTTGGTTTCATTGATGCTATTTGCTCTCTGATTGCTTTTCTATTCCTTATTTTTCTCTGTTCTAATCATATTATTTCCTCCCTTCTGCTAGCTTTGGATTTAGTTTGCTTTTTATCTGATTCCTCAAGGTGTAACTTTGGGTTACTGATTCTAGATCTTTCTTCTTTTTTAACAAAGGCATTTGCAGCTATAAATTTCCCTCTAAGCACTGCCTTTGCTAAATCCCATCACTTTTTGATACGTTATGTTCTTGTTTTAATTCATCTCTAAGTATTTTCTAATTTCCCTTGTGATATCTTTAACTTATGGGATGGTTCAAAGTGTGTCTTTTGATTCTCTTATTTGTAAATTTGTCCGTTTTCTTCATTGACTTCTGGCTACATTCCACTGTTGTCAAAGAGGAAAATTTGTATGCTTTCTATCTTTTAAAATGTACTGAGATTTGTTTGTGGAATAACCTACATTCTATCTTGGAGAATGTTCTATGTGCCTTTGAAAAGAATTCATATCATTCTATTGTGAGTGAAGTATTTTATATGTTTATTAGTTCTACATACATTTATATATGTGAACATATTAGTTCTCCATGTCTACTTATGTTTACATATATATAGTTGATTTACAGCATTCAAGTCATAGGTTGATTTTCTGTACTGAGGTTTTGTTCGTTACAGACAATGATGCATTGTTCTCAAATATTACTGTAGAGCTGTTTCTCCCTTGAATTCTATCAATGATTGGTTCAGATATTTTGGTGTTCCATTCTTTGCGGTATATGTTGTTATAATTTTGTCATAATTTGACCCTTTTATCAATAATACTCTTTTTTACCTTTTGTAACAGTTTTTGACTGAAAATCTATTTTCTCTGATATTAGTATAGTCACCCCAGTTCCCTTTTGGTTACCAAATGTCTGCAATCTTTTCTCATCCATTTGCTTTTAAACTATTTGTGTCTCTGGATCTAAAGTAAGCATCATGTAGGCAGTGTATGGTTGGATTAGGTTGTTGTGTTGTTTTTGTTTTATCCATTCTTCTAGTCTCTGGCTTCTGATCGGAAAGTTTAATCCATTTACATTTAAAGTAGTTACATAAAAGTGATGACTTCTGCCAAGTTTGTATTTATTTTTTACATACCTAACAATTTTTCCCCATCATTTTCTCCCTTACTATGTTACTTTGTGTTTAGTTAATTTTTCCCAGTGAGAGGTTTCTATTCCCTTCTCGATTCCTTTTATGTGTTTTTATAGACATTTTCTTTATGGCTCCTATTGGGATGATATTAAGCATCCTAAAATTATGGTTCAAATTGATAGTGACTTAAGTTCAATTGACTATAAGATCTCTGCTCCTTTACAGCTTTGGCTCTCCCTTCCTTATATTATCACATATTACATCTTTATGTATTGCCCAATGATATAAATGTATAATATTTTTTCACAAATTTGTCCTGTAGGAAATAAAAAGTGAAATTAGAAACTGAAAATATCATTACATTGAATTTTCTATTTGGTTAGGTATTTATTATTGCCACATATCTTTACTAATACAGCTTTGAATCACAATTGTCCTCTTGTTTTAAGCTAAAGGACCTCTTTCAGCAAATCTTACAGGGCAGGTCTAATACTAATAAACTCCATCAACCTTGATTTACCTGGGGATGTCTTAATTTCTCCCTCCTTTTTGAAGAACATGTTTACCCACTGCAGAATTCTTGATAGTTTTTTTTTTTTCTTGTAGCACTTAAAATATGTCATCTCACTGCCTTCTGACATGCATGGTTCCTGAGGAGAAACTGGCTGTTCATCATGTTGCAGATCCCTTGTACTTGATAAGTTGTGTCTCTTTTGCTACATTCAGGGCTAATAGAGTTTATTTTACTGCAGTTTTTTGAGTTTTTTGGATTCGGAGATTCTGTTCTGAAACAAGATTGATATATTGTCAGCTATTATTTCTTCCAATATTCTTTCTTTTTCCCTTCTTTTTTCCTCCTGGGACTCCCACAATTTGTATGCTAGTCCATTTTTTGGTGTTTTGCAGGTCCATTAGGCTATATTCACTTTTCTTCAGTCTTCCCCCACTCCGCTGCTCTTCAGATTCAATAATTTCAATCTTCCTCTCTTCAAGTTTGCTGATTCTTTCTTCTGCCTGCTTCTATCTGCTGCCAAGCCCCTCTAGTGAATTTTTTTCACATAAATTGCTTCAGCTACACAAATTTCATTTGGCCCTTTAAAATAATTTCGATCTCTGTTGACATTCACATTTTCATACATTGTTCCCCTGATTTCCTTTGGGATATTTTTTTTCATGTTTTCCTTTAGCTCCTTCATTATATTTAAGAGGGTTGTTTCAAAGTTTTTGTCTAGTAAATGTGACTTCATCAGGGATGGTTTCTGTCAGGTTTTTTTTTTTTTTTTTCCTTTGAAGGGTCATGCTTTCTTGGTTATTGCAGGCTTTGGATTTTTTTTTATATTGAATACTATAGTGTAGAAACTATAGAAATAGGATTCTTCCCATTTCCTAGGGTTTACTTTTTTTCCCCTAATTATTGGTACCTATAATTTTCTATTGGTTTAGTGACTTTCAAAAACTAATTTTTTTTTTTGCTTTCTTTTAAGTGGTTATTGAAGTCTCTGTCCCATAGCTTGTGTTCAGCTAGTATTTTTAGACATCCCCTTGAATTTCAAAGACTAAAAACGTAAGTTACAGAGGAAGAAACAGAGACCTCTGCCAGTCTATGCAGATTGGCTCACTGTCAGGAAGTTCATTCAATGCTCACCCAGGCCCTGAATGTAGGGGTCAGCCCCAGGCGAAAGATAAGAATCTTCTCAGTGTGTTTCTTAGTAGTCACACTGCCCTTTCAAATTCTCCAATATACCTGGGTGTTTCTAAAAGTCCAATTACTCAAAGAAACTCTCTCCAACATTTTATTGCATGTTTCAGGGGTTCTATTGTATATTCCAACCGTCACCTTTAGCCCCAAGAGTCTATGATCGGTTAGTTTGGTGTGAAGTGTTTTCAAACAATGCTCACCTCTTCTGGCCTGAGTTCAGGGTAAAGTGAAGCAGAGACAAGCATTATAAGCACATCAGACATAGTTTTTGTATGAAGGATTCCTGTTGCCCTCTGTAATCTCCATGCCTCCCAACACATGCAGTAATATAGTATGAATCAGTATTTTTGTGCATCAAAAACAAGTATTTTAGCTGGTCTTTCAAGCAAAAATATCTAGAAGTAAGGAGAATGTCAAGAGAGAAAATAGGGAAATGGACATGTTTTGTTCTTTTTATATTTTAGGGAAAAAATGAAGGCAGATCTCATCTCCTTTCTCATTATAAAGGGAAAAAAAGCTCTTTCCATTACAAAAAGAATACATAAACATGGCACTGTGAATACAGTGAAGAATAATTAAATGCAATGCTATTGCTTGCAAGAGAAGATGCAAGGAATTATGTCAAGTAAAAGAAATATTTTCATCGATTCTCTGCAGGACACCCAACAGCTGTCTAATAGTTTCTGTTCATGCATTTGATAATATTTGTCAATAACAACAAGTCCAAGCATGAGCACTCTTTCTAATTCCCCATCAACAAAAAGTCACGGAGGAAATGCATAAGAATGTAAGCTGAACGTCTCCTGCCTGTGGACTTTTTCCCAACAGGCATAGGATTCTGCAAACAAACATTGGGTCAGCTTATAGCATGGCATGCACGAATGTCTGTAAAACATCACAATGGTTTGCATCCAAAGTGAATGAGATGCTAAAAAAGAAGTGAGACAAGTAAGTACACTATGTGTGGTAAACTGCCATCACCATGATGACCAGAGGCTATAATGAAGCATGATGTAGGAGGCGGCAAATGCCGTCCGTGGTCTGTAGGAAGTGACGACCCTTTCTCTACGTACTGTGAAATTTGAAATATAAGCTTGTTTGCTGTTTTTGTGTGTTTCTGTGAGTTAGTCATTAATATTAAAAAAGCTTGCAGAGGGGCGCCTGGGTGGCGCAGTCGGTTAAGCGTCCGACTTCAGCCAGGTCACGATCTCGCGGTCCGTGAGTTCGAGCCCCGCGTCAGGCTCTGGGCTGATGGCTCGGAGCCTGGAGCCTGTTTCCGATTCTGTGTCTCCCTCTCTCTCTGCCCCTCCCCCGTTCATGCTCTGTCTCTCTCTGTCCCAAAAATAAATAAAAAACGTTGAAAAAAAAAAAAAATAAAAACTGGTTTACAAATATTTAAAAAAAAAAAAAAATAAAAAAAATAAAAAAGCTTGCAGAATGGTATTCTCAATCATATTCAGGGCTCTTCCTCTTCTGATGAGAATGTAATTCCCACCCTCCCGTATATCACTTAAAGAAAGTTCAAAGCCCATACCTGGCTTTTAATTCCAAAATGAAACATAAACCAGAAAATGAATTAAAAGAGAGTGGATAATATCAAAATTATAAAATAAGCTGCCTTGAAACAACAGCTGCCCCCACAATGAGAGATTTTAAGCATCAGCGATTACCTGTCAGAGATGCTGTCAATGGTATGCATTCCTAAAGTGAAAATCTGGACTAAAGGACAGGTGAAGTTTAACAGTGCCATTAAAAGCAGTCACTTAGAGACGTCACTTGACCTCCCTCAGCACCCTTGTTCTCTTCACATTTTAGACTGCTTTCCCTGATGATAACTACTGTACATATCTTACAAGCATCCATTTATGATCCTAGGACTTAAACATTTATTGAGTGCTTCTCAGGCTTCTAATGTTGTCACCAAATGCCATTGATTTTTCTCCTTAAATCTGTGCTAACTGGAGGAATTTAGCGAGAAAGAACAGTGTCATGGAACTGAGGTTTCTGACTTGGCCAATTTGTTAAAAGTTGTTATTCAACAGCTAAGGTAGGAAACCCAGGATGATGAAAATTTTGAGCAATATAAGAGTTTGAGATGTTAGTGGGCATAAGAGAAGATATCAGATATGATTGATGAGCACTTGGGAGTGTGGATTCAAGCCAGTTAAGTGAAAAGCCTACTGTAGGATATTAGCCACACGGTACTCTCTGACAGCTTAGATCTGGAGCATTGGCTCAGTGGGTCTGTTAGTCATGAGGGGAGCAGAGGAAGACCTGTTTAGGACATTAGGGAGGACAGCCTTGAGGATTTGGTTCCTAATAGCTCCATGGATGTAGAGAGCTTATATGACTCCTTATTAAGCATGCCAAGGCTGTGGCGTGGGCTGGTAGTAAGCAGGGTCAGGGGATGCATATTCTTGTGAACTGGGCAACTAGAGGAGTTCTCGAAAGTGAAGGTACAAGAATCATATAGCATTAATTAATCCTGGTTTATACAAACGCAATTTTTTAATTGTTGTCTAATTTAAGAATTTAGTGAGCATTTACATGTATTTAGGTATAAAGAAAATAACAGTATAATTTCAAGACCTCATTTAACTGAACAAAGACAGTAAACTACTGTAGTGGTACAAGGAAGAGCTGACTGCTCAACAGAAGTTTTTTTGCATACTTCCTTATTTAAAAAAAATCATCAATAATTTTGATTTGACCTAATAAAACACAAATTGCTTCATGGTAAATGTCCTTTTAACCATGCTTTTTGGTCATTCAAACCTTGGTAAAAATAAATGTTTCAGGTTCTCTTCCAGAGGAGGACAGGAAGATCTTTATGAGAGTGAGGGCACTTCTGAAGAAGCCTGTTTTCCCCACGAACAGAATAAATATAAGGAATATAGCCTTGTACATGGCTTAGAGTAGTACTAAACCAGTTTGATCCAGGCATTTCTCTGCCCATGTCTTTGATGTTTCATATTTTCTAGGCATGGTGGTCTATACCCAAAAGTCTTCATCCAAAGCCCTCTTGCCTTTTCCCCATGCATCCACATTCAAATTCAACTACGTGATCATTGTGCTGCTGAAGGCAGATCATGGTGTATGGGTCTTGTTATGATTTATTGCTTCATTGATATGCACACTTGGTTTCCTTGGTGACTCTTTCTAGTTAGATCCCTGCACCATATGCCGCCATGTGCAATGGTTCTGAGCAGAATGGTCCTCCAATCTAATTTGACCCTGTCCTAGACCTTCATAACAATTGGTGTCTTTCTGATTGCATTCTGAATTCTGTTGAACAGAATATACTGCCTTTCCTCCATGGACTGGATTCAGGCTCTCCAGTACCTTTCCCACCTTTCTTAACAGGCTCAACCCAGCTTCACCCTCAGATTTTGGAATCGAACCCTTCTGCTTGTTTTCATCTAAGAAAAGACCTTCGATTAACATGCTCTGGGGTTATACTCTATTATCATCTAATACGTTGTGTGTGTGTGTGTGTGTGTGTGTGTGTGTGTACACATGTGTTGCAATCCCCGTTATTATTCAAGTAGAAGGTGGGATGGTACCATTGGTTTACTAGATTTCAAACAAATTCTTAAGAAGAACACATGTGGCAGCTTCTAATTTGAGAAACTGGAAACTAGAATCATTCAACTTTTACTATATAATTAGTACCTCTGAGAATAGGAAGAAAGCAAAACCTTAAAATCTGCATGTCCCTAATGAATATTAACTATTACGCTCTGATGGTGCAAGATGAATCCTCTCATAACAGACTGTTTACATCACAGGCAGATGTTTCTGTTTACTTGGATGTACTTGAGAGTGACACATTGTGGTGAGGTCCAAAATCCATTTTTCTGTCACTCTGTAATTGGGTATTATATAGGCTTGCAAATGTATTTCTAAAGAACTTGTTCCCCCCCCCCCCTTAAAATTAGTGACATATAATTTCTCTTTTCCTATCATATTTTAAAAAATAAAAATAATATTAAGTTTGACCACAGAAGGCAGTATGTTCAAATGTCCATGTAATGTAGGAATGTCCTATCTAAATATTCTTACAAATGGAATTTAGTGTTGTAAAAAGTGGTCCATACAGATTATATGTCAACTCTAATGATTATCATATTTTGTTTTCCTTTCTTTCCAGCCTAAAAATATCCATTTATATCAATTGCTTCATGAGTCCTTATAGGGCACCATTTCTACACCTTCACCACCTTGGTATTTCTTTTAATAATCCTGATTTGTAAACACTCTTCTTAAACTTTATTGTGCTTTGACAATACAAGTGAAACAAAAAATATCACCTAATTTTGTAAAATAAAAACTAAAAGTTTAAAAAATAAAAAAATATATATTTTAATTTTTTTAAATGTTTTATTTATTTTTAAGACAGAGGGAGACAGAGCATGAGTGGGGATGGGGCAAAGAGAGAGGGAGACACAGAATCCGAAGCAGGCTCCAGGCTCTGAGCTGTCAGCACGGAGCCCAACGCGGGGCTCAAACTCACAAACTATGAGATCATGACCTGACCTGAAGTCGGACGCTCAACCGACTGGGCCACCCAGGCGCCCCTAAAAATATATTTTTAATCTACTCCTTTTAAACAATGAAGATTTTATTTTAGAATAATTTTAGATAATACAGAAAAATTGTGAAATGTACAGAGAATTCTTATTATCCAGCACCTAGCCTCCTCTATTATTAACGTCTTAAATTTGTAGGGTATGTTTGTCACAACTAATCAATCAATACTGACACATTATTATTAACTGAATTCTATAACTGTTTTAGATCTATTACTGTTGTAGGCAGACTAATGTCCCCCAGGGAAGTACACACCCCAACCCCAAGAAATTGTGTATATATTGGGTTATATGGCAAAGAAGAATTCAGGTTGCAGAAGAAATTGAGATTGCTAACTAGCTGACCTTAGAATAGAGCTCTTCTGGATTCTCCTGGTGAGATCAGGGTAGTTACGGGACCCTTAAATGTGCAAGGTGACAGCAGCAGAAGCAATCAGATGCAATGTGAGGACCCAATCCAGCCTCTCTGGCTTTGGGAGCATCCAACCCACCTTCTCTGGCTTTGGAAGGACCCAATCCACCCTCTCTGCTTTGGAAATACCCAATCCACCCCTCTGCTTTTGGGAGCACCCTCTCTGGCTTTGGGAGCACCCAATCCACCCTCTGCTTTGGGAGCACCCAATCCACCTTCTCTGCTTTGGGAGCACCCAATCCTCCCTCTCTGGCTTTGGGAGCAATCTCTGAAGCCTCAGAAGGGTTAATGAGTGTATTCTCATGCCAACACCTTGATTTGAGTTCAGTGAGGCTCACTTTGGACATCTGAACTACAAAAGTGTAAGAAAAATAAATGTGTGCTGCTTTAAGCCACCAAGTTTACGGTCATTTGTTATAGCATCCATAGAGAGCTAATTACACTTAAGGTTTTTTTAATTTTTTTTAATGTTTATTTATTTTTGAGACAGAGAGAGACAGAACATGAATGGGTGAGGGTCAGAGACAGAGGGAGACACAGAATCTGAAACAGGCTCCAGGTTCTGAGCGGTCAGCACAGAGCCCGACACGGGGCTGGAACTCATGGACCACGAGATCATGACCTGAGCCGAAGTCGGATGCTTAACTGACTGAGCCACCCAGGCACCCCTACACTTAAGTTTTTAACCTAATGGTCTTTCTCTGTCTCAGTGAACACTGTGTTTAGTTGTCATGTCTCCCAATCTCCCTTCCTGTCCTGTTTTCACAAAGGTCAGGACTCCCCATTTTCCCCTCACGGATTTTTTCCCCAGTATTTATCTTGCATGGCCGATCCCATCTTGATGTCTGATTCCTAGAGGATATGAGCCAACCCAGCTTTTTAGCCCGTTTAACAGCCACCTACGCCCAGGCCTTGGACAGTCTGCAGTCAGTGAACACCAGATGGGAGGGGCACATGGATGGTGACCCCCCAACATTAAAAGGCTCCATTTACACTCTAGACTCCAGCTGAGCCCATGTCTTCGTTTACCTGTTTCCCTTGCTTTATCATGCTTCTTTCATTCCCTTTTTCCTGAGCCTACTCCTCCAGTAAATCTCATGTACCTAAAACCCTGCTCAGACCCCACATCTAGGAAATCTTATCTAAGGCAACGCCCATTACATTTGAGTGGATAAGGCAACATGATTTTGGCGCTCAAGGATCTTGGGTCTCTTGGTTGGGTAAGGGGTTTTTCCCATTTGCAGAGAAGAAATTGTGAATGAGGGGTGTACTGACTGAAGTTATTAATACCAATCACTTAATTAATGTATCCACTGATGCTTATTTTCAAGAAATTCGTTTTATTTGGCCATGAGTCCTGGTGATAAAACCTTCCAGGATATCAGATATCGCCAAACAGGGATGAGACCAAATAAGGGTTTAGTGAAGACCAGTGGCTCACAATGCCTGCCAAGTGTCCTATCCCTCCCCTCTTGCTCAAAACAATTATGTGTAGAGTGAATCGCTAGCTTACTAATCATATTCCAGAAGAATTCCTCAATGATCAGTAAGTCTATCTTTTGAGGATTTATTTTAAATCCCCATCAAGTGCTATCAGTCAATGAAAATAATCACTTGAGTTTAATATCTTCAACCATATTCCTGTCATGTAAGCAGAAAAATTAATTTAAAATAATGACAAAACTCGGCATTTGTTCATAAATTAATTCTTATGATATAGAAGCTTTATATGTATCCTAATGTTCACATTCTAGAATCTGATCATCATTTAATAACGGTGATGACATCATGCAATTAAACATTAAAAAAAAAAAAATCCTGGAATACAAAAGTCACAGATTAGATTAATTTAAATTAATGATGTATGTACATGCTGACAGTTTAAACGCTAAATGTTTCCATATAACAAACATTAACTGAACATTTACTTTAGATGAAATTATGCCAACCACTGTGAGAAAAACAAAGATAAGTAAGACCTAGTTCCTGTAATCCCAGGGCACGAGAGATATTGAGAAGACAGATGTGTGCGTGAGAGATTCTAAGGCAGATTATAAAGACTGCTCTGATAGAGCTCAAGAAAGATGAGGAATTTGATAACAGGAAAGATAGAAACTAATTAATTCCAGTGTAGAAAGGCAAAACGTCCTAACAATAAAAGTATAAAGAAATCTCTCTTTTGTCTTTGGGTGATCTTACTGATTCATATTCCCCCTGTGATATCCTCTCACTTAAATATATACATATATATACATGTACTATTACATCAGATGATAAAAAGAAGAGTGACAATACACAAAAATAATTCATATATATAAACATAATCATATCAAAATAAAGAGGAGATCATCATAATTATTATAGTTCTCATTTCTGTAACCAGTCACATAATTGTAGCTGTTTTTATCACTACTCTTTTCAACAAGCCACTCCATGTTCCTTTAGCCCTTAGTGAGTAGCTAGGGTTGTAGTTGTGGTTCTTTGCCTGGTGAGGTGAACCAACCCTTCATCCCTGAAGATTCTGGGCCACCAGCTGTCCTGCCTGAATTGCTTAGATGTGTTTAGGTTAGTGTTATTTAGCTTTCTATCTACTTGAACTACAAGATATGGGATGGATAAAGTACAGGCTCCCGATTCCTTCTCACCCCAATCATGTAGCCAACTCAGTTTCAGTTTGATCAGGTTGATTACCCTAGATCCCTGCCTGGCCTGTTTAATCAGTGTCATGAGAAGCCCAAAGTGGCCGGTGGCAGTCGACTTTCACTTCAGGGGGATCACTGTGTCACCTGGTGTAATGATATTTGTAATAGAGACCTGTAGACCATCAAAACCTAAAGTCTTGGAGACAAGAAGCAAGCTGTTTTTTATGGTTCTAGCACTTTCCATAACGTGACACCTTTGTTGAAACGTGTCCACATTTGTTGAATAAACAAATAGAAAATGTAGACTAAGCATTACACAGAGGATTAGACAATATGCCACATTTAGTTCACATCCATAGGCCCCCAAAATATGTCTCAGGGCAACTGAAACTTGCTCATTTAATCAGAGAACTACGTTTTGGAGTTATTAGAAGTGGTCAAGAGTTGCTAAAGGAGCAGACATCAGCAAAAACTGGCCCACTTTTTATCATACTTAACAAAAATAACATATATGCCATGGTAAACAAAACAAAACAAATCAGAATTTGTTTATTACTGTTTCAGGAGGAAGAAAATGTCATGATCTGGGTATCCAAAATTAATCAGCTTTAAATTAAACACTAGAGTTTATGCTTTGTACACATGTAACTCATCTTTTGTTATTTCAGTTCACAAATTTGTTTCAGTAAACTTTTACTGAAGTTCCTGGAATTTAGATTCTGTTTCCATTTATGTTGTACTCATTAAAGGAATAAAGGTTTAGCCAAAACATTTGTATTCTCTCTTCTACTGATATTAGCAATGTGGAAATAGAAATCTTACATAAGTTTGTAAATGATTAAGTTATAAACTTAAGTTTATAACAGGAAGGGTAATGGGGTCCCAATTCATATATTGATCTACTTTTATTTAGCTGTGGGAACTAGCTCATGTAAAGTTTTTTATATGCACATTAAGTGCAAAGTATTTCTCACTAAATTTCCCATATATATTTTGCCCAGTAATATGGTGTACTTTAAAATTTATACATGTAGAATAAAATATCATTCACTTATATGCCTATTTATCCTAATATACAACCTAATGAAAATTACTTTTGTGTGCATATTTATATTCATTAAAAACAATTTTTCTATATTTGTCCTAAGAAGCACACCTATAAAAGCAGAATTCAATTGCTTACTCTTGAAAACTAATTATGTATAGTTAATTATATACACTCAAAATTTAGTGTTTCTTTTTTTTTTTTTTTTTTTTTTAAATATATTTTTTTTAACATTTTATTTATTTTTGAGACAGGGAGAGACAGAGCATGAACAGGAGAGGGTCAGAGAGAGTGAGACACAGAATCGGAAACAGGCTCCAGGCTCTGAGCGGTCAGCACAGAGCCCGACGCGGGACTCGAACTCACGGACCGCGAGATCATGACCTGAGCCGAAGTCGGCCGCTTAACCGACTGAGCCACCCAGGTGCCCCCAAAATTTAGTGTTTCAATTTAAGGAAACATTATTAATTGTCCAGTTAATCTGGGCTTTAAACATTTCTCTGAGAATTTAAAGGTGGTCAGTGAATATGAATTCTTTTTGTCATAGTGAATACCTTACTGTGTCTTAGAAACAAAATGATGTCTTTATTCTTTTACAAAGTTCACCTTCAATTGTATACTGCCAGAGTTGACAAAATAGTCCGTTTTAAAACATGGATTTATGGGGAAACACAGTAAGAAAATAATCTTTATTTCAATCTCTTTAATACACAACCTCAAATGTGAGTTCTGGAAAGATCAAGAAAGGTAATAAAGAACAGATATAAGGATAGAAACTAAATTCAAAATGAGTCAGATATATACATATATTTTTTAAAGAATAGATATGTAGTGGAAAGGAATCAAAATACATATCCTATACCTACCTCTCTTAGCTTAGATTTCGTAACTGGTATGGTAGGGACAGTAACAGTAAGGTTTATGTGATTTATTTAAGATGGGGTCACATATACAGTAGGACAGTGCCTGGTCAAAGCAAGCACTCACTCTAAGTCAGATGATTATTATCTATACAAGTAGAGGGAAGGGAAAACGTTGGGTGTCAGTTATGTTTTAGCAATTCTCCCAATATTTCAAATTTTTTCATTATTATATTTCTTTAAAAATTTTTTTAGGCTTCTTTATTTATTTTGATAGAGTAAGGGAGGGGAAAAGAGAAGGGGAGACAGAGAATCCCAAGCAGGCTCGGTACTATCAGCTCGGAGCCTGACATGGGGCTGGATCCCATGAACCATGAGATCATGACTTGAGCTGAAATCAAAAGTTGAACACCCAACTGGCTGAGCCACCCAGGTGCCCCTCTTAATTATTATATTTTTCGATGATCTGTGATCAGTGATTGACTTGCTGAAAGCTCAGATGATGGTTAGCATTTTTTGGTAATGAAGTATTTTTTAATGAAGGTACACTTAAAAAAAAATAATAATGCTATTGTGGGTGCCTGGGTGGCTCAGTCGGTTAAGCATCCGACTTCAGCTCAGGTCATGATCTTGCGGTCCGTGAGTTCGAGCCCCGCGTTGGGCTCTGTGCTGACAACTCAGAGCCTAGACCCTGCTTCAGTTCCTGTGTTTCCCTTTCTCTCTGTGCCCGCCCCCCCCCCCGACTCATGCACTGTCTCTCAAAAAATGAATACATGTTAAAACCATTTTTTAATTAAAAAAATAAAACATAATGCTATTGAACACTTGATCGACTGCAGTGTAATGTAAACATAACTCTTACATGTACCAGAAAATCAAAACCTTCGTTTGACTCACATTATTGAGCTACTTGCTTTATTGTGGTGATCTTGAACAGAACCTGCATTATCTCTGGGGTATACCTGCATATGAGAAAGGCTGATGGAAGGGGCTGTGTGGCAAGGACAGAGACTGGCCTCTAACAACTGAGTGCAGACCTTGACCAACAGATAGCAAGACAAGCAGTACTAGGACCTCAGTCCTACAACTCCAAGAAAATGAATTTCCCACCTACTGAAGGGAGCTTGGTAGTGCATTTTTCCCCAGCTGAGTTTCCAGATAAGGACGTGCTCAGGCAACATCATGACTTTAGCCTTATGAGACCCTGAGCAGAGGACTCACTAAATTATGCAAAATTCCCATGAAAACTGTGTTTTATTTTAGGCTAACTTTGTGTGATTGGTTATGCAATGAGATAAACCAAATACAAGCGCACATGAATGTTTCTTAGAGTTTAACACATAATTTGACGGCATCTGGTGTGCATCAGGCACTGTCATAGGTCCTGCTTGTCGGAGAGATGAAGACTTACAATTTTGTGAAACACATGAGTAAAATCCGATGTGCTAGAAACTAGCTGAAAAGGGTCATGAAACATCCAAGGCGGTGGGGTATGGAGCCTTGGGAAGCAGGGACTTTGTCAGAAATGGTTTTGCTGGGATGATATGGGGAACCACACAGAGAAGTTTGCTTTCGATCTCATATATTTATTGCTCATAACACCTACTTTAAACTGGGCCCAACGAATAGCTTTTTAAAGTGTGGTCCATTACCTGCACACATAGCCCTTTCTCTTACTGGTGAGGAAGTATTTAGTTGAGTGGAAACCATGCAGAGGCTCCTCCCGGAGATTCTTCCCAGAAATCACAAAGACAAGGAAAGATGGCAATATTAACAATGGCTGGATGGGCTTTACAAGATATTATGACATTGGTTCTATAACTTAATGTGGGAACAAACGTCACCTAAGAGCTTGATAATAATGACGCTTTTCTGAGTACCAGACAAGACTTATAGGATCCACATTTGTGGAGGTGGGGCCCAGTGAAGCCACACTGTTATCACACTCTTTGATGATGAATCTTTGCCATGGTAAATTAGAGAAACAATGCCATAGAATTATCTTGTCTATCCTATTTTGTTCCTCCTAACGTGGGTAACTTTCTTGGTCTTTGTTACTTCCTGGGAAAGATCTCTGGTCCTCTATGTGATGTTCACTCAGCAGACTGTCCTGCCCACTCTTCAGTAGGAGATGGGATCTTGAACTCCCATCCTGACTTAGTAGGACCTGACTTGGACCTGCCAAATGTTTCCATCAGATACCTCCCAGTCAGATCAAAACTGACGAATGATCACTGCAGACATGGCTCAGTTGGATAGGAGACTATCTACCAACTCGTAACAGGATACTACAACATAGTAACAATAGATTTGAAAAAGAGAAAAGATGACTATATTAACAAAAGGGCTTAGCTCTAAGATTAATAGACTCTCCATGTCCAAAAGAGTCAAAGCATAAAAAACAAAGTTGACAGCAAAAGTCACAACATGGACTATCATCCCTTTTTTCTGTTTTTCTTTATGGAGAGTGTAACTTCACATAACTTGCAATCTGACTTCAAGAACAATCTCCCATTAGGTTCCTGTCAACCAAGTGGTTTTGTTCAATGTTTCCTCATGACTGGACCCACATCATGCACTTTTGTCTAGAATATCACAGGACTGATGAACGTACTTTTAGTGCTTCCCTCCACTGTGGCAACAGGGGTCATTCGTCCCATTACTGATACCCTTACTGGAGTCACTCAGGGAAGAAAGAATCTCTCAGTATCTCTAGTGTAAAGTTACATGTTTTCCCTCTGTAAACAATAAATATTTTGTGAGGAAATATTCTGAGGCTACATAAAATGCTGTTCCTCATCCCACACTCTCCAATATTTTAGACTCCACTGACGGTTTTATCTTGCCTAACATTTTACTATAATGACCACCACATAGTGATTGTGTGATTCCAACAATCTTTCTACAGTTTTGGCATCTTACTGTAAGAAACAGCGGTCTCTTCTAGCTATTCACTTATTTACATACCTAATTTATTCAATGTGTTATAACCCGTTATTGTTCTTATGTATTTCCTGCTCAAATTGTTTTCCATTTGGCTATTATGAGCACCTTTAATCTAACTCTGGTGTCTGTCATGTCCTCATCATTTTTGAGGGCTTTTTTTCTTACTTTGGGCACAATCACATGCTCTATGTTCATCTGGAATGTTCTCTTCCCCAGGTCTGAATCAATCATTTGTTTTTTTTTCAGGAAGCTCTAGATTATTTAACTGCAGAACATAATTAGCAACCAAGACTTATGCTCTAGGCATGTTCATTGCTAAAATATGTCATTTTTCAGAGGCCTTCACATTGTACAGAACTATAATACACACACATTTACATCTATTATAAACAACTACCTCTCCACCCAATTCATAGTTCTCTTTATACATTGAAATCCATGAGATTATACAGAACCACCAATTCTAATGCAATACTACAGAGTTCATTCTAGATTTGCCTCTTTCCATATTTTGAACACTCTTTTCCAAGAGTAAGAAGCCTGGATTCCATTACACTCAATATCGTTTCTTATTTGCTTAGCCCCCTGTGTGTAGCCACAAGGACACCAATAGGTTTTGTGGGGTCCCAGAAAAATATTCATGTGGGGGCTCTGCATATATAAATAATATGATTTAAATTATGTAGAAAATTCATGGGTTCACGTAAGGTATACAGACATATCAATGAAGACTTAGAAAAATGGGTAGAGGCACATATGTATCTGTTTATTGTCAAATCAATGCATGTAGATATTCTTCAAACTGTCCATCCCATTCACATCCAAGAACCAGCTTTTCCTGTTGTTTATTATCAAATGCACCATTCTTGGTTAGTTTCCTATCTCTCGGGAGAAAGGAACAATGTTATTATTACTCATAACAGGAACTTCTGAACCTGTTTATATATTTTTTTAAAATTTTTTTTAACGTTTATTTATTTTTGAGACAGAGAGAGACAGAGCATGAACAGGGGAGGGGCAGAGAGAGAGGGAGACACAGAATCTGAAACAGGCTCCAGGCTCTGAGCAGTCAGCACAGAGCCCGATGCGGGGCTCGAAATCACGGACCGCGAGATCATGACCTGAGCCGAAGTCAGACGCTTAACCGACCGAGCCACCCAGGCACCCCCTGAACCTGTTTATATTAAAGCAATATACATGATCTTGTCTCTGCAGTGCTTAATAAGTTATTTATTGCTGACTCCATAATTTCTCATGACACTGTACCATCCATCCTGCCCCTCATGAATATTGGTTTCCAATGACTCTCTCCAAGTTTGTTACTGTGTTTCATTGAAAGTACCCATAAATGCTAGTCTTCCCCAGAGGGTGCAGAAAAAATAGAAACGATGATTCATTTTATGGCCATATGGCCATACAGAATTTTCTAGTAAAAATATAGAACAGCATATCCTTCTTTTGAACTCTGTAGGCTGTAGTCACTGCACTTCTAGAATAAAATCCCTCTCAATGTTACCATGTCCCTTGCCTTCCTGCCTTCCACACAATATCACCATAGGGAGGGTAGATGAGGGGTCCTGGACAGAGCAAGAAGAATGGTCCCATTTGGACAAGGAATGTCTGTCTCTCACCTTGTATGTCTTAAGACCCACCAGGAAAAGCACGACATCTCATCATTTAATGGTAAGAGAGCACACGGATTGGAAAGACTGGGCGGTCATGAATGCTTGTGGAGAACACAGACTGAGACTTTCGCGGAGGAGTCCCTGACATGTGATGAAGAACCTGCAAAGTGATACCGGGGTGATGGACTCTCTGAAGCCCTCACATGCAGCACAGGGGCAGCACAGACATCAGAAGGCAAAGCGGCAGGAGCCAGTACACTGGCCACACATTTGGCTGAAGCCAGCGAACTGCCAGTTGCCCAGAGCCCTGAACCCTGCTTGGTTCTAAACGTAGGTCTCTGTAGGTCAGCATCTCTTGCACACATGAATTGTCCCCATTCCATGAAAGAAGTATGGGCCTATAGAAGCAATCCTCTTGCCTACTGCTCTCCTGAAACCATGGAGAAGCTGTACGGTCCAGGAAAAAGCCCACAGGCATGAGTCTGGGTCCTTGGGGCATCTGGTCTATCTCATGCGGGATTGTGGAGGACCAGAAGGCTAGAGAATATCCCTGAGGGGACAAAAAGGACGGGCCTGCATGGGGCCACGCTAGGCTTGGAGCTTCCCGTCTAGGTGGCACTGCAAAGGACAACACTCCAAAGGCCCCTGAGATGCATGTTCCGGTCTAGGACATTCTGTGTAGCCTAACTCCTGGCTGCTCAAAGCCACTGCCTGCCCAGATGCCCTCCTGGCCCGGGGCTGGCCTCTAAGGGGCTGTGCTTCCTGCCATGACATCTTACCTGTGTGCCTTCCCATTGCCTCTGAATTGCCCTTCTGCCTCCATCATCTTTAATCATTTGAAATTTCTAATATTGAGATTATTTTCAAAATTGCTGTTATAAATATTAGTGCATGAAAGGGAGTATCATCTTACACAGATCTCGCAATCATTGTTGCTTAATTTCTTAAAATTTTTTTTTTAACGTTTATTTATTTTTGAGACAGAGAGAGAGACAGAGCATGAACGGGGGAGGGTCAGAGAGAGAGGGAGACACAGAACCGGAAGCAGGCTCCAGGCTCTGAGCCATCAGCCCAGAGCCCGACTCAGGGCTCGAACTCACGGACCGCGAGATCGTGACCTGAGCTGAAGTCGGAACCTTAACTGACTGAGCCACCCAGGCGCCCCCATTGTTGCTTAATTTCTTAAAGCCCCTTCTTGGAAGTGAACTTGCTTGGCCAAAATGTGAACTAGGAAGACTCAGGCAGATATTAAAGAAGGCTTGTGTCACAGCCATAAGTTTTAACTCAAAATTAACCTTACATTTTTACATTCAATATATACATTTTTATTTTCCATGTCGTTATTGAGGAAGGTACTATTTCCCTTTCCTTTTTACATCATTTTTTTTACTCATTTCATTAACTTTTAATGAATTTGTGCATCTGCTTCATATTGTTTAGAAATGTTACTGGTACTTGTTTCATATCAAATTCCATTGGAAATGGTAAAGCAAATGTCATCTGAGGTATTAAGTCTTGTGTCAGAATGACTTTGTACCCACTTCTAGGGGAGCCATAAAAAAGCCAACACTCACAGGTGATGATATATACATAGTAATCTCAATTTTATGCAAAACTTTTTCTCAATGAGTTTTTTAGAGGAAACAAAATAGCTCAGAACCCTGCATAGATTATTGTTATATACAAATATTTAAAGGAATATTACATGTAGAAGAAATGAACGTATCAATTTCAAATATGTTTTTAAACCTGAAGTTCCAGCGTTATCTTTCTAGTTACAGATGCTACAATAATATCTACACCCTTAATAAAAATGTGATCAGTTTGAAATTCTTTTATTTATCAAAACTGTATTGCCCAACTGTAAGATATTGAATGGTTTATTACTGACTTTTAGAAATGTCTCATGTTATGTCTTTTTAAATCACTAGATACAATTTATCAAATATCTTTCCTCCAAATTTTTTTTCTGGTGGTCTATTACCACCAAAGATGCTTTTTCTCCAGTCTTACTATATTTCATATCTAGTTCAAATCATATTTCTTCTACTATTCATTAGATTATATTTTTCTAAGGTTAGAATCCTTTTCACTTCTTAGCTTTAGTTCCTATTTCTCCAGCTTCTATTTAGAAATGATGCACATCATTTTATTAATATATTAAACATCATTAGTTAATTGTATTTTTTGGCCTTTTGCTAAGCTGAGGCTAAAAATTAAACCTTGGCCAGATCATTAAAATGAGTTCAATCTTTTTCTTTCTTAACTTACACCTATGACTTCTCACTGAATTTTGTATTTTCCCTATTCTTCTTAATTATAATTTCAAAAGAAAGCATCATTTTATAGACCACACACTTGCACATACACATACATAAACATACACATAAACCAAAGAGGCACACTTCCCTGCTTATAAACTACTTAGGCAAGAGACTTTGGGTCACTATTATTTCAGAATGTTTTTAAAATTTTGCTGTTGTGGGAATACTTCCTATCATTCAGGACTGGTGTGTATGGATGCTTCATAGTCAGCAGAAAATTAAGCTATCCATATGTGAAAATATAAAGAAGGGGCTTCTTATTTTCAGAACCAAATTAAATTAATTGCAAACACCTTCCTACTATAAAAAGCCTAGCAATGTCAGGCAAAAGCAAAAAAAAAAAAAAAAAAAAAAGGATTTGGTGAGAGTGAGTGATTACACAGAAAAAACAGTTTTGAAAATGAGTGACTTAACACTTTTAACCTTCACACACACACACACACACACACACACGCACGCACCCATGGGCGTGCACAGGCAGAGGTTAGTGTACTCAAACAAGCAAGGTAAGGAAGAGGACATCAGACCACTGAAAAAAGCCTAGAAACTCAGAGTGCCCGTGAAAGAATTGCCAGTTTCAGGAGCAAAAAAGAAACTTGTTTTTTTTTTTTTTTTTCTCATGTGGAGGAGATATTCTCCTGTGACAAGTTGAGAGAGGCAAGGCAATCTGCATGTCCTGGTTGGTGGTTAAAATTATAACCACTTAACAGGAGAAAAAGAAAAGTCAGTAAGACTAGATGGGTGTGAACGCAACACATTCCAAGGTGCAGGGAACCACACTAAAGCTTCATCTGAATGACACCAGGAAACACACAAAGGTGCTTCTGAATATACAGTGAAGAGTCCCCTTGAAGAAACGTATTTTGTAGGAATCAGGATCAGATTTGGAGAACAGTGGATCTTGGCTGATGCAATTAAATCTTGCCCTGAATTCCTACCTCGAGACTTATACTTCTGGCCGACGTGGAATACCCACACCCCAAAAACAATAAAAAACATGTAGAATATATAACATGATGGTTTGCAAAACACTGGGCTTCGGGTGATGAGGAAAATGATATTGGAAACAACAGAGGTTAGCTCTTTGCCTCAACTTACTGCACTAAAGAAGCTTCCAGGCAGCGGTGCCTGGAGGTGGGTCCAAGGCACATCGTACTGACCTTCCTGAATGGAAGATGTCAAGTCCAGGCCCACTGAGGTGCTAGAATTTGTCAGAAGGTGTCAGAGAGGAGAGCGCTTCACACAGAAAGAGCTCCGGGGACCCAAAGAGGATCCCCCTCTGCTGTTCAGGCAATGGAATGATCAGGTGTCCCAGTGATATGAGAGGTGTTTGGGGAAACTGCCTGGGGCTGGGAAAATAAATACAGCGCCTGAAAGGACCAGAGAGGTGAGTCCCAGCACCCACAGAAGGCCTGGGGTGCTGCCTAATCCCCCGCATACTGGAAACCTCATGACTCACAGGGCATGACACAGGGTAAACACAGGATCTTTACTAAGCACTGGGGAATTACTAGCCTTGACTGAGCACTGCTCATACTTCCTAAACCTTAAATGTACGACCCGCCTGGGACACCTGGCTGGCTCAGTCCGTTGAGCCACAAACTAGTGATTTCAGCTCAGGTTATGAGCTCGTGATTCTTGGGTTTAAGCCCCGTGTCAGGCTCTGTGCTGACACTGTGGAGCCTGCTTGGGATTCTCTTTCTCTCTTTCTTTCTCTCTCTCTCTCCCCACCCCCATCGGCTCCTCTCCCCCACTAACTCTCTCAGCTTTCTCTCTCTAAAATAAAAAAAAAAAAAAGACCCAATCGGATCAAATTATCTCTAAGTAACTTAACTGCATTATTTAACAAAGGTCAAGAACATGTACACTACAGTAGAATATATACATACAGAATATGTTCTACTTATTCTACATATAGAATATATATATTCTTACAAATATGTGCACATAGAATATATGTATACTTATGAATATATACAAACAATATATATACTTATTGTACATATATAATATGTGTATATATATTCTATGAAATACAAAATACTTTAATTCCAAATATTTAATACAAAAATACCCAGCACCAAACTAAGTAAAATCCACAATGTCCAGCAACAATAAAAAAAAAATTACCTGACTTGCAAAGAAGTAGGATCATGTGACCCATAAAGAGGAGAAAAATGTCTCCGTTAAAACCAAGCCTGAACTGACACAGATGTTACATGAGAAGAAACACATATTAAAACAGTTCTCAGGACTGTATTCTGTATGTTCAAAAACTTACATAGAGACATGGAAGATACAGAAAAAAAAAAAAAAAGGCCAAGGTGGGTATTTATAGATGGAACTGTAATGTCTGAGCTGGAAAATCCAGAGAATGAGATGATGGTATAGATGAGACGCTACATAAGAAAAGATTAGTAAACTCGAAGGCACAGCATTGGAGCCTATCTAACATGAACCGTAAAGAAAATCAAACAAAACAACTAAGAATAATAAACAGCATCAGAGAAGTTTGGGACAACTCTGAGCAACCTGATATATGTGTAGCTACAGTCCCCAAAAGAGAGAGGAGAGGGTAGAAAAAATACTGGAACAAATAAAGATCACAAGTATTCCATATTTGATTAAAAAAAAATATGTATATATATATATATATATATATATATATATATATATATATATGCTCTCTCTCTCTCTCTCTCTCTATATATATATATATGGCTCCACAGATCCAAGAAATTCAATGACACTCAAGCACAAAGAATATACATAAAATGACATCAAGGTACACCCTAATCGAATTGTTCAAAACCAGTGACAAAGAAGAAATCTTTCTTAAAAGCATCCAGAAGAAAAAAGAACATATTACGGATAGGACAACAAAAATGGTGACAGGAGGCGATCTCCGGCAGGAAGTCATGCAGAAGAGAAGATAGTGACAGTTCACCTTAGAGTGACAGGGAAAATACTGTCCTATTAGACTTCTGTGAGGGGACCTTTCAAGAATGCAGGTGAAATAAAAATGTTTTCAGATGTAAAAAATTTGATGGAATTCATCACCAACACAGCTACACTGTAAGAAATTTGTATTTTGTACATTTTTAAAGTTTATTTATTAATTTTTTAAAGTGTTTTTTATGTTTATTTATTTTTCAGACAGAGAGAAACAGAGCATGAAGGGGGGGGAGGGTCAGAGAGAGGGAGACACAGAATCTGAAACAGGCTCCAGGCTCTGAGCAGTCAGCAAAGAGCCTGACACGGGGCTCGAACTCGCGACCACAAGATCATGACCTGAGCCGAAGCCGGACGCCTAACCGACTGAGCCACCCAGGCGCCCCTATTTATTAATTTTGAGAGACAGAGAGCATGGGGGGGGGGAGGGGTAGAGGCAGAGGGAGAGAGAGAGAGTACCAAGCAGGACCTCACTGTCAGTGTGGAGCCTAACGCAGGGCTTGAACCCATGAACCACGCGATCATGACCTGGGCCAAAGGCAAGAGCCGGACGGACACTCAACTGACTGAGCCATCCAGGTGCCCCAAGAAATGTTTTTAAAAAGTCATCTGAACAGAAGTGATCGTGGATGAAAATATGCGTTTACTTAACGGAACGAGAAGTGCTCAAGGTGGTCCCAGATTCCAGCTTTTCCATGAGCAGCTGCCCAAGGTCTGCTTGGCTATGTGACTTCTCCATCGCCTCGTTGGGAAAAGTGGAGTTGAATGTTACTCTCATCTCTGCCTTCCTCTTTCCCTCAGGATTTCACCCCTCTATGTCCTTACTTCCGTGCCATCACCAAAAATACCGTCAAGCAGGTTTGATGTTTTATTCAACTTTTCTGGTTTGCTTGTCACACAATATTTGGGTGACATAAAATTTGATACAATGAAAGCAGAAGTCTCAGGTCTTCTTTATACCTCTACACACACACATATTAATACCTATAAAATTTATTTATTTATTTATTTATTTATTTATTTATTCTGAGAGAGACTGAGACAGCGGGAGTAGGGGAGGAGCAGAGAGAAGGGGAGAGACAATCCCAAGCAGGCTCCACGCTGCCAGAGCAGAGTCCGACACGGGACTCGATCCCACAAATCCACAAGATCATGACCTGAGCCGAAATCAGGAGTTGGATGCTTAACTGGCTGAGCCACCCAGGAGCCTCCATATATTAAATACGTTATATAATTTACAATTAAATGTGAATTTGCCAATTTTTTTTAAAAAGCTGTTACCTGTCTTTATAAAGTCTCAAATTTCAATATTCTTTTAGACTGTTTTGTAAACTGATCTGCTATACAAGAATACAAAAGTAAGCAGTAACCCTAGTTGTTGAAGTCCCTTAGGGAACACAATGTATTTTTAGATATCTATGTTAGAAATGGCATATTTGACAGCTAGCATCTTTGGGAGTGTTCTCTGTGATAAATTGCATATATCAAATTTCTAATAAATTATTTTGTTTCTGTAGCAAATGATCATGTCTGAGCTCTCTTGACAAATCCATACCTGGGATAAATCTTACTTTTTATTTAATTAAAACATGCAAATGTCCATAGCTGCATTAATCATGAAAGACTGAGGCAGAGTGAGTTTTATATCAGAAACACATGTGACCTAACTTTGAATCTGGGATTTGTACCTCTGCTGGTAGAATCTAAGTTTTCTACTCCTTAATTCCCTTGCCAATAAAAGGAATTGAGTAATACCTAATTTGTAGATTTGTGAGAAGAATTTAAAAGAATTCAGGAAAAGTATGGCATACGACAGGCACTCAGCTAATTAATTTAAGCCTGGGGCCAGCTATAATTTGTAATACACGTCTCTGTACAGATGATGGATAAAATTCAGCAAGTCTAAACATCAGAGCATGAGTGAATCGTGTCGTTAATTTATTCATCCACTCATTTTGAATGCCAACCTCAGTCAGTGTCAATTCCGATCCCTGCAAGGTACTATTTCCTGTGTCTGAAATGTTATGATAGTCACATGTCTGACTGTATCTTCACCAAACATCCTGAAATAGCAGCATCCCTGCTGTTCTCTGTCCCCTTACCTTGTTTGTTGCTTACCCGATACTTCCCACTATATTTGCTTATCTTTGTTACATGTTCCCACCATGAAAATGTAAACTTTACAAGGGCCCGAGCTTGTTTATTTTGCTTATGGTTTGTAACTCAGTACCCTGAATTGTGCCAAGCACAATACATGTACCAAGCACAATAAGACATATTTTTGAGAATTAAAAAACTATGCCCTTAATAAAAAAATTATTTTATAATGTCCTTTAATGGTGGAATGCTGTTTTATACTTATGGACACATATTGTTTTCCTTATTTTTATTTAAAATCTTTTACCATTTTGAATAATGCTAAATGAAACATTTTTGTACATAAATGTTATTGGCTAAGTCTGATTATTTCTTGAGAATGATAAGAATTCCCAATTATATTGTCCCATTATATATTATAATGTCTCTTCACATTTTTATTTTTTTTTATTTTTATAGTTTTAGAGGGAGAGAGAGCATAAGCTGGGGAGGGGGCAGAGGGAGAGAGAAGGAGAGAGAGAGAGAGAGAGAGAGAGAGAGAGAGAGAGAGAATGTTAAGCAGGCTCCGCACTCAGCAAGGAGCCTGATGTGGGGCTCAATCCCCTGAACCACGAGCTCATGACCTTAGCCAAGATCAAGAGTTGCATGCTCAACCGACTGAGTCACCCAGACGCCCACTTTCACAGTTTTAAAACTTAACAGGTTCTTCAGAAAAATGCTCCTCTCTGGAGACCAAAACCAAGCAGTTCACGTCTGCACTCCTTCCAGCCAGCACTGGTGTCAGGCACGTAAGTTAACGTGACTCTTATTTCCCAGAACGCAGGTTTTGGAGCCAACAACAAATGGGTCATCGAACAAAAATACTAACAGTTTGAGTATTTACTAGCCAGTATATTACTAGCTGTTGCATACTAATTATTAGAGTAATTTCTTAATCTACAAAATGAAGATTTAGATTATTTCAAGGGTTAAATATCTCAACGTGAACTGGTAAGTGCCTGGTAGTCAATGAAGAGTAGCCACGATTGTAAGTCAAAAGTATAAATTCAGTTAAAAATGCAATGAATTCCCAAGTTTCTGCTTTTTTCATTTTATAAATACCAGGGATTAAAATCAGGAAGAACTAAGTGGGTATTTTTTTTTAAAATGTTTGTTTATTTTTGACAGAGAGAGAGCGAGAGAGCGAGCGCAAGCCTGGGAGGGGCAGACAGAGAGGGAAACACAGAATCTGAAGCAGGCTCCAGGCTCTGAGCTGTCAGCACAGAGCCCGACATGGGGCGCGAACCCATGAACTGTGAGATCATGACCTGAGCTGAAGTCGGACGCTCAACCGACTGAGCCACTCAGGCACCCCTTGTGGATATACTTTTTAAAGATGACATACTAGAAAAAGATACAGTAAATTTTAACACTAGTATATGCAGCTGTAAAATGTAATTTTTTTTTAACATTTATTTATTTTTGAGAGAAAGAGAGAGACAAAGCATGAGCAGGGGAGGGGCAGAGAGAGAGGCAGACACAGCATCGGAAGCAGGCTCCAGGCTCTGAGCTGTCAGCACAGAGCCTGACGTGGGGGTCAAACCCTCGAACCATGAGATCATGACCTGAGCCTAAGTTGGACACTTTACAGTCTGAGCCACCCAGGTGCCCCTGCAGCTGTAAAATAGAAAAGCAATTATTTATGGTATGCACTTTATCTACATAATTAACAACTGTATTAGGAGTATGTCCTCAAACTCCTGCACTGGATTATTTAATTAACGCTCAATAAGACTATGTCTCTACAGAAATAGCTATGAGGAATAATTATAACTCAAAACTTATCTGTTGCTAATGAACCTTAACTACCTCTTAACAATTTCCCTAAGAAGAGTCTAGTTATTTAATATGGATCTTAAAAGTTAAAGCTCAAAGTTTACCTGTTTACAAGGAAGCTGTTACCTTGTAACCTTAACAGTGAACTGGTAACAGGCAAAGCTGAAAAATATTGAGAATAATTTGTTAATACAAATCCTATCCTGCTGTACAAATATGAATATGTTGAAGTGTTCCTTGTACTTTGGGACAACTATTACCTAGTTATAATGTAACCATAAATATTCTATACAATACTATACTATGGTATAAAACTTTTTTCCAGTTAACAAGTACAAGTCAACATCGAATAGTGAAGGACTATATTTATGGGGCGCCTAGGTGGCTCAGTTGGTTAAGCGTCCAACTTTGGCTCAGATCATGATCTTGGGGCTCATGAGTTGGAGCCCCACATGGGGCTCTCTGCTGTCAGCACTGAGCCTGCTTTGGATCCTCTGTCTCCCTCTGTCTCTGCCCCTCTCCAGCTCGCTCTCTCTCTCTCTCTCTCAAAATAAATAAATAAACATTAAGTTTTTAAAAAAAAAAATAGTGAAGGGCTATATTTAGATGTAGCTTCAGAACAGTTGTGTGATATGACTACTCCTATGTCCAAGAGTATATTAAAGGATGGAAAGAAAAGAAGGAGGTGGCATTTGGAGTTAGGAGAATGACGCCCTAACATTGGCTGCACACCTAAAAGCAGTCGGTCCTTCAGTAAATGTTCTCATGTTTAGAGGGTCTCAATTTTTTCATCTTTAAAGTATTGAGTTTAAACTGCACAGCGTATAAAGTCCTTTTCAACTGGTAACATGCTGTGATGATACTGGGACCAAATTACGGAAGAGCTTATATTTGTTGATTTTAAAAATTTTTTTTAATGTTTATTTTTTGAGAGAGAGAGAGAGAGAGAGAGAGAGAGAAAGAGAGAGAGAGACAGAGACAGAGAGACAGAGAGACAGAGTGCGAGTAGGCGAGGAGCAGAGAGAGGGAGACACAGAATCCGAAGCAGGCTCCAGGCCCTGAGCTGTCAGCACAGAGCCCCATGCGGGGCTTGAACTCACCAACTGCGAGATCATGACCTGAGCCAAAGTCAGACACTTAACTGACTGAGCCACCCAGGCGCCCTTGCTGATTTTTTTTTTTAGGTTCCTATGAAAGTATTAGAGAACTGGAATTTGTACATATTTTGATTAGGAAATAGAGATCATCCAAGTCCAATTCGAACTTCAATTAGACAGCTCATGGACCAGAAAGTTTCCACCTGCTAGCATCTTGGGAGAGCTAACTGGATGGGTGGGCCTGGTGCTGTGTCCCTCAGGATAAGCCACTGGGTCTCCTCAAGGAGGATTCGAGGAACAGCACCAACACATGTGGGGGAATTCTGAGACCAGGACCAGGGTGTTTCCTAATGCATTTCATATTTTAGTCTAACCAAATTTTCTTCTTCAAACCACTGTATTCTGTGGTGATGAACTTGAGATACTATGAGGATTAGCCAGGTTATTCATTACACGGTGCACTGGCTTGAAAAGGTTCCTTGGGAGCTCAGCGAGATGAGAGGAGAAACAAGGTTAATTGAGGACAGGTGTTTGAAGGAGTTGGCATTGAACTCCTACTTCATGGAACAGAAAGACGAAAAAGGGGTGAGCTGGGCAACGCAGGCACAAGGCCGCTCGACAGGAGTGGGGATTCGCAAGAGAAGCAGGCAAGGAATGAGGTTATGAGGAGACGAGGTAAGGGAGGGAAGGCAGGTATAGCTCCAGCATTTTGAAGGTAACATTCAGAAGGTGCTATTTGATCTGGGGGCAAAGGAGACTCACTGAAATAGACAGATGACAGCTTCAAGAGACTGGTATAAAAAACGATTTAGCAATAGTGTGTTAGAGACCTGGGGAGAGACGGAACCAGAATGTAGAAAGCCAACAAAGAGTACATGATTGGGTTTTATATGTTAGGTAACTGGGAATTCTAGAAAGATTTTGTAAGCTACAAAAAAAAAAAACAAAACAAACCAAACAACAACAACAACAACAACAAGAAGCCAAAGAAATTAAAACTATGTCTTAGAGAATGTTAGATTTTATAACCATCAAGTATAGAGAGGATGACCACACTTTGGAATTAGAATACACGTCAGAGATGATCCCTTACTTCATGAGAACAGCAAAACAGAAGAGAAACTATCAGAAGTAGTGAGTTACTTAGCTAGTTATTCACAGAGCTGGAAGTAGGAATAGTTCTTCTGACATCATATACATATACGTATATATATATATATACACATACACACACATCATATACATATATCATACATCATATATCATACATCATATATACATCATATATATACACATCATATACACATCATATATATATACATTATATACACACACACGCACATATATATGTGTATATATATGTATATATATTAATGCTGAGTAGTATTTCATGGTATGGATATACTGCATTTGTTTATGCATTCACCAACTGATGGAAATTTCGACTTTTTTCCCCAGATTTTGGCTTTTATGCATAAAGCTGCTATGAATATTTAAGTGTAGTAGGTACATTTAAGTGTATTTAAGTGGGGAGTTCCTAAGTCCTATGGCAAGTGTATGTTTAACTTCATAAGATACTGGCAAAATTTTCCAAAGCGCATTCCAATCAGCAAGGTCTGATCATCCTTAGTTGCTGTACCTCTTCATCAGCATTTGATATTGTCAGTCTTTTTAATTTAGCCAATACAGTATATGTGTGGAGTTATCTCATTGGGACTCTATGTATTTTCAACTTAGAACGCAGAACATCTTTCATGCATTAATGTCTTATCCTTGTGTGTGAAGGATGTGGAAAAAAATTCCTGGGTCACCTGGGTGGCTCAGTCGGTTGAGCGTCCGACTCTTGATTTCGGCTCAGGTCATGATCTCACAGTTCGTGAATTCAAGGCCTGCATCAGCCTATGTGCTGACAGTGTGAAACCTGCTTGAATTCTCCCGCTCTCCCTCTCTTTCTCCCCCTCCCCTATTCTCTCGCTCTCTCTTTCTCTCTCTGCCAAAATTAAATAAATAAATAAATAAATAAATAAATAAATAAATAAATAAATATTTTTAAAAGAGGAAAAAACATCCTCCTTTTTCAACAATCTTTGTCTCCCTGGTATTGAGTTTGAGGAATTTTTTATATAAAACATTTCTGGATACAGACTTTCAAAATTTAGATGCTTTGCAAACGTTTCCCCAAGTCTCCAGTTTGTCTCATTTTCTTAATGTATTATTCCAAGAACGAGAGTTTTGAATGTTGTTGGGAGTATAATTTATCAATTTCATTTCATAGATCATACATTTTTGTCCAAAAATAAATAAATAAACAAACCCATCTCTCCTTAAACTAAGTGACAAGACTTTCTCTCATGTTTTTTAGTGCTGCAACTTTAGAGACTTCCTTTCTCACATTTAAGGATATGATCCATTTCAAATTCAATTTTGTATTTGGTGGGAGGTATGAGTGACGTTGTTGTTATTTTTTGGCACATGAATGTCAAATTGTTGTGGCACTATTTATTGAAAAATACAATCCCTGTCTCATTGAATTACTGTACAGTTATTACTGAAAATCAATTAACCATGCATATGTCGATCTATTTTGTGGTTTCTCTCTTCCATTGACCTAGATGTTTATTCTTAGGTTAATACCACACTCTCTTGATTGCAGTACCTTTAAATAAGTGTTGAGACCAGGTAATGTGATCTTTGAGTTTCTTCTAAAAAATCTTTTATCCAATATGAAAATCTCTGCTTTTTAATTGCATTAAAGTATAAACAGGAAAATGAAAATCACACAAACTTTGCAACAATAATTATTATTAATGAGTGGGTATAGGTTCTTGTTATTTTTATTCTATAATGCTTATAAAATTATCCTAATACATATAAAATACAGTAGCTTAACTTTGTTATATAACATCATGAACAATTTATCATGTGTAGAATTATTACCTTTTATTATTATTATTTTATTTTTAGTGGGAGAGAGAGTGCATATGTGCACATGTTCGTGAGTGAGCGAGCAGCAGAGAGAGGCACAGAGTTTCTTAAACAGGCTCCATGCCAACATGGGGCTCTATCCCATGACCATGAGATCATGACCTAAGCTGAAATCAAGACTCAGAAGCTTAACCGACTAAGCCAACCAGGCGGCCCTGAAATTGTTTTACAAAGTATTTCATTGTGTAGAAATGTGTTCTGAGCCAGTATTGAACACTTATGTTGATTTCAATTTTCAGTAAATTAATAATATTGTGATGAGATCTGTTTTCCATAATTCTTTGTTTACATCTCTGGTTATTTTCTACAGCTTAACTGCAAAAAGTAGAAATATTGGGTCATAGACTATGAGCACTTTTAAGACCCTACCCCCCAAATAACTATTCACAAATGGAAATGGATCGAAATGGAAATATATTACTCTACATTGTCCACCAAATTTATATTCTTATCAGACATATACAGAGGGCTCATTTTCTCTATTTCTTGCAAAAGCTGAATTACATTTGTAATCTTTGCCAGTTTGATGGACAAAAATGAAACCTCATTATGACTATGAAAAAGTTGCTTTGATTCCTGGTGAGGCTGAATGTTTTATAACTTAATTGGCTATTTGCATTTTTTCCATGGATTAACTACTGATGCACACTGGCAATTCTTCTTTTGAGTATTCATAAGTTCTTAATGATTTGAAAGGAGTCTTTGCCGTTGTCTGCAACATATCCTGCACATTAACCAACACACATACTAACTTACACATACGTTACCATATTTCTCTGGCATTTTCATTTTATTTATGGTTACTTTTAAAGATATTTAAGAAAACATATGTTGCTAAGCTGGTCAATATTTCATGGAGTTTTTTTTATTTTCCACTTGTGACTATTTTAGCTTCGATTGTTGTGTACTTAAAACAGTTCTTGTAAACTGAGAGGTCAGAAAGTCATTCATATATTTAAAGTTATAATTTTTTTTTGAAAATTTCACCATTTTATATGATGATTGTTATTATTGTAACTTTACAATATGGTTTAGTATTTGGAAAGGCAAGAAATTCTTACTCATTATTTGGAAACAATCTTTCTGGACATTCTAAGATTTTTCTATTAAAAATAAGAAAAAGAAGAAAGAAACCCTGAAATAATTTACAAACTTGTGTTTAACCTCTAACTTACACTGGGGAGAACTGTCATTTAAAAATAGTCTTCCTATCCTAGACTTTATTCAAGTTTTCTCTTATTTTCCTCCGTCCTGGTTTAAATTAATTTAAATTTTTATAGAGATCTTTAATTTTTCATTGTAATTTCTATATATTTTATGTGGCCTAGAATTATTGTTTTCATTTTTGTCCTCTGATGCTTCTACTTTTAAAACGGAGGTATTTTTACTGATCAACAGAATTGTATAGCTAAAATATATTTCTTGAAAATGCAGCTCCCTGTCAGATTGTCCTTTTGGATCTTGGAAATCAATCTTTACCCTTCTTTGTTATATCAGACATTTTTAGGATTGGTGCAACCCACTCTTGCTAAATGAGGACAAAGGCCATCTTTTACTTGACTCAGAGGGAACATGGGGATTGGAGACTTTCTTTCTGGTCTGAATGGAACCAACACACAGGTACACCAAGGTCCCAACAATGAAGCAGGGACTATAGCTCCATGTCTTGCCCATATAGAAGCCCACAATAATAGAAGAAACAACCCCAGCCGTAGGAAGGAGGCCAATAATTTACAGCTTGCACAATTTCAGTTAGGTTTGAAAATGGCGGCTTTAGGGGCACCTGCGTTGCTCAGTCGGTTAAGCGTCCGACTTCAGCTCAGGTCATGATCTCGCGGTCCATGGGTTCGAGCCCCGCGTCAGGCTCTGGGCTGATGGCTCAGAGCCTGGAGCCTGCTTCCGATTCTGTGTCTCCCTCTCTCTCTGCCCCTTCCCTGTTCATGCTCTGTCTCTCTCTGTCTCAAAAATAAATAAACTTAATAAAAAAAAATTAAAATAGTATAACCAACGTAGTGAACGTTATAAATAGACATTTGATTCTTCTGTCTGTATCACCAAAAGTTTCCATGTTCAAGTTGGCCAGAAAACTGTTGTATTGGTTTTTTGTTTGTTTTTTGCCTTTTTTCTTTCTTTTTGGGGGTGGGGAGAGAGGTGGTCTCATTTTTATACTTAACGGAAGTAACTAATTAGGAGTGCCTGGGTGGCCCAGTGGGTTGAGCATAGGAGTCTTGATTTCGGCTCAGGTCGTGCTCTCAGGGTCCTGGGATAAGAGCCCCGTGTTGGGCTCCGCACTGAGTGTGGAGCCTGCTTCAGATTCATTCTCTCTCTCTCTCTCTCTCTCTCTCTCTCTCTCCAGCGTGTGCACATGTCTCTCTTTCTCTCTCTCTTAAAAACAAAAAGTAACTAATTAAAAAGTGAACTGGGGCGCCTGGGTGGCTCAGTCGGTTGAGCGTCCGACTTCAGCTCAGGTCACGATCTCGCGGTCCGTGAGTTCGAGCCCCACGTCAGGCTCTGGGCTGATGGCTCAGAGCCTGGAGCCTGCTTCCGATTCTGTGTCTCCCTCTCTCTCTGCCCCTCCCCCGTTCATGCTCTGTCTCTCTCTGTCTCAAAAATAAATAAACGTTAAAAAATTTTTTTTAAAAAAAAGAAAATGGCAGCTTTACGACATGCTGCATAAACAAGGGTACGCTGTTGGACCTTTGACAAATTCTGTCATTGGATCTTTTAATAATTAAAACATATATATCTTTCTTTTTTCTTATCATTTCCTGGATCTCTTCAGTTTTAGTTTAGTAAGTGTTAGCCTAAAGAAATGTTTGCATTAACAGGATCAATGTATAAACTTTGGAACTTGGGAATATATCTAGTGGTTAGCAGGGTTGTAATTTCAAGAACAGAGGTGCTATTAAAGTATATTTGACCTGGAGAGCTTGGCTAGCTTAGCATCTAGCAATTAAAACTGTGTCACATGAGTAGATATTGAATTCTTATTGAACATGCACTCCCTTGAATTTCAAACCTGGAATAGAAAAACAAAAATTCTTCTCTATATACAGAATAAAAAAAAAAAAGAAAATATACTGCTCAGGAAGCAGTAAGAGATTTTATAATCTGTACTTAATTCATGGAGCCTGCTAAGATCTCCAAGTATTTTCAAGCCTAGTTAAGTTTTAGATATATATGTGGCATTGCAATACTTTAAAAGTAATGTTTTGTATACATTTTTAATAAATCATATTTTCTCCTTGTTGATTTCTAAACCTTTCTATTTCCACACTTTACTTGGGCGCTTTACCTGAATTAAGTAAAAGACTAGCAGGCAATGAGCACTATATGAATACTGCCCCCATATGTGGAAGAATTTTGCCTTAGCCATATATCAATCTGGATGAAGAATATAAAATAATAATGTAAAATCAGAACTACATCATTTGTGATTTGTCATTATATATATATATATATATATATAGTCATATATATATATATATATAAATGTAGTGTATGTATATATATACATATATATGTATATATATATACATACACTACATTAGTATAGTATACTACATTATGTAATATATATATATATTTCTATATATATATATATATATATGTATATATATATATACACACTACATTATGGCTCATTTTGTAAGTCCTATTTGTTTTATATTTCAAGGTTTTCATCTTAATCAAGTTTCAATGGCCATTGTCTTAATAACAAAGACACTCTGCATTAAAGAAGCAAAGTCAAAAATGGTAATGCCATCATAAGCCAGAGTCAGAGGTGATATGGTTTTAATGAGGGGGAGCGTAAATGAAGAAGAAATTGAAGGGCTGATTAGGTTTTGCTGTGGCTTCTCAAAAAAGCCTCA
Source organism: Panthera onca (assembly GCF_046562875.1). Taxonomy (NCBI): domain Eukaryota; kingdom Metazoa; phylum Chordata; class Mammalia; order Carnivora; family Felidae; genus Panthera; species Panthera onca. The sequence continues at coordinate 111,798,692 of NC_138348.1, forward strand.
TTTGAGATAAATCCAAGGCTTAAAAGGTGAGATAGGCCATATCTCTGAGTAGTCACTTTCACTCTAAATAGGAAAAATTAATATTTCTCTCAAGGAGCTGCCAGATCTAGGATTTGGGCAATAAACTAATTTAAACAAACTAAATAAACTATTTTATTTAAATAAATAAACTATTTTAAGTAAACTATTTCAAACTATAGAATTATTTTCCAATTCATCTTAATACTAACTTAAGATCCAAAAGTATTTGTAGATTTGGATGAAAATTCTCTGTAAAACTTATAAAGGTGGGTAAATATTTTTAAACCTGTAGCATTTTCTTGATATATTGGTAACGCCTACAAAGTACCTACAAGGTACTCCTTGTTCTCCTACACAGAACCTTGTCGACTTTAAAAACCGTAACCTTTATTTCTCCTCATTTTGCTTCCTGAAACTCTATGTGTCCTTCCAGGCCTTGATGATGACTCTCCTGCTCCTTGGAACATTTATGCCCACTCACGCCTATGCCAACCTCTCCTTTCTCTGACTACTGTGCACACATCACCACGTGCTACTGGCCAAAATGTTCACAAGTGCGAAACCGTAGCTCCTGAAGACCATCACACAGGGAGGATGAGTCGATACTCTCTGAAATTAAATGTGAATTTTGAATTGTGTCCTCCCTCTTGCGATGGGAGGACTGGATACAATTAACAGTCATACTTTTCCTAGAAACCAAAGATGATTTATGTGGAATCAGTGGCTGGCTTCGTTCACAGTTCTGAATGCCAGAAGCAGAGGTAAGTGGAATAAATGACACTGAAATGCTATGTAAATGTAACATATTATATTTAAGAACAAAGCAAAGGATATATTGTTATGGATACGTGAGAATTAGCAAACAGTTTCTCATCATAAATGTGAAGTTCATGTGTAAATAAATACGATGTGCTTCGGTAAAACCGAATTCACACTGCAAAGCTGAGAAACAGAATTTTGCATCTTCCTTTCTCTAGGAATAACTCTCAAAAGAGCAAAGACATAAATGAGTAACCTGGGCCAAACTTAGAAGGTTTGTGTTCACAAAACTGAGTTTTAATACTGACAGCGGATTATGGTCACAGACACTTTTCATGGAAGGGGAAACAATAGAAATTAAACTTCTTGGATCCTTTTGTTTCTATGCCAAATATTTTGACAGTTAAGATGACCAAAGGGAAAAAAAATCCCTCAAATTTAAGTGTACGATGAAAATATCATTACCAAATAATTACAGAAGTGCATTTTTCCCCCAACACATTATTCCAGCTATTTCATAATTCTTAGTTCCACTGACAGCCAAGTCACTGGAGACAATTTGAAAATAACTTCTCATATTTTGCTCCTGTACCTAAGAATCTTGAAACAAGAATGTTCCTTCAGCTCTAAATAAGCAGGCATCTTATGACCACAGCAGGTTTATAAAGTTTCTATTCAATAATTTTTGCATTATGTTTACTGGCAACTTGTGCAGTCCCTGTAATTTCTGAGTTTATGATATCTTCTTGGTTTGTTTTGTAGATTTATAAGTATATTATGAAAAGGGTCATGATGCAAATTCAAAATTTATGACCAATCAGAAGATTCTATCAAATTAGACATAATGATCTTTCCCTCCCAAAATAATACTGCCATTTAATTTAGCCACTCAACAATACAGAAACTGCTGGATCTTAACCAATATTAATGCAACCTCTTATCCCTTTGAAATCCATTACCAGTTGCCTCAGACTTTTCGAAACTCTTGGTGGAAACTTCTGAACGCTTCTCATTTTCAGTGTGCCAGCCATTCGAGGCCTCCCCCTCCTCATGCTCCCCACACCAGTGATTAATCTGTGGTCACCCCTCTCTCTGCATCCCTGAAGCCCCTATCAAAACGTACCCGTGTCTCATTTTCAGCAGGAAATAACCCAATAAATGACTGATAAACAGCAGGAAATAACCCAATAAATGACATAGTATGATAGCTTCAAGAACGTGGTATATCAAAGTGGGAGGATATTTGGTAAAATATGTCTTTTGAAGGTGTGCAACTCAAATACAACTATTTACACATACTATTTATTTACTCCCTTTATTTATATATACTACTGGTTCCACTGAGAGATTAATAGTTAAGTGTCTTTGGAGCAACCTTCTAACATCATGTCTTCCAAAGAAAACGAATTTGACAAATCTTCCTATGTCATTTCAGCAGTAATCACTGAAAGATGATTTTCCACTTGGAAAAGAGACAAGTTGAAAGCCCATCAAAACCTACCCTCTAATACAGCAGAAAGGATCCCTACGGAGAGCATTCTAGATTATGTATAGTTGTTCTGAATATCTGTGAAGACCATTCAACTTAGTGGATTCTAACTTCGGCCCCGCTGCCACTGCTTTGCCTGAATGCTTTGTCAAAATATATGCAGGTTAATGTCCAAGGTACTGGGATAGAGAGAGATGGATATACACCATGCCCATCCGGGGGGATATTTTGGTCTAGTGAAGGGAACTGATATATAAACAGATAGTTTTATCATAACATGGAAAGTGCAGTGCAGTGATTAAAATGGCACAGGTTGCAAAGGGAGTTTAGGATGGGGAGAATAACACTTTGCTGTTGCAATTACTCAGAGACACTTGAAATAGATGACAACATGCAAAATTACCCTGAACTTTATGGACAAGAAAAATCCTATAGAAATCCAATACATTGTTAATCATCATCCATCATGCAGACACACTTTCGGTTTCTGTAATACAAGAGGTACATGGTAGAGGTCATTCCAATTATGCAATGGTTACTCTTCTTTACTAATTCTAGGGGGTCTTCTGAGTAGGGAGAAGGTTTTGAAAAATATTTGGTTTTGATCCTGTCAGTTTTGATGACAGTACTGTTTTAATTACAAAGTACTGCAAAAAGGTAAAAGAGAGAAAGACACTATCTGTTAATTACAAGTTAAAATTGTTATTTAACTATGAGAAATGATTTTAGGACAAGCATGATTTCCAAAAAGGTGGAAAGTGGTCAAGATTCCTTTCCATGGGATTCTACATCGTATCTTGACAAGTCAGCCCTTCTCAAATCCCATAAGCTATGCTAATGGTGATCAAAACCTTATTCCGTGACATACTTTAATGGCAAAATGTCTTTCTGGCCTCCTGAGTTACTATTCTGCAAAGTGCATTAAGTTTAGTACTTGTTACTATCTACTTGACTTGGTTCGCTATTGTCTAGTAACATCAGATCTTTATCAAACTTGATGAAATGCGTAAGACATTCATTCAACAAACATTTATTGAGCACCATTTCTGCATAAGACAGTGTGCTGATCGCTGTAGATAAAACCTGGCTTCTGCCATTGGAGAACGTGTGACATATACGAAGATAGAGACAAATGTATCCGTGCTTATGGGACAGTGGTAGGTTCTAGGGGAGAGAAAACCGAAAAGCACACTAAGGGCAAAGAAACGGGAATTAAAATTAGACTGGGTTGGCTGGAAACACTTCTGAGAAAACATGGTGCTTGTACTCTGTCCTGTCTAAAACATATCATTTGGTTGGATGAGGACATGGGCAGCGTTTTCCACTTGAAACAAAATATACAGTTTTGTCCCTTATTAGCATAGCCAATTAAGGGCTGATGATGGATTGAATGCATTTTGAATATATTTTAATCCATGTGGGAAAGAAAAAAACAAACCTCTTTATAACCCACTGCACTGCCTACTTCAAATTACTGAGTCAAAATAAATATGTAGCTGTAGACCACTCGGCCGCCCAGCGTCTCGGAGATGGAGTGGCACCCAAGCGGAGTCTTTCCATACTGTATCTGAGTCTATTTTGGTCTCTATTAGGCGATCAGCAAGCAAAGTGAATTGCTATGGATCCACAGAGATAAGGATGAAAACGCCATAAACAGTCCTTATCTTTCTTGACCATAGCCACTGTTCTTCACTAGGTCTTGATCTTTTTCTATAGCGATCTTCTAGAAGGTGAGCATGAAAGATTAATTGGTCGAAGTGGGAGGCACGGGGGACATGACAGCCAATACCGCTTCAGACAGGACTGAACAGCTGTAAAGAACTCATGTCTCCTCTTGGTGCAGAGAATTCAGATTGTACACGTTTAGTATATTTATTTCAAAAACTTTTATGGAGCATCTACTACCATGGCCAAACCCTCTGCTCATGTCCACAGATGAATCAGACATAGCCCATGCCTGCCTGGAGTTCATGGGGTAGCACAGACACCTAAACCCACATAAATGGGTATAAGAGAATGTCATTAGCCTATTGATGAGTGTATGCATGGGTTAGATGAGCAGGAGTGAGCAAAGAAGGAGATCTGGAAAGGCTTCTGGTAGGAGGTGGTGCCTAAAGAGCTTCCTGAAAAATCCGGAGAGTGAATAGGGGTTCAATAGGCTGATGGGGGCATTAGGGACAGTGGCAAAGTGTGAGCAAAGTCACAGGGGTGACTTGGTCGTGGGGTGTGCGTGAGAGTGGGGAGGAAAACTTTGCATAAAGCGGGGAGTGGTGAGAGAAAAGTGTGGAGAGACAAGCAGGGCCTAGAAACTCCAGACACCACACTGACAGGGGAGCTTGGTATTAGTGTAGAAGGTGAGGAGGGACATTAAAGTTGACACAGTCTTAATTTTTATTAAATAAAAATATGTAGATGAGTGTTTGCAGCAGCATCAGTCACAACAGCCAAAAGGTAGAAATAACACAAATAGCCCTCAATTGATTAGTGAATGAACACACGTGACTTATCCGTGAAGAATTAGAACATTAGGCTAAGTGAAAGAAGCCAGACAGAGAAGACCACAGACGGTACAATTTCATTTACATGAACTATCCAGAATATACAGTTCCACAGAGCCAGAAAACAGATTAGCAGTTACCAGGGGCTGAGGGGAGATAAAGGACAGGGATTGATGGGTAGGGGTTTACTTTTGGGGCGGGAATAGCATTCTGGAATTAGGTAGCGGGGAGGGGAGTACAAAAATGAGTATGCACTAAATGTCACTGAAGTACACATTTTCAAACAGCTACACTGGTACAATGTACAGTATGCATATTTTACCACAAAAGAATAAATTAAAATTTCAGCTAAAAACTAAGGGAGGTGGCAAGAATCATGATGCCATTGTAGGGGAGCAAAATTCGCCATCCTAAAATGTGCCCCACTGGTATGTGGATTATTTTGGGCTATTTGTTTTTCATAAAATGGGAAACTCAAGAAGTTTTTCTTCCTTGCCTCCTCCACGACTGCCTAAAAGAGTTTATACAGAGGACCTGTTCCAGGAAGAGAGCTGTCAGCAGAGAGAACTACAATATGATACAATTGGGGATGATGGACAGGGAGGCATCTAGAAAGACCTTTTGCATCAACGTTCTGTTTGTCCCATCGTTTTTGAGTGGCCCCAGCAAACGTTTACCATTTATTCTTTGTTTTTCCTGTGAATTGCCTTCCTTCCCTTAAAGCCCCAGATACCTATGTTCTTCTCCTCAGTCCAGAAAGACACATATACCTCTTTTTGCCTGTTTTTGGAAGCTCTCATGTTTATGTGAATTCCATATGCATATGTAGTTAAATTTGATTTTCTCCTGTTATTCTGACCCATGTCAATTTAATTATTAGAGGTAAATTAGAAGATAAAATTATGGAAAAAGAGGAAGCTGAGAAAAAGATAAAAAAAATTCAGGAGTGTGTGGGGGAGAGTTAGAGAACTACGTGATGCAATCAAACGCAACAATATCCGTATAACAGGAATTCCAGAAGAGGAAGAGAGAGAGAAAAGGGCTGAAGGTGTATTTGAACACATCATATCTGAGAACTTCCCTGATCTGGGGAAGGAAACAGGCACTGAAATCCAAGAGGCACAGAGAACTCCCTTCAGACGTAACTTGAATCGATCTTCTGCATGACATATCATAGTGAAACTGACAAAATACAAGGATAAAGAGAGAATTCTGAAAGCAGCTAGGGATAAACATGCTCTAACTTATAAAGGGAGACCCATAAGACTAGTGGCAGACCTATCTACTGAAACTTGGCAGGCGAGAAAGGAATGGCAAGAAATCTTCAATGTGATGAACAGAAAAAATATGCAGCCAAGAATTCTTTATCCAGAAAGTCTGTCATTCAGAATAGGAGAGATAAAGGTTTTCCCAAAAAACATCAACTGAAGGAATTCATCACCACTAAACCAGCCCTACAAGAGATCCTAAGGGGGACTCTGTGAGTGAAATGTTGCAAGGACCACAAAGTACAAGAGACATCACTACAAGCATGAAACCTACACACATCACAATAACTCTAAACCCATACTTTTAAATAATAACACTGAATGTAAATGGACTAAATGCTCCAACCATAGGACATAGGGTATCAGAATGGATAAAGAAACAAGACCCATCTATTTGCTGTCTACAAGAGACTCACTTTAGACAGGAGGACACCTTCAGGTTGAAAGTGAGGGGATGGAGAACTATCTATCATGCTACTGGAACTCAAAAGAAAGCTGGAGTAGCCATATTATATGAGACAAACTAGACTTTAAATTAAAGGCTGTAACAAGAGATGAAGAAGGGCATTATATAATCATTACAGGGTCTATCCATCTGGAAGAGCTAACAATTATAAATGTCTATGTGCTGAATATGGGAGCCCCCAAATATACAAAACAATTAATCACAAACATAAGCAACCTTATTGATAAGAATGTGACAATTGGAGCAGACTTTAATACTCCATGTACAACAATGGATAGATCATCTAGACACAGGATCAATAAAGAAACAAGGTCCTGAATTATACATTGGATCAGATGGATTTGACAGATATATTTAGAACTCTGCATCCCAAAGCAACAGAATATACTTTCTTCTCGAGTGCACATGGAACATTCTCCAAGATAGATCACATACTGGGTCACAAAACAGGCCTTCATAAGTATAAAAGAATTGGGATCATACTATGCACATTTTCAGACCACAATGCTATGGAGCTTGAAATCAACCACAGGAAAAAGTCTGGAAAACCTCCAAAAGCACGGAGGTTAAAGAACACCCTACTAAAGAATGAATGGGTCAGTCAGGCAATTAGAGAAGAAAGTAAAAAATATATGGAAACAAGTGAAAATGAAAATACAACAATCCAAATGCTTTGGGATGCAGCGAAGGCAATCCTGAGAGGAAAATACATTGCAATCCAGGCCTATCTCAAGAAACAAGAAAAATCCCAAATTACAAAATCTAACAGCACACCTAAAGGCAACAGAAGCAGAACAGCAAACACACCCAAAAACCAGCAGAAGAAGAGAAATAATAAAGATCAGAGCAGAAATACACAATATACAATCTAAAAAAATTGTAGAGCAGATCAATGAAACCAAGAATTGCTTTTTGAAACTAAACAAAATTGATAAACCTCTAGCCAGGCCACTCAAAAAGAAAAGGGAGAGGACCCAAATAGATAAAATCATGAATGAAAATGGAATTATTACAACCAATCCCTCAGAAATACAAGCAATTTTCAGGAAATACTATGAAAAATTATATGCCAACAAGTTAACTGGACAACCTGGAAGAAATGGACAAATTCCTAAGCACCCACACATTTCCAAAACTCAAACTGGAGGAAATAGAAAGCTTGAACAGACCCATAACCAGCGAAGAAATTGAATCAGTTATCAATAATCCCCCAACAAATAAGAGTTCAGGACCAGATGGCTGCCACAGGGAATTCTACCAGACATTTAAAGCAGAGATAATATGTATATTTCTCAAGCTGTTCCAAAAAATAGAAAGGGAAGGAAAACTTCCAGACTCATTCTATGAAGCCAGTATTACTTTGATTCCCAAACCAGACAGAGGCCCAGCAAACAAAGAGAACTACAGGCCAATATCCCTGATGAATATGGATGTAAAAATTCTCAACAAGATACTAGCAAATCGAATTCAACAGCATATAAAAAGAATTATTCACCATGATCAAGTGGGATTCATTCCTGGGATGCAGGGCTGGTTCAACATTCGCAAATCAATCAACGTGATACATCACATTAATAAAAGAAAAGATAAGAACCATATGATCCTGTCAATTGATGCAGAAAAGCATTTGACAAAATTCAGCATCCTTTCTTTTGAAAAGATCCTTTCTTTTCCATTTATGAAAATCCCACAGCTAATATCATCCTCAACGGGGAGAAACTGAGAGCTTTCCCCCTGAGATCAGAAACATGACAGGGATGTCCACTCTCACTGCTGTTGTTTAACATAGTGTTGGAAGTGCTAGCATCAGCAATCAGACAACAAAAGGAAATCAAAGGCATCAAAATTGGCAAAGATGAAGCCAAGCTTTCACTTTTTGCAGATGACATGATGTTATACATGGAAAACCCGATAGACTCCACCAAAAGTCTGCTAGAACTGATACATGAATTCAGCAAAGTTGCAGTATACAAAATTAATGTACAGAAATCAGTTGCATTCTTATACACTAATAATGAAGCAACAGAAAGACAAATAAAGAAACTGATCCCATTCACAATTGCACCAAGAAGCATAAAATACCTAAATAAACCTAACCAAAGGTGTAAAAGACCTGTATGCTGAAAACTATAGAAAGCTTATGAAGGAAATTGAAGGAGATACAAAGAAATGGAAAAACATTCCATGCTCATGGGTTGGAAGAATAAATATTGTCAAAATGTCAATACTACCCAAAGCAATCTACACATTCAATGCAATCTCAATCAAAATTGCACCAGCATTCTTCTCAAAGCTAGAACAAGCAATCCTAAAATTCATATGGAACCACAAAAGGCCCCGAATAGCCAAAGTAATTTTGAAGAAGAAGACCAAAGCAGGAGGCATCACAATCCCAGACTTTAGCCTCTACTACAAAGCTATAATCATCAAGACAGCATGATATTGGCACAAAATAGACACATAGACCAAAGGAATAGAATAGAAACCCCAGAACTAGACCCACAAACATATGGCCAACTAATCTTTGACAAAGCAGGAAAGAATATCCAATGGAAAAAAGACAGTCTCTTTAACAAATGGTGCTGAGAGAACTGGACAGCAACATGCAGAAGAATGAAACTAGACCACTTTCTTACACCACTCACAAAAATAAACTCAAAATGGATAAAGGACCTGAATGTGAGACAGGAAACCATCAAAACCCTAGGGGAGAAAGCAGGAAAAGACCTCTCTGACCTCAGCCATAGCAATTTCTTACTTGACACATCTCCAAAGGCAAGGGAATTAAAAGCGAAAATGAACTATTGGGACCTCATGAAGATAAAAAGCTGCACAGTAAAGGAAACAATCAATAAAACTAAAAGGCAACCAATGGAATGGGAAAAGATAGTTGCAAATGACATATCGGACAAAGGGCTAGTGTCCAAAATCTATAAAGAGCTCACCAAACTCCACACCCAAAAAACAAATAATCCAATGAAGAAATGGGCAGAAGACATGAATAGACACCTCTCTAAAGAAGACATCCAGATGGCCAACAGGCACATGAAAAGATGCTCAACATCACTCCTCATCAGGGAAATACAAATCAAAACCACACTCAGATTCACCTCACACCAGTCAGAGTGGCCAAAATGAACAAATCAGGAGACTGTAGATGCTGGAGAGGATGTGGTGAAATGGGAACCCTCTTGCACTGTTGGTGGGAATGCAAACTGGTGCAGCCGCTCTGGAAAACAGTGTGGAGGTTCCTCAAAAAATTAAAAATAGATCTACCCTATGACCCAGCAGTAGCACTGCTAGGAATTTACCCAAGGGATACAGGAGTACTGATGCATAGGGGCACTTGTACCCCAATGTTTATAGCAGCATTTTCAACAATAGCCAAATTATGGAAAGAACCTAAATGTCCATCAACTGATGAATGGATAAAGAAATTGTGGTTTATATATATAATGGAATACTACTTGGCAATGAGAAAGAATGAACTATGGCCTTTTGTAGCAAAGTGGATGGAATTGGACAGTTATGCTAAGTGAAATAAGTCATACAGAGAAAGACAGACACCATATGTTTTCACTCTTATGTGGATCCTGAGAAACTTAACAGAAAACCATCGGGGAGGGGAAGGGGAAAAAAATAGTTAGAGGGGGAGGGAGCCAAACCATAAGAGACTCTTAAAAGCTGAGAATAAACTGAGGATTGATGGGGGGGGGGGTGGGAGGGAGGGGAAAGTGGGTGATGGGCATTGAGGAGGGCACCTGTTGGGATGAGCACTGGGTGTTGTATAGAAACCAATTTGACAATAAATTTGATATTAATAAAATTAATAAAAATAAAAAAAATAATAATTTAATTCTTAGAACAGCCAGAGAACCTGGAAGGACAGATAAAAATTTCTCCTCCTCAACGAATGAACAGTCAATTTGTTGTAGCTATTATACAGTTACAGGTGCAAGATTCAGCTGGCCGCGGCGGGGGCGGGGAGATGCCTGTTGTAAAAAGCAGACTGGCCATGTACTCCCAGTGGGCTTTCTGCCAGGACATGGAGGCCCTCTTCTGTACCCTTTGGATTCACTGTTCTATGCTGAGAGAGCCACCCCCTTGATAACATGGTAGGCACTCAAGAATCTGACTGCATGATCCCGCCAAACACGGTCTCAGTGTTTACACGGTCTTGAAATCATTACATTGCAAACCTAAACTCAACCTATTTCCTTAGGTGGCCTTTCCTCATTTTTTTTAAGAGGCTGTCTTCACTTTCCAGGTAAAGTAGGTTTACTTCCTTTGTGACTGTATTAACGCAGTATTAGGTTGCTTCACAGCTTGCTTCTTCTTCAAGGACACTATAATTTAATAGCAATTCCTCTGGTGTTGCCAGCATTTTATTTCCATCCCAGAAGAATTTATATATCCTGGTTGGATGGTGCTAACATAATGTGATCAGTATAAATCATGTAAATCTTTTGAGTTGATCAAACATATAGTATCCTTAGATTCCTAATGGAAAAAATCAAGACTCATTGGAATTAAGCAGCATGGCATAAATAGCAGAGGTTAGGGGTGCCTGGGTGACTCAGTTAAGATTCTGACTCTTGATTTTGGCTCACGGTTCATGAGATTGAGCTCCACATCAGCCTCTGTGCTGACAATGTGGAGTCTGCTTGGGATCCTCTCTCTCTGCCCCTCCCCTGCTCTTGCACTCTCTCTCTCTCAAAAATAAATAGACGTAGAAAATAGATAGACAGACACATAGACAGATAGATAGCAGAGGACAGAGCCTGCACTCACCCATGGGTCTCCACCTTCAAAGTGGGGATTAGCCATCCCTGAGGCTAATTCTGCGCTTTTCCACCCATGAGGGTGAGCCCTGTAGCCAGCTTTAAACCTGATTTTGTAGAGTTACATTAAACTTCTGCCCACCTTTTCCCTTCATTAGGCATCTCTTGACCTCAATGCTAAGAGTCTAAACAGAAATGTGGCCCACCGTTGACCATGTACTCAGAAGCCTCACTCTTGGTTCCTCTCCCCTGGGTGATCTCACGCTTTGGGAATCATAAGAATCCAAAGTGAAGGACAGCTTGGAGCTCATCTTAAGGCCCTGCTGAGTTTTGAGAAACATCTGTGACTCTAGATGCAGTATTATATCTTTGCAACATCACAACGCACGATGCTGCGGGGGTGGGAAAAGGGTGCAGATGCCGGTTATCACATGAATGACTTGTAGTCCGGAACGCATGGCGAGGTGACTATACTTAATGATACCGTATTGTGTATCTGCAAGTTGCCGAGAGTAGATATTAAAAGTTCTCATCACAGGGAAAAGAACTGTTACCTATGTGAGGTGATGGCTAGTAGCTAAACTTACTGTGGGGATCATTCCACAATCCATACAAGTATCGAAATCATGTTGTGTAACCTGGACTAACACAGTGGTAAAAAAGTGAAAAGAATGTACAACACTATCAAGATGGTCTTATGGATTGCAATGTATTTTTAACCCACAAAATTGTGATTACTCTACCTTCAATGAGACACTTCTCTTGGGGTTTATAATTTTTTCAAATGGCCCCATCATATTCTTATTTAAGTTGAACAAGGAAAATATGGTAACTCAAGGTACTTGATGACTGTTATTGCCTGTGCTTATATGGTCAGTGTCCTCTTCCTGCTACACTCAAGATCTCAAACCACTAAAAATAAATAAATTTTAAAAATTAAAAATAGGGGCTCCTGGGTGGCTCAGTCAGTTAAGCATCCGACTTCAGCTTAGGTCATGATCTCACGGCTCGTGGTTTCGAGCCCCACATCAGGCTCTGTGCCAACAGCTCAGAACCTGGAGCCTGCTTTGGATTCTATGTCTCCCTCTCTCTCTGCCCCTTCCCTACTCGAGCTCTGTCTCTCAAAAATAAATAAACGTTGAAAAAATTTTTAAAAATTAAAAATAAAGCATGCATCTCTGGGTAAATGAGCAAGCACTCCACACCTTTGGAGATTGCATTCAGTAACCTCTTGAAGGCTAACACAAATTCATGTTTAGGCTGTATCTGAAAGGCAACATCTGTGGCATTATTGGAAGGTCATTTTAAAAGTGATGGAATCAGATTATTTAATGTTTTAGCAATGATAAGATTCTGGCACTCATAATGTAGTCCAAGTTTCAGTTCAGCCAGCCCGTAAATATTTCATGTAAACTATTGTTACAGGCATTATTCCATTAAATCCTTGAAGCAGCATTGCCAGGTATTTTGCCATTTTTATGCAAAATTAAACAGCATCATAAAGATTACAGAGTTAAGTGAAAAAAACAGAACGGGAAACTCGAGCTGTCTGGCTCCAAAGCCTGTTTGCTTAATCATTATTTCACATAAGTATATTCCATATTTCATATAAGTGTATTCCATGTAAGTGTATGATCATAAAATTAACCAACAGTATCACAGACGACTGTTCCAACCAACACTGGTGATTTCCCCAGCGTCTCCCAGAGTCCTGGATTTCTGGTGTGCATCTGTGACCATGCAGCATTCCAGGGGACAGAGGATCCTGTCCACGCAGCCTGTGAGATCGGGCGCTTTTACTTTTTCTGTGCACATGTCTTGCGTCTAGGTACAGTTGAAGATCCCACAGGACGAATTATAGCATCTCCCCAGGGCCAGGCCTCCTCTGTGAAAGCCGGAGCAGGGGGACAAGTACTTCAGAGTGAAGTGATGTCTCCAGGCCCAGCCACCCTCTCCATCAAAGCCCTGGAGGTCTCTCCCACTGGGCAGGGGGGCAGGCTCAGCATGATGTGCAATCCTGGGAGTCTCCCCGGGGAACACCTGCATCCGGGCCTCGTCCTCACCGGGGCAGGAATCCTGCGGCCTGAAACGTGGCAGCTCAGGGGGCCTCCCAGCGGCTAATCCAGCTGCCACTGGCATGAATGCTCCATCTCACCTTCCCTCGGGGACACCACACCACCAGGCAGACTAAGAGCTCCCCTGGACTTGCTCTTGCAGCTGGGGGGAGGTGAGGTCAGCTGCAAACCCTCTGTCTGGGCCCCGAATCCTCCCCACTGAGCTAAGTCTGGGCCACCTGCTTAGGATTTCTGTCTCTCTCTCAAAAATAAATAAAGACTAAAAAATTAAGAGAAAAAAAGAAATATATTTTACATTGCATCCCAGTATACAAATGTATTCATATTCAAAACTGAGATTAAATCTTCATGAAACAATAGATATCTTTTTTTTTTTTTATAAGCAATGCACTATTTATCCTACTCTGTTATACTTGTCCCCCATTTGTGGCCTATAAGTCGGTTTCACAACCTACTCATAAATTGGAACCTATAGCTTGAATAATGCTGTTTCTGTAGAATTCTCTTATTTTTAAAAGACCGAAGACAGCCATTAAGGATTTATGTACCTTCCCTGAATTGGCATAACTAGCCAGTGATAGAGTTGGTGTCTAAAATGGGATCTCTTGATTTTCAGCCTAGTGATGTTATTTATTCTTACAACAAATTATTTTTGAACACCTCCAACTGTGGTGGGGCAGAACATTCAAGGAGTGTGGGATTTTCAAACACAAACCTTGTATTTCTCTCCTGAATTTAAAAAGATAGAGTGGAACCATATTAAATTAAGTTTAAAAAGTAATGATGTGGCAAGAGTTAGAACACAACAGTAAGAGGACAAGTACATTATTATTTTCTACAAAGTGTTTATCAATCAGCTTTGAATTTCCATACGCTTTCACTACGTCTCATTATACTTTTACTTATTGTTTAACTTAATGTGCTTATTGATATATAATCAACATATAATTAACTGCATGTATTTAAGATGTATAATTTGGTCATTTGGAGTTATGTGTGCTCCCAGGAAATTATCTCACAATCACCATCTCCCTGGCGGTCTTCCCCAAAGTTATCTCATGCCTCTTTGTAATCTTCTCCCTAGTTCCTCCCTATCCGTCCATCTCCTTTTATCACTGGGCAAATACTAGTTTACTTTGTGTCACTACAGACTGGTTACGTTTTCCAGAATTTTGTTAAAAATCTCACAGTTTGTGCTTTTTTTGCCTTGCTTCTTCCGCTTTGCCTCTGTATTGTGAGATTACCCCCGTGTTGCTGCATATATTGGCAGTTCATTACTTTTTACTGCTGTGTCATATTCCATTGTGAGGATACATCACAACACGCTCCCTGTTCACACAGGGGAGCGGTCTCACCTTGCCGGTGATGCAAATAAAGCTTCTGTAAACATTTGTATGCAAGTCATTGTGTGCACATGTTTTTCTTCTCTTTGCCTAATCCAAAAAAGTGGAATGGCCAAATCGTATGGTAGGTATATAATTAGCTTTTTAGGAAACTGCCTCTTTGAAAGAATTTGTTTTCCAAATTGATTATGCTATTTTACATTTCCACCAACAGTGTATGAGAGTTTCAGCTTTTCTACATCTCTGCCAGAGATTTATCCTTTATCAGCTATGTTATCTGCAAAAATATTTTCTTCTAGTCTATGGCTTATCTTTTCATTCCCTTGCCAGTGACTTTCAAAGAGCAGGAGTTTTAACATTTAGCAAACTCAATTTATCATTTAAAAAATTTTTTATGGGCCATGCTTTTGGTGTTGTCAGAAATCTTTGCCTATGTGGTCTTCCATGATTTTATAGTTTAGGTTTTATGATTTATGTGTATGGTCAAATTTGGGTAATTAAGAGAAGTGAGGTATAAAATTCCAGAGAGAGAGAGAGAGAGAGAGAGAGAGAGAGAGAGAGAGAGAGAGAGAGAGTTAAGAAAGAGACACAGAGATAAAGAGATACAGGCACAGACATAGATATCGAATGACTCAAGCACTATCTGTTCAAAATACTATCTTCTGCCAGGTGATAATCTATTTCTTGGCTCTCTTTCCTGTTCCACTGATACATTTATCTATCTGGATGACATTGCCACACTGTTTTGAAAACCACACCTTCTACTAATTCTTGATAAAATGTAATATTAATCTTCCAACACTGTACTTTTTTCAAATGGGTTTTGGCTGTTTTAAGTCCTTTGTATTTTTCCATGAACTTTAAATCAGAGTGCCAATTCCTATCAAAAAAAAAAATCCTGCTGTGATTTTACATGGGATTATCTTGATTATATAGATAAATTTGGAGAGAATTGACATCCTAACAACATTTAAGCCTTTTAACCTATCAACATGGTACATATCTCCATTAATTTAAGACTTCTTTATTTTTTCTCATCAAGTTTGTACATATTTCAGTGTACAGGTCCTTCACAATTGTGTCAAGTTCATCCCTAAATATTTTATACATTTCAATGCTACTGGAAAAGGTGTTGCTTTAGAATTTTACTTTCTGATTGTTCATTGCTAGTGTATGGAAATACAACTGATTTTGTTTTTGTATTGATCTTACTATGTGCTGAGACCCCTGTAGGGTCTTATCAGTTATTAGTTGTATCTATTAGTTCCAGTTGTTTTCTTGAAGATTCCACTGGATTTTCTACATAAATAATCATGATATAGGCAAACTACTGTGGTTTATTTATTACTTTCCAATCTGGATTCCCAGCCACTCCCCTCTAACCTGCCTTGCTACATTCCCCTGACTAAAACATCTAATAAAGTATAAATAAGAGTGATGAGAAACGACATCCTTGTCCTTTCCCAGTCTTAGCTAGTAAACATTCAGTCTACTGACATTAAGTATAATGTCTGTCAACAGGTTGGAAGTGATTCACTTCCATTCCTATTTTGTAAGAATTTTTACAAGAAATGATATTGGATTTTGTATTTTTTTCTGTATTTTTTGAGATAGTGTTTCTTTTTATTTTGTTAATGTGGTTAATTACAGTGATTGGTTTGCAATGTTTAAGCCATCTCCAGTTGATATATCCCACTAGGTCATGATGTATTATCCTCTTAATATATTGTTGGATCAATTTGCTAAAAAGAGTCCATAGATATTCAGTGGTATCAAATCAGAATTTCAATTTGGAAATTCTTGGTTATTGAAGCTGAACATATTGTCATGTATTTATTTGCCATCCATGTGTTCTCTCTGGTAAAGTATCTTTCCCATTGGATTGTTTCTTCTTGTTGAGTTTTGGTAATTCTTTATAGCTTTAGAAGGGAGTCCTATCCTGAATATGTGTTTTGCAAATATATTTTGCCATTCACCCAGTGTGCTGCTGTTGGTTTTTGTTTATTTTTTTTGTTTTGCTTTGTTTTTTAGTTCTCTAGCAGTGACCTTTCCAGAGGAGGGGAAAAAATTAATTTTGATAAAATCAAATTTATCATTTTTTCCTTTTACAAATCATATATTGATGTCAAATCTAAGAACTATTTGGATAGTCCCAGATCATGAATATTTTCTCCTATTTTTTACTCTAAGTTTTATAGCTTAATATTTCACCTTTAGATCTATGAACCATATTGAGATAATTTTTGTACCAAGTGTGAGGTTTAGGTCAAGGTTCATTTATTTGCCAAGGGATATGCAACTGCCTCATGACCATTTGTTTAAAAAATTATTATTTCTATACTGAATTGCTTTTGCATCTTTGATCAAAAGTAGTACATTGTGTAAGTCTATTTATGAATTCTATATTTAGTTCCATTAATCTCTGTGTGGAATACAGTCATAACACCCATTTTAATATCTTTGCTAATTCTAATATCTGTAGGATAATTTGGATCAATTGAGTTTTCTACTCTAGAGGTCATGGCTTCCAGCTTTTTTGTATTACTAGAAATACTTCATTGGATGCCAAACACTGTGAATTTAGTTTGTTGGGTGCTGGGTATTTTTATTCTCTTACAAATATTCTTGAGTTTTTTTTCCTGGGTCCCAGTTAAGTGAATTAAAAGCAGTTTGATTTTTCAGGTCTTACTTTTATGTTCTATTAGGTGGGACCAGATCAGAATTTCCTGTAGGGCTAATCCTTCCACATTACTGAAGCAAAACCTCTCTGCATACTGGATCCCATGTCCCGCAGATGATAAGGTTGTCCAGGAAGGCTGATGGGTACAGATGAGTTTTACACCCTTTGTGAGAAATGGAAACCGTACCTTGTCATCCTCTCCAGTGATTTGCTTCTGGCACCTTGTAGTTTCTTCCCATGCAAATGTGGAGTACTACTCAGCTGAATACTCAAGGACGAACTTACTCAGGTCTTGAGTTCTGTTTCCGTGCATATCTCTTCTCCAGGGCTCTGTCCTTTGTAAGCCAACGGGTCAGCTCCACCCTTCAACTTGGACAGCTGGCCTGGCTCCACCTGGCACTTTCTCCCTGCACTGTGGATTGGAAACTCTTTCAGGACAGTAAACTGAGGCAACCGCGTGGCTTACCTCATTTGTTTCTCATCTCTCAAGGTCACTGCCCATCACTGATCTTCCACAGGGTCTCAAATACCATTGTTTCATATGTTTTGTAGATCTTTTCAGGGGTAGTTCTAGAACGGAGAATAAATGCAGTCCGTGTTATTCCATCTTGGCTAGAGCATAAGTCAGAATATCCATTCGCTCTTAAATGATGACATAGATCCTGTATTTGAAGAAAACTGTGTCAGCTCTTGAGAAAAACAGAAAAGAATTTCACTGAAATTCACACGCTTGGAAATAGAACTTTCAATTATAATTGCATATGGTTTGTCATTGAGAGGGGTGCTTCCTTCTCCAAGGACTGAATGCAGATATCCTTAAATACAAATTTCAATCTTTGTCGAAATGAGGTATCTAGAAAATTGCACACATTTGTTAAATAACCACAAATTTCTTCCTTACTCGCTTCTCAGTCTCCACTATAACAATGACTAATTATGTCACTGCCATCAGATTATTGAAAGAACTAGTCAATATTTTATCTCGATTTTTGAAGAACTTTAATAAAAGTCTTGCCAAAGAGCGTGAATTTAAAAGAAATAGAAAAAAAAGTCATCAGACCATCTGGAGAATGAAATGAGATTTTTTTGTGAACAGTGTTTCATAATCTGGCAAGGTTCAGTCAGCTGGCATTTTTTTCTTGACCTGGACCCATAATAGCAGAATGTCCCTAAAGTGTAAAATGGAAATCATCACAACAAATGAAACAGCACTTAGCACTGTCACCTTAGCCTTTTTTAAATTGTTCTTTATTTTTTGCTTTGCTTATGTAAGTTGACTAAAACATGGTAAGCTGGAAAGAAGCACCACAGAGGTCCAATAACCTGCCAGTTAGGTCCAAGAACCTACCGATTCTGCGTCTACATACAGGGGAATCAAAGAAAGCACCCTGGTCCTACCCCAGGGGTCTGGCCTTCCTGCCAACTTCGAGCAAAAGCAACAAGAAAGAAGGCTTCTTCATAATGAGAAGGAATATATATATATATATATATATATATATATATATATATATATATATATATATAGTGTACATCTATCTTAAAATAAGACTGTAGATATTTCAGCTAGTAGAACTGCCTTTTCAACTCAGCATCACTCTAAGGGCTGTGGAACCTATGCTACATGTGTAGAGACGATGGTGACAATCACTTTTTATCAGATCAGAAGATTGTGTTACCAAATGTAAAGGTAGTGTTTGACCCTCTGCTGGTTTCTCCTGACTCCAGGCTGACCCCTTTCAGAATCTCCATGGTGCCCTGCAGATGAGAAGTTTCCATATAGTACACTAAGCTCATTTAAAAGACCAGCACATAGAGTAAGTAGCAAATGGAATGAGATTATTTTAATTAAGGATACCACTTGTTACTGCAGTTAAGCAATCAATAATTTTGTAAAACAAAAACGTAAACAAAAGGATGTCTTAATTTCATCATAAATAAGGAATTAATAATGATCGCTGGTCTTTTCTAATAGTCACAAATAATCCTTTTTGGTTGTTTAAAAATACAAGAACACCTTGGAAACATCAAACATCTATTTACAAAACAGCTCACTAAAAATTACTTATGATGGCCTGGAATAATCACAAGTTTTATGTATTTATTAAAGAGAAGAGAATGGGTCTCTCCAAATGGGAGAGACCCCAGAAAGTTGAGTGTGAATTTACACAGAAACAATGTAATGTGCTTCTATTTGAAAACCTGGTCTATAAAGCAGGGTCTAAATCTCAGTTTTTACGTTTCAAAATTCACAAAACCAGTTTCACTATTTTCAGAGTCCCCTTTAATCTTTACAATGTCTGTTTTCCAACATATCTTACGCAGTTGTAATGTAACAACAGAGACAGATGGATCTCAATAGCAAAGAAAAAGGTAATCAGCCCATTATCTGCACATGAACAAAGGAATCAAAGAAGAGAACAGACACTAATAAATAAAATCTTATCTATAAATGCCAGAGGCTACAGCCAAACCTGAAATGTTCCAAACTAAGCCAACCACATAATTATACTCAAAATAATATACTATGTGGTATTTCCTATCATCTAATAAATTAATTAATTATTTCAGTACCTGACAAACATTGTACCTCTTCCGGGAAGGAAAACACAAGATTTCAGAAAGTATGGCCCATTTTATGTAGTTGTTGATGTGGTTCAACAGACACCTCTCTGCTATATTCTTTTTCTGAATTATGTAGGGTTTCTACTTCATCAGAACTTCCTGAGATTCCTTGGAGGCTTTCTTTTGTTTGCTCCACAATCAGGCAGAAATTTCTACACAAGCCTACACATGAAAGTTTACGGGACTTATTTGTTTAAAACAATCACTTTTAAAAAATGACATTATTAGCACTTAGAATTGTATCATTTGCTTTCATAAATACAATGTTAAACATGAAGATTTTCAAAGTGAAAGAGTTTTGACAAAATCTCTAATTGAAAATATATAAGGAAATAGAGAAAAAGGGATTTTGAGATCAGCAGATCAAACTTAAAGGTTGATTTCTTGGATTGTCTTTTCTCTTGACATATAAAGCTTTGATGGATCAGAGGCGTATGACTTATATTTGAAAACATACATCTTAAAACATGAATAATCATACATTTTTAAGGGCACAATATATAGAGACTTTAAAATGCAGTGAGTAGTCGTTGTAATACTGTTCACATAGTAAATTCATATGCTGAATATTGAACACGGAAACTTTTACTGGTATCTTTGCCTTACATTTTTGTTTTCATAAAAGTAATTCTAACCCTGATTTTGAAATACCTGTGGTGTTCTTTGAGAGGCACTTAAAATTTTTCAACTAGGGGCGCCTGGGTGGCTTAGTCGGTTGAGCGTCTGACTTGGGCTCAGGTCATGATCTCACAGTTCGTGAGTTCGAGCCCCATGTCGGGCTCTGTGCTGACAGCTCAGAGCCTGGAGCCTGCTTCCGATTGTGTCTCCCTCTCTCTCTGCCCCATCCCCACTCATGCTCTGTCTCTCTCGTCTTAAAAATAAATAAAACATTAAAAAAAATAAAATTGTTCATCTAAAATTAAATTTATATGTATGCCTTTAATGTATATAAGAATGTGGGGCGCCTGGGTGGCTCAGTCGGTTGGGCGTCCGACTTCGGCTCCGGTCACGATCTCGCGGTATGTGATTTCGAGCCCCGCGTCGGGCTCTGTGCTGACAGCTTGGAGCCTGGAGCCTGTTTCAGATTCTGTGTCTCCCTCTCTCTGACCCTCCCCCGTTCATGCTCTGTCTCTCTCTGTCTCAAAAATAAATAAACGTTGAAAAAACAATTCTTTAAAAAAAAAATGTATATAAGAATGTTTGTATGTGTGTGTGTATACATGTAGTGTATGGGTGCATGTATATATCACACACACACATATGTTAGGGATAGGATACCTCTATAGACATACACATACCTCATAAATATTTGCTAAAAAGATGGAAAAATGAGAAACATAAAGAATTTACCAAACTAAGAGAATAAAAGAATTTGGATAGAGTAGCTTGGTTTCCATAACATTCAGGTACTAACTATACTCGCCAGCACTGTCCCCATGCCATGTTTTCAATAGGCACCATTGAAAGATGTCTGCTTAGGATTACCCAACCATCATCAAAGACCTGTCTTTGTCTGTTTGGCTGCTAAAGTAAAAATACCAAAAACTGAGTAGCTGAAAAACAGCAGTTATTTCTCGGTTTATAAGGGTTGAGAAGTTCAAGATCGTGGCACTGGTAGATTCTGTATCCAATGAGGACCCACTTCCTGGCTCACCTGGTGGAAGGGGTGAGGGAGGTCTCTGGGGCCTCGCTTATAAGGGCACTGATCCCATTCCTGATGGCTCCACTCTCATGACCTGATGGCCTCCCAAAGGCCTCACCTACAAACACCATCATGCTTGGGATTAGGTCTCAACATAAGAATGTGAGGAGGACACAAATATTTAGTCCATAGCAAACCCGAAACCAAAACACACTTAGATATACCCCCTTCCAACTCTATATCCATATGCCATTTATTTTCAAGTGAAGTGAAGCAAAATGTGCATTGTTGAAACCTTGAGAGAGAATTGGAATTATAAAGTCATACCATAACATGTGAAGAGGTTTCTCTGGAAGAAGAGAAGTAATCTAATTATTTTCCCCGGGGTAAAGATGTTGAGGATTGAGTGATGGTTGCATGTCTGTGAATCTCAAGCTTCTCTTTGTTATCACTTGTAGTTAATCCATTCTCTCTCAGACTGTTTCACTATAAACAATACCTCAAAATTCTAACAACTCCATTTATTGTGTAGTTACTACGGATATTCTTTCCTGAAAAGTGTTTACTAAATCATAAGATAATGTGTGTAATGTGTGAGGAAAAGCTGTCAGTATATTAAAGACCAATATTCACTTCTCTATCAATCTATTTTAGTACATTTATACTATATACATATAAAATAATTCATATAATGAAATTAAGGAACCAAAGACTAAAGAGTTGCTATCCTGTGTAATTATAATGCAACAATATAGCGGACAACTTGTGTGTACCACAAAGATATGCATACATAGAATGTTAACCATCGGTCAAAAGGCTTGAAATGGCTCATTGATTTGAAGAAAAAATAGGAAAAACAAAAGATTAACACAGGGTAAGAATGTTGTGAGATAAGATTAGGTATTTGAAGGCAATTATTTGTAAATTCCTATATTTAGTATATAGTTTGTTTTTCCAGCAAGGATTGTTATTTATAATTCTCCCTTTGGACTATCTTGATTTATGGAAACTCATTTTAAGAGGACTCAACAGTTCATGTTTATGTTTGTTATCATGGCATACACTTTGGGGGAAGCCTTTTTAAAAGATCTGGTGGTTTAGGGGCACCTGGGTGGCTCAGTCGTTTAAGTGTTTGACTTCTGCTCAGGTCATAATCTCAGCTAGTGAGTCAAAAATAAATAAACATTAAAAGAAATTTAATAAACAACAACAAAAAATTTACAATCTCAAGGTTTGGGGTCTGCTTCGGATTCTATGCCGGCTTCTCTCTCTCTCTGCTCCTTTGCTGTTCATGCTCTGTCTCTCTCAAAAAGATATAAACATTAAAAAAAATTTTTTTTGAGGAACCTCCACACTGTTTTCCAGAGCGGCTGCACCAGTTTGCATTCCCACCAACAGTGCAAGAGGGTTCCCGTTTCTCCACATCCTCTCCAGCATCTATAGTCTCCTGATTTGTTCATTTTGGCCACTCTGACTGGCGTGAGGTGGTATCTGAGTGTGGTTTTGATTTGTATTTCCCTGATGAGAAGTGATGTTGAGCATCTTTTCACGTGCCTGTTGGCCATCTGGATGTCTTCTTTAGAGAAGTGTCTATTCATGTTTTCTGCCCATTTCTTCACTGGGTTATTTGTTTTTCAGGTGTGGAGTTTGGTGAGCTCTTTATAGATTTTGGATACTAGCCCTTTGTCCGATATGTCATTTGCAAACATCTTTTCCCATTTCGTCGGTCGCCTTTTAGTTTTGCTGATTGTTTTCTCTGCAATGCAGACACTTTTAATCTTGATAAGGCCCCAAGAGTTCATTTTTGCTTTTAATTCCCTTGCCTTTGGAAACGTGTCAAGTAAGAAATGGCTGTGGCTGAGGTCAGAGAGGTTTTTTCCTGCTTTCTCCCCTAGGGTTCGGATGGTTTACTGTCTCACATTCCTTCATCCATTTTGAGTTTATTTTTGTGAATGGTGTGAGAAAGTGGTCTAGTTTCATTCTTCTGCATGTTGCTGTCCAGTTCTCCCAGCACCATTTGTTAAAGACACTGTCTTTTTTCTACTGGATATTCTTTCCTGCTTTGTCAAAGATTAGTTGGCCATACTTTTGTGGGTCCAATTCTGGAGTCTCTATTCTATTCCATTGGTCTATGTGTCTGTTTTTGTGCCAATACCATGCTGTCTTGATGATTGCAGCTTTGTAGTAGAGGCTAAAGTCTGGGACTGTGATGCCTCCTGTGATTCGAGAAGAATGCTGGTGCAAAATTAAAAACAGATCTACCCTATCACCCAGCAATAGTACTGCTAGGAATTTACCCAAGGGATACAGGAGTGCTGATGCATAGGGGCACTTGTACCCCAATGTTTATAGCAGCAGTTTCAACAATAGCAAAATTATGGAAAGAGCCTAAATGTACATCAACTGATGAATGGATAAAGAAGATGTGGTTTATATAGACAATGGAATACTACTTGGCAATGAGAAAGAATGAACTATGGCCTTTTGTAGCATGTGGATGGAACTGGGGAGTGTTATGCTAAGCGAAGTAAGTCATACAGAGAAAGACAAATACCGTATGTTTTCACTCTTAGGTGGATCCTGAGAAACTTAACAGAAGGCCATGGGGGAGGGGAAGGGGGAAAAAAGTTACAGAGAGGGAAGGAGGCAAACCGTAAGAGACTCTTAAAAACTGAGAATAAACCGAGGATCGATGAGGGGTGGGGGAGAGGGGAGAGTGGGTGATGGGCATCGAGGAGGGCACCTGTTGGGATGAGCACTGGGTGTTGTATGGAAACCAATTTGACAATAAATTTCATATAAAAATTTTGTAGTAAAAAAAAATATAAACATTAAAAAATAAAAAAAAGGGGGGGTGCCTGGGTGGCTCAGTCAGTTAAGCGACTGACTTCAGCTCAGATCGTGATCTCACGGTTTGTGGGTTCAAGCCCCACATCGGGCTCTGTGCTGACAGCTCAGAGCTTGGAACCTGCTTCAGATTCGGTGTCTCCCTCTCTCTGCCCCTCCCCCACTTGTGAGCTTACTGTCTGTCTCTCTGTCTCTCTCTCAAAAATAAATAAACGTTAAAAAAAATTAAAGATCTGGTGGCTTAATACACCGTAAAATGGTAGCAGGTGATATTTCCTGTACTCACATTATCAGTAAATTAAGATTTTGTCGGCTCTGCTATCATTTTTTTTTTTAATTTCTCAACTTTCAGGTTTTTTTTTCTTTTTTTCCAGAGCAATACCACCTATTATTCCCTTTGAAACCTGCCACTGATTTCTGTGCTGACTACAGAATACAGCTGCCCAGGCAAACTAGGAAAACACTGGATTTGTCACTACTGTGCCAGCATCATCCCATCATTCCCTAATATGTCCATTCTCATTACACCCCTGCCACACACACATGAATTAGGAAGTGGGTAGAAAAATATAAATGCTGATGAATTGTTCAACATGGTTTACTTTTTACGGGGCCTCGACTGTCCTCTATATTAACTACTTTGGGAAGACTATTTGAGGGCAAGTAGATAGCACTGTGATAATGAAAGCATAGATTTAAAATTTACATATTTTTTAAAGAGCTGGAAATGAACCAGATGATTTCTGCAAGTAATTCTCAAACCTAATGGGCCTAGAAACTTCTGTCAGCCCGCAAAGTTATATTAATTCCTAATGTGTGTGTGTGTGTGTGTGTGTGTGTGTGTGTTTTCCCAAGGAGTACCTGGTGATGCTTCTTACCGTCTACAATTTCTTCCCCTTTCCTCTGGAGGTGAACTCATTGGCATTTGCCTCCTGGAAAAAATATAATAACCTTGACTAATGGTTAATGAAATTCTTCTTGAATACTGGGGAGGTAGGGGAAAAGAAAAGTACATAGGGAATTTACTGATATAATGAACCAAAATGAAGTTCCAGAAGTTTAATGTTACTTGGAGTTTTTGAAATCCTAAGTGTAAAAGCAGAATACTCTATAATTTATGGGAAGTTTACTATGCGTCAGGCGTGGACCAAGCATGTAGTATGATATACTTCTTAGATGTGTCCTATGGTTGCCTTTGATCTTCATTTCATAGGTTACAAATCTGAGACACAGACAGGTTACCTCCTCAAGGTCACCCAGGAAATATTACATGGGCTCTCAAAGTGTAATTTAATATGTAAGAACCAGATGGTACTTTTAATATTATTTTTACACCAAATAGCTTTCTTAATAGCCGTTCTGCTTCAAAAGCCTATATATTTCTGAGGGACTGAAGTCCTGTACATAATACGATTATTTGGGCTTGTGAAGAGGTCATTTTAAGTTACCAATATTCATAGCCCAAAAGACTCTTTAACTGAAGTGTCATTAAATTTCACATGAATCTAAGTTGTTTTACACCTTACAGTTGTCCTTTACTTCCATATTTTAGAGATTTTAAACTTGAGCATTTATTTAAAAATAGAGACCCCTTTGTATAAAACTCTAGTCATATTTCAGATAATGTCCTGTTGGACATGAAGGTACAAATTTACATTGCAAACAATGGGATTACATTTAGGAGTGGATCAATTGTGTCCTTTAAAATGCTTCAGAACTCAATCTTCAGTTCAGAATAGAATAATTATTTCTCTTGGTTTGTACTAAATAGCTATATATGTATTGTTAAGTAACATTTATTTGGCAAACACCTGTTTTAGGTAAGCTGTGTAGTAGAATCTGGGTTAGGCATTGTTGATACAATGATTAATATAGCTTGGCCTCTGCCCTTCAGAACCTTCCAATATTTCTTTCAACCCATTTTTTAAAACGTGAGCCCATGTGGTATGTGTTCATAGAGTTCACAGAGCCTCTGTGAAGAGCTACTATCATGAAAAAATTGTCTGAAATGTGCTCAGAATGCTGGCCTGATTGCACTGCCTTTGAAGATTCCTAGGAAAGCAACACATGTCCAGCAGTATTCCATGTCAATATACAGAAGTTATTTATCTGGAGAATCCAGTCCTGGCAGAAATTCTGGTATATCTGCCTTGAAGACTGCCCATTTCCCCAATGGTCTGCAGACAAAGTAACAGGAAGACAGTAATAAACATCTTGGGGGAGAGTGGATGTGGATGCCCCAGATAAACCATTAGTTACACCCTCAGTTCCCACCCCAGAATTTTAGTGTTCCCACTCTGAAGTCCAATGGGCAATTTACTAAGCTGATATTTAGTTCTCAGACCTCATCCCTAAGGCCACCAAAGGGAACTCTCCATGGAAGGCTGGGGAGGGGGCAGGGCAGGTGAAATGCAGACGAAATCATCACAGCTAAGGGGCAGGTGAATGGCCACCGCCTCACCACCATTCACAGACAAGATGGGTACAATTAAGACTTTTTCATCTTTGAGAGACAAAACAGAAAAAAAATGAAACCAGTATGTAATTCATGGTGTTGTGGATCCCTGAAGAGAAAACATACATAGACTCTAGGTCTGTAAATGACCAATGCCAAAACTGCTCCTGGGGCAGCTGACACAGCGGGTGCCTCTGACTGGGTCTGACAGAGCTAAGCATTTGACTTCTACTAATCTGTTACTCCAGACAGAAGGCCAGCTTGGCTCAGCCTAACTCTCAGGCAATGGATTCATCATGCCTCAAAGGTCTGCAAAGTCCTGGGCTGGGAAGTGGGCCAGCCACATTAGACCATTAAAGTAGGTAAGGAACATCTCTCTCTCTCTCTACAGAGAGCATGATTTCAAGAGCCCCACCCAAGAGCAAGGACATTCACCACTCCAACAGAAACTGTAGACTGAAGAGACATTAGGTGATTTCCAGTAGTGGCTACAGGATAAATCTACGGTCTTCAAGTCTTCATGTATGAGCCCATTATCCGGCACTGGCTCACTTATTGTTATATTAATTCCATTAAGAATAAAAGCTGAGGCTTGTCAAAAAGTTGAAAATAGAACTACCCTATTATCCAGTAATTGCATTACTGGGTATTTACCCAAAGAATGCAAAACTACTAATGCAAAGTGATAGTTGCACCCTTATGTTTATTGCAGCTTTATTTTCAATGGCCAATTTATGGAAGGTGTACAAGTGTCCATTGATTGATGAACAGATAAAGGTGTGGTGTATACACACACACACATACTATGGAATATTACACAGCCATCAAAAAGAATGAAATCTTGCCATTTGCAATGATGTGGATGGAACTAGACTGTATTATGCTAAGTAAGTCAGTGAGAGAAATACAAATATCATATGACTTACTCATATGTGGAATTTAAGAAACAAAACAAACGAACAAAAGAAAAAAAGAGAGAGAAAGAGAGGCAAACCAAGAAACAGACTCTTAACTATAGAGAAAACATTCATGATTATTAGAGGGGAGGCAGATGGGGGGAGGGGAAAAGAGGTGATAGGGATTAAGGAGTGCACTTTCGATGAGCAGCGGGTGATATATGGAAGTGCTAAATCATTATATTGTACACCTGAAACTAAGAGAATGTTGCACGTGAACTATACTGGAATTAAAAGAAAAACTTAATAATAATTATAATAAAAGGCTAAGGTTTAGAGTCAGATTCATTCAAATCTGCATCCAAATCGGTCTATCACTCACCAGATCCAGGATGGAGCGCAACACTCAAGTTGTGTAAGTCTCAAACATTGAGTGGCCATGATTATTGGTATCTCCATTCAATTTTTGTGGTTAGATAGTGTCAGTATTTTTTAAATTTTTTTAAATGTTTATTTTTGAGAGAGAGAGAGACAGAGAGAGAAAATGTGAGCAGAGGAGGGGCAGAGAGAGAGGGAGACACAGAAGCGGAAGCAGGCTCCAGGCTCTGAGCTGTCAGCACGGAGCCCGACGTGGGGCTTGAACTCACGAACTGCTAGATCCTGACCTGAGCCGAAGTCAGACGCTTAACTGACTGAGCCACCCAGGCACCCTGATCGTGTCATTATTCTTTACCATACAACTTTCAGGTGGTAGGCACTGTAGGTGGGTACGTACTTGGTGGGGAAAGATACACAAAAAAGGAGGAAAGTGTCAGCTAAGTTGTTAAGCGGGTTTGAAAACATAACCAGCCTTCCTAAAACAGTGAGAAACTGGTATGTTTACAACGAAGTGTATGTAGGAGCAACAAGATCTTAGAAGGGTCCAAGATCATGTTATTTGACCACTTACGCTAAAACAAAACTACCTCTGTGACTTCCTTGGTTCAGGTTCACATCTATTTTCAACCCTGAAGTACATGGATATTTCACAAGTAACCTGAAAAATGTATGCACTTTACACCCAAAACACAGGTTGAGTTTTCGTCCCAGCTCAGGACTAATTTTAAGATCTTAGTTCCACAGCTCAACCTGTGCCTCAGATTTCTCAGCCATGAAATAGAGGATGTTAATGAAAACATCCCTCCTACTTAACTCACACGGTCACCATGAACCTCAGACAAGATACTACATGTACAATTCCTCTGTAAATGTTGAAACTCAATGCAAATAATGGTGAATGCTTTTATTGTACTGTTGGTGTGAGAAAGAGAGCCCTGTTTGAAAAGGGTGGTTTATTTGCTATTTCCTTTAAAACCGCATATGCATTTTAATCTCTTATTCTTGCTGAACACTTTTCACTGGCTACAATTTTCCTTACTATTTTCTGCTGGTGCAAACGCTTGTCTTCTTACGCCTCCTCAAATGCCAATTTCTTCATGAAGTCTTCAGAAAATCTAATGTAATAAGAAAAATTCAACAGACCTGGATTTCAATCCCAACTATGGCTTGATTAAGTGATGCAACATTTCTGATCCTTGCTGCCTTTCTTGTAAAGTGTGGAAATGTGTATCTACTATTAGAAGAGATTTAAAAAGTACTGATATGTGTAAACAGCCCCAAAATACAACATAGGATGTGCTCTTTCTCTCTTGTCCTTTGCTCACATTAAGAGTTTTCTCTGTCTTATGACTTCTTAGAACATTGATTTTATTTTATTTTTAAAAAACAAAATTTTTTAACGTTTTTATTTATTTTTGAGACAGAGAGAGACAGAGCATGAGCAGGGGAGGGGCACAGAGAGGGGGAGACACAGAATCTGAAGCAGTCTCCAGGCTCTGAGCTGTTCGTACAGAACCCAACGCGGGGCTTGAACCACGAACTGTGAGATCATGACTTGAGGCAAAGTTGGTTGCTTAACCAACTGAGCCACCCAGGTGCCCCTAGAACATTGATTTTTAAATCAAAGTGGGCCTTTGCTACTGAGTTCTTTGGTGTGTCCTTATTATGTTCTAAGCTCCTTGAGGGCAGATACTGTGTCTGATATATTCTTTGAACCCTCAGCAGTTTTGAGCATAGTGTTGGAGCAGCAGGAAAATGCCCAGTGAGTCAGCAGTTCATTCTGGCTGTGGTATACAGCTTGACTGTGCACAGTGCCGACCTCATGCGCACAGTAAACTTATGTTCTAACTTGCACCTGATGAGATTATGGTTCCAATGAGATTATCGGGAGCCGTGTTGAGTTTCACAGTGGTGAGCCCGCAATAATAAGAGAGGCCGGACCATCCTTAAGAAACCATTGCACTGGTGGTCCTTGAGGATGCAGGTGCTTTTGGATGAAGGGAGAGAAGAGACAAATAAAATCAGTGAGACCTCCCACATCTAGAGACATACATGGTGGGAGTATATAGAGCAATCCTAGGCTTCCATCATGGTGACTTGGCAGGGATATAAATGCAAAGCGGCTTCCTCTTCTACAGGGCAATTCAACCTGCTGAGTTTACCTGTCCTTCGAAGGAGCCTAAACTATGTGTGAGGCGACAACCTTTCTCATTACCACCTCAGAGACTAAGTTCTTTCGTCCCTGTTTATCCACGGTAGTGCCATCCATCTTAGACACCAGCCCTGGGATTTCCTTTGTTTATTTATACCTCGCCAGGTCTTTGTACCATCAGATGCTGCTTAAATGATGAGGATGGAGTATACAAAGTACAGTCTGATGTTAAACAAAGGATCTAAAGGACTTTACTTCTCAGAACCATAATGGCACTAGTAGAAAGAAATTCTGGTGGAGCGTTTTTGCAGATGATTTCCAGTGACAAGAAACAGATCAACTATAGAAGGAATGTCTCTCTGGGCTCTGTGGGGAGATGCGAGAAGTGGTTACATGGCACTTAGAGCTGCTGAAAACAGATGAGAAAGTTAAGGGCTTTGGTACCAAACCTGATTTCATTAAAAAGACTGTGCTTTACTAATCTTGTTGTCTGTTGTTGTGTAAGTCAGGAGCCACACGATGGAAGGGTGAGAAAGAGCAGTGGAAACGAAGGCCCGTTTAAACGCTCTGTCTGAGTTCAGCACAGAAACCTTGGTTTGGCCAGGCAGGAGAGGGGTCAGTGTCCACACACACGTGTGGCTGTCCCTGTTGTAGCTGCTTCCTGCAGGTGCGTCTGAGACAGCCCCGAAACATGTATGTACGTTACATACGTGCATGAGTGTGATATAAAAACGATGCAAAGTTTTCCTTGAGGTAAAGGACAATCACATAATAAAGAACAAATATGGCAGAACATAACTTCGCCCCCGGGGCAAATATCTTAACAGCCTGGCCTGCATCAAGGTCATTGAATGCACAGTGGCAGACACTGGGGTTCCATAATGATCAATAAGAACAATGAGAAATCCCTCTTCTGAGCCATTTGGCCTGCTGACTGTGAATGCTTCTCCAAGGACATCCATCTATAAATGGAAAGAGACTATAGAGAACAAGACTGACCAGTGGTTTGGAATATCTGTAGGTAATGTAGTAGTCCTTAACTAGCATATCCAAAACATGGCCAAAAATTTTTTCACTGCATATAAGCCTGGATTGATGTTTGATTCAGTTCGTTTGGCTAGGGCGAGCTAGGATTGCATATTTTGAAGACGCTCTCCAGGTTGATGTTAATGTTTACAACAATTTAAGAAACATCACAGTAATACAACACTTATGCTGTGCAATGCAGGCAAACACTTAACCTCTCTGAATATTAATGCCATCATCTGTAGATAATATCTTGTAATGCTGTTACTTGACTTCCAATCTTAAGTCGTCCAGCATGCTAAAGTTCTCGCGGTGTCCTGGAAAAGTTTTCTGGCAAATGGAATATTCTTGTTTAATTCTGTGATTTTTGTATTAGATGAGTCTTGAAGATACCAAGAAAGATACAATTGGCTGTTTCAACTATCATGTTACATCATATCTAGATCACAAGAAAGCTAGTTTATATAACAATTAGGCAGGGGGGTGGAGGGGGTGGAAGGCAGTGTAAGGGTTTAACATACGAAATCGGCTTTCCTATAATTTAAATGCATAGTTTAGCAATATCAGAATAAGCTTTCCCATGTAGCAGAGACGTAGGTCTTTGGCAAGTAATGTGAGGAGCTCATCTCTTACCACGTGCCTTATCTGAAAACCTACCGTTGTCCTTGGGTTCCTACCATTAGAGACTCATTCTTTAAGTATATACATAGGTTTATGTACATGTGTATGGCAATTTATCTCAAGGAATTGGCTCACCTTGTGAAGAATGGCAAGTCAGAGATTTGTAGGTCAGTCTGGCAAGCTGAAAACTCTCTCAAGCTAAAATTGATGCCTTCACAGCAACACCTAGGTATGCATTAAATTGACTCCTGGGTACTGTGGTCTAGCCGTGTTGACACATAAAACAAACTATCATACTAGCTAACAAAATGTAAACGAAGGAGTAAACATGAGGGAAAAACGCCCATAAACCAAGATACTTTCTCACCCTTTGGTTATGGGAAATTTGAAACATAACAATAAAATAATGTAATACAAACCTGTCTGCTGGTCTCAACAGTTACCAACTCATAGATAATCTGATTGCATAATCCCAACTGACTCTCTTCTCTATCCAATGGTTTATTTTGAAGCAAGTTCTAGACGTTATGCTATTTCACTCATAAATATTTAATGTAAATATTTTAGTGCTAAGGACTCCTCTAAAATATATAACTAAAACATCACAACTCTTCAGTGCAGTAAAATGTCCAAGGTGGGGACAATTCCGGGGAAAAGAGATGCTGGAATTTCATGACTTTATAAAAACTCCTTACAATGAAGGGGTGGGGAGATGTGTGTGGAAAAGGGGGAATCTAGAAACAAAAAGGGCTGGAAAGAGAATGTGACCACCCGGGTATCCCTTTAGATAAACACAAGTATACCCCTTAGGTAGACATAAGTCTATCTCAGTTGGCTTCGTTGGATATATAACATTTTAAGGTACTCAGGAAAATGTTGTATAACACATTTCATTTTTATTATCAATTTTGTAAAAAAAATGATAAAGGTGATGCTTCTTTTCTAGAAAAGTCTATCAGAAATAGAAGCTATATAGGGATGTTACTTGTTAAGAGCCCACGAGTTTTGAAACTCTCTGAAAGAAAGTATTGAGGATGTGTTCATGTCTGAAAAGACTTGCCTAATGAAATCCCTGACGCGGAACGAGAAAACAGCAAGTATTTGTGTTTACATAGTATCAAAAAAATTAGTTAATAAAGACTGTGAGTAAGTGTCAACCTTTAGGGAACTGCTCAGCTCCATGCTGAAGCAGGAAGAGAGGTTTGATATTATTCCAGGACAGTGATTTGAAGGCTAGGTCTGGGAGAGAGGAGTAAGAGGGGGATGGGGTTCTGAGAGTGACCTGAGGGACCTTATCAACATGCACATCCTGTACCACCTGAATGAAAGGAACAGAGGGGCCCCTGTGGGTTGAGTGTCCAACTTGGGCTCAGGTCATGGTCTCACGGTTCGTGGGTTCGAGCCCCGCGACAGGCTCTGTGCTGACAGCTTGGAACCTGAAGCCTGCTTCAGATTCTGTGTCTCCCTCTTTCTCCACCCCTCCCCTGCTCATGCTCTGTCTCTTTCTGTCTCTCTCAAAAATAAATAAACATAAAAAAATTAAAAAAAAAATGGAACAGAGCTTCCAGACCTGATGGGGGGCAGGTGCATTTTGGAAGCGAACCACATAATTCTAGTACACCTCTTCTGAGAATAGAAAAAGTAGATTCTGGCCTACTTCAAACACTATCGTGAAAACAAACCCTTTCTGCCACCGCAGAAACAGTGGTTTCTTTTTTCCCCTTTCTCTAGATTCCGTTGTGACATGAGTCTAGGATCCCAATGATCTGAAGTCTGGGGAGAAGGACATTGCATTCACTTTCTCTGTCTGTTTCATGTGTTTCCTCGCTAGTTCCAGAAAAGCACGCACCTGTTACCCAGGGGGTGGGAGTGGGGTGGAGGAACCAGCTGTATTGTCTTAGTTATTGACAAGGATGGCTTATGCTTTGTGCGTTTTTCACTTGTATGTTGCCAATATGTGGAGGTGTTCCTAAATTCCTGAACCAAGGGATTTTCAAGTTCCTAGGCACAGCACTACAGATGGCATTCAGAGTGAGTAGTGAGCAAAGCTCCATGAATATAATTAATTGTATCTCTACCAACCAGAAGACCCAAAGCCTACCTACCACACCCAGGGAAAAAGTGTTCTGTGACACATTTCCATCTCCACCTTAAAAAAAATGGAGCTATATATGCACAGACAAGACGGGGTTCATTTTTTTATATTTTAAAGAGGATGTTTCTATTTTGACAATAGAGATCTAAATAGGGGCTTTTGCTCATTCAGTGGAATCATATCATCTCTTAACCCACCAGTGTGGGAGACAGGTAACCATTCTGAAAGGGAACCATGAAACACCAAAGAGAAACTCATATTTTGTTTCTTACTTGGAAACTAATTTCTGGCCAGCTTTGACATAAAACTCTTCCTTCTGTGAATCACAGAGGCAGGATGCATCTCTCTGACCTTGTGCAAAGCAGAAACAAGCAGATGCCAGAGTTCCCACTCACACGCATCCTGCAGAACCCTCCCTGAGAAGCTGTTGCCTGGAGTCAGGAGGTTACTACGTATGAGGAGGAGTTATTCTGTGCCAGGACTTAGAGGCAGCATACAAATACCATCATCTTCTGTGGAGTGGGGCGCGAGGGGCTGACCATAACAAGAGAGAGACCAATAAAACGCTTCTTGCAACACAGGAGTGAGATGAAGCACGTGAAAAGAAACCGCTCAAGTTTACAACACACACCGACGACAGAAGGGAACAGAAGAGTCTTGTCTCCCGGCTTAGCAGCACAGTACAAGGAGCAAGGGATAAACTTGCAAGATGGGTAAGAGGCGAAAAGCCGATGGAAGAAACAAACTTAAGGGGAAATAAGTGCATAAATCTTTGCAGTTTAGGAAACAGACTCGAACACTGACGACATTTGGGAAGACTCTGAGGCCAGCTCTACCAATTATATTGCCAAGAGAAACAGCAGAACATTTCAGTACAAGGACCGTAAGAAGGGTTAAGGAGTAGTGAACACTGGCAGTGTGTTTTCTGTATGCTCTTCATAGAGGCTATCTTTTTGTCACAAAAACCCTGCAATATAGTTTCCCCATTTTGCAAATCAGGAAATTGAAGTTTATAATTGTAAAGAAGGCCAGACCTACGAAGGAGTCCTGGGTTCGATCAGGCCAGGCCTGGACTGGTTAATATAAATAACGCATATTCACTAGGGATAGGCTCTTATGTGGAAACCCCTCATGAGAGACTGGAGTTGAGACATGACAGCTTCAGTCACCTCTCCAGGTGTCCTGGAAAATGCTGGATGTTGGACGGATGCACTGTGTATGCATTTAACCCTTTAGGATACACACATACCGCTTTCCATGGTCTTGTTTAGCTTTTCTCAAAGCTTTCGAATTTCTAAAGTCTTCATCATTTCTCCTACGTATTTTGTTTTTCAAACACGAGGAGCACTCAGTGTCTACAATGATTTGAAACAGCTCTTACCTAAGCTCGGGAGTCTACAACAGACACCAGTAGAGAGAACAGCAGACTCACAGTCAGAAAACCGGAGTCAGCCCTGCCTCCTTGGCTCCTTGCTTGTGAGCAAACCACAGAATCACCAGAACACTAGATTTCCTTTATCATAAAAAGGGCTCCCCTTAAGGCATGGAAAGCTTCATGGACGTGGTCAAAATGGTACTTACATAAGAGAACAGGGATACTTTAAATAGGCAGAGACACACAGTGCCAATGACCTTATAACACCAGCTGGCTCGTCCACACCACTGGGTCACACCGGACTCAGCCAGAGCAGACCTTTCTCTCCAGCTGTCGTGGTCACCCAGAGCTGACGGTGCATCACCTGCTCCTCGAGCCAATGTGTCCTGCTCTAAATTTTAACGAAGGGGCAAACTGTGTTTATGACAAATGCTTTCATTTACAAACTCTCCTTTCTGACGGAATCTGAAAGCCTAACACCTACCTTGTTTTCAAGGCATGGTAAAAGTCAAGATAGATAATTTCATTTTGCTTTTATTAGGCTTATAACAGGATGTTGCAGTTTTCATTTGTGCTACTAATAACACATATTGATGTGCATAAAATAGATATGCTGCCAAAGAAAATGGCTGCAAAGAATATGTGTGCAACAAATGGATAGTTACTGAATACTTTCTAAATGCCTGGGAAACTCTGCAAAGAAAAATAGTGCCCCTACCTATGGGAATCTCAGAATTCTTTGTGAAGAAAAAGAGAAAAAAATAACTGGAGCTTTAAAAATTCCCACTGGTAAAACTAATATCAAAATAACTGATAAGCATTTTACTAAACCCAAAATAAAATCCTGCTTGAAATTCCTCGGGAAAGGGGTGACAAAAACAAGGCTTAAATTATTTGTGGTATTTTACCAGTAGCTCTAAGTGTATTAGGATTTCTATAACTAAAGCATTTAAGAAGTGATGCTAGTGTTCTATAAAATACATTTTTAAAAAATACTTTAAAGATCTGAATGGATCCCAATGAGTCCATAGGTACGGACAAGGGTATATACTCAAATATATACTCATATATCCATAGAGTTTATTTAGCAATCTAAAATCTAGTTGAGTTTTATTGATTTCTCCATACATACAGTAAATCGTCCAGGTGATAACCCTTAAACTAGTTTTATATCTCTTTCTACCTCATTCTACTGAAAACACCCTTCGTTCCTATAGGCAACATGATGGCTATTTTTACGTATCAGCTTGCCTGGGGCACAGTACCCAGATATTTGGTCAAACATTATTCTGTTTATTTCTGTCAAAGTGTTTTTCGGATGAGATGAACATTTCAATTAGTGGACTGTGAGTACAGCAGCGTGCTCTCTATAACATGATGTACTTCACCCAGTGAATGGACCGAGCAAAAAACAAGCCGCCCCGCCCCCACTCCGCACCTGCCGGATCAAGGGGGACCTCGATCGGAAGAGAACCTTTAGACTCAAACTGCCATTCTTCCCTGTGTCTTCGGAATGCTCACCCATCCCATCAGATTTTGGACTCAAGTAAATCTCTTTTTATATATATATATATAGATAAAATATATATATAATATAATATATCTATATATATATAGATTATATATATATATAATATAATATATAGATAATATTATCTATATATATATAGATTATATATATATCTATATATATAATATATAGATAATATATCTATATATATATATATATAGATTATATATATATATCTGCCCATCGTATTGTTCCTGTTTCTCCAGAGACCTCTGATACAGACTGTAACTGAAAATCTCAGGGATGCTTATGTCTCTTCTGCTAAGCCTCTGATCTGGTCCGCTCCTGGTGAGCTCGGCCAGAGCAAGTTTAAGAGCTGAGGGAGCATCTAAGCAGTGGATGTGCCTCCCAGCTTCTTCATGACCCAGGCTCATCTGGTGAATGGGCTTCCACATTTTCCCAGTGCATGATTCCTTCTGGTCCTCTGCCTGATAAGCAGAATGGAAGAGAAAATGTGGATATACGCATTTGGATACATGATCTAACATCACCCTGACTTGACAAGAGACTGGAAAAAACAGGTCAGTTAAAATGAGAAGCTATTTTGCCTCTAAGTGGCATTCATCTCCCTTATAATAATACTTTCTGAAATATGGTTCCTCCCACACACTTGCCAAGACCACCCTCCAAGGTCAAGCCATCTGGACTTGTATGCGGCCACTCACTGGACTTTTCACTGCTATTTACCCCACTTACATGTAGTTAGAGTTTCCTTAAAATTGAAAAATGTTTTTCTTTTTCCTAATGCCTTGCCCCATTATAAGGCCACTACCCATTACTGATGAGGTAGTTCCTTCTCAGTAGCAGGAGGAGATAATGAATGTTTGGCTCTATTTGGTTAACCTTCTACCATATTCTTGCCTGGCTCATTCTTGTGGTTTCCTTCATGCAAGCTCTTTTGTGATTCTGCCTGTGCTCTCTACTAGTTTTCTTTATTCCTGGTGTTTACCACAGTTTCCCTAAAAGACTAGTTTCACTGGGAATTACAATCATTAATTCATCCTTATGTACCTTTCTGACTCACCCTAACTAGAGGGAAATTAATTCTATAATATCCGAGTAGAGCGTCCATTTATTTTCTACCCTATAAAGATTTAAGAATTAAAAGGAAAAAAAATGAGTACATAGGTCTTCATTAATATTTAAGATTAACTTTCTAGGGACAATTTACACTTATCTTTCACAGATGAAGTATCTGCCTCCCATTGTGCCTTTAACTAGGCCAGTCCCCTGGACGTGATGGGCAAGCAGCCTGTAATAGTAAACTTGGGGTCCTGAGTCCGGTTGACAGACAATAGCTATTTTCCTCCTCTTTCCCTCTCTCCTTCCCTCCTTTCTTCCTTGCTTTTTTTGCTTTGTCTCCTTTCTTCCAGGGGATTGGTTTGCTCTGACTCTGCCTTCTCACCTCCTATTCTGTTTCTAGACTTACCTGGTTCCTGACATTTTGGATCTGTCTCTCCCCTCCCCACCCCCATTCAGATACCTCTCTCTCCTTGTAGTTACTACTGCAGATAACCACGGCAGGTGACCCCACATTTCTCGCTGTTCCCTCCATCCCTATCAACTACTCAAATGTGTTGAAAGAAAACTCAAGCAATGGACAGAGGCTATTTCACTACCATATTTTAGAGGTGAGAAAACAAACGCAGAAGAATAAAAAAAATAATCATTTGCTTAAGATCAAATAGAACAGTAGAAACAGATGGATCCAAGACTCAGGTCTTTCTGATTAACATCACTGTTCCATATTTAGATGCACCATCTCGAAGAATGGGAAGTTCAGGACATAGATTTTACTTCTACAATAATCATTTTGAAAAGTAAATCCAGAAATGCCTTTTTCACTTTAAGTGGCAAATTAGTCATGAAGCTAGATCCAGATGTGCCATAGCACATCCCAGATGTGACACAGCCCTTTCTGGAAATGCTCTGTGGAAAATACAGACGGGCCATCGCTATAAATCATGCGTTCGGCAAATCTCTATCAGGGTTCATCTATGTGACAGACACTGAGATAGGTGCTACAGATACAACTGTGAACAAGACGTCATCCTGGATTTAAAGGACTTTTACAGGCCAGCTTAAAGCATAAGCAAAAAAAAAAAAAAAAAGAAAAAGCAGATGAAGAAAAAAGAAAGTAAAGAAAAGAGGTTTCTAAATCTATTTCTGAGAGTGTATGGTAGGGATAATTTGTAGCTAAATGCACAAATGATTCCTTTCATAAGTCTGGAAATGACCTAAAAACATGATCTAGAGTAACTCATGCATTCTCAAAGGGCTACCGTCCATAAAGAGATGCCCAGTGGGTCTGGAATTAAAATAGCATTTGGGGGTAGCAATTATTGGGAAAATATTTTAAAAATCTCTTTAGGAGAGAGAAAAACAAATAAAAAGTGTGACAAACACTGATTAACCTCTTTGTGATATTTGAGTCATTAATAATATTTCACTGGTTTATTGACACTATAAGAAATCTATCACAAGTAACATGGACTGTATCTGCAACTTGATTAGAGAGAAATGTACTCGAGGGTGGCTTAGACGGTTGAGTGCCTGCCTCTTGATTTTGGCTCAAGTCATGATCCCAAGGTCATGGGATCAAGCCTCACATTGTCCTCTGTGCTGAGCATGGAGCCTGATTGGAATTCTCTCTCTCCCTCTCTCTCTCTGTCCCTCCCCCTCATGCTCTCTCTCTAAAATAAGAAAACATAAAATAAAAAATAAAAAGGAAAGAAAAGCACTTGAATATTATAATAAAAGATTAGTCTGAGATACTGCAAGTACTTTCTGGGACAGGAATTCCTTTTTTGGCCTTCTTGTGTGTTGAGAGCTGGTGATGATTTGATTTTGTTCACTATACAAAAACCAGAAAAAAATACAGCTATAAAACTTGTTTCTTTCTCATTCTTTTCCCAGGTTTAACAAATTCAAAACAGTACACAGTGCATTTTGTATCAAGAGTGGTTAAACGAGTTGTCCTCTCCATCACACATTCACCTAATTCAATATATGCCTTTTTATTCTCATTTTCTGTCCTTATGTTGTTGATCATCTATTCATTCAGTAATAACTCCAGTTGTGATCATCTATTCATTCACTGAAAACTCCAGTTGTGATCCTGAATCACTAATCCTGTCTTTCTGTTGTTTCTTTAGAAGTGATGCTTCTGTTCTGCCAGATCTGATGTAGAACTCTTCCCACTGGATTCATTTATCTTCAATTTCTTTTCTGTTAATTTTCTTATTTTTTCCTTATAGTCATCGACACACCTGATCTTGTTAATCTATTTTCATTGTCTGGGTATCAAAAAGACCTCTATAAATATGTTGAATGAAAGAAGGCATGATTTAATAATTCAGATTTCCTTTCTTTATTTCTGTCCAGAGTGTTTGAGAGAAAAATATATGCCTATTTTTTTTTCAAGTTAACTGAAAAGCATTCTCCTATGCTTATTTCATGGGCTGTGTCTAAGAAACTGTAAGATAAGAATTTGAAACAGAAAATCTAAAACAATGAAAAAACTTCCTGCTCTTTAAAAAAAAAAAAGGTAGTTTCCCAAAGTTTTGATTTCCTTTTCTTAAAAAATATTTTATGATTTATTTATTTTTGAGAGAGACAGACAGACACACAGACAGCATGAGCAGGGGAGGGACAGAGAGAGAGAGAGACAGAATCTGAAGTAGGCTCCAGGCTCCGAGCTGTCAGCACAGAGCCTGACGTGGGGCTCGAACTCACCAACTGTGAGATAATGACCTGAGCCAAAATTTGATGCTTAACTGACTGAGCCGCCCAGGCGCCCAGAGTCTGGATTTTCTAATGCTGTTATCAGAAGCAGAAGCAGAAGCTTTAGGGTCTTTTGGTTGCATAATTTTTCATTTAAGGTTTTGTATTGTTTCTTGAATAAGACCCCTCATTTGGACATGCTTCAGTGCCCACAGTGCCGGGGTGACATCCAGCCTCCCAGGTCATTGGTAGTTCAAGGCTTCATCTTGGGAGGTTGAAGCTGAGCTGACACAAATATCAAACCCATCTCCCCTCCCCCCCCCCACCTTTTCCCTGAAAAACCCTATACCTTCCTACCAGATCAAAATTCCTAGAATCCTTTTTTCCTTTTCTATAGCTTCACTTCTCAGAAACATTCAGTTCTTTCCCTAGCTCAGAAAATTAAGTCCTCAACCTAACCTCTGATGCCACTGACAAAAGGGCACAATCCCCCACCCCTCACTGTCCACCCTTCTGCTGATCTCCTTTATGTAACCTACCTCGTGGGGCCATGCTTCCCTGCAGGTGTGGTTCACCCATCCACAAATCCTGCCTTTTCCCACCCTCTCTCCTTCTCTCAAAATGCCTTGTGGCTTGGTTCTACAAAAGACACTGTGGCCTGGCTATCTAGCAGGGACTGAGGGGGATGGAGGGCTCTGGGGTCAAGCTGCTCTGCCGGGGGATCCAGCCCCATTCACACGCTGCAGAGCATTGTCCCAGCACCTTGTACTGACTTTGCCTTGAAATTCTTTGCTTTTCTCAGGGTTGGCGTGTTCCCTGCACGTTTCCTGGTACCACTCAGGGGACAGGACCTCTGAGAAAGGCCACATCCATGTTTATGGACAGAGGATCATAAGATGCAAATAACCCAAGAGGAAGACACAGATAACCTCTTAAGAGCACAAATGTGAGCTCAAAAGAGATTTCTTTGATTCCACTGTATGGATTGTCATTGTGTTATGCAGAAAACAGACTACAATTGGGGGAATGTTGTGAATTACTAACTAGAGAAGGACTGCCTGCAGATACATATTTTTTTACTACACGTGGAAATTTATGGCATCACACTGTATGTTTCTTACATGGCATTTTGCATTCTCAGGGGATCACAATACATTAATTTCCATGAGAGTTTATGTATCTTCCTTTAGGTTACTCCAGAATTAAAAAAGAAAAAGAAAAAGAATAGCAAATACTGAAAAAATAAGTCATTGAATCAGTAACAATGCCCTCCACCCTCCCAAAGCTGGCTGTAAAAAACCCTTCTGTTATGTTCATCTCAATGCCTGGCCTTAGAGGATTTGCTGAGTCCCCACTCACATGCTCCTTCCTCCCTTGCTCTCCATTTCTGCTTGCTCACTCTTCATCCCACTTTTAATATTTCTAAATTATCCCCCACCCAATTAGCATATAAATTCCTCCAAGACAGAACGCTAATAATAGCATGGATTTTTTTCAATGTATACTCTAAAGATCTTCTAGGTGTACTGGGACACATTTACCACATTCTCCTTTATTTTTTTAAGTTTATATTTAAATTCCAGTTAGTTAAAATACAGTGTTATATTGGCTTCAGGAGTACAATATAATGATTCAACAATTCCATACATCACCCAATGTTCATCACAAGAAGTGCACTCCTTAATCCCCTTCTCCTACTTCCTCCTTCTGCCCACCTACCTCCCCTCTAGTAACCACCAGCTTGTTCTCTGTAGCTAAGAGTCTGTTTCTTTGTTTGCCTCTCTCTCTCTTTTTTCCTTTTGCCCATTGGTTTTGTTTCTTAAATTCCACATATGAATGAAATCATATGGGTCTTTCTCTGGCTCACTTATTTTCCTTAGCATAATACTTCTAGCTCTATCCATGTCATTGCAAATGGCAAGATATCATTCTTTTTGACGGCTGAGTTATATTCCACAGTATGTATGTATGTATGTATGTATGTATGCATGTGTGTATATGTGTGTGTGTGTATATGTGTGTGTATGTGCCTAGATAGATAGATAGATATAGATATATACATATACATACATATATATATATATATATATATATATATATATATATACATACATACATATATACACACACCACTTCTTTATCCATTCATTAGTCAATGGACATGTGGGCTGTTTCCATAATTTGGCTATTGTAGATAATGATGCTATAAACACCAGACAGAGGGCATGTGCCCCTTTGAATTAGTATTTTTGTATCCTTTGGATAAATACCTAGTAGTGTGGCTGCTAGATTGTAGAGTAGTTCTATTTTTAACTTTTTGAG
Source organism: Panthera onca (assembly GCF_046562875.1). Classification (NCBI taxonomy): domain Eukaryota; kingdom Metazoa; phylum Chordata; class Mammalia; order Carnivora; family Felidae; genus Panthera; species Panthera onca. The sequence goes on from NC_138348.1 coordinate 111,841,796, forward strand.
GAACCTCCATACTGTTTTCCACAATGGCTGCACCAGTTTGCATTCCCACCAATAGTTTATGAGGGTTCTTTTTTGTCCACATCCTCACCGACACCTGTTGTTTCTTATGTTGTTGATTTTAGCCATTCTGACAGGTGTGAGGTGATATCTCACTGTAGTTTTCATCTGTATTTTCCTGATGATGAGTGGATGTTCAGCATCTTTTCATGTGTCTGTTGGCCATGTAGATGTCTTCTTTGGAAAAACGGTCTATGCTGCCTGCCCATTTTTAATTAGATTATTCATTTTGGTGGGGTTGGTTTTTATAAGTTTCTTTATATATTTTGGATACTAACCCTTTACGGGATATATCATTTACAAATATCTTCTCCCATTCTGTAGGCTGCCTTTTAGTTTTGTCAATTATTTCCTTTGCTGTACAGAAGCTTTTTATTTTCACGAAGTCCCAAAAGTTCATTTTTTTTCTTTGTTTTCCTTGACTTAGAAGACATATCTAGAAAGAAATTGCTATGGTCAATGTGAAAGAAGTTACTGCCTGTGTTCTCTAGGATTTCGATGACTTGCTATTTCAATTTAGGTCTTTCACCCATTTTGGATTCATTTTTGTTCATGGTATAAGAAAGTGGCCCAGTTTCAAGGGCGCCTCAGTGACTCAGTTTTAAGCATCAGACTTCAGCTCACAAGGTCATGAGCTCATAATTCATGGCTTCAAGCACCATGTCAGAGGCACTCCACATTGTAAGTATCGAGCCAGCTTAGGATTCTCTCTCTCTCTCTCTCTCTCTCTCTCTCTCTCCCCCTTTTTTGCCTCTCCCCTACCCTCCCTCTCTCTTCCTCTCTTTCTGTCTCAAAATGAATAAATACATAAATAACATTTTTTAAAAAGACAATTTAAAGAAAGTGGTCCAGTTTTGTTCTTCTGTATGTTGCTCCCCTTTTCTCGACACGATTTGTTGAAGAGACATTTGCCATTGGATATTCTTTCCTGCTTTGTCAAAGATTAATTGACCATATAGTTGTGGGCTCATTTCTGGGTTTTCTAGTCTTTCCATTGATCCATATGTCTATTTTTGTGCAAGTACCAAACTGTTTTAATCACTAGAGTTTTGTAATATAAATTGAAGTGTGGAACTGTGATGCCTCTACCTTTTTTTTCCTTTTTTTTTTTTTCCTAAGGTTGCTTTGGCTATGGTTCCATACAAATTTTTGGATTGTTTATTCTAGCTCTGTGAAAAATGCTGTTGGTATTTTTATAGGGATGGCATTAAATGTGTTGTATAGACATGGTAACAATATTTGTTCTTCCAGTCCATGAGCATGGAATGTCTCTCCAATTCTTTGTGTCTTCCTCAATTTCTTTCATCAGTATTATATAGTTTTCAGAGTACAGGTCCTTCACCTCTTTGGTTAGGTTCCCTCCTAGGAATCTTATTGTTTTTGGTGCAGTATAAATGGCATTGATTCCTTAATTTGTCTTTCTGCTGCTTCATTATTGGTGTATGGAAATGCAACAGATTTCTCTACATTGATTTTGTATCCTGTGACTTTACTGATTCATGTATCAATTTTACCAGATGTTTGGTGGAGTCTTTTGGGTTTTCTACATACAGTATCATGTCATCTGCAAATAGTTAAAATTTTACTTCTTTATTGCCAATTTGGATCATTTCTTTGTTGTCTGATTGCTGTGGCTAGGACTTCCAGTACATGGTAAATAATAGTGGTAAGAATGGATATCTTGTCTTGTTCCCGACTATAGAGGTAAAGCTCTCAGCTTGTCCCCATTGACGATGTTGTTAGCTACGGAATTTTCAAAGATGGCTTTTATTATATTGAGGTATTCTCCCTTTACTGCTTTGTTGAGAGTTTTTATCATGAAAAGATGTTGTACTTCATCAAGTGATTTTTCTGTATCTACTGAAATGCTCCTATGGTTCTTATCTTTTCTTTTATTAATGTGGTATATCACAGTGATTGATTTATGAATACTGAGCCACCTTGAAACCCAGGAATAAATCCCACTTGGTTGTGGTGAATGATTCTTTTAAGGTATTATTGTATTAGGATTGCTAATATTTGACTGAGACACTTTACATCCACGTTCATCAGAGATACTGGAGTGCAGGCCTCTTTTTTAGTGGAGTCTTTTTCTGGTTTCGGTATCAGGGTAATGTTGACCTTAAAGAATGAATTTCGAAGTTTTCCTTCCTTGTCTATTTTTTGGAATACTTTGAGAGGAATAGGTATTAACTCCTCTTTAAAGGTCCGGTAGACTTCCCCTGTGAAGCCATCTGGCCCTGGACTTTTTGTTTGTTGGGAGTTTTTTGATTACTGATTCAATTCTTTGCTGGTTACCAGTTTCTTCAAGTTTTATACTCTTTCCTGTTTTATTTTTGGTAGTTTATATGTTTCTAGAAACTTATTTCTTCCAGAGTATCTATTGGTAGGCATATAGTTTTTCATAATATTATCTTATAATTGTATTTCTGTGTTGTTGTTATTTTTCCTCTTTCATTTGTGGTTTTATTTATTTTGGGGCTATCTCTTTTCTTTTAAATAAGTCTGGCTAGAGGCTTATCAATTTTATTGATTTTTTTTCAGAGAACCAGCTCCTGGTTTCACTGATTTATTTTATTTATTTTTTTTTTAGTTTCTTCATCATGTATTTTTTCTCTAATTTTTATTATTTCTTTCCTTCTGCTGACTTTAAGCTTTGTTTCTTGTTCTTTTCCTAGCTCTTTTAGATGAAAGGTTAGGTTGTTTATTTGAGATTTTTCTTGCTTTTGAGGTACTCCTGTATTATAATATTCTTCCCTGTTAGGACTGCTTTTGCTGCAAAGATTTTGTACCATTGTGTTTTCATTTTCATTTGTTTCGATGTATTTTTTTTTTATTTCTTCTTTGATTTTCTGGGTGACCCATTCATTGTTTACTAGCATGTTGTTTAACCTCCATGTATTTGTGGTCTTTCCAATTTTTTTTCTTATGGTTAATTTCTAGTTTTATAGCATTGTGGTCAGTAAAGGTGTATGGTATGACTTCAATGTTTTTGTATTTGTTGAGGCCTGTTTTCTGACCAAATATGTGATCTATTCTGAACCCATGTACACTTGAAAAGAATGTTTATTCTGCCACTTTATGATGTAATGTTCTGAATATATCTGTTAAGTCCAGTGTGTTATTCAAAACCATTTTTCCTTGTTTATTTTCTGTTTAGATGATCTGTCCATTGTTGTAAGTGGAGTTTTAAAGTCCCTATATATTATTATCAGTGAGTTCCTTTATGTTTGTTAATAATTGTTTTATATATTTTGGTGCTCACTATTGGGTGCATAAATATTTACAATTATTTTATCTGCTTGTTGGATTGTCCCCTTTACTATTATTATATAGTGTCCTTCTTTGTCTCTTTTTATAATCTTTAAAGTCTAGTTTGTTCAATATAAGTATTGCTACTCCAACTTTCTTTTTATATCCATTTGTCTGGATAAATATTTCTCCATCCCCTCTCTTTCAATCTGGACATGTCTTTAGATTTAAAAAGAATCTCTTGTAGATAGCATATAGATGGAACCTGTTTTTCTCATCTATTCTGACACCTTATGTCTTTTGATTGGAGCATTTAGTTCACTTACATTCAAAGTAACTATTGACAGATATGTATTTATTGACATTTTATTACTTTCTTTGCCATTTCTGGAGATTTTCTCTGATTTTTTCTTTGTCATTTTTGGTCTCCACATTCCACTCAAAGAGTCCCCTTTAATATTTCTTGCAGGGCAGGTTTAGTGGTCACAAACTCTTTTATTTTTTCTTTCTCTGGGAAACTCTATCTCTCCTTCTATTTTGAATGATAGCCTTGCTGGATAGAGTATTCTTGGTTGCAAATTTTTCCCATTCAGTATGTTGAATATATCCTGCTGCTTCATGCGGGCTTGCCAAATTTCTTTTGAGAAATCTCCAGCCTGCCTTCTGCATCTTCCCTTGTAAGTTAAGGATTTCTTTTGTCTTGGTGTCTTTGAGATATTTTCCTTATCACTATATTTTGTAAATTTAATTATAGTATTTCTCAGTGTTGGCCTCCTTTTGTTAATTTTTATGTGAGTTCTCTGTGCCTCCACGATCTGGATGTCTGTTTCCTTCCCCAGATGAAGGAAGTTTTCTGTTATTATTTCCTCAAATAAATTTTCTGCCCCCTTTTCTCTCAGTTTTTCTTCTGGGACTCCTATAATATGAATGTTATTACATTTGATGGAGTTACTGAGTTCCATCAGTCTATTCTTGTGTTACCTAATTCTTTGTTCTTTTGTTCAGCTTCTTTGTTTTCCATTATTTTGTCTTCTAGGTCAGTAATTTGTCCCTCTGCTTCTTCCAGCCTGCTGTTTATTGCATCTAGCCCGTTTCCAATCTTGTTTATTGTCTTCTTTGCCTCTGATTAAGTATCCTTGTGAGTATTGCTTTAAAGTCTCCATTAGGCATATTACTTATATCTGTTTTGCTTAGCTCTCTGGCTGTGACTTTATCTTGTTCTTTCTTTTGGGATGAATTCCCCTGTCTTGGCACTTTGTATAAGCCTTTGCCTTTCTGTCTGTGTTAGAAAAACCCATTATGTTTCTTACTCCTGAAAGTAATGGCCTTATGAAGAAGAGATCATATAGTGTCCAGGACCTGGTGCTTCAGGGAATATCTCCTGTGCATCCTGCATGCACTGTGCTGTTTTGTCTCCTCTATCTTCCAGGCCAGTCATCTGCAGAGGCTGTCCTCACTTGCTGTAGGCAGTTTTTGGTCTCTGGCACACTAGGTGTGCTCCGGTCTGCTTGAGAAATGAGTCCTGACACCACCTCCATCACAAATGAGAGCCTGAAAAACTCTCTGGTCTGGAGACATGGTGTGGGCAGGGGTTTGTGCTGGTGGTCTAGGGGAGGGGCCCACCATGTTGAGACTAAGGAAAGTGTGACTGAGAAGGGCAGTTCCACCAGAGCACAGGGTCATGGGGCTTGGTGTAAGCACATTAGACAGCCAATGTTGGTTCTTTTCTGCCTCCCACTAGTGGCTCTGAGTTTATGCTAAGGAGTGGGGTGGGGAGGGATATTGCGCTAGCCAGCTCCCCTGTTTCCGGAGAGGTGTCTCTGTGAATGCTGCCTCTCAGGGAAGAATTCTGAGAAGAGCAAATTCTCTCCTGTGTGCCCCAGGCATTTTTTCATATCACTGTTTCCACACTGTTTGCCTCCTGGTTGTTTGCCTGCCTTCTCCCCAGTAGGGCAGTGTCCTCAGGGCTCCATCCCAGCCAAGCCCACTGACCTTTAAAGCTCCAGGCTTTTTAAGACTGCTGGTTGCAAGAAATCATGAAATTCAGCCCCTCTTGTTTTCCAAGCCAACGGCTTTGTGGAAATGTCGTGTGTGTGTGTGTGTGTGTGTGTGTGTTTCCCTGTGTGCTCCTCTCCTTTCTCTCTCTCTTGCCCTGATCCATGACAATGGCTCCCTTCCCTTTACAGCACCCACAATCCATTCTCCCCTAAAGCAAGCACATCTCCACACTTCCTACCTTCCTAGATGTGGCCTCTTCTCTCCCTTTAGTTGTGGAGTTTGTTCTCTCAGTCTCCTTTAAAACATGCTCTTGTTGAAGGTATTTTCCTTCCAAATGTCAGCTCATCATTCATTTTACTGTATTGATTTTAGCATTAAAAGAGTCCTTTACCTCCTAACTCTTCAGGGAAGTAGATGCTATATTTCTTATCCTCCGTGTCATAGACAGTTAATTCTTTTGATCACCTTCCATTTGTCAGTGCCTCTCATTCTATAAATTCCTTGATGCACTTCTCCAGACTAAGGCAGAGAGAGAGAGTGAGAGTGAGAGAGAGAGAGAGAGAGAGAGAGAAAGGGAGAGAGAGAGAGAGGAACTGTAGAGATGTTTAAATGAGTTTTGCTTTAACATATTACTAAGATTCGGCATTGTCACTGTCTGTGTTTCTGTACATTTTATTTCTTCCTCTCCAGATTGTTCGACTGCTCCTTTTCTTATCTGAAGCTAAATGTTCTCCGTCATTTGATTTGTCTACCAATACTTCCGAGCTATTCTGTCTCCCTGTTGTTACTTCACAGTCAACATTAGTGTAAGTGAGACAGTTTCCAATCTGCTATCATCTGTGAATATCATTAGTGTGGTGTTATTTACACCCTCTTTTAACTCACTAATGAAGATGCTGGGCAGATTGGACCATACGTCAACTATCTAGAGACAATATGGTGAAAGTTGCCATTGGTCATAATCTTTCATTTTTAGTCCTCGGGCTATATTGCAGCTTGTATCTAAATTTGAGAAGCAAATGTCCTTAAGGCAGGAACAATGTTAAAACATCCGTTATATGCCTGATTCTTTTACTTCCATAAACAAACTGTCATATGTATTCAACAGGATTTTTTATTCATGATCCAATGAGCATTATTTTTGAGATGGTATTAGTGCAATTCCATGAGTGACTTGCTTTATTGCATTAGGTTTGTTTGCACAGCATGTGAATTTCACAGCCATGGCAACCACAAAGGCTACCTTTCACTGTTTGTGCTTCTGCCCATTGGATAAATGGTGGTGTTGTCACATGTCATCGCTCTTTTAAACTCTGTAGCTTTGCCATTTCATTTCTTTAACTTCATCTGACCCTTTTTCCTTTTGCACTTAACACATTCTCTTCTACTTGGCTCTCATATCACTTTCCATCCCCCCCAGACAATTATTTGTTCTCTTTGTATTCCAGTTTCCCTGAATTCCAATTATAACTCTATTACCGCACTTGTCATGTAATAGTGTACCTCTTTTTATTTACAAATCTATCATCGCTGTGGGGTATGAACATCTGGAGGGCAGAAATCTTGTCATATTCATCTCTATTCCTTGGTGTTTAGCATAAAGTAGGTACTCAGTAAATGTTTGCTGACTGAATGAGTAAATTAATGGCTTGTTTATAGGGGCATCAATAGAGACCTTAATTTGAATAAATCAACTTTTTATAAGCAATTTACATCAGAATACCTTCCCTCTGAATTAGTCCTATTTATTAACACTTTGTTAGAAAATGCCAAGTTGTCTTTCCTTTTCTCTGTACATAGCTTTAGTGTTTTTAATTGTTTATAAAAAGAAGAAAAAAACCCTCAACAAATGTAAAAGCAAATAATGCATAGTCGATAACTGGTATTATTTTAATCACAGAGACCCTTAGGTAATAGTAATTTTTTTTTTCTTTTAGGAATGGCATAGAAATGTAAAGATGAGTCTTAGACCATATTTTTTAAAAAGTTCCTTAATATGTTCTGATTTCAATAAAATGTGAGACTGATATCCAGTATAATACAGATTCACAGCATTTCAATCTATAGTTATTGAACTGATATATATTTGGTGACTTTTGGATAGTGTCTGTCCTATATTTTCCAATAAAAATTTGATTATATGTAGTATGTAGTATTTGTTAATATGAATTAATGGAGTTGAGAAATTATTTTAACCCTGAAGTGAAAGGAAGAATGGTTTTCTTATTGTGTTAATCAACACAAAAGAAGTTTATTTCTACTGTGATGCAATCTACATGCTTTGCTGATTTTAGTTTATAGTTTGGTTTGTTTTAAATTCCAGGTGGGAAAAAATACACATATAGGAAATACAAGATTAACATTATTCCTCTAATTCAGATGTCGTGAGAATTCTCTCAGGTCAGAGATTTAGATAACCTTGGACTGAATCCTCAATTTTAAGATTCACAATAGAATCTGAATATTTATTACTCATGCCAATTTTACTGAAGAACTGAAGGACTATGAGGCAATAATTAAAAATTAAAGGGCACCTGGGTGGCTCAGTCGGTTAAGTGTCCGACTTCAGCTCAGGTCATGATCTCATGGCTTGTGAGTTCGAGCCCCGTGTCGGGCTCTGTGCCCATAGTGCAGAGCCTGGAGCCTGCTTCAGATTCTGTGTTTCCCTCTCTCTCTCTGCCCCTCCCTTGCTCACTCTCTGTTTCTCAAAAATAAATAAAAACATTTAAAAAAAATTAAAAAATATATCTATTTTATTCCCACATAAGCATACACCTATTCTTTTGTGAAGAAACTTGAACCAATTATGCTGCACATAATTATTAGTTCTTCTTGACCGTTCACTTTTTATTTTAGTAAATATGGTAACATCTCTGACGTTCTAGATCTCCTTCCTACCACTTTGCAACCAAATTACAAAGAAAGCAAGTTCATAAACTGTTGGATAGCAGAAAATATGTCTATCATTCTCTGACTCCAGTTCCTGACACAGGGCTCCTGAAACCCTTGTGACCTCCTCAGTGATAGGAGTGTCTTGTTGTAACAAGGCAACCCTGGGTGTGCTCTTGAATGGCTTCTGGATGGAGGCTGGTCTGAGCAAAGACCAAGCCATGATTAGAAGCCTGTAGTTTTCAGTCCCATTTCAATTCCCTGGGAGTTGTCTAAACATGGAGTTAACGGTCAATCATGCTTACCTGAAGCTTTCATAAAAATCTCCATAGTACAGAGTTCAAAGAGCTTCTAGGTCTGAACACATCGATGTATTGCATACCTCAACTCCAGAGCCAGAAGATCCGGTATTAGGAACCCTCCCAGATCTCATCCTATGTAATGTCTCCATATGGCTGTCCATCTACACCCTTTATCACATCCTTTAATAAACTGGTAAGTGAATGTCTAAGTGTTTTCTTGACTTCTGTGAGTTCTGTAAGTTGCAACTTAAACCTGGGCAAATTAAACCTCTAATTTGTAGCTACGTCGGATGGAAGTTGTGGGTAACCTGGGGACCTACTGCTTTTCAATGGCACCTGCATGTAGCATGGGGCAGTCTCCTGGGATGCGACCTTACCCTGCAGGATCTGATGCTACCCCAGCTAGACAGAGTCAAAATTGAGTTAAATTGTAGGATACCCATTATCAGAGAATTGCTCAGAAGGGATGAACCCCCACAAATCTAGTGTCATTGTGTGAGAGTAAAGGAGAAACACCACAGGAGGGGGACTGGATTCTTAGAAAACTCATAAACTCGTAAACATAATAGTTGCACATTACATTTACATATAAACAATTATGAGCCAATAGGCACAAAGATAGTCACGCGACCTGTTTTATAATTTTCACGAGGCCCCAGTTACCTGTTCTTCTATTACTCCAATAACATCTTTCATGAAAAGTGCACCAGAAGCATATCAACAATTCCCCAAAGGAAGTTTTATGAGCAATCTGGTGGCTATCAGACAGAAAGAATGGGTTGGGTTAGCAGTCAGACACAAAACTGTTTCTGAGTCAATGTTCAGGTGCCATTCTGAGAGGAAAAGTGTACTGAGGTCCTAGGCTCCTGATGTCCTCTTACTGCAAGGGCAGTTGGAGTTGTCTCCAGAATATTAGTTGTAGTTATTCCTCATAGACTGAATGCCAGTATCTCACCCGTCCCCAACCAAGAAAAAAAAAAAAAACAAAAACCAAATATTTCTAATATTAACTGCTTCATTAAAAAACCATGTACTGCTGATCTGAGAAAAATATAGCCATAAAGCCAAACCATGTTCAGTCTCTGCCTCTGGAGTAGGGGGGCCATTAGCCATACCTGAAGTGTGAGCTCTGAATTAGGGCACTGACCACTCATAGGTTGCAGATTAGAACCAACACACACATAGGCACATCACACTCTGCTCAAAGGCTTTGAAGAAATGACAGACTACCTAAGAACTTCCCAGAAGAAATTCTAGTATCAGGTGCTAATTCTTTCACCATCTTGGTATAGTAGTCTCTGGGGGTGCAATCTGTGTGCCAAATATGGGCCAATCTTAAATAAAAGGAAGACAGGTCTTTCAATGGGTCCAGCAGTGATGGGTGGAACAGTCTTTGTGGGATGTGTAAAATAATTGTCATGCATATTGCACAAATACATGCTAGTTGTGAGATAGCCCTGCATCTAAAAGAAAGAGGAAATGGTGTCATTAAACCAAAGTAGATGCTATTAGCAAATGCAAATAAATGAAGTATCTATTATTTGACTGAAATACTCTTCACTCCCAGATCACAGCAAACAAGTAAGGCTTGACTTCACCTATTAATTCTATCCTGAATTAACAGATACTCTCTTTGACCCTGTAAAAGGCTCTATGGCCACTGTTTCAAGCTGAAACAGAAGCTCCAAAATATGATTTTAAATTTGTCTTAGTTGCACAGTAACCAAAAAGCAGATTTTGGAGTAAGATGCATATGATCACTTACACTTCTATTTCAGTTTCAGTCCTGAAAAGAAATACAGATTTCTTTTCCTATAGGATTCTAAACAAGTATATTTCAGAACTTTTCAACTGTTTGCCTAATTTTTTCACTGTTTACCCCTATGTTTGTACTGAATAGTCAGAAGCCTAATATAACACTCTGATGGTATTTATAGCAGTGTAAAAACCTTTATGGTACTTGGAAGCCTGGATTCACAAAACCATCTCCACATAAGGCAAATATTTCCTCACCTGTATCTGTATTACTAGGTATTTAGAGATTCAGTGGGTTAAGCTTTTCACATGTAAATCTTAAAGAGGAAGAAAAATCATTCTTTTAGCATAGTTAAAAGTTAAATTCTATATTAAGTACGGACATAAATATGACTAAAATATTAACATTAAATTATCAAAAACGGGGGCACCTGAGTGGCTCAGTCGGTTAAGCGTCCGACTTTGGCTCGGGTCATGATCTCATGATTTATGAGTTTGAGGCCCACATCAAGCCCTGTGCTGACAGCTCAGACCCTGGAGCCTGCTTCAGATTCTGTGTCTCCCCCTTTCTCTGCCCCTCCCCTGCTAATGCTCTGTCTCTCTCTGTCTCTCAATAATAGATAAACGTTTAAAAAAAATTTTTTAAATGATCAAAAACATGCACCATAGGGTTTCTGGTGTTCTAAATGCTACAGAGACCATGAAGAATAAGATAAAATATGTCCTGCTTTCAAGGAGGTAAGCTCTCTAAAGTGGCGGGTGACAGACAATAAACAAGTAAACAAATAGTATAACAATATCATGTCAGATTGTGGTCCAGGTTATAAGGCAAACAGGGTGATATGATAAGAGTGCTGGGAATGGGGAGATGTGGTATGTTCAATTAGGATATGTGTCTCTGAGGAGGTAAACTTGGAGCTGAAAACAAAGAATTAGAAGCGATGGGCCATGTTAAAAGCTGGGGAAAGAGCCTTCCAGGCAAATGAGACAGTCAGTGCAAAGACCTTCAAGTGGGGAAAAGGCTACGTTTTTAATGAACAGAAAGGAAACGAGCTCATCTAGAGTTGGTTGAGCGAGGGAAGAATGATTCAAGACACTTTGGGAGAGGTAGACAAGGACCAGATCACCAAACGTGTCATTAAACAGTATCAAACTCCTGACTACAAATTTAGTACCCATCCCCTATGAAGCTGATACTGGTAGTAATCGTCCACAACACTGTGAGCATATTTCACATTTTGCATTAGGTGAAATCTTTACTTATGTTGTTCTTCTAGCAAACATTCGGTGAGTACTGACTATGTGCTAGACATTGTTCTATCCCAGAAAGGGAGTAATGGGCTAAAGAGAAAGAAGCCTCCATTTGGAGTGTGCCTTTAATTCTCTTTCCTTGCTGACAGTGCTTTGAGTGCCAAAGAGGACAGCCTCTAGGTTTCCCACTCACAGCTCTGTTCTAATTTTGCTCACAAAGGTCTTATGTAAGTTTCAAAAACTCTAGGAACAAATAGTCAACAAAGTTCCCTTTCACTGGGGAAAAAACAATTCTAAAATGAAGTCAAATTTTGACCTTGTAAATAAACAGCTCCTTCCTAATGGACAACAGAGAAGAATCGTGTAATATAAAGCTATTAATTGATCTTATATATGAAATGCTATTGCTTATGACAGCTATTCCCCCAAGGCGGGCTGTCCTCATTCTCTTTCCTTTCTGGGGTGGGGTGGAAGCCATCCATTCATTTCTTGGCACTATTTACCATAAATGTTTAATATGATGTAGAAGGTCTTGAGAAATGTTTTGGATAAGACTGTCTTTTAAAATAAACCACCAGGGGTGCCTGGGTGGCTCAGCTGGTTGAGTGTCTCACTCTTGTTTTGGCTTAGGTCATGATCTCATGGTTCATGGGATTGAGCCCTGTGTCAGACTCTGCACTGGCAGCACAGAGCCCACTTGGGATTCTCTCTCTTTCTCTCTCTGCCCCTCCTTCTCCCTCTCATGTGGGCTTGCTCTCTCTCTCTCTCTCTCTCTCTGTCAAAATAAATAATTAAAATTTAAAATAAACCAGTGTTTTCTACCTTCTGAATGTTCTGGGGAAAATAGCATAGAATAAATTTATCTATTTATTCATTTATTTATTTTTAAAGTTTATTTATTTAGTTTTAGGAGAGAGAGAACATGCACATGAGTGGGGGAAGGGCAGAGAGAGAGGGAGAGAGAGAATCCCAAACAGGCTGTGCACTGTCAGCGCTGAGCCAGATACGGAGCTCGAACTCCTGAATTGTGATACCACGACCTGAGCCAAAATCAAGAGTTGGACACTTACCTGACAGGGCCATGTGGGTATACTGCATAGAATAATTTTCAAATGCAGACTTACAATAGTTTCTCCATAACTTCCAAGCCATTTCTATAAAGATGCTTCTTATAGGATTGATTTTTCAAATGCTTACAACATTGTCCCCATCATTATACAGTTCTAAAATTCCATGGGATTGGAAGGAAAGTGACTTCAGGAACGGTGAGTACATGACACTAGTTAACAGTTTCAACATCTACAAACGAGTAAGTGAATAGTGAAGATACGACAGGTCTCACGGGCAGGCACACCAACAGTGTGCTCGGGTATTTATGTAGGAAGTGAAAACCTCACTGAAGTTGTTACTAGGGCATGTTGCTGTGATGGCCCTAAAAGAGTTTAAACAAGGTCTGTTCCCTTTTGTTCTCTGTTCTAGGTAGAGCTTGAAACAACCCTGATTTAGAGAAACAATATTAGCAGAATCCTCACATATATGGAACTTGATTTCAAAAAAGTCATCCAGTACAATGCAGCAAATGGCTCCAAGGGTCACGTGGAGGAGGCATTTCTTAAGCAACTTTAAGTATGATTTGTAAGTACCATATGTTGCTTTTTAATAGCTTCCATTTTATTTCTGTTTGTCCATTCGCTATGCTTATATAAACAGCACACGAGGTCACAGTGGGTCAAGAGTTTTATAGATGATTTGATTTTTAACCCAGTGACTGTGCAAACCCAGGAAAATAAACAGAAGGTGAAATAATTGTGAGTTTACTTGTCATTGAGGGTATACTTCAGCAAGCTGATTGGAGATACATCATAAGAGTCTGTATCAGACTCTGAATTTGTGAGTAATGTGTCTCTCATGAAACTGACCTTCCTCCACATCCACCTGTGTTTTGGGGGCCCCACCTGTGTTGCATCATACCTCCATTTCCACACTTATCACTGAATTACAATACAAATCAGGTAATTTTTGAGGGCTTATGTTCCAGTGCTGGGCTAAGTAATACATCACACAATATTATTAAATCCCTAAAACAAACAAACCTGTGGGGTAGATTTGGTTATCTCTACCAAAGGAAACAGTCTCTGAGAAGGGAAGGATCTTATGTGAGGCGACATGCCCAGGGAATTCAGAAAATGGGATTAAACTCCATGTACACCTTATTCCAAAACCCATTACTCCTGTTTATTGCTATATAATAATATTGTATATTATTTT